>NW_025763382.1:5384134-8076201 GCF_020726525.1 Truncatella angustata | reverse complement strand
ACCCTAACTAACCCTAACCCTAACCTAACCCTAACCCTAACCCTAACCCTAACCCTAACCCTAACCCTAACCCTAACCCTAACCCTAACCCTAACCCTAACCCTAACCCTAACCCTAACCCTAACCCTAACCCTAACCCTAACCCTAACCCTAACCCTAACCCTAACCCTATTCTCTTCCCTCGGGCAGATATCCTTTGGATGTCGTATAATACTTGTAAATCCATCCTCCTACTAACATATCATACATATACCATCCCAATCCCTTAACCATTACTTGAGTTGTTCTACCTCTTCTACTTCTCTTTGTATATCTTGCCGTACGACCCTTTGTTACCATGTACTTTGGTTTTGTTATATACTAGCTATTTGTGCCATAGCTTCGTACGATTTTGTTCTGTCCGTATTTTTAACCATGTCCCTCTCCTTTTCTATCCCTTGATTTCTTTCGCATAAATCACACGGCTCTTCGTTAATTTGACATCCTAATCGGTCAGAAATACCATCCATAACCGAATCTAACACTACCCTCTTACAACCATTTATACCTCGTACGAAGTCTAGTATATCTTATAGCTCTGGGTTTACCCATACTAGCTCCTTTTCAAACTTTACTATACGTTGTAAACTTAAGATAATAATAGCTTCGCTTCGAAGATTATCACGTCTTGCTCGTCCACTTTCTTAGATATAATCGCGTATTCGTCGTGGTAATTTAATATGAAATACGTATCGTACGTCGGGTATATCTAACCTTACTCTAATAGCATTGGTTGCTATAAGTACACCGCCGTTCGAAATCCATTCTTGAATCCGTCTCCGTTTTCCTTCAAGATTATCTACTTTCGCATAGTACATCGTATAACTAAGCTCATCTGCTAGTTGTTCGGCTTAATCGATACGTCCACAATATATAATAATCTTTATAGATGTATGTTCTTGGAGAATGCGTTAGACTTGTCGTACGACTTCTAGTTCCTTATCTTCGATACTAAAGACGTATATAATCTTATATGTAATATTCTTCCTCGTCGTACGATTACGATAGATCTAAACCTGCTTTTAGTCCGTCCCAATAATTGAAAAGAAATGTGCCTAGTCACGAATAGGTAGTGTCGCCGTTAAGAATACTAGTTAAACACCAAAGTCGATAATCGTACGACCAACCTCAGCTAGTAATGGGCGAAATTCTGGTGTACTATCCAATACTATATAACATTCATCGAAAACGACGCGATCTAATTGTTATCGTACGCGTAACGTGTTAACAAATATCCGAAAAGCTTTTATAATAATAGATTCGGGTATTATTAAAATAACACGGGTTGATTTTGGTTTTGATAAAGACTAAATACTTGATTCGATACGGCATTCTTAACACCGACGGTATAAATCCTCTTATAAAGCAACCATTAAAATAATAACAATGGTAATACCGTCGTACAAAGCATATACGGGTAACATAAATGATAAACTCTTTCCACCACTAGTACTTATAACCTGCAAAATTAGTATTAACCCTCGTACGACGGCTCGAAGAACCCCTTCTTAGTTTCCCCGGAATGATACATCCTCTTTTTCAAGCATTTGGCGTAATAGTCCCCGGAGATCAACTTGTCCTAGACGATGTAACCTTTGGACTTTTGATGCTTCCCGTTCTTTGTCGTACGACTGAATAGCAGTATTATATAGCTGGTTCGACATGCTAATTATAAAGAATCGATGCCATAATATGCTAATCTTCCGAAATTACTCTTGTCGTACGGCAATACCAAAGCTACCTTGTTGTAATTCACGGGCATATATTATGCCCGTTACTAATGTACTATAGCCGCTTTATAAGTCCTAAATGCTATCTAATTCGTCGCCTATATCGTCGTACGATTTATAATCGCCTTCGTAATTAGAATCACCGAAATCGCCATTTAAAAATCGTCGAGAAATGGCAATTGTAATATGTCGCCAAGCACTAATGTTTAACTTAACCCCAATTAGTCGTACGCTATGTAATTATAAGATATTACGCATCTTATCACTAAACTAAAGTTCGTCTAATAAATAGCCTTAGAATGCAATATTATTATCGTCTTTCCTTCGTACGATATCATACGTCCATAGAAATGGGCTAACTTCGGCTAAATCTTAAATAATCCCTTGAACTTTTTGCTAAAATAGTAATACTAGCCAAAGATATCGTACGAAATCAATGCTAATATTTTAAGGTAAATATCGGTGGATAACTTTTAATTGTTCCGTTATTACGTAATTCTTATAATAAGAAGTTACGAAGCAAACCAAGCCTTTATATAAGAAGATGTTCCGAATACCTCCGTACGATGTATTTTAATATCTAAGACTTAGAATCTCTGTCGTACGACCTGGTTAACCACTTAATAAATGCATTAAGATTAAAAGCTTTCTAAGAAAGCTCTTAATTAACTTAGCATAATCTTTAACAGCATTTAACTAAAATGGCATTTAAGATAGAGAATCAGGCATAAATCAATTAAATTTAAGTCGTTGATTTGTAAGTATACGTTATACGACCTAGTCCTAGCCATTAACAGACCATTAGTTTCGATCGTCTTGAATAAATGAATACTTAGATCGCTCTTAGCTAACATCGTCTTTTAATTCTGACAAATTAACACTTAAAAGGTCAGATTCATCCTTAATGAATAATAACTCTTGTATCGTACGACGTAATTCAGTTATAATATTCTAAATCATTTCGGAAAGCTCGTTTATAAAGACTATAATCTTTTAGTACGTGATATACAAACCTTCCCAAAAGATAAAACCCATTATAACTATAATAAAGCGGATTTTCAAGCCGTACGACCTTAACTCGAATATCCAATCGATGGGTGATAGCATAGACTTGTCAGACACGATCGTCATAAAACGTTAAGCCTTCCGTCGTACGACTTTAAACAAGCCTAAAGCAAATACCCGTTCCGAGATTAAATCAATCCGTATATAATCAAGATATAACTATTATACGACGAATAACCGGGCAAACTTGATAACAGCTAAGTAAATCCAAGTATAATCCTTAGCCTTATTCCAAGCTATTATCTCTATATCACCTTTTAAGCCACAAACGCTTAATGCGCTTAAAAGAACACTTTCGTACGGTGTATCGGGAATAACGTAGTCTAAGAGAAAAACCAACAAGTTTAATAACTTACGATTTAGTATAGAAATTACAGTTTCTAATATTAGCTTTAGTTAAATTTAAATAAATTCAACTAAGTCGTTAAATGTATCGCCTTATTATTTAATAAGTTCGTACGATGGTCGGTTTATATCTGCCCAATTTTGTGTCCGGTGGAAGTAACCAAGAATGTGTCTCTATACGCTCGTATATCGTATAACGGTTAATAGTTCCATTCGACTATAGAATAGCGTTCTAAGCTTTTAATCAATAGCCTTACGGTTAATTTCAAATAATATAGTAGTCCCTACAACTTCTAGGGTTACTGTCTCTTACGCGCTTCGTACGACTCTGTCCAAACTGGCCCAAAGTTCTTCTAATACGTAGGCCTCATTTGTTTCGTTTATCTAACCTTAACTTATATCTAGACTGATCGATGCTTATAACTTATCGAAATCTAAGCCTTATAAGTGTTAGACCCACTTAACACGTTATAACCATAGGTTCGGCTTTGTTTTATAGTAATTATCTTGAATAATCTTCGTACGATGGTTAAATGCAATAGATTTAATAACAAATAAATCCAAGATATGTTTCGAAGCTTCCTCTTTTATACTATGTCGAATTAAAGAAACTTGGTTATCGTACAACGTGCTAGACACTTCGAACCACCGTTTTTTGTTACGGCTAATAAAGAAGTATTAGCAATGGACGTTAGTTTCTTATAGCAGATTATTACGGGGTATCGTCGCTTTCCGCCGTATATCCCCACCTTTTACCCATATATTCTTCTAATTATGCTTCGTACGACAATGATCTTAAATCTTTTATAGTTAGCAAGCAATATATTAACAGCTTTTACATTTAAATCCATCTGTTCTTGGCTTTTAAAGCATTAGAATTAGCGCATGTATTAAGTTAGGATATTATAATTAATTTAGGTCTTTTAGGGTTTAAAGAATACTAAGGAGCTATTATACGGCATTACAAATATGGCTCCTCCTAGCTTTAGGAATCTCGTAATGCTTCGTACGAAGATATATAAAAGTTTCGTTACTAAGGCATGTATATTTACAATCTTTGCAAACCACAAGTTTGAATTCTTGTAAATAAATGAAAGGATCCATTCCTAAATTATTAGAAGAAAATGTAAAAAAGAGAAAGGTAAAAAGAGCAAAGAGTACCGTACGACAAATGTAAAATATTCAATGTTCACCGCCATTTAAGATTCTTTATAAAATAAATGGTTAAATGTTTCCCTTTATACGTCGTACGACGTATATAATTTAAATTAATTCAATTAAAAAAAAAAAAGTCATGAATTTATAATACTTATTATAAACTTGTCCTCTACTTACTCGACCTTTGTAACTCTCTTGCCCTCGACCATGATTACATCGTTGTCCAACTCATTTAGAGCATACATGTTACATTTAGCTACATGGTCGCGCCACTTGTAATTGCCATAACATCCTCCGAAATGTCCCTTTACCCGAATGCACTGTACGAATAGTCCCCTTCCACTATTCCTAACACACTACGTATAAGTCTCCCCCTCTAACCCTACTATTATTAGTCGTCGTACAACGTATATTTCAATTATTACTTATTACGACTCTAAATCATAATAGCATTTATATAAGACGGGCGGGTGCGGACCTTATCCGGGTCGATTCTGTTATTATACGCCTCGATATTACGAGCAGGCTTTTCCTAGAGGGCCTTTTACAAGTCCTATTATACTTAGGCGTCGTATAACATATATTCGTAGTATTACTTACATTAGTACATAAACCCTTAATAATGTTATTCACATCTTCGTTACTAGTGAGGATGGTAACCGTCGTACGACTATTATGGGTGGACTTTTCGGTACTAATAATAAAATCCATTTTCTAGATTTTGTCAGCTAAATTAAACCCTAAACCTTTAGATATCGAGTTTACCGCTTAACTGTTATACCATAACGCCTTTAAGTGATAGGCTATACTTTTTTTAACATTATAAGGCTACCTCGGAATAATTGTACAATTATATTAAGATATTAAATAATATTAAAATGCGTCGTACGACGATGTTTTATAAGAATAACTAGATAAATATAAGGAATAAAATGTTTTATTCTAGCTTTAAGTATTAGTAATAACTACTTACGTTACGTACGACGGTTATAGACCTTACTCTCTAGTTCTTCAAGCTAGTCGAAACTGCTTGAGTTGCGTACGACGGCTATAGACGTTACTCTCTAGTTCTTTAGGCTAGTCGAAACTGCTTGAGTTACGTACGACGGCTATAGACCTTACTCTCTAGTTCTTCAGGCTGGTCGAAACTGCTTAAGTTACGTACGACGGCTATAAACGTTACTCTCTAGTTCTTCAGGCTAGTCGAAACTACTTGAGTTGCGTACAACGGCTATAGACCTTACTCTCTAGTTCTTCAAGCTGGTCGAAACTGCTTAAGTTACGTACGACGGCTATAAACGTTACTCTTTAGTTCTTCAGGCTAGTCGAAACTGCTTGAGTTGCGTACGACGGCTATAGACCTTACTCTCTAGTTCTTCAGGCTGGTCGAAACTACTTGAGTTACGTACGACGGTTATAGACGTTACTCTCTAGTTCTTCAGGCTAGTCGAAACTGCTTGAGTTGCGTACGACGGCTATAGACCTTACTCTCTAGTTCTTTAGGCTGGTCGAAACTACTTAAGTTGCGTACGACGGTTATAGACCTTACTCTTTAGTTCTTCAGGCTAGTCGAAACTGCTTGAGTTACGTACGACGGCTATAGACTTTTCTCTCTAGTTCTTTAGGCTAGTCGAAACTACTTGAGTTACGTACGACGGTTAGTAGACCTTACTCTCTAGTTCTTTAGGCTAGTCGAAACTGCTTGAGTTACGTACGACGGTTAGTAGACCTTACTCTCTAGTTCTTTAGGCTAGTCGAAACTGCTTAAGTTACGTACGACGGACATAGACCCCACTTTTTAAAAAGGCTTATACCCCGCGTTTTGATTAACTAGTTCCCCCATTAAGACTTTTCGCAAGTATTTCAACTCGGAATGCCTATTACTATGTATGTCGTACGACGATTCTAAAGATATATTTAAAATGCTAAGCCCGAGCGCTTCCATTTAATATATGTATTTTATAAATTAGACTTAAAAAGGTCAATGAACTTTGCTTACGGATTTTCAATAAACTATACGCCTTGTCTTTTTAACGACTAGTGTACGAAACAATGAACTTTAGTAAAGTTCATTGAACATTTAATAATAGGCCGTGGCTACGTAAATGTTATATTATAACGTCTTTTTATAAAACCTCGCGATATAGTCGTATTTATAATAACGGAAGCACTAACGTACCCGGAGCGTTATATCGTATAGTTCGTAGCTAAATACTAACGCTTTTTATACTAGTTTATAATCGTAAAGCTTTTTCGTTACTTTTACGTTATTTATATTAAACCAGGACCACTGTCTTATCCCTTAGGTTATAAGCCTCACGACGAACTCGCTGGTTCACTCGCGGACTAATCACTTATGAATGAATGGAAAGAATGAACTTAATGACCAAAATAATGTTAATTAGTGACGACGAGCCATTCTCGTCGTCTTCCAAATGCACTGTTGCATAAACTGACCACGTTACCGAAATCAAAAGTGTGAAGAAGCATGTCCGTTCGACTATTTACAAGTTCCATCCCTTCGACCTTATATTGATCAGACCCCGGACAACCACGACGAAGGTCGTACGACCCACTTGGCTCCCTTGTAGTATTGGTACAGCCAACACTCACTACTTCAATATATAAGTAACTTATAATCTAGTAATATAAAGAATAATTCCATTTTAAAGATAAAGAAGCATTATATAATAGTTTTTATAATTAATATAAAGGACTATTATAATAAAAGTCGAGTATAATACACTAAAAGGAAGAGCATAAAAGTATAAAAGAGAATGTCGGTGTATAAAAAGTGGGTATATATTTACTAGCCTAATCACGTAATTACTACTTCTTAAGTTCGGTGATTTACGCGCTCGTCGCCTTAGTGTACGGAGTGCTCTCCGTACACTATGGACATTTATAGTCATTTATATTACTACATTTTTCAATTAATTAATAAATTATAAGTTATAGTATTATTCCGGCCTAGTTAGTTTGCTAGCCTATACATTTCTAACGAGGAACATTTACATTTTTACCTTAACTTTTCTTATTAAAATATCTTTATAATTATAAGTCTAATCCGGAATTTAACAACTAATTTAAGATTATAATAGTTAGATTACTCATTTATTAAAATTATAGCTTATTACGATAATAAGAACATTGGTTTCCTAGTAAATCCGTATATTTATCCTTTGAAAATCCGTATACCCTTAGTTAATCCTTCGCGCTAGTTTTTTGTCACTGAATTTAAATCCGTAAAGGGTATACGGCATAATGTATACTTATAAGGGTTTATTTATATACGCTTTATATCTTAACCATTATTATCGCGTAAATAATGGTATAATTATTATTTAAACGCGATAATAAACCATAATAATTATTTATTAACCACGACTATTACGCGACACTTTATAATAGAGTAATAATCGTTAATAATTAGTGCTCTAAGCTACTTCTAAGTAAATATACCTTTATTTACGAGTATACTCGTCCCGTAAGATAAGTAAAGGTAAAGTAATTACGGGGTACGTTAACCGTTATATTTACGGAAGTATTATAATAAGTAATAACGTACTCGAGGAGTATGTTAGTTTACTTATTAGTTTAATTAGCCTTGTTACTTTATGCCTAACAACATATAAATAAGCAGCTAATTATTAGAGAAGCAAAAGACTTACGTCGTCTTAATAGTGATTATAGTCACCTAGGCAGAAACACGTAGGTAAGAACCCGTACTCTAAGAGCACCGTAGTTCAAATAGCTATAAGGGATAACTACGGTTATCATATTAGTTACTTAACGGATAAGGAAGCCAGATTAGGTCTAATCTAGCTTCGGGGGTGTATAATAATATGAATGACTATAGACGTCCACAGTGTACGGAGAGCACTCCGTACACTAAGGCTACGAGCTCGCGGATCACCGAACTTGGGAAGTGGTGATTACGTGACTAGGCTAGTGGGTATATGCCCACTTTCTGTACACCGATATTCTCTTTTGTACTCTTAGACTTTTATATACTACTTGACAATACCTATACTATCATTTCACGCCTAGAGCGTTATACCTACGATCCCATGCTTAGGCGAGCACTGTATTCGCTATCCTATGCTCTAGTAGATTTAGGCTCTTCCTTTCAGTGCATTACACCAGACCTTCACTACAACAGTCCTCTATATCAATTGTAAAAGCTGTCATAATTAGATTTTCCCGTCTTGAGACATGGCGGGTAGTAGTCGACTTTGACAAGCGGAAGTGCCATGTTAGCAAGAGCATTAAGGAAGTGGTCTTATGTTTCTACTAGAGGTCCGCACAACACTGCTTCATTAAACTCTGCATTGGGAATGAGCAGGTCATTCATTGTCGCTGTTCACACTATGATTCGGCATAATCCTAATTATTGTCGTCTTCTGTGAGACTCCTAAGAAAAGAAAGAGAGGCTCAGGAACCTTTGTAATTTGTCTACAGCGAAAGAGCCGTAGAGGTCGCCTCTAGCCCGTTTCCTTCGGCTTCTGCAATTCCATCATCTTCCCAGCCATTGCGATCAATTTTTGGCATCCTCACAAAGCAAATATCTAAAACGCAAGCCAACGAGTGTAATTCCTGCGGAGAAATATAAGGCAGCTCTAGCCGGTGGTTGCTTCTGCGCCTTTTTTTATTAACCTCCGTCTCAATAACGGCAAACTTACTTGCACACAATATTAAAAATCACCAGGCTACCCATTCCCGAAAATGCACCAATGTAGTCGATCCTGCCATGCTCATCGATAGGGGTCTCTTTAGGCGTGATGAGCATAACCCATACGGTTATTATGGCTGTCAACGTTCCGCTTCGGTGATTTATGAATATGGCAGGATGACTTCCAGGCAGTTACTCACATCAGAATAAAGAGCCATTTCCAACCAACTGAGTCGATGAATATACCAGTGAGCACGGCCCCCAGCGAGCCCCTAAGAGGAGGAAACGCCGCAAAGAAGCCGAGGAACAGGTTGCGCGATCGACCAGGGGGAATCATGATGGTGATCATAATGCTGCCCCCCACCCCAGTGAGAGCTCGAGCCGCTATGAAAGCTTCGTAATTGGTGCAGAAAGCATTCACCAAGGAGAAGACACCAAATATGAAGCAACCAAGGATGGTAAGGCGTTTGTGACAATAAATCGCTTCGAGTCGTCCAGTTATGAGCACGAATGCACTCTGAGTGAGACTGTTGGTGAGCCTGGCAGGTGAAATTCCTTGCGGGTGCCCTCGGGTAACTAGCAAGTGACAGCCGTTTGCAAGTGCCTCGAGCTTACACGCAATGCCTTCTGCAAGTGCCTCGAGCCTACAGACGATGCCATCTGGAAGTGCCTCGAGACTACAGGAGATGGGTTACTCCCTCTTTTCCCGCAGACGTCCTACTCCCTAGGTTTCCTGCGGGGGGTCACAAATGTCCCAACCCTGTGTACCGGCCAGCGAAGGCGGCCTCTGCAACCTGTCCGTGGTGCTGGCTACGAACCTGCTGTCCTGGCAAGAGCTTTTTCGAGTCTCTCTTGTTGCTAGAAGCAATGATTGTATTCCTGCTGCATGGATAGCAACTACAACAGCAGCAATCAATGGAGAGCATATATGCGATCTTCGTATGCAATCGCAAGAAGCAGGATAATATCTGCATCTCCATGAGTTGTGGGTTAACTCTCCGTTGGAGTCAAAATTCTATTCGACAGCATTGATCATAACCAAGTTCTCGCTACCCATAATATGGAAGTTAAGTCTATTCTCGACTTCAACAAATATAGTCTCAATCAGTGTTCCAAGTGTGGTGCTCCTTCATGGTGATGTGTCCGATCCCAAAGAGATAGTCAATATAGACTCAGATTGTGGCAACCTATACATTGCCATCGGTATACGTACTTTCTACAATGCGTCAGTCACCAAAATACAGCAAGCCCAGGCTTCAAAGAAAACCTAGTGACTCACTTCTACGCCCTCTGTCATTCTTCACCAATCCCCGATACGTCTTCTTAGCTCGAAGGCAAGCCGCGACAACTAACGAAGAAATATGCTGGTTTCTGAGTATTTTTGATACTTTGAGTCTGCTATCTGCAAATTTCTCGAACATTTCGTCAGCTGATGATAACTGGTGTGCCAACTTGAGGAACATCGGCATGTCTTGAGGTTTCACTACGAAGCATACAATGACCAACAGCAAACATAGTAAAGATCTCCATGTGATTCGCGCTACGTCCTGCGCTGCTATAGCTGATAGGAATGCATTTTGCTTCTCATTCTTTGCACTGATATCGGTATCCTCGCTCCGCTGTTGTGAATGGAATGAGAACTGTTTATACTGAGAAGAGCACTTTAATATATTACGATATAATATTATACGAAAACGTCCGCGATGAAACGGAAAGTTTATTAATCTCATAACTCCGTCGAAAATTACCGAGATAACTTTAAAAGATTATTATACTCGAGTTTAATATTATATTTCTCGATTCGTTAATGGCCGTTTCCATGTATAACTAACTGTAATAATTACGGTAGAGTCAAAGGGGTTTAAGTGATTAGAATCCGTTAACTCTAAAGAACGGTAACTCTACGAAATCGCGTCTAATTAACACGCCGGGCACGGCAATTGAATCCTTACTATCGACTCCCGCTTTTTACGATCGCGCACTTACGTCGAGACGTAGGCGTAACGCGATGGCGGCGCCGATGGCAATTGACGAAGGGTGGGGCGGACTCGATCAGAGTTTTCACCACCCCTAAGCAAACAAGAGCACCTACGCCCCGAATGGCGCGGGCGTAACGGAGAAACAGCGAAAAAGCAGCGAAGCGAATGTGAATAAGGCTACTGGTAGCGAACTACAACTTGTCGAATCGATGATAACCAGCTTAGTTACCCCCGAAAAGACTGGTGAATTAACGGAGTTAATAGGCCGATAGTACTAGCTCCGCTCCCTCGAGGATAGGAGCCGTACGGCTAGCAAAGAGGATATAATTAAAGCTCTAGCCGGGTTATAACAAGCGATCTTATAGTCCGTATAATCGGTATAAGTGGCCCTTACGGAAAGGAAGAACACGACGGATACGACCTAGGCTAAAGTCGTAGCGGGTACGTAGCGAGGACATAGCGGGGTCGACCCGTAAAAGCAAGCGGTAATTATACCGGCAAGCCGCGAGAGAGAGGTGGTAATAAAAGGAATCTAAGGGGACCAGTTAAAGAATAGGTCCACTACCAAAGTATTAAAGGCAGTAAACAAAGCTCGTAGCGTTAGCGATACGATAACAGTCCGTAAGCTATATAGCGGCGACACGGTAGTTACGTTTAAACACGGGACTATCTAAACGGCCACTATTAACCAACAGTGGGTAAGTAGCGCCTTCGGAGAGAAAGCACTACTTACTCGCCGGGAGGTAACGGTACTAGCGAAAGGCATCCTAACAAAGCTATTACGGGCAGCCCACGATAAAACAAAGATCTTACGGGATATCCTCGAAGTTAACGAAGTGGATGACCACGTTATTAAAGCGAAGAAGAGCCTCCCAAAAGCCCCCTAGGCCTTGTACGGAGCTCTAATCATCCACGTGGATAGCGTAGAGGTAGCGAAGAAGCTCTACGACTACGGGCTAGTATGGGAAGCGTTAGTATTTAGCTGCGAACCATACGATGTAACGCTCCGGGTACGCCAGTGCTTCCGCTGCTATAAATACGACCATATCGTAAGGTTCTGCAAAAAGACACCACGATGTGGCATCTGCGCAGCCACGGCCCACCTAGACGGGGAAAAAGGATGCCCTTAAAAGGGCGAAAAGGGAACAAAACGCTATATCAACTACACAGGGCCACACCTTGCGTGGGACCGCAGCTGTCCAGCCGCGATTAAGTAGCGTGAAAGAGCGGCGGAGGCGTATACCCACCGACCACGTTAGTTCGAGGTCCGTAGCTACACCGAGGGATCGCAAAGCAAAGGACGGCTTACCCCGCCTAACTCCCTACCTATAGCCGACCACACAAGCCAGCCAAGAAGTAAGGATAGCTTTACCGTAGTGTCATCAAAACGCGGACGCCCAGTAGGCGGGTCGAAGAAGCAAGCCGCCCAAAGGGAACAGTCCGCAGCTCGGCTCCGCCAGTGGACCACTACAGCAAAAGACAGCCGAATGCCACCACCCTCTACAGCATAATGGGAATCACAACCCTCTATTAGAATACCGTAGGATCAAGGTCCAACGTAATACTAGCGTTAGACAAGGGAGGAGGTAGCGACTTCATTACGCTCCAAGAACCATAGGTGAAAAACGGGATTATTTACTGCCCATCTTAGTCGAGCTACAAAGTAGTATATAGCAGCGGACGAGCAGCGCTCTACGTACACAAAAGATACGACATAATAACACTACACCCCCGGTCAGGCCACGACTGGGCATGTATTACACTTACAAAAGGCTTGGAACCAGTCACGATATGGTCTATTTACTCACCGAACCAAATAAGCAGCTGGGTCAGCCCTTTAACAGAGCTCCCAAGCGACGCTCCTAAAGGAAAGCACTTGCTCGTAAGGGATTTTAACACCCACCACCCGTTATGGGATATACACGGGCGAGAGTCAAGGCATAGTGAGAAAGTAACAACGTGGGCGCAACGGTGGCGACTTACGTTAATAACACCGTACGGGGAGGTAACAAGGAGCAGACACAACCA
This sequence comes from Truncatella angustata, assembly GCF_020726525.1. Lineage (NCBI taxonomy): Eukaryota > Fungi > Ascomycota > Sordariomycetes > Amphisphaeriales > Sporocadaceae > Truncatella > Truncatella angustata. The sequence goes on along the minus strand of NW_025763382.1, from coordinate 8,063,185 downwards.
AAGGGACTCAACTATCGACCTAGCTTGGGCTACGGAAGGTACAGAGATCCTTTACGAAGGGGACCCAGGCTTATCGCAAGATGACCGCCAACGCAGAGCATTAGCCGATGAAGCCCCTGGAACCGGTCTAAAACAGTACGAGAAGTTTAAGAGGAAAGAAGCCACGATAATCTTCCAAATCCGGTCTGAACGGATTGGACTCGCAGCCTTCTTATTTAGAATAGACGCGTTCGGAGCGTATACACCCCTCTGCCGTTGCGGCGAAGCCCCTGAAACAGTCGTACACGTATTCCTCGATTGCGGGCTATTAGAAGAGGCTCAAGCACGCCTAAGGAGCTCTATAGCTCCGGTAAGACTGGATACACGCCGCGACCTCGCCGCGGCTACGTTAATTCCGAACGTGTCGAAGGTTCTAGTTCGGTGGCTATTACAAACGGGGAGACTATCCTATATAGGGGATAGCCAGTCTTTTCAGGGGTAGTTACGTTGGTTAGGTGAGAACCAACGTCGCATTATAGACACTATAACGTAGACGCTATTAGAGCGTAGAGCACACGAAGCGTACGGGTTTTGTCCAGCCCTTAAGGCAAGGTTTACCGTACGGTTTAATCCGGAGAGGTACCGAGGGACTTAGAGTCCTACGGCGTATTTAATAATAATAATAATAATACGGTAGAGTCACTAAGTGATAAGCTCCTTCGGGCAATCGTTATATTTAAAGACTTATTCTTAAGGAAGGGAGAATAAAATATCTCCATCGCTAGTTACGAAGCGGGGATTTTACACTGACTACGCACGGGCGTACTCTGTACGCTGCTCAAGCGCTAGGCTGGCACCTAGGCTAGGTCGTTATATTAACGAAATTTAACGTAAAAATATTAACGTTTTTAAATTAAGTAATAAAGATTACATTAATATTATTAAGGAAAAGATTCGAGGGAAAAAATAATAGTTTTATTATATATGTTTAAACCTTTTAAATACTAAGTTATATATTAACATTACTTGATTTGTGGCAATATAAATGACTGTAGATGTCTATAGTGTACCGGGAGCACTCCGTGTACTAAGGCGACGAGCTCGCGGATCACCGAACTTAGGAAGTGGTGATCACGTGACTAAGCCAGTGGGTATATCCCACTTTCTGTACACCGATATTCTCTTTTGTAATCTCAGACTTCTATATACTACTTGACAGTACCTATACTATCATTTCACGCTTAGAGCATTACACTTGCGATCCTATGCTCGAGTAGATTTAGGCTCTTCCTTCCAGTGCATTACACCAGACCTTCACTACAACAGTCCTCTATATCAACTGTAGAAACTGTCATAGGCTAAACCAACCACCACACCAATGATGCTTCTAGGCTAGACCACACCTTGAGTACAGGCTTCGATACTCCCAATCCCATTGTTAGCCGAAAGGTGATGCATATGCGAGGACACGCGGCTGTGATGGCAACGTTCCTTGCTTGCCTTGCTGTGTAGGACCTCAAGGTAGAATATGCACCATCAGAGAAATAACTGACGATCTACTTATTATTTACTCGGTTCATCAGTAAGCCGAGGGGGGACTAGGTGGTTTTCGCCAATCAAGGTAAACAAAGCAGCCCCATAAGTTGGGAGTATGCCTCGTGATAGATAGCCTACCTCATAACTAACAATAGCCGGCCTTCCTACATAGGCAACAGGGTATGATATACCGGTACTTGTAGTACATAGCGAGATCGACGGAAAATGAGGCGGCTAAATGCTGGTGATAATGCAAGTTGCCAAGCAAAGCCATCCAATTTGCAGATTATTGAGCCAGGATTCAATGCATCTGGCACGCGCTAGTGCCTCCGAGACCTGATTGGCCCTAAGATGCATGTCGTCTTCCTGTATAATCTAGGTACTGCATGGATGATTTCCACCCTGCTCGGCAAACGCATAAGCTAGTCACTAAACATACCACAGTGAGATTAAATCAGGATTTTCTCAATGTGACGGCTCTGAGGCGGTGACGGACCATGGCTTCAGTGGACGGCCGCGAACAGCTGTTGCGCCTTTGCCATCTGCCTGACGGGTCACAACCGTAGATTTTAGTCACGCGCCTGGGCCCTGGGGAAGGGGAACCCTCTTTCCCCAGCGTAACAAGAAGTAAAATCCACGCCTTTACATGCCCTTTGAACAAGACGCAACTCAGCCTCCACCACCACTTTACACTGCAGCCTACAAGCTGGCCCTCTCAATTGACTCGCTTCTGGAGGCAGTGAACATCGACTCTAGATCAATTTTTGAGGCTGGCCTGTCCATATCAAGCCCGGCAGCTACATTTTGGAGATAAAGTCGTTTCCTCTTCTTTGGATTCCGTACCTAGGCGGCTCCTCATGGCGACATTCAGGAACCTCCCAAACGTAGTATCAACGGCATTCGGCCTGTTGTGCATCACATCTGCGATTCCCTTCATTGGCATCCCGGTGCCCACCAAGTCTTGGGTCATTTATTACGCTGAAAAGAATAAATGGTTGTCTGAGCTCTCTGGACGCAGATTGAGCCCCAAACAGGCGGGTTACGCTGGCGCTCTTTTACGGGTCACTGTTGGCATCTGTTGCATGCATCCAGTCACGCGAGAGGCCGCCCTGGTCCTGAACGGAGTCGTGGTATCCCGCGGTACTGTGTTGGCACATCGTGATGGGCGCCCAATGAGTCCGCAGTGGATCATGTTAAGCGCTATTGCGCTCTGTCTCGTGCTTGGCAGGCTCTAGTAGCAATGAAAATAGGAGAAGCCAGGAGCTGCATCACGAAGCCTCACGGTGGATAATCATGAGAAGCAGAGAAAAGATGAGATACATATACTGAGCCAGGGATGATAAACCACTCACTAGTGGACAATTGTTCTATAAATGGATGTGACGTAGTCTCAGATGATTTCGACTCGAAAAAAGATCCTGCGTTCTTTGTTGCCAGCGAAAAACCTCCCCTTCTTTTCCCATTCCTCGCCTTTCTCTTTCCTTCCCTCCGCCCTTTTCCTCGCCTCATTCTCATCGTACTCAGTCCAGACATTCACACTCAGACCAATCGTTTTCGCAGCCATTTCAAATAGGTTCTTCAAAGTATCCTTGGATTGCCGGTAAATCACTCTGTGTTCTCCTGGCTCACAAAGCGGTGGCTTTAGCACGAAATCCCCCGAATCCAGTGAGCCTGTCTGTGTCCCTATGACCGTTGACCCCGGCGTGGGTTTGAGCAGCTTCAAAGTGTTCCTGCTTGCAGCTTCTTGGTCGGGAAGCGAGAAAACGTGCAGGAACATGGCGACGTGAATGATATCCCACGTTCCTCGCGTCTTTGCGAGATCGTCAACATCAGAGAAGATATCACCAGTAACGAAGTGAGATGTGTCGAGACGGTCGCTGTCATTGAAGAGGGAGTACCCGGCATCTCTGAAACCTGGAAGTACGTCTGCGCCATACAGGCTAGACAGCGACGCGCCATTGTGAGCCAATGTGCGAACATCTTGGCCGAGGCATGTTCCGAGGTCGAGAAACCTAGAATTCGGAGCGGAGATGATTCGGTTAAGTATTTGAGAGTAGTCTGGATGGCGGCGAAGACCTTGCTCGATGAACCAAAACTCTCCAATACATGGCCAAGGGAAGACTTGCCATGCTTCTTCACGCTGCGTTCCGAATCAGCCATAGCTACTTCCAATTCTAGTGTAACATACAATTCGATAGACGTGAGGAACAACGTTGTCTGGTGAGATATTGCTCCACTCCTCGAGAAGTTTTCGAAAAGGTGTTTTGAGTTTATGTTCAAAGCTCGGGAGGTACCAAGGTACCTTGGTCGAGCGAGCCAAGTGATCCTGAGGAAGCTGCTTCCATTTCTCAGCGTCCGTCGCCATGACTAGGTCAGAGAAGTATGTTTATGGTCAAAGGGAAAAACGAAGCACCTCGTGAGAAGAAAAACTGGTTGTCAAGGGATTTAGTATCATTAACTACAGTAGAAGAGTGATATGCAAGGGCTGCACTCAAGGAGGAAGCCAAGGGTAAATGGACGCTGCGTCATTTTGACCAAAAATAGGCATTTGTGGAACGACTGACAAGACCCGTGCGACACACCGAACCGTTTACTTTATGTATGTATGTAAGCAGCATAAAGCACTGCATATGCAACCTGTGAGCACCAAACCATGTGACACGTCACTTACTTATTTCCATGTTTGATCTGCCTTTGACTGATTGATTGTGCAGCACTTCATCCACCAATGTTGAAGACCTATCTAGCTTTGGGCTATGTTACTAGTAAGACACTATTTTGGGAACGGGTTGCAGGAAGTGATACCAACTGTATATCCTTCTAAGAAGAGGGTGTACCATGGCGTGATTGGTGACCCTACCATCGGCCAGAACGGCCCCCAACGTTTTTCGTTGTGAGACGTAACTACAAGATGGGTGACATGGGCCCCGGATCCGACCAAGACAGTCAGCCACGTCAATGGCCCCCACCAAGAGCGAGTAATTTGCAGCAAGGGATAGAAGCACAACGCCCATGGATGATCATTGACTTATGATTCTAGTTGTGCTACGTAGATAAAACTCACTGAAGAAGAGGGGGTTTTATGCAATGTACGATGTACCTAGGTGCGCCGCTACTTCAACAAGGTTGATGAGTTGTCCACGGAACCAGCGGGCTTCCATGGTCTGAGATACTTCCAATCTCCATCTCCCTTCGCGGCAGAATTTAAACTACTTGTGCTCCCATAGTGTGCGTGTGCCAGACGTATGAACACTTATGGAGTATCCGGTACGGATTTGTTCCGCGTACAGAAGGCGCTGAACTCCAGTTATTGACGTTGTACTGACCCGCTTCAACGCTCCGGATGGTGTTGAATCAATTTACGAGTTCATTTCTCTTCTAGTTGTCTTTTGGCACCCAACTGTAGTATCGATTGGTAAGCTAGACGAGTTAAGCAATGCCGTCCCCTTGTCGGTTCAAGGCATAAGTAACGAAAGGTCCTGAGACTTTGTGAGGACACAGAGAGCGGTCTAAAGAAAGAAAAGAGAAATTGGAGTATACGGTGGATCACAATGGTTTGTTATAGCAAGCTAAAGAGTATTTACAGGTGTTGAGGCACCCGAAGCCACATTCAGGGGCCGCTCCTATCTCTCGCTGAAAGAATTCATAGTATATACCTATCCGAAGAACCAAATCCCGTGACCCACTTCTTCTGGATTCAAACTAAAAAATCGATAGATTCACTATCTTATAACTATCTTGAATAACACTAGAAAACACTATGAAGTCACTTCACCAGTAAAGATTTGTCGAGGTCTCCACAGACAAGGCTGTCCACCTATGGCTAGTCAATTGACTGAATACAGCTTGGAGAGACGTCGAACTTACCAATGCCTTCTCTCCAATGTGCGAGAAGACCAGCACATCTTGCAGTCATAGAAAAAGCCGTGAATATATTTTGATCGAATCCGCTGCAGCGCGTTTAGTTCAACTTTTTAGCTAATGACGATGAGAATACTTACAGGGCAGCATATACGAAAGAAGAGTACAAGTCGGCGTTAATGCTCAAGGCCCTCGATGTGAAGTACGAATCGGTCGCGACTATGCGATCAATTTCGAGGGCAACTTCAAGCAGACGATTCTGCGATGTCGTAGCCTCAAGGTCGCCCATTATGGAACGAAGATATGAGATCCTCGGATCGGCAGTCCGATAAACACGGTGGCCCACACCCATCAGCCTACACTTCTTCGCTCGTACATCATCCATGTGCCTCCCGACGCCGCTTACGTTGCCCATCTTTTCAAATCCTTTGTATGCGAGATCAATGGCGCCGGCATGGAGAGGGCCGTTCGCCGAAGCTACAGCAGCGACAAGCGCTGACATGGGGTCGCTCAGACAAGAAGTGGCGTTCAGGAATGCGGCAGTAGAGTTCGTCATTTCATGGTCGGCAAATAGAATCCAGATCTTGTTAAGAACAAGGGCTGTCTGCTTTTCTGGTAGACCGCAATGGTCTACCCGACCAATCATTACAAGGAGATTTTCGATGCTCGAGAGTGCTGGATCTACCTTGAAGTCAAATGGCCTGCCTTGCTGGTGGCAATATGTCAATGCGACAACTGTAGTGAATGCGGCAATAGCACGGCCAACACCGTCATTAACAGCATTGGCATCTTTCTGGTAAATAGAATCTCCTCTATACACAGGAATCGTGTTAGGATGTGACGCTACCCAGGCAGACAGACCTGCGGCGATAACAAGATACGCTGGCGTGTCTGGGCTATACGGGATTATTAGTAACGCGTATACATGTACGGTCATGTTACCGGCCAATGAAGGGAAATATACTTGAAAGATTGAACGACGCTTAGAACTGAATGGTCAGGAACCATGAACTTGGCAACTTGACTTCTGAACTTCATTTTCACCTCTATCGTGGGAAGATGCCCCCATACTAGTAGATGTACAACATCTTCGTAGTCATGGTGGGCGAAGAGATGGCCAATAGGGTGCTGGCGATATTGTAGAATACCACGATTGCCATCACTAAAATTTTGATTAGTCGAATCTCATGACTATATCTGGTGATGATGATATAGTTCATACATATATGTAATATGACTTTCCTTAACAGCAGTGTTTTTGAAGCCTGGATCAAGTATCACCAAACCTTTGGCTGCATGCTCCCAATAGCTAGCTGTGATTCCAAGCGGTGATATTTTGCGGAACTCTGTAGCTTGCACGGCATTATGCTTGATGGGAATGCTATACACACGGAACGTTCGCAGATCTGTGATCAGTAGTTTTTCGTGATATAGGAAACAGAACACGGTCTTTAAAAGGTAAAACCCGAAACCGAGCAGAAGCGTAAAGACAGAGACGGTGAAAGGTGACATTTCTCCAATACATATAAATGAGCGCAGGCTGCAATGACACCATTAATTATAGGTCAGAAAGTGATGTATGGGAGAGCTGCCTTGGGTAATTCTGCGAGATCGCAAAACAAGCATTGATTATCTTATATAATCTCATCTACAATCAATGATTTCACTGGTGTCCATAGCCATGGCCCCCTGCCAGCACGTATCAATCATAACGCGTCGAGAATACGGATAATATGAGAAAATGCCAACTTTGCAGCGAGCCTGGAGTCTAGTTCGGTCTAGCTTCACGTGTCTGCGCCGCAACGTACAAATGAGGTACTGCTGGGCTGTAACAGCCTATTGACTGGCCGCAGAAAGAGCCTGATAGAAACAGTCCGATTGTATTTTCTCCATGTTGTTTCCTTAATTGTACTGTGTACGTCAAAGACAGAGCGGGTCCGGGCCGGGGCTGGATCTGATTGTAGTAATTACACCGATGTGCTTTGGTGATGCTTGTCTTGCATGAGTACTTAACGGTACTTGGAATAATACCTTTACAGGGCCCACCGTCATATAATGCGAGTGGGGTCGACCAATTCTGACAACTTGTAGATCGGTAAAGTGCCATAAGCAAAGCAGCACGAGAAGACCTTAGGCAGTAATTGGGCGCTGATATGCGAGGCTCGTGCTGATTATGCTACATTGTAGGTGGATCTAAGCTGAGTCTCGTGTGATATGACGCAGAACGATAGTATGTGGTATGCAGAGTATTGGGGGCGAGGCAATTAACAAGGATCACCGTGCCGCAACAAATGCAAGCCGTGTTTTCCCACCAAGACATACAGTAAGCGACAGCGACGCCGCCCAGTAGCCTCAGACACTCCTCACATATACTCTAGTTATCAACCTGACGATGGAACATCACGATTGAAAGTGTACATGTCGCACAGACGACAGTCTGGGATTTTCACTTACGATGCCTCAGAACTCTGATAAGTGTCCGTCCGATATTACAGCTGAGTTGTGTCGATGGGTGCATGAGTTGCAACTGAGTGATATTCCTGAAAATGTGATAATGAGGACGAAATATTTAATCCTTGACGGTCTCGCGTGTGCTGTTATTGGTTCACACCTGCCATGGTCGGAAACAGGTACTAGGGCAGCACTATCTATGGAGTCGCCAGGTTCGTGCTCGGTATGGGGATGGGACAAGGTACACTTCTTACTCTTTCCGCAAGTTAACATGATGAAAAGTCCATGTAGCTAACTATGCGTAGAAGGTCGGCCCACTGGCTGCAGCGCTTCTGAACTCGTCCTTTGTTCAAGCATTCGAATTAGATGACTTCCATTCCGAATCACCCATTCACTCGTCATCTGTGGTGCTTCCTGCCCTCTGCGCCCTGACTCAGCACGTGCCATCCCCCATAAGCGGCCGAAGCTTCCTCCTTGCGGCACTGATTGGATATGAAATCGGTCCTCGAGTAGGCTTCGCTTTCCGAGGTGGTGAAATCCTTTCCAGAGGATGGCATTCGGGTGCTGTGTTTGGGCCTGCTGCAGCAGCAGTTGCATCATCGAAACTCTTGGGACTTGGTGTCCAGAATATCGAGGATGCGCTCGGTATTGCTTGCACCCAAGCTTGTGGGCTTATGAGCGCACAATACGGTTCTATGGTGAAGCGCATGCAGCATGGCTTTGCCTCGCGCAACGGACTTTTCTCAGCCATAATGGCCTCACAGAACTACACTGGAATTAAAAAGGTCCTGGAGACCCCTTATGGCGGGTTCATCTCCACCTTTGGAAATGGCGGGACGCAGGAACCGCCCACAACACCTCACCGAATCATTGAGCAATTGGGGCAGATTTGGGAGCTCCAAAATGTCAACGTCAAGCCTTATGCAAGTATGGGAGCAACCCACGGAACGATTGACTGTGTCAGGAAAATTCAGGAACAGCACCCTGGTGCGTTGAGTAATGTAGAAGTGGTTCATGAGATCGTTGTGGAGATGTCTGAACTAGCATACAAGAAAGGTGGTTGGACACCAAAAAGACCAACCGATTCTACGAGTGCACAAACTTGTGCACCGTATGCTGCAGCATGTCAGATTGTGGACAGGGCTGTTCTTGTAGAGCAGTTTACGCCTTCCAGTCTGAACCGTGATGATATATGGACGTGGGTGAGCAAGATTCGATGCGTGCATAACTCGGACTTCAACAAAGACAAAACGACGATGTGGTTCCAGCGAGTGACGATAGTATTCAAGGACGAAACAAGTGAGAAAGTTCAGGTCTTCGTAGAGGCGCCGAGAGGCGTGAAGCCGTTGTTGACGAACGAAGAAATACTCAAAAAATGGAGGATGCTAACACAAGCGGTCATTGACGTAGAGACACGACAAAAAATTGAAAACTTGGTACTTTCGCTAGATAGCGATAGCGACGATGATTTGGGTGAGCTAGTTGAGTTATTGGGAAAACACACGGAAAAGTTGGAGGGCTTCTGAATTATAACGATCATGGAATTTCGCTCAAAGCCAATATAGGCTTGCAAAGCATTCCAGCTCACTTGTTCAATAGACCGGAGATGCGTGCAAAAGTTTTCTTGCTTGTGTGCAGAGATTCACCAATCGGAACCCTGCCAACTCATAGGGTAGAGCTCAACTCCTATAAATATGCAAGCCATCCCCCACTGCTGCCAGAAAGCCATCTGCACTGTACATTCTTCCAAATCTCTTCCAAAATTGCCCAGCATGTCCATTCCAAAGTACGATCAACTTCTTTCAGATGTCATAGCCTATGTCTACCACACTGAAATCTCCTCACCACTCGCTTACAAGCGAGCGCGAGTAGCTTTGTTAGATTCTCTCGGCTGTGCAATTGAGACGCTTGCTCAATCTTCGGAAGCGCGGGCTTTCATTGGCCCAGTGGTGCCAGGAACCAAAGTCCCCAACGGCTTTAAGCTCCCAGGAACGGCATTTGCCCTTGATCCGGTGAAAGGGGCTTTTGATCTCGGCGCTTTGATTCGTTACCTCGATCACAACGATGCCTATCCTGGCGCAGAATGGGGCCATCCCAGCGACAACCTGGGTGCAATAATTGCCGTTGCGGACTGGCTTTCTCGCAGTTACGCAGTTGGAAATGCCACTGAAAAACCCATCACCATGAAACAAGTCCTCACTGCGCAGATCAAGGCCTACGAGATTCAAGGGGTCTTACAGATTAAGAACTCTTTCAACCAACAGGGTCTAGACCACACTATCCTAGTCAAGGTTGCATCGACGGCTGTAGTCGCGCATCTGATGGGACTCAGCGAAGGCCAAGCGCTCAGTGCTCTGAGCCATGCATGGCTGGATGGACATCCTCTCCGCACATTCCGCCAGGCACCTAATGTAGGACCTCGGAAGGGCTGGGCAGCTGGAGATGCATGCACTCGTGCTGTACACCTCTGTTTTCTTGCGATGGCTGGGCAGCCAGGCACACCCTCAGTTCTGACAGCGTCGAAATGGGGCTTTCAGGATGTCTTGTTTCGTGGGCAAGAGATCAAAGTGCCGAGACCATACGGGACGTTCGTCATAGAATATCACTTCTTCAAGCTCGTTGTAGCAGAAGGTCACGGTATATCTGCTGCAGAAGCCGCAGTCGAGCTTGCTACGAGACTGAAGGTTGTGGAAAGAACTGTCGGCGACATTGAGAAGATGACAATTCGCACGCAGCAAGCGGCGAAAACCATCATTGACAAGACAGGACCTCTGAGAAATCCCGCAGACCGGGACCACTGCATTCAGTATATTGTCGCCGTTTCCCTGATGAAAGGATCCTTCATTGACAGCGAAGACTATTCGGATGACAGCCCGTGGGCCTCGGACCCGAGAGTTGACCAGCTGCGAGAAAAAATGGTAGTGGTAGAAGACGAACAATTCACCAAGGACTACCATGATCATAAAGTCCGAAGCGCAGCAAATGCAGTCAAGATCGACATGAAGACTGGTGAAAACATCCCCGAGGTCGTGGTGGAATTTCCTATAGGACATCCCAAGCACACTGAGACCTTGGATCTGGTCAAACGGAAATTTGAGGCTAATATGAGACAAGGCGGTTTTAAGCCGGGGACGGTGGATGAAATAATCAATTTGGTGGAAAATGACGATATTCCAATTCATCATCTCATTGATCTATTTGAGAAAGATGTACGGTATGGTTGATGTGCCACCAAAGGGGGGGGGGGGGGGGGGTCTCCACGCACTGAAATGGACGGGTATGCTTCACAGCGAACGCAGTCTTCGTTCCCACATGCTATGACAAGCACAGTGCAGCTTCCATGGGAGGTTGGCGCATGGTGTTTTATTATGAGTTTATTACAAGTTTATCTGCTTCTCCCGAAGAACGGAGCCGTACTTCTGTAGCGCAAACGGAATAGGCATCATCGCAATACAGAGAAATGCCAACAGCATCAAGCCCCTGTGCCATTTCAGATATATTCAGAGACGAGAGACTCAGAAAGGCTACAAACCAATCGTAGCCCGGCCTTCTGTACAACTCAAAACCCACAATGCAAAATGCACAGGTAATGACACACCGCGTAACGATTGCTGCAGCTAAGGCGCTCGCTGCCCATTTGCCGAAGCAGTCAACGAGAAACGTGTGAATACATACGTAACCCATGAGCATACCCGAGCCGAAGAAACTTGCGCCAAGGAGTGGTACGGTGCAATAGGCACGCCCTGCACTCCAGGCAAACATAATCAGCCCCAGAAGGACAATAGCCATGCCGATCTGCATGAATGGAAGCCGGAGTTCGGGTGTCGTGGTTGAAGAGCCAGTGCGCTTTTCCTGTCGTGCGAAGGCGGAAGCGAATGACTTGTTCATATATTTGCCTGTGATGGCCGCGCCAAGGAGACTGCTGGTTCCAGCGCGCAGATAAGCCAGGCCAGTTATGCCATTGATCCAATGATATGAGTACGAGCCGTACATTTCAGTCAGGCCAACGAGGAGTATAATTATTATCAGGTGAAGATACAATATGCCATAAAATCTGATACAAGGTTAGCCATACACCCGAGGATATATTAGTAGCGCATACTCACAGAGAAAAATAGATACTCATGAAGGCACAGATGGGTGAAGTAAAAAGCAATCGGATTGGCCTTGTCATCGCTCGCCCGAACAACTGTTCACCGTGCGTTGCGGCTTCGACTCAATATTCGCACGCCGGGTTGTTCTTTGTCAAGATGGCTGCTTTGCGCGACAACAAATAGGGCGCATACGTTTCTCGTAGAAACAACAGGGAAAGAGCGTTGGTAACTCCTGAGGCAATTGTCACAGTCCACATGAGCCAAGGCCAACCATGAGTACGATTCACGATGAAACCCCCAATTACTCCACCAAGCACGGGTCCCATGACGGGTCCAAAAGAGTACGGGGATTGAGCTCTGCCTCTCTCTTCAGCGGCAAATATGTCGCCGATACTGCTCGCTCCCAAGCTAGGACCAGCTGAGCCGGCGATGCCACTCAGTAGTCTCAAGATAGAAAGAGCGTTGATATTTGGAGATAGCACGCACCCAATGTTCAACATTGTGAAGACACCGAAACTGTATAGGTAGACAGTTCTACGCCCCCAGGTTTCTGAGTACGGTGCCAGCAGCAGAGGTCCCAGCCCGAGGCCAAGCACGTATAGCCCTGTGGGCAGAGCTGTTGTATATGGATCTGAAAGCTGAAAGTCATCTGTAACAGCAACTGCCCCTATAGCCAAGATGGTTGAAGCGATTGGGGACAGTATTGCTTGCAATGAAATGAGCGCCACATTTGTCCATTTACGCTGGGCCGGCCAGTTGCGAGGATACTTGACATCTCATTGCCATTCCAAGTCTGCGAAGCCATAAGATTCAAGAACTGCTATAAAAGTCTACAGTCGGTCAGTGTGGAGATCTGCACGTACGATTGTTGCATTTTGCGTTGTTTCCCGCATTTAGTATAAGGGTTGATTTACGCCGATGAGGCACGTTGCGAAAATAGCTTGAGTGTCAATCAAGCAGCACGCCCGACGAGCCAGCCAATTGATAGGCTATAGCAGCCTTTTCATTTGGTCGGAAGGAGTCGTAGGAAGGGAGATTGCGGGGGACCGCTACACCAACTTCTGGTGTCATCGGCAGAGAGATTGCGGGCACAAAGATTGCGCACCGAGTCAATACTCTTCGGTACATAGAGGTACTTAATTGGCACTTGAGCATCACATAGCAGGCTTCTGAAATAAGAAAAGACTGTCGGTTCGACTGCATGGTTGCATGGGGGCTGTGAAAATAGCCCCGGGTAGGGTCACATTACGGCATTCTGCATATTGTGTAATGATCCTTCAAGGCTGTGTAGAATCCTTGCAGTTTAAGGTAAGCAGAGCCTTAACGCTGGGCCTCAGTCGTGCATTACTGTCGATCAAGTACCCGATTCGGCCTGGCAACCAATAACGAAAAGCCGACTCTCATCAGATAATAGCCCTCATTACTTTCGCGTTTCTCGTCCCGGTCTGTTCTTCTTCTGAATAGACCAAGACATCCTGAACTTCGAATCCCACATGAGCACCCCATCCCACGTTGGTCTGTCTGGTGATACCTTTCTCATGTCGGACCCATCAGCGCTGTTGGGTTATCCCCCAATCAGCGATACGGATGCACTGATACGACGAGGCTTGCTTATCATTTCACCGTCCCAGATCAACCCGAATAAGTCTGAGCCGTTTGGCGCGACTCGGCCGGTGAACTACGAATTTGAGACGGGAGGTCCGTCACTTATAATTGGAGAAGCAATAGCAATCTTCTTCATTATCCTGTTCACTTCCGCAAGACTCTACATGAGGCTGTTCAAGAAGAAGAGCTTTGGCCTTGATGACTGGATGATCTTGCCCGGAGCCGTAAGTTTGCTGCAACGCCTTGCTTCCTCACTGTTGCTTCTGCTTACAACCGCAGATTGGCGCTGCTGTCTACTTGTCGCTCGATATCATTTCTCAAACCAAGGGATGCTTGGGAAAGCACATTCATGACTGCACATACACGGAGGTCTACTGGTTCATCCGCATAGCCAACGTGGAGCAGCCTCTCTTCTACTTCTGCGTCTTTTGCGTCAAGCTCAGTGTCGCCCTCGCAAACCGACGCATTACTGGCCTGACTTCGCGAAAATGGATGACGATACACTGGATATTTATCAGTCTCTTCCTTTTTCTTTTACCCTGTTCCGTCTTCTTGCAGGCGTTCCAGTGTATACCGGTTCCAGCACGCTATTCCTTGATCTACATCGGTAGCATGGCAGACCCGCACGAATTCAAATGTATTGATACCAAGGCTGTGAGTCTTGCGACACGTACCCTTCATATGGTGACGGATATCGCCCTACTCTGCGTTCCTATCACCATCTTGGTACGCCTCAAAATGCCCACCCGAAAAAAGGCAAGACTCATTTTTATCTTCGCTTTGGGTGGTATGTCGACATTCGCTTCAATTCTCCGCAACATCGGAGTTCTTCGATATAGCGACGACATCACGTGGCAATACCACGACGTATATGTTTGGAACACTATTGACCTCTGCTTTGCCGTGGTCGTAGCTTCGCTGCCTGCGCTAAATAGTCTTCTCGATGTTGGATTTGACCGCATAAAGAAGTTAAGTAGGCACTCCCTTTCCTCTTCTTTAACCGGCAGATACAGCATCAGAAACTATTGGAGGACAAAAACATCTAAAAAAGAAGGCCCTGGCGCAGACTCGGGCGCGGGTCTTCATGAATTTCCTTACCATCGTATGGAAAGTGCAAATACTATTATTAAGGGGGAGAGGAATCTAGAAAACAGAAACGAAGGGTTTAATCCCGTATTCAGCGGTGTTATTACTTATAATAGCGATTTACGAGGAATGCCGGCCGGTAGCGAGGATTCTTTAACAAGGGTTTAATAAATATTAAAATGTAAAGGTTATAAAGGTGATAAGAATTCTTCTAAGTACTTAGTGTAAGAGTATGGGTGCGGATAGCACTAAGCTATAAGAACTAATAATAAGGGTGTAAGACAACAAACTTATAACGTTACGACTTGTAAAGTTAATATAGGCTTATAATATGTCTTGTCTTAAGAGCTATTCTAGGTATAAATTAAAGAGATTTATTTATATACTTATTATAACTTATAGCCCCGTTATAAGTGTTATTATAATTAATTATATAAAAGTATATAAAACATAATAAAAAGAGTTATTAATAAATCTTATTTCTTATACTTTATAATAATTAAGCCGAGAATAACCTTAATAAGGGCTAGATAACTTACATAGCCTTTTTATTATAATTATATGACTAATATTATTACTTTAATAATTAATATAAAACTTTTACTTTATAACTAGCGATAAAAAACGTTTATTTCTCCTCTTTAATAATAAGTCTTTATGTGGAATGGCTTCTCCATTCATTTCTTTCCGTACAGTTTGGGCGACAAATAGATCTATTCAGCGCTATCGTACGAAGGAGAAGAAGGGATTCTTCCCCTCGTACGTGGTCTATAGATAGGGGTTCACCAGTACGGCTGCTGGCTGCCGACAGCCACATCGTGGCTGTGGTGGCTTACTGCCAGCACGCCGCGTGACTACCTATACTACGTAGCCAACCGTCGTACGAGACCGCGAATAATATATTCCAACACTTTAAATATAATTATTATATTTAAAAGCTTATTACTTAGTAATCTTATCGTAATTATTACACTTTATAAGTTTTTGTTTAAGGTTATGTGTATATTATATAACGTTAATTAGGCGGAAGCACTTAATTCGAAGTAATACTCGGAGGTAAAGTAAAGAGAGTATAAGTGAATGTATTTATAAGCTTGCTTAAGGAAAGTGTTTAGAGATATCGAGGATATCTCTTTATATTGAACCAGGACCACTGTCTTGTCCTTTAGGTTATGAGCCTCACGACGAACTCGCTGGTTCACTCGCGGGCTGATCACTAAGAATATGAATGGAAAGATGAATTTGATGACAAAAATAACATTAATTAGTAACGACGAGCCATTCTCGTCGTCTTCCGGATGCACTGCTGCTAAACTGACCACGCGGCCCAAGTCAAAAGTGTGAAAGAGCATGCCCTTTCGACTATTTACAAGTTCCATCCCTTCGACCTTATACTGATCAGACCCTGGACAACCGCGACGAAGGTCGTACGACCCACTTGGCTCCCTTATAGTATTGGTACAGCCAACACTCACTACTTCAATATATATTAAAGGAAATACCTTAGAATAATCTAGAATAATCTTATTAATCCATTAGATTAATAATTACTTAGGTTATAAATCGTAACAGATTTATAATAACTATAAAAGTAAATAGAGCGTGAGAGAACTTTAATAGCGAAACTATTATAAGGTAGTTTCGCCTAAGTAGGGAAAAGAGTATAAAGAACACTAAGGTTCTTACTAACTATATAACGAATAACTCTATAAGTATTAACCGTATATTAATAATAAGATATACGTTTAAACGCTAATTTCTCACTTAATAAAATACCGTGTTAATATACTTGTTATAGTTTTTTTATAAAGCTTATAATTAAAAAATAAAGTAATAACATTAATTTAACACTAATTAATTAAATTTAAACCGTCCCGTAAATTTATAAATGTTATTAATAACTATTACGCTTATTAAACTAAGACCACTGTCTTATCCCTTAGGTTATAAGCCTTACGACGAACTCGTTAATTCACTCGCGGACTAATTACTAAGAAATGAATGAAAAGAATGAACTTAATAACCAAAATAACATTAATTAGTGACAACGAGCCATTCTCGTTGTCTTCCGAATGCACTGTTACAAAAACTAACCACGCGACCGTAGTCAAAAGTATGAAGGAGCATGGCCCTCGGACTATTTACAAGTTCCATCCCTTCGACCTTATACTAATTAGACCCTGGACAACGACGACGAAGGTCGTACGACCTACTTGGCTCCCTTGTAGTATTAGTACAGCCAACACTCACTACTTCACTATGCTCCTTTTAATATAAGGCGTATAATTAGGGCTATGTCTAACTGTTACACTCTTTATTATATCTAACACGGAATATTAGTATTAGACCGGTAATTAAAATAGCTTATAAGAACATAGCCATAAACTTACTAACGTCAGATGGAAGCACAATCTGGCCATTAGTATGGAGTGCCACGAGTACATCTTTGACCCAGATACGACACGTGAATGCTTCGCCTGTTCGCGGGGAAGGACTGCCATCTACCGCAACGCTTTTTATTATGTCTGTCACTCTTGAGTGACTTTTATTTTGTCCGCCCGTATCAAAACAATCAAGGACATGGACTGCTCTGGCCTGCCACTTCTTGCTTCGTACACCCAGGGTCCGGCACGATTGCTTGCATGATGGAGGACAGGGCGCATGTTTATGTCGGTGTGGATCAAATCCCAATGCTTCATCTCAT
Source organism: Truncatella angustata (assembly GCF_020726525.1). NCBI lineage: Eukaryota > Fungi > Ascomycota > Sordariomycetes > Amphisphaeriales > Sporocadaceae > Truncatella > Truncatella angustata. The sequence continues at coordinate 8,045,869 of NW_025763382.1, read as the reverse complement.
AGTCGTTTGATGAACATGTAACAAAGGGCCGTAAAAACATACATATTCACCTAGCTTTGCACGAGCATTCAAGCTGATGTAGATAGAGTTTGCTTCGAGGCTTCTGTTTAGGGGCATGTTAATAATTCGTAATTGTAAAAAGGATATGGGGCAAAGAACGAGACAGGATGCTTTGATGAATGAGAGCCATAGTACTTATCGCAGAACAAGAAGCCATGCTTATATATGTACAGTACTATCAGGCTATTAAACCAAACCAGATAGGTTTATCTGACTCTCCACTTCTGTTAGCATTGAACCAGGACCACTGTCTTGTCCCTCGGTTATAAGCCTCACGACGAGCTCGCTGGCTCACTCGTGGACTGATCAATAAGTAATGAGAGGAAAGGATGAGTTCGACAACCAAAATACTATTAATTAGCGACAACGAGCCATTCTCGTTGTCTTCCGAATGCACTGTTGCAAAAACCAACGACTAACTGTCCCAAAAGTGTGAAAGCATGATGAAGAAAACTTATGCAAGTCCCATCTCTCAGACCTTATAATGATCAGGCCGAGAACAACTCCGACAAAGGCCGTACGACCCACTTAGCCTTCCTGCTGCAATAGTACAGCCAACACTCACTATTTCAGCATAATCAATGTCGCCAGAATGCAATGCTACCAGTGGACAAAAGGTTGCTAGAGCTAGCCGCGCGCCGTTTGAACCTATCACCGCAGCGTTGTAAGCATCCCTGTAACTCGCCCTCCTCAAGCCTTGCGGGTCAGTTCTGCTTGGCTATTGATAGGACTATGGTATCTACTATGAATAGACTTCATTAATGTAACTTGCAAAAAAACCACCCAAGTACGATATAGAACGCTGGCGATATAAATCACTGATCCTCGCAGATTTGTGTAGAGATTGGTCATGGCGTCTAGGAATGGTTCTTATAGGGCCATCGGATTGCATTCGAACTTCGGTTCAGTACCATGGTTATTCATTTCTTAGAAACGAGATTTGCGGACAAGGAGTGAATTCTCCTTCAGACCATAAGCAGTCTCATTCAAGAGTGGCGCGTTCACTCCCCATGGGGACCCCACCATTCATCAAGGGCACAAGTTGATTGTTGCGGCACAAGCGGCCGTGCTACTGAACCTGGAATAGAGGGCCCACTGTGCTTCGAAACGATTGGTCGTCAATTGCCCTCTCTGATATGGGGTCATCCTGTCATTGGCCTTGCAGCAGGCGTTGTTGGCCTTTTTCCTTCTAATTAGGGGCGGAGGCGATAATTAACTATCCGGCGAAATTTGGAGCGGTCGATTATCTGAACGGCCTAGATTAGATAAATAAGCGCAACTGAGAGTCAATCCGGGCGCTTGATAGACTGGAGATGCCCCACGCCACCAATCAAAATAGGGAATCATCGCTAAATATCCGATCATCTTCTATGCTTTATTCCTCCTCCCTGTTCACTTGTCGGGTTCGCAAGGGAAAGACGCCCAAGTGGGAGAGTGTGGACACCGTTCCTGTCTCAGAAACAGTAATCCCAAAGTTGGCGCTCGGTTGCTAGCTCATCCTCATATCCCCCATACTGTTGAAAGATTTTATCAACGATCCTTAACCATCGCCGGTGAAGCTTCGTGATATAATGGGCCTTAGTGTAGTCCCAGAATCCCGGGTACCATCCCGAAGTCTCCCAATCAACGATACCTGAAAGCCTGCCGTTACGCACTAGGATGTTTCTCATGTTCAAATCCCCATGTGTAAAAACGATTTCATGTCCGCTGCGATGAGTTACACCTGGCAATGCGCCACACTGTAAAGTCTCGTTGAATTGCTCCTCATCCGCGAATGGCCCAACGAAATCTCCCCGATCTTCATCATAATCCAAAGCTGCGTTGAGTCGATAATCGAAACATGGCTTACCGAGCGCATTGGTAATGGCATAGTCGGGAGCAACTTCCTTTGGTATCGCTCGTAGCTCCCCAATGTATCCCTGCAAGTCGTGGACTAGCATGCCTACCTCGTCATCGCTCAGTGTATCGATGCACCATCCTAGACGTAGGCCCGGAACTTGGGAAGTCAGGAGGTAAGACTCACCCATGTAGGAGACGAGATCCAATGGGCGTGGAACCGGTATACGAGTATAGCGTCTCACGAGGCGCAACGTTTCATACTCGTTGGCCAAGCTCTCATGCCATTTCACGTCTGAAGTTTTAAGGTACATGCCAAATGGCAGTTGTTGGACCTTCAAGCTGCAGGATTGCCCGTACACCCGTGCTCCCATAAATGCCAAGCAGTGATAGACTTGTATGCGAAGAGAGGCTGGTACCATGTGCCAGCCTATTGTCGAAGTCATGGTGATACGCTCTGGAAAGAGACGCCATAGTGAGAAAACCGGCAACTGACTGTGTGGTTGTGATCTTTTCCTCGCGATTTTCCGATCAATGCAACTCCATCGCACAGGTTTCGCAAACCGTGACAAGATTTGCAACGAATAGACATCCGGTGTGCCCATGCCGGAAGCTGAGCAGGTTGCAAACTGGCGAGGCTGAAGCACTGGCGTCTTTTCGAGGATGGGAGGCCATGCTGGACCTCCAATGCAGGCTGTAGTAACATGGTACTGAACATCGATTAGTGAGACTGCAGGTTCAAAACCATGATATGCATACACCAAAAAGGCAACAAGACACTTACCTCAGAGCCTTTAAGGAATGTGAACCGATAGTAACCTTGCGATAGTGCTGTTGCTGCAGATTTGCGGACAAGCCAATACTTCCGGTGAGCATCCAGGGACGCAGCTTCATTCATCGGGATCCACTGTTGCCCTTCGGAGCCGAGGAAAGCTTCAAGCATTTCATGTAATGACTAAAGATGCCCCGGTCAGCTGATACTAGGTTATTGAGGCCACAGTGACAAAATAACTTATAGTTACCTTTCTTATTGGGTTTATGATCGGAAGTATAGGAGCGACCACCAGCGGATCACTGAATGAGTTCTTTAAGCCAGTAATGCAACATTTGCCGCCGTCTCTTCTCCATATATCGGCGATAAAGACTCTGTCAAGCTTTTGGTGAAAAGGCAGTTCGTGGGTGACTTTTGTTCATTAGTAGAGACCTAGAAGGAATAAAAAATCATAAGTTTACATGTACCAATCAGTTCTTTCCAGTCAGATAGCAAAAGCGTTAAGTCAAGTGCATCTCTTCCGATAGAGCGGCTCTGTAGCACATAGCGAGCGGTTCGTCCCGGATCAATTGAGTCGTGGACAAAACATTCGAGTAATTCTTCGTCTGGATGCTGTAAATTGGCATTTCGTATAGCTGTAATGACCCGATCAACGTTGGTCACGGTGTCCTCCATGTCGTCGTTTGTCGTTAGCACCCAAAGCCAATTACAGGGGTGAGGTGTTGTGGAATGGTTGGGTTACGCCTCTAAGCTCTCGCCCTTGGCTACGAAACATGTGGTAAGCTCGGACCAACTTTTGTCATAAGCTCTTCTTATCTACGACATGTGCGATATAGATGCGTTGGCCCATATGTGACTAGGTTGCCATGCATCTGTTGACAGTACCAGTTCAGGATCCCCAAGTCCTATTATATAACTGCTTGAACGGCCAGAATCTGCGACCTGTTACACTTCATATAGTAGGAGACTAAAAGTTATTACAATTAAGGAATGATAGATACCCTAGAATTAGGATACTAAGAGGCCGAATTTAGATTTGCTGATGTTCGAAATCTAACCATCGCGAAGTTAGAAGTCTGCCGCTGCCCCACGGTTTTCTTGGAGTGCGCTCACCCTGAACCGCGTTCCTTCGCATGCCTCTGTAACAGATTACGATGAGTTGTCCACCCATGTCGTCCATATAATAGCTCCACAAGAAGATGGGAATTACAAGAAATATTACGAAACCTACAACATGGTGCGACAGTCATGCGCGGGTTTCAAACTTGAGCGCCTGTCGCATGGCTTGTCTGATGGCTAATTGAAGCGCGTGAATTGGTCCCCGTTGTATCACAAGCGTTCTGGTAGGCAAAAACTGTCCCTTGACTCTACGCCAAAGCTACACTGAAGCGCCTACAGAAACATCTAGCCTAGCCACAACCCAAGCCCATCGGTTGCACCGAAATGTACCATGATTCTTTCGAATGCATGGATCTTAACCACAAATCAAACTTTTCACGACATTCATAACCAACAAGGTCAGCTCCAGCCAATATGTTCTAGTATGCTGACGGTTTCCGACTGAGACCGACGCGGATTCGGTCACTTGTCTGCCACTTGGCGTGTTCTGTCCGCCGGTTTACGTCGGCACCAACGACACCCGAAACACGTGCGTCTAGCCTGAAGCGGCACCTGATCGTGCAATCACGCCCTTTGCAGCGTCGCCATCATATGCATCAGATCGCATCACGGATTTTATTCTAAGGTATAAAAGCAATTACCTCCTATCTTCGCTGTGCCAGGCTCCGCTATCAAGATGGCAAACTTGGCAGAATCAGCACCAATGGGCAACTTGTTATCATCAATGGCCGACCGGGCTCAGCAGAACAAGGAACTCTCAATGGACCTTCCCATTGTCGACGTGGACGTCTTCCGGAACAACCCCCGAGATTCTCCTGAGGTCATTGCCGAGTGCAAAAAGGCGGCAAGTGCACTGATCACATATGGTGCGCTGATCGTGCATGACTCTCGTGTCTCGGAGGAAGACAACCAGACATTTCTGGACTTGTTAGAGGATTACTTCGCGCAACCAGAGGAAGATCTCAAAAAGGATGAAAGGCCAGAGTTGGGATACCAAATTGGTGTCACTCTAGAGAACACCGAAAAACCAAAGTGTGCAGTGGACGAGCCTTGCCTCAAGGTTATCGAGCGCCTAGCACCATCAGAGAGGCCGGTAGACATCAAAGCACATTCACCAGATCCCAAGTGCAGATTCTTTTGGAGAATGGTAGATAAACCACCTTACGAGACCGAGTTTCCTGGACTCAACGCAGCAAATATTGTCCCCGATGCGCCTCAAATTCACGACCGGTGGGAGCCTGCTATGAACGAATGGGGCAAGACCTTGAAGAGCGCGTAAGTGGTATATCTCCTGCAATGGCTTCAATCGTGTGCTAACTAGCATGATATAGCGTATCAGACATTGCCGGAATGGCTGCCGTTGGTTTGGGGTTGCCTGCTGAAGCTTTTATCGACGCGACCAAATATGGGTAAGTCGCTACTCTGCTGCGATGGAGGTTATGATATTGAACCGGTTGTAGACCTCATCTTCTCGCACCAACTGCTTCGAATCTGGAGAGATACGGAAAGAAGGATAGCATTCTGGCCGGATTCCACACAGATCTCAACTTCTTGACTATTCATGGTCGCTCAAGATACCCAGGTCTCCATATCTGGGCACGAAACACCGGCAAGCGCATTCCGGTTAGCATACCGCCAGGACAACACCTGCTCGTCCAAGCTGGAAAGCAATTGGAGCACCTAACTGGTGGTCTGATCAAGGCTGGATACCATGAGGTAGTCGTTAACGATGCCACCCTCAGCACAGTGGAACGGCGCAAGAAGGAGTTTCCCGGTCGACCTATGGTCCGCATTTCATCGACGTTCTTCTACCACCTGTCATCAGACTATGATCTGTCTCCCAATGACATTCTGGCCGAGCAGGCTCGCAAGATCCGCGCAGATCAATTCCAATTGGGCAGAGACGAGGGAGAGGAAGTACAATATCCTCACATGAAGGTTGGCCAACAAGTTCAAAAGTAAGTTGGCTGACCTATTGACCTCTTGGTTTCTTGACTGTGAGGTATGATGCTGATAATATCGGTAGCGAACTCAAGCACATCGCATTAATGGCATAAACCGGATAGCGTTGTGTGGCTCGAGAAGCTAAACAGTCGAGAGGCTACTAGAAACGAAAAATTGCGGATGTGTCATATCCATAGACTATTCCTTGTACTTACTTTAGACCCAGGAGATTCCTGCAAAAGACCAAAGATAACACCACATTAACTAACATAGACTCAAGCGATTGAACTTTACATGATCGGTTTCTTTATTGTCTTGTAAGGGATTGTGATGCAGTTGTTAGTACGAAGCTATTGCATTTAACCCGGATGGCATGCTGTAGGTTATGTCCTGCGAGCCTGGATGGCTTGACTCGGAATGGTACTGCGAGGGCGGTGTCGACAAAGATTTGATTAATCTTGCAATTGGAATTCACGGTGGAACAGGAGCACTGGATAAGAAAGACGTTAAGAACATGGAATATATCAAGACACTACCAATAGATACAAGAGACGCGAGTAAATCATGAGTTACTGGTGCACGGTCTCTGAACCCCCTAACGCTTTTCGATGACCACATTTGACTTACAGTTGGATTTATGTGAAACTAGAGCAGTTTGCCACAGGTGGAGTGCTCGTCCCGCTTCCATACTGTCACAATGGTTCGGTACGTATGGCAGGAATTAATTCGCGGATCTCCCCCAGATAAAATCGGAGTGAGGACTTGCTTTGTCATGTACCGGTGGGTAGGATCCGTAACGTTTTACCACTTACGTGAGGACTATCAAATTGTACAGAGCATTAGAACCTCGAAAAGCTTGTCGGCATATCGTAAATTATAAAGCTGCACATCTTGGGATTTCTAAGCCAGGCACACATGAAATGGGGCTGTATTCAATCGCTAGAATGGTTGCGGACCCTTACAGGATGTCACCTGCGAACACTTTTTGGAGCCGTTAAGCCGCACGAATTACACGAACTTATGATCAATTATAACACAGCTGGAATTCTCGTAGGCCGTGGAGGAATATTTGAACAATTTTCACCAATGATGATGCTGTAGATATCTCGTCAAATCAATAGAAATCCTGGCATCACGGAAGTCTTATAATGTAGTATTCACAACTAGCACCATGGCGTCTAGTTCCCAAGTTCCAACTCAATTCCATCTAATTAACACCTTCCCTCCCAACCTCTAAAGACAAGCTTGTTTTGCTTCAAATGTGCTAAGCACAAATAACGGAATTTCTACAAGTGCATATGCACGTTCCAGTAAATAGTCTAACAGCAACCTTATCACTACATATCACTCTGATTGTTTGTTATTAAGCCCAGGTTCGATACATCACGAGCCCGCCTTGACCTTGGCTGTTAGCGACGCGCTACAAAAGTGATTGAAAATGTCCACACATCATTATGTTTCTTCGTCTATTATCCTATACTTGACTTTTCGAACCCATTCATTAACAAGCGAGTACGAGGAACCAAGTTGAAATCTTGGCTTAGGATTTAGTACCCTTAGTATCACGTTATATTGGAAACACACCCAAACCACACCGTTGTCCAGTAAAAACATCTATCAAAAGGCACTATCAACCAAAGACTTTGAGAATGCTCAGTAAGCCGGCCGGTAGAAGCCGAGTGGACACCGAGTCTTCACCAAAAACTTATTATTTATATGTGGGGTATCACTTCCATCTTCTATGCCATGTATGCGAGCTTCATCTCAACTACCCTTTTAGTAAGGTGGCGATGTTGATTAGGTCGGAGTTTTAGTTCTCAATAGGGGCAGGCTAAGGTAGATGAGCTTGAAGAGACAAAGCGATAGCCTTCTGGATCGATACCTCCTATATCCTCGTGAGTACCCTTACCATGCCTTTTATATGCTCAATAAGCGACATCTTCGGTCGCTCTGGTAATCTTGTGTGACATAGTCCCACTGAAGGACAGGCCAAAGTGGTATAGTGCTACGTAAGATATATCCAACGAATTGTAGATGTCTACGGATCAATCTAAGTCTCGGTAGTTAAGTAGTTGGACTTTCCATGGGCCGGATTACTGGTGGCGGTACGATGAGGTACACGACCTGGCGCGTTACTCTCAACATGTAAGATTATACTCATTTACAGCCGACAATCCCAAGTCGGTGTGGCTCCAAATACTGACAGCGGCTATGCCATGCTGAGTGAATTACACAGCAAGCGGCACATGGATGGCCCATTCCGAATTTGCTGTTTTACTCAGTCACATCCAGATTGCAAATTTCTTGGGCCGCGTGGGAAAATGAAATCTATTTCAACCACTCCCCTGACTCCATAACACAGAATTTTGACCCTGTCAACTAAGAATGGGGAAGACTGTCGGGGTGGTAGAAGCCGTATTGGGTCCTGCCCCCACAACCGCTCTCCTGGAGCGTATATGGCATTTGAATCCTCGGCCGTTCACCATTACCGGCGCTGATAAGCTTACGGAAATTTTACCATTCGACGGCTAGTTGATAGTATTTGTAATAATTTTGTAACATAACTTTTAAATAAAAATTAAAAAATTAACAATACTCGTCAAAGAATCCCCGTATTGCCTTTATTGACTCTTATCCTCCTTTAATTAAGCTCCCCAAAAGAATGTCCACTTACCTCCCAAGGTCTTTCCGGAGGCAGCGTGTCGTGTAGGAAGTCTGAAAGAGACAGGGCACAATACATCAGTGCTTCCTTGCATACTTGAGGCCCTTTGCCCTGTAGGTTCCTAGTGCGGGTTGCTTCTGCCATTACTTTCATGAGCAGCACCTCCGTGGTGGCATGTCGCGGAGGCCTGAAATGTTTCCCAAGCTCAATGTTATCAATCAGCGGCCTCAAAGCTATCTGGGCCCTCTGAATGTAAGTAGTCCAAGGACGTTGGTACATCCCGAGGACTACGTATCCTATGGCTTGCCATTGGACAGACGACTGAAGTATTCCACGATACATTTTGTATCTGGGTTCAGTATATATGAGTGAGATAGACTCAACGACATCAACCGCAGATGAGTATAAGCGCCTATATACTTCTTCGTCTCCAAGGTTTGAAACCGCGAGCAAAACAGGTTCGTATATAATTAGGCGCATTGTAGCCTCAATGCGTCGGGCGGTGGTCGCAGGATCTTCCCCACCATTCCATTGTCCATGCTGATCTGTATGTGGGCTCAAGTATTTCCGTTTCACCGGCTCATAGCTTTCATGGAGTAACTTCTCCCTGGCTTGTATTGCCAATCTTGCACTAAAGGAGGTAGGTCGTGCTTGGTCAGTCGTGGCGCGTACCCGTTTCGCTAGGCTGCATAATTGGTACTGGACGAGACAAAGCGTTGTGTCAGTTCCACCATATATTGCGCGTGGGAAGCTTTCCATTTCTGGAAAGAGATTGATATCATTGATGTTTGATGGGTAGTCTGGGCTGACTGATCGATCAGTAATTACTGCCTGAGTACCGTCATGCTCGGCATAGCTTAGATCCATCGTAGACACGACCCACCAAAGGCGGCGACCCATTTCAGTGCCAAACGGGGACAGACCTGTAGACTTGGGGTTTGTGTATATGCCAAGAATCTGATTCACCCTGATCAGAAGGCTCGTCAGTGCCCAAGGACAACGAATATCTTCATGGCGATGGGCAATCACAAGGTAAATAGTCAGAGCTTGGAGAACACCAAGGTCAAAAGTGTTCCGGAAATTAGCTTTAGCAAGCGCCCGTTCGATGCTGGTTCGGGATTGCGTGATTAAATAAGCCTTCTTATTGCGCAGATATATATTAACCTGCCATGAGATGAGCGGGACATACTTTTTGTGCACACCAAACCACTTACGTCGTTTTCCTCTAGTGATGAGATCGCCGCATAAGAGATTGAGAACAAGAGTGCTTCCACTTTCGGCGTGAGACTATTGGGATTTTGTATGATCATTTGAATCGTTTTATCCATAGAAGGAACATGCAAAACCTTCAGCAACGGGTCGATATTCTTTTTGAAGACTGTCCATAAAAATGGGATTTGCGACACTAGGGGCGTTGAGTTGTGTGACTCGATTATTGCAGGTTCGGCTCCCCAATCAAGGGCTTGGTCATGTACATTTGATTCCTTAAATAGCGGAGTGGAATCATATGTGGTGTTATCGAGATCAACCTTAGCAGTCGTGCCTCTGCTTATGCTTTGAAGCACTAGGCCGGGTTCTGTGCGCTGCAATAATTAGCGTTAGCGTGCAGTCGTAGGTCCCTACACTGACAGTACCTTGTTCGTTGGCTTTGGCCATGGGTTCATTATATCATCACACCTTCTTTTACTATGGCTATACATGGGTAGAACAGGATCCTTATTGGTTTGAGGGGATAGTCCTTGCAGTAGAATTTGGCTTCGGTTCTCGGGTTCAAAAAAGATGTTCTCTGTCGTATCGAATAAGGATTGTCCAAGGAATAGTCTTGGTGAAGTTGATGTTTCCATGCTCTCCCCAGGGTGTACATCTGTTCGCTCAGAATTTGACCAGTTGGGTGGTTGATGATGTACTTGAGTTCGGGTCTGGTCGCGTATGGCCTGAACATTTTGTTCCAACTTGATGAGCCGATCTTTGAAGTTGTTGCTGTTGTCGTTGACGAGACTCAAAGTGACACTGGGACGCACAAAGCGATGAGCTCGGAATACATCGTTCAACTTCGCGTGGGCTGGTCTTGCAGTAATGCACGGAGTGTCAATTTCTTCACAAGCACGACAAGGCTTATGCCTGTCACAACGTATCTTCCTCCGAAAACAACGATCGCAAGCTTTCAGACGTGCGGCAGGCAAAGTATTGTCGCTAGTGTTGCTGTTAATGACATTTGCCATTGTGTATGTTGCTTTGAAATCCCCAGCTGGGCCCCCAATATCAGAGGACGTCCGATCCGACACCTGTTCATCCTGAACTTGCTCGACTGTAGACGACGCGCTAACCATTGCGACGACACACAAACAAGTGTCTGACTCAAAGAGGGTTATCAGTATCGGCGAAGGTGTGTTGGCCGGGGCTGCAGATCTATATCGAGCAGTAGGTTAGTACTGAAGACGTCATTCCTCATTTGACTTAACCGTGAGTGTTAGGATTTGGGAGGTCCTGTAAGTGGCAATAAATTTGAAATCCAGTCAAATACTGCCAAGGCTCTCTCCAGAACATGACGAAATCAAGCGTTGCATGTTCCATGTTAACCGTAAGAGACACCAAGTTGGGCATAGGTAAATGCAGTGGGGGAAATCACATTTCTGCACGTCTAGGCACGGGTTCCCGGGCAGTTTTATTCCCCGTTGGACGACCGCTTGGCCGATTAATATGGGGCCAAGTTCCACCTAGCAATAGCACTCACTCAACCTAGGTATTTAGCATATCTTTCTCAGCTGCTGCCTCGTGATGTAGAAGTCGCTGGATTGTTGAGAACACCACGTCTACTCCATGAATGGAAAAAAGCAACCAGTTATTCCCCCCCAGACCGACCACGCCAGTGCAAATTTGTCTCTGACGCGTTTGCTAAAAGAGCCCACGCAATTCGCCGTGTCTCTGTACCGGCAAATAGTTGCCCCGATAGGCCATCGCTAGGCATGAAATGACTGTATCTAGGTATTTATATTCGATTTGAAAATAAGGTAAGTGGGGAGATTCATTACAACCAGAAAGTATCAAGGGCACTGAAAAGAATCAAAAGACGTGTCAAAATGCTCTTCAAGCTATGCAAGCCCAAAATTTTCTCCCTGAACACATTTCGGTGGCCGATTTTTCTTGGTTCAGATATCTGGTATGAATCTAAAGTTCTCTTGCGATTATCTGGTTTTTCTATCGTTCCCAGTCCATCTTGAAATACACCAGAGATGCAATGAAATTTGTCCATGGGGACTTCTAAGTCTATAGTTACAAGTATTAGTGCTCGGACTACTCGGTCCCCCCATACTATCCATATATCTTCTATACAAGCAATTTGAGTAGATTTCAGCCAACCCAGTATGTCAATTCACAAAAACCCGCATATTCCACCTAGCTTGTCTATCCCTGATGATCTTCTCAGCCGTTCTTCTTCTTCTCGGTCTTATCGTTCTTTCCCTTTGGCATGCGCACCAGCCAGTACAGGAACAGAGCTGCCGCAATATTGAATGCGATGTACACCATGCCAATACCAAAATCGCGCCATCTATTGGCATAGCTGGAGCTGATAGATGTCAAGAACACGTTGGTTTCAGCGATCGAGCAGAAGCTGCAGGACTCGGTGGCATTGCTATCGACAACGTAGCCACCAGCTGCACTCATATATGCGCCCAAATACTCGCCGCACGTCTGTCCACTGGGCGGGACGATGCTGACCAGCTCATTTGTCGCGCATGTCACCGCCGTATTTGCCAGACCAGTTGACAACATGGCCGATATAAGATAAGTGAAGGGGCTCACGCGGTACATGAATATCCAGAAGCCGGGCATCCGATTTGGAGTGGCCAAGACGCCGCAAAAGAACAGACACAAGGTGAACAAAAGGTTGGCCACGTTGCCACCAGCCTCTGCAGTGTCCGTGACAGAGATACAGGCGTGGGCGAATGTGCACGTGAATATAAGGAACTGCCAGATGAGGAGCCACATAAGAGCACCACGTTCATGTGTCTGGCCAGCGGCTTCGGCATTCTAATAAGAGCTTAGTATCGAAACTGAAAAGAGTTCGATGGAGTAGCTCCTTAAGCGACACTAGGCAAGAGACAAGAAAGGATAGTAGGAGAAACCCAAAAAAAGAAAAGAAAATGGCGTCCTGCGCAACTGACCTTGTAAAACCCGACCGGGTAATAGAGACAAATCCACATGAGCAGTGACATGAGCGAATTCCAAGGTATTTCAACAACTATTTGTGATAGCATAAATATCTTCCAGCTGTAGGTCTTGGAGGGACGTTCGCGCACTTCGTAGAGTGATCGTTGAGTAACGAAGTGTGGCATTTGCTGCTGCACAAGCTGACCGAAGATGCTCAGCACATTAAAAATAGCAAACATCTGATTTTGTAATCCCTGGATCGAAAGTGGCGCATCGAGAAACACTAGTCCGATGAAGAGTGAAACAGAAACGCACAGAATTGCCTTGGAGTAGATATAGGACGGCGTACGCCAGTACTGTTGAAAGACACGGCGTGTAACAACAAGGAACTGCTCCCGAAGAGGCGAGGCAAATTCTCGAAGCGATTCGTTCTTAGCTGTACCTTGCGTAACAGTACGCGTCAATCCATACGATTCCAGGGATTGGAGCTCGGCTTGCACAGCTTCATACTCGGAGCTACTCCTCCATGTCTGGTGCCAGTCTACATCTGAATGAGACCCAGGTGCTGCGCCGATAGCCGAAAGCATCCACTCTGCAGGATTTTCGCCCTCTGGGCACGGTGGAGCGCCGTGACCTTCGAAGTAACTTGTAAGTGTTTTAGAGTGAGCGCCGATGTCACCGAAGTATACTGTTCGCCCACCTTTGGCCAGAAAGAGCAGCCGATCGAATCGTTGGAAGAGCATAGCTGAAGGTTGATGAATTGTACAGAGAACTGACTGGCCCGCCTTCGACAGCTTTTCAAGAAGATCTAGGATGGCCCATGATGTTTGGGAATCGAGGCCAGATGTCGGTTCGTCGACGAACAGTAGTAGTGGCGGCTTCGCGGCCAATTCGACGCCAATCGTCAATCGCTTTCGTTGTTCGACGTTCAGACCTTCACCAAGCACACCTAAAAATATGAGTATGAGCGAGTATCTTCCGGATATATATACCTTGCTTATCACTCATGGGGTAAGTCAACACGGGAGCGCTTACCGACAACGGCGTCAGCATATTCTTGCATGTCTAAAAGCTTGATCACCTCATCCACATAAGCCAGCTTTTCTGTTCTTGGCGTGCTAGCGGGTTGGCGTAGCAAAGCTGAAAACTCGAGCGCCTCTCTTACTGTACTGGTTTCAAGGTGCAGGTCTTGCTGTTGGACATAGCCAGTCTGTCGTTGAAATGATGAATCACGTATTTTACCGTTCACCAACATCGAACCCGTGATGACACCTACAGAGATACGGTCGGCCAGACAATCCAGGAGCGTAGTCTTGCCAGCGCCTGAAACGCCCATAAGTGCAGTCAGCGTCCCTGGCTTCACCCAGCCGTCCACATGGTCAAGGATCCGCCGTGTCTCGCTCTTAATCTTAACATCGTAACAGACTTTGCTCCAATGGAAAACGCTTGTTGATCCTTGGATAGCGCCCAGCTCGCTGGATGTGTTGCGGTCCGTTTTTCCCACAATAGTTAAAGGACCAGACATGGACGCCTCCACATCACCTTTGTTGGATGGTGGGGGCGTAACGCCTCGACGGAATACGAGGACCTCACCTTTAGACTTTTTGGCCGTCATGTACTCTGAAGCGATAAAATAGATAAGATGAAGGCCCACAACAAATGCAATGAGTATGCCAACATTCCGCCATTTGTGGACATGAAAGTACTTGTAGGCCGAGTTGATGTAGCTATCTCCACTAACCAGAGACTGGCCTTTAACAGCGCCCACAGCGGAACAGGCCATGTTGTCCGACGAAATATCTTCATAGCCGGGGATGGCCGGGCTGGGTACATAATCCGAGCACTCATAGTTCCGGTTGTGAAACTCATTGATCATCAGGGACTCAAAACCGTAGGCGACAGGGTCCAGGTAGTTGATCCAGCGGCACCATCCCAACATGTAGTCAACTGGGATGACAAAGCCTGTGAAGATCACTAGGGCCAAGATAAGGATAGCAGCTGGCACCATGGCTTGAGATAAAGTACGGGATAGCGCAGCACTACTTGTGTCAGTTTTGCTGGTTTCCTCGATCACGAAAAAGGTAATGTGACTTACATGGATCTGAACAGTCCCGACATGGTAAGCGTCATGAGAAACCCGACAAACATGAAGAAGAAAAATGCACCGGCAGTTCGGTTGAGATTGCTCATGAAATAGAGGATCGCATTGAAGAATATGGCGTTGGCAATCTTGTAAGGAAGGTCAATCAGAACAGATGAGTAGCTTTCAGCGGAGGCATGATAGAAACCATAGCGAACATGCTTTTCCACAATTGGCCGCTGCGAGTATTGCGTCAAGATTTCCAATGCACTCGAGAAAGCGTTGAACAATATGGCAACAAACATTACTGCAGCACGGCTATAAAATGAGCCGGTGGTTTGTTGGAGGTTGTAAAATAATGAGGAGACAATTAGGGCGATGGAAGAGTTCGCTACCAAAGAGAAAATGGTGAGTTCGGGAGCTCCTACAAGGCGTTTGTAGCCTCGCCAAAGGCAGAGCCTGACTTGCTGACCATAAGAGAGCGTGAAGGGCGACTTGAGCCGCTGGCCGTTGGCCTGGACCTCCTTCTTATGGGCACGAAATTCTTCAGCGCCCGTACCATTCAGAGGGTGTCGTTGCTTGTAATTGCCGATTTGAGCCATCAACCCCTTATTGTTTTG
Organism: Truncatella angustata; assembly: GCF_020726525.1. Taxonomy (NCBI): domain Eukaryota; kingdom Fungi; phylum Ascomycota; class Sordariomycetes; order Amphisphaeriales; family Sporocadaceae; genus Truncatella; species Truncatella angustata. The sequence continues at coordinate 8,030,624 of NW_025763382.1, read as the reverse complement.
ACTCTGTTTCCAGCACGCTGCAAAGTCGTCGGGAGTGCGGGGAACGCGGCTTTCCCACCCAGGCCGTACGACTCGTTCAGAGGGAGCAGTCATGGACGTGAGGAAGTCTGGAGTTGTTTGACGTGCCGGACATTCAAACCCAAGGCCAGTAAAGTACTCCTTGGCCCCACGCGCCACACCAAAATAGATCTGTCGACCCTCGTACAGAACAAGAGCCTTGTCGAAAAGGTCGTAAGCGCTCTGGGGAGCTTGGTAGATGGACACTGCACACGTCTGGCCGAACATATCGGATTGGAGCCTGAGGGTTTTGCAAAATTCGATAGCGTTGGCGGAGTCTAAACCCCGCGTGGAGTTGTCCCAGCATTGAAATGGTGCGTTCGATAAGGTTGCTTCTGCAATTGTCACTCGTTTTCGCTCACCACCCGACACGCCACGGATGTAATTATCGCCTACCCTAGTGTCGACGGTGTGGCTAATGCCGTACATGGCCATCACAACATCTCGAAGATGGCTGCAGTACTCGTTGCGTGTAAGTCCTTGTGGAAACGTCCTGGGGGACCTTGCGCGAGAGGCAAATGTCAAGGTGTCGCCCACAGAGAGCATAGGGAAATGAACGTCAACCTCGGCCGCATATATGGCATCACCGGCGTGGTGTTTGTGCATCTCCTCAGCGGATAGCCCTTGATAGTTAAAGTAGGCGCTACCATCGGTATAAATACCATTTGTTTCGCCGGCAAGGGTCTTGAGAAGGGTCGAACAACCCGAACCTGGCGGCCCAAGTACCACACACATCTCTCCAGCTTCGATGACGCCGTTGAAGTCTCGGAGAATATCAATTCGTCGCTGATTTCGTCCACTTTTGACGACCCTACTAAGCAGGTTGGGCGCTTCTAACCATATGTTGCTAACATCCTTTTGATAATCAGTTTCGTTACCATATCCGAAGACATTCAGATTCTCGTAGCAAACGCCGGCCGTGCGGTAGCCATGACCATGTTCCGTAGTCAAATTGGCAATGTTCTTGGCCCAAGCCCGAGCATTAAACTTTTCTCCAAGGGGGTTGACAGGAGAATTTGGGTCGTTGCTTGCAAACAATATTTTTGCATTGCCGCGCGTATCAACTGTGGAGTGCTGGGTGTATTGGCGTGCGAGAGACTGCACCGCAGAGCAGCGCCGTTCCATTTCGATTCCATCGCTCTCGTCGTATGTTCCATCGCCAGTGTTACTTTCGGAAGAGCCCTGCTCGTTATCGGTATTATCGACAGCATTCAGACAGGTTGATTCACTTCCAGCCGTATGAGCGGAAGACATGTCGGTGCCGGGTGTTGACCATTGCGTTAGCGCTGAGTTGGTCATTGATGTACCTAAGATGTCAAGTATAGGCTATGCTGGGGCGATATTTATTACAGTGGAAGACAAGGATGAATGAATGTAAAATGAATTCGCAAGGGAGCACTCAAGTATGATGGTGCAAGGCTTCAGCTCAAGATCGATACGGGTGGTATTGCAAGCATCTGCATCTAAAAGTAAAGTAAAGGATGAAATCCAAGAGCATATATATGTATGTAATTCAAGAAACATTGCAAACTAAGACAGAAACTTAGATAAGATTAAGAATTTTAAATACAATGGAGCCATGGGGTTCTTGCGCCGATACTTCCGTTCGCTCTTCAAGGCCCTCCATAGGGATCACAGCTTAACAAATTCTTCGGTGCCGATGAGAAGTCCGCTCAGCTTCTCCGCCTTACAGAGACTATCCGTCATGAACATGGTATATATGCATTGTGGGTAACTGGCTGATCTGATAGATGCGCATCGTCAATTCCCCTCACGAAAGCTAATTAGACGATATCAGCACTACCTAAGAAATCACCATATGCAGGAACTGTTCAAGCATGCGCGTCAGTTCCAATAGTCCATCTTTCTAGGGGCTGAGGGATGTACGACTCCAAATGGTCAGGTATGTGCAACAACCAGATTACATTGCATAATCAAACTGCCAAGTTAGCAATTGGCATAGTCTTACTGCCTAACACCCCGGCCCCGGACAAAAGCCCGAGATGCGGCTCATAGTGAACGACAATGAGGTATGATCTCATCCAATCGGACCGCTTTTTTCCTCTTTGAGACCTCCCGCCCGCCCGCATGCCCGTGAGCCCGCGTCCGTGTCGTGGGTCCTGCTTAGCAGCGGCAAATTTGCGTCCAGTGGGTCACAAAGTCAACCCTGCCAAGAAATCCGACCACTAAGTTACTCAGTGCTTTTCCGAGACCTCGCGATTCCCCTCCCCCAGTTTCCTAAACGTCACAGTCACATATCTACCGTCGCTTCATTATATTAAGTATCATTCTTTCAAGCTCCGGGCCTACAACACGGTATCAAAAAACTATCCTTTTTCAAGATGCGACTCTATTTTTAGGGCTTACTGGTTACTTCTCTAACCGTAAGTCTCGTGCAGCTTCTCTTATTCGTACATGTGATTTCACCCACGCTTCACAAACAGATCAAGGTTCATCTCGCATTACATTCTGTAATTCCTACAACAGGCGGCCCGGTTCCCGCTTAAAGGATGAAAGAACAGTCCATAGACGACGAGAGCCACTTGATAGAGGAAGCAGGCTCAGTACTCAATGAGTCACTGCAACTGACACTGTCTTGCCTGTTTCGTGCAAAAAGAAAGCCACAGAAAGTGTCGCGATAGTGCTTGTTGACGGACATGCCCACATCACGCCACTGAGTTCTCCCATTGCAGTCAACATGAGTACTACGCATCGAGATTCCTCTTACTGGAATACGCCTACGAGTAGTGGCCGTGAAGGCACGTCATGTGCTGTTAACTCCTTCAGTTATGTATTAACTAGAGCTCTTTGGGTCTTCCTTGTCTTTTAAGCGGAAAACCCATGAGCGCTCTATATTAATAACGGTGCTTTTAAGAAGGCAGATAGTCACACTATTAACATCGGTATCAAAACTAAGTTTCAGAAATCATGATCAGCTACAGGCTGCCTGTTAATTGCCTCGTAGCGAAGACAAACAGCTATCTATACTGTCTAGTTCTTACTCCGCAGTCCTTGTTCTGACTAGCTTTTGACAATATCATATACCGCTTGTTCTGTATCCCGTTCGGCATGACCGGTCACCGTTTCTTGGCTGTAAGCCTAATACGTATGTCATTGATCTTATATGCATTACAAAAGACAATCCCTCATATTTTTTATCCACCAAGGGCGCATTTCTTCAATTATTAACTCAGTTGGCTGTGGCACCTGACACATGCCTCTCAGCGCTGCAGTAGATGTTCTCACGCCGCCGCAAATCTAAGAATTTCACACGTGTTACGAGGGCTATCCAACACCTCCATTCTCTTGCCTATGTGTGGCTCACGCATAATTGCTATAAGACAAGGCGTGTGATGCACCAGACTACGTTTTCGTTCAATTCATACGGTTTTTCCGTCCTGCACACATTGGTCGCATTAGTAACTCTGTTCCTCTATGTAGAACTATGGCGATTCGCTGATTCCACGTTTACAGCATAGCAATGCCGAAAACGATGCACTTGACACGTTGAGCTAGATGCAGTCTCGATGTCGGCCCTTTCCAACCCTATCCGACGCTATGTTCAAGGTTGTTGGTTTTTGGCAACTAAACATTTATATAAATGGTTTTATTTGTTCTCTCAATTCCATTCTCTACCTCGCAGCACTGTCTACAAGTTGGGCGACATCACAACGTTGAGTTGACTCATCTCGCATTGTCATCTAGTACAGTATGCCACTGTCTAGCTCGTGCCTTCGTGGACTTCATCTTCTAACCTTCCATTTAGCAAGTTCGATATCCTACGCAAAGGCATGAAGAACCTGGCCACCATTAGCCTCGCCGTCCTGGCCCCTACAACCACGGCCTTTGCAATCACGGATTGTAGCAACGGCTAATTCATCCACTTTGGAAACCACAAATTTCAAATATGGACTGCTTCTAGCTTCACATACCACAGCGATTTAAAGTGTAGGCTCACCGCCTTTCAGGAAGGAAATTGTCAGGGAGCTGCATTTGGCACCAACCAACAGAATATCTGCCAAAACTTCGGTGGGGTAACTTCTATTCTCTGCACTAGTTGAGAAAGGAGACATCGCGCCGATGTAGCTTTGAATGGGTATTTGTTAGGATGCAACATCGACAGTCGGAATGGGAAAGAGAAGCCAAGTCAAGTGAGAAGATTGAATACTTCCTCTGCTTGCCTAGAGCATAATCAACTACTGCACTGGAACCATCGAGTGTGGCAAAACCCAGGACATTTTTTCCCTTCCTCGTAGCACGATACTCCAAATGTTGGATATTTGGGTCTTATCACGACCCATTGCTTACCATTCTTCTTGCTATGGTTATGATTTGACATGGTGAATCTCGGGACATGACTTCGTAAAGAGAGGCTTTTTGATAATGGAGATTACAAGCTAGCTTCATGATAAACTAATATCAGTTTAGTCTCAAGTGTTGTATTAATAAGTGGCTTGGAATTGATGGCTGATCGAGCTGGTATTTATATGAAAAATTAGTAACTAATTCACTCCCTAGTCAAATACCTCTTAGCGATCATCATAAGACCTCGATGTTCACCTAGACTAGACTAGTGTACTGAACCACTTCTTACCGCACCCATCGATTAAGAGAACATCAAGTATTGAGAACTTCAATCACGTAGCTTAAGCATGATGCATAAGCCCCCGAGTGTATTTTTATTCCTAGACGGTCCGCTCTTCGAGACTGGATTTGTTTGCGATAGTCAAATGACTATCTTGGAGAGTAGATACCAAGTTCAAATTGAATGAACTTTGGAACTCCCTTATTGCAAAAGTAAGTCGAAACATGGTAATCTGCTATCTCGATATCCGGAGCACCTTAACCATGTCTAAACGTAGTTTCTAGTCGAACAAAGGACCAGCTGCACCCACGAAGTCGAATAGTTATGAGACATATTTCAGTCCGCCAGCCTGACGTGAACCGATAGGGATATAAAGACGACGTATTACTACCGGATTTCGCACTATCAAATTGCATTGGCTGGAACAGGTCCTCCACGAACTAACACGATTCTCTCTTGATCAGGGGAGTAGCTACGATAGATAAGCCTGATCCCAGTGGATCGACTCCAGTACATATTGTTGCTCTGATGTTGCATGTCGAAGGCCGCAAGATACTTTTAGAAGTACGTCTTCTCCTTTTTGATACTGAGACCGTGTCGTCTCGACCATAACACCGCGCTCGTCCACTATGAAAAGCAACAACCTACCAATCGTATTTCTTGCGATCATGAGCCAAAGGTTCATTAGACTAGTGCATTGAAGATGATGGTACGTGTTGCATATCTTCAGGCGGCAATTCGCCGATTCGAAGGACAACGTACTTGTCCTTATGTATCCATTGTAGTATCAATTGTACGGCGTCATGTGCGCATGTTGCTCAGTAACCACCTCTCGCGTTGCTTGTTTCTGAATAATCGTCGTCATATAGGCAATATAAAGTCCTGTCAACAATTCTGCGTGAATCACAACACATCTATGAGAATAGCATAGCTCGGCTTATTTGTTACGAGCAATATTTGAGATAAAAGCAACTAGCAATATCGAGGAAGTGAGCGTCAAATATTGCAGATTACATGAACTTTTGAACTTCTTTTGGTGATAGGTTTACACCGCTGAAATGGCCTGAGCGGCCCCCAACAATCTTTCTTGCGATGCGTCTCCATAGCAGCTCTTATAGCCGGCCACGTTTGCTCATGGATGCCAGTGCTACATCAGCATTACTAGAAATTCAACTTTCTTGAGTACAACATACAAAATGGCATAAGTAGTATCGTTCAAATTTGTTATTTGCATCAATAAAATCGTCGAGGCGCAGTTCACTTTGGACCTGCTCCACGTGAATGGCAGAAAGTCCTTTCTCAGAACAAGTTGAGATTGTCTTTGTAGCTGTAGCTGTCTGTGGATTATTCTATGGCTACTTACCTACGAATGATACTGCAACGGGACCGAACATCTATTGTCACTGTAGAAAGGCGAGAGACTAATCTAAGGTTAATGCGTTCATGCCAAACAACTGGAGTGGTACTTAGCTTGACAGGTCAATGTTGGGACATGATGCACATCGCTAACTGGCGTTCTGCGCCACTATAGGTACATATTTCATGTTGTACAGTTGTCACAGCAGCTGGTACTGCTAATTTGGGGCGGTGCAAGGTTCACCGTCCTTGTTGGCCACAAAACTGACCGCTCCGAAGCGCTAAGGTTGAATCCCCTCACGAGGCTCTGTGGTCGGCTTTGGAAGATACAACGATTACTCCATCGGAGTATGGTGTTTAATTAGAAGTTTCATCTATCCAAGCCCTCGCCGATTAAGTCTAGATGCTATGAGCATCGCATACGCAGTCGTCCTCGAAGACATGAAGAAAGACAATAGGTTGCGTACATCTCGCTGGCTACATTGCTTGGCTTCCTCCCAAGGCGACATTTGGAGTTGACAAAGATCGCTATCAGAGCTATCATAATCATCCGGTGGTGGTTCTTTCGCCAACCGCTCAACACGACCAAGTCGTAGTCCTAACTGTGAGCCTTCCTAATCAATAAGCAGAAAGCCACGACCACTGACGAACACGTTTAACCTCATTCCAGGAGGTGGATCTATTTATAAAAAAAACCCAAAAAAAAAAACAGCTCGAAGCAACTGCGATGCCAGTATCTACCAATTGCGCCATGTGAGCCGCCCCCCGACAATGGTATCCTCTTAGAACTTGAACATCGAACTCTATGTCTGTCTAAGAGATCTTATGTCAACACTGCTACCCAGCATCTTGTAAAGTTCAGGTCATTGTGTATGTATAACAAGGAGGACTACGAACATGTCCTTTCTATGAAGTCTTACCAACAGCCCATTGAATCTGCCCAATACGTCCCCACAACGACCCCTGCTCACCATGTCGCTATACTACCTGTTCCTGCCATAACACCGGGAGCTGTCAATAGCAGAGTGAGAAGTCATGTCAGCCAGACGAGATATCCTCCTGATGGCTGTCTGCCCAACAGTCGCGTCATCCTAACACACGGGCCTGGCGTGACAGCTCCACTCACCCTAAATGGCGGTGGAGCCAGACCCCAGGTCAACAATAGGCAGGTCAACATCAGACAGGCAAAAAAATCGGCAATCTAGGCGAGTCAATCACGTTGTTAATGTCTTGGCACGTCGTGATGATTTAGGATACTGGAAAATAACAAGGCTTTTGAACTCATGCTCGATACAACCTCGACGACCTATCGCCAGCTATGGCACCATCTCAAGTTCATCTGGATTCTATGCTGGATCCAAGCCCCAAATATTTCCACCTACAAAATTTTGCAGATTGTGTTTTAGTTATCAATCACCACCTTAATGAGTTACGGCATTTACCAGGCTAGTTGTTGGACTGTTTGGGCTGTTTGCGCCGCGATTGATTGGATCGAGCAAGCATTCACGGCTATGACTCATACGATCGAGGAAACATGTCGTGCTGCGAACAGTATAGTACGAGAAAAGATAGATGTCGTGGTTGAAATGATTGTGGGAGTATTTCGCAGATCTAAAGTTTGGATTTAAACTGCAATAAGCGCCACGGCATCGGATGGCATGGTCTGTACTTGTACAGAGGACTGTATATCTCCAAGCCGAAAGTGAATGAGGTTGTTGATCCTGTGAAGACGTCGCAGGTATTCGTCACGCTCCGCCAAACCGCATCGCAAAGTGTGTTTGATGGGCTTAGGATTAATTTTCCTAAAATATTTACAATGCTGCTGCTTCTTGCGTCGTGTAATATTTCCGGCTCTCCAGTCAAATTGCATGCCTTACTCCCCTAGCCAACAAAACTTAGTTCATCGAGTAAGGCCAGTTGGCGAACAATTCGCCTGAGAAGATTGTTTCAGCCATAGAATTATCTGATGTTTCGATTTGTGGTTCTCCCGACACTTGGAAAGGGTCGGAGTTCTGCACCAGGCCATACGTTTGAGTGCCCGAGGTTATGACGGGAGGTATCATCATGCCCAGTGTTGAGGTCGACGAATAATTGGCATTGTGCTGTGATAGTACACTACTAGGTGCCGCTGCCGGCATTCTTTCCTGGACCAGCGATTGCATCTGCATAGTTGTACCGAAAGTAGCAGTTGTATTGCTCTGCGGAGATCTATTTTGCTACAGTGGATAGTATTAGCTAAGTCTTGCAATTTAATCAAGCGCAGTCTTCGATAGTTATCATTAAAGTTACGGACAGAAGATGTGGAATGCAACTTACATATGGCCGATCAGTCGACCCAGGACTTCGCGCGGATGGAAAACTATGCCAATTCGGCAGCAGACTCTTACCCATCGAGAGCAAGCCTGCCTCTTGTTCTCCTGATGACCCTTGTTTCATGCAGTCATCAATGCGACGAATCTGTGTTCGAAGCTTTTCCGCGAGTCCAGTAGTAATCATTCGATCTGACTCTATCTTGTCGAGAAAGTCGGCAAGAACTGTTAGGATATTACGGATTTGAAGATAGGTCCAGATTGGAAGCGCGCTCTGCACATCGCCTCCAAGCATATGACCAATATGTGCCAAGTGATGAAGCTATAATCGCCAGGATTATCAGCACGCGATACGACAGCTAGAAACCCAAAAGAAGGGAACTACCTTACAGAAACTGTACTAGAGGCATGGAAGAATGCAATCGGGATCGTGCTGAGTTCATCTAGGAGCTCACTTGCAATGGCGCAACGAAGATGGAGGTTCGGCTTCCCGGTACCAACGAGCAACATTCGCAATGTCTGAGTCGTAAGAAGAACATTGCAGGAGATGAAGCCATACCTATCAGCGCGTAGATCTCCTGTTAATGCTCTTGGCTTCTTGAGCTCGTCTGGCAGAGCCTCGTATAGTTGAGAAACGAGATGAAGACTGTCCGTGGCCAACTTCCTTGAGGTATACATCTCGGAAAAAAACACCTCAATCTTTCCGCCAGGTTCTGTCGGCGCTGCTTGCTGTCTTTTCCTGATGGTACCCTCTATGCGTTCAAGGATGCGATATAAATCAGTACAGAAGTTAAAGCCCTTCATGAAAGAGATATGCTCAGACCATAGTTGCACACCAGCTTCAGTGATATCATCGTCATCAAATACTTCGACCGGATATTTAACCATGGCTTTCACTTCTCGCTGGCGGGATGCAAAGCCAAAGTTGCTCGATATGTATTGTTCCTGTTGATAGACACCCCAGAAAACTCTTCGCCTCTCTTGTTTCTGGATCTCACCAAGACCGGTGGGCCAGTTGAACTCCTGACAGAACCCAGACATAGCAGAGAGAGAAGCATAATCTCCCAAGTGCACCGCGGCCTTCTTCCAGTCCCCATTTTGCAGACAGGCGGCTGCCAAGATTGCTTTTGCCTTCATCGCATGGTAGTAATCTGGTACAGATGAGAGCTCTTTTGGTATGGCGTCCATTGCGGCATTGTAGCATTTACTGAAAAGCCCAGCAGCCTGGACACGAAGAGGATGAGGGCCAGTCGGCATCAGTATTCCATCGCACAGACGACCAGCGGCCATTGTGCAAACAGCCATGGTGAAGATATGAAGCCCCCAATCCGATCGGTACTGCCGCGATTGAACCTGTGCATGATAGGTTGGCCAATGGAAATATGGCCTCAAAGGGTACGCAGTATGGTAGAAGATCTGAACCAGCTTTTCGAGGATATCTGGCGGAACAACATCCTCAAATTGCACGTTAGTTTCAGTTGCGCCGTGGTAGGCGCTGTTGTCATACACATCAGGCGCGTGGTGACCATACGGCGAGGGCGAGGTACAGAAAATGCTGTTGTTTTGGGAATGGTTTTGTGAAGTATGTGGATTTTCGATGGGTATCATGGGAGTCTTCAATACTTGGGTGGTGGTGGCTGTTCCTGTGGGATTACTTTGTCGCAAAACATGACTGGGAGTCTGGATCTGTTCCTGTGTCTGTGCCTGCGTGCGCGTTTGCCGTGAGTTACTTGGTGTTAAATGCTTGTGAGACGCCGGCTATCATCTTGTAAGTAGAGATTATGATGAAGATGTAGCGAATCAATGGCAGAAAGTGTCAATTTTATGATGTAGAGGCACGTACACCTCTCTTCCTTGCTGGTCTGTCATACGTGCATGGAACACCTTGCTCAATGCATCGCGCACAACTCGCTCCATTTGTGTCGGACGAACACTAGAATATTTCAGCCATCTGACTTGCAGCCCTAAAGTGAGGAAGATTCACTTTGCGACCTTCCCGGTGACATCGATCGCAGGCACGCTGAAGCAACCCTTAGTTGATGACAACGGCTAGAACTTATCCAGCATAACTCACGCTATTCCGCTTTCGTTTGTGGGAAGACGGTGTGGCATATTCTGCATTTCCTCCTTGTGCATTATCCTCATTCGCAGGCTGAGTCATGATCAACAGCAACGAAGAGCAACGACAATCGAGACAGAGCGACGATGTGTTTGAGTTTAGCAGAGTCAGCGCTCGATGATGTCGGCACGGTTAATCCACGTGTTTAACAGCACTTGGTGATTAGTGTCAGCAATTTAATAGAAGTGGAGAGTTGGGGGTCTAAATTGCGCTACACACGCGGTGATAATCCCTCACACAAAAATCAGGGTGCTTGGAAGTTCAAGTATAGCCGCTGAGTTTAAGCGATAGCAATTGAGACTTCAAGTCAAGCTTCTAACCTTAGTTGCCAGCGACAGCTGATCAAGCGAAACAGGCCAGTTCGCGAGTACGATCATATCGCATATATATTGAATAAATATCTTTCAGAGACGACTGGGATTGCCGGATGTTTTTTGTTTGCTGTTTTCTGGCTTTTCCGTTGATAACCCAGCGTTAAATGTAAAGAACCTTTTTGTTGCCCTCAGATATGGCATTTTGCATTGTTGCTTCATTCTATTTAACCTTCGCTTTATTACACATTTGTCCATTGGCTATAAAATGCCTTGTCCACAGCCTGCAATGACTGCAGGCGCTGTAATGAAGGTGTGCAGGCCGTGTCTGAAATGCCCGAAAGCTGCGCTACGTGCTGTGCAGAACCGCTGGGGTGTACAAGCCAAGCCTGCAAGGCCAAGACCTTTTACAAACACTACTCGAAGATGCGATTCGCAGTTATCGATGCAACTCATAGACACCAGGGTTTCTAGGAAAACAAGAGGCCGTCTAGGAGAAATCATCGCTGCATTGGTAGGAATGATGCATGCACGCTGCGGGAAGATCTCCGCTAACAAGATCATAACCTAGGCCGTTATAGCCGCAGCGCACTACAGTTTGGTGAAACCATTGAAGTGCGACGCTGGTGACAAAATTGATGAGCACAACTACCAGCCTAGTGGTCGACCCGAATTGATATCGTTCCATGAAGTCCAAAGACACAAATCCTCAGACGATTGCTGGATAATTATCAAGGTGAAATGCATCCAAAATTGCATCCGAAGACTCGCCGGTGCTAACATGTATAATGCAGGGTCATGTATATGACATAACAAATTTTATTCGATCACATCCTGGTGGTGAACATGCTATTCTTGAACAAGCAGGGCAAGATGTTACTGGAAAGTTTGCAATGCTGCATCCTCCAAATGCATTAGAATCGTTGCCATCAGAAATGCTGCTAGGTCCAGTAGATCCCACAACACTACCCGCTCCGGAAGAGAAGGTCTTCACTGAGGATGAGCGTCAGCGCCAGGAGGCACGAGGGGACATGCCCGTAGCGCAGAAGTTCTTGCTCTTACAAGATTTCGAGTACTGGGCTGAACGTGTGTTGAGCAGTACAGCATGGGCGTATTATCGCAGTGCATCTGATGAGGAGCGGAGTGAGTCTGCTGCCATTTTGACGTTTGAAATCGGTAAAAGAAAATTCTAACAGAGTGAACAGCTTTTTATGAGAACCGAAACGCCTTTACTCGCTACTTCTTCCGTCCTCGAGTCCTTCGAGATACTAGCAGCGGATCAACCGAGACCTCATTCATTGGCTTGTCGTCATCGATGCCTATTTTCATCTCGCCTGCCGCCATGGCAAAACTTGGTCACCCAAATGGAGAAATCAATCTCACAAAAGCGGCTGGAGAGCATGGAATCATTCAAGTGGTGAGAAACTCTCGTGTTATCTACCAATGCGTGAGCTGATGTCCCACAGATCTCTTCAAATGCATCATGCAGCCTTGAGGAGATGTTCGATGCGCGAAAAGAAAACCAAAGCCTCATATTCCAGGTAGCTTCGACGCATGAACAAAACGCACCATGGGTCATACTGACATGTCTTGGCAGCTTTATCTGAATAAGGATCGCTCAGTATCCAAGTCTCTTATCAAGAAAGTTGAAAAGCTTGGCGCAAAGGCCATCATGTTTACAGTTGATGTCTGCTGGCAATCGAAGAGGACATTGGATGTGCGATCGAAATCTGGTTCTCAAGCTTACGTCCCACCAACCTCCTCGCCCAAGGGAGTTTCCCAAGCAATTAGTGGATATCAAGACACGAATTTGACCTGGAAGGACATCTCATTCATTCGAGTAAGTACCACTTGGGATCATCTCGCCAGAGCGGTCATGTCGAGTTGACAAACTACTTCAGAACAATACCGATTTGCCAATCATCGTCAAGGGTGTGCAATGTCTAGAAGATGTGGAACTTTGCATCCAGAACGGAGTAGAGGGTGTTGTTATTGTGAGAGCATTGTGGCTAAACTTGACTGGCGGACAACCATGTTCACTGACACCTTTCTGTCGCAGTCCAATCACGGTGGTCGTCAAGCAGACTATGCGCCAGCTCCAATTGACATACTGTACGAGATACGCAGTCACCGCCCAGATCTATTTTCGAAGATTGACATCATGATCGATGGTGGAGTTAGATCTGGGTCTGATATTGTCAAGGCTCTTGCTCTGGGCGCCAAAGCTGTAGGCATTGGTAGACCTTTCCTGTATGCCAATGGCACGCATGGCGAGGAAGGGTGCCGGCGAGTCCTCGAGAGTGAGTCAAATCCCATGGGTGCTGCTTACATCCTTGAGAAACGTCAGCTAATGATGTGTCACAGTACTAAGCGAGGAGATCACGAACACAATGCGTAACATTGGTGTAATAAGGGTTAATGAGCTCAAGCCGGAGATGGTTGGTCCGTCGGGACCCTGGGTGGGGATAAATAGGCCAATATACGCGCCCTTGATAACGCGGACATGATCGGTTAGATAGTGTTAAAGATATAGGTAGCATAAAATGCTAGGTGCTAAACCACGGCTCTGTCATCTCTGAGGCTGCCATTCGACAAGTAGCATATCAATATGCTACCCCTTTACCTTCGACCAGTACTGCATCTTCTTCATATCTCTAAATATCTTGCCCCATATGATCATGACAATGTACACGCTGCATATCATCAAAGCCACAAACGCTGCGCTGATGAAACAGTTTTGGTATCCGAGGTTCTCAAGCCATGGGGTGATACCATAGCCAATTGCGAAGCTCATGGTGTTTCGAATCAAGATGCATGTTGTCAATGCATCGGCAGATATGTCCCGGTAGGTGTCGATCAGATAAGAGACCGACAGCGTTATACCAAAGGTATTGGAGAATGCCGTCAGGCCCATCGCAAAGATAAGGCCAAACCAGTGAACTTGATGGGCAGCACCGATACCCCAAAGAAGCAAAGATGCTGGGAGCACTATAGTTGACACCGTAAAGAGCCAGAGCCGATGTTCTGGCTCAGAAATTCCATTATTTCTGCGGGCCATTCGAATGATAAAGCGATCTGATAACACTCCGGTCAAGGCAGATCTGATAGGTATTAGCAATCGGTTGAACACGACTGTACCGCAGCTGAACATACGCTAATATGACACCGACCAAACATGAGATATAACTCAGGCCAACCATTGCCGGGGTAAAGTTATAAGGAGAACCCCCCAGGATGATCGAGCTGGTAGCATTGAGGATGTTAAAGAAGACAAGATATGTGCCATAGCTGAAGCCCGAGTAAAAGACAACTGGCCAGGAGAGAAGCTTGAGGGACTGCCAGGCTCTTTGATGCATCGTGAACGAGCGTGGCTTGTCGACAATAGAGAGTTTCCGCCAGAATGACTTTGGCTGCACAATCAGTTCACGAGTTTCGGGGGTCCCCAGTGCGGGCGATTCGGCCTTCTCGCTACTGGTGGGTGCCACGTTCGTTTGAGAATGTGCCAGGATACCATCAATACTCCTGTCATAGTTGGTCTCCTCCATGAATAGAAAAAGGAAGGTCCATGTTGCGGCGATGAAGATTGCTGGGAAGTAGAAAACCCACTTGTACCCCATTCTATCATTGATGAAACCACAGATGATCGGTGCGAAGAAGTTGCTGCCTGCAAGAGTGAAGGCATACCAGCCCATGTATGTCGCACGTTCGTGAGTGAAGAAGAGATCGGCTATGCTTGTCTCGGGAAGAGCTTCAATTGGTGCAGCAAAGAACCCAGTTAGGATACTCTTCGCGATCCATTGGCCACGGCCGTGCGCGTATGGACTCCATAGAGTGACTGCCATCAATGCCAACAGCGACAATAGGTACGTCAGCCGCTTGCCGTACTGCAACGCAAAAGGTTGCCAGAACAACAGGCCCCATCCCAGTAGTAAAAACATGTAACCTGTGCCCGCATTCAGGTCTGCTACTGTGAGATCCAGTGCCTCAGAAAGGGGGACAAGGACGGAGTATACGACTGAGAGTGCGATGCCATTGAACCAGGTGTAACTAGCCGATCTCAGCGTACGACACAAATGTGCATGCCATATGGTTTTAGGAGGAACCGAACTTACAGTAGAGCGCATGCCACGGCAAGATTCTTACGTTGCGGACTCCAGTTAAGGGGGTCGTCAGGATTTTGAGAGGGTGCTGGGACGAGCAGAACATCGGCCTGGTTTCTCGCGTGTTGAGCTGTGAGACTGTGCTCGAGGTCCACGAGATGCACTGTGCCAGGAATGCCGTCGAAGCCAACATCGATGCCGCTACTTCTGGGGTGTCCTGTCATTATATGAATCGTCTTGTATCTGTGTACTCAGGTCAGTTGATTTTGTTGGGGCTGATAGGTATGCAAGAGTGTTACTGTAGGTTTTGCTTGCTGTCACAAAGCTTCACGGCCTATGTAGCCCATGTCACATGTTGATTGCTGATCCTGTGCAGCAATATCTGCGAAATGTGCATACCACTTGTCTTGTGTTCCTGACATCGCCAATGGTTTTTGGGTCAGAGGTGGTGCTGAGTGGGCCCGGCAGCGATAATACTTGCCGGCCATCCAATCACTGATGAAAAGCAGACCATAACATCGCCGTCTGAGCATGTGTGCATTCTGCATATGCGAGATAACGATGGAGCCGGTACAGTCCGTCGCGATACGTTCATGTCAATTTTGTTATCAGTAGTATTATGTTTAACCGAGTAAGCCCGAACATCAGAGAAGGCGACTCCACAGGTATGTACAAGTACGGATAAACTTTGACGCTCCTCTGGTAGGTGTAAACTGAAATTTGACGTGGTGAGCGGACATGCCGAAATAGACGTAACTCATCGAAGAGTGCAGAGTGCTACTCTAGTAGCATTGGTAGCCCACCCCCGGCCGAATTTGAGAGCCGTCGTTGCGTTCTCTCCAGTCAAGCTAGTCTTCCTGGCGGGGTGATCGACGCGAGAGGGATTGGAGTATGTTTATTTGCATATGCGGGGATACATATCGTCTGCCTGATTGGCGGCGGCTTATCGTCCCCTGACCTCACAACGTTGCACTTCTTGAAGACTCCTGCCGATTAGGTCGCACTCGATTGTACACATGCACCTTCCTATCGGTTGCCCAAACCAAAGGCAATGATGTCGCAGGCCGAACTGTCGAGAAACTGTCCATCGAGCGGGGCACAAGTATTCCACCGTGTATTTCGATGGCGTTTTGCGAGCTTTTTGGCAATTCCCGGTTTTCATTCAGGGCGTGAAGATGCACGTTACTAGAGCACTCGTATATGCATTGCTCTTCGTTGGAGTAATCCCTCAGGAGACGGGTGAGCATACCGACTGGCCCCGTTGGTGTGGCAAAGTTTACGAGGATGGTTATCCAAGCTTCGAGCCTGGTGGACACACAACAGAGCCCGCTGACACTGGTGCCACCAACCTCTACGTACAATTCAAGCCACGGTATTCCGTCTATCTTGATGGCGAGGCTAGCGGAGCCTTTGTCGTGAATGCAGCGTTCTCATCGTGGTACGGCTCACCATGGTCGGAGTCCACGTTCAATGGAAACGCAACTGAGTCATTTGACACGTTATACTTCACTATCAAACTGGGATCTGATGTTGTTCTAGTCAACGATTCGATACCGGTCAATACTACAGGCGCTGAGTTTGTATTTGATTTTTCAGCAGTCGAGCCACAAACAATACCCTACGACGTAGTGCTTGAAGGCGCCTCTAAATTCGGCGACAAAACCTACAGCACGAATGCCACATTCTTGTACTTGCCTGACAATCCAGACGGAAGTGCGACCAAGATCGACTACCTGAAAGGTGGCTTGCTTTTCAAAAGTCCTGATACTGGTAACGAGTTTCAACCACTGCTACCATATGGATATTATAGTCTATACAATGGGTCAAACAGTTCCGAAATTAGTGACGACTTTGTGCGGAACTACACTAGCGACGGGCAAGGACTTAACGCCATTATTTCGCTAGCTGGCTTTGATGATTCCAACCCCGTATATACGAGCATGGATCAACAGAGTCTGCGCTTCATGTATGATCTGAGAGGTTCATACGAAAACCTTTCCATCGTAGAGCAGCATGTGAACACCATCAAGAATCACACTTCGCTATTCGCATACTGGACAGCAGATGAGTAGGGGTTCCAATGGTTACCTTGGTATTGTTGCAAATGCTAACCTTGTTCACAGGCCTGATGGTTGGCAGAAACCTTTCAACGCTGACGTAGATGCTCGACAGCTCATCCATAAGCTTGATCCATATCATCCAGTGGCCATTACTCTGAACTGTCAGGATTACTATTTTGGCGAATATTCACTTGGTGCGGATATAATTATGGAGGATGTGTATCCCATCATAATCAACTCGACCTTCTCCAAGTGGAATACTACATGCAATGCCACCTTGGGCGACTGCGGCTGTGACAACTGCGATGGCAACGTGCAGGATGTTTCTTCACGGCTAGATGATCTATCTATTTACGAGTACTGGCTTGGACGATGGCCGCTACCGAAATTCCACAACCCTCAAGTCTTTCATGGTGAAGGATACTGGCCTAGAGATCCCACTCCAGGAGAAGCGCGAGTCATGAATGCCTTGGCCTTCAACCGAGGTGCAACCGGCATCTTTGGATGGACATGGCCGGGAAGCTTGGAGCTATTCGAGGTGCATACTGACATGGCAGCTGTGGTTACTCAGCCACCTGTTCGAAATTTCCTACTCAGTGGAAAGCCAGTAAGACTTGTTGAGAGTGCAACCCTTGACGCAGCTTACTGGCTATTTGATGATCAGGTAATGGTTAGTATAGTGAACGGAGATTATGCCGATCTTCCAGGCCCTCTTTCAATTACCATCGCAGAAGATGTGACCAAAATTATGTCGGTCCCGTTTGGCAATCTGGCGTGGCAATTCACAGATGGAAAGCTCAGCACGCATGTGCTTCCTGCCATGACAACAAGTTTCATTATCCTTAGCAAATAGCAGTCGCTTAGAGTATTTGAATGACAAATCAAGTGTTATTACAGTTCGATGCTGGACTTCTTCTAGATCCTCGTCGATAACACAAGCTGTTCTGGTTAAACTGGTTTATCATCTCCTGTCATTGGCACCGGCACCAAGCTGCTGTTGTACACTACGCAAGTTATAGGTTTCGACCAACCGAGCAACGGGCTATACGATCGACTAAGGCAAATATCCTAGTATCTACGCAGTCTATCCCACGCATTGTATCTATCATTTGAGAGTATTTTGGTGGGAACCTATAATCAAACCTTATCACTATCACTCAATCTCCAGGACGTCAAGAGCTGCAACTAGACATAGCCGGACAATGAAATTCAATAGTAGTGGGAGGCCGTCCACTAACAAGGCGTGATATTTGGTGTCAAGCTGCAAACTGCGAGAAATTTAGTTGTACAATCATCAAACCTAGACAAAGAAGCAGACGATTCTAAATATTTCAGGTACAAGAATTCGAGCTATCCTGATAGTTCTTCATCCACAACATTCTACTTTGCCTTCGCAACTGATCTGTTATCATTTCCTCACTGTTGGGTATCTTTATTGTGATAAAAAGCTTCTAAACAGAACATGACCAATCGGACTCGTCTAAAGCCCAAGGTTTTTTAGGTACTGCTCCTGTTTGAATGGAACTCTACACTTGATAGTGGTTGACATAAACAGGCCAAATCTGGGGCCAATATGTCGTCTGGAGGATTTGCCTTGCAGGCTGAAGCAGCCGGAGACCGCAACGTCTCTGCTGGCACTTAAGGTAGTTAGATTCAAAACTCTGGCCCGGTGCCTTTCCCAAGGTGGATGCTCAGGCTTATGGAAAGAAATAAACAATTTCTATCATTGTGTGTAGTGTATAGTGCAATGGGTGAGTGGGGCATGACAAGGAGGTGGAAAGCTGTAGTACAAATGCCTTGATGCACAATACACGGATAACTCTGGTCCATGGTCCGGTTCAAATTTATTGTCAACATATGGCTTCCGTCCTACATAACATACAACCGGCCCAACTCACGGATATTTCTGTTTTATTGTATCACGGCGCCCTTAGCAACCAAGTCTATCACCTTAGCAGACGTCAAGCCAGCCGCTTGTAACAAATTTAGCGCAAAAACCTTTATAACCCTAGGTTGTGACTATATCACTTGATTAAACGCATTGGCTATCTTGAATTTCGGTGTGTATACTCATTGACTGCAAGTAAAAGGTATGATTGTCTTAGAACTTGGGCCAACCGCCAGGCGTCAAAGGATAGAAGATGTTGGCCACGACTTTAGCAGGCTTATCAAAGCACGTGAACATCATACACAGGTGGATTTACTCGAATTGCTGTTTCAATGAGCAGACGCCATCTACAGCATATTCTCACACGAAGGAGCAGTTGCGCGGCACCTTATTCAAAAGTTGTATAGTGAAGAGATCACTCCCAATCACCGGGGAAAACGAATACTAGCTGGCGTATTCCACAACCCAAATACCTCTGTGACGCAAAATCAGCTCGGTATCTCCAAGCAGTGTAAGATAGTTGTGCAAGCCAACGTTCCTGTGTCTATATTCAAGACTTGGACAGGTTCACGGACGGGTGCCCAAGCAAGCTTCCTGCCAACAACAAATTAATCGCAGCGTGCTGCATGTCAAAGCGACCTTGCTTCTCGCCGTCATTTGCTAGCATTATTTTCCTGCTTAAAACTTGATATAGCTGGTCGTTCTCAATGATAAGAGTCATTTTCGAACACAGAACTCCCCGTAGGCTCTCTGTTGCGCGGCCGGAAGTCGTCAACCGGATTCGTCTCCGGGGTTTAGGAAATTTGGAGCCCAATACTCGTCTCTGTGCCTTATGCCATAGTTTCAAGGCTAGTAGCGTCTCAAATTAGTTTCGCCATAGTAACCTAACCTAGCATTATGAATGCCTCAGCGACAATCTTGGAATAATTAAGAATACCAGCTCGATAATTGCAATAAACACCCAAAAGGAGCGTACGATGATCGTGTTAACCGCCGAGGAATTATCTTTCTGAGGATAATTATGTACGGACGGTTGGCGCTTTCTTTAATTGACACCCTACTTAAATACGGTGTGCCTCAGTGGGCCGCATCCTAAGCTGCATTGACTACTATGACGGTGATTCAACAAATTGAACTAAACTGAATATGACCACGAGTATGTGCATGTGTTCTAAACTAGTTGATTTCTAATTAAGGTGCTAAGGAATGCTACGTAGTAAGAATATCCAATAAGTATCACATAAGTCTACCAGACCAAAGATCCATGTCTTTCGCACGAACCAACTTCGTCCGGTGCCAAAGCTTCCACGCAATAATGGGGACAATAAAGATCGGGATACCAACATACGACGCGATAAAATCCGCCGTATTCCAATTGCCATGGAGGAAGACAGGAAATCCAGTGATGAGGGTGATTATGGCAGATCCAATGAAGCCGACCCAAGCCGTGTATGGTTGGAATGGCGACTTCCATGGAAGGCTATCACGAGGAACACCCTGAACTTTGAGTGCGCGGTGAAAACGGATATAGCAGAAGCATAATGTTGACCACGCAATGAGACCAGCGACTGTACTCAAGTTCAGGAGCCAAGTGAAAGCTTGCGAAGCGCCACCCGCGCCAAGACTCAGGTATGCCAACGGCCCGAACAACCACGACGTAATAACGGCCACCCACGGAACACCATTCTTCCAGGTTCTTCCGAAAATCTGTGGCAGTTGATGATCCGTCGTCATAGCCACGATCATGCGCGATCCGACCCAGCAGTAGGAGCTACCGGCAGACCAGGCCGAAACGAGAATACAGGCATTGACGATGGAGGGCAAGGCGTTGATGCCGGCCTCCTGAATAGCAATGACCCACGGAGAGCTGTTTGCGTTGCCAGTACCCGAGACCAGATTCTCGTTGCGTGGGTCGACGATCAGGCCGATCAGTAGAGCGCCAAGGACATAAAACAGACCAATTCTGTATGTGACCCTACTGGCAGACTTAGGAATAGCGCGGTGGGGGTTGACCGACTCGGCTGCCGTGATGACAACGGTTTCGACACCAATGAAGGAGAAACTAGCGTTAACAAAAGCAGCCAGGAATCCCAGAAAGTGACCAGTTGATCCACCGATATCATTGTAGTCAACCCAAGCTCCGGGATCGTGCCAATAGCGGAACCCGATGTGGTCATGGGTGGGACCACCTCCAGATGTGATGACGATAGAGACAAGAACAAGGCCGATGAAGCAAGCTACTTTGATAGCTCCAGTGACGACTTCAGTGTGACCGAAGACGTTCACGCTCATCAAATTGATCGCGAGTATAAGCGCCAAGGATATGCTAATGACCACTGCAGGTGAGATATCCGTCCAATAAGATACCAGAACTGCAGCTGCCGAACATTCTGATCCTATAGCTATGGTGTAGCAGTAGCCATAGGAGATAGCCAGAGAAAATCCAACAGCAGGGTCGATGAAGCGGGTAGCCCAATGAGGAAATGAACCAGCAGTGGGAAACTATAGCTTCGTTAGTTATCACACCCACAAATTATGGCACGCCAGGCAGATAACTTACCAAAGTTGCCAACTCGGCGATGCTCTGCATGACACACCACAAGACGGCACCAACAATGATGTAGGCTAGCAAGAGACCCGCAGGCCCAGCTTTCGCATATGCAGAACCGGTTCCAATGAAAAGACCTGTGCCGATACCACTGCAGAAACCAATCATAGTAACCTGGTAGTCCTTTAGGCGTCTCTGAGTGGCACCATGACCACCAACATTGAGTTGAGGGACGAGTACGTCCTTGTCGTCGTGGGGGGCCTGAGTACTGTATCCATGCTTCTCAATATCGCCAATTGGCTCAATAGCCGGCGATGTGGTCGAGTGCATTACGATGAATTGGACTATGAACCTGGAGCCCGTGATATTGAGGATTGACACTCAGGAACGAGAGAGCGAGGTCTTGCCCGTAGCACTGTATCTGGCAGATCACACGAACGATACGTCGACTTATACATGACTATACAGTCCTCTGAAAACTTTTCATAGCGTTCATTGCGCAATCGACCGCCCATTTCCGGTCATCGGCATCGTCGATGGGACTAAACTGATCTTGGCTTGTAGAAGAATTTATATTGTGGAGATAGCAATTATCGCCCCACGGGAAACCCCGAAGTGACTCGGGCGAGACTGTTCGACTAGTCTAGTGCAATTTTTATCAGTGTGATCTTTAGGGATCTGGGGTTAAAGTGGCGTTCTCATATGGCACAGACATTGAGGGCACGACTCAGCGCAGGTTGACGCAATATGCCATGTTCATAAAGCAATCGCAAATGCGATAAAGGTGGCCGCTGCGCTGAATCTGGTGACATGGGGCGCTTTGTAAATATACTTCGTGAAACGGCAACTGACGCATTCACTTTGATTCGCTTTCGTCTGTCTCTTGCTTCAGGCTCTTGATATCTGCAGCCGAAGCTTTGCAACAGCCACCAATCAGATAGTCCTTGAAGATGCCCTTCTCGCGAGATGTCTTCGCAATATTGGCAAGTTGCGCTGCCCATGACTCCTAACCTCGGTCAGCACATCAATCTTGAATGTGATCTTCTTTCACTCACTTGGTTTTTTACCTGTTCAACATGGCCTTCTGGTTTCTCCCACTTTTTAGTTGTTGTGTTGTAAACCTCGCCCTTGGTCCCGTCGGGATACAGCACAAGCGCAGGGGCGTACTGAATGCGTCCGGAAGATATCAAGGCTGACACGCTTGCCTCAAATGTCTTGACTAGTCTTGGCATCTTGTGAAGCTTGGTGCAGTTGATACCAATGCCCCAAGGTTGAGAGCTTTGGGTAGTAGGAATCATCATGGCTTCGACTACATCGTCAATGGATGAACCATCTGGTAGCTTGTCGTCATCTCCGGGGAAGACAGACGCGACCCAAAATGGGCCAGTAATACCAGAGTCGCGGACTGCTCTTCGCACGGCCTTCAACTCGTCTAGTCTAGGTATCGTCTCAAGGGCAACATAACTAACCCGTTGTGGCAATCCCTCAATCGCAGTGAAGAGTTGTAGTCGTTCCAAATGCCATCTGTACAGTGACTCCTCTGAGTTGTGGGTGTCGTCGTACTTTCCAGTGTACTCCTGACCTGGGATCATACAAGCTCCGTAGGGCCCGAGGCTCAAAGCAATCTTTGCACTGCTGTATGAGGTAGCTTTCTCCAAGATGTCCACAGCTTTCTGTAAATAAGATCCAATAGCCGATTTTGGAATCCCTTCGGGATGTTCGTGGGTCTTCGTTCGTCCGAATCCTTCAATGGATGTCTGATATGTGGCGGTCAAAACTACATCTGCTCCCGCTTGTACGAAGTCTCGCTGACAGGCAAACAGAGTATCCTCTCCCTCGACAAGAAAGTGTGTCGACCAGAGGGGCTTCGAGTGGTCGAAAATCACGCCATAGCTATCCTCGAGCGATGTCCCCAACCCGCCATCAAGGATCTGGATAGAGCCCATGGCAGCAATTCTTAGAGTTGTCGCGTACGAAGTAATGTATTTTCTTTGGGATGGTGATACTCTTGAGGGCTCTTTCACGATACTGTAGACCAATGAAGGCGCAGAGAAGTCCTCGGTTCGAGCGGGGCCGATAGTGGCCGATACTCGGAGTTTTCCCGAGTCCGGCTTGTCACTTCTACAAAGTTTATGAGATTTGAAGACGAAGATGAACGTTAAATAAAAAAATAAAAGTTAGGCTTTCGTGCAAGAAATACTGTGACTATCATACGGTGTAACATGTTTGTAGAATAACCAGCCATTGAGTATTCGATCTGATTTCTGCAGGGGGCACATGTCTAACAACGCCAAAGAGAGGCAAGAAATGTGATTGATTTAAACCAATTCCTCAAACGCTACACGATGTCATACCATCATTACCTCAGGCTATGGCCTGGAAGCGTTCATGAGCATTTTGATCCATCCACACATGGCTTGTCGCAATGAGCGATGTTGCTGGTCGATGCCTCATTCAGGCACTTGCCACCGCAGGCGCAGAATAGCTGAATGCTCGTGGGACTATCGTTCATACACAAGAATACGGCTTGCCCTGTACTGGTACTGGGAATACCATCGACACAGGCCCCGTCGAGTGCATCACAATAAGTCTTGTTAATGACCTCAGGGGCAAAATCTATCAATGTTCATCAGCATATGCCGAGCAACGCAATGGACAGCACTACCAAGTTTGAGACTTACTGTGTCCTCCTGACTGCAGCATATAACCGCAGTAAGTGTAGCCCTTGCCACACTTTGCGCTTGAAGCCGTAGAGATAGGTATGGCCCCGGAAGCCGTGACAGAGAGAGTAGATACACTCTGGGGTGAAGTTGAAGCGGCGGTTGGGAAGTCGGACAGAGATGATGACACCGGGAAAACTTGCCGGAGAGGGTAATGACTGGCAAGGCTACTGCCCACCAGAAGAATCATAGCTAAAGGATGTCTCATGGTTGAGAGTATAGTCCCTAAAGGATCGTTGTGTAACTTATGGGCGGTGAAAGAAATATATTCGAAACTGGAACTGAAGAGCTTTTCGAAGCCGACTTGGAACGGTTGACTATGTGACGCTCGTAGTCTTTAGTAGTCGTTTTCAAGGATATTAGGTGTTCCATGGAGTGACTATATTTACTCTGAAAAGACTGCCCAGGGTAGTCGACTCTGTAGTTCATTCATGTCTGGACAGGTCACAGACGCGTATTCGTTCGACGGCCATTACGAATACAACTACGAGATAGGCAATGATAAACGAAGGACAAACATAGTACATAGCTCCTGGCAAATCATAAGCAGCCACCAACACGAGACTCGGTAATTTGGAAGGAGTCCATGCTATCAGCAAAGCTAACTGTCCTGGTACTGTACTGTATCATGATGGAATGTCGCTGGACAGTGGGTAGTGATTCATGCGATATTCCTCGCCTCAAGTGACCACAATATGGTGATACCATCCAGCCGCTGGCTCCAGGGAAGGCATAGGACCCCTCATGGGATTTAGCGATTGCTGGTCATATGCTTCTGGAGAGACGGCATCCGAACAGGCGAGATGAAACCATGCAGGTAACTTTCAGGACCAGTGACGAATAGAGCATGCATTTTCGTCGAAACATCAAGTACAGAAGATGTGAGACGGTGTACATGTCATCCACGCACGTCGATTGCATCCAAGTCCATATCTTTTGCTTCGAACATATCCCCGTCTACACTCAGGTAGATGATTTCTATCGCTGATGTTCGGAATTTAGGAGAAAATGGCTGAGACTGTCTTAAATGCCGACTATGGTTGGGTCATAGACTCTCGACGTGATCTGGTAGGGCAACTTACCCCATCGGATAAATTGCTTGATGGATTCAAGTTGGCGTCGTGGGCTTCCAGAAGAAGTCTGGCGGCACCCGGAGATGGAGGCGAATTGGACCAGTGTAGATATTCGGGTTACTTGATCGAGGCCCTCCAAGCGAACGAAGCGAACATGGTGTCATTGTACGAGGGTGTCATTGTACGAGGGTGTCATTGTACGAGGGTGTCATTGTACGAGGGTGTCTCCTGTGTTATGGGAGGACATTCCAATTGCTTGGTCCCTTGGCTGAAAGTATCAGGGAATCAAGAAATCAAGGACTCACATAGAAGAATGTCTTCCTTGGAAGAATCACAACGCAGGGAATATTATGGCTGCAGTAACCGTTACAGTATTTGGCTGTGCCTTCACCTTGGCTTCTGCAGGTGGCGCCGATCTAGGAATGCGGGCCAGGCGCGGGTTCCATTCCTTGATTTGCCCCGCATCGCCTTGAATGACCCCGCGGTCCTCTGGAATCTGAGCTGAAGTTCTTGGACGCGAAACCCGTCAAAACTTTCCCAAGCAGCTGGTTTACCCAATCCGTGGTTACACTCGCCACCTATCCAATTGACTTTCTGTTACAGACCGAACATTCTTCCTGTTGTACTGAGCCAGGCGGGGAAATGAACTGCACCAAGTCAAGTACTTATTGACAAGAAGAACAAAGCACGGAAAACTCCGATCCCAATCATAATACCGCCAGCATGTCCACACCGGCAACCCGGCCGGTCATCACGTCCTCTATTTCGGATGACAAGAGGACTTTGATTAAAGTCGGCACGCGAAAGTCGGCCCTGGCGCTGAAGCAGGCAGACTGGATCGTCAGCGAGCTTACTAAGCTCCACCCCGACCACAGATTCGAGGTCCATGGCATGCACTCGACCGCCGACAAGGACAAGATCACCGCTCTCTACAAATTCGGAACCCAGGGACTATGGACCAACGAGCTTGAGGCCGGTCTCATGGCCGGGGAGCTGGACATCATTGTGCACTGTCTGAAGGACATGCCCACCAGTCTGCCGGAGGGGTGTGTGCTTGCGTGTGTGACGGAACGAGAGGACCCCCGTGATGTGGTTGTCGTGAAGAAGGCCTTGGAGGGCAAGTACAAGAAGCTGTCAGACCTGCCCGACGGAAGTGTAGTCGGCACGAGCTCTGTGCGAAGAATGGCGCAGATCTCTCGCCACTACCCGAAGCTCAAGTTTATGGACATGCGCGGAAACATCGACACAAGGTTGAGGAAACTAGATGCCGAGGATTCCGAGTACACTGTCCTGATTCTTGCGGCGGCTGGTCTACACAGAATGGGTCTGGAAGGCAGAGTGGCACAATACTTGGACGGCGATACCGAGGGCGGTGGCATGCTGTACGCTGTCGGTCAAGGTGCTCTGGGCATTGAGGTGAGAGCAGACGACGAGAAGACCATCGAGCTACTAAGGGCATTTGAGAACGAGGAGAACATGTTGGCGACCGAAGTCGAACGAAGCATCATGCGAACTCTCGAGGGAGGCTGCAGTGTTCCTATCGGAGTCGAGACCAAGTGGATCGGCGAGCACAAGCTGAGTGTGTCAGCTACGGTGGTCAGCGTGGACGGGAAGGAGGGTGCAGACGCAAGGTTAGAGAAGGAGATCAAGTCGAGGGAGCAGTCTATCGAATTTGGCAAAGAGGTGGCTCAACAGCTCGTCGACAACGGCGCCCAGAAGATCCTGGTTGTCATCAACGCCGATAGGGCAGCAAACCCAAGCACAGAGCCGTGGGTGCCGGCATAAAACACATCTTCCTACTTGATCCAAACCAAATGAGAACGCAGCTGCTCATGACGAGGTGAATCCCGCAATGGCCACGAACTCAGGTCTTGTCTGCAGGATGTATCCTCCAAACGAGATCAGTATATAGACGCGACGCATGCTATTCACGTCTCCCGGCCTGCGCTTTTTGACAAAATACCCATGTGTTGTGCGTATATGCTCCGCGTATTTAAGGTATGCGGATGGATTAATTCGTCTCTCCTGTCCAGAATTGTGTTGATGCAATGATATGAATACTGACCCTAGTACTCTGTGTGGGTTGAACCGCCAACTATTTCACAATCAATTGGTCAATTGGCCACGCGTGCCCTCTCACTTTGTCACCCCCCTTCACCCCTTGCTCGCTGCTTCGCCTGAGGCTCCGTGTCAAAAACTCCCGCCCTTCGCTCTGCCAAGTTTGGATAAGCTTAATGCTCGGCGCCTGTGAAGGCCTTGTACTCCTCGGCATCCATCAGCTTCTCAAAGTCCTTGACACCCTGCTCATCAACAGCAACCTTGCAGATCCAGCCACCACCGTGTGAGTCGTCCTCGGGAACCGCGTTGATCTGGCTTGGCTTCTCCTCCAGCACCAAGTTGACGTCGGTGACGCGACAGGTGATTGGGGCATTGATATCGGCGGCGCTCTTGACAGACTCGACAGCACCGATGGCGTCGCCGGCCGAGATGGCCTTGCCGCCCTCCGGCAACTCAACGTAGACCACGTCACCCAGCTCCTCGGCGGCGTATGACGAGATACCGATGACACCGGAGGTCTTGTCAGCGTTGAGGTCGACCCATTCGTGGTCTTTGGTGTACTTGCGGATTTCCCCTGTTGGATGTCAGTCTGGAAAATGTGGATTTGGGCCCCATAGATACACAGCTTGTAGTGGAGGGGGTGCATAGAGATTGGTGTTTGAGTAGGTCGGAAGGTAGCTGGCGGCGGGGATGATAGAGACATACTGGATGTCGTTGCAGAGAATGCGCGGGCGGAAGGAGCCAGCCAACCGCTACGGGCGACGGGAGCCACTGCCAGCTTGGACACTGAAGGTCGAGCTGCCCTTAGGCATCGTGCAATTGAGGCCATGTTGTGATGTGACGGGCGAAAGGGACAGCCGGAGTGCGGAGGTGGTGGGTGCGAATGGCTGATAAAGAAAATCCAATAATGACCTGATGTGAGAAGTCGTTCAACCTATGTCTCTGGTGGGATGATGTCGCTGAATCAATGATAATGATGGCGGTGGAGCTCCCATTGAATGACCTTCAAAATTCGGTCATAGCTCTCCCCTCCGGCTCAGGCGTTGGAAAGCTAAAATACTCACTTAACCTAGTCCATAGCCCTGAGCCTTGGGCCTTGGAACTTGGCGAAAGACTGCTGTAATCTCGGAAAGTGATGCCGACTAAAACTGTGCTCGTTCACCAAACTCCAGGCGGTGATCACAGTGTTTTGCACAAAGAACACACTGTAACGTGATTCGGTCGTCTATCCGGCTATTCGAGGCCTATCACAACACCTCGGCCGATAATGCATACAGTAGTCTAGTGTCTACTTGGGCCGATGATAGGAACAGCTGTGCCAAGAACAGTGCTTTTGCTGTTACTACAAGTAATATTCACTCGGGCCAATGGCCCATTGAATGGGCGGGATGGAAAATATCATTGCGCCTACATGGCACCATTGGCGATGAAGAATAATTCGTTTCAAATTCACTATCGCCTGTCGAGATCGAGATGCGGTCTCCTGAAGGACCCGGGCCCCGGAAGTGTGCAATAATCGCACGAACTTCTATGTTGGAAGAATTTGCAATAGACCTTACCAGCTGCCAGTATATATCCCTCGCAGTGGTGGTACATCCAGTCATCAGGAGGGAGGTATCCTATCAAGTATGATCTGTACATTATGCAGGGCGGAAATTACATAGTTCTATGCATCGTTGCTGGTATAGTATGCACACCCTCTCATGAGCGAATAGGAAGTCCCCAATTGCAGGCAATGTCAACAAGAACTGGGATGGACCCGTCAACAACAGCAGTATTTTCTGCAGGTTGAACAATCGCCAATTTCTTACCTTAGAAATAGAAAGAGGAAAACGTGGGCGACGCTGATTCAATACAGCTTCTGCACCATGCTTTGCTGCATCTGTAAGGAGTTTGTTTACTGTTCTGTGCGGACCCCATTTGCCATCAGTAGATGCACCACACTCTCTGAGTTGATCATACGTGTTGTCGAGCGCTGAGAGGAGTCAACCAAACCACAGACTATGCTTGGAAACAACATCTGGCGTAGAATAAGCAAATAAAACCAATCAAGACATGGCATGCAGCCTAGTCTGGTACCTTGAAGACAAGGTAACAAATGTTGCAGCATGAATACATAAACTTAGTGCCCTTTTTCGCGACGCGTCAAAGGGTTGCTCAGGACTTGTGATTCTAGCAATCTCATTCGCCAGCCGCTAACGATCCAAACAATAAGCGCCAGTTGTGATGATGCATGGCTCAACGAAAAAGCAGCTGCAAGAGAAAAAGACGTGACGTGCTCAGAGTTTAGTCCGTTGCACTGGGTCTGTTTTACTCTTTGAACCTACCTGCCCACCGGAACCAGTGACCTAAATCTTTCCCAGCATCAAATCTCAAGGGAAATATCGTAATCATTAATTAGCATTGAATACGGAGTAACGGAGTAAACAAAGGCAATATTTTGTCTAGTCTAGACCACATTTCAAACGCAGGCAGACATAGATCTCAGTCACTCAGGGGAGCATCCGCCACTGTGGTTTAGTGGGATGGTGCCAACTACTTAGTGCAGAGCGCTAGCCGCCTAGAGCAGACATCAGTTCCAGCCCAACCCAGTCGCCAGGCACGCAGCCTTCACAAACCAGAACCTTGAACTCAATACATCCCCATTAAGTTATTAGAAGGTGAACGCACTGGGCAACTGAGGGACCAAGACCGCATTGGAATAGCAG
The DNA here is from genome assembly GCF_020726525.1 of Truncatella angustata. Lineage (NCBI taxonomy): Eukaryota > Fungi > Ascomycota > Sordariomycetes > Amphisphaeriales > Sporocadaceae > Truncatella > Truncatella angustata. Next base: position 8,000,732 of record NW_025763382.1, on the reverse strand, counting down.
CCTCTCCACCGTCTCGCGGTATGTCCGCAATGCAATTTTGACCCTTTTTTGTTTCTGGCACTTGGTTGCGTTTTGATATTACTGTATTCAACGTCTCCCGAAACTGCCATCCCGAGAAACATCCTGAACGGTTCAACCAATTGCTGACCACTTGCACCTCCAAGGACTCGGACCTGAACCTGGACCTGGACACCGGCAACTGATAGGCCCGTTACTTCGACGATACTACTAAGTTACCTAAGGTACCGTGCTGTACTGTATGTCCTCAGCAGCTGCCCACCCCTCCGACCCGGACATTCCTTTGTGGCTTTCCATCTCCATTCCAACACCTGGAGTAAGAGCCCCGAAATCAGCTGAAGTGAAACCTCACACTCAGCCATCGCCGACACGCATCAACCGGCTTTTGCGATTCATCCTAAAGCTGACCGCTGCGTAAGGCCCCTCATCCCATCGCCCAGCGACAGCAACAAGCGACCGCCGCCCCTCACCTGGCAGATCAACAACGCTCATCCTGGACTCATCTACATTATCGGCGGGGTCTCCTGCCCATTTTCACGACGCCGGCGACACCATGGAAATAGATCCTACAGCAACAGCCGCGGCAGCTCAATCTGAGCCTGAGCCCATACCTATGCCCGAAGCTGAAGCTGACGCTGTGACTGCCCCGCAAGATATCCACGATGAGACTCTTGGCGGACTGGAAGGCACAACCCATTTAGGGACAGATCAAAATGGGTACGGCCATATCCACGACCACATCCACGACCATGACCACGACGACACGCACCAGCAGCCACAGGAGTTTCAATCCCCGGGACCAAGCCTGCCGCCCATGTCACCGACCCGTGATGCCATGACCATGTCGCCGAGTCGTGATTCCGAAATAGATCCTCATGCAAGATACGACACACCTCCCATGGCATCACAACAACCACACTCAATCTCGAGGCCTCCATCAGGTCTTTCCGGTGCAGGCGGAGACAGGCACTACGGCGACAACGCATCTCGAGGCGGTAGCAGCGCAGATCAACAGAACGGCAGAAACCACGTCGTCATCAAGGTCGGCATGGTCGGCGATGCGCAAATCGGCAAGACGTCTCTGATGGTCAAATATGTCGAGGGCAGTTGGGACGAGGATTATATTCAAACCCTGGGTGTCAACTTCATGGAGAAGACCATCAGCATTCGGAATACGGAGATCACTTTCAGCATTTGGGATTTGGGTGGTCAGAGAGAATTTGTCAACATGCTACCGTTGGTTTGCAACGATGCCGTTGCCATCCTCTTCATGTTCGATCTTACGCGGAAGAGCACATTGAACAGCATCAAGGAGTGGTACAGGCAGGGACGAGGATTCAACAAGACAGCCATTCCCATATTGGTTGGAACCAAGTACGATCACTTCGTCAACTTCCCCAGGGAAGACCAAGAAGAAATCTCGAATCAGGTATGTGCATTCCCACCCTCACTCAACCGATCTGATAAATGTCCACTGATCTCCCATGTCTCATAGGCCCGCCGCTTCGCAAAGGCAATGCGAGCTGCTCTCATCTTCAGTAGCACAAGCCACAGTATCAACGTCCAGAAGGTACGTTTCTCGCTCGTCCTACCTTACAGTGTCTTCAATTTGCCGTCTTCCGTTCTAATCTGGCCTCGTAGATTTTTAAGATCGTTTTATCCAAAGCATTTGATCTCAAGTGCACCATCCCCGAAATTGAGAACGTGGGCGAGCCTCTTTTGCTGTACCAGCAATGTTGATGGAGACTGGTGTTGTAAGCGGCGCGATTCTTTCGAACATGTGTCGTCATCATCTCGGCATTCTACATCTTTCATTTCCAACCCTGACGGAAAAGGCGATCTGGGGCAGGATGATCCCTGGACGCTTGACGTATTCCACGATCCGACGGCCGTTATACACCATCTCCACCCGACCCTAGATCCATGTGCTTCATTGATCGCACTGTTATCAACCAGCTGGACCTGTCATCGGCCCTCGTAATCGTGTCACCTCTGCTTCTCAGCAAGAGACGAGCAAGCTGCACCGACTACACAATCTACTTTTCCTTTGTCTCCTAATCTACAAAAGACGTAGCCACATATGGATGTGAGTTTGCAAATTGCATGAGCGAGGATTTCGCGTAATGGGTAGGCATGCGGTCAAGGACTAGATCCTTGAGTTATAGCATCCAAGAGGGAAACATGGACGTTTGGGCGTCAAAATGGATACAGAAGCCAATCTGTTTTACGTGTTTTGGGAACCAAAACCACGGTCTTGATTATTATTGTCAGGCCATGACTGAGATTGTAAATTACTACTTAAATGTGTCGACTATGTGTTGCTGGCCGCTCGCATAATTTTAGGATCAGGTTCAGTCACGGCACTGCCTTCAGAAGTCCAAGTTTTTAGACACAGCTCGAGATAGATTCAGAAGAATGAAACGAGTTAAACTACTACTGCCCATTTCGGGTCAGTGTGGGCTGACGTATTATCCATTGTCAATCACAAGGCTGATCGCCTACATGGACTCTTTGCGGACCACGGCTCGGTATGTTGTCGATCTGAGTAGAGTCAAGGTCAGAAACCAATTAAAGCAAATTGGGCGTTCACATTGAACAATCGACCGCCTTGGCACGCAAGTCAATGCAGCTCTCCTTCGTGGCCGGCGACTAAGGGGCCTGCTGCCTCCACGAAAATAAGCTCGCCAGCTCCTCCCCAAGCCACCAGATACTTATCAGTCTGCGTCTTGAATTCCGCTCGCTGCTTTTCAATTGCCGGGCTTGGGCCTGTCCAAACCCGACTTAGGCGAGGTGCAGATCCCACTTCCCGAGGGATTTATACACATACCGCTGAGTGTGGAGATGGACAAAAAGATGAGCGCCTATGAGCTCCTGGGGCAGCCGTGCGACTCCGTCCAGTTTCCCAAGAAGCGACCATTGCCAGGCGGGTTTGGGCCGGAGAGAAGGTCACAGTTTTCGCATCTTGGCCAACCAGACGGAAGTCGACCTTCCTGCCTTAAATCACCAGGAGGCTTTCGAGATCAGAGCGCCAGACGGCGTTCCTGCTGCTCAGGTTAGCTACATTGATCTTCTGGTTCTGGATAGACGAGATAATATCTCGATGTCTTTCAACAACAGATCGCTGATATTTTTCTGGAATAGCAGATGTCAGAAACGCAGTCGAGCTGGTCCGTTCCTGCAGGTCGCGGATTGTAAGGGATTCCATCAATAGCTTCGGATAGGGAGGAATCTTACTCGATGCGCCATGCGAGTGCACATTGGCTATGCTCTTGATCTCAATATAGGCTGTTCACACAGCCCGAACAATGGATGGGGCTAGTGCTCATACATTATCAAATCGTCATTAGTGTAGCAGTACTCATGCCGTCCAAACATAATACCGCTTCGACGCAGGTTCGAGCAAAGTCTTGTACAAGTACCATTTATGGACATATATTCAGAACAGCAGGTTTGTTGAGAGTAAGGTACAACATATCTTGCTGTCCCTTCTGACAATTTTTCCATGATAGTAGATATACATCTTGATCAACACAGGGCGAAGCCAACAAAGCTCTTGCGGACACCCATCACAGAAACAGAAACAGCAACAGCTTCATGCAAATATCCACTACCTTCCCTACGTCTATGCTACAGTCGCTTGCCGGGAGATCTGTCGAGTTGGATGTATTGATTTGTTCCAAACATGTTCGACGTTGCTCGTGTTGCCAAAAGACCGATAGTTGACTCCTTACTCGTTCGAGGAACCACCCTTTTGCTTGGCCTCTCCCTCACCCTTTTGTGGATCCTCTCTGGGGTGCTCGCTGCTGGTCTTCTTGCTGGGCATATCCGAAGAGCTTGTTGCGACCTTGGTATCTCGCTTCTCCACCTGTTGTCATGTCAGTTCAGTCATTCCCATCAAGAGTTGCAATGCGCCGCATGTGTTGGAGTCGCATACTGTCTCCTTGTAGTCCTCGTGCTTCTCTTTCTTCTCGTCAAAATTCTCAGACATGGATGTGTTGTCAGACGAAGGTGGAGGAACGTCTTGACCGGGTTGAGCTGTCTCTTTGTTGTCGCCCTTCATGGGAGCTTTGTTGGGGGTTGCGCCACTGTTGTCGCCACCTGAAGTCTGGAGCGAGGTCTGGCCGGGATCATCATTTGTTGACGGAGACTCCCCCTTGGATTCGCGGGCGGATGCGCCGTGTGTCTCGGCCTTCACTGGGCCGCTGGAGAGAAGGTAGGCAACTCCGGGAATAGTGATACCGACAGAAGCGATGAGCCTTGCAGCGTGTGAGTCATGCATCAAATTACAAAAAGGGCACGAGGGGGATTGGTAGTCAGCACGGCGGCATGCCACGGTTTGATGACCGAGCAATCCAAGCCTAAGATTCTTCGGCGAACATGAAAAGGAGTCGATACAGGATCAGATGAAGACTTACCAAGGCATGTCGCTGGACTTGGAGGCACCATGTTGGCTGGCGTAACCGCGTCTCGCGCCAAGACGTGCGGACTGAGCCTGTCGTGACGCAGCTCGAACAGCAGAGCGCATGAAGAGTCTGGATGGCATGATGTCGTGTGTGGTGTGTGGTAGAGTCTAGTCACGGATAGGAATGCGTGTTCAAGAAGAAGTAGTATGTGCTGCCGACTTTGTAAGTGGGCAAATGAAGTCGATTTGGTACTAATCCACACACAAGAGTGCTTCGTGTCTCCCCATAAGATGGTCAATGGGAAGAAAGTTAGTCGAGAAATGAGGTTGGTCAAGATCTATGCACGGATGTTGGTGGCTGGCGTGTTATTCAGCGTCAAGATAGACGTAACAAACCCTGCTCAGGACCAGCATACTTACGTATGTATACACTCCCATAGCGTATGTATGAGCTGATGTGGGGCGATCAAAGCTGGGGAGAGCTCCAAAAGTTCAGTATGACCACTAATCGACGTCACCAATTGCCAGTCTGCAGCCCTGCATCTCCGATTTTACAGCGATCAGGTACCAGAAGCTAACGGTGAAAGGCATCGCTCATGGAGCTGCGTAGTACAAGTATATAATAATAGTATCAAGGGGGTCCTGCCATGGCTCCAGAAGCTTCTAACCTAAGCGTAGTCCGATCTCAGCCGTAGCGGATGAGCCAAGGCCGAGCACAACTATGAAATCACATGAAATCATATGAAGCATTGCCAACATTCGAGAACGCAAATATGCATGTATGGGGCGTCAGAAAAAACATTTCGCGTGGCAAGGCATAACAATGGTAGTATCCCTCGATCTTGTTTTCCTTCCTTGGAAATAGACAGCAAATCAAGGAGTTGGCAAACGGGTAGTGAGAACGGGAAATGTTACCTACAGTATGTATATCTCTGTTACTTGACCTAATGTTGGACGCTGGCATGTGCAGAGTGTAAGCGTACATAATCGGTAATATTTCTCTACAGGGAAGTAATAAAGCAGCCTGTTGACCGTGGCAGATGAGATGTTTCACCCACACAAGTTTGGGCTGGCAAGGTGTTGAAGGAGCTGCAAATGATGTACATAAGTAACTATTTTAGGTAATTCAATGAATACCAGGTGCTAATAATTACCTGTACACTTGAAGCATGCACTAAATGTGGTGCACCGGCAGTACATAAGCATTTTCTGCTGCCAGACCCAATGGCTTTCTAGAAGCCAGGTGTGTCAATTGCAACATAAACATCGAACCCCGCCATCAGCGCTTAAGTCCGATAGTGCAACTACCCGGTGAGGTGCAGGTGCAAGTTAACTATGTACGATTGCGATTGAAGCTTGACCCCACCATGCAGCACCAGCGAATCTCCAATTCACTCACTTTAAGGCGTGAAACTACATCAGAAGGTGATTTTCTTAATTCTAGTAGTTGTTCGCCTGCCGTTTTCTTTGAGCATATTTTGAACCTCTGGCAGCAAGAATCCGGTATTCTTCAAGGTTTCTTATCAGGGCATACATACTCAGGTAGGTACAAACAAGTCTCGGTGCTTTGATGCCGTGCACTTGTGCTCTGCTGCCTGTACAGAATACACCCCCGTAGCTGGTGCGGGCACCCATTCGTATCATTGCCCTCCCAGATCCAAATCTCAACTACACATTACTGTTTTCATTCCCATTCACTGACAGTCCTCTACCCGCCAGATCACATATTTTAAAGCTGGGCAGCACCACAAACTTATGCCCACGCTGAACCACCCATAACCATAAATCCCCAAAACGACCGGTTCGTGTTTGTGTCGTGGCAATCACAACACCAGTAACCGTCCATCATGGCGTCGTCGGGCCCGAATCCCACCATCAACACCTTCCACCAGCTAATCGCAAAGCTGACTGATCCCGACCCCGACCTTCGATACATGTCCCTCGATGATCTCCTCAAGATCCTAAACGGCAACAGAATCGACATCTTGCACAGCAACTTCAGCACAGCTGCACAAGTCGTCGATGCTGTAATCAAGACTCTCGACGATCAGAATGGCGAGGTTCAGAATATGGCACTTCGGTGCATTGGTCCTTTGGTTGCACACGTTCCCGTCAGTGTGATAGGATCCACTCTCGAGAAGCTCACTGCCCTCAAGATCAAGAACTCAGTTGACAACTCACTCCCCTCCCTCGCTCTACGAAATGCCATTGCCGCCTTGCCCAAGCCTGTTCGTGGTACCGCTCCCGGAAGAGACGTCGTTGAGACTTATAACATCATCTCCCGCGTTCTTATCCCCAGAATCCTTGGTATCCCTGCTTCCGGAATCACCAGGAATTCTCAGAGCGAAACACAAGGTCTATTAGATGAGAAGACCAAGCTCACCTCGGAATCCGTCGATGTTCTAATCGAAGTCGTTCTAAACTACGGTCCCTTACTCCAATCACTCGAGGTCGAGAAGCTCCAAGATGTCGTGGTGAAGGTCCTGGAGAGAAGAAGCTCGTCAGGCCCCGTCAAGAAGAGGGCTGTCGTTGCTCTGGCAGTCCTCGCTCCATACCTTTCGGACGATGTTTTGGGCGCTTTCGTTTCAAAGGTCACCAATGCCCTCGGTCAGAAGGACCTCGGCCCTGTTATGCGTAAGCTCTACATCACAATCTTAGGATCACTGTCGCGGTCTATCCCATTTCAGCTCGGCGAACATCTTCCAACACTGTTTCCTTTCATCATCAATGCTCTGAGCCAGGATGAGCTCCAGGCACAACTTGACGCAGTTGGCGAGGGCGATGACCAGGCTGCCATTGAGTTCAACGAGGTTCGAGAGGCTGCTTTAATCACTCTCGAGGCCCTGCTCGCCTCTTGCGGCACACAAATGCGGCCCTACACAGATCAGGTTATTCCCGCATGTCTTCGCTATCTCAAGTACGACCCGAACTATGCTATTGATGACGACGAAGATATGGATGATGATGATGGTGATGAACCAGACGCCGAGAGTGAAGAGGATGAAGAGGATGAATTCGGAGACGATGAAGGCTTTGATGACGACGATGACGCCAGCTGGAAAGTGCGAAGATCCGCCGCCAAGACCCTCAAAACTCTCATTTCGACTCGCAGTTCCGATCTTCTTAACGAGGGCACTCTTTATTCACAGGTTGCTCCCCAGCTCATTAAACGCTTCGAGGAACGAGAGGAGAGCGTCCGTCTAGAGGTGGTGGAGACCATGGCTTTGTTGATAAGGAAGACCGGCGAAGGTGTCATTCGATCCATATCATCGTCAGATGACCAGCTCGAGCTGCCATCTCTTCCAGAATCTCGCAAGCGCCGACGACAAGATAGCGGCGGTCTTGCCCTTACCAATAAGGCGCCTTACTTGGGCCTTGGTGCTACTGGCTTGACTTCACCAACGAGAGAAGAGGTCCCGCCTACTGGTCCTAGAGCCGACCTCTCTCAATTAACGCCAAACATTGTCAAGGCCTCGACAAAGCTGTTGAATGGCAAGCAGATTCCAACCAAACAAGCTGTCGTTAAGCTCCTTGACGACCTCATCTCCCTGCAGAACGGTGGCCTTGCCGACTACTTCGACCAGGTCATGCAGCCTATCATCGATGTCACCAGAGGCTCTGCCGGTGGTGTTGGCTCTGCATCAACCACTCTATCGGGTGGAGCTTCATCGGCTACACCAACTACTCTTCGTGTCACTGTTTTGGCCTTCATTAGCGACATTGCCAGAACCCATTCCTCCAACCTCTTCCAACCCTACTTGTCCAAGATCACAGACGGCGTAGTTACGGCGGTCCAAGATCGATTCTACAAGATTTCAAGTGAGGCTATCAGAACCGCCGAGGAAATGGTCAAGGCGATCACCCCACCACGAGCTCTGCGTACTTCACAGAAGTACAGGCCTGAGCTGCTCAAGCTGTACGAAATCATTGTTGAACGAGCTGCATCTAATGACGCAGACGCAGAGGTTCGCCAAAAATCGATCCAAGCGCTTGGCACTTTGCTTTCACGCACCTCTGCGGGTGAGGGAGCCGCGCTGCTGCCGGCTGACAAGCGCCAATTCGGTCTCAGTCTTCTCCTGGATCGCCTTCGCAATGAGACCACTCGTCTCTACGCCGTGCGTGCTATCGACAATGTTGCCGCCCACATCACTGCAACTGGAAGTCTTGATGCAGCTTGGGTTCAGCCTGTTGCCTTGGAGCTCTGCGGTCAGCTTAGAAAGACCAACCGTGCTCTTCGTGGTGCCAGTGTCCAGGCTTTGCAGCACCTTATCATGTCGCCCGTTGTGAAGGGTAACCTTGAGGACAGCACGATTGAGGGCATCGTATCAGCTATCTCACCTGTTATCGCTGCTAATGACAGCCATCTCTTGAGCCCGGCCCTACACGTTCTCGCCCATCTTGAAGAGATAAAGCCCGAGCTCATCCTAATGTCTGGCCTTATCGCAAACATCTGCAACCTGCTCAGATCGGTCGTCACAGAGTCTGCACTAAATGCACTGTTGGCTCTTGCTATCAGTGTCGGAAAGGGTGGCCAGGGCCAAGAGTTGATGAAGGGAGTTCTTGGAGTTGGCGTTTCTGGCGACAACGGGGCCGTTGGAAAGATCGCCGGTACGCTGTTTGTGGCGAGTGGTGGCAAGGCTGGTATCACCGTTGACAGCTTTGTTCAGGAGCTGAACGCTGCAAGTAAGAGGAACCCACCAGACGATCCCAGACAATGTCTGGCTTTATACATCTTGGCCGAGATTGGACTGCGTCTTGGTACGATGTCGCCCATCTCCCCTGACCTATTTCTGCAGCAATTCCGCGAAGAACCTGACAAGGTTTCGTTGGCTGCAGCCATCTCCCTGGGCCGTGCTGGTGCTGGTAATGTATCGGTTTTCCTGCCTATCATTCTCAGTAACGCTAAGCAATCCGGAAACCGACAGTACCTCCTCCTTCAGTCCATCCGCCAAGTCTTGAGCCAAGTAGTAGACTCGTCAATCGACATTAGCCGTTATGAAGCAGAAATTTGGGATCTTCTTTTCGCGGCATCCCAGCACGAAGACAACAAGGCTACTTGTGCCGAAGCTATTGGCAGCATGGCGATCATTTCACCAAAGACCTACATCCCCAAACTTCAGGTGAATCTTCCATGCACCTTTGTAACCTCAATATTGACGTAATATAGCAACTATTCCAGTCCTCTGAACCTCAGTATCGAGCTGTGGCCATTCAGGCCGTTCGATATACTCTTCCGGAGAGTGAGGAGGCTTTTGATTCCATGCTGAAGACTGTCCTCGTCAATATGCTCCTTACTGTTCTCCAAGACAAGAACATGGAAATTCGTCGTTTAGCCATGACTACTCTCAATTCAGCTGCACACAACAAACCCGATCTCATTCTTCCACACCTTGGCGAACTCGTGCCGTTCGTTATGGCCGAGTCTGTCATCAAACCAGACCTCATTCGTGAGGTGCAGATGGGTCCTTTCAAGCATCAGGTAGATGACGGTCTTGAAGTTCGAAAGGTACGTCGTTTTGACGAATTAAATAAGTATTGTGTTAATATGTTACCTCCCAGAGCGCCTACGAGACTTTATATGCTCTCATGGAGACTTCTTTTTCGAGAATTAGCTCCTTGGAGTTTTACGACCGCGTCATCGCTGGTTTAAAGGACGAAAACGACATTCGCGCACTTTGTAACCTGATGCTAAGCAAGCTAATTGTCATCGATCCTGATGAGACGACTCGCCGTTTGGACACCATCGCTGAATGCTACCGCAAGGTTCTGAGCACCAAGCTGAAGGAGGGGTCCGTCAAGCAGGAACTTGAGCGACAAGATGAAACCAACAAGTCCATTCTTCGTGTCACCATTCTCTTGGCCGACAAGACAAAGACTGCATTGCCAGGTATCAATGCAGGTAACAATACTCAGGCTCAGCAACAGTCACAGCAGCAGGTATCCAACCCTGTGTGGCAGCAATACTGGGAGTGGGTTAACAGGGACTTTGAGCGACCCATCAAAGCGCTCCGCGATGAGGTTAGGGATCTTGCATAGATTGCGAATCTGAACTACAACACACAGGAAAGAAAATACCAAGAGTTGCGAGAACTATTTCTCTCAGCCATGGCGGGACTGACCGACATTACACCCGTGATATCGTGACACAACCACCATCCGGGCTTAACTGCTGGTCACGGAGTATCACGCTGGTCATGGAGTATCACAAGGTTAGAGGTTCTTCTAAGGAAGCCACTGCATAAACCAATAAAGAAAAACTCTATACCAGTGGTTTGACAACATGTTTAATTTCGCCTAGGCATGTGATGTTTCCTCGGTGGTATACAATTCAAGGGCGCGGGAAGGACCTTGTCATGGCATCCGTTCCCGTAACTGCCGCAACCAGCTGGTAGCCAAGCAGATGTTCTTTCTACTGTCCTAAAAGAGACATGCTCAATCAATGAGCCGTTTGTGGCTTCACAGCTAATTGATTAATGGCAATTATCAAAGAACAGAGTTTGTATTGCAATTTCAAATCCATGTCTGCAGCTCAAGTCAACGTTCAAAAGTCCTTCAGACTGCGACGTGATTCTCAAGGTTTCCTCGAGATGGGTACAAACTCCATGTCAGTGCAAAGCACGCGATTCGTACGTGAGATTATTCTGCTTGCTGTTGCGCGGGTGGGTTGCGAAGCCGATAAATCCAGCGTTCTCCGGATGACTCACACGCTATAACCCTTGTTAGGGCTGGATGCAATACAGCGCGTCCTATCATCCCAACGGAGAGCAGGATAGGTCATTTTCACTGCGTTGGAAGCTCAATAACTCTATTAGAAGTTGATAGAAAATGTTCGGTACTTGATGCAAAATTTGACCTAGGACAATTTTTGATTTTTCCACGATCCTTTCGTATCTCCGTCGCACCTTCGATAGCTCGTAGGCTCTAAGACAAAACACTCCACAAACTAAATGATAGAGATCTTCCCAAACTTCAGATACATTCAATGCTGCCGCAATGATAGCGGAAGACATCGATACTATGGCTACCATAACAAGTGTCCCATCCCCACCCATAACGCCAACAGCGGGGACCATTTCGAAGCATGATGCAGCGCCATTCTCGGTCGACATGGCAAGAGAGTCTGATGCGGCTGCCATGGCAAAAGTGGGCAGAGAGACTTTTGCTGCGACTTTTACTTCAATACAAAAAGACCTCCTTGAGAGCTACTTGAAGACAACATATTCGGCCGACGCTATCACGGCGGAGTTTGCGGATCCTAGCAAGACCTACATGGTGGCAAGGAACCGCGTTGGTGAAGTTGTGGGAATCGCGCAACTTCACCGAGCGCAGAATCATCCGTGTGTACAGTCTCAAGCACATGAAATGGCAGTTATGCAGAAGGTATATGTCGATACTGCGGCTCATGGTCAGGGTATAGGCCCAAAACTAGTTGGTTCTATAGAACAGTTGGCTCGGAAAGAGGGGATCAAGTATGTATGGCTGCGGGCCACTGATCATAATGTGAGGGCCCATAGGCTATATCAGAAGCTTGGATATGAGAAAAAAAGCGAGATCCACGAAAAAGAAGGGCCTTACGCTTGGACAGATTACATCTACGTCAAACATCTCTGATTTGTAGCTTCCAGGAAAGGCTGGGAGCAAGCCAAGCTAGATCAACCATTGTGATGGAGTTTGTTATGGTTTGAATGGCTGAAAAGAGCTGTCAGCCTTTAGATGTCATCAAGAGCGAGCTAGGTTCAGCGTTGATCATGTTATACGAAAGCGCAAGACTAGATAGTGATGCTGCCGTAGGACCTGACGCCGCAGCAGGCTGTATCATGAATCTCAATCTACAAGATAAAAAGGGGGGCCTTTTCAATGACGATAGAGAACAATGGCTGCCCCTGATAGACACGTAACACGGATATGATCAATGATAGGTCTATTGACGATGTTTGTGAAACAAACGAGGAATAAAGCTATCATCTACACCCCGTGAAAGCTACTTAAATGGGTTGCCTTAGGTAGATAGCTGAGTCATCCATTAGGCTCGACCTTGTGTTGCTGGGATTCATCGACTCTCAAAAGTAATATAGGAATATGAAGACTATGATTGATTTGGTGGCGCTTTTGGTAAGTCTGGCCACCTCTTGATCTTGCACATAAGTGCACCAATTGTTCTCGAATCCAGATAAGGACTAGGTCTCTAATCCAAACTACGTCGTGCAAGTCGGATTTGAAATGCATGCAACATGGCATGCCATTTCCGGGAGAATATGAGTAAAGGGTCGAGTGGTCTCCAATAAAATCGTTGGGGAGATACAGCCACAACGGACTATGAAACTTTCTACGCATTGGTCCTCAGCAGCTGGGCACAGCTTGGTGTTCGGATCGAGACAACACTATCTGAATCCGTATTAGTAAAGGGCGATGGCCACCGACATCTTCGGGAGGATAGGCTTCAGCTCGAAAACTCCTGTGTGACAGCAGCTGAATGAAAATACCTCCGAGTTCACCGTTAATGAATTCCTCTTTGCTCTCTCACCCTGCGCAAGTGCTATTAATCCGCCATTCTTCGCAGCCATCTAGCTGAACTTGAATTTCGGATTGAAAACACAGTCAACGCCTGCTTCTGGAACTGCACCTTTGTTCAACTCCCTCCCATATCTCAACAGGAAACCGTTGGGATCTGGCCATCGGTATCTCGACGTAGTGCCCTCGGCGTAGGCAGGGCGGTGGCAGAAGCAACCATGGTCGTTGGCACGCTGCTCGTTGGCTATTCATACTTGTTCATATCGCCGTCGCTAACCCACAGAAGTCTCCTAGCCCAAAAGAGTCATCTAAGAAAGCATCACAGAAAGGCAAAATGGGGCTAAGCACGATCCGCTACGGAGATGAGTAAAATGGAGGGTACCGCCCCAAGATCGAGCAGCTCTAAGGTTGAATCCCAAGCCGTACAGGACGAGTCTTGCACGCATTCCTCGTGGCATCCCCTCTCTTTCTGGACATTGAACCTTAGCGTAGACGCAATGGTTGATATTGGTTCGAAACGCTTTTTAAAGTCAGGCAAGAAATAATCCTTAGACATTTGATGTTCAATTATATATTCAGAGATTTCAACAATTACAAGCACATACGACCATAGCTCTTAGAAAACTGGGCATCCTGTCCGCTCAGCCCTAGATGAACCGACAACGAACTCTTGTCTATGGGGTAGCGGATGAACCGCCCCTTTCGCTGGCGCAAGGTCCACGTACCTCATGATGTAATCCGGGTCGCCGATGGTAGCGAAACTTGGTGGCCCCCACGAACAACGTTCACCTCCTTAATCTCGGCAGCTGGCTGCCCTTCGTACCTTTCAATTTTCCTTCCCCCTCTCCGATATATTCTGACTGGTCGTTCTCAACTGGGGTGCGTTTACGGTTGATAGATAACGTTAACTTGTCGGCTCGTGTTTCTCGTGCTGGGGTCTCCTGGCTCCTGTGCACCAGCCGCTGACTCATGATAGGTGCTGTCATATTTAGCTCTCTTCCTGACGGGTAATAGATGCAGGAGGTGTCTACCCAGAAGTACTCCAGACTATCGCGCTTAGCTTATTACTTGCAGAACAAGATTTTCTAGTAACCCATCTTCCCTTCACCTCTCCTTTCCACCACATTTTTGACAGGCGAATTCCTCGCCATTGCGCCCTCAGCTACGTGAAAAAAATTGCACAAGGTGAGATATCGTCGACAGGTTGTGGGCAAAGCTCAATTCGCCATTTTGGAGTTGGATGAGAGACATCGTCGGTGGGGTGGGGGGCAGAACTCTGCTATCGGCGATCGAGCTGCTTATTGTTATGACTGTTCTGGAATGCAACAAAGGCCATACAAAGCGTTGTAATCGACATAAAACATGTAGAAGGTCGCCTGTGTCCGCTTTGCTGCTTGCTGGAGTTAACGAGCAGAGTATGCTACCCAAGAAGACAAGACCATACAAATAGACCTTGAGTAAACTAGCAAAGAAGATTTATAATAGTCTTCAGAGCGTGCGCCTCACCTATGAGTAAGATAGATGCTTCGATTAACAAACAAAGTAGTGACAGTCTATGTAGTAGCTAGGAAATCCAATTCTTGTCATTCCGCAGGTGATCTTCTGTCGTCCATTTAGAGCTCTGGTGTCTCTTCAATCCTGAATATATACTTTATTGCACTGGCACTGCCTTCCTTTGAGTTCAACAATGCCTGCTGCACACTTTAAGTCCCTCTGGTATTACTTGGGAAGTGTGCGGCTTGAATCATCCTTCTTCTCGTGCAATTACTCTGAAGTTGTCAGACGCTGGTGTTGCAAGGGAGTACTAGGGTGCTAGTATTGACACGCTGAGCCCTACTCTCTATCATATATGGAGGATTCCAGCCCTGATATACCCTATTGCAATCCGATACCGGATAAGCTCTGACAGAAGTAGGCAAACCCCAGGTAATTCTCATGCTGGTGAACGGTACCAACAAAGGTACTTGGCGTTGCAACGTTTTCCGGCAGAAGGGTGCGGTCCGCTGGCCATACAATCGTTATCCTTCATCCTGGTGACATTCCCTTGCATGGATCGATGAGACCTTCGACGAGTTGACACCCTTTGCCGGCTAAAGCGATAATAGGATGGATGTTGGACTTCTGTGCGAGTTGTACAGCGAACGCTCCCACGGCAGAGGCACCTCCGTACACGACTAAAGGAATGGTTTCCGTGGCAGGGGTGAAAATGTTTGGAAGTACAAGCTGTTTGCTAGAATAAAATCCCACTGCCGAAGTCATGGCAGCAAGTGAAAGAGTTGAAGCTTCTGCCTAGGTTGTTAATGATTATCCCAAAGCTCACCAGCTGAGTTTGAGCCCTGGGTATCAAGTTCCGAGAAGGATCAATCACTGCGAGGCGTGAGCATTGGTACAGATGCTTTGGACAAGATGTTTGGATTCCACCAACTCACATCCTGTCTCTGAAATGCTAATTGGACCTTGTACAGATATGCGCCTAACAGTCAACTTCAACGACAAGGGATTGAGAGCACCATAACGCACGCAGATGTTGCTCTGAATGCGTTCTACCTCGGACTTCTCAGCTTCCTTCAACTTTCGACTTCCATCGACGACACAAATCTACCTCATTTTAATCAACTTCAGTATGCTGTCCTGATGTTCACTAAGATCCAAACTAATCATTTTGAATAGTATACAGTACCGTTTCACTCAGATTCTGCTACATTACCCGTTGATTGCGAAACGACGTGCAACTTCTAAGAGCTCTCTAACAGCACCGGTTGTTAGCCCCCATTTACAGATATGTCGGGAGTCTGCCTCAATGGCTGCAAGATAATTAGGAAAGTATTAGGAGATCTATTCTCTGGTAAGTCTTATGGGGAGCTGGACAATCACAGATCTACTACTACTTTCTAACCACTGCAACTACGGCGTTTCGTGCCTATCGTCACCGTCCACAGCGCTTTCACCGCAGCAGCCATTAACCTCATGGACGCTACTTCAAACGATCTATCCATCCGCGAACACGGAGTAAGCAACTTGCGCATATGCGTCAAGAGCTTGGAGGATATGAGTAGGGGTTGGTGCTGGAGTTGCCGTACAATACGAGCGATTCGATCTTTGGCTGATGACTTGTTAGTCGCTGAGGCAGTGAATGATTTGCCATCGTCTAAGAATGCCCTCGTGATTATTCAAGACAGAGCAGAGATGGAGAAACAACCGGAGCAGGACGTAGAACCTTTTCGTCACCTTGTATCGCGAGTTCCAGACGACCTTGGCTTCGCAGAACCAGGGGCAGGGCTTGAGGACCATAGTGCAGGGAGCAACAGTGCATGTCATCAACTCCCCTCCCAAATTATGGGTCGCTGGAATTGTCTGTTCAGCAACCCTCAGCATATATCTATAAGGGATGGCGAGATGGATACGTTCACAACGTTGTACTGGAATGACCCACAGAGGTAATAGGAAATAGTATGTATTGCAATGAAATCGGATGTATTGCGGGCTGGCCGAGCAAAGCTGAGCACTGCCCATAGAATTGATATCAGTCGTGTTTAAGTGACGCGATTAATGAGATTTATAAAAGAGCTTAGTAATTTAACACTCAGATTATAAAACGTTACGGGTTTCGTTAGTTAGGTAAGAACTAACGTCACATTATAGTAAACGTAGCGTAGTCGGCAAAAGGGCTTATAGCAGACGCAGCGTACAAGTCTGGTCTAAGTTTTTGAGTAAAGTTTACCATACAGCTTTATTCGTAGAGGTATCGAGGGACTTCGAGTCTCACGGTATATATAATAATGAATAATATATAGTTAAGTAATACAACGCGTAAAGTATAATTTATTAACTGGTTTATCTAAGGGTTAATAATATACTTTAAGATATAAGTAAACTATAAGACTTATAAAGCACTTATTATAAGTATATTAAAGCGTTTAGGTCTCTTTTGATCTTCACGTCTATAGCAAGCCCTCTTCCCCGTTTGATTTCGATGAGCCTCACGGCACTTCAAGTCTCCGTCTCAGCATCTCGGCGTTCCTTCTCCAAGGCCTTGCCGAATTTTTCGAGCAGCAGAATCCCCAAGCCCTGTGATGCAGCACAAGCGGAGGCTGTCGCGAACCCAACTCTAAACAGAGGCACTTGGGTACCAGTATTAAAGATGAACAAAGGGATCCACGCATTGAAGGCAGCACCAAGCGCTTGAGCTGTACCCAAGATCAAAGCACGCTCATCAGCCAAGGAGGAAAAGACCTCGTTCAAATATGACTATACAATGTCAGTTGTTGATCCCATTTCTCCGTTGAAGTGTGACAGGTGAAACTCACGATAATAACGGGACCATATGCGTATGTTGCAGCATTGATGATATATCCGAAGAAGATGGCAGCCTTTGACGGCGATGCAGCTAGCACTGCATTTGAGACCAAGTTGACGGCCGTGATGGCTAGCGCGATCCATATGCGTGTATGTAGGCGGTCCGAGAGAATCCCCCAGATGATCGTGCCGACCAGACCGACCGCGTAAGCGCCGGTTGGAATGCTATTCATAATTTAGTCAAGCCACGGGACCATACCAAGAGCGCGAAAATTACATATTGACCTGCTGCACGGTGTATGTCCCCAAAGACTTCAGGTATATAGCGAAGAAGGACAACGCGTAAGTGTCGAGACAGAAGAAACTGTACCCAATTATGTTACTCAGACAGGGGTCACTACACTATTCTGCCATGGCTTACATGTAATTGATAACAAAAACCCAAACAAACGGTCTGGAAAGCATCTTGCGGAATGTCTGGAGGGTGATTCCGTTGAACGCTTTCCGTTCGAGCTTTTCCATCCGCGTCTTTGCGAGTTCGATCTGTTTTTCACTCAAATAGAACACCCGAGTGTTGTACGGACTATCAGGGACGGCCACAAACCCCCAAAGCGCGCCTGGAACATTGATCACTCCACAAACGATGAAGAGCCATCTCCAGCCCGCAAGTCCATGCCGCCCGTCGAGCCCGGTGTAGATGCCAGCCTGAAGATAGCCGGAAAACATGTTGGCCGCAAAGGATGCCGAGTAGAAGATTCCAGCCCTAGTGGCGAGTTCTGTAAAGGAGATTTTAATTCATTGCGAGTCCCGTACGGTAACCTCGATGGATAGGTGACGCACCTTTGGGAGTATACCAATTTCCAAGGAGCGTCATCACTCCGATGTAGAACGGCGCCTCTGCGAGACCAATCAAGAACCGAATCGCGTAGATGGCCTTGGCATTGTGGACGGCCGCGAAACAGAATGTCAAGACAGCCCAAATCACCTCGCAGGCGGGTATCCAGACGGACGGGCGAACGTATGAGGTGATCACTTGACTGGGAATCATGCCGATTGTGTATCCGATTGTCCAAAACGTGGAGAAAAGATTGTACTCATCAGAGTAAAGGTTCAACTCCTAGCATATCTTGTTCAGCTCGGACTTTGGCCGAGCACCATGAAGACACGAATGACATCTTACTTACCTCCTTCATGCCCGACACATAGGCATTGGCTGAACACTTTTGGTCAATGCCTTGATTCAAATGTCGAAGCGTAGGTTCGTACTCATGTTCGTGGTATCGAGGAGCCTCAAGAAGTAGCCAAAGCAAGCCCAGCTCCTGAAAGAAGTTGTGAGTAACCAAAAAAATAATGCCCGACAAGACACGGCGCGATGTTGCTTACAGGATGAAGAAGTCCAACTTCAAAAGCAATTCTTTCTCGTCTGAACCATATCGCCTTTTCCACCACGAACTTCTACAAGCCGGATCTTCAAGGCGAGATGAAGAAACGTCATGATTTTCCACGTCGGACGCTGTTACCACCGCTGTCTTGTCCTTACCGCCGTCAACTGCTTGTAAGACAGCCATTGCATTAGATAGTCTTAGTCGGACCAACTTCAGAATCTCGACGATTTGCAGACTTGGAACTTCGGCCCTTCACCAAAGGGTGGCTCACGAGAACCCAAGTATTATGATTCAACGCAATTTCCCATTGAAAATTAATGACGCCATCTTATTATCGGATGACGCAGTTGCTCTATAAACAGACTCATCAATATCACATACGCAAGCTATGGGGCGGATCAGAGTTTGTCCCACCCTGCAAGGCCAATTGCCTTGACTTCCGTCGTTGCAGAAGCAGTGCTTCGGGTCTGTATGTGCCGGGAGTGCAAGCCGTGAGGTTCGGCGACCCCACACTAAATATCTAGGATATCCTGAACGCCATCCAACCCCACCATGGCATCATCCGAGATGTAAATCAGTATGATCTACAGGGCGATAACCGGAGAAACCTAATCCAGTCCGATACTGGTAGGGCTGCGCCGACTCTACCAGGATGCGCTGATGTGAAACTTTGGATCCTGCTCGAGGAATTAGATATATCCGCTAGGTTGTAGGCAGCTCCAGGTTCATCTCATGACCCTCAACTTGATGATCACGCATATCAAACTTTGGTAGAAATGGAAGTTGAAACGATAATACCATATGAGCTCTATTCGGACGCGCCAGGCATCCTTTTCAACAAGGCCGAATGGGATGCTGCCCATGCGGCTCATCCCCACGACTTTGACTTCGGCTCAGTGCCGAAAGGATGGCGAACTGAGCTAAAGGGCCCGCAAGTCTGGACGGGAGAGTACTTGAGCCAAAATCGTAGGCATAGTATCCACGTTAAGTGTGATTCGATTGTGCTGAGTTATATGCAGCTCACCTATACATCCGCGAGATCACATCGGTGGAGATCGCTGAGGTCGATGCTGCGATTCAGGTGTGTCAAGTATACAAACGACCAGGCCGTCGATCGTTGACCTAATCACACAATAGTTATGGAAAGAATTGGCTCTGCCGTTGTTAAAGCTCAACCGGGAACGCTTCAGCCTCCCAAATTTTGGCCGGGTCCTGCAAGAGCTAGCACATAACATATACCACGGGGTGGGAGTTCAGGTGCTTCGAGGATTCCCTATTCAATCATACAGCAAAGAAGATCAGATTATAGCATTCCTCGGTATCAACTCGTGGGTTGGAGACGAGAGGCTGAACCAAGGTGCCGACAGAGGTCTATGCCATATCAAGGTTCGTTTTTATCAATCGGCAGATTGTACCGACAACCATATACATTTTGCTAACACAATGCAGAGCATAACCCACATCGATCCCTCGAAGCGCGGAAAGATCTACGTTTCCGCACAGGACACCAACGCTCAGATGTACCATAGCGATGCCGGAGGCGACATTGTCAGCCTCATGGCGGTGAGCCTATCTGGCACCGGCGGCGCATCGACCCTCGCTAGCTCCTGGCAGGTGTATAATCATCTGGCTAAACACAGACCGGACATCCTCAGGATCTTGGGTCAGAGGAAGTTCCGTTGGCAAGCGTAAGTCTCATGATGGCTGGGCTTTGGATGATGTAGAAAGCTGAAAAGCTTGCTAGTAACGGTATACCCGACGAGGGAGTTAATCTCATTCATCAAGACAACGGGAAGCTATTTCTCAACTTTTCTACTCGAACATTCATCGGATATGGAGAGGTAAAGCTTTGTGCCAGAGCCCCAAGACCCGAGATTGACAAGTTCTTAGATCCCCGATAGGGATACCCGATACCCATCCCTGACGTTTGAGGAACGGGAGGCGTTCGGTGGTTGGCAGTGGGTCGCAGATCAGCACAGGCTCGAGACCGAGCTCCAACCTGGTGACATTGAATGGTGAACGATCCGAAATCCCCTTCATGATGGGAGACGATGATGCTAACATGGCGGCGCCAGGGTGAACAATTTGCACCTTCAACACGCCCGACGGGGCTTCACCGAGGACATATCTCGACCGCGCCACCTGCTTCGCGTCTGGCTACGCAACTCGGAGCTATCTCCACGTAATCTGCCTCTCGACATTCGGCGGAAGTTCGACGCAATGTTCAGTCAGCCGCCCACTTTCTACCCGGTCGACGAGATGGATGAGGACGAAAGGCGACGGGCTACTGGGATATTCACTGGTTCATGCAAGACGGAAGATGCCGGTGAGAGATTAGTGAAGGGTGGCATTGGAGCAAATAACACGACATCTATCAGGTAGAAGTATGGTTCTGAGGCTTCTAATTCGTTCAGGCGATATGATACTCTCCTATAAATCAAATTGTGACTCCATCAAGATTTTCGATCCAGTGTTCCGTTGTTTCAGATAAGGTTAGCTTAAGTCAAGGGTACCCAATTTCACAATTCTCCATACTCATGCTAGAATCCCGAGATTCTTGTATGGCGTCCATGTATCGAGTTCTTCCAAGTGTTTACCGGTGTAGTCATCGTACTTAGGCACACAGTACCGATACGCGCCAGGCTATTACCACTATAGAATTGTGAATCTGCTCGTATAGCCCATACGATCATTTTCTGATCACGCAATTAATACGTCCTCTTCTTCATGACACCCTCAAGTGAAAATCTCTTTCAATTGAATAGTAGTGCTCGTGCCAATTTCTTTTGTGCTTGAAGATCCAGCGCGTCTGTACGTTTTTTCAGTGTGCCCTATTCTTGAGATAGATTTCAAAAGTAATAGCTGTTTGGTCCAGCCAAGGCTAAAGAGTTTTTCAGGGTAATCATAACAGCGTAATAATGACAGCGAATACGCGACACGAACTAAGACTTCACGTTCGGTGGTATTTAATCGCCTGCCCGGGGAATATAGCACGATGTATATGTCGTGGTATTAATTATAATATAACGCATTATACCCGCGATCTAGTCACAGTTATATTTTATTATTTGTTACTATACCTTTAATACTTATAATATCTAAGATAAAGATAGGCTACACAAAGATATAAATTAATATAAGACAGTTTCTACGGTTGGTATAGAGCACTGTGTGGTGGAGGATAGGTCTGATGCACTGTAAAGTTTCCCGATCAATCTTACTTCTCATGCCGTTAGATTATCTAACAACCCTATCTATCCTGCTAAAGTGTTATATGTTACGGAAAATATTCGATCCCTACGAAAATAACCGTTTACAATATAATCAAATTTTAGTCTATGGAAATTTCAAGCTACGCTATTAAAATAGCGGCAAGTTTATGCCGGCTAAGACCTTCGAAATTATTAACCCATCCTGAATTTTTATAAAATTTTATAAGCATCATTATATCGAAGAAAAGGATCGTATCGTTTCTCTAGTAGGTTCAATATCAGAAAATCATTTTCATCTGGATTATACAATTCCTTGGGATGTTTAAGAAATACAGGTTGCGTTATGCTCTAGAAATAATAACAGAAGGCTCCAGATACTTCTGCATCTGTTCGACTCTGGTTACATTTCTCAGTTGAAAGACGGTATTTATCTATTATGAGTCCCAGATCTGACATGTTGTGGAGCCTTCGAAAGTGAACCTTGCAATCGACTACGCATGCGTTCCATAACTCCGCTGGAGGTTTCGAGTGAATTGGCACAACGGCTCGTAGTCTCGAATGACCTACAGTGACGAACGTTGGTATGTAATATAATAATTGCCACGCTAGAAGCTATTTAATGTCGAGCCCAGCGCCTCAAATAACGCAGCCAGTGTCAGGCGCTCAGTTGAAAACGAGATCATCTCTCCCTTTTCAATTCAATGCATCTTTATATACGTCCACTAAGGTGTTTATCCCTGCCTAACAAGCCTGGGCCAAAACAAAACAAAAAACCTCTTAAGCAACCCTCATCCAGCTGTCGTAGTTCGCCCTGGTGTCCTTGCAACCACTAATAGGCGTCTTAATCGCTGCACGGTCGTCAAGAGCTCCGTTGCACTGGAAATCACCGTCCCAGAGGTTGATGTTATATTTGTTTGATTCGCCTGTTATCCTGACAGACCGAAATGGGCCGTTAGTCCCGACACGGCCGCACTGGCCAATCACGAGCTGCGAAGCGCAGATGCTGACAGTCTGAGTGCCTGTGCAGTCTGGCGAGTTCCAGCCCTGGATGCACAGGTCTGCATGGACAACAGCGGCCGCGGCCAAAAGGCTAAGGGCTAGAAGAGAGAAGGACTTCATAGTGAGTGATTGTTGGTTGTTGAGTGTGTTCAAGATGCGTCAAGGTAGTGGCTAATGAAGTCCGATGTAGTTAAGCTCCGATAGCAAAGAGGACTGTGAATGTAAAAGTGGTTTCTCTTTATTAGAGCTGAGAGAAATGTCTTCATTATATAGAGGATGAAATGCAATCTAGCTTATGGGGTACATAGCGATCCGTCTTGATTGGAGCACAAAAGATCCTCCTAAAGATACTATCAACTACCAAATCTGGACGTGATACTAAATCGAGACTCTACACTAGACTGAGGTCCAGTGCCTAATTTATAATACTATACTAGATCGAGCTATAAGAAGCATGGTGCTTATTCATGTCCCACACTACCTATAGCCAATGAGTTGTCACACAGAGGAATAACTAGGGGCATCCATGTGTAAGTCAACAGCCCTCTATCCATTTTTTTCACCACCCATGTTGTGAATAACGGTGTCCTTGAGTAGCTGGTCGACAGAGGCTACGGCAGATAATGTGTCAGGCATTTCTTAAGACACGTCCGCCAGGTAGCATACGTCGCAACATAATACTAGATCAAGATAGTATAGTGGATCGGTATACTAGACTGATTTGAAACATCATACCGTATTGGCATGTTTTACTGAGCCGAGATGGCTCTTCTACCAGGCTAAGGTATTGGACTAGAATGAATTGCCTTGCGGCTTCGATAAGAAGTCCTCCACCGGGGGTAGCTTCCAAAGCCACAGTTCGTAAGGTCTGGTTTCTTTTGGTAACTTAGATGTTCATACGCGCACCACTTTCTACGCCACGCGATAACGAATAGGGAGAAAAGAGTTGCGCTGGAAACTTTGGGTGCGTGAAAATCTCGCGCCACGAGATTCATGCTCGTCGTCACGACTGATCCCCGGGGTTTTGACGGCCAGGACACAAGTATACCCTAGCTGGTGATAAACCCGAAGCCGCTTCTCACGGTATTTCCTGATTTGAAATCTCAACAGCATTGCAACCTGCCGCTCGACACTAACAATTTTCGCTGCACTGATAATCTTATAGACATATCGTTCAACTTCATGTTTCTACCTCGCGTACCGAGACAAATTGGAAGCCTATCATAACGATCAATATTGTAAACAGAAGATCTGCAACCAGAACATATGCTGCTATAGCTTGCCTCAAGACCATATACGTATGTGAGTCAACGGTCTAGATTTAAGGTACTTGGCTACATTGAGAAGCTGTCATATGCACCCCTGTCTCAACGGAGCCGCCCACTAGCTCCCTTGGCCCCGACACACGGACACTATTGGAAATAGGCTGCCGTTACGGTGAGGCGCCAAGGTCGGATACTAGACCGTTGGCGTCAGCTTTGTTGAAATGTTGGCGTCAGCCGTCTTGAGATGTTGGCGTCAGCCATCTTGAGATGTTGGCGTCAGCCGTCTTGAGATATTGGCGTCACCCGTCTTGAGGAATCGGGATGCAACTTGGCAGAGGCGATGAGTGGCTGATGGATGCAGCCCAGTAGTGTCATCGGGCCCTATTACCTTCAATATTGATGATATTCTACTAGACTGAATAAACTATAGCCACATCAAGACCAAGAGGATTTTCGAAAGGGAAGAGGGGCAATAGAAAGGATTGGGGGCAACTGGTCAAGAATGAAAAAAGTTTCTTTTTCCTGGTTCTACCACCACCACCACTACTCTAACTTATACTCCGAACCTCCAGACTGACTCAAGTGAAGCGGAACCCCTGTGCGGCTACAATCTTAACTCCTTACTGCTTGCACCTCTCATATTCTTCCTAGCCCAAGTATAGATTACTTCGCACGCCTAGCTTTGCATAGGTTCTCCCTCTGCCTCTTTTCTGCCCACCCCTTCGGCAGGTTCCACTGTGCTGGCCTCGTTGAGGCGTTCTTCTCGTTGCGCTCTTCAGCCTCTCAAGCAAAGCCGCTCTGGTGGGAGACCGAAAGCCGAAAAGAATTCTCTAGTTGCACTCGACGGCAGCAGAGACGAGCTGTGCCCATCGAATTGAGAGGTCTCAGCGGCAGTACGAGCACCAGTCCGCAGCTAAAAGCAACAACAGCGAACTAGGACGACAATCAACCCTCCACTGACGAAGAAGCACTCCGACCAAAATACCACCATGTCGGATTGGACTCGTTTTCAAATGGCATGCGAGGAACTCACCATCAGCGTCTCGGCCGATCTGTTGGGAGGCAACTATGGTTTGCAGTAAAGCAACGTCAACTACAACACCTCCCGATCCCCGCCGTCCAGTATCCCGGAGCATTACATTTCTTACGCTCCTCCCCGGTTGGCTTCCCCGGTTGGCTTCCCCGAGCGTTCCTATCTCTCCCGATCACTACACCCGAGCATTTCATAACATGCTGCAGCAATAGCCTCAATGAAGACGGATATGCTTTCTAAAGGGACAATTGAGAATGTAAAGACAGTATCCTCACTGATATCTGGCTCTCAAAGCACAGCTCCCTCACTCCCAGCCCACGGCCGCCAGCCCGCCCTCCATGAGCTACCACTCCACCTCGCCTTTCGTTTAGCCTCCGCTTGCGCAGATTCAAACCCAGAAACTGATGGTCTCTGTCATTCCCATGGGCACTAATGGCACTAACACGACGGTGACCACGGCCGTCGTAGTCATCAAGGCGGGCCCAACCGACGGCTAGAGGCCCAAGTGGCTGAGGAGACAAATTTTAATCAAGACCGCGGGAGTGATACAAAGATCAGTGCAAACTCTCGTAGGACTGTTGCTGCTTCATAGAGGGTTTTTGGGTGCCACAGTCATCACGTATTCCTGTCTATGTGAGAGATGTCAAGGCAGTCATGTTGGAGAGAAAATAAAGTTGCCAGAAGCTTTGGACTAAGAAATGGTTTCCTCGTACATCGACATGATAGCCTATTCACAGGTTCGGACACAGCTCCTCAGACACAGGTATCTAGTAAAGGGTGAAATCGTCGACTCTCAGTTTTGAGATCCATGTCTCAAAGGTCGAGTCCCAACGAACCAGCTGGAAAAATAATATCCAAAAAGAAAAAGAAAAAAAAGGAAAAGAAGCAGTATCTCATAATCTCGAAGCGAGGATATCATCTGTCAAGCGGTGTAGGGTTCGCCATTCTATTTTGATCAGGATGGAGAAGTCTTGCTGCCGCATCATCACCAGCAGCTTTTGCGGACCGCACCAATCAAATGACACGCAGCCAGATCTGCGGACCTAAACACTGGAGCGGCTATATAGTAAGTCAATTAGTCACGGTTCCTCCGGTACTTACTTCAAAATATGAGTACTTCTTTATTAGATCCATTGTGTGCCTACCAACTAATTCTGCGTCAACCTAATGGATGAAGATGGTGATTCAATATTTATGATAACTTTTGGTGGACACCAATACTCCCATGGGGGAGTATTATGCGTGGAGAAGTGGAGCCTTTGGAGAAGTTCATTGACCAAAACGTGCAAGCAAGGTAAGAGAGACAGGTTCTCCCCGTCTATACCTAAGGTATCTCTCCGAGTGAGGCAAGGGAAGCGTCAGAGACGTGTGCCGATAAAGAAGACACAAATGTGACGTTAAAGACGAGATATGGCAAGAAAATGGAGAACAGTCAGCATTTCGCATAGGATCGATAAGAACAATGATAGCGAAGAACTGTTTGCCGTCAAAGAGTTTCACCGGCGGCCTGGTTAGCATCACACCACGTAATCGGATTTTGGCCAAATATTCTCTCACAAGCAACAACCAGTACGCTAACGTGATACGCGTCTTCGACATGTTCTACCTCGATCGAGATGAACTCTATGAGATGATGGAGCATTATGCTGGAGGAGATCTATTCTCCCTGGTGCAAACAGCTAGGTATTTAAAGATTCAACAATCAAACTGCTTTATAAACAACTCATGCGTGGCGTGAAGTACTTGCACGAGGCCAAAGTGGCACATTGCGATCTGAACCCCGAGAACTTGCTGTTCACCCCGCCAGGAGACCTCAACACCACTGACTTCGGCTTTGCCAGTATTTGGTCCAATCAGGAGGCCGCAGAATCAAGTTACTGTCAGGAATTCGTGGGTCTCCACCGTATATCGCGCCAGAGGAGTACACTAATAGCGTATATAGTAGGCGAGCTGCCAATATATTAGCTTGTGGGGCGATATATATGTCTAGGTTGTTGCCTTTAGGATTCTGTTCAAATCAGAGACGAGTGCTACCTTACATATATCAAAGATCGTCGAGTAGAGAGTGGTTATAGGCTAATACAGCCATCAAAACCAGTAATTACGAGCCTACACAAACTGAATCCAATTATTGCCACTTGATCTTATAACCCAGATCCAGAGCCGCGACGTCGTACACTGTATGCGCGATCCTGTTCCTTCCTGGAGGTTTACAGCCTCACAGTTTCTTAAGTCAGAGTGGGGTCGCGCTATTAAAGTTTGCAGAGTTGTAAGGACTAACAGGCGCACGTCTGACGCCCCCTGATGTACCATCGGAGCCAGAAGGGCTCAGTATTGAGGTTTGCAAATATTGCTGTGGCGAGGTCAACAGCGTGGTTGATATATCACGAAACTTCGATCGTTCAGTTGACTGATATTGGAAAACCCTTTCATGGAGCTCAACTGATCGACGAGCTATTTTGCTTTGGCCAAATATCGACATGACCCCACTTAGTGAGGGCATGGTTCACAGAGACTTGCCTCGGAACTGTTCGAGCTTTTCTTACAAGGACTAATGGCTATACAAACGATGCCAAACGTATCGCCCGACGCATCTCTTGGCATTCGTGTTGGTCTTTTTATCATTACTGACGACACTACCCAAGTAGAATTTTGTAACCAATTTTGGTCTAGAAAATGGGCGATGTGAGAGCGTCTGCTTGTTTCTCATTGCTGTCTTCAGGGCTACATAAATTCTCGAAGTGTAGAGGTTTTCTTTAAGCCGGAATTTCAAACATGCCATACCCGCCGACTAAGAATGTATTATGCCGACAGAGCCAGGTTCTCGGCGCAGAGGACATCAGGAGGCGTTGATGTATCAAGTGACGAAGTCTGGGACCCCTGGAGCACTGCAGATCTTCAAAATTCTAAAGCAAACCTCTGGTCAGCACTTGCCGACCATCCTTCTCTAGCAAATAATCAGAGCGAGGTACTTATGTCACATGTCTGAAATATTTCTCATGGAAGTGGGCTATTCAGTACCTTTGCTTCAATTGATACTTGTAACTTTCCTCGAACTATCATTTTCGAGTAACCTAGAACATTTCATTTTATATATTGGGCTAGATATTATCGAGCACTACGTTGAGCAAAATCTCAAGCTGTTTGCTATTAGACGCGTCCCATCATGCTGCGAACTCGTAGGCCAGCTCTAACTACTCTCAATTCTCTCGGCTTTTCCTTTCCCCTTGTTCTTTGTCTTTTGCCGGCCACAGCGTCTTCTATACGTCGTACATGCCCTAACTCTTACAAATTGCACGATATACTAAATGAGTTAGGTGTCGTACCAGTTTCGTTTTCTACATAGCTCATGAAAAATTTGCACGATCACAAACTACATTGGCAATACCTCGTCCAAGCTAGGCTCGGTGAGAGACATTTTGAAGACTTCGGAGCAATGTTTTGGCACGGTTCATACTGAATCATATATTTATTGATGCATAAAGCACACTATTTAACTGTTACTGCCATGCTGCGTTGGAAGCATAATATCTAGAACTCTAAAGCAATATTCGCATTGATCCTTAAGTCTACGAAGATGGAGCTCAGAACCTTCAAAGTAGCCGAATAACTCTTCCAAGGCCTCTTCCAGTTTGCAGTCGACTTGTCAGTGTGCTGATTCATTCAAGCGGCTTGTGTGAATTTACCATTAAAGCAATGCGCATCCTTATAGCGAACTTCGACAGTATGCCGATCAGAAAAGGGTTCCTAAGTCTTCTCGTTGGCTAGTCCTTATTCATGCCCAAATGATTTGCGGATAACGGTGCTCAAACACTAAAATGCCGACTTCATGGAATCCTCGGTGGCGCTCACAAATGTTGTGTGGAGAAAAAGCTTTCTAGGAGGCGTGTGCGACTCGGCGCAGAACCATGAGCCGCTCGTACGAAGCGCTCCGCGTTGAAGAGCACTTTGAAATATCTCTTCTTCTCTCTCGAGCAAGGAGCGATGCAGGTGCTTGGAGTGCCGTGTGTTATAAACTTTGAGCCAGAGCTATACTGAGTCAGTGGCTGGCACTAGTGATTAAGAGGTGGCCGTAGGGTCGGAATGATGCGAGATAGACGAACAGCTGAGATGTAGTAGGGAAATGCGATAGGTGTATGCACTAGGAGGAGTCCAGCTGACCAGCTCTTCCGGTAATAATTCTTCGCACGTAGCGAACAGCATGTTCCGCCTCTTTGTGTAGTTTATCTTCAAACTTTAGACTCATCTCAAGTACTCTCCGTAGCCCCATGTGTCGTCTAGCAATTTCCAAAGGATGATCTGTGCTGATTCTCCGGAGCGTGGATTTGCAAACTCGACGTGTGGGAGGTAGCACTGGCTCACCTGGTTGCTGGCGGTTATCCATCCCATTCTCGATCTAGGCACAAGAACGTTTGAAAAAGAATCTACGCGAAGGACACGTCCGTCGATGTCCAGGCTCAGAAACGAAGCGACAACTCCTGCGAGATAGCTTCCAAGCGACTCGGGGCTGTTCCCCATTGGAGTTTACTTGCCGAGGTAAGGCTATATTGGAGAAAGTAATACGGTTCATCCTCCAGGATGAATATGTTGTGCTTTCGGCAAACCGCGTAAATGACACGACGACGCTCGATGCCCTGTATTGCCCCAGTTGGAATCTGTGCAGAAGGAATCGTGTAAAGACCGTGCGGCTTTCGACTACCCTGGACACTGACGTCCCAGTCAGTAAGCACGTCGTGCGTATCGTCTGGAAGAATACCCTGGTCGTCCGTTTTGACACTAACAACTTCGATGACCTTGGGCGCCATAGTTTCCAGCGCTGAGGCAAACGTATACCCTTCTGTAAGAACGCAGTTGCCGCGATTACGATCACAGCGCATAAGAACGGCTTGCTCGAGGGCACCCGCACTGCCTAGAGTCTGACATGCCTGCCATTTAGCATAAGTAGGGTTTGAGACGAGCTTAACATGCTCAGTGATGAAGCGCATCATTTGAGGAGACTAGTCGCCTGGCCGTAGTTGAGCGCAATAGAGAGGTCATACTCTGAAACTCCTTTCAGAACGTCATATCCCCGATTGCGACATTCTGCGTCAGATCTTCGTTTGCAGATAGCTATTCCTCTTCTGCAAAGTGAGGCGGCTTTGCCACTCGCATTAAAATTTCAGAGTAGGGGAAATGCTCGCTAATCGGGAGGCCACCGCCTCGTGAGATTATACCCGGTATCTTGAGAAAACCGGCAGCTTGCTTCAGAATCCAGGGGGAAAGGGATTGGCTTTTGCAATTGAAATGGGCTGAACGTCTAATGAGTGAATTGCCCACACCAGAACAAAAAAGAAAAGAACAAAAAAGAAGGATTGAACTTACTAGCCCAGTCCTCAGCAGAGGGCTTTCCTGCTTGCTTCATACCTTTCATTTTGTCATGACAACGAGAGGGGACTGATTTTACTCACGGGACCTTTTGAACACATCACTGTTGGCGACTGTCGCCATACCAGCAACTAACTTTCCTGTTGCAGCTCTTCTGTTACGTATGTGTTCCAGTCGAAAGATGTAATCGCCTTTGGCACAGATGTTGAGCAGGTCATGATGCGATGGCGTAGGCTTAACGTTTCTGTAAGCGAATACGAAAAGGAGAAAAATAAGGAGTTCTTAGTTGATCAATTTTCACGCTATATAATTCTGTACTGGGAGACGGGTTCTACAAGACGTTAGGGATCGGTGACATAGTTTCACTCCATCGCTTTACTTATCCCGGGTGGGTGCTTTCCGGGGTAGAGACTTAGATCACGCCAAATCTGAGGAGATCAGTATGCCATAACAAGCCCTATGCTTAGCCCTTCCAACTCACAAATTATAGCATAGGCTTAACTTTACAACGTGCTCATGGAGTGTGTAGGTACCTTGGATACATCGACAATCAATACCATCCCGCGTTCTTTCAGATTGAATTGGTGGCAACCAGTCTCCTTGCCATTTAATACAATTGCCAGGGTTATCAGTGTCGCATATCAATTATTCGAAATTAATTGAGGAATGCTCTCGTGGCGCGAGTACTGTGAACCAATCAATAGATGGGGTGGTAAATCAAGATTGAATTGTAAAATTCAGAAGAATTTGGACATTCCAAGATACATACGACCATAGCTCTTAGAGAACTCGGCATCCCGTCCGCTCTGCCCTAGATAAACTGAGAAGCGCTGGATTAGTACTCAGGTGGGTGACCACTGGGGAATCCCCGGTGTTGTATGTTTTGCATTTTTGCGTGATTCTGGTCATGTCAGTGTTGCGCAACTCATATTCGCTGTTAAAACTTCGGGTAAATTCAGACTAACAAGAATAGAATTAGTCGGTGAGGTCCCGTACGATGCCAGCCGCGACGCCTTGCTAGGAGTTTTAGCAGACTGCAACTCAAAACGACATGGCGTCGTTACAAGATCTAACTACTTCTAATTATGAGCCTACTATGGTATCAAGCCTTTAAAGGGGCAGTGGGCGAGTTCTTTCGAAGAGAATGTACAAGTAGCTCGGAGCTTAACATCGCGGAAAAACACCCGTGCAATCAATCTAGTACCTCTCTAACCGTCCATACCATAATACAGAGATTAATTATGTGGGTTCAACAATAAGAGAGGCATTCAGATATGCGGAATGATGCAAACGAGGAGATCTCGTACACCGCTATAGTATATAACTCTATATGAGCAAATTTCCCATTTGTGTTTTCACCTCCCTACTACACAAAACATAAACACCGCTGGAAAAAGAGTCAAGTTTAATTATCTTAGTACCGCCAAAGGAAGTCTCCTGTTTAGATTTTATGCTGTAGTCTGAAGTGAGAGAAGAGACTGGTTAATCGACGATTAGGATTCTGGTAGAAAAACTTATTGCACAGGGGGTTTCATTAAGGTTAACAAGTCCTGTGAAAGCAGCCAAGGTCTTTCAAAAAAATTTTAAATTTTTTTTTTAAATTTTTTTGAAAAAGAAAAAAAAAAAAGGGAACAGTAGCGAAGACAATAGAACAAGATCTAGTCATGGAAATTGCAGCATAAAACCGCCTGCAATGATCCTCAATCCTTAAGCCAAGGTCCACTTCTAGAAAGATGCTGGGAATCCGATATCAAATGTGAGATCTCAAACGACTATTCTTGCGTCTTCATAAGTGATAGATTGCAAACTCCTATCAAAGGAAAGCTACAATCCGGGCGATTATTAGAATGAGTATGCTTAATCAGCTCCAATCTTGTATTGTTGGCTGCATTCACGGATCCGTACCTGGAATTACAAGACAAGCGCGGTGGCAAGCTTAGCAAGCTCTTCCAGATGCCACGAGAAGCGCTACCTTTGACGAATTTATCAGTGACATCTATGTGGTAGATTCAAGAGTTACTAACAAACTCCCTTTACCGATAAGTTAGTATGTATATAACCGAACCCCCTTCTCACAATGTCATCTGCTCCAGTATGGAATTTGCAGTTGTGGTGCACTCACCTTTCCCCATTTCAAAATCCAGGCCCTGAAATTGTGAAGCGGGTGTACGTGGGCCTCTGGTTATCATAACGCAGCTTGTACACATCAAAGAGATCGCATGATCCTTGAGCTTCTGACCTCGTGTGCGGGTACTATGAGAATTCATTTTTGATGACAATCAGATCTTTCTCCAGAGTGTGATTTAGTGGACATAATCTCATCGGTCGATGTCAGCGGTGCCGTACGTATTAACCGAAGCCAAGAGCGTTGAATATATGTCCAATTTGATCCGTATTATACCCCGCCAGCCACGCAATTATGATCTACTTAGTGCCAATCGGTACCAACTCTGCTAACTATTGTTAAGCAGCCCAGGTCGAATTCTAAAGTATCAGAATAATGAAACAGAGAGACTGAGGCAATATTAGAACGTCCAGCTGGTATAAGGCTCGAACGATGATAAGATTGAGGAAGCTGTGGGTTTCAAGTTCGAGCGGCACAGTAGAACTACCTAAGTGTTCTGACCTTGAAAAGGAGCTTTTGAACTAGAAATATATGAGTTACTGCCAAGATTTTACATCGTAGCTGGCTTGGAATCCATAACTAACAGCTGCCATTTACAGAAGACTGGTGGAGAAATGAGATTTCTTTCTTTTTGACGGGGTGAGAATGTATGAGATAACTCTGGCTAATCCATGGGAGGATAGGACGTCGTACAGTAGCGCCTCTCGATTCTTGATCGTTCAATAAAACTTGGTATAACAAATACAATTAACACATGTATTCAAATCTATAGAAACATGCGGTTGGCGGCGCAGTGTTGGGCAATTAGATGTTACATTGAAAAACGTGATGCAGTTCAAAGTCGCGGGTGACGTCACGTAATTCAACGGGCTGCATGTCAGCTGTCGTTTTCTCAAAGCAGGGACTCTAGATGAATTACAGCACTGCCCCATTACCCACTGTTTGCAATTACGGGAAGCCTGTCGTGGTGCAACTTTCCAGGGTTCTGTGCCTCATTCACTCGATTAGTGCCTCGTTCAGAAGATATCAGCAGGGGCGTGGTATTCCAAAATCCCTGCTCTCTGCGGCCGCAACTCTTGTAAGATATCCGTCGTCTCCGGCTAATATTATTTGTCTCTCATTCAGAGGAATATCTTTCCCATTAACGATGTAGATGGAATGGCGTGCTGGTTGGACTAGTGAAAAACAGCGTCAGCTTAAATCCCTGTTTGCGAGAACGAGGAAAGGAGGAGCATGAAGACAGGCATAGTGTTATTATAAATCCAAGTATTAACGGTGGTGTCAGGTGAAACACAGAGCTATAAATGAAAGACCTAACTTCTAAACTGACGCTTTGAATTTGTGCTCAGATCATACATCCACTTGTTGCGGAGTACCTGCCATCATGCTCACAAGATCTACAGTCGCTGCTATTATCAGGATTCTGGCTCAGGCAACAAAATCGCACGCCGTGGATCCTACCGAGAATCTCGTGACGACGAGTGATTTTATGGCTTTAGTGCCGTCGCCTACTTACAGCTTCTTTAGCTATAAGCAGATGAGCACTAATCGGTATGCTACACCGTTGGTTACACCATTATCTCTGTCGACTTTCGCCCCGAATTTCAGCCAAGTATCGACACTGCTGCCGGCGAGTGTCACGTACACTACGTACAGCCTGGATCGAGCTGCCACGTTCGACGATGGACCGTTCGGGCAGAGTGCATACGCAGCACTATGGATGGATTTTACATATACCCATGATCTTCCGTTCACGACCACTGTCTCACCAACTCCAGTCGCTTCAAGCGAACTCGTATACCCCCCGCAATTTCCAGCTCGTCCTCAACATGAGGACAAGTCATTAAAATTCCCGTGCAACTTTATTTGGGGAGCAGCTGCTAGTGCTTGGCAGATTGAGGGCGGTTTGCAATTTGAAGGACGCGGCCCAGGAGCAATAGACCAAATCGGAGCTATCGGCACAGGCCTCGCTGCCAGCCTGAACGACTCGAATATCGCTAACATGAATTATTTTCTTTATAAGCAAGATATCGCGCGTCTTGCCGCACTTGGAGTGCCTCACTATTCATTCACAATTTCATGGACTCGTGTCATACCTTTCGGTATTGCCGGCTCTCCAGTTAATATCCAGGCTTTGGATCATTATGAAGATGTCATCAAAACATGTTACGAGTATGGAGTCACGCCGATCATTACCCTAATGCACGCGGATAGTCCAGTCGGGATATTCGACGACCTTGAGGCATTCCCGGAACACTTTCTTTACTATGCCAAGCAAGTTATGACCCGGTTCGCCGACCGAATTCCAATTTGGTTCACTATTTGTGAACCGAATCAAGCGCCACTGTTTCTTTCATCGGATTACAACGTTCTCACAGCTGAAGCGAAAGCGCACGCCGGTGTTTATAATTGGTACAAAAAGGAGCTCAAAGGAACAGGTCGAATTAGTACCAAATTCGCAAACAATCTTGCCGTCCCACTCGATCCTGATAACTCTTCTCATGTAGAAGCGGCTATAAGATATCAAGAGTTTAGTTTAGGAGTCATGGCGAACCCACTTTTTCTTGGGCACCAAATCCCCCAGGTCGTTCTTGATACCCCAAGCATTAATATAACTACACTTACACAGAAAGAACTCGAATACCTCAATGGAACAGTTGACTTCTTAGCGCTCGACCCATACATCGCTCAGTTTGCATACCCACCAGATGAGGGTTACGAGGCTTGCGCATCGGACCCTTCCAATCCTCTTTGGCCCTCTTGTGTTGCGACAGGCGCTACACAAGTCAACGGGTGGCTTGAAGGAGTTCCGTCCAATTCTTATTCCCTGATAGCGCCGCAATATGTACGAGAACAGTTCAGCTATGTGTGGAACACGTACAAGCCGTCCGAAATAATGCTGACAGAATTCGGCTTCCCTCAAATCGACGACTCACACCATGAGTTATCGGTACAACAATTCGACTTTGATCGATCTATGTATTACCATAATTTCCTTACAGAAGTTCTACACACAATCCACACGGATAATGTGAACGTTATTGGTGCACTTGCTTGGAGTTGGATCGATAATAACGAATTCGGGGATTATGGAAACCAGTATGGTATGCAGACTGTCAATCGTACAGATGGGCTGTTCACCCGACGCTACAAGAGGAGTTTCTTTGACTATGTAGATTTCTTTCACACCTATATTGCTGCGCGACAAAACGATGCGATCTCATAAGACCCGGAAAACATCAACGGAGGATCCGCGATATACAAGATTCAACGACCTGATGTTGGCCCAACGCTTTGATTGGTATTATTAGTAATTGTGGCAACGAATATATACCCTGAGATTACCATCGTTCTATTGACGGTGGGCCCACCGTTTTTGAATGTCACAGTAACTCAGATGGCTCGTTTTGGATTTTGCTTGGAACGTATGATATCGAAACTCTGACGCATCCTTAATCAGAGTTCAGTCATGACCTTGCGACTGTTCCAATGTACTCTTTAATGCCGGCGGCTTAAGTAGTTGCGACATCGATGGCACTCCAAGATTCCTAAGGACTCGGTTGCATCATATAGACAACAATTCCGTGCACCCGACTTCAGTTACCTCTGGATCCGATCTTTTAGCATCTTCCCGACAACTATTAGCGAAGCTATTGGTTACATACCTACAATATTTTATTGCAGGTGTTGAGAGCCGGGCTGTATGGAGGCAATGCAGAAACTGGGCCAGCTTTTGCACGACTTCGGCACAAATTCGGAACCAAAAATCATTGTGAAGTGAGTATAATGGCCGAGTCTACTCAGCTCTAACGCAGCATCGATTGCATTCTTTACCCCTATCAGGTGGATATTCTGAATAATTACACCCAGATAAGATCCGCTAGGAAGTTGTGAAGAACTTGGGATCATGACTACTTTGCACCAATATCTTGGCATCATATTAAATCAAAAGGACTTTTGTAAATTACTTCGAAATCGTGTCATACAATTCCCTTGGATAAGCGGATAGTCCTTGATAGTAGCGTGTTGGCAAAATTTGTTTACCACGCAGTGAACGCAATAATTTAAATTAGATGGGCCGAAGTAGTATGAATGGTGTTTCTGAAATCATACTTGATGCACAATGTTCTTGTCTTTGGCTGGTCAGGTCTGCCGAGGTGGACTAGACTACGGTAAAAGCAATCTTTCTCACACTTTAGACTGTCCAAGTTGCGTTATCTTGTCCTTTGACCTTGTAAGAGCCCTTCAGACGTGAGAATGTCGAGTAAGGTGTTGGCTATTAACGTTAACAAAGGCAAGAACACCTATACGGTTGTCATTATCATAGAAAATTTTGATGGTTTAAACTATACAAGAAGGAGGGGGCAGCACCATTCTAACCGAAAGTTTGAGAACAAGGCGAGTTCAAGGAAGATGGCAGGGTATTGGGCATCATAAATCTCTGTCACGTAGTATCGAGCTCTTTGAGTGAATCCTAGCAAAGACAATTTTGTTAGAAGTACATTTGATATTTGCCAGTATGTTTTCGCATATCTATCGTTTTTTCTTTCTCTTCTTCTTTTGCCGTCTAATCAATGGGAGAGGAAACGTAAATTAGCATATAGGTGCTTTTTCGAGGAGGGTATTTTTATTCGGCGATTAATGTCCAAGACCAAACCACGGGTCATAGCCCTTACAGCGCATCGGTTGCGGTGCACATTGTACCGCTCCACAGCTAGTGTGGGCTACAACATTAACGAAATGCGACAAGCATGCCTACGATTCGTACAATTAAAAATATCAATATTGTTACACTACATTGTACAATTGGAAATATCATTTTGGTACACTAACCTAGTACAATGAAAAGCTAGCCAAGAGGGTAGTTCACCCCACCTATGCAAGGGTTTAGCAGATAAGAAACCCCAAAGTACAGTAAATGACAGATAGTTTGCTCGAGAGATGAAAGGCAAGGATTGCTCTATACGGAGTAGAGGTGATCAGATAAGCATTTAATGAGTTATGCAAGTGACGTCAGTTTCGGCCAAGCGAAGCTTAGAGCTAGTCTACAGCGAGTAAGTTTAAGTTCCAGATAGCTGCAGCGCCCAACTCAATGTCCGCTGAGTGCTACGGTATCCACGTTGGCGACAGCTTCAACAGCTCCCCAACACCGCCCCACCATCGTTACGCCAAACACGAGCGACAATACATACATACGTAGCTCAGAACATCCCCAGAGGATTGAACAGAGGGGTCTTAACCCAGTGCGACACGAATTCAAAGCGAAGCAAAGCACAGCAGAGCTGGTCAGCCGAAACCCCTTGGTGATGCGCCGCTCGATCTTGAGCTAGGCTGGCTCCTGAGGACATTCGAGGCATAAACACTTCCGCTGAGGGCACGAGGAGAGGAAGAAGGAACTTTCCGCCATCACATTCTTAGAACGTCTACAACAACCAATCGATTCCCGTTTCTGAACAGGACAAAGTCAAGTCAAGATGGCTGACTTCGAGCCTTCTGCATCCCTTCCGATGGGGCAAGGCAATGCGAGCAACGATGTCAAGAACGAGGTCAAGAAACCTAAGAAGAAGAAGGTCCTCCTCATGGGCAAGAGCGGTTCGGGCAAGTCGAGTATGCGCAGTATAATATTCAGCAACTACATAGCAAGGGACACGCGGAGACTGTGAGTATACCCGACTGGTGCGCCTCCAGTACACGCCGCCCTTGTGTCACCCTTGTGTCGCGCTTCCCGTGCCATTTTGGAGCCCGGGCTTCTTGATGTTGTCGTCGGATTTCCACGCTCAATTGCTGACCGTTTACACACACAGCGGTGCAACAATTGACATAGACCTTTCCCATGTTAAGTTCCTTGGCAACCTGACTCTGAACCTATGGGATTGTGGCGGTCAAGAGGCATTCATGGAGAACTACCTTTCACAACAACGAGTACACGTCTTTTCCAATGTCGGCGTCCTTATCTACGTTTTCGATATAGAGTCTCGCGATGTGGACAGGGATATGGCCACGTACGTCTCGATAATGTCGGCACTCACACAATATTCGCCTGCTGCCAAGGTCTATGTTCTCATTCACAAGATGGACCTCATCATGACACACGTTCGCGAGGCCGTCTTCATGGAGAGGGTACGGCTAGTGCGGCAGAAGACTTCCGAGTTCAGACAGGGATCTGGATTCTCCGGAGAGCTGGAGGTGACTCCCTTTGCAACATCAATATGGGATCAATCTCTGTACAAGGCGTGGGCAAGCATAATACACGACCTCGTGCCCAACCTGTCAGTCATCGAGTCACAACTAGAAGCGTTAGGCATAATGATTGAGGCTGAGGAGTTACTCTTGTTCGAGCGTACCAGTTTCTTGGTCGTCTCTAACTGGACATCGGAAGAAGGTCAAAACAATCCTACCACAGATCGCCAAGAGCGCATCTCCAACATCCTGAAGCATTTCAAGCAGAGCATAAGTCGCTTTACAGGAACGCCCAGGAATGCCGAGCAGTTTACGCTCATGGAACACAAGGCTGGTGGTCGGTTCTCTATCTTCTGTCTGAAGGTAAGCCCATCCGTGAATTCACTTGTTGTCTGCGCTTGGCTAACACATCATGCACAAGTTCACCACAAACACGTATTTGATGGTGATACTTCCCCCTGGCGAGGCGCGATTCAATGCGGCCAAGTTGAATTGTCAAATCGCTCGTGAGAGCTTCAAGTTCCTCGACGGTCCCATATCTGTATCCGCCCAGGGACAGGTAGCCACTTGAGGAGTCTGTCGGAGTCATATGTTGGCATGCACAACTTCATGCATCTAATCCCCACTGCTCGGAACGATGCCGATTATGGTTGAGCTTGGTAGTACCTGTTCGGCTTAAAAGCTACTAAACCGGCTAGCAATACCAAGGGCAATTATGGTCTGCGCGCATGCCTCACTTAGCCTCTACAATAGGTTGGATCAGCAAAGCCAGCCACTGCTCGTGGCACTGCGATGTTTGTCGCTATGGGCCTGCCGACCGAGGACGGACAGACTCGCGAACACGTGTAGATTAAGGCGCACTAGATCATGTTCAGGGGTCCGACACATGCAGCCAATGGTGAAAGCAACCAATGCCACGAATTCATCATGACAATCTAATTGATTTTCGACATGTGAGCTTGACGATGTCGCCAAGACCATGCCAAGACGGACATTCAGTCAGGAAGATAAGCTTCTGTCTGGCACTCGTCAATCGCATTGGCATTCTTGGACTGCAGAATGCTAGATGCGCGGTAAGTGCCATCGGGGGCTTGCTGGGTTTGCATGAGGGGCTTCTGGGGATCGGTCTCCTAATCAGGCAGGTTGACCAGCACTGCCGGGTGTTTTCATTGGTGCTAATTGTAAAGAAGTCTTGGCGTCAGATCCACGGCTACAACGACCTCTTTAAATGTCTACTGTGGTATCTCTTTTGCAAAGACCCACCGCCGGCCCTTAGCAATCTCTGGACCGCAACTCCGTCGGCATAGAGCTATTTGAATATTAACATGGGTATTACAGGTCGCCGTGAATGCCGACGCTCAATGTTGGAAACGCTGGTGTCCTCAAGTGTGATCATAGTGATATCTATTTCTTTTCTCATCATAGATAAGACATGAACGAGTCAGATGCCTGGTCTTTCGGGTGTATATTGGTTACCGTTGACGGCACTGTTTTGGAAAGCTTGATCCGCCAAGCAATTCTAAAACTATTCCAATTCACAGTACCTGACGATCATTTCTATATTTGCCCTGCTAGGAATTGGTCAGCTGTCCCTCCCAGCACAGCGACGCCGCGGCGTTAGAGCGTGACGGAGGGTCACACTGGAGCTGGATACTGGACCCTTCCACCTATAGTCCAACCTTATTCTTGACCTTCATACTCGATCACCGGCGGTCTCCATTCCAGTACCTATAGTCGTGCCGGGCCAAGGTCCTGGTTAAAGCTTAAGTGAACGTACAGGAGAGGCAGTCCAAAATCTCGGGACATATATGAACAACAACGCCACCTGGATTTTTTACCATCCAGAGACAGCCCTCGTCGTCGACGCTCGCATAGAAAAGAACACATCTACTACCAATTCTAAAAAGATTTCATGATGAGGTTTATCATCTTTGCCGCCGGCCTTCTGTCGGGATGTGCCGTCATCGCGTCGCCTGTACCAGATCCCGTGGCTGAGCCTTTGCCAATGCCCAGTCCTGTAGGTCTTATTCTCCAACATATATATACACAGATACATATAAAACTGCTTCTGACACATGTACCATCTAGTCCGGCATCCCCAGCGCCGCCACAGCCAAGACGCAGCTAGCGGGCTTGACAGTGGCAGCGTCGGTGAGTGGCGACGACTACGACCGGGACTTGTTCCCGACGTGGATCACCATCTCGGGGACATGCGATACGCGCGAGTATGTGCTCAAGCGGGACGCCACCTCGATCACGGTGGATAGCGCCTGCAAGGCGACTGCGGGCAAGTGGACATCTCCGTACGACGGGGCAAGCTGGACGGCGGCGTCGGATCTCGACATTGACCATATGGTTCCGTTGAAAAACGCATGGATCGTAAGTCTTCTTCCCCTTCCTCCCTCTCCCTCTCTGTGTGCGTGTGTGTCTCTGTGTGTGTTCTTTTTTTGTTTTCCTTTATACTACCCTCTCCCCCTACCCTTTTCTTATTTTGCTAAGAAAATTAACTGACACTCCACCTCCTCGGAAAAGTCCGGAGCCAACGCATGGACGACGGCCAAGCGTCAACAGTACGCAAACGACGTGGTGCGCCCGCAGCTGTGGGCCGTGACCGACAACGTCAACGAATCCAAGAGCGACAAGAGCCCGGACCAATGGAAGCCGCCCTTGTCGAGCTTCTACTGCGTCTACGCGCGCGCTTGGGTCCAGGTCAAGTCGTACTGGGAGCTCACCATCACCAGCGC
This sequence comes from Truncatella angustata, assembly GCF_020726525.1. NCBI lineage: Eukaryota > Fungi > Ascomycota > Sordariomycetes > Amphisphaeriales > Sporocadaceae > Truncatella > Truncatella angustata. Next base: position 7,959,198 of record NW_025763382.1, on the reverse strand, counting down.
CGAGAAGACGGCGCTGACGAGCATGTTGGGTACTTGCTAGGCCAAAAGGGCGAAAGATGTGTGGGGTTACCGATCTTGGATCATGGTTGAGAGGATAACTGTGCTGCTAGCGAGGTCTGTGATCCAGCAGCTTGAAATTTGGTATCGTTGGGAGATTTAGTTTCTGAGCATTTGGTATTCGATAGTACTGTGGGCCGCAATGCACATCTGCTAGGTATATAACCATGTTTCTGTTTACTTTGGTTGCGCCTGTAAGAAGAGTTGGTACAGGAGGCCTGACCTGAAGAATTACTGACTCACACCACATTGGCTATGCAGAAAATGAAAGTAGAGGCACCGGAAGCCAATTGGCTTTGATGAGGGTACGGCTCACCACGCCAAGCACACCAGAATGGAGTTGGCAGAATGCATTAGCTCTTTAGGGCGTGACCGCGAGCCATCTTGTGATCTAAGTCTACAGTACATACCCGTTTTCATAACGACCATTATGCAAGTAAATACGAGAATAAGCACTGAAAACTCCCCCAACACCGATGACCAAACTCTATGTTCTCTTGACCATTGCCGTGCCGCCCTTCTTGAACTCTGCCATATCTCCCAGGACCAACGACTTGTCCGTATGGTCCTTGTTGGGAAACGTGGTTGCGAGGACCCAGCCACCGGAGCGCAGATCAGGCGACGATTGTGTGATGAAGTGGTAGACGTCGTCTACTGTCTGTGTCGTGTTAAACCTTGCCGGTAATCGGGTGCCATTTGGCATTTGAATTCTGATCATGATGGTAGGCTGGGAAGTGTCCACATTGGCAGATGCGCCAGATGCAGGAGTAGCTGCTGAAGATGGAACAGAAACAGCTGGTGTAGGCGTTGTTGCAGATGCGATGGAGGCGGCAGCAACACTGCTATCACCCGGGACCGGGCTGCCCAACCTTCTGCCCTCGCCACCAAAAGGCTTGTAAATTTTGGGGAGCTGTCTAAAATTCTCGTCGTGCTGTTGGAGCTTGACGTCAAGGGGCTCGTCGTATCTCACATTCATGAGGTGAACAGGCGCTCGACCTTGCTGGATCATGCGAAGAGCGTCGGCATTCTCAGGGTCGTCGAATCGTCTCAGTTCGCCATCGTCAATGCTGAAGCCATCGCGCCAGAGGTGAAGTGTTCGCTCTTGAACGGGGGCGTTGGTAGCGGGAGTTGGTCCCCGGACGGCGCCAGTAGGATCGGGAATCGTTCGGCTCTCCACGCCCTCGCCGCCCAATGTCTGACCAGTGCCTCGGAAAGTAGCTGGCGCGGACGGACCAGCGCCAGGGGAGGAAGCTTCCGGTCGAGGTGCTTGTCTTGGAACATGAAGGTCAGTGGCGTTGGATTAAATTAGGAGGAATGCAAGGTGCTCCCGGGACGGGAACAGGACTGGACAGGACTTTTAAGGGGACACTTACGATCTTGCCTTGGCTAGCAGATCATTAAGAATCTGCTCGCTCTTTGATTTATTTGACTTGTTTGACTTGTTTGATTTGTTTGAATTGGGGTCCTGCAGAGCCAGACCGCTCTTCTCGCCACCCGCATAGGTGTCTCTGTGATCGTCATCGTCATCATCGTCACTGTCATCATCGTCGTGGGCATGGTCACCGCCGCCCAAGGAGCTCAATGTGGCGAGGCCTTTCTTCTTGGGTTGAGCTCTTGGAGCTGAGCTCGCTGAGGGGCTCGAATAAGTAGGGGCGGGCCGACCGTCGAGTGTTCGTGGCCCGGTGTAGCTTGGGGGTGCGGCGGATGAGGATGGGGGGCCGGTCTCTGTGGTAGCATCGTCCTCAGCTTCGTCGGCGTCGGCCAACAAGGAAGCAGCAGCAGCGTCGAGATCCCAGTTGTTGGCCGAAAGGTACTGGGTGGCTTGTTCCGGAGTCGCATTGGGTACAAACTCCAAGAGCTGCAAGACCAGAGTGTCATGGTCAGCTTCGCCTGCCATCTTGATCGCGTTCGCTAGAAATGTGAAGACAAGATCAAAATGGTGAATGTCGCACGTTGAGCTGGATCGGATCAAGATGGGTGTGGGGAGAGGAAAATTGGCAAAGGTCAGTTATGAGACAAGAAGGATCCAATGATTCTCGTCTCGTGCAGCTTCAAAAGTTGGGGTTCGTGTCGCTGGCTGCTATTAATCCGTACTTCCATGAGTAATGGAGAGCCTCCCGCTCCCGTTCCAGGCAGCTCCAACTACGTCAAAGTCGAAGCTCCCCCGCAGTTTGCTGAGGTACAACAGCTATGATTACAGTCCGGCGCCCTGTACCCTGGAAAGACCCCTCCAGGCGGATTATTTAGATACCGACCTCCGCTAACCCGATTCCTACTGTAGGGGACACTGCCATGTACGTACATACAATACTACACACATGCTGTCTGCTACGTGAGCGCCGCGATTTGATGTTCATGACAGTTGACGATTGCCGAGCTTTCAGCAATTGGTGCATGCATAAGTGCCAGCTAGGATTCATACAGTACAGTACAGTAAAGTACAATACAGTATTATAGCAAGTTACAAACGGCGATTAGCAATCCTCCGAGGTACGGCTTCGCTTGGCTTGGCTTGGCTTCGCATCCCCATCGCATCACTTCGTCCCAACAGCGATTCCAACATTCACAGCCGGATCTAGCAATCCGACTGCATCAAGCTCGTCAGACAAGGCCAGCACAATACCCTCTTCCTACGCGCACTTGGTTGTATTCGAATCTATACCCCAACCATGGCCGACGAAGCTTCACAACTTGCCGAGTCCGGCATCACGATGCATTCCGACAGCGAGCAATACTCGGCCGGCGAGGAGGTCTCGCCATCTCCCGAGTCCTCTTCATCTTCGACCCCTTTGATCCTATACAAGCCCCCGACTATGTGGGGGTTGATCCGAGGAGCCGCCATCAATCTGTTCCTACCATTCGTCAACGGCATGATGTTGGGTTTCGGAGAGCTTTTCGCACACGAGGCTGCCTTCAGACTGGGCTGGAGCGGCACAAAGGTATGTGCTAGTCTAGCATACGAATGATCGTGACTCGACGGCGAAACTAACAGACATGACAAGGTCTTTCCCCTTTCGAGGCGGACGGCACACCCCATCGGACCCGGTATCGAGATACGAGAGAAGAGGTCGCAACCTACACCGGATCTGCAAGATCTCACCAGCATGGAATGATGGATCAGAATAAACTCAGGCGAGCGGGGGGCAGGGGGAAGTAAGCTGGGCCCTTAATCGATTGACGAAGCAGCGAGGCCGAGGGTTTTTGGATCGACCAGTTTGCATGTCCTCAAACACTAGTCAGATCTGCGGGGAGATAATGCAGCTATCTGAGGTTGGGAATGTCTTGGTAAGACAGATTACGCTGGGACTAGAAAATGTTTATACAGGAGCGCAAAGATCTGAAGCAAATCGGTAGTACAAGTTTGAGCTGGGCAACACTGCCAGATATACAGAACATACCACAAGACATTACAAGAGCAGTATGCAGCTACATGGACCATATGCTTGACAAGTCACGCACGCATCGTTCATAGACTGCACCATGTCCGGAACGAAGTAAAATGAGGAGCTAAGAAATGAGTATCACCAATTCAGATCATGCTCTCTACTACAAGGAAGTGCAAGCGGGACACGAGATATACGCTGACGTTCCTCAACCACGGATCTTGGGTAAAAAGGTACATATGCGGGCTGCTGTGAAAACACAATTTGATGTTGCTTTCTAGTGTCTCGGGGAGTCAATTCTAGCGGTCTCGGCTGCTGAAGAATGTACCCATCCGCTGGGCTCTCGGCTGCCGGTCGCTGGACCACTGCCCTCTCAAGAATGTGTCCCCGCTTAATTGCATGACACGGCATATAGCAATGAATGGCCTGGTGCGCTTCCTTTCCGCGACGCCAGGACAGAAAATTTGGGAAGCTCCTGAGTAACTTTCGCCTGTCTGTTCGGATCCGATTGCTGGACAAGACACAGCCCGGAAACCCCCAACCCACAGGTCAACATGCTGCCAAGTAGAGGTGTATCGGGTCTGCGCCCAACTTCAGGGTTGCGCCTGTCTTTGACCGTGACAAGACAGGTATGATCAAGACCTTCTGCCGCATTGCTCATCACATTCTTCTATCTACTGCATTGCGTGCGCTAGGAACTGTCCACTGACCAGACTCGCAGCCAACCTCAAGTCGGCAATACTCACAGATACAGCGTCTTGGGCGCTCCTCACAACAATGGAGCCCCAATTCAGCAGCTCTAAGGGGTCAAAGTACCACATTGCCACGATTAGCACACCTCAGTCGCAACCCGATCCGTGTTGGAGTGGCCTCGGGACCCTCGCGGTCTTTGTCCCTGTGGGGCTTCGGTTCGCAACCACAACAGCAGCCCGTTGGCAGCAAGGCCGCCTCGACGTCGGCCACAACGCCCTCTCCAGCTGCTTCGTCAACTGAAGCGCCCGCTATCGGATCATCCCCCGTTTCTCCTGCCGGGTCTCAGCCGGTAGACTCGGCCGTCTCGAGCGCATCTGATATACCGTCAGCCATTGCCGACTCGGTCTCGTCTTCTTTCGTTCCCGAGACATTCAGCGACTTCGACCTCGAGCCTTCGATTCTTGATATCCCCGAGCAGATTGGTTATCTGAAGCACCTGGGCTTGGACTTTGGCTGGGGTCCTACTGCCTTCTGCGAATGGATGCTGGAGCACGTCTACATCATGACTGGCCTTCCCTGGTGGGCCTCCATCTCGGCCGTTGCGCTTGGCATTCGCTTGGTGTGGCTCTGGCCCACTATCATCGGCCAGAGGAACGCTGCCAAAATGGCATTGTTGCACAAAGACCCCGAGTTCATGAAGGCATCTGCCGAGGCCAAGCAGGTCATGTGGGATAAGGATGCCGACACCATGGTCAAAATGAAGGTTCAGGCAAAGGTCCAGGGCATGCAGAAGAGAGCCGGTGTCTCCATGTTGAAGACTCTACTGCCTCCACTCGGAATTGTCCCTCTCAGTTACGGCATGTTCCGCTTGATCAGAGGAATGTCTGCACTCCCTGTCCCGAGTCTGGAGACGGGCGGTTTTGCTTGGATAACGGACCTGACAGTCTACGATCCTACCTATATCCTGCCATTGGTATCAGCTGCCCTTAGTGCTATCACCATCAGACAAACCCAGAAGGCCAACCTGAACCCCACACCGCAGAACGAGTCCATGAACAAGTTTATGCTTTATGGCTTGACACCCTTCATGTTCGTCTGTACCATGTGGTTCCCCGCTGCTGTGCAATGGTTTTTCCTCATGTTTGCAGTCACCACCGTCGTTCAGGGTCGTCTTCTCAACATGCCTGCTATCCGCCGCATAGTTGACCTTCCTCCTTTGCCCGGAACGCCAGCTTTGACCGTCGCTGCAAACCTGCAATACCAAGCCCCGTCACGCAGTGGTATCAGGGGTATATTGGACGGCGCTAAGAGCAACATGGCCAACGTGACCAAGGGCATCGAGGACTATACCGGAGGTTCGGCCAAGGCCGCCGCGAAGAAGGCTCAGGAGTATGAGAAGAAGCGCGCTGAGGAAGAGAAGCAAAAGGCTATGAGCCGTATGTTAGAAGCCCAGCGGAAGAGGGCATCTCGACGAAATTAGACTGGATCCCCACTTTCAATTTAATGTAGCCATGTACGATCAGACCTGTACTATAGGATATAGAACACAAGGGAACGGCTAGCTCGAGCTCGGGATGGTCCCATTTGCTGACGAAGCTCTTGTACATATATATGCACTTAGATGATGCACACTAGGCACTCTGCCAACGGATAGATTTATGGCTTGTATAGCTGGATGTCGAGTGTTTGTGAACGTATCCGTCCCAGTTGATCGCCTTTCTGCGCTACTACACAGACAATATGGAACAAACGACTCAGAAGCGTCTAGCCGACATATAGCATGTCACACTTTCTCTGCGCCTTTGTTGGGGTATGAATGTGCATATCCATCGTCACCTCGCATGGTTTGAGGCACATGCCTACCAGCACGAAACATCTTCATCGACAAACAACAGACAACGGCGAGCCTGCATAACCGTGCCCTGTCTGGTAACAAGTACACTCATTTAATCAGCGCAGTGGCTTGTACAATTCGAAATCTCAGGGCAGACTACTCTGAGCCTATATTTCATGGCAAAAGAAAACCATGTCTGGCTATGATAGTGACATCGCCTCCAGAGTCCCAAGACTCGTCGTATCCAGGATTTCTTCCCAAGATGCACAAGTTGCGTCTCTCTTCCACTTCTTTAAGCTTTCCTTGGAACGAAAAGAAGACTACTTACCCGCGTGTGTGATATTGTTTTCGGGATTACCCGATCGTATTTGGTTGGGGTGCTCTGCCCTACGCACAGCCGTGCTCGTAGGATTACAACTCGCACATTCTTTACCACAAGGCTGGATTGGAGAGCTTAACAAGGCCTTGAGCTGGCGGTCCTCTTCTTGTCGCTGGAACAATTTAAAATCACGAGTGTTGCAACATTGGTAGAAAGATTTTAAAAGATGATTTAGATGAATTCCGACACCTGCTACGGATCTAGACTTGCAACCTAGACTTAACTAACACGTATTGAATAACCAAAGTTCGGATGACTGTGTACATCTTAATCTTAGAAAAGATTACCGACGGGAGAATTAGTCGGTACGTGTTCGCTTCTAGGAAGATGAACAACATAAGTAGAACACCGATTCTAAGAATTCAAACCAGGAGGTTTCTCTTATATGTATACGTGTATTTTAGTAATTGAGCCTCATTACTTTGTACTACGGTAGCCACTTCCTGGATCTCATACTATCGCATCTGTATAATTTTTCAACAAGACATTGTTATTCTAATAGCACGAATATCGCTGCGACCAGTATATATGGCGAGAAATAACCATGCTATGGCGCCGAGATGGAGTTATGAGCACAAGTCATGTCGTACGTTGATGCGCTCCCATCTAGACAGACGGAGCGCGGCCCCTAGAGGTACACCATTCACGCCAGATGGGACCCTCCGGTCGCTCTTGATACCTTGGACTGGACCCTCATGGTTAGCGTAGGGCCTGCAAGCATTCGATATTTACTCTAGCCTTGGTCACCTTCGTAGCCGGGTATGGAAGCAACTAACAAAGCACTGTGGTCCCTACAAAGGCGACACCAAGTACGCCTCCGGCCACCCAGCCGAGAAGGCAACTCTGATGTTTCGTTGGAACCATGTGGCACTTTTACTACTGGGCGTACTTTTTCAAAATGGAGACATGCTACGGAGCTGGCCCCGGCTTGCTCTTGGCGCCTGTGTTCCCAGAATCCATCTCTGATAGCGGCGGCATGTGGGTTGATATCCGACGATCTGCAATAGGATCAGTAAATTATTGCATGACATCTACCGAAGCTGGTCGACAACAGACCCCTGATTGACAAGTTGGCCAGCCAGTCGAAATTTCCCCACAGACCTGTACAACTGGACCCCTTTCCCTGGCTGCAGGATACTGCAACATCTTAACGGGGCCCAGCAGCTCTACCTTGTGCATTCTAAGGTACTAGTAGCTCTAATAATGACCATCTTGGGCTAGCTTGCTCTTGGTTCCCCTACATCCCAGTGCCAGCCCAGCTAACCAGCCGAAACGACATGTACAAGTGGGAATAAGACGTGATGGCTAGTCATGCTCAACAATTGCAAGTCATGATAAGCCGATCTGGAGTTTTTAGAAGCTTGATGCTTGTTCAGCCATGCCGAAAGTTACCATAGTCTTGGAGGCGGCCGGGAAATAGCCAACTCAATAGCCATAAAGTTTTGGGCCTAAAAGCGTGGTGGATCAGACTCCCATCAATCAAAAATGGGCGACTGACAGTCCATGTTCGCAGGTATTCTGTGATTGTCGTTTGAAAAGAGTTTCTCAGACTTGTTTGACTGAAAAAGGCACTCATATAAAAGCTTGCGGGTTTACGGATTTGCGCTCATCTTTCCTGCCGCCTGTGGTCTTGACCACCACGTGCGGAGTGCCAAGTGCAAAACTCCCATTCTCCTTGGCGTAGTGCTAACTACGATTACATGGGCTCCCTGGAAAGGTGAAATTTGCCAAGATTCTGGCCGCGCAGAATCAAGCAGTACGCAAATATGTACAAGTAGTACTATCAGACATATGCGGCATGTCCCATCTCTTCCCAACTGCAAGAGCTCACCCGAAACTGCAATTGGCCCGTGGGCTGTCAGATGAAGCTTGGGCCACAGATCTACGCGGGGTGACTCGAGTGCTTGTCGTGGCTTCAGAGTTTGGCTCCTCATTTCGACAGGGTTATGCCTCTTGTCCTGGTCTCTGTTGGACAATTTGGAAGAAAGTGCGGCAGGCATCTTGTTTGATCGATGGCTTGTGCAGAGCAGAGATTCCAGTGCCAGACTCGGGCAGATCTGGGGATTTATGTAGTTTTACCAGGTATCCATTCCGAAAGCAACTGGTGGTAATTGCGCGTGTCTGAGAGAAAGTTTTCGTTCCTGAGCAGCGTCGCAGTGAAGTTTTTAATCCCTGGATCATACGATTCAGTGGGGTCTACGGCGTGAAGCAGTTTGCGCTTCGGATAGACTTCCGGCTGGTAACTTTTTCTTTTTTTTCCCTTTTTTTTCTCCTGCTCGGATAGAAACTGGTAGGGGTGACCGATACGTCACTTAAGGGTTTTTTTTTTTTGTGATTGATTTGATTACGCAGCCGACCAACTTCTCCATTTATCCGAGTCCGCACAAACACGTCTGGAGCAGGAGTAGAAGGAGCACTATGTAGGAGGAGGAGATGGATCAGAAATTAACAGGTTGACAAGAAGGATCTGCCGTGGCAGCACAAGGCGGCACGTAAAAAGCCTCATCATGGTCGTTGGACCACGTCTACACAAGATTTGACCGTTGACCTGGCTCCAAACCCAGCCGGTCCCGACCCTGGACTCTTCAAATGTAGGCACGACATCCCGGCGACATGGTTCCTGGAGATCCCCTCAGGTCCTCTCGACATCTTGTTGGTGGGCTGCTCTAGTGGCACGGACACGAGTATCCACCGTCCAGGATGCCTGAGTCGGGGGGCCACGGGGCGGACACATCCAGACACCAGAGCTTGTTCGAAAGGGGTGATTGTCTTCTAGGACAGGGTACTTTGCGATGAAATTAATAAAGGAAAGGAAGAAAAAAAAGGGAAAAGCACATGGACTCTTTTACCAGCTGCCCGGATTCCTAGCGCCAACTTGGTCCATTATTCAAATATTGGCGAAGCTACCTAACTTTGTTGATCTTTGCTTGCTCTTTGCTTTTTCGTCGTACGTTACATACCCGTCCTTCTTTGCATTTGAGGTATACATGATATTCCGGGTTCGCCACTGCACAGATTCGACTGACAGGTTTGGCGGCGACTATCTGGGCGTATACCTTAATCTCTTGACGCATAACCTTCAATACTTACGGATCACCACGAGCGACCGCCAGTAGGCGAGTGAGTGAGTAGGCGAGCGAGCGAGCTCAAGGTTGGGTGATCTACGCGCCGCAGCGAAAGGGCTTATTCATACCACATATTTTGGACAGACGTTGGGCCTACCACTGTTTCTGTTCATTCGAGCGCGAGTCGCAATCACGTCTCGAGAACTTTCGAGTCATTCTACCCACCACTGGAAGGCAACAGTCGAGCTCAACGGCCGGCAACTTGGCAGGAATCCGAAAGAGTCTGGTTCTGATCCCAGAAAATTTCAAGACAAACTATTGTGACCTGGACTCTTTTAGTGTAGCTACGCAGAAACCAGCTACCAATCCAGTTACCCCACAACCCCTCAATCTTAAGGTTCTTTTGAGCTTATCACTTGGAGCGACCCAGTCCCGTACGATACGGGATACTTGCACAAACATTTCCGCCTTCTATCCAGTCCAGTCCGCTCCGATCCAATCCAATCACATCCTACTCCTGATCCGTTCTGTTGTATTCTGATCTTTAATTGCACCCGAACGGTTTGAGCCGAGTACAGCAGCGAATCAAAGCGCACCGACGAAGGGAAATCATCGACGACACCAATAATAAGAAGAGTATTATTATATTGTTGTAGCAGGGATCATCAAACAAAAGCAACAGGTCATATTCGCACAAGATACAAAACACGAGACACGGGACACAAGACACAAGACGCAATGGGTATCTTTTCGAAAAAGCCCAAGGCTCCAAAGGCTGTAGGCAAAACACTTCAAGGCGACTCACATTCTACCACCAGCTTCAGCTCCGACCACGACATCAAGTCGCCTATCAGCGCCAATGGTCGTGGGCTCAATCGAACCTCCGGGGGTACCGGCAATAGCATCCCGACGACGCCATTAACACCGTTTTCCCCAAAGGTTGACATGCCCAAACCTCCAGACCCCAACCTCGACCCTGCCGCATACCTGCGAAGTCTGGGAGCCGTCAGGGAAAGGTCCAAGATTGTGACGGACAAGGCACTCCACAACTCTCTGCACCATTTCGATGTGGACATGTCATTGTTTCCTGGTGTGGTTTCGTTCGTATGTGGAATCATCAAGGTGAGTTTCTCGTGCCCAGCTTTCTTTTCTTTTTCTGGCCTTGTCTTCTTGTCGTATCTCCTAGCCGCCGTGCCAGGCCATTCTCAACAAACTAAGTATTACGGAATACCCCTGCAGATTCGTGGAAACGCAATGCAAGGGTTGAGATCATGTTGCGCAAGCTTCGGGCGCTGGGAGGGGGGAAGGGGGGGCATGCTTCTATGGGAATACAATGTGCTGACTCTTGTGCGTTCCCAGAGAGACTACGACGCCCCATTCACTTCGATCCCTTCTCACGGACGATACCAGCACTTCAGTGTAGGCGGACGCGACAGGATAGCGAATCTCCTGTCAACATTCAGCGATATTGATACAAGCGAAAAATGCCGACGTTTGATAGACCTCTTTCTGGTCAGTGTACTACTGGACGCTGGTGCAGGCACATCATGGAGTTTCAAGAGCGCCGAGAATGGCAGGATATACAAAAGATCAGAAGGACTAGCGATTGCTAGTCTGGAGATGTTCAAGTCGGTATGTGCAAATCCTGCGCCGTCCAACCTATTACAGATCACTGTTCTAGCACTGCGGCGGTCGCAGTGGAGTCGCGTTTCGAATGAACAGCGACGGGATCATCTAACTAACTTGTTAAAGGGTCTCTTCTCGAGCAATCCGAGCAACAGGTTCCAGGTTGACAAGAACGGCCTTCGAAAGCTTACCGTCCAACAATTAGCGAAGGGCATGCAGTCCGGTCCAGGAAACGAGCTTGCCGGTTTGGAAGGACGAGCCGAACTCCTCATCAAGCTTGGCGGCGCATTAGATCAGAAAAGGGAGTTCTGGGGCGACAATGGGCGACCGGGAAACATGATCGGTAAGTTGCGCCTCGGAAGTCCATGGGATGCTGCTTTGCTGACTAGCAACAGATTACTTGCTATCACATCCGACAACACAAGCATCGTCAATGCCCATTGTCATTCTTCCAGTGCTATGGAACGTGCTGATGAACGGCCTCGCTCCCATCTGGCCCGCCTCTCGCACAGCCATCGATGGCGTCTCTCTAGGAGATGCTTGGTCATGTTCGTCAATGCCCCAGACTGCGCCGACGCCGTCCTCGCCAAGCTTTTCTCCTTTCCCAAATTCACAACCGCCGACGGCCGCCTGGGAGTCCATACTACCCTTTCACAAGCTGACCCAGTGGCTTACATACTCGCTCATGCAACCGATGCAGTCCCTTCTCAAGATACACTTTGCTGGTGCTGAGATGCTGACTGGTCTGCCCGAGTACCGTAACGGAGGTCTGTTCGTAGACTTGGGTGTTTTGAGTTTGAAGAAGGATGACGCGGAGCGAGGACTACAAAACTACGCAGACTACTGCCGACGCAAGAACACCAAGGGTGTCGAAGTCGCGCCAATGTTTGAGCCCAGCGATGATGTCATCGTGGAATGGCGTGGTGTAACTGTTGGGTTCCTTGACAAGCTTTTAGTCGATGTCAACAAGGCGCTTCACAAGGAGCTGAATGGGTCCGAATTGTCACTACCACAGCTTTTAGAAGCTGGTAGCTGGAAGGTAAGTATTCCTTTTTGGTATGTCGCACGCACATGTACTAACAGGGACGCAGGGTGGTCGAGAAATTGCTGAGGTCAGTAGGCCAAATACCAAAGAGCCTCCAATTTTGATAGACTCGGACGGTACGGTATTCTAGTGTTGAGATCGCAGTGAACAAGTGTAGCACCACCATTGCAGGATAATGATTGACGAGGGACGACCTGAGTGGCTAACTCTGGTTCAATTGTACATTTGGAAAGATATGTGTTCCTCGCACATCGTCTATCAAAATGCTATACGCTGCTATGCCTTAATAATATAATAGACGAAGGAGCTTTACGTTGGAGTAACGAGCCTATTTGAGAACAAGAAATCTATTAAATAGCCAACCAGTGACAGCCCAATTATCGTCAAGACATATACGTCAACTCTCGTCGCCGTGAGCACTACGCCTACTAGCACGGATCCTTAGCTCAGGCTTTCTCCAAAGTGTATGCATTTGAGTGTCTCTGTGCCAATCTACCGCTTGATCAACAAACTCAAAGTCATACATCCATACAAGCTTCGCCAGCGTTGTCCGCATCTCCATCCATGCCAGACTAAAAGCACCATGTCAGTGATCTAGACGACACGCACCCGTGGATACAGAACTTACTTGCGACCGATACATGCGCGGGATCCAAGGCCGAACGGCTGGCTTGCCGTGCAATTATCCACCCTGTTGGTTCCCAGCCATCTTTCTGGATTGAATTGGAGAGGATTTTCAAAGTTGTCCGAGGAGAGGCACGCAGCAAGTGGGTTGGTAGACACAGTGATCTGGTAAATGTGAGCACATCATCAGCCGCACTCAGCATATTGTTACTTACACCTTCTGGTAGAACATGCTCATCGACGACAGCACCGCCGGCGGGCACGATACGAGGAAGTCCCAGAGGCAATGGCGGGAACAACCTTAATGCTTCCTGAAGCACAGCGTTCAGGTACTGCATTGACGAGGTTGAACTCCCAGTGATGTCGCTGTATTGGTTAAAGCCACATCGTACCTCTGTCACCAGGTTGTACATTGGGACTGGTTCCTTGAGTAGGTAGTAGATGCATGCCGCCAGGGCACTTGCACTAGTGTCACTACCGGCTATCACAAGGTCAGATGCATGGGCTGCAATTTGCTGGTCAGACACAAGAGTCGGATCCCTCTCGGTCAAAATGCGGGATAAGAAATCTTTGCGTGTACTTTTGCTTAGTATACGCCTACAGCTGGTCAGCAAAGCTATGTCTGGTATACATCTTGGGGTGGTTGTAATTAGAGGGTATACCTTCGAACTGCATCGAGAGACATAGCTTCGTTCTTCCTAGTATCCTCGGTCAGATCGTGGATCTGCTTACGGAACAATACGAGAGCGATGCGAGCTATCCATGGAAAGCGATCCAGTACATCGACAATAGCACCCTGTGTTAATGCCCCGATGGTGACTGATATCCACGGATGGTACATATCTATCTGGCCATTAACGAAAGTGGACGATATGTACCGCGGGGGTTGTCACTCACCATTATCAAGGCAGCCGAAGCTTTTGCCGAATGCGAGATCCCCAGTGATGTCAAACGTCAGCATCTCGAGCAAAGCTGAAATGTCGAACCCGGCTGGGGATCGACCTTTGGTTCCGACGAGGCGGACAAACTTGTCGACACTCTCAGATACCAAGTACTCATGTTCCAGCACCGACCTTTCGGAGAAGGCCCCGGCCAGGTAGGATCTCATCTGTCGATGAGTGTGCGGGTTCGTCTCACTGACCACCGATCTAGTACCGATGCCTGCATAGCTCCCGCCACTGTAGAATTTGCCCTTAACAAAGATCTTGTGGTCCGACCGGAAACCATAGATGTCGCGCCACGATTCTGCCGTGTTGAAGGACAGCTCATTCGGAGCTGTGCGGACTATAGGCCCTATCATACACGTTAGTTATGGGTTTCAAGGTGTTGTGCCTACACCCTGGGGCCCTTGTCATCCGACGGAAGACCCCGAAGGCATGGGTACTGACGCACCATATTTTGTATGTAGTTCATGAAGCTTGTACGGCTGTCTGCCGGATAAGAACCAGCGGGAGTATGGAATCTAATACTTTCAACATCTAGCCCATGCATTAGTCAAAATGTGGTGCTCACATTGCTAATTGCAGCCAATATTGGTCCCGGAAACTGCGCCAATGGGTGAAAGTAGAGGTTGTAGACAACCTTGATAATGCCATAGACGGCTAACTATGGTTACGTCAGTCCTGAGCCAGGGGTGCGATCATATGTACCTACAGCACTGGGTATAAACAGAAAAAGATGATGTAGTAGTGTTAGGTTCATTAAAAGCATCGTGGAATGATGAAAAGGTGGACTGCACTAATGCTGCTGGGACGGGACAACAGAGGACTGCATATAGATAAAGCAATGGATGTGAAGGAAGCGTCATGCAAACTTCAATGGGAATGCCCATCTTCTTGTGACATGACCTTATCTACAAGGTCTTCCCACCCTGTCACTCAACCGCGCCGCATGAAGCCCCATGTCCAGGACCATGGTCAGAGGCTGTGGTGTTCCCATGGCTGATCAATACAGGCAGTGATATCTTTATTTGACTAACCCACTAGCTGATACAGTTGCAACCTCATGAGATCGATTGGTCGGCAGAAATAGAAAAAGAAGCATGGGGCTGAGCTGCTGCTTGGCTGACGCTCTTGTACCTCGATGTATCTTTAGCCACTAGACTAGTAATTATCTCGTCACAAGAAGCAAACGGTTCGGTTCCAGGGAGAACCGGAACGGGCCCGCAAGGTCTGCGGTCAACAGCTATAAAGCATTGGTCAACGACACAGGCCGTCGTATAAAAAGAGACATTCATCTGCTTCAACTTTAACTTCAGCTTCAACTTCAAGCATCAAAACAGGCCGACAACAGCTTCACAGATACAGAAAATCTTGTACAAATATGGACTGCTTCGCCCCGTTCCTTGGAAGGACAGCCACTTGGACTGGCCATGTCCTCGATGGCTTCAGACGATCAAACGCACGAACGACACACATACCCCGGAGCCTCTTCGTTGCCAACTGTCACCCAAAAGTTGAACAAGTATCACGCGAAGTGGATGAGTACTTTCTCGAGCATTGGCCGTTTCCCAGCGAGCGGAGTCGAAAGAAGTTCGTGGCGGCAGGATTCTCGAGAGTCACTTGCCTCTATTTCCCTCTGTCCAAGCATGACAGGATCGGACATGCTTGTCGTATCTTGACGTTGCTTTTTCTGATTGATGGTAGGGCAGTCGAACGGTACAGAATGTTCCATGCTAATCGCTAGCAGACGTGCTTGAGGATATGTCATTTGACGAGGGTGCCGCATACAACGAGAAGCTCATGCCACTAGCAAGAGGGATCAAGACTCCGGACAGATCCATCCCAGTCGAGTACATGATGTACGACTTCTGGCAATCGATGAGGCAAACGGATGAGAAGATGGCCAACGCTATGCTCGAGCCAATGTTTGAGTTCATGAGATCCCAAACAGACAAGACAAGGGGCAAGGAGATGGGTTTGGGAGAATACTTCCGCTACCGGGAACGCGATGTTGGCAGAGCGTAAGTCCATAAGTCACCTCACGGAGGGTCTGAGCTTACGAGATGTAACAGCTTATTGAGCGGCCTGATGCGTTTCTGCATGTGCATCGACTTGTCAAAAGAAGAGATAGAGCTTGTGCGCAATATCGACATGAATTGCTCGAAACATCTCTCAGTCATCAACGATATCTGGAGTTTAGAGAAGGAACTAGCTGCAGCCAAAACAGGGCACGAGGAAGGCGCAGTGCTATGCTCCAGCGTCTGCATTGTTGCTGATGAGGCATCGATATCGTACTCGGCTGCTAAAAGGACCTTGTACGTGATGTGCCGGGAATGGGAATCGGCACATGTCGAACTCACTTCATCCCTGTTCAGAAGGTGTGACAGTGCCTCGATTCGATCTTACGTGAAGGGCTTGGAATACCAGATGAGCGGGAATGAGGCTTGGAGTAAGACTACTGCCCGATATAGAAAAGAAATGTTGGATACTCTAGGCGCCAGCCGCTGAGTCACTGCAGGCTTAGCTGCGAGATACTATGAATGGGACAGGGGGGTTACTAATCTCCACGTGTATTTACAGAAAGAACCATAGGTGTGATATCGATCGTTAGATGCAATACAATGCTTTTTTTGCGTTGCAATTCGTGTTATATCCCTGGCGTGATGCGATTGGACGTGTGCCATATCTACTTTGTTGGATGCAAGATTCAAATCGAGGGACCACTTTAACCCAATCTGCTTTTTGCCGGCCCAATGTTGTGCCCTGGAACAGTCTAAGCTAAGGTTAGTCAGATCCCGACATCTTGGACCGACCATGTGCCTATTGCATGGGGGCCGATCTTCCAGTGGTCTTACCGCCCAATAACATGGAACATAGCCTGTACCGCAGCAGGAAAAAGAACATGTCATGCCATCTATCGGTGTCATGCTGCAGGCGCATGCTGCAGAGATATTGATTTTCTTTTCTGTTTATCTATTTATTTAAAATTGCATTGCATTGAGGACCCATGGCCCCCTTGCTAATTGAACAAGTAGCTGGAGGTACTACCTGATCTCGAAAATCATAGCTATAAGCAACACTTCTCGTCAAACTCTGCCAAGAACCGTAATCAGCCTTACGGCACATGGCCGGTGAGCAAAGTGGCTTGCATAGGATTGACCACAAGACCACCGATCTTACCTGTGACAGGAGGGCCCCCGTATATTATTGGTCATCCTGGCGAGCGCGCTACACGGCACGGGCACACCCTTTCTGGGATCCTTTATCGTTTCGGGCCGGGGTGCATTGTGTACGGGTGTTGTCCTCTTGGCCAATGGTATAGCTCTACCGCCCCAACATATAGTAATAGCTGTGACGAATCGGACCAGGAGCTGAACTTTTGTTGGTCTGGTGAGCCTATATCACGCAGGAATGTAAATGTAACCAACATTGTACGGAGAAGGTCGCCGAATGGCGAAACAAGCGAGCCTTTCTCCGCTGCTTTTCAGCTCGGTGGACAGAGTATTCACGGATCGAGCATCCGGATGAGACATGCATGCTCATCATCGAGGGTGTTTATGTAGGCCGGCAAGATGTAGGGCTTGAAGACGTTGCTTTTCGGAAAACTTTACCAGGTACCCGGATGCTCCGATGGTCCCGCAATAAGCAACTTCGCAAAGGTTTGAGGAAAAGCGCATCGTCATAAACCTGCGATGAGGTGGGACGATGATCGTGGCATTGCGCGTCGCGCGGCGCTGCGCAGAAAGCCGCTTAAGGAATGGCCGGGCTCCCGGAGGGATCCGTGGCTAGCCACACTTTGCTTTTATGGCATGGGCTGCTTTTTCTCTGTCCAATAGGGAGCAGAGCCGTGTGAGTGCACACAAATCATGATCATTCTGGATGTGATGGCTGGAATATTCGTATCGGGGGTTGCAGAGAGCCAAACGCTCGGGGCCATCTGTGCTAACCTAGTCTAGCGCGGCATTCGGTCATGGTTCAGGGGAGGTTTCGCTAGACTGCGAAAAGGCATGGCCTACATCTACTTTCACTAGGTAGTCAGCTTGCTATACGTGCAAATAAACTTCTCTAATGCAATATAGTCACGTTTTCCGAAAGGCTTTTTTTTTTTTTTTTTTTTTTTTTTTTTTTTTTTTTTTTTTTTTTCCAATTTACGCATGCGACGTTGCGACGTTGCGATTGCGGGACTTCGTCCAACTGCACTATGCTACCCATTCAGATTGGCCTTATGAAGAATAGTCGATAGCCATCTCCACTCCATTGTACAAAATATCGACCGTGGCGCGAGCTGGGGTAAAAGGACAGTTTTGAATCACCATGCTCCTCCAGATTGTTTCGAACTGTGTCATCATCTTCGCAGGCTACGACAGACAAAAACGCAATGGCTGACGCTCTAAAATGAAAGATCATATGACGCGGTTAGCGAAGCGCGAGGTATGTCTGAGTTTGAGGCAACACAACGTGCATAGAAACGCCATGTTAATTGTGTAATTCACTAAATTATCTTCATCCAATCTTAGGCGTCCGGCCTAAAGACTTAAGAAACAGTTCCCAATAGAAGTTGCATATCTATTCTCTCATAACTAACAGTCAAATCGAGTTTCCAGTGCCCTAAAAGATTACCCGAGATCATGCTGGTACTCACCATGATGACTTGATACAAGAGGTTTAGGTTATAATTGCGATCTGTATCAAGTCAAGCAATCCATCGGCAGATGATAATTTATTCAGACCCGAAACCCTACATGGAGGCAGGATTTACGGATAGCCACACAGGATTGAGATTCCCGGCCCACGCCAAATGATACGAAATTACCGCGGCTGCTCTTCCTACCGAAGACGCTCACCATGGCAATTGTGTCCAGTCGTGTAATTCTATTGGCACCGTGAGAACCCACGGTCACTCGTTGAGTAAATCGACATCAGCCATTCAGTGTATCTAGCCACATTGGTAGACGGGCGTTTCAGTTGCCCAATAAGCATACAAATTCTTGTTCCCCTTTCGATCAACTTTGCTCTGCCTTCGTCTCTCTTCTTTTTGCACTTTTTCCGCGTGCCTGTGTTGCGTCACTAGTATTGATCGCTGCTGAGACGCAGATAAGTGCATCAAGCTGTTCCGGTCCTTCGCGCTCATATTTGCCAGTTGATATGCCGCCGTTGCCATCTCTCGTTTCTCCCTCCTCGATAATAATCTTTTATCATGTGTATCCGAGTCGAGCTCCTCTTTGCTAGATCCCTCCTCATCGTCAGGTTCTTCCAAGGAGGATTTTAGTTGTGAAGGCATGGTCCGAGTCCGACGGCGCAACTGAGTGAAAGACGGCCCTGTTTGTGAGGATGACTGCCTCGATATAATTTTACCGGATGGTAAACGAATGGAGTCTTGGTCAGCTAGCACTGGCTTTCGGCTTGAGGTTGTCGTCGTCGCCTCCTGATTGCTCTCGTCACCATCGCCCTCAATATAACTCTCTGCATCGTCTTCCGGCTCGGAGAAGTCGTAAAACTCAGCAAACTCCGAGTCTTGTTCTGATATATCAAGTTTACAGTGACCCTTGGCGGTCATATGCTGCTGGACAGCTTGTACAGTAGCTCTCTCTGTTCCACATTGTATACATTCTTGGTATCCAAAAATAATGAGATGCAGGTATTTGAAGAGAATCTCGAGCTCGACTACTAGATGTTGCCGGTGCGGTACAAACAGGCCGTGTGACTTTTGCATGTGTGCCACACTTTCAGGGAAGCTTGGTGAGTGATTGGGGCAGAATAGGCACTCCCCAGGTGTGAACGGTTGCATGGCCGCGCCAGGAGAGTCGATTGACTCAATGGATAACATGGGTGAAGATCTTGTTTCCGGACCCAATGTTAGGCTCGTTGATAACGTCGATAATGGTGCTGTTGTGGTTGAAGTCGCTGCTGTCGTCGTCGCTAGCATATCGATGATTGAATTGGAAGTGGTCGTGACTCTGAACTGTGTCAAGCTTAAGTCTTTGGATTGTGCTCAGGCGTTGATATTTTTATCACGAACTGGATAGAATATGATACGATGGTATGAAGTGGCTTGAACTGGATTTCTACATATTTTATAAGGGAGCATGGCTGTCGAATTACCGCCTTGTCATTGGGCAATTCAGGTTCGGGCCCGCGAGTCAGAGCAACTGGGCTAAGCCTGTTAGGGACGAAAGAGTCACTACTGGAATGGCGCCCCACTGCATCACTACTGATGAGGTATGATTCATAATGAATACATGCATATTTAGCAATGAAACGACTTCAACGC
Organism: Truncatella angustata; assembly: GCF_020726525.1. NCBI lineage: Eukaryota > Fungi > Ascomycota > Sordariomycetes > Amphisphaeriales > Sporocadaceae > Truncatella > Truncatella angustata. Next base: position 7,939,280 of record NW_025763382.1, on the reverse strand, counting down.
AGCAACCTGCAGTCTCGTCTAGCTGGCCAACAGGCATCCCAAATGGGCAGTGCCGCTGAGAAACGAAACGAGAGCTACGGATTTCCACCTACCCCAAATCCAGCACATGCACCATGCCCATTATATCAGGGATATTGACGCGACCGACGCAAATTAACTAGTTCACCAAACCTTAGTAACCTAGGATTTCCAATGGGCGGGATGTTCTCAGGGCTGTCGACATGCAGCAGGGCTTCTCCAAGTTTGGTGATTTCGATCTCTGCCACAATCCGAGGGGCAGTCGGGAGAGAGCTGTAATAAGCTAGTTCACGCCAGCATTTCTGGGATACTGTATCGAATACGTACTCAGCGGTGACTGAGAGGGTTGACACCAGGACGTAGTAAATGGCGCCGCTTCTCCAAAACGCGACCGGGACTCGCTTGTAGCAACCCCCAATTGCAATATCTAACCCCCAGCATTATTCGCATCAACCCCTGTATTCAATCACATCGATAGTGCATGCCAAGCCTGAAGGAATAAATCGCCTGGGCCTATCAGCACACGTGGGAATATTCCGAGCGGGCCGTCTTTTCATATGCTATCTTTACCTTTATCACGTTCATTCGAACAGCACCATACCTGAGTAGATTTCTTTCCAGGTTTCGGGTCACGAACATCTAGGCTCGTAACCTGGTTGGCTGACGCCTGATCGATCTGGTACATGATCAAGCTGTCAGCACAATCGCCAACGTGATGTAAAACTGTGCCGCATAGGACTTTGACAAGGTTTCGAAGCCCACCCAACGGCCCGGCTACAAGTCGGATTTTCGACTGCATGGTACCATTAGGCGTTGTCTTCACCCCCATGCAGTTTGCGACTGTTCTAAACGTACAAGATCCCTCCCTATCGGCCATTATTACACGGGGACATTTTTGACATGACTGCCTCTCCTACACCCGGCTGGCCAGCCTGGGTCCAGATCAGCCCGCCGTCCCGCAGAAATCCACAACAGCTAGGTCGATGACAGGGTTCGCACCTACTGAGCCTGTGATGAAAACCATCCTGATTACGTGAGCAGAAGACACAATGCGGAAGGTGATGAGCGCCTTTGGCCCTGATGGCGAGACACCGGTCCAGTTTTGGAATCCTTGGACCCGGACCAGATCTGCTCAATTCCGAGGTGTCAAGAGACTTTGGTGTTCAGGGTAGATGAGATATTTAATTGGCTTAGAACAGAGGCCATTGGGCTCCCACCCTCGACGTATTCTAAGGATCTGATATGTTTGGGCTAGATTAAACATGGATACATATCCAACATGGTGGCAGATTCCTTTGAACTAAGGCCTCAAAATTGGGCCAATGAAGAACTGACCTAGCAAAGTCGTGTCTCAGTCTTTGCCCTCTGTTGTAATTCTCTCCCAGACTGCTCTTCGTGTCAGCGGTCTCCATCGCGATCGTGCCAAATAGTAGTTGGTAAATTCTTGGAATCATATGATAGGCCATGGATACATGTCAGCACCTACAGGATCATCTGGAACCTCCTGTCGATGGCCGAACCATTCTATCAGGTCTAGTACCTCGGCGCCAACTTGACTATAAAGATGACCGCCATGACCACACCCGGAGTCATCAATATATTCTGCGCAGCCGAAGCATCACTTCAATCTGCACCGTATTATACACACACAATAGTCGACCGCCTACTATGTCTGAATCTGTCGACGAAACTTGGTCATGGTTGCTGAAACTGGTGCTCTTCCTCGCCATGTTCGTTGTTGTGGTCACCTATCGACTGGCCATCTATCCGCGCTTTCTGTCTTCGTTTAGGCAGCTCCCTGGACCAAAAGTATGCCATCCATGAAATACGGCGTGATGAACTCTTCCTGTTTGTAGCAGTGCTGATAGAACACTAAGAATGACACCTTTCTCCTTGGTCAACTCGTAAACCAATATCGAGCTTCCGAACCCACTGAAATGTACCAGAATTGGGCATCGCAATGGCCAGATGCACCTTTCATTCGCTACAAGGGACTCCTAGGCATGGAGCAATTACTTATCAATGGTGTTGAGGCTCATAAACAAGTCTTACAAACGTATTGTTACTATTTCAAGAAACCTGGACTATTCGCGCGCCTGGTGGAAGATATTTCAGGGAGAGGGCTACTATTTGCAGAGGGCCATGAGCACAAGCGACAAAGAAAGCTCATTGCACGTAAGCACCGATGAACAAGATGATTCTTTGGTGTTTACTAACCAAAGTTCCATTATTCAGATGCATTCTCGGCCTCGAACCTACGCAAGTTATTCCCAGTCTTTGTTGCCAAAGCTCAAGACCTCACCATATGTCTTGAAGAGGTCCTCAGAATGGAAGGTGAACAGAACGAAGTCGAAGGTACTTGGTCTGGATTACTTCATTCAATAATCTCTAACTTGTTCATAGTGTTGTCCATATTCTCAAAGGCAACCATGGACGTCATTGGTGCGAGCACCCTCGGAGTGGAGCTCAAAAACCTCAGGTCTGCAGAGTTAGAGATGGACTTCCTTCAATGCTATGACCGCATGTTTAACCAACCTTCCTTGAGTGCGTTGATCAGCTTCGTAGATGCCCACGTCCCAATTCGTCGGTGGCTCCCCTTGGAAGCGAGTCGAGGTTACCTCGAAGCAAGCAAAGAAGTCAAAAGAATGTTAGCACACTGCATTCGAGTGCGTAGCCAAGAAATAGAAACTGAAAAAGGAGCCCGCGACAAAGGTCTCATGTCTCGTGACCTGCTGACATACATGATTGAAGAGCGGGTCGAAAGTGGGCTGGATCTGAGTGACGATGATATTTTGGGGCATGTAAGTAATCCTACTCGCAATAACAGACTAACCAGAATTTACTAATAATCATGAGCAGCTATTGAATTTTATCTCTGCCGGTAGATCACCCTGCCCTCCCCCCCATTCTCAAATCCTCTGTATATTGGGGCTGACCTGAACTAAAGGCCATGAAACTACATCTGGATTGCTGACATGGGCGGCTTACGTACTAGCCACGGAGCCTGAGATTCAAAAGAAGATAAGAGGCGAGACCATATCTCTTCGACAGGACCACATGTTCCTCGAGTACGCCAGTGTAGATTCACTACCATACCTGGACAACTTCGTGCGCGAACTACTGAGAGTTTATAGTCCAGGTATGTCAGGTTTCCGTATTTATCTATTACATCATTCCCATTACATGACCGTATACTAACAGCAACACGCTATATTAGCAGTGGCGGTATACCGTGAAGCCATTGAGGACGTCACGATATGTGGTATAGACATACCAAAAGGTACTGTTTTAACTCTATCTCCATGTGCAACAAATCTCTCAACAAAAATATGGGGTGAGAACGCTTTGAAATTTGACCCAGACCGGTGGGAAACTCTCTCTGGAGCTGCTGCAAGTGCATATGGCACCCAGACTTTTGCCAACGGGCCCCGAATCTGTCTTGGTAAACAATACTCCATCATGGAGGTGAAGGTCATGCTCATCGAGCTTCTCAGCAACTACCGGTTGAGCAGAGGGAAGACTTTAGTAGAGCTAGGTGATCGTCCAGTCCCAACGTGCAGTCCCTCTGTCACATTACGACCACAAGGTGGACTTAAGATTAAGCTCCAGAGATTATACAGTTGAGCCGGATTTGAGTTAACAGGCCTTTTATTCACGCTTATAGCATGAGGCCAAATATATCATTCAACATTCAAAGATAATACAAGAGCGTAAGCACCTAAACGATGTTAATATGACACTAGAATCATTGGATTGATTTAGCAGTATTGGAACTCAAAATATAGAGCTATGCAAGATCAGATGTGCGTCGCATTGCTGATTCAGATACAGATGCCTAAACCAACAGTCCTAAACCTAAAATTATTGCGGCCGTAGTGTGATCAGAGTAAATTGCGATATCATCAGCTATAAGTTATTAGGTTCTTGAAAGAGTTCGTTTGTATTATGAACTTATTTGTGATGTGGATCCTGCCCAGTTGGTTTCTTATGAGTAACTCAAAGGCAAACCAAGTAAACAATGCAAACGCATCAAGGACCAGTGTTTCTTTGTTACCGCAATGAATTGCCTGTTGCATACGCCCGTTGTCCTGTATTTGTGATGATGTCTAATTCAATTCACCGAAAACAGTTGTTGAAATATATCACTGCAAGTACAAATATTGCTCAATCTTTGTGTAATCCAATTTCGAGACAGGTGAAAACATACCAACATACAACACATAAAATTAGCTTGAATCGGAACAATCATCACACCTAACAAAAGCTACGCCAACCATGTGCGAGCAATATCAGCACCAGCAGGTTCAATGCGGACAGTGTGAACAGTATCACGGGCCTAAGATCTATACCAACCTAAAGCACATTTGTAGGCATGCAAAACAACAAGGAGCTTTCGGGTCATGCGGCCGAATGAGGAGTATTCAGACCAGGAGATCAGGGTGGAAAGACTGTGATAACTGTCACAACAGACATGAAGTGCATTCAATGTGGGTGGGAGGTCCAGCATAGTCAAATCGTTAGGAAGTCTTCATTATAATAGTTAAACATCCTGCACATACCCGGATCTAAGCATCATTTACACAAGCCTCGATTTGGCATCAATAATGATTGAAGTCAATCGTGTAAATATCAATGGTAGCCTGAATGTTCGTACTAAATGCGTCAAATAGTCCTCGTATAAGAGAGTTATGTGAAGTATGAGTACGAGCTCCTCCCGATGCGATCGTTGAGCACAAGGCCAATAGCGTTTCGCGGTGCCAAGACCCGTCGAGTCTAAGCACCGACTTTGGAAATCTTGAATCCTCCTGGGCATAATTCTTGTAATATCCGTTGGGGTTGTACTTTGCAGCGACATCTTGCATCGCCTTCAAGTTGTCCGTACCGTAACTTCGGAGAGGATTCTGACTTGGACCGGCATAGTTGGGATCTAGTAGTATAAGTCAGCATGATGAGAATAAAGTTGACCGTATGCTCACGGAATGCTCAGACGAATCACCTACAAGTCCATTCCAGGTTGCCTCCGTCTATAGTAGAAGCATAATCCTTCACGTCCTCGACCCAAGCCTTGACCTTGGGATAAGCTAATGCCTCTTGTTCGGGGGGTTTGACCATCACTGTTGCTAGCCAGAGAATACCATCATAAGCATGACGTTCTGTGCCCATGATGTTACCGCCGGCCTTGGCAGACTGTTCGCTGAACAGTTTAGGTAAAGGTTGAAATATGCATTGTGTCATGAAATCGCCATCCGGGGCAAAATCCTTGACTAGATGGACAATCATGACATGTAATTCGGAGGCATTTTTAATGATGCGGCGGTCGTTTTTGTAATAAGCAGTGAACCAAATATCACTATGGAAACAATTAGTCGTCACACGTTCGACCTGGTTCAAACCTTCAAAGCTTACTGATAGCCTGCAGGAACGTTGTACTCGAATGCCATATCGGCAACTGTGGTCATCTTGACGGTGTTCAAGATCTATGGTATTGAGCGCCAATCATCATAGGCGGGTGCTGACTCGATGCCATCCACCTGGTTGAATAAGGTAGCGACGATAATATCTTTGAAATCCGGCAAGTAAGTGACCATAGATACTAGGTTGCAGTCAGAATCCTTCCTGACATTATCGGCAAACGCGGCCAGGGCCTATATAGCCTGAGGACTACTTTCGTTTGGATACAAGGTCATACCACCCCATACTTTGTCGCAAGGTATTGTGGTCATCGTGAACTTTGTGACGACGCCGAAGTTGTTCGACCTGCCTTTCAATGAGCGGAAGAGGTCTGCATTGGATTGTGTATTTGCAGTTACAATACGCCCATCAGCAAGTGCAAAATCATAATCGATAACATTGTCGCATGCAAAACCTTGCCTGCCCGTGAGGAAGTTGTACCCACCGCCAAGCAGTAATCCGGCAACGCCAATATTACCTTCACGCCCGCCGGCTACTGCGAGCTTGCTTTCATGTAATTCTACAGAGACATCTCTCCAGCGTGCACTTGGGCCGATCTCCACTGTCTTGAGATCTGATGATACACGGGTTCTGTTGAGAAAGCTGAGATCGACCGTCACGCCGTTTTGAATGTTGTTGGATCCTGGCCAATTGGTATGGCCTTCACTACGGATGGCAAAACGCTCATTCGCAGGCACCAAGGACTTGATTGTTGAGGAAACCTCTTGTGCATTCTTAGGAAGCACGATGCAGGCAGGTTTCAGTTTTGCGCTGCTGGACCAGTATGAGTAGACACGGGCGTCATAATCTGCATCGCCAGAGATCAAAACAATGTGACCGAGCCCAGTGTCGCCGAAAATCTTGGCTTACGGTGGTAGCACCTTTGGTATGACAGCTGCCATGCTGTTGTTTTGTTTGCTTACTTAACATCGTCGAATTTGCACACAGTGAGAGTAGGCACTAAGTTAGCAAGAATACGAAAAGGTTGGTCATATTTAATCTGGTTTCAAGGTCTAGCGTCGGGTCGAGGTATTGTCGCTGACATGGTTTCCTATCTAGAACAGGTTACATTTTCATGCATACTCTTGGTGATGTCTGCAGTCATACGTACACGTCATCTGTGCCCGTCTTCCATAAAGTCCGGCACTTACCCTACCATTGTATTTCATCAGATTGGACGGGCGCAAAAAGGATGACGAAAGAGATGAGCGTTGGTAGAAATTGTTGTACAAAGCAGGACCAGCTACTATTACAAGAGCCATGCTTATATTGGGGTGATGATAGGTGATAACACAAGGTGTCGCAGCTGATACTCTTGTCATTGAACAATCCACGCGCAACAGTTCATTATTAACTAGCATTACCCTACACGTCTAACTTTCCAAACGAACCGTCGAGTGTCCGGCATTGTAATAGAGATCGGAGGTTGCTTGAGGATTATTTTCTGCACACTCACTGAAGAATCTAAGCAACGATACCGGTTCCAGCATAGGCCTTGACCAAGTCGCAAACACATGATGCGGAGTCAAGACTGGACAGAAAATCAGTTGAAAGGCTTTCAACCATGACAGTGCATTGAACTTACGTGTAGCTGTATGGAGGGGTAAGACTGCCAACCTGGGTGATGCTCTCAGTGCTGTTGACGAAGATGTTGTTACGGTCAACAATATAACCATCTTCGTCACTGTCCAGGTTGGTGACAAGAGCCAGCTTGGTGTTGAGGAAGTAATTCTGCTCTGCGAGAACTTGAGCACCCATGCGAGAGTGGATGCCAGATGTAGGGTTATCCTCATAGCAAGAGCTGTAGACATGGCCGGTACCGAAGCGGATGGATGGTAGTCGAGAGTTCACGTTGGTAAAGTAGTTATGGTGGTACGTCACGTGCAGGTAGCCAGTATCTTCGTCGCCATTGCTATCGGAGTGTCCAACCAAAGAGCCCTTCCACTGCCAAGCCATCAGTCTAGGATCATATATTTGGCCGATACACTTACGTGGTCATGGAACTTGGTCCATGAGATGGTCACATCGTCACTCGCATGTGTGATATCCAAAAGACCGTCATATGTGTCCTTGTCGCCGCTGATACCAATAGTAGAGAGCTAGAAAGAAGTCAGCAATACGATTATGGATTGCACAGGACGAATCGAGGAGTTTCATTCCATACATCGCAATGATCAATCCAGATGTTGGTGGAGTACTGAAGTTCAATCAAGTCCTTGCTTTCAGGTGCAACGTGCAGCTTGAGGTTGCGGAGGATAACATTGCTAGCTCTCTTGACGCGAAAGCCACCGTTGGTGAGACCTATTCAGCAGTCAGAGATGTTTGACGAGTTAGGCATGAGTCGAGACTTACCAGAGTTAGCTCCAACTCCAATGATGGTGGTGTCGCTCAGAACATCAAGGATACCGCAGCCATCAAGAGTACCAGAGATCTGAATGACCCCAGCAGCTTCGATTGCACTCGAAAGAGCGGAGCAAGAAGTGACCGTGATACCACTCCCGCTGCCCCCACCGGTAGTCCCGGCAGCATATCCTACCAAAGCGTAGTTTGGCGATGAGCAAGTTCCGGTAGAGGTAGATGCGGGCCCAGTGGAAGTTGAGGTAGTCGTCTTGAGAGTTGTGGCAGTAGTTGTTGCTTTTGTCGTGGTGGTCGTAGCGGTAGCGGTAGCGGTAGCAGTTCCTGGCCAATGTAAGCCTCAAAAGCAGCCACCTCGCCAGTCATATTTACTCACCGGAGAAGGCACAAGTGCACTCCTTGGAGATAGCACTTGGCTTACTTGAGCAGTACGTAGCCCAAGCTGGTAGACCAGTAGTGGCGGTAACAGCTGACTGGGTAAAGGTAGCACAGAAAGCCGAGGCCGTAGCAGCATTGGCCGATATGTACGAAGCGCATGGATCTGAGCTGGGGTTTGTGCAAGCCAAGACGGCAGGCACGAGGGCGAGGAGACTGTATCGATGCATGGCCAGAGCTAGAACTGGCATAAACTAAATGATCCTGGCGGAAAATTGAGATCCAGGGTAGCTGGGTCCAGTATATGATTCAGCTTGAAAGAAAGCCAGAAGATTACGGAGACTGTGATGATGGTCTAGTGTCTTTATACATCAGACCACCGGATAGTGTTGAAGACATCGTGATATCCCAATACGCCTGAAGTGTCATTTCTCAAGATGGACGATTTTCCACCAGTAACAATACCGCCTTTCCCCCAAAAGCCTACCATAACACTGATGATCATCAGGATCTTGCTTGCGCTGGATAATAGTCGTCTATGATCGGTTTCTCATCCGTGCCAAGACTGCAACTGCATGAGATTTAATCAACATCTTGGGGAACGCCAATCACACAGTATTGGATATGACGGGCAATGAAGCCAAACCAAGCTTTCGGCTACTCGGCAGGATGGACCCGCCAGGAGGACGATACTACACTTTCGCGTGTCCTGATCAAGATGGTGTCGAGCAAGACATTCACATTGGTCTTTGCAGTCGATAGAAGGAGTCTAAGTTCATCTTATCTTGGGCAGTTAATTATCGTAGATGCAAATCCTTGAGCAAGGAATGTTTCGAAATGATTTACCACCAATGGTCGAATCTCGGTTCTCGGTGGGCTCTTGAGGCTCTGTTGGCCCCTGTGCGGTGTTGGCTGATGCTATTCGCGGAATCTTGGAAACGTCGCATCAACTAGGCCATTTTGGAGCCGGGACCTGGAAACAACTGCCCAAATGTCTGAAACTTGCATTTCAGAGTGACCTTCCAATACGTTCATGTCTTTTGACCATCAGATGACCGTGTAGGGGCACTATTGTTTTAGTGGAAGTTCACGGAGAGGAGACCAGCTCGAGGGGAGCAAACCATGAGTTGATGCAAATGACGGGCTGATATCTCCTTCAAGGTCCAGACCCCGGATGTGATCGAGCCAAAGAGAGACTCGAACGATTGAGCTGGGCGCAAGCTTTGGACAAACCTGTCACCTCTCGTTGGACACCTGCGAGGTCGTTTGAGGAGAAGACGAGAACTAACCCGATTCTTGTCCGACGCTGTTAGGGGGAGTGAATATGCACATTACAGATTACTCAGAGTGAGGCGATGGTGACAAAGTCACGTGTAACAATCTTGCAAGATCGTCATGTGACAAAATGAAAGGCCTCAACAAATCGTGAGACTGTCGTTGTCACAATCCTGAGGGTTAAGTTGCATACTAACCTAAGGTTAGTAGAGTGTCACTACGCTTGGCTGTTAAGCGTAATTGATTGATCGGACTTACTGAGTTAGCTGCCAGATGGGGTGGTTTTGGCCCCCGGGGGGGGGGGGGGGGCGGCGCTGCTGCGCTGCTGCGCCACAATGGAAACTGCTGCCTGTAAGATTGTTTCCTTGCAGTGCAGCGTCGGCAACTATGTCTGACGACTTTCATTTGGAAGGAAATTGCGTAACCATCGAAACCTAGAGAAGTTGTACCTGTGCTGCATATCTCATTCAGGCTCTTGGCCTCTGCTGTTGCCCACTGCACAACTGCGTACGGACATCAATATGGGCAAGCCAGCCGCTAAATCGTCTGGCCTAGCTGCCGACGCCGTCTCGCTGCACACCAACCCGGGCGACAACGAGGGTCTGGTGCCATATCATGACGACGATGCCCCCGAACTGAACATCGATGCCCTCGATGAGCTGCCTCCTATATATAGCGATGTGATTGCGGAATCTTCGTCCAGTGCCCCCTTGCTGGCAGCGCCTGCTCCACCGGCTTCGCCGTATTCCGCACATCTCAGAGATACAAATACGGGCGCCGAATCCTACATCGACAAACATCTCGAGTCACCGGCCGAACTGGAGAAGTTTATTCGCTTCCTGGCCATGAAGCCTCCGCGGCCCTATGTGAAGATCGTTGGGACACATCAAACCAGGACGAAGAAGAGCGATGGGAAGACCGAAACGGAAAAGGTGACCGACTTCGACGTATCTGTCGAGTTAACACCCTACCTCTACTCGAATGCGCAGTATGGGAAGTCATGGACGCAGCTCCGCACAGTCGACGATGGGGAGAAAGTGCGCCGCGGCACTTCATTGAAGAAGCGGGCAGCAGGTTCTAAGCAGGACATCGAAGTCGGCGGAGGTCCAAAACCCACGCTCGAGGAGTGGTGTCACCGCTTCTGTGCGAGCCACGCCGGCTTGAAGTGCTTTACGCTCAACCGCCAAATGACTGGCTTTGACTTCGGCAAGGTTCAAGAGGAATTGCATAGCCTGGTGCGAAGCACCAATTATCGCGGTCATGTCCAGATTTACCTTGAGACCAAAGATGCGAACGTCGAGATCTACAACGAGGCACGAATAAACAGATGGCGCCTGTTGCCCTGGCTGCGCTTTCTGTTTGGTATCACACTGTTGATCCTATTCTCTTGGCCGTACCTCTTCTTCAGGACGAAGCGATGGGAAGTCGCGGTAGCAGAGTGGCCATTTTCACGAATGGCAGACGGAAGCAATCGCGAATATGTGAGCATTAGCGAGGATCAATGGTACAACATATGGGGTCGGGCCATCATCAAAGCTGTCCTCGAGAAACGTCAGAAGGTTCTGGATCAAGATGATTTGAGGAGGTCGCAAGAACCTGAGCCAAGCTTCGAGACGGGCAACGCGAGCGTGGATGGCGCTCTTGGCCTTTTTCGAGCGGGCATGAGTGCGATGAACGAAGTCAATCGTCAGCTGGGGTGGGGAGCAGATTCGTAGTCACAGGCCGAAAGTTTTTAGTTGTGTACAAACTGCCTATGGCCCAAATCAATAATTCAGCGATTTGCCAATGCGGCCCTTCGGGTGTTACGGGTATCCCTACCGCTTCTTGAGTGGCTACCGACGGTCTCGCCCAACCATAGTCTCGGACGCCGGGCGCCTCAATGAGTCCGTATTACGCTGATGCTGACATACGACTACTATTGATAGCTGTTATCACCGACGGACTTTTTGTACATCTCTGGCAGCTCTAGTCTGACCAAGCATAACGGCGCGAATAGTCACGTCAGATCGATCAAGCTGACTTGCTAGATACGCGTCATGGGACTAGCAACAAGTTCTGCTTCGCAGTTGATTGTGCCCACTAGCAGGAGACGCAAACAAGCGTATGCCAGCAAGGCCACCATTGAGACATGTGCACTGTCATTGATACTCTCCCTCCATCCCAGATAGTCAAGGTACTAAGTCTGCGACGTAGATATGCCGTCTTACAAGTTGTGATTGACATTGCAGAGGGTCATGCATTGTCCTAATGGATATAAAAGGTTTCGATTTCCGTTCCTCATCAATCCAAAGTGCATTTAGCTTCGAAGCAAACTTCCACGTCTCTAGTTAATCGTTGTCTCAATATATTACAGCAAGCGAACACAATGTCTTCCTTACGACTCATACCGCAATTATTAGAGAGAAACCAGTGCGGAAAGTTTCTGTTGCGTCGCCGATAAACATGTCACTAACTTACACAGGGAATATGCTAAATCGCACACACCGCTACCTCTCATCACTGAATTTCCGCCTGGAACACGAGGGCCGAAAACAGTAATATGCACGTTTTCCGCAGTATCAATCATCAAATTCTCAACTGACAACGCTCCAGTCTCATGCTGTGATGGACGCGTAGACCCCGAAGCCGTTCTAGGATTGAAGCCAGGCGGTATGTACACCATTGTCATTGCATGTTTTCCAACATCTAAAGACTCACTGTCGTTCGATTCAGAAGCTATCGTGCTTAGAAATGCTGGCTGCAATGTGCCTCAAAACCTTGAAGATCTTCTCCTGCTTGATCATGTTCGTGGTGGTGTTGAAGAAGTACTTGTTCTTGAACATACCGGTTAGTGTTGCGGCCTGAAGGTCTTTTTTCATCTCACTGATCGTATACAGACTGTGGGGTAACATACGCGACCGACGAAGAAATCCGCGAGAGTTTGAAGAAGCTAGTGCCAAGCCACTCTAAGGATATTGACGCGTTCGAATTTGGTACTTTCAAGAAGTAAGACTTCAAACTCAGTTCTTTACTAGTAACTAACGTCTTACAAAAAAGCGACCTGGGTAGCACTTCAGGGCGTGCTCGAAAATTTGTAGCTTTCCTCAAAACAAGTCCGTTCATTAACAAAGAGCTGGCCAAGAACATCGTGGGAGCTGTGTATGATATCAAGACAGGCAAGGTGACCACGATATGAACAGACACATTTTCATCTTTCACACCTGAATATAATGCGCCGCGGCTGCAATTATGTGTACTAGGCACATGTAAGCGAAATCACTGTTTCTGAAACGGTTTGGTGATGTGATATGATCAGCTTTTTGGCACCCAACACCATGGCCCGAGAACATAGGCGAGGGGAACATTTATCACTATGAAATAAGCCCTAATCAATGAACTGTGTATACTGTGAAGCTATTGGCCATGTAGAAAACCTTACCCTGCTCTTGGTCACACTACACGACCTTCTGGCTTTGCCCTGCACTTCTCCACAACCAGCAATCGCTAAAAAGACAGCGGCTGACAGGTACAAGACTCAAGTATCATATTTCCATTGCTCTCGAGGAGATTTTCTATAGCACCATCTAGCCCTCCGGTGTGGTTTTCATACTCCATGCTACTCCCAAATAATGCCAACGTTAACTAATTATTAAATACTGTCTCATCGAAATCGCTGAATTCCTTGCCAACAATCTATCGATACTCTCCTTGGTCATACAGGATGGTAAGAGAATTTCTAATGACCCAGACTATCACAAGGCATTAGGACAACCATGGATCATTCCGCAATTTATTCAAAAGGGTGACTACCTCTATAATTGGGAATCCGCGGGCGACTTTGGCATAATGTCTGAAAATCAAATCGTTGGTTGGCCACTATGCACACAGCTACACTGCTCAGGTACAACTATGGGAACATTGGTCTCTTACGAATGTATGTACAACCCGTATCTCAAATAATTTTTGTTTTCTAGTAACTCTTTCTGATATGTCACAGAGCAAGAAAACCGTGCTCTAAATGTGTCTTCCTGCGGTTGTTTGTTTAGAGCAGTACACTTGTCAGTCTAGTAACACCAAACGCTGGCGGAATTCTAATGGACGCTTCGTGGATGCAACAATGCACGTGGTCAAGTTCTATAGAAACTATGGGACACGAATGATATCCATTAATCAGTCTGCACTTTTCTTTGCGTAGAACACTCTGTTTTGTCACCATGGCATTATTTCGAATTGATCTGATTCGACTACACATCGACTCCCGCGAATATTGCCAGTTTTGTCTTTGATGGCAAAGCACATTATGAGCTAGACTAGTCTAACCTAAGGTTAGTGGAATTCGGATTCAGAATGTCAGCGTCGAACCAGCTGGGGCAATACAAAACAATGAAATTGTGCACCAACCCCCAACGCCTATGAAGCTCGAACCTATTAGTCTAACCGAAAGTTACAGTGTCGATTTGGCTCTATATACGACCTGTATCGATATTCAATTCTTGAATGCGAAGCCCTCTATCGTATGGAAATGTGGGTTTAGGTCGTGTACATCTCCATACCATCCATTGTTCATGGCGAGAACATGCACCAATCTCAGTGGCAATTCACAATCATTCAGCGGTAAAGTACGATCAGTTGACTGAGCTTGGAGTAAGTAGCATTGAGAGTCGCCTGTGGAAGCTAGGATTATCCTGAGCGGTACGAACGGTTGACATCATGATAGGAGGTAGCTGAGTTGAAGTGTGGCTCATAATGGAGCAGGCACCAATCGCGGCTCTATGAGAAAGTAAAGAGGCTAAATCACGTAAGAGGTATTTGCCCAACACGGCCGCCAAGAACTCAAACTATGATGTTCTATGACCCAAGCAGGTCGCATTTCCTGATCTCGAGCAAACGAACAATTTTGGGTCCTAGAACTCAAACGTGCCGTTCCAATCAAAAGTGATGGTATCGTCTAGAAGTGACGTCCAGTCTATGTCCAACTCGGCTTCTGTGATATCCGGAATTGAGCAGAAGTTGAAGACGTTTGATTCAAGCGACACTGTATTCGGTGAATTGTTCTCCATAGAACAATCACACTTTGGGATTAGGTGGTCTGTAACTTGAGTCTGCGGCTGTGGACGACGAATACACACTCTCCCGAAATAGGGCACGATCGCTTCGTAGATGTCTGGCCCCTGGTAGGTACCGTTAAAGGCCGAGAAGAGGTAACTAAGTATTTGCACTGATTGCCTCGCTACCGGGTGGTTCAAGGTGTGAGAGACGTGTTTGAGCTCACAGATAAGCCCAGAGATTAAAGTCCAATCTTCGGGTTTAGCTTCCGGCGTCGACAACTGTCGGTCAGATAGCAGATCCGTGATCAATATTATACCAGCACTGAAAGCAAGAAAGTCAACTAGGAAACACATGACATTTGCTCCTTCCGGGTGTCTTTGCCTTTCCTTGTAGCAATAGATGGTGCCTTTGACTGCTTCCAGCACCGAGACTCGGCTATATTCGTACTTTTTGTCGGTGGCAGCTCTTAGCATGTATGGCAGATGAATCTGCATCTTCAGCTGGAAATAGTACATCTTTGAGACTTGGCGTGTGTGAAAGGTCTCCAAGGCCAGCCGATCGCCGGCGTTCATTATCCACCATTCGGACGGGATCATGTCCCGTAAGTTTTCAGCTTCTTCGTCCAGCTTCAACGTCGCAGCGTACGACAGTGTATTGTGACACTGGTTTCGATCGATGATCCGACCACTTAATAGACTGATGTTGTGCATGATGACCGCTTCAACTGGGGTACCGAGGCTCGGGTTCGGCAAATGCGCTTCGGAGATGGCATATGGAACACCTATTATCAATGATAGTTGTCGGTCATAACCTAAGATAGTGGCCCATATTTTCACCCGTTCTATATCTGTATGGTTACGTTCGTCATGGAGACCTGAGAGTGTGCCTTGATCGACGGCATTCCGGATACTCTGCCATGCCATGCGAGGACGACCCATATTCACATAGCATCTGGCTTGTAATACGTGACAAAGTAGGCGCACAAGTAAATGACCACTAGTGCAACTGAGATCCAAGAGTGACTTGGCGGTGTCTACGTATGTTGAAATGAGCTCAGCAGGCGATGGCAACGCTGCCGACAAGCGATGAGTGGTAACTTTTGGAACTTGTTGAACACATAAAGCAAACCATGCTAGAGCCCTGGCCACAATGGTAGGCTCCGCAGACTTTAACGACTCATCCATAAACGAGGATGCTATCGAGACGACAGATACGGAAAGGGTCTTGGACGGGCTTAGCTGACTTGGGTGGAGTGGCCATAATGCCCAGTATTGATGTGTTGACTCAAGAATCCATGACATGTCAGCAGCACTCGGTAACCATTTTCGGATGTTGCTCTTGTGGAATTCCAGCACATGCTGGGTCTTCAGATCAGTATCTGCTGTGGAAATACTCTTTTGGCGCAGGCTCATGTTTGAGTCACGCATGAATTCCATCAAAGGCGCCCTGTCACATCCCAAGCCCTCCGGAAAGGTGTGCACTTCTAGGCTACGGCCAAGACCGTCATCCAATTCAGCATCGCTGGGCACCTTTTGGTCTGCAGAACACGAGTTGCGGCTGATCTGTAGCCGATCTATCAGTATGAGACCCAATATGTCGATGTCGTTCGTTCCAGCGCCTGGGCCGGATTCCAAGCCGGCTGCTTTGCACAGGCGGAAGAACAGTGATTCAAGCGTGCTCAGTCGTGCCTCAAGGTCGGAATGTGGCGGGTGCTCTGTCATCGCCGTTGGGACCTGTGGCTGGCAAGCTGTATCATGCAATTGGCATGATGCGCATTGTTTGGCCTCTCCTCGAAAAATGCAGCGGACCTTTCTTCTTCTGCATTCAGAGCAACTTTTCGTCCCCAATCGCATGCGCTTGGAAACATGACCAGCATCTGTCCTCGTCGGCATTGTGCATGGCCGACAAAAGTTGATCAAACCCACACCAGGTGTTAGATTTGAAGCTCACAATAAAATGGTCATCGTCGCCTCCAAATTGCAGCCACTGCATCGATTATTGGGAAGGGGAAAGTAGTGAGTACTTCTCAAGAGGCTCTCGCACGAATTCGTCCGAATTCGCCCGGGGAGGGGCTGAGTAAACAGTCACTGCCTGCACTAATATGGCATATGAACACGGTACAACGTTCAGATCAAACATGGTTGATGGGCAGCCATGGACATAACACAACATGTAGAGAATAGTCGAGTTTCCATGTTCTGAAAAGGAAGATTGTTTATTTTTAATCGTTGTTTTTGAATAAATATAAACATTATATATATATGTTAAACGAGCCGACACGTACATACTCAACGATTTAAGAAGTACAGTACGCATTCGGACGTATCTTGGGATAGTTGCAAGTCTCCACAAACACCCCCGTAATGAACATTGCATAGGGGCTACTACAGGGGAGTGTGCATTGCGTGGTAGTGGAGTATCCCCTGGATAGGCGGCAGATCTGGCATGCGGCAGCTAACTCGATGGAGCACTGGACGCGCGGAAGGGGCAGGCTCAGCATCCGAGGACTTTCTTTCCATCGCAACGAAGCACCCTACGGAGTATTTGATTCCAGTCCAGCGCAAGCCACGTCGCATCGCGTGCATTACAAGACATTCCCAACGAATCGAAGCAGAGGCAATGTCTTGAAGCACCCATCATGCGTCTGGCATTGCGATGGCTGGCCTTTTTGATACCGGCGATTGTGCTGCTCGTCTATCTTCGCCGTACCGACCGATTGCCTTCAAGTCTCAGTGCGGCATCAACGCCGGTGGTCGCCATTCAAGATGAGGAGGGTTCCATTTCGCACAAGACCATTTCCCTCTTCTGGCAGCGCTGGAGTCAACTGATGTACGAGAACCGACCGGAGGGCAACAAGATCAAGATATCCGGCAATGCAGGAACGGTACCGCCGAAAGACGCGAACGGTTTTCGCCAACCTTACAACGACCTTGTCAAGAACACGGCCACCGAAATAGAGGAGATGCGGCGATCGCATCAGCGTTTTCTGAAAGAGCTCGATGCTTCTCTGGATGCCATTGATCATGGAATCTTCAAAGGCCGTGGTGTCGTCATGGTTGGCGGAGGAGAATACTTCGGCCCTGCGATTATCGGGATCCAAATGCTCAGACGAACGGGAAGCACCCTGCCCGTCGAAGTGTTCGTCCCGAATGACAGCGAATACGAGAAGGAGATATGCGAGGAGTACCTGCCAAAGCTAAACGCAAAATGTGTGGTGCTCTCGCATTTCCAACCGGACAATTCTCAACGAGCTGGGGATGTAGTGATCAAGCATTACCAGCTGAAGGCACCGACGCTGTTGCTATCTTCTTTTGCCGAGGTACTCCTGCTGGACAGCGACAGCATACCCTTAGTCGACCCTGACACCACAATATTCGAGGCGGAGCCGTATCGATCGAATGGTCTCATAACGTGGCCCGACTTCTGGGCTGCCACAGAATCTCCAAAGTTCTGGGACATTGCGGGCTTATCCGGATTCCCCGAGGACTTGCCCCCTACATCGAGCGAGTCGGGCCAGCTTGTGATTAACAAGAAGCAGCATCTTTCGACGCTGCTTCTGGCGACATACTACAATCTTTTTGGGTTGGATTTCTATTATCCCCTGCTTAGTCAAGGCGCGTTAGGTCAAGGCGACAAAGAGACATTCATGGCAGCTGCCGTGGCGCTGGGCACCCCATACTACCGTGTCAAGGCCCCTGCAGTAGCCCTTGGAAGACATGACGGCGGAAAGCAGAAAGGCACGGCAATCGTGCAGCACTTGCCGCTCGATGACTATGCGAGTAGGCAAGGAGGCTCTGACAAGATTCGGCCGGCCTTCCTACATGCAAATACGCCAAAGATGAATGCAGGTCATCTGGTTGACGAGGGAGACTTGGTTTCCGTCGATGGAAAGTCTCGCTTGAGGCTTCTTGGACCTAAGGACGAGGCCGAGAGATTGTTTGGATATGACGTGGAAGATACCCTATGGGACTTGTTAGTCCAGACTGGGTGCGAGCTCGCTAGCAGCCTTCATGAGTGGAAGCAAAGAGCACGACTATGTGAGAGGTTGACCGAGCATCATAAATTGGTGTTTGAGAATCGATAGCGACGTACATTAGAATCAAGATCCTAACAAAGGCCCAAGGCAAGGCACCATTTCCAAGATCATGTTAAATATTTACTTGCACAACCCGCCTGCGATAATCATACATATGTTATGTCCCGGCAAGAAACCTGTCTTGCATGCTCATTAACCCCATTCCGTGTTCCCAAATCGTGTTCCTCGTCATGCTCTTGGATATACCATGGGGTGTTCAAAAATGCCCACGGAGACATATCCAAGAAAGTCTGCAATTTCAGGTCTAAGCTGTGCCGACGAAACCACAGCCTGTTTTCCCAGAGTCAAAAGCCACTGCGGCGGCAGAGCAGGCACCCTTGGGCCCTGCACAGCAGCTCGAAGCACAATCAGCATCACTCAAGCACTGCCCCGTAATGAATTGCTGCCCATTTCCTGTGCCAACGTTTTGGCTCCCAGGAGCGGACGTGTCAACACTACCGGATGCGACGTTACCTGTAGCCGGAGCTGCAGCGCCATTGTCTCCAAAGCCACATCCTGTCTTTCCGTTTTGAAATTGAGCTCCAACCCCTGAGCAGATGCCGCCGCCATTGTTGTTAAAGGCACAACACGCTGATGCACAGTCTGCCGAGCTCAGACACTCTCCTCCGATGAACTGTACACCAGCTCCGTTTCCGATGTTCTTAACGCCCGCGGGATCAGGGACAGCAGGACTTGGCACAGCCAAGACACCGACGGCGACTATTCTATGGTGTTAGTGGGTGGTTCCATTGCTTGGGTCGTTCGAGCTTACACAGAATTGCCATTGAAAATGCTACGCGAACCATGATGAATAAGGGGGGGGGGAGGGGAATTAAATAATGTATATGATATTAATTACCACCAGGGTGTGCAAATGATGTTCTTGAATGGACAGATGCCGTGATCATCTGTTACTGGATAACTCATAACCGCCGTCAATCGCCGCGTCTTTATATTTGCTGAGTGGTTCTACCCATCGCTTTTCTAGAAGCTCTGGGCCCCTTGGATCCTATAGGAAGTACTCCGTGAGGCTGAGGTGGTAGCAGCCGTTGCGCCAATGTTTGAGATGACGCTTGTCCATCAAGATCATCTCTCCCCGGACTTTACAGGCTGTGTCATGCAGCAGGGGTATGGCGGGACGATGATTGCACTCTGCAGTAGTTTGACGACGGGATGAATGGGTGATCTGCGTTGACACTTTGTCTTTTTTTTTTTTCTTTCAACTTGACAAAAGAAGCCAAGACCCACCAGAACATTTGCAAGCCTGTTGATGATCACGATCTTCAAGTAGTACTCTGTGTAGTCATATACAGCAAAAAGGTAAAATACTTTGTGGGCAGCTTAGAACATGTCCGTTGGCTTATGCGTCAAGTATTCAACTATTCATCATAAAGTGTCCACAGTGGCAATACTAAGGACTAGAAAGGATGAGGCATATAATCTTGATCCTTCTATTCCTCCTAGAGAGCGGTCTCTGCGCATCCGGTAATATATGTTGCTTTCGCGATCGAATTAGCATCCAAAGCCAGCTTTTCAACCGAGATGGCCAAACGCGTACCTGAAAATGATAAGCTCAATCAGATGCTTAGCCTCTGCCCCACTAACGTGTGCCGTTTCAAGGAGGAACTCCAGAAACATGATAGAGGATACAAAGACGATCATAAACATCTTCAGCGGGCAACATGAGCTTCGCGGGGCGCCCGCCAGCCGCCTTTACCATTATGGGTAGTAGGAAGGGGTAGAAACATGCTCTGTCGAAGGTCTGTCGCATGTTGTGGGTTTTGGATGGGCTGAAACTGTCAACTTAAACGATACCTGCAGCCCATCTGGACGCTCGGGCCTGTGTCATGGTTGCCGCACGGTACCCCCCTCAACTCAAGTACACCACCACGGCAGACGAGGTTCCGCAATCCAGCTGCGATCGTTTATGTGCTTGCAACGAGAAGATGCGCGTGATATGCCCCGAAACCATCTTGCGACTTCCGTGTAATCCTGATCCGTTAATGCATCTGGTCGTGTACTTTTCAAGCCGCCAGTAGTCGAGGTCGGTTTTAATTGCCTCAGAGGAGAGCTGCACACCGTGCTTAAACTGCGCGTCTCGCATCTTTCCACACCTACGGGTTTCGCGGAGACCAACACACAAGAGCTCTTGAATCATCGCCATCTCCAAAAGCATGATTGCTACGTGTCGCCTCTCTGTCGTCAATACGAATACCAGATTTGCTCTCGCACAGCGAGGGGATGGTGCTCAGATCGTTATCCGCGAAGCCTACTGCTTGTTGGAGAATCCCAACGATCATAATTCAGTCCGTCGTGAATGATATCACACGTTCCCGGGCAATTTCTTCATGCTGGCTAGACAACCGCATTTGGAGTTATTTGTCTTTGTAGAGGCCATGGTGCCTAGGTATTGGAAACACCGCAATATCGCAATCAAGGTCCTGCCATACACGTGAAGGTTTCGAGAATGGTGCTGAAATCCCAACGAATGCAGGTGTTATGCAGAGCTGGTGTTTATAGAGCTAGCAAGCCTACTCTGTACATCACAGCACGACAGCGCGCTTAGACGAATCAGCCTGCTTGATATGCAGAGATTGGGCTCAAGCCACTGTACCTTGCTGTGCGTTGAGTCTATCTCAGTAGTTCAGTTTAACGATGTTGATGGCGGCGCGGGTGCTGACACCACTACTCTGTAGTTCTGTCATAAGGTTTGAACTGTTCCAGCCGCACCTTAAATCATCAAGAAAGCCTGCTAGGTCGGTTAGTTGTTCTATACTTGACCTTGCCCATGCCCATATTACAGGTAGGTTTAGTCTTGCGATCAACGGGCTTGATACCAAAATATTTAATCGTCGTAGTTGGCAGTTGCCATGGTGGCTTGTTCTTCCTACTCCTGCTTCATTCCCATGCATCACTGACTGCAACACTTTGACGTCTTTTGCGAGACAGTATCTGGTGTTGCTGGGTGGACTCGGTGATGAAGGAACTCAATTGATGCTCATGTCACATTTGTCTACCAGCGTGTGCTTCCTTTGTCGCACCTTGCGGGAAGGGCTCAAGAAGTGAATAATGTGTCACCAACATCTGACCTCCAACTGAAACCAATGTCTATCCACCATTTTAGTGCCATATTTTGGGCTCAAGCACGTTTCTACACAAATTTACATCTGTGCATTTGCGTCACCATAGAAACTACGCCTCATCTCAGCTAAGGTCAAGTCTTTGAGCTCCGCGCGCACCACATATCATGGACTGGCAGTTACTGATTATGGAACAGTGGCTGATCCTGATTGGTCGCATCGGGCTTCGGTCATGCCACCACGTTGACACTATCGCGCTACGTGCATTGGCACCGAAGGATCTCGCATCGGACCCCCAAGTGAAGGCCGAAGGATATGCAAGATGATAGCAGCCCATTGAAAACCAGCATGAATTCGTCCTCAAATGAATGAGTGCTGTCTAGTTCTCGTCCCAACCACTTGTGTACCTTAGTTGTTACCCATCCACAGCCAGAAAAATAAAAGTGCGAAAGAGAAGAAAATAGGAAACGATGAAGGTTGGCTACATCTATGCGGCGACTTTATCCGCATTCTCCATCGCTCAAGCACAAACGTCAGGTGTATCGGAGACAACGGAGACATCGGGGACAGCAGAAGCTTCGGTGATAACGGACTCGACCATAACGCCGGATACAGCCACCCTAACAACGGACACACCAGCGCTATCAGAAACATCTGCTGCAAGCGATGCATCTGCGACCGATGTTGCAGGCGTTACAGCAACAGATGCTTCACTGGATACTACCGTCGTAGATGTGACGAACACTATAGTCTTAGTATCGGAGATTCTAACTACGATTACCTCGACCGATAGCACTGACACTGTGTTAATAACAACAACAATACCATCGACCACTTCCAACGTTGTGATTACGAATACTACCTCCATAGCAAATGCGACAATTGGTACCACTACCGGTAACAGCAGCTCTACACGATCAACAGCCAGCAGTGCCACACCAATCACACTCCCTACTTCCACAGATGCAGCGCAGTATCTTTCTTTCGCATTTCCTGCAGCAGCACCACAGCCAACATGGGCTACTGGACAATACTATACGATGCTAGCCAGCGTATTATATAGTGTTGACAGGTCATTTGCTCTACGATCAGACTACCAGACCATCATATCCGCCATCGAAAGTGCCGCGGACAACGCTGGAAGCGAGGTCTCTGCTTCGGTGGAAGCATCGGCATGGGGTTGGGGTGTGGTTACCACCAATGCATGGTATCAGACACGCGTACCCGAGCCATTGCAGACTGAGGTATTGGATTATAACAATGCTTGGCACAGCGCAGCCTCGAGTGTACAGGCACTTGCTACTGCCACAGGCGCACAGCCGAGCAGCACGGCTGCAGCAGCTCCGAGATGCACAGGTATGTTGTTTGCGGGCATTGCTGTTGGCGTGGCCGGAGCGATCGTCGGTGCTGCGTAGCGAGTATGGGGGTCTTAGCGCTGGGAGTTGATCACATGAGGTCGACCGGTAGCAAGCGGAATCTGTGGTGCTTTTGTTTATGCGGCCTCGGTGCATCGGTTGTCGGATTCAGAGAGCGTAGCGTGCTTGCTTTAGTAATAATACAGGCTCTCCCTTCCAACTACACTCCCTTACATCGTGTGGTCACGCTTATAGACACATTTGTATTTGTCCCAACTCGGAGCTGCCAAGACGGTTCCATATTGGGGTTACGCCGCGATATATTACCCCCGCATGAGACTGGAAAGCGGTCCCACCAATCACCCGACTATACCGTTACACTGACCAGTCTCACGGGTACGGCGTTCATGAAGCAAGCTGATTCCACAGGATCAAAACCTGGTTGACTTTGGCGGCTATCGTACTCCTGTGCTAGAGAACAGGCCATCGTCATCTCTCATTACGGATGCAGTGCAACCGTTTGCCAAGACAAGTCAGGATATACAACTGTAATGTACTATTCAAAGGAGGCAGTATTCCGAATCAGCCGTGCACGGAATGTATAATAAGCAATAAAGGATTTCAATAATCCCATGCGGCGATCGACAAGATCGTCACATAGTGTTCCTGCTCATCTACCATTCAGTCTCCTGGATTCTTGCGTTAACACCTCAAAATGAAATCGACGTTCTTTGCTACATTGTCTGCTCTGACAGTGCAGAGAGTCACAAGCCATGCGACCTTCCAAGATCTGTGGATCAAAGGCGTGGACTACGGCGCTCAATGCATCAGACTTCCACTGTCCAATAGTCCGGTTACCAATGTCTCATCTAACGACATTCGATGCAACGCAGGCACTTCACCTGTAGCATACAAGTGTAACGTGGCTGCTGGAGATACAGTTACCATTGAAATTCATCAAGTCCGTCCCCCTCGATAACGCATGATTTTACGTACACTAATATGTAGCAGCAACCCGGCGACCGCACCTGCACCACTGAAGCCATTGGTGGTGCCCACTATGGACCTGTACAGGCCTACCTCAGTGCCGTAGACGACTCCTCGACCGCAGATGGATCGGCCGGCTGGTTCAAGATCTACGCTGATACCTGGGCGAAAAACTCGGCGGGCTCATCCGGTGACGATGATTACTGGGGGACCAAGGACATCAACACATGCTGCGGCAGACTCGACGTCAAGATCCCGGCCGATATCGCCGCGGGCGATTACCTCCTGCGAGCCGAAGCTTTGGCCCTCCACACGGCTGCCAGCAGTGGAAGTGCTCAGTTCTACATGTCTTGTATCCAGCTAACGGTCTCTGGGTCGGGATCCGCTAAGCCGTCCACCGTCAACTTACCCGGTGCTTATGCTGCGAGTGATCCAGGTATTCTGGTGGACATTCATGCCGCCATGACTACATACATCGCCCCGGGTCCAACAGTCTACTCCGGCGGGTCGACGAAGAGTGCCGGAGCCGCATGTCAGGGATGCGAAACTACTTGCACGGCCGGCGCAGGGGCATCTGGCACAGCAACAAGTGTGGTTCTCCCGACTGCGTCTGGCGGATCAAGTGGTTGTACTGTCGCCCTTTATGCGCAGTGTGGTGGTAACAGTTATACCGGCTGCACGAATTGCTACGTAAGTTGTTTGACGCTCACTTTTTGCAAACGTCTGCTGACTCTGCCTCTAGCAAGGAACGTGTACTAAACTAAATGATTACTACTCACAATGCGCATAGGCTCTTTCGTACAGAGCATTAGATATGCATAGTCAAGCCATAGCCAGAAATACTTCAGTCGATACTTTTTTGGCCGGACCCGCATGTTATTGATCCTTGCTAAACATCCACCTCTTCTTCATCACTAACTTCTATTGTTACGAACATAAGCAAGCTCTTCTGAACGTGTGATATATCACCACGGTACGATAAGTGCCTACTAACTCGTCCCGACCGCCATGGCGCTCATCATGGAGACTACCTACTACGAGCTTCGTGTGTAGTTTTATCGAAGAAGCCTTCTCCCGGAATACCGCTTCGCTATACAGATGAACCGGCAAGCATCTTGCTTCTTGTGTCTGAAGTGGAGGCAATGGTTTCATAGCGGGAAGATGCGGGTACGATCTTATCCCTCTATACATCGGTAATAGTCAGGGACGTTGTACGTGTAATAAACACGAAGATAATTAATTTATAAGAGTAAAACTCGTCTACGTATTAAAAGGTACTTTCTTATACTTGTTTCGGTTTAGTATTTATTATCGATTACTATTATTTAGTACCTTCCCTTTAGGGCTGGTTAGCCTTAATCGCTAAGACGCCGGGTGAGTCATGTACCGCGGATGATGAGCGGGGCATTAAAGTGGCATTAAAGTGGCATTAAAAGTGGAGTTTTCATGGCGGGCCCGACTGCTCGCATCACCCTATAACCATCCCTAACGAGTCCTGTCGCAGACCTTAGCCTAGAATCACCAACGTGTCTTGACTAAACTTTCGAAGGCGGATTGTATTGTCTGGGCCTTTTGGAAAAGCGGCGAAACCTTTGAGTCGGTTATGAGCGAAAGCGATCTTCCAATCGACCTACCGACCCGGCCATGATGGACTTACATGGTTTGAACGTATCCTACAAACGCGACACTTCCGACATCGCGTTCGGCCCGCTGAGGGGTGATGTGTTCGACTTCACGCTGCTGTTCGAGCAGAGCATTCTCGGCATCCTCCCCTCTGCCTTGTTCATCTTGGTTTCCATAGCCCGGGCGACATGGCTGTGGCAGAGGGAGACCTGTGTGCGTGCCGGATGGCTTCTGTGGGCTAAGTTCGTAAGTCGTCCGGCGGGAACGGGGACATCCAGTGTGGTCAATATGTTTAATGCCCTTCTGCACACAGGCAGCAGCCACAACGTTGATTTGTTTCCACAGTGCCCTCGTTGCGCTCTGGGCGCTTCCGGGAACAGTTGGAACGCAGGTGTCACTCGCTGGCTCTGTCCTGGATCTCATCGGATCGTTGGCCATTGCCGTGCTGCTGTACACAGAACATCGTCGATCTATCAGTCCGTCGACTCTCTTAGTCAGCTATCTCGCCCTCTCCATCTTGCTCGACCTCGCCCAGACCAGGACACTGTTCCTGCGATCCCCAGACAGTGGCCCAATACGGGCCTTATTTACCGCCTCATTGGCAACGAAGCTGGCCCTTCTGTGTCTTGAAGAGCTGCAGAAGCGCCCCTTGGTGACCGACAAGACCAAGAACCTCGCATTGGAGGTAATTAGTGGCCCCATCAATCGGTCGGTCTTCTGGTGGCTGAATCAGCTGTTTTTGAAAGGCTTCAAAGGTTTGCTCCAGGTCGGAGACTTGGGCAGTATTGACCAAAAGTTTGAATCAGCTAAGCTCTTATCAAAACTTGACGGTGTCTGGCAGGCAAGCGACAGAAGCGGGAAACATGTCCTCATCATTGCGACTCTTTCTGCCTTCAAGGTCGCCTTCCTCGCTCCAGTTATCCCTCGTCTTTGTCTCGCTGGCTTCGGCTTTGCCCAGCCTTTTTTAATTAACCGAGTTGTGAGCTCTGTCGGCGATAGCGATAGCGATCAACGGAATGCTGGTGGAATTGCCGTTGGATTGATTGGTGCTACATGTCTGGTCTACCTAGGGCTTGCCGTGAGTTGGGTCAACCCCTAACGAAGAGATGCCGTCAAACTGACTTCTACCAATAAGATATCACGAGGTATCTACAACCATCTCATATTTCAACTAATAACGATACTTCGAGGAAGCCTCGTCTCCTTGATCTTCAAGAAGACTATCGATCTTGATACTATATCCGCAAAAGAGGGCGCCGCAGTTACTTTGATGAGTACCGATGTTGACGGCATTGCGACTGGTATTCAGGAGATGCATGAGATTTGGGCAAGCGTTGTCGAGCTCGCAGTTGCCGTCTACCTGCTGGAAAGACAGATTGGGCCTGCCTGCTTCCTTGTTGTAGTTCCAGCTGTTGGTAAGTGAATCTTAAAGCTTAATCAGAAAGCTCTCGGCTAAGTGTGTGTACCTAACCTTAGCGTCTAGCGTTGCCACGAACTACGCTACCGATGGCATTGGCCCAGCTCGAGGAATGTGGAACCAAGCCGTACAGGAGCGAGTCTCTATCACCTCATCAATGCTGTCGCAGATCAAGGGGCTGAAGATGATGGGGCTAACCGACTACATTGCTAAATTGATCCAAAGCCTTCGGGCCAGCGAGCTCGAGCTGTCGAAAAAGTTTAGAGCTTTTATCATACGGATCGTCATGATAGGTACGTTGTATCACACATGCACGGAACGTAGACTGATATAGTTAAGCCAATTTCTCGGACCAAATGACCCCAGCAGTTGTAATAACGTCAGCTGTATTTTGGACAAGATCTGGGCCCGATGCATTCACGGTTTCCGAGGCGTTCACCGCTCTATCCATCGTAGCGCTTGTCGCATCCCCCATGGCCAACCTTATGGGATCAATTCCGAACTTCAAGGCATCTGTTGCTTGCTTTAGTCGGATCCAGGCCTTCTTGGTGTCGGAGGGCTACGAAGATACAAGGATCTACACTATTGGTAGAAACCCATTCTCGTCCTCAAGCGAGATCGATCAAAATGTTATCTCACCACAAAGGCAAGAACAATTAGATATTGAGCTCACCTCGGTTCGAAATCCATCCTCCACTCAGCTCGTCCTGGAACATGCCAGTTTCACGTTGAAGGGCCAGACAGAGCCTGTGCTTCAGGATATCACTGTATCGCTCCAAAGGTCTAGCTGTACAATGCTCGCTGGCCCTGTGGGCTGCGGCAAGTCTTCCCTTCTTAGAGGTATCCTGGGTGAGATACCCCTCTCTAGCGGGACGGTTAGGGTCGAGGACGTCGGCGCATCGATAGCGTACTGTGACCAAACTGCTTGGCTCCGGAACATCTCCGTCCGTGATAATATTATTGGCCAGGGACAGTTTGATGAGAGGTGGTATGCCTCCGTGTGTCACGCCTGCGCACTCAACGCCGACATCTCTCAGTTTCCTCTAGGCGATAAAAGTTTGGTTGGGAGTAAGGGTATCACTCTTAGTGGTGGACAGAAACAGCGAGTAGTAGGTGCGGCATCGAGTGAGCGACCCTGATATCTAAATATGCTGATACAATTTCACTTTCTTTGTATAGGCCATCGCTCGCGCATTATATTCGCGGAGGACGATTGTGTTGCTCGATGACGTCTTCAGTGCCCTCGATACTGTTACGTCTCGAGTTGTCTTCAACCGCATCCTCGGAGCGGATGGACTCCTGCGAAAGCAGGGCGCAACAGTGCTCCTAGCGACAAACGCAGGTACGTGAGCTACGGCGAACTGCAGCCGGATGCCGTGTGATATTTTAGCTGCCACTGACAGATTTTCAGTTCACCAACTCCCTTCCGCAGACAATATTATCGTGCTAAGCACACCCGGTCGCATCGCGCAGACCGGGAGCTTTGCCGACCTGCAGGCCCAAGACGGCTACGTGAAAAGCCTCGCGCTAGAAGCCTGTTTCAGCCATGAGGATGACGATGCGAGAGAGGGGGATACCAACACATCCGCTGATCCGCCCCTTGTAACAGCTGCTGAGGAGGATGAGAGTGACTTGGCACGACAGACGGGTGATCGCTCGTTATACAAATTCTATCTGAAGTCCGTCGGTTTACCCCGATCAATTGGGTTTCTACTTCTTGCAATTGGCTATGTCACCGTGGGAAGAATGCCAACTATTTGGTACGTACTGTCTCTCTAAATTGCCTGGCAAGCTCCTTGCCTCCAGGACCAGTTTGACAACAATTATAATGTAAACGCTACAATAACTAACCAGGAAAGTCGCACAGGGTACGCATATGGACCGAGCATGGCACGGACCAGGATCGTGGCGCCTACTTCGGCGGCTACATTTCCTTCTCTATATCAACCATTATTCTCTCTGGTGTTATAATCTGGTTCACCATGTTTTTGGTTATTCCAAAATCAGCTAAATATCTTCACTGGCTCCTATTAGACGCAGTTGTTAAAGCGCCGCTGTGGTACTTTACTACTACGGACAGTGGTGTCATCCTGAACCGCTTTAGCCAAGACATGACGCTAATCGACCAGGCACTCCCGATGGCTTTCTTTACCACGGCTACAGACTCGCTCGCTCTTATCGCCAATGCTGCCATAATTGCGTCGGGCGCACAATACGTTGCTACGGTAATTCCATTGTGTATCGCACCGATGTACTTCTTACAGAAGTTTTACCTTCGCACATCGCGTCAGCTCCGACATCTCGATCTCGAGTCCAAGTCGCCGCTATATACACACTTCACTGAGACACTTAGTGGCGTGGCAACTATTCGAGCATTCGGCTGGCAGCAAGGCTTTCAGGAAGAGAATTTTCGGTTCCTCGACCAGTCCCAAAAGCCTTATTATCTCCTGTTCTGCATCCAACGATGGTTGAACGTGGTAATGGACTTGTTCGTTACAGGCATCGCTATAGTTCTGGTGAGCTTTGCTGTTGAGTTTACGAGTATAACATCCCGCGGCGCGATCGGCCTTTCTATGGTGACCCTTATTGGGTTTAACAATAGTCTCTCAAGGATGATAAATTCATGGACGAATATGGAAACATCCCTTGGCGCCATCGCTCGATTGCGTGACTTTGTACGAGATACTCCCCAGGAGGACTCAATAGCACAATCTTTAGAGCCGCCGAAATCGTGGCCCTCGACTGGTGCCATTAAGATTAATGGCCTCAATTCTACTTACCAGTAAGTTATTAAGAGGCAAGCCATTTAAGTATACCTAGGTTCTGACAAGGTTGTAGCTCAAGAGATGAGACGATACTTCATGACATATCGCTCGAGATTCAGCCAGGCCAAAAGGTAGGAATCTGCGGACGTACAGGAAGGTATGTACTCTCTAGGACACGTATTCTTAGATCCCACTCTAGACAGCGGCTTACATGTCATACGATAAGCGGTAAGAGTTCGCTGCTACTAAGCCTCCTTAAACTTCTGGAAACCCAGTCCGGGTCCATTACAATCGACGGACTCGATCTCGCGTCGGTACCGAGTGCAGTGCCTCGAACCCACATCGCAGCCCTACCCCAGGATTCCGTCACGCTGCCTGGCTCCGTCCGTACGAACCTCGATCCTTTGGAGACGGTTGTTGGTGACGAGATTCTTATCGATGCACTGTCTCGAACTGGCGTGTGGGAAACCATCAGTAGCCGCGGTGGTCTCAATGTAAACTTCGAGAGCCTCGGACTATCTCACGGGCAGCAGCAGCTCTTTTGCCTAGCTCGGGCCCTACTAAGCAAAAGCCCTGTTGTGCTTCTTGACGAAGCCACTAGTAGCGTTGACCACCATTCGGATGAACAAGCGCAAAAGGTACTGCGGGAGGCATTCAAAGAGAAAACCATGTTGGTAGTAGCGCACAGGCTGGAGACGATCGGGGACCTGGATCTCGTTGTGCTCATGGAAAAGGGACGGATCGTAGAGTTGGGTGACCCTCGTGAACTGAAGAGCAAGCCTAACTCACTTTTCCGGACGCTTTGGGAAAGCCGACACGGTTGAAATGAGTATCTGCAAAAGCCCTGTCAATTTAAGCTACGGATTACGCTCTATACTAGTTATGCCTGTGTATGAAAGATGAATAACACCAGGTCGGTCTATTTATAGGGGCCTATTCAAATGAGTGCTATCGATAAAGGGCGACCGGTGCGAATGGTCCGAAGAAAGCGATCTCGCCCGGGCTGTAATTTATCCACTGAAACGCAATTCCGATGGCAATTCCAGCAAGTAATTGCTTCTCTTGACACAGACTGCATATCGCAACTTCAGATCTGGGTGGGCAGATTCTATCCCTTACAGTAATAAACACGTCTGTCAATTAAATCTCATAACGTTTTATATAGTACCAGTATTGGCGGCAAGCTTAGTATACTATCATTCAGGAATCCCATATTAACTGTGAAAACAGTCTTGACGGTTCAGATAGGTTAAATAAAAAATTAAAAAATTGCTAGACTTGAGAGTAGGCTATATTGCTGATACTATTTAACCGTAGCTGGCTGTCTTTACTATAGCAGGCTTTCAAGGTGAGAGTGTATACAATCTACCATGTATCTGTTGCAGTACCCTCACTTATTATTCCGTAGATAGCATACCAACAACGGATGGCTGTAGACTTCTCACCCTCGGTGCCAGCCTTGTAAATGGCGTAACTCTGGCGCTTCCCCACGGATTCCTCACACTCGGTACCAGTCTTAAAATTGGTGCTCCGAGCGGCGCTATGGGCCAAGTTTTGTTAGTGTTCAAAGAGAGCAGTTGAAAAGAACGAAGACTGCGGAAAATGTAGAGGCGAAAGCAACGAATGATTCAATTGAACTAACCGTAGTCCACTGTCTTATATAAAAGCTTGAACACTCGACTGCTTCTAGCAGTTGCCCCGCCATTATAGATTTTTCTAGCAGGTATAGAGTTTTCAAATAAGCTCCACCTTCCTGCCAAATCTTGTCAGACAAGAAAAACAGAATCGCCGTCGAAGGAGGCACATAAATTAACCCGATCGCCTCACTAGGCGATAACAAGGGCTATGAACCGTGAGGACTTGATGAATGTATGACGATTGACAAGAAACATAATAGAGAGGATATAAGTATGTAAAATTACCATGGAGTTCTCGTCTAAGGCTGTCTACTATTTGTAACTCTCATGTTGCGCATGTTTCAACACTGTTTGTAGTCTCTTTGCTGGGGGTATCTGTCTCATTCTCTATCCAGCGCCGATGCCTGTTCACTCGAACCATCAAATAACCAGCTCATGACCCAGAGCCAAGTCGCCCACACGACTCAGGAATACAGCCTGGGTCTCATCGATGTCGCCATAGTCATATCCCTCGCATAGATCTGTAACGACTGCTTCGACCTTTTTGTCCATGTTATGAATGCGAATTATCTTGTTTCAGATGGGTGCGGTGTTGGGATTGGCGCAGTACCCATATTTATGAGGATTCATGGCGACAATGAGTTGGTTTCTGTGGTTGACTTCGCCACATGCGCCAGCATTGATGCCGAGTCCGCCCTCCTCGTCGTACCAGATCATCTTGTCGTGGGACATATTGCGTGCTCGAATATGATTCCTGTGGTGTCTAGGCACGGCAACGGTTTGAGGTACGAGCAAATTTGCCAATACGAGTGTAAATAGCATGTCGAAGAAGACTTTTGAAGTTACAGTGTACTTCGTTGTGTGGTGGTTGTTTCTCTTGAGTTATACGAGGTAATCATGGGATGTGTTTTAACGTGAGAAAATTGAGTGTTTGATTTGAGATTGATGTATGGTTTGAATTTCGTGGGCTGGTAACTAAGCCGCTTCGATCACCATCTTCATCTACACCTAATTGTTTCGTGTCTGCCTTGAGCTTGAATGACCAATCAGTGAATCTATCGGATGATACCTTATTCCGTTTCTGTATTAGTTACTATTACATGCTCCAAAGTTTGCTTGTAACAACTCTTGTGAGAATTGACACGGGCAGATGGGCAGGGCATATTTAAAGGTAAGCTTCGCTCTTCTTGAGGTAACTAATGTCTGGTACGGGGTATGGTTATCAATCTTTAAACACTTGACGAAAGTTTTTCTATCAAGATACATTGCCGTTGAAAGTACAAACCTCAGCGCATGTGGAAATCTAAGAGTCATGATGAGACCGGCGTCTGACAACATCGACCTGCTTAGAGTTATCTAAAATTGGTGAAAGCTAGGAACGCAAGAGTACAAATGTGGCAGACAAGAGTTTTATCTTTTTGACGTAGTTCAATATATATCTGGCAATCCGGTAAATTTCCTCCGGTGTCTTTTGAGGGCTCTTGAGCTCTGCGCAGTTTTGCCAGAACTGACCGAATCATCTGTCCGGCTGCAACCATGCAGGAAGGTTCTAAGACGCCTACCTACTAATACGATAATATGGATATCGAACGCATCATCGCATTGAACTCAACATATATATGAGAATATCAATCTAGCAGTGAAAATATTTACCTTTGCGCTGCACACTATGTGCCTCACCCATGTCTAAATGCCTCACGACATGATACGAAGGTTAGGTTAGTGATGAGTGAACGAATTTTGTACATGCAGATTGTATTTATGGCCCCTGTGTAACCTAGCTAAGTAAACACGCTCGTTATGGGAGTATTTTCCATTGTGACGGTCGAGACGTTAGTCATATTTGATACGTGGAGCTCGGGGTGGTCCATAGGCTATAAATAATTTCATGGCTCATCCCAAATGCCGGTTTCAGAGACGCTAAAGTTATCAATGATCCATTTTCGACTCCGCCTATGTAACGGTTAGCACGTTATGGCCTGTGAGCAATAGTGAAACTGTCTATAATTATAGCACAATAATGGCGTCATTAGGCAGGCGGCCCGTATTTCCATTAGCCTGCATATAGAGCAATCTAATGCATATAAGACGGGGATCCTAAGACTCGCGACTGGACGAACTCCATACGAATCATACATGGCATAAACATGCATCTACCTGCTTGATGGCATTGTAACCTAAGCATGTAGGCTCGTATTTCAGCACCAGCTATTGGGCGGTAACTTCTCTGGACCATATATGGCACAGGCATGGGCCCACGTATTTATTGTGACATTGTGACCTAAGGAGGGCAAATAATCATCAAATAGTCTAAGATTGAGCTTATCTTGCATAGTATTTGTAATGCCAATGCGATTAAACTGTGTGTAATAACGTTCTTTGCTTGCAACACAAACATTAAACCGTCATGCTCATTAGTTCGTCTCGAGGCCAAAGAAAATGAAATTTGGCTGGGGAATCTAGTCAATTATATTTAAGAACGATTCCGAGGCAATAATTGAAAAGGGGGATTTATCAACGCGCCCGTATTGCATCCTCTTGCTTAAGGAGGGTCGGACTAGCGGCTATGGCGAACGACAATCTGCTTCTGTAAGCGCGCCCTTGATATTCATCTTGACCTTTTTACCTATTGATATTTAGGGTCGGCTCTATGGGCCACATTGGCGGTGCCGCTCTGGACGAGCTTGTTAGGACGTATCCCGAACTCCAGATCAATGCGGTCGTCCGATCGGAGAAGGATTTGGCTATTTTAGAGAAGCAGTACCATCATGCGAACGTGAAAGTCGTTATTGGTAGTCTTAAGGACATAGGACTCATGGAAAGTCTGTCAAGAGATGCAACCATCGTCCTCAGTGTGTTCCTATAGATTTACTATTTAGAGGCATTTATCTGATAATCACTAGATTGCGGTCCGGATGTCCCCAACCGTCCTGGAATCGAGGCGCTGCTTCGTGGTCAAGCGGCAAAAGTTAGAGAGACGTTTTACATTGGCACCTCTGGAGCAGACATAATATGGGACGCACCAACGGGGGAGACCGAAGGGCGCATTTGGGACGATGTTGCCAATGTAGACGAGATTTTCGCGCTACCAAACAAGTCGCACATCCCCACGGATCGTATTGTGCTTGAGGCCAACACGGCTCTTCTCCATAGCGCCATTGTCTCGCCTGGCTTCGTTACAGGCGTGAGCCCCAGCTCCACGCACCCTACACCGCTTACATTTCCTGACTGGTTATATGTCGTGAAGGCCCTCGACAGTGGGGTGACCATATCGAAAGGTGTGAACAGGATCAGCTTTGTGGACGTGAAGGAGCTGGGACGGCTTTACACGGCTCTTGTGGGTGACGCATTGAAACGACTCCAGGGAGGGCAGTACGGCACTGAGGAGATTGCGGTCTGGGGTCCAAAGTCGTATTACTTCGGGAAAAATCTGGAGGTATCAGCACGGGAGTTTATGATCGTTCACCTTATACCGGCTCTGAAGAAATATGGTGCGCCATATCCGAGCTCCGAGG
This sequence comes from Truncatella angustata, assembly GCF_020726525.1. Taxonomy (NCBI): domain Eukaryota; kingdom Fungi; phylum Ascomycota; class Sordariomycetes; order Amphisphaeriales; family Sporocadaceae; genus Truncatella; species Truncatella angustata. Next base: position 7,904,324 of record NW_025763382.1, on the reverse strand, counting down.
AGGTCAAGGAAGCCACCACCAAGACAATATTGAGGGTGATCATGGAGAGGCTTGGACTTGCGGGTGATGTTAATGCTGAAAGGTCTAACAGCTACCGCGCCGATGTGCTTGGTGTGAATATGAGAATAACTGGAACAAGGGCTACGAAGGCGCTTGGGTTCGCTTGGGCAGACGGTGATGCGGGCATCGACGAAGCTGTTAGAGCATTCCTCCGCAGATAAACCGGCGTAACTTTGATACAACCGTCAAAGTAGGAATTAGATAGCGTAGCTGGTCATCAAGACAGCCGCGGTGACATCAACTGTCCCGTTACTCACACTGTCGTTTTTGAAATAAAACTAAATAGTTTGAATTAAGAGTCGTTGATATACAACTATTCGTCACGCCGATCTTTGTCCCACTTTGCAAATATCATTGGATAGTAAAGTATTACGGTATAAATTAGGATTCGTGTTTCAAACTAGATGTAACATGACTTGATTATTCACATTAATGGACTCTACGTCAATAACGTTGCAAAAAGTCTCTATAAGATTGAAAACTGAAGAGAAGGAAATAGAACAAAAAATAACGTGCCCCCGGTAGCCCAAAAAGCCCTCAATGTACATCCCAGCGTTATCGTTCACGGTCTGAAGTGTTGACAGGTCAAGCGTTTCGTAGATACCTTAAAAAACTCCATGCACAGACTGGGTTCGAACCAGCTACCTGAGCCTTTCAAGGAGAGCTGGCAATACTCTAATTAGACTATGTACCCGCAAAGGTGGTCCTGTGTGCTGTCGTTGGGAGATCTTCTGCTAAATAAAAATAAGTAAGCACAGAGATTCTCATAATCGATGACTTAGGCACCAACCTGGACAACCACACTGTGTAGCCTTCAGTAGAGCAGAGGTTGGCTTTGTTCTTCACCAACCAGTCCTGTTTGGGGCTGGGTATCATTGGCCCAACTCCTCCAGCGAACAATAGTCCACTCGGAGGTAGGCCGCTTTGCACCAGCTAGGAATGAACTTGCAGGCACCAAATTGAAATCCAACTGGCGTGTGTCCGTTGGCAACATACATCTTGCCATATAAACCAGGCTTTTGCACATCGACGCGCGTTGCACCGTGGAAAGAGCCATTGCAAAAAGATCCATTTTCTATCTTCGCAGAAATGCACCAGCGGGCGTACCGATCTCACTTCCGATATTCTTGGGATACAACCAGCGCCCAGATATTTCTATGGCCCAAATATAGCTCGTGCCGTCGTCACATTGACAAATATTCAAATAAAAATATCTTGGCCACTCTCACTTGAATCCGGAGTCAAACAGTGCTAAATGGGCATCATTTCCAGCGCTCAAGGTGATTTCAGGACGTAGTGAACCTAGCAAGGACAGCGATGGCACGCCCATCAAGCCAGAACTAGCGCAATCTCATTTCATGCCTCGCAATCAGCCGCCTTCGCCTTGTGGAAAGTTGGTTAGTTATAATGACCTGGTGATGCGTTTATTTGGACCGCAATCGATGGGCAATTTGCTCGGTTCCCACACACCGAGATCTTTACGAGACCAAGGGCTATGAATACCGGACAATGATCGACGAAGAAGCTGCCATGGCAAGACACAAAAAACGTGGGTTTGATTGTATATACTTACGTCCATGTGGATGAGCGCGAGGTTGCTTATCTGTCTCTCAAACACAGTTTCGAAGGCCCCATGCCCTCGATTTTTCCTGTAAGTGGTGACCCGTGGGAGCTGCTGAAACGGCTTAGTATCAAATATGCACCCACGATGAGTATTTGCGTCGAGATAGGCTATGCGTTAGGAAGGAATTCCGTCGCTGCGGCATTGTCGAATATGATTTGTTGGCTTGCTGAAGCGCTTGCTATCCAGCTTGCCTACAATCGACCACAATATAAAGAACCGAAGCAGCTTCTTGGAGACGACTAGCATGGTAGAGATGATGGTAGTGGTTGCGGTGTTGGGTTGACGGTCATACCTACTCGGTTCTGATTTCTTCTTTTGATGGATGCAAGTATCGCGCCCCATATCTCCATTGCTTGCTATGCCAGCTGATTCCAACCTTTAAATCTGGTGTCGCCAGTATCAATTTAATTCTGAGAAGCTTGATGGATTTGAAAACGTCAAGACCTAATATTTGAAATGATTTGGAGACTTTACTGTTTACCAAGTTAAATTTGTCATTTATACCGTCCTACGCTACGAATCTGGAGAAGTAACAAAGACTCAAACTGAATAAAAGTAAAGAAAAAGAGATTGAAAAAAGAAAAAAGGAAAGAACACGCATTATTTCTCGAATCTTGAAAAGACTATGTTATTTATTCCTGCTTCTTCTTAACCGAGTGCCACTCAGTAAAAATAGATCCCACAATGGTGGCAGCGCAAAGGCCTAATGGCAGATACAGTGTCTGTGTGACGGCCTCGTCGTATCCTAGAAGAACGTCCCGTAGGCGATCATTTCCTACGATCTTACGTATCTCAGAAAGGCCAGCACCTTTCAGTAAAGTGGCATTAGTCGACGGGCTGAAGTATGCAACCTCTTCAATAAGTCGATTTTGAAACAAAGCGGCTGAAACGACGATCCAAACAGCATTGCCCATAGTAGCCCCAAAGTACAGTGTTGCAAGACCTGTAGAGAGGTCCTTGGAACTCATAGTTGTCTGCAGGGAGATGATTGGCGTCTGCAGACCAAACCCCATGGCAACGCCAAGAAAACCAAGAAGGCAGGCGGCCTTGACTGGCTCGTCATCCAGGCCGATGGTCGTGAGTAGACCAGAAGCGATGGGAGCCAATATAGTCGTCGCAATCATAAAAGCTTGATGTGTTAAACCAGCACCAATACTTTGAATAGCCGAAACTTACGATTATAATAGCCAATTTTGGTGATCCCAAAACCACCAATCAGAGTACCAATGGTCATGCCTACTAACATGGGCAACATGAGCAATCCAGATTGTGTTGCAGTGTATCCTTTTACACCCTGGAAGTAAATGGTAATGTAATACTCCGTAACAGCCAGAGTACTGTTTACGCATGAAGTATACCAAGTCCCAGCGAGGACTGACCGCATTTTTAAGATTCGTGGTGGGAGCGTCCCTGCCTCCTGTAGCCGATGTTGGCGCCATCCAAACCCAACGAGGAGACCTACGAAGAGAATAATTAAGATCACGATGCGCGGATCATTCCAGCCAAACCTAATACCTCCCCATTGCAACGCAATAAACAAGCACGTCAAAGACGGCACCATCAGTACAGTTCCCAGCGCATCGAACCCCTTGACCTTCTCCTTCCAGGTAAGCTCCGCGCCGGACTGTTTGTTGATCTCTTCGAAGCCGAAGAAAATGAGCAATATTGCAGCGACACCGAACGGGAGGTTGATACCGAAGCAGCCTCGCCAGCTGATCCAGTCAATCAATGCACCTCCGACGATGGGTGAGCTGACGATGCCGACCATCTGCGATGCGCCCACAGCCGTAGTCCACATCGGTCTCTTATGCTTCGGGAAGCACTGATTTAGGATCATGAGAGACCCCTGCTGCATCCCTGCTGCTCCAATCCCGGCGATGGCCCTGCCGAGGATGAAGAACCAAGACGTGGGAGCCACGGTACAGAAAAGCGACCCGAGCTCGAATATGATGACAGAGACCAGGTACAGCCACTTCACCGAGGCGATGCCGTATATTTTGCCGAAAAAGAACCCAAAGCTGGCGGCCATGACCGAGTACGCTGAGGAGTACCACCCAATGTCCTCGATAGCCTTGAACTGGTTTGTCACGCTGGGTACCGTAGCCGCGACAATGGTGAGGTCTAAACCATGTAGCATGGAAACCGTGAAGATCGATATCATGGCGGACCAGAGCTTGATGCCTGTGGGATATTCTACTTCGTCATTGTGTGCGCCGCCGTCAACTTCGAGTTGTTCTACGGGATGTCCCACAGCAACCCCAGATATGATTTCTCCAGCAGGACCATCTTTTCTGGGGACAGTGTCGCCTTCATGTCGTAGAAGATTGCCAGTCATTTTGCGCTTGTCTCGGGTTGTATTTCAAATGATCAAATGCCTTCGTAGCGAATATGCCATATTGTTGGAGTTTATGTAGTTCGCAACTGACTTTCGTTACAGAAGTTTTAGAGAATCATCCACCAATCATGCAATGAGTCTTCGGTTACGTCAATGCACTTGCGCAGCGCTGCATTGAGTTAAGCACAGGCTCGAAGCAGAACATGGATTATCAGGCAGCAGTATATTTCTCTCTACCTCCAGGTTCAGACATATAATCAATTACGCGTACCTACTGCAACGCAACGTAATCATTGTCGTCCGTTTATACAATGACCGTTTCCACGATGCCAGCCAGGTACGAATTGCAAAAGACACGGATGCTACTCGATGCAATTGCGCAGCGCCAAGCAACAAGCTCGTCGATGCCTGCTTCCTAACCATATCAGCTTCGGTAGACATCTTCATTGCCCTCTCAAGATCTGACAAACTTTCGGCTAGTGGGGGCGCGTATAAGCCACAGCTGAAACGGGATTCTTCTCGTGTCAATTATTTTCAGAAAATAATAATAGAAGTGGTCAGTATCAAGAAGATTCATAATAAAAGAGAGCCTGTAATAGTCAAGGAGTGCAACACTCAAATTAAGCCGCAATTCTTCTTGATGTAGACGTTGCAGTCAAGCGCAGATTCAATACAATATTAGCGGGGATTGTATGGTGAGGACTGCGACGTATGTGCATTTCTAATCCTAAAAGCGTGGATCGACTACGCCAATGTTTCACACGTCAGACGTGCAGAAATTACGGACTACGTGATAGAATAATAAAGCTGCTCACCACCGCAACTTGACTGCAGATTTTTATGGTCATCTAGAAATCTTAGTTGAGCGGGTGCTGTAGGACTTTCCGCAGCAATACAACTGTCTAACTCGTGGCAGACGTGGTATGTTGGCCCGTCAAGGCAGCATGAACCGCGCTGATCGCGTGCCTAGTTTCATTCTGAGCGACACCCTCGAGTCACATTGGCGGCGACCTTGTGAAAAGTTCTCTGGCTTGATTGACACCACCATTGATGGTTTGGCCGGCCTGAAACATTCCTCGGAGACATTTTTTGCCAATTGCGTAAATGGCGTTCTTCAGTTCTTCGCGCTCAACTACATAGAGAGAAGAATATCGTGGGATACTAAACATATCCACAACCCTCATATCACGACCAGCGAAGCACTCAGGGGCGTAGTTCCCTCCAGGCCGGGTCCCTTTGCCAGGATGGACGTAATAGGAGCCGGCTACTCGAGAACTGGCACGTTATCCGTGGTAATTGCTCTCGAGAAGCTCCTAGGCAAACCAGTGTAATATGGCGGGTCTCGTACTTTTGGTGGTGGAGGATGTACGCCAAGATTGGCCCCTTCCAGACGGCGTAAACTTTTTTGACATCTCATCCAGCCTACTTCCAAAACTGGATGCGACTGATTGAAGCCAAGCAGGCGGGAGACCAAGAATTGGCTTTTAAACTTCTGCGCGAGGTCACAAATGGATATTCAGGCTGTACTGATATGCCACATGTCATGATGATTCCAGAGTTGGTTGAACTTTACCCGGACGCAAAAGTGGTCTTGGTCACTCGAAACCCCGGACGCTGGTGGACTAACCTTAAGATATAGGTATCGCGCCACCATTCTGTATCCACAAAATCGGGTGCTAATGGCCGAAGGCATTCATAGGGCAAGCCACGCCTTGGTACGTAGCAGTACTCACGTACCCGATTCCAGGCTTGAGGTATCTGCCTCAGTTCATGAACGCGTACTTCAAGGAGACCGCAATGCTCTGGGAAAGGGCGGCAAGACGCCTGGAGAATATGGGCCAGGTCTGTCACTGACCTCATCTTCTCGGCCTTACCTAATGTGATGCCAGAATTGTTGGAGGTATACAATTGCGAGGTGATCAAGTTGGTCCCCAAGGAGAGATTGGTGGTCATAGATATCAAGGACGGCTGGGATCCTCTGTGCAAATTCTTGGGGAAGACAGTGCCGAACGAGCCGTTCCCTCGCGTTAACGAAGCCGAAGCCATTGCAAAGACGGGCCGTGGGCTTATAGTCAAGTTTGTGCTCATCTGGCTCAATATCATTGCCGTACCAGGTATTTTGCTCTCATCAGCCCCGAACGTCTGGTCGGTCAAACCTTGTTTCTAGGTATTGTGGCTTAATTAAGGGGAAGCCGGAGACCATTGCTTCTTGAGATCGACAGTCTTTGAGCGGGCGATTTCGCTACTATCACAGACGACATAACCCAAAAATCTGATCGGACAGGTGGTAGAGTTATGGGATGAAGACGCGTTAGACTAGCACGCTACGAAAACCTCCGACATGGTTGGTAAGTGGACCTATTACCTATAAATACATAAATGGGCGTAGGGTGCGCTGACTCCAAACTTGGTAATATCTGCAACTCAGTTGACTAGCTTACCATTCACTTATGGCCTGCCGTAAGTATAGCCACACACACATTGCGGTGCCCTTTCGTTGAGATTGGAGGTTGATGCGATTCCCGTCATTTGATTGAAAACTGCTGATTCATCGTTCGACCAGTTGTCGAACGGTGACTCCACAAGTCCCGCTAGGGTTGTGTTTCTCCCAACAAAACATAGACGAATGCGAGCCCCCAACACAGTAAATAAACGCCTGACTTTTCGAGTCATACGTCGTTCGAAATCCAAACTCTCAAAAGAAGAGCCGCATGGACGACAAGGCTAGCGTCGCATGATCATTTTCACATGTGCCGAGCGCAGTGATCGCCTTGTAGTACGATGTTTGCGCCCTGTGCACCTACCGAATGCGTTGGGTTCACTGCCTTGCAATTAACCTAGGAATATGATCCCCAAATTGTACCAACATTTTCGTTCGCCACGCAATGAAGAGTATCTGTTGAATCATAGAATTCCAGCATTTGATATTTGAAGACTGTGCCCGACATGGTCTTAGTTCTGGTATCTCTGGACACTCATAATCGTGCACTGTACTTTGCTCTTCCCCCTTGAGTGACTACATCGAGTCTTGTTTTGTTGTTGCAGAGCCATCAATTGGCATACTCGCCCATCATGGCGACGAAGATGCAAGTTCCTGCAAAGAAACCTCACATCAGTGAGCAGCCCATCACATTGGCCAATTGGCATCAACATGTCAACTGGCTCAATGTCCTCTTCGTCATCGGCGTCCCACTCATGGGCGTCGTGGGCGCCTATTTCGTTCCCTTACACCCCTATACTGCTATCTTCGCAGTCATATACTACTTCAACACCGGCCTCGGCATCACAGCAGGTATGGCATAACCGCTCCGCTGGAAATTCAAAATGATTCATGTGACTAATACCTTTGTTTTCCCCTGATCACAGGCTATCACCGACTCTGGGCTCACACATCCTACAAGGCGACACCACTCCTCAAGTTCTACCTGGCGGCGTGCGGTGCGGGAGCGGCGCAGGGCTCGATCCGGTGGTGGTCCCGGGGTCACCGGGCGCACCACCGGTACACGGACACGGACAAGGACCCCTACTCGGTGAAGAAAGGCCTCCTGTACTCGCACATGGGCTGGATGGTGATGCAACAAGATCCCAAGCGCATCGGGCGGGCCGACGTGACCGACCTAAACGAGGACCGCTTCGTCGTCTGGCAGCACCGCCACTACCTTTTTTCCGTAATGTCCATGGCGCTTGTGTTCCCTGCCCTGATGTGCGCGTTCTGGGGTGATTTTTGGGGAGGGCTCATCTATGCTGGCATACTCCGCTCTTGCTTCGTCCAGCAGGCCACATTCTGCATCAACTCGCTGGCGCACTGGCTCGGTGACCAGCCGTTCGATGATAGGAACTCGCCCAGGGACAACGTAATAACAGCCCTAGTCACACTCGGTGAAGGATGTAAGTTGACACACCTTTGGAAAACTCGGGAAAGATTACCGTGCTGACTCTAGCCCCCAACTTTAGACCACAACTTCCACCACGAGTTCCCGTCCGACTATCGCAATGCCATCCAGTGGTATCAATACGATCCCACGAAATGGTAAGCCAACTCCCTCTCTTCCATTCCTGAGCCTTGACCAAGCATAAAAAACACATACAGCAATGTTTCAGCTCACTAACCTCACTACAACAGGATGATCTGGATTTGGAAGCAAGTCGGCCTCGCCTACGACCTGAAAGAATTTCGCAGCAACGAGATCGAGAAGGGCCGCGTGCAACAACTGCAAAAGAAACTCGACCAGAAGCGCGCCACGCTGGACTGGGGCATCCCGCTGGACCAGTTGCCGGTGTTATCCTGGGACGACTTTGTGCGCGACGCCAGAACCGAGGGCCGCGCCCTCGTCGCCATTGCGGGCGTGATACACGACGTGGCTGATTTCATCAGGGATCACCCCGGTGGTAAGACGCTGATTGGGAGCGCGGTCGGCAAGGATGCGACGGCTATTTTCAACGGTGGAGTCTATGATCACTCGAACGCGGCACATAATCTGCTGTCGACTATGAGGGTTGGCGTGTTGAGGGGAGGCTGCGAGGTCGAGGCTTGGAAGAATGAGCCGTCGGAGAAGGGATTTCTGCAGGGTGATTTAACTGGTCAGAAAATAGTCAGGGCTGGAGATCAGGTAACGCGGCTTTCGTAGCTTGTTCCAGGTGCTGGTGCTGCGTGAAGTTTTGTGGGCTTGGCCGTTAGGTAGATCAGAATAAGGGTCACGTTCAATGATCAGGCCTAAGCATCACCTCCCCATTGTATGGTCCAACAACTCAGCAGTTTTGATGTGTCCATTCAGGAGTCGCACAACCCGACGCGCTCTGCTCCCAGTCAGACGCTGCTAATAACGCGGAGTCAGACATCCGAAACCGCACCACCACCAGCGACGTCGCTCTCGCCCACCACGCTTCCCTCCTATCGTCCTTGCGGCATCATCTCTATATCCTTTCTAGCCCCGACTGGGCCACTACTTCCATTAAGCTGGCGCTATACATTAGCGCTCAGTACGAGAGGTGGAACTTGAACAGCACAAGTCGTCGGGGAAAGGGTGCTTCGCGGGGTTGCAGCGAGTGTATTGCTAAGGTAAAGGGCCGCGAGACGTTATTTATCATTATCAATACTAGGGACACCAACCAACAACAAATCTCCCAAGATGGCCTCGTTGAAGGGTCTGCTTTCGCAGGTAAACATATCCAGGAGATCTGGTCTGCGCCCAGGAATCAACGAGACAGCAGTAATGACGGTAATCATACCACTAGACACAACAAGCGCTAACGAACACGCCAGGCTGTGCTCCTCTGGACATTCGTGCCCGTGTGTGAGAGAACTAACGACAAGGGCAAGACCTTGGTCATGCGGGCAGTAACTGGCGTTTCCTGACCAAGATGGACCCGACGTCACAGTAACGCCATCAACATGCCTACCTTATCAGCAGCCTGACCGTAGTCTTTTCCGATGGCGATCACCACGAGTCCTTGCATCAACATGATATACGTTACATCTCTGGCAGCATTACCGTTATCACATTGGACAATACGCGACATCCGTAGCAATACTGTAACAAATCCTGAACAGAAATACTACTACGGAAGGGTTCAGACACCGTCGGCATCGACATCAACATTGTCGTGGGCGGGTAACAATGACCAGATGGTGGGCGCCCCGCATACATGCGGCGGGGCGACGGTCCTGCAGGCGTGGGCGGCACAAGCGCAGATTCCGTAGGACCTGACGATACAGTCCGACCATAACTATCATGATATTAAGCACTATTGGGCGGTCGCGGTATGACAGAGGCAGGGATAGGAGCAAGGGTAGATGTGGAATGATCGTGTCGACAACAACGAAATTGGCTGGGGCGATGGCAGCGAAACCGGGACGGGGTTTGCACCACCGCCGATACTGCTGCGAGATCCAATGGAACCTTGTTAAGGGTTGTGGAGTATATCAACTCGAACATTATGCCGGACAGCTAGATTGCCCATTTATACGACCTCACGAATTGCAATACAATAATTGTGTGTTTGGATTCGTTTGATGACGACCGCTAGCCAAGGGATTAGCCGCCGCAGGGATGTGCGGTTGAGCACGGCGCTTCGAACCGACATTTTGTACGCGGCCTTGCATTTTCCAGCTAGTTTCGTGATAGGGCTTCCCAATGCAGTACAAGTCATGTGGTGTCTGAACGTTGTTTGTTCTCATTACCTAAGACATCTGCGAAACTTGAACTAAATGATAACGCGACTTTCATCCTTGTTTATAGTAACGGAGATTGTGGCAGATCTCGTCCCGAGCGGAGGGGGTTGAGGAGGGTGAACTGGTGGATCCGGGCTAGGTCCGATATAATAGTGATAACAGGGGGAGTTTTATTACAAGACTGAACTTGAGTTTCTCTTATTTAACAACTGAAGCCCTCAAGGACATATACGAAGAATATAGTGATAATCCTCCAAAGAGTCCAGGGCATTAGGCTCCTTGCTATTGTGCTTATGACAATCCGGTACATTCCGTTAGGAAACTGACACATCACGGAGGAGCGCAGACGGTGATAGTGGTGAAGTTCCAGTTGTAACGCCTGTGTGAAGTATTGGGCCGAGAAGAGAACGGGATTAGGGGATATCTGTTACTCGACTAACTGCAAAACTGTGCCTTGAAATGATCCATCGGGGAAATATGGTCGGGTTGATCAAGTCGCCTTGCGTAGAAGGAAATCTCATGATGTAAGAGCCAGGGTCAGCAAGTAGCAGGCCTCGAGGTATTCTCGTTGGACTATTCTTACAAGCTCAGCCTTTTCTGAAATATAAAGCGACATCTCCGATAGATTCGTGGTAAGGAAAGTCCAACTCGATATACTCGGTACTAAGCATCCCCTGCACTCTTGGGGACATTGGATCAGCCCTGATAAATTATTAATAATCATGTAAACAAGATTTACATCTTTATTAGATAAAGTAACATTAAAGTAAAACTTAGGACTTACATATAATAAATCTCTTCTCTTTGTTTACACCATATAATAGCAGCGGGACGAGCGATATCGGTAATAATCTGCTTTACCGGAATATCGGGACCAATTGAAATCACTATGCTGGCATCGTCCACTTCTAAGAACGCTTTCGGATCATCTAAAGCTATAATCCCAATCGCCTTCAAAGCCTGCTTTTCGTTGAACGAGTACTCCGGATCTTGGGTGTAGCATTGTATCTGAACGGACTCTTTTATTTTGAATAAGTAATTCCGGAGACTAGAGAGAAGGGCATGTTGGATTGCGGAGCGACGGTGAATTTCAGTACCAAACGTTAACGAACCACAAGCGAAGCCGATGACCTTATTGATAATAACGAATGATGGCACCGAAAGTAGTGTATCTTGAAGATAGCGGTTTTGCTCACTAGCTTCCCATTCTTGTCTTGTGTCGTTTAGTAGCTGGGTTAAAGCGGTAATAGAAGGTCCTCGTGGGTGGATTAGTTCCCTGCTTACGATTTGTCGATTGCAAAGGTCGTAGTAGACTTTGATTGGAAGATACGCTGTTTTAGGATCGAAACATGGAATATCTTGCCACTCCGTAAGTGCTTGTATTGAACAGTACTGAAGCAGTGGGTCTGACCTTTTTATCGAAATACAATTAACCTCTCAAGTAAAGAATCAAAGATTAGAGGTAAACAAGAATGAAAGTATATCATTCTACATACCTAATAATCTCGCAGCCAGTTGTAGATGTTTCATTCTCTAACGCGACTTTCCCGGTCTCGATAGGGATATCAACCACCACTTTATTCATACCTGTCAGGTGAATTTTTCGCTCCTTAAATCCCTTGTCTTGGAGATTGTCCAGTTGTGCGATAAGGCTCTGGAGTTCACATCTAGTAAATAGCGGGGTGCCTTGGTCGTAGAGGGTTTTAATGTGATTATGAATGCTTTTCATTTGGTCTATGCCATGGCTAGATATCTGACTTGAAACCATTACAATTAATATGTGTAATCAAAATGTAACGAAGAAAGTTTCATTCAAGGATGATATCGTTTTGGTTAGTAAGAACTTTAGTACTAATGCTTAATAAATGCCCTCGACAAATTTCTTTTCCTAGGTCATGCGATCTGATCACATGATCGTGAAATCACATGACTCCTGGCTCACGGTATAGGAGTGACGGAACCTAAAACAAAAGCTCATTAGTGCGGAATTTAGAAGGATCGCAAAGACCGAGACGAAGATGTTGGCTATCCGCGTTAAGCGAGCAAATCAGATCGGGTAGAGGTTAGCGGACTTCTGTCATTACCAAAAGTGTCTTCGTAAGTGGAGGTGGAGCAACGAGCGATGCTCACTTACATAGAATGTGGTGTACGATTTAACAGTGGCTGTTTTCATGCCCCACTAGTCGCGGCTCTTCCAGTCCTGACGCTAGCATTCACTAGCTCTGGAGGTCAATTCAGGTGCGATGCGAAAGTGATTCTTAGACCTTGAGTGTCCTGAAGCAAACTAAGGAAATTGTTTTTCCCCTTACATTATCCTGTAGCCTACTGCTGTCTCTCGTTTTCTTTCTCCCTGGCGCTAGGGAGCATCTACGGGGATTTCCTTAAATATTGGCTTCATAAGTAGGCTGTTCACTCATTAAAATATCACAAGCTCGTCTTAATTATCAAACCCTCCATGGCCGTTAGCATTTGTAAAAACGCGTAGGCTGAAACTAATCAATCGAGAAGTAACATGTTAAAGCGTATAGGTTGCTTCTACTTTAAATAAGTAACCATTTCTGAACAGGAGGCAGCCAAAATGCTATAAATCCGTAGTGGTCTTACCAAAAGTCCAGACAAGGTCCTAAAAGGTAGTTATTCGTCGACGTCCATACGCACTTGACCTTTTAGGTACTTACCATTCGCAATGCAATGTACAAATCGACTCAACCAAATCTCCCACAACTCAATGTCACAGATCATTGTCACGGACCACCCTAAAGGTCATATAAAGATTTCGTAAACGTGCGGTTTGGTTATTAGGATACTGTCAAATCAAACTCATGCCTATTCTTGATGCATCAGGTATTCCACTGTGTAGGCCCATTTCTAGACATAGTGCCTATTCAAAAAGGACTTACCGGACTGCCTCCAAGACAATGCTATGGAACATCCTATCACCAGTGCAGATGCTGCCGTGGAATCCAAGGAAGGCATGCTCGTTGCCGCAGTGGCTAAACTTGGCGATAATAGCAACCTTATAATGAACGGCCGGCATGTGAATCCCATCGCGATCTGTGCTCAAATTGTAGCGGGTTGGTTAGTTCTAGGTAGTGGAAATAAATTAATTATGGATAAGGAAGTTAGATGTATCCGTGCCACACTTCCATTAGGGAATGGACTCTCAATTCTTTTCAGGACATTTTGTCCCTAACTGTTACCGACCAACAGGTCAGGTAAAGAAAGAAAGGACCCATCTAGGGGCCACAGCTGTCCTGAACCGTAACAACTGTGTTAGACCGACAAGACAGAAAGAGGGATCACGGGATCACCCAGTCTTGACGTGAGTCTACCGAGATCCAGCACTGGATCACCCTGGAGCTATTAGGATCACTGGTGATCTAACCTTGATCCACATAGCCCCAGCCAACATTAGTAGTAGTAGTAGTAGTAGTAGCTGTATTTAACGTCGTGGTAGGCTCGTATAACGAGGCCCGCGGGCCTCCCTTGGGGCACTTGACGTGCTAGGCTAGAGTCTATGGTATGCTACTTAGGAGCCTCTATCTATAGTCGACTTCCTTAGCCCCCTTTTCACCGACCTCGTCTATCTAGCAGCTTCTCCGCCTTATGACTTGTGTTCTCCGTTCCTTCTGTCCTCGCCGGTTAGGGCAGCGTGGCCCGGTTGTTCTGCGTAGGCAGGACTTGTAGACAATGGCTATAGGCTATCGGCTAGGCATTGTTATTTCCTAGCCTATATAAGTGCCTATTGCCCCGGTTTTACCGAGGGCATATCTCGCTGTAAAACTGTGTTACGTCGAGTAGTGTTTTAAAGGCTTCCGGGGTCTTTATAATCCATCCCTAGTACCTTATATGGTCTCTCTGGGTTATAAGCTCCGGGACCGGCGGTGTCCTTAGGGGTTCCCCGTCTTCTACCCGTACCGGTGGCCTCGGCCAGTCCTCTATCGTCTTCTTCGCTTTTACGCAAAAGACGATATACTCTACCGTTTTTAGATGTCGGCAGGAACATCGTAGTTCGGCATCCTTGTGGTCGAACTTTTTGTGGTACTAGGCAAAGTCTCCGTGGCCCGACCTCATTGCTAGATACCTGTGTAGCCCTCTTCTTGTCAGGCTCTTCAGCTCTTTTGGTGGCTTCCCGGGCGTGTACCCGAAGCCGATCGACTTATAACGCTTTGGCTGGTACGCTTCCTTCTCCTATTAATCATCTACTTGGTCCCGGATCGCCTTTCTTACAATCGCTTTGATTCCCGACGAGGACGTTTCCGACTTATCGTCGTATGGTCCTAATTTTGTTCCGCTTTTGGCTAGCTTGTCGGCGGCCTCGTTACCCTCGATATTAGTATGCCCTGGGCACTATCTTGTCTTAACTTCGTGTCGCTCTGCTAGTGCGTGTATCCTTCGGAACACGTGCTGCGACGATATTAATGCATCTTTCTGAATATACCATAACACCGCCGTGTTGTCGATACAGAGCCAGATTGTCGCCGTCCGGTCGATGTCTAGTGCGCGCTCTAGCCCCCTTAGGGCTTTATACGCCTTTACGTCGAATACTTAATTGCCGTCTGCTATCGAGGCTTGGGCTGTTACTACCGCCTCTCCTGCTTGGTATATTGCGTAGCCGTAGCCTATGCCATCTTTCGTCCTAGACCCGTCTGAGTAGACGAGGAGCTCGTAGGCGCTTCTCTCTTTCGCCCAAGCCTCGAAGTCCTTGGCCGTATCTTCCTTAGGGATCCCTATGGTGGGCTCCCGTCTCGATCCCAGGCCGTACCTAGGTGCGTATAACACTGGCCGCCTAATGTGAGGCAGGAGCCGGGCTATCCGTTATAATTTCGTCCTAAGTCTCTAGTATTCCCCGCTGCCCTTGCCTCTATGGTTAAGCCTCGGTTCAATCCTTAGCGCGAGCGGGTGTGTTTCGTTTACCGTCCGTAGTCTGTAGGCAAATTAATATCGTCCCTGGTTTAGGGCCATCTAGGCCGTAGGTAGCCCGCTATCTCGGAATAAAGTGTCGATCGGCGTGGTCGCCTAGACCGGGAGAGTTGCCTTCGCTGCTAGTTTAAAGACCCTTTCTATCGCCTTAACGTGGGTCCTTATTCTAGTACGTACTTCATTCATTTTCCCGTCCGCCTTCTGTTGTGCTACGTTCTTTGCTAGTAACGTTCTGCCTCCGTACTATACTTCCGCCCCGTAAAGGGCCGCCGGGAGGACACATGCCAACGTGGCCTTAGCGATCGAGGCCGTTAGCGGCCCGTATATTATATTTGTTAGGCTTCGTAGATGCTATACTACCTTTATGGCTGCCGCGGCCCTCTTCTCTACATAGCCTTTAAAGTTGAGCTTCTTGTCGAACCATACGCCGAGCCACTTGAGAAGAGGTGTTACGCCTTCTCCTTCTTGCTCTCCGACCGGCGCAATCGTGACGTGTTTGGTCGTTAGTCTTGGGTTATATCCGCCCCTCTCCTTAGTAATATAAAGCATTTCTACCTTGTCCGGTGCGAAGTGAATCTTGTTTGCTAGTCCGTACTCCTAGATCTCGTCCACTTCCGTTTCGAGCGTAGCGATATTGTCGTTTAAGGACCTGGACGCTTTATAGATATAGATATCGTCCGTATATCTAAACTAGCGTTTTAGGTTTTGTTTAAGTAGCTCTGCTAAGTAAAGCATATATAGCACTGGCGATAACGGCGACCCTTAGGGGGTTCTATAGGCCTGTACCACGTAGCTAGTCGTTATATCTTCTAGCCTTACCCGAACCTCCTTATCGGATAGGAAGCCCCGTATTAGTCTGACTAGGCCTATTGGCCAGCCCTACCGTATAAGTCTTTATAGGAGTCGTCTCTTAAACAGGGCATCGAAGGCTCCTTATACGTCGAGGGTTATTATCGTCACTTTCTCCCCGCTAACCAAGGCGAGTTCTGCGTCGTGGTTAAACGCTGTTACTAGATCCGTCGTAGACCTTGTAGGCAGCGCGCCGCAGTGTTACGGGCTGAGCAATCCGTGTTATAGCGCTACCCAGGCCATCCGTCCTGCGATCAGCCTTTCGAGGCCCTTACCGAGGCAGGATAACAGGGCTATCGGCCTCCACGACTTATAGCTTGAGAAGTCCGTTTTGCTTGCCTTTGGTAGCATTACCACCTCGGCTTTCTTCCATTAGCGAGGAAAGTGGGACAAGTGTAGGCATTTTTCGAATATAATTTTGACGGGTCCTCGTATATGCTCTTAATAGGCTTTAAGTAGCCGTGTTGTAATGCCGTCTACTCTTAGGGACGTGTTAGCGACCCCGATCGTGTGTTTTTCTACCTCTTCCTCGGTGGTCGTGGCGTGCTAGGGTAAGGTCTCGGGCGCCTGCTTTGTTTCTATAAGGTTATACTCTAGGTTATCTCCACTCGAGAATCTCTATAAAACTAGGCGGAGTAGCGCGGTTGCCTTCCCTTCCGTATCTTTAATTAGCGCCTCCCCGTCCTTTAGGGGAGGTGATTTGAGTTTTGGGGTGCTCTTATACTAGTTAACCACGTTTTATAGCTTAGCTCCGTCCGTCGCGGCGTCTATCCTGTCCCGCTAGTACTGCCTCTTCGCCTGTCGGACTGTCTTGAGAAACTCCCTATGCTATGGAGAGTATTCTCCAAACTCTAGGACCTAGTCCTTCTCCGGGTCGTCTTCCGCCGCTCGGTATGCTGTCCACGCTTGGTGGCACTCTTCCGACCACCACGGCGCCGATTTCCTAGTCGTCTTGTCCTGTTCTCTTACCGCGCCGATCGCCATCTCTATTATCTCCGTAAGGGCGTTTACCGCCGCCTCTAATTATTCCGTGTTTTTAATCTTGTCTAGTTTTGGGAGTCTTGCCGTTCCTATCCCGACTAGCTCGGCAAAGCTTTTAAGCTTGTTTTCTAGGACTTTCCATCTTACTTGTTCGAGTGCCTCCTGTCCACGCCCTGGGATTATGATCAATATGGGGTAGTAGTCTGACCTAACATCCAGTTCTTTATCGACTCTCGACTCCGCAAACGGCACGTTGGAGAATGCCAGATCGAGGGTGTGCCCTTCCCTATGCGTAGCTTCCCCAGGCCTACTTATAAACGGTATTCCCGCCGTTATAAACCAGTCGGCCAGGCGGACACCCCCTCTTGCGCTTGTTACCCCTGGTTCGAATGTTATATGTTTAGCGTTAAAGTCCCTTACAACCAGCGTGTTAGGCGGTGGTTACAAGTTGGTAACGTATTTTATAACCGCCTCTATTTCCGGTTGTTTATATGCGTTTAGGATTGTAATACCGTTGACGTCTAGCCATAACATATCTCGGCCTTGTACCGGTCTCCTCTAGGTAGCTTTGAGCTTTTTCCCCCGGCGGATATAAGTTAGAACCCTTAATCTGTCTTGTGTCGTGCTCTAGTGGTCTACCGGTGCGTACATATCCTATACCGGGTGGCTTTTCGTCCGGCTACCGTCTTGCGTCCACGGCTCCTATACGACCGCGAGGTCTATGTTATTCTCAAAGCATTTCTAAAGAAATGCGTTATATAAGCCACTAGACCTCCGCGTGTTAAGAGATATAACTCGTAAAGCTTTTAGTGTCCGATGTCTTCGCTATCCCTGGTATTTCTGTTTTTGTTTCCTATTTATTAAGTGTTAGATTTTAATAATAGCCTAGGCTTTCGCGCATTTTAGTTTCCGCCGTCTGGCTTAACAGCCTCTAAAGCCTTCGCGACGAGGGGCCTTTTGTGTTCTCCGCCTCCCGTATCTCGGTGTCTGTTTGATTAAGGGGCGTTAAGTCTACTAGGGTATCCCTTTCCATCGCCCTCTTCCTGCCTCGTAGTGCTCGGGCGTTGGTGGTCGGGCGCCCGGCCATAGTGCGTTCCGACCTTGTTAAAGCCTCTTACGCCTCTTGCGCCTCTTACGCCTTTACCGGCTCTGCCGACTCTGCTATCTCGATTATTGCGTGGAGATCGACGAATCTCCGGCTTTTAATCTTCCGAATAGCCTTAACCTGGCTCTTCGTCTTGTGCAGGATTTTGCCGTGTACTTTCTGTGGTCTAGCCAGGCATTGCGGATTGTCCGCTCTATGTGGTCCATAGTAGTTCGCGTATTTAGGCGGCTTCTCGTAGGGGATTCCTGGGCCGTGCTCGTCCTTCCGTCCGCTATAGCGGCCGCACCTAGCGATTCTTGTGCAGAATCTTCCGCGGTGGTGTCCTTGGCAGTTCTTATACCTGATTATTGTTATCTTCTTTTCATATACTCGTGAGAGCTCGCTAGCGGAGAAGAGCCGAAATCTCTGGGTTGGTTGTCTAAAGCTGACATGCCATATGGCCGTGCCTTTTACAAGGTCTACTCCGTAACGGGAGATCCGAACATCTGCCGGCGTGCTTCCGGTCTACGCGATCACCTCTTCGATGACCATCTCGGGTGTGACTATTTGCTAAGTTCTTTGTAAATAATCTATTATCGCCCCCGGTACTCCTAGGACGATGTAGCTAGCCCATGTTTCTAGGAGTTTTACTGCCTCCGCTTAGAGGGCTCTACTAAGGCGGGGCTTGTTCTCTGGCCTTATAACTTTGTCCCGGAGCTCTACCGTGGCTAGCTTAATCGCAAAGCCGGTTACGGTCGGTTTCGCGTCCGGAACGTCTTTAAGCGTTAGCTAGAACTCTGATATTACTGCCTGCCGGACGGCATACGGCTATATAGCTCGCGTAGTCGGTATAACAGGCATCTTGATTAGGATTCTTAGGTCCTCTTATGGCGTAGGCGCTGATGTCCTGGTCTCCGTGGTCTTAGCAGTCGAGTGTTGGCTCTTCGTGTTAGTGGTCGGAGGCGTTACCCTCGCTCGTCCTCCCTTTTTCGGGCCTTTTACCACCGTGGCCCACGTCTGATTTGCGGGGGTTTCCTTTGGTCGGTTATGGCTTCCTAAACCTGATTCCTCGGACTCTTGTGTTTGCTCTGGGCTGCTCTCGACCCTGATAGGAGCGTATAGGTGCCCATCGGTCTCTGTAAATACTGCCGTGTTGAGATGCCTCGCTAGGACGTTAACGAGCTCTCTTGCCGTCCTGCGCTAGGTGCTAAGGTGATCTCCTTAAAAGGATTTAACGAAGCCGTCGAGTGTTCTTGCTAGCTTCGTGATCACTTCTTTCTTGACTCTGAGGTCTCTCTCTACTTGAGCTAGTTGGCCTGTTATCATTGACTGGACCGTCTCTTCCAATCCAGCGGCCTTCCTAGGTAGTTTCTCGGGGGCCCTGAAGCTCAGGGTCTTGGGCTTCTTCCGTTGTTTGATGTTTTCATTTGATGGCGTGTTTGGCCCTGTTTCGCGGGTGTGATGGGCCTGTTCCTCGGCCGGCGGCCTTATTGGGGTGGTGATGTCGACGTCCATCGCGAGATTTTCGTCTTGGTGTTGATATTTTCGGGTCCCACTATGGGCCCACTGTTATGGAGTTGGTGTGCTATGCGCCGAGTTGCTAACAGTTGCTTGCGCTCGGACAGTAAATAGAAGGGAAGGTGTAGCCAACATCAGTGAAGGAATGAATGGATATAATGAGGATTAGATTTCCTAGCTATATAGACAGTCATTACTTCAGTGATCAATCTAAGCATCTATCTTACCCATAGGTGAAGCTCAAGCTTTAATGGCTACACTTGTGAATCATCTTTGCTCAGTACCTACTGAAGGCCTATCTCTATAGTCTTCTACACTCGCGTAACGTACATGCCTGCATACACCATACCCTTGTATTATCTGTGGTTGTGCAATCCGATAGTATAATCGTTAGCCTAACGACGCCGGGCTCTATGGCGAGAGGGAGCTGTCTGTTCCCCGTACCTGTACAATAGCGATACGTGCCATTCTGCCACCTCAGTAGTTAAACACTGTGGTTCACAGCTGGTAAGCTGCTTTTCGGACTGCCTCACAGGTGGCCTTGGCTTGATAACCCGACAACCAACGTTCGGAGTGTCATCTCTTGTAGCAAAAGAATAGATCGATACGTGGACTGGACCCAGAGGCAGGAGGCCAGGAGCGAGAACCGACCGATATGAGCAAGCATACTGAATGTAGGCCTATATGTTAGTTCATCAGAAATATGATTTTAGGAGACGGGATACTGATTTGAGCAACTTAGCTTCTTGTTCTTGCCTCCTTGTATGTGCGATATTTCAATATGTACCTACGAAGCACCCACAACATTACCTTCACTCACAAACGGCCGCTCAGCTGTAGTGTCATGAAAGCGAACATCGGCAGCAACTCCCGCGATGTATCTTCCCGCAGCTTATGCACGAACAATACGGGAACGCACAAGAGCCAGCCGTTCGTCGGGTAGAGAGCCACAGATCTACAATATTTCGGAGGCCGTGTGATATCAAAACAGTACCAGATAATACTCGATCGGTAAGTGTGTGAGCCTAAATTGGACGCTTGGCAAACTCACTCAGGAGATCCTCCCCAACGCAAAGAGCGCAGAAATATCAATCTTCTTACCTTCAAGCATCAGCGTCAGACTGTCGAGCAGAGCTCCAAGAACCGTTGCGTGGAGAGGATACAGCGCGCGTCAAAAGACATTGTGAGGTTGCGGGGAGCGTATTGGGTAAGAAGAGTGGTGGTGAGAGAATTTATAGGAAAGACACATGAATGGAAAATGAACAAAATCAGAGTGCTTTCGTAACTCAATTGCCACTTGTTTATACGTGTGCTTGATCTCGGCGCTTCGGATAACTCATATTTCGTTTTGTTTAGAAGGGCCTGCCCACATATTCCTTGCTGTTACTACTTAGCGTGTAGCGAACATCTACCCGACGAATATGATTTATGTGTTATAGTGGCCTCTTCTAAACGCCTTCGTACAAGTAGGCCTCGTATGACTCGTCTTTACTGCGATTAAGAGGTCCAATCGATGGGTACGATCGTCAAGCATGCCCTTCGCTGTACTTAGTATAATCCATCAAACTGTGGTGACATTGAAATCCTTCCAGCCAGGAGATTTCAACCGATCGACCAGTTCAGATGGATTGAAATCGTCCTCCTTCCAAACGGAATGCAGCAGCATCAGCTTCAACCCCTGTGTCAAAGGAGTCGGTACATCCTTGGCACTCGCCGCGGTGATCTCCTTTGCCAGAGTCAAAGTCTTGCTATTCCACTCATCCCTTGAAACATATGTACCCTTGAGCCATCTGGATCCCGAGGTGGTATCGAATGTCCGTCTACCGTGAAGGACTCTTAGATTGTCGAATATGACGCACTGTCCCGGCTTGAGCTTGTACTCGTAAAGATACTTCTCGTCCTCGAGCAGCTCGCGGAACTTCTTGGCTGCTACCAGCCATGCTGTGTAGTATTCACTTCCGATCTGGCTTCGCAGCAAAGGTTGGTCTGGAGATTGGAACGGGGGGCTCCAGAAAACCGGGTTGGCCATATTGCCAAGGATGGTTCGCAAACTTTCGTAGAAGTGGCCGTCTTTCTTGTAATGGTAACGAACTGCTCTCCTCCGTAATGCTTCGAAGTAGCGAGAAGGTCCAAGTTCCATCAAGTTTGCAACACGATGTGAGTCGCTAAAGATGGACTCGCCGCCTTCGCATGTATTTTCGAGGCAATGTAAGAGTTGTATCCGGGGAGGATCTCGTGTATAGAGGAGATCTTGATGCAGGCCGAGGAAGGTGCTCGTATAAGCTACGTTTTCGGCCTCCGGTTTTGAGCGAACATCCCATGTGCGTCCATAAAAGGTTTCCATGACGTGGCCGATCTGATTGGCGATGGTGACTACTGACTCCTCGGACTTGGGAACTCCGTCGATAAAGACAAGCCCATAATTATGTAATTGCGCCATGGCAGCGTGGAAATTAGGGCCCTCTGAAATCCAGTCATCGTATTTTACCATATGCTGACTGGCAGCAAAGAGTTGTTTGTCCCACAGAGTGATGTTCGGTAATGAAGGAAATCCTTCGCGGGACCTGTTGAACCAGCTCCGGATGGCCTTGGCAGAATAAACAGATGTGTGAGGCTCACCGGCCGAGTGAAAGTCGTTTTCCCATACGACCTGAAGAGAAGCATCGCCCAAGCGCTGAATGCTCTTGGTCGATATTTGGTCGGGGATCTCAGTTGTGCCAAAGTTCTTCTGGCCGGAATGTGGATCCACGCATTTGTCGCACTCGCAAGCGTCGCGCAGAGCATGGTAGTTGAGAACGAGGCTCTGTGTGTTTTCCGGATGAAACAAAATCAGATTGTCTGACTCCGTAGTGACACGATTGCTCTGAAGCTGGTTATCCTGGTAATCTATGAACCATGCGTTCGGGTCGGCGACAAGGCTGTAGTCACGTTGACGTTGCAACTCGTCCTTTTGGGGCACCCCGACTAGGTGTCTCTTGAAGGTCCGACTTTTGCGCTCACCGTGATGGTGAGGTGTCGTGTATGGTCTCACACGACAAAAAGCGCGAACTGAAGACAGGCAATGTGGTTTAGGCCTGGTCACAAGCTTTATCTTGGGGATAAGCTTGGCCGCTAGTCTTGGAGGCATGTTTGAGTCAGCTTTATTTTGAGTTTGTGTATATAGTGTTAGAAGATGGGCCGAGAAGAAAACACCAACTTGGAGGAATCCAACACCATTTTGTCCAAAGTGTGCGATTGATCGATATCACCAAGGCGATTAATTAACAACCCCTCCCGCCGGCCTCGTTAATTGGCGCGATGGTGGAGTATGCTCACAAGTCGAAGCTCGGTTGAATGGACTTTGACTCCAGTCTCGAAGTGGGCAGATCCGAGGCCAGATGGGCATGAAATCTGGGGAAGGAGAAGCCCAGGGAAGCCACTTGCAGAGCACAGACCTCACGGTAATCATTTACTACATATGTACTAGTACGGATTAACTCATACCTGAGATCTGTAGGTACGGAGTACATATGAACCCGCACTTGGTAGCCACTAAGAGTGCAGAATGGGTATTCAACATTGACCAATATGAGCTCGCTCTTGGATAAGACGCCTTATCAATGGCTTATCAGTGTCTTATCGGCCCCTCGACCTCGAAATTTTTGGAGAATACGGATACCGCCAGAGTGAAAGTAAAGGAACGATCGCTAGACTACGCGCAGTTGCTTTCTCCAAAGCAAAAGCAGCAAACAACCGCCACATAACATCACTCGCAAATATGGCTCCCAAGGCACCTCTCGCGGCGTCAAAGAAGCGTTCGCGTAATGACTCGACAGTCAAACCAAAACAATCAAGACCGGTAAAGAAGCAAAAGAAGCAAACCGCCTACGAGAGCGAATCGGAGGATGACGCCGAGTCGGGGTTCCAGCCTGTGAACCTGCTCGACTCGGATGATGAGGGCGGCCTGGACGCAGTAGTAGACGACGGCGCAGCATCTGACTCCGAGGCCGGCTCACACTCAGATTCCGGCTCAGAAGACGGGTCATCGGCCAGACAAAAGCTCCAGAAGCCCAAAACCACCAAGCGGAAACTGGCACAGGATGCCCCACCATCCAGCGACGACGAGGACGACGAAGACTCGGAAATGGACGGCGACGAGTTCGACCTTGACGCATCAGACGACGAGACAGAGGCCGGCGGCAAGGGCAAGTCCAAGCGCAATGACCCCACGGCGTTCGCGACTTCACTGCAGAAGATCTTGGGCACCAAGCTGTCCACCTCCAAACGTTCCGATCCCGTCCTGTCTCGCTCCGTAGATGCGCATAAGGCGTCCAAGGAGATCATCGATGCCGCCCTCGAGGCCAAGGCGAAGAGGCAGATGCGCGCTGCTAAGCTGGCTGCGCTGGAAAAGGGACGAGTCAAGGATGTCATCACGGGAACGCAGAACGATCAGACGGGCGAGCTCGTGACGAGCACGGGCGATATCAGAGAGAAGGAACGGCAGCTGAGGAGAGCGGCCACAAGGGGTGTCAAGGAGGTCTTCAACGCCTTCCTCAGAGCGCAACAAGCTGGCATGGAGGCTGAGTCGCAGGCTAGAAAGGACGGCTTTACCGGAGTCGAGGGCAGGAAGGAGAAGGTTTCCGAGATGAGCAGGAAGGGGTTCTTGGATCTGATTGCGACCGGTGGCGGAAAAATGAAGAAGGGCGCCATTGACGAGGCGTAGACTCACATGTGGTAAGACGGCTGGAGAAGGACGGTTGAAGATTTGGTTTGAGTGAGGATGAGACCATGAGAATGGTCTTTCTATTATCCAGTCGTCGGTGCTGGATGTGATTTATGCTACATTTACAAGGCAATTGAACTTGGCATGCCGAATTTGGCGCCACATAACCCCTGGTCAAATCCCTGTTCGCTTTCCATGCGCCCGTCCGCCGTCCAGTGGATATTATGTACATAGTCATGACAACTTTCTACCCGTTTCCATCACCAATGCTATGACTTGAAATCACTGGCCTGCAGATTCCTCGTCATGCTCGGCAGCCTGACCTTCAACCCATCCAGCTCCTTGGTCATGGTGACCTGACAGCCCAAGCGGCTCGTCTCGGTCAGGCCGAAGGCCAGG
This sequence comes from Truncatella angustata, assembly GCF_020726525.1. Classification (NCBI taxonomy): domain Eukaryota; kingdom Fungi; phylum Ascomycota; class Sordariomycetes; order Amphisphaeriales; family Sporocadaceae; genus Truncatella; species Truncatella angustata. The sequence continues at coordinate 7,879,677 of NW_025763382.1, read as the reverse complement.
TCCAGCATATCGTTCTCGTCGTCCTCAGGCTCGGGCATCTTGTCGTAGAGGTCCTGGTCCAGGACGATGACATGGCAGGTGCTGCAGGCGCAGGACCCGCCACAGGCCCCCTCCATCTCCAGGTCGTGTGCCTGGGCCACGTCGAGAAGGTTGTCGCCCTTGCTCACGGCGACCTTGTGTTCGCGGGCTTCCTTGTCGATGAAGGTAACGTAGAGTCTGGAGACAAGAGAAAATACCAGAGTTAGTAGGTTGATCCATTCGCCCGGGGGAGAAAGAGAGGGCAAGAGAGATAGAGACAGAGAGAGTGTGTGATCGACTTACTCTTCACCGGGCTTGGGAGTGTGTATATGCCCGTGTAACCGTCTGGGCGAGGTGCTGAATGTGCGCATTGCGGTCGCGGGAGAGAATATCCGGGTGGCCCGTGACATTGTTTGTGCGGCTCTGGTGGGCTGTGATATGGTGTTGAGGTGCCTCAGGCTTGTTGCCATACATCTAGCGGCGACCATCTTGAGAGCTTCGTTCTTGGACTGCAAGGCAATTTGGTGCGACAAGGTAGAAAAGTCGGGATTAGAGAGTGACGGCAGTGCAGTTGGAGCACTTTTTGTACTCGATGCCGTATGGAGATGCGCAGACGTATATTTCCAGACGCTGCAGTGAGGAGTAACAGATTTGAACAATAACCTAGTCACCAACAATTAATTGCTCGCCGGGCAATTGGTTGGTCGAACAGAGAAGGGGCAACCAACGACAAAGCTCTAAATAGTATAGTGATGGAGATTGCGCCGTGATAATGCAGGTAAAAAGATAAAATTAAAAATTAAAAAGGCAACAAAAAAAAAGTTCCAACGACAGCTGCCTCTACTTTAACGTAGGTAGTCTAGTCTCACTTGTCTAGCTTCTAACTACCCCTTCCAATGGTAACAGACAGCAACAGCAATAGCAACAGTCAGCCAGTTAACAATTAGCGAATGGTACCCTGGAAAATGGAAAAAGACCGCCGTCGCCCATGCCCGCCTCCCGAGTGAACCCCCCGACGTCCGATAAACGGGGAATGGAGAATGCGAATGCTGACTGCTGGATGAAGTGGCTGGTGAAAGATTGTCACCAAATTGTGTGTTCTTTTAGTGGTCAGTGGGGGTTTGCTCAACTGCCACAGTGGCTTGGACTGCCGGCTGCAACCAACAAGAAATTCGTCAGTGCCAGGGAGCTCGTCGTAAGTTTTTAGCGACAAGGATTGACGGCCTGGAAATTAGGCTAGGGGCGCCATGGATTTTCGTCATGCAGACAATGATCTAATAGTGCTTTGATTTTGGTTTTAGCTGACTGACCGTACAGTAGAGCTTTTGTTTGCTTGCTCGCCTGCTTGCTTGAGCTTGCTCTTGGTTATTTACAGTTGAGCTTTGGTATCAGCTTGAATCCAGCGTGTGCCGCCATACACTGCACACCCACGCCCACGCCCACACACACATACACATCCACCTACACACACACACACACACACACCTCACCTCACATAGCTATCTTTTGCAGTCACAGCCCTAACATAGATATGACCACACCAACCAGGGACGGCGTCAATCCCCTGCGCCCGTATTACATCCCACCCACGATAGGAGAGCAGACCGAGTCCATCCCTCGACAGCCGAATCCATTCTCACATGCAAGTGCCACCGCAGGCGCTTCCAACAGCACAAAGTACGCGTCCAGGGCCCGTGACATCTTCCCGGATCTGGACTACAGGGACTATGTCAACGATCCTTCGCCCTCCACCATACAGAGCGTCAAGGAGCTGATCGATGAGCTGCTATGGAAGTACACCAGCGTCTTGATGGCACAGCCTTTCGAGGTCGCCAAGACGGTTTTGCAGGTCAGGACCCAAGATGACATCGAGCTGTTGGAAACGGGTACTTCCTCTTCTTCTTCGTCACAACCGGCGAGCAGACCGAAGATCCCCAGTCCAAGAGAGTCCATGTATGAACAGGTAGGACAAGCCAACGCTCATCGTGCCCATTTTCCAAGTACTCACGCTATATTATATCCCCAGTATCCTGAATCTGACTCGGATGACGAGCCCTCCTACTTCACATCAAACGCACCTTACCAAACCCCCACACCTTCCACGCGATCGCACCGACGGAGATCAAGTCCAACCGATTCGCCGAAACCCGCGAGGGCGCCCGACCTGTTGCCACATCAGCTCAACCTCAAGAGGCCCGACTCAGTACTCGAAGTGATATCGCAGCTCTGGTCCAAAGAAAGCGCGTGGGGTGTATGGAAGGGGTCCAACGCAACATTTCTCTACACGGTCCTACAGTCTCTTCTGGAAAACTGGTCACGAAGTCTGCTCAGTGCACTTCTCAATGTTCCCGATCTGGGAGTCAAGGATGACGTCGACAGGCTTGTCGACATCGCATCACCCTATCCGTGGGCATCGTTATGTGTCGCCGCCACCGCAGCTGTCGCAACCGGCCTCGTGCTTGCGCCTCTGGATGTCGTGCGCACAAGGTTGTTACTGACCTCAACAAACAACAGCAAGAGACGGACCATGTCGGCTCTTCGATCTCTTCCTTCCTGGCTGTGTCCCTCTTCGCTTGTCGCTCCGACGATCCTGCATTCTCTGGTTCACCCATTGATCACCCTTTCGACACCGCTCGTTCTGCGCTCGCAGTTTCTGATCGACAAGCAGCTCTCGCCCACTACCTTCTCCGTCGCCAAGTTCTGCACCTCGTGCGTGTCGCTCTTCGTAAAGCTACCGCTCGAGACAGTCCTACGACGTGGTCAGGCTTCCGTGTTCACGCAGCCGGCATATGTGCGAGCGTTGGACAAGTCAGGCGGTCCCGACACCATCGTACACGCTGGTTCGTACAACGGCGTGGTCGGCACCATGTACACCATCATCGCCGAGGAGGGGTCACGTGTTCTTCCCTTGCCAGCCAAGGCAGTCTCTGCCGCCAAGAACAAGAAGGGCAAACCGGCCAAGATTGGCGAGACAGTATACAAAAGAGGCCAAGGCGTAGGGGGACTATGGAGGGGATGGAAAGTCAGTTGGTGGGGACTGGTTGGGTTATGGACTGCTGGCGTCGTGGGCGGTGGTGGCGAAGGCGAGTTCTAGGCTGGATGTGGACTGTACAGCCGTTGGTACACCACGTCGTGATTCTCGGTATAATATTTGGTTTGCGGTGTGGGCAAGAGCGCTAATGAGTTATGGCATGATATCCCCATTCTTCCTGTACGTATTGGTCCAGAGACCTGTATCACATATACTTCTTCAACTCTTCATTGTACTGAACTGGGAAACTTGATATGATGTAAGCCTGGCCCTAACCCCCCTACGACAATTGGTGCCGGATCCAATGTGAGGTAGTCCTAGTATACAATTCGTTTGCGGTACTCTATAATATACAGATATCATGTCTAGGACCCCAGGGAGGAATCCTAGGGTTGGGAGGGCCATGAAATCAACACTGACATGTGAATGGAGTTACCTTGAGTGGAACAAAAGCTGCCCCCAAGGTTTTGAGAACCCAAGTTATCGATAATGGCCCTTGACGTGTTTCATCGGATGAGGACAAATGCCAGACTGCGTACCAGGCGGTGGAGCCACAGCGGATGGCGCTTGTTCGCCCATGAGCCAACATGTGGCTAGAGGTGTGTCAGAATGCTTTGGTGAAGGATCGCAAAAACATATGCTAACATAATTATATGTCGTCCATCAAAACGCCACTCCAGTCCAGGCCCCTCGAGAGACCCCTGCTTGGTGATGAGAGCCCGTAGTTCGTATGCATAAGGCCGACCTTCCTGGTTGCTATCAAAAGCGGTAGAACTGCTGCTAGAATTTGCTCGCAGTAGTCTTCATACCCAGTGTTCCCAGTCTCGGGCCCACATGGTGCCGGCAGCCCAGAAGCTCGCGAACTGCAAATATTATAGGAACTAACGCCGCAATGATTCGGCGAATTACGACCGAGGTGAGCGGACAGGACTACTAGGCTTCATACTCACTTTTGTACATCTTTCAATCGCCTGAAGTGCACCAATAGTGTCCTTGGATGTCGAAGCATCTTCTACACCCAACTTGGTCCTGTGAGGTGCTTGATCGTATTCGCCATGTTTGTATTCATCCTGTCCAACGTATCAATGAAAATTCAAAATCAAAATGGCTCCAAATCGTATAGGATCGTTTGGATCTAGTAAAGAATCCGCACCAAAAAAGAGTGTGAATGACAGTGCCTATACCATTAGCTTTTCGCTGAATGGTGGTTTGATGGCTCCTCGCACCTCTGACGATGTTACGGGCAATTGGATCTGGGTAAAAGAGATCTCCCAAAGTCTTCTTGTCGCCAGATTTAATTTAGTACCGTCAGTAAACTACTTACTTACCGAGTGCGTCTCACGTCTCATAGTGTCACAGCGCCACTACCGACAGCCAGCTTATACATGACTTTGAGCCAGCGTATGATCTTGTTTTGTGTAGCATTCGGAGCTTCATCATTGGTGACTGCCATGGCATAAAGTAACTGTAGGTTGCCAAATTATTAACAGTAGACAACATTGTTTATAGTAACATTTTTGAATATCCCAGGGGCAAAATGGCGATTGTTGCGCGGCCGATCGTCGAAAGACATACGCGCGGGATTGTCATTCCAGATCGCTCCATGGATGAACTGCTGGCATCTTTTATCGATCAATCGCAGGCAGTTTCTCTTGTGTATTCCTGTTCTCGGCAAGCAAAGCGGTGAATGTAAGGAATTCATGAAGTGGTTGTCCAGCTTTCTGAAGAGCTTTAAGCGCATTATTTCGACAAACACCTTGATACGTATCTTCTCGGGCTCTTCTGCGCCACGATGCTGCACAAAACCGTGTCTTAGGTCTCCTAGAGGAAAGGCATCGTCGGTCAACGCAGAAGTTTCTTCTAGCTAAAGTAATGTGAAATATCCATTAGCCTCGTCAGTAACAATCCCACGGCCAAATTGAAGACAGAAGGATCTTTTTCGTGCTGAGTGACTGCTGAGTGACTACTGCGGTAACCTAAAATACAAAGTCAGCTATTAGCCAAGAACCAAATTTTTTTTTTGGATAAAATTGACGCGAAGAGAACCAGGCAATCCATTCGCGTTCCCCATCTTCAGCAAGTAAGTCAGCCACATGGCAGACACTCCCGGACATGGACTAAGTCAAAGCCGCATATCTGCGTAGAATCAATTTTATAATAAACAAAAGCTTAGGGGCTTGATTAGCAGCGTTGATTTTAACCCGGGATCAAAACTATAGAGTCTTACAATTGAGAACAAACATAAATAAAACGGCACTCATGTGAACATTAATTTGAGGTAACTGCTTATATTGTTGTTGCACTGGAAATAGAAGGCCTCTTTCCAGTGCATACTTTCTGTGGGCCAGTTAAGTATTACTCATATGATGGTTGGTACATGGCTGTGACAATGAAAAATTGGGTTGTACGGTAGTACTCAAAGAAAGCCCCAAATTAAGGTAATAAGAAACCAAGGTGCCTTTTGCCAAATGTACGACTCACAGCACTACGCCACCAAATTCATTTAAGACAAACCGGCACCAGTCGAGACAAATGGCATGAAGGAACAATCCTGAACAACACCACCAGTAACGATGTAGCGCAGATCCGCCTCGGCAAGTTTGGCAGCACCAGCATCCGGATCAGACGCAATGAAGATCTTGGCAGCGTCACCCTCGATGTCACAGGCCATGATGTAGAAGTAGTTGCCCTTGGTATCGACTGCCATGTATATTCCAGGGGTAGAGTCCGATTCATCATAGTTCACGGGCAACAAGGTGATGATATCGGCGCCCTTAGGAATCTCGTCAATGCTGCTCAGACGGAGACGTGAAACGCCGAAGGCATTCATCACGTCGGGGTAGTAGTGGAAAATGCGGTCCGAGTCATCGGATGTAATGACCTGGTCGTAGGATGAGTAGGCGGCGCCGGGCGTGGAAAGGGCTGCGGCGGCGGCTGTCTTGGCGTCGGTAGAACCATCGCCAGCGGTCAGGCCGAGGTTGCCGTCGTCATCGTTAGTCAGGACGTATGAGCCGGACTGGTCGACGATGGCGGTGTAGACGAATCCGAACTGAGTGGCGGAACCGTTAGAGTCATCCTCAGAGTCAATAATTGTGTCGTTGGAAGAAGAGGAGTCATCTTGGCGGCGAATCACTCTCTTCTCCGGGGCGGAGTCGGTGGAGGCCGGCTCAGATTCATCAGTACCAGTTGGTTCAGAGGCACCGGTGTCAGTGGGCTCGGTGTTGTCGGTAGCTGTGGGCTCGGAGGCATCAGTGGCAGTTGGCTCGGATGCGTCAGTGGCGGTAGGCTCGGAACCATCGGTGGCACTTGGTTGAGATCCATCGGTACCGGTGGGCTCAGACGCATCTGTACCGGTTGGTGCAGGAGAGTCTGTACCGGTGGGATCAGCCGCATCGGTGCCAGTAGGAGTGGGAGAGTCAGTGCTAGGTGCATCAGTGGCGGTTGAGCCGGCAGCAGCAGTAGTAGCCGTGGTACCAGTGGCGGATCCCGATCCGAGTTGCTTGCATCCCGAAACCAAGTCAGGGGACTTGAAGTTAGCAAGGGAAATGGATTTGAGCTGGAAGAAATCGAGACTAGTATCGTCGGCAAGAGCCATGGAGTAGGCTACACCGTTGGCGCAGTCACCGTCAGTGGCATACTTGGCTTGAAGACTAACAGAAGGCTCGTTGATGACTGAGATGAGGCGACGACCCTTGGTTCCGAGAGGTACGAGATCGATACCGACACCCATGGTGATTGGGAAACCAAGCGTGGTGGTGACAGTGATCTCGCCCTTGGCTTCGAAACGGGTGGAGAAAGTGGGAGTAAACCCAGTTGCAGTGGTCTTGGCAGAGTCAACAAGATCGAGTCTGGCATTAAAGTTCGGCAGGCTGGCACTGGCGCCGACAAGGACCTGACCGTTGGCCTCGATGTTAATTCCAAGGCTGGCGTCAAGCGCAAACTCAGGCCCAACAACAATGACCTTGGGAATGGTCAGAATGGGAATACCCTGAGCGGCAATGTTCTTCTTGAAAGGATCGGGCTTATAAGAAGCCTGGGCAGCAATGCCCAAGTAGGCTTGGGCCAACAAATTGCCATTGCACTGCACATAACCTTCTGTAATGGAAGCTGACAAGATGTTGAAGTTGACTTTACCGGCGACATGGATGTAGCCCTTGACCTGGCAGTCGACACAGTAGAAGTCGATGGTGCCAGAAGCAGCTCCGCTGGTCTTATCCAAGTGGTAAAGCGGATAAGCCTGTCCGAACACAGAGTCACTAAGGGTCTTGGGTGCAATGTTAAAGTTGGTGGAAGCGTCGACGGAAGGGTTGAGGAGGTTGGAAATTGTGTCCTTGACAAAGTTGTACCCAGCCTTGGCCGTGTTCACAACGACCGTAGTGAGAGCTTTAGGAGCCTCCTTGACGAAGGTGACGGCTGCCTTGACAGTCTTTTGGATGAAAGCTTTGAAGCTAAATCGTTTCTGAATAGCAGCACGACGTTCGACGAAGCTCTTGCGCTTCATGTGCCTCTTTGTGGCAGTAGAGCTTGTTGAGGCAACACCGCCGGTAACATCATCATCCTCAAAATCTGATTCACTGAAGTCGCCTAGACCAGGAGCCAGGTCCTCGAGCGACGAACTGAAGTCGGCATCATCGAAGTTGACTGTGCAGGTTAGCAATGTATTCAATACGATGGTGCTCGATCGGTCACTTACGGTATCCCAACATGTCATCGAGAGCTCGGTCAAAGTTCTCACCGCAAGGAGCAGCCGGGAATCCAGAGATGGTTGCAGCAGGTGGGGCACCACAGGCGGCTGCCGTTGAGGTTGTGTTTGTAGAGGCTGTACTATTCCCGAAAGGTCCCGAGGAAGATGTGCTGTTACCATAGGGACCACTAGTAGTGGTGTTACCGTAGGCGGTAGAGTTGGGGGTGATGGATCCCCATGTAAGCTCGACGTTCGTCATGCAATCGGGAATGTCCACCTCGGCTGCTTGGCAATGCGCAGTCAAGCTCGAAGAGTCGTAGTCAATACCAGAAACGATGAAGTAGGCATTCTGGCCATCATTATCGGCACCACAAGCAGTGGTGGCAAGGATGAGTTTGTTCGAGTCCCAGTTCTGTTGACAATGAGCTAATGCTTCCTGGTTGGCCATCTTGAGAGACATGCCACTTTCAGTACAAGTGACATTGCTGATCAAAGAGGAGTGCTCAAGGACAACGGCTGGGTGCACAAAGGTGGCGTTCATCGAAGCAAAAAGTTGCTGCTTTGCTGGGTCGTTGACACCGGAGTCGGTGTAGTGAATGGCACAGTTGTCCGAAGGGGTCAGATGCTTGATGTTGTCGGAATCATGGCCGTAAGGAACAGCAGGGCTCAGAGTAGGTGCTGCCTGAGTCTGCGTGAATCCAGTCCATGTTGTTGCCGTGCTGATTGTATAGCCAGCAGCATTGACTATGGACGACCCGCCAGAAGAGCCGGACTTGTAAGCAGACAATGCACCGTTTGGTGCTTGACCGCCATTGCTACCCTGCTCATAATGAGAGCCACTACCGAGCAGAGCGCCGGAGGAAGCCAAGCCGGGTGCTGCGGTCATGCACACAGCAGCTGTGACAGTGTCCAGAACAGTGACATGATCCGTGACATGATCGGTAACGTGGTCGGTTACAGTTGCATGCACAGTCAACGTCGTGACAACTGTACTGCTGATAACAGGAACAACATCAGCCGTGCCGTTCTTGTAGTTTCGTGGGACAGTGGATGCTACTGCAGAGCCTGCCATAAGCAGAGCTCCCGTCGAATTGATACGCATCGCGAAGAGTATTATGAATTAGATTATATATGGTAAGTCGTTGATAACGAGTGGAGGGTTGGACTGCCAATAAATGAATGTAACAGCCGGAAGCCGGCAGAAGACCACGATGCTTGAAGCAACAAAAGAGTGATGTTGCCACGAGTCGAAGAAGGATGAACTCAGTGATGAGAAGTCATGCCAGGAAAACGATGATCCAAGGGGGAGTTTATCGTCCTTTATAGACCTCCCTCTGAAGAAGCTATCGAAGCGCCATTGCCTGTCTACGCAGTATACGATAAGCCCACGAGATGCGAATAGAGCCACCTCCGCAAGTGGTGCCAAGAGGTGATGTCAACTAGTGAACAACCCAGCTAGTGTTCAGCTGGCCACTTGCATTGATTTGGGGACCCTTTGGGCTCTTTTCTTGCAGCTAGAGGGCTTCTCAACGGCCCAGAAGCTGTAAGGCGGTGCTGGACCCTTTGTGGCTGACTGCTTTCCCCATGTGGTAACCCAGGATACCCGTGCGCAACATAAGCATCTATAGCGCCTATAGTGAAATGTCTAGAAACGTCGGGTCGATTACCGAGTCCGAACTACCGGGACATACCCACCGGAGCGATCAGATGATCGCGGCGTTTTTCTTGGAGGAGATTGTAGCTATCCAGGTAAACTATTGAATATATTGCCCATGGCTGAACATTAGAACTGTTGAAGAGGCTGCAAATGCACAATGAACTTGAAAATTGCTGAGACACTGTGGTCTCGCCTTTCCCGCCGGCACGAAAGTCTAGTGTCTGCTCATGTACATGTATTTTTCAGTTGCAGTTGCTCAAGTCTGTGATTGTTTGCATCTCTATAGAGATGTTGGTCATGGCCGTCAAGAGCCAAACTAGGCCAACTCTCAGTCAGCCTCAAACTGCCGCGTCGGGAGCGGAGACCAAAGCTCATGATAGAAATGTTCGGAAACGCCGGATGCTCAATGCTCGTAAAGTCTGCCAATGAAGGGAGACAATTAAGAGATGAAAGCCAGGTCCAACGAACAATGAGTCGAAGGCATTCACTACGGCGTCGATGTATTTCAGCTTTAATCTCCACGTGCAAGATAGTCGAAAGTGACTGCTTTCCCCTGCATTAGTTTAGACTCAAGCGCTGCTCATAGCGCTTCGCGCATCCCACGCCAAGCCAGGATAGGCTAGGGTATTTCTTTGCAGCAAGACTCGCTAAGCCTGGCACTGCCTGGAGCAGGGCCCGAAAAGAAAACCTTCCGACACTTCTCCCACAACTGCCAAAAGGCTCTTCGATGCAAAAGCACCGGTAAATATTGTGGCCACGAAGGGGTGGGGCAGTCGATCTACAGAATTCCGGGAAATGACGAAGAGCAAATGGAAATATATGTCGCGAAACCATGCCTGGAAGGAATTGGTAGAAAACGCGAGAGGGATTCTATTGACCATGGGATGTGGGGGATTGATTCGCGAGCCCTAGACTACAAAGTAAGTATGTAAGCTTAAGCAATAGGCATAAACAGGGATCAGGCAGTACGGAGTAGCGCAATTCATTTCATTTCAGTGCAGTTCAGTTCAGTACTAACTTATGTGCAGCTGGATGAATCCACCATGTTTACCTTAAAGATTGAGTTGAAAAACGGCTAGCCTCTGGAACGTGCCCAGACTAGATTCGTCGCTTGACTCGTTTCGCAAGTATCGGGCTTGATAATCATAGTTAAGACGACTTTCAGCCCGCCACAGAATGTGCCGACAGTCTTGCAATGGGAAATCGAGGTGGAGATGCAGCCGAGGCCGGTTGTTGGCATCGACAAATTGTAAGTTACGGATTATTCCTGGCTGTCACACTGTCAACGGCAGGGTCCCCAGAACATGTCCTCCTCATGGTATGGTTCGGCCAATGAGCTATCGGCCGCTGAACTGCATGATACTCTATACTAAATCCGCCGTATACCCCAGGCACACATTTACAGGTTTAGAGAACCAACAGGAAGAATAGGGAACACAGAAAGAATCCTAACGCCTCAACCGTAATGCAGTTGTGCAACTTACGGTACTGTTTGTTGATGTGTTGCGACGGTTGCATGCCATCTCAATCATCTTTGGATCGCTAGCAGACATTTTTGCTGTACCAGATCTTAATGATGCCAACGTCTATGTCAACAATGGCACGTGTTATTCGGCTCGGCCGCGGGAGAGGAATTGGACAGCAGCTTCATTCCTTGCGGTAACGATGCATTTGGCCACCAGACCTACTACGGGAAAGAAAGTTAATTGTTTAGCAGATAATGCCTGCTTTAGTGTTTCTGATTTAATATGCGGTAGCTATCTAACTACTCAAGTATATGGCCGGCTATACCAACTCCAAACACAAGGACTCGAGCTATGCAAATGAAGAAGGCATTGGTAAGTCAACCTAGAATACACCGCATCATCACCCAGCTAAAACTTAAAAAACCAAGACTGGATGCGTTCACGCTTTGTAATAACACAGATACTTAAGCCGCCTTCTCAAAAGAAGGTAGTCCGATGACTCTGTAGCCCGGTTCTTATTATAGCTATACCGATACAATATTAGCCACTATCGTATTCACCACGATACAGCGACTGCAGCGACGACAGCAGCGTGCGCCTGATACACAACGAAGATCACGCAGTCAAGCCATACAGCCACGTACAGACTAGAACGGGTCTGCCATGACTACGACATGAAGGATAATATTTATTATTCTAGTGCATTCATGGCCGCAATCCGGCTTCGTCGAATCGATTGACTGCCATAACAAATCAGGAACCTTGCGATATCTTTTAGCTTTGGCCCTTGTCTTTGTCGCCCTTACTGCAACACAAGAAGCAATCGGACCAAAGGACAAATCTTCACGCTTGTCTGTTAAGTCAGAAGTTGCATGTCGGCTAGTGGCATGTATGAACGCGTGTTAAGCGCGGAGTTGAGTTACGCATCTACTGGAGCCATGCATCCTCCAGCGACTTATACTCCGTCTTGTCTCCTTCGATAGGGACACGATTCGCTTCTGACGATACAATCACGCAGAAAACTCTGACCCAGCTATCAGTTCGATTTGACAGACTTTCAAGGTTATCAAGTCAGCACGGAAGTTCTTTCCACATGATCCTTCTTTTATCATCTGGCTGGACATTCCAAAGGAGTACTTACGCATGCATCATTCCTCGTTGCAATACAGTTTCGCCTGGGCCGCAGATAGTCTCAACAGGCTCACCAGGGGTAGTTTTCCCATCCTCGCGAGAGTATGGTGCAGAGCCGGGTGTGATCAGACTAAGATGGCCCTGCAAAACTACTAAATAATCGGTAGATGTCGTACGGTGCTGGTCGCTCGCGTTAGTTTCAGTCTACATATCGCTGAATCTAACGAACCACTGGGCCTTCCGAGTTCGGGGCAATATCAAGATAGTACATATTGATGCCTCCCGGGAGAACAATGCCTGCACCAGGGATCTCATCGAGAGGAATATCGCCGCTGGTAGTAATGTGAGCGATAGCCACTTGAATATTGATATGGTTTTTACGACTCACAAGCCCTCGTTACTTGTTGGGACTTGCTTGGTGGTCGCAACAAGACTTCTGTGGTAAATCCCTCCCGGGAATACTTCTGTTTCAAGCGTGTCAACTCTCACTTCAACTCCTGGTTCAGCTTGAGCATCAGATGCAGCTGAAGCTGGTAAGGGCAAGTTAGAGGCAGTGATTCTCCTCGGCGCAGAAATGTTGTAAAGTGTGGACATTTTGAATTAGCAAGTGTGGGTGTTAAAATTTGGCTTTGCGAATAAAGATGGTTTTAGTCAGGATACGGTTGGTGTTTCGTTTGGGACTTGTAGTTTCGTCTGGGACTTGTTGTTTATGAATGCTATCAGACCATCGGTATATATAACTTTTGTATATGCCCATGTAAACAAATTGACCTGCAAGCGAAATACCGATATTTTGCTCAGATATTCTAGAATGGTAGCTTGCTTAGCTACTCAGATTTGTCGTCGTCTAGGCTGACAAATGAGGCACAATTTATAAGCGTTTGGAGGAGCCCAGTGTTACGATGTGGGTTCGCCAGGATCAAGTTGGAGAAATTAGGCTGTGCCGCCATCAACAGCCCCGTAGGAAGGATGCGCTGCTTAGCAATTATGTGAATGATCATATGATCCGGGCATACTTTTGGCCCAGGCTTCGCAAATTGTTTAAATCAATTGTACTTGCTCTTATTTTGGTCCCATGCAGTAAATTTTGACAAATTTCTTGCCAAGGGGTTTGAGCATCGAGGTCTGCGAACGTGGGCTTGCAGATCTCGTAAGTGAGTGCGAAGTTGCATGACTATAATTGCATCTCCTAAATGAAATTTGACTCATTCTCAGGAATCAAGCAGCAGAATGATGGAATGGCCGGGCTTTCAAAATGCGCGGTTCTTTCTTGCAAACAACGATTTTACGAAAACGTGGAATATAATGAGAAGACCTTGAACTTAAAGACGTGCCAAGTTAAATTCATTACTATGATGCTGCGGATTACGTTATGTTGACGGTCCTATTCTTCATGACTTGTTGAACTCCGACAGCGTGGCAATTCGAGTCAAAGTTTGTCAACAGGAAGATATCGCAATGCTGAGCTTGTTGGCCGACCAAGATTTCGTTCGGTTCAACACTTGCAGCTCTACCAATAAAAAGGCTAATTAATAATATGCGGCTCAAAAAACATGATTAATATTGGACATGGTTAATCTGAGGAACGCCTGTTACCATAGCGCAGATCGCATTCGATGTCACAGCTCTATGTTTTTCGAAGAGTGAAACTACCGCTTTGCGCAAGGCAAACTTCTCTACATATACTAAGCTCATCTATTATGGTCAATCAACCAATGTCGGGCTAGCCTGGTGGTTCTCCCAACTCCTATCCGGGGCAGTTTCCGCGTTGAAGCGACAATAACAAGCCATACTAGTTAAAAGGACTTATACCACTATATGATCTGTTCAACAAGTGATGTAGCTTTGATTGCTCCCAAAGCTGACGATTCTGCAGCACTCGTGATCTATAAGATTCCAGTGGATTTTAAAGAAGTGGTCCTTAATAGAGACAATGATATTTCTTCGTTGTTTCCAAGGGACGTGAGTGAGTCAAGTGACCGAACACGGAGGAATCTAGTCTATATCAAATTTAAGTGTGCCCGACGGAGAGACTCACGTAAACGTCAGCCAAGAGATGGGGAGATATTTGGCGGCCAAGGGGATGAGATCTGATGTAGTAGTGAACTTGACGCCAAGATAATCACATCCAGCCAGCCATTTATTGTGCGGCGCGCTCAGCAAGCCATACTAAATATCTGGGCGCAATGGTGCTCGACTCTATCAGGGCTTTGCGATAACTTGCGGGGAGTCACAGAATGGCACTCTCACAGAATTCTGTGTATCGGAGTTTCAATATATAGCTGTATTTTGAACTAAAGCCGTCCCAAAAGGCTCGCTATGGAGCGCAGGCAACCAGGATGCCATAGAATTGAAGATATGTCATGTAAACTTCATGCATCATATACTTAGTACCATATGTTCCTTCGCTTACATTCCAGGGCGAGAGACTTAGTATGCGGCCTCGCCGATCCTAGTTCTCTATTAGTTACATATCACTTAATCTCATATATCCAACAGGAGATGACTTACATGTTGCCGGGGGGCGAGTAGCGGGCGACGACGTAGACAGCACCGTTGGAGTCCGTAGCTGAGCCCATACCAACATTGGTTGTCGAGCTCCAGACGATCTGGGTATAATGACCGAAGGTCATGTAGTTGGTCTCTGAGATGACCTCCCCGCTGTAGCTCGACTTCTCATCGATCCACAAGTTGGCGGCGTTGACGAAAGGATTGCTGTCGTAACCCATGTAGAGGTTCTCGCCCTCATTCGAGACGTCCGAGTGGACGAGGTCGCCCACAGAGACAAGATGTTCAGCCCACGTCTGCGCCTCAGCAGCGAGATCTGCATCCCAGACTAGCGCAGCTGAGCCAACGTCGCTACGGGCGCTGTTCTGCGCGTCCAGCGCGTTCTGCTGGTCATCGGTGAGCCCGGACGATGAGGCCGTGGTGCTGGTTGCTGCTGCTGCACTACTGGTGGAAGAAGAAATGGTCTTGACAGACTTGGTTTGCGTTGAGAATGTGGTAGCGGCAGCAAGAGACGTAGTGACAGCCAGGGATGTGACAGCCTTTGACGACGGCGCAAGAGTCAGTGTCGTAACGGGGCTGGCCGCGGCGGAAGATGAAGCGCCAACGCTGTGGGTGTGGTGACGGGATGGCTGCTTGCTGTGCTCGGCACATGCGTCAACGCCCAGCAGGGCTGCCGCAAAAGTTAAACCGGTTGAGAAACGCATCCTATCGGTATCCCTATGAAAGTGTCTGAAAGTGTCTCCGGGACGTGGTGATAATGAGTGAAATGGTCTACGTAAAGCTTAACGTGCACAAGTAACTGCGAAGAGCGTCGAAGGTAAAGCCCCAGGCTGTAAAAGAGTGATAGACGTCTTATTGTGTGAAAATCAGATTAATCACCGAGTCCAACGCCGGGCATTTCGTCTGATATATCTTCCTGTTCTTTTGCCGGGTGGACCTCTTGATAGGGGAGGGTTGCTACCTCCGCATCTGCCCAAATGCCGTCCATCTCTTGAAGAGTCCACTTCATGTTCCAATGACATAATCTGATGGGAAGGGAGTGGTGGATTTCTGATGTTTTTAATATATTTGATGCAAGAACTTCCCTTGGTCTTGCATGAATTTGATTATCATTCCCCGCAAATATCCTTCGGCCGAACCCTGGCCTTGGAGCATGGGAATGGATCTGGAGCCGGGTACCAGGTTTCGGAGCCTTCACACAATCTAGAAGCCTGGCCAAACAATATACGGCGCATTCACATCTAATTCGACGTCGGTGCTTGGCTGACACGCGCACCCCATGCAGTCCAATATTAGCGACGGAAGGATTGTGCCAGCCATAGTAACCCTGGTAAAGCTTAATAGGTAGTATGTCGCATCCAAAGCAAATAAAGATGAGCTGTGAGCTAAATTCAATCAAAGCCTCGCGCCACTCTCGAGTAAACTGCCGTTTTACATTTTGTCGAACGGCCTGGACCGCTAATCTAACGCGTTAACCCACCTTTCCCGGCCAACTCCACTGGAAATCATGGGCGCATGCGATTTTGTTACCCAATGACTCTGGATTAATCTCAAGCCACGATGCAGACCTGATGATGCTGTGAACAGCCTTGAGCCCTGTGCGAAATTAGGTTCTAAAATCAATTACTGTCGCAGCGCGGACTTCTCTACGGAAAAGATTAAGTAAATCGTATCATGCATCCCGCTGCTATTTGGCAATTTTCATATGTCCTTACCATTATCTCAGGTCGGATGCAGTAGCTATTGGCTCTTGTTATTATTACTGCTCGTGAGCAGACTGCAAAGAAAAGCAAGTGGCATGAGTTGTTTGTTGCATGAGGATATGCCTGCGGGGAGTAAATATTCTGTGCAGTTGAGGTTTTCAAAGCCCCACTGGCCAATTTGGGCCGAGATTAGATTCAGGGATCATTGCCATCAAGTCCGTCAGATCCGGAGAGGCACAAGGAATGTAAAATAGTTTATTGGACATTAACATTGGACTTGACCTTTCTGTCTTGTCCGATATTTTCTAACTTAGTAGCACCACTTGATCAAGTCCAGGAGCCTTTACATGGCATGGTCTGTATGGGTGTTGCCAAGTCAAAAGGTCTAACTAATAGGATTAGACATGAGCCGATCATAGGGAAACTACGCATTGAACACCCTACCATGTGCTTAAATATTTTGTCTTGAAGCAACCCTCAAAGTTACTTTTGCAAACCCGGCATCCCAGTAGTAGTCCACAGAAGTCTAAAATATTGCCTTTTTAATACGGTCCACTAGCCAATCAAGTTCATTGTGGCAACGCCGGGTCTTGGGAGTTTCCAGCTCCCTTACCACAGTACACATATATATTAGTCTCCACCACCAATAAATAAGCAACACATACTCTCTACATCCTTGTCGCTGGATTTGTTCCAGAATATTTCGTCGTTCTGAACCCCTTGTACTGAGGCAGCGAATTTCAAGTATACAGATTCGTTTATGAAAGCCCGCACACCTTCGACATGGAAAGCAGTTTGACGAATTTTCTTGAGCACCTGATGTCGGTTGAGTCACCGCCGTACCGTCCTCTTCGCTTAGCCCATCGTGATGGAGAAGGCTTAGATTATGGTAGCAGCCATTGAAAAGTGTGCGGCGGCACGACCATCGGGTAATTCCCACTCTATGTCACATGCTTGAGCATACATATACTTACAAGAGACTGTCGTCAAGAAGTCGACGTTTGCTATAGATATGTGTGACTCTAGTTAGTAAGCCTCAGCGACCATATGATTATTACTTAAATGTTCCTTCGCGTGAAATAATTGAGTTGAAGTAATAAATGGAAATGCTTTTGACAAAGCTGCACAGTCAGATATCGATATTGGTATCGCTCCGTCTAGATACTTGCAAAGTTTGGTTGTTAAGTATGAGATTTATATGCACATCGAGGCATGACTGTGTGCCATACCCGCAATGACTGTTCCCGAATTCGAATGTCGATGGCCTCGGAGCAGATTTAGAAGCGGACATGACAGGAAGGTTCCATTTCAGAAGTATAAGTTCACATGAAAAGGCATAGGAGTTGCTTTTTCCAACTTATTCATTTAATAAAATACGTTGTTTGGCCAATATTGTGCGCCCGATGTTTTCCACCCATTCGCAGGACCGGTAACCCAAAATTCCACATCGACACTGAAGTGACCTTTCAGTGACTACGCAAAATATACTCTAAGCCGACTTCTAGTTAGGCTAGTCTTGGCATTCTAGTTGATGAATCATGTGCTACTAGTAGTTTAAAGATCATGTGAGGTCGTCTGAATGTCAAAGATTTTCCTAACTAGAACGGCATTAGGTCAAGTAACATGGCGAACGATAATCCATGGGCGTTAAGCAGTTAATTCACACCTCGAATTGCTTTCCATAGAGCATAATACGACTGATAGTAAGATTAAAGCGACTTACTAAACAGTCAAACTGCCACGCTTGTACAGCGGTGTTTCCTTGCATGATAAGGAAATATGTGGATTCTGGGCTGACCAAGCCGCCCTCCATGAACACCTGGCAAATCCTAATAAGTCATTGTGAACGTTCATATCTTAATCTTGTCGTACTCAAATTGTCCCGGTTTTAGATTCCGATGTTCGTATGTGAAGCCCACTAAGTGAAAGATGTACTCATTTGAGGAGATTCGCGAATGGGATAAACCCTCCGTACGTGATCCGCTCCCACAGATGGGAAGATGATGACCGAAGATTCTAATGTGGCGAGTCTAGCCATATCCAAAGAAAGTAAGGCCTCACAAGCTCAATTTGCCTTGCTTACGAGTTAGTACTAGATGTCAGTTGCAACTACGTCTGGGCGGGCACTTACCGCAAAGATGAGTTAAGCATCGCGGAGCTTATGAAAATTATCAAGTCAATGTTTCAGTGGCGTGGCTAGGCAGCCATCTACTTTGCCTATCTGTGCGTCTTTAATGTCGCGACAGCAGATCTCTGACCCCATGCGCCACAATCGCTTCGTCGACATTGCAAGGACTAATCGCACCTATTGAAGTGGAGTCCTATGATCAGGCTGGTCTGCCCTTGGGAGTCCGGACGCGTCGGCGCACGACACTGACCGTAATCATTGGCGTCGAGAACAGCATTCTCAGGTCGAGTTCTCCCAAGAAGCTAAGCTTTTGCTGAGTAACATACCAATTTCAAGAAGAACATTTTGCGCGTTGGGAGGAAGAAGGAATTCGTAGGAGCATATCGCGTTCCTTAAATATGTCAATGTTGTATGGCGAGGGAATGAGCGCAAACGCTAGGCTTCAGGGGGAGATCTTGGAATATAGCAACAACCTCACATTCTTCGCCTACAAGATCAGGCAGTTTCGCCCAGCGATCCCAAATAGCCATATACCGCAGTATTATGCCGCACGATCCTACAGAATTCGCAAGAGTAGGCAGATTCAAGCCTACCTCGGACTTCATGTTTAATCCGGTTTTCCCCAGGTCTAATAAAGGAGCCTAATTTCAGGCGTTGCTGCGTTGAGCGCAGCCCGATAGAGTAATGTTGTCATAGAACTGCCATCCAACCAACAATCTTTCTGAGTCCGTTGATGTTTTCTTGAAACATCAAGCAGGGCGTATCTATACTCGGGCAGATCCATATGGGCTCAGCTTAGTGATTGAGGTGATTGGTGTGCCGCATTCCTAGTTTCGAGCATACACATTACAAAACACCTTAACAAATATGTAGTAGAGAAGACGAAGTCGTTTCATAGATCGGCTATTCCCTTTTTAAGTTCCACCTGGGCATTTTCGGGAGTGCAGGTACTACGCGAAGAGACCATATTGACATGCGCGATGGCATCTAATAGAAGTAAGCTGTGGTTCTCGAGCACGCTATATAACCTTCTGAATTTGGCGCATGCTCAGTGTCGAATATAGCCAGAAGACTTCGACTGCTGTGGAGATGTAGATGCATTAAAACCAAGGCTACCATATCTAGACATTTTTGCGTCGCCCGGCATGACATATGTTTATAAGCGCTGCAATTGATTTGGTTGTAAGGTTGCTAGAAAGTAGCATGAGGCAAAGTCATAAAGCTAGAAAGGAGGTTGATTGTCATTGATTAACTTAGGTTAGGTTAGTCTAGTTTAAGTGAAGTTGTGCGAAGAGCGCCTCCAAGAAGAACACTCCCGAGGTTCAGCGGTCGGCCATTAATTTTCAGGGGGCGTTTGGGGGGCATGCGTGCACTAACTTTCAGTGTTGATGACTAAATGCGCCGGGCTGCCGGGTAAATGTCGATCCGACCAGAATCGCCTACCGCTGCCCGGTGCTGCTCACATCGGCTGAGCCAAACTGTACGTTGCCTGCAAATGATTGAAGTTGAGGGCCACCCTCGGGCAGACTGTCCCCCCAAAGCAGATCTCACATGATCAACATTGGTCCAAGTCAGTATGTCTGAGCAGACTCTTTGGTTTCAAGCCAAACCGCTGACTGGTCAGCATATCAACTCAAACGTGTATGCAAACCACCCTGTATGTCTCTCACGATCGATTTCTCGGCAAAAGCGCAGCTTAATCTAGGTCAGCAGTTTGCGTATAAGGCTGTATTCGACTGTCCGCGGCATAGATTACCGGAACCGATTATAAAGTCATTTGTTGAGCCAATCAGATTCTCAGGTTGAAGATACATAGTATAGCAACTCCGTTATTCTTATTGAAGCATTTACGTACCATGGCCCCAAAAATTCGCTATCTCTTCTCCGCCAAGAGAAACTCGTGTCTTATCAAGTAGATCTCGACGCTGCGACTTGCTGGAGATTCCCCCGTTCCCCACAGCTCCTGCAGTTCATTTGCCCCACGGAACCGTTAAAACTCTAAATAGCGGTGCTTGGCAATCAATGCCGGTTTCTGGCTTCGTTAGTGACACTTAAGTGCCTGTCATGTTGCATTCCTTATCTCTGGGTCCAACCGACGTCGAATCATTTTGCCGGCGGACAATGTCGGGACGGAGAGCAAAGCCACGCGTGGCACCAGAAACATGACAAAAGTCGGCCAGTGATGGGAACCAACTCGTTCGATGCTTATCGGAGCCGGCTTGGTATTAAGAGAGTGCCGCTGCCCTTCTGTCTTGGTGATGACGAAGTGTGCGTAGCTTTTGTATAGACTGTCAATTCTTTTGTCTTCCGTCGCCCGAGTTCCGGTGCGCATCAACCAGTTTGTGTAAGATGGCTGACGAGTTCACGAGGAAGTCATTGGACCCTGAACATGCGGCGACTCGCATTGACAGCAATGGCCTTGCCGTCACCGAAGAAACAGCACATGTCATCGACAAAGATGCTGAGAAGAGGCTCTGCAGAAAGTTTGATTTCCGCATCCTACCCGTACTTGCTATAATGGTACATATTAAAATCCAATGCTTGCAGTCTACCAGACCTGGCGCTGACCATGTACCAGTACCTATTCAATTCACTCGACAAGAGCAATCTAGGAAATGCAAAGACGGATGGGCTTCCCACAGATCTGGGCTTCGCTACTGGTCAATACAATCTGATCGTCGGCATCTTTTTTGTCCCATATGTCATTTTTGCGCCCCCCTTCGCAATGCTGGCGAAGAAGTACGGCCCTTCTAGGGCGCTTCCAACCATGATGTTCACCTTTGGATCTCTCACACTCCTGATGGCTGCTGCCCGCAACTTTGGTGGTGTATTCACACTCCGTTGGTTCCTGGGTATGGCCGAAAGCTCCTTTTTTCCAGTGGTCATCTACTATTTGACCACCTTCTACCGACGTGGTGAACTGGCTCGCCGCCTGGCCATCTTCTACGCCGCCTCGAACATTGCCAGCGCTTTCAGTGGGTTGTTGGCCTTTGGTGTGTTTCAAATCGAATCACATCTTATCGACTTCGCATGGCGCTGGCTGTTCATCATCGAGGGATCCTGCACGGTCCTATTCTCATTCTTCGCTCTCTGGTACTTGCCGAAGAGCGCGGCAGAGGCAAAGTTTTTAAATGAGGAGGAGAAAGCACTGGCTTACCACCGTATACACGTCGACAGCTCGTCCATCGTTAACGAAGAGTTCAAGCTGCGAGATGCTCTCAAGATCTTCAAGCTACCTAGCACTTATGGCTTCTTGCTTATCGAGATCTGTTTGGGTGTACCCTTGCAAGGAGTGCAGCTCTTCTTGCCTCAGATCGTTGCTCGTCTAGGTTATGACTCGGTCAAAACGAACCTATATACCGTAGCACCGAATGTGACCGGTGCTGTGATGTTGTTGATCCTTGCCTTCAGCTCCGACTTGACAAGGATTCGTTTCCCATTCATCATGCTTGGTTTTGCTTTCACTTTCATCGGCATGATCATTTACGCTTCGATCACGGACGTTCATGCGCAAATCCGGGTGGCTTACTTTGCGACGTTCATGATGTGCTGGGGTACGTCGGCGCCCTCGGTGCTGTTGAGTACATGGTACAACAACAATATCGCTCACGAGGGTGAGCGTTTGGTCCTTACATCTGTTGGTGTACCGCTGGCGAATCTTATGGGCCTGGTTTCCAGTAACTTGTTTCAGGACAAAGATGCGCCCAAGTACATGCCCGCGCTCATTGCTACCGCGTGCTTTGGTGCGACTGGTTTCTTGGTCTCTGGTGCGCTTGGTACATACATGACGTTCGACAACAAGCGACGAAACCGCCGACAAGGGGTCACGCTTACTGCGCAAGATGTGCCGACGTCGAGATTAAGGGCTGGTCCGAAAGTGGACGACTTCAGGTGGTTCTTATAAATAGGATATGCCCATGTTTTTCGCCATCATACATATTACAATGGACAAAGACGATATGATCAGTGAGCTGGATGTAGTTAAGCACAGTGGAGTGAAATAAACCATGCGATGGAAGTGTAACATCGACCAGGTAATGAAATGACACCCTCGCGTTGCGCATGCGGTCAATATTGTCTTGGGGGTCACCTGTGCATCAGTTGTGCATCATCCTGCAGATTGACACTTCACGAAATAGCCTTACGAGGAGTCCGGCTAAATCTAGTTTGCACACATCTACGGAGGTTAGCGGAAGATGTTTGTGGAGTTGCACTCCGTCGGTTGTGATTGATTATATTCCTGTAGTCAGCTCTGTATTTATGAAGCTCAGTATGAAATCATGAATATCTCCTAGACTAGCCCTAATAGACAGCACTCTGGGCATGGGTGATCGTGAGATATGCCTATCTGTGATTGAACTCAGCGTCAGCAGCACGGTGCCGGCCTCGACCTCTGCTACAAAAACAACAGAATGTATTGCCAGACTTCGATCGGTAGAATATCAGGATAGCTAGCGCTCAGTCCGATCGACCGACCAGATTCCCAGGTATGCTACTCACTCCCAGAACAAGGTCGTCCGAAGACGAAGAGATGTGTAGAAAAGAAAAGTTGGGTTTGGAACGTATGATCCACTAACCTAGCCCTACAATCGTAGCCCGCTCATGTTAGTGTTAATGATAGCGGCTGAACACCAGTGCGGGTTATGCGCGATGCTTTCTACAACGCGCCAGCGGCTTAGGGGTATCCCGAGTAACAACTTTGGTCCAATCAAAGTTGAAGTGACATTACAGATCTGAACCAAGGTTTTGAATCTCTCCCTCTGTAGTTACCGATTGTTTGTTGAGCGCAGACCAATAACTGAGAGGAATCCGCTAACGAATAAAGGTGCTTAAGCTGTATTATGAGTTTCTGAAGCATACAGTGAGCACCTGCAATAGAGCCGTTGGGAGTCTTGATTCTAGGTGCTTTTCAATGTGGTCTTCAATCTTCTTTATCAATCCTTTGTTGAATACTGCATTTCGTAATATGGAAGGCGGTCATTTTCGAAGTTATTTGTTTCTGATGCCACAACGCTATGCATTCTTTCGCGATCGTGTCAGACAGCCTGTTGTTCTTGACGGTGTCATTGAGCCGTTGCATAAGGGACGACTCCCCCCCTTGACGTATATAATATTTATTCCATGAGCAGAAGCATTCAACAATCCAGCTGTTCCTCTAGAGATAGAACATGCCAATAATATGAATTGAGTATCAGGCACTCAGCCGATGGCAGGTCAGAAGTTGGAACTCAGTCTGCGGAAATTTATGTATAAGTTATGCTAGTCTAGAATCGATACGACACAGTCTAATCGGACCAGTCAGGAGACGGTTTTGGCCATGTATCATAATCAACCACGTTACTGCAACGAAGCACGTAATCTCTTTCCCCTCCGCACAAGCCCATCAGTATTTGAGCGACTCGATACCTGAGGTGCTGCAACTATTCAGTCGTTACCATTTGGTGGCCGTAGTTCTGGCCTTTGAACAGTTATAGAGGGTGTTGGGATGTAACCAGGATGTTTTGACGCTTTGTGTTGAGTCAAACTAGCCATCTCTTTGAACAACTGAGCACAACTCACACAAAAAGGTCTGCCAAACCAATGCCTTGTGCTCAGACAGTGCTGCGTAAGTTTTTAATTATCTTTGAGCTGTATCGCGCACGAACCAAATTATCTTAGCCGGCCTGGTTTGGGATATGTAGTCACTGTGCTGTAATATAGTTGAATTTTTCAATGTTGATATGGAGAAGGGAGTAAATCTTGTCCAATTGTAAATAATTCCATCAAATTTGCGAGAAACTACGCTGAAGTTTTCAGATGGATGGGCGAGTTTTAGATGGCAATATTTCCAGTTCCAAAATCTACCCTCACCGCTAATTCAGTAAAGATTCGGGTGATTTCGCTGCTCTAGGTAATAACATGCTTTTCGCGTCATCCGAAACACACTTGAAGATCGAATTAGAGGCTCATTGGCCATCACACCATCCCGCAGCGGGGTAATAGAGAATGTCGAGTAGTTGAATGGGCTGTATGCTATGAGACCTCATATGGCCTTATACCGAGGCCCACTGGTCCTAAATGTAATGGAGGGCTGATTACTTATCTCATCACAAGATGGCACGATACACTTATGGACGCCACCAATCTGACTTACACCGTCAAGTCCTTGAGATTCTAACACATCTTGGAGGTTGGTTTTATTGACAGTAACAGTTGGTGGACAAAATGAGTAACTATAATCTAAGATCAATAAATATAAAACTCTTTCTTTTCTCCGAAGCTCATATCCATATATTCAACACGAATGTATTGTGAAAAATGGCCCACTCGCTCATAGCATTGCCAATAACGTGGACCTAATGACCTCAGAACAATTCCTATAAAAGTCGCACCGCCCTGGATATTGGATGGGTTATTCTTAAAAAGCGGCAGGTACTTGTCCGTCTTGGTTGATATCGAGCGTTTCACCTCATTCCAGTCATGTCGCACAAAAGGGCTGGAATCGGAGATCGTGTTTCCTTCAGACGGCTGGAAAAATCGACCTCGGATGTGGAGGACGCCACCATCGAAGCCTGCCATTCTGGTCACTCTGATTATATTACCTTTGAAAGTGTCAGTGGCTTTTAGGATCCCCAAGATTTCGACCAGTGAAATTCCGTTGACATTACGACTGTAACAGATTTCTTTCCTAGTTGAGCCCCATGACCACGTTGGTGCGACTTTAATCAGCCTGTTGTTCTCCGGCTCGTCCTTGGAATACCACAGCAATGATAGAGGCAAAGAACTGCGCCATAACCCGTGAAGATATTCGTCATTTTGGCCTTTGACCGTTGAATTGCGTTGGATTGAAGCAACGATACCAGCGATAGCATTGAGACGGTCTTCCTGTTTACTCAAAAAACGGGCTGTATAGGCCTCCACAACCTCTGGCCAAGTTTTCGCCAGATCCGTAAACCTCCCAACAGAAGTCCTACTGTCATGTATAGGATCACCGTTAGTGTGGGTCTCATTCGCCTCGAACTCTCGACATTCCCAATGCACTTGTTTAGCGCAAAAGTGCAAGGTACGTGGTGAGAGCAACCGTTCTTGAAGAGTCCATCCGCGTTTAGCCAAGCTAGTGTTGTCGAGCTCTCGGTTTGTGTCGTTCCAGGATGGTCGTATATGGCAGTATCGGGTTTCGTGTCCCCCCAATCTTAAATTCACACCATGAGTTCTCACTTCATTGACATCTCTGGAGATGAAGCAACCCACGTCGGCTGTTTCGCCTACACCGGCGGCAATAGTGCACCTCGCGCTACCGTAGACCAAGTCCATCTTCGCGATTTCTTCGCCGCGCTCTTTGTCGTTGTCTTGCTGTATACAGAGACTATCGACCCAAATATGATAGACACCCAGGTGAACTGCGACACTCATTGCATCCCGGATAGACGCTTTAAGTTTGGGCACCTCAATATTATTGCGAAGTTGTGAGATATTTTTGTGGCTCAGCAGTAAATATTCGTTATTTTCTTGCCACCGATGGCTAAGAGCCACGTACTCAGCTGTGCTGTTGTAATCATCCATAGCTAGCTCCTCTAGCCTAGCACCAATCTTGTCATCGTCTCGAAGATGGAGCTTCAGCAATCGACTCGGTACCCAGCCTGGACGGCTATAAGCGGCGCAAGAGCTATGGGATGAAATGCATTTTTCCAACCACTGTTTTGCCAGGCACAACGTTTCTCCTGCGCCTGTATTGATGGAAGCCGTGTATGGACTCGAAAGAATCCCGGTCTCGGACGGCGCGAGAACAGCATGATATTGCGGGCTTGGACGCTCAGCTCCCTCATGAACTCCAAGTTTAGTCCAATTGACCAGTTCCATTCTACTCCTATCATACAACTCGAAGCACCCTCCTTGGGATTCTAGTTGATTGACTTTCCATCGCCTGTGGAAAGAGATACCGCTCACTCTATCCTCTGCGACAGAGGAAATCCGTATTTGTAGGCGAGAATACTCAGGGACTCCATTCCACAACCAATTACACGTCAAACACCCTTCTTGTGCCGACTTTTTCAGGTTTCCCAGTGTTTGATTTGCGTGCCATTCTGGTTGTCCTAGGGCGGAATCCATTGCTACAGTACAAATGCGGCACAGTATCCCTGTCGTCGTTCCGTCTGTCGGCAAGTACATGTTACACACTTGGTAGTAATATTAGCAAAAACGGCGTGATAGAGGTAGTGATTGAGAATGGAAAATTCAACAGATACGATGGGCACCTTCCCAGAGTGGTCCTCATTGAAAGCGATCGGTGGATGACAGCGTGAAGAACCTGTCAGCTTCCGAGTCTGGTCTCTGGGACAACGGAATTACAATTCAAAGTCGCTTGGATTGGTTCAGTTCGCTCATCGCCAGAACTTTAATAGCCCGTAGCTCCAAGGCATCTGAAGTGGATCCAAAAAGGATCGATAGCATAACATAGGCGTTAGAAGGTCGATGTTGTGGTATGGGTTCGGTTCTACCGACGTGTCTCTATGCACTGCTCGGTTAGAGTGGGGCGTCATGACCTACTTGTTCATCATTAATTGGCTAGGTATGATGAAACAAGCTGGTTGACAAGCCATATCTACCACATAATCGACGCAAAGCTGACGGGCTTCCAAACCCCACTTACTCTCCATTCTTTACAAGGTTCTCCAGGATTGATGTACTCACAATCACGCAAAATCCCGAAACCACACGTCGGACACAAACGGGGAGGAATCTTCTCTCCGCCTGAGACACCATCATAAAGTTCCATTATAATACCTAGTATGACAAGTCCTGACAGAGACTAATCTTCAACAGCGAAAAGCTTCTAATAAAAGTATTACCCCAGCTTCGCCGTCTCCG
Source organism: Truncatella angustata (assembly GCF_020726525.1). Taxonomy (NCBI): domain Eukaryota; kingdom Fungi; phylum Ascomycota; class Sordariomycetes; order Amphisphaeriales; family Sporocadaceae; genus Truncatella; species Truncatella angustata. The sequence continues at coordinate 7,852,504 of NW_025763382.1, read as the reverse complement.
ATGTGTGACCAAGTGCTTAACTCTTTATCGCCAGGTATTGTCACTCGACACGACAAAGACTACATCACCCCTGTACAAAGGAAAGCCTAATTACTCTGTCTCCAAAAATGTATCTTGGTCGATGCTTTTCTAGGAGCCCCAAGTAATAGAAATACCAGCGAACATAGCATCCACTAATACTAGTATTTTAAACCTTCTCCGGCAGCAGCGAAAAGAGAATCAACCAGACTGCTCTTTGCCTTCTCGTGCTTCAATACAGCGTTGATCTCGTCGTTGATATTTTCCAGGAATCTCGTCTCATCCCACTGCGGCTTCCAGCCGATGCTTTGAGCTCGTGTCGTCGTGAGTTTGTCTCTAGCCTTCCGTTAGACCTACTGTTAAGAGTTAGGGTGGTACGTACCCAGATTTCCACAGTGCCTCGAGAAACTGCTCAGGTACACCTATTGATTGCGCGGCGAACCCATCGCTTGGCCAAAACTCTGTTTTGTCATCTTCGATGAAGGCCCGTTGCTTCAGCGCTTTAGCTAGATGCTCGAGAACATCCCATTGATATAGGGTGTGAGCCTTGGCAAAGTAATAGCCCTCTTCCCCGTCGGGGATATCTTCTTTCTGGAGGATTGCCTGGGTGATACGCCAATACAACGCAGTCAGGTCTGTAATATGCACGCCAGAGACTTTCTGTTGCCTTAATTAGTTTTGGGTTTACTTTCACTTGGTCAGAAAATCTGTTACTAACAGTGTTCTCAGCGAACTTGTAGACACGTTTGAGCTGGAGGCTAGCCTGTACCAAGGGGGGCATGATGATAGACAATCGGTTCCATACACCGCTGCCTTCACCGTCTATGACAATTTGTAAGTAGAGTTCCAGTCGAGAGTGTATCCTTAGTACTTACAGACAGTCGTTGGAATGACGATAAAAGAGGTCACGCCCAATGCTCTCGCGTGCTCGATGACAGCGATGTCGGTCTTTTATCAATTAGCACGACAACGAATGATGATTATTGAGAATCACCTTTCGTATTGGATAAGAGTCTGCTGACTGCTTCTCCACGGCAAAGATCTGGTCGTCATCCTTCATTTCCCACGATGGCCAGCCGGACTTTTCGTAGAAGGCGCTGATGCCAGAAGTCTTCTAGAGGTGAGTACATATGCTCTGAAAATACCTCGTGGACTAGTGCTCACATGAACAAAGTATGTCTGCTCTCTACTGATTTGTTTTTGCTTTCCCAATGCTGTCAGGAGATTGACAGACAGGCTTGGATTTAAAGAGCTTGCAGTTTGTATGACAATACTGACTGAAGCAAGACGTAAGCAGTCAACGCACAAACCAAAGGGACTTGGCTAATATACCATGGTTCTTGATAACGACATCTGCCACATTGCTTTCATCTGTTAAGTCTATTTGGTGTACCTTGATACCCAGCTCCGACAAATCTTTGGCCTGCTGTTCGGTTCTGACTGCAGCATGGACATGTTCTTTATTAATCTCAGAGCTGTAGATAGTCAGGAAGTCTGAGAGAATTGAGCCTCCTCTGTGGAAAAATTAGTGCCACGCCATGCGTTTCTAGTAATTTTCACCTACATGTAACCGGCGGCGCCAGTGATCAAGATATTGGGTGCCATGGTTGGATGAGTGGTGATAATGGTTGACGACTTATTCAAAGGCGAGAGCTTAAAACTTTGAGGACTGGCGCTCATGAATATGGTATGTTACATTTGATCAGCAATGAAACTAACCATTCGCGCATCGCAAGGTCTTATAGTATCCCCCCAGCCATTGCCCGAGGTAACCGCGTGAAGATCACTGCTTGATACGGGAGGAAGCATTGCTCATCACGAGAATACGTTCTCTTAGCGCTCACATAGACCAGAAGCTGGCATCAGTAACTACGATTAGTAATGACCAAGAACCTTTAGGCAAGCATGTCGCTATAGACCAGACCACTGCAAATGTTCAGTCACACGGATTATGGTACAGATCGATTTTGTAATCAGTCAGGATTCATTGCCGGATCTTGTTATGTATTAGACTAAAAGATTGAAGAATCTCCGTGGTCTCAAGTTCTAACTTCAGTAAGCCACATTGTAAGTATGGAGCCGCTGCCAGTAATAGTGTGGGGTACATAACGCTACATAACCATCCAGCTCAATCGCGAGAAAGGCAAATCGTCTTTTTCAATCACATCTTCCATGACAAATCGTCACACAAGCGTTTGTATGGCAATATCGAGAAACGAATGCTGAGTCAAACTCCTGTCTTGCTCATCGTTGGTATTGGACCGAATATTGGGCAGAGGGTCGCGGAAGCCTTTGCTGCCAAGGGATACAGAATTGCTCGCTCTCCCATCCAGAAGTGCACCCCAAGGAGTGTCGTGGTTTATAATTCCAAGTGGCCGGAATTTTGCCCCCAAGTGGTGGCTGTGTTGATAAAATCATGCTTAGCGATTCAGATGATTGAAAGGAGTAACAGAAAGAAAGGTTTCCATCAACAGACCTTCTAGCTTACGGCGTGCAAAATGCTATAAGAGTCCACATGCATTATTGATAGTCTGTCGATACTAAACCACGTTTCCTTTATCGCCTTCTGTACATAATCGTCCATTGCTTTATTTTTGTCTTCTTAGGTACCCTCGTACTCAGTCAAGATCCGGAAACACAGAACAAGAGCCAGCGCCGTACGTGGCACACGGGCAAGCTGCTGTTGGTGGTGTGAAAAAAAGACATTGTGGAATGCAAGCGACTCTGACACACCCAGGCGATGTATTGATGTGTGAAGAGCTCGGGATTTTACTAGAGCGGGATGAAGTGCATTTGATATTGCTTTCTAACTCAGTAGGATCGCGATCGGAATGACAGGACGATGCACTAAAACCGCTGTAGCTAAGGAGTCCACAGGCCCCGCCTTCAATTTGCGTGCACCATCGTGACCTGGTACGTTTGCAGAGCGAGGCTGTGTTCAACCGAAGGCATAATGATGTTCTTTAGACGACTTTTCTTTCTCTGGCTCATCCATTTTTTATCGCACCAGACATGTCACACTAAGATTTACATTTTCCACGGCATTGCGAGATTCAATCTATCGCTACTACGGCCTTATAATGAGAATAATTTGACGACCCTCGCTCGGCGGAAGAGACATTGTCTATACTCCTCGTCATCCCCTCCTCCTAGCACATGCGTAATTCAAGCAGGGTTCAACTCATCATCAACACCGCCCCCATCGTCAAGCCTTGTGCCTGATTCAGTCTCGCTTGTCGGCCATTTCACGTAGGCTCAGATCTTGCAAAGCTCGCGAGCTCTTTGATGACCTAGCCATCATTTCACGATGCCGTGACACGTAGTGGCATCCACCTTTCATGATCAATAGCATTTGCATTTACCCCAGCGGTACGGAATGTTTCGAATACCTTCACACAATCTTGTCACGATGCGGCACGCGCAATGGCAAGTGAAAGAGGAGGATTTCCTCACCGAGAGAAGGTCTTGCCTAACGAGGATACTCTCCACATCTGAGGCGAGTCCAAACTGGTCATCTTACCCATGTTTCAGAGCCCTGGTCAGCAGTACTTCTCTATATGCGTCGAGACTGTCTATAATACCTAATAATAGTGATTGGCCGCTTGATAGACTGCATAGATCAAAAATTACGACTTTCTCTCCATATCCTTAGGAACCTGTTGCAAAACAGAAAATTCTTGATCCTGGGCAAAATCATGGGCCGTCATCATATCGAAAGGTTGAGCGACACTGAGAATATCGCGAAGTACAATCATATATGACTCGTGACTTTTGGTAGCGAACGCCATATAATGGTTGCCGGGTGCCACCAGTTAGGTAGATGCCTGAGGTGCAACGTCCACCCTTGATAGATAGCCTTCAGGGATCCCTCAGAATAGCTGAGGAACCACGCCATTTAACAACACTTTACTGAGGATCAATATACACACATTTGATCAGTATAATGACCCTACAGAGTAGTGACGCCTATTATTATAGTTTTTAATCAAGTATAACGTCCCTTTGACTGCTTCAGTGGGGGCTTTTAATTAGAGATGATGATTGGAATGGAACGACAGGCCCGAATACTGAAATATAAGGGAATCAAATGGTGGTTGAAAGGATGATCAGGTTGCCTGCGATGAGACTCAGCCACAAGGGCAGATAAAAATGAATGTCGCTTTGGTGTTCCAGATTTTCCGCTAGCCCTGCCCGTTGAATTGAACCATGCCATTGAACCGGCACGAAAGATCTGAACAGCCTAGCAAGAAGTTACTCAGCCATTTAGAAAGATATAGTGGACAAAAGAACAACCGACTGATAATGGCACTGACAGTACCAGTCGTAAGGACATCGTACCAGTATATATCAGGCCTCTTATGCGACCTTTGTGTTTCTGTTTGCTGTTCTAATATGTGTAGAGCTGTTCTCAGGAGATATCAGCCTTGCCAACGATCTATATAAAGTGGTATTTTCTACCGCGCTTAGAAACAAAGAAATTTGTTCAAACGTCATTATACCCAATCAGAGATGCTTCTTCACTTTCGCAGACTAACCAAGCCCATGCAGCGCCTGGCCAATACCCCGTAAATAGAGCGAAGTGAAACCCGTAGTCTGACTTTTCAAACATGGTCGAATCTGCCGCTCGTGCTTTAGCAATGTATTCTGGTGTCGCATGGGTGAGGAGATGCTCTCTTTGGTCGGGCTGCAGACATCTACACTCGGATCAACCATTGCCACGGGTAAACTATCCCAGTCACTTGAAACTCACAGTGCGTTGCCAAATGTGCCATGGCATAGACTTGGCTCCTTCTTCAGTATGCCTTCCTTCCATATCAACTCACTGCCGAGCCTGATAGCAGTGTCTATCTTGTCCCGGAGTTCCGGAAAGTATGGACGTAGAGATCGTAGACTAAGCACAAATCCCGGGGCGCCGTGGCAGAACTGGACGTATGGCTTGGGTGGAGACTTGGGAGGTATAGCAGTGACGGGCCAGTTCCCATTGGGCATTTGTAAGTCGAGTAGTTGTTCCAGCTTCGGACTCAATCGAGGCGCGACGCTAGGCGTCGTCAGCACAAGTTGCGTGACTATCCCGATGTCGCCATGCGCTGCGCCGAGCCATCGAGTACCATTACATACCCACTCGGTACCATTAGCCAGTATTGCCTCCTGTATCAAGTTCGTTGGTGCCTCCAGTGCACTTGCGCACGAAGGCATCCAGCGTCGGACCAGTCGCACAAAATAGAGCGTTCCAGCCATTCCCCAAAGCCACTCCTCTTTATAAGCGGCGTCTGGGATCCGAGAGAGCATCTGTACAAAATCATCTGTGTGATGTTTGTCCTTTGTCACTGCAATCAGAATTGCTTGGTGGCATAACAGTTGAGCCGAGACCCCGCACCTCTCATTTGCTTGCTGGATGGTGGTCTCTGTGCGACCGTCAGCAACAAGATAGGCCTCCGCCCAAAACAATGCAGAGTTCCCTGCGACTTGAAGATCCGGACGCATTACGGAAACGCGAAAGAACAAGTAAGCAATTCCAGTCGGTCCACTCCAGAGTCCTTTGAGTTCTATATCATACTTGCTGTGCGGAGGGTAATTAGACACGATGGTCTCCAATGCTTCCACCAAGAGCGTATTCTTATCCAAGATTCGGTTTAAAAGCGAACCTTCGTTCGATACATAAAGGAGGCTCGACATCACAGCTAGTCCGTACGTATGAGTAAAAAAAAAAAAATTTGTGAAGACATATGCTCTGAAGAGAGACGAAGAGTGTAGCTCCTACGTATTTTTATGAGACCTCAAGTATTTTTATTGCTTACGGGTGGACCGTGAATAATTGAGGAAGTGGGGTGGAATCCACTGAGATATAGCCCGCGCGGTCCGAGCCCCGCACTTGCGGTCTATTGAGATATTTACTTGGTATATAGTTAGCTAACTTGACGATGAGGCGCCTATAAAGAGCTAGAAGAACTTGCGTTAGACATGCTCAAGTCTAATTCGACGTGAATCGACGAGAAGCTCAGATAGCACAGTCACCTGGGGTGACATTATTCAATATAGAAAGCTGATTGCTTCCAACTAGCAAACACTTAGCCACGTCATGTTGGGGTACAGCACTGATTTACAGAAAAGCGTTAACTGAAGTAGCGCGTAGATTAGGGAAGAAGGGTGTTGTAGTGACATGGCACAAGCTATGTAAGCTGCGACCACTGGCATCATCAAGTTCAATCCACGAAATGACGATAGCAAGCCTGCTTATGAGGTAAGAGAAGCTAAAACCTCAGCAGTACGATCACTTCGCAGATTCCAAAATGTTTCCAAGGTCCGATAGATACGCACAGTGGCTTCTCATAGCTGTCTCTACTATGTCTAGTCTATGTCTGCTTGTGGACTTTAGTATACCTTGGCCAAAGGCGGATGCAACGAGTGTATGGATTCTCCATCCTCCCTGAAACTGTGTGACCCAAAAAACTACCTATTTATTCAAGGATGATCAGCTGGTCGGTTGTGGTTGCTTCTACCCAGGCCTCCTTGAACACCTTGCCCATGGCGGCCCTAGTGGCAAACTGCGGCTTGCTCTTATCCCACGTGACCATCATTACATTAAACAACGGGTATTCTTGCTCTGCATAAAGCCTTTCTTCGTTGCCAAAATATTGGGCCTCGGATATGACAACGAAGTCGTAATATTCGAAGGGTTGTATCACCTCTGTGGCATCGTGCAGGATAACCCGACCGATAGTGAAGGAACGTGAATCAAGTATCTCTATCTCATGAATCCAGTGCTGTTGCTCCGGCAACAGATTCGCAGTCGCCGAATATTTGAAGGTGGTCTCTGAGCGTAATGTCTTATTTCCAAGACGAAACTTGGCTGTCGATGTCCAAAAGATTAGATGGCGCTCGTCGAGATCCGCGATAGCGCAAGGGGGCAGGTCGTCTATTTTGAGATGGATATCATGGAAAGGCTTTTTGCGAGTCTCACGCCACTCTTCTAACAGTTTTGCCGCGTCGCTAGCTAGTCCCAGCCCTGTCCCGTTCACCAGAATGAGCTTCGCCGGCGTTTCTGAGCCAAGTCTGTTCAGCAGGCTGTCTGCCGGCACTGGCTTTGTGGTGGGTCGGCGTAGGACATGGGAAATAGACCACGCTGATGACTGTTTGGCCAAAGCAACAGGTTGAGGAGGTACAGGGACCGCGTCTGACGGTACGAATCTATGCCAGCGCACCAGTGGCCTGACTCGTTCCTCGGCGTTATCAAGCGATTCTAAAATCTTTTTTACTTTGTACCCCTCTAGGTGATCCGAGACCAGGCTGAAAGAATCTTCGTAACGCACTCCACTTGAATATGTTCTCTCCCCCTCAGTTACGGCTTCCCAGGCGGCCCAAGACCAGCTGGGTAGTTGCAATTTGTTGTTTAGCGGCCGTGAGTCTTGGTCTATGAATATTCGTCTGCGGAGCCGTGCACCCTTCTCTGCCGCTGGTTGCCAGAGAAGTGCGAGGTCCAAGAACTCAGTAGGAAGACCATACAGTGTGCCGCTTGCTGAATCGCGAGTAGTACCTTGTTGTCTGCTCCCATCGAGGATAGTCATCACACCGGCGATAGCGTTTAAAATGTCGTTTGAGAAGCTCAGATGGCGACTTGTGTATTGACCCACCAGATCAGCATACTGTGCAAAGACTGGCGATCTTCGAATGTGCAAAGCAGAATTCGTGTCCATGTCGATAACGGATTTTAACGAGACTTTGTCATCCTCTCCAACAGAGAGCCAATTTATCTGGCGCGGCCCATTACCAGCTTCCTTCGCGCTCATGTCCTCCATATAAACTCCATGTCTGCAGTGGAAGTACACATGGCCGTGACTAAATACGAGGAGTCTCTTGGAGAGAAGCTTTTCTTGAAATGTCCAGGCTCTCGTTTCCCATGGGTAGAGATTCGGTCTGTATCTGATCGGAATCAGGATCCTGACCCCGGGTACTACTTCCTGGACTACTTGTCTGCATTCTTCTCTGGTGCTCCTTGGAAACGAAACACCGTCGAGCCCCGAGTTCGCATTTCCTCCATCGGCTGCGACAATAGTCACAGCAGAGTTGCCGTAAATGCGATCCATCTGGCCAAGCTGCAGGGCCTTGTCGTCACTGTCTTGCACGATGCAAAGACTGTCAACCCACAAGTATCGCTTGTTGAGTTTCTTGGTGACCATCATGGCTGATCGAACGGTTTGTGGCAAGCCGGCCTTGGCCTCACCCAATCCTCCCCGGCGGCTTAGCTGCGATAAGTTGCTCTTCAGCAGCTGCACGGTAGTATACCCACCCCACACATATGAGAGGGTAACATAATCACAGGCTTCCGGATTAGGATATTCGACGACCTTCTCATCTTCAACATCGACCACTCTGAATCCAACCCCCGACGGTTGCTCGAGTGACTTTGACCAAATAGGGTTGCCGCAGCCTGGGCCGTGGTGAAACTCGCAGTGTTCAACCCATCTGCTGCACAGGGACAGATCAATTGCCTGAGGGTCGAGGATACGACCGTACCGAAGATCTCCACTCCGCTTCTCCATATACTCAGAACAGACCACCCGGAGGTTGAAAGAGCAGAGGGGCACCATCGATGCATCTGGGGCCCGTCCTTGTCCTTGGACGTTGATAGCAATGGTCCCCGCTTCTAAGTGGGTATTGGTGTACGTCTTGATGGTTATCCATACCGGAACTGGCCTCATAATACGCGCCACTCTTGAAGAAATGGTTTCCACAGTCTTGTTCAAGGCTTTCGCAACCCTTTCTTTGGCTGCCTCGGTTCTGGTCGAGCTGCGGGGGCCAGTATTAGATGACGCCTCCTCTGAGTCTGCAAAAGTGATCGTTTCCTCCAGACTGGAATCATTGATCCAGTCATCCTCCGAGATCAGTCCTAGCTGCGACGCTGACCGACCATCGGGGTCATCTATGACACTCCTATGTCCAAATGGCCATATAGTCTGGCTCGAGGTGTGTCGGTTCAGAAAATTGGCTCCCTCTGCCCATTCGGCGAATGGCTTTCCTTTCAACTCCTCTTGGATGTGGTTTTGCACAGCTGGGTGCCGAAGAGGGTCGTTCTCCTCAAGAGACAATGCATCGAACAAGACTCGGCAGAACTTGCACCAGTCACGGTTCTGTAGGACACGATCCAAAGAAGCGATGACTTCGGTGACCACCACCTCTTGTTCCACGTTTCCGTGATGCATCGTGGTATCTTCCTTGCGTTGGTTGCTGAAAGGGATTTTCTCACAGGCTTCGCATAGTCCACCAGAGTTCGGTCTGATTGCTTCCTTTGCCGACTTCGTGACGTCGAGAATGTCTCCCTTAATTTGTCCAACCGCGTCGCCCACAACCCGAATTCGATGTCTGATCAAGTCTCCCGATGGCTTCGACAAACGCATACGCTGCACGAGCTTTCTTGATTTCATCGAAGATCGTAAGGATGTATTGCTTTCCATTGATGTGAGAGATCCTATATTCTCCTCCTCGTCGAGCGAGAATATCGATCCATCATCCTTTAGTTCCATTGGTTCGTCCATGAGTGATATAGTAGACTTGGACGCGTAGTTCCTGAATATCCCGAGGCCTGTTAGAGTTACAGGATCTACAGACGGTGGAAGCCGCGAGCTACTCGGCGGTAAAAAGGTCTTGCGGTCGGTGTCAGCGTCACAAGCAGGTAAGCGCCAACCGATGCCGAGAGAATCTCTACTGCTCTCAGGTCCCAGCGAAGTCGAAGGGGATATTAACGAAGGAGTCTCGTTTGCCATTATGGACGGTGTGGTTTGATGAGATCGTTCTGTTTCCGGGGTCAAACCCAGTTCTTGATCAATACTGCGATCCATCTCCCAAGTCGGTTCAGGCATCAATAATTGCCCACTTGGATAGATATCTTTAGCTCGATTGAGAATGGAAACGGAACGGTTCGATCATAGTGAAAAGAAAAGACTAGATGCCCATGTGGCTGAAAATTGGTGTCCTTGTGAAAGCTTGGCACAGCCACGATGTACCATATATCTTCGAACGGTCAGATATCTCCACGAATTCCCGCGTCGATTCCAACAGTTGGTGTCGCATATATGTCTTACCTGGCATGCTCCTTGTTGTCCGCAGCCTTATTTCAGGTTTGAAACAGTTCTCTAAACTGACACGTTGGTCGATGCAGGGAGGATGTGGTTGTTGGTTGGGCCTGCTCAGCCTGTTTGGCCAGGTTGAAGGACAAATCGGGGCCGATACCAAATTAGTCTCGACTCCAAATCCTACAGGCAGCCTCGTCGGGGTTCATGACCCAAATTAGCCACTGCAACCACAGAGGTTACATTGCGCATTGTGCCCCTTAGCTAGCAATGCTTACAAAGTCCCCCTTAGATTACCTTCAATTTCATGAAGAATTGGTCGTACAGCCTTATCTTAGATATAGTTCTAGTCTCAGTTGTTGCTTTGTACACGCTCAATCTTTTCACATTAAACCGGCCATATTTAAAACCTGGCAGCCGCGTATGGCAACCAGCAATATCGGTACACACTTTCCCCCCTGACGAAGGCACGAAGGCTTGCTTTCGATACTACCTTCAACATGGACCAGGCTCTTGGATGCCAATTTGATGTTTCATCTGACCGGTGAGCTCATCAGCTCATTTATTTTGGGCTAGTTTGGTTCTCCTTGTTAGAGATAGTTCGATGAGTTCTTTGAGGAATGTATATCTACTTTACACGAACCATGCCGATCGTTACTAGTCTAGAACATCGTTCGTTTTGCTCTCAGAGTGGCGCAAGGCGTGGGGTTGCATTCGGGGGAGACTATCACACCCGAAACCTAGCTAACCTCCTGTGCCACCTGGGCCGGGTAAATCGCCGTCGGCATCGGGTTACCTAAACCGATGCCGACCCTTGTACCATATGCATGATATACCCACCCCTTTTGCTCATTGAATATACTGCACATACATAGTACACCTTGCAAGGTTGAAGTCATGCATCAAGAACGCAGCAGGATCGCAGTTACTGTCAACGGGACCGCCCCCACTGTGCAATCACCGAGTCCATATCACCGGTATCCTACCTTGTGTCGGCCACAAAGAAAAAGCAGGCCTGATTAGATGAGCCAGGATAATATGCTTGTCATTTGTAGCCCAGCCGTTTCTCTTCTTTGTTCTGATCCTGCCATCTCCAAACCATTCATTTCGAATCCTTCCATGCGGCCATCGATGTGAACGGCTGCCAGGTGCTCGGGCACCGCCAGTGCCGTTTATTGCTTTTTTATTCACTTTTAACAGTAGCGCATTATGAAAAGGCGGAAGCGCGGTGGATGAACTAGTCCATCTTCTTTTTGTTTTATACCGTGATGCTCATCGACTCACTCCCGAATTGGTTCCAGTGTTTTCATAGAAATCACTTGTCTGAATCCTCCATCTTCCCCTTCCCGACGCACTAGGCTGTCGTCGCGTATTTGAATTATTATCGCAGCCTCTCTTCAAAGAGCCAATCGAAAGGATACGTGAATCTGCTGATGATGGAATCCAAACCGTTAGGTCATTGCTTGTTCTACACAGAAGCGTACAGGCACTACATGGCAACAAAACTTAATGAGATTTGCAGAGCGTGGAAGTGACGCTGCTGCTAAACACAGTAAGACGGTCCAAAAATGCGCCTGCGTTTATGTTGTGGTCCACAACCAGAAGGTTGGGTCTAGTGGTCGATGAACGGCAATTGTTATACATGACATCACTTACTACTGTATGTAGGCATTGTTCGCGGCAGGCTCCAGCTATAGGCTGATACAGAACGATTGCGCCTCCACCAGTATGGCTAGCGCTCTGGTGCATCAGCCCGCTATACTGTGCAATCCCTTCAGAATACTTAGCATTGCAACATTGATAAGACACCTTAATGCCGTGGATTAATGACGTTATCGCAATACTGGCTATGTTGATGCCTGCTTAAGAACATGAGATGCTGCATGTTAATTGATGGGGCGCTTGACGAAGTGTGCAGGAAAGCGACGGAGCTAGCGCTCCCAAAAATAACCAGTAGTTAGTAACTACCCCGCAGCTGCCAGCTATGTAAGGTTAGACTAGCCATAGCTGAGAAAGGTAGCGAACTGGGCCTAGGATTGGCGGTGGCCAAGGGGCGGGCTTGGCGGGCGCAGCTAAGGCTAGTTTCTCGATCTGGTCTGGGAATTCACGAATGGCCCCCAGCTATTTTAAAAGTCGCCGATCGTAGGATTGAGCAATTTCCTCACCAAAGAAAAAACCGGGGAAGAAAAAAAAAAACCTTCGTTGGAATCGCACCGCGCAAGGCAGAAAAGCAATCAATGCTTGCCCAAAGTTGATACTTGCAATCGACCGGCGAACACTCTCCAGCGGTACCAGCCATGGGCTATCCATGGCCTCTAGAGGTCAAGCTCCCTGTTTTTATACATATTGGAGAATCATACCAATAAGATTATCTGAATGATACACGCAATCCGCAGGCGACGAAATGAAATGAAAGCTGCCAAGCAGCGAGATGACATCGTGAAAGTTACGAAGTTCCCTGGTGGCGAAATGGAGAAATATGCAAAGTGCTAACTAGACTAGTGAGATGAAGGAATATACGAAGTTGACAAGCAGTATGGGGGCATGGGCAATACCGGCAGCTGTTGTCGTCACCGGCAGTACACAAATCTTTTTCAAGTCTATCTTAACAAACACTGTATGGGATGAGATCGCTGTAGGAATGCGCGAAGTTACCAAGTAACGAAGTTGCCAAGTAACGGGAAGATCTGGGGAATATACGAAGTTGCCAAGCAGTGGATATGAATTAGGTCACACTAAAAATAGTTAGCAGGGAGTTGACAAAGGGAATACTGCACGATCATGCTCAGTTGTGAGTTACGGTACAAATCATGTATAAATACGTTCTACCACAACTCGAAGATTGGGAGAGATATCAAACACTCAACGATTCGAACTCACACAAATTTAAACATTTTGACCTTATAGATTCTACACTTTCAAGACTACGGACGAGTAAACCCATACGCTTACATCGGATACACCACAATTCTCATATTCTCACAACATTTGAACAACATGCGTCTCCTTGCGATCCAACTGTTTGGCCTTCTGGGTGTTCAGGCTCTTATTGGACGTAATGCGCCTGGAAACATCGTAAGCAGCAGATGTGCGCATCTTACTGATGTGGTGAAGACTAACCGACGGTGTTTTGCACCTTATAGCGGCCTAGTGCTATTGATGAACGAGCTGCAGAAGCATTCAAGCCGGAGAATCCCATCGTGGCACGAGGTAAAGACGACGAGTTCTATCTACATGAGCTTCGTGTCGGGGACCTGATTATGAAGGGTACCGACGCCTCAGTATACGAAGCCAGAAAGCACGTATTAGGGTCGAAATATGCGTTGAAGAAAGACTACAATGATCCAAAGGCGTTGCAAACCGAATACGCTGTATACCAGGCCATCGATGGCAAGAATATTGGACCGGCACTCGAGGGAAGAGTCGACGACATTGATACTGAAAATCTTGATACCGGTCTACTGCTACAGTACGTCGAAATCCAAGAAACAAAAAAGGGAAGCAAGGAACACGCCAAGGGTGCCGTGGAAGCTCTCAAGAAGTTCCATGACTTGGGCTGGATCCACGGCGACACCGCCGCTTTGGGAAACTACCTGGTCGACAAGGACGACGACGACAAGGTCTATCTCAGCGACTTTTCCAAGTCCAGCAAGAACGACGATGGTAGGGAAAAGAATGAGGACCTGCGAAATTTGAAGTCGGCCTTTAGTGACGTGAAGTGGAAGGGGGAGGGTGAATATGAGATCGACGACTAGCTCAGCTCATCGACAGTGGTTGTGCGATAAGGCAAAGGACATGACCGAAAATAACAAAAACAGGAGATTGTTATTAGAGTACTAAATAGTTTTTGAAACTGTTCGACGAGCCAAACACAGAGGCCAGGGGCTGCCTTCTCTCTCCTTTATCCACAAGATCCATATTCATCCACGTTCATATTTATCCATACAATCAACAATCCTATACATTTTCCAATTTTCCATCTAGGTCACAGGTATTTGGTGCTTCATCTCATATGTAGAAACTTGCAAGAACCAAACGCAGAAGAGCGGCTTGATGTCTTAGCGTTGGAAGTTCCCATGTGAATATAAAGGTCTTCCCCGTGGTATGTCCAACCTTACTGTTGTAACCCAGCGATTTCAGAGGACTCTTGATGCCAAAGACGGCAAGGTTCTCAAGTTATGGGCTTAGTTGGTACCCCAAGTAGTAGATCTTGACAACTGAAATGGTAAGGGTCACGCGAATTTATCAGAGTCCTGTCCCGTATAAGATGAACAAGTTGACAATGACAACAATCATGACGCTTTTATGATACTTTCTTCAGTATCGAATGAACTCAATTGCTGTCGCCCTCCTTGGGACTACTCTCGGAATCTCGGTTTACAGAATCTTCATCGCCATCGTCTCTCTCAAAATCTTCGTCGTCAGAATCTTCACCGTCAGTACTCAATGAAACTTTTTCGGATAGATGCACAAGACCTCACTCATTAGCTACCATACTGGTGAGTTGATTGCTAGTTTCATTAATATCTTTGTTGCTAAATCTACCAAAGGAGTCTTGTACGTAGAGAGCAATATTTGCAATTTTCCTGATTCAAGAAAGTGTACTGGTTACTGCTATATTGATAGTCTTATCTTCATTCTTCTTCATGATTCGGCTCAGACCATTAGTCACCGTGTCCTCACTCCCGGGCCAGTGCGTAAAAAAGTCAATCATAATGAAGACCGTATCGTCCGTTGGTAACGACGAGACCGACGCCCCAAACAACTAAATCGCGTTGCTTAGATTTCTCGAAGACTTAAAAAAAAAGGCTCAGGCCTCAAATACTTTGAGGTTCACCTGCGGCCGACGCTCAGGAATAAATTTCAAAAGCTGGCCATTCAAGCTTTTGAGCAGGGCAATCGGACCCGACTATTCCTTGAATGCGGCGTCGTTGCTACGGTTCAGGCAGAAGAAGGCTAGCACTAGAATTAAGCTGTGACTCTAAGGCTTACAGAGATTAAACGCAGGTGAAAAGAACTGAGTTGCTTAAAGACATTGGTCACGTTTAGGGCTCAACGTCAAAAATTGAGGATGTTTAGCCCGTGACCTAGTTTTTGACCTCATCCAAACGTATGACAAAAGAAGATATGTTTTTATCATCGGGCTGAATCCGTTCTATCCGCTCAAGGCATCACTTGCTATCCGGTAAAGCGTCGTATACAGAGCTTTTGAGTCATCTCATCCATTTTGTTACCATGTTGTGATTATCATTGTGGCGATTGCACATGACTATTTTCTCGCATTCTGCCAGGAGTAGTTGTAACCCATTGCGATACACTATGATAATAGTCATTAGAAGTCAAACAACAATACATAACACAGGTTGGGGCTCAATCCCCTTACCAGTTCTGCTGTCAAATCTAGGATCACTTGAGACGAACCGACACGAACTGATACAAAGCCTATTTGACAGCTATACAACATGTTTGATAGGTTCCTTATGAAACGTATTGCAAGGCCATAGTGAGCCCCTGCATCATATCTTGGGTTAGCTATAAACGGAGAAATTCTACTAATTATGCGAGACGCTGCAGCGGCGGGAAGAGACACCGTCATAGATTTTGGTTGGTCAAATTAATGATATCTCGTCTGAGACCGTGATACCTCGTTCAGTTCTTCTGAGGGTCTCCTAACAACACATATCTACCTCTTTCTGGAAGCTTGGTATATATGTTTGTAACTCTGACATTGCGGCAATGATCTTCAACTTCTATTCTAGATGGTTGTTCACTTTCAGTCCGCCCGCACTATTCTCGATGGGATCGATTTCTCCACGTGATGGACGTTTCGACATGCCTGGATATGGCCGGTACATGCCAAGAAGAAGGGTACAGAAGCACAGAACCCGGTCGTGATGAAGAAGTATTTCGCAATTGTCGCCAATGCCTCAATCTTTTTCAATGGGTACTTGGCCGCTGAACATACTGCGGTGGAAGAGACAGTAGCAGGACGAGGGTTCATCCGGGGAATGCGCTTCTCCCCTTCTGATGAGCTCAAGTTCCCAGGACTGAACCAAAATGTTTCCTAATCTAGCTCACAGGACAGAATCGGTAAAGGCGATGAGGCTGATATGGATTCGGAAGGCTCAGACTCTGACGATGGTATTCCGATGAGCAGAAACAAACCTAAGACGAATAAGAGCAAGGAACCAGAAATTCAGTAGTGGTAAGAAGAAAAAGTCCCTGAAGAAAGAGGAAAAATCGTAAAAGTATTTGAAGGAAAAGAAGGTAAAGGGTGAGATAGATGAGTCCGACTGAATTGGCGACAGGGGCCCAAGGTGGTGAGTGAGTTGCAAATTTACAAAAATGTACCACGGCTTAGGTTATTTTCATATACAACCTAGAAACCTGCAAGTACTCTTAATGCATGTGCACATTTCGCCACCGGTTCGTGATGCCTTAATACACGTCCCTTTAATTTGATGTTTGTACAGTGGACTGTCCATTTTTCGAAGGAATAAAATCACTGCAAGAGCTCATAGGGTTACTCTATTCTATATAACTACCTAGTCTGCCTAGTTATAACAGAGATACCTGACCATTGAAGTGGTGTATTATGGTTGCCCAGGTGTGGCGTGTATATAATTGCTTTACGTTACGTTGTAGCTGGTTTTCGACTAAGTATGGCCCTGATGACGATTTTATAAGTCGTGTCGCACGCTCTTCGAGGTAAGCAAGCAGTTTTGTCAAGTAATTCAACATGCATGTCTTGACACTATTGACCCGCTAACGTGAATGCCAGTGTGCATTACATTGGCCTTACTAGGTAATCTGGGATCACTAGTTTCGCCCTCAACTTCCTCGACAGACGTGCTGGGCGTTGGTAGAGTCACACTGTGGCAACGAATATACACCCTGAGACTGCCATCGTTCTATTGACGGTGGGTCCACTGTTTTTGAATGTCACACATACCTAGAACAAATTGTTTAGCATGAGCTCGCTGCTTACCGGAGAATGATATTTCGCGGTCGTCCTGGTTCAAAAGGTGATGCGATGTGAATGATCTCAGGCAACGAGTCTCGCTAGGCACGATGGCGATTGAGACGAACTTTGAAGGCATCCAACGCAGGACACGCAGTTATGATCATAAAAAAGTATATACACAAACAGTTCGATCACGAAATGAAAAAGAAATATTTACAAAGAAGCATCGAGCGTCGAATCGCCTACAGGTTGTAGCGGCTCTTAAGGTGTCTCCACCAATCCTTGGCCATCCAAGCGTCGAACTCGGTAATCTCCATGGCGGAACCAGCAAGCATGATGAAGTTGGTGACACCAGTGGGGGTCCAGTCGTAGAAGTCGTCGAGTGCCAGGGTATGTCCCATCTCGTGAAGCAGGATGTGGATGTTCTCGGACTCCACGTTCTCCAACATGTAGTCAGTACCGACCTGCTGACCCCAGTCGCCGCCGAAGCCACCATCCAGGCCATCAGTCAACCACAAGCTCACATCATAGCGGGCGGCATCGCCTCCAGTACAGCCCGAGTAGTCGCCGTCTGTGTAGTGGATGGCACGTCCACAAGCCGGGTCACACTCAGGAATACCATTTACGTCAGGGGAGCTGCTGTAAACGGTGACGCCATCGGCAACGGTGCCTTCGAAAAGAGCGGTGTTGTTAGTTGCCCAGCCGACGACCTTGACGTTGGCAGTGGTGTAGGGGAAGCCATCGAAGCCGGCAAGAGCGCCTTCGACCCACTTGTTGTACTGTTTCTGCAGGGCAGTCTCGATGCTGGCGCGCTGGGCGGCGGTGACGGACTTCGTGCTGTCCCAGCGGACGCAGTATTGTATGTTGGCCTTGGTGTCGATCAGGTGGTCATAACCATAGTTCTTGAAGGTCAGGGGATCGCCACCGTAAGTGGACATCTCGTGTGCCCAGACCTCATCGAGGCCGGTCGTAAGCGACGAAGGAGGATCCCAGGCGCTGGACGTAACGCTGGCCGCAGAGCTGGCCGCGGTGGAGGAGGCCGTAACCACGACCACTGAGTTAGTGCTGGGCGTTGCGGTGGTGGGCAAGATGGCCGAAGCTGTCTCAGCAGAAGCTGGCGTAGAGAAGACTGCGCCGGTGGAAGTTGTGGCAGCGCTGGTGGAGCTGCTGGTACGTCTGCCACCACGACGGGACGTCGCAGCAGCACTAGGAACAGCGCTAGAAGAAACTCCCGGCTGGCTTTTGGAGCTACATGAGCGCTTCTTCCGGTGGTTCCTCTGGGAGATTGGAGGGTTGGAGGCAGTCAAGGTCTTGAATGCAGTGGCCTTGTCAAACTTGCAGGTTCCGAACGTAGGAGCGGTTGCGTTTTGTCGGGCTTGGAGGGGGTGAGCGAGCGCGAGGCTTGAAAAGGCGGCAGCCAGGCCGCATGCAACGAATGTCTTCATGTTGAAGGGAACGAATGGAAAAATTGTAAAGTAAAAAAGAACGAGATGTGAGACTAGCTCAATGACAGATTGATGCAGAATTCGGTGGGATTCGTGACAGCTGAAGATGGTGATGCGGCTCTATATACAGAAATCCAAAGTGGGCGGCGGCTCGACCAACATGCTGGGCCCGACCCTCTGGATGAACGTTTGATTGCGATAAGGTTATATTACAAACGCCAAGTTCCTAGCGATGGAAACTAGCTGGGGTGTCTCGTGTCCAACGGTGAGTTTGGAGATACTTGATTGGTGGGACGTGTTAAGCGGCTTGGCTATACCCCGGTTCTGTTTCGTGATAACGGGACAACGCTCCATGATGAATCTAAATGAAATATGCCAAGAATGTTTGGATGGCCTTCTTGATGGAAGGGTCTTGGGTGCCTGTCCATGTTTATTGTACGAACACGATCCATATACATCTTTCCATGGAATACAGTATTATGCTATTTGAGCTAAATAACAGATGCCATCACTAGCAGACTTTGATCTTTGCGCCTCCTGCACTAATACTACAAAAGACTACATAAGACTACCACAATAGATGGGAACTCTTGTTCTGTGTTGTAGACGTTGTTTAGTAAAGAAACGAGTTCGAACTATTTCCCGCAATCTTGTGATTGCGTAGGGAAGTACTTCCCCGGTTGTAGAAGCTGGCATTATTTCCTCCCGTGTATCCGCCCGTTTCTTTGGTTAAATGGTCATATTCAGTCGCAAGACGAGTCTGAGTACCATTGAGGGTTCCGTTGCTGGTATCCTCAGGTTGCAACATTTTCGCTCGTTTGTGACTGCAGTTACTTTCAGATTCAGAGCTGGAGTCAGGTTCAAAGGTAGAAACGCTATCGCTTCGAGCAACATCTGAGCCACTATAGAATGGACTGCTAGCCTCTGGGGGCTTGGCGTCATCACTGGTTTCATCTCCTCGCCATAAGACATTAATGATTGACAGGGCAGAATGCGGTGGTATGGAGATGGACTCGATCTCGAACCTCTCGTCAGCAGCGGCAAGAAGCGCAACCCAGTCATCGCGACTTCTCTCCTTGGCGTTTGCGCACATCTGCATCATGATGTCACAGGACCTCAATTGAGAAGAAATATCAGCTCCGAAGACTGTGTACAGATCTCTGAGAAAGACTTACATGGCGAATTGATCGCTCACATGTCCGAGTGGTTTCGGAGGCTCCAAACATCTCTCCAGGAAGATCATCCGAGCTCCAGGTTTGAGAGCAGGAATCTGGCTGCGGAGGATCCTAGTTGCATAACTGTCAGGCCAGTCATGAAAGACACAGCGCCAGATGTAAACGTCGGCGTTCTTGATGGTTTGTTCCGTGAAGAAGTTGTACCCATGGTACTCCAGACGACCTCCGAAATCATCCGGGTCATGCGCTACAGCTTGGGTAACAACCTCTGGAAGATCCTCGACGATGAGTTTCTCGATGTTGGGATATGCATGAAGCATCGCTTTGCTGAGTACTCCTGTCCCACCGCCGACATCAACGACCACACGCGGACACCATGTCGGGTCGAGCCCTTTACCCGTTCCCCATCCCAGATGATCGACGGTGTACGGCGGCTCCATTCCGGGCACCCTCATTGACCATTCCATGGCGTTAGCCAACCGAGCCATGCGCTCCGGCTGATCATTGACAATGTCGAACAGATCTTTGTCGCCATTGCTTCCGTTTGCAATAGCAAAGGCACTTTCGGCGGGCCTGTCCTCTTTTGGAAATCTTAGCATGCTCTCCGCTACCTTCAGCGCGGCGGGCGCTAGCTCTTCTGTAGCCATGCCGATCCAATCGTGGAGCGTTGACGTGGCCAGTATCGCGGAAGCTGCATTGTGCTGAACTCGACCAGGCCTTGACTCCTGGAAGACACGAAAAGATATGGCGGAGCGAACATATCGTCGTGCCCGTGGCTCTGAAAGGCCGCAGCGGTCTGCCAGGTCCGCATAGGAAATCGAACTGTTGAGAGGAACATGCTTGGCAATTTCGAATTTGTACAAGACATGAAGTGTGGCAGTCCAGGCAGGCTGTTTCATCGTGTGAGCGATAGTCAAAGTAAGCTTTGACCTAAGGATTTCACTCACCCCCATAAACGACATGAAGAAGATGTGACCAGCAGGGCCGACAATGAGAGCTCTCAACTCGTCAACAGCTTCTAGGAGCTGTGCGCGGCTGTCCTCCAGAGCTGGTGCATACGGGCCGCCATAGTGCGTTGTGCCATATCCGAGCGAGGGTTGCTGTATACCTGCATCATTGTATGTGTTTGATATCAAATTTGCTTGCGTAGAGATAACCTGGGCAAGTTCAGGCAATGTGCGTGTGGAGGACATTTCAGTCAAAATTCAAAGAAGCAATCTCTTTTCGTGTGAATCAAAAGATTGAGTATTTAGAAGAATGTCGGCGTCGGTGAATGACGAAGGACTTTGTGCATTTTTGAAATGTCATCTTTTTGCATTCACATTTGTATCAATCTACTGTCCTGTCAGTCTAGGCTGGTCCAACATAGCTCACTTGAATCCAAAGCACCTTCCAGCGGCGGCGGCGACGGCGGCGCCCACCGTGTGCGTGTCTTGTCGTAAGCCACCAAACATTGCCGTGTTTGCATTACTACCCTTGCCCTGCAACGGCGGAGCATGGCTTTCCAAGAAGCAATAGTCTGACCCTGTAGATGTCGTGTTTGTCACAGGCTGTACCGGATTCCTGGGTTCCTGAGGCTTAAAATAACCAATTCTCACCCCGTCTGCTGAACTGAAATTCTAAGACAGGGTCCACAGCTTATTATACTGCCATGGTTTTATTGGCGCAAGGATCATTGATCAAAGACACATGCCAAGAAAGTTGGTCGCAAGCTGTTAGGGAGCTGCTGATGCCGGCGCCGTGCCCGACAAGCTCGCCCGCTATGTCTTGTCAGGTTCACAAACAGGACAGGACACTCGAGGGATTTCTGACGTGATCGTCGACGCTTGTGATAGTTCCTCGTGATTTCGTTATCGGCCATGTGGGTAGATTGCAAGGATGAGCAAATGCCAAGATTACCAATAGCGTGCGGTGTCTACTGGAAAGCACAACCCGAGGAAGCGGCCGCGAGCTACACCCAGGCACGTATCCGTCGTGTCACTCAAGCATATTTATTATGACCTTCTCGGTCACCAGCCTGGGTCCTGAAAAATCTGTATTACTGATCACTCGGCAACCAAGGAGATGGTCGGCGACCAAATGTTCACCTGTCAATCAATAGTCAAGGCGAACCCTCTGACAACCAGAGGCATCTTTGCGATAGGCTTTGCAGACCTAAGACACACGACAGATGGAGAAAGGCAACTATTGGGGATGCGTATGACTGACGAGGCACCCCTCCCACCAATCGGAGCAGTGGCTAAACGTGCGGCGTCGGATATCGACCCAACATGCACTCTGAATGCGTCGCACACGATCTATGCGACCATTTCCGCAGAATGAGTGGTCGCAGGTCTGGTCACACAAAGATCTTCCCCGATCGAGTCAATCTGGGAACTGCGTTTGTGCTACGCAACTTGAGAGAGAAACTCGGAAAGAACAAAGCAAAAGTGCATTAAGACTAAGGATTATTTCAGTCCTGCACAAATAAAGGGGATTTCAATCAAGATCGTCGGCAATCTGGTGTGTCAAATAACGAATGAGGGATCCAAAATCCTGGTTGCTTATCACCCCCGCCCAAGCCACCTGCAGTCTTCAGCCCCTCGTCTCTCGCAGCTCGACGCTCCAAGTTTAGAGGCGATACGGCAAAGTGACCTCTCCCGGGGCGTGGTACGTCGGTACCTTCATCTCCAGAGCCTCTCCCGAGTACCCAAGATCTTCGGCCGTGAGAACAGCACATTTTTCACCTATCAAAAGAGCGGTGGAGTAACTGCAATACGTCAATACATATAATGCATGGATAGATGGGAGATTGACATACGTGTTGCAGCCAACATTGTCGGGGCAGATACTGAGATCGGCAACCTTGAGGCCCTGCACACCATGAACGTTGAGGCGCTCGTCGAGCACACCATGCTTTACAATGCTGTTGCCCTCCTTCGGCGCCATGGAGCAAGTCTGTAGGTCGTCAATCACGGTACACTTTCTTTCAATGGATGCTAGAACTCACTCCGAGGCAGTGCCATGTAGTCTCAACATGTCGCTTGACCCACTCCTCTATAGCCTTGATGTCCTCGCTGCTGTATTTGAGATCTTCCCTAATGTCAGCCTTATTGCTGTTCAAGATGTTTGCCTCTGGTCTTCTGCTGGGTTCCGGGTTGTAGGTGCTCCAACTGCCATGCTGCAGACCAGCACTGAGGTTGCCAGGCAGGGCATATGCCTGTGTAGTTGCGAGATCCATATCATTGGCACGAGCGGGAGAGTCGTGTGAGAAGAAGGGGTGGTTGGCTTGCACCTCACCGGCGTAGGCGTCCATGCGACGAGCCGTTTCACGAGACTTGATGTAACCCCACACCATCGGCGCCATGTCACGGTCGTCATTCATGAAACCAGCATCGAAGTCCGGGGCCTCATATGGGTCGGCCGACCTGATGTGAGTTGAGCCACGAGAGAATGGGTACTCAAGGAAGTGAAACATGGAGAAGAACTTTCCGGGTGGCCTAGATCAAAGTCAGTTGAATGCTTAAAATACGACGCGAGTCGCTGACATACATTAGCATGTGGTCACCGAACCAGCCAGCAATGACCGAATAGTGCATGACTGGTTTATCAGGCTTGTCCTTGAAGTAAGACTCCCAACCGTCCTTGAAATGTGGCGTCGGCCAGGAAGCGATCTCCTCGAGCTCTGCCGGGGTCGGCCGGATCTTGACGCCAGCGTCGATGCCATTGGTGGCCAAGGGTCCGGTACCCTTTAGAGCCCACTCATCAAATACGCCTTTTCTCGTATTAGTCATCACCAACCGCCCGCTATAGTACTGCTGACTTACGTTTCTGAACCTCTGGCACACCTCTGACAAAATCGTCAAAGCTCTCGGTCTCAGGCTTGGCTCTGAATGCAGAGAATGTTAGATAATGGTCCTGGAAGTTCAGTCCGACTCCTGGTAGGTCAATGATTGGCTCGACGCCAGCCTGCTTCAGTTTCTCAGGGTCACCTGCCAGGTATTAGCTAAGCACGACTTCGGGGCCATGTGGCATGTACCAATTCCTGATCGTTGGAGAATTAAGGGAGAGGATAGTGTGCCACCTGAGACAATGATTTGTTTGCGAGCCTTGAAGATTCGAGCCTTGTTCTGATTCGGATGGAGCGGCTTGGTGGGCACAGTCTGGACCCCGACTGCCCGGCCATCTTCAATGATGACCTTCTCTACTTTCGTGTTACAAGCAAGGTAGAGATTGGAGTGCACAGCTCGCGTCGAATGGATATAGGCATGAGCGCTGTCGCTACGTCGCCCAGTCTAGCACACGATCAGCGGAGGACTACCTGGTTGAGAAATCTATGCACTCACATCACGATTAATCCACTTCAACCAGTGCTCTGCTCCATGGCCGGTGGACAGGTCCTGGAGATCGTCCACAATTGGAATGTCCTGCGACTCGGCGGCACGGAGGAAGTCCTCCTTGATTGGGTACGTGCTATCGAATATTAGTGAGGCGCTAATAAATGTAGCATTTCACTCACTAGTTACCGAAAGAGACCTTAATGGGACCTTCGAAACCATGAATATCTCTGGTACCGTTAGTTTGAGCTCCGTCAACTTGAACTCTAACTGACCTGTTCTGAGACGCACGTTGGTATGTCTCATGCTTTTTCATCAATGGCAACAGCTCCTGAGTGGTCCAGCCCTTTGCTTGGAAATCATCATAATCAGACGCCGAGGCTCTCGTGTACATCTGTATAACATCAGCCCAACTCCGATGACCTGCAACGAAGTACGCACAAGGAAGTTGATGGACGAGCCTCCGCCCAAGACGTGCGCGCAAGGAACCACCGCCTTCCGACCGGCCAACCATTTGCTGGGGCGTGACTCATAGAAGGAAGCCCTTTTGGAGTCAAGCTTCATATTCTTAGGGTAGACACCCGGTCGAAACACCCATGGGTCGTTTAGGTTAGTTTCTCCTGCTTCAATCAAAAGTACCTTGAGATTGTGGTCAAGGTTGGCCAATCTGTCCCTGGTAAGCATCTACGTCCGTAGGAGCACATTCGGCCAACTTACCTCCCTGCGACAACGCAGCCACAACTGCCACCGCCACACACGATTATATCGAATTCATCGGGGAGAGGACTCATTTTGCTATTCGTTCCTATTTCAAGGAATCGATGTCTTCATACGCTGGATAGACAACTAGCGCTGTCTGAGCGATGTACAGAAAGACAGCTACGAGACAAGGCTTTGGAGCTCCTTAAGAACAAATTGAAAGTGAGGGGAAAGCACGAGGGATACCCAAAGTATTTGGCTCAACTTCCCCTCCAAACCCGAGCTCTTCGGACGCGTACTATCCATCCAATAGTGCTGCTGCAACGGCATCTCAGAGCAGGCATGTCGCAAGGTCGTGGGGTTGATGCGGACCCCTCACTTGAGATCGCTTCCTAAATCAACCATGCCAACTTATCAGATGACCATGAGAATGCATATTCTCCGCATCTTCCACCGGTTCCATCGGAGGGGAACCAAAGCATTCAAGCACGAGGTTAAGGACCTGTAATTGTAAAGATACAAGCTCTTGTTGGCCATCTTCCGGCGCCTTTGAGTCGTCAAGGCCGACGCCCACTACCAGATTGCAATGTTGTGCCTAGACATCTTGCATATCTTGGACGATCTGCTTGGACACAACAAGGACAATGGCAGCACAGTCTTCCAAGCTCGAGTTCCAGAAGGCCACAGTCGTACCAAAAGTCAACGGTTATCTTTCGGTCAAACTCGGCATGTTGCCAAGTCACAGACGCTTCCAAAGTCAGATTTAGATTTCAACGAATGGCTGCAGATGCAGCCGTGTAAGACGATTGGCCAATGCATACTATCGAACCTGCAGATACATATGAGCTCTAATGCAAGTAGATTGCGGGGGTGGAGAAGGCAGTGCTCATGGTGCATGCTCTCATGCATTAGCAACGAACCGTTACATAGGTATCATTGACACCGCGGCAGACCTTGAGGACCCCGTTGGGTTTTACTAACCATACAGTCACGACAAGATGCTGGGCCGAGCACTTTGAATGATTAGATTGACTCTTTATGTACGGAGTAATGGCCGGATTACGCCCAGCAAGATACCGCTCCTTGAGATATAGCTGCTAAGTCTCCATAGTTACCAGGATCTGATGCTCTTGGCAGCACTCCACTTCAAGCTGTCATTTCCAACTGAATTCGTGGCCTCTGCAAGAGTCCAATTGGAGCTAAAACTGGCTGGAGCAAGGCAGCCTTTCACGCCGCTTCGAAGCATGAGCCTAGATCAAGACAGGCTGACTGGAATACGGCAGTGTAACATAGAGCTCCACGCGAAGTGAAGTATAACTGGAGGCGGGTATCGGTCATGAAATATCCTATTTTTCGGCAGAAAAGCCGCCAATACGATATCAGAGACCATCACCACCAACAATGCAAGGAGTCGCTTCGGGGAGAAGTGCTACACGAGTTATACGGCAGCTAATGCGAGTGCCAATGAACTTGGGGTTGCCCTCATCAACTCCAATCCCAGGTCAGTCGACAATGACGAGGGATGGAAAACTTCTCCGCACTCAGCCAAATTACCAAGATCTCAGCCCAGCCAATCTTCATATTCCCGTTACTGCCGGCGTGCGGGGAAGACTTGGGAAGTCGGCAAAAAGGACAGGTAGAGTAGGAGCCCATGACCGGTCAGCAAAGCGATATTGCACGGGCAACTAGTGATAGAGTTTAGATGAATGTTGGGCACAGTTGGAGCCGTAGCTATGTCGAAAGCAAGGCTAAACGCGTTGTTCACATGTGATGTGGTTTTGAAGGTCGAACGCGATTTTTGACCAGCATAGAATAAAGTGGGGCTGGCACTAAGATTTAGCTTTGTTAAGTATCAGCGGGGCTTAGTGGAAAAAGATTAGCACTGTAGATGTCCCAGCCGTCAGATGCGCAGCTATTCTCATTTCTTGATTGTTATTTTTTTTTCGCTTTAATTCAGTGATTGTTTTTCCTCAAAATCTATTGATTATAAGTCAATACGGTATAGATAACTGAGCAGTGCAAATTGTGTAAAGTATGGTAAATGCGTACAAAAAAGGTTCAAAGATCAATCCTCTCGCCGCAGATGCTACTCATACTCTAACTTAGCTGCGAACAACAAGTTCAGCAACCTGGTAATTGTAGTTACAGACGCCGCCAGACTCGATCTGCGCCACAACCTCAACAGTTCCCTGAGCCGAGTACAGTACATTAAAGCCCGAATCAACAACTTCAATATACTGGATACCAGTACTCATTCCTGGTGTGCTAAAGTAGTTCAGCCCCGTTGAAAGCGCGCTCTTCCAGATTAGCTGACCATTGCTCCAGACCTGGGCAGTCACATCCGAGACGCCATCATTGACCACAACCGCCCAGTTCACAGCATCCCTCGCAGCGCCAGATCCAGATGGCTTGCCCATACTATCACCCGAACATGATGCAGTTGTCAAGATGGTGCGGTACCACATAGAACCGACGACATCAGTCCCCGAGGGTGGGCGCATGCCAGTGGCGGCGACTCCAGCCTTGTAAGCCGTGATAAAGGATTTGAAGAGCGATTGCCAGCCCGTGTGTGGGGTTGTTGCATCATTGGCATATGCCCTGATAGTATCGTCAAGACCCTCGGTGTGCAGTTCGCTGATGTAGTGAGACTCTCCAGCATCGTTCCAGGTCAGGATCTCGACGAACTCGGGTGCATCACCGAGAGCAAGGATCTCGGTCATGCGCTGCGGCAGGTTGACCTCGCCAGGTCGGTACCAGTTGTTACCAGACCAATGCTTATACTGCAAGCTCGAGAGAGGGATCATGTATGCCTTGTCGTTGTTGTGCGCAGAAGCAATAATCACTTCGTCCCGGCTCGTGGTTACGTTCGACGCTGTATTGCTAGTGGACGGCCACGCAGTCTCCCAGCTAAAAACGCCGTCGACCACGTTTTTCCAAGCGCCCATCCAGCTATCGAAGCTGGTGTAATAGTCTAGGCCATCGTCGAAGTCGGGTAAGAAGTATACCGTCTCGCTCAGTGTGGCCAGAAAGCCTGGCCAGTACTCTGGGCCAGTGCCAGCAGCACTAAAGGTGCTCAAGAAGGGTTTCTCATTGTAGTTGTAGTAGTTGTCGTTACCGATGTACTTGTTGATCAGGTCGGTGAAGTCGTATGCGTTCGAGTCCTGCGCTAGATCCATACTGAAGAAGAACTTCAATTCGGTACCCTTGGCAGCGGTGAAGAGCTGGTCGATGGTGTCCAGCGCCCACCAAGCTGTGGCATTGCCAACATTCAGAGCAAATGCGTCAATGCCCAGTGCTATGGCAGCTTTGACATCATCGGTCGCATGTGTGGTGCTGGAGTCCAGTCCTTGGATCTATGCTTGCTATTAGACCATGGATGAACACCGGCTAGAGAGTGCATTACCATGTAATGACAGAACACATCTCGGGCTGCTACAAGCGGCAGCGAAGCCACTATAACCGGTAGGACGATGCGGTAATGCATTGTTAGGATGTAGTTGTGAACTGGCGATAGCAATTGCATCCTGATGGTCGGCCGAGGATTAGTCTTATATTTGGGGGCTTCTCATCCTTCCGTGAAGGCTCCATAAGAATGCATCTTGCACGTCCATGACCACCACGAGCAACACGAGATGTGTCCCTCGAGACTCTTCCTGCCGCTAAACATGGTCTAGGAACTACATTTTCAGGTTAGCGTTACATCCATCATGGTCACTGTTGCCTTTGTATTTGACCGGTCGCCACTTTAATCACAATCCTCACTGTAGGTCACATTAATCGGGGCCCAGAGGTGGGCGCTGCGGGGTTTAAGATCTCTGGAGGATCACGCTAGAATCAGTGAAACAGCTACCACTACATGCTAAAAGACCATGGGCACCTCGGCACCGAGAAGCGAACAGGGGATCAACAGGTAAAAATAGCACAACTACGCATGATAGAAAACGTCGCAGATGCAGAAATCAATGTTTAGTCTGGATGGCTCGTCTGATTCTTTCCAATGCACGGGATGTGGCCAAATGCTGGAGCGCCTGGCCTATAACATAGCTTCGGGATGTCCTTCATCATGAGTATCACCGGTTTCCATTGGTACCTACTTCAGCTAAATAATTACGTAGTGATCGTTTTCACTTGGGCCTGCACCCTCATAACTCTAGTTGCATGAGTTACACCATTTACCAGTTCACATCGCACGCAAGATTCAAATGGCAATAATCCATATTGCCAACATACTACTTAACACGGAAACCCACTGATGGGAATATGAAGGTCCGATTGTTATATAAGTGGTGCTAAGCCTTGGTCCGGCTATTCCCGTGAGAACCCTAACCTAGACCAAGATCAACAGAACGACTTCCGAAATTATCCTAGTAACAACATAGGCAGCGAGCGACTAGAGCCTACCTATATGATCGAATAATTAAATTCAGCCAAAGACGGGTCGGATTTGCAACCTCAAACATTCTTTACAAACATGTCTAGATTTGTGTTCAGTCACTACTCCGTATAGAAGTCGTATTTGAATTGCGGGATGAGGTTCATTCTAACGCCAGTTGGCCTTTGAACAATGCACAGTCAAATGAGCCGATCTTCAGGACACTAGTCCCTATGTTAGTACCTAACTTAGGCATACATTGTATTTCGCCTCGGCAGATCACGTCCCTGTTTGTCAGACATAGGCTTTATGCTCAGACTCACAAATTCAAACTGGTAGGAAAGAATAGGCAAATGCTTCGTGTCGCAAGGAGCAATGCTCTCTGTGAGCTTGGAGTTGTCCGCGGTTGTCCATACTCGATACCAGTTTCGACGGTATGGAACGACCCCTCACATAACAGAGGATTTGCTCGACCAGGTACAAAAACACACTGACCAGGTAGAAACCTAAGGACTTGGCGTGGCTTGGTAATAGTCCTAACAAGTACCAAAAAACGGCGCTAAAGGCATATGTCTAACATATGTTTAACATAAGCTCTACATATATTTAATGGCTTTTAAGCTAAGTTCTATGTGGCAATATGGATGACTATAGATGGCCACAGTGAACGGAGAGCACTCCGTACACTAAGGCGACGAGCTCTCGGATCACCTAACTTGGGAAGTGATGATCACGTGACTTAGCCAGTGGGCATATGCCCACTTTCCGTACACCGATATTCTCTTTTGTAGACTTAGACTTCTATATACTACTTGACAGTACCTATACTATTATTTCACGCTTAGAGCGTTACACTTGCGATCCCACGCACATGCGAGCACCATATTTGCTATCCTATGCTTGAGTAGATTCAGGCTCTTCCTTTCAGTGCATCAGACCTATCCTTTACCAAGACAGTGTTCTATACTAGTTGTAGAAATTGTTATATTATATAACGGGTTTTATATCGAATATCTGTTTAGCATATATCGCGCTTATGTTACACATATGTTCGACATACATTATATCTTTAGTGCACGTAGCGCTATATTTCTAGTACAAATAACGCTATATATCCATTGCACGTAGCACTAAATTTCCAATGCACATAGCGCTATACTTGTAGTATATATAAGGCTATGTTTTCAATATACCTATCGCTATCTTTCCAGTGTGCGAAACCCGCCCGATATGTATATGTTGAACATATGTTAAACATATGCCGCTAGTGCTGTTTTGGTACCTGCGGAACTATTGCCAAACCACGCCCAGCTACTAGGTTTTGTACCTGGTCAGTTCAGGCTCCAAATAGCATTACCCCACCACAAAAACGGATCCGTCCTGCGCGCCGATCCGTGACAAACATGCACAACATGGTAATTATCTACTTGACCTCATGTTTCCATTTGTCGATCGAGCCTGCCGCCATGAATAGAGCAAGTCTGACGATCTTACCGGGAGAAACCCAAAATCAGATTGTTGCTAGTTTAGATGGCCTCGGCCAATTGATGCTGCGCGCAGTGTGCAAACATTTCCGGGGGATTATCCCCATCACCTACCGCCTGTTACTGGAGGCAGAGAACTCGGCGGAGGCAAGATTCAAGGATCTTCACGCATGTTTCACTTGCCTCAGACTCAGGCGCCGCATGCACTTCGCCGATAGCATGCAAAGGGGGAGACGTGGGAAGAATGGCAGCGCGCCCGAGACCAGGTTCTGCATCGACTGCGGACTAGACAACCGGTATGGCCGGCCCAAGTATACGCGGAGCGACATCATCAGTGTCCAAGGTGTGAAACATGTCATCTGCCTCAAGTGCAGCAAGTATTGTTTGCCTGCGAGACCTTACAAAGCGCATGCGAAGGGCATGGCGCTGTGTGTGGCGTGCTACGAGCCGTTGGCAGAAACTTACAGGGAAGAAGATCAGAGAGCAGAGGTGCTCTCCATCGAGAATGAGAGACTACGAGAAGAAATGAAAAGCTTCGTGGAACGGCTGAGACTGACTGAAGCTGGGTGGACGGAGTCAGAGGTGGAGAATCTCATGGACTAAGACGCTATTCCATGCTCAATGTCTGTCTTTCGAAGTTTGAACGAAACTAATGGTTGAGTCTCTACCGGGAAATAGCTAGACTATATTGATTTAACCAAGCAGAACTACGAACGACGCATTCTTCTGCACACAGCGGTCACCGTACTGTGTGAAATATGTGGTCGATAATTAATAAGACGCAAACTCCCCGGCGCCATCAAGGCTAAAATCTTTTCCAATAAGAAGTTCAATGACGTGGTAAAAATCGCCAAATCGATGCTGAGGGATCATGGCAGAATAAGTTAGTTCAATGCCACTCGAAAGATGGTTATGACTCACTACGGCCAACCGTGAATATTTCGACTCTGGTCCATCCTCTTCTCCATGCCGCCCACTTTGCCTAGCGGACCGCGTTCATCAGTATTGGTCGTGGGAAGCCACAACGTGGTCTGCATTGGCTTTTTCTTTTGTATACCTTAATGGAAGGGTATAGCATTTTACGGTTTGGTAACCATGTTGCCCCTGCCAAGTCGTGTTCTAAATGCAAACCCGAGCAACCTCAGCCGTTGCTCCAATTTTCCAGATCTCATTGGCTGTCATGACAATATTGGTATGTTTTAAGACATAGGCCAGGGGCCAGACAGATGAAATAGAGAGCCAGTGGTTGTATAGCAGTTCCCAAAACAGTGTGCCAGGAGGAAAGGTCGGTAGGTGGAACATGCTGGGCAGCTTGAACATCTGAACCGTTAGAGTACGTAATTGGTTGGACAAGCTCCGAGGTACCATGACATAATTTATGCCAGATGAATGGGACAGTATCTGTGGTGCGCCAGATGGCAAAATACGGATTGTTACAGTTTGCTGCGACACACGTATCATTAGCATATGTTAGCTGCAATGTTCGGGGTTTCAGAACTTCGTCTGTATGAATGTCATACTGATCGACTATTCTGGTATCTGGTTCGTTGTAGAGTCTAAGCGGTTATTGTCAAGTCGAAGAATGTTGTTGTTTCTCCTGGCGAATGGGATCATTGAAATTGAGCACAGCAATCACTGAATTGTCAGCGGGTTCGGTCATGTCACCTGTGATCGTAATGTCCAGGAGCCGAGTCCAACACCAGTCCGGTGTATGCCGGAAAAGATCATTGTATCCTGATCCAACGTCGCGCCAGCGGGAAAGAACATCCACTTTCCACCATAATTTTCGCCAACAGTCTAAATCTTGTATGAAACAGTATCACAATCTTCATCATAAGCTCCATGAACTGCTCGGTTGTCACTTTGCTACTTTTTAGGGTGGTGTCGGCTTGCGGGAATTTCTTTTCCAAAAGGCTGATCCATCTAAACAGCGTTCGTCAAGTCAGTCCAGACTTCACGTATACGTTTCAGCCGGGGTTCAACTGGGTTTGAAAGACCCATCACTGACACAGAAATGGGAAGTTGTCAGTGCTTCCTGCCTATAACTTCCTCGCAATTCCATTAGCGAAAAGCAAAGAAGAAACTTCATAGGCTGAAGTTCGTTGCCAAGATATCCCCCGCCCATCTACACCGCGTGCTACCGCAGGCTGATGATTCTCACCGACGTACTTTTAATGTCTTCATTTAGAAAACTTACGTTCTGCTAATGTTGGCTTCTTCCTTGAGTTTCCAGACAAGCCGCTCTTCCTTCTAGCACTCGCGCATACATCTCCGACCTTTGTGCAATACCAAGGATCCAGCAAGTGCCGCTGGAAAAGAGTTAACTGATGGTTCAGCGTCAATCCCGCCTTCAACCTTTCTTCTTATATGCCAAGAATTCGCCAGCATGCCGCACCGCAAGGGTTCCTTGTAGACGAGACTTGCATCAAAGCTTCGTCGAGTTTCCTGATTTCGCAGCAATACTTTTCACTGCTGCGAGTCGACTAATTTGTCCATGGTTCAATTTAGTCTAGTCAAAGTTGTAGTCACAGGATGAAGCGATACAGAGCCAGCTTGGTGAGTTGACCAGGATTCAACGATCGGCGGTGAACATCCTCTTTACGCTCGAACGCGATACATTTTCGTTCACGATAACGTACTGCGTAATTTTCGCAAGTTGATAGGAGCTGGTTTCATGTTGCGAACATTGTTTGTGAGTCTGCGATTGACTTCGCTGCTCAGATTGTCCATGACTTGGACCGTCACGTATCATGACGAGGTGCGGCACGAAAGCAGGGATAAAGTCAATCCAGGAACCTTGACGATGCACGACAAGCACCGCCAAGCGCCGGCGGTCCATCAATAGCCGGCGGTCCATCAATTTGATGAGCATGATGAGTATAATAACATCAGCCAAGTAATCGGCAACCAGGAACTTCGTCCAACCACAAAAAGTTATTATCCACAAAAACCGGTTAGCATTGCCGGAGAGTAGTGGAGTTGAGCGCATCTGGGAGCCAGCTAATTAGTGCTACGGCCACTAAGCAAAGTAGCATTGGTGCACTGTTGGACTTTTTTTTTTTCCTTTCCAGTTTTCGTGAACATGGCCACCTGCACAAGCTATTCCAACACAGGTGGTTGATGACCGTGAATTAAATCTACAACAAGGCTTCCATTCAAGGCAAAATGCAAAGGACATTCTACTCCGGAAGTTTACTTGCAGTTTGATTAGCAAATCAAAGACTCCCTGGCTCGTCACTCGAGTTGAAACAAGCATGTGCCAAGTTTTGCCAAGTTTACCGTCCCAATGACGTTCGGAAAGCAACAGAGCGGTGATCGTGTGGAGAACAGCCCATGCAACACCACGCGTCGTGAATCACGATCGAAACCCAATTGGGAGTACGGTCCTTCCACTCAAATCTCCCTTGGATTTTTGATTGGTTCCTGCTTGTTGGTCCAAACCATTTCAAGGTGTTTCGTACGGTAAGCTTAACTCTGCCGGAATGGCTCTGGCAGTCGAGACCGCACATATCAATCTGAAGATTCACAAGAATGACGTCAAGTCTGTCCATGGCTTAAACAAGCTTCCCGTCCAGTAAATCGCGTAGTATGGCACGAATCACGCATGGGCTTTGTGTGATGTCTTTGTGTTCAGTGCTACCCGTCATTAATCAGGTAAAGGGGAGATTGACACGGCAAGGGTCCAAGACTTGGATATATACCCTCATATCCAACCGACAATTAGAGTTTTGCTTCCCAGTCCTAGTTCCAACAATCAACTATCCACCATTACGGTACCACCAGTAGTTGTGCTGATCCGTCTTGAAGGGTATCATCCCAGTCGACCTCATCCCCGGACGCTAGTCACCAGTCGCAGGAGCGCATCAAAGCTATCATGGGTCTTTTCAAGCACAAAGCTCGCAACGAGCCCGCTGTGAACAACAACGGAGCGGCGGCGACCTCTACGACGAACGGTACTCGACACAAACGCCGTGATCATGTTTCTGAGGCGTATTCTATGGGCAAGCGACCAAGCTTCGGTCAATGGTTGAAGTTGACCTGGCTCGATATCTTGACAATGGCTATCATGGGCGCCATCGGGTTGGGTGTAAGTTGGAAATTCCTGAACAATCCCGTGATGCGACATATGGACTACAAGCTGACATGAACACTCCAGGTATACATGGCTCACCCTGCCCCAACTCGTTCGTTCCCCGTTACGTTCTCCGATGGCGAGATCGTGTACCCTGAGTTTGGTTACCCTCTGCGAAAGGAGATTATTCCCATCTGGGCGGCTGCTCTGCTGGCCGCTCTCGTTCCTATCGCCGTCTTCCTCTTCATGCAGATCCGCATTCGCTCATTTTGGGATGTCAACAACGCTACTATTGGCCTGCTGTACTCACTGATCAGCGCTGCCGTCTTCCAGGTGTTCTTGAAGTGGTTGATTGGTGGTCTTCGCCCTCACTTCCTGGCTGTTTGTAAGCCAGACCTCAGCCTCGCCAGCAATAACCCTGGCGATGTCGGTGCCGGGTACAATGCTGCTGGGTTCCAAAGCGTTTACTACACCCGCGAGATCTGCACTGGTGACATCGACGAGATTGACGACTCTCTCGAGTCGTTCCCATCTGGACACACCACTGCAGCATTTGCCGGTTTTGTGTACCTATACCTTTACCTGAACGCCAAGCTCAAGGTCTTCGCCAACTACCACCCGGCCATGTGGAAGCTGATTGCTATCTATGCGCCCATTCTTGGCGCCGTTTTGATTGGTGGTGCCCTGACCATTGATGAGTTCCACAACTGGTACGACATCGTTGCCGGAGCCATCATTGGAACCATGATGGCCTTCTCAGCATACCGCATGACATATGCTGCCATCTGGGACTGGCGCTACAACCACATCCCTCTCAACCGCAGCGCCCCCTTCAGCTATGGTGGCAGCGGCGTGGAGCTTGGCGATGCTCTTTGGACACGCAAGGTCGGTTGGGGCAACGGCGGACACGGATTCCACAACGGACACCACGGCGAGAAGCACGGCAACAGTGACTACGGTGTTAGCGGCTCCAACGGTGCCGGCTATGTGAACCGCAAACCAGTTGGCACCAGCCCTACTCATGGTGCTGATATGGTTTAAGACAAGAGCTAGACGATATGATCAGTTCTGATTAGTGTTAATTTTCATGAGATATGGTAGAATGTCACTGTATTCTTCGGCGTTTAAGTATATAGTCTTGCATCAGCGTTGGCCAGGACTTTGTTTAACTATTGCATTTTGGGTACCGTTCGATACCCGTGATACCTCTAAATGGTAATATAACTTAATTTGTTTCATTTACGGGACCAAGCTCCTATTATTTACAATGACTTGTTCAGCATTCATTAACCTGAAATGTTCTGTTGAGTTGTAATTTGAGACGTCGGCAGCGAAGAGACAGGCATCAAATCTGTGATGACATTCGAGTGTGGTGAGCTGAGCAGCACGTGGGTGTGATGTGACCCAGCCATTTAGTGATCAATATTCGTGGCACCAGCAAACTCACACTTCTGTCTCAGCCCAAAACCTAGCAGTTACATAAACTCATTGTATTGAACCACCGTTTTCAGCGCATCGTCTGAGCGCTAGTCGATTGTGCGCTCAATTCCATGGTGTCCAGTACTATTCGTGGGTGCATTACCCATACTGTCAATGGTCCCCAGAAAAATTGGTTGACAGCTTACACTTTGGGCGGCCTGCATAGCTCAGCCCTATTAGCCCGTCGTGGCAGTCTACTGTGGTACACTGCCAGAATTAGTCACTTTGGACAGAATTCGTGACGGGGCGGCAAATGGATTGCCGTATGAAGCGTGCCAAGTTCTAAGGAGACCCAGAGCAACAGCGCTAATGTGAGGGTAGTAACATTAGTTACACGTTATTGCACTGTGGAGGGAAGACCTTTTCGTACATACAGTATATACTTTTAATGCACGGACACACAAGATTCGTGGTCACATGACCGTGGCAGCGAAAATTTCACAACTAAAAGTTCACGGCAGTCACCCAGCAGCATCTTCGTCTATCAGTGCAGCTTCCCAATCCTTTGTCTCTGTTCCTCCGACCTCAAACGCACGTTCACAAAACTCATAAGCTGAGCTGGCAAGTATTCAGCTTGGCTTGGCCTGAGAGCTAAGGGGAAATTTGTGCTGCGGTCGAAAGGCAATTAGAGGGATCAAGTGGGTTTTTAGCTAGATGCCAAGAAAAGGCACAGCTGAGCTGTCAGAATGTGAGCATCAGCTATGTAAGGTTGCATCCGATCATCTCCCGCGACCTACAATTGGTTGTTGCTCTTTCAGTGGAACCCCTGTTGTTCGATGCACCTTCGAAGGGTCGGGGTGCTTACATGTCGTTTTCCATGTTGTTTTCCTTGAACCACTCAAACTTCAGTGGCTGGACCAAATCTCCGACAGTCCTGATCCTGAGGGAATCACCGAGCTGGAGATGCTTACATACTCCTCAATCAATGCGCGTAAACGGTACACTGCGAGAAATATTCTTGCCCAGCTCAGCATGTCTCAGGTAGTGCTCGTTCTGCTCCAAAGCTCAGAGTCAAACACTCCAACCCCATGGACTCAGACACTAATCAGCGCGGCCGACGCTAAATGACCGTTCGCTTCCCACCAATCCTTATTCCAGACTGTCCCAGCTAAAAGAGTGGATCTTTGGCGGTTTCGCGTTGACGCCGCTCACTTGCAGCTCAACCTCGTATCCTGCTCCTAGAGGGCGCTCGAATCCTTCAGCTGCGGCAGTCGTTGTTTATTTCTCACTCGGTCTGGGATCTGCGCTCTTCCAATCTGCCTTGGACGCCTTGGAAATGATATGTAGCCGAGATAACCAATGTCTCGGTGGGACGAGCCAGCGCAGCCCAGATTGCGCTAAGCTCCTCAGTAAGCATGTAAATTAAGCATAAGAGGTAGGGCCGGCGCAACTCTGTTGTTTGATGAACCCCAGAAAACGTATATCCATATCATTCTCAGTGTTGCAATTCCCTTGCTGCTCTTACGCAAACGCCGGCTTTCTTGCGCACTTATCTGCTATTCCAAACCTCCTCAATATCACGCCGTCAAGATGCGCTTCACTACGGTCTTCGTCACTGCCTCATCGCTGCTCGGCGCCTCGGCCCTCCCCGGCAATGATGTACCCACACCTGTCGCCCGTGGCATTGAGGCCCGCGATACAGCTGCTTGCACAAGTGCTGCCAGCAAATATCTTCCTTCCATAACCGACAGCGTCCCAACGCCAAGCGGCGAGGTTCTCACCTACCTCGCCACCGCCACCCTAACCGACGAGTGTGCCTTCCCCACCGTCACCGGCACGTTGGGCAGCAGCCTCAGCAACTACGCCAGCTCTTATAGCTCGTGGCAGAGCCAACACCTCCCAGAGGTCCGTTCCGTCTACCAGGCCTGCAGCGACGTTCCTGAGGTTACCAGCGAGCTGAACTCGTACTTTGCCGGCGCCACTGGAAGCGCCTGCAGCTCTATCCTGGCTCAGATCACCTCTGCGAGCAGCTCCAAGAACGCCGGTCCACGCGAGACCGGCATGCCCTTCGCAGCTGCCGCTCTGGCTGCTGGTGTGGCTGTCGCTATGCTCTAGTATGTGCGACAGACACAGTGCAGAAGCGTAACAAAGGTCGAATGTCCGCGTGGCTCCAAGAACGTCGTTCACGTTCAGTGAGCAGTGAGCGTTAAATCGAAGGGCAGAGGCCTTGCACGGAGGAGAGTGGGGGCAATAATTTCCAAGTTAATGAATCATGATGTGGGAGACGAGAGGCTACGGACAAGAATGAGGCTGTATATCTTAACCAAACATTCAAGTAATGATACCCATATGTCGAGTCAGTCGTTTGTTTTGCTTTGTATTGCACGAGTATGTGAAACTTGATGTTGTTGACCTTCATGACCAGCTGAGGTAAAACTAAGAATATATGGCCTTGCTTGCTTACTCGACGGTTTGCTTCTGCGATGAAAGTACTGCCTGGTCGGTACCATATGTATCACGCCATTGGCCAAGGCAGAATCAAGGTGAAATTCTATCATCTTCATCCCTGCTAATTGTACAGTACTTGACTGCTGGGGCGTTTGGTGGTGATTTTGGCGTGACGGATCCTCGTGTTGGATTCACAAGTAAAGCATTCAGTGCCGCCCTTTTTTCGCACTTGCCTAAGAATAACCGGTTATTTGATTGAGCCCAGTCTTCTCTCGGGCGAATCAGCATAAGATGATGATTACGACCGTGAAACAAGCCGCTTACATATAGGAAACATTGACGCATCCTTTCGTCGCAATCCTTATGATAGCCACCCTGCGTGCCGTAGAGTCTCGCAGATGGACGTTCTTCAACAATGAAGTAAATGTGACCTTGAGAGCAAGCAGTCAATTACAATGCGTTGATGGAACTTGTTCAACGGTGCTGTAGGTGACGATTCAAACATATACGTCCAATTTCTCAACGTTTGACTCTTTACGGCAAGGACTGATTAAGATGTGGGTGTGGTCTGTCATAACATGTCTCTCGGTCAAGACCTACATGACTTAGGGTATGGTCTCTACATGCTTTTTAAGCTATCCAAGCAGGGACTTGCTTATGAACGATTTTATGACACACTGCTTGATTCCGTATGAATAGTCCCAGCGTGCAAGGGTCCTAACACAGTTTCTCATACGACGCAATTTGCCGACTTAAATCTATCGGATGAATACCTTAGAGCCTGGGCTGATGAGTCTGATGTCCTGAAGTGACGCTAGTTCCAGCTTACAGTGGGCTGCGAATCTAGTTCGAGTAAGAGCGCGGTGCCCCGTGCTTGCTACTCCAATCATCAACCATTTTCAACACACTCCTCTGCTTTCCGTCATATCCAACATGCTTCATCCATTCTGCCACGCTCTTCATGCGCTTAGGATGGATCCGATCCAGGATCGTCGTGTCTCGAGCATGGGTGATCCCGTCTCCCCAATAACGCCACCAAGCCCCGAAGTTATCACGCCAGCTCATGACAGATTCATCTCGAAGAGCATGAGGACCAAGAGCCCAGTTGACAGATGCGCCCGGATAAGGCTCTGCGGAATTCGCATATTGATCCCAAGGTATAGTCTTGTGGAAAGCCGGTTTGCCTACGACTCTAGTGAAGATCTTAGCAATTTCACCGAAGCTAACATTGTCCGTCACAACTTGGAGGTCAATACCCGCTGACTCGGATGGGTTATCGAAAATCCAGAGGTTGTATATGCCGATATCATCGAGGGCGATCAGCGGGAACTTCACATCGCTCGCTTCAGCAAGAGTCAGCCAGTGCGAAATGAACCGCCAAGGGAAATCGTACAAGCGGCGATTGGATGCTGATAGAGCGTGCAGAGGCATGTGGAAATACTCACGGGCTGGATTGGACCATAGGAGGGAACCATCTGCTTGTCCAATAGGCACGAACATTCCGTCCAAAAGCATGTCCATGTAGGGCCCAGTGCTGAAGAGGGTGGTTTTCATGCTCATTTGACCCTGTGCAAGCATGAACTTGCCAACCCGGCCCTTCGACTCCATATGGCCGCAATGATATTTCTCGTCGAAGTCAGCGGCATCCATGGCGTATTCAATGTTTGCCCAAACGTAGTGCTGTACATGTTCCGACCTCGCGATCTCGTAGGCTCTAAAGCCGTAGAACAGCTCGTCCTTCTCTCCCAAGGTAAATCCGTCAAGGTTGACCCAGGCGCCATATACACCGTGAAACACCTTGTGCAAATCCTCCTGGTTGGTTTGGGCGCCTCGGAGCATCGTGACGTTTGGAAGACCAGCGAGCCGCTTTGCACGGGCGGACTCGGGGTCGCGCGTCAAGACCCTGAGGCGGTATCTTCCGCTCGCAGCCAGCGCTTTCGAAATAAGTACAATCCATGTATGGTCATTGCATTGCACCTGTCACTTACCTTCTACCACAGGTATGCCCTGGGCGCCAGTGCCACCAATAACTGCAATCTCCTTCAAGTCGGCCATAATGGTGATAGATGTAATTCTTAGTGGGTGTTTTAGATGATATAATTGAGCCCTGCGTTTTATGATTGGAAGTTTTATGTGAAAAGAAAACTGACGTGGAAAGAAGACTGCAGCTATTTATACTCGTGGAATTGCAAGCCGTTGAGTATCCGGAAGGTTTCAGCGAACATGACTAAGCTTTGTATTAGATATCTAAGTGCCAAACTGCTTGGCTCATTTCTATAGATATTCTATTGTTTTGATTAGATTGTCCGCCATTACTGAATGAACGGATGGTTTTGTCCTTGGCTTCTGGCTCGCCGATCTCGTTCAGAGGACCGGAAGGTTTTTCTACGCTATGTTCATCGATGATGGCAATACGCACGGACGGGTATCACGTATCCTCGCTTACGCTGGGTAGGCTGTCCGGTTATGCTGGCGGAATAGTAATCACCTCTCGAGCGGTAGCTTTCCAAGAACCGCCTCAGGTTGGCAGTCTATGGGTTGCAGAGGATGATTTGTATCTATGGTTGGTATAATATGGTATACAAAATTAGTCCAAAGATACACATTTCAACTGATATTCTGTATGCTCTACGAAAATAGCTTAATCTTAGTTTGTCTCGGTAATAAAGTAAATGAGCTCAAACGCTCAGTATAAGCTATCGAGTTTCCAGCTCTCGGGGTAATTCCAAACCTCTATTAATAGTGAATTAAATAGACACTGACTGTCATGGTCTCTTTTCGCACACAACACGTGAAAATGTAATTTGTTCAGCCTGACGTATTATTTTAGTACAATTTGCTTCAAGGTTGTATAAACAGCCCTGAATCTGTCTTTCACATGCTCCACCCTCGTCAAACCATAGCCGCTAGTACTGTCGACGTTGTCCTGCAGCGCGCTCCAGAGTGTCTGTATCTGTCGTACGGACAGCAGACCGGCTTCGCCTCCGTCAGGCATCATGCCAATCCCCAAAGACCTCTCAATTCTCTCCAGCAAACTCACAATGACTTCGGAGAACTGCATCCCTTGGGTACACGGCTCTGCTACCAATAAACCATCGAACGTGAGGCCTGGAATAGGCATGAGAATAGGCTCGACGGAGAGTCTCTCAATACGGGGCATCAAGTGTCTCAGGTTGAGCTCGTAAAGTGTGATGAGCTGGACGAATATACTTGTGATCATCAGCGCGAGAGGGGCCGACAACGATCCCGAAGCGCCGGGAGTTGACGGGAAAAGGCCAGACTGTGGAAGGCTTGAGCCGTCCGAAGGAGATCGGAGTGCTCTAATCCACGAAGGCTCAAGTGATTCTAACATGTCACGAGCCTCGGTAGGGATATCTGTCTGCGAGTCAAGAGACAGTGAAACACATGGTACTCCACGAGTGGGTCGGCTCGCGCGCAGCCGGTGCAGGACTAAGATAAAATTTTGAGATGCCGCAAGCACATACTCGACAAGCGTGGATTTATCAATGTATAATGGACCGCTTCTATAACAGAGGCTATTCAAGTCAAGATCGACTTCATTGGTCTCAGCCGCCGCCACGCGGCTGTGTAGGTCTGTGTTGATTTTAGAAAGTTTGGCCATGGCTTCTAAGTCCGTGATTGTACTTGAATGGAGTTGGTTTGACCCGGCTATCGTGCGCACGCTCGCAAGAGATGTGGGAAGCAATCGACTGGTTGGTGTAAGAAGACCCGAATTTGACTCGTTTGTTGGCAGTGAGCACAGAGTCCTGGAAGGTTCGTAGGCGCCATCCCAGAATACTGTGTTTTTGCCTGTTATCGGCAGAACAAGGTTGAGCAGATCTGCTTCGATGTTGGGATCGGTGTTCTCGGATGAACCCTCCTCCCGTGTCGCTGGGAAAAATGATGATGGCGCGAGAGCCGGTGACGCCGGTCTGCTCCATGGCGGAGGGTTACTATCTTGAGGGAACATGGCATCTTCATGAGTACCACCAGCAGCTCCATGCGACATGGTTTTTCCAAAGCGTGTAGACAAAGCACTTGAGTTTCTTACAGCCCTTTCGCTATAACCTAACGCCCCGCGCGGCCGACCTACTTTCTTCTGCCGTCCAGCGATGCATACTTCACCGAGGAGAGTGCATCTCGAGCATATGTAATCATTGGGGTGCTGGCGTAGACATTTTGCCTTGCGCTTTCGGCAGTTCTCACATGAGACACGCTTTTGTGTAGGGTGAATAATAGCGTCCATTCAACCGTCTCTTCTGAATGCGCAAAGTCCGTGGAACTGAGAATGCGAAAACGAACCAGGTCAAAGGCTCAATAATCATAAATCAATTAAGATGAGAGAAAGCCTGCCAAGACAAAACGGGGAGCACGCAACAATTGCCGTGCTGCTGTCCGATTGAACCGAGGCCGCCCCGGAGGGTTTTTGGGTTTGGTTTGGTTTGTAAGCGTCAGAATGGGTGGCCGGAGGGTTCTCAGCAGTCCGTCTGAAGCCAATATCCTCGTAGTTCAACTGGCTATTGGCTGTGACTTATTTTGCCCCAGAGCGACCCGCATAAATGAACCTGCAGAGTTCAAATGTGTATCAATGGCACAAAAATGTCGTAACATATTGAAAGTCGGTCATCTAATACTGGCATTGCAGAACGGCGGGCTTGATGCAGGCAAGGTAGAAAGATAATTTGCGCGAAAGGGTGTCAGGTGTTTCTTCAACAGAGCTTTGCGACTAACTAAATAGACTGGTCCAGGTTTCATTCTCAGTCGCGGCGCTGGTGTATAATCTTGACAGCTGGTCGTTGGACTGGGCTAGGACATGAATGTACATAAAAGTAAGTAATTGAAATCGCGACATTACATAACAGTGTATAAATAGAGTCAAATTTTCCTTGGATACAGATGCTGGAGCACAACTGGTGTTTATATCATTGATGTGTAAAC
The DNA here is from genome assembly GCF_020726525.1 of Truncatella angustata. Lineage (NCBI taxonomy): Eukaryota > Fungi > Ascomycota > Sordariomycetes > Amphisphaeriales > Sporocadaceae > Truncatella > Truncatella angustata. The sequence goes on along the minus strand of NW_025763382.1, from coordinate 7,809,087 downwards.
CGAGTGATACTTGTCAATGGTCCCAATGGTATGATCCGTGGCAAAGACGTAACAAATTCGACGATACTGAATTCTCGAAGTGGGGACGGATTGAGCTCTGGTCTAGCGGTAAGAGTGGGCACGGTGTTGAAAAGTGCTTAATCCCCGACAAGTACTATCATTTTATGTTTAGTGGATAGGCGCAGTCTTTCCTCGCTCGGCCGACTTTTTGATGGTAACCATGGGACTTGCACAATGGATCCGGTTGAATTTGTGGTTGGTGGGTAATGCATTAAATTGGCTTGAAGTCTAATGCACATCGTGCGATTGACATGGTTATGGAAGTGGGCACGGCAGAATGGAAGTGTTTCTTCTCCGCGTCACTGAAAGACCCACTTGTCGGATTCTATTGCTGTGAGGGTTTCTCTCAATCGAGCGCTTTTCTTTTCATAACCGTTCCCACATTCCTCGAAATTTCCAGGGCTAATACAAGTCCTGGCGTCAGTGACGATAATGGGAGATCATGCAGTACCCAGATCACGTGCACGGCGTGCTTGCGAGTCGTGCCGGTGAGTGCATCGTCCAAGGCTCCGAGCTCAGGAGCCCTCATCATCATACGGGAAATCTGATCCACATCCAGCCGGAAGAAGACGAGGTGCCTGGGGAGAAGCCCATGTGCTCATTCTGTCAACGACTTGGTCAACCATGTACTTACCTCTCTCGATCACGGCCGGCGGCGACGGGAAACTCTAACAGAGGACCGCGGTCGTATGAGCTTATTTTATAACATCGCGCAGGCCGCGGCTGACTTTGCCACAGGTGGCCGATACCAAACCAAAAAGACGCTATAAAATCTCACGGCGAAAAGACTCGGGGCGCTCTTCGGTGAGCTGTCACATAAATGTTCAAGCATTTAAACGTTTTAACCGTGGTTCAAGGAATATCACGAGACCCGCGGGCAACGACGAGTCTCCTGCTTTGTCGCCTATCATTTTTCGTGAGGGTCATGAATCGTTTCAAATGGCTCAAGGTGGCGGAAACTCAACATCGAAGGAGTACAACAGTGACATACACAACTACAACAGCAACTGGTAAGATCGTACTTGCGGTTTGCCTTATGGAAATATTAATGGTGGCATCAGGCATGATCTCCCAGACGAGGTATTAGAGTCATTAACGGAAACATATCAGCGCAAGATACACTTCCAGCCATTACCACTATTCAATATTCGGACATTGAATTTTCATATCAAGGCATTCCCACAATTTCTCTTATTTAGCTTCTTATCCTTGGTTCTCAGGTACACAAAAACCTCATACTTCCAAGGAAGAGAAGAAGATGCCATCGATTTTTACCGGGCTAGAGCTCAAGACACGACGTTAGCATTAGCTTCACAGGGCGTTGATAATTGTAATGTGTCCAGAGCTCTCTGCCTGCTGGCGCTATCTGATATGCTAGGTAATCTGATCTTTGATTACAAAGTATAAAATATGGATGCTGACTTATTTGACTTGGTACTAGGATCAAATCTCACACAGTGCTGGATGACCATTGGAATGGCCGCAAGGCTTGGAACTCTTCGACGACATGTCGGCCAAAAAGGCACGGCGCAGTGGAGGCATTTGCCTGAGACAGAAGAACGATGCCACGCCTATTGGAGCGTCTTAATTCTTGAGAATGCCTTCGGCCCACCAACGAATCCGCCCACGGACTTTCTCAGCCCGCTTCCTTGCCCGGAGATGCACAGGCTGCCGTCAGTAAAGGTACCAAGTTCGGCTCATGGGAACTCTCCCGACATCGGTGGAAATACTCCCACGGAAGAATGTGACATCAATTCTTTTTGTGTCGAAGTGATATCAATTTGGACGGAAATCGCTGGACATATACAAAGTCTCAGATTGGGCAAGTTGGAGCAACCGTGGCAGCCGTGCTCAGATCATACTCGGCTGTTCAGTAAGATTCATGATTTCGAAACCCGACTCCCCTCGAAATATCTTTTGCGACACGTCAAATTTCAAGACAGATCTGTTCAAGAGGTAAAGAGTGATTGGGAATATTGGATATCTTGGGTCCTACTACAGTTCTCTTTGCATTCTGCGTGTGCCCTTCTGAGCCATCCCTTCATACATGTGTTCGTGCTCAGGGACAATAGACGAGCTTCGCCGCCACGGCTGTTCTTACAGCAGATGCTTGATCAAGCTATTTATCACTCGGGCTGGATTGCTCAACTCCTCGAAGCCTGTGAGGCCGTGGAGATGGAAATACGCAATCCCTTAATCGGGCAAATGATCGTCACAGCTGCTAGCATACTATGGCTACTTCGGTTCTCTCGCGACGCCGGGATCTCCGAGAACGCAAGGAGGGGATTCTGCAAGTGTGAGGAAGTCTTGTCCTCTTTAAACCCGAGATGGCATCATCTGGAGAAAAAGGTATAGCTGAACATCGGTACAATCTCTGACAGGCAACTAATCTGGTCACAGCTAAACATTCTTCGTTGTCTTCCAGCACCTTGCGGCCAGAGGCCACACCAGCGTGATAACCATGATTCCGATCTGTTTTTCAGACCAGCTGACGTGTGGGCACTTCTCGACATTAACATTTTGGCAGCATTTTCAGTCGGCACATCTGATCAAACCCCCTTACATAATGACGCGGCTAGTAATACAGTGCCTGACATTCCAACCAACTATGCACATCCACTAGCGGAACACCCGCATCGTTATGCAACCAATTCTACAATGCAACGAAGTACTGAGGATGACATAGGATTATTTCAGGCGGGCCCCTGCGAACAAGCATCTTTGGACGAATTCTTCTCTGAAATCGCCGCGATGGATTTCTCGTGGATGCCTGTTCACGAGGATTCTGATATTTTAAGCTTCTGACAGTTTTCATTGAGACACTGTATTTCCTCCATATTTGAGTTCAAGAGAACTATCACTGTGTTTCCAGTTGATGTACATAATGCATGACTTTCTAAAGGACGGTCCTGATGCCTTGCATCGAAGCTAGCCTGATCTTGGATATGAAATGCCCCAATAGATTGCGTATTTGACACGATTCGGTCTCGCAACGTGATGCGCTGCAACGAATATAGTAGACTAAGAAATTACCTTCCGCAACATGGTTTTACGTAAAAACATGGGCTACCAGCCTGTCGTGACTGCGCCCCATACGGCCCGTGTCAAAGTAGTATCAGACTTAAGTGGGACAATAATAATGGGCACGGAAAATGGAGAGCGGAACTCTATGCATAATAAAAACTTTAGGCATGCCCGGTTGGCTCTTCTGGATCTTACATTAACTTGTATCATTCATTTCTATGTGCACCTCCTAAAGCCATAGAATCACTACCGAAACGCTCCCATTATGACATCACAAGAACCTCCCCAGAAGACTGAGTCTATACTCATCATCGGAGCAGGCGTTTTTGGCTTGTCTACTGCATGGGAACTCGCTCAACGCGGCTACCATAACATCACAGTGGTAGATCGATATCTACCTCCTGTGCCTGATGGTAGCAGCGTCGATGTATCAAGGATCATCCGTATTGATTATGCCGACTCATTATATGCCCAGATGGCCCGTGAAGCCTACGCAGAGTGGTGCACCACGTTCGCCGACCACTATTTTGGATCTGGTTTCGTGCAGCTTGCCAAACGTTCTGGCAATGCCTACATAGAGGAGAGTCAGAAGACCAGTCAAGGCCTAGGCCAGTCGACTATCGAGTATCCGGATGCAGAAGCTGTCCGCAAGGTGTACCCCAGCATTCAGGCAAATCTTGACGGACTCAAAGCTTACAACAATCCACGTGGCGGCTGGGCAAATGCGGAAACAGCCATACGAAAACTAGCCACAAATTGCAGTGCAGTGGGAGTCTCTTTCATCACTGGAAGCAGGGGCAGGGTCATTTCTTTGAGATACGAAGGAAAGTCTGTGGTTGGTGTCAACGTAGCTGATGGAGGTCGACTATTGGCATCTCGAGTCATTCTATCCACTGGGGCTTGGACGAACACACTTGTACCCATAGAGTCAGCAAGCACTGCATCTGGTCAGCCGGTCGGTTTCATTCAGCTCACACCCGAAGAAGCCAAATCTATTGAGAAGATGCCGGTAATCATCAACTTAAGCACTGGCGTATTTTGCTTCCCACCAACACCCGAGACTAACTTACTCAAAATCGCCCGTCATGGATATGGATTTGCTACGAAAGCGCCTGTCGCATACGGAAACAATCTCGTCTCCACACCGAGAAGTGATAAGAGCAACGCCGAGAGCTCCTATCTTCCGGATGATGCAGATGACGCGCTGAGAGAGGGTTTGGGTCAACTATTACCACAGTTCGCCAATCGCCCTTGGCTACGTCGTCGTCTTTGCTGGTATTCTGACACCCCCGAGGGCCATTTCGTAGTCGATCATCACCCTGAGATCGCTGGGCTTTTCTTGGCCACCGGTGGAGCCGGACAGTGAGTGCCAATTTTGAAATTTGCTTGTCATGTATTTGATTTTAATTCATTGCTAACACCTCGCAACGTAGCGCGTTCAAATTCCTCCCTGTATTGGGAAGATATATCTCGGATTGTTTTGAGAATAAAGCGTCAGAAGAATTGCGTCAGAAATGGAGATTACGTCTCCCAAATGGTCAGAGTGTAGCTGCTAAGAAAGGGGACGGAAGTCGTGGTGGACCCCCATTACGAGTGTTATCCAAACTTGAGCAGGCCAAATTATAGACCAAATAAGAATGGTCGTGAAGCGCCGCGTGTGATCCCCTCTCCAAATTTGAGAAGTTCTATCGCCTGACATGCTGACCCAGCTATACCGCGGAAGTGATGGCGACATCTCACCGTGGCACGGGACGTGGGTTGACCCTGGCACTTCGACTAATGGCGTTTTTGTCTGCGCCATTTATCACCACTTTGTAATCTCTCCAGATCATTGTTTCGCTGCACCCAGCACGGAGGAGTATGTAGTACATTTATTATGTGCCGAGTAAAGCGAGGATCAAATAACGAGATACGTGCCGGCCATGAACGTCATGTTATCAAAATATTTGCACCGCGAGGAGAATCAATGTAATTGGAGACGAGAAACCAACTCTGGCGTGTAATTATTGGCACCGTTGAGAGACGTTAGTTGCTGAGCAGCAAACGCAACTGAACCTGTGTCCGAGCTTAACCGGTACCGGACTGCTATAAGGTATATAAGGGTTGTAATCCTCCTTATTTGATCTTTGGACAATAATGATGAGAAAAAGTAAACATACAACACCGGGGATTCCCCAGCGGTCCAAATAATATGGCAATCTAGCAGACACGAATGCGTCACTGCCGAGCAATGTTTCTACCATTTGCTGGCCGCTTTAGGGCGCTTTTATATGCGGTGGGCTGTTGATAGGATCCATTGGCTGGACCAGATTTGTATCTGCCAAGGTTTGCAGTGGTTACCGATTATCATTCGACTTGACAAGTCCGGACTTCACTGTGAACTCACCTGAAGACCAGGACGGCAGCTTTACAGCGGGGGCGGCAAAGAAAAGATGAGAAATCAGCGAGAAGTTAGAAGATACCATTCATGTTAAGGACAGTAAAGCCGTCGTCTAAATAAAAGAAATACTGGGACATGCGCTGCAAATGTGTACTAAAATTTCAAGACTTGCTCATAAACCTGTATCGTGTATCCGCGCAAAAATCGCTCATAATTGCGTGTCATATATCAACGCATAAACTGCGTACAATTCCGTACCGTATATCAAAATATCCGAGTGTTCAGGTGACTGGAAAGTCATTCTACGCCTCCTGGTCGCATTGGTTTGACCAGCCGTTGTTCCAGTCGATGACGATGAAGTCCGAGTCGTAGCTGTAGTACCATCTCTTGAAACCCTGGTTCCACTTGCCCTCGGGCTCCTTCCTCACGTCGTCGAGCAGGAAGGCAAACTTGTCACCAAAGTTCTTTTGGTCGGCAGTGGCCGAGCTCCCAAGCTGCCAGCCGGCCAACCAGTGTCCTTGTGTGCTGGTCTTCCACTGTCCGTCTGTAGTGGCCTGCTTCTTCACGGCTTCTTTCAGATCATCGAATACCTCCTCCTTCCATGGCTTACAAGTGAAACCTCCGGTGACCCAACCTATGCATGCTGTCTTTCCGTTGTCGGAGTCAGTAAGCTTCCAGCAATCGACGGACTCTTTATCAGAGAATGAGCACTCGGGGTCTCCTCCCTTTCTGCGAACAATCTCAGTGAAGCCCTCAGGTGCCATTGCCGAGACGCTATGCAACATGGCTGAGCCAAAAAGGAGGGTGGTAATAGCTGCTCTGAACGCCATCATGAAGATAGGCCTTATGATTGAAGACTAAAGCTGGGGCGAGAGATGGCTGAGATGATGATTTTGTTTCTAAATGGTGTATTTGTGAGTGCAAGAGGATATGAGATGGTTGAATTGGCTGTGTATGTGCTAGGGTTCATGCTCCTCACAATAAGGGGTTCTTCCATGCACTATATATACGTCGGTCATAGGTTTTCAGGATTGGAAATTTTATCTTCATCTCGATTGTAGACAAACTTCAAAGAGTCTGGACATCAATCGACGTCAACGATACCAGAACAAAAGCATCAAAGCCTCAAAGGAAGCAAGAAGTGACGTACTGGGATCTTGAGTAATCATCGCCAAGGCGTTGTCGAAAGGGCTTTGGGGACGTCAACAGTGGAGTTAATTATGACGGTGCACCTGATAATTTTGGTACTGGATGCATTATGTCTTGTCCTTCCAAAGACCCTCTCACAACCTGCTCCATGCTTGGACGCCCGTGACGTCCGAAGTAAGACTCCTCCAGATTCTTGGGTCCAACTTGTTCATGACATCAATATGTAAGCTCTGAAAGGACTGCTATTCGTTGTATCCGGGTCTTCACACCTGTAGGGACCTGCATCAATCGTATAAACATCGGCCCAGGAACTGGGAGGAAGTGGAGCAGCAGATGACTGGCGATCTGCTTCAATCCGAGGCCATGATCGTATGGCGGCCGCAAAGACCAGCCGTAAAGGGGCAGTCTATGATTGTCACCTCACTGGCGAACTGGTGGGACAAGAGTCCGAGACTGTGATGTCATGATGCATTTGTTCTGGAAATTCAAGCCAAGTGTTTGTGGGACAAAATTTGAGGCTGAGCTGCCACTTCCGACGATGGGGAGCTGAGTCCGAGGCTAGCCTCAGCCAGCCGCCAACCAGTAAGAGCAGTCATTGGGATTAGTCTGTCAGCACCTTATTGTCGATTTTCCCGGGCATCACTCTGGTGTTGTCTGCAGCAAGCAGTGTAAATTTGGCAAGAAGGGCACGAAATGATATGGCTGAGAGGAAAAAATGTCTCAATACGGGTTACATGTTTAGGCAAGAATTAAGGATTTACAGAAAATCCCAGGAAGTTTCAACATGAAAGAAACTGGTAACTTAAGACTGTGGAGGAATTTTCGCGAAATTGAAAGCTTAACGTATGCCAAAGTGACTTCAAAGAGGGCCAGATCGGTAAGTGAGGTTCTGGACCACATGTATTAGATAGTGGATAGGTACCTGTACGTTTCCGACAAGATACATGATAGATCTAACTGTACAAACGAGATTCATCCCCTCCAACGATTTTAAATCGCACCCTGAATATGGGCAGCCTTGCTAAGGTAGCTAACAGGTACCTATATGACCAACGAACTCAGAGTCCGTCTATCCTCTGGACCAGGGCTATTGTCAGTGCCCAGATCCCCAGGCACCACTCCTTCTAAACACAAAGTCCACGGCGAGATGGACGGGGGCAAGCCTTTAAGCTCCACATATATGTCCCAAGCAGTACGGCCTCTGGTGTCGCGCATCTGAGCATCCGCTCCGGCCGTCAACAGCAAGCGACTCATGTCCTCGGTTATATTTCGGGACAACTCACCCCGACCTGCTGCCGCCACCACCATCATCAGCGGCGTCAGCCCTAGGCCCGGCGACACGTGATTGATATCGGCAGTTGCGCCGTGGCGGAGCAGGAGTCGGGTAGTAAGCAGTGTTTCAAGTTCGTGGCCCTGCAATGCCAGGTGCAGAGGCGTATCTCCTCCTCCAGTCCCGGCGACCGACGAAGTGGTAGCTCCTGATGACCGGCGGGTTCGCGCTCGCACATCGGCGCCGGCCCGTATGAGCATTGCCAGAGCCCTTGTCTTGGTCATCATCCGCCGTTGCATCTCATCGTTACGGCCACCCGATGAGCTATCTCGCGCTTCGAGCAGCAGGTGAAGTGGTGTGCGCCCAGCATCGCTGTAAGCATTCACATCATTCACACCGAGGGCCGCCCCCTCGTTGCCGCGGCTCAACAGCACCTGCAGGCGGAAGCAGGGTTCGTGGTGGAACGGGTCCGCCGGTTCGCCTGTAGCGTAGTGCAGCGCGTTCCAGCCTCGCTTGTCGACGGACTTGACATCGACGCTCCGATGTCGTATGAGAACGTTGATCAGCAACGCAGTCGGGACGGTATGCGCATGCCTGCATAGAATCATCAAGGGAGTCCTTCCCTGGGCATCCTTTGCGTTAGGGTCGGCGCCCCGCTCCATGAGCACGTCTATAAGCGAGGAGAGGGGTGACGGCCGGAGCAGCTTAGTATACCATATACTACGAGAATACTCCCAATTCCGTTGGACTTGGTGGAAGAAGGACCCGCACAGGAGGTGGAGAGTGCTGTTGCCCTCCGAGTCGACAAGGGTGACATCAGCGCCGAGTGTGATGAGGGGTTGGATTATGTCCAAGGCCCTCTGGGCCCGTGGGCCATCCTGACGCAGACTGTACTGCAGCAGCGTATGGTCCTGGATTTTCGTGTCGATGTTACCGCCGTATTGTATCAACAGCTTTAGTTTCCGGATACCATCGGGGTCTGGAGGGTGAGGCGCGGAATCGATCATTGCAGCGACCAGGTTGGCGACAAGCGATTTGGCATAGGCCTGTTCGAATCCACGGATTGGCCTCTCGGCCGTGTAGAAGGGGTCTCTGTACCGAGTATATGGCATGTACTGATCTGCGCCTCTCTCTAGAAGCAGCTGAACTAAGTCAGCTGAAAATGGTATCATCACGGCCAGGAACAAACTTGGTGTATGGCATGGTTCGCTGTTGTAAAAGGCGTCCAAGGCCGAATCGAGGCCGCTGTTGGGAGATGCTCCTCGATCAAGGAGCATGGTGGCCATGGTTTTGGCCATTTCGGCACCGTGATCTCTCGCCCCAAGCCATATGGCTTTGTATAGCAGGGAACCTCCACTTGGAAGAGCTTTGTTCGCATCGACGCCGGAATCGAGAAGGATGCCAAGAGCATCGACGCTGCCTTGTACAATGGCGACTTCGGCAGCCGTTGTGCCGTCCTGGGCGACATGGTTTGGATCCGCCCCGAGCTGGACAAACGCGGTGACAGCGCTGGGCTCGCACTGGTGGGAGATGCTGCTTGTCAGAGCCGACACACCGGATGGAGTGGCATCAGAATAGAGCCGGCCGCCGTGGTCAGCAAGAAGGTGCACCACCTCACCTGTCTTGGCCAAGTGCATGGGAAGGAGGCCATTTGTGGTGCTGGCGTTGACGTCCGCCCCCTTCTGCAGCAAATAGTCGATGACAGAGGCCTGCCCGCAAAGGGCAGCTTGGTGGATGGGTGTCAACTCGAGGCCGGCCACACTTGATGTCAGAGCAGTGCCGAAGAATGATGCCATGTCCTCAAACTCGTCGACATTCTTCAGGGTACAGACTCGCCCATGCTCTACTGCCCACTGCACCACGTCTTTTCGGGTAATTTGACTAGCATCCCCACCCGAGCCTGAGGCGTCTGTTCTTAATGGCAGCAGCCTGAGATACAGGATAGGGGAGAGACAGGCCCTATGTCGTCGATCTGCCAGGAGCCATCGAGCGTGGTCTTTGAATGATAGGTGTTGAGCCACTTGGAGAAGCAGCTCAGGAGGAAGGTCGCAGATGCTATGGACGTCGGAGTACGACATGTTTGGTTGGTAAGAGTGGAATACGTAAGGTAGGTAGGTACCTCTAGGTAATAAAGCTCGAACGAGTTTGAACCTGGTTACTGGCAATGTACGCAGCGAGTCCGCATCTCAGTGGAGGCGAAGGTGAGGTTACTATGACGTCGTTCCCAGGCTCCGGGATCCTACAGCTAAGGTAATTTTAGTAATCGGTAACATCAGGAACTGGCCCTATTCGGACTGCTCTCAGCCACCTATTCAGACCGCAAGGATTTACACCATTATAACACAATTTCGTAGACGGCCACGCTATCCCAAACGTAAATGAGCCAAATACGGTGGGGGACCTGGTCACACTATCTCAAAATCAAACGAGCTCAACCACACTGCAACCCCACTATAGTTTAGCTCACCTATTTTTAGGATAGCGTGGTCGTTTAGTTGAGCCCGTTTAATTTTGGGATAGTATGACGGCGCGAGGCCCCAGCTTTGGAATGGAATTTTGTGGGCCGCCATACAATTTTGGCTGAGCTCACGTCAGCTGGGGCTTAGGTCCCGAACTCTGCTTGCACAGCCAATCACGTCACATGCCTACCACCTCTTACGGTGATCCTGTGGAACAAGCTCGTGCGACGAATCTTGTCAACACTCGCGCGAGCCCGAAGGATCTGAGTGACAAGACATTCCGTGTCGCCAGCAATTGGGGGCCGCACACGACTTGGGAATTGAGCCACTAGCTTATAGGGCTTATAAGGCGCAAGGTACCAATCTTATAGTATGACGTGGTGAGCACCACCATGAAATGCGACAACGCACTAACCCAGCACTAACGTGAATACATCTACGACTTTAATGATAAATAAACAATTAATATTTATTCGTAGGTATCTAAGAATAGAGCCGTCTACTAGTTAAGCAGTTATCAATAGATGGTACTTTTTTTCTATTACGATGTTAACTTTCGTTGAAAAGTTAGAGGTTCTTGAAAACGTCGAGTTTTAGTAGGCAAGAACGTCGATGTCACATTTTCCCATGTGGAGGTCCTACATGGTGTGCGTACGGCAGTTTAAGGTTCTTGACGATGTCACGATCGATGATGGCAGATCGCCAGGCAGGAAGATATGGATTCAGACGACCGCGAGGCGCTGCATCGCTGAATGTCTCCATCGTCAGCCAAGACTACAGATCGCCATGTAGGAAGAGTATCCCGGGCATCAATATTTTATGAGCCAACGGCCCCACGGAGACATCGAATTCGAGTGCAACAAGACGTCTATATAACTCGCCGCAATGCACCTTCGAAGCAGAAACTGTTTAATTCCAGATCATCAACAACATTTTACAGCTCCAATTACCAACTCAAAACAATATCTTCCACTTACCAACTCAAAACAATATCTTCCACTTACCACATCATCAAACGCCCACAGCATCACCACGACACCTTCAACATGCGTCTGAACGTATATTTTGCAGGACTCCTTGGTCTTGCCAGCAGCCCACTCCAGAGCCTGGTGACGGTGAGTACCTACCTGAAGCTGCTATCCTCCAGCCCGGATTGTGACTAACGACTATACCCATCATAAGGCCCGAGCCGTGGGAGACTGGAACCCCACCGCGTCAGAGACTAGAGACATCACTGCTAGGGGGTTCGACTGGCCGACGCTCAAGATGAAGGATATCGCGGACGACATCCATACAGGCATGGCGGATGTTGTCTCCGTCAAGAATGACAAAGGAAAGGAAGTTCTCAAGGCCGACTCGGTCTTCGTGAAGACTCGGGGAGAGCCCGCGCATGAGCTGGACGTGTACAAGGATATCAAGGGAAAGGGAGTCGCCCTTGATGTGTTGGCTGTCATCGTCGACGATGATGACGATGACAAGGCTATTGGCTTTGTCCAGCATGCTGTCCAAGGCCAGGATGCGAAGAAGGAAGATTTGGAGGCCTGTAAGAGCGTGCTCCAGAAGCTTCACGACGCTGGCTGGCTGCAGTAAGTTCTTCCCCGATAGCTGGACTCTCAGCACGCCACAGGACGAGGAATACTGACATCACCTCCAGCATGGACCCGAACAAGAGAAACTTCAAGAAGGTGGATGGCAACTGGCTCCTTTACGACTTCGAGGATGCCAAGAAGCCGAATGATGATGACGCCTACGACGACGATGATGATGAAGATGATCGCAAGCAGAAGGACTTTGCCAAGCAAAAGTCCTCCTTCGAAAGCCCTTTCCCCTGGGGCAAGAACTAAGAGAAATCTCTTAGCGCCGTTGACAAGAGCACACGCTGCGTTGCTGAGAAAAACATAGAGGTACTTTATTCAAAACCTTCAGGCACCTTGATGGACATGGCAGGGCGGTATTTCGAGCGCTGGGACAGTTCCATGCATAAATTTGTGTGGCTGTATAGGAGCTTGGAACTAGCAAATCAACGATCACCACCTGAACATGGGAGGGGTATCACGTGGCCAGCAGCAACACAAAAGCGTGCTCTCGCATTCACTCATTCAACCAATTTCCTTACTTAGAATCAGACTCAATTCAGCGTATCTATACTCCAATTCTAGTGCTCAGCACCACTGTGTTTGCGTAGGTCTCGAGGGACAACGTACAGTAGTTGATTCAGGTGCCCCCCATACTCAGCTTTCACAATTTGAGAGTAAAATCTACGATGAGTATCCGGACAACTGATTCCATCTTCCTATCATCCATAGGTCAAACGTGCGGGCAATTAAATATGTGCAAAGGCAGTGTGCTACCAACGAACGCGAGTACTATAAAGCACTCTTCAAACTCAAGAAAGCCCCAGCCAAATGCCTTACTATTGTCAAATATTGATTTCGGTCATACTTTTCTTAAATGCCTCGCAAAACAGTAGGAGGAAGTCCTCTTTTTGGTATATGCAAGATCTGGGCCCGAACAAGACGCCCGATTTGCGCAACATACACCTTCTTAAGCGACGCAAAATATGCGACATCCAAAAGCTGGAGAATGTGAGAGGAGTGGGCAGGCATGAAAAATGTAATATTGTTGTTTTCTTTACAGTGTTGCTCGAACGCATCCGAATGGTGGCTTTCGTGGCCGTCCAAGATAGGAGACGGTGTACACCCGTTTCCGGTCCTTGGTATGCTCCTCGAAGCGTTTTACCCAGTCAGCAGTCAATTTATTTGCGGTCCGGCCGTTTAAGCTTACGGCAATCTTACAATCATTGGGCGATGGACTGTTTTCGTACAAAGACGAAAGGTGGTATAATATAAAGTATACAATAATCTCCTTTATAGCATATTAAAGGGTGATACTCTCCACTCTGTATCGAAGAACATGCCGTAGAAAAGAACAAATCTTACACCTTATCGTGCAACTTAAACGGTCGAAGAATGCTAGGAAAGGCTGGTGTTTATTAATAAGCAGGTTAAGGACCTGAGACGTGGCTTGTAAAACCTCTAAGAGCTAAGCTGAACATTTTTAATACTGTATAAGAAGACTGTATGTAACTATCTGGCCTGTGATGATAATCATTACTTGATTAGTATGTTCTATCAGAAAATTGGATAAAAAATTGAAGCAAGAGGCCTTCAACAAAACTTTCGACCATATTGAATTACTCAAGGGCCTAGATATGACGGTGTTGTCGAGTTCAGTACATGTGGACATATTGGAGTCAGCCCCGGCTGGGCGGTTCTCACGCGTCCCTTTAATACCGCCCGACGGCCCTTTCGCGCTCGAAAGGGCGTTCAAGGCAGATACCCCCCGAGACCTGAAAGTAAACATGGACATGGGATTGTCCAGGGATGACTTCGAACAGCCATGGGTCCTACAATCTGTGAAAGAGGTAATTGAGACATTTCTTCTGTTGATACAAGTCTCCAAACGATTGATAATACTAAGGATCAAAAAGAGGTTCGTTTAACCGTCGGTTTTAGTCGCCACTACTAAGGGTTGAGAAAAGCTCTTGAACAACGAGCCGTGGACCATACCGAGGCTGACCTTTTGCATTACGTTCCAGGCCAAGAAACAACTGGATCAAGAACTTACAAACCACGAATATCTACCTTTACAAGAATCTCATGGATTTCTTGACGCAGTGTGGTTGCTTGTCCTCGGAGATGAACTCAGCAGGGATTTGTCCGCTATTGTACGCTCGGTATAAATGGTGGCAGGAACTGGCGCCAACAGCCTGATTGCTCGGTTCTTGGGAAATCATCTAAGGCCTGCGAATGTATGACTCCCAGATCCTACGTGGGAGAATTACTTCCGTATATGGCAACAAAATGCGCCCCATGTTAGCATACGACAGTACCCTCACTACAATTCCGCGACCCGGTCGTTGAACTTTGATGCGCTGATAGATATCCTACAACAAAATGCCGAACCGGAAGACGTCATTCTCCTTCACGCCTGTGCGCACATTCCTAATAGGTCAACTGTTGGACCTCCAGCGCGGAGATGTGTCCATGCCTCCTCGTCTTAGTTCGCGTGTCGCTACCCAAGTCTTGTCGCAGCCAGAGCCTCGCAAGCTTTGGATAAATAATCGAAAGACAATGAGTAACCAGATCAAGTCCATGCAAGGAGCTCTGTATGAGTCATTGGTGAAACTGGGGACGACCGGAGATTGGAAACATCTCAAGCAGCAGACTGGCAGTTTTCCTGTACTGGATTATCCGAACACCAGATTAGGATGTTGCAAATCCATCATGGTGTTTATATGTTACGATGCGGAAGAGCCTCCAATTGTGGGTTGAACACAAGAAATATCGGTTATGTGGCGCAGGCTATACACGCAGTGGTACAAGCATAAACTTTCGTGTCGGCAAAAGAATGTTGGTCGGTGTTGGTTCGCGAGAAGATTGTAGGACATTTTTGTATCACATCGAATTCGCCCATGTCTGCCCTATGGTTGAGACAAACTTGGAATCACGTAAGCAGGCGGCATCCTGAATCTTGTATACTAGTTTAGGCTTGTTCTAGATGTACATTCGAGGGGGCAGACACTTTTGCCATTGGACTTTGACTGACGGCTGCGGGCTAAAATCTCAAGTCCCTCAGGATGTTCAAAATCTGTGTTGTAGGAAAGCGATGATAGTAATGACACTATGGAGACACCCCACACCGTCCCTGTAAACCACAAGAAAAAAAGAACGAATAAGAGAAAGGAAAGGAAAAAGAAAACTCACATTGAATAACATTGATTACAATGAGATTACCCAAGGATTTAGAATCTCGTCATAATATGAACACAGAATTAGGATCTGTAGTTGTGGTTTTCACATATCGGGTTTCTGCATCTACGGTTCTACCACTCTCGAATCGCCAAAGCATAATTCTGAATAGGTTCACAAAATAAAGTCTACTTTCAAAATCATGCCTTTGACCATGTGATGAACTTTTAAAGATTAGTACTAAGTTAGCTGCCGCCCACTTTCAAGCTCCCTTCTTGGACAGTCATTCGTTTACAAAGGTGGATGGGCTGTTTCATAATCCCAGACGGCAGTATACTTCTGGCAGACAAATTCATGCATTAGCAGCTACACACAGCTCGACCTCAAAAATATGGCTCAGACAATTTCGTAGCCAGTATGACTTATCACGCCAGGCCCGAAACATTTACAGCATTTTTCTTGGGGCTGTTACTCCGTCCATTGAATTTAACTCAAGCTGGCCGCTAAGCTTTCTTTGGAATAACGCACTTTACAGTTTCAACCGATGGTACCACGCCAGTACCTGATTTCGCGCAATTCGGCTACAAAAGGCTGCATTTGCTCTCTGGCGCCCTGAACTTGCAACGCTCTGGTTTGATCGTTCAAGAATGGCAACGAAAGATGTGGCCAGCTGTTGCGACGTGTGTGCGGAGGTAGGAGGCCGGCTAAAGCTAGCCATGGAATCCCGACGGCGGCAAGAAGCCATCAAGACCGGCAGGCCAGACAATGAAATCGCCAGATTTGGTACAGTCGAAGAGATATTCTCTAGAAATTACTGTACATCGTGTCAGGCACTTCAACGAGAGATGCAGAGGTGGGAAAGAGACTACGAATGGTCGCGCTCAGGTGATATCATTCTTCATGTGATCGCGACAGATCCTCCAGATTTGGGCGGAGGCGCGTCTCTTCATTCGCAGCCCTTGTATGTGATGGCAAATCGCCAAGCTCTGCAGCAACAATCCCAGGAGGATCGTGAGCATATTATCATGAATTTGTTCTTTACTGAGCAGGCCGCCCCTATGGATCTCCGGGGTAGGTTCTTCGACACTGACAAGATCGACATGGAAATGATCAAGGGCTGGATTCAGTGTTGTGAGACCACACACGGGGAACGATGCACGTCTAATCTTATGCATCACACCGAGTACACGTCAGCGCTGGATCGAATGCTACTTGTCGACATTGAACAGCGGTGCATTGTCTATGGGTCACTCGAAAACAGGTATATCGCTCTAAGCTATGTCTGGGGCAATGTTACAACCATACGAACAACTTTTGCCAATCTCGACCGCATGATGACACCTGGCAGCATCAATTACGACGCTCCCACCTCAGACTCAGAAATGCCTCTCCCTGAAACGCTCAGGGATCTTATGCGTCTCGCTCGCGTATTAAGTGTTCGTTATGTCTGGGTTGATGCCCTATGCATAGTACAAGACGCTCCGGACATGATTGACCACCTTAACGGCATGGCGACCATTTACGCCTCGGCATTTTTGACTGTAATATCCGAAGGCACCGATGCCAATTTCGGATTGCCTGGCATCGGCCTTGGCGCACGCTCAAGAAAACGAGCATGCCGTCCGCTCGAGCTTCCTGGCATGACCGTTCTCCTGAACGACAACATGATTCCTCCAAACAAGCCGCGAATCTGGGAGAAGAGAGGTTGGACTTTCCAAGAAGGACTGTTTTGCGGACGAGCACTGATATTTGAATACGGGGGAACGGTTAGCTGGAAGTGCGGGAGGGAGTTCTGGGACGAGACATATGCCATGGCATCGGAGTCACTGGATTGGGTGTATGATGATCCGAAGGACGGCGCTCCGGACTGGCGATACTTTGGACTGGCGAGCCTCAACTTCAATTGGCCTGATATGAGACGGTGGTGCGAAATGGCCGAGGAATACTACGTCCGGGAGCTGACATATGACTATGATGCGCTCAACGCGCTAGCGGGGACCTTATCGGTGGTGAATAAGACGTCGCCTGGGGGATTTATTTGGGGCCTGCCAGCTTATTTCTTTGACATATTCCTGCTATGGGACGTAACCTGTGGAGAGGAAGACAATCTGTCTCAACGACGAGACCCAACTGCTGGAATCCCGACCTGGTCATTTCTCGGATGGAAAGGCGGCGAGCTCGACACTCTCTGGTGGCGCTTTAGCATGGATCACACCTTCATTGAAGATTTGGTGCGTGGCTTTGGTCACGACGTGATCGTGACCCCAACGGTTAAGAAATGGTTCCTCGAAGATCAGGCCACGGAGAACTTTATACCAATCGACAATCACTTCCACACTGCGAGGTCGCAGCCTTCAGAATACATATGCTCTGAATGGAGGACGCACGAGAGTGACTGGGGGACATCTTACTCGCATCCTTCCCTGGGTGAAGGGACCCAGTTTCGATATCCTGTTCCTTGCCTGCAAACAATCAACTCCGATATACCAATTAAACATGGTCACTCCAGAAATCTCCGTTTCGAGACCAGAATGGGCTCTTTTAGCATCGGGGATGTTATCGTTAAAGGAGACGGCCAGTCAGGTGACGTAAATGCCACTCATGCCACACTTCTGAACATGGATGATACCTGGGCTGGAGCTATCCGTCTACCACCTTCTCACATGAAAGGATCAAAGCAGACTCACCCTCGGCAAAGGATTGACCTTATCGAGGTAGCAGCTGGCCAGGTCCAGGAAGATGCCTGGCCTAAAATTCTACAGTCGCACGGCTACTCTTACCACATTCCGGAATGGGACTGCGAGGACCGGCCTAAAGCCACAAAACTCTATGAATTTTATTTTGTCTTCTGGGTAGAGTGTGAAGATGGAGTTGCATATCGCAAGGCTTTGGGGAGAGTGGAGAAGCAGGCTTGGTTGCGAGTAGCTCAAGAGCACGTGCACGTTACATTAGGTTGAGTACAAAACGTGTCGAAACTTGGGAACAAGCCTGTAGGCGACTTGCAGATACAAATCTAACAGGTCACAAGTCCAATTTCTTGGAGGCTATAACGTCAAAGCATGCCGTTACAAGGAGGATTCTACACTACTGCTTGCCAAGGTAGGTGGGTACAATCAGTTAGGGAATTTCTTCACGATTCCCTTCCAAATAGCTATCAAGGCTCAAGGCTCGGCCGTTTGTCTACCACTATGGTTTATATGCGCTGATAAGTATCACTACATACAACTTTCAGGCGCTGCCAAAGCCAACCCCAGATGATTGCGTGCATTCTGACACGATACATGTTGTCTAGAATTTCATAGAATGTCATATTACATATAGATGATGGTTTTCAGCATAGCGATGTCCAAACCTGGAGGTTTTGGGATAAGAAAATGACAGACCTTTTGTTGAATTAGGCGCCAAAATAGTCTAAGCGTATGATAATAGCCCTACATCTGCCTGTCTAAACGGCACGTGTTGGAAATAACCCTTTACCCGTTCATAAACGAATCTCTAAAGCACATCCGTTATTCCATTTTGTTCATTTTGTTCATTTTGTTTCATACCTTAAAGGTGTATATTTAGATATTAACGTACTCTTTTAGGAGTATGATTTGATAGGAAGATTAACTGGAAGGCCCACCTGGAAAGGGTTAAGTCAAAAATGGCCACCCAGAAACTAGCCCTTACGAAGCTCGTAAATGTGGCGTGGGGAGTCGATTTTGTCCGGGCAAGACTGCTATATACGGTGGTAATTAGGTCGGCGTACGCTTACGGAGCGGCGGCGCGGCATACTATAAGCGAAGCCCCCACGGGACTGGCTAAAGCTATGGCGGGCACCCAGAATGATTTCTTACGGGCAGTTTGCGGGGCGTATAAAGCTACCCCGATACCGCTGCTCGAAAGCGAAGCAGCGATAGCGCCGCGAGATATCTACTTAAGCGTTAGAATAGCCAGCTTTGAGAGGCGGATACGCAAGCAAAAGACGAATACACTGCTTCGAGCTGCCAGCGCGAAGGCTGTGCATATAATATGGATAGCGAAGCCGCCAAGAAGAAGAGCAATAACGGCTCCGCCTAGCGTACGCACCGCTGTATACCCGATAGAAAGGAGCGAACGCGCGTTAAACTAGGCTAAAGGCCTAGACCTAAGAATAGCCACAGCGAGACACTAGGTTCGCCGACAGGACGAGGATGCTACGCCGGCGTAAAGCTCTCGCTAAGGAAGCGCCAAGGAAAGGGTATATATAGTATACGCAATTTACGAGGAAGGAGGCCACGATTTTATTCCAAATCCGGTCCGGGAGGGTAAGGCTCGCAAAGTTCTTGTTTGAAATCGGAGCCCTCGGGGTATATGCGCCGTCATATTGCTACGGCGCCGCCCCGGAATCCTTGGAGCACGTATTCTTATATTATGGGTTATTAGAGGAAGCTTAGGGACGGTAACGAAGCGCTATAACACCGGCTCCGCTAGATACTCGCCGTAATCTCGCGGAAGAGACGAAGGATCCGATACGGGCAAGGCTTTAGCTAGATAGTCATTAAGATCGGGTAGATTAGTGTTTTAGAGGGAGGCATAGCCAAAATTCTTCATTTATAGATACTGAAAGTTTAACAAAAGCAGCCCCTTTTTTAAAATCAAAAACTATATTAATTTCACGTTAAACCAAAAATATATTTAAGACCATTCAAAGTGAATGATTAAATTACCTTACAAAATTATCAAGACTTTCGCGACTTTTCTTTCATAAGTTATTCAAATTTTAAAAAAGCGATGCGTCTATAAGGTGATGCGTCAGTAGTAATTCGTGATGCATCCCTATCAATTGCCTATCCAAATAGATCCAAATCAATCCAAATCAAATCAAATGAGATGGTTCATCTATCCAAATCAAAACAGATTAAACCCTCGATTTGATTTGATTTATTTGCTTGCAAGCCTGGCAATCAGGACACGTACCCTACTTAGATGTCAAAGTAGACAAAGTCCCCCTGTTTTCGCCCCTGCCCACCACCGTAAGAGACACCGTCCACTTTGAGGCCAGAGCTATCGAGCAGGGTTATCAGACCCTCGTTGTTGTAAAGAGGACAGTCCGGCACAAGAAACAACTTTTTGCCCTGCGCCACTATGGTGCCGTCTAGTCTTTGCCTGTCGCCACGATGGTTCCCAATAGACCATCCATCGAGGTTAATCAAATTCGATGTGCGATTTTCCGAGAAGACGGTTTCTGGCTCGCCTCGAGAGTTGGTATCCGGCCCCAAAGGGTTAATGAGCGCAGCCCTGATGACCACCGTCTCCACGAAGATAGGTGGTACACCTAGATGCTCCCGAAAGTCAACTGTGCCAATTGAATGTCCAGTCTGGTCATCGGTGTGGATTGACTGGTTAGCAAAAGCTAGGAACACTGCTTCAAAATGGCCATCCGGAAACCCCAAGATTATGCCTCCATCTTGAAATACTCCATTGGACCCCTTAAAGTCTCCCTTGCTTCCCTGGTTCATGTGGACATTATGGATTCCGTCATCACTCTCAAAACGCTCTCCGAATAAAAATATCTTGGCTTTTGAGGCAATAGCCTGCCTGAAGATATTTGAGAGGTAATCGATAATGCCGTTCTCGACTCCAGGCAAGTCATGTTGTAGAATTGTTCCGCGTCCTGTTTCCAGTACATTGCCGCGAATGTAATCCAAACCTTGTTTGTCCGACGAGGGCAGAGGATAAAACTGTGGCTCCTTACTATTAAGGTTAGAGAGGATGGGATGTCTAAAATTGGGGTAGAGCCAGTAGACTAATCGATTCTCTCTGCCAAAAGACTTGACATTGATCGCAGCGGTAAGTCTTCCTTGACTGGCGTTTGGATCTTCGTCGAACTTGAGCGTCAGATGAGGCGACACCGGATCTTGATGATATCGTTGCGCAGTGAAAGAGACGGGGTGTGCAACCCAGACACCGTAGTTGTGGATCGGCATTCTAATCGAACAGTGTTGAATACGAGCTTCAAGTTCTGGTTTGAATGAAAGTTGATTGGGATGTCTGGGGTTCGAGAGGTCGAGAGTGAGAAATGTGCTACCTTGATATATGCGAAACTCCCATCAGGCTGAGGTAAGGATGTGTGACAATTTGGTCTGCTGTTCGACAGACATGTCTAGAATCCCATCAAAAATAGCTACATATCAAATAGGCCACGACAACCCGTGAATTTGAGTTGTGTCATGAAACTCTATAACAATCGTGGCTGATATACTAACACAGCACTTATAACTCAATATCACGAAAAAGCAAACGGTCACATGCCAAAGCCGACTCGACGATTCTGGTCAAGCAAATAAGCCCAGTACATTAGAATTTTAGTACGCCTGAGGGATTTATGACCGTCTTATAGGTACCAGTTTGTAAGTCAAACTGCAGAGTAACATAAAGCTATCAAACTCAACTAGTCTCTGTCGAAGCAAATCTCCGATCCGAGCATTCAGCCTTCAGCGATGATGAGCACGTGCTTGTTAGTAGATGCAATGATGATACCAAATGGCAACACCCTCTGAAACAACCACGTCCACTCACTTCCCCAAGGTCTATCCGGTTCGATCCACTCTAATCGATTGTGTATTTTATACATATTCTCGCGACTTCCCAGCAACGCTTGACCCTATTACATTTCCGACACATGCCTTTTCCCGACATCTGTCTCGACACAGTATTTGTTCTACATTGCTAAACTCAAGTATCGTGGAACAGTTGAGCCGCATGTTATGTGGCAGAATTGAATATTAATTGTCTTCTACTATACTATAGAATTGGAATACCAGAGTTAAGAGCTGTAGATAATACAGGTCCGTAATTACTCCACTGAGACTTATTCTAAAGAGGTCGAGGCTATGCATGGTTTCCGCGTTATAGTGTACGTCGCATGTTTTCGGAAGGAATTTATACTTGCACTAGTACGGCTTATCCGGAGGTGCTTCAATGCAACATCACATGCTAGGCTCTCGCTGTTTTATCTCTTAAAGAAAGTTTTGTTAAGCACGCTGACCAGGTGAAAGGTTAAACCCACATGGATGCTCCGTCGACTGCGGGAGATGTAGGAATGAAAATCCCAGGCCTTAGGATCTAGCTTATGGCGAGCAAAGTGACAACATCTAAAAGAATAGAGCTTCTTGATACGCAGAATATTACCACGGACTATCAAGTCCTCAGATTATACGGGAAGCTTTTTATACCCAGTTCCACATTTCGCTTTTGCTGTTTAATAGATCTTGTCGTAATCCCCACACGAACGTGATCAAAATATCCGCTGAGGCGAGCCCGTATAGCGCAGTGATTAAGTGCGCCTAGCAGTGCTCTCGTTGTTGCGGTGGGCGACGAGAGCAAGTGGGTTCGAATCCCGTTACGGTCCACTTAACCCGGCTCGTGCTAGTCGTCAACATGCACACGACAGTGAGATCGGCTCTATCGCAAAGCCCGATGACCAAAGAGTCTCCCTCACAAATCCAATACTGGCAGGTTTTCTCACCCCGGTGGGTTTTCCCCGCCGGCGGAAGCAACATCACCTGTTTCCACCTTGACCAATTCGACGGACATTGAACGGCTACTAGGACGATGTCCAAATCGGAGGACTGCGGACTCATGGGTCAGATAGTAATGGACGGGGATGTTTTTCGACGGAATCGAGGTTGGATACTGACTAAAATCATCTGACAGCGCTAGTATGATACCATAATAGCATGGATCGGCACGTAAGCGGCTTTAACATGTATACATATATATACTAACACCTCTATAGCTATGCGATATATGGCTCTAGGAGGCGTGGTTTGCCTTAATAAGGGACACTCCTCACATTAAATATAATTAATTAACTAAATAACTAATTAACTAACTAATTAATCAATTAATTCATTTTAGCTTAACAACCCTCCTAGTCGCTAAATGCTAATGCTTAATTCATCGTCTCCTTAATCTAGAGACCGATAACACTTCTAGAGAGAATGATAAGGAATGGATGAGCAGATAGCGCCTTAGCCTGTAACTCTAGATTTAAAGACTTGGTATTCGTACTGTGTCTAGATAGTAGGAACCGTAGAGATATAGCCATAAAGATATACACCGTTAAATATACATTGAATTCCCACTTGTACTTTCCATTAATTCAGAACCAGGATAAACTACTAGCCGAGTTACCCAGTGAAAGCATTCCAGCGGAACTGGGTAATTTCCAAAAATGTAAACCCGGATACTTCCTCTCTGAAACTCTACACACTTCGATCTGATGAAACTTCTCATTGCTGCTGACAAGTTCCTGGAGCTTGTTTGAGGCCGCGTAAAGGTCTATTGTAGTGGGATATGGTCGGGAGGATTCTCCGTAATGGGAATGATGTTAAGATTAACCAAACCTTGGTTCAAAGGCAACACTACACTCGATATCGTACAAAGTACTATGTAAGCGGATCCCTCCTCACCCATCATGAGGTGTATTCTCTTTTTGCTGTTTCTCGGCATATCCTGCAAAACTTTTGAGTAGTTCTCTAGTTGTCGTAGGATAGTCTATTTCAAATGATTGTTTGGCAGAGTCTCGGGTTCAATCGTGACACGAATTGGACATTTAAGACCCTTAGGAGCCTGATAGTCCTTGTATATGTTCGAGGGGTCCCTGATTAAGTAGCCTAGGGAATTGGCTGCTATTGTTTTGTCCACTGGATCCTCGATGGTGATGTATTGACGATTATTCATTTTGTTTCTTGGCTGAGGTTTCCTTGCGTAATGGTGTCGTTTATCTCGTAGAACTCGAGAGTATAACTTGTTAGATTTTGGTTTAATGGTAAGAAAGGTCCCTTGGAACTAGATCACGTTAATAACGCTCTGAAGCAATTCAAAAATTTGTGGCCACATGATATAAAAGAAATAAGACAGCACTAGCTTCTTGATAGGATTTAGCCAAGGAAGCCAAAATGTGTAATCGCCGTCTATAAGTAAGGTTTTGGTTTGGTCATAATCGCGAGATCATCACATGATTGTAGAATCGTCCCGTTTTGAACTTTATTAAATCATGCCATCTGTTACTTAATCTCTTTTCCCACGTACTATTACCACCTTAGGTAATGCCGTGCAGTCCACAGCTTTTAAGGCTAATCAGTCCCTCCTAAAAATCCACTACTGATTGGGACACAATTTGTTCTGGGCTTGTCGTAATTTGGGGCATCTCTATTCTGCACTAGGCACCTCACCCAAACTTACCATGGCCGACGAAGAATCAATGATCCTCGTAGCACTCATTGCGTCTCTCGTCGCAATCATCATCGCCCTGGGTCAGCTCTTGGCACAGATATTTGGAACGGTAGAGGGCTACAGACGATGCCAGCCTTCTGTCTTGGGTCCTTTTTGGGCCCGCAAAACAAAGGCGCCCTGGCGTTGGAGCCAGTTTCGAATCGAGATATTTTTCACAACGCCCGAAATTGCTTTGGTATCGTCTCCGCCGGCCGTTTCTCCTTCTTCTTTCCTCACGATTGCACACTCAATTTCCAGCCCCGAGGCGGCTCGAGAAACTAGCGATGCGCCCGTAAACGAGCTTGTTTGCTGGATTCCATTTCTGTGATCCATCCACGAGACGCACAAAAGGTTTCTACAAATGCCTAAGTCTTGGCCCGTCTTGTTTCCCCGGCAGCGATCTTGGGACTTTATGCCGCCGGATGTCGTCCGCCCGTTTGCCTCCACCACGCTGTCGGATATTGCCATCTTGGCACGGCGTATGGGCATGACGTGGACCGAATTTAAGCCCGCCGAAGGTGTGCTGGAAGCCCAGGGCAGTGGCCACGCCCTGTCGTCCACAACAGTGCGAGGCGTTGGGCTCATGCTCACCTATCGTCTTTTAAGTGAATCCGGACTATCCAATCATAAGGCTATTTCCAACTTGGCTAGAAGAGATCGACTAGTGTATTCATCTGACTATTCAATTCCCAAGGCACTTGTCTGCACAACGCACACTGACATGATGTGGTTCGGCCTCCTTCCAGGTAATGTCGAGCTGGGGCTACCCAACTTGGAAATAGGAACCTCCGACAAGATCTATGCAACACTATCGGCGTTGGATCCTTCGGGGAAGGCGGCTAGGAACCTGAGAGCGCTGCAGGCAGAAGATGCTCGGCGGCTACATGGTTTCTGCGACATCGTCCCGATGGTGGCACCCTGGCTGCGTCAGCGGCCCGGTACCCTCAATCAATACCCACGCCCCTGGAGTTACACATATGGGCTGACATGGTATCACGTAGCTTACCATGCGTTCTACCACCGGCTCTGTGAGTACCATAAACATGGCTTTGGAACGCTGTCAACACGCTGTGTAGAAACCGAGTACCTGGCACTACAGAACATGTGTGGAGATGAGTGGGATAGAATCAGCCCCAACGTCAATTTCAGAAAGGGGGAGTTTTTTGACAAGATCCAACGTCTCTACGAGCAAACAACACGATACTTTTTAAACAAAAAGCAAATGACATCAGAAGCCCACCAAAGGCACAACGGGATCGATTACATGGACCTGGTAACAGCGCATCTCTGCGAGGCCCCTCGCTCGTACGGTGATGCGTAGAAAAGGGTAAACAACAACAGTCTACGTTGGAACAATTTTATGGGAGATTGGCCGTGGAGAGCAGAATCAATGCTTTTCTATTGGGATTTCATGCCCGACTACGTACGATACATGCACCAGAAGGGGTGGACAGACAAATGCACAGTAGAGGAGGCTTGGATCATGCTCATGTTTCGAGCGTTTCTTTGGCAACGCGCTCACGTCGGAATTCCAAATGAGCCTTCACTTCCTTCGAGATTTTATGGCAGTCAGTTACCCGTTTACATCGGATGAGCGTAGAACTAGGCCAAAGCTCTAACCCAACCCAACCCAACTTCAAGGTCATATCGACATTAGGTTGACATTAGTCAGTCAATTAAATTTTAACTTAACATGTTAGCCAATAGTTAACCACATTAGTTCAGTCAGAGGTATTGTTAATATCTGTCGTTCTAATTAGTACCTTCACCCAAACCGTCTTCAGCCTCCGCGGCCTCATCAACGCTGAAATCCCTGGAATAATCTCTGGAATCTGATCGGTGGCTTGAGATATTCGAATATCCGGCGCAACTCCATGTCCTCTGCTACTATGAAGGGTTTATTGCGATCGGTAATCCATTAAACCAAAAGGGCCTGGAAGACTTGCTTGTCGAAACGTTCGATAAACCAGTTTGCGATATCTTCCTCCTGATCCTTAGTCACTTCCAATCCTAGAGCTTGTTGAATGGACTTTTGTTTGGGTGGCATCGTAGGCAGTGGCTGGCCTACCCTCCGGGCCTCATTCTCGTCAGCCCTCTTTTCCTGTGGACCCTTGCTCTCACCAGTCGGGGCTCTTATTTTATTCTCGTCGAAGAGATGGTTCGTCATGTTATTGATACCGTTCGATGCGTAGGGGCCGACCTCGGTGCGCGTCTGGTGAATTGCCACACAGTGGACATTTTCGGACAACATAAGTCGACGGATGTCGTGTTCGGGCTGTAGACTCAATCTTGCAAAAATGCCTGAATTGTGAGACCATCTCGTGTTCAAGTTGGTCTAGAAAGTTCTGAGGCAACTCAAATTCGGATCTTCCACTATGCGACCCACTGCTGGAATGTATTAATTGCATTGAGGACCTAGGTATCTATATCGAATATACTCGTGTACATGCTGCTTTGCGTCTTCTGATCCCTCATCTTTTTCAATTCAATCTCATCTGGTTCCTAAGTGTAAGGTACTTTAAGTACCATGTGCCTTTTGGCTTCTTAGCCGGTGAAGTGCATCGAATTGCATCTTGGGCTTTCGACGCAGCTTCGGCATCGCCACTCGAGTTGGGCGTCAAAAAGCCCATCTCAATCATTGTCAGGGTTATATTGAGTTGAGTTCGCTTAGCGAAATATTCACTTTGAGTTGATCAATCTCGGGGCTGAAATTGAGCAAGGTTGACGTTCAGTTGATATTCGAGGTCCGCTTCGACTATGAAAACTACGAACCTTAGTCATAAAAATCCACCCACGCCATAGGCTTGGCATGCGATGGTTGGTTGCGTAATCGCGGCCTCCATAGGTGGGTATTTCTCATGCAGGTCACTAACCTTCGGATCGGCGCCCATACAGATGTGCACTAATCTGCATGGCGATACTGCAGAATTCGGTATTGACCGGCTTGAGGCTTGACAAGTGGCTGGCGCTACACAGCTTGTTTTTGCACATTCATCTCAACGTCAAGGTATTCAGGCTCATCCCGAGGGGTGCTCAGGTGACCAGTGCTAATCTGCGTAGTTGACATGCAATGGCGCTATTGATGATGTTTATGATATATTGATACTGAACACCGCCCGGAAGGTTCATCGACTATTTCGATTTGAGTATCTACACCGCAACTATCATTCCCCACCTGATTCATCCATATTCTTCCGTGCACAAACCTTCTATTATTATATTTAATCACTCTGGGATCTGCATCAACGATCCACACTAGAAAGTTATAGTATGCAAAGTTCTGCAAGTGGTGCACATTCTTTATAAACCCCTACTTGAGGAACTTCAGACCACATCTGCGCGATACTCGGATATGTTGGCCCAAGTGGAACACAATATTCTTGTTTGGAAATCGGCAACAGCATGGTCAAGTGGACTTTAATACTACCTCCGAGTGTGGTGGTAGACGCTGCAAGGCAAGGGGACCCAGAACTGGTAAATTCCATCCTCTGCTATATGTCTTAGACATGTCCCATACCTAGAGTTGGCGGGACCCATCATCAATCACTATGCACACAATTTGACCACGTTCTTCCACAATACTACAACGTGATATCTTATCCAGGGAGGATGAGTGACGACTCTTCAATACAGCACATATCAACGCAACAACAACTGCAGCATTTTGACCCGGATAACGGCCGTCCATACCTATCGAACATGGCCCTGGTGGACAGTGTGCCAACACCGTCTATCGATAATTTGATCAGTGCGGTCATGGCGTTGTTCTTCCTGATCGCGACTGCAACACATATGGCAGTCCTCCAGGTTTGTAAGCGACATGACGATTTCTTTGTTTTAAGAGCCATAATGTTTGCCTTCAGCTTAATACGAGCCATAGTACTGGTCTTACGCATGGCCTGGGCCAGCCACACGACAAATGTGCGGTTGGCCATTGCAAGCGATATCCTCAAAGAGTCCAGAACTATGCTGGTATTCACCATTAATTTGTTATTCGTTGGGGAATTATCCCAACTTTCGCTGGAATAAGCCGGTGGGGATTTTCTCTAAGTTCCAGTTCACCAGTGTGGTTGTCTCGCTCTTGATGACCATTGCGGCCACGGTGCAACCTCTTTTCACGCTCGACGCGGACACACGGGAGCATGACCGCAAAGTTCAATTGTTTGGTGGTACGTTCCTGACCGTGCTTGCCTTCTGCCGATTCCGATTTTGATCCTGTCCACCACCTTTCCCGCGCAAACATTCGGTGCCGGCTCCTGGAAAGCGAAGATGCTTATTCTGCTCTTTACGTCTACCCTCATGACCCTTGGCGCTGGATTCCGTGCGGGCACAAACTACGTGCCCCAACCCCTGAACTAACCAGCCTGTTCCCATTCACGCGGGGCGCATCGCTAGTTTTCTGTATCTAGCCGTCAGATTCCGCAAGCGCTCCGTTGTGCCCAATGGCGCTAAGGGTCCTGGGTCCTATATGAACATTGGAAATTCTTCCGAATCCTCTCGGCTCCGAATGGTCTTGGAAGGTACCACGCAGACGCACGTGGGTAACTTCAGATATGAGGATCTGAACATAGAGAGTCTACCGAGCCTCCGCGGATACCTGCCCTGTCTACAACTCTGAGAATGATGTATGGCAGCAGCTGGGATGGCATTATCTATGAGAAGTAAGTATCCAGACGGGTCTCCGCCAAGTCCGCCACCACCGCTACCGCTCCGGCCGACAGTGGAGATTGAGGGGCTGGAAAGAAGCGCTGGCACTGCCGCGGATGGCAACAAGACGTCTGGCGATTATTGAGTGATATGCTATAGAGAATGGAGAGTGAAAGACGTAGCTGGAAGCGCGAGCCAGGTACCCAACAAAGCGTTGGCAAAAAAGACGGGTGATGGGGTGATAATGCGGGTATCCTTCTGGGATTATGAAACGTCAGGGATTATAGAGGCTAGGGAGCAGCAGTAGCAGAGATATGCAGGTGAGAAGGGCCAGAATTAAGGTGTTGAACACATACCGCAAGCCACAGCAATCCGGAATAGATCACCAAAGCAAACATATGGTCCAGCAGGTCTGGGATGATCAGTATTGGGACCTCAACATCCCATTCCATTATAGATATACTGCCAAGCACTTGAAGATCTCTATGATCCCTTCGAAGACCACGTGATCGCTCGAACTAGATATCACAAGCCTCATCACCAGCTCGATTTGTTGACGATGTGTTAAATGGCGAGCCACCAGCGAACGGAGCGACAAAAAGGTCGAAGACCCAGTACGTACTCGCATGAAGCCAGCTCAAGTTACTACAGTTGTCCAGTATGACGCTTAACTACTTACAACCCCTAGTACATTAGCAAAATGTGAGAAGTTGTATTCAATCACCAAAAAGAATGTCATATATCAGTGTAAACACCTTCATTCTGAAGTCATTGCAATTTTCGTAGTTCTTTGATCATGGCTTCGTACTGGTATTATCCGGGTCTGGATTCGAGGACCTTAGTCCAGTAATCAACTCTTGGTGTGAACAACAAAAGCAGTGGCTTTAACCGATGTGAACGACTGATATGCCACCAGGCCTCTCACAATACGGTTGCTTACTTTTTCAAGTAGATCCGGATCAAATTATCATAAGTCAATCAGTTTGAGCTCACATTCATCCACCATGAATGCATCGAGCGTGGATTCACATCAATCAATTATACTGATCTTGGTGGAGAAATAAATGGGCTCGTCGCAAAGCCTACTTATTCATTAATATTTGACATTTCTGGCCTTCATGCGATGAGTTAAGATCAGAACCTTCTTCTAGATTTAAAGACCGACCCATCCTGAACTAGACCTCGACGTGTTCATCGTTCGCCCAAGAGCAGTGCGAACCGATTTATTCAACTACATTCAGATCAGCGTGTCAAATCGATCGAAATACAATAATTACTTGCACAGACATCATTATTATTTAATCTATACAGAAATTGCCTGTAAAGTCCATATTATACTGGTAACTTGTGTATCAATTTCACACCCTGGTCCAGATTTCTGATTCCTAATATATTCTCGTGACTGTGAACTATGGTTGTCGATGGACCGGGCAAGAAATCTTTGATCTGAATAGATGGGATACGGCTTCTAGAGAGGGCTCACACTTTCGTTTGCGTTCTAAGTGCTGCTACTCCTCTGTATATGGTTTTGACGTAGACCATCAGGCATGCCGTTGTTCTTTAAGAACGCGTGGCCTCCTTGGACGTGTGTGGCAGGGCTTATCAAATAATAAAACTTGAGCTTATAATACTCTTTTAATACAGTCGCTTCTACCAGTCTCACTCGCTTGAATTACGTCCTCTTTAGTAACTGAAGATTGGCCCCGCTTCCAGCCTTACGTCGTGTTATCGTCCGATTGATTGGCATCTATATAATTAAGATTTATTTTCAAGCTCTTCGCACCTTAATGCTGAGCACATTTTAGCACGCTCTCAAAATCTCAAGCTTGATGTGTTTACTTATTGAATCCTAACCGGTTCGTTTGGTGAATACTTCAAACTGTGGAAGTAACTTTACGGCGTTTGTAAGTCTACTCACATGTGATATGAGTTCTCTAGAAGTCGTATCAATAGGCGGCGAAAGGCTGACGTCAAAAACGTTCACTTTCATCGAGAAAATGTGTACATTATCTTCCACTGTTAGCGCTACCCATATTGTGTAACATAGCAGATGAAACGGATGATACAAGTGCCTGGGTTAAGTATTTTATAATAAGCGCTTGAATGTCCTCAACAGATTTAGGACATCGGAAGTCGCCGGCTTTTGAGCCTTGAACGGCCATGTAGGCTTTAATGGTTCCACACTTAACCTTCTCCGCCTTGTCTTAAGGTGTCTGTTGTTTGCTTAACTCTGCTTAAACTCTCCGGACTTGGATTACGCATAGGTTT
Organism: Truncatella angustata; assembly: GCF_020726525.1. Lineage (NCBI taxonomy): Eukaryota > Fungi > Ascomycota > Sordariomycetes > Amphisphaeriales > Sporocadaceae > Truncatella > Truncatella angustata. The sequence goes on along the minus strand of NW_025763382.1, from coordinate 7,777,836 downwards.
AGATAGTCATTAGCTACCCGTTGTGCTTTCGCATAAAGTGTAATATGATTACTGAATATGTGGTTATCTCTGCTTAATAGTAGGTAAGTATGTTTGTTATTTCCTGAAGTTTAAGCCTGTTGCGTGTGTACTTTTAGTAAGTACACTTGGTCATCTTTGCTTAAGTCTAATGATAGTGCAAAGGGAATGCGACGTCTTAGAATTTGATGGAGGCGATTATTTTTAACGTTATCTCGCTCTAACCGAGCATAAACTTCCTGTATAAACGATGCTCGAGATAAGTCCCGTGGTTATAAAAGACTCATTGCACTCTTTTACCACTTTCCTTTCCTGTCTACCATCTTCACTCCGCTCACCCAACCTTATCCTGTTTCTAATACGTCCACTACATCTTTCTCATACTAATCATGAGATATTGTTCAACGGAAGGTACCAACAACATAGCTGATATTCATGCGAATGGAGAATCACCATGGCCAGACATCTCTCCTGAGTGTGATACTCAGATGTTGAAGGCCCTGCAGGAAGGCACCCTTAACTTCAAGCGGGGAAAGGCCATACAGTCTAGCGGTGACAAAATTGGAGACGAGAAGCCCATCCACCCAGCTGACAGAATGTTCTGCAATCTGCAAGAACTAAGAGACACACGAAATCTACCCATGATGCAGGAGAAAAGATTTCTCCTCTGTGAAGCTGACACCACAGACATCCGTGCACTGGATCGGAAGGGAAATAAACGCCAGGTCGCTTTTAACCTTTCAAGAAGCGATGGCTTACATCTGGTGCTCAATGACAAGTTCTGGGGAAATGCGGTTGGAGTATTTGGTATGAGACATCCTGGGCAGGACCAAGGCCAAGGCCACTGGCTTCTTGGTATGCTAGAGGGCACTAACGACATCATTCTTGGGAAAACCCAAGTCTCGTCAGCATGGGGGTTTGTTGCATCTGGGAATGATAAATACGGACATCCATGTTACGAAATCTGGAGCCTGCGAAGCGATGCAGATGGGTCTGGTGGTATTTGGTTCCCAGAAAATTGGATCTCTCGCGCGGGATACGACGATAATAATGAATGGAAAACTTACGATTTCGGGAGAGGAGCACCACGGGGGTTTTTCCGCGTCAAGTTTGAAATAGTTGAATGAATCGGTGTAGGATCGCTGTTAAAAATATGTTTATAGAACATATGTTGATTTCTTAGTGCTTAGGGTGGCATAGCAGCTCTGACGAAGACCAAATTATAGTCCATCTTATCTGTTCCTCCACAGCATTGAAGCGGCCATCCCTGTCTGTATAGCACTTCTAGAACTGCTGCAACCCCGTAGCATGATCCTTGTAGTCATGTGTGGCACTTATGGACATAGTATATTTGTTTGCTTCAATAAAAATGCACTCTTTCACCTCTGGTTTATCCAGAATAATTATCCGATTTGTTCCTCGGGCCGTACGTCATCCCGCGAAGTCAAATATTGGCCAACCATACTTGTATCAGTATGTTGCTCCATGGCTCGAAACCACTACAGCATCTGATCCAGCAAATGTAATTGAGTATGAGTAAGCCATTACATAAACCTGAAACATCGCTTGGTGAATATAAATCAATTCCATTGAAAGACTCGGAAATAGACTTGTGCGTGTACTTGGTGCATCGGGTATGTTTAGGTCGGAAACCCACGATTTTGGGCAGTTGGTTAGCACAGATAAGCGAGACAGATCTTTCCGCTAAGGCGCCTAAGAGACGCTAGTATTTACTAATTCATTTAACCTTTATTACTTAGTTACACTAAAACCTCCAAAACCCTGGCTCTGGGAGGCGTGGTTTGCCTTAGTAAGGCACGGTCCCCACGTTAAATACAAACAAACAAACAGAGAATGCTTCTGACTTCTCTTTGATGACTGTGCAGCATGAGTAGAAAAAGGTGCCAAGCAATCCGACCAGCCTTTAGCTTCAATACCACCTAGTCGTCGCATGTATGTTCGTTGTGCGGTCTGCCATTGTCCAGTTCGACCAAACCTAGTCCGTGCAGGGCCATAGAAGGCACTAGAAAATAGATGATCATTTTAACCTGGATAGAGACGGATACATCACCATCTCAGCAGCAAGTACCTACATTACCATTAAAATACAATAGCCTTGGTGTGTAGCATCTCCCATTCTTGCCAGGGTCTTCTCGTGCATGACGTATGGTAAACCACAGCCAGTGAGACCTATAATCAAAACCTAATGAGCTGAACCCCCAAGATTGATACTCCCAGCGTCATGATAGCCTAGGACTTATATATCGCCAACGCTTATTCATGCCATCCCCTTTCTATATATTCTCCTCCGTCCACATAGGACGGCATAATTCGAATGTCCTCGTATACTATTATTTTTATGACAGTTTCCTATATCCATGCCTCATAGACATCAGTGACTCCTTCTCTTTACCTTTTGCAAGATTTCTCCCTCTAGTCTGTGTACTAAAGTATTCACTATTTCTCTGCCTTTCTTCGCCGACCAGGAGCGTAAAGAGTCGCTTGTTAAGACTCCTGGCGCCCCACACATTTTCTGGTCGGCCCTAGTCGCTTAGAGGTCTTGGCACTATAAGCTTGCTTCTGAAGGCCTTGATGACCTCCAAATGCCAGTATCGAGCACCATCTTCGCATCCTACATCGCAACCTTGAGCCCGGCAAGAAGCGAACCTGCGATTGGGCTTTCGGGCTGAGGACGCTACTTACGAATTCTATCACTCGACCGGGTGTCTTGGGTTTGATCGGAGAGCGTACACAAAGTTTGGCGGGACTGAGCGTCTTGTCCCATTTCGAACACTTCTCGTGAGGGGATATTTACTCGATCGATTTGTCTTCTGTAGGCATTGAAATCCTCTGCTTCACCACTATAATCAAGTACTCTAAGATCGTCATACTCTGACGCCAGGGTTCGAACATCCTGAGCTGGCGTAGATCCATGTCTACTAGACGTGCACAAGAAATCAGTGTCAAGAGATTGTCCTAAGAGAGGTGTGAAATTGTGCTTCTGCGGAGTTGATGGAAATTTTTGTCGCTCAAGTGTTGGAGGAGTCCCAGCATCGGTATCCTGTCGTCTCATCCGAACGTAGGTCTGTGCTTGGTTGTAAGGGTGGCTCAGTTCAGGAGGTGATACGTTATGATTCATTCCCCCTCAGAACAACTGTCTGCCTATGTTGAATTGGTTCTGGCAGGTCAAAGTGTCCTGTTCCAACTTCTATGTGCCAGAATAGCGGCCCTTCCCGAAAATACATATGGCAAAACCACGTGGTGTTGGCTGCGAGCTACGACCGTTCGAATCGTTCCGGCGTTCCATACGTTAGCCTCATCCCCGCTTACTCTAGTGGTGTCAATAGTGCAGAACAGTGTATCGGTAAAATTCGATGGGGTCGTTTTTGCGGTGCTAAGGGTGTGCACATTCGTGGTTTGACTTTGTCGGTGGTGTTCGTGCCACATCCGCATAGGACGTCTGTGGGCTCGTTTGGCCGTCGTCGCGCCGCCTCATTCTCCGCAGCCACGCGGTTAGCCATTTTAGCTCCCGCACTGCGCGTCGGCTAAGACAACACCCACGTGTTTCAACAACAACAAAGAAGTTCAACAAAGACACTGTAATAACCGTTCTCAAGGCAATCATGGTAAAGTCTCCTCTTCTTTTGGTCCAATCAGGTACCATTTCAATACAGCGATTATACACACCACAATCTAGGCACAAAAATTGCGGCCCTGAGTCGAATTGATACGTCGATGGAAGTGTGGTGGATGTCTCCAGATGGCTCAGTACAGAATGCTTACTGGTACGAAGAAAAGGAATGGAATCGTTTCCCACTGGCCCCACCAGGAAGTGCTGCGCTGGGAGGCGGGATTGAAGCAGTTAGTAGAGTTCCAAGAAATATGGAAGTATGGTGGATTGGTCCCAACGGATCCGTGCAAGATGCCTACTTTTTCGAAGACGCAGGGTGGCAACGATTCGAGCTTGCGGGTCCCCAAAGCGCGGCAACAAGAAGCAGCATCGAAGCCGTAAGCCGCAAAAGGGACACAATGGAGTTATGGTGGATAGCCCCAAATGGCTCTGTACAAGACGCCTACTTTTATGACGATGCTGGGTGGGGACGATCGGAGCTCGCCCCTTCTGGAAGTGCTAGCGAGGGGGGGATCGCAGCTGTCTCCCGCAGACCAGGAACCATGGAAATATGGTGGACCGCCCCAAATGGGAGTGTACAAGATGCGTATGGGTACGACTGGTGGAAACGTTTTGAGCTGGCTGGTCCAGGGAGCGCCGCTGTGGGTTCCGAAGTTTCATGCATATCCCGCACCGCCGATTCAATGGAGGTTTGGTTCTCGGGATCTTCAGGTTCGATTGAGAACCATTACTGGCATGGATGACGAATGGCAAGTTTAGGAGACTCAGAGTTTAAAATTGTGGGGGAACGGGGTAGCGGAGATTGGAATTTTTTGCAGATGGATTGTTAGATGAAAATCACGTGTGTTCCGAGCCACGTCTTCTTTGGTATACTGCCATAGCCTTTGGTTCTGCATCTGTAAGTTTAACATAGTACTTTCAGTTTGTAACTAAGTCCGTAACATTGTACATGTCCGATCTAGATGGTCCTTGGTGACTGTATTTACGTACTAGTTTTGTAAAAGCTAAGTGTTACCTACAACGTTTTTCAGCGGCTTTTTTTTTTTTTTTGGTCTACGGAAATGTTTTTATAATAATACCAGTATGGCCAATTGCCCACCTATTTTCAGCGGCCTGAATTAAGGATAAAAGTAGCCGCGCTGCCACCACCCAAAATCATGTACAGAAAGCTTCACTATCCGCTTCCTATTATCAACATTTCTATATTGTCTCTGAGCACGGACGGATCTAATCTTGGATTAATTGTTTTGTACCAATCACATATTGCCAATATCCTCTGAACCGACCACAGGGTAACGGGGATAACTCAAGTGAGCGCCTGCTGAGATGGAGTGACTAATGAAGAACGCCGCTAACTTGGTCATAGCTGTTGACTACCATATCGGAGCCAAATAGAACTCACGTATAATATCTCGTACAGCAATGCTTAGACATAAGTGTGTCAATTGCAATCGAACCCCAAGATAACAGTAGCACAAACCACCAATTTTATTTTCCCATGTAAAAAGGTCTATTTATAAACATTCTTAGCGTTCCAATTGCGTTTCGAACGCTCTGAGGACCGACGCGTTCGATGGAATTGACACACTGTTAGACATACATAATAGCTCACCAGGCTGCGAGCACGGGTGGCCTGTTTATAATACCCTGCGGCTTTGAACCTACTCGCTAATGCACGAGGAGCAGCATCAGGACATGGCGAACACTACTGTGCATTCCATGCACGTGAGAGGTAGGTATGGTGTTTCCGATGTCCTGCACCCCTAGAGTATAGGAAGGTCGCGCTATCGGCCAGACAGCTGGAATGGTAATTTCTACAACATCGAGGAAATACTAACATGTCTATTTTGTGTTTCTTCAGCTACCGCGGCATGGGAAAAATATTCCTTGTATGAAGATATCTACGGTAGACCTTTCCGTGAGGCTGAGCAAGTCCAATCTTTTACGCTAACTTGTGCGGAGTGAAAACATTGATTTCTTGCTTTGAGAATTCGATGGAACAGCTAAACGGCTTCTGCGCTATTAAAGAACACAATGGCCTTGATAACAGTGAAGCTCTGATTATAGAAATTGTAGTTCATATTAGGTTAGAGATGTTCGGTCATTGAATGATCCTAAGAATGCCGCTTGTGCTTCTGAAAGTTAGGTTACTTAACATGTGCATTAGTGTGGGCTGGTGAGATGCTGCCTGAGGCAGAAACTGGGCCAGCCGATACTCCCACCTGGCTTTGCCGATCAGACAATTGTTACGTATCTAGCGAATCATAATGCACAGAGATACCGACGCGACAATCACTATAGGTTCAGACCAGCAAGCATCCGTAGTATGAGGGAGCCTCCGTTTCATCCATCGTCTTTAGCAAACGCCGCAATATTTTAGTTCCTGTCACTGGTGTAGCTGTATGGTTACCTTTCGTAACTTTCTGTAACATGCGACAGACGAAGAACTTATCGCAGATTGCTATAACCCACATCGCTAAACTTATTCCAAACATTCCTAATTCCTCAGATTATCGTCTTGAGTAGACTGCAGAGAGTGCCGTGAGTGGACATCACTCGTCGACTTACAGTTTTTTTAACCAGGTAAAACAGATGTTCCCTAATTGATCACATGTCCGACGTAACCGCAGCGGCCAACCCGCTGTTGGCAACAATGTTTCACCCCATGCTGAATTTAAATTATGTCACCTGGATGGTCTTTGCGACTGGGAAACCTTGCCAGTCATCCAATGGGGAAGTGCAGAAATGATTGGGTGAACACCCATTGCATGTGAAATTGCGATATCACTGACATTTTCGATAGACATTGCATCACGCTCCATGTCTAAGGTATACTGGCAGGCTACAGATACTTCAAATCAATAGATCAAGTTTTGAACTCTAACAAAAGCCTAGTGCTGCCCCGCACACCTGTTCTGAGTGATCTCTTAGCCTCATCACAACTCATCCACTTCGCTCATCTCATTTCGTACACGGTGAAGTATATGGTGATGCGCATTGCCAAAAATTGCCTTCCAATTTCGTTGCCAAGGCACGCATGCTGGTAATGAGTATAAATTATGACACGATGGTCGGGCAAGTAAATGAATGGTTGGATATTCGTCTTCCTAAAAAAGTCGGATACTAATTGGATCGTCAAGCGGACATCGCTACTGATTAAGTAGTAGATGCCTATACAAATGCTAATATAGTTGTACACTAAATGGTAATACAAGACTATAACTGAAAACCTTGAAGTTTTCCATAGCGGGATTGGAATTGGCTGCGTCGCTGGGTCCCAGTCTGATGGGGACTTGGTACACCTTGCAATGCCACTGGCGCCCCCGTCGAATGTGATAGCCCGACTTTCCAGACTAGAGGTCAGGGATCCTGAAGACTACAGGTTAGGTGTACTTTGATACTTCATAGTATTAATCTTTTAAATATAGCTCCTTTCAAAGGGCTAGTTGAAAGAATATAATGTTTCTTACATATAATTCAATCATGTGATCAGGGCCTAAGTTTTATTACAAAGTCTATCATAAAGTACTTGTGCACTCCTACTCAATGCTACCATCCCCAAAAGACCAGACCTCTGCACTAGTGGTCGATTATTTCCCTAGGAAATCAAATGATCAAACCGAGCCTAATTATCGAGCTACATCGAGATGTGAAGGAGGTTTCTGTGATTCTCGGAAGGTCGCCTAGTGTTTTCGGGGAGAGTCTGGAGCAACTGACATGACATTTGAATTCGCTAAACTATTTGCCATTGCTAAACAACTTTCTTACCCTTTTTAGGCCAGCGCCAAAAAACTTTAATATACCGGTCAACACAACTTGAATTTACACATCATACACTGAACTACTAAATGCAAATGTAAATTTCATAATTTCTGATCCTTGTCTTTGTCGTTAGGCTTAGTAACCTCCAGACTCTTGTCTGAGATCTTGGAGCGCTTGGCATGGCGCACGTGTGAGCTGACCAATGTCCTATCGATTCAGGCTAGACATGACGGTAGCTGTCATATCTGGCGCTCAACTTTGGCTAGTTTGATTGCATACACTAACTTAGGGAAGTTCATCTTGAGCTCCTGAAGCAGTGCCTAGAGCCTTAACTCACAGCATGGCGGATTCCTGGTCCGAGCAAAAACTCAGGGTACGTGCTTCCTCCACCGTTATAGGTATGCGATAATTGACGATTACTAAGTATCCATGGTGCCACAAACTTTCCCGCGCCGTTGAGAGAAGAGACGCCGCGTATAATTACCACCAGTTTCCAAAAAAGTTTTTTGCAATACTTCCACACGAAATGCCTCAAAAATCTCACTTCGCTTACGCCGTGACGCAATAAGCCACTAAATTGGGCTACAAGCGAATAATTATCTGTGCACACAGTACATCGCTTGGATCGGAACAGGGCGACATGTCAGCACCTACGAACTTCGCTGAGATTGCTTGAGCAATGCTGGGGAGTGGGTGTGATAAGCATGGCAGTCTATTTGAACAGGTCGTGTGGTACCAGTCAGGCCTAAAGGTCTGCTTTACTGATTAGAGAAACCATAGGTCGACGAGTGATGTTCTTCATGGCATTCCCAAATTAATTGCCCTAGGAATTATTTGTGCAGTTATGATGGACCCTGCGTGATGATTTTATGATCAGCAAGCCTACAACCTGCAGTACCCATTATAGGCTAGCTCAGTATCCGTGTCAGAGACAATTTCTTACACTTCCTCACCCTCCACCACTACTACAATGCACAAATGTTATACAATCTACGCCCAGAAGCTTTCCAAGAATTGCTCAGCCTGAGAACCGGGAATTTCTAAGCTAATATGAATCATAATTACGAGAGCGAGAGCTTCCTGTTATCAAGGTGGCAATATTCTGAAATGGCGCAAAGTTTACTTATTGTTTCCATGCATCCTCAAAGCACAGAATCAATGTTTCCGACGTAGCATAAAGAAGGTGCCTTCGAATCGGGGCTGACAAACGTCTGCATATATGGTGCCAACTGTAACTTTCATGGTGATGTTATATGACAGCTTGTGTATTTTAACACGAATAGTCGTGAAAGTTAACATGCGTTGCAAGACCTCCTCCTATTCGCTCTTTTGTACTGCGTAATTCTAAAAGTTATCGACGATGGGTATAAATATGGCCTGAATACCCGAGATGGTCGGATTCCTTCTCCGTGAACATCTCCAATTCGACCCTCCAGTTCTTTCTTACCACTGCTCCCTAAGATTCAAAGCTCAATTCTGGATCCTTATAACCTTGGAAATTGGTGTGGGACAATCACCCGACCGTACAGTATGTCTCAATCCAGTACTACCAGCAATAAAGTCGACAAGAATGAACTCCTAGATCTCTACCGGAACTTCTTTGGGACATACGAACTCTTTGAAGACGAGCAAAAACTTGAAGAAGAAGCTCGTGCGTTCATTCGACCAAATGAAAAATACACCTGCTCCAGCGAGAAGCTAGTGAAGCCGCTTGCAAATTCTGATCCCAAGGCCCTATGGATTGGTTTCTTTGACTATATTCCCCGCTGGAAAAAGAACTCAGTGATTAAGTACGCGACCTCGAGCCACGGCTACCCCAGTCTAGGATACGCGGCGTACGCGGCAACCCAGCTACGCCTCGCAGCCGAGGAATGGAACGATGTGACGGGAGTGCCCGTTAAATTCGAGTGGGTGGGTGACCTCGATGAAGCAGCTTTTGTGCTGCAGTATGGTGGGGATAAAGGCACGGTGCTTGCCGAAGCATTTTTCCCAGATGAGAAGCCACTCAACATTTTATACGTGTATAAGGGCTCGTTTCAGCCAACCATGTTGCCAATGTTGAGGAACATCTTCCTTCACGAACTGGGGCATGTATTAGGATTGAGGCATGAGTTCGCGAACCAGGAGGGCGGCGCTGTGAAATGGGGCATGTATTAGGATTGAGGCATGAGTTCGCGAACCAGGAGGGCGGCGCTGTGAAATGGGGCAAGAGCAATCCAGATTCAGTCATGTCCTACGTATTCCCTCCCACGATCCAAGATTCGGACAAGACGGACCTTGTGGCCTTCTATGAATTTAGCGGCTCCAAGATTGGCAGATATCCTATCAGGGACATGACTCCAAGCTAGCGTGGAGCAGAGGCCAAGGCCGAGAGGCCCAGTCGGTTAGTTATTGCACAAAAGTTATCCTGTCACGCCCAAGAGCGTAAATTGTATATTTCATCTACATAGTGAGAATTACGAATGTATGAGAAACTCAACGGTCTTTCGATCGACCCAATAGTAGCATTTGAGTAGGAACGTCCAGGGTGGCAGACATGTCAACCAGGGTTCCGATTAAGCCAATCGAATGAATTGACCTTTGTCGTTGATTGATTGGTTTCTACGGCTGATTGATTCATTGATCTTGATCAATCGGCACTCGACATTGATTGATTCGTGTTGATTGCCCGCACGTGGCCTGAAGACTCTTATTGATATGTGCCAATACCCACGAGGAATCGTGTTTGAGGTCGCGACCCTGGGAGAGCAGTTGTTTTATCCTGGCAGTTGCCACCTTTTGGGCCTCATTCGGGGCTAGTCACGAAAAGATAAGCGATTCTTGCTCTTCAAACCATGACACTATCGTGTGATCCTTCCTCTGAGACAAGACTGGCCCTGTACCAATAACGGAGGGACTGACATATGCCTATGATATCAGCATCAAGCCCACTCCGCTCTGATAAAGCCATCCTTTTAGCTGCCGAAAATAATATTTGCACTCTGCTGACATGCTGGGTACAGTGAGAAAATCAAGCGCCATTATAGAGGACGGGGATAGCGCATCCGGCGATCATACCGGTACTGAAGACGATCCTTGACCTCCTTATCGCCTGGTCAGTAGAGGTTTACTTCATGGTGTATTCGTCACTTGCTGTTGGAATGCTCGGCGGGAGTAAGGTTGTCGTCTTCGTTCTTGCCTTATTGATATGCGCTTGAAATGAGTAATTGTACACCTTCCGCCGTTTCCCAAGAGGTAGGTCACCTGCCGGGCTGGACATCGGTCTATCAGGAATCAGACACTTGTAGGCTCTAAGCTTCTTACCAGGTTGACGACAAGCGTGAAGAAGAAGTAAAGAAAGAGAACAAGACAAGCTGGATGAGGCGCTGCCTTTCATACTCCTTCCTAGTGGACCACTTCATCCTGGATCCACAATCTAGGGGGTTGCACATTGCCCCACTACCCTCTTCATGAACCTGCCATCTTTTGGCGGGAAAAGACCAGTATTGACAATCGTCTCCAAGCTATGTAGATACGGCCCCAACTTCGGGTCCATCTTATCATGTTGCATTAAGCTCCTTCTATGATCTTAGAACGGTCCGAGAGCGTCACACATTGGCAGATCGGAGAAATGTTGGCTGGCAACCAAATTTCTCCCGTACACAATATAAACACTGCACTAACCAACTTACTCCTGCGTGCGGGTAAAGCCGCAATTTTCGGGGCCAGGAATGGGTATCTTAGTCTAGGACATCCGAGTGTGCGTCGAAACGACCACATAGTGGTATTCATCGAATCATCTATCCCCATGATTCGTTGTAAAGGGGCACTTTTCACATGGTAGTTGGGCCTTGTCACGTCCAAGGCGTGATGGATGAGAAGCTTTCACTGAAATATACTGAGAGTCAGCTTCTTCAGATTGGATTACTATTCGAGATACTCCAGGCTGGTTTTCATGGCATCAAAATATAAAGGTTCATGTCCCAACACCACTTTTGCCTTCCTTTTTTGCACCAAGCGTCGGATGTAATCCCGGCTTCTATGCCATTCTTTGAAGTCTCTTGTTAGTGTTCCGGGGTGTACACCCTGTTCATAATTTTCCTTCACGTGAAACGCATCGCCGGTGAATACAATGGGACCCGTATTCTCCAGGTCAAGCTCCATCGCGACTGATCCAGCAGTATGGCCTGGGCAGTGATGTAAAGTAATGCCTTGGTAGATCTCGACGGATTGCCCGGAGAACGTCTTCCAGTTCAATCGACCAAGAACAAGATAGTCACGCACATATGTGCCTTGTTCTATCCCTGTCGCGCAAGTCCAAAATGCATTCTTCAACTCCTCCTCGTGGCACCAGATCTCGACATCTATATGTTGAGAATATACACATTAATGCGAGGTTCAAATTCTTTGACTTCAAGTAAAAGCTGTACGAACCAGTGTCGAAAAAGTGCTCTAAACCTCCCGCATGGTCCTGATGCAAATGACTCAACACGATGGCCTTGATGTCGGAAATATCTCCAGCGCCGGTGGCCTTGATCGCTTCGGGCAGACCATGAAGAGACTTGCTCCAGATTCTTGGGCAACACTCCAGTGATTTAGCACCCCAGCTATCTATTACGTCCTCGCAAGAACCCGTGTCAAAGAGCATCAACCCTATATCTGGATGGTACAATAGTGCAGCAATCATGATCAACTCCCGTCGTTCATGCTGCTGTGGTGGGAGGCTGGCAGGGAACTGGTTAGCACCTGCAAGCACACTTGCCGCATCTATGTCCAGGAACCCTAGATTCAAGAGCTTAGGAAGCGATTGTTAACGCGACAGAGCTTCAAAATCGAATCAAACGACTGGTACTCACCCATAGCTTTGCACCGCTAGGTAATGTCGAAGTTGTGGACATTTTGGTACACTAGTTGGCGAGTTATTTATTTTTGACAACTTCCCAGCTTCTAATTCATGTGAGTGTTATTTAACTTTGGTATCGAACTTTGTGAGGCAATATTCGATAGCAAGACTCTCATGATATGATCAGCACGCTTTTATCCTCTGAGGAAGACCTTTCAGAATATTCGTGAATTAGAAGACAAATACAGCCAAGCCGGTTGTGTAAGACGTTGGCTGATCTCATCATTTTCTTATTAGATAGCGTCATCAATCAAACTTCTGGCATGCCTGAGAGTTAAGCTATGCTGGCTGAGACGCTAATGCAGTGTGCTTATACGCTGAGTAATACTGGGACGTTTTGCTGGGGTAGCCTTAATGCGAAGAAACCACCTTATTTAACGGCCTCCTTTCCACTAAATCGATAAGCTTAATATTGGTTATATAAAGTGGGCAGAAAGTTTTAATGCAAATTTCCTAAGCACGATTAAGCAGAATTTAAGCAGACGAGTGCTCTACCGCAAAAGGCTAAGGATTGTTGGTTGAGATACACTCTATTGTACATATTAGATATGGTTAGTTTTTTTGTGGATCAGACCATCAGCGTGGAAGTCCGGGCCGATCAATAGTTGCGCTTACTTTGGTTTGGTCGTCAGCACAGGCTTTTCGCACCTAAAACGATTCAACGTCACTCACTTCCTTACTTCTTTCCCTCGCCACAAGACAGAGCAAGTAATGCATCGTGTTCGTCATGCCGGCAGCCCAGGTCCTGAATCCAACACTTGTTCCTCCGCAGCTTTATGAGGTCAAACGCTGTCTACTCTTAAGGCCTTGGGCTACGACCCACAGACCATGGTTGAGCGTGGAGTTCTGTGGGCTGAGACTAGGACCCATTTGGCCATATCACGCAGTCCCGATATACGCAATTCTTGGGGACATGCTTCCATTGCGTTATGGAGAGCTACGATGATTTCTTTAGCGGATTAAAGTATAAGGACATGATTAACGCTAAGACTGTGATCCCTGCGGTTCAAAAACGTGACTTGGATATTCATAAGCAGGCCAAATATCTCAATTCAGTGGGTACCGGCTCAATATCGCTCTGGGGTCCATTGATCCCCAACTAAGCTCAGTATTAGCTCATTGTGGCGTATCACAGAGCTGACACGCAATCATGGTGCAATGTCCCCTTTTTCCTTGAACAGTAAGCCACTGTCTCCGAATTTGAAGACTCGGTGACCTACGTGGACGTCCGGATGAGCCGGCCAATCGACATTCGCACTCTCGGCGGCGGATGGCCCAGGCTGTTTGAAGGTATCACGAAAAGTTCCGAACGTTCAGCTGCTCCCAAAGAGAAATGAGATAGCGAACATTCCAAGGCCAAATTGTGTAGCCATAAAGTAGTCATCCCACACGAAGAGCTCCCAGCGCCATATCGACAGGCCGATGAGAATTCCGGTGACACAGTCAACGGAGTCCTACGCTTCAGAGAGTCGGTCTGCGAGCCAGTCGGCCTTGGCCATCAAAGAGTCTAAACGTATCGGCAGTATGAAGGGTGGGATCAAGAGCTTACAGAAGTATACGTACAGCTCGTCGTCTGAAGCTGATATTCTTGATGCCAAATAGTTTGACACCGGTATTCTAGGTTATTCGTTAGCTCAAGCCCTTCTCCCTCAGAGTAAGGTCCCTGATCTTGAACATCTTGGCCAGAAGCTCTTGTTTGGCGACAAGGATTATCTACCAACCTTCGTGCAACAAGATCAAACCAACATGCTTCTCAACCAGGGAGCGGATTGTTTCATTGTTGGCATCAGACGTGTATTCTCCATGCACCACCGCATCTTATTACTCCAACCATAACGGCACGACCACTGTTTTACGAAGTAGTGTCGCGGAAGAGCAGTGAAATACATATATAGAAGACAAGTAAAGAGAGCTGTAAATTGTGAATCATGATGGTGATGTCAAAGCCGTAAAATGTTCAACAAGAAGCGTGGCGTGCAAATACAAAGGGCCATGTTGGACCTGGACGTCACCGGGCTCGGACCTGGCGGGAAGCTTTGCGAGATCAATGTATTTTGTGGAGTTCACATGTAGACCAACTACTCACGATGTACCAAGTCTATAACTGTTGGTATCCGGTTCTACCTTGTCCATACACAGACGCCCTCCAGATACGATGAGATTAGAATTCTTGCTAACATCCTTGCGGTTTCGAATTATGCTATTAATTTATCGCCGAGGCCCCGTGCGCAAGCTTTTGTGCAAACCAAATTTCGTTACATTGTCGCTAAATTAAACTTGCTGGTAAGACATCAGCTGATATACTTGGCCTTGTTGCAAGACATTCGTACGCTGTTTTCAGCCCTGGAAACCATTTTGGCCTTCGGATCGCAGAATCATTTCTGCGACCAGAATAGCGTAAATGAGAAAGGCGAGGGACGCAATAACCACCTATGCAGAGTGATCAGTCTCAATCACAGAATAGAACGGTGGTAGTTCGTCAGGGCGCATTACGTTAATCATGAAAATGTACTGAAAACAGTCGTGGGCGATCAAAAGGAGAATGGTTTTCGATCAGTGCCTATATCGACAATCTAGAATGTAACGAATGGGCATTGCATAGAAACTTTCAACGCCTATGTCGCTGCCATAGTTTATGTCAAATCGGTCTGGTAAAACTGCAGTGGCCGCAATTAACTTGTGTTTGCATTCAGCTACAGTGCGATCCAGCCCACCGGATTGGTGACGAGTCTGTTGGGAAAGGCTGAGGAACATAGAGAAACCAGTTTTGTGCTCGGTAAAAAGTCTACCGGATATGAGCCCAGAATAAACGAAACCTGAACCTGAACCACCTTTTTCTGATATTGGCCCCGACTGTGACAGATCAGAGTTCGCTTAACAAAATCAGTCCTATCGGAGAGCGCCTTTCATCCCGGACGAATCAAGCAGTTATACAAACCGATTTCGTTGGCCATGGACATTGACCTATAAGAATCCCGCTCGACCCCCGACATTTTGGGAGCGACAATACCACCGCTCTCGCCATTTTATTTCATTTTTAAATCATCAGCCCTCGACGTTATACCCGGCCCAGAACAATTCTCACGACCCACTCGAAATATATGATGCATGATTTGATTCGTAGGCGAGATGGGATCCATGTTCGCTGTAGTGTTTGCTACCTTATCTCCACTATTCTTAGTCCAAATGGTCCGAATTTCCCGGTCGATGCTGCAGGTAGCGCTGCACCCTGCACTGTTGCCCCTGCTCGCATCTCACGTTGCACAGGTAGGTGCTGATGTTGAAGTCTTGCATCCCCTGGGGAATGGATTCGCTTGTGCTTCAATTCTCGCATTTTGTTTGTAGCAGTGGTATTCAAAATTTTCTCGCATGTCAATCGAGGCATTGTTGCCGAATCCAGTCCTGGAATTCGAATCTTCGTGATGGCAAAATCCGTTCAAAAAAGCTTCCGGGCTGAGAAATATGCACCAAAATGAGACAACCGCCGAAGTCGATCGCAACTCGACATCGGGGCCTAACGGGCCTTCCCCTGAGAATCAAACACGAACATGGAGGTTTTCTCTTTCGCGCAGTTGTTCTACTTCTCATTAACACATTTGGCTGTTTGGGAGGTATGTGCATGTAAGTCTGAAACGATGCGACGATACGGCATTCGCTAATTCAGGAAATAAATACAGGGTTTGTGCTATACAATGGCGGTCTGAACACTTTATGTTCAGTCTAAATCATCGTGTTCTTTGGCGCATGCACCCAAGCTGCATCGTTAGCAGAGATGGCCAGTATACAGCCTGTTGCCGGGGCTCAGTACCATTGGACATACCACCTTACTCCCAGCATCAGGCGCTCTGTAACGTGGATCCAAGGATGGTCAACATGGTTTGGCCATGTGTGATGGGCGTCATTACTTTGTAAGGTCATGATACCGATTAAGTGTGTGTATTGATCCTCAATAGAGTGTTGTTGAGTTGTGAAGTTTCTCAGCTATTCTGAGGGATTCCTGAAGGCTATTTATCAAGGGTTGACTGTGCACCTCAGGCATCTACCTAACTGGTGGCCCTAGGCAACCATCAATGTGTCCCTTCTTGCCGGAATCGCAAACGTCACAATTCTGCTGCTTGAAGCTATGATCCAACTTAACTTTGAGAATTATGTCCCTAGGGATTGGCACACGTCGGTCTTGGTGATTGCCATGTAGCTTTTAATGGGAGTTATCAACATGTGTGCCTTTTGGATTATCCCTTGGGTTGAGTTGATCACGGGCGTGCTGCATGTTTGTCTGTTCGTTATCTTCGTCGTCGTCGTGATTACACTCGGCAGCAGGCACAGCAGAGTTCGTGTTCCTTACTAATGTCACCTCTTCAGGTTGGGATACCGTTTTTGTTACCTGGAACCCAGGCATGTTGACATGCGTTGGGAGCTTCACGAGCTTTGACAGTGCTATTCACATGGCTGAGGAGGCGCGCTCTGCCAAATCTGCCGTGCCTAAAGCCATGTTCTTGTCTATCGTCGTGAATGGTGTCTTTGCATTCGCCATGGTGCTCGTCATCTTATTCACCTCACTATGGGGTCCATCGAAGATTCGCTGGCCTCGTCGACCCCTATTGTCACTATCCTGTTGGGCATGACCGGTTCTACGGCCGCCACTACATCGATGGCCACTGTTTTGTTCATTACTTGGCTCAACTGTGACCTGGCCTCAATCGCTTCGCTCTCGCGTCTGACATGGGCTTGGGCACGAGATGGTGGGCTCGGTCGATACTTTGCATACGTAAGAGCTTGGAAATGATGCTGAGCGATTGCTCACCTTTTCAGGTCCGCCCTAAGTGCCGTGTCCCGCTTCTTGCTGTCATCCTAACAGTATTCCTGATTTGCTCGTTGTGCCTGCTTAATCAGCAGCGAAAGTTACATCGCCTTCGGAGCTATTACAGCTCTAGGTTCCATGGCACTATCCATCAGTTACGCCATTGCCGTATCAAGCGTGCTATATGCGCGGTGGTCATCGGCAGGCCTGCAACTCGGGGAATGGAACTTGGGTCGCTGGGGAGCTTGTATCCATTCTTTGGCCTTGATTTACACGCTTCATGTTATTGTTTTCCTCCCGTTCCCATCAACCCTTCCTTTTATCGCTGCAAACACGAATCATTCTGGACCCATCAGGGTGTTCGTATTCACCGTCGCTGTCGGGCTGTGGTTTGTCAGAGCAAAAGAGCACTGGGAAGGACCTAATCTTACAATTCTGGACTTTGTCATCGCCAAGTCTTGAGGAATTTTCGCGGCTACCACGACTCCAATGCAGTTACGGATTATTCGCGTCCAGTAGGCTTCACCCCCCTCAGAGAGACGATTGCGACGTGGGGGCGGCGGCTGCTCACCCGCCAACAGCAAGAGAGCGTTATAGCGGACGCAGGTGCTATAAGTGCGCGCTAAACAGACTAGTTACGGAACAAACTGCATAACAACAGCGCTCTACTATTTACGAAAGAAAGCAGCGTAGGACAAATGCAACTGTCGGTGTTGCTGTCTTGCTTGCAGTCTGTGTTATATATATGCGTCCGTTTAGTATTTTGAAGTGCCACACACTGCGCTGCAGCTCGTCATACCGCAGTTGATATTTATTTATTCATTTTGGTTACACGCGCTATAACTATTGAAGCCCCGGTGGGATACATGTTTATGTAGAAGGGAAACCCCGTACCTAAGCCAGATCCAGGGAGGAAATTGCCTCTTCCTCTCGTACTCCATAACACAGTGATAAAAAGCTTATCTACAATGTCCTGTTCCACTGTTCCAGTCTCGAGTATGCAAGAGAATGCATCGCTTACAATGAGACCGGGCTCAACTGCAAAAATGATGTGCAACTAATATGCGCAAGCCCATACGACTGGGTTTGTGCAGCGTATGTCGTCATATTTCCTTATCACGTGCATGCCACCCCCATTTCGGAAAAATGAACATGAACTGAGACGTCAGATCATTTGACAAATGTCAAGTATAGGGCGTTCCACTGGAACGTTCCCGGCACTGCCGCCTGCGAGGCGCAGTATTTTAGAGGCACGAACGCTCTGGCGTGTTCCTACCGCCTGTCAGTCCCTCGCTATCGTACCTCCATCACCAAGTCTACAACGATAGCTCTGCAATATCACGATCCTCTCTCAATCTCCTCTTGTCTTTCAATACAACTTACAATGTCGCCAGTCAAGCCTTTCAGGGTTGATATTCCCCAGGAGCGCCTCGATCGCCTCAAGCAGAAGCTCGCTACCACGGACTTCCCCACCGATATAGAGGGGTCCGGCTGGGAGTATGGCGCCCCTCTTGCTGACGTGAAGCGCTTGGCGACGTACTGGCAGAACGAGTTCGACTGGCGCAAGGCCGAGGCCGAATTGAACAAGATGCCTCAGTTCACCACCAGGATCGAGCTCCAAGGTTTTGACCCGATTGACCTGCACTTCGTCCACGCCAAGAGCCCAAACCCGGGCGCCATCCCGCTGCTGTTCTGCCACGGATGGCCCGGAAGCTACGACGAGATTGAGAAGATGCTCCCGCTGCTGCTGGACGGCGGCAAGGACCATCCATCCTTTGATGTGGTAGCCCCGTCCATGCCCAACTATGGCTTCTCGTCCCGGGTCAGACAGCCTGGCTTTGGCACCCGCGCAACGGCGGAAGTCTTCCAGAAGCTCATGGTCAACGTGCTAGGCTACCACGAGTATGTGACACAGGGAGGCGATGTCGGGTACGCCGTGACGAGATACCTGGGCTTTCTGTACCCCCAGAACTGCAAGGCCAGCCACTACAACTTTCCCTTTCCAAAGGAGCCCGCCGACGACCACTTTCCGGAGCTGGCCAAGATCTACCGCGAGACGGAGAGGACGGAAGCGGAGAAGGAGGGCTTCGAACGTTCCAGATGGTTCCGGGAGGAAGGTAGAGGGTACTACGGCGAGCATTCGACCAAGCCGCAGACGCTTGGTTACAGCCTGACCGACTCGCCTGTTGGACTCCTAGCTTGGATCTATGAGAAGCTGCACGACTGGACCGACGACTATCCCTGGACCGAGTACGAGGTCTGCAAGTGGATAAGCATCTACTGGTTCAGCACGCCTGGGCCCTTGCCGTCGCTCTGGGTATACTACGACAGCGTGCACACTTCAGATAAGACTAGACAGGAGATCGGATCCATGTACTTGAAGGACGTCAAGATTGGCTGCACCAAGTTTCCGAAAGAGCTGATCGTCCTGCCTGCCTTGTGGAACAAGACTCTGGGCGATCTAGTCTTGAACAAGGAATACGACAGTGGTGGTCACTTTGCAGCTTTTGAGCGCCCTAAGGAGCTTGCCAGCGACATCAGGGAGATGTTCGGCAGGGATGGTGGAGCTCATGGTGTCGTGAAGGGCAGGTCAGGATTTGCCTAGGGTGGCGACCAATTTGACAGCGCACGTGCAAGCTTCAGTTGGCTGATCATTAATTAAATATCTAATGCCTCGAAGTAATCGAGATGGGTATCTACTTTCGTTTCAATATCGTCATGTCATGGCTGGCGGCCCGTTGTTTCGAGGACGTTCTACCAGTCAGTCGCTGAAAGTGCCTGCTTGACGCATCACGTACAGCCCCGCTCTTCTATACACACCATAGCCTCTATATACTTTTCCAACCTCAGCAGTCAAGGGCGTTGAGGTCAGGGCTCGTTCCACATCGTCTTGTGACTTATCGGTTTTAGGGGATACTCGTCGCTGGTTGGAGAGGCCAACTCCCTGTTTTCTTGATATGTATTTGACCGGCCATTTCCTGACAGGTCAACAGCCTTCGACTGGCTTTTACTCCGGCTCCGAGATCGACTTCCGGCCCAGCTCATAGATTTGAAAGTCTCAATTGACGGTATAAGCTTGCCGAACCAAGGGCGCAGCGGAGGCAGGGAGCCACAAACGATGATGCAGGTGAGCTCGATCATGGACCATACGATAGTGTCGACATTATCGACTGTGATTGTCAGTTGCGCCGCTCATTCTTTGCCATTTGATGAGGACTCACAGGTACTGTCGAATGATTGGGCAAATTGCACCAAGTATTTGAGTCGAACGAGACTCGTGACCGTCGCACTGATACCGTTAGCATTTCTGCTCCCCAATCCGATCGCCAGCAACCTACAATGAAGCCAACGCAAACATCAGTCCAACACCAATCCGCTTCCGACCGCTGATCTGCAATTTTCGGAGTTCGGGGATCGGCAGCACAATCAGCACCACATCCTCCACGACGGAGAGAATGGCCCCGCTGTAGCCGATGGCATTGACGTTCAGGCAACTTCCCGTGACGAACCGGTTCCAGATGGCCTCCACGGGGGTGCACTGGAAGGCAATGACAAAGGTAAACACCGTGAGCGACACGCAGCAATAAGCCAGACAGCTATAGCACGCGAACTTGAACCACCTGGCCGTGAACACCCGCATGTACAAGAGGAGGATCGAGGCCTTGGCGATCAGCTTGATCCAGGTGTAGAAGATCTCAACTGTGTAGAAGATCTGCAGTAGTCGTGATGCCCTCGTGACCGGGACGTCCCAAAAGTGTCGTCCGAATCCCAGCTCGGCGCTCGCCAATTCCATGCCCGCACCGCCCAGTAGGATGATCGTGGCGAAGATGGCTGTCCAGTCGTCGCTCCACAGCCTTCCCGTCATTTGGAAGCGCGCAATGCATCGTGCCACAACGACGACTGATGACAGCACCAGCGCAACGATGGCCACCGTCCGTACGTCATTGACCCGTGATTCTTTTGGATAAGCGGCGCACATCGACATGAGCAGAGTGCCGGCGGTAACTTGATCGCTGAACCGGCACGACGATTGCACACAGGTCGATAAGCCGGACATCAACGTGTTGTTCGTGCAGATACAGTCTTCGACCAGTTTGACATCCGTTGTGGGACAGCCTCCGCCGAACACGCCCTCCAAGACGCATGGAAGCTGAGACGTATTGTTAGCCAGCTTTCCTTGGGTCGCAACGGCTAAATCATTTCTGTCGCAATTCACTTACAGCACATGAGGGGACATCGGAAATCATCTCATTGACAGATTGAGCGCCTGCGCTGACCGCCATCAAGGCGGCGGAGACAAAAGCGAAGCCTATAGTCCACCGCATCTTGTTGACTGCCCTGGTAATATGAAGTCGCAGAAGTCCACATCTCGTCGACAGGGTACCGAAGAGGGGCTGGAGGGATATTCATATGTCCCCAGCGAGTCAGACTGCCCAGGTCTGATCATCTTCAGCTCTGACCTCCAGGTGTCTCGCAACCCCACATCACCATTTGATCTCCCAACGCGGCAGCCACGATACGGACATTGAGCCCTCGAAAGAATTAGCCGTCCCCTGTCCCGGCGGGCTCGGATGGGTTACATCGTATCATGGAGCGCCTTAGGCTTCAAAGTGCTTGCCCGGTTTGGATGGTGCGCCGATGTGTGCTGAACCACCCCAGAATTTAATCAAGGTTTCGATCGTCTAAACTTAAACCGAGTTTTTCCCACGTGGGAGCGCCGGTCTGCGTTAAAATAATTGTGAAACGGGGTCACGGGTAAGTCAGTGAACGGCGGGACGCTCCGGGGCTTGTGGCGGCCGCGCTGTTGCGCTTTTGCGAGTACATGCATAGTAGTTACCGATACTTCTGAGCCTGCATCCATCGGAAAAGTGAATGTCAGAACGCCGCTACGGTCGTCGATCGAGTGTGAAGAATCTTGCCAGAAAAACGCTGACGGCCAGCCACGCACAAGTTGGTCCTGGAACGCCAACCGAGGAAGAGCAGGCCGACCTTGCGACGATCTCGAAGAGTGCGGGCGGGCTGATGCTTGGTGATTTTGTGATTTTCCTGCTAGCCGAGCGAGCCAAACCGTTAGAGGGCAACGCTGCGTGGTCCCGGCCCCTAGGCCTGCCTACATAGTAGCCGATTCGTCTCAGCATCCCGGTAGCGCTCAGACACCAGATAAGCTAAGTGCGGTGACAGGCGGTCCGAGCGCATTGCTTTGGCATGCTCGTTGCATTTTCGGTGACTGTCCCAAATGGACAGATTCAATGGTTCCAGCCATTTGGGCATCACACGAGTCGGCAGGTGACGGCAGTACCAATGCCTGGCCGGTCGTGGAAATGACAGCATGCGTGTGTGCTCTGTGCCAGCCTCAGTCCCATCACAGTCCACTGCCGAGGCTTATGGAGGATTTCTCAGCGGCCTTGAGGTAGTTATAACTTACCAAGTGGGTCAATAGTGCCTGTGGCTTTTGCGGTGATTGACGGAATCCACGATAAGACCGGGCATGCCCCTAGCAGAAGCTTAGAAACTCTTGAAACATATTCGCCCTCGCTGGGTGTCTTTGACTTGAGATTGCTAATTTGCATTTCTTTTCAAATAGGACTAATGTTATTGCATCTTGATGGGTGAAAACCACCATGAGCATGATTATATACACGGCAAACTGGCGCAGCCTGAGCGGGAGCCTCGCTTACTTTACTATTCTGCACTGGCAAACAACTTCTGCTCCCACATTAAAGTCGTCGCAAATTGATCAATATGAGACATAATATGCTTTTAACAGAACTATTTATTGTCTTCAAGTTATATTATCTACAAAAGATGGTAATACCGTTTTCAAAAAGGTCGCAGAAGAAAAAATGCCAGAGTGTCCAGCGCACTACTTTTTCGTTCCTCGGAAAGGTTCCCGGTAAACCTGGAACGCTGAATCAGTTGAGCTGCGGTTGACTGTTTCGATGGGTCACACCCGAAAATACGCCTGGCGATATCACTTCGTAGTTGAACACACTTTTCCGCGGTCGTAACAAACAACATCTGCGCTATGATTACCGGGTGTCTTCAGCATCAGAGTAGAACGTTCGCTCCGTGGCTAGCTGCACTTCGATGGGATGGGTCATTGTATCGCCTCGTGTGAATTCTATTGTGCTTTCCGCCAGATCGTCCAACCTACAGGCCATCATCGGAAAGCTTTCCAAGCCTTTGGGGCTCTCCAGCATTGTGGAGTCGGGGCCTGGGCTTCCACGTGCACACTTGATCTCCGTAGCACAACCTCTCGAACGTTTGCCTATGTATGACTGGCAAGGGGCTAGTATTGTGTCTGGAGGCTCGGAAAACTCGAGACAGGGCTGTCTCCAAAGGGCAAGGTCCCACGCGAGTTCAGGATAGTGCAGGCGAGCGCCCATACATCGCTTCCAAATTCTCAACAGTCTAGGCCACATAAAGCAATCTCCGGTACCCGATACTACCGCGTGATGTTGAGATGGATGAGAGGCTGTGATGCCTCCAATGCTTCTCCAAAGTCAACAATACCTATTTCATCGCGTACGGTGATTTAGTCAGTGTCCCATTCTCCTCATTTCAGACATATTCTGCTATATGTAACCCATGGTCCCCGCCCGAGTACCTATTGACAGGTGCAGCATATGGACTGCCCCTCAACAACAGAACTAGCTCATCTGCTGACAAGTTACTCCTCTCGCTTAGCCAAAACAGCATATTAGAAAACTGAGAACTGTATGCATGTACGTCCGTGGTCATTAGTAGTGGTACGAGCAGACGTACGTGACGATCATTTGGTCCATCGACGAAAGAATGACGCTTCGGAAACAAGTGCATAGTTGTCAGCAGCAACCTGTAAGGTTATATCGCCTACGTCCCAGCCTAGGTAGTCTCGTTCACTGTCTAGTCTCTGTTTTGGTAACACACATCATCAATTGCGATCTTGAACCTACTGACCAGCAGCAATTACTAATGGTACGGAGGCAATCACCCCAACTCCGGCCTGGAGCAAGTCAGCACAGCACGCACATATGGTAAGATCAGGTTGAGTCTGTCATGCGTAACCTCTCGTCGATAGCGTCGACCCTAATACCGGCCGACTGATAAAAGCACTGGCGGTAGATATTAACTTCGACGACTCGAGTAGCAGGAATGAGGAGGTTCACGTGAGAATATGGACTGAAGAACTTTCCAATGCAGAGGAAATTCACGACGACGTTATTACTACTCGCCATGGGGAGCGTATGTTTTTACCGCCGCTCGTGATGTCGCTAGGAGTCTCTGGTCGGGGAGCTACATGTTGAGTCGACTGCCCATTGACTAGAGGAGTGATCTCCGACACCTCTGCTAGGGTCTGACGTTTATTTGTGTCCTCTTTTATTATAAAAGAGCTTGAGTAAATCTTGTTTTAGATATCTTGGTATCATAGGATTGTGGGGTAACTATCAAGAGGAGAACCACGTACGAGTACAAAACCACATATGAAAAGGATTTGTGCCGAGCTTGACTAACCTCGCTGAGTGACAGCTAACGACGGCCGGCGGTTAAGATCAAGTCGGTGGATGTCAGCGACACCGCGTGCATCCAATCGGGTCCGAATCAGGTCTGCTAATAATATATGCAAGTTCTGCAACCTAAGAGACCTCCAAATCAGAACTAAACATTGACAAAGCCTAGCTGTATATGTGGAGCTCCACCCAAGTTTCAAAATATAAAGTTTCAGTCGTAGGGAGTTACAAAATAATGTATAGTATGTTCTATATTATCCATTGAACTCTAAAAAATGGCTGGATGACTGTACAAGACCAGAATGATATTTTGTAGCGAAACACTACCATACCCTGGAGCAGCCCTGCATTAGAAGTCTCTGAGCAGGAAGTCCGGGTCGGCAGCTCTACACCACTTTTGAACTGATGAGTGTCATCTTCCTGGCGACCCATGACTTTGAGAAAAATACCTATATTCGGGACAACAGATCTTCTCGTGCTCTGAAGTTTGTGATGGCGTTGAGACCCGTACCGTATCGTAGACTCCAGTGGATGAACAGGGGCAACCTACTCATTTTATTCATTGGTTTGAAAAAGAATAGCGCAGTGGAGGTTATGCACTTATGTATCTTCCAAGATCAAGCACTTCGGCGTCATAGTCAGTTTAACACTTGATAAATGAGGTAGAAATACTAAAACACAGGCAAGGCGGTGGCTAGTGGAAGTATCCTCGAAGAAACCTCGAAACAAAGATCACATTATATCGCAACCCGTTGGAGTCGGCCTAACGTAGAGTACCAGCGCATTATCTGTTTGACCGGGATAGATCTATTCTTTCTTTCATCGGTCAATTCTTCGAAAAGGTGGCGCGGGCCATCTTTTCATTCACATCTACAACTGCTTCAACTTCTTCGCCAGCTGTGTCTGCGACAGCCAATTTCATATGGATGCTCTTCCACTCCAGGGTCGTCATACGGAGAAGGGTAAGGCATGCCAGAATCAACCCAATCTGGAACACCTTCGGCAAAACGTCATTATAAGTCACAAGAACCTGGCCTCTTTGACCCGCCGGCAGCAAGTCGAGCAGCGACGAAACACCGCTCGAAGTGATCATGCTTGGACCAAATACAGGCATGCCAAAAAGGTCGATGCACAAGCCGATTAACTAATACGCTTTCTCTGACAAAGCTGAAAACTGTAGATTCTAGAAATTGAGCAAAGACCTTCATCTGTGCCGACCTGGAGAGTTGTGAGCAGTCCGACTCCTATGGACATGACACAATGGTCGACAATCGCGAAGAGCGTGTAGATCCAATCTTCTGGGTTCGAATGACAAAGATAATCAACGACACACACTCACAGGCAGTAATTTAATTCCCGATCCTGTGGGAGAGATGCCATCTATTGACTAAACTAGGTAGAGAGGTACTTTGCTGTTGGTAGTACAGTTGCAAAGTGACCTTCTTGTAGGGAACGGGTTGCACACCACCATAGCATATTGATGACCCACAGCTTGCAATGACGCTTCACTGCCTGAATATCCTGAACGGAATTGTTGCTATCTGGAGGGCTGCAAACCTGAATAGCGACTAAGGCAATCACCATTGCTCCTGCGAGAGTCAATTATGCAATGATGCGTTCATCCCTCCACTACTGATCCTTGAGTCCGCCACGAAGATGATAGGGTTGTTCTAAAACGACTCACAAGCATCATCTGGCCGCCTCCACTGAAGCGCTAACAGCAGGCAGACCACACAGGGCTCTGGAGATATAGCACTGAGAGTATACAAACTCGACAGCTTTTCCGTCCACGTCAACTTTGCTTTGTCCCCGTGGGGCACTGTCAGAAAAATGACCATAACAACGATGATTATCATACCGGCGGGGCGTTGATGTAGAAGCACCACCATCATGGTATATTCGACGTCAAAACCAACGACCACATAGCGCTTGTTGCTCCGCAAGGACTACACACAGGCAGGAATGAGCCAGTGGTTTCACCATTCATCGACAAGTCGTTCCGGCCTACAGATTGACTTGTAATTTCGCCCCGCACCTACTGCTCCATGTTGGAGAGAGAAATAGCTGAGTTCGAGGCCGTTTGTTAGACATCCAATTGCACTCGTGGGGTGGGCGGCCAGAGACAAGTGGTCTAACGCTAGAACCAGCAGCTGCGTGATTGCAGACTATAGATTACGTGCTATGAAGTGAGAAACTGCTGGTCCTTACCATACACAGGTAGTGGCTCAGGTA
Source organism: Truncatella angustata (assembly GCF_020726525.1). Lineage (NCBI taxonomy): Eukaryota > Fungi > Ascomycota > Sordariomycetes > Amphisphaeriales > Sporocadaceae > Truncatella > Truncatella angustata. The sequence goes on along the minus strand of NW_025763382.1, from coordinate 7,751,020 downwards.
TGTGGCTTGGTATCTTTATCTGAGAAACTGAGACGCGGAAGAAGAATGTCATCAAGAGTATTCGTAAGACTACATTTCCTGTATCGGGTCTTCTGCTTTCTGTAGGTGAGTCATCTCAACAGCTGCTTCCACGAATCTATCACGATACAACTGCTCAGATTCCATTCCTACACGTTTACATCGGCCGTGTGCATGTGTCCACACAGTATGGCTGCTTCATATTGCGTCTACAGCCTCGAAGCTGATAGTCGTTTACATATACTTGGCGTTTCTGCCTTCTGCAGGCTTCAATCATGCCTGGGCGACTGCATAATATGGTTCAAATCGACGAACGGGCCACTACAGCCTCCTTGTGTATAACTGGGCAGTTATGAGCAGAACAGTAGTCTATCAAGCAACCAAAATGAACGGATCAATAGAACTCATGCTATGACAGGGTTCACATCCGATAGCGGACTCTGGGGGCTGTGTTGAAGGTGGCGGTGACCTAGTGGGTAAATATATACAAAGCAAGAACTAGTCACATCATTGAGTCAAGCCACATCTGTCAACAAGACTAGACGAGTCTAGGGTCAACTTATCAAGTGCCTCAGTAGAAGAGGAGCACAACAATGTAAGTACGACATTCAGGCACGTACACTACGACCTAGCTGCAACGACACCTTGTCTCCTTTTGCCGTTTTAGGTTAGCGCTTTGCTCCCCACGTTGTTTTCAGACTACTTCGTATAACCGTATTTTGGGCCGCACAGCCTAGCGCAGGTACCTGTAAGGTGCATCTGGACATGATCGGAGCGTAGCGCGTAGCGGCTGTAGGCCATGGTAGTACTACGGGATTCGTCCCATATTACGGCATGTTGCAAATCCAGTTATACTATCACGGGCCCAACTAAGTCAACCAGGGCAGCGACATAGCCAAAGCCGGCTACCTGTTCCAACAATGCCCCGCAACTTGGTAAAGATTGATGAAATACGGGGCTGTTCCATTTGGTGGTTCTGTTTGCTGATGTCTTGAATCATGAGTACGAAATACGGCAATACGCAGACGTGGGTCTGGACGTACTTTGGAATTGCTCCGGATCATGTGCTTGACCTTCCCAGACACATATGTGATCTTCGCGATTATTCCTCGATTAAAAATGTTTTAATGTTTCATTCACTTTCAACTATTATCCAACTTTCATACGATCATTTCCTGCCCGCAATGGTCAGTAACAGAACGACCCGGTTGGCGCTAGCCGCCTTACAGGCGGCGAGTGGCACAGCTTCTGCCCTTGCCAACACCACTATCATTAGTAACACGACTACAAACTCATGCTCGGGCAAAACTTTCTCGTTCCCCCAGAACCAGTTGCTCGGCACATCTGTTCTCGATATCACCGCGGTTCCCGTATTTAATTACACAGCCGTTTCTCTCGCTCCCGGAACTAGTGACGGTGGCTCTTACACCGTCAGTTTCTGCAACGTGACGGTTACCTACACGCACCCGGGATGGAACGATACGATTCATGCTACAGTCTGGTTACCCGCAAAGGAATTATGGAACGGCAGACTGGAAGCGCTGGGCGGCGGAGGTTATAGCGGTAGCTTTGGTGAGCTGTACACCACGCAAGCTGTCGCCCAAGGCTACGTATCTGTTGACACGGATGCTGGGCATGTGAAGGGGTCTAGTGTTTCACTGACCCCGGAAACATGGGCCCTTTCCAGCCCTGGCAACGTTAACCTATATCTGCTTGAGGATTGGGGCTCGCGTTCTTTACATGAGATGGCTGTTATTGGAAAAGCCATCACCCAATTTTTCTACGGCACACAGCCGAGTTACTCATACTTCAGCGGCTGTTCAGGTGGTGGTCGACAGGCTCTCATGATCGCGGAGAAATATGCTGACGATTTTGACGGTATACTAGCCGTTGCTCCGGCCATCAACCTTGAAAACTTCATCCCCGCCGGCTACTGGGCCGCGCACGTTATGGATAATCTGGGTTACTATCCGCCGGCTTGCGAAGTCGAAGCTTTCACCCAAGCTGCTATCGATGCATGCGATGAACTGGACGGCGTCCAGGACAGCATTATTTCGATCCCGGAATTGTGCAGCTTCGATCCTCACACGGTCGTCGGCCAGAGCATCAATTGCAGTGGAACCCTGCTACAATTGACCGAGGCAGGCGCCACCGTTGTCGAGGCAGCGTGGACCGGAGCACAGAGTGAGGATGGCAAGCTTGGCTGGTGGGGGCTCAACAAGGACGCTTCGCTGACTAGCTACTACGCTGCCACAACCTGCACGGCTAACTTGACTTGCTCACCGGGCGCCGCGGGGCTCTTCAGCTCCTATCTTACGTACTTCTCGGCGAAGGATCCCGATTATGACCTTACAAACATGACAGACGCCGAGTTCTTCTCCTTTCTGAAGCAATCACAAGATGATTATGACTCTATCATGGCCGCCGCCAACCCAGATCTGTCTGCCTTCCGTGCCGCGGGTGGTAAAATGATCAGCTGGCAAGGTCTTGCCGATGAGGCCATCCCGCCAAACGGAACAGTCGCATATTACCAACAGGTGCTTGGTATGTTCTCAGACGCGCAGTCCTTTATGCGAGTCTTCCTGGCTCCCGGTGTTGGCCACTGCTACGGTGGTCTGGGTGCTATTCCCAACACCGCTTTCGATCAGCTCATCTCCTGGGTGGAGGATGGCGTGGCTCCAGAAACTCTTGCTGCAGTGGACGCAAGCGGCCACCCTCGGGAACTCTGCGCCTGGCCACTGCAACAAGTCTATGTCGGTGGCAATGTTTCCGATTCTACCTCATACAACTGCACCCCTACAACATATCCTTCTTTTGTGGACGAGTACCCCTTCTTCACTACAAACTGAAAGCAGGTATTTTTTTATGGAGTCATAAAGTTCATTTCCTTAATGAAAGGTGTTTTCTTCTTCTTTTGTAAAATAGAAATGTGGACATTTCCTTTCTTTATGTAATATATGTAGAATTGATAGAATTTTCCGTCAATATAAGTCCATTTATGTGCAGGCCTGCCAAATTCTGCATTTCATGCGAACGTCGTTATGGTTTATTATGTTGAAGGGACAGAGTTTACAACACGCTTGTAACAAAGCCATTTACTCTCAATTTGCGGAATGTGATCGATACACCTATGTTGTTCGGTGACTGGTCTTCGATTTTGCTTGCCTGCGTCGGTTTCCTACTTTAGGTGACCCAGGTATACCTTCGATAAAAGAGTAAGCCGAAACCACACTTGATGCTCTGGGTTTGAGTTGTCAAGATCTGTGTATTCTCGAGAAATCGCCGGGGCTCTGCTTCGTGGCGGGTTTGAGCTAGACTAGCCGCTAAAATCAATATTATGAAGCTCCATGTGCTCTATTTCCTTTCAGGCGGGCACTTTCTTCAGACATACTAACAATAATACTGAGAAAGATGACATTCTAATAGCACCATATGCGTGGCCCTCAAACAAATTACCATGCGAGAGTCGAAAAGATAATTCCCCATGCGCGCGGCGCTTGTCAGACAAACGGACTTAGCAGTCCTCGCCAATTAGACCGTAAATGCCGGGTCATACTTTCGCGTGTCATCATACAGATCCGTAGTTAATGTGGTCTAGGCTAGGCTAGGTCCAAGGCGTAAATGCGGGTATTAATACGGTGTGGATCTCGGGCTGCGTATCCAATACGCAAATACGCACAGTACGCCATACGCAGATACGCCAGGCACATATACTAAAGTAACTAAGGTTAGTCAAGTACTAGTTCTCCCAATCCCCATCGATAGTGGGGACAGTGTACATCGTTTACGAAGTGGGAGGGGATTTTGGACAAGACACAGACTGTACGGTAGACTAAATATAACCCGTCATCTCTGGAGTCTGTCGTGACAAAGTGAGGGGTCTTTTCAGCAGATGCCAAGAAGCTGCGCACTACACTGGCTCCCAATTGTCGTTGCGCGTATACAAACCGCAGTTTGAGGCCTCGGAGTCGCACATAGCGTCACGCCACGCAATCGTGATATATAAAGTATAGTTGAAGCTGCCATCGGCGTGCGGCTCTCGTAGAACAGCACAAGACGCTTGTGTTCATCGATTGATTTTGAGAGCCCGACTACGCTCCGCGCGTCGAATTTGATTATACTACCGTGGAGGACCTTGAACACTACAGCCTTCACAAGCCGAAGCTTCAATTCATGAGAAGATTACGCATTAATCGTCACAACGCCATGCATCAAAGACTATGTTGCGATATTGTGCGCCTGCATCACACGGGCACGATCGCTCGTAACCTTGATCAATGTGCCGAAGCATCCATGCTCTCCTCGGGCGCCGCCCACAATGGGTGTTCGTGCTCGTCATGTTCATCCACCTGCTCACAACGAGGCTGCAACACCGATCGCTGCCCACATCCCCCGGCTGACCAGACTTACACTGTCGACCAACTTGGGCTTTTCCAACACATCAGCAGTCAGGCCAACAAATTCCTGATGATGGAAGAAGCGAAGGCTCGGAACATGGTCCAACTGCTCATTAGCAATGCACTTGCATTGCCATATCTCATGGACGAATTGCTTGCAATGGCTGCGCTGCATTTAAGCTCTCTGTCATCGGACTTGGTGGAAAAACTAGGATACCAACGTCAAGCAAGCCTACTGCACAATCGCGCCATCTCGCTTTACGATATGGGGTCTACGGCAGATGCAGGCGGCGACAGTATGGGCAAATTTCTATTCTACTCACTTCGGAGTTTACAAAACCTCTTGGAGATCTCCGAATGTGAACACGATTCATCAAGATGTTTGCACCGGCTTGTCGATTTCCTCCACTTCCACCAGAAAATGCGAGCTCATAAAGACCGAGCGCTGCAGGTTCTTCGAACGACGTCCCTACAGCCGTTGATTCAATCCATAGCCGATGTCGACCCAGATGCCGCCATATCGAGAGGCGGACGTGCGTGTGATGAGTTATCGGCTCGGATAGAGACGGCTGGCCTCGATCCAGCTGCCATGGAATCGTGTCGAGTTGCGATAAAACACCTGCGCTGGGTGTTCGGTGTGCAAGAGACATTTCCCGCAGAGTTTGGCGGCAAAGCACACGTCGTTATGGCCTGGCCACTCTTAATCCCAGAACATTTTGTAGATCTGCTGGATCAGCGTAGGCCGGAGGCGCTTGCAATTGTGGCGCACTATGCGGCCCTGCTGTATAGTTGCAACGACCTGTGGGTCTTTGGCGACAGAGGAAAATGTCTGGTGCAGTCGATTTCTGGTTATCTCCAACCATATTGGAGGGAGTGGCTGTCATGGCCTAACATAATTGTAAACGCTGTTGGGTGGACCGATTCTTGCGACGATAGATTGGTATAGTATATCAAGCAAATATTTTAGTTTTCCCTGAAAAAGATTTAATCTCCTTACTCCGCAGGTCCATGCTGACGAGATGTGTTTTGTTAGAATGTCCGTCTTTGAAACGACGTAGAGTCTCAAAGGTTGTATGTTTCCTTCCCTAGGAAGAAAAGAGCACCGACTATAGTCACAACTGAAAGAGACATTGGCGATCCTTACTACCTTCGTCAAGTAGTCCGCTCATCATGGACGGCTTGTAAACATGCCGACATCACAAAAGATATTATAAATCGCGGTATTGTTATTAATTCAGCCCGAGGGGGTCAGTAAATGCTTGTTCAACCCCCGACAACAAATAGTTGTGATGTGTTCCTTATCGTCTATCGCCCAATGCCTCTTTTGGTGCAACTAGCCAATCATCCCAATAGGGGCCCACATACCTAGAAAGGGACTCTATTATGACTCGACCTGCGCCGCCAAATACCCAAAATTCGCGCTCGTAGTGGAGTAGCATGGCCCAATGGGCAAGGATTATCAATGGCACCGGCTGCCGTTGCTCCACAAGCTCGATGAATTCAACGGAGATCATGACTGGCCAGGCCATGGTTATATGCAAAGGATATGGTTTAAGGAGAGAGGAATGTAAGCTGAACGCCCAGCATAGTGACCGGACAGCCTCGTGGCAGGCATTGTACGGGCCCGGGCCAAGCTTGTCGCGCCAGGCATCGAGAAGGCTCGACAGCCTATCGCACTGACTCGCTGGATTCTCCATTTGGTATACCTGGTCACTGGACTCGATTGAATTGATGCAATGCTGTATTTCACTATTGCGTAGCACATGCCAGCTCTGGTTAGTGATGGCCCGTACACCGTGATGCAGCTTAAGATAATGAATGATCTTGTCTAGAAAGTCGGGAACATCCTCGTACGATGCCACCGCGTCGAAGAGCGTGTGCATGCCAAGCACCGACGAGAACACAAGCAAAGCCATGCAGTTCTCGCTGCGCACTTCCGGCTTTGTCGCGTTGAAGAGCGCTAGAGCGCGGGTTTGGAGCTCGGCTGCCTGATGGGTGTACTTGGTTTTGCCGGCATCATCGTGGGAGACCGTGCTGCAATGAAGCGCAGAAAAGGCCAGCAACTCATACATCAGGTAGGGTGCCGAGATGGCAGATTGGAAGATAGCGTCGTAGCAGAGCTGAGCGTTCTGGGCACCTGTGATTAGAATGGGGTCAGGCGACCTAAGTACTTCGTTTTCAAGGTGATGAAGCAGCATGAGGTGTTGTAGGTTAATCTGTTCTGGGGCAGGAAGAGTTGAGTGGAAGGAAGCACTGCTCCCATCGTTGTCCGAGGTAGTCTCAGAGCGCTGGGGGAGGGCCGGAGGAGAAGCGGCAACGGAAGACACGGATGGTGTCAAGGCTGATGGTGTCAAGGCTGATGGTGTCAAGGCTGACGGCGTCGAAGCTGATGGTGTCAAGGCTGTGGGCGGCGTTGGCAATGAGGATGAAGGATGCACATCGACGACATGGCGGCGGGGTCGCGAGTGTAGAAAGGAACACACCCGATCGGCAGTGGTGCAGTTAATACAAGATGGACGCCTCTCGTCGCACTTGACATGGCGTTGTTTGCATGCTTTACCCGTTTACGTGAGCTTTTCCGACGGGCACGAGATTCGAGAGGGCGCTACACATACCTACGCATCCATTCCGCGATTTTCTATGCGACCGTCGGACTCGCATGTTTGGCTCGGTAGACATTTGAGAATCAGTCTTCCGGGGATGCGTTGCAGCAGCAAGAGCGAGCAAGGTGAATTGCTGCACGTCTCAAGGGCTCCTTGGTTTCGGAAGGCCACAATGCAAATAGACGGAACGATATAAAACAATATAAAAGCACGAAATTGATTGAGACTAACAACCTAACAAAATGAAGAGCCTCTCAAGAGTGGGAGTTGTGTTGCTATCGCCCTGTGATGGTTTGGAGTCCAGGGTCGGCAAATGTTCATGTCGCTGCGGAGTCAGGAAATAATCCAGGGGGGAGAAAGCATTTTAATACACCTGCACCATAGTGTTTCAGACGAAAGGTGGGCCAGTAAAAGGAGGCTCGGTCCTTGCGATAGGGCCTTGGTTAGTACTTGAAGCACCTGCGCAGGGGTATTCCACAGGGCACTAGATAGCCCTGGGGAAGAGCCCACAATTCCAGGGGCACGGATACCAGTTTGGCACTGCCTGTCTGTAGTGCTTATAACCCTTCTCCGTGTCTACCTGTAATATTCCCATCCTTCCACGAGGGTTCAAGACAAATTACAATATTTCCTATAAGAAGGCAAAAGAAAAATTGAAACGCGTCCACGTGCCAAGAACGTATTGGCATTTAGATGCCGTAGGCTTCGACGTCGGGCTTTCCCTCCACAATCCATGTCGGATACCAGAGGTGGTACACGACCATGACCGTTACCATGAGTACCGAGTCGAACACGTATAGTGTCCACTCGTGCTTGAGGGGGTATCCGCTGTTGCCCATGGCGAATTCAACGACACGGAAGAGTGATCGTATCATGATCAGAGAGCTCACAATGAAAAGCATGCGCATACTCTTCTTCCACGGCGCGCCAGCCATGCCAGACTCAGGTGTGGGATTGCGGTTGATGCGCTTCTGGAACACGGTTGCCGTTGCGGCAAAAACTCCGAACATGATGATCTGAATGAGGAGTCCCGCGATCACAATGCCCTCCCCAAGCGACGCGTTCTTGCCGGTGACCATGAGTCCGGCAGCGCCGCCTTGCACAACAAGTGAGAGGACGTCCCCCGTAACAAATGTTCTCGTCAGTTTTCGTGGCTGAATCAGGGAGTGATGGTCGGCCCGGACTCCTCGGATGATGCGTCCTAGGCACATGTAGATGGATGCTGCGAACAGCGTCGGGCCCAGAAGGATGTAGAAATTTTGGACGGCGTAAGGCATAATTTTACCGGTCTTGTTGTGAGCGGAAGCTCGCGCGCAGTAGCCAGCAAACTCGACTAAGATTTTTCCCTTGTCAGTCGAACAGGATCAAGAATAGCACAAGTGATTGACTGGAACGGAACGACTTACAAAAACCCCCAATGACAAGCGGAATGCAAAACCATGTCTTCGTTTTGAACATGCGCCACGAGATCAAGGAGGTCATGACAAGGAATAACAAAAGAAATATGACGGCCGCGGGAACCGAAGGCAAGTAGTTCCAGAGGTAGTAGCCTCCTTTGGTCGTTTCTAAAACTGCCATCTCGGGTAAATGATCAAGAGACAGATATGGTATTGGCGCCACAAGAGAGAAAGATAAGCGTGGGCAAACTAAAATGAAAATAATAATAAATGTATGATGGGTTGTATGAACAGATTCTGGGCAATTTCAACATTTTTATTTCTCAAACGAAGCCAGAAACCGCACGCAACTGGTTGTCTATCTTATCTTTTACGCGAAATAATACGACTAGCCAAGCGGCTCCAATCACAAATGCGGCTGGAGATGGCTAACGTTATGGGAACAACATGCTGCTCAAACAACCTACATAAGATTATGAGGCAGTATGGAGTATGCGTGCACGTGCATATGTGATGGTCCCGCCGTATTGCGCCGTATTCACCCTGCCGTATTGGGGGAGAGGGAGTGGGCCTACCATCAAACGCTAATAGTACGGGCGCGGCAACCCCTGAGACCGCCAAACCGACGCTAGATCACGCCGGACCGATCCAAATGTAGGTGGGTTCGGTTTGCTAGGGCCACAAGCATATCTTCTAGCATTGAGTACTACAACAATGTTGATAAATACAGTATGTATCTGAGCACAGCCTTGTAGGTGCATGTCGTCCAATACAGCACATCATATCCCGGATCGTAGCGAGTCCATTGACTGTCCACTAGCGTGCCTTTGTGCAGGTTCTCTGAGAGATAATAGGTACTCTATCTCTTATAACTGACAAGGTAAGGAGGGGGAAACTTGCTCCTCAACGGTTTTCACATCTCATTGGATTCGGAAGTCTCCGTCTTGCTTCACCACGATACACACCCTCTGGCCCGTCGATCCTTTTTCTGGAATGTGCAAATTAACTCATAATGTCTGGAGATCGTGGTCGCGTCCCTGGTGCGGTACATATGTCTAAGGATATGAGCTACCGCCGGGACATCACCCACTTTTATAGCTCGCTTATAGCAGACGACTTACGCGGTCTCGGAGCAAAGCCATATTGAATTCATATGAAAGACACCACACGGCTCCGATTGGTAAAGATTGAGCTTTCCCATTATATATGCCATTATGCACTTGTCGACCACGACCTAAATAAAACGGACAAAGTCTCTTAGGATGGTTTAGATCTAAAGGACTCAAATGCCGCCAATATAGCTGAGGTCTTAGCTTTTCTATCCACCAAATTCTTTGACCGATACACACCCTCTTCCCTTCGAGCCTGCGCTATGACTTGCCGAGTATGTGAGTGGACCGTGGTCCTAATGCTCTGGTAGATCCCTTGGCCTGGATAAGCAACTATACCTAAAGCCGCTGCACCGTGGTCTGTTAGCCGATAATTTGCATCCCGTGAATCGATGCGAGTATAGGCTGGGTAGCCGGGAGCAGACTGACCTGACGAAACTTTGGTCGTAATGCTGACGAGGCCCTTCCCAACTCCCTTCATCACACCCAGTCCGCCTTCCTTCCTACCACCTACCACTGGTTCCATGCAGAGATCGACTAAGCCATCTGCAATACCAAATACCATATGCTTGCCTGCTTTAGAGAACCCCGACTTCCAGTCTGTCACGTGGCCATAATCCCGGACAGCACCTCCGTAGAACTTCGGAACAGCACGTAATCCTTCCGTTATGGCAAGGGGTACATCAACATATGTTGCTCTAGTGCAATGCCCAACCAGCTTGCTTACTCCCCCGATCGACGCCGATGTTGCCAAACCAATGGCACTCATACAATTCCTTGAATTTGTTGTGTAGGGAATGGGTACGCCTGAAGACCCGACCGAGCTTCTGTTCGTGGAGTGCGGTGGATGGATCTCCGCAGGAAGAGAGCTGTCGGCAGCCGTACTGGCAGCATCAAGTTTGGTACGTGACTTCTGGTAAGCCTGCACTGGCATCTTGACAATGTTCACAGTGTCGCGTACTAGGTCTGCTGACATGGTCATAGCCGCGGACGTCGATGCTGACACCGGGTCCCAGCGACGCGTTTCGATTATTATGGAGTTGGTGTGGTGCCTAGCCAAGACAGAACCAGAATCCGTTCATTAGCTTAAGCGTCTGGCAGATCTAGGACATGACAGATGCCGCGGCAACACTTACGGTTGTAGATTCCTTGGAGAAATCTTAAGCCGGTCGGAAAGGACCTCAGCTGCTAGTCTTGAGATCTTGAGGCGTCCCTTGGGAGTCTCATAAGTCCACGAAGCAGATTCAGTGGGGAGGAGATCGCATCGAAGTTTCTCGTTTGGTAAATTGTTGTGGAAGGACTGCACGGCACTGGCTACGCCCGAATCCATCTTCATTCTCGATGCTAGATCCTGTGCAGCATTCACGGCATCAGGCGTCATACAAAACTTGATTGCCTCCGCAAGCTTTTCAGCCGTCAGCAATTTATGGAATACTGGGCTAGGCCCTGCACCCGCAGCTCCGACCATGTCGCCCCAGAATGGTTGACTATGCCTTGGCGGTCAGGAAACGCTCATTGTGACCGAAGTAGTGTTTTTATTTGCTTGTACTCACTCTCCAAAGAAAGGGACTATGAACGTGGGTCGTCCATTGACAAGGCCACAAGCAGTAGTCCCGGCGCCGCCGTGGTGCACCACAGCTGCAACGTTTTGGAACAACCATTCATGGGGACAATCGCCGAGGTAATTGACATTCTCGTCCTGAAACTGCAGTTGTCCACGACCGCCTAGATCACTCCAGCCCTTGGAGATGATAGCTCGAACGCCAGTGGCCCTTACAGCTTTTAGTATCATAGCGGTAAGCCTGTCGGGTTCGTCGATTACGATGCTACCGAAACCGATGTAGATGGGCGGTGGGCCGTTAGCCAGAAAGTCTGCTAGTTCCGGGTCGGGACTATACTCGGGCGGGCTGCGAAAGAAGAAGCCGCAGACATCTAACAAGTTATGAGCTGATGTCCGCCATGTAGGAGGGAGAATGTCCAAACCAATATAGGAAGGCCAATCTGCCGGCTTAGGAACTAATGCTGGAGACCAGCAGTAGGTAAATGGTATCTCAAGCGTCCTGGCTAGACCTGGACCCTCAGACAGCGGGACGGGCTCCAGGTCAATGCTGGCGCGCCATTCATTAATCACATCTCCAAGCCTATCAAGTTGACGTTAACAATATTTTCCTTCATTTTCAAGCTGCAATAGCGAGTACCATCTTACCCTTGCCATGTCATCCATTCTACGACACTATATGATATGTAGTTGACGATCTCAGGATTAACTGCAGTGTTCTTGGTGACAATACTTGCCAGCGGGTGAGGAAAGGCTCGAGTGTTGCTCCATGGCATGGTGAACATCAGCTGTACAGGGACGCCTAGTGCTTGCGCACAGTGGATGTGGGCAAAGCTGGGAGGGTTTGCAATTATGGCATCGGCAACAAAGGGCGCCGCTGTCGTCGGGTCGGCATCGATACAGGATCTCCAGCAGCCGTCGAGCATCTCGGCCACCATGCTGCGCTTCCGCTGAATGTCGCCGGCCTTGAGCGACTTCATGCTCGGTATGAGGCCTGGATTCTTTACCATGTACGCCATCAGCTCGGCCGGATCGCCGCCGATCGGGTAGAATTCCAGCCCAGAGTCGCGCACGAACTTGTCAAATGTGTTGTGCGTTGCGATGCGTACGCGATGGCCATGTTGCCGCAACTCTTGTCCGAGAGCTACGAACGGCTGGACATCGCCTCGGCTCCCAACGACCTGGATGACAATATTCAAAACCGGAACTTCGGTGCTGGACGCATGTCTTTGCTGGAGTGCATTGATAACTGAAGCCGGGGATGGGGATAGACGCGAGTAGGCTTTTGACTCGGAATCCAAAATGGAACCGTCACCTGGCGGTGGAGGGACGCATTTCGCCAAGGTCTTACAGAGGCTCGAGTCAATGTCAAGAGTGAACCGACCATTGTCTAAACCATATATATTAGAAAGGATGCAACATGCCTTCTAAGAAAGAGATCTTCGTCTCTGGGAGGCATGCCTGTTATGATTGAGTTGTGCGCTAACTGCGCAGTGGACACCTCAGCTTCGTATGGTGGCGGAGCGTCCATGTCCTCTTGCAGTTTACGTGAATGTAGACTATCCATGCTACTATGGAGGGTAAACAACACCTAGATTGATGGTCGGGGTAGAGAGAGAGAAAGAGGGAGAAAAGATTGCGAATAGATAATGCCATTAGTACAAGGCACGGGGAAAGCTGATAAAATCATATTAAGAATGGACTTCATAGTGCACGCCGACGTATCAGCGTATTGGCGTATTGGCGTATCGGCGTATAGGCAATCCGCGCGAGTTTGCATCTAGCTAGACTAATATCTACGGAGCCAAAGGTGCTATAGTAGCTACCGGGCTTGACAGCTCCAACCCTTGCCCGATTCTTTTAAGCTTGGTACCAGCAACCTGCCATGATGAAACGCTCAAGCCCAGCACGGTGGAATTTTCAGGAGTCACACTCGGTTGCAGGGCCGTCCGGTGAGGAGTACCGAAGCGGAACCACGACACGGAGCTTTTGATTGAGTATAAGATGCCGTAAAAATGAAGGCTACCCGAGCGTCGGGATGAGTCAGCAGACCCCCATTGTGCGGCAGTGGGCAGCTTGCGACGCAGCGTCGGTACTATGATTATATATCCGTCAAGAAATGGGCATCTGAGTGGTGCCTCTGAGTCACCTCAAATCAGCCTTAGTGCATGATATTTGCCCCACACTGTCTGTGAGAAACGGTGGACACTTAGAAATATCTAATTACCCGTATGAGAACGCATTTATAGGTACGTTTGCGCAATCCAAGATGTCAAACTTACCTCAAACTTGGCAATGTCGCCTACACCTCTTTCGTCCTAGCCGGTTGGCGGAAAAAAAAACCAGCCCGAAAAAAAGGGGGGGCGGGTACCTTATAACTCTGCATATAATCACTAGGTCTCCGGGATATTAAAGCCTAGCGCTCGTTTAGCGTCGAATTTCCGCCAAGATCCCTGTGACATCTGAAAGATTATGGGACATTTCTGGAGTATAACTAGGCATGACTGGGTATGCTCAAAGGCCTCAGGATTATGTAACTTTGATGGAGACAATCTGCAAGCCATATATCGAATCAAAATTGGCAGCTTTACGTGAAGCGGGACTGAATCTGTCGATGTGCAAACCGGACTTGAAACTAACTAGTCTAGGCTTTAACATCCTTGGAACGCCCTAAGTTGACCAATCAACAGTCCCTGCATTCAGACAAGTATCCTCGTTACCTACATAACCTCGCGTGTTTCTTTCCCCGGTTAGCGCAGTATGGAAAGGGGTAAAAAGATATGTCGGAGCCCTTGCACTCTCTTAGGGACCTCTGATCAGCGGTCTGGGTAACCATGTAAATGGAGTCTTGCTACTTCAGTAAACAGGATACCACCCCACAAGCGGTCCTCAATTAACAATCAACAATGCGCATTGACTAAATGCCCCAAGTTATTAACCAGCAGAAGGGAAGGGAAAAGCAAGAAAAACAGAGCATCAAGAGCTCTCAAGACAGGATGGACTTCCTCCAGCATTCCAGTTACACACAGCGTCGCCAATGGCTAGACGCAACAAAGGCAACGAACATGGGCGACTCGGGAGCAAAGACAGCCAGGCCACGACGACAACGCAGGGCTCGAGCGCCACGGTGACGCAGCGCGACCAGTACCAGCGCGAGCTAACCGCCGCCTGTGCGCGAGGAAACGAGGAACGCGTGCGCCGCTTACTGACGGAACACGGGCCATGGACCACTGCGAAGGACAAGACAGCATTGCGCAAAGCGTTGCAGAAGGCGTCGGCGCGACACCACATCGACATCATTCGGCTACTACTCCATCACGGCGCCGAGGTCGATGCCGGTGCTAATGACGAGTTCCCACCACTCTACCGGGCCGCCCAGGCGGGCCAGCGCGCCGTCGTTGAGGAGCTTCTCGCGCATCGCCCGGACCTGGAGGCGCGCGAGATGCGCACCTGGCAGACGCCTCTGTTTGCCGCCAGCATGAATGGCTTACACGCCATCGTTTCGTTGCTCCTGGCCAAGGGCGCGCGTGTCGATGCCCAGGATCGAGACGGGCGCACTCCCCTGTTGGCCATGGCCATCAACCCGAATTTTAAGTCGATGGAGACGGCGTCGCTACTCGCGGACCACGGCGCAAACCTCGAGGCGAAAGACCGGATCGGTCGGACGCCACTTCTTTGGGCTGCCACCAACCGAAACTACGACCTCGCCCAGACACTCCTTGAGAAGGGCGCCAACGTATCGGCTGTCAACAATCGCGGCCGTACGGCTTTGCACCTGACTGTCGATAGCAGTGACGGTGGCAGAAGCGGCGACCAGACGTCGGTGCCCAAGAAGCCGCGCGAGGAGATGCTAAAGCTTTTGCTGCAGCACGGCGCCGACGCAAATGCAGCCAGTGATGGAGGCTGGAGACCCCTGCACAACGCTGCCCATAAGGGTCTGACGTCTATCGTGCGGGTTCTGCTCCACGCCGGTGCCGATGTCAACGCCACCCTTTCCAACGGCATGACTGCCCTGCATTGGGCTGCCTTCAACGGTTTTGAGGAAGTGTCGCAGCTAATATGGTCCTACCCCGAGGCCGACCTGGGCATCAGGGACACCTTCGGCCGCGCTGCGTGGCTTTGTGCTGCAGAGCGCGGCCACGACGACCTGGTCGTTCTTTTGTCTCCCGGCCACAACAGCCACCGCCTGCCAAAGTCGATGCATGAGGCCACCCGGGCCTTCAACGCTACTGTCGTCGAGTTCAAGGAGTACGGTGAGAAGCAGCGCATCTCTAAACCCCCGGTGTTCGACTTGCTGTATAGGTGGGACGAGAAAAATGGTCGGCCCACGATTCCGCTATGGACGGATGGGCCCCCGGGATACGCCAAGAGCGAGTTCAAATGGATACATCTTCCTGCCAATAATGTAAGCTCAATTTCATGTCCGCTCAGTTCTGGGAATCCCCCTCTGACTTCCTGTTTAGCTGGCCTGGGTAGAAACGCTCATGATAAACTGGTTCATTGAATCAGGATGCCGCGACCTCGAGGGTTTCAAGGCCCTCATGAAATGTCTGGAGCAGGAGCACTGCGGCCCATTCCCGCACGCCAATTATATGAGACCCTTCTGCCAGCGCATCTCGTCTCAGCACCCCGGCGATGAAGACGGAGGAGGCCTCCTCGGAGGGGACGACACTATCGGCCCTGGCTGCGCCAGCCCACTCCCTACTAAACTAAAGGACATCCGCCGTAGTACTAGCAACTTGTCGCAGTTGACCCTCAGCCAGGGCATACCGGGCGGTGACGGCAAGATCGTCATGTTCATGCCGTACCTCCACTACGAGACGGACGAGAGCCGCCGGAAGATGATGGACGCCATCAAGATCGTGTCGTCCGCCAGGCACGCGAGCTCCCGCGACAAGACACCCGACATGCTGCTTTTGGAGGCGTACTTGAACCACAAGCCGTCGCTCCACCCGAGGAGGACGCTTGACCAGTTCTTCTACCGCGGTATCGACACGTCGGCCCGCGACCGCGACCAGGTCGTGTACCGCTACTGCGAGGCCCATGGCCATCAGCGCAAAGTTTTCATGGTGGACCAGCTGTGGGTTCTCGTTCTGAATAAGGACCTCATCATCACCTGTTTCCCCGAGCGCTGGGACTTGCGAAATCAAAAAGACCCGCTAGGCGTACTGGACGGCATTGTGGCCGAAATGAACGCCAAAACTCGACCGCCCGTTCGAAGTGTATACCACATGGCCATCCTAGTCTCTGGCCGCTGCTCCGGCATGTTCTCGCGACACCGAGCCGATGACCAGGACTACCAGTTTCTCGACATGTTTGAGAGTTCTGTCGGCCGGGTTACCGAAGATCTGACGCACCTGTTCCACCACTTCGAGCGGGCGTCGTCGCACAGCCGACAGTGGGCCCGCCCGTCTCGCCGGTCCAAGCTGCGCAGCAGCAAGAACAACAAGAAGAAGACGCCGACGGAGGAGTCCAACTCGTTCGACCAGCTGCTCGACATCGGAACCGAGACGTCGCTGCTGACCGAGGTGCGCGACATCCGCGACGAGCTCAACATCCTGACCATGATCTTGAATTCGCAGCTGTGGACGCTGGGCGACCTGAAGAACTGCCTGATCGAGGAGCTAAGCCTGAGCGCCGCCTCGAGCCGGCTGATGCGCAACCACGCCAACAACTCGCATGTTGCCGACATCCGCAAGCGCACCCTCGAGCAGGAGCGCCACCTCAAGGTCCACAAGCGCGACATCCAGACCATGGAGGAGCAGGCCGAGCGCTTGTATCAGTCGCTGACGGACCTGCTGGACCTGAAGCAGAAGCACAGCAACGCGCTGGAGGCCCGGTTTGCCAGTGAGCAAGCCTTGTCCGCTGCGAGGGAGGGCCAGACCGTCATGGTTTTCACCATCGTTACCATTATCTTCTTACCCATGTCATTCATCGCTGCCTATTTCGGCATCGGCATGGATGCCTTCAGCGACCTCCACACCGAGTACGTGGCGAGGTGGACCTTTGGCGGCGGGCTAGCTATCTCGGCCGTCTTTATCTTCATGGCCTTCACCGTCGTCGACATAACGAGGGCCTTTGCCGGGTTCGCCGCCCTGATGAAGAGACTGTTCGCCCGAAACGACGCCGGGCACGAAAAGAACGGCGATGATGACGATGATTATGAAGAGGAGGCGGTGATGGCGGAGCCATCAGGCACGCGAACAAGACTACTGAAGCCTCCCATGTCGAGTCCACTCCATTCGGTCTTCCACCATCATCAGTCCAGCCCTCTTTCCAAGATCGGGACCAACAACACGATGAGGTCGGAAGCCATGGAAATGGGGATCCTTCAATCGACCGAGCTAGATCTGGTAAAAATGAAGACGGCCACCAGTATTTTGTCCAAGACGCGATATGCAGTGTCGGCCAACAGCCCAAGGAGCCGTCGTGGGTACGGGGAGCAGGACTTGGAGTGGGGGAGGCACGATCGGGAGATGAGTGCTGATACTTGCTAAGTTATTTATTAATACGTGCATGATAGTTGTTATAATCATATAACTCTACTCTATTTTTAGATAGTTCGATGGTATCGAGGTCTGCATTTTCGACTCCCAAATCCTCGAGTTCTAGACACCTCCAGGCCATCCAGACAAAACTTTATATCCAACATGTGCTTGTTTTGCTGGTTAAAGCGGTGGAGGAACAGAAAGATGGGCAGGAAACTATAAATATCCCGAAAGTTCTTTAAATTTGTTAGGAAAAGCGAAACTATATATAATAATTCTAAATAAAATACGAATAATTAACTAAGAATACACGTTTACGTTTGAGTCATTGGTATTATAGCGACGCGGGCCGAGAACGAGACGCTTCTGTGATGAGTAGTGGATATAGACCTTGAGAAAGTATACGAAATGTGCTTGGGTTTGACGGCGGTCAGGACGTCGGACGAAATCAAGCCACGTCGTGCAGCTGTCGGTACCGACGTCTTTGCAGTACCTGAGGAAGTAGACTATTATTATGCGCCCATGGTGCAGTTAGGAAGTGTTAGAATAGGATATCCTACTCATTCCAGCGTTGCCAGATCCGGTCTCGCTCCGCCATGGTCTCTGTAACCACGAAGGGTTTGACATTGTCCGGCTGGGATACGTAGGTCTCGTAATGCTTTTCGGCCAACGATATCCTCCCCTCATCGGAAAGAGGATCGGAGGCTTTTTCCACCAAGGGCGGCTGTAGGTTAGCGCTACCAGCCATCTGGGGTGGGAGTGAAATCGGAATGGACAATCAGACATTTTGGCCAAGGAGCGCACGGTAGCATTTATAAAAATGGAGGTCAGCATCGCCTGCCTGGAACCGACGACGGTGTCCATTATGGACGAGCTATTTATAGCTTTTGGCGCCTCAAGGATGCGGCGGGGTTGGGGCGGAGTGCTATAAAATGCCGGACGGGGAGGGTCGATGAAATGATGAGCGATCGTCCCGGAACGTGTTGAAACGATTGCTATGTGGGGTAACGGAAGCCCGGTTGCAAAACGGCACGCGGTGCAGCCGAGGCGGAACGGAGGCGGTTAAGAGTAGCAGAAACTGTGGTCGGCACGGATGAATCAGCACGTAAATGCGATTCGCGTTGGAGATTTTGCACGCTTCTAAGTGGCTTAGAGCCAGGCGTTGAGTACAGTTCCAGTAATTATCTAAATACCATCGTCCTTATTGATCCTAACCGAGTCAATAGGGTCTAACAATCACCATTTCCACCCGCTGGTTCTGCAGCCAGACCCCTTCCTGGCATGTCATCTGGCCTATAGTGCACGCTGAGTCTACCCGAGCGCTGACATAGCAAGTTTACTGCCACCATTAGCACTGACTGCAGCGCCATTGACCCACCGGGCCTCATCGCTAGATAGAAA
Source organism: Truncatella angustata (assembly GCF_020726525.1). Classification (NCBI taxonomy): domain Eukaryota; kingdom Fungi; phylum Ascomycota; class Sordariomycetes; order Amphisphaeriales; family Sporocadaceae; genus Truncatella; species Truncatella angustata. Next base: position 7,732,049 of record NW_025763382.1, on the reverse strand, counting down.
TCCAATGATGTAAGCGATATCTTCGGGAACGCCAATCCTCTCCGCGGCAGTGACATCTCGGATCTGCGCGTCCATGAATCCCGCTGGAAAGAAGTCCTCGGCAGACTTGACCGAGTCCGTCGCAGTAATACCTACAACAACGCTATTGAAAGTAGCCTGTGTGGATTTCCCTAGACTACCGGCCAACGAGCGCGTAAAGCTTTGGAGTGCGGCCTTGCTGGCCGCGTATGTCATGATAGGATCGTCACTGGATTGTAGAGCGACAACGCTGGAAACGTTTATGACACGGCCTCCGTATGCTGGCAAATGCGGCAGAAGCGCTGTGGCAAGCGTGATCGGCGCGTAAACATTCGCCTGCATCGTTTCGAGGAAGACGTCCAAGGTCAGCTCCCTGACAGGTTGCACTTTCGATGGGTCGGCTAAGACGGCGTTGTTGACGAGAATGTCGATGACGGTCACCCCGAGGTCTCTGAGAACAGCGGAAATGATCTTGGACCCAAAAGCAGGATCAAGCGCATCCGCTTGGATTGAAATTGCGTCTTTTACGCCAAGGGCCTTGCACTCGTCAAGAGTCTCCTGAGCCGCTTGGTGGTTGGTGGCATAGGTGATGGCCAACTTGGAAAGACCTTTACGTGCCAGGTGGATAGCGGTGGCTCGTCCGATTCCGCGTGAGGCGCCAGTCACGATAGCGGTCTTACCAGCTAGAGACCAGGCTGTATCTGGCGAAGGAGGTATAGACATGGCGACTTTGTGCTCAGGACTACGTCTGTCGAGGAAAGTAGAGTGGTAGTGGTCGGATTGGCAAACTAGAAGAACGAACTAGAGTCAATTCTATTTATATTGCCATAAAAGATGTTGTTTGCTGCTCTCAGAATCTAAATGATTGTGCTTTCAAATCATCCAATCACGAACTAACCATTAGCATACTATATATTTCCGGCGACCGTCAAATAAAGTCTGCGAGGTTGGGCCGCGTCCGGACAAAACTTGAGGGACTGTACGCTAATTATCCAGGGTGGTGCCCTAAAAAGAGTTTGAACCCGGTTCATGGTGTCCTGACGTGAGATTGAACACATATTCCGCAAAGAGCCTAACTGAGTGGTATTCATGCACGCAGGGTCTTCTTCTAAATGGTTAACAACGGTTGCGAAGTGACGGCTAAATTGTTGCTGACTCGAATTCCAGGATTTGGTATAATGTAGTTCTGTATCTTTCAGTTGTTTCAATTTCTAAGATATTCTGAATAGGTAACATACCAAAAAGAGATATCCTAGCTTTGACAGCCTCAGAAAGACTTTCATCTGGAAATTATAGCCAGTCGATATAGAAAGTCATGTATTTTTCTTGACTTTCCCCGGCTGTTATGTATTGTCTTCCCCGGTCATCTAATTCTACTAAAACCCCTGCCCAATTAGCTAACAATGTTATGTTCATCATAATTCACTCACTCTTCATGTTGTCTTTGAAGAACATTAAATGTACTTTGGTTCCACGTACCTTGTAATGGTCTTTCACTGCTAGATATATCTTCATTGTTTCGATTCTGCAAGTTCTTCGAGTCTCTAAACCCCATGCTATGGTTTCCCACCACCCTGCACTGATTTTAGTATGTTATCGGTCGCTTAGTAAAGCCCGTGATACTAATTTATCCGTAGTATCAAGCTCCTAGTCGCTGGCTAGCTAGTCCTCAAGCTTCAATAAATCATCTATCATTGCGTCGATTCCCGGATTGAATGCCATTAACTCTAAGAGGACGACTTTAGGGACACTGCCAGCACGACGCAGGCTATCAGGACATGAGGAAGTGGCTTATAGGAAGTGATGGGCTCGTCAGTCTTCAGTTGGCTGCGCATGTGATTCACGGCCCCCACAATCGGTCCTAACCTTTAATAAGCTATATCCATTATGTGCTGTCCGGGGCTCAATGTCTCCGATAAGGTTCATTAGACCTTTGGCCAAGTAGCAGAAAAGTATACACGTCCACGAACGCGGCCTAAAGTTCAACCCGAGACAAATACACTAACCTAGTCTAGCACAGAGGCCATCTCAAGACCCGTTGGTTCACATGTGATCAACTACCGCCCCTTGGGAAGATGTAATCGGCTGTTCGGCGCGCAAAGATAAGCACCTTGACTGGCGTTGCTATAGAGTAAGAGGAGCGTTTTTGTTACGGTGGGTATAATAACTCTATTCTACGACCGCCGGTATTCTAGGTCAAGCGACGGGCTTTTTTTCTTCCTTTCCTTTTGCGGCGTTGTCCTTGACGTTTACAATCGCCGCACCACAGTCACACTACGATGGCTACCGAACCCGAGAATGTGCAGGGTCTTGGAAGTTCGCTTTCTCACGACGTCATTGACATATCCGTCCTTGAGAACAAGAGGTGCATTCGCCGTTGATCATCTTCGCGAAGGATCCCGCGCTCGACCGTGAAACGCTGGAATGCCCTGCTCCCTGCTCCGTGTACCTTACTCAGGTTGCCTTTGAAAAAGAAATGCTCTTCGAATCTGACCTCCGAATGTGCTCGTCGCTCAATGTAGGGTCTTCATCTGAAAGTTTGATATTTTTTACATGGGCGGCAGGATGCTATGTTCATATGGGCGGAAAAACTATTCTGAGCCATTGCCGGCTGCGGAGCTTCAACACATAGACTCGGCTGAAAGAACAAGATGCCTTCGAGCGGTCGCTAGACACATTGCATTGACGATCAATGCCCGCGCATATTTAGGTTGGTACAGGTGGATGAAGTTTAGAAACGTATCTCGTGTTGTTAACCAACTTCAGGATATCTTCCACTAACTCAAGCTTGTCCACCTTGCTTGCATAACACATAGGACACTTACACATCCATGACAATGCCATAGTCAGAGGATATTCGCAAAGTCAGGCAATGACGGCGAGTAGTGGTAGAGTCATATGATCTGAATAGATGACAGAGGCATGCCTGAAATCATGTGGCTGTTGGATATTCTCTCAACATCAAAAAGACAGCAACTAGGAGTTCTGAGTACCGACCAATCCATGGAGGCCCACTACCGGACGAAACCCAAGTGTCTTCGCCAAAGCATGACAGATGAGCAGGTTGTACTCATGTCCATGCCGGTGGGGCAGAGACTAGATGGAAATAAACTGTCAGCGTCATCAATGATTCAGTAGCAAGTCACACAATCCATTTTCTGTGGTCGCTGAGATGACAAGTTGTGCGGGCAATCTATATCACAGACTAGATCCGACGAACGCTCAGACTATAGACAACGACCGGTTCGATGAAAGAAATGTTTCGCATGTAATCAGCCGAGAAGCCCCTGAAGGTGGAAAGAAATGGGCTCGAGTCATTCACTCGGCACAGCGGCGTCGACTCACCAGTGTTCCTGGAGCAGTTCCGCATTTACCAGCCCACAAGCTCGTAGTCAAGGTCTATACCTGACAGACCGGGCTGGGGGCAAGACCTTCCAAGGCCATACCGAAGTCTAACATGACGATACGCAGACGGCTGTTGCCTCTCGGGAGCCGCATGCATGCTCTCCTGCCAGTCGGCGCCCATCGGCACTGACAGACAGCGTTTGTCTGCGCATACGATAGATCACTACATGGCCGCAAGCTTGCGCCAGCTGTGCTCACACGCGACTGAATCCCATCAGTTATACGAACACTATAAAGCCCTCCCCTATCTCCCCGGCACAAACCTCAACCTGCCTTCCCGTCCCCCCTGACACACAGCACGCGCCGACCCACCCACGCAAGAAATGTCAAGCCAAGTCAAACGAACAGAAAAAGAAACGTGGAAGCACCGTCTCCACCGCAACTGCTACCGGTTCCAGAAGCGAGTCGAGTCGAACACAAAGCGCGACACGCGCACGGAAGAAATAATGACAGAGCAGTTGTGCAAGCTAATGCTGATCCCACCTAGCACAGGCAGCCTCTCGATGTCACCTCGCCCATATGGCGCCAGCCTGTCCTCCGGCGTTCCGGGGCTGGATGCGTCCAAATCCCGCGCGGCACCAGCGCGAATCTGGAACATGATCGGTGGGCGGCGCAGGCAGGTGGAGCGCTGGGCTGTCCCCGTCTGCGAGGCAAGGAAATTAGCGGCACTGCTCGATGCAGAGAAGGAAGAGTTTGCGGCGAGGCATGCTAGACAGGCCGTGTACATGTATAGAGCCAAACTAAACGATGCCGAGGACGACTTGAACATCAGGATGAGATTACTGAGGCGCGCCGAGGGCTCGACGGCGGAAGTTGCAGATAGCGAGGTGAGCCGGGCGCGTAGAGGGTAGGTATACCACATCAAATAGGCAATTATTTTGAAGCACGAAGAACAGACTGGCAGGGTTGCATTGTATTATACAAGTCTTTTGATTCCTGTCTAGTGACATGGAGAGGATAAAATATACATCATGCCGTCCGTGCGCAGTCACACGAATCGCTCGCGTCAAGCCAACTCGAGGCAGTATTTTCAAGTAAAGCCACCCGATGCTCGCTCGCCTCCCACCTGTAAATGCACTTTTAGATTTTACTCAACATATTACACTCGATGGCCTTCCATCGAACTTTTGTGACGCGTCGAACCGGCCGGAATGGCGTATAGATAATGGTATGGGAAAGGAAAGAGATCACGGTGCTTAACCCATGATCATACCCTTCATACCGGCGAGGTCGCCTTCTTTCGCTGCGATTTCGAAGTAGCCATAGATGATGCTGCAGAGGGAATGTCAGTAAAACGAGGGTGGAGATGCATCCTAGCAGGGAAACTTACGTGACAGCGAGAAGAGTACCGGTACCAGAGCCCAAGGCTCCCATGAGGTCACTGGCGACGGAGAGGGCACCAATCACAGCGCCACCGAAGGCAGCGGCAGTGGGGATGATGCGCTTCAGCTCACGGTACATGCTCTGGTCGCGGTGACCAGCCATGACGAGCCCCTGATCCTTGAGCTGCTTGGCAACGTCGCGGGGGCTGGAGCCAGACACCTCAATCCAGGTCTTGGAGAAGATGGCGCAGGCAGTGAGCATATAGACGATGTAGACGACGGTGTGGATGGGGTCGAGAAGAGCGTCCTTGAAGTTGAGAGGGGGGGACATGTAATAGACCAGTCCGGAGATGGCCGAGAGCTGGGCGGTTCCCTCCTTGGCCTCCCAGACGCCGAAGAGACGGACGAGGAGGTTCTCCGAGAAGCGGGAGTAGAGCATCTGGCTGATCAGGAAGATGTTGGAGGAGAGGGCGGACTGCAGCATGATGGGCATGTTGGAGGTGTAGAAGAGGCGGACGGGGTAAGAACCACGAGCGCCACGCTGGCGGTTGGACTTGACGGGGATCTCGACGCGGAAGCCCTGCATGTAGATGACGGCGGCGAAGATGGCGATGGTGGCGATCAGGTTCATGATGTTGGGGAGGTTCTGGCGGTAGAAGGCCTCCTGGAGAGCACGCTGCTTGTTGGGCCAGGTCATGAGGAGGTGGAAGAGGGCGATGACGGCACCCTCGAACTCGGGGCCACGTCCGGTGTTGATGGAGGTGGGGGAGAAGGCCTTCCACATGATGGACTCGCAGATGTTGGTGGCAATGAACAGGGAGATGCCGCTGCCCAGGCCGTAGCCCTTCTGGAGGAGCTCGTCGAGGAGGATGACGATCATGCCGGCGACGACCAGCTGGAGAACCAGGAGGAAGACGATACCAGCACCGAGGTCGCTGGGAGGGCCGTAGAGGCCGCTGAAGACGTAGACGGTGGCAGTGCCGGCGGAGAGGATGAAGGCGAAGAGCTTCTGGGCAGTCTGGTAGAGCTCACGATCGGACTTGAGGTCGAGGTTGACGTCGATCATGTGGGTGCCAGCGAGGAGCTGGAAGACCATACCGGAGGTGATGATGGGGGTGATACCCAGCTCCATCAGGGTACCGCGGTTGCTGGCCATCATCATGCGCAGCCAGTAGAGGGGATCGGAGGTGTCGGAGGACACGATGCCGTAGAGGGGCATCTGGCTCATGACCAAGAAGATGAGCAGCGTGAGACCTGTCCACATCAACTTTTGGTTGAATGGGACCTTGGTCTCTGGCTGCTGCACCTCTGGCAGGAAGGCCACGAAGGGCTTGACCAGGTCGAGAAATCGTACTGCGTGGCGGGAAAAAAAAGGGCGAGGTTAGCTTTTCTGTTCCGTCTCAATGGGGGTGGCAGAGATGGAGAGAGGGACGTCGGCAAGCTTGGGGGAGTGAATGGCAAGCTCGGAAGGTTGGTGAACGGCCACGACCGCGATGCGGAGATTTCATGTTTTGTTGGTGTGTTGAGGATGACGGGCACACTTACAGCTTGACATTGTCGCAATGTCTCTGTCAAAATACTATGACGAGAGGAAGAGAAGAAAAGGAATCAAGAACAGCGACGCTGCGTCCCAAAGTCTAAGTGGGAGGAGGCCGTGACTCAATGGGTTGAAAGGAAGGGAAGGGAAGGGATGGGAAAGAGGTGGAAAGGAGAGAGGCTACGTCGCGACTATTACCTGCTCACTTTGTTGGAGACGAGGACGAGGGACGAAGACGGAGCAGATGGAGACGATCTGGCTCAAAAAATTAGTGCCCCGGTTTCTGGTCAATTGACGATGTGTCCCCTTTTCCCATTCGATTCCGACTTTGGATTGAGTGGAGCGTGCCACGTGACCTTGGTACCCCGACTCTGCCACAGCGTATCAACTAGGTTAACTAGGTAAGCAAGTTACCAAGGCAAGGTAGCTACAGCACGAACAGCACTCAAAAAAGCTCAGAGCTTCAGCAAGCTTGCAATTGAGATTGTGGACGAGATTATTAACCTAACCTAGTCTAGCTCGGCTCTGCTCTGCTCGGCTCAGCTCAGCTCGGCGCGCTCCACAATTCTTGCGTCCCTGTAAAACCCCCGCCCCTCAAATCCCATTTTCAGCCTCAAATTAAGTATGGCCAGTGAGTGCCCAACGGTTTCCTTGCTAACTTATTGGTTACATTCAATTTCTATCGCCAGCATTTCGGTACGCTTAGCCATTTGCTGTGCTGTGCAAAAGTGTCCATCCAGTGCACCACAACAGACGGACAGATAGCAGTAAAACCACACGCAAAGTCTTTTTTTATTTTTATTTTCATTAATTCTTACTCTCATCCAACACGTTTGTTTTGATCTTTTACCCCGTCCCTGCTGCACGTGGACGCCCGGAAACCATACACAAGTCCCTACCAGGAGCGACGTGTCTCCGGAGAAAGACAGAAGTCGTTGGACACCTCGAGCTAGATTTCCGAACGTATTCATCGTCGTCATCTCTCATGTTTTCATGAATGTTACCGTGTCATTTGAGGTCTGGCCAATTTGCATGGAAACCCCTTCTCCGCCATGTTGCCAACATGTCAATCCACCAACGCCCAAGAGAGCCCCTCGTGGCCATAATGGGCACAACAGGCACTGGCAAGTCAGACGTACGTCTAAACAGTTTTCGAGCCGCAAACATCATCACCTGCTGACGTCATCTCAAGCTGGCAATTGACCTTGCAGTCAGGTTTGATGGAGAAATCATCAATGCCGATGCTATGCAGATGTACAAGGGTCTGCCTATCATCACCAACCAGATTGCAGCTGATGAGCAGCGCGGCATTCCGCACCATCTCCTCGCAACTGTGGATATCCATCAGCCCACCTGGACCGTCGGCGTTTTTGCTAGAGAAGCAGCCAAACTCATCCGCGAGATCCGTAGCAGAGGCAAACTGCCCATCCTCGTCGGCGGCACTCACTACTACATCAGCTCCCTTTTGTTCGCCAACAGCTTGGTCGAGTCAGCGGACGACGACGCAGCGTCAAGCTACACTTCGCAGACACAGATTGAGCAGCAGCATCCGATTCTTAGTGGGCCGACTGACTTGATGCTGAAACGCCTCCGAGAGGTCGACCCTGTTATGGGTGCTCGTTGGCACCCCGATGACAGGCGCAAGATCAAGCGCAGTCTCGAAATCTTCCTCACCACTGGCCGAAGAGCCTCGGAAATCTACGAGGAGCAGCAGAGAGCCAAGGAAGCTTCCGGATCAACAGATCAGTCATGGGATGCCCTGATGTTTTGGGTGTATTCTGAACCAGATGTCCTTAGAGAACGCCTCAACAAGCGCGTTGACAAAATGGAGCAGAACGGGTTGATGGGCGAAGTGAGAGTGCTACATCAACATCTTCTCGCCAAATCCGCTGCCGGGGAAGAGGTCGATCGTACGCGAGGGATCTGGCAGTCCATCGGCTTCAAGCAGTTCGAACCATTCCTTGTCGCCGAAAAGGACGGTGCCAGTTTGGAAGACCTAGACAAGCTGAAAGCTGAAAGTATGGAGTTGACCAAGATTGCTACACGACAGTATGCCCGGTATCAACTCAGGTGGCTCCGTGGCAAAACAATCCCCGAACTCAAGGAGAACGGCGCCATGAACTTCCTGTATCTTCTGGATAGCTCAGACGCAGCAAGCCTCGCAGATAACGTCTTGACTCCAGCCGCGAGGATCACCGAAACATATCTTCACGGCCATCCACTACCGGAACCCGTCAGTATCTCTCTGCAAGCAAGCAATGTTCTTTCAACATTAAACAACGAGGCCGGAGCACCGAAGCCGAGATACGAGCCAAGGCTCTGCGATATCTGCAACATGACGCTCCAGACAGAGGACCAGTGGACCAAGCATGTCAATGGTCAACGACACCGACGCGGCTTGAAGCATAAGGCGCGGACAGCCCTTGTGGCTATTCATCGACCGGGAGCAGCCCAGCACAAAGGGGATGACCTTATCTCTCATGGATGATTGCTGGCACGAGACCAAATGACGGTGTTGAAGGACGCTACCAGTACATGGGACTATTGACTATGGGTCAAGCTTGGCTAGTCGCATATGGTGGTGTGGACAGGGGGAGGCTGATTTGACATGAATGCTCGTGATGGCTTCTGTTGCATAGCCCTGTTGTGCATGCAAGTCTCGACATCATACCTCTCAAACCTAAGTTCCAGATCGCTATGAAGCATTCAAAAAGTCACGTTTCGAACACTTGGCAGGGAGGGGGGCCGAAAAGAAACTCCTCAAAGTTTCGCATGTCCACTTGTCTCCGGAAGTAAGTACGAACGGCTACGCCCGGCCACAAGATTCCGTGGCGTAGCACAATTTGGTAAGGAAATTGATGTAAGGATAAGTCTGTCATGGGCTTGATCGGACTTGATTTGGCACCATTGCTACTGGGTCTGGCTTTCGTATGAGACTTCACGACAATACTGCACTTTGCGTTGACACAAACAAGGTCTTCAATCCATGCATTATTATTGATGGTCCGATTGCACATGTTTGAATCACGAAGCACAAAGTTCAGCCGATTGAGAGCAGCGTGTTGAGTTCAGATTGCTTAAGATTGTATCAGGAATGACACAAGGATGGCATGAATGCAGTTTTTATTGTCATTCGCTCGTCCAATACCTTCCACAATGAAGACTTCCCTCATGCGAACGGTTTCTATCCCATCATGAACCTCTTTGTTTGCCGATGTGGTTGAGTTGGCATCGGAACAAAACTTGTTGTCATGGCGGGGGAAAGATCAGCAGGTGTGGTCATTTGGTGTGGTAGAAGACGTGATTAGTCCGGGCAGTTAGGCTCAACAGGGTCGAGCAAGCGTACAATAGGTATCTCCCGACTCACTGTAGTCGTCAAATGCCGGCCATGATGGTCCTATATCCATCTCTGATATCGTCTGTCAATTGAACAATTACTCTCGGGTGATAATTATTTGCAACGAACGACCCACACTGGCTGGGCCCCTACAGGCATTGATATGCTCTCAAAGAACGTGTTGCATATCGGGGGCCTCCGCCCTTGCAATCCGGTCCCGTTCAGCGTCAACTAGGACTTGTGGTCTGGTAAGCTGGGTCGTCTCGGGATTGCGACACACAAATACATCCGGATGCCTTATAAATACTTCGTCCATATCTTCCAGTGTCCTGCCGGAAGTCTCGGGGTAGAAGCAGTATACCACAGGGATATAGCTGAAAGTCAGACCGGCAAAAACTGTCCCACCATTAGCGGACGCGATGAATTAGGTGACTCGAGCGAGCCACAACTCACTCAGATAAAATGCCCAGCCCAGGTTGTCAAGCCCGACTTTCGTATACTGTACTACCACGAACGCCATGAGCCAATTGGTCGCCGTGGCAGCGGCTGCTCCTCTTGTCCGCCAGCCTAGCGAGTTAAGCTCGGCCGAGTATACCCACGGGACACCAGCCCAAGTGCATCCAAAAAACACATGGTAAAGAGTGAACATAGCAACAGCAACGCTTCTCATCTGTGACAAAGTTAGTATGATCGCACGTCGAAGATCGGCGAGTGTCCCTTACCATCTTTGCCCTGGACTGGTCTTCATCTCCCACTTTCAAGCATACCGAAGCGATGAGATGACAAGCGGCCGTCAGGACCGAACCAATCAGCATGAGCCTAGGGATCTAGTCAGCGTAGTCGTGGAAAGCGTTTGAGTCTCAGGGGCGTACCGACGTCGACCAACGTGGTCGATTACCGCGATGCTCCCGAAAGCGGACAGGAAGTATATAGTACCGATGACCGCGGTAAGCAGACGGCTCATCCTGTTGTCGAACCCCACACTTTGCTGAAGCAGGGTAGGAAGATAGAATCCTGAAGAGCGACAGTTTTAGACACGCGACAAAGCGGGCGAACGCAAAAGTCTCACCTAAAGCATTGATCCCACTAAACTGCTGCATGAACTGGGTGCCACAGCTCAGGATGAGCCGTCTGAAATTCCGCGTCTTGTCCCGATGGCAAAGCACGTCCATGACAGGCACTTTGCTTTCTCGCTCCATCCTGATGGCCTCTTTGATGCTTCTGAACTCCCGGTTGGCAGTGCCATCCTCTGTGCCCGTGCCTGCTAGCCTCGCGATCACCCTCAGCGCATCTTCGTCTTTGCTGACAAGGAGCAACCACCGCGGGCTTTCCGGGGTGAAGAAGAGGATCGGAGTCAGGAACAACGCGAAGATGAGTTGGAAGCCCAAGGGAAATCGCCACTGCAAGGGACCGGGTTGGTAGTACATGCCGTAACTGATCCAGTTCGCGATACAGAAGCTTGTCACGTTGGAACTAGCACCGATGACGAGAAGCCTCCCGCGTACATGTGATCGTGCGCACTCGGCCAGATACACTGGTGACATGGTACTGGTCATGCCCATACCAAAGCCATTCACGATGCGGCCAGTTATCATCTGTGGTAGTGACCATGCTAGACATTGAAGCAGGGCGCCGGTGAAGTTGAGGATATGGCCGATGATTATCGTCTTCTTGCGGCCGAGCTGGTCGCCGAGAAGGAACGCAAGCATGGCGCCGAAGAAAGCGCCAAGCTGTGCTTGCTGTCAGTCTTCCAGGGGATATGTGATTTCTCGCATCGGCTCGGACTATGTATGACTTACAAGAAAGCAGCTTGTCACTATGCCAGAAATGTTTGCATCGCTTGTCTGCGGGAACAGCCGCAAGAAATCTTCCGACACAAGAACGCCGGCGAAAACGCCCTGTATGAAGTCGGCATCTCCCCCCGGATACATGGAAAGGGGAAATGCGTACCTGGCAATAGCCAAACCACATTGCAGACACTATCACAGATCTATGAGCTCCACCGGTGCACACGTTGTTCGAAGAGACATACTGGCATCAACTAGTGTGATTAGGGCGATGAGCCATCCACCGCTCACATGGCTCTTCTTTGGTATCGCGCCCATCCTTAACCGAGAGTCTGAAAGTCTATCCGGTGAAACCGAAGTTGATCGAAGCCTGTTTTGAATTTAGAAACTGCGCCGCCTAGAAAGACATCTAGATGTAGATGCGCATAGATGGTCACTTAAGCGAGGAATGATCCGGTCAAGCAGTAACAGTTGGATGTTGGTTGGACACAGCTTCACTCGCCATTCCTCTCCTACTACGTCTATAAAGAAATCCAGTGAACGAGAGTCGGTGTTCGGTTTGTTGGTCTGCTGAGCTGACCACTGCCGAAGCCGGATGCAGAGATAAGACGGCATACGGCCGGTCTGCGCCGATTGCACGTCGGGCCTTGGCTTTTCCCCATTGTGGATTCGGCTCCAGCATTTCAGTACGCCCATACGGCAATCGTTTTCATCGTCATGTGGCAACCTGTGAGCCTGATTGGAATATGTACTGCTGCCGCCTCCTGTGGGTTGGAAGTTCAAAATGGCCACGATACCCCATATCTACAGCGGGCCCATTTATTGTCCGGTAGTTCTTGGTCACCGTTGTGACTTGATGAACCTGGAACGCGATAGTTTACTCCATTTAACTGATATAATGCTCCCGGTGTTACAATGCACATAATTCATGACTTTTATACTATATTGAGCTCTAAAGTACGTCTTCGTTGAGCGCTGAGCGCGGCTCTCACACACGGTTGGTGCTCAAAGTCAGTGCAGGAGCTCGCTGCTGATATGATTGCACTCCGCTACTGCTTCAGTGCGCCAAGCGCCTCATTGCCCCAGTCTTATCCATGCCAGGCCAGCGCGTTATTATTTCTATCGGAACTCAAAACAACATGAGACTTCTGACTGCTTTTATAATTAAAACAAAATTTAGGGGGGGGGGGGGGGGGGGGTTGATGTATATATGTATCTTTTAAAATGGGGAGGGACGGGGGAAGATACCAGTGCAATAACTGAACAGCGTCAGCACTCTCCAGGAAGAAATCTAGGTCCAATTCATCTCGCAATCCAAAGTACAGAGCTGTTCTCCGAAGGGGTGCAGTGCATGCCTCGGTATCCAAACGACGAAATCACCAACTTATGCGATAGGGATCCCATGCCAGAAAAGCAAATCGCAGTGGACTGGTGTGATGCATCCTTTTGCGCGAGGCTTGCTGGCAATTTGTCTTTGGCACTAAGAAGTGCCAGAAGGCTACATGCATAGTCCACTTTGGTTGAGCTTGACCCGCATTTCCACTTCTAGCATGCAGTGCGAGACGGGTGCTGTTCGATTGAAAGTTATTGGTGGGATTGAAAAACATATACTGCCAAGTCAGGAACAATTCGACAAAGGGGAACGTGGAAAATAGTGGGTAGTTCGCCCCGCGGAAAGCGTCGATTGAGTTGTCGGGCTGAGTTTAAAGGGTCTAAAATTGAGGCATTCATGTTCGACACACTCCAATATTCATACTGATCCCAAGCGCCACTGTTGGTATATTGTGTTGGTCTAGACGCCACTCCCCGCAAGATGGTAGTCATTCACTTATTAGCTGCTTTGATCTGCTTTGGCTCGCAGCTTGGCGCGTGGTCGCTGAGAAACCCAATCATTCCTGGGTGAGAGCGAACCAACTACACATTTCAGTTCATTGGCAGCTTATGTAGGACAGATGGAACCCCGATCCCTCAGTTTTGCGCGTTGGCGACACATACTACGTGGCGGTATCTTCCTTTCTGAGTTACCCCCAAATCCCGATTTATTCGTCCAGAGACTTGGCGAACTGGACATTGGTATCTCACGCTATCATTGACCCGTCTTACGTGCCAATTCGGGGCGTAGCCACATCCATGGGCAAGTGATGTCGAATCTCAGCGACTGTATCCAGTTTTGTTGACGTTCGCAGGGATCTGGGCGCCATCGCTTTCGTATGTAAACAGCACTTTCTACATCACATCGATGGCAATGGAAGGCAACTCCAGCCCCCTGACGTACCCGCGCGTGTTCTGGGTCTCTTCACCTGATATCATGGCATGGTCTGCGCCTACCTGGTATGCTAGTGCTGTGCTTCACTCACAAACAAGTGATAACAAGTTGGTAGGGGCGAACCATTTGGGATCGATCCGCATCTTTTCTCGGATCCAGTGTCTGGAAAGGACTATTTGACTCTCATGTCTCTCAACAATGACTATGATCGGTTATGGGGTATCGGTCAATGCGAGGTCGACCTGCAGACGGGCAAATGCTTGGGTCCGTTTCGCAACATCTGGAATGGTACCCTGGATGTCACGACATCCACGCGTCCGGAGGGTCCCAAAATTTTCTACAAGGAGCCCCACTACTATCTTCTCATCGCAGAGGGCGGGACGGGCATCACGCATCGTGCATCGATCGCGCGGTCGGACAAGCCCATTGGGCCATGGACAGCGTCGCCCTCAAACCCTCTCATCTTCAATGGAGCCAACACAAATCTGACCATTGGGGCGACTGGACATGCAACAATGGCCGACACGCCCGATGGCAGATGGTTCGCGACCTTGTTAGCCTACCGATATATTGGAACAAACAGATGGGCTATAGGTCGCGAGACCTTCTTCTCCCCTGTAACTTGGGAGGACGGCTGGCCAACCATGAACGAGGGAGAAAAGCTACTGCTGAGTCAAAGGTTTGATTATGGCCCAGATCAAGAACGGCCACCACCGCCGCACGAAGACCATTTCGAGGAGGATGTGTTGGATATCAGTTGGTATCAGCTCCGGTCACCTTATACGCAGAATTATCGGATGAGATCCGCCTCGGCCGAGGAGTCATTCTCCTTCGTAGCGAACAGTACTTCAGGTCTAGTCCTACTACCAAATGCATATACTCTAAGCGATCGCGATACCCCCGCAGCTGTTCTACGAAAGCAAAAGTCCCTGAACATGACATTCACGGCGACGCTGCTGCCAATTGTCGAGGGTTTGGGACCGTATCAATCTGTGGGAGTCACAGCGTATGTGAGCGAATTGAACCACCACGATATTGGGGTGAGAGGTTGTGCGAATAGTACTGGCCTGTGCGTCTTCGTAGACTCGACGGTCGGCTCTGCTGGTCCAGGTACAAGGCCTGTGGTGGGTAGCACTTCTCTCATATCTGGGGCAGATGTAAGCTGATTACCTTATTCTCAGACTATTGAAAGTGCTTTGAATGTGTCATCAATTCCTACTGGACTTGACCTGGTCATTTCCCCGAACCTCTTGACATACAGCCTTGGATACAGCAACGGCAATGGGGCCGTATTATGGCTTAAAAGCTTTCCGTCCACCAATCTACCACCAGGCTTCGACGGCGCCATGTTCGGACTATTTGCCAGTGGGAACGGTTTCCCATGGCCCTTTGATGCGCCGGAGGTGGGATTCAGTAAAATCCGCGAGGAGTATTATGCGGATGATCTGCCTGACTATATACAATGATTTTCTGAGTCGTCTCCCATGTCGGCATTTATGTTATATTTCCTTGCTGGCTCCCGTTGCAGTGTCCTCACCTGGGACACCGAAGGCACCAGAGCTTTTCTGGCTATTCGAGTAGCATTCGGCCCAGTACGGCGCGCCCATTGATAGATTCGCAGAATTGGAGCTGAATGTCCGAATGCTGGACCGTTACATAATCGGTATGGATGAATTGATCAGCCCTTGTCATGTCAATGGCTCCGAGGAGTGGGAAGAGCGAGATTATTCTATTGTGCCAAGTGCCCAAATAAATTAGTTGGGTATGCGATGTAATACCCATCAGTTCCTTCGTCCTACAGCTCGTAGATAGGTCCCAAAAAGGTGCTCATGTCCAAAAGAGAAAAAGCCAAAGCCTCACGCGCGTACATTTGAACACTTACAGGGCGTTGCCATTGTACTAGTTACGTCATAACTGACCTCAACGCTTTACTACAGGCTAAGCTACAATGTACTTTGTCTTAGACAACCATCGTATGCTTGTATGGTTTTGATCGGCTACGTTCTCATGGTACAAACTTATATATAGCGGCAACTTGGAGCTGTACATATGGCGACCTTAGTTCTTCGTCTCTACAGAACAAATCTTCACTTATCTAGCAGAAGTCATACGAGTTACTTCAACATGATTTTGAGCGCAGTACTGATAACACTCGTTATTCTAACTTCTATAGTATAAATCTAAAATGAACTACTTTTACGGAGATGACGTACACTCCTGGTGGCATGGTCATGGATGGGGCAACCGTCCGTACTCCTCTACTCCAAGCGCCTCACCTCTGAGCTCAGCTGTAGTGACCTCAATTAATCTCCTTGTCCAGAGTTCAGAGCACAGAAGAGCGGTACAAGACCGCTCATCTAACCCCTCCGGAGCCATCCTAGGAAGGCTTTGAGACTAAGTGGACCAAGATTAATTTACACCCTTCAGAGTCATTTTAGAATAGAATTGATATGGTTTGCGATTTTGAGACAGATTGAAAAGAAAATAATAGTTTCGCCCCAAAAACGACGACGTGAAATCAGACTCGGATCTGCTGACGCTGCTGGGCCATTACAATACCAACATTATGTATTGGCTTGCGCTAGTTTCTTCCTGAAAAAGAAAAAGAAAAAAAATCCGGCGATTGGAACGTCTGCTGGAGCGGTGCGTGGTTGGAGGACCTAGTCAACGCGAGGCATGGCAATACCGATCTCTTCCGACGTGTCCATAGCTGATTTGGGTGTTCAAATTGACTCCCACCGTGGTAGCTGGTGGAGCTTGGCCATGACGAAAATACTTTAGTGTGATCAGACGCTTTCTTGGTGACACGACAGACAGGTCTGAAAGACTCGTTGTTGCGATAATTGTATCGCTGATTTTGACCCAGTATCGACGACGATGGCGACCTGAAAGATGCCGCCTTAGCTCGACCACGAGTCAATACCAAATAACACGACCGAAGCGCTTCATCGTCATTATCACGCGACTCACCGCGCCGGTTGACCACGAACAATTGGTGGTGGATAGCTTGGACCATATGCTTCGCGCTCTAGTCTAATCGACTCGATCGTTCTCGTCCTCTGTGGAACAAGCTCGACTGCACTTGAACGTCGTGCCGAGTCTGCTTCGGCTGAGTCGGTTTGTCTCTGATCCTCTTCGGATGGCTCTGTTGCAGTCTCAGCTTTTTCAGCGGCGCTAGCCTTTCGACATCGTGTGTGAACGGCCACGATAACTAATGCGATAGCAGCAAACCACCAACTAAACAGGACAGGAAGCGCGATATGCAGTTGATTGCCACACCCATGGCTCCAAATCTTGACCAAGACCTGATACACTTCATGGCCCGGCAATGCATATCCCCATCGATAAAACCCAGGATTCAACTTGAACGGACTGATAGCGCTTGCCGCATTCATGACAACCCAGGTCAAGATGCAGAATGGCATGAACTGCATCGGAACCCACGTGGTCAGAATGTCCACCAAAAGAAAGTTGATGTGCATGTATAGCCACATAACAATCCATGTTAACGCGAACTGATTGCCGTTGACATCCCAAGATTCTTTGAAAGCCCATATATATCCTGCGATGCACAGCGAACCGATAAGAGTGTATGATATTGAGAGGCCGAGGCGTAACAGGCCGTTCGTACTAGGTCGCAATTTAGAGAATAACTCAAACTCTCCTGATATTCCGTTCAATGCTAGCATGAAGAGGAACTGTTGTATGATTGGCATGACCAAAGTGATTGTGTTATATAGAACCCGGGTACCTTGAGTCGTTGGTTGTATATTGATCTCTAGGGCCTGAATTGGATTGAGGAAGGTTTGCAGGCCAACCTGGCTTGAGAGTGCACCCGACTGCGCGATATTTGATGCATTAAAGGAATAGTAAGCCGACCGTGTTAATTGTATTAGTGTGAGGATATTAGAGTAGACTGAACCCTGTGAAAAGGCCGGGTATCGTGCGCCGTTCCAAATATACGTGATGGCATCCGGATTGCTGGTGCCTTCCGCAGGGGCAGATGATAAGTTGGCTGACGCTCCTTGGTTGGTGTAGATGGCGCCTCAGTAATCTCCTCTGCAAATGGCTTCGCGTATATCTTGTGGTTCTGAAAATTGGTCCGCGGAGGATTGTTGTAAGGTAGGAAAATCGTTTCCACGCAGCAATCCATAAGCATTCAAAACCGACTGGCCAACAACACCAAGTCCAGAGGCCATCAGAGTGATACGTCTACACTTAACAAAACATGAAGAATCACAGTACAACATCCATGGAGCGAGATAAAGCACTCAGCATCTAGACTCGATTCCTATCTGATCTGACGAAGATAAGTAAGTTAGACCCTGGCCGTTACACACACACACACACACACACACACACAAGTTTATTACGCCAGGGTCGTTCTCCTAGAGGGCAACTAATGCTGTAGTACAAAAACGCTTCTGATGTTTCCGTCCTATTGTTGAATTTGTAAGCTGAGTTTGGGCACTTCATTTTGATAAATTACCAATACCAGTTCTGAGACAGAAATCTCACGGAAATTATGTATTTTAGTAGTATGTCGATGGTTCCTTGCGCTTCGAGGTACAAATTTGGCTGTGGTGTATGAAAACAATCAAATACACGATGGCCTCAGTATAGCGCAAGAACCAAACCCTATCATTAGTTACTAGGATTCAATTCCGACAATAGGATACAGGCCTGTTTCGCGCTGTGCTGGCAAGCCGCCATGGCCCAGCAGATGAAATGTTATCTACTTTGTACAGTATCTTACAGAAACCAAATTGATGTTGGCGGACGCGGACCAGATCTTCGTATCGGTTTTCTTGTACTACTACACCTCTGCATGAACTGATTTCGATCGGCTTCGAAGCAGGAACGTAATAATGAGACCGCCACTATCACAGCCCGTTAACCGGCATACGCTAGCGCCGAAATTGAGCTGCATATTCAATAACGATCCATGCATTAGCTTTATTCTTCGATATACCTTCGAGGGTCACGATAAGCTAAAGGTCCAGGTATTGAATATACTGGTATTGGTGATTCATGTACTTATAGATTGATCCAAGGTACATTCTGACATGCACCTTATTACATAGTGCTTTGAACTTCGGCTCACACCCTGAAACACGCAACTTTTGAGAGCTGAAAGGGTGAAAAGCTCTTCGCAAGGATCCGAAGTCGCCTCTACAAACGTACTTCTCCACTAATAGCACACTGTGAAGGACATACAACTCGAGCACCATGTAAAGAATTTCACCCATGTCTGATGCCTTGCATGATGGACCTTTGAAATTGTGCGCAAGACCAGGTGTACAGCTAGTGGGCACTTGGAATGAGTTTGTCCACGTTAGGGGAGCGGTGTGTCGTTCTGGCATGGATTTAGGTGCGGGTGGCTTTTGTCTCTAACACTGCCACGGGCCCTTTTTGCATCTAAAGACGGTCTGATTGGACCTAGTTGATCGTGTCTCGGTGAGCATCCTATTTGTACCCACACGTACTGAATTTGACACGAGCACTGTGCCGGACGGTGAAGTCTAGAATCATATTGGAATGTCTGAGGACAAAAAGCCCTGAGAGGTCTGTTCACGGCTGCATTGCGAACCGTGTGGCAATATGGATGACTATAGATGTCCACAGTGTACGGAGAGCACTCCGTACACTAAGGCGACGAGCTCGCGGATCACCGAACTTGGGAAGTGGTGATCACGTGACTAAGCCAGTGGGTATATGCCCACTTTCTGTACACCGATATTCTCTTTTGTACTCTGAGACTTCTATATACTACTTGACAGTACCTATACTATCATTTCACGCTTAGAGCGTTACACTTGCGATCCCATGCTTGGGCGAGCACCGTATTCACTATCCTATGCTCTAGCAGATTTAGGCCCAACGGGGTGCTAGAGATAACGAGAATAGTGTCCCTAAAGTGAAAGGTCGGAAGTATTTTATAGGAAAGTAACGTTGGATTAGATAGACGAGGAGCTTGTATTGCCAATATCCGTAGATAACTGATACACGGCATTTGACTTGCACGCTGTTTTGACTTATTTGCTAACCAGCTGCTGCCGGCTGTGAGGAAATCTCTAGAGAAATGGCGCTAGCAATGACTTTTGGTAGCGACCTCCGTACTACCTAGGCCAAAACCTATGTAGTTGCATGTTTGTAGTCGAGGCGTCCAATCACCTATGAATAAATATGGAGATGACCCTGATGAGACAAATATCAGTAGTATCTATATGCTTAGCAGCGCAAGTCAATTTCCTATGTCGTAAAAAGTTCCTCTTTCCATTCGAGTCCCCAATTCATCTACCACACCATTTCCCCGCATGATAACGATCTCACACTCACAATGGCAACCAACGCAGAGCTTTCCGGCAGCGTCTTCACAAAGACAATGCACGCCACAACCTATGACTACATATCTCCACTAAAGCTAGACCTAACTGGTAAACACGTTCTGGTCACTGGTGCTGCCTGGGAGGATGGAGTCGGATATGCCACAGCCACAGCCTTTGCGCGAGCCGGAGCTTCCGCGATTGCTGTAGTCGATGTTCACGGCGTATCGGATGACCTAGTCGCGAAGCTCAGGATGGCCGCCACGGAAGTTGGACGCCCAGAACCTTTGGTGGTTAGCTGCACCGTAGACATTGCAAATAAGGACAGCGTCCAGGCAATGCACGATACCGTTTCACAGGCTTTTGGCCATCGCCTCGACATTCTCCTCAACAACGCGGCCCACCAGGAACCGTACAAGTCTATCCTCGAGTCAGATCCAAACGTGTACTGGCGGACGTGGGAGGTCAATGTACACGGACTTTTGAACATGGCTCGGGCATTCCTCCCCTGCTTGCTCTCGTTCCATAAGAGCAGCGGCGGTATGTGCACAATGATCAATGTCTCTTCGTCAGGCGCACTGAGCGCGCGCCTTGGGAGCGGGAGCTACCGAAGCTCGAAGCTCGCTATCCTAAGGTTGACCGAGCACCTGCAGCTAGATCATGGCGATCAAGGGCTTCTGACGTTTTGTGTGAACCCCGGGGCGATCAAGACCAAGATTACTGAAAACCTAATTCCCGAAGAGATACGGGATAGATTGCCCCACCGTCCGGCTATTGCTGGTGATACAATTGCGTGGTTGGCTTCCGAGCGCAGGGAGTGGCTGGGTGGGAGATATGTAAACTGTCCATGGGATATGGAAGAGTTTGTGGCGCAAAAAGATGAGATTATTGAGAAGGATAAGCTGAAGATGAGGATGGTGTTCTAGTATCTCCATTTGCCTCATTGGCTTGTCGCTCTTGGATACAAGATGGTGAAGACGTGTAGAATGTTATTGGTATCATATCACACCCATTTTCATTTCGTGCCACGCACGCAGAAGACTACGCCTCACTCTGTGGGGAAGTCAAGGTATTCCCTGCTAACGTAACCTATGTTAACCAACGTCAAGTTATCGAATATAGGGCCGGCTATGCTTGGGCTCAAAAGCGTTCTGCAGCCGGCCACCTCTCTTTTTGTTCTATTTGATTCGTCTTCGAAAGGGTTGCTACCATTATAGTACAAGAAATCATCCGCATCTTTTCCCATCTAGATGGCTCGCCCCGGGTCCCAAAAATTGGGCTCAACGCCTATTTGAACACTGGCTGATATTCTCGATATTTGCAGTCAATCATTTCCCGGATCTGCTCGAGCGTGTCTCGGTAGCACCCCTCGCGTGGCATAAAGTCAAGGGGCTCAACTCGACCATACGCAGAGATGGGGCAACGAGGCCAGCTACGCCAGCAGTTCGATTTGCTCCTCAACGTTAGTTGCCATCACTCCTGCTGCGCATGGGAGGCTCTTCAACCTGCTACATGAGATACCCATGATTCGGGCATTTTCACGCGGATTAAAAATATATGCGTTCATGCCCAGAAAGGACATGCTTTCAAGTTTCATGGTACCAGTGAGGTTGAAAAGTGTACTTTTGCTTGGGAGCCAGAACTAGATTGTCCATACTCAAATAGAAGAGAAGAGAGAGAAGGATAGGAAGCCGATTTTGATTCTCTGTGTACTGTAAGATGGAAACTAGTGCAGAGTCTTTGTAGAGTGGGCGAACCCGGTGTTTACATGTCACTATAAGTACATCTTCCCCTATCGTACCGTAGTCTAGTAAAGCAGTTCCTCCTTACAGATCGCCTTGTCGACTTTTTTTTCGTTAGTTCTAATTTATAAAGCCGTAACAATTGTATACACTACTGAGTATGCAAACTGCCCACTGCCGCACGACAGGGGTCTGCTGACTCATTCCGACGCTCGCGCGCGGTCTCCATTTTTACGGCTTTTTAGCGCCGACCAAAAGCTCCGTATCGTTCTCCGTTTCGGGGCTCCCTGCCGGAAGGCCGTTTTGTAGACACGGATTTAACCAATTAGATTAAGACGTGTTCGGAGCCAGATTTAACCAACTTCGATCTGTCGACACCCTCTTTCCCTCGCTCCACACTCCCTCCATGACCTCCAACATGGTTGTGATAAATGTCGTCGAGTCCTGTTTGCCGCCGGAAAATTGCACTAACGACCGACGCTTGACCCGGCCGCGAAAAACGTCTCCACTAGGCACTCTTCGAAAACAACCCTGTTACCCGTGCTGTATTTAAAGCCAAGTTG
Source organism: Truncatella angustata (assembly GCF_020726525.1). Classification (NCBI taxonomy): domain Eukaryota; kingdom Fungi; phylum Ascomycota; class Sordariomycetes; order Amphisphaeriales; family Sporocadaceae; genus Truncatella; species Truncatella angustata. The sequence goes on along the minus strand of NW_025763382.1, from coordinate 7,709,746 downwards.
TATCGCACTTTCTTAGAAACAATTGTCAGTCAGACTTGTCCCAAATTCTTGCTTTACTATAATGCCATCTACATGTAATGCCGACAGGGTGCGAGGGAAGAAAGTGCATGCGGGCCCAATAACTGCAACGGAGAAAAAGGCTAAAAGCCGAGAATACACGACTGTCTACCAAACGCAAGAAATAGACGTTAGTCCGTTCGTTGCACCTTCAACCGCAAAAGCGCGTAACAAGATATGGGGCGAATGGCTTCAGTAAGTGTCTCAGTGCAAGTCTCATTTTATACAAGTGTGAATAGTGATGTTGATGCGGATTATAAACAGACATTGCGAGGATGCTAGCACCGAAAGCGTGTCGGCGTGGACGATGTTTCTCAGAAATTCCCAGTCATCTGAAGGCCAGGCACCTTTCAGAGCCTTTTTGCGCACTTACGTCGAATCCTCCGTCAAAAAAACTTTGGTCCTTGGACCAGAAGAGTTCGTCTACGTAAGAACGGTTGACATGGCATTCACCGTGCAGGAGGTGTGGCGCCGTCTTGTTGCCGCTGCAGAAAATCATGTTATGAGTGCATTGAGGCAACAATATCCATCTGAAGCTAGTACCTGGCGCCTCAGGTGGATGAGCAAAGAAGAAGGCAAAAAGGAAGGGCCGGCCTTCCGAATTGTACAGGTTCGTAAACAGAAGCATTTTCGTACTTCTGATGCCTTACCAAGCACTGGTATTTCTTTTTAGTTGTGTCTGACCTTGTATAGTGGATATTTCAAGAGCTTGCTCCAGAAATTGGTCTCTGCACAGATCCCTCTTATCGAAAGATTGAGATGACAAGCACCGACGTCGATGTCATTCTTACCACTCTATGGTCTGAAAGCCACAATATACCGTGCGATCCCGATACAAGAGTTGATTTCCATGCATTTATCCTCTTCGCAGCCATTGGCGGGTTTAGACGTGGTACGATTTTGAAAGTCAAGTACAATCAATTTCGGGTAGCAGTTGTCCGTGATCCCGAGGATCGGTCTCGGCGTAAGATTGTCGTGACGATTACCATTAAGCGAAACAAGATCAAAGAGACAGCTAAGACGACACGCTTACGCAACGGTGGCTAGTAAGTTGAATGGATCATTTCTATGTGGGTTTTTCTGACTAGGCTTAGCATTGGATTTTCTATCACCCTTGTCCCATACCGTGTATTCTGCCTTGCTAGCCTGATCATTACAAGAGCAATCCAGCGAAATGCCTTTGAGGCAGAGTTCAAAACCATCGACGAGATCTTCGATCAACCTGATTTGGAAGAGTCAGACTTCGTCCCCCTCAAGTGGAAGCCTGACTTTGCACCCAAAACAGCATTTTCTATTTCCTCTAGTACGGCCGATACACTATGGTATCTTGTGCTCCTAGTGGCAGGCCTTCGAGAGGCTGCACGGCTTTACAGTCTTCGAGTAGGTGCTGGAGCGCGAATGGATGGTATGTGTTCATTCCCCATCACAATCCACTGGTGATTCAAACTAATATTATTCAGGGGTAATTTCCGATGCACTACGCAACTACGTAATGTCGCATAGTACTGGCGTTTTCGAATCAAGCTACCAAGGCCACGACGTCCGGAAAAGCTTAATGGAATTGGCATTCGGTACTCGTGCGGGTAAAGAGGAACTATTGTTTGAAAGGCTGCGTGATACGTCCTTAAGTAGGGACCCAAATGCGCCAATTCGGATTTCTCCGGAAGACGAACAGCGATTCGAGAGTCGTAATGACATCCGCCAACTTCGCAGCGCCATAGCAACGACTCATGATCGAGGTGAGAAAAACAAGCTCCGTGCTAGTCTCCAATCGAATCTTACAACGCTACGGAGACTACGACTGGAGGAGATCAGGGCCGAGTACTTCAAGCACGTAGACTTCATGCGAGCGAAGGGACTGTCAACTGCCATGTACGGTCTGTCCAGCCGAAACAGCGGGGTCCTCAAAACACCAATCGCCGTGATGGTCACATCCCTTCTCAAACCATCAGCTAATGAATCTGTTGCTGATCGGGACTTGATGACGAGGCGGTATATGAAAGCCGTGCTGGGATTCCTAACCGACTCAACTACCAATAACGAGAAACTTCTCATCAGTACTGTGCCGAGTCCAAAAGTAATTGATGGTAAGATTAATGAGAAGTCTCGTTGTCTATTATGCAAGAAGACATTCTGCGACCGGAGTGCGCTTACAAGGCATTACAATGGACACATCGCCCTGTTCGATCAACCATTCCCATGTCCGGAATGCGATTCTTACTCAACTACAGCGATCGATTCGCTCGGTAGAGCAGAATGGAGTAACCATGTTGAGCGAACTCACGGCCGACGTAACGCACCCAATTGGTCTCAGTCAAAGAATTCAGAGAGTTTCGGTTGCTTGATCTGTTCCTCGACTCATACATCATTTACAGCACTCATCGGCCACATCAATCGACACAACGGATCTAGTCAGCAAACCTGGCCAATGAGCTGTGCCGAATGCGTCCGGATGGGTAAACCAGAGGTCAAGCTCGGAAGTTTATGGTCGCTACTTGAACATTTACAAGTTATCCACATACCTTCCGCTAAGTTTTGTGGCTTATGCGGGCATATTTGCTCTACTTCGAGCGGCTTGACCAGACATTTCACCTTGAAGCATAAGAAAGATTTCGAGACACCCCTCTCATGTCCTGCATGCAACGATGCGGGAGAGAAGCCAATGGAGATTGATGGTTTTGCTGCCTGGCAATCACATGTGTCATGTGATCACTCGAGCTGGAACTTATACTCCACCAGTCCTAAAGTTGTCGAATCTTTTGAGATGTACAAGGATGGTTCCCTATCCACAACTAAATCTCTGGCTCCGCACAAACGCCAACGTGAAGATCTCGAAGATTACTCCAACGAATTCAGTGATAACGAAAACTTTGATGAGACCAAGTTTTACACAACCATGAATGGGGTTAACACTGCTCTTCAAGTAGGGTTTATACCAGAACAGAACAATGTAGTCACGAGGGCGGAGCATATTGCGCCAGGAGATGATGAGCCTAGCTATATCACTTTACAGGCTAGCAACCACTACCCAGATCACGAACGGGATCGCTGTGATGTGCGCTCAAACAGCTCCGCTCCCTTGATCGGAGAAATGAGCTCAAATCAAATTCTTGATTTCATCGATCCGGCTCTACAACTCTGTACAACACAAATCGACCTAGGCAATATGCTTACACTCGATCACAGCTGTAACGACTCTGAAGCGAATAACAACTTCGATAATGCTGAAATCGACTACTCAATCGCAGAAGATCTTAGGAGTCAAGAGTTCACCGTTGATTGCATCCTCGAGAGGTGGAAGAAGGGCCAATTCTTGCTGAAATGGTTTATTGACGGCACGTGCTCCTGGGTTGCACGTGCTGACATAAACGACAAGCTTCTTCAAGATTTTGAAATCAATTACAAAGGATTCAGACAGGGAGTCACGGTATTACGCAATAGAAGACGAAATGGTAAACTCGAATACCGTGTACGATGGGAAGGTCGCCCAAGCATTGAAGATTCATGGGTGCAAGAGAAGGATTTAGATCCCGAATTTGCAGCCGACCTCAGGGGAGATTTGCCCTTGAAGCCAGCAAAAAAGCGAAGACGCGTTCATTGACAAGAGCTCCTGAGCGATACATAGTTAATACTGCTTAGTAAGTAGCCTGACTTTGTAGAAAAACCTCTAGATTGACCCGCAAAACTCAGTAACATACCGTCGTCATTACACCTTATATTTGAAGAATAGTTCCATATAACAATTGAGCTCAGATAAATCCACAGAGCAAGGAATTTCCGTTAGTACAGGGCCTAAAAACCACTCGGCTATGACGAACTATGTAACTGGATTGTAGATAGACCTAAATTGAAGCAACTTGGTTGAAATGTCGAAATATAGATTTTATGATATGGCCTTATCGTAATGTGGTCCTTATAAGTACTACATATCCTAGTTTGCTATGTGGACCAACAATATGATGGCATAGGCTATTGCCCCCGTTTTTGAGGTATGACATCGCCGTGGAGCCCAGCACTTCCTCCCTTAGCTCTTATCTGCTAATCAAACTTCCCAGGCTTTTTGTTGCAGGCGGCTACTGTGCTAGGTCATGCATTGTGTTTATTAGGCATCGCTTTGCACAGACGTATTGCTGCCTCGAATGAAGAATGTGAAGGGAAACGCACGCAAAAGATTCGTGGGCTCGACACTGCCTCGCCAAAAAGGTCATGAGAGTATGAGTGGACCTTATTGTGATCTATACCTAGTAATTGGCAAACCAAGTTTAGAACTCACGCAATGCCTGAAAAAGCCTATAAATACTATGGCCAGTCGCCGTAATCAGTGGAAGCCATCTCTCCTCTATCTACATCTTTACCATGACTCTCATCAATAACTTACAATATGGGCTGTTCGGAATCTCTACACTTGCTTCTATTCTACGTGTATCGCGTATTATTTATCATTATAATATGACTAACGAACCAGGATTTCATCAATTGTTACGTGTGAAATTCTCTCGTATATTCGGGGCACTGTTTGTAATCGAGATGATCGCTTCAACAAGTATCAATATCGCGTTCTGCCTGCTCATACAGAGGTCGGGCTTATGGGCGATCCACCTCTCGATCTCAATCACCATTTGGAGTATGACAGCACAAGTAAGGGGACCCGAAAGCCTGAGTCATTTTGGTTGCTAATATACCTAGTGTTTATGGGCGTTGAGTAGTTGGTATACTGATCTGCCTGCCTTCTACCCTCTCAGGCTGGTCGTGGGTCTATTTGCCAGTGCTGGCGTGCTTGTTCTAGGCGCAATTTTGAAGATCCAGTGTCTTGGTAATCTCTTCATTATCATCTCTGCCACTTCTTACCGAGCATGGATCGTTTGCGAATGCATAACGTTCTATAATTATGTGTGCGGTCATAACAGAACAACAAATGATCGCATGACGGCTCGATTGCGACTTCAAGTCTGGCTACAACTGATGGTCTATTTCCTCATCAACACCACTTTGTTTTGCACAATCTTCTTGACAAGCTATGGAAATCCAAGTCTTGATTCGATAACAAGACCTATAATTTTGCTGGTAGGTATTACTCTATTCTCGATAGTACTTCACTAATCTTTTCAGATCATTTCAGCTATCTATACCACTCAAGATCTCGCAATAGGAATCTTAGAGGTGAAGAGGCGGGTGCAGAATATTGGTCGGTTTTGGAGGATAGTTGAGCCCACCATGCATAACGATCTTGAGCTTTCACCGCCGGCTTATAGGTAGAAACGCAGGACTTTGAAAATGTCCAGGGCTAAATGCTGTTATCGCCGCTGGATTCCCGGTCAGAACGATTAGCCCTGATAAAGTCAAAAGAATGGTGTGCCTCTAATCGAAAACGAAGGATGAAACAATATTCAACTAAGGAAATCCAGTCAACAGGGAGTGACAGATTTGATATGGCACAAGGTGCGAACCAGATTAGGCTCATCGCCAATGGAAGCGGGTCTACTAAAGGGTCAACTCCAAAGAGTTTCTCGAGATGTATTGACCCGCCAAGAAATAAATGGAGTTCACTAAAATGATACCATCGCCCCAAATACTCGAAACCTGTTGATGTAGTTTTGGATGCACAGAATCCTGTGCTGATAAAGGTGTTATTCGGATTTTCAAATAGTAAGCAGTACCCCCTGAATTAGCCACTGGTCATGGGAGAAGTTCATCTAATCCGCAAATTATCCTGCCATACAATGAATACTTTGATTCGTAGGTGATACTTGTGAGGCTTTATAGCAGCAGCAACAAGGCATCACCTACCTCTTCGCTCATACCAAGCATGTTGTCTTCTACCCTGACGGCCGCCTGTATGCTTTCTTCTTTCACTGCACTATGTCCTTCTTCTCGGCGTTTGACTGTTGTGAGCATTTCGGGTCATTGAGTGGGTAGCTCGCTTACATATGCACGAATGCTTCGAACCGAATAGGTTATTTGCAAGCAAGAGAGCCTGGAGAGATCATGAAACCTCATGCAATCGACGATTCTGGCGATGCTTTGAGCATTGATTGGAGTTACTTGCTGGTACTCTTCTCAACTGCTTCTTCAGATGTCAAGCGTGGATAGTCGGACCATTAGACTACCAGAGTCGATGGCCTTTGTGCCTGTTGCAGAAGTTCATCGCACCGTAATCACTGGCAGCATTACCTTCGGAACATAGAGTACGTTGGATTGGCATCGATTCAGACTAACTCCAAATTGCGTTGCGAAACACATTTGTAAAGAGCTTTATTTCATCCCAAGCAGCTGCGCCTAGCGCTAGCCAACATTACTTCTTGCACGGTTTCATTCTTTAGTACTTTGTCCATCCCTTCCAAGTAACCAGCCGGCCAATCAATCATCCAGTATCTGCAGTAACCGAGCGCATACTATGACAGGGTGGCGCAGCGATGTGGGTTTCTGGAGGAACGGAAGCAGGTCGCAGAACCTGAAGGCTGTCACATGCAAAGAGTAAGCAGTCATGAGTTTCTCAATATAAGGGGCCTCTCCCTCTCAAACTCGAGCTCCATTGTTGTCTCTCTTTATTTACTATTTTCAATCACCCATCATGGTCCGCAAGCAACCCCGGATATCCGTTGGAGGCAAAGCTCCGTACATAAACCCGAAAATATCTATCAACGACGGTAATGTTTATACGACATCGGAAGAATCCCCATCAAATGGCCTCTACATCGTGGCTGGTATATGTCATTGGCACTTGTCTGACGGCACAGTCTTGAAACACTGTGGAACCCAAATTTCAGATATCACTAGCTTCGTCCTGAACAGCATCGCTTTTAAAGTTGGTGATGTTCTATTAACATTGGATGGGCTTTCAAATGTCATTACTATTTTTGCGAACAAATATACCCGTGGAACACAGCGAATAAGCGATCTCGATGCTATCAAGGCTATCATCACTGACATCAGTGACCAACCGAGCACCATGGCAAAGGATGGCGAATGTAATGTCGTTGCAGAGATCATATTCTCCACCCCAGAATTTCAACAAAGAGATGCCATCTTTCTCACCAAGGAGAAATTGATTTGGATAAAAGGTGCCGACAAACTCACAGTTGAGCTACTTTCTCAACATCTGGACCTCTTTTCCACTTTGAGGAGCAACCTAGGCTTTATATATAAAAATCAAAAGCTACCAATATGGAGAATTGAACAGCAGCTCCCACCACTAATGTCAATTTCTCGGAGGGGAAGCAAGAGATTATGGACAAACAAACCGACAAGGCGACTGCGACCAAAAAGGCGCCCAGGATCAAAGGAAGACTATGGGGGATGGTCTCGACGCTTACGTTCATGGGTAGGAGTGAGAGATCAATCAGCACGCTGATATGAATGGATATTGTCTGTGGCTAGGATTCAAATTTGAAATCTCTGAGTTCATGGGACGCTCTGACCACTGGGTGACTTCAACTGTTGTGATATGAAGCAAGAACTTTGTTCCATGCAACAAAGCTCCTGGGTATATACACAGATAAGCTTATATGAATTGCAAGCATATTTAACATGCAGTTGTGCGCACTGTTGGCAGTCTTCTAGGCATGGATATTCATACGTCTCTAACATGTTTCTTTGGCCATTGAAACTCACCTCTCCTCATCAAAATCATAACCTGCTAATTCATCTCAACGGTATCGGTCAAGCTTCCTCTTGCGGCTCCAATTCGTTGAATACGCGTCGAAATGGTCTAACGGAACCTGCGAGACGTACTCTCCGGCAATCAATGCGAGTGCTTGAGAGATGCATTATACCAAACGCCGACGAGTGGTCAAAGAAATAAGACAGTCTGTTGAAGGAGCGCTTGAACTCAAAAGTGTCTTGGATTACAGTCTCAGAAGTGAGCGTTTAACCATCCGGGAACCAGCTCATGTACCAACTAATTCAATGCCTAGGAATTCCCCAGGCGTAACAAAGTCTCGGTATTGCACGATAATTGAGGAGTGTTCTTACAGGCTCAACATGACCCTCTCTGGCAGCCAGGTGGATACATGGACTGCCCCAACAGTCGAGGATTGTGGGATCCGCGTCCTTCTGCAGAAGAAGGTCGATAATCTCTGCGTGGCCTTTCTTAGCAGCCCATGATAATGTAGTAAGACCCCTGATATCGTTCGTATTGAGTAGTGTAGGTTCTCTGTTGAGAAGAAGTTCCACCACGGCTTTTGTGTCCCGTTTTCGCAGCCGACAAAAGTGGAATGCATCCGGCTTTGTTCGCAACGGTATGGTCAGCACCCTTCTCGAGAAGCAGCTTGACCACGTCCATGTGCCCGTTCAAAGATGCATTATGAAATGCTGTGATTCCGTATGGAAACGTTTTCGCCTGTTTACAAATGACTTAACTAAAGAAGTTTGCTAAGAATTGAGTGTACAGCAGGCAATAGACAGTTGAAAGAAAACGTTGTATCGACTCCTAAGAACAAAGATTGCATGAAAGCGGAGATAGGGCTAAATCAGACCCTATTTTTACAGGATGAAACTGGCATCATTTCCGTCGTCGCACGAAGCATGCTTCAATGCGGGGTATGGAACAGCAGGCTCAGCCGCAAGCCCGTGGATTATACAAGATCAGGATCGAGGCTCATTTACGCATGCTGATTTGTTGCTTGATGTCATAGAACGATGCGCAGTTAGGCTGCCCCTTGTTATCATGTTGTGAGGTTGCGAATGATAATAAGTACAAAAAGAACCGCGCAGCCGCGATAGGCAGTCCACTACCACAATGTGTGCATCGTCTCTGATTTCCTCCCATCTTTTCTTGTCCCTGCGTAACAACCTACCAACGATTCCTGTCTACGAACGCAATCATGGCGCTCCTACTAGATCCTGTACAGCGTGGTTTGATCAAGTCGATGCTGAAACTAAGGCTCGGAAATAAGGTTATCGCATCTTAATTAGCATCGTCAACTTGAAGTTGCATTGAATTATAGCACATAACGATCGTCATTGGAAGAGAGATAAAGCAAGTAAAAACCGGGAATGAATGAGGCCGTTAGGTTAGATTTAGTAAGCAGATGATGACCTTTTGAACAATTTTTTGTCGCGGTAGTTAAAGGTGCATGTCAGCAACTACTTACAGCCAGAAAAAAACGAAAATGGACCTTGTTATAATTGTTATCCAACTAAGCCCGCGACACCCATTCCGCCTTTCACTGTAACAACCGTAACCCCTCGCAACGCTCAGTGGACCCATTTTAATTAGCTGCATCTCAAAACATCAGCACAAGTGGAAGTCAATGCCTCCTTGTTTACCATGACATTAATTCAAGCATCATGACCGAACAAAGAAATGTAATCGAGCTGGAAAGGTTACTAAAAGAGGCTCTGGAACGCGCCAGAGAAGCAGAGAAAGAACAACAGGAGGAGCGACGACGCGCCGAAGAAGCAGAGAGAGGACGACAGGAGGAGCGACGACGCGCCGAAGAAGCAGAGAGAGGACGACAGGAGGAGCGACGACATGCCGAACAAGCAGAGAGAGGACGACAGGAGGAGCGGCGACGCGCCGATAGAGAGCGGCAACGAGCCGAAGCTTCCGAGGAACAGACACGATTAACAACATTAGACGAATACATCGCTGCTTGTCATCTCTCAGTATTCTCTAGACTCGCCATTGAAACAGACCCGCAGTTAACATCGAGGGGTCTCATAACCAATCCACGTGATAAATGGTGTCCGGAAAATCTGAGGCCATGGCCCGACTTCCTGGAGCAGCAAAGAATCATCTTCGGCACACTCTACAATACATTCCCTACCGAGAGCCGTGTTTTCGAGAACCGAAACTTTCTGGCCGGCTTGGGAAATAGAATATCCCAGCGACCAATTGCGGACGAGAAGACCCTCGAATATTTTCTACATAATAGCGTGGAGGATCCGGTCAGGGCCATCCTAGAGCAGCTGAAAAGGGTGGAAGAGATCGGTAGCGCCTATCAAATTGGAGATGGTATCATCTTTGAGAACCATCCTCACGCCATCAGTGATGTCGCCGAGGAGGTTGTTGCAAGGGCGACTCCAGCGTCACCGCCTCGGACGCCAAATCACCGACGCGATCTCAACCAGCTACGACCAGATCAGATCTGCGTTTACCGAGCCGACAGCTCCATGTTAGCACCGCGTACCATGGTCTATGTTTGCGAGTACAAGCCCCCTCACAAGCTGACCGCTCCACACTTCCGTGTCGGGCTCCGGGCCATGAATATCTACAAGGAAGTGGTAAACCGGAAGCTGATACCGACCTCTGCAGACCCTGACGCGCGCTTTCAATACCACGCAGAGAGGCTGGTGGCATCTGCCATTACGCAGACATATCACTACATGATGGAAAGTGGTCTTGAGTATGGCCTGCTTACCACGGGCGAGACGATTGTGTTTCTCAAAGTCGATTGGGCCGAACCCCAAACTTTGTACTATCATTTGGCGGAACCTGGTCCTGAGGTATTGGCTCATCCGAACAATGCGAACATCTGTTCGGCTGTCGGTCAATATTTAGCATTCACATTAACGGCTCTCGGCGCGCCTGGGGACCGTCAGCAGCACGGACAAGAGGAGCGCCGGAGAGCTACAAATGGCCTGAAGAAGTGGGCTGAGGATTTCGAAACAACACTACGTTCTGTTCCAGAAAATGAACGATCGGCATCCTCAGACAACTCATCTTGCTATATACCTACCACCTATGGAAAGGTCGATCGTTCGCCGTACCGCTCGCCGCACTTTCTCCGTCGAAGGAGACGACCATCAATTAACGAAGTGTCTAGGGAAACGTCGAGAAAGGATCTGTCAGAATCATCAGATGACGAAGAAGCAGCGCCACAACCACCGAGTACTCCCACTCCCGCGGGACGAACTGCAGAAGTAGTTCGGCGCAGCCAACGTCTGGCGCGTCGACCTCGTCCAGGAGGAAGTGGCACGCAGGAGCAGCCGTACTGTTCACAGAGATGCCTCTCGGGGCTGGTTCAAGGGGGGTTCCTGGATTTGAATTGCCCAAACGTAGCGCTTCACCGCAAGGGTGACACAGGCGGCCGTGAGCATCATCCTGTCGATCATGCCGAGTGGATTCGCCTTCTTTGGAAACAGCTGGAGCAGTCTCTTGACGACGGAATTACGCCCCTAGGCAACGGTGGTGCGCGGAGCGTACTTTTCCGAGTGACCCTGCTTACATATGGTTATACCTTCGTCAGTAAGGGCACGGTGCAAGCCTTTGTCAAGGACCTCGAGAACGAAGCTGCTGTCTACCAGCGTCTCAGGCCGGTCCAAGGTGTGTACGTGCCCGTGTTCTTGGGCGCCATTGACCTCCGATCAATGAGCAAGATTTATTACTATGACTGCCGAGTGTACGTTGTGCATATGACATTTTTATCTTGGGGTGGATTTGGTGTTTCGCAATCGGTGAATGGAGGCGACCGGCTGAAATCCCTCCAAGATGAGGCCATTCGAGCACTGCAGGCCATACACCAGGAGGGGGTGATTCACCAGGATGTACGAATGGCGAACATGTTGTTCAATCCTGAGACGAACGGGGTCATGCTGATTGACTTTGAGCGGGCTTCATTGCTCACTCGAGCTCGTCGCCCTTTGGCGCAGTTGGTGCCGAACAAGCGGAAACGAGGGCCAGGCAGGACGAATCCTGGAAAGGTCGCTCAGACTCCAGAAGGTGGGAGAGACAGAGGTAGGTCATTTGTGGAGGACATTTTGACAATGAGAACTGTATTCAGTGGATCCATCTACCAGCGTCGAAAGGTGTAGCCCCGTGGTATACTCCTTGGCATTCAGTCGCGGCTCCCCACTTCGTTGTGGATATCAACTGTCCCGGCTGAGAGGGCATCCTTCGCAAAATATGTCTTAGCCAGTACATTTCCCAGAGTTTTACAATGATATCTACAATGCGTCACGGGTATCTTCTGACTCCTCAGTGAAGCATGGGCCATTTAGTAACTGCTCAGCCGTTGTGCGATCTCGAGGGTCCAGCTTCATGATCCTTAGAACAAAATCCCTATCCACAGGGGGAATCTCACGACGCGTATATAGAGGGTGATAGTCCGCTCTTTGACGAAGGCTAGAGTGGATGGCCTCAAGACGCAAATTAGGATGCTGTACTACGCTAGCTTTCAGACTTGACCAAGACACTGGCAGCATTGGCAGAAGAATTCAGCACGACCCTATCGCACCAACGAAGGCCGCTAGCACATCCTAACAAGTCTTTACAAGGCTTAATGGCAGAGCGCAAGTTGGACGTTGGATTCGTGGCCGATCCCGAAGCGGGGAAGGATTCTCGATGCCATTGGTCTCAGATTCTCGTTCCGGGTGAGCTCAAAAGTAATCCATCTGCGGATGTAGCATCAAAAGCGTCGCTTGGCCTTGGGACATACGCGAAGGAGGTGCTTGCTGCTCGAGACACTCGTCGTTACGTCCTGGGATGTACCATTTGTGAATCTCTCATAAGAATATGGGAATTCGACCGGCTTAGAGGGGTCGCATCCGAACAGTTCGACATTAACCAGGATGGACTTCAATTCGTTTCTACTATCCTTGGCTCTCTGTGGATGAATGAGGAAGAAAATGGGTTCGATTCGACTATCATGGCTGTGGATGGGCAACGATTTGTCAAAATCGAACGGAACAGATCGACGGAACGCATCATCAACGACAAGTGCATGAACCGCGCACGTTATATTACAGATCGAGCGACAACCTGCTGGAAAACCCATCACGAAGGAGAGCCACAAACGCCGCTCGTCCTCAAGGACTCGTTGCAATACCCAGAGCGTGACGACGAGGGCGTGCTATTTCGCGAGGCCACTAACAAGGATATGGATTATCATCACGAGATTGTCACTGTAGGCAACATGGTAGACAACGTTCGTCTCAACGTTCGACGAGATCTAGATATCACGAGGGCCCTATGGGCCAGAACGTTCGGGGCCATCACTAGCTGGGCGGCAGCGAGGCACCAGTTTGACCACACGACCGTTTCACGCCAGCGGTGCTACTACGGCTTTACCGTATCGGCACCTTCCCACTGGAACCTAGATCCTGCTCGCGGTCTCCGACAAAGTCGAGCAGCAATGCATTACCGAATCGTTTATATCGACTTGTCATTGTTCGGGACGACGGAAAGCCTATCTGCGAGGCAAGCTCCCGGTCAGCTCTACTCACAGCACTGGGAGGCTGCATTGAAGGGCACAGATCCTTGCGGGAAGCCAGCTTCCTGCGCAGAGACATCAATAAAAATCTCATGATAAACGAGGATGACAGTAATCCATCATGGTCGTCATTTTTGATTGACCTTGACTTCCAATCAAAGAGCAACAAGAACTATCTTCCGGGGCAAAGGGAACGACCGGCACCAGGGCTTTCATGGCAGTCGGAACGCTTTTGGGAGAGCAGCACTCATGCACGACCTAGAGTCATTCTTCTGGGTTTGAATATATATATCCACTACCGCGGCCCAGGTGGGAAGAGTAATGTCCATCCCTGCGTAGCGAGCCACCCTGTGTGGCGAGCTAAAATGCAGATACTTCGTTTTCAACACGACCTACACATCGCCCTCATGAATGCAATTGTGCAAATTTGCGTGAATTCGATTCCTTGGCTATCTGGAAGCCTTAGGATCTGTCCTAAGCAAAAATTACGCCGTCGCCGTCGCGTAATCTCATAGGTTGAGACCATCATCTTTCCGTCGCAGCACAAGACTCCTCCAAAACAACCCCACCATTGGCTCTCGCCACTCACAATACTCATTGCAGGACAGTTTCTGACTCCTCCGTCCTCACTTTCGTATTGGAAAGTTATAATAAGATCTGTGTCTGCCGTGGAAGCGTAATTTATACAACATCGGCATGCCGATCGGTACCTTTCGATGGAAAGGGCCTCGATTCCGGCTAGCGTTAAGCCAGGGCTCCCCTGTCTGTGGGTGGCAAACGTGTGGCGGTACAGATATTAACACGTGATCCCGTCAATCCCTACCTAAACGAAACCGCCGACCAATGTCAACGCGTCTAAAAATATTGTTTAGAAGAAATCTGATAACTTACTATATTATTTGATTTCCAAATTAAAATTAATTATTATTATATCTTATATTATACAGTATACACTTATTACAGTGACGCACGATGACCCTCGCAAGCTAAAGTGGTGGGATGAGCTGGCTCTAACACCTTCCTATACCCATCTAAAGCGGTAAGATGAAGGTTATCTGTTTCTTGGAATCGATTTTGTTGCTGGTAAAGATGAGCGAGTCAGTAGATGCTCGTGAGTGTGTCTGGATGGTCCTTGCCCAGCAGGATACTCATTTCCGTCAATTTACTAAGGTGGACAGCAGTAGATTTCCTATTTAAGGTGTCTATTTAAAATGTGGACATTAGATCTCAGATCACGTAAAACTTGGCGCTCGAATATAACGCTGTTTCCTTCCCCAACTGCTGCACTACTGCACATCACTCGAGACTGTTCAGTTGTCAGTTCAGTTGCCAGTTCAGTTGCCAGAATCAGAACGGCCTCATGGATCGCGAGTCGTAGAGAATGCATGTACTGCATCAATAGGATGGCTTGTCCTTTACGATTTGCAGCGTTGCGGCTGAGTCTTCGTCCTTACCCCGCAGCTGCAGCCTGATGCAATCCTCGCCGATCCGTGTTTCTCGCGACGACCGTACGATGCCTGCCTCATCCCACGAACCGTGGCAACAACAGTGCTCTGCCTACTCCGGCGGTAGAGCAGTTGTTGACCCTCTATCATTGCGATGAGGTTACTGCAGCGCGATGATGCAGGCAACTACAGCCTCACTCCCGACCTCGCTGCTGATGATGTTCACCCGTACGCGATCCTTTCCCACACCTGGGGACTCGACGAGGTAGTCTTTGCCGACCTTGCGAAGACGCCTGGTGATTGGCAACATAAACCCGGCTTCGACAAGATCAAGTTCTGCGCCGAACAGGCCCAAAAACATGGGCTGCGACATTTCTGGGTCGACACCTGCTGCATTGACAAATCGAATAGCATTGAGCTGCAGACAGCGATTAACAGTATGTTCCGGTGGTACCGCGATGCGAAACGATGCTACGTCTACCTTCCTGATGTGTCTAAACCCGCGGCTTCTGGCCAACACCAGAGGACGGTGCCATGGGATGAGGCATTTCGAAAGAGCAGATGGTTTACACGTGGATGGACGCTCCAAGAGCTTATCGCCCCGAAGACAGTTGACTTCTATTCGAAAGAGGGGGCTTGGCTAGGCGACAAGCGGTCCTTAGAGCCTTTGATACGCGAAATTACAGAAATTCCTCCGACTGCTCTCCGTGGTACACCTTTGGCCGATTTTACCGTCTTGGAACGAGAGGCATGGGTCCGCGACCGTCAAACGAAATACGATGAGGATATGGTGTATTCGCTTCTAGGGATCTTCAACGTATACTTGTTGCCAAACTATGGCGAAGGGAGAGAAAACGCACAGAGGCGTTTGCGAGAAGAGGTCCAGAAAGTTGTAATAGGTAAAATAACCCTAATAACCAACAAAGTCAGCTTAGAGGCTGATGTTGTCATAGGAACCGGTATGAACGATTTCTCCGCTGCCTTCAGTCTGTTCGAAGTCCCCGAGATACAACAGTTTGTGGCAAGAGAGGAGGAAATAGCAGAGATGCGGACAAGTCTACGCTCAGATGGAAGCCGTCGCTCCGTCGTTCTCCACGGCCTCGGCGGCATTGGTAAAACACAGCTCGCCGTAGCATATACGAAGCAATACCGAGATGAATATTCCGCCATATTCTGGTTCAATATCAAGGATGAAGCCGCTATTCAGCAGAGCTTTACGAAAGTCGCGAGGCAGATTCTACAACAACATCCTGACGCCGACCGATTAAGTGCACTAGACCTGCAGCAAAATCACAAGGAGGTGGTCGAAGCTGTGACGGCCTGGTTCAGCTTGCCAGGCAATACGAGGTGGCTTCTTGTGTATGACAACTACGATAACCCGAGGTTGGCTGGTCGTCAGGATGATACGACAATTGATATAACCTGGTTTCTTCCTCAAGCGTACCAGGGCTCGGTAATTATTACGACGCGATCGTCACAAGTCAGCATAGGCAATCAAATTCGAATCAAAAAGCTTGATTCAATTAACAAGAGTCTCCAGATTCTGTCAACAACCTCAGGCCGATATGACTTGCAGGATGGTAAGGCTCTTGCAACTCATACAGACTTTACTAACTATTACTGTAGACGTTTATGCTCGAAATCTTGCTAAAGAACTTGACGGACTTCCTCTTGCACTTGCCACGGCTGGAGCTTACCTAAGGCGTGTTTCAATAAGCTTTGAGGATTACCTTCGTCTCTATAAAGACTCATGGGTCAGACTCCATGCAAGCACGCCAAGCTTAGGCTCTTACCAAGACCGGACGCTCTGCTCCACGTGGCAACTTTCGTACGACCAGATCCAAGGACAAAACCGACTCGCAGCTCATTTACTCCAATGGTGGGCCTATTTCGACAACGAAGATATATGGTTCAAACTCCTCCAACCTAATGATGAGGATGGGCCGGCGTGGATATACGATTTGGCTGATGAACTCAAGTTCAATAATGCTCTGGGCACACTATGTGACTACGGGCTTGCCGAAACGCATATATCGACAGATAAATCTCTCGGATCAACAGGATACAGCATTCATGCTTGCGTACATAGCTGGACTATTAATGTGTTGAATGAAGATTGGGACGTTGATCTGGCTAAGCTTGCGCTGGAATGCGTAGCTGCGCGTGTTCCATCACAGGATGAGCCTCAATTCTGGACTCTTCGAAGGCGACTTCTTTCACATGCCACAAAATGTGGCGCTGGGGTCTGGGACAGCGATGAAGGTATAGAATGGGCATTATATAACCTAGGTCTCCTTTACTGCGACCAAGGCAAGATGCAAGAGGCCGAGGAGATGTACTTGCGGGCGCTTCGAGGGCACGAGAAGGCGTGGGGACCGGATCACACGTCGACACTCGTCACGGTCAACAACTTAGGTGTCCTTTACTCCGACCAAGGCAAGATGCAAGAGGCCGAGGAGATGTACTTGCGGGCGCTTCGAGGGCACGAGAAGGCGTGGGGACCGGATCACACGTCGACACTCGTCACGGTTAACAACCTAGGGAACCTTTACTCCGACCAAGGCAAGATGCAAGAGGCCGAGGAGATGTACTTGCGGGCACTTCGAGAGAAGGAGAAGGCGTGGGGACCGGATCACACGTCGACACTCGACACGGTTAACAACCTAGGGAACCTTTATAAAGCCCAAGGCAAGATGCAAGAGGCCGAGGAGATGTACTTGCGGGCGCTTCGAGAGAAGGAGAAGGCGTGGGGACCGGATCACACGTCGACACTCGACACGGTTAACAACCTAGGGAACCTTTACTCCGACCAAGGCAAGATGCAAGAGGCCGAGGAGATGTACTTGCGGGCGCTTCGAGGGCACGAGAAGGCGTGGGGACCGGATCACACGTCGACACTCTCTACGGTCAACAACTTAGGTGTCCTTTACTCCGACCAAGGCAAGATGCAAGAGGCCGAGGAGATGTACTTGCGGGCGCTTCGAGGGTACGAGAAGGCTATAGGGCCCCAACATATCGCTAGATATCGGCCAGCAATCAATACATTATGGGGCTTTGGGGCCTTATTATGGAGACAGGGCAGACCAGTCGAGGCGAGAACATATTATCAACGCGCTTACGACAATCTTAAGGCACTCCTTGGATCCCAACATCACGACGTCCAATCACTGCACGAAGTTTTAGCGGACCTAAACCACAACATTCATAGTAAGTTAGTATCCAGAAGCTAGGTCATTACATAATCGTCTAATAATAAGTGCAGATACGATAGCTCCACAACCAGCCCAGAAAAGCAGACGCCGAGATGTCTTAAAAAGAGCCCTACGTATTTCCTCCAAGTAGCAATATTCACAGGCAATAGAAGGTTGCTATAGCCTTTCCCTGCAGTTCCCCCTATATAAGCAAAGAACTTATAAGATGCAAGTGGTAATGTTCTTATGTTTATTAGAATGTGCCTTTTATTAATGATGCGGTTTGGCGCGACGTGATAAAACTAGATGCAATGCAATTGAAGGTACAGTACTGATCGGCGTGCTGACATGGCGTAAATCACCCTCCTAAAGCAGCCATAGGCTTGAAGATGACTTTTTAGTATAAAACTAAGGATGGAGGACTTGGACCATCTTAAAGACGAAATACCTGCATTTCGGCTCGCTACGCAGGGTTTTAGACGCCTTGATATCAGTCGGCGATTCGTTCAGGTAGAGATTACCGGAATCACGTGCTGTATCTCTACCGCCACACCTTTGTCAGCCACGAGGTGAGTAGTAGAGGAAATAGAGCCTTGCACCTGCCCTGGACGAGCATGCTTGGTTTGTTGCATATGGAAAGGGTTATGCTCGTGGTACCCTAACATTGCAAACAAAAAATACATATAGATCAACTGAGCTTCAAATCTTGTTATGTTATCGAAGCCCTTTAAATATCCGCGGTTGTAAGTACTCTACCGCTATCTGAAAAGTTACATTTGTCGCTTTCCGCCATAACACGGGTAAGGTGGAGTCGAGTGGCCATCAATTGCGCGCGGTTAGCGTGAATGGTGGTGGTTATTTTCGACCTAAGCGATGCGCTATATATTAACAACTTTTCAAAATGTAGAATTTTGTATTGAACCGATCGCTTGAACGACCATTTCGAGTTTGATTACTTAAATGGACTGCTGTTTCGCAAGAATTCCTATGCTTTTCAACGACCAATCTACCAATCTGAATAAATAACGTCTTTACAATGGACCAATTAAAATCTATTCGAAAGCGAACGGACACCCTTCTTCGTATATTACGAATGGTTCCAAACATCAAATTTCTAGCCAACACACTCTGGCAGCCCTCATACGCTCTTCTCCTAGCAGAAGACGAAATGAAGTTGAAAGAGATACAGGACATGCCTGACGAAACTGTATACAAAGAGCTCTGTCGTTTTTTGGAGACCCCGGATGAAGAATTCATTTCAATCCGGATTGCTTTGCTTACCATAATAGACTCGTGGGAGACAATTATGGCCATTAAGAAGGATTATGATGTGCATGGTTTAGTCCGAAACAAAGTATGGAACGATGAGTTGCTGGATGAGGATGATGAAGCCTTAGAGCAGGGCTTAGACCAGCGAGAGTTGCTTGTTGTCGCCAAGGCTATTGTATATCGTGCTGCATTGTCTTATCTATCTAGTGGGTTGGACGAGCGCTTTGATGCTAGTGGAAAGGATAACGTAACCTCGAAGGCGAATATAACTACTTAACGTCCATCCCTACGTATTAAGCCACCCTGTTTGGCAGGCCAAAATGCAGATACTTCCTTTTCAACACAAAATCCACCTCGCCCTCACAAATACAATTGCTTAAATTTGCATAAATCACGATTCTTTGGCTGTCTAGAAGCCTTGGGCCCTGTCCTATCCTATTTCAACTTGCACATAAGATTATCCTTTGATATAAAACAGGCATACCGATCCTGTTTGCTATCGCTGATCCCCTGAAATGCCCTGGTCCATGAAATGCCAGACTATCCGAGGGGATGGGCAGCGTGGAGTGACACAATTATTCGCGCGATCCGAAGGCAGCATTAGGTACCTCAACGTGTGATTGAGCAGCACGCTGCAAGGAATACGGAGGACGAGATCCAATTGGTTCCGGCCGTTCGGTAAGCTAAGCTAGTGCAATAAGCGGTGGCTTGGTGATGATGCTACTCCGCTTTACACGCACCGAACCATTCTAGGACGGATAGCGCCTACGCTTTCCTAACGTTAGATCGCCGCTGGGTTACAAAAAAATAACACGAGACCTCTTCGGGGGGATTGAGTTCAAGACGGCTCTCGGCCCCAAGCACAGAGGCTGACCTATAGCGACAAACACCCCCTCCCCCCCGATTCAATTTTAACGGTATCTCAACAAAAGTACCAATCTAGTTGTGAATCATCATGTGCCGGGCTCCCCGGTCGCCTCGAACATTTTCCTCGATCAGAATCATGGCTAATCATATTGAGGTCAAGAGTGATTTACAGACGCGTAGCCGCCGGTCTTCAATTGATTGCTTGCGCTTATATGCAGGCCCGCCAATTCGAACAGACTATTGAGCCTTGTGAGGTCTGAAGTGCCAACAGCCGCCTTGTGTGATCTCGGCAAAGTGTCCTGGTCCAAGGAGGAGTACATGTTTCGATTACCACGTCGCCGCTAGGAAAAGATTGGAAGACAATGATATGGAGCTTGAGTTGTTGGGTTATTGCTATCTGATTTGGTAGCCATTGGCGATGCGAAAACTGATGGATCATGGCTTGGTACGAAATGAACCCGGATATAGCGCCGCAAGCCCAGAGGCACAATGCTGACCGCCCCACACCTCCACCACCTTTTTGTCAATCCCCTCCGTAATTGCTCAGCTCGCTCGGTTTATCGTCTGACCCGGTCACAAGCCCCCGGTGCCCGTGGGCGGAGGACCGGCGGAATGCATCGGAGACGGAATAGAGCTGCGCTTGCAACCATTTGCCATTTAAACACTGTATATCGCCCTGAGCTCTGGTGGCGCTAAACGTTCGTTATAGTAGTTTGTCTTTTAAAACCAAGTAGGTTGAAATGGGGATAGAGGCCATTTTCTGGCGCTTGTTATTTCTAGCACTAATTCAGCATTTTTAACAAATAAACCTCGATGCAGTATCCATTTCTATCTCAAGGAATCTTTGCTAGTTGGGAATGAGTTATTACATATAAACAACGATCAGCTTATAACTCTCGGGAGATGGGCTTTACCATTAGATTCAACATTATACACGATGGGTAAATCTACTACCCAACTAAAGCGCCGTAAAATCACTAGGCGGAACAGACAATACCGTGTTACTCACGAGAATGTTTATGAAGTAGCCTCACGTTTGAAACAAAACGCCTTAGTATCCGAAAGTGATAAAGGAAAGCTGGTTCAGTTCTTAACTACATTATTGCGAATGACACAATTCCCATACTACGCCGCCAGTAATGACCAACGAATCATCAAATCATTTCAGGTTATTAATAACATTGTAAACGACCGCACGGCCAGATTTTGGAGGATCAGAATCGCTTTTTGGCGATTGGCACAGATGGACAAAGATTTAATGACGCGTATCCAACTTGAAAGGGATAATGGCACCCTGGGCAATAGGGAGAGTCAAAGCAATAGAACAATCGCCACCGGCATTCAAGGTGAAGCATCAATGCTATCGACACGACAATTGTTAGCTCATCAGAGATCTGCCAGGCGATGGACCAATTTCTCCCAAAACTCGCTCATTCCTCTTCTATTTGCGGCGCCGGGCAGGACTGAGATAATCATGTGAGTTAACACCCGTGAACATCAGAAATTTCGCTGATCTATGCAGCCGCGATTTATCTCATACCATGGAGATTTTAGGAGCCGTCGGAAGAAACTTGAAACACTTGTTTTCGGAGGCACACATCTTGGAAATGGAACAAATCATGCAGTTTGCACACGATACTGCTGCAAACGAGTACGCCATTGAGCAGAGAAATATGGCACTAAACTGCCCCCCATAGAGCTGGCTCTTAGGGTGGCAGACACTATCATTACTATGGCTGCGTATGGTAGCGTTGTTTGGTAGAAACATGGCAACGATATGGCAATAGAATGGAAGCGACATGGCAGCAGGACAGAAGCTTAAAACAGTGGTAAGTGGGTGATATGGCAGTAATGTATGCTAGTAGCATGGCATCGATATGGCAGTAATGTATGCTAGTAGCATGGCATTGATATGGCAGCAATACATGTTGTGATGTGGCAGTGCTATGGCAGTAGTGTATGGCAGTATGGCAGTAGTATATGGCAGTGCGTGTGTTTGTACACTGAGGATGCCCCGCAGTCTCCACACAACCCAGGGCTAGCATCATAAGAGCTGTTTCCCAACAACTGGTATTGAGAAATGATAGTTTGATACCTTAGTAGTAGATAGAACTAGCTTACTATGAAAGTCAAAAACAATATTATCCCCAGTCCTCAGTCCTCAGTCCTCAATCCTCAATCCTCAATCCTCAATCCTCAATCCTCAATCCTCAGTCCTCAGTCCTCAATCCTCAATCCTCAATCCTCAGTCCTCAGTCCTTCCTTAATGCTATCAAGTATAATGCCATTCCGATATGATAATATATCGCCGCATTAGTACCTTGATAAAGGAGCCATGCTGGTAGGGCAGCAATCATGAGAACGAGAATATGGCTATAAATTAGCCTGTGAAATGAGATTGCGGTCGCAGGTCTCCACGGCCATTCCCATAAAATGACAACAACACCACAAACCAAGTTAATGACTTGCAGAATCGGTAAAGGCGTCACTAGGATATCCATAATCCTCGTCTGAAAGTCCCAAAAAATCTTTGGCCAAAAGAAACCCTGTATGGCCGCTGCCACCTGATCTATCTTTGATTAGAGAAACAATCCACTAAGGAGTTCCACTTACACCATGCAGCACTTAAGCTTACAAGCCTTGCCACTTCACTCTGTAAATTCCGCATCATCTTGTTCATAATTTACAGAACGAGTTCTTATGGTGTGTGGAACGTCGCTACTTGATTTGAGAGTACATCTGTTATCATTAATTGCCTCTAGAAACGACAATTTGTGATTTAAATATAATCCTTGTAACCACCCACTTTTCTTTTTTGGCGCTTAAAGTATCGGAAATAGCAACGACTATCATATAAGAATCCTCATAGTGACACTTCACCTTAAAGATTGTTCATTAGAAAATCGGTCATACTATGGATGTTAATTCTGATATCCCCATGCCTGATTACAATCACCAAGTAAAATGGTCTCCTAAGTTTGAGTGCAGGGCCGAAGCTCAAGACGTCGATATGGAGCAACCTCAGGATGGCTTTAAACCCTTTAACCGCCCGCCTACGCCTTTTCCTATGGATACCTTATCTCAAGCTAAGACTTTGATGTGTCGCGAAATACCACGCGGACATGTCAGGACTATATGGCATACAGTACAGAAACAGACCAGACAGAGAAGACGGTTAAAACTACCACTGTTTATCGGCAAAACATTACCTCGCAGCATAACGGCTAAACACCAAACAGTGCAAGAACCCAGCGAGCGATCACATCTGACTATCGACCAAGTTGCATGTATTATGGGGGGACTTAATCTTAAGGATACAGAACAGGGACGAACTGGAAGGGACAACAATTTAACGTAGATTTAAGGGAATAAAACTTACTTGATCTAATGTAATCATGTTCTATGCTATGATCACGTATGCCAGATGAAGCTACATGACGTTATAAATTACCTTGGCTTACAATTAAATATCCCAGTTTCCAAGAAGCAGGAGTCCCTATGCTTTTGAATTGGTGAGGTACCGATGCCGATTTTTAAAAGTCGAATCGGGTTCAGGTTAAATATAGCTTAGCTGATCAATACTTATATCAACGCAGTTAAAACGCCCCTCGGTTTACCAACTTATTACTGTAAACCTCACCGGCTTGAGATTAATCGGTAGAAACGATCGATACACAGCCATTATAATGGACGAGGCTCGTCATAATCGGCAGCGTCCCAGAAATCGACAGTGCCACGTGACTCATGACCAGATCCGTGAAGTTGTCGAGCATATTACCAAACCACCCTTGGTATCAATGGCTGAAAGTCAAGCGTTATTCCATTATCTCGTTGCTTTACTCCAAGAGACAAGATTCCCAATGTCTAGTGACGCTCAACAAGTTGGTGAAGCTTTCAGGGCTCTAGACAGATTCTTGATAGACCCTGCCGCTCAACCCTGGATGCTTAGAATAAGCTTTTGGCGACTGGCAGCAATGATACACGACTTGTTGGCGATTGTTCAACAAAGCCGATATGATCGCAAGTTCAGCGAAAGAGGTAAGAGTGTCAGAAGTATCGCTTTGGGCATCCAAAAGCAGGTTGTTTCGCCAATGACATCGACTCGGCAACTGAGGATGCGCTGGCGACTTGCAAACCGTTGGAGTGCATTCGCAGAAGGTTCCTTGATTCCACTAGTGCTTACAATCCATGACCAACCTGAAAATATCATGTGAGTTGCTGATGTTGCCTATATTCATTTCACTGACCGGATTAGTCGAGACTTTTCGTACAAACTCGACGTTTTGCGGGCTCTCGGTCAAAGTGTCAAACGCTCGTATCCAGCTAAAATCATTGACGAGGCGACAGAACTCATCGATTTAGCCACAGCATGTGCTCAAAACAAGTGCAATTCAATACGACTAGACCTTTTGTTAGCTACTTTTATCGATGCACGCCGCAGTACGAAATGCTTGGGTGCAGAGAAACACCAACTCGATGAAGAGGGGGATATTGAGATGATCGAAGCTGGAGAATGGGGATTAGTGCATGGCAGTGAGGTGGATTAGTGGCAGATGGCAGTGAGGTGGATGGGGGATTAGTGCATGGATGCAATTTAGTGAATAGCAGTTTAGTGGATGGGGGGATTAGTGCATGGCTGCAGTTTAGTGAATGGCAATAAAGTGGATTAGTGGCAGATGGTAGTTTAGTGGATGGCAGTTTTCATTTAAAATGCCAAATGTTAAAAATAACGGCACCATACAGCAAGGTCTATGCCTATTAACATATAACATTACAAATATCGGCGCTTATTTTCACCTTTGAGTCCTAGGCCCGGAACTTCAAAATCAGCCTTGATCCTACGCAATTCGCTGCTTCCCCTGAGATTATCGCGGGTTCATCCATATATTCGGCCGGCCTCGCTATGGGACCAGTCTCTAGAAGAGCTGTTTTGGAGGAATCCTCGACAGCCTAGCTGCGATCACAGCAAGCAACCGCTGTGGTCATACAGAGGCCAAATTAGAATATCCTTGCCTTAGCGGCCTTTCTGGTATTATCAAGGTGAATCGGCTACTTGATCTTATGACAAGATTAGGAAGTATACTAGGTCAACTTGAAGTTGAGCTTCGTTACCCATTTAGTCAGCTGTTATCGGTCGAAAATCCATCAATAATTTTTTGACACAATCGCCAATGTTCATACATGTTTTGATAATCATGTCTACAAGAATAATCACAAAGACAGTCGTACTCTATTACCCCGTTGATGCCGAAGACCCATATGGGTCTTGGGATTTGAACAGATGACAGTGCCCGTCATTATCGTCGGCAGGTAAACATCTATATCAGTGTGGTTACGTTACTGGTTAAAGAGTCGTCTCAGTCAAAGCATGGCCGTTTCCATTTGGAAAAGCTTTAACGATGAAGCTAAGGTCCCACTACTTGGTGAAAAGTACTTTGGATATGAGCAGAGATGGCTTTAATAGTTGGCATCTACAGCTGGAATAGCTAAACCAAATATGTATATGTATCGGAGAAAGTTGTATAGCGCCACTCTTCCCAGATCTTGGCCCATTTTGGTCTTTGTTTTACAAGTCAAAGTGTGTACATAGCAGCTACCATGCCTTATTTTCCGTTGAACCATATTTCCCTTGCTCTCACGTTAAATAACATATGTGTGGCTCGCAATTGCCTACAGCCAATCACCGCACGAAAGCATACATGGCAAGCCGGGGTGGCCAACTGTATATATATTAGTGCCTTTCGGCTGGCTCGTTCTTCTTCACTTATTTCCCTTTTCTGGTACCCGTAGCCTCGCCACAACTGGCATGATCGATGGAAAGCGGAACAAAACAAAAGGTACTGCGTAATGGCACTTCCAATCGATACTTCTAAATTATGGGCTCAAAAGCATGATTGGGAATCTCACCGAGGAATCATCACAAAGCTTTACTGGGAGCAAGGCATGACATTGAAGGAGGTGATAAGTTTCATGCAACGAAAACATGAATTAATCGCTACGTACGTTATCCTAGCATTGCCTCAAGTCATGGCCTCTCAGTCTGCTAACGAGCACCAGTCCAAAAATGTATAAATCACGTTTGAAATCTTGGGGCTTAACAAAGAATTTGACCAGCGGTCAAGAAAAAGAATTGATGCATCAATCTGATCAGAGCATTCCTATACATCTTCCCATTATTAATGGGCGACGCATAGGTTCCAAAAGATTGAAAAGAAGAATCGATAACACCAATTCTACATTGAATCGCAAACACGCCTCTACACATTTATGCTCTCACAACCCATCATTATCTATCCTACCAATCTACAATGAAGCAGTCGAGATCTGTATTCAAGCAATAAAGACTTACACCCAAAGCTGTTTGGAGAAAGACGATTGGGACTTGCTAGCCACCGACTACAATTGGGTTCAAGACGCCTCTTTCATATGGTGGGTTAGGGCTGAGAGAACAGCTGGCTACCTTCGACAGAACCGAAATTACGATATTGATCTTCCGATACTCGGAGAAAGTTTCGACCGGTATAGGGTCTTGGTTAAATACCAACCTCCTTTCCTACCTATCGCAACGTTGCTTGTGATACAATGTTTATGGGGAATTAGAGATTCTCTAGCTCGGTCATTCCTTAGATATGTGGCAGAACTAAGTGAAATCTTGCTAGGCCCAGAGCGCTCTTTCACAAGTATTTGGCTCGCACTTGTTCCGCTGGACGAGACACAAATATGTTACAGCCTATCGGCTATGCTTTCGGCTTACTTGGAAACGATCAGAGGAAATGTTCAAACAAGCCACGTCAAGATACCTCGCCAAATCTTACTTCTATCCGGTTCGAATGATGTCTGAAAAGTTTATGGGAGAATCATTTATTGATAGAAGACAGGACTCTCAGGCGAATTATGTACGATAGTCTTTTTATGCAAGTAGTAATCATATTACTTCGCTTCCTCCAAAAAGAATTTGCAATTGTTCTTTGTTTAACATGGCGTCACTCTTCGCCATATCATGGTCATCTGTTCAAAAGATTACAGACCTAATGACTAGAGTCTACGAAAGTCACCAGATCTGCGGGTTGCTATCAATACACCCAACATTTGCTCAATCCTATCAGCTGCTACATAGGCACTTCTGTAGCATCGCGCATAACGATCGAAATTATCACATGGAGGAGTTCCTTCATGGTTGTCCTGCCTATATAGATATGATGATTCAAAGAAAGGACGAGGACCAGTTAATGAACTTCGAGATCCTACAGGCAGTAAGGCAACAACGACGGCCGCGTGAGGCTGCTTGCCGTACAACGGACTGTTTGAGTGAGGAATCGACCCGGTGTAACTTCAAGTGAGCAATCATTTGTGAAGGATATATCTCAAATCGCTGCTCGTAAATAATCCAGTCCTTATAAGGCTCTAATAAGGATTTGTGATTATCACCTTTCACTCAAGTGACCAAAATCTCGGTTACACCAGAATGGCCGTCCACTGATACAATAAAGTCAATGTCCCCCGCGACGCCATATGTTTTTGAATCAAACTATTTTTTTCTTGATTTACAGTGCCCAAGAAACGGAAAATTTGAGACATTCCCTTACCCAAGGTAAAAATGCAGAATCTCAGCTAGGCCCATGTTCCTCGAAAGGAGGCTTTACATATAATGAGTGGGCCACTAAACCTAGCATAGCGTCATTCAAACATGGCAAATATAATGTGCGCATCCAAGGACACTGGCGGCAACAAGTGCAGTACACCCACAACCACATGCAGTCTTTCCAGTGCAAGTGCTGGATTGCCATTGACACCCCCCTGAAACACAGTCTTTCGCCCGGTTTGTACAGCTCGACCCTTGCGAAGGCGGTGGTATAGTCGTATGGGTCATCGTTTGTCCCGCTTGAGTATCAGGAGAAGCAGCCATGTCAGCTACCCTCAAGTATCCTCTGTCTTCATTTGGTAAGTATAAATCCTCATATGGGCTAGGTGTTCTTACTGTTTCCATTATCAGTCATTTTTGTGACTGGTACTGAAGTGCATAAGATATGGAACAATGATTAAAAAGACTCTTTGTACACTGTTGGCGTTGTTGAGAGAGGTAGTGTTCTTAAGGGATTCTGCCTAGTTTATATAAAGATTGACCAAGATGAAAAAAACCAGCAATAAGAAAAGATTTTTCACTAGCAATGTACTTCTGTTAGTCTGAACATGCAGCCGGCTTATTCCACCATCTTCCACAAAAGGTCTCTGCTTGATACAGAGTTGAGACTTGCGCCGCGTCAACATGCCGGCTGTGAATTCAACCAACAGATTCGTTCACTCAATACTATAGGAGGACATACAAAACTACTCAACTACAGCCTAGGACAATATTCTCGGCGCAGAGATGAACCGGGCCATGCATTGAGCATTAGTGAGGTTGCATCCTCAAGATACATCAGGGGTTTCAACCAGCAGAATGTTCCAGGTCTCGTTAATTAGGTTGGCACTGGCCGAATATGCCCTATTGGACATGCACCTTGACGTTGACATTGTCGGAACAAGCTTCCGGCCAGCCTTTTAAAGTACCATTCGTCAGACTGGCTGTGATTGATTTTGGGCATTTATGCCTGCTGCGCCTCGTATGCAATGTAACTTGAAGCATGCCAACATGGGCAATTGAAGACGAGCCAATTGGGTTTGCAAGAATAGACTCTATTGGTGAGCTTCTCTGCATCCATTCCTAGCCGAAGTCCCACAAGCGTAAACTGCACGGATCGCGGCAGTGCTTCCAGCTGTTACAACGAGAAACATGGTTCATTACATGGATGATGATGATCGCTCATTAGCGACACCTCGGTCAATAGGTCTGCTGAACTCTAGGCAAGAATCCGAAGTGGCCCATGCAAATCTTCCATCCTTGTTGGACGCCTTGCATGACCTATCCTTGAAAAAGTCCGCTAATGGTCATATACTCACCTAGCTAACACCGAGAATGAGTTGGCCTATGTTATGAAAATGATTCGTGACACTCTGGCAAGGATCTAGTTGCAGGTGGCGTACGTCTCCCGGCATGCGGTAAGCTCTATCCTCGTTTCTAGACGCTGTAATTGGATTTGGTTAATCAAAATCCAGTAAACACCCTGTTCGCAATAAGCATATACTGACCTCAAGACAAATACTCAACCAGCCGGCGAAGGCGAGAACCAGTTTGGACAATAATCCCCTTGCAATAATTCGGCTAAGCCCGACTCTCGCGAGCCCTAAAGTTGGAGGTAACTTGCCGTCACGAAGCGTGTATCCTTTTTGGAAACGATTCGTAGCACAATGCACACAGGGCACCAAAACCAGCCTGGCAAGCTGTTGTCCTCCTAAAGTTTGTAGCGGCTGTTCTCCCTTTCAAGGTCTTGTTCTAACATACCGGGACGTTATATACATGGCAATATTTTATGTATCAGTCTTTGAGAATATTGTCATCCACCTTTGCATTACGTTTCTTCTTCCGAGACTCCTTGCTAAGAAATGTAATGGAAGACTTCGCAAAGGCAAGATATGACATTTAAAAACAGTGGGCCTATGTAGAAACGGGCTATGCATCCGTGCGTTATTCGAATTAGCGAGAACGTTTATGGATTAGCGGGTATCGCGAATTGGCCTTGTGGCCAGGTCCATAAGTCGGGATCGAAATAAAGCGTGCAGGGCGTGGTACTTAGATGCATCGTCGAGTTTAGCAGGGCAGCTTTCAAATGCCCCATAGTCAAATTCGTAATCAAGCTTATCTATGGGTACATTAGCGAGGTTGAGTTGGAGTGAGGTACTTAAGTACATACCGCCACAGCTACTTGGGATCAATGGATCGATCTGCGGAGACTAAATATGGCACTAGCTGTGGCACGAGGCATGGAACTAAATTCGCAGCCACATAACTTAATGTGGTTGTCGCTCCCGGCAATGGTTTAAATTAGTTGGAGTTGTGGCTGGAGCAAGTTAGCCACTCCATTTAATCTTTGGAGCTTGGCCACCTCGTCCCTGAAATCTTCCTCACTTCATGGGTGGATTGTGTCAAAGCCCCATACCACCTTCCAACACACAGTCGTTCGAAATTCTTGCTACTTCTTGAACTAGAACGATCTTCATGGCTCTCAGACTTTGCATCCCGGAATGTAGAAGATCTCCAGCCCATCCCCTCCATCCTCCAGTGTTTGAGATACCACTGAGAATCCAAATCGAAGGTCCGACGATAGCCATTGAGAGACTATTGCCAGCGATATCATGGCATACTAATGATGTTACCAATTTGGAGTTTCCACAACCGGCCGGCCCAGCACTTGCGAGCCTCGCCTTTCAAGCCATATATGGGCGACGACCAAAGGCTGATGATGTGGTTTTGCAAGATGAATATCTTGGCTGGATAGTGGAAAAACCATTAAGGTACGCAAACGTTGTCATCAATAGGCATTCTGTTTCTAACCATCATAAGTCGCATTGATTACTATGGTGTTACATTCGACCACCTCGTACCCGCGAACGAATGCGATCCGGAAGTATTACAGATTAACATCATCGAAACCGAGAATGACGGTGGTTTATATGCGAATACATGGTTACCATTCGTAGTTAATGTGAAAGAATTCGAAGGTCAGAAAGTTTTAGCTGTGCCAAGATGTTGTCAGAAAAGGAGGGGCACCCAAGATCGCGAGCGGGTGAATACTCTTGTATCAGAGAGGAGAGCTATGGCTGATCTCGCAATGACTTAATTATGAATGGTTCAGTTGTATAGTGTTGTGGTACTGGTCTACGGGCCATACGCTCGTCCGCCTAATCAGGTAACATCCACTTTCTTCATCCTGATCGCCGGCCTTTCTTTTTGACCATCAAGTCGATTTTGGAAACAGCCTTTTAGGTACCAGATTCCTTACAGTTTTTTCAGGGCCTGCCTCCTGTAAGCAAAATTCCCGAACGAACTAATTTGAGTTATTAGCGTAGCT
This sequence comes from Truncatella angustata, assembly GCF_020726525.1. Classification (NCBI taxonomy): domain Eukaryota; kingdom Fungi; phylum Ascomycota; class Sordariomycetes; order Amphisphaeriales; family Sporocadaceae; genus Truncatella; species Truncatella angustata. The sequence goes on along the minus strand of NW_025763382.1, from coordinate 7,678,817 downwards.
TCTCTCTGGATCCAAAGCAGGGCTGCTGTGGCTTGGAGTCCTCATGTGGCCTGGGCTCGTGGGTGTTGGGTGCTTAATGAGGGTGCATGACGCGCGTTGCATTCCACTGATGATGCGGCCTAGACAGGGACTGTGGGATCTTTCATGCATCTCGTGTCTTCTGGGAAGATGTGTGATTGAGCAGTGGCTTGAATATATGGATGCTGATCAGGTGAGTTCAGGAGACAACTTTGGTGCCACATGTTAGATCAAGATTATTGGAAGAGAAACTACGAGGAGTCAAAGCTTTACCTGGCTGGCCTTGAGCAGTACTCAAGGTGAAGCGGACTCGTCTCAAGGCTGAGACGTTTATATTGACTGAACGGTATACAGGCTAAGTTTTCCATAACGTTGTGAATAATTATTATTAAGCATAAATTGTGTCGCTTGCTGAGCTTAGGATATCCGCAACCCCTGGACATATAGACTATTCACAAGCTCATGTTATCCTTATCATGAAATATCCATTTAAACATTGGCCCAATTTCAAAATTCCATCATTTGGTATTCTGGAAACCTGATTGCGACCACAGTTCTAGTCTTCTTGCGCCACTCGGGCTCAGGATGAGGGTGGGGTGTTACAAGCCTGCGCGCCGCAATTGTAGGTCCACGTCCTACCGTTTCGGTAAGTAGGAAGACACGAACCTGGCTGAGGACAGCCGGTTTTATCGATTCTAGTCCCCTGGACGTGACCACAGCTGTAGTAGTCGGTAATGATTATGCACCTGAAAATATGTCAGTCAAGTTTGACTAACGCCTGTGGTTGCAGAGATATCGACACACATTTTTTATTTAGGGAGATTCGCAAGCGACAAAATCGACTGATGAAAGGAATGAGATGACTGTTTGTAGGAATTCAATCGAAGGACACAACGTTTGCAATACGCAAGGCCTCTTCGTGCAATCATTTATACATCTGTGTGCTTTAAAACGTCCTATTCACGGATGCTACCAAGGATGCCTCTCACTTTGGGATATGTACCTGATATATTTCCATAACGTGGTGGGTGACAAAACGCAACCCCCCTTGGCTTGAAGGGGTGACAAAACGCAACCCCCCTTGGCTTGAAGGGGTGACAAAGCGCAACCCCCCTGGCTTGAAGGGGTGACAAAGCGCAACCCCCCTGGCTTGAAGGGGGTGACAAAGCGCAACCCCTGGCTTGGAAGGCTGTAGGCAGCTGTAGGGTGCATTTTGAGAACTGTAGTGCACTGTGAAGCGCGCTTTTCACAGGATGATCGATCCGATTGGGCTAATGAAACCTCCACCCTCACATCAAATCAGCATAACACTAAGGCATCTTAGACCGAGTAGTCACTTTTTACAGGACTTTTCCTGTCGAATTATTCATGCGAACTGGATAGATTCACTACATGAACATCTGATAGTGTGTTGCACGGGACTAAGAACGGTTCCGAATATACTCCAACCTCCCAGCCGCATTAAGCTTAATCTCATTGTTAATATGGCATAATTGGGTTAGATCCACAAGTATGCTAGCTGCATACATGATAGCGATAAAGATGTATGACAAATGTTAAAACGGATCATGCTAGCGAAACCGTCCCGCGTTGTACAACATGTGACCCATTGTCTAGATAATTTCATATTGCTCCTGAGCTTGAATCCGATATCACTGTCCTCTATTGCTAAGAAATGCTGGGATACTCGATGTTTTTATTTAAAATTTGAAACTGTAGCACAGCGGCGAATGTGGTGGTAACATGATCTTGGAGTCGGTAAGCTCTTGTCAACCAGTTATTTCCTTAGGGTACAGACTTACCGAACTGATGAGTTGCGACGAAGAAGTTTCACCTGCTACTTTCCCTTTCCACCACAAGTACCGCAGATAGCGTTATCCTTCATTCCTGAGCCGCCGCATTCCTGACATCCCCCATTTGACATATCTTGTTTCTGTGCAATGGTCAAGAATGAGAGTTTGCTGGTAAATCCGTACGTTTTGAAGTAGTATGTTGATTGTATCGCAGCCCAATATTCGGGGCAAGTCGGATATTTATGGTGGGTGCTGATCAGATGACCTGGCCACTATTCTTTGTGGCCCAACTTTAATAGGTAACGCCCAAAGCTTTCCATCATTGGTTCCCTATCAATTCAACATCATCTCGCTCTTTCCATTCCCTTCTCCAATTGCATTAAGCATGGAGGTTATGGTAAAAGGCCATTTCAGTACACACCTACAATGCCAGACATGTTGGAAAACATTTTTGTTGAACAAGCACCTCATAGCACATCTTGATGAATACCATGTTAGTTCGGAGCCATTCACTATTTCAATTGCTAATAGCTAGTCTTAGTCTGAGGAAGATAGATTGAAGGCTGAGGAAGGACGACTAAAATTCGACCAACAGCGCATAGGCCTGCAACTGGAACAATGCCGATCGCATTCACTTCGAATCAACAGGTTATCAAACAACATTGCTACAGATGATGATGAGACTAGGCAGCCTCTGATTGCACGGTCATGTCCTGTTGCAGGCTGCGGCAAAGTCTTCCGCAGGAGAAGAGATCTTCGAATCCACTATGAGACGCGTGAGTCGTGACGTGTTGCTGCATGACATACCTGACAACTTTGCAAGCAGACATGTCCTGCTTGGAGCGCTGTGTTCTATGCGTAGTTTGCCCGAAAGATTTCACGCGTGCGAGCACCTTCATCAGACATTTCAAATCACACGAGAACGACGCCCGAAACAACGAACGAAAATACCGATATATGCTAGAAACGCGTAATGATTTACGTGCCCAGGCAGAGCAGGAGTTGGACCGACTGTTGCGGGAATCCAATTCAACCAGCTGTAGCATTGCCAGCCTGGGAAAGAGAGCTTTGATCGACACTGAAGAGGCCCTCTCCTCTAGCAAGAGACACAACATAGGCTCAAATGAGGTAGATGCGTTCCCGACTTTGCGTCTCAGTCAAGATCCCCTCAGTATGTACTTCGAGCCTAGCTATTGAAGCTACATCTAATGCTTATTGAAATAGTGCAGTCTACATACGGCCTCGACCAGTGTCCGCGCTCTTTCGCATTCACTGGCGACACCGTAGACTTGTTTGCTCCTCCCTTGTTCCACAATACCTTACAACAAGCCGACGTTCTCGATCCTCCCATTTTTGACCCAATACACATACAGCCTGGGACACATGTTCGTGTAGTAAATTCGATTCATATGCCCGAGGGTCTTGACAATTCAGAGATAGAATGGGCTTCATAGCTCTAGGCCGCACGGGCTGCTATTGACGGCAGTCCGCTATCTATGCAAAGATTACATGTAGCCAAACGTCTTTGTCTGATATGCTCGACACTTTCTGCGCCAAATCCGGAGCAAGACTCATTCTGCCCCATTTGGCAAGTATTTCCTGTGCGCCAAAGACGGCAGCGATAGGTGAGGAGTTTCTGAATTCGACACACGTTCGTGAATCGTGAACTGTTCTATATTCCTGGTCAGATAGCTCTGGTATACGAATAGCCTAACTCACATGCCGCCGTTTTCGAAACGAAGCAGTGTTCCCTCACTACAACCCGCCGCTTCGAGCGCAGCGAGCGGTACCTCAAATAAACCATTTGATGCGATGACCGAGGCAAGTGTATGTAGGTGTGAACGGCCGTAAAACACCACCTCGGATCCAGGCTTCCAAAGTAGACTCACGAAGACTTTCGCTTTCGACTCGCCTCCTTTCCTGAATTGAAAGATATGATCTCGGTCGCTCCGGAATTCTCGGTACCGTCCTACGGCGCACTTGGGTAGAAAAGTCTTGATCGGGCCAATTATGCGCTAGGAATTATTTCAATGAAATTCGACGTTGTTGCGACTTAGACATTGTACGTACCTGGTCACTTAGAAAGTTGAGATAGAGAAATTCCAACCCCTCTTCAGATAAACAAGGAAAACCTTTGCTTTGTTTCTCTTGTACCCGATCACCTACACTTGCATCCTGTATCCCGAAAAATCCGTAGTTGCATAGCGCGTCGCTCGCATCTCCCGTGGGGGTTTCGACTTCCGCCATCCACGGGAAGAGGATTGATCGTGACAAGTGGTGTTAACGCAAATGCTTGTGGCGAGTAGGGGAGCCAGGCCCCTCTCGCGAAATGCTTGGGGCGAGGAGGGGAACCAGACTGCTCCGACATAAGAAATGTATTTCGGATGATTTATGACCCGCGAATGAGCTAGTAGTGAGACGGAACGTCGCGTATCCGTTCTTAACGGAGTTTCCGCATAATCTACGGTTGTCTATTCAAACTCTATTGAGCGCGAGCTGGAGCCGGGGGATTCAAGGGGGGTGACAAAATTCAACCCTCCGCCCCCACCCCGGGAGTTTTTCGACACAGTGCTAATAGAACCATCTCTCACTCAACAGATCAAAGAGGTACGTAGAATTCCGAACAGGGTGACAGAATTCAACCCCCGGTGGAATGATACGTGAAATTGAAACCAAGTATCTGGTTCAACCCAAATTACCTATATCAATCTTACATGATTCGCTATTTGCTGGCAACGATGAAAGTGTAGCTCTGCGTGTATAGCGGCTGAGGTTTGTTGATAACGGTTCCTATACATTTGTGACGTGCGTGCTTTTAGCAAGCTACAGTCAGAGTACTGTACAATTTCTAGTACGTAGTATTTAGATGATTTCATTTTGGATAGTCAGAATATTCATCTGCGGTCACCTACCATGTATCTTAACCGAGTCTATCATGCAAAATGTATGAATGTTAGCTGCATTTTAAAAACTTACATGGGCTGGGATAGCCCTTGTGTTGTGGAAACTTCCGGTTTTATGCATATCTAAAATTGTGAGTTGTCGAGCTATAGCTCTTGTAGTAATACACATCATGCACTGAACTAGTACTGCTCCGCATGAAGCGGGAGTAATCACAGTAGGGATAAATGTCATTATTGCGCTCTGTAGATCTAGGATTAAGCGTACTAGCCTTTTCTATGACCGTGTATACATGCGTCCTGTCGATCAGCCAGCTAGACCTCGAACGTGTTGTCACTGAACGTCCTCTAGTCTGAAATTGGCATTATCTACGTAGCTGCGCTTGGCAGTTCTATAATAGAAGAAGACATATGTATAAATATATCCCTTCATATTGGTAGACTGGGTGAACCCTTCAGTAGCTAATCCTACAACATCTCAGTCAAATCTTCATTGTGATTCTCTTGGTCAATCTGATCCCTGGATCTGCCATATTTTCAAAGACTTTAGTTTAACGCAATTGTCTAAGCCAACCATTGATTAAGTCACTAGGTAAATGAACATGATTGCTGCCTTGTTTCTTTTCTCCAACCTTCCCTTCATCATTTCGTTAAATATCTAGACCAGTGCAGCTGTTAATTTATGAAAAGTTACCTTGAATTTCACGTATATTTACTACTATGTTTACTGCAAACCAAAATAGCAGCAATCCGCCGCCGCCACCACCACCACCACCACCGACGCCAGAAATCGGCTCAGGTGGCGATCCAGGGGTTAAGAAATAAAATTTAATTCTGTAGTAAGCTTGGAAGAATAGCCTCGTGGTTTCGACTAACATTCTCATAGTTTGTCGTCTGACAATAGACATGCACTTATCGGCTTTTTCTTATTTTTAGTTGAATTTGCATTCTTGATCGTTACCATATCTATGTTAAGAGCTCCGCCGAAATGAACAAGAGCTCGAGAGACGCGTGGATTTATTTTCTTCTTTCTTTTTCAATGGCAAAAAATCACACTACAATCAAGCAACAATTTGGTTTGGTATGACAATAATATCCGTTGTCATTTACTTAGGGATTGCTGCCAGCTGCTGGCAGATGAGTGCGTATCGGTGTTTATTTTTTCCGTTAATGCCTGAAGAAGCGAAGATTGTCGATGTTGGGGTCTTCAGCATACAATCACCTTGACGATAGGATCGGTGCCCAATGTTTCAGCATGATCTAGCTCTTGAAAATGGTTTATGATTTAAAGTCCAAAATCTTTCGATAATTTTTCACAACTCTATTATGGTTTACGAGTGTTCAAAATGCATAATCTTGTCGTGCCAGTCGAATCGGAGCTCCCAACTATTGATTTCGAAGCTAGTAGCTACGGAAATGACGCTTGGAGCAAAATCAAATTTGAAGACCCAAATGTTACGGACGACAAGACCACGATGTACCAACTAGTACGGTCTCCTTTAGATACGGACATTGAAAATCTGATTGAAGAAGAACTCGTTTGTCCCCCTTGGCTATACTCATCTACCCGATCTTACCTTTCATAGCGCGAACGGATCACAAAATGGGCCGGAGGTTCATATGAATATAGAGCCCGTGGTACCAGGCTTTATGGTTGGACGAAAGGTTGGAGCAGCGTGTTCCTTGTCTTTTTGCCAGTAAACAACGTTGACGAGGTTGAGCTGTACACGACGGCCAACAATGGGCAAGTTGTGTGGAGGAAAATTTCATGGTGTAGTAAGTCTTACATTATATTGGAGAGCGAAGATGATATAGTCGGAAATCGGCAGAATGATGTCATGGAGTTCTACATGTTTCGTGCTTGGAAAAAGAACGTACCCAGTGTAGCAAGTCGCGATTTGAGCGGACAGGCACAGGAATCGGAGACACCAAAAGAACAGAGACAGGTTGGTGAGGTTCAGGATGCATAGAGTCAAACGAGTCGGACGTACAGATATTTTGGTTAGCTTAATGCAAAAGGTAGACTATGTAGTCCCATGTCTTGTCTCATAGTCACCATGATTTTCTAACACGAGATCATTAAGATCGTAGCCCGAGATGACGCCGCCGCTGCCGATGCCGTCCAAACTTATTAGGATAGGATCTTGCCGTGCCGTTACCCAATCCCAATCCATTAACATTCCCAATTGGCTAGCCTGCTGGAAGCTCTGTGAGGATTCTTCATCCCCTGGAACCCATGGATCATTAATTGCGGAGGTGATGCCCGACCGACTTTCAATAGAGCCAGATACCTGGAATTCTTGTTCGTGGAATACCATGTGGCTGGTTCTCGCTGAAGTTGGCTCCATAAGATTCTGCTGACCGGGGTGGTGCGTAGTTGGTGGGCTGACATGTGCAGTCGCTGCCACTAGGAGGTCTATAGTGCCCATTCCTGTCGAACACCAGCTTCTCGTACCCGTCGACGGGTGCTCGCCGTTATTTGTCTCTGAGGGACATGTTCGCCGAGGCGCATCACCAACAGCTTCGGATCCGTGGTCTTGAGTATTTCCTGTCATGCCGTCATCTCTTTTGTCCGCACTATTTTCCGGAATAGCTCCTGGCACGTGAGACTTTCCACCTGTGACCTGTGCTCCCGGGTACGTAAGAGTGATGTGTAGCAAACCCCCCTCTCGCTTGATTGCCCGGCCTGCTCTCTCTCCTTTTTCCAAAGCGAGGAGCTTCGACAAAGGGAATCGTCCACAAAGCAACCCAAGGTCCGCGATTCTGGTGGCGTGGTCATCGATAGCAGACTGGACGTCAAGGTATGCGAATTTGTCAAGACCGATCATAGTGCAGGTATCGGAACAGCTATGGCACCTTTAGCTTAAACATATGCGAGAGGATTCAATTTACCTTTGGTTTGTCACACAACTAATGAACCAGGCTGGATTCGTTACGAGCGTATCTTCCGGAATTGTGATCTGTATTTCCTTACCGTCTAGTAAAGCATTGATTGATGTCAGCACTTCAGGGAAGTGATGCCGGGTAAACTTTGTACACTCTGATCCCTTGAACTTCAATTCTGTAAAGGTCAGCGACTCATGAACCGTAATGCTCCCATCTTACATCTTCGTACCTCCAAAGCCATCGAATACAAATAGTGCACAAACACCCCATACTGGTTCCAGACTGTTCACAAGCGCAGCCATAACCTCACAAAACCTCGCTTTCTTCTGGGCATACTGTTCTTCGTCGCAGTTGCCCCTATCCGGATGCTTTTCATCAAGGCCCCGAAAATAGAGCCTTATATAGCGACTAAAGATGTTTGCACGCCATGAATCCGATTCCAATATTGCACCATGAGCCTCGAGTAAATCCGCCAGATCTGTGCGTGATCTTTTTGTGAGGATTTGTTGTTGGTATTGGGATAGGTTTGCCCCGATGTTTGCTTCAGCGATCGATCCAAAGCTCCTTTTTGACTTATTCCTCGATTTTGGCGTTTTACCCACTGTATCGTGAGTCTGTCCTAGCTCCACCAAGCCTTTCTCGACCATTGCGGCGCATCTTTTTACGAACACGGTTTTCGCTTCATCGGGATTGCTGACAGCCTTTTGAATGCAACCCTTGGTCGTTAATTTGACCCGATGTGCGCCGTGGATCCTTTGTCGCTTGCCTCCTCCATTATCCTTTTCAGCGCCTTCAGCTTCAGTGCTAGGTGCGTTATTGTCTGTCATAGAAATGTGCTCTGATGGTAATGTCTCCGTGTCGTTGAGGTGACTATGCTCCTGGGTCCCTTCCCAACTCTCGCAAGGAATATCGTGCAACTCGCTTCGTACTTGACGCGGCTGTCTAATGTTGAATCAGTGTCCAGTGAATACCCTAAGCTGCATTTTGCCTACTTATTATAAATCCAGTAGCCTTCCCCCACCTCCCCGTTGTATAATTGCTTCACAAACTCAAAAATCTGTCCATCGGTAATTGCTGTCTCGTGACAACACGAAATGGAGAAGATACGGCACTCATAGAATGGCTTCGAGTTATTGTCTCTGTAAAAAGGCTCTTTCTGAATGGTTAAAATCTCGGCATGTTTCTTGTGAGCCAGACGATAACGTTGAAGATTACCACTTCGTGATAGTGGCAGCATGATTGAAATGAATCCATTATGTCCGGTCACTGTCATCGTTCGCTTTGGGTTGTGGACAATGACACTGGAGAACAAACAAAAATCGGGGGCAGTCGCCGATAACCCCTGCAGACATTTTGCGAAAAATGTCTGCAGGGATCAACCTAAATTCCTAGTCAAGCTAACAGGAGTTTCAGCAAATGCTCCATAATTCAACAGTTTAATGCAGGCTTCGTCTGCGGCTTGGTCTGTTTATTGCTTTCTACGGCCCACTTGTTCATGTCGTTGAGATAGATCTTGACAACCAACCAGCCACTTCTCGTAATCGTTTCGCCCTCCACCTCGGTAGATATGGACACCAGTAGCAAAGTTGTCAATCAAGAGGATGCTATACGACCATTGTGAACTCATATCGAGCAAAGCCTGGAACACTACACAACGATCTTATATTATGCACCCCAAGTTACGGCCATGTTGGAGATTTTCTTTCCTTGTTTGATAAAGCGCACATGTCTGCATTCGCAAGTCCTTGCGCTAAGGGTATCGAGTCGCAGTTCTGACGTGACTTTGGAGAGTACCTCTAGAGTCAATGCCTTGGAAGGACAAATTACAAATGCAGACACTCATGCACCTTCAATTTGCCCGGTGGATTTGTTGCCTTGCCAGTCTGTCTTTCTTGCACAGTTTGTCTCCCTTGGTCTTCCATTCAGCTCACTGAGATGAATTCGCCTGTCTACAACAGCCACGTCGTCGGCGCGTCCGTCGCATATGGGGCTATCGTAGCCTTTCAAGCTATATGCTGTGGATTGAAGCTCTACCTTGCCCTACGCACCCCATTTGACCATTTTTTCTGGGTCTTCGCCTGTTTGAGTCACAGCCTTCTATTCTTCCTCTTTTTTCTAAACTTAACAGTGCTTGCTGATATCCCACCCACCTTACTTGCCATAGTGGCTTACACCAGCATTTGTGCTAGCGCTCTGCAAATAGGGTTGAGCTGGGTACTGTCCACTAGGGGGAAGCGAGACTGGCTCAAAGCCCACGATGATTTGGTACGTGCGACCAATCCACTCCCATGTAATCCTAACTAAGATCGCAACGGAGTTGTCTAAGACCTATTCATGCGCCCTGGAGACTTCCCTCAAAGTGAGGCTATGGCGGGGCAGCGGTTTGAGTGCCAAGTTCAAGAGCTTGGAATCTACTTTCCTCTCGCCTCGAACCACGCAGCTGGACGCAGTCTTAGACGACGGGATTTCCTATGTTCAAACATCAGAGGTGAGTAAGCTTGTTGTCGATAGTTCGCCAGTCACTGACACTTGATAGGTAACTGCAATCGAGCATGTACCTAGCGAGTTGTTCGAGGAGCCAGCACGTAACGAAACGTGGACAAACTGCCTTATCCTAATTCATGATTTCGAAGCCTTCCGAGCGATCTTTGATGAAACCCCTCAACTTCATATTGTCGGAATAACTGGGCGGAGACACCATTCTGAGAAATATGTTGTTGCCATATGTAATGGATGCTTGGCCTGGCTCGATAGAATCAACTTCCCGTTATTGCGAGTATCCGATCATCACTGGAATCCAAGCCAGCGTGAGATCGATGTGTACGGTGCTTCCGACGCAGCCAAGAGAGCTCAACAACGATTTCTCCAACACGTCACAGGGGTGGTCTACTCGGCAACACACGTGAAGAGTCTCTACCAATATTATGAGAATAATATCTACAACGATTCTTTGCGAGCAGCAGTCAGGTGGCCCTTCTTCAGACGCGACTTCCAGGTTTGTCCCTATACACCATCTCTGGTTTCAGCCGCTGATGGCCTCTAGAACTCCCGTGCTGGGGTCAGAAGAAGATTTTTGCAGTACTGTGTTTTTGTTGCCCTTCATTCTCTTGAAGACTTAAAACATGCTAACGACCATGAGATGGTTGGAAGAGACCAGGAAAGCTGGTCTCGGTTTTTCGAACGTTTGTGTATGAGAAGGTCCGAACAGCTAGCGTTGGACCCGTTGGCCGAGATGCAGACTGTGTCGCTTCTCCAAGGAATTTTGGAAGCAGCTTCTGACGAGATCAGTCACCCTGCACCGACATTCGACACGAGGTACTCGGCCAAGCAGAATATTGAAATGATCTGTACTTTGTTGGATTGCGATATGGAGTCAGGACTTGCTTCAATTGGAAACATCGAAGAAGAAATACTGACGCAGACTCTACTAAGATGTACAATCTTCGCAGGCCTTGACAAGATCGACGTCATGGGATTCAAGGAGCAGATGTGCATGTATGTGCCAATTGGATATCCCGACGTGGATGGCCTTCCGGCTCATCTAGTTCAAACGATCTCGCACGATACAGTCAATGCCACACGAGCCAACATGTAAGAGCAGGATTCCCGAACCGCTTCATGCCCATTTACTGATACACGGCAGTTCTTATATCTATCGTCTCGCGCCATCATTACAGAAGCCTGAGAATGACATGCTCGTGGTGTTATGCTTCTGCTCGTTATCTGATACGGTCGACCCTGCGATTAGCGAATGGGTCAACTCATCAGAAGGCACTAAATTTTACCATCGGACAATAGGTGGCTGTCAGAATAAGGAGGCATTTGGACAAATGTGTTTAAGGATACTCGCCTTACTCAGCTTCCAGAAGATGCTTTCTTGCCGGATACACACGACGTCAGAACCAACTCATAGTTCTTACCTATATGATTTCTGCAAGCTTTTGGACGGCGAGACGCTTAATAACACCCAAACCGTCATGGAGAGAATGGCTCTTTCCCTTAAACGACGGATGGACAAGGAAAACTCTGATGGTATCCGTGATCTTTTCCGTGCGGTCACGGAAGTTCCGCTTCATATTTGTGATGGACAATCGGACGAATACTGGACATGTAGATTGGAGTGGGAGTCATATCATCAGGATGCTTTGCATGCGACGATGGCATCAGTCCAGATGATTCAGGTGCAGATGGAGGAATAGTGCATATAGGAAGATGAGATGTGGTGATACGCTGTACGATACAGTTTAGTCATGGTGCCAGATGGGCGCTTCTATTTGTTATTTCCGTGTTCTCCCTTTAGCAAAATGTCTGTGTATTTGCGACGAGACACGTACCGGAAGCAATCCCGAGTTAGATTCAATGGTGCGACATTCTGACTAATAAAAGAAAGTATGGTAATTGTGAATGCACTGTTTGGAATCTCGTAGCAACGGGTGGCGTCTCTTAGGAAACGGAGCGCATGCGTAAAGCAATGCACTGGCCTCTCACAATTGTGAATATCAAAACGGAGAGTTGTGTACACGAGTATCATGCTACCCGTGCTGATCTATGCCCCATACTCTCCGTAGTTCATCATGTCTTATAATTTCTGCACTATCACCTCACGCCATTGGTCTGATACATCCTGGCTCTGGATGAGACGTTCTTGGCCGGAACCTTTATGCTATCGAAAAAGAAACTTGCTCTAGACGTCAATATCGATTCGTCTAGAGTACGTCAAAGCCTGGCTAATACAGATATATCTGCATGGTACGTCGCCCAGCTCATAGCATGCTGCAAATGCCTGCTTGTTGCCTTCTTTACACTCGCTGCCTCGTGCTTCGTCGTTTGCCCAAATCTCAGCTTCAATCTCTCCATCATGGCTACCCCTCTCGTTTCGCTCGTTTGTTTAGAAGTCTTTTGTCTATTATATCTCCTAGTTATTTGCTTTCTGTTTCTCCGGCCGTACCCGAAGCCCGCCAATGCGAGATCGTGCTCAAGCCTGCTAGGCGTAAGTATTTTATTCACCATCGCCTACATGGTGATTGCTGGCATACTATTCGCATTTGTCTCAACACGCCTGTTGGCATGGGCTGCTTTTATAACTCCGCTGGAGGTAAGTTAGGACTGATAATCAACCGAGCAGTTCTGATGAGTCAAGTCTCTTTATATCATATATGAGCCGCCCAAGCTATGTATTTTTTCGACAACGACAGCATGGGCGCTGATTGGTACCTTTGCTCTCTTCTTGGAGTGCGTCGGTATGCTGCTTGTATTCCAATTCGACTTATGGCCCCAGGTCGCCACGATTGTATTTCATGCCTTGTGGATTGCAATATGGAGATTTGACAGCGACTCTGCTTGGTACCGAGGTCTGCATGGTGTATTCCCCTTGCTGCAAGCACTGTCTATCATCCCCCTTGTGTTAGGTCACCAAGAAGCTTGTACCAGCGTAAGTCGAATGTGAATTCACGAAGACTAGCACTGATTCCTTTAGACTCTCCAATGCTTATTGATCTTGAGCACGCTACACCATTGGACCGTTTCTCGTCGACATATTGACGAGACTTTGTCGCTTCACTCTACACACTTTTCGACTCCAACTTTCGGACAAGTATCGCGATCGGCTCATGCGCATATATCTATACTCCATAACAACCTCGGCAACGAAGCGACCTGGGCTGAGGAAGCGTTAGGTAAACCAGTTGACCGTGAAAACTGGCTATGGTCTTACCTGAAAGTCAAGGTGGGCAGACAGCCGCCAGATATGAAGCGATACTACTACATGGACATACCTGTCCATGATGAAATCCAAGTTTTGGATTTCTGGGATATTGGAGATAATCACGGGCAGAGTGAAGTAGTGAAAGGTCGTTGGTGGACAAGGCTGGATGGTGTCTTGTTGCTTTTTACACAGGAGCAACCTCTCTACAACTTTCAAGTTTTGCACAGAAAAGGAGTCTTTGGAACAGCGCAGATATTCTTAGTTGAGACCAAAACACCAAAAGGTCCCTCTGCCCGGCACAATGCAGAGGTGATCGCAAGGTCTAATGGTTGGCATTTCATGAAAGAGTATCACCCAGATAGCAAGGCACTACTCACGAGAATTGCCCATAGTGTTCGGTCAAAGAGACTGCAGCACAGAGAAACATAGTTAAATTCATGGGTTAGAGCATGAGAAGCGCCATTGTTTTCATTTACATGGGCAAGATTTGCTCGCTCCCTAAATCCACCTCCAGTCGCCATCAGAACAATGCAATTCTGTTACAATCGTGTAGAGTTCTGACGGGCAGCCCCTGTTGCTTCTTTTCCCATGGTAACAATTGTTAAGCCCTGGGAGATGACCAGTGGCTGTTTCGTTTATGTCATAGCTGAAGCCAGTGTCTGGATTGCTTCCACATCGGGAGTGCCACTCGGATGTGACTCAGGATATCCGAAGCTAGTAGGCGCCCAGACTACTGACCGCGCATGCTGATTATGTATATCAATAACGAGTAGCCACTACACTCCTTCGTCTTTTTCGAACCAATAACTTTCCCAACCTTGCTCATTGCATTTTTGGGATCTAGCGATGGAGCCATGGATTCACATTGGACAGGGACTATTAAACCCACTGGTTACAGCAACAACTGCCCCCGCATGGAAGTTCTGTTATGTCCATATTGGTCACCCACTAAGCAACCGTCTCACCCAACATCTTGGCCCTGAACAATTCCACTTTGTTGGCGAGATCCACGATCAATTATACCAGTTCGCCGTGAGATCCTGCGACCTCCTTGGCTATTCAGAGTGCATCGGCGACCCAAGTTGGCCTGTGCAAGCATTATCTCTGCCAGCATATCGAAGCTCTGCGTTATCAGGAATCGTTGCGCACGGCCGGTGCCTAGGAGAACTCTATCGCCAACACTGTAACTACAGTTATGCGAGTGCTCAGATTGAGATCATGATTTTATTGGACGATCTTAAGGTGAGCAGGCATGTGGTCCATAGGTCTCGCAGTTACTAATGATGACGGAGACATCACCAACGACTGTACGAAGGGAGTTTGCGAGATGCGTAGTTCAAGCTGCATCCCTAGTTGACCCCATTTTCGATCATAATATCGCGTTTAGCGCAACGATCGCCGAATGGCGGCTTCATCACCACGCGTGGCAACTAGCTGATGGAACGGCTGAAGACCATTGTTTCATCAGTGTGTTACGCGATGTGTTGGTCCAGGCAGGGGGGAGAAGTGATGCGTGGCATGGGACATGGTTTCACGACGACCAAATCACCACAGCGATGCGCTTGGCATGCCTCCGGTCACTTTTGGGGTGGCATGGCGAATTTCAAGGCGTTGAGCTCGATACAGTTCAGCGCTTATGGTTTTTACAGTCTTTTAGTGCATTCGAGAACACACGGACGACATCAGTAGATGATGTTAAACGCCAGGATAAAAATCTACGAAAACTTCTAACAAGTACCGAAATTGTAAGGTCTTGACTAGCTATCGATATACGTGCTGACTTCGATAGGACCTACCAGTCATCGTACTTTTAGACCAGCCGTGGTCAAGCTACGTCAAATTCAAGTTTTTCATCATTGTGGAATGTAAGCGGTGGGATATCCCTGACGTGGAACTGTATCTGTCCTGGAAAACAAATTTTTCGCCATCATCGGCCTTGCTTAGATTCCTGTCAACAGAGCTAGGAAAAGAGTTGTTCTTTGAGCGGCCCCGAAAACGGATTACGAAGGGATCTTCTGCAGTGGACATTGCATTGAATCTGTTACCCGTGACTTGGTATTCTTACTATACACATATAGACCGCACAGGTGAGAGAATGGAGCCACAAAAAACATGTGTTTCGAACGGGCCGGTGCTGACATGGTGAAAAAGGACGCTTTCCGCCTTTCGGCCGGATGCTCATATCCCTGGCAAGAGTCTCCAAATTGCCTGATTGTGTCACAAAGATTATCCATGCTATTTGCGACTTAACTGATTTACAAACAACACAATGCGACAGAGAACTCGATGATTACTGGAGAAAATATCTTTCACTGAGTAAGCTACAACAAGTCACCACGGCATGATATGTAGGAGAGCGAGTGCGGTTGGCCGAGCAGTCATTGATTGGCGTCAGCGCGACAAGCGTCACGCCAGCTGTCAACGACATTTAGAGGCAATGGATATACGTGCTGGGAATAACAAATAGGATAGGCGATGAAAAGCATAGACCCTAGTGTAGAATATGAGTTGTGGATGCTGAAGTCAAGAACGTCATTCGACGCGATCCAAAAAGTAGCACAGGCTGACCCATCTGTGGCGGGAAAAACTGAGTATCTCAGCTATCTACGCTGGACCTATGAGTAACTGCAGGTTTGGAATCAACCTGTCACTCATAGAAAGAGGCCAAAAGGAAATCAAATATGCCTTCACTATTCAGTTTCACACCAAGGAAATGGCGACACTTGACACAAGTCCCGCAACGGACGATGCACCTTTTCAGTATCATGTCAAGTTGAATTAATACTTGAATGCCACCCCCTAAAATAATTGCCCCTCCTGAAATCGAGTAGATTCATCTCTCTTCCACTTATAAAATCAAACTGAGATGTGCGATTATACCCAGGTAAAGCCCTCCATCTCTGTCGCGATCTACCGTCTGACAGCAACCAGGTTCAATACTGCTGCGACCATTTCCGGTTTCGCGTGCAGCGTTGGTGTCCCAGTTATGGAAGGACGCACAAGGTCTGCCCTCCCAATATCACAGCAGCTGAATATCGGTATGCAAATATATCTACTTAGGTTCATACAAATTATACTAATTCTTTCTTCAGGTCAGACGAATTATGCAGTGAGTACAATGTAGTGTTTCTGAAGGAGCTACTCACCATTGTTCAGGTGATTGTCGGCCCTACTCACTGTCTACCTGGGAATGGATGATTAAAAGAAGCAATTGACGGGCCCCACATGTATGATCCAGCGTCCTTGATGCATCTCGTACATAACATAGCTTATATGCCCATTCGTTCGAGGGATAAAAGCAAGGAAGTCCCAAGCGAGCCCACCATTCTCATGAAAGACCTAGTCTATGCCTTACGCTAGAATTTGAAAACGTATTTAACAAGTTGCTCTCTTACTCGGGAGTGAACATTTTGAACTTTATTGTGTATTTAGTCAAAGTACCTTCTCAAGACCACCAGTCTTAACAACCCACTCTACTAACGAGCACTTGAAATCCTACTACAATGGTAATCTCTACTAATCTCGTGCTATTTAATGCATAAAGTAATTAATCTGTGACAGGAAGATAAAATCAACAAAGATGGCACAAACAATAAGGCGATGATTCTCGTCGCTGATCTTGAGGCAAGTAGCGACTGATAGCTTTAGGAAAGCCTATAGACTAACTTGAAAAAAGGCTTCAGAACTCAGTGTCCAACAGAGTTTCATTGATCATCTGGTTCAAGTCGCGTTGTACATGAACTCTCAAGCAGACAAACTTGAAGGCGTCGATATTAAATGGGTCAAGAACCGTTTGAAAAATTATGTGGTGCATTTGGTAGATTCTGAGTCGCCCCCAAGTCAAGAATTGGGCCTGTTGCAGCTTGACTTCCTTTGTCGCGTCTTTGTGTCTGCGGGTGGTGATGGGGAGTCCCTTTTCTACTCTGAGCCATCACCTGGATTGACCTCGAAGCCTGTCCAGAAGGCAGAGGCGATGGCATCATTTCTAAAATTAGAGAAATGGACTGCCAAAGCCGAAAATCTTGTCTTGATGAGAGAGCAAGGCTCAAGTGTCTACGAGCTCTGTCTCGGGTTTCACTCCCTCGAAGACTTTCCGACTCCAACCAAAATAAGCTACTCTCCACATCTTCAGTTCCACAGGGCGCCAACTAGCAGCAATTGGGGAGTGCTGTTGATAATTGGAGGTGCATACGAAAAGATAACGCCAGATGGCCGGCAGAAGGATGGTGACGATCCTGCAGCATTTCTTACAGCATGCGGTTACAACGCGTGGGTGCTACACAGTTATCCTTGTGCGCAAAACAGCAAGACTCCTTTGGGCTCTGCTCCTCAGGAGTGTGTTCGGAATGCGATCAATACGATCAAAAGCGGACACCCAGAAATCAGGCTAGGAGTCTGGGGATGGTCATCTGGTGGCCATCTGGCTACTACTATTGACGTACCAGTGGAATTCACCATTCTGGCGTATCCTGTCATATCGATGAAACATGACATTGCGCATGAAAGGTCGCTACATAATCTGCTTGGGCTACAAGCTACAGATGATGAAAGATCCTCAATGTCAGCTGAAAATCATGTCACAGCGCAGACGTCGATTACGTATATGTACCATACTTGGGAAGATGATCAAGTCCTGGTTGAGCATACATTTCGATATGCGAACGCTCTTGCTAGTCAAAATCGGCCGTTCAAGTTGGTGATCGTGCCAGAGGGTAAGCATGGAGCTCCGACTGTTTACGATCTTCTTGGGGTACCAGAGTTTCTTCGTGACGTGCAGCAAGCGAAAATTGATGTACAACCTGGTTTTGATTTCTCGCAATTCCGCCAGAAAGTGGAACAGGGAAGCTTCGTTAATTTTCAGAACTACACAGCCACGTAGATTCCTCACATTTAGCAATGGTCACTCAAAGCACACGAAATATGGTTTAGTACTTTCTTTCAATTCAATGTCAGAGAGGAAAGTGATCTGATAACAAGAGTCAATATGTTTATTGATGCATTCATTCGCTCTGATATTCATGACCCGCATCTTTGCATTACTTTACTAGATCGTCTGGTCATTACACACCAAGAAGCGCAGCTTCCTCACGCATTGCATCGACATCACCAGAAGCTTTGTCAGGCAATCTCCGGATGCATAGAATCAGCATGCGATTGGTCTAGGACACACGCCCTTTGCCTAGCTTGAACCAACGAGCACCTTAGGACTGGTGCCATCAATGCTGTCCTCGTTTATGCAGTAGCCCCCAACAAAAGCCAATATCGCTGATGACACTCTACAGTCTCGTGCAAAGTACTCACAGCCATTGTCTGACACAATGCCACAACAGTCGGTGAGGGGCATCGCGATGCAAGCCCCGATTGTGAGGTCTCCAATCATGTTGCTACCGTGCAGTATTGGCCGTTTTACTCCATATCCTCGTTGCTTTTCATCTAGATGCCGCATGGATCGTTCGGCACCGAGTTGTCAACTTTATGCATGCCAACGAATGAAGAAACTTGGTAATTCTCCGATACAGTCATGGTTATTATAGAGGTAAGCTCCCTGTCAGAACATTGACGAGGAGTGGTCTTTAAGTTCCTGCCTTCTTACGCGCCATCTTCTTCAGTGCTTTTTTGTAAAATCGAACAGGAGTTATTGTCCCTACTTCATTTTCAACATTACTTTCTCACGCTTTACCTACTACAGTTACTGTTAACTATGGATGACCCTGGTTTACTCCCCTTTTATCAGAGAATATACGAGGAATACTGCAATCCGGCAGGAAGCCCGGCTTTGAAACAGGAGAAAGAAACGGTAAATGCAGACCCGAACCCAAGGATGTAGGGGAGAAAGTAATCATGAAAAGTTGCCCATGTCCAGCTCCGTCAACTCACCGATGAGCAAAGAGTCTGACCCGAAACGAGCAGATCAGAGTAAAGAGATGCAGTGTGGAGAGAATCACTATGGCAAGGGAGATTCAGGAAAGGCTTGAGCCGGTGCTGGTCATAAACAGTGTTTTAGGGTTGCTTTTTCTTCCTCTTCGATGAGCTGGAACTCGTGAGATGTGGTTTTCTTTCCTTTGGCAGAATTATTAGCAATCAATTTGAATCAGATCTTTTTTTCTTTCCTAGGATCCTTGTTTCCACTTGTAGCATCTCGTAGCTGCTCACTTCGTACTTTCACATAAGCATGTAACCCTCTTCGGCAGGTCGTTCACGGTTATTAAGCCCGGCACTACGTGAGGATGTGAATGAACATATGTGATAGACATCTAGTGAATCTGACACAAGTCTAGGCGTTGTGGCGAACTCCTTGCATACTGCAAGTTTTATTATTGGTTAGGGCAAGCATCTCCTCAGCCAAGATACTTGGCTGAAAAGCATGGCTGTCCGTGTTTATTTCACAAGGCCCTACTAGCGAGGTGACATGTTCATTCCGTAATGGTAACAAACCCGCAGGTCTTTGACCAATAAATTTCATATCTACAGCTATTTATTATTTACCGGCAGGCAGATTAAGATACGGACTTGCAGGCGTGGATAGCCTTTTTGAGGTACGAAGAATCAGGGTTCTTCATTTCAAGCGGCAAACCCCGCGCGTCATTTTCTGACAAGGTCTCCGTATGCATCTTCCTCCCTTGGAGATTTCTTGGAATGATATTGTGTACGTTGTGTACTATTGTCACATTGTCTCTGCATAAGTATAAGCGATCGTGAGGTTGTATAAGACATTGATATACGATGTGTAGTTTTTAGAGATGATTTCATGTAGATTAGCCTATCGGATCTTCTCTGGCTACATCCGGAGCAAACACTGTCCTCATAGCCGCTGATTCTCAATTTCACAAGTTCCGAGAATGAGCAACCCCATTTGGCTGGTTAGAGATTAGTCCACCCTCATAGCATCGCAGAGTATCTTCGGCTAAGCCTGAGATTCGCTGTGATGAACAATCCACACACTACTGCACGCAAGTGATGATGCAAGCAACTTGTCACATAATCGCTGACCCCACCCCACGTACAGTGATAGCATAATGGTATCCCTAAAGTATCAGAATCGTACTCATTTCGCTGTTCATTTCCATTCTCAGTATAACACAAGAATGGAACACATGAAAAAGAAATTCGTATTAAGCCGTCCTTCAGCTTTTTTGAAGCTTTAGGTGGCTAGGGTCGCAATGCTACATTCAAGGAATATGAGTACTAGTGGTGTCAGCGAGCCTCTTCATGATCGGGTGACTTTTGTTGGAATCCATTAGAACGAAAACATCTACAGGAGATGCAAAACCAACGGTGGTAAAGCATATTATTTCGCCAACCGAAACAAACAACGATAATGAGATACATCACAACCACTAGATTATTCCAGGCCATTTGTATGTTAAAGTACAGTTTTAAACCTAGTCGACTCATGTTGAATGAGACGACACTTCTCCTTATCCTTCTTGCCTTTGCGAACATTAACGCCACCACCACGGAAGTCTAAACCATGACCATATTCCTGGCTTCTCAACTCTGTCTTCTGCTTTCCCCCCGATATCCTCAACTCTGTCTCCTGATTTCTCATCGATAATCTCGAGTTCGGAGTCCGAATCAGAGTCCGAATCAGAGACCAAAACAGAGCCAGGGTTCGATGTACCAGGAGTAGTTTGCTGACGCAGTAGGGGACCCGGCACTTGAGCGAATCCGGAGGAAGGTGGCGGACCAGGCATAGGGCGCCTGGGTTGACAATTGCCTAGCCAAGCGGAAGGAGCTATTTGAGTATATGGAACAGTCCTAATAAGCGTCAAGTATATGAGAGATAGTTGATTGACTGTGCAATCGACATGTAGAGGTGGCCTCATTAAGCGAACTGCTAACGCTCGAGCTGCGACTTGAAAGAGTTCAAACAAATCTGCGTCGGGATTGTACTTTTCGTTTCCGAGATTGGGCAGCTTGATGCGGAGCTCCTCGATGCTGTTAGTCAGACCTTTCGCGGCTAAGACAGCTATGGTAAAATTGTTGCCCGGGAGCTTCCAGCATGCGGCGACTCGACGCGCAAGGGCGTTCACATCATTTTCGACAACGTGGTCCGTAGTGTGGCTCACATGGGATTCTTGGTTGGATAGAGCATTGAGACGAGCTTCGACATTTGAACTTTTAATCAAGCTGGTAATGTGTCTGTTACGAGCCCGCTCCAAATTTGCAACGCCCATGTAGATAGAATTCCACGAAGAGGTTCTGAAGGCATCACCCTCTGCTATTGACGTGGACATTTTCCGTTGATTGAAAATTGATATTGGGAAATGTGGTGTTAGACAAGCGCAAATTCTAAAGCACCCCTTTCCAGAAAATAAAACATATGGGAGAGGTCCAGCTAAATATGGAAGAGGACCCAGAAATCAATACAAACGATCAGGCTGCGTACAAGACACTCACCGAACAAGTAATGAGGCGGATACAGGAGACTACTAACGTACACAACTATTAACATCGAATTATGCCCGTGTTAGGCCGTCTGTATACTAAAAGGTACTTGAGAGACCGGGGAGCCCCCTATTGGGGTGTGTCTTCACGAGGCTGGTGTGCTCCAGAGTCGAATTCCAGTAAACCAATCTATCTATCTTGCCAAGAATGTGACTCTATTTTATGCGGATAGCAAAATGTATATGGTACGAATCGCGAGGTGCATAAACGGAATTTGGCTCGTCAATGGCCTCCAAAGCATGCTTTTTTAGTTATCTGGGCCGATTCCAGCGGTACATAGCCGTGTGCGAAGTCTTGTAGCGGATACTTCTTCTGCTTCCCTGACTAGCTGCGGCCCATCAAGACCATGTACAATCAGGGATTACTCACCCTAGAATGGAACAACGCATCAATTATACATACTGACTGGAATAGATTTAATGCACAAATATCCCAAACTAGGATCTCACCGAAACCTTTGCAGTAGACAAGCATGATAGCGGCATAATCAATTACACCATGATGATCAAGCAAGTTGATACCTGACCTTCCCACTAAACTCAATCAGAAGCTTTTTATCAAGCTTATGTGAAGCATCTCTGGTTGCAAGAAGGTTCAGTAACTTCTTTCGTTGATCTAGGCCCAACAAACCATCAGGGGTCCTTGACCGAAATTGGAGCACTGCATCGACTATGCATGCTATTGATATATTTAATCAATCACAGTTAAACGGAACAGGGCTCTCTCCGAAGCTTCCGACCACTAATAGCAGAACCCTGCGCTCAGCTGATTTAGTCGGGCTATGGGATGCGCAACGTGGAACCGGTCAATCTCGCTAGAACTCTGGCAGGCGCCTGAATATGCAGCCTGTGGTTCGCAACTTTAGTTCCGGGTGCATTCCTCAATTGCAATCCCCGTTCCTTCCTTTGTGCCTCTTCCCATTTGATCACATCTTGTGACCTTTCAAGTGCCCTAGGACTATCGCTCGCCCAGTTCAGTCCCCAGCTCTTCTAGCAGTATCATTGTGTTCCTAAGTCTACACTTATCGTTCTTCAGAGGCATCATTACCGAGTCTTAGCCATGGGTGGTCCAACAGATGACGACATTGCCTCACCACCGCCTGAGGATGGTGTTGAGAGGTTAGCTATGTTCTCTCATCCACAAATCATTATTTTGGCTAACCCTGAAGGAAAGCAACCCCAGAACTGATGTCGAGAGAATCGAAGGCCATGAGAAGAATGCCGAAGCGGTCATTTCATCGGATCAAGATAGTGCAGAGGCCCATACTGGCTTAAACGCTGTGGATAACGCTGTTGTCCCTATCGATAGAGTTTTCGTGGTTACGGTTGCTCCGTCCCGCACTCCACCCCCCAACAAAAGAAGCGAAGAGAACTATCGCACACATCACAGGTACCCAATATACCGGGAATCCCCATGGATGAACCCTTCCTCGGCTCGGCGGCGTATTCCTCGAACACAAAGATTGATCTACGAGCCTTGGGCTGGTATAGTCTCTGAGCAACAAGTGGTCGCTGAGGTCCGAGGCGTATTCGCCGGCTTGGGCATGCTCGAGTCCAAATGCAAAGAAGTAGACACCAAAGATACCATGTACCCACATGGTGTCATGGATTTCCTGGAAGTAATGCCCGATTCTACTTTAGTGTGGCTTCAACGTAACGGCATCGATCCGGCGGAAGTCCTTTTCGACGCTATGACGGCTTGGTTGGACAACATGAACGAATATGTACAGGAAGGAGGCCAGCAGCTTTCATGTCCGAAAGTAATCGCAAATTCGGCTGCTGTTTTTAACGCAGTCCCCCTAGAGTCGGCAGCTCTCAAGGAAGCCAACGCTCAACCGGCCAACCATGCTTCCACTGATGACGCTCTCCAGACTGGTTGCAGTGTCACTGTTGATACACGCGACCCAGGTTTCTGCGCCGTGCCCATTCCCGCGCTAAAGGAAGATTCAACTAGTATTCTCATCGCCAAAGAGTATCTACCCGCATTCTTGGTGGCTCAAGAATTGTGGGCCGAAGAAGTTGGGTCACCCGACTACGATAGTCTAGTCTCAACCACTACGAGATTGATTGGCCAACAAGGTCGTAAGGACGTGCTGGTAGAAGGATTTCACTCGACGGTGGGACGCGCACTGGTTGATGCTGTAAAAGAGGCACTTAAGCGGGCAGATCACAACGCCGCTGAGACTGCCAGACGTCAAGCTGAAGAAAAAACAAAAGCGGAGGCTAAGGCGAATAGGCAGGCAGTAGCCCGAGCAAAGGATACAGCTATAAGCGAGCCGCTGCTTATATGTAAGCCATTTGGCTTGGATACGGTGCAACAGAAGGCGACCAAGGGGGAGAGTGAAAACGACACTTTTGAAATTGCGCCCAGCCACGTCGCCGAAGAGCGCAAACCGAATAAGGCTGTTCTAACAACAGAGGAGGCTCCCGGAACATGTTGTTACGAACACTCTGCTATCCAAGCGGATTCTGCAAGCGATGCCAGCCCTGAAAAGCAGCCTGCTATTGCCAATACTCCTCAGAACACCGGTGCTGAAGGACACGCAGGAGGATGGATCAAGCGTATTGGAGAATGGTCCTACATAGCCGTTCGCGGCGGGTGGATGAGAAGCTACAACGATGAACAATATCAGGCTCTAATTACCCTGCACCGCGCCCTGCTACATGAGCATTATGACTTCTTCTTTGCATCCCAACAGCATCCTTCCGCTCCGGCGGCACTCAAATACCTTGCAGAAGAGTATTCCATGGAGGCAAGGCTATGGCAGCACGTTGTACACTCCCTCTTTGAGAAGTTTAGCCACCGACTACCTACGTCTCTCGAGTACATGAAGGCTCTGGCCCTCATGTCATACACCATGTTCGGACTGTTTGAGGAGACCGTCGCGGCATCTCGCCTGACCTGGATTGAATATCAAGCGGATGTGGCTCGTTTAAGGTACGTGATGATCGATCACAAGCTAGCCTGGTTCCCAAAAGTGTCGCGAGGTTTAGCGCTAATAAAATCTAGAATGTCCATCGAAGACGACGCTCTTGAACGGCTGCGCTGGAAGGAGATATCAAAGGAGTTGTTAATACGAGCACATGAATACAAAGAAAACTACGCCATCGGTCGCTTCTATCATCATATTGCCGCTTTAAGCCAGCCGGATTATCTGTTGCAGTTTTTCTACTACTTAAAATCCCTTAATGTCAAGCAGCCTTTCTTTGACACCCACAGTTCTCTTCTCACCCTTATCGGAATCTTCGTGACCCCGTCGAACAAGGAGTCTACGATTGAAGCACAACACCTCTCTCAGGATGAGACTAACTTGTTCACGGCCGTCTCCTGCCTGATCCTCATTGCGGAGAGTCCCAGTTTGCTTGCCAAATACGGCTACCACGGTCAGAAGGTGACGCATTTGCGTACCTTTGACGAGGCACTGGCCAAAATTGCCGGACTTCCAGATCATACCACGGGTCACCCGTCTGTAGTCGAGTGTATTGCGCAGCGCCGGTTTACATGTCCTGGCGAGGTCGTGGCACAACGCTCTGCGCGTGCTGAACGCTACACTGTTCGCCCTAGGTAAGTAAATCTCTCCATATGGCCACTGCGTTTCCTTTAACGAGATATAGCCCCGAGCTCGCCCTCATGTTATGCCAGTTGCTATTTTTGGATCCTTATTATGGCGACGAACAATGCTTAGTAACGACAGCTTGGGCCCAGGACCTCGCGGAATCCAGATGGTCCGCTGATATCGCAGTCCATAACCAAGGAGATGGCGATTTTACAGTAGTTGACAGGGCGGCCAGCCTGCTTGGAGTCGTTGTTACTAGCGTCCTGACTCAGCCAGACACACAGGACCTCAAGTTTTGGGAGTTTGTCCACGTGCTCCTGATCTTCATGCGCGCCCTCCAAGCTCGGCCAAAGCTGAAGGCACGCTGCGGTTACGCATTCCACCCAGAGCTCTTAGCGCCGCTGCTTAACGTGCTCCTGCGTCATTTTGAGAAAAAGGGAGGCAGCGATTGGAAGTCAATATTCCAACCGGAATTTCCTGTTATGTTCTCAACCCTCAACAAGCAAGACCAACCAGGAGATTACGGCAGAAGTAATAGATACGCTGACTGGGAGGTCTATGTGCTCGAGCAGAGGGAAAAGGCCAAGCGACTCGAGACTGAAGCACCCACAGCTGCAACTGTGCCTGATGTGGAAACATCTGTCGCCACTGTTATAACCCAGCACCGTAACGAGCTTGAAATCAACGCGAAGAAAGTTGGAACTGACAGTGCCAACACTGATTCTGCCGAGACAAAATTCGGCCAAACTACCAAGAAAGAGCTCAAAATCGAAGTCCCTCCGCACAAACACGTCGTATCCAAGGTCAGCTTAGGTAATGAGGGATGCAGCGGGGAACGGCTCTACACGTGCCCACTTCCAGAGGATTTCGTGATTCGTGGGTTTTCCTTCGCCAGAAGTACACCTTGTCCCCCTCAGCCGGAGGAAAGCCCAAGCGAAGAGCAGCTTAAGAAGCAGACGGCGAGGGAGAAATGGATGAAAGAGGGTCTTGCCCGTCGAACCCTGACGCAAACCAGATTAAATAACAGGAATAGGAAGCAGCAGCAAAAAAAATGGAAGCGTGCCGAGCGAGAGGCGGCAAAATGCTCCGAAGCTGACAGAGAGAATGCTCTAGCGGAGACCACCAAAGACACAATCTCGGCCAGTGAACCTGCCTCTGAAGTTTCCATAGACGTGTTCGAGGCCACTGATTTGGCTTTGCTGAATACGAAGGACATTACTGCCGAGGATTCCATGTACGAGCCAATTAGTACACAAAAAGACTGCGAGATGTCAGTTAGTGAAGTGGAAATCGGGTGTCCCGAGTACACGGGGGTCAGCGAGATTTTCGAGCAGGAAGACTTCCTACCAAACGACACAAGCGTGAGAACTACCTCCGAGAAAGCAGAGCAAAAAGTTGTCGACGAAGTCACTCTCCCTGATTATATTGAAGATGCAGAGACAGAAAAGGTTTCTCTTGATTTTGATCCATATTTCTTCCCAATGGGCTATTTCGACAATTCTAAATTCGACGACGCAGAAAAAGTAGTGCGCCATGAGTCCGTCCAAGACGTCGACACTGTTCACTACCGCGAAGTCCGAATCCTGTGGATTTCGATGATGCTAACAGGGATAATGGACAACGAATCTAGCTTCTTCTCTCGCGCTTCCGACACGGACGGCCATGCTATTTTGAGTGTATACGGAGGCTTGTCTGCGCTAGAGCCCGAGTTCGATGCCAAGATGCCAGTACGCGTAACGCACGAGGGAGGCGTCGAGGTCGTTTATGTCGACCCCACACTCTTGGAGCAAAAGACGAAAGTAATGAAGGGGCGAAACCGTGTAGCCAACCAAGACGGGCAAACCCATAGAAACGTCCCAACTACCAATGGGGTTGTGGTCCCAGATCAAAGGAGTCCTAAGGATGGCAAGGAAACCTACGAAACGCTATACATATCGTCAAGGCGACCGAGGACATCCCGCTAGTGAGCCAGCCTAAAGACGCAGTCGAGCAGCCAAACGAGCCCGCCTACCAAGCTGGCACCAACGTGCCACAGAAGACTGTCACTCCTTGGATGATTGTTTTGCCCGAAGATTACGACAGGATCTCGATTCGGAAGAGAAAAATGTGGACGAGGGGTTCATGCTTAGGGGCCGGACCTAGTAGTGACCCCCAAGGTATCCGGCACCGGAGCACAGCTGACCGGAATAGCACTTACCATGTTTACCGCGGAGATCGCCAAGAAGAGAAAAGGGGGCCAAACATCTATATAGGCCGAAGAGGAGCAAGGTATTGTGTGGAAATTGAAGGAGGCTTAGAAGGGGGACGATACTTGGGAGTGGTTTACTAAGGAAAGTTTGAAAAGTGTTCAAAATTTTGGAAGACCTGAGAATGAGGAATCTGTGAGATATAGCCTTAAGGTACCTATAATGAATACAACTCCATGCTTCTGCACTTTCTACTCATAATCTGACGCCGACGTTGATCTTGATATCAGAGAGCAGTAATCCGCCATAATAGTAGTCAACATAGGTGAAAGTCGGCTGGTGGATCTTGCAACAATAATGGCCAAGGATGGGTCGGATATTAGAGAGCCATTTGATGGACAACGAGGATACAAGATATACTCATGCTCGAATATTATGTATTTATTGCTATTGGTATTATGTTTCATTCTCCAAGGCCTTCTCAGTATTTGGCAGTAAGAATCGAGGGCAGACCCCCTGTGTTTTACTGTAAACAAAGTCTATCTTTCATCCCCATGTTTTCAGACTCGGGCTGACCTTCGTTGTCTTGCTCGAAATACATCTTATTCGATCTCGAGTAGGTTTCAGTCGTCCTCTACAGCGCGATAAGACTGTACTATATTCTGAATATCTTCAAGTGAGAAGCCTTTGAAGTTCCGCCGTTCTCGTACGATCCTGTAGGCAGACTTTTGGTAGACTCTTGAACTCTGTGGAACTCCTCGTTACATGTCTCGAAACAAACTCTGGACTCTCCGGTCTCATCGAACTCGACGGAGTTCCCACGCGTCCGGATATTCAAGTTTGATACTAATATACGTGAGGAAGGTATGTGGCTGTCGAGGTCGTAAACATGGAGACGAATATTTCTAAAAAATGCTTGCGGCATAATGTCGCCCGATTTGAGCCACTCCAGCGCACGCTTGTCAAATACAGCCACGCCGGACATATGGTTATCGCAGTATAGCGAAAATTGCTTTCGCATTATATCAGGGCCACGAGTTCGTTCCAGATATTTCCACCCAGTAGGCATGACGCCTACGCGCCACGGTGCAAGTATACAAGCAGTTTCAATGGAGAAGATACTTCGTTGAAAGAAGACTGGGATAGCTTCTTGCCGAATCATCTGGACGTGGAATAGTTTCGGTATCTACAAGACATCAGCACTTCCCGCCAGTTATTTAATAAAGGAAAACTCATAGAAAGTTCACCATTAGTCTATATGATACTTTACGCGCCAGATTCCGAATAGGTTCTTCGTCTTCCATATGGAACATATAGATACGTTCTCGTAGCTCTTGGGGTAGGTCGAATAGTCGAAATGAGCCGTCATTAGAACATGATCGGGCGTGCATTATGACCATATCGTACTCAGTGATCAACATATAAACTGAATCAACTGTCTGTTCACGATGAGACCAAACGATATGCGCTACTTTAATGGTAAGTAACTGCGCAACGCGACTTCCGTGTAATCATGCTTGTTATCATGATCCTCAAGTTTAAAATCCGCAAGCGCCGGCTTGCCAAGCAACAGGGATTATCGAGGACCAATATCTGTGATCCGGCTAAAATTTGGTTTGCGCATTTCACCCAGAAATGTTCATGGAACGAAGCCCGGCCTCATGTTCCGTTCCCAAAGATTTGAAGTGGGTCATCGTCTCGGCGGCAAACACCCCGGAGCTTCGCCTTGATTTAAGCTTCTCGAAGATCCCTCACCGGACGGACTCTGTGCGTATCCGTGTCCACCCTTTGCAAGTCCTTTTCACAGAAAACGATCAGCTTTCTTTTCCTTTTCACAGATATGGGGTACTCATCAGATCACGAAAATTCCAATGCATCACTGCATCTTGAGTTGGAGACTGGAAGCCAAAAGAGTTTATTTATTGACTTAACGGAACCAGCACCTCGATGTAACCAATGTAATGGAACGATGACGGAAAACGGGACTTTCTTTCTCACAGATTGTGGATGCGTTAGTACTACCTCAACTCGGACAGTTTCTGTAAAAATTAATGGTTGCAGTCTACATGTGGTTATTGTGCCAATACAACTACCATGGAAGGCCGATGCCATCAACATGACCTAGGCAATCTGTGGCTCAGCCAAAAGATTAAGCGCCTCTACTGTACGGACGATTGTAGTATCTGTTATCTTGAAAAAAGAACAGCCAACCCTCATAAAGCGGTGTGGTAAGTCGATCTGCATAGAAGCTAATACAACGAGGGAACTTAACTAAACGCAGGCCATGTATTCTGCGGCAATTGTCTCTTTCATGCATTAAGCATGCAACCGATATTGCAGGCAGCGTACGGAACCGTGTTGGCGTTCAGGTGTCCCACATGCCAAGCACAGCTCTCCGATAACGTCCGGGAAGAGTTGATAGTGTTGGAGTTGAATGACATGGGTCGGGAGGTGGGAAGCATAAAAAATCTATGAGCACATACTGGAGGAGTAGGAGTGGATCACCCATTTGCAACTCACAAGTTGTTGTTGTTGGAGACGTTGCGGGTTCAGATTTCACTGGATACGGATTTAGTTCACTGACCTGTATCTAAAACAAGGCTTACTAGTGTGTTTGTTTATTTTGAATAAGCGCGCACTTTGCACTAGCTTTTAACGTTGCTGAAGCTCAAATCACCGGCACGTTCCCCGAGTTCTTTTGCTACGCGTGTGGCGACGTGCTGCACAGTCGAGGTACCTAGATGTAGTCGATAGTGCATACACGAAAGTGATAGTCTTAGCCTTGCCCAGATCTTGGCTTAGCGTGGTCATTTGCCACGGACGAATGCCTGAAAACGGTTTTAGACTTGATTGTTGACCCACCTCCGAACCATTCTGTCGGGAAGCCGATACGCACGAATCCTGGTGGCATTGCCGGGCCGGTCAAATACGAGGTCAAAGCCCTGGCTTGACAGCTGGGAAATACCATTTGCCCAAGGATCAGCTGAAAACAGGTTTTATTGTAAACTAGATTGAGTGGTAGCATGCACTCTTACGGTGAAATGTCTTGTAGGATTGAATCCTTGTCAGCGATAATAGCAGCGATAAGCGTCTTCGCGCCAACCAGTACTCGTGACGCAAAATAGCTTGTCAAAATGACTTGTCAAAATGCACGGGATCGTATGGATTCAGGAGAATTTTATTTCCGAAAATGGGTTATTCACATCCCATCGGTAATCATTTCCGCTAAAAGTCGCGCGCGGCGTTGGTAACTTGGAAGTGGCAGATATTGGCGGCGCTAGAGGCTTTTCACAGATTTTAAGCACTGTTTGCCAACAAGACTACCCTTTGGCACCAACACAACAAATTCGCTTGGCAACTGCATTCGCGGTTGGATTTTTAACTACCCTCTATTCCGTGAAGTGCAGGGTATGAAGGCGCACTAGATCTGCAAGGTCGACCTTTGGAGACTGCTTGAAGGATTTTTCGATATCACAGTGATCTGCCTGCATTAGGCTGGTGAATCTGCGGTGAATGTGTTGGCCATGGCCACCATGCAAGAACTTAGCTACTAAGCGCCCGCATCCACCTCGACGTATACAACTTCGAGGCATGGTCGTATGTCACCGCGCTTGATGCATGTACGTACTCGTTAGACGACTCATCTTGCCGATTGAGAACCATTTCGCCGCGCATCTGTCCTCGAAGGGCTTAATACAGCAACATCCTGCGCTAGGAGCGCGTTAATGCGCACATACTGTGACCAAATAGGTATGGAGTAGAAACACGAGTTGATTGTGAACTACGGTGCCGGGAAATTAATGCAACCACCTCGACAGTATGCCGACGTGTCCAATGATGCTTTACAATGAATTACTCCCATTTATCACCCTCCGGACTCCCCGATCACTACATTTTCGCGCTAAGCTTTTGTGTTCCGACACGCGCCACACTCTTTTCCAGGATTGAGCAACAGTGTCTTTGGATAGGGGTGATTGCGTCTCGGGCCTCCTAATTGGGCAAGAATTGACACCCTTTCAATCCGATGAGGGTATTCGGTACTGCGTCTCCACAGAACATCTACACCTGTAATATTGTGTAACTTTTCAGTCAGGACCTACAGGATTCTGCTCCTGGACTACTTCACAAATTGGAAATTTGGAGGTCAGATAGCTACCTCGAGCCTCCCCAGTACGCAGTCATAGTCAACAGAAGATGGCCTGTAGCAAATCGACAGCCAAGGATGGCGGCTATAGCGCAACAGTACAAAGCGTCAACAACTCCAGTAAATGGGACCAGAGCGCTATGAGCTCGTCAGATAGGAGACGTTGGTAGTTTCCACGATTTTGAGTAACAGAAGGTATGTGATAAGACCTGTCTCACTAGGTAGCACTATATAACATTTCAAATCAAAGCTCTTCCGCGTGCTCTAAAAGCCCTGGTGACAGGCTCGTGACTCTCCACTCAATTTCACGTAAACTAAGTATACCCAATTCTTCCGCAAGATCGGTACTAAGAGACTGTTCGTACCTCTGTTTGCTGCCTGTGTGTCCTTTTCGTATGAAAATGACAAATATAACAGAGTAGCTACGCCAGCATACCTCAATACCGTCCAAGGCACCTTTTTGCACCTGAAGCTTTAGTATCTGATCATAGGAGAGCAAAAGGTTAAGATCCCGAGCTATGTGTCCTAAACCTGCCTTGTAACTCGACTGAGCCCATACCTTCGTAATGGCAAAGGATAGACTAGATTCAGGAGCTCCCCATTTGTGTTGCAAGAGCGGCAACAAGTCAACCATCTCGTCGTGAGATGCCCATGGGTTGATGGTGACAATTAAGTTTCTGCTTACGTTTGGGTTTGTGAGATACAGCCCAATATCCTCTAGATCCACCATATGAGTGCTTCTTGTTGCATATGATTGGTAGTATGGAAAGAACTCGGCGTAGATGAACCAATTCACTAGTACAACGCACATAAGACCAGTGATACGCGGCTTTCTTGTCCGAAGCCAACGTGGCGCGCCTGGAAAACGTTTTGGTCCCATATATCGAAGCTGTATAGGAGCCTTTGAAGTTTCTGAAACAATTTTGTATACCATGTGGCGAATTTCTATCCTTAAGTCAGCACATATATATAAAACGAATAATTATTGTATTTACCTGGCGGCAGATTACAAAACCGAAACGATTCTGGGCATTGGCGCTTTTGGCTATCCGACAGCGTGGGTCGGTTGGCAGACACACGACCCAGACTGTCCATGTTGCTCTCAGCTGATCTCTGCGTGGCACTTTGTTTAGCCAAAGGCTTAATCTCTGAGCATTTGCAGAAAAACCAAGCTTGGTATGGATGGTGGCAAGTCCGAATGAGAAAAGATGAGGTATGTGGAGGATATCATGGGGATTGACTCACTTTAAACAGTTCCTGCACCCGACTACAGGTTTTAGCTTGAAAAAGGAGCAAGCCGCCTTACCCCAATCGCGTCTGTGTAATAGTCACCGCCCAGGACTAAAATTAACATAACTTCAAGTATAAGGTGGATATGAATTTCTGGTCTGGCGCTTCTGGTTGTTGGCTGGCATTGCCTTGCACCCAATTCAGAACCGAGACACTGTCCCCTGCGCCAGACTGATTCCCGGCTAAGAAGTTGCAAACCGAATGATCCCTCGGCGCATGGTATAAGCGCCCTTGCTCATAGTCATCCAATCATCGCTATCTTCGGTACATAAGCTATGAGCGCTTTCCCCCCGTCTCCGATGGTATTTGCACCCACCGACCCGGGGACCCATAATAACCGCACGTTCCTTCCGTTAACCCCGCTCGGCCGCGCTATAGGTGATCCGTTGCCGTGATTTCTCTTGAACCCATTAGCTATATAAAGGTCGCCTATCCCGTTAAACCGTGTTGTAATTTTTCGAACGAAAGCTTTTCCGTACACTCAAAGTCAAAACTTGCTCTAAGATGTCACTCCCACCTTTGCAGCACGATGATTCTGATACATCGTCTCTATCGCCACTCTCCCCAATAACTCCTTCATTCACCCGCTCTTCTTTTGACCCAAGGTGGCATTGTCCCTACGTGTTCCAGACGATTCCATACGAAGACACTACCGCCCTACTGAATCACTATCGCGAAGCAGCTCATTACTGGCAGCGTGCGTATATAGAGGTCTGTTCCGAAGTCTCTATTCTCACGGAAAACCTAAAGGTCGTTAAGAACGAATGTAAGCCGGAGTTTCAGGTTATAAAAAAAGTAAGTTTGGCTATATTGTGCTAGTCAGGTGCATATTAAATTAACTGAATCAGGCGGAGGAAAAGACTATGCTACCACCGCGAAGCCCGAAAACACCGCTCGCGATGCACCTTGATTTAGTAACACCAATGGAACCAGCATGGTTAAAATAGAAGATATATATTAACGCAAGGCAAGGTGCCCGACGCTCTTCTATAGGCTTGATCATGGCTAGTATATAGATATTCTCGTTCGCTTAACATTTTTCGAAGGAATTCAAGTAACTTTACGCTTACCATTCTATGTAAAGTATGAAATCCAATCCTTGGTAAATACATTCATTCCTTCACTGATGTTGACTGGATTATACCATCGAGTATAATCCTTTTTCTGGGATCTCATGAATTATAATGCTCCCAGTGATCCCGAGGCTAGGATCATTGCCTAGGCTGTGACCCTTTCTTGCCACCTGTCGGCGGCTGCCTTCCCCACCGTCATGGGCCTTGCCCTTCTTGGTCCGTGGGGTCCTGTCGTACTTAGTCGCCGTCATTTCTCTCCTGCGCTGGCAAGGGTCTTGTTTGTTCGTAACATTTATATAGCTACCAGGACGCACAGTACCATTGTGGGTGTTATAATATTAATACACGTTCGTCTAAGTTAAGTATTAAAACACCATGTATCGATACTTTGAAAACTAGCATTCATGTTGCACGAATAATCCTTGCCAATCACCCCAGCTTGCATTCTGGTACTTACGCTCGGACAAAGCTAGCCCCGTCTTTTATTAATACTCCACCTCTCCTCCATTCTCCATGCTCCAATTTTTATCCTTTATCCTCCATCTTTAATCCTCAGTCTTCAATCCTCAGTCTTCAGTCTTCAACCATCAATCCTCAAACCTCAGTCTTCAGTCTACAGTCTACAGTCTACAGTCTACAGTCTTCAGTCTTCAGTCATCAATCCTCAGTCTTCAGTCTTCAGTCTTCAGTCTTCAATCCTCAGTCCTCAATCCTCAGTCATCAATCCTCATTCTTCAGTCTTCAGTCTACAATCCTCAGTCTTCAGTCTTCAACCATCAATCCTCAAACCTCAGTCTTCAGTCTACAGTCTACAGTCTACAGTCTACAGTCTTCAGTCTTCAGTCATCAATCCTCAGTCTTCAGTCTTCAGTCTTCAGTCTTCAATCCTCAGTCCTCAATCCTCAGTCATCAATCCTCATTCTTCAGTCTTCAGTCTACAATCCTCAGTCTTCAGTCCTCAATCCTCAGTCTACAATCCTCAATCCTCAGTCTTCAATCCTCAGTCTCAGTCTACAGTCTACAGTCTTCAGTCTTCAGTCCTCAGTCTTCAGTCCTCAGTCTACAATCCTCAATCCTCAGTCTTCAATCCTCAGTCCTCAATCCTCAGTCTTCAGTCTACAGTCTTCAGTCTTCAATCCTCAGTCTTCAGTCTTCAGTCTTCAGTCTTCAGTCCTCAGTCTTCAGTCCTCAGTCTTCAGTCTTCAATCCTCAGTCCTCAATCCTCAGTCTTCAGTCTACAGTCTTCAGTCTTCAATCCTCAGTCTACAGTCTTCAGTCCTCAGTCTTCAGTCTTCAGTCATCAATCCTCACTCTTTGATGAGAATGCGAGAGTTTGATTTTCATTATAGCCCTTTTATTGCTCTTGGGCTTGATGCGGAACAAAAATACTCTGAGAAGGACATCACGAAGGCTTTCAGACAAGCATCCCTGCATTGCCATCCAGACAGACGGCGTATAGTCGATATAAAACTAGACAGATGGCCTACTATTACTCATTTGAAAGACTCCACAGAGTATGTTACCGGCCTACTCAATCGCGACTTAAATGCCCTCCGCATCCCACCAGATCGATTTTTGCTTTTTCCTATAGCATTCGATCCTAGACACCCACTTGGGGATGCAAAGGTCTATCCTCTTACTGAAAAGCCAGGGTTTGTCTCTTGCGAGGAGTGCTATATGCCTATGCCGGAGGCAATGCTCAACGACCACCTATCATCCCACGGCTTTCAAATGTGTTTTTTTTGCGACGCACGAATCAAACTTGAGCATTACGAAATGCATTATCTCCAGTGTAACCAGAAGTGCAAGTGCAATGGTGTCAAGGACATGAAGGAACATGTTGCAGAAAGACATATCTGCCCGTACTGTGCAAAAGGACGTCTTAAAGCATCGACCATGGTACACCACATGGAGGTGTACCATAATTGCTCTTGTCAGTCAGAAGGGTTTCGGGAGGATCACATCAGCTCCGAGCATATGTGTTGCGGAGAATATCATGATGACCTCAAACAGCATTTCTGGGACTGTCACCTTTGCGATTGTCCTGAGGTCAAAGGGTCCGAATTGGAGCACCATTACCAGCATGTTTTATCATGCCATCGCTGCGATTTATGCTTCGCCTATGCTTCGGACCTTGAACTGCATCAGGATCGCAATCATACATGCCCCCCTTGCGATATGGTATATCAGGATCGGGCTAAGCATATTGCTATATACCACTTTTGCACGAGTTGCGCAACGTACTGCGATGATGTTGAAGACCATGCTGCCACTGCACATTATTGCCGTTACTGTCGTGAAACCAGCTGTGACATAGCTGCACATATCGAAACAAATCACATCTGTCCGCAGTGTGAGTTGGAACTGTCAGATCTTCAGCATCATATGGCCGAACATTGCCCACTTCCGTTCTGTAAAGTTTTTTCCAGTGACGCGGATAAAATACTCTTTCATTTGCAAAGCACGCATTTGCTTCAACTCTGTCCAGATTGTCAACCCATGACGACCCAACGAGACGCCTTTTCGCAGCATCTGATGACGCATGAGTCGGCCCCATGTCCCGAATGCGACACCATGATTTATCGAGAAGAACTTCAACGTCACGTCGAAAAGACTCATCGGTGGCGAAAATGTATTACATGTCCAGATTTGGAATCTGAATATGCTAAGGAACATTTCAAAAACTTTCACGCGAAGGAAAATTGCCCCCAATGTGATGTTCAGTTCTATGCAGTGGATCTGGAGAAACACTTGGTAGAAAACCACAATTGGAAGCATTGCCACTTCTGCGGAGCAGTCAATGAAGCGTCCTCGATCGCTGATCACGTTAAAGGCGTCCATCAACCAAGGCTATGCCCGGAATGCTCTGAGGAATATCCCAGCGACACGATGGGCCACCATCTTCGTTCCGCACATTCATGGAAACCTTGCTCCCTTTGTCACCATACCTTGTCCCCAGAAAATTTCGAGGCGCATGTCACAGAATTCCATGTGCCATGTGGAAACTGTGACAAGATGTTTTCACAAGAAGCTTTAAAATTTCACGAAGAAAAGGTCCATTCGCTGGTAAGGTGCGACTACTGCATCAAACGGTTTAATTCCGAATATTTACCAGGCCATATTCTCACTTCCCATGGACTCCAGAAATGTCCAGACTCAACTTGCGACGAGCAACTACCGTCAGACGCCATCCCTGCGCATATAGGTGAGTTTCACTCGCTGAAGAAATGTTGGTGTGGCTCCCATGTCCAGGATCTGCGCCGCCATATATCTGAACATGCAGATAATTGCAAGCAAAAAAGATCTTGTGATCAATGTGGAGAGGAAATTGAAGACAACAAAGCATTATTACATGCGTGGTCCCATATACCTCCAACGGCCTGTGGCGTCAATGGTGTCGACGACATAGCACCCACTACCAAGGGAATAGGCTCTAAAGGGGGAACGAGTGTAAACCAGCCTGGGTATGTTCTTCTGTGCCTTCTTTTTTGAACGTTGACCTAACAGAGTTAGAAACCGTCACAAGACCGATGAGGCCATTTCTACTCTTTTTGAGCAGTTCGAGGTGAGTACCGCGAGAGAGCCTAATGCATGCAGGCTCTAACGATCAATTTTAGCACCAAGTTCGGGCTCTGCTTGACCATCAGTCACAGAATTCTGCCGTAAACAGCGAGAGCGACACACAAGTGACCGTGGTCATTTCAGAAGGAGATATTGTTGACACACATACACAAACTTCCACGCCTCCTAAGTCAACCTTATGTGAATGTGGATACAACGACAGTAAAAACATTGTCAGGCATCGCGCTCACTGCAACGGGGACGGCACCAGGTTCGGTCCGAAGAGAAAGAAAATTGTCCAAACTGAAAAGATCGCGACCTCGAAACGGCCTCGACTAAATGCAGATAAGGGAGACCAGTTCTAGCGGAGTATTACTTTACATAGCTCAAAATAAGTTTGAGCTTTATACCATCAGGAAATTCGTTCCAGCTTCAATGTATTAAGCATAGTATCCACGTCGAAGAGGGGCTCACAGCCCGTAGGATACTTAAAGCATTGGTTGGGGCACTTTGGTAGCCGATCCATCTCAAACAGGTGTGGCGTTGGTCTACTTAAACTAACAATGAGGGACTTGCTAGCTACAGGACAAGAGGTGCTCGCAGCGTATATGGAAATAAAGAAAATATGTTCACTAACCCTGATGTCAAGGTCTTTGGGATACGAAACTCTAAGATCAAGAGACTTCATTACTGACTAAGAGCTATCTAAGAATAACCACACTAGTCGGCTTTGCACTGGTTGAAACAATTTCCGCAGTTGCGCACTCAGGACTTATTATAACCAAGTCTGACTAGCACTAAGTCTGGTAACATCTTTTCGCCTCTGAATAATATCCGGAAGCAATGGTGGTGGCAGGGCAGATGGAGACGGCGGTCTCGAGTCTTCTGAGCATGGCAGTTCTGAGGGTTCCTGGATCATAATTGATGGCAGTAGTTTTGATGGTCCACCTTTATCGGCTGCATGAAATTTATAATTTTCGAGATACGGTACAAATCCATTTTTGTTCAATGATCGCTGAACGGTACATTTCTGGAGACTTTCACTGAGCTCGAAGACAATCGAATACGACCCATAGCGCCAGAGCTCGATCCCAATGTCCTGAGCTATTGGTGGATTGAATCTGTTGTCTGCAGCAAGAGTAATGATACCTTGCGTAATTGACGGTTGGAGTATAGTGTGAGAAGTTTCCATTTTTTTATTATGGTACGTCCAGAGACGGATATTGCCATTCAGGTCCGTAATTCCCTTGAGCTGAGCCCACTGGTTCTCCTGGATAGAAAAGAATGTTATATACACGATAGTGTATGGGATACCGGTATGGTCCGAATTTTGAACCCGACACGAAAATGTAGGCATTGTCAGCAAATAGGCCCACAGGATGATGGATTGGTGTAGGGAATAGGAAAATGGACAAAGGAGCAATTAAAATAATATCATGTCAAACAAGAAACGGCCGCTGACTTTATGAGGATATCATTTCAGGACTGCCGCTCGATGCGTGGCTTATCATTTATTTCTGGCAGGTCTCTTGCGAGCCTGGCGCAATCCCGCAATTGGCTGTTAACCCTAGTGTTACCACTGGCCGAAGAATGCTAAATTTAGCGGCGGGGGCCCGGACGTACCCCACTTTGCCCGTTCCAGTATTTGGACATGTATTCTCGTTTGCCCTCTAGAAGGACTGGAACTCTTCTAAAGAGGGAGATTCCGGCATATTTGGCTGTACGCAAATACTCAAGCAAATCCCTGAAATGATATATTCTCGAAGCGTCACCGATTGTCCCGTTGGCAGCTCGTTCTACACTTGCAAC
This sequence comes from Truncatella angustata, assembly GCF_020726525.1. Taxonomy (NCBI): domain Eukaryota; kingdom Fungi; phylum Ascomycota; class Sordariomycetes; order Amphisphaeriales; family Sporocadaceae; genus Truncatella; species Truncatella angustata. The sequence goes on along the minus strand of NW_025763382.1, from coordinate 7,639,449 downwards.
AAAAATAGTTTTTATGGATGTTGCTCGTGGGATCCCTGCGATGCCGTAGAAGGTTGTTTAGAAGTGAGTTCACCAGTTCCTACGCCCACTGCTCGATCAACATCCTTCGCAACGTCAACACTTTTTGTCCCTGAAACCGCAACGTCTATCGCTTCGGCGTTTTTGCCGAAATCAACAGCCGTGAAGCCCGACAATGACAATCCTCAAACAAAAGACACCCCTCAATTGCATAAATCCTTGGCAATTGGATTGGGTGTTGCATTGATCTCAATACTCCTCTTGGCGATCTGGCTTGTGCTGCTTCATAAGTCTCGCAACCAGGCTCATCAACATACCGGTTTGACTTCAAACTCTTGTGCGATTTTGTTGCCATCTGAACTATCCCAATCAAACTGACAAATTTTAAGCTGCAAGTCATCTCGGAACGGACATTCATGAACTCCCAGCCGGGTTCTCCACCTCACATGACATGCCACTAGCTGAGTTAAGTTCGGATATAGACGGCACACACATCCCGAAACATGAATTGGCTCATGGTGTACCAACAAGTTGTGTCAATGGCTGCCGCAGTTACAGCTGTCGGTCCAATCTAGCTTATACATCGGATCATTGTGCACATAGCCAGTATGTAACTAGTTGGTCTCGGTTATGAAGTAGGGAGTTATAGTTGCAACATTATCCATGTGAAACTTCAATAAAAAAATACAAAGCCCTATATTTTCCCATATTGATATATCTATTGTGCTTGTTTTCTGCTGTGATGACTTTAGTCATTATACCCTGAACAGAAGAAACTTATTATAAGCATGGTAAGTTTTGCGGTTTTCACTATGCACGTTGAACTAGACAAATAAAAATTTCCTCTTCACCTTTTAAGAAACATGAAAGTATTACAATACACTACTGAGAATATTGTATTTTGAGTAGTAACTCGTCCTAGCAGATTTTTTTTGAGACATTCCCGTCTTTCTTTGTGAAGATACAGCGTTATTAATTTTCAAAACACTTCCCCGCTAAGTCTAGCAAAGCTTTAGCAGTCCTAGCTGACATCGGCGTTGGACAGAAAATTCTTGATTGACTTTTATAAGCCCCTTGGACTTGAGGGCTGCAAGCTGAGCCTCTATCGCTAGAAGCTTTACGGGTTGGTGTAGTGACAAGGCTGGACGGAAATACACAAGTCTGTCCTATTTCAGAAATGGACTGCTCGTTCTGCTCAAAGCGCAATAAGTTTGTCTCATCCAAGGGAAACAACATCTCGGACATCTCGGACATCTCGGATACTCCAAGTCTATCTTCAGGCATGACAGTAAATGAGGACTCTCGGCTCATTCCTTCTTCGCCACAGGAGCTAGATTGCGGAGATTCCGTGCATGTTGACAAAGCGGTCGATTCCGTGCATGTTGACGAAGCGGTTGATTCGTTGTCCATGTCAGCCTTAGACTCCGGGGTGAAATGCCTATCGGCGACAGTATCGAAGTCATCTGGACCAACGGTGCGATGTATCCGAGATGGCATAGCTTGAAAAATTCCAGACACGGACTCGTACGTGTCGACTCGACCTTTGTGTTTTATATAAACACCAATTTCTCCTCCGTAGAATTTGTAGAACGTGTTTGCTTTCTTGAAGAGGCCTTTCTTTCGATTTGAGACTCCTCGCGCATAGTCCTTGTTGCGATTTGCAGATTTAGGCATTTTTGGAAGTAGCAAATCTCAAAATATATGCAGTACGAATGAGTTTTGGTTCCGAATAACTGCAGGAACAAGATATTACACGTGTTAATGGGTGTATGGGTGCACTGAAAAATGACACATCCACGCGCTTTTATAAGTGATGAATGGAGCTGTTCTTGAGGATTAGAATAGCCTACTGCTGATGGTCACGTTGTGTATGGAAGCTTGAATCCCGAAGCGCGCGCTTCCCCGGTTATTTCGGGACTGTGAGGCGGAGGTGTGGACAGGTTGTAGTGGTCTCAATTTAGCGCTTCGGCCTCTGGCTACGGATCGGAGTGGACCTTCTATGTAGTGGGGAATCACATTTGCCGCCGTTCACGGAACTCCACTTCGCGGAGCATGGTGCCGCGCTTAGGAGTCCGCTCATGGGTTACGCCACTCAGTTCTCATTTGCGGGATTCCAAAATTAAACGATAGTCGGATGGTTGTAGCATAACTCACGCATTCTTCGACGAGAATCCCCCACTGGTGCTCTGAATTGTCTGCTCAACCTTTCGTCAATACCGGTCTGATGGAATCTACTCAGTGGTACGCTGCTATCCTTGGTGGGATCATCAGCTTGATGCTTTTTTCCCTACTTCACATCAAATTTACCTCCAATGCTGGATCGTGGCTGCATCTACTCTTTCTGCAACACTTGCGCTATCGATATATATTCGTGCAGAGGCGATGGTTCAACTTAACACGGCTCCAAGCAGTGCTACTAGCCATGTACATTGCTGGAAACATCTCGGCTCTGTCCCTTTCCTACCCTAGCCATCGTGGTATAGAAGCCAACAAGCGTGATCTAGAGCAAAGAGCTGCGATTCTCGCGCTGACTAATTTCTGTATTTTGTACTATAGCGGCTCAACTCATCAACTCGCCAACTGGTTCAAGATTGACCGCGATTTGTATGCCGCAGTGCATCGATGGGTTGGTAGAGTTGCTGCTTTGGAAGCCATACTTCACGTCGTCGTCGTGTTGATGTTGCGTCCACGTGCTGGGAGCATTATCCTGTCTGGAGTCGTCGTACGTATGCTTCACATAAGTCATGCACAATAACTAACCATTAACCACACAAAAGTCAATTGCAACCACAGCCTGTTCGATAGTCTTTTATCTCAAATGGGCTCTAAACTTGAAATGGATGGCGTGGTCAATGCAAAACCTGAAAAGGCTGAGTTGCTTCCGGCTTCCGGATTTCTTAGCGAGCTTAGCAATGCCAGATTGGCACACGATATTTGCACTGGGCGCTCTAAGTAGCACGTTTTGGCACATTATTACTCTTCCGGCCTCGTCAACCGTTACAAAAGTGGCGATAGTAATTATCTCCAGTCTCTGGCTTATGTTGACAATCTTCCGACTGGGGCGAATTTTGTTCTATAGCACATCTGCCAAGGTTTTAGACGTTTGGCCCCGTCAAGGGACGATTCGCATTCGCGCACACGTGCCCCGACGGATACCGATTTCCCCAGGAGCGTATATTTATGTCTTCTGTCGCCGGTCCGCTTTCGTTTTTGACGTTTCAAGAGGCCAACCCATTTACGTGATCCCTGACGGCGAGGGTAAAGATTGGATTGAAAGAGGTGCTGAATCATTTACATTTTTAGTCCCAAGAAATCCTCATTCGTGGATACTGGAGAGACTCCAAAAAGGTCAAGGTCTACTCATCGATGGACCATACAGCGACAACCCTCACCCAGAAAATTACGAAAACATATTCTTAGCCGCACGGGGCGCTGGAATTATCAGTGCATTAACAGTCGCTATGTTCATTACTGCTCGAAAGAAACATGATGCCGAGAAACGGGCACAGACACAAGTTCCATCGGGTTGGAACAGAAATGCTCCAGCCATAGGAATGGACTCATCAGCACACAAACCCTCCGTCCATAAAGACGACCGTCCGAAATCTCTTTTCCGAGATTCAACTAGACGAATTGATCTGTATTGGAGCCTAGATGAAAACACTCAAGAGGAGTGGGTAGCTGATCACATCAAAAAGCTACAAATACTGGATAAAGAACATGTTAGTAGACTTCGATGAATCGGGATTCATGCTAATAATACCGGGTTTCAAGCCAATCGTCTATATATGCTGTTTCTATCCATCCCGAAATGGTATCCCCGGATTTTCAACGGTTGTGCCGTCAGAATATGTTCATTGTTATTACAATACCAAGTCTGGCGCTGAGTTAATTGTCGAGAAGCTAGAAGAAGGCGAGACTTTCGCGTTTTCAGGAGAAGCGCAAATTATCAGTACGTTGTAGGCCGCTTGAACTTTTGAATAATGACTAATTTTAGTCAGGCTGCGGCGGCGATGATTTTAGGAATCTCATCCGGAATAGTGCATTACGTATGTTAAGCAGGCGGCATCATGTCCAGTTGAGCGAATTTTCGATGAGAAGTGCATACGAAAGTTTTCCTCCAAATGTTACCAATTTACCTGTTCATGGTCGAAGTGATGAGGAGCATCAGGGTTTCATTTAGGCATTTACTTTTTCATTTTAACATTTAAACCGTTGTTTTTATTCTGTTTTTCCCCCATGGTTTTAAATTAACATTACTTGTGTTCTTTCGATACATGCCTAGGGCCTTGGGATTATATAAAGCTCATACTATATATGACCACCGTATCGATCTTATAATATCATACTATCTTTATATCTCTTATTTCATTACCATTTATCATTTGAAGTCCCTGAAATGTCATCCCAAACCCCAGTTGATCAGCAGCCACCCGCACCAAACAGTAGTGACCATAATGGCACTCAGCAACCACCTCCCACTCACCGTGATGAAGATATGGGAGGTGCAGAATATCCTAGTCCGGAGAACCCCTTTGCAACAGCTACGGGAGTTGCTCAAAATGGCAACCAGCTACCGCCTCCCACCCATGATGAAGGTATGGGAGGTACAGAACATCCTAGTCCGGAAAATCCCTTTGCAACAGCTACGGGAGTTGCTCAAAATGGCAACCAGCTACCGCCTCCCACCCATGATGAAGATATGGGAGGTACAGAACATCCTAGTCCGGAAAATCCCTTTGCAACAGCTACGGGAGTTGCTCAAAATGGCAACCAGCTACCGCCTCCCACCCATGATGAAGGTATGGGAGGTATAGATCATCCTGCTCGGGTACAAAGTCCCGCCGTCAAGGTAGAGGATGATCGTGCAATGGATCGTTTCATAGATCAAATGCGTGGGAATACCGGCGTCGAACCTGGTCGAGCCACTACCGCAGCTCTAGAGTTTGGTCCTGCGCCAATTATAGAAATCATAGATGATGGGACAAGTTACGACCGCATTGTCTTGGAACAAGACCCAGACCGTCCTGAGTTCGGAAAACTAGAAGCAAAAATATTGGGGATGCTAAAATTCCGTGGATTCCTATTTGTTATCGCGCCATCCTTAAAATCAGTAAACCACCAGAGGGGATTTCTTGTCAAAGGATCTGACTATGAGTCTGAACGTACTCGATTTCAACAAAAGAACATGGGTTATCTGATGACTGGCAAGAAAGAACACTTGAAAGGTTATAAGTGGCATGACTTGACTCTTATTGTGTCGGGGGTATGCGAGGATAACAAATACGCGTACTTGGTTGTGAGTCTTCCAGACAAGAAGGGATATTACGTGTTCTCCAAGTCAGTTCTTGATGCAAAATTCTCAAGGGCAATTACGGATGGCCTGTTCTACTTGCAGCGCTATCTGGTCGGCCAAGGACCTGTGCCAAGGCAGCAAAGACAACAAGTCATAAAATTGCCAGACGAGATAGGAATACAATATGCCGCCAATTTCTACAGAGGGTCTGGTGTGGTGCCGCCATCTGGAGTTGGACTTTGAGACGATCTCATTTCTTTTCTAACGGGGGTTTCGAGAACTGAATAAGATTGCGTTACATTTCATATGTTTACTAATAAGCGTACGCAGTGGTCTTTAGTACCTGATTTATAAAAATAATTCGCGTCAAGAAGCTACTTATATTATATCTGTTATTATGTTATGATATCTTGATAAATATAACGCTTTAATTTGACAATTGCACTATTTGGTTATAAAATACAAATAATTTAACAGGCTATGCTAACAAGATATGCTAGCCGCAAAGAGAAGACTATAGAGATAGACCTTTAGAGTACACTGAGCAATAGAGATTCACAAGTGTAGTCGTCAAAGCGTGAGCTTCACCTATAGGTAAGATAACGTCCACCCCCGCGTAGCGAGCCACCCTGTGTGTCGAGCCAAAATGCAGATACTTCGTTTTTAACACAACCTCCACCTCCCCCCAATAAATGCAATTGCTCAAATTTGTGTAAATTCGATTCCTTTGCTATCTAGACACCTTGAGCCCCAGTCTAAGCAAAATCGCCCGCGCCGTCGCGTAATCGCGTAGCTTGAGACCACCATCTTTCCGTCGCTATTCACGACCTATCCAATACAACCCCACCATTGGGCTCTCGCCAATCGTAATACCCATCACAGGACAGTTTCTGACCCCCCGACCCCCCTCGTCCGCATTTTCATATTCAAAAGTCGTGATCGAATCTGTGGCCGCAGTGAAGGGCAATGCATACAACATCGATATACCGATCGGTACCTTGTCGATGGAAAAGGACTAGCGCAAGTCAGGGCACGGTACAGATATTAACACGTGATTCCGTCATCCCCCATTAGAACGAATCCACCGCCCGATGTCAAAAGTATTATTCAGAAGAAACCTCCGCTTACCGCGATCAAGAATGTCAGAAGCTAGTTCTGGCAGTAATACGGGTACAGCGTGGGGCCGCGGTGTTGAAACCGTTGCGGGCGCGCGAATGCACAGCTGCTTCCTTTCCCCACAATGTTCACGACTCTCAGTATGGCCGATTTGAAAACGGCGTCATGCAAATCACAGAGAATGCCTGCACTGCATCAACGGAAGGCTTGCTTTGTGCGACTTGCAGCCTTGTCACTGAGTCTTCGTCCCTACCCCGCAGCTGCAGCCTGGTGCCAGCCTGGTGCAAGCCTGGCTGATCAGTACATTCGCGACAACGGAAACAATGCCTCCCTCATCCTATGAACTGTGGCCATCCAGACAAACATAGTTTTATCAGTCCTAGGGGTCTTCCGGTAATTCCGTTCCTACCTTGCGATGCGAGTGTTGCAGCGCGACAATGCAGGTAACTACAGCCTTACTCCCGACCTCGCTCCCGACGAAGTTCCCGCATACGCGATCCTGTCCCACACCTGAGGGCCCGACGAGGTAGTGTTTGACGACCTCGCGAAGATACCCGACGACTGGCAGCAGAAAAAGGGTTATGAGAAGATCAAGTTCTGTGCTGAGCAAGCGAGGCGAGATGGGCTGCGATGCTTCTGGGTCGACACTTGCTGTATCGACAAATCGGACAGCATCAAGCTTCAGACTGCGATTAACAGCATGTTCCGGTGGTACCGCGATGCGAAACGATGTTACGTCTACTTGAGTGATGTCTCTAGCTCTGGGCATTCCGATCGACAGCAACCAGTCACGCCATGGGAGGATGCGTTTCGAGAAAGTCGATGGTTCCGACGTGGGTGGACACTGCAAGAACTAATCGCCCCATCAACAGTCGATTTCTATTCAAAAGAAGGGGTTTCTTTAGGAAACAAAGAATCACTGGAGCCCTTGATACGCGACGTTACAGGAATTCCTACGAGCGCGCTCCGTGGTACGCCCTTGTCCAACTTTACTATGCAGAACGAGAAGCATGGGTGCGCGGCCGCGAAACAACAGTTGAGGAGGACATGGTGTATTCACTGCTTGGGATGTTTGACGTTCACATGCCACTCATCTATGGCGAAGGTCGAGAGAAGGCACAAGAACGGCTGCGAAGGAAGGTCCAGAAAGCGGTCAAGGGTAAGATGACCTTGGCGACCTGTGGACAGCAGACTCAGAGATTAACATGGTTAGGAACCCGTGCAAACGATTTCTCTGTATCCTTTAGCCTGTCTGAGGTTCCCGAAACTCAACATTTCGTCGCACGAGAGAGCGAAATTGCGAAGATGCGCAGAACACTAGATTCAGACGGCAGCCGCCGCGTCGTTGTTCTCCACGGTCTCGGTGGGATTGGCAAGACACAGCTTGCCGTAGCATATACGAAGAGGTACCGAGACGAATACTCTGCGGTGTTCTGGCTCAACATTAAAGACGAAGCGTCGATTTAACAGAGCTTTACCAAAGTAGCGAGGCAGATTCTGTAACAGCACCCTGATGCTAGCTACCTAAGTGCACTTGATCTACAGCAAGACCACGGGGAGGTGATCGAAGCGGTTAAGGCATGGCTCAGCCTGCCGGGTAACACTAGGTGGCTTATGGTTTACGACAATTACGATAATCCGAGTTTGGCCAACCACGCCAATAACACAGGGGTCGACATTCATTGTTTTCTTCCCACATCGTACCAAGGCTCGATCATAATCACGACGCGGTTGTCACAAGTCGATATAGGTAATCGTATTCGAATTCAAAAGCTTGAATCAATGGATGACTGTCTCAGAATCTTGTCCACGATGTCGGACCGAGACGTTTTGCAAGATGGTAAGGTTCTCGCAAATTGCTAGGCTCGACTAATTACGACCATAGACACGGATGCTAGACGTCTTGTAGAGGAGCTTAACGGGCTTCCTCTTGCTCTTGCCACAGCTGGAGCATACCTTAGGCATGTTCCGATCAGCCCTAGTGATTATCTTCGCCTATACAAGAGGTCGTGGGCGAGGCTTCACTTAAGCACTCCCAGCCTAGGATCATATCAAGACCGCACACTCTCCTCCACGTGGCGGGTCTCATACGATCAAGTGCTGGAACAAAATCCACTGGCTGCCCGTATACTTCAATGGTGGGCTTATTTTGACAACGAGGACGTGTGGTTCAAACTCCTCCAGCCGTACGGAGACGACGTCCCATCGTGGATGTGTAAGCTAAATGATGAGCTAAACTTTAATGGCGCAATGGGCATACTACATGACTACGGCTTTGTCGAGCCACATAGTCTTAGTATAGACGTGATCGAGTTAAGGGGATACAGTATTCACGCATGCTTGCACTCTTGGACAACTCACATTCTGAATCAGGATTGGGATAACTGTCTTAGTAAACTAGCGATAGAGTGCATAGCCTCACGTGTTCCATTCCAGGAAGACGCTCAATTCTGGCTACTTCAAAGACGACTACTAGCACATGCCATAAAGTCTTGCGCCATAATGCAAGATAGCGGTGAGGGCTTAGAATGGGCTTTCGGTACCCTAGGTCTCCTTTTCTCCGACCAAGGCAAGATGCAAGAGGCTGAGGAGATGTACTTACGGGCGCTTCGAGGGTACGAGAAGGCGTGGGGACCGGATCACACGTCGACACTCTCCACGGTCAACAACCTAGGGAACCTTTACAAAACCCAAGGCAAGATGCAAGAGGCGGAGGAGATGTACTTGCGGGCGCTTCGAGGGTACGAGAAGGCGTGGGGACCGGATCACACGTCGACACTCTCCACGGTCAACAACCTAGGGAACCTTTACCAAGCCCAAGGCAAGATGCAAGAGGCGGAGGAGATGTACTTGCGGGCGCTTCGAGGGTACGAGAAGGCTATAGGGCCCCAACATATCGCCAGATATCGGTCAGCAATCAATACAATGTGGGGCTTTGGGGCCTTATTGGGGAAACAGGGTAGACCAGTCGAGGCGAGGACATATTATCAACGCGCTTACGACAATCTCAAGGCACTCCTAGGATCCCAACATCACGACGTTCAATCACTGCATAAAATTATACTAGACCTAAACCAGAACATTATTAGTAAGTTAATGTCTAGAAGCTAGACAATGCATGATCGTCTAATAATAATTGCAGATACGACAGCTCCCCAACCAGCCTTGAAAAGCAGACGCCGAGATGTCTTGAAAAGAGTCCTACGCATTTCCACCAAGTTGTGACGATTATACTATCGGGTTGCACAACCACAAATAATATAATGCAAGGGGGTTTATGCTAACAGGATATGCTAGCCGCAAAGAGAAGACTATAGAGATAGACCTTCAGAATATACTGAGCAATAGAGATTCAGAAGTGTAGTCGTCAAAGCTTTAGCTTCACCTATGGGTAAGATAGATGCTTAGATTGATCACTGAAGTAATGACTGTCTATGTAGAGTAGGATATCCAATCCTTATTATATCCATTCATTCCTTCACTGATACCCTGGAACCCGTATGGCGCAGTGGTTAAGTGCGCTTGGCGGTGCTCTCATTATGGTGGTGGCCAACGAGAGCAAGTAGGTTCGAATCCCGCTACGGTCTACTTAACCCGGCTCGTGCCAGTCGTTAACAGGCACAGGCTCGACAGTGCGACGCTCTCCACCGCAGAGCCCGACAGAGTCTTCCTCGCATACATCCGACACTAAAAAGAGTTGGATAAGAGACCATAATATGGAGCCCGCAAGCAGGCGGCCTTCGATCTAGATAGGATTTTCACACCTGCGTAGAACTATCGGGCTACGCTGCCCTAACCGGCGAGGGTAGAAGGATCCAAGAACACAAGCTATAAGGCGGAGAAGCTGCTAGATAGACGAGGTTAGTGAAAAGGGGGGTCTATGAAGTCGATTGTAGACGGAGATTCCTAAGTAGCATATCATAGACTTTAGCCTAGCACGTCAAGTGCCCCAAGGGAGGCCCGCCGGCCGAGGAACAGGCCCATCACACCCGCGAAACAGGGCCAAACACGCCATCAAATGACAACATCAAACAGCGGAAGAAGGCCAAGACCCTGAGCATCAGGGTCCCCGTGAAATTACCTAGGAAGGCCGCTGGAATGGAACAGATGGTCCAGTCAATGATGACAGGCCAACTAGCTCAAGTGGAGAGAGGCCTCAGAGTCAAGAAGAAGTGATCACGAAGCTGGCAGGAACACTCGACGGCTTCGTTGAGTCCTTCCAGGGAGATCACCTCAGCACCCAGCGCAGGACGGTAAGAGAGCTCGTCAACGTCCTAGCGAGGCATCTCAACACGACAGTACTTGCAGAGACCGATGGGCACCTATACGCGTCCATTAGGATTGAGAGCAGCCCAGAGCAGACACAAGAGTCCGAGGAATCAGGTTCGGGAAGCCACAACCGACCTAAAGAAAACCCCGCAAATCAGACGTGGGCCACGGTGGCAAAAGGCCCGAAAAAGGGCGGACGAGCGAGGGTAACGCCTCCGACCACTAACATGAAGAGCACGCCGAGCCAACACTCGACTGCTCAAACTACGGAGACCAGAACATCAACGCCTGCGCCACAAGAGGACTTAAGAATCCTGATCAGGATGCCTGCCACACCGACTGCGCGAGCCATACAGCCGTATGCCGTCCGGCAGGCGGTAGTATCAGAATTCCAGCGAACGCTTAAAGACATTCCGGACGCGAAACCGACCGTAACCGGCTTTGCGATCAAGCTAGCCACGGCAGAGCTCCGGGACAAAGTCATGGGACCAGAGAACAAGCCCCGCCTTAACAGAGCCCTCCAAGCGGAGGCGGTAGAACTCCCAGAAACATGGATCAGCTACATCGTCCCAGGAGTACCGGGGGCGATAGTAGACTATCTACAAAGAACTCAACAGATAGTCACACCCGAGATGGTCATCGAAGAGGTGATCGCGCAGACCGGAAGCACGCCGACAGATGTTCCGATCTCCCGCCACGGAGTAGACCCTGCAAAAGGCACGGCTACATGGCATGTCAGCTTTAGACGACCAACCCAGAGATTTCGGCTCTTCTCCGCCAGCGGGTCTCACGAGTATATGAAAAGAAGATAACAATAATCAAGTGTGAGAACTAACGTCCATCCCTGCGTAGCGAGCCACCCTGTGTGCCGAGCCAAAACGCAAGTACTTCGTCTTCAACACAACCTCCACCACGCCTCCATAGATATATTTCCTGAAATTCATACAAGTTCGATTCTTTGACTTATCTAGAAGCCCTGGGCCGTTTTTAGGCAAATATTACGCCGGCGCCGTCGCGTAGTCGCCTAGGTCAAGACCGGCACCGTTCTGTCACAGCATAATACCTGTCCGATAAAACCTCACCACCGGGCTCCCCGCCACTCAAAATACTCGTTAATAGAAAATTCAAAGCTCCTTTGTGCTAGATTTTATAATAGATAGTTATACTCGAGTCTGTGGCTGCCGTGGAAGGGTAATTCATCCAACATCAGCATGCCGATCGGTACCTCTGGATGGAAAGGGCACGATTCCGGCTAGCGCCAAGTCAGGGCTCCCCTGTCTGTGGCTGATAAACGTGTGGCGCTTGTCGAGATGCCAGCGACTTAGTGTCGCCCGTTCTGTTCCCAACACTGCTTTTTTTCCCCAAACCCAATTTCCAGTTCCTGGTCTAATTAACAACACGCCAGAGAGCCTTCTCATTCGCAAGATGTCGAATATCAGTCAAGAACTGTACGCATGAAGGGAAAATAGCACATATGAATGGGGTTGCTGTTCTGTATGACTGAAGGCCTTGCGGCTGAGTCCATCGTACCCCGCAGCTGCGGCCTGCTGCAAGCCTCGCTGACCAGTGTATTCGCGACAACGAAGATGCCTTTATCATTCCACGAACCGTAGCCGTCAAGCCAAACATGATTTCATCGGCTTTAAGTATCTCTGGGTGATATATTTGCGATCTTGTAATGCGGCTGCTACAGTGTAACGATATAGGCACTTACAGCCTGACCCCCGACCTTCCTCCCAACGATGTCCCCGCGTATGCGATCCTTTCACACACTTGGGGCCCTGACGAGGTAGTCTTCTCCGATCTTACAAAAGTGCCAGGTGATTGGCAACACAAACAGGGCTTTGAAAAGATCGAGTTTTGCGCAATTCAAGCAAACCGGGACGGTTTGCAGTACTTCTGGGTTGACACCTGCTGCATCGACAAGTCTGACAGCAGCGAGCTTCAGACTGCGATTAATAGCATGTTTCGATGGTACCACAACGCGGAACGATGCTACGTCTACCTGCCCGATGTCTCTAGCATTATAGCCTCAAGTCAACAACACACTACAACGCCATGGGAGGATGCTTTCCGACAAAGTCGATGGTTTACCCGTGGATGGACGCTACAAGAGCTAATCGCCCCAGAGACAGTCGAGTTCTATTCGAAAGAGAAGTCTTGGCTAGGAGATAAACACACACTAGAGCCGTTGGTTCGCGACATTACAGGCATTCCTGCGAATGCGCTCCGTGGTGCGCCTCTATCCGACTTTACGGTTGCAGAACGAGAAGCATGGGTTCGCGGCCGCCAGACGACACGTGAGGAGGACGTGGCATATTCGTTGCTGGGCATATTCGACGTGTTCCTGCCGCTTATCTACGGTGAAGGGCGAGACAACGCACAGCAACGGCTGCGAGAAGAGGTCCAGAAAAGAGTAAAGGGTAAGAATCCAGTGACTGATTAAGAAATGGCAGAATATCTAACATATACAGGATCACGGGCTGACGACTTCTCTCTCCCTTTCAGCCTATCTGCAGTCCCCGAATCTCAGGATTTCGTCGCACGAGAGAATGAAATCGCAGAAATGCGCAGGACACTAAGCTCAGATGGTAGCCGTCGCGTTGTTGTCCTGCACGGCCTCGGCGGCATTGGCAAGACGCAGCTTGCCGTGGCTTATATGAAGCGATTCCGAGACGAGTACTCTGCCATATTCTGGTTTAATATTAAAGATGAAGCATCGATACAACTCAGCTTTACCAGAGTCGCGACGCAGATTTTGCAGCAGCACCCCAATGCGAGTCACCTCAGAGGCCTAGATTTGCAGAACAACGATCATATGATCGAAGCTGTGAAGGCATGGCTCAGCTTGCCGGGGAACACCAGGTGGCTTGCTGTGTACGACAACTACGATAATCCAAGGTTGACCAATCATAGCAATGACAGAGGGATAGACATCCATCGATTTCTTCCATCCTCGTACCAAGGGTCGATCGTAATCACGACGCGGTTATCACAGGTCGATATAGGTCATCGTATCCAGATCAAAAAGCTTGAATCGATATATGACTGTCTTAAAGTATTATCAGAAACGTCAGGCCGAACCATTCCGCTCGATGGTAAGATTCCCGTAAATCGCTAGGCTTGGCTAATCATTGCCATAGACATGGATGCAAAAGGGCTTGTCGAAGAGCTCGATGGTCTCCCGCTTGCGCTTGCCACGGCTGGGGCCTACATCAGGCACGCTGCAATCACCGTCAGTGATTATCTTCGGCTCTATCAAAGTTCCTGGGCGAGGCTCCACTCCAGCACACCGAGCCTGGGATCGTACCAAGACCGCACACTTTCCTCTACGTGGCAAGTCTCATACAAACACCTACAAGAGCAAAATCCACTGGCTGCTCATTTACTCCAATGGTGGGCCTATTTTGACAACGAAGACGTGTGGTTTGAACTATTGCAGCCACGCAGCGATAACGGACCATCGTGGATGGTGGACCTGAAGGACGAATTGAGCTTCAATAGCGCGATGGGCATGTTGCATAGCTACGGATTTTGTGAGCCACACGGCACTAGTCCAGGCGTGGGTGGATCCCGGGGATATAGCATCCATGCTTGCCTGCACTCTTGGACGATTCATATATTGAATCAGGGTGGAGATGATAGTCTAAATAAGCTTGCGTTGGAATGCATAGCATCAATGGTGCCGTCACAAGAAGACGATCAGTTCTGGCTGCTTCAAAAAAGGCTTTTGGCACATGCGATGACGTGTTCTGCGACAATACAGAGTGGAGACGATGAGTTAGCTTGGGCTTTCCACTCCCTAGGGCTCCTTTACTCGGACCAAGGCAAGATACAAGAGGCCGAGAGAATGTACTTGCGGGCGCTTCAAGGGTACGAGAAGACATGGGGCCCGGATCACACGTCGACGCTCTCCACGGTCAACAACCTAGGGACCCTTTACAAAGCCCAAGGCAAGATGCAAGAGGCCGAAGAAATGTACTTGCGGGCGCTTCAAGGGTACGAGAAGACGTGGGGCCCGGATCACACGTCGACGCTCTCCACGGTCAACAACCTAGGTGCACTTTACTCGGACCAAGGCAAGATGCAAGAGGCCGAGAAGATGTACTTGCGGGCGCTTCAAGGGAAGGAGAAGACGTGGGGCCCGGATCACACGTCGACACTCGATACGGTCAATAACCTAGGTCTCCTTTACTCGGCCCAAGGCAAGATGCAAGAGGCCGAGAAGATGTACTTGCGGGCGCTTCAAGGGAAGGAGAAGACATGGGGCCCGGATCACACGTCGACGCTCTCCACGGTCAACAACCTAGGTGCACTTTACTCGGACCAAGGCAAGATGCAAGAGGCCGAGAAGATGTACTTGCGGGCGCTTCAAGGGTACGAGAAGACGTGGGGCCCGGATCACACGTCGACGCTCTCCACGGTCAACAACCTAGGTACACTTTACTCGGCCCAAGGCAAGATGCAAGAGGCCGAGAAGATGTACTTGCGGGCGCTTCAAGGGAAGGAGAAGACGTGGGGCCTGGATCACACGTCGACACTCGATACGGTCAATAACCTAGGTCTCCTTTACTCGGCCCAAGGCAAGATGCAAGAGGCCGAGAAGATGTACTTGCGGGCGCTCCAAGGGTACGAGAAGACGTGGGGCCCGGATCACACGTCGACACTCTCCACGGTCAACAACCTAGGGAACCTTTACTCGGCCCAAGGCAAGATGCAAGAGGCCGAGAAGATGTACTTGCGGGCGCTTCAAGGGAAGGAGAAGACGTGGGGCCCGGATCACACGTCGACACTCGATACGGTCAATAACCTAGGTCTCCTTTACTCGGCCCAAGGCAAGATGCAAGAGGCCGAGAAGATGTACTTGCGGGCGCTTCAAGGGAAGGAGAAGACGTGGGGCCCGGATCACACGTCGACACTCGATACGGTCAACAACCTAGGTCTCCTTTACAAAGCCCAAGGCAAGATGCAAGAGGCCGAGAAGATGTACCTGCGGGCGCGTCAAGGGTACGAGAAGACGTGGGGCCCGGATCACACGTCAACACTCAACACGGTCAACAACCTAGGTGCACTTTACTCGGACCAAGGCAAGATGCAAGAGGCCGAGAAGATGTACTTGCGGGCGCTTCAAGGGAAGGAGAAGACGTGGGGCCCGGATCACACGTCGACACTCGATACGGTCAACAACCTAGGTGCACTTTACTCGGACCAAGGCAAGATGCAAGAGGCCGAGAGAATGTACTTGCGGGCGCTTCAAGGGTACGAGAAGACGTGGGGCCCGGATCACACGTCGACACTCAACACGGTCAATAACCTAGGGAACCTTTACTCGGACCAAGGCAAGATGCAAGAGGCCGAAGAAATGTACTTGCGGGCGCTTCAAGGGAAGGAGAAGACGTGGGGCCCGGATCACACGTCGACACTCGATACGGTCAACAACCTAGGAAACCTTTACAAAGCCCAAGGCAAGATGCAAGAGGCTGAAGAAATGTATTTACGGGCGCTTCAAGGGTACGAGAAGACATGGGGCCCGGATCACACGTCGACACTCAACACGGTCAACAACCTAGGGACCCTTTACAAAGCCCAAGGCAAGATGCAAGAGGCCGAGAAGATGTACTTGCGGGCGCTTCAAGGGAAGGAGAAGACGTGGGGCCCGGATCACACGTCGACACTCGATACGGTCAATAACCTAGGTCTCCTTTACTCGGCCCAAGGCAAGATGCAAGAGGCCGAGAAGATGTACTTGCGGGCGCTCCAAGGGTACGAGAAGACGTGGGGCCCGGATCACACGTCGACACTCGATACGGTCAATAACCTAGGGAACCTTTACTCGGCCCAAGGCAAGATGCAAGAGGCCGAGAAGATGTACTTGCGGGCGCTTCAAGGGAAGGAGAAGACGTGGGGCCCGGATCACACGTCGACACTCGATACGGTCAACAACCTAGGTCTCCTTTACAAAGCCCAAGGCAAGATGCAAGAGGCCGAGAAGATGTACTTGCGGGCGCTTCAAGGGAAGGAGAAGACGTGGGGCCCGGATCACACGTCGACACTCGATACGGTCAATAACCTAGGTGCACTTTACTCGGACCAAGGCAAGATGCAAGAGGCCGAGAGAATGTACTTGCGGGCGCTTCAAGGGTACGAGAAGACGTGGGGCCCGGATCACACGTCGACACTCGATACGGTCAATAACCTAGGTGCACTTTACTCGGACCAAGGCAAGATGCAAGAGGCCGAGAGAATGTACTTGCGGGCGCTTCAAGGGAAGGAGAAGACGTGGGGCCCGGATCACACGTCGACACTCGATACGGTCAATAACCTAGGTGCACTTTACTCGGACCAAGGCAAGATGCAAGAGGCCGAGAGAATGTACTTGCGGGCGCTTCAAGGGTACGAGAAGACGTGGGGCCCGGATCACACGTCGACACTCGATACGGTCAATAACCTAGGTGCACTTTACTCGGACCAAGGCAAGATGCAAGAGGCCGAGAGAATGTACTTGCGGGCGCTTCAAGGGTACGAGAAGACGTGGGGCCCGGATCACACGTCGACACTCGGCACGGTCAACAACCTAGGCGCACTTTACTCGGGCCAAGGCCAGATGCAAGAGGCCGAGAAGATGTACTTGCGGGCGCTTCAAGGGTATGAGAAGACCGTAACACCTCAGCATATTGCCAGATTCCGGCCAGCAATAAATGCTATGTGGGGATATGGGGCCCTGCTACGAGATCAGGGCAAATTACCTGAGTCGAGGGCGTATTATCAACGCGCATACGACAATCTAGAGGCACTGCTTGGACCCCAACATGAACACGTACGATTACTTCACAAGAAGTTACTGGATGTAAATCAGAGGATATATGGTGAGTTATGATAAAGATGCCCGGCTAGGAATTTGCCTAATGAGTGCAGATACAGTGGCGCCACAGCAAGTCCCCAAAGAGCGACGCCGAGATGCCTTGAAAAGAGCATTACGCATCCTTTCAAAGTAACAACTCGCTGTCCCCGCTCCTCTGGCTGTTCTATAACGCGGATCTCTTAGATGAAATAGTCAAAGGCACCACCCCCAGCGGGCCGTCTGGGACGGATCCCGGCGAGACCGGGGGCGTGCCCGTCGCTCCTGGACGACCTCTCGTAAGCACGACAGCGTGGGTGGACGATATAGGGATCCTGGTGGTAGGGGATTCAGCAGCAGAAAATTGCAGGGCCCTGGAACGGATCCACGATCGGGCGGCCGCGTGGGCGACCTGTTATGGCTGCGTTTTTGCGCCGGAAAAATACGAGCTGATGCACTTCAGGACCAAAAAGGCTGGCACGGCAGCTGAAAGTCCTCCGGAGGAATGCCTCCACCTCCCCGGCACCGAACCGAAGCAGCCTACCTATAAGCTGCGGCACCTAGGGGTCTGACTCGACCTAGACCTGTCGTGGGATCACCATATCGACGAAGTGGTGGCGAAGGTCAAGAAATCTATACGGGCTCTGAAATCCCTCGCTGGCGGGGACTGGGGGTGTGGCACGCTGCAGCTCCGGCAGCTCTACCAGGCCATTATAGTCCCGCAGATTACGTACTGCAACACGGTGTGGTACCAGCCGCACATTAAAGCCCGCCGTGTGGGGAGCCACGGCGAAGCATCTTCGAGTCCTTCAGGACCTCCAAAAGGAGGTCCTGCTGGCGGTTACTGGGGGGATCAAGATCACCGCGGGACTGGCCCAGGCGCTGGAGATGCACGTGCTGCCAATCGAGCAGCAGCTCCTGCTGGCAAATCATAAGGCCTATCTACGGTTAAGGGCTAACCCCCTAACCCACGGCCTAGGAACGTCGGAGCGGGACGTGGGCCGGGCGGCCCACTGGAGGTCGCCGCTGTCACGGCTTATACAGCACTACGCGGTCTACCACAAGACCCAGCCTGCCCTGGGAGGTTATCGAGCCCTACGTCGTGCCACCGTGGTGGCAGGGCGGCAGCGCTTTTAAAGCGTCGGGCAAAGAGGCAGGGCAAGCGCACCATAAGCTAATCTGGGATAAATTTGCAGAACGCTCCCTGATATTTTATACTGATGGCAGTGGGTATAAGGGCTGCGTTGGCGCCGCAGCTTTCCAGCCGAAACAGCCAACGGCACGGACACAATGTCAACGGACCGCTTACCTCGGCACACTCCAGCAATCTACGGTTTATCTGGCGGAGCTCTTAGGTGTTCAGATGGCCCTCGAAATTGCCCTGGAACAGCGCTCCAAAAGAGCCACGTTCCGGAGGATCGATATCTTCACGGATAACCAGGCCGCCATCTCCTCGGCGGCCCACCCAGGGAACCAGTCCGGCCAGTTTATCCTCCGGAAAATCGCCAAACTTACTGCGGAACTTAAGGCCCGGGAGACGACGATACATATCCACTGGATTCCAGCCCACAAGGGGGTGCTAGGAAACGAGGCAGCCGACGAGCTGGCCAAAGATGCGGCACAACGAATACCTGACGAATGTGGCCACCCGGACCGGACCCATACGGACGACACCCCAGGGCTCTACACCACCCTGGCCTCGCAGCGAATGCTGGCGAAAAAGTCACTCTCCGCCGCTGGAGAGACGAATGGGAAGTCGCGGATTCGGGCAGGGTACTCTACGGATACCAATAGCACCCCGAGAAACAGACCCTCTATTAATGCAAAGGCCTTAAACGGGCGGTCGCCGCAGCCCTTTTCCAGATGCGTACCGGGAAAATCGGCCTGCGGGACTGTTTATGGACTATTAAAAAGACAGACTCACCTATGTGTGAATGCGGCGACGGCCGCCAGACGGTACGCCACGTCCTTATCAGCTGCCGCAGATTCAACGCCCTACGAGACGAGCTCTGGTCGCGGCCAGACTCCGACTGGAACGGCACCGGACCCCCCCCCACGGGCACCTCGGTGATATGGGATCACCCGAAGAGAGCCAGAACCGCCGCTATTTTCGTCCTACGTACAGGCCTTCTTGGGCAGTTTACCCACGCTGCCGTCGAAGGCCCGGGGCCGGAGGAGTGCAAATAACGGTAAAAGAAGAAGCCATACGTAGCACGACAGCCACTACCGACACACGCCACGCACACCGGCCACCTATAGGCATTCCGTTCGAGGACCCGGGTCGTTACCGGCGAATCGACGGATCGTACGGGGTTCGAGGGCGTCGTCCAGAGCCACCACACACCAGCAGCAGCACAACGCTGGTGGATTCCGCATACTGTACCATAGAGGAGCCATCCTGCTGCCGCCGAAGGCAGCTCCCACACACCCAGCTTAGGACTCAGCGTCGCGGCCTGTCAAGCTGGAGCCGCCCAACCCAGATCACGCGCCCCCTGCGCCCCCCCCCCCCCCCCCCTTCTCTCTCTTTTGTGCCAAGAGCTTCTGCCGGCTATAAACGACCCCTTTACGACGTCCCGTAGTTATTCTCTTCGTCGCCACGAGCTCTTATTTTCACTTTTTATTCGCTTTTTTTGAATAGATAGAATTATAGTTAGATAGACGAAACGCGTAAAGGCAGAATTTTTACGGCGCGGGTTTTTAGCGCGTCGGGGGAGACAAAAAACGCTCGGACCACCGAGCAGGGGGCGCGGGAGCACGCAGGAAGGACTTGGGCGGGACCCTCCCGTGCCACAGGCGTGTACCATAGACCATTGCATAGAGATTGTCTGCATAGACCTACCTAAGGTCTGGGACGGACATAAAATTGACATTCATCATCATACTTTTAAGGGTTGGTCTTGGTCGGCGGTTTTGTTCAGATTGGGATTAATGGAATCATGTGCTGATATCTGTACTGCCACACGTTGATCAGCCACAGACAGGGGAGCCCTGATTTGGCGCTAGCCAGAATCGTGCCCTATACATCCAGAGGTACCGATCGGCATGTCGGTGTTGGATGAGTTACCTTTCCACGGCAGCCACAGATTCGAGCATAATTATCTACTATAGAATTTAGCACGTAGGAGTTTGATACTGTCTCGTAATGAGTATTTTGAGTGGTGGGAGCCCAGTAGTGGAGTTTTATTGGACAGGTATCATACCGCGACGAAACAGTGCTAGTCTTAACCTGTGCGACCACGCGACGACGCCAGCGTAATATTTGCCTAAGAAAGGGCCCAGGGCTTCCAAATAACCGAAGGATAGAATGCATGTAAATTTAATCAAATACATTTGTGTAGGCGAAGTGGAGGTTGTGTTGAAGACGAAGTATCTGCATTTTGGCTGGCCACGCAGGGTGGCTCGTTACGCAGGGATGGACGTTACCAAGGACACCACCGCGGAAGATTCTGCACAAGAATTGCCAGGTAGGCCTGGGGAAGCTACGCACAGGGAGGCATTCTCCAACGTGCCGTTTGCGGAGTCGAGAGTCGATAGCTTCTAACAAAGTTCTATATTAATTGAATTATAGTATATTATAAATTCAATGAAAGTCTTACTAAATATAAATAGAAAAGAAGATGAAATATTATTAAGTACGAACATGAAGCTATAAAATGATTTCAAATGATTCCCCCGTTAAGTTTAGTTTACGCCTCTTCTCGGGCGGCTCCTCAGAATTACCGAGGCTTAACCTCCTTTTTCTCACTAACTCTATAACAGTGGTGTCAGGCTCGGCCCAACGTGGCTCGGAGCGCAATGATCTGACTTTCTGATGAAGATGGCTGATGCTGTCAATCCTTGCTATATTGGTTTCGTGTGACGTCGAGGGCCAGCGATAAGGACATACTGATGAAGTTCTCGATGTAGCTGGGCCTGGAGGACAGGCAATCGGGATTTTTACTTGACTCAAGCTGTATGCTGTGTCACCCGCCCCAAATTGGACTGTAACAGAGTGGATGTGATTGATTGTATCCATATGCCCGGTCGCAGTTGCCAAGGGCGTCTTTCTGTGCTCGAAGTATTCGGCTGTGAAAAATATCATGTTTATGATATTAAAGTCGCGAGTATCCACAATCTTCGGCACGTCATCCCCCTTAGGATACCATTGCGTGATTCTGCCATCTTCATCTGTTTGTGCCTCGAATTCGGTAATGATCTCAGAGGTATTTTCGAGACATTCGAGGGTAACATGCATTCCTTTGAGCCCCATGAAGTTCAGATCGATCACGTTACAGACAATGGTGGACATGATGGTGGATTGTGTTAGGACGGTTGTATTAGGAAAACAAGCGAATATAGAATCCGAGCATATACATATGTATACATGAAGTCCGGCTATCCACAGCTTCATGTTATAATTAAAATATACAAGACGGTTTGCCACTCTCCGATTCACACGATTAACGGAATCCAATGGAGTAGATTGCTATTTCCAGGACGTATAGCACAGGGTTAAATTGCACAAGCTGGATTGTGAAGGGTAGGCAGAAAGCGCTAAATTGTAGCGCGCTAATGCACCTGGGTCAAATTTTAGGCACGCGTCAGCGCTTAGAGCACTAATAGAACTGCACCACGAATTTTAGATTAGGAACACCATTAGTACAGGTAAATTTACCGCCGGGCTCATTCAGAATTAAGTGCCCAGTTCACAATTACTACTTGCAGTTTTCGAAGACAGCTTCAATTCAGAGTCTACTACTATCTTCCCAGTTTTACCACATGAATATTGTGACACCATGCGCGATGAATCTGACTATCTTAAGTATATGCGAATCTATAAATAACGGTGGGCTCTACCTCAGCGGCTTCTCGATGTAGTAGTACGAGTCGATGTAGTAGACGAGTGACCACTCTCATGATAGCGGGATCGGCGCCGAGGTGGATCACGAGAACGCCGTTCTTGTTGATGCCGTTCAACTTTCTTATCCACACTAGTGCCCGTCAGTAGTAGTACGAGCCTGAAGAATACCTAAGGTTACTTACGCGTGAACAAGCGCGTAGGTGCATATGGCTGCTACTGCAAACTTGATTGGCCCCATTGTAACGATGCGATTGTAGAATTCAATTTTGCGATTGAAATGGTTTATTCAAAATGGTAGGCGTAAATAAGGATGAGATGAGCAAGTTATTAGTGCTTCTAGGGTGTTTAAATAGTGCACAACCATTAATGAAAGCCTTTCATGCTTGAAAATAGCGCCCTTTCCCTCCTGACATTTCGGTTACTTTCGGTTTCTTAGCACTATGTTTTCATTTAAAATGCGAACTTGAGTCAGCCACCCACTCATCAACCAGGGCCAAATGCTATTCTGAATCAGAGTGGCTCCAAACACTCGTGGCCTCCTGGTACGCGATCTGTATGTCTCCAACCTGCGATTCTGATGACAGGAATGATGAGGTTTGTTTATTTCCAGCCTGTGCGGTAAGATCCTGGTATTCCTTGAAGGCGTGTGCAATATTTTGTGCTACGCGTCCAACCAGAGCCTTGTGCTTGGCAATCTCGACGCATCTCTGTTTGTTCTCTATTGAGATGTGCTCTATCTTGGCTTCTTTCTTTAGGAGTCTTTCTTCCAGTCGCTTCAATCTTTCTCTTAGTTCTCGATTTTCGTTGTGGAGCTCTTGGAGTTCAGCCTCGTGCCCTAGGGTTTCTGCTTGTACAATGACGGGCTTGGGATTCATTTGTAGAACTGAAGCATTCCTGCGCCTCATTCTGTTGTGATTGATTTGCAGTGGAGGCAGGTCGTTCATTTCTTTGGCCATCTTGTCTTCGTCGTAGTATATATCACGAGTATGTGCATTATCAAGAATAAGTGAAACACCAGGGAGGGAAAGAATTTAAATAAGACGCATGGGAGAATGCAACGTGTTTGAATTAGAAAAGCAACATTTAACCTAGAACAACCGCTGTCGGAGACAAACCTGATCATCATAAGCTATTCATCCGCATAGATTGTACCCGCTCCACCAGCAGCCAAAATTGTCTGAACTAATGTCTTTGAGTACGCTTCCAAGCCTCGCCTCAGTTTATCCACTCCACATGTCAAAGTTTCAATGCGCTGATTGACTTGCAAAGTTGTCGATTCGAGGACAGAGTTGAGTCGATTGAGCTGAGTGTTTGTTGCCATGCCTGCCTCGATACGCTCTAGCCGTGAACATATTTCAGCCAGTTTGCTTTGCACTGTCAGTACGTAACCTTACGACGACAATAGACTGACCTCTTCATATCATCGTCCGTGGAAAGGCTCATTTGCGCAGAGTTGGCGTCAGTTCCCAAATTTAACGGGAAGCCATTTAGAATATCGAAGTCGAAGTCGCGATTATCTGGAAGTGCCTCCAAGTCAAAATTTGGGAGCTGGCTCGCATCCATGTTGTTGAACCAAGCGCTCGACATTTCGTTATATGTACTTATCGTGGTGCTATTGGGTTGTAAGATATGTTACTGTGTCAGATTATATAAGGATAAAACGACCTGGAGTTGGGGTAGATATAGGAACGAGAAGATTCAGACCAGAGGACTTATAATCTAAAACTCGCAATTAAAATTACGCGGTACGTGACGGGGTATTTTATTTCGCAACTCGACTGCATGTTATTTAAGCGCCCGTTTGCGCACTCCTACAACGGCCTCATCATCACACAATCGCCTTAACTCTTAGCATAATGAAGCTTCAAGCAATTCTACTTACAACGCCTGTTTGGCTTACCCGAGGCTGGACCTTGACCCCGCGATCAGGCTTATGCATCTCCGAACCACTCATGGCACTGGATGCCGGGTTCTCAAAAGTCTCAGCCAGGTTGGTAGATTTCGTCTATCCTTGTAATTTCTCAAGCCTAGCTAAATCAAGACTTAGTATCAATGACGATCAGAGCCATCGCTGTGAAGCATCCCTTGAATTCTCGAACTCCGACTTCCTGTCACTTTCGTATTCCTTTCAACCACTCAATTGCTCCGCTTCCCAAGTGATGACCTTCATGTTGCCACCCGAAGTTCCCAACGGAGAGGCCTTTGTCACGTGGTGAGTTTCTGCTGCGACCATACGCAGGATGCGTGCAGGCTAATCCAGAAGCAGGCATTGCTCCGGGCTGACTCCACTCTGTTATCACGCAAACATATCTGGAGGCTTGGAGCAACCTGAAATGCAACTGCAGCGTACAGGGATCGTAGGATGTGTCACAGAGGTGGTACAAACTAGTACCGGCGTCTTCACGACGACAGCCTCGTCCGGCGTATCCACTGAGTCTGTTGTAACAATATTTACAACCACGCAGACCCACTATGTCACACAAGCTGCAGGTCCCCTAGCGCCAACAACAGTAACTCAGACAGTCGTCGGGACGCCCACCGGAACTCAGAGGGATCTGAGTACGGAGGTGATGATTGATACTACTGGAGGTACAAGTACTGTTTCGGGAAAATTTGGGGCGGCTGCGGCAACCACCATGGGAACGACGACAAGCGCGACACTTGTCCCAAGCATAGATGCAACCAGACCGTCTTCCTTACCAGTACAAGTATCGACCACACTATTGCCTTCGACAAGGGTAGCCGATCCTGTTCCGCCATCAGCTGCTGAGGCTAACTCGTTCCCAGTAACGACCAGCGAAGTCGCTATGTTGCCGACCTCGACAATTGACGCCGGCGCTTCCGAGACGATACCGCTTCAATCCACGGGATCATCAACCGGAACAGTGGTTGCCGCTGCTGGGCTGCCCTCAACAACAGTGGTCAAAGCAGCTTCTATCTTTGACACGAGCTCCGGTCACAACTTGTCTCCCAGCTTAATGACTCTCTCGATCGTCTCAACTTTGACGGTGTTCCAGACCGTCAAGTCTTGCACTATGAGTGTTTAGTCTCACGATCTGTCCTGATTTCTTGCCATTATATCTCCACACACACATGTATTTAGATGTTGGTTTTTGATCTTCCTTGCGCCGGGATCCCTGAGATCTGCGTTTCTTTCTTTGGGGGGGGGGGGGGAGGGGGTCGATATTCTTAGCTCTTTTCGATTAGTACCTTTAGTTATAAAACTCTGCTTATTTACCGACTTAGTTGGTCATTATTAGATTATGATTGACACAATTGCTTTCCCCTTTTCTTGCTTCAATCTCATTGTCATGTCAAACCTTCAACTCCCTCCACTACGCTGCCTGTCTGAGCAGGATAGCCCCTCAGCACAGTACAACATGGGAATTGAGAACATGAGTGCATGCTGTATGTACTGCAATATAATATCGAGCGACGATATGCCCTATATTTCCTATGAACCTAGCTTCATCTCCACTGGAGACCTCCACGCCTACCGTCGGTCGAGCTCTACCGTCGATATTTCATTACATGCGCACCAATCACCCAGATCGGTAGACGCACGACATGTACTTGAGGAGTGTGAACGAATATCCCATGTAGTCAGTCGTATCGTGGAGCTTTGCGAACTGGTGGTGAAAGACATCAATGATTTGGTAAATAATCCTAAGATATCTCTTAGAGCATAACTAACAACAGCAGCTTGAGGAGCTTCGGTAGGCAGAAGTGAATTTCACAACATTGGTTTTCCTTAAAATAATAAATACTGCAGGCTACCTCCCCCAGCTTCTAACACGAGTTCCACGCGAACCTGAACAAAGCATTGTTTCACCAATCCTTCTCAAGATTCCACCCCATTTTTGGCATTGGAAACTTGCATAGTCAATGGAGTTTGGATGTTGGGTAGGGGATATGATTTGATCTCGAAATTGTCAGCGGTCATCAGAGACGGATGGAGACGTATAAAGGGCGCCTTACAATACTGTCGTAACTTGGAGGCCAACTTGCCCGGGAAGGCTCTGAATTGAAAACATGTAATTTGTTATTCTTCTTTATAACCAAGAAGACTTCGGCATCACAATCTCTGTATAAGTCATGTGCCCGTTTGACTAAAGTTCGTCGCCTTTTCGAGAATTTGGCCGCAGCCTTCTTTCGTGCTTGACGTGTCAATGTGTCATTTAATATAACAGGAATTGGTGCTTTTCCGCTTTGCGAACACTGTGGGTGGGATGAAAACATTGTTATATGACCCTTGGTAGCAAAAGGGCTGAATAGGTCATGACAACTAAGAGGCTTTGATCAGCACCGCATAGCATACTCCGCATTTCTGTCGTCCCCTTTTACTTACTATGAGCATGAAGACTCCGTGCACGATACTTGTCTGTCATACATTACGGTAAAGCTTGATCCGATGCTCGAGTTAGTGCTTGAGTATTTCAGTGATGTATGTAAGTGCTTTATTCAAACTCAGCATATCTGGTTCATTGCAACTGTGGTGCGGTTGTGGATGCTTTTTTAACTATTATTGCGTGGCATTTGCTTCTAGGGTCGCTTACTTTACAAGTTTGTTATGAGCGCCGTTCAAATGTTAATTTGAACCAGAGCTACACCAAAAGCTCACATGGGCCTAGAGAATAATTATTTTTAAACTTTTATTCTGAGCGGATACCCATTGCAAATTGGGACATTAATGGTTAAATTGAACGTATCAAATCATCTAGGAAGCTTCTATTTAAGTCTCATCATAGGCTGATACCATTTTGTTCCACCATTAAGATCCTTATACTACTCTTTAGTATTTGTACTGCCTTTTAGCATTTCTATTCAATTGGGCAATAGCTCTTGTGATAACATGGAGCAGAATCTGAAAGATGTGATGAGAGGCCTAAAGGAACGCCAGTGTTGCATTCAAATGGCAGAAATGATATCTGGCAGACTGGATAAAGAGGCGGATGTAGTACAGTCGGCTCACACCTGGACAGAAAGCCAAATCCATAACGCTCTCAAACAAACCCTCGAAATACCATTCAACTCATTTGTGAGTGTTAGAGAGCGGTTGTTGTCACAAATCGTGGCATGGGATGCGATTATCGAGGGAAGAAGACAATTTAGTGGAGTAGGATGGCGCCAAGAGGAATTACCTCATGGGTTGGCCC
The DNA here is from genome assembly GCF_020726525.1 of Truncatella angustata. Taxonomy (NCBI): domain Eukaryota; kingdom Fungi; phylum Ascomycota; class Sordariomycetes; order Amphisphaeriales; family Sporocadaceae; genus Truncatella; species Truncatella angustata. Next base: position 7,611,916 of record NW_025763382.1, on the reverse strand, counting down.
CAAAGCAATTTTTATTGCTATTCTTTGCCATCCAGTATCGCTCCGCGCTAGGTATCACTCTAGCTACGCCATCAATGAGCATCAAACGAAGCATCGAGTACGACGAGGAAAGGAGGGTGAAGTGGGCGAAGTTTGGGAGTCCATGGAACCATAGAGGAGCAGAAGAAGCTGCCAGGGAAGGTGACGGGCCAATGTCCAAGGATTGGTCGAGCTCTGGGGCAAGCCCTTTTGCAAAGGACCCCGCACAACTTGCATTAGAACAAGATGCTAGGGAAGCTGCTGAGGAAGCTGCCATGAAAGCTGCCAGAGAAGCTGCTAGGAAAGAAGCCGAGCTAAAGGAGAAGATTTGGTCAACTTCTGGGACAAGCATCTTTTCAAAGGAACTGGCAAAACGTACTGTAGAACAAAATGTCAGGGAAGCTGCTAGGAAAAAGGCCGAGCTAAAGGAGAAGATTTGGTCGAGCTCTGGGGCAAGCCCTTTTGCAAAGGACCCCGCACAACTTGCATTAGAACAAGATGCTAGGGAAGCTGCTGAGGAAGCTGCCATGAAAGCTGCCAGAGAAGCTGCTAGGAAAGAAGCCGAGCTAAAGGAGAAGATTTGGTCAACTTCTGGGAAAAGCATCTTTCCAAAGGAACTGGCAAAACGTACTGTAGAACAAAATGTCAGGGAAGCTGCTAGGAAAGAGGCCGAGCTAAAGGAGAAGATTTGGTCGAGCTCTGGGGCAAGCGTCTCTGCTGAGGAACACGCGAAAATTGCACCAGAAGAAGCTGCCAAGGAGGAAGCCAACGTGAACAGTGTGAAGCTCGGGGAGCCACGAACCGATACCACACCTGGAAAATTGCAACAAGAGATGGAGTAGCCGAGGGCAAATTGGTGGCGGAGAAACCCTAACAAAGATTTGATGAGACACTTGTATTTCTGACTAGATTGAGCAATTTCGAATGTTATTATTGTACTAAATGGTTCCGAACTGTCGGGTCGTCAATCATGGGAGTCCATGCGGGCCGATCGTACAAAAGGGTTTAGTGACCCTCTTTTCAACTTTCAGATGTGCATCTTTTCGTCTACCTTGCTGCATCACACTGCATGCGCGCTTACTGAACATGTGAACGACCTATTTTTTTTTTCGCACTAACCGTAAGTAAATCACACTACGTAAAGGGTGCAACTAGCTTTGCTTACCCCGGTGACTTACCTATATTAGTTAGCCTTGAATTTGAAGACCAAGTACATAATCGCTGTTATCTAAGGGCTTGTACATAATCACTGATATTGCCTGGGCAACTGGTTACATTTAGCGTTTCTTTGCCTGGCTTTATTAGATTTCCCATGAATTAAGATGATCATAGATGGAACAATCGACTTGGTTGGGATGGTTTCTAATTACCCTATATAAAAGGGTAATTATTATTGGCAAATTGCCGTATTAGAAGGTATTGGATTCAACTGGAAGCGGGTGTTTCAGACAGTCTGGTAAAGGGAAACTAGATATTGGGCACTTTGAGGACATCGAGGAGGTGCCGGAAGAAGAAGCCGAATAGATTACCACTTTGTAGGTCCTCCTTTGTCCTTTAGGGCATCGTAGCTAACAGTTTAGTGACGTACTCTTTAGTGATGAAGCCCTAGGCTTCGTTTGTATAGTGACAAATGCATTTTGAGACGGGCGCTCGTCCTCTCAGTAGTTATCTTCAGTTTGATCCTTCAAGTACCATGCAGTCGATATGTTGGTTGTGTGATGTGCTTCCTAGCGGTGCAAGTCCAAATGTAGGTCGGTGTTTGCTCTCTTGTTAAAATTCAATCCATGCTGCTACATTTCCGGTCGTTTATTTTAGATCTACTACCTAACGCGACTAGTAACAATACAGCATATATCCCTACTTTCGAGATAGTTTATCGGAGTTCGCTTTGTAATTGTTGACAAATCCGGAGGTGACTAAGAGAAAGTTACTAGAATATCACATTGGTGTGTGACTGGGATGGATTCGGGTTTTTAATTTTAACCAGGTCTAAATCCTGACAATCAACGTTGCAAATATACTGGGAGACGGTTGGAAGCAGTGAAAGCTACTAGTAAGCCTTGGCGAGTGGCTACTGGTCGGAAAGCAGGGATGTCCTACAGTGATCAGTAGCATATTCCAGATACTCCACTTGCCTACTAGTACCCTGTTATTTTATGGTGATAGCCTACCTATATCACATGACTTGGGATGTACTAGTATCCCAATTGTAGAAGAATTCATGGATATGGTAAATCTAGCGCTAGCTTCCACCTGATTGGATTCACGCTTAGATCCTTCCACGCTCGTGCATCATGACAGTTGTGTTGAGCTTATGCTACAGCCGGACTAACGGCAACGACGCTAGGTTGAACGGCAATAGCTAGAACCCATTCTACTAACGAGCCTGAAAATTATCTCCATTTACGCGCGCGTGTACTGGAGTGGCTAGCTTGCCGAGACTGTCGTCCTCCACAGCGGTTGGGGGTAGAGCGACTCGCGGTTGGCTTAAGGGTCGGTGGTAATGAGATGGAGCCCGACCCACTTTTGCCAGCTATATGATGGTCACTAATCTAATATGGCTTTTTTTTTTATAAACATCCACATTTTATCGCGTAACAAAGGGAGGTCAAATAATAGCATTTAACACAATGGCCAGCGAATCGCTTCATGCTATTTGAACATTCCCCAGCTTTTGAATTTTGGATGGGCATGTAATTATGTACACGGTGAAAGCAGCTTACGGCCAAGGACACCCTTTAGCATGAATATCAGTTAACGATGGTATCACTATCTAGTAGACAAATAGATTAGCCGCTACAATATCTCAGAAATAAAAGCTGCATACGTTCGCAATAGAACAACTCTACATAGTCATCATTACACGCCACATCCTAGTTATCTCGGCCGTATTTGTCTTATTCGCATTCCGTCAACTCAGAGCTATGACGATTACACGAGAGCAGCGTCTATTCAGTCTGCGCGTTGGCAGTCTGATGAGAAAGATCGGCAAGCTAAAAGAAATGATGCCTATTCATCAAGTGCGAAGGAAAACTTACCAGTTTCAGTCATACCCGAACTGGCCTTGCCCCGCGTCCAACATTAACAGCGTCATCGCAGATCCTGCGAAACAGTTTGGCCCTTGCAAAATTGTTCCCGTCGGAACACTCAAGAGAGAGATTGCTGAGTTAGAGTCAAATGCCTCCACGAATCATACTCCTATCGAGACACGAATTACCGAAAGCAACTCTTGTGGAGACCATGCTGCAAAGGTCAGCATTCAACGTCCATCGAGCAGCGGTATCTAAAGAAAACCCTTACCGTGCTTGGCAAAAGAGAAGCAAGTTGCAACACGCAGGAGTAGCCTAAACTACGTCAACATAAGAGAACGTCGTCCGCGAGTAGAGCTGTCCGGTATGCTAGGCATCAAAAATAGAACGCTTTCCTTACCATTTCTAATCATAAAAGCATAAAGCGCTGCTTATAAGAAACGAGCTTTGTTTTGTGAGACATAGCACTAAGGTCAATGGGTTTGGTTCGCGTGCGTGGCGGGCATGGTAGATTCCATCTCATTTCAAGGTTTTATCTTGCTATCATTAGGCGAATTATAATAGCTTGTATTAATTTCATCATAATTCATTCAGTACTCTGTACATCCTTGTCATTGACCCTGCCAGCGTATCTCCCCCTACCAAATCCTCGTCTCTGGTACCACTCATCTCTGATTCAGCTTGAAACCCTGGGACCACAGACGTAACATCTAACTTTTGATCCTGTATCAAGTCTATAATTCGATATGGACAATTGCTAATGTTCTGCGGCGATCCGGCCCGGCTATCAAGTTTAACCTCGATCAATGAATCCATATTGACGACGTCTAAGTCAAGCTCTTTTGCGAAAGGAATCCCTTTACTACACATACTCCATATCTTCTTTGTAAAAATTGGAGTCTCCGTGAACTGGCTGTCCGCGCTGCGATATTGTATACACGTTTGTCGCTGGTGCAGCTCCATAAGTAGATTCATAAAGGTCGGACCGGGGTTGACGCGGCAGAGCAAACGTACGGTACATTCTGCTGGTACAGTACGGAATACTGGCACCGTTATCAATTCAATGTAAAACAAAGATGATATAAGCTTGGATGATATTGCATCAACAAGCCCATCGCTATAGCTTCCCCCGTTATATTTAATGGTTATGTCTGGGGACCTGCCCATCCAGGCGAGCATGCGATGACTGATACTAGAATACATCAGCTAGGAATCAAGCGAGTGGATTCCATATATTACGTACGAGGTTCCATTGTGTACCTCGGGAAGGAAGTTTGAGGAGAGATGCTTCTTGCCTTCGATGATAAAACCGAAGTGGTTAGATAGTCTCACTCTGGTCAGATTCCATTCAAGACCGCGACCAAATGTGATGACGTCTCTTTTGATAAATTTGGGCTGCTTCAGCCCATCGATGTGATACTTACAATCTTTCATGCTCCACTTCTCTAGAAACAGAGACAGAGCAAAGTAAATCCCTGTGTTGTTAGTCTTATGCTTCACACAAGATCGACCGTCTCGACTACATACCGGCTCCTTCCGCAATGATTCCATCGAAAAACTGACAAAACGGTAGGGATCCAAGGTTCAACATCTTTTTGAGCTGACTCAAGAAACTCCAGATAATTGCAAAGTCACTACCCCCCAGCTGCAAAAGTCTTAGTCCGGCTGTCGGAGGTCTGATCATGAAATCAGCAGTATTAAGTCGTCTACATACTGGGCATCGCTGTATGCTCACTTCCCAAGGCTCGCGTTGTTCTCCTATATTGAGAGCACAGGTATTGCAGATTCGATGCTGGCAGTCGAAGGTATACATTGCTGTCCTTGCAAAACAAATGACACATATTTCACCACAAGTCGATACTGTTGTGCTGCTGGAGTTGAGCGCTGCGATGTGACGTGTTAAGTGATCGGTGCACTGAGAGCTCACTAACTCAATAAATCTTGTCCTCACTAACTCAATAAGTCTCGTCTTCACTACATCTTTAAGCCCTTTGTTTTCAAAAGACGTGTTTGAAAGGCCAAGATTCGTCGCATAAAAATTCGAAAAGATTATGTCGGGGGAAAAGCCTGAGCAACGTGATTAATTGAAATGAATATAAATTGGTGAAGGGGCCTCACAGTGCATTCCTGGTGGGAAAGCATCAAGCCAAAGCGCAGAAGCGATGATGTCGGCTTTCTCCTCAAGTGTGCCTGCCACAGACCTCAGAACATTTTGCAAGCAATGAGCTACGTCGGGAGGAACTCGACTGTGCTGTCTCAATGCGAGATACGAATTGAAAGAATGTCCCGGACTTTCACTATAATGAACGAGGCCCACCCGCAGGAGGTATATCAGATGACGTGTAGAAAACGCAGGCTGACTTTGGCGCTGTTGGATTGCAGCTGCTTCGATCAGGCCAATGGTAGCAGCACGTGTATCTCGATTCGTGGCACATCGATTCAAAATCTTAATCGTGAATCGTCGTTGTATCATCATTTCAGCATTTGGACGGGTGAACGGCCTTGCTGGTTCAGATAGTCTCAGTTGTTCGAGCAGCCTGGTAGAGGCATGTAATATGACATCCCTGACACTAGTTTGACATTTGTGGTCACTCGATACTAGGATGACTATGGCTGGGGTGGGTTCAGGCTCGTGCACAGGCCTTCGCGCCCAGAACCCCAGGAGGTTTGTTACACTGTCCCAACCGCCAAGATCGGCTACAAAGAGGAAAGTGACAGTTGCTAAAGGCATTAAAATGTGATTATACAGACTGTGCGCGATCTCGTTTGCATTGTTTCCCGAACCGCAATGAAGTTCGTGGCGCGTATTGCACCCAGGCGTAATTCCGGCTTTTATTCGAGGGGCATGGGTGAGAGTGTGAAGCTCGCAGTCCAACAAAATCGAGTCAACTCCCGGTTGGTATCCCATTCTGATGTTCGGCTCGAGGCTAACATGGCTGACGAAGAAATGCTGCTGTAGGAATCGTCTCTTTTGAAGGCCCCCTATCGCGACGACCACACTCGGCGTTGCCTCTTGGCCTTTGCGAAATGACTCGTACGGCACTAAGTGTTCCAGAAGGAATGGACCACCAAGTCCAGGAGCACCAGATTGAAGTTCTAGCCACGTACTGTAGACCATTGCACATCGACTGCGGTGAGGTACAATTAGATGATACTTTGACGTAGTGGCAGCTTCGATGAAATGCGTCGAGCGTCCCCGCCCTGAGAGCGGCGTGGGGCAACAATAATAGGAAGGTTGGCGCTAAATTGAGCGGGCCAGCGATGGTTAAAATTGAATTATAACTTTTGAAATTCCTCACTAGCCGATGCACTTCTTGCTACCCACAATAGCTCTCATAAAAAGATGATGCTGCGTACAATAGTGAATGCACGCTGTTAGGATGCCTGCCCTTACATTGCCTGTTACATAATAATTGCCAAGCTTCTTTATTGCCGAATTCTTTTATGTCTAGTTTGACATCTACGGACTTTGAAGAAGGGGGAGAAAAGCAAAAGAAAAGGGTTTAGAGAGTATCAACAGCGTTCATATATCATATTAGGGTTTTTCTCGGACCGCGGAATCTCAAAGGTTTATTCTGACCATTGACGCCAAGCATTGCATCGTTCTTATAGCAATGGAGGCGGACTGCATTGGCATCGTCCGGGTGCCCCTGACTTTATTGTCATTTAATTTACCCGCCAGTGTCAAAGCCCCGGCATCAAAAAATTGGCATCCACAAGAACAGCTTCTTAGGCTTGATTTGAAAAAAATTCACAGGCTGTCGCGGTCTTTCCGACTAGGGCGGTGCCGACCATCCAGGCCAGAACATCAGATGCGTGGTATCGTGACTCCGGAAACGCTGGAAACCATACGTAAAGCTACGAAGCTTTCTGAACAGGAACTATTCGAAACATCAGCCGTAGGTAAGTTCCCATATGTGACAGGCAGTTTCACTATTTGGTGTCTTCAAGGTCGCCGTCGCGCCATTGCAGCAAAATTGGCATTCCACGACAAAGCTTGGTGGACTGTCCGACTATATTGTGGGGCTGCAGGTACGTGCAAGACTAAACACATAGTATTTCGTTGTATTAATGTGTTACCTCTAGGTCCGGACCGTGTCATTTCCTTACTTGATGACATTGAATCTTTATGCAATGACGCATCGGATGGGACGATCTATCGGCAAGTTCGTATCAGTATCAACAAAGGAGAGCACGGGGAAGTTCGAAGATGTGTGCTCAAGTTGTCACCTCCAAAGAGAAAAAATGTGTTCCAATTACTAAGGCGAACCGACGTTGCAAAAGCATTGGACTTACTATGGCCGCTGACTGGTTTATGGGACGGCTTGCAACTGGGTAATATACACAAACATTTTGCACTGCATTGCGATCCACAAATAATCGCTTTTGTGGGGCACATCCGCCAGGTGTGGAGCCAGATTTTCCAAGGACACAATAACCTAGAGGGCCTTTTGGATATCGAAACTGTACACTTTTTGCAATTCAGATCCCCAGGAGCCTGTAAGCAAGATGAAGAAGAAATTCGAAGAGCGATGGGCCTAGGCCAGCTGTTTTTTCTAATAACGAATCGCGCCGTCCGTCAAGATCTATTACAAAACGTTCTTTCGATTCGCGGCGTAATCCCCAGCATCAGAACTTTTCATGAGAACATGAAGTATTTCTCAATTTCGGCTCAGATCCTCCAAAAACATGTAGAAGTAGCCAAATTCGTGGAAGTGACAGCCGGTAGCCGAAAAAGACAGCGTGTGGATTTAATGACTTCCTTATGTTCAGATTGGAAGCGGCCGACAGAATCATGCATCGAAATTCGTGAGGGAGCATTCCATCCAATTCAAATCTTCATGACTCCTCAGTTAGCCTTTATAGAAATGTTCATCAGAGCTCAGCGGAACTTTGCACGGCTCAGCGCTAATGCCCCCTTGCAAGGCAAACAGGACAAAAAGGTTGTGGCATACGAAGACCGCAGTTGTGTTGAGAGTTTTTGCGACATGGCTAGAAAAGCTGGTTTTATGAACGAAAAACTTGCACATGAGAAATCAACAACGCAGTCTCCCAATCATACCACTGGGAAAACACCGTCTCTCGATCGCGCCGCCTATGCAACACTACCCGCAGGATCTAATAGTCAAATTCCAGATACATCGATGCCCGCAGACTGGCGGGGAGGCAAACCTTTCACGGTCACCTATCAAGAGCTTCAGCAAAAGCTTTTTTTACCTTCGTTACACGGCCACCTCCTCAAAGATGATTCTCTGGACTCAATGTTTGTTCAGTGCGACTTCATTCGGTCGTTTTTTGGCTCTGTGCCCATTCCTCGTCTCGACTTTGCCGGGCAGCCTGGTATTACGGTAGCATCCGAGTCGAAACGACGGCAGTCTGCTTCGCGAATAGTTAAGTCAGATGGTAGGAAACGTTCATTGAGGAGTCGGTCAGGAGTAAGTGTCCGCCCATTAGGACCTTCCTTAAGACACGCTCCAAGAGCACAAAGCGCGGCGGACGGGGATATTGAGATCCCTGATTCTCAAAATTTCCCAACAGCGGATACCTTCACACCCGATCTTGGGTTTTTACAAGACACACCTTCTATCCAATTCCCACCATCAGAGGTACCTGGGACCTTTGAAGTCCAAGAATCAATAACATTAACATTGCCGGTTCCGACCAGAATGAACCGTTCACCATTGCCAATTCTCACGATGAATGCCTCTCAGGAAGGGACCCCCCAACATGTCGAGCAAGAAATGATAAACAGCCAGACAACAATTTCTACGGTGTTACTCGAACCTATTCCAGAGGAAGATACATCTAGTACAACGCCATATACATCAGAGACGCCTGGAACTGTTGAAGTCCAAGAATCAATAACATTAACATTGCCGGTTCCGACCAGAATGAACCGTTCACCATTGCCAATTCTCACGATGAATGCCTCTCAGGAAGGGACCCCCCAACATGTCGAGCAAGAAATGATAAACAACCAGACAACAATTTCTACGGTGTTACTCGAACCTATTCCAGAGGAAGATACATCTAGTACAACGCCATATACATCAGAGACGCCTGGAACTGTTGAAGTCCAAGGACCAATAACATTAGCAGAGACAGTTCTGACTGGAAGGACTCACCCACATCCTCCTGAGGAAGAGAATACCCAACATATCGAGCAAGATACAACAGGCAGCCCGGTCATGGTCTCTACTGCATTATCTGAAGACACACCCAGTACGAGGCCATTTATGGTGCCAGTCCCGTCTCGAATGAATCGAGCACCTCCTCCCAGTTTCAAACGACCATACGAAATGAAGGATCGTTACCAAGCGTCAATAAGATCAGGTGAAAGAGTTAAGCCAACCAGAAAGAAGCGGAGGCTAGTTAATCAAAACACAGATGGCGAGGCCAGCGATCTACAGGTTTCGAACTCAGAAGTCACTGATGACGAGGCAGAGAATGATGCTTCAGTTTCCCAGAGGACTAGTCCTTCTGGACCCCGTGAGCCTGAAGCGAGATCAGCGACGCCGGTAAGATCCATCAAGACACCGACCACTAGACGACCGCGCACAAGAGATCCCGCTTCAGTTCAAAGTTTAAGAATAGTCGCTCCACGGCTTGCTAACCCTCGTTACGTTTCAATGACACCAGATAATCATCAGGATCAAGATACAAAGACTGTGCAAGAGACTTCAGCCGAAACGTCCAGTAGAAGAGGAGGTGGGATTTTTGAAATTGTCGAGCGAGAGCACCGTGTCCCGGACGAATCCGGTGGCGTGCATACAAGGAACGATGAGCATGTGCAAGTTGAACCCCAGTCTATTCGAAGCTATGACATAGGCCAGGATTCCGGATCGGACTCGGAAGGAATAGAATGATTAGGCGCAAACGAGTCAGAAGAAAAATTACAATATTCATGTTCAGAATGCAGTATTTTAAATATAACGGCAGCTATCCCGTTATTTCTGAATCCTAAACTATTACATTAAGCCCGTTCAGATTTAACATCGTTTTCATTATATATCTACCAAGTAGACAATGAGAATGTTCCATCGAATAAATGGTAATATTACATACCCAATGGATCATTCTATCATGGACAGCTCATACAATTCCATGATCATCGAGTCGAGCAAAGTTAAGACTTCTTATGGCTTTCTTGCTGCTATATCAACTTGGTTCCTTCTAGCTGGATTCTTCATTTTACCGGCCACATTCGCTTTTCTACAAAATGCCCAGCTTCTTGAGAAAGGTATTACACCTGTAGATCGTTTGGTAGACCTGAACAAAGGGATCATTCCGGTGGCAATCATTTGTTTTATTATTGGGTCGGCAGGAACTACTTGGTTATGGTATAAATTTAGAGGGAACTATATCTGGCTGGTAACGCATCTATTCTTGTGAGAGAAGCCCATGTGTCATATGCTCTAAACTGACACTGTGTAGACCGGGTTTCTTGAATTCTGTCAGCTGCCTCTTCACCATCTTAGTGAACATCTATACAGCTCAGGGTGGAAACTGGTCTCTGTCAGCCCAGATCACCATGGGCATTGTGTCTTTCTCTATGTGTACAATGGCGGTGTCCTTCTTCATCTACCAGTTTTGCTGTCTTTCAAGAGTTCGAAAAAGCCCACCTTATGTGATGAATCAAAGGTCGAGAGGGTAAGATGTTGTTCCAACTGGAGATTGGATTATATTCACGGTTTCTATATAGCTTTCTCATGTTAGAATAGTTATGTAGTCTAGTTTTGTGTCAAATCTCGCAGTTACTCGAGATGAATGCCATTCCTTTTTAGAAAACGCTCTTCGTAAGACGATAGCAAGGGTCTAATCTTTCGGTTATGTTATATATTTATGGTAATATAAAAATCTCAATTATCACCTTCGTGAAGATACTAGCACGCTAGATGATAAGTTATTCTCAATTGAACATAACGATAAAGAAAATTTATTTCTCCACACGTTAACCTGCTGGAGGCGGGATTTTGTAAGACTCAAATTCTATACCGACTCTATGGGACAAAGGCACATTAGCAAGCCTTGAACTAGTTGGCTTACATTCAAATTACTTTTGACCTCGTCTCACTGGCCTAGAGCTCAATAAGTAGAGGAGTCCTTCTGGCTTGCAGATAACCATTTTCAATTCCAAGACAGCTCTTCATCATAGCATAGCTTCCGTTTGGTAGATGTGGGAGGCCATCATCACACATGCTTAGATCAACAGATCCGAGTTGGCAAGACCACTTTTCCTCTACGCATGCGTTATAAGTGTTATATGAGGGAACGTCGACTCAAAGCCGAGTATTAAACTCTCAAGAAAGCCTTGTTTCAGCAGGAGGAGAGATGAGAACAAATTTCATTAGCTGGTGCTAGATACTCGGCGGAGTGGGCGTGGTGTGAGATGAGATCACGTCGCTTGCTATAATTTAATGGCGTGATGGAAAAAAAGAATTGGTAGAGTTTTGGGTTTGAGTCAGGAGAGATAGTTTGTCAAAATCGCCCTTGTACACATATGCGTAAATATTGATATAAATACACCAGCCGGGCGGTTTACTATTGGTTCTTCAAAGGGTGATATCGAAGCCATGAGATCGAGACCAGGTCGCGGTTAGGCCTATTGATGAGCATCGTGGACGAACAGATGCCAATCAATATCGCTGACCGAGTTCTTCCCCGAGATCTTTACTCACCTGAGACACTTAATGAGGCCTCCGTCATTCATTGTCAAGGTTGGAGACCATATGAGCCTCTTGTTTTCCTGCTTCATACGGTTTCTCCCTGCCGTAATCCCTGTACCACAAAGGTCATCACTTATCCAAGCGGCCATCTCGTGACAACCAAGGGGCCGTCAGCATGCAGGATCGTTTCTGATATTGCTCACCGCCCATCAGGCTGATAGTAGCTATCCAAACTGGGAGAGCGTGATCCTAGTTTCGCTGTACTGCAGGTGTAGTCATCTCAGTGGAAACGGAGTTTGAGATGCCACAGCAAAGTTGAATACCACGCTGTATTCTTGCGAGGCCTCCAAGGTTTGGGTATAAGAAGCCCAGCACAATCATCCTTTCTGGTGTCTCTGCTTTCTGCCTTTATCTACCATTGATCGTGCTCTGGCCGAAATCCAAAACTTATTCAATAATTCATTTACAATCGGAATTTCGTCTTCCTTATGGGCAGGATCCACGCGAACAATTAATCCTCTAAATTGCACACAAACCGTAAAGAACATGGCATCGTCCACTCTCAATATACACTCTCGACATGATGACCAACCAGCACCTCAGTCTACCGAGTCAGCATGTGCCAACCTCACAGAATTTGGGTCGGTATTATACGAACCTTATTATAGTCTTTTGGAGAATTACGAAAGCAATATCGCTAATGGGTTCATTCCTGTGTCCTCGGAGTTCGACGAAATTGAGATAGCCAGTTTATTTACAGTATTACAACAACGGTGCTCCTCGCATGAGGAAGATGAACCCTTACCGATGCACCTACCTCACCCCATTGATGCCGACGCCAACGTGTTAATCATGCCAGTGGAATCACCGGAAGTCGATCTAAGACATGAGATAAGCCTCGAAGAGCTAGATCAGCTTTGTTCGAATGCTTGGGAGCCCCTCGTGCCCTGCACCCTTTGCGAAACGAACTTCAAATCCAGAAAGGCCAAGCTGGTAAGATGTCACAACATGATTGAGAGCATCCAAGATATTAATGGGCAATAGAAGCACTGGACGACGGAACATGGATGGCCAGCCGGCAAGGCTCTGCAGTGTGAGAATTGCCAATTCAGATGTTGGTCGTCTGAAAAGCTCAAAAATCACATGAAAGCGGCGCATGGAGGGCTTATTCATTCGCCATAATACACTTGTCGTGGATGTGTTGTAGGAGGACCATTGAGGTCTTTCGATTGGCCCTAGTCCTTTCAGCTCCAGTACTCAGGTGGTACAGAAAACAGTCGCCTTAGAGATTTAGGCTCAATATTCAATCGCGATATTTCATCTCTGCTTAAGCGCTAAAGATCCAAACCTGAAACGAGCTGATGGTCCTATGAACCAATCTATGATAAGAAAATATTTGCACTTTGCACTTTGAAATCAAACGTCACTCAAGTGCATTGATTATCGAGGTGTCGTAGTGTAGATAGCGAAACCTTGAAAGTACTATTCGTGAAATGTAAGACTTGCAGTGTATAGAGTTTTCTTTAACCAGTTTTACATCATGATTGATTTGAAAAGAGGGGCGGCGTTCTGCTCCCGAGTTGAAAACGTAACGCCTCGGAATCGTCGTAAGGTCTATCCGATCCCAAATGTGCCGCCCAACTTTGAGAGCTAAGCACTTGGACCTCATGAAAGTGCCGCATGAACAATTCTACTTCAAATATTTTGAACAACATAGGGCTTTGAGCCGCGCGCGTTTCTCTTTTGTGCGCTCATGTATAACTTGCTGAGTACTATGGGTCCAGCTCCTTGGCAAGGATGGGACCATGTGGTTCATGTTGTAACTTATCCTCTCGATGTTCTCCCCGCAACCGTACTCCACTTGTAGTACACTAGACATCCATGCTAGAAACTTGCCAAGACAGTGTTGATGGTCTTTAAGCGCACGAACGCCAAAGTCGTCCATGCTACATGAGAGAATCTACACACTTCGCATCACTACTAGACGCTAACCTACCTGCGACAAAACAAAAGCCTAGTCCTGAAAGGTAGCAGAATAGTCTCGAATTGAGCCCCGGAGGTTAGTCGATTAGGAGCCGTGACCGGTCCGGACAATCAATGGCACTTGCAACTGGCCCAAAGATAAATTTGCCGCCGGTGGCGCTAGTCGCACAGAAACCGTGTAGGCGAGCCGATACCTCGGTCGTTGTTGCTAGTGTATTATATGTTCTGGGGACTTGAATCCCAATCTCCTGCAAGAGCAGTGAACCTCCGCATCCTAGTGTCCATATCGGTTGTGATACCAGTGAAAGTCGCCGTATGATGAGGTTACCGACAGGAGCCACCCGAGCTTTCGCCTTTGTAGCTTTAGGTGATTTGGTGTCTTGCTAAACGGCTCGTAGGTAAATTTAGCGATCTCGAACCCGCTTGGGACCCCGTTTCCTCCCTCCATTTCTTTAGCTTGGCCTGTAGCATGTCCTTTGTCATGCTCATTAGGCTTGAGGCTGTGGGCTTCGACTCGATATCTGTCTCCGCTGGTTGGAAGAACAGTGTTCTAGTGAGTACGTCTTTAGGGATGTTGGCTGTCAGTGTGGTTGCCCGTCCCGCCAGAGTGTCTGCCTTTTCGTTACCCTTAATCCCATAGTGGCCGGGGCTCCAATCTGATTGCAACCCGGTGTGGTTTTATGAGCTTGTGTAGTTCTATAAACACCTATTGAGACGTGTCTGGTGCGTCTTTCTGGGCGCTCCAGAGTGAGGCTGTGTTATCCGCACAGAGCACTATCTCAGCCTCCGGGTACACCTCAATAGTGCGCTGTAGTCCCCTGAGAAGTCCCAGGGCCTCTGCGTCGAACACCGCCACCGCCGCGTCCGTTCGCTTGTATCCTTCCGCCGCGAGTTCCTGTCCCTCGTAGATCGCATACCCGTAGCCCAGGAGGCCTCGGTCTTTAGATCCGTCAGAGAAGACAGTGATATCCCAGGGGGATCGGTTAGTAAACCAGCAGTTAAACGCCTCCACCGCCGCCTCCTTGGGGTCGCCCTTTGTTTGGTCTACCTGTGATCTAGGTCTGAACCGAGGCCCTTATTCCATACCTCGGCACCGTACAATGCTGTAAGGATAAGGATAGTTTTTACCGCTTTCCGTAGGCCTTCGGCCGATGGTCCCCTACACACGGCTGCTAGGCCTCTGATATGATTGGCCACTTTCAGCGCTTTGGCCACCCTGATCTCGACCTGCCTCTTGAATCTTAGCTTGCGGTCGAGGAAGACCCCGAGCCACCGGAGGGCTGGTAGTGTCTTTAGCTTTGTTCTGTTAAGGGGTTTGGCGTGATTTTCCCCTCCATCGTGTGGATATGGGGGTTTTGTCGGTCCCTTCCCCTCGAAAAGTGTATAGCTTCCATCCTTTCCGGGGGCGAAGGCGATCTTATGCTCTCGGCCGCAGTCTAGAATTTTGTTAACTTCGACCTTAGCCTACCTAGCGCTCTCCGCGATGGTGCGGCCAAACGTTAGGACCGCTATGTCATCCGCGTATCCCAGCGGGTCCTGCCCTGTATCAGCTCGTACAGGTATAACATGTATAACATTGGCGACCAGGGCGATCCTTGTGGCGTACCACAGTCGACTTCCTTAACCGGCGTCGTGTTGGTTTCCAGCGTGGTCCTTATCTTACGATCCGACAAGAAGTCTTGCGCTAGTTGGATGGCCAGGCTGTCCCATCCTGGGGCATCATTCTGTGTAATGCCCTGTTCTTTAGCAGTGCATCGAAAGCTCCCTGAACATCGAGGATGACCAATGTAGCTTTGAGCCCTCTGGCCAGCGCGTTGTCGATATCGTGGAGCAGGCTGGCTACTAGGTCAACGGCGGACTTTTTGGGTACCGCCCCGGCATGTCAAGGGCTGATGAGCCCGGCCTGTAGTGCTGTCCATACCATGCGTTTCGCCACTAATCTCTCCAGCCCCTTTCCGAGGCAGGATAGTAGTGCGATCGGTCTCTACGACTGGTATGAGCTGAAGTCGGTCTTGCTGATTTTTGGGAGCATGGCTACCTCCCCTTCTTTCCAAACCATTAGGAACAAGCCGTGCTCTAGCCACATTTCTAGGAGGCGTCGGTAGTACTCTCCTATAGCGGGCCATGTGGCCTTGATATACCTGGAAGTAGTCGTGTCTAGTCTTGTTGCGGTCAAGGTCGCTCTGGCTGAGTACTTCTCGACCTCTTCTAACATGACTTTGGTGTTCTAGGGGAGTTTAGAGCTGGGCGAGTTTTGCCCGCTCGGGGGGTCTTGTATGTCGTCCGCGGGGTCGAAGCGGGAGAGCACTGCTCTATGGAGGTATTCCGCCTTCTCTATCCCGTTTTCGATAACGGTATCCCCGTCCGTAAGGGGCGGGCTTTTGATCTTTTGCCTCGTTTTGTTACAGGCCATGATCTTATAAAGGTCGCAGTCTGTTTGGGCTTCGTGGATAATCGATCTCCTCTAGTCTCGATTTGCGTTCCATACGATAGTTAGGAACTCTTGCCGTTTAGGGCTGCTAGCGTCCTGGTGTTTACCTGAATCTCTGACAATTTTCAGGGCTTCCGCGCACTCGCGGGTCTACCATGGAGCGAATTTGCCGACTGTGTGGTGCGCCTTGCCTGCTGTCTTTGAGGAGTTCGGTAAGAGCCTTAGCGGCTTGATTAATGTCGTTAGCTGTGTTGGCGTCCTCAATGCTCCTGATTTTTCCCACTCAAACACCCACCACCTCGCAGAGCCTGGTGAGCTCGTCGTCCGGGATCCTCCAGCGCCTCCCTTCTCTCGGTAGTGCTCTTCCTCCTTTCGTAGGCAGTTCTAGGACTAGGGCGAGGTGATCTGATCCCGCTATTAGTTCCCTGGTGATTCGTGCTTCGACTCCGGGCACACTGGTGAAGGGTAGGTCGAGCACGTGCCCTGCCTTGTGCGTCGCCCTGCTAACTTCACCGACGTAACACATATCCGTCCGAGCTGACCATTCCGATAATTGGCCCCCACCGGCCGGGTCTTCCACTCCGATCTCCCGGTCTGGGTGGTGTGCATTCGCATCCCCTACTACGAGGGTGTTTGCTGTTGGTTCGATCGCTACGATGTAGTCAATAACTGGGCTGTTAGGGGTGCTCTGTAATGGTTGAGTATTTGATACCCGTTAACTGCTATCCATAGTAGGTCTCTGTTATGTATAGATGCGCGCCTCTCGACTTATAGGAAACCGTTCGTCCTGACATAAGTCATGACCCTAGGTCTGCTATCTTCCCCTACGTCCCAGGTGTCCGTAGGGCCATACTCTGTAAAACCAGGGTGTGTTTAGGTGATGTTCGCCGAGTCCCTGGAGATCCAGGGACCGGTAACGGGCACGACGTCGATGTCCTCTAGCCAACAGACTTAGAGGAATGTCTGGTGAACTAACCAGACCATACCAGTGTTATAGACTGCAACCCTGATATCTTTTGGCGGCGCCGGTTCTCCTCTGGATCTATGAGGATTCATCGAGGTGTTCGTAGTTCCTTAGGTCTTGTTGCCGCTGGATTAGTGCCCTGGCCGCCTGGGACGGGGTCCTCGTCTCTAGCTGCTTGCGCTCGGGCTTCCTAATCCTGTCCTCGGTGTTGGCCTTGTGGCGGATGAATTTAGGCCCTGCCGGTGGCATGACAGTGGTGCCCGCCGGGGTCGGGGCGCTTAGCGCTTTAGCAGCCTCGATTCCCCCTGATTTCATATCCACGTCCTCGGACGAAGACGTTTCTTCGGAGGGGGTAGTGTCTGCCGGGGAGGGATCCTGGTCCCCTTGCTTCCCTTGGAGGTCGCTTTGGGCTACGAGCTCTCCTTGGGTAGTCCGCTTGTTTCCTTATTGGCGCTGTCTCACTCCGCCTCTGTTGGCTGCTGCCGCGTAGGACGTCCCCGTTGTTACGCTTTGAAGGGGGGCACCTGAGTCTTCCGAGCGTAGTGTACTCCAGGGTCTGATGGGGGCGGTGAGGTTGCCTCCAGATTCCGCAAAGACGGCTACATTTAGGTGTTGCCCTAGGGTTCGGGCGAAGTCCCTTGCTACCTTTTTGTGGTCCCCTTTGTTAGGGGCACTAAAGGAGTCGATGAAGCTATCGAGCGACCTAGCGAGTGTTTTGATGACTTCTCGCCGGATCTTGGCTTCTCGCTCGGCTTTGGCGAGGTTGTCGTGGATCATGCCCTGGACCGTGGGCTCGGTGTCGGCAGCGCCCTTTCCTGTCATTTTCGGGGGGAGTGGGATACTCTGGATATTAACTATCTTGCGCTAGGTGAGATTAAGTACAGACAGAGTGTTTATCTCCGTCTGCGCTGTGTAGCAGGGATCGGGGGCCACAATTAGACGCGCCGGCGTGGTAGGTTCGACCATTTGGCGATTCCAGCACGCTGGTGTTGCCAGATTTCGCCCCTTGGTGTTTTTGGAGTGTTCCGCTAATATAGCGTGATGTTATAATAATTGGTGTGATGCACGCTTGGCTACTAACAGTAGCTTACGCACAGACAGTATTTAGAGGGAAAGGTGATCTTAACGCATGTGTGCCGTGAAGGGCAGGTTGACGTCGCAAGTCTTTGCGTACTAGTCAATACCGCGGTTCTGTAGCAGTAAACTACGTAGGATGCATTAGCATCGCGATTTTCTCTTGCTTGGGCACTATCTCTATTACTCCCTTATCATTTCTTTCTTTTTTCTGCACTTTCCTTCCAGTCTTTCCATGATCCCTACTAATTTCACTCTTGTCGTTACTCTCATGTAGACTTTACATAACACCGATAAATAGTTCAATACCTAGATAACCCATTCACAACAATCTAATGAGCATTATGATTAATATTTGATGAAATGTTAGTGTAGATAAACTTGGGCAATATGCTAGTAGTAGGGTTAATATTGACGTGTTACCCTAGAACGAAAGTCGCTCGTAAGATAACTTTATAGAATAGCCGTAACAGAGTATAGTTAAGATTAGGTATAGTTGTTAACCTTGCAAGGGCAATGTTAACGTTGGATTTACGCTTGGAATGGAGCTGGGCGATACATTTTTTTTTTTTTAATTGTGAAATTAGTGATAGTGTTTCTGTTAGAAAGATATCGTTTCCCGAGAGGCGATATAATAAACCGTTAGCTACAATTACCGGCTATATTTATATCAATGAAAGGGTGAGAAAGAGTTAGTTTGTGATTGACATGTCATTCAGATGAGTGGGCGCAAATATTTCTATTCTCAATGCTTTATATTTTTATGTCTTACATGGCCAGTTTCAATAGAGCGTCACATTTCCGGGTTGTGGTTCAACCGTGGTCAAGTACTTGAATATTATAGCAGCACATCGAAGGCCACTCGAAAGGTTTGTCGTGTCTTAGTTAAGTGACGTCTTTTGACCAAGCGCTTTCAGATGACCATACACATCATATATTCACTATCCTGGATTTTCCACCTACTTTTTTGTCCCAGTCTCCCCTGTCTAGCACCCTGCCACATTCAGCCATGATTGTCACCATGCAGACTCTCTGACGAGCTGCTCCGTAGCACTTCCTGGGACAATTCTTAAACTCCAAGACGTAAAGACAAGTGGAAGAAGAGTGAGGATACTAATAGGGATATGGATTGTGGTATAATATGAGACAAAGCGGCCGCAGTAGCGTCTTAGGTCACTATTCAACGAGGATAAGCCTCTAACACTTTGGTTTGGCAGCGTTCATCTAACTTTTGAGGGGTTGTGCTAAGGATCTTGTTTTCGGTCTTGCATTAAAGAACTCGAAGTGTTTTAGATTCTTCCAAGTTACTCTCTAATGAGTAAATGAGCTACTCAACGAACAGAGACTTGCTATCAGTCCTCGTTCCTAATCGTTCCTAATCTGACCTAGATCGTGAACGCGGAGTAAGACGCGGCAACGAATCCCGTCACGTTCATCACACTTTCCACAATCATCAACAGGTTGACATCGGTATGGACAAAATGCCGTTCCCTTTGTGTGCATCGACTCATGCTTTATCAAGCAAATAATGCAAAGAGTATGGCCTGTGGCCCATTTAGTAGCTTCTTCATGATGCGTCTTGTATGACTTACCACAAGCAAGTCTGAGTGTTGGCTTCAAACCGTTCAAATCGTCATCAGACAAACAGATCATACAACACGCCGAGCCGAAGACAGGAAGAGATACTTGTTGCGCAGGAGTGTGGTGTCGGTAGTGGCATTGACCAGGGTAGGTCCTGTTGCAATCAGAACAAATCACCTAAGGTTTATTAGTAAGAATGGTATTAAGAACACAAATGACTCACGCATCGGCAAGATTTCAACATGTATGCTTCATCCAGTACGCTTTTGCATCGCTGACAACTCTTCACAGGCTCCGTCAGATCAATATAGATATTCATTGACATCGCCATTGTCGAGCTCAGTCGTCTTCGTGGCTTGTGTTCTGATATTGTGTATATGATAAACCGTTAATTGTGGTGTGCAACTACGTTTCATGGATGAAAGGATGAGGAAATAGTATGATATGGTCTACATGTCGTTAAAAATGGGAGAACGCCATGTTTTTATACACGCAGTGCTTCTCATTGACATGACAAAGACCACAGGGTCATCACACTCCCATGTGACATCTTCAAGCGAATCAGTCATTGGGCATTCTAGCAAGTTCTAGTGCCGCCCTTTGGAAGGAATTCAAGCGGCTATTTCTTATGTGGTCGCGAGTCTCAAGCAAGATGCGCTGTTTGGGGAAGCGCCTACAGATGACCATACAATGAGACATCTTAAGATCCTGGATTTTCCATTCGAAATCTTGCCTAACCAAATGTTGAGCATTGGTTGCCACTAAGCGACCTGTTCATAAGCAGTTCCGTAGCGCTTCCTGGGACTTATCCTGCACCTAGAGGCACAACTATAAATACCAAAGTGTGTGAGAGCCAGTAGAATTGAGATTTCTGGTACGATATGAGGCAAAGAGGCCACCACGATGTCTCAGGTCAATGTACAGCCAGGGATGAGCCTCACCAAAGGATGTCGATAGGTGTTCTTGTTTTCTTTGGACTAGGCCATATGCTGCGGCCAACTTTGTTCTGTTACATTAGAGTAATAGCCACGGCGGCAAATGCCATAATGTATTTGTTCATGAAGTGCTTGTCAGATAGTCTATATAAGCACCCCATTCCTCGGTGTTACAAAATTTCTAGATCCAAGTCCATCAATCAACCTCAACATCCACGTCCAACATTCAAGACCGCGAAAATGTCGTCATCTACTGGAGCTAACAGCGCTTCACTAGAATACAAAGAAAGGAATAGTGCTCCCTTTGACATCTGGGGCTCAGGGCTAGCACTAGCTACACACAGCTATCTTACAACAAAGGATCTACCTTCCAACTTCATCATGGCATTACCATTTTTCTTTCCAGCAACACCAGACCAATATCCTTTCATTCCCTGGTGGAGCGGCTTTACCACGCTACTTCTTGACACAAATCCGATTGCTGGTGACAACAGTGCTTCACTGTTTGATAGCGGAAGTTCTTTCGACACTGAGGCAGCCATGAATGGAATTGCCTCTGGTCACTGTAATCCGGCATTGCTAGTATGCCCATCGTCAATTAAGATGGGCAACAACAATGAAGAGATCGTAGTTGGCATCGATGAGTTATGCTCCTCCAAACGAAGAGACGAAACAATCGTAGGCCCGAACCATGAAGGGACGCCTGGATATATTATATCAGTGTCCGACAACGCGGGCAGGGATAATATAAGCACTGTTGAGAGGCTAGCTCAGTGTTCTAACGCCGTTCAATCTCAAAGCAGCATTATTTCGAATACTGAGAGAGAGTCAGAATCTCTGTCAAGTTATTTTGAGGAGGCTATCGGCAGCTGCGGCCTGGACCCTGATCTCCTGAATGAACAGGAAGAGTTTTTTCCTGATTGGATTTGTTCTGATGATGAGGAAGTCATCGCCGTCGTTCAGCCGAATAAGCCTAACGGACCACCTCCGCTCAGATCTAAAAATCACGACATCAATCTTGCACACCTTAAGGACAACCAAAGGCTGTTCCCTGGATCGAAGCATGATGCAGTCATTGATCTCACCTGCTTCGATGACGAAGATGAAGCGATCGAAACGACACAGACAATTATCTTCATTGATCCCACGTATGAGAACGGTGTTTACAAAGGTCTTTCAGCAGGGAAGTCTGATAGCACGATCTGTCGCACCCTGACCGATGATGACTCTAATCTCAATCATTTTGATGACGATGACAAGATTTTCGATGAAGATGACGAGGTTTTGTCAAATACAGAAGAAGCCATTGACTACATTGATTTAACGGGTATTGATGACGTGGAGGAGATCCCCCGTGCGAAGAAAAGAAAATCAAGCATATCAGACAAGGTAGTAGTCAAACGCAGGAAATTGTCCTATACCTAATAACCTTCTACTATGGGGTCTTGACATAGCATACTACTAGAGAGTCAATTAAGCTATTCACTTCTAAGGCACTTTTGAAAGACGCTTTGAGACCTATGTTGATCGTTGCTACCTTTAAAATGCTAGCTGATATCGACACAAATTCATACGCCGATCAGACTCGTCTTGTCACTAGCTAGCCAGACGTGATTAGATCCTGTCACAGAACTAGTCACGAGAATCTTCCATAACTGCTCAACATGACTGAGTTTTCTAGCTTTTTCATTGTGTTTAAAACTTGATTTTCAAAGAAACAGATGTGAGGAAGTAAACAACTGCGGCAATGAGCATTGGGATTAGTTTATAATTTATAGACCTATTTATAACGGAAACATTTCATTAAATTTTACACGCCTCCCGCACAGTCATGACTTGTCGGGAGCACTTCCCGCCGCCTCGCACTCATGTTGTGCCACCAATTCTTCCTAGGGAGGGGAGCACATTCACGTGGCCACTTCCTTTCAAATATGAATTCATCCCTCATTCTACTAAGTACTATGTCGTTCGTTAATCTTCGTCCATTCTTACCCACGCACTCAACCATTTCAACCATGAAATCTGGACAGTTCTGCAGAAATCCTTCCAGGACCGGGTCTCGTTTTTTTGGGACAAGGCTACGGCCATGACTTATTAGGACTTGGCAATTTCGTACCAGCGTTTTATGGTGGCTCAACAGATTCCAGATGTCCATTGGCATGCGCGCGTTCCAGATGTCGTGAACGAACTTTAGTATGGTTTGGGCCGATGAGCTCGGAACATTCGCCCTATGCTTCAGGAGCAAGGCTCCGAGATCAGGGGCGCCGTGTTCAGTTGAGAGTGCCCATGCTAGTGCCGTCTTGCCTTGAGCATCCGTTTGTTCAATATATAATCGTCCATCTTGAAGGAG
The DNA here is from genome assembly GCF_020726525.1 of Truncatella angustata. Classification (NCBI taxonomy): domain Eukaryota; kingdom Fungi; phylum Ascomycota; class Sordariomycetes; order Amphisphaeriales; family Sporocadaceae; genus Truncatella; species Truncatella angustata. The sequence goes on along the minus strand of NW_025763382.1, from coordinate 7,588,885 downwards.
GTATTGGAGGCATGTTCCTAACTTCTTTCGGACAAGCTCCACGATCAGAGGTTCACCTGTATGACCCTGTCGATTGGGGTCTGCCCCTTGATTTAGAAGTGCCTCGATGAGAGTTCGTCTTTTTGTGCCAACCTCAGCTTTGTGATATATGTCTCTCGAGCAAGCACTTCGTAACGGATGTAGCGGTCCAGGGCCTGAACCATCAACCATCACCTCTCTACACCCTGTCGCATCAGCGCCACGATGCAGGAGCTCTATAGCAAGATCCCAACGACCGCTCATACAGGCAATACTGAGGGGACTGATATGTTGTCCATGGTAGACTATCAGAAAATTCACATTGGCACCGAGACGGACCAGAAGTGATAGCAGGGCTACATCTGAATATGGGGAATATATGGCATATGCCAGGGCTGTATCTCCGTTCACGTCCTGAATATTAGCGTCGAACGGATATTCTTTCGAGAAACGCTGAATAAGTTCGGGGAGATTTGCGGCTGCAGCAATATGAAGGGCATTCAACCCGGATCCAAGCGCGTCAAGGGAGGCTCCTCGGTCTAACAGTTTCATTGCAACATGGCGGTTCCTGGTGGTCAAAGCAATAAATAGTGGCGTCCAAAGTCGGGGTTCCCCAAGGACATCCAGGTGATTGATCTCTCTGTCCACTATTGCGTCGATGTGAGCACCTCCATCGAGTAAGAAATTGACGGTTTGATCCAAGCCTCTTGATATAGCAATGCCTAGTAACGTCGACCGATGGTATTTGAATGTTTTAAAACCGCGAAAGAATATGTCATAGTGACGCGGGGTGGGATCCAAGAGTGTAATACTGTGCTGGGTTTCGAGGTTTGCGTTGGCAGCCTTCGCTTTTCGTAATATCGGAACAGAAACATCCTCGTTCTCGAGCTGCAGAGCGAAGGCTATAGATAGAGGTCGTGTAGATGCAATGTCCTTCGCATAAAGGATAGGTGTCGAAAGATCACTGAAATACTTAGAACAACGGCACAGCGTAGCCAAGCTTGAGATCTTGCACACACGCGCAATCATAAGAATGATTTCAGGAGGTAGTCGGTTCATGTTCCTAAATATAGGCATGCAAAAGGGGGAATTACGGACTGGTACGGGCGGTAAGAAATAAAACTCAACAAACAAGTTGAGAAAAGTGACTTGAGATTGAATCACAGCAGGGCCTTCCTTAATAGTCACTCGCTGAACGCCACTAAGATTAAGTGTAATTTCCGAAGAGCCGTTCTGCGCGAAGGCTCCGAACCCTTTCAGTACACTGCCTTGTATCCTGCATAGCCTACCATTGTGAGGCCTTAGAAAGGGGTGTGGTGCTTTTAGGTATACGTTAATTGAAGTAATTAGCAGCGTAGTCACCAGCTAAAGGAGAATCCACACACAGTCATATGTCCTAAATTGGTCCAGTCATATGAAATGCAAGCTACCTCAGGTGTTTGTCATGGAAGAGGCAGCATAAATTAGTTGTGACACAGACACATCATTTTGAGGCAAAGCCTGGCCAATTGAAACGTGTGAGTTAGCATATCAGAAGATAGGGCACGCCGCCATCCCGAATAATAGTTTTGTGGTAGGTGTCGATGGAACTATCCTGTCTCAGCGATACGCTACTCTTATTTCACCTTGAGGCCCATCTTCGCAGTAGGTGGGAAGTCGACATACATCCCAGGATCCAGCTCTATTAGGCTTGGCCCAATAGAACACCAAAGGAACGGATTCACTTCGGTCTACGTGTTTTATACCTAGGCCACTTAAAAAATAGTCGGCTGATGTGGTCCAGTTTGAATCATCTATCTACATATACATGAACAATTAGCTGGGAATTTTTACGAACACACGAAGTCGTCGTTTTTTCCGAGATATCTTAAGGCCCGAAGGATGTATTAATTAATATATTGTCCACGGCCGGAGAACAAGGAATTTGAGTGAAAATCACTTTGCAACAGGCCATCCCGGGTCGACCAAGGTGTAATGTCTACTGATCAGGCAACCATCGGAGTGCCCGAGGATACTTTTTGTCCATCAAACGGAATCGAGGAGTAATTTAAGATACCTTACTATTCATGTTACTTGTTTTCCCAGACTCGCCAACAGATCATATTGCCCAAATGGGGTTTTGCGAAAAGGAATGGTCTGCCCCACTTTCAAGCCTCTGCCAGGCGTTGACACTTCGCTCTTTTCCCTCTCTCTTGCCCTCTAGCCAGGACTGCAACCATCGGCGATGGCTGTAGGACAGTGGGCCTACGGTTCGATCAAAAATAAGCTGATTGAATAAGCTGATTGTTATCTTTAAACTGGGACTTTCCGCCGATCTCTAAGCGCTGGGATGTTAACCCCTACTGCTAGGAAAATCCACGAGGAGAACCTCTATGCGTCTAGATCGAACAGGTGTCCCTTAACTATTGGCTTCATATCCAGAGATTCTGCTTTCAGAGATCGTATCAAGCAGGTCTCACTTACAGATGCAAGGAATGTACAGCCACACGAGATGAAGATAAATTGTGACATGTTCCATGTTTTTGACCCTTGACATCTTGGTGACTCACAAGGAGTCTGAGAATTATCAGTCCATTTAAAGACCAAGTTGTGCTCATAAGTAGGGAAGTCACATCAGTTTCCTTGATCGAGCAACCATAGATCGCCAGAAATCATACCACTTGAAGAGACATAGAGTTTGCAGTGCCACGATTAGCTCTACATTTATCGTTAGTGATTGATTCGGCAATAGTTCCTTTGATAACAATAGGCGATACACCAGCTTCATCTCACCTTGGAGAAACTCTACCTCAGCCAGCGAAACTTGTTGGCAAAAGCGTTGTGTGCAAATACTTTACAAGTTCGTGTAGCTCAGCCAACGACATTCATGGTTTGAGGTAAGTGGCTATACACTTGACAGATAAGTGAGTTATTTTTCGGGCAGGAGTTATCATACTATGGCGTGTCCGGTTTCAGCAAGGTATCGAGAAGTGGCCGCCGATGACAGAGTGAGAGTTTTCCCAAATAGAACTCGTATTATCTTGGGACGTAGCTAGACGGAGGTCCTTTAGCGTTGGCGCTAGTCTTTTGAAACTCATACAATCTACTAGGCCAGGTCTATGGCGACGTATCCGCAAGCCTCAACCTTGTCCCTCTATGTCTATTCAATATGCCTAGCCCCCCGAATAGCGCGCGTATAAATCCTTCTTGTCCTGATTTTTCCTTTTTATTTCTTTCCTTATTCCTCCACGTCCCACACTGCGTTCACACCTTTAAATCTTCAATAGTGTTCTGCCTGCTAATGGATTTTGTTTGCTTCCAGTTGCCAGCAGCCATGTATTTCGAAGCAGTCTTGCAAGTTTGCGCAATCGGAGCAGGCGTCACATTTCTTAGTCACGTATATATTTACCTGACCACTATCAAGAGATTCAAGTCCTCAAACGACATGCCGCAGCCTAATTATGCTCCCGTAAGTTCTTCCACCAGCTGTTTTCCCGATGATAAAATTTAACTTACGAAATAATCACCGAGGCAGATCATAATTGCACCAACGATTTCAGATGATGCAGAAGCTGTTTTAGAAGGATATAGAATTTCGAACCTAGATCTACTGGAGGTTATCCGCCGCGATCATGAAAAGAAGGAATATGAAGTCGGCGGAACTATCCCGTTATTGATTGTTTATACTGGCACTACCGAGATGAACCATAGCTTGTAGCAATAGACCGTACTAAAGTGCTGGTCCCAAAGGAGACTGTTGGTCATTCTTCATGTAATAGCTTTAGAACCACAAAAGGTTGCCAATTACTGTATTGATAGATAAATATATCGGATGAAGCGTCATGTCGGTATGAACTTTAGTCAAACTAAGTTTGCATTCATCTTCAATTCTCTATTGGACTGTTGGTCTAGTACCATCATGTCGTTTCCTTGGAGGACACAAGGAGGTCACGGAGAAACTACTACAGATTAGGGTCCAACGTTGCCACGTATATGGTATGGCCTTGGTACCAGACTGAGCGACAACTAGTCCCTGATGGTAGTAATCCAGTGAAGTGAAGCCAAAACGACAAGCATGTTTGTGGATTGCAGTGTAAAAAGAGAGCCTCCCACGAGTCTGGCGTTTTGCCATTGTGTTTTCGCCCTATCATATAGCTTTTCTTCAAATAAACCTGGCGTAACTAGAAGACAATATCTCTCTCAGTCCACGCACATATAGTCTGGGCAAGACCAGACTGAGTTTCACTAGAATCCCCTAAACTCATCCTTACTTGCCAGGCAAATTTTCAATGTCGTGGCGCCGTGAAGGTGTGGAAGCGGCCAATATGACCTCGCCTAGGTGCTTCAATCAACCATCAATGATCAAGTCTAGGGTTGGTGGCCATTGTGTCGCTAAGCGCTGATCTGATGACCGCTGCGACATTGCTTTCAGTTCAGCTTTTAGATTGTCAATGTCCGCCTCGGAATGATCTTTTCCATCTGTACGGATGTGCTTTGGATCACGGGATCGTGCGTCAATGTGAAATAGCTGACCGCTGTAGCTGATTGCTACCCGAGCGCACTGCTCTGTCGAGTTCGTCATCTTCTCGGCAGTTTCAAGCCGTTCTTGGAGCATGTGCTTCAGCTCTTGCTGATATGTGAGATGCAAACTTTGCGCAGACAAATTATAATTTGTAGAGTGGACGTGTTATAGACTATTATGGGGCTTGGATGGGTGCGGGTGTGTGCGAAGATGATAAAAAGTGGGTGTTGAATATGCATTTAGAAGTGGCGGACAGTCTAGCTTATACACACCACTGACAGGTATATTTAGTGGGGACCCGTTCGGCGGGTAGGTAGCCAATCGCTAGCCCCTAGCGGGACTGTCACGAAAATGATTGGGCCTTGATAATTGGACCACATGACGACGACGGATCAATGCAGGGGAAGTGGTGTTATCAATCACAGACGAGGGCCTTTGTGACTTTTCTGTAATCCAACTAGCACGTGGGAAAAATCAAAAGTCACCGAATCGTTACGATAAACGATTCGGTGAGCCTATTGATCGGATTCAACAAATGGGCGAGAAATACGACATGATATACGAAGAAGAGAGCAATCAAATGCAAGGTGGACGATCTAGCCGGTTATATGACAACCTTGACATCTATGATCACATTGGTGGTGGGCCGCGGAATTTTGAACCTATTGGTTTGTTAAAAGTGGGCTGAGGACATTGTCTCTTGGTACAATACAGCGAAGACCGATGGCAAATATTGGTTTCAGCAAGGCTCCCAATTTCGCACCTCTATATAACAGATTTGCAAGGACACTTGAAGAGTCCGCCTCATAGAATTGGGAAAGTTGAAGAGATATTGACCTCCAAGTCAAAGCCTTGCCTTGGATATATCCAGATAGCCACGAATGCCCCGTAAAACTCCTACTTCCCAAGAACTGGTTAACAAACAAACGCAATGACCTAACCAGGTATGCTTTAGAAGCACAAGGTTGACAGATACTGTGTCAAAGCGTCTTATTGATCATCCCTCCCGTGCCATGTTATGGTTTCAAACGATAAGAATTACAGGCTAGCAAACACAGTATATGAGTATTGAACCAGTGCATTCGGACGTATTACTCATGGAAGGTCTCTGCAATGGAGCCTTGGTGCTCCCGAAACCCGACTATTTCCTCATTCAAGAACGGATTCTCGTCTGATTTCTTAAGCAAGAATGATGCGAGTGATGCCTCAAATGTCCGTCCACATTGATCGAGGACTGCGTAGTCCCCGTTCATCCATAACTCGAGAGGGGAAACAACAGAGCATACTTTGAGCTCCAAACAACATCTCATATCCACTATCGCTTCCTCCCAGGAGCCGGTTTCCAGACCCACTTCCTCCAATTTCAACGTTTTCAGGGTGGTCTTGTGATTCTTAGACAAATTCACCAAGCCGTTGTGATTCCGGAACCTGACGCTGCATAGACTCAATGCTTTCAGTCGTGGTACGCTGATGTTTAGGCAGAACTCGTCCGGGAAATACACTCCTGTTGGTGCCTCAAATTCTTCGCCAGAAATCAACAACTTTTCCAAAGCAGGCAGTGACCTGATCAGCACAGAAATGCCTTCGAATAATTTGTTTGTAGCATCGTGGGCTTGAGGCAATGCTAAACATAGTTCTTCGACATGACTAAAGGCTCTTTCAATTGCGTGTGGGTTACGGAGATTCGCAAGCAGTTTACAAATGCCCCAGCCGACCTTCTCAGGTTCGCCAAACGAGAGTTTCTTAATGTGATTCGCGCGTTTCCCAAGTGAATGAACGGCATATCTGAAAAATTGTGGGATTGATTTATTGCGTTTCCGTTGATACTGATTTTCCGAAAAATGTAAGTGGTTCAGGGCAGGCCATTTTTGGGGGTCCAACTGCTGTTGGAATCGTCTTAGGCGATCCGTGTGTCGGAACGTGTGGCTTCGAATGGATTTCTCACGTTTGGGCATATTGAATTGAATGTTCAAGCTATATACAGCTTGACGCAATGCCAAGCTCAATATGCTTAACTCATTTGGGGTCACCGTAACGTACTTAAAAATGCTTTGGGTCGCAAAATATGAGAGGTGTTTGTTGACAGAACGGAAGGTCTGAATATCCAATGCGGGTAATTCGTTGAAAATCATGAGAAAAACCTCCAGCGGAAGACTGCATAGTGTTGGTTTCATAGTAAATATTCTTTGTCGTTGAGAAATTGGTGTTGGGACAAGGAGGAAGGACCAAACTCATTCGATTTTTCTGGCTGCCGAGATTTCTTTTAAGACATATGGTGTGAACTGCCAATCCGGCCTAGTCGAACTCAAGAAAGAAGGAGGGGTGAAACATGGGTTCGTGGTTCCTTATTCTTGAAGAACTAGCCCAATCCACAAAGGTCTGCATTAGCGAGATTACGGGGAACGGCAGCCTCAGTGCGACCGAAAAAACCGGCCACTCAGAACACAAGCCTATTCGAGCTTGAACTGACCAGGTACAAAGCCACGCCAAGTCACCAGCTCTTGTATCTGGTCAAGCAAATCCTCGGCCTATTCTTACTCGTATTCTGAGCGTCCGGTTTTTAAGTCGTGCGCGAGCGTGACTCCTCAGATTTTAAGTCACCATCCAGTTCTTTGGGCTATCACATTACAGAACGACAAACTGCCGAGTTCATACTGGCGTGACTTCGCTACAAGCCTGATAGGACGGACAGTCGCATTTTCACTGTAATCTTAGTCGATTGTGACCTGGCAGATCTACCGGCACCCCGCCATCACAGCCGCCTTTTGTGGATGATCTATTTTAAAATGAGAAGTTGACATTAGAAAATGGCCTGGACAGTATATTGGTTTTGAATACACGCAGACACATGAGTGCGTTTTTGGCACAATTCATCCAGAGCAGAATTATAATCAGGTGTTTATTGTTTTGAGGGCAGTGATTATCCCATATTTAATGCAAGTCTCGGCGTAGGTTCATCTCGAGTTTGGGGTAGTTCGTGTCTATACTGTTCTCTGATTGCGAAGCATAGAGGGAACATCGAATTTAGCGGCCATTTTGATTTGGCAGGATTGGTTCTGATGGGGATCTCTTTTATTCGCGGCCCGATCGATCGATGCGCCGAGCCAAGACTCGGGAGTGGTAGATTCGAAAGATCGAAGGGTGGCGTAACGACATACTGGACGTTCTTTTATCGTATAGTGTTTTAGGAGGGAAATGCGAAATGACTTTGTTGATAGTTCTAATATAATTGCCATGTAAGGAAAACAAGCGGTTTAATATAATCCACTTTCCCATTGTTGTACTCTGTTCCCACTCGAATCACATGAGACCAATCCAAGTTCGTTGTATGTGATGTGATGCCCAAGTGGACTCGTGATTCTCGTCTGGGTAGACCCATGAATACTTCGGCGTCATCATTCCACCATCACTCAATCCTTTTGTTATTTATCGCCTCAAAATCATCAGCAGGTCTATAGCATCACAACTGAAATGGTCGTATTAAGTTGCCTCATCCGACTGCTATAACGCTCGGCAAGCCTGAAGAGATTCCTACTTTGTACATATGCGCAGCCCGATGGGGAACCGCCAAATGAGCTAATTGCAAGCCAACACCAGTTCCCAAGCCATATGAAACTGGCTGCAGGCAAAGCTCTGTTATCCATTGCCTGCGGCCACGAGTTGCAGTGGATAGACGTACTTCGAGAGCTTACAAGCCCACACGTCGACATGAACAAAGCGGAAACTGCCATTTTTCTAGCCCAAGTCTGTTTGCAAGCTGGACCGGCTCTCCCGGGCAGACATGCAGAGCTTCTCATGTGGCTCTTACTGATGATTGCTTTGCAGGTCAGTTGTTGAAAGCTTTGCACAAAGGTATCGCACGAATCGAGGAAAACCTTGAGTCAAGGATATGCCTTTGGATTCTTATGTTTCTTGCAACCAGGTGTCAATCAAGCACAGAAACCTGTCAGACAGGGTTCCTGGACTTCCTAGGGCGGTCCAGAAACGTCGCTCACCGTTGGTTGTCGAGACTCCATGACCGATTAAACAACGCACGGGATGACGATCAAAGAATGCACTTTAGGGGTATGCTACTCTTCACCGCTCTGATCTGCTTAGACTCTTTCAACGTGGGTCGAGATTAGCTACGGAATATACTGATCAGCGCTAATACTGCCTCGATTCTAATTGAAACATCGATCACGGTTCGGGATAATTTACACCTAGAGTCCAACGATGAAGAGACAACTTGCCTTTAGGTCGTCGAGTATTTCTAAAGCTACTAGTAAGTACGCTACAATCCATCGTTCGATCATGGATAAATGGAAGATACTGATAACAACAAGATGCCGAAACTCGTTTATGTCCAACGGATTCGACAGGAGGCTATTTCGGTTTATCTTCAGATATCTTTGTCCTCTATAGAGACTCCTTGCATGCTTTCACCGTGGCGCTCAGGCAACATGCCAGCTGAATGGGAATATATAGAGGCGACCAGAGGAACAGAAGTAATGTGAAGAGCTTTCACCGAGTATTCTTATAACCATATGGCCGGTATACCGTTATTTTATATGCGGGCGCTAGAATGCCTCCAGTTTGGCATTGGCAACAAATAACAGATCTTTATGAGAAACATCCTTTCAAGATCTGTGATCTCGACAACCACATGGAGTCACCAGAGACCTTCACGTCAAGGCTGATCGTGAGGATGTATGGAAAACAGGTCAAATTCGAGCTTGAGTACAACGGAAGAATATGAGCTGGCAACGAGACTTGGGAAAGAGAGTTTTTCAGAGTTCAGAAAGATATGAAAAAGGCGGCTGGTGAGATCGTACAAAGAAGGGCCGAATCTAGAGGGTTCTCGGTCGAGGATATCCGGGAATTCGCGAAGACATGTGTCCCTAAAGAAAAGGACTGAGATTATTCTGATCTCGATCGAGTTTGTAGAGTCAAAACCAAAAGATAGAAGAAGCATGGTCTCAAGCAGCTTCCACAAAACTGGTCTATAGAAGTTACCCGCAAGCTGTCATTGCGGTGGTTATCAATTGCGAAGTCTACAAAATGTTCGATATACGGCAAATCGTTCTTATTGTATTTATGGAGGTGATCCTAAGTTGTTGACCCAGCGAAAAATGGTTCCAAGGGGCGATTTTGTATCTCGGACAATGTCTGACTCTAGCGTGCGATACCTTCAAGCGCGATTGCGATAGCTAAGACCGTGGTTGTTGTCATTGAATGGTCGGTTTGCTGAGCCATTCGATATACTCCCCAGCACGCAGCAGCGCGAACAGCCATCAAGTCAAGCAGTCGGCCAAGGGATACAATCAGAACAACGGCAGATCACACCACTGTACCAATCAGTTGACCATCTTACGAGTTGTGGGGGTCACGATTGTCATCAAAGTGGACCCATTTGTTAGTGTCCGTCATTTGTCGGTTCCCTACAAGGCAAAAAATGCGACAAACAGCAGCTTCTGGACCAGGCCCCAATGCAGTACAAAATGTCAGCAAGGGACCACAAGTCACACAAATGGAACATGTTGGTCAGTGCAAGCAACGAGGGATGGCTCGGCTTGGCTTCGGATGACTATTACTGACGCCTTGCTGTTGGGGGTCTGCAAAGTGCCCACCCCAGATTCTTCCTGGGCTTTCCATCTTCTGCTGCAATGTCAAAGTGTTTCGTGAACTGCAATAGAGAACAATGATGCAGCTGCATCAAGCAGTCGCAACTTCCATAGTTTTGCCACTCAAAATGGCACTTACCGGCTTCACGACCTCTCATGGGGGGGGGGTTAGTATGTAATCTTTCCAGTGGCGCCGTTCAGAATTCAACCAACCTACGTTTGCCTACTATTGTCTTGTAGCCAGTAATTCTACAAAACCATCGAAACAAACGAATCCATTGTCTTGATCTGTGTGACCATACTTGGAAAAATTATTGGAATGGTGCCGGCCAAAGACGGATAAGGACAGAGGTGATGCCACCTAGTGATGCGGGTTGCCGGAGATGTGACACCATTGCCCGAGACATATTTTGCGGCAAGGGAGCTAGCCTGTTGAAGCAAGGGATGAAGCTCTGATTGTTGCAAGCTCGTGATTGCGAAGAGGTTTCACTACTGCTATTTACAGATGTATAAGAGAGAGCGTTGTTCGGTGCCAAAGTGATATAGAATCAAGGCAGTTCAGCGACGCAACTCGTCTACTATACGAACCATCACAGTCAATTCTCAAGATGTCGGACCGCCAAAGATATTATCGGAATGGCCCAGAGACGTATTTGGACTGGCACACTCGACAACAAGGTAAATACCTGCTGATTTCACATGCTGTTGACGAACATTGCTAATCGCGAAGTGCATCTATTCTTTATCGACAAACCGATCATCATTCTGTATCCTTTTGTGTTGCATGGGAATGTCCTTACATGCGGAGAGCCAATTGGACTAGGCGTTCTTGAGACTATTGAGAGTGGTTCAATTTGGCTGACTGCTCCGACTGGCTCAGTCTCGCCCTTGGCAATGTTGCCAGGCTATTTGGGTGGGTACATCGACAGAACGACTATGTACTGCCAGCCGTCTCTTGTGTTCTATTCGATGGTGCACTGTGGATAAGGGCCCATGCTTGATTTTCGCTATGTTGTGTCTTTTGAGGCACATGAAAATCTAGGCTTCACGTTATGGAGGGTCGCATAAGTATAGTGATCTACGGGAGGGAGAATTGAGGTATAGCATCCTGGGTTATGATTAATACAACAATTGATCATTGTTAAATGTCTTTGTATGATAACCTGGAAAAGCCTTGATAGCTGAGCTAAACCTTGAGGCCGAATTTCCTCGGGGAGGCCTTTTTATTTACTACTTAATGTTCTTGTTAGCGCCAAACTGACAGCTTGATTTCTCGGAGCTCGTCTATACTGTAGTGAAATCCAGCGGAAACTCTTTGCGAAAAAGTAAAAACAGTGTTCACATGTCACCCAATTCCTTCTAAACATGTGTTCTTCTCACAATTCGTGCTCGTGGCATTGACGCGTTTGGCTAGGGTTGCATTCTGCATTGGTGTTCATATAGTCGACAACCTGGCTATACTTTTCATCGTCCAGGTTTTTGGCTCCTCGTAGCTCCTCAGCTTTATGGCGGATATAAACCTCAACAGCAGCAGTGACGGAATCCTGATTGAGTTCCAGGCTGAGCCGCACTTTTTCACTGGCCGCACTAAGCATGTCTTCGATCTGGGGCCAGTTACGACTCGAAACCAACCACTTCGCATCCCCCATTTGGGACTGCTGTGCAATGAAGTTGATGAGTTTGGGCAGATCATCGGAGCATTCGTCAAGCGCATCAATGACGAATACCACTTCGTGCGACTGGCGATCTTGTAGCATCAAAGTCAAGATCCGCGTCAATGCATTCCATGCGTTGGCATCCTCAAACAGTCTTGATCCAGCCACTTTCCATTCTTCGTGTAGGTGTCTCGCCAAGGAACGATTTTGCCTGACAAGCATGTATATAAGACCGCGGAGCACAGCTGTGGCGTTGTTGAGGTTTCTGTCAGTGGCTTGGCAGAAAAAGTATGACTCCATGGGCTGATTTGTTGATAGACCCTCCAATGCGTCCGTGATGCCGCAGAGTAGCATAGTCTTGCCTTTGCCAGGGTCGCCCTTGATCCAGAGCAGAGAACTGTTTTTGTCGCTACGCCATTGCTTGAAGTCCGTGTTCTCGAGAATCCATCGGAACGAGTCTTTTAGTAACCCGCCTTTCGTTAACAGAATGCGTGACTTGTCGCCTTGGGGATTCGAAACTCTGAGATCAGCTAGGCATTGGTTGATGCTTTCTTGAAACCTATAAGCGGTATTCCCGCCGCCACAGACCAGTCGGCCAGGCGGACACCCCCTCCTGCGCCTGTCACCCCTGGTTCGAATGTTGCATGTTTAGCGTTAAAAGCCCCCACGACCAGCGTGTTAGGCGGTGGTTGCAGGTTGGTGACGTATTCTATAACCGCCTCCATTTCCGGTTGTCTATATGCGTTTAGGATTGTAATACCGTTGACGTCTAGCCATAGCATATCTCGGCCTTGTACCGGTCTCCTCTGGGTAGCTTGGGCTTTTCTCCCCGGCGGATATAGGTTAGAACCCTTGGTCTGTCTTGTGTCGTGCTCCAGTGGTCTACCGGTGCGTACATATCCCATGCCGGGTGGCTTTTTGTCCGGCTACCGTCTTGCGTCCACGGCTCCTGTACGACCGCGAGGTCCAAGGACCCATCGTCGGCAGCTTTCCTCTTCATCTCCAGTAACCTGTCTGCCATATTTGCTCTCAGCTTTCAATGTGCGTCGAAGGGAGTCACTTCATAGTCGGCTTCGTGCTGTAGCGTCACAATCAGGCTCTGGTCATCGAACCGCGACGAAGATATTTCCATGAGGATAATGAAAGAGAATAGTATAAGCATTGCTCCTCCGAGGTTTCCTTCCGACTATATGGCTTGCTAATGACACCTTACATAGAGAACGTGGTAAAATACAAAGATACTGCGTGATTCCTGAACTCCCCAATCATGACCTTCCCGCCCCAAGCCGTCCCATGGCATTCCATCAGGTCATTTACTCCTCAGAGCGCTCCCCAAACTTCATACCACGCTTGGCATCAGTGTCGCTGCAGTAGTCATCATCCTTGGTACCACCAACGCAGCCGTTGGGGCAAAACTGATCAAAGGTGATGTAGTTGTCACCGCCGCAGATGAAGATGGACTGGTCGGTGTGCTTGATATCTGTGCTAGTACCAGCGGCGTTCAGGGCATCGTTGATTCTGTAGTTATAGTCGGCGGACTTCTGCTTCAAAGCGAAGCCGCAGTAGATTCCACCGTTGGTGCAGCCCTTGATGGCGGTCTCACGGTTCTCTAGAGGACCGGCAGACACGAAGCTGGAGAGGGCAGCGGTGAAGGCGAGAGCGAAAGTTGCGATTTGGACCATTTTGGCGGTTGTAGTCTTGTTTGGATACTGTTGAGAATTGTAATGTAGTGTTTGTGTTGATGATGTTGGTCTGATGATTTTGAGCTTAGATAAGGCGATGAGATGATGAGATGATATTGTTGATGATGTTCTGATGAAATTTTGCTCTAAGAGAGGTCGGTAAGTCCTCTTCATATACTCGATTCCAGCGCTCTACTACTTCACGTTCTTACCTTTCAATTGAGGCACAGGCGTCAAGCTGATCATAGAGCTTTCAGCCGTTGCATTGCTCGTGATCGGCGCTCAGGAATAGGATTGCTCACGTCGAGGGAATCGCCCAGTGCATGCCAAGGCGGATTGTGAACGCTGTCCAGTCTATACCTCACGTCGGCGGCTTGCGAATCGAGCTTTTTCGTGATCGTTTCGAAGGATCTTACTATGACGATCAAGGCGTTGATTCCCCTTAAACGCCAACTTAATACGATTCCACCAAAGTGGCTGTGCCTGTATAAGCCGCCTCTATATTGTATTATAATTAACAATCAATGAATAAGACTAGCTAGGAAGCCGCAGAAGATGACCTAGAGATCGCGTTCCTACAACGCCAAGCAATTGCCGCTAAGCTCCTACAGGGGCGATCATAGCCTTGCTTACACAACATGCTATAATGCGATGTCCTGAGCTGCAATCCGCAGGAATCACGTGAGCTAAACAGATTTGTCTGCTCCGTGCGACGCAAAACTATGTTTTTGTATTGTTCTTCACCACATCATAAGCTGCAATTGCTCTCTTGTGTCGTTCTACAATCTGTGTGATGTCCGGGTTTCCCGTGCCTTGGCTGGAATCCAAGAACATCCGCGGTAAGGATTCCTCTCATCTCGCATTGCTCATCATTTTTGAGCCATGTTGCCATGGTGGTGCGTTTGGCTTTCTTCAATGACGAAAGTATCCACCATTTGTTGCCTCAACATATGCCCGTGTGCGGCATGACTCCCATATACTCCGCTACTATTCTTGGAAAAGCCAATAACATCATCCCCTTTTAGTGGAGACCTTGAAGATCAGGAACAGAATCGGCAAGTTTTCTCTCTTTCTATTTCAAGTTAGTTTCTGGGCACTGAGTGCAACGGCGGGGCTTCTCATGCACAGGCCAGGGTTTCCAGCGGGGTTACAAAACATAGGTAACGGTCACGCTGATAGTACTTGATGGCCATGATTATGCTCCTTTAAGATCACTGGCCTTAGTTGATTCGGTAGTTATGTCATCCGCCACACTAGCCAGAGTAAAGCTCAATGTATTCCCCCTCGAAGCGCGCCGAAGGCGTATACGTCCAAGGCAGAGGAAGGTTTCCTTTATATTTCTTTCCCTTCTTCCCTTTTGCAATCGAGATGCGACCAGCAAGTAAGTAGCCCACGGCACCCTCTTCATCCTTCTGGCGCTTGCGTTCCCTCCACACCTCATCGGAATCGGACGCGTTGCGAAACCGGCACTGGGCAAAGTCTATATAAAATACCTGATACGAGTGCTCGCTCTCGCTGCGGCGGACAAGAATGTTTCTGGTTGCAAGATCAAAGTTGATAAAGTTATAATCGATGATTTTGTTGACTGCCTCGATCGCCTGATTGCAGATGACCGGCCAGTCCGACTCCGGCGTCTCGGTAACAAGGTCAAGGAGCGGGAAGCCATGAATATATTCGATCATAATGGCCCTGATTTCGGTGTACTCGGTCAAGCCCTCATCCAGTTGCTCTCCTACTATTGCGTGCTGTGGAGCCAACCGGACATCAGCGTAGAATTTTGGGACGTGGATACCTTGCAAATCCAGAAGGCGATCATAGACTTCGACTTCAACCTCGTGCATCCTCGTCGATTCGACATGGAAATATGCTTCCAGCTTCGGTACATCCCATTCCTCGTATGCAAAGCGTCCATTCTCTGCGTGATCTACTAGGAATTGAGGCATGGAGCCCCCGCGCAGAAAGGTGGCGTATTGCTCTTCGCTGTCAGTGGTGGCCGGGCCGGTCTCCTTGAACTGCCGCAACTCGGAGGAAAATTGACGCTCGTAGACTTTCAAGACCATCTTTGGAGCAGGAGCGGTAAGAGGAGAGACAGAGCACGCAGATTGCTCTCCTCGTTCCGTAGGCGGTTCGAGCTCGACGATGACAACAACAGACATTGTTGACGGCTCTATCACATCCACAATCTGTGCCCGTACCACGCTGCTGCTATGCTTGAGTTGCAGTGGAGCATGTTTGCCAAGGTGATGTATTTTGAGGGTTAAGATATTCCCCTTGACGTATGGGCTAGACATTGTTAGTTTAGGAGTTAGGACGCAAAGGATGCTTATGCATGAATACCTTTTTAAAGTCGGGGCCATGCTTGTTGCCAACTCTCAAATCGGTACGGATAACTAGCATCTAGGATTCAAGCTTAAGAGTGGGAAGGATGAGCCTCACAGTAAATACTAGCTGGGGCTGATGGCATGGATTTTAAATACCCATGCTGCGGCCCCATTTATTTAGCCGCTTTCTTCCTCCGCCCCACAATCAGTGCCATTGGAAGGGATGTTACATGATCTTCTCTTGGATCGCCAAAAGGATGAAAGTAAGTAAAGAAACAGAATGCCAATAGCGCCCGTTCAGGCGTGGTGGGCTATTTTAAATCTTCTGATCATCATTCTGGTTGATCATCATTCTCCATCCACTACTGGTAACTCACCAATTGGGGTTTTGTCATTGAGTTCCATGGCGGTTCTGCTTCCTCCCGGCCAGGCTCCTGCGAATGAGAGGATATCTGAAAATGTGTGATCATCACCCAGTCCCTCCTGAGGAGATTGTAAGGCTTACATCTGCCCCAGAACAGGCGAATAGAACGCAGTATCTAGCAGAGCCTCAATATCAGAAGTTGTTTCCACTCATACGTCATTATTTGAAGGGCGTTCGTTCCTGAAGGTCATAATGCTTGCTGCTTGATGTTAGCGATCTTTGCGCGCGACCCTGATACAACTATATTCATGATCTAATTAAAGCAACATATACTCTCAGCCAAATCAACAGCTATAGACTCACCACGACGATCGCGAGAACGACGACAGTATATAGGCCGTTGTGATTCACCCACAAACATATCCAGAATATCTTCTCAACATCACACTTCAGCATCAATCACATACCACTCAGAATTCTTTCAACACTTTTTATATTCTCATTTTAGGGAAAATCTTCTACAATTAAACATTTTTTAGAAGGAAAAACGAGAAATTACCAACCATGAAGTTCAGCAAAGCCTCCTACGTCTTCTTCTTCTGCGCCTCCGCCGTGAGCGCATTGACATTGCCTCACGGGTCGCGCATTGTTGCACGTGATGTCGAAAACGTGCAAGATGAGTCGCTCGCCAAGCGCGTCCCTCAAGAGGTCGACTTCAATACGCTTAGCCGCCGTGAGGCCTCAGCTGAGCCAGAAGCCTATCCTGAGGCAGACCCTGAAGCTTTCTCCGGGGCCCTCTCCAGCCGTGACACCCTCTCCGACGCAATGGAGGAGATCATTGATTATCTTCGCGATATCCCAACCACCGGACCTCGTGGCATCGGCGGACCATCATCCTGGCCCACAGGTTGGAGCGATTTGCACGGCGACAACAAGTCTCAATACGGCGGTCGCTATGTCTGCCAGGTCCGCAGAAATGGCAACACCTACCAGGCTCGTGTCGTTGCCCATGCCAATCAGGGCAATAACATCAGGACGGGCTACGTCTTCAAGGAGACCGATGTTGATGAATGCGTGAACAGGAAGGGTCAGAACGAAGCCCCTGGATATGGTCGTGCTATTCACTTCTTGAGGAAGGCCTTCGGTGGCGAGGACCCACCAGCGGGCTGCTAAATACTTATCGTTTCCGCGTTTGGATGGTTTTGGGAAAGTCAAAGGACTCAACCCCGAAAAACATTGTTGGTGTAAAGCAGGAGTGTATAGGATCGGTTGCATTGTTGCCCCCGTCGTGTAGGAAGGTCTGGGTGGCCCCATTCTTTTAGTGCATATGCGTTGTTTTTAGTCTCGGCGTCCTAGAATTAACAAAATCAACATTATCTTGAGAAAAGCAGTCTGCATTGCTCCTGGCTATTTTGCTGCCAAACACATCCGAGTTTTTGCTAATATTCCTGTCGCCAACATCTCCTAGCCGTCACTGTTTTACCTGGGCTTGTTAGTGAGCGTCATAATGAATTGCGATAGCACACCTTTGCTTACTTTCTTGCTGGATAGCTGCCCACCCAGTTCTAGATTAGTCTAACCTAGTATCTTCCGACACTTCAGCCTGTCATTTTCTGAGCCCCTCTCCCCCTTTCCCCTTCTTGTCTAGCGACATTTCGGCTAGCCGACTTGTTCTCCCAGCATTCTATTTTTCATTTACTTCTAGTATCAACAATCATTGTCTCGTGTTATTCTTCCACGCCACTCCCATTGATGGTGTGATATGCTTCGAAGTACTCATGTGTATTCAAGACTAAATCAGTGTTGTATGTTTTTGCAATTCTGTGTAATTCTGTCGACACTGGTAACAGTAACTAATTGAAACCACCCTTAATGCGCTTATTAGAATTTTTAGAATGATCCTGTTCCTGTTCCTGTCTATTTGGCTACACACACACACACACACACATGTTTATTACGCCCGGGTCATTCCCCTAGAGGGCAACCAACGCTATGATACAAAAACGCTTCTCATGTTTCCGTCTTGACTCCGATTCGAGCCCGTACTGCAAGACTATACTCAAACATCCAAAACCACTTTTTGTCCTCGACATCCCTGTATGATACTGTTAGTTGTTAGTGCATGGCAGATCAACTTGAAGTTGACTTCTCCAAGTGTTCAGAGTCCTATCCTCGGCGACTGAAGCGCGACCTGCTGGGCTAGTATATGTTTGGGATGTCCTTTGTGCATCATTTTCTCCTAAGCCTAACTCCCGACTTCCTTCACTGTCTGTTGTAATCGTCCTGTGGCGATTGCGAATCCAATTGTTGCTCGAACTGCTTTGAGGTCTGGTGTCCATTTGTTGTCGTCACTATAGGTCTTTCCACCAAGGTAGAACGAGATACTTCCTCTTCAGTCTTCCGTATACTGAAGCAGTTCTTTACGATGTGTGGTCCATTTCGTGCAGCGCATGACAAAGTGTTCTACAGTCTCTCTTCCGTATCCGCAGGCGCAATCTGGTGATGTTATTGCTCCAATTTGAGCTAGATAGTGGTTGAGCCTCGCCATTCCTGTCCGCAACTGGACTAGAATGCTGGCTTCCTTCCATGATAATGCATCGTACAGTAGCCGGGTGTGTCGTCCGGGTAAAGCTATGTCAAGCCGCTTGGAGAATACACCGACGTTGCCTGGCAATACCGGAATTCTGCTTTGTATCTTTCTGGCATTGTTCAATGTGGTCGATTTGGCTCGAAACGGTGGTGTCCGTGGTAAGCTACCAGGGC
Organism: Truncatella angustata; assembly: GCF_020726525.1. NCBI lineage: Eukaryota > Fungi > Ascomycota > Sordariomycetes > Amphisphaeriales > Sporocadaceae > Truncatella > Truncatella angustata. Next base: position 7,569,978 of record NW_025763382.1, on the reverse strand, counting down.
GGGTGGCTTTGCGGGCAGCTTCCTTGGCCAAGCGTGCTAGAGCGAAATTTCCAATTTCTGTTGGTGTCACTGGCGCCATTGTCAACATCTTCGTCGCCGTTGTTCTCATCATGTTCTTGTGGCCTCCAGGCAATAACAACCTTGTTACTCCGTTTTCGAAGCTGGCTTACACACGCGGAGAAGTTTGCAATCTCTTTCTGGCCGGACTGGTGCCACGGGTGTTTGAGACTCAGTGCAGCACCTTTGCTGCTCGTGAACACTATAAGTACACATTGCCGGACGTGTTGTGGCACCTTTCGCAGTCCCCGTACTATTGCGGCCAATTCCGCTATGTAAGGGTTCTGCTCTTCTCTTGTGCCGAGAGTCACAGAGTGTAACATGAATTTGGTCTTTGCCCAGCCAAAATCCGGAAGCCGTATAGCCACTCCAAACTCGACCAGGTCATTCTTGGCTGAGCTGCTGGTAGCGATGCGGATTGCCCGTTGCCCGCTAGCTAGCTCAATGGCTCTTTCGCTCTCGTCGGTGATGACCTCGACTCGCTCGTTCCACGGCTCAGCAGCATACTCAGCCAAGAGATCTTGGCTACTGTCGTTTCGTTCTCTTGTCCAAACGCTTCAGCCGCCCCTTGACGGATGTTTCCATCTAGGAAACAGTCTCGTGCAAGAGATTGCTCACTTGCTGCAGTATCAAATAGGCAATGCACGAGCCCCATTCTCATCATATCATGCACCGGACATGACCCATGATTTTTGTGTTTTCCGACTAACAAGACGCGAAAAGAAGACAGGACGGCTATTGTATGCCCGACTGCTAATGGTCATTTGTCATTCACGTCAGAGATGTATCTTTTGATGTATCGTCTAGATTCTCAGGGTCTACGAGATCCTCTTCAAATTTTTCCGCAAGATGTCAAGTGGTTTCGACTAGCATGGTTCAGACCAAACACTTTATGCCTGGGCACTGGGCCATACAAACAGGAAACGCAGCACTCCAAGCTCACTGTCATACAGCGGTGCTTTCCACTTAACTCCAAAGTGGCTCCCAACAATGCAATTTTAGCGGTTAAAAACTTTATTATCTTGCTATGAGTTGATTCCAATCAATTCTCTCGTTTCAGATGTCTATTTGATATTGTTCGTAGGCAGCATCGAGGCTCCGGAAGCCTCATTTTCCACAGATTGACTGATACTTTCACTTGCCTTCCATATCATTGACGGATATTCTGAGACTCTGTGCAAAGGTAGCATCTGATAACTGTATTACTAATTCGGAGCATAGATGGAAAAACTTCTTGGGCATCAACATTCATTACCAATCGTGCTTTAAAACAAGCATCTTGTACTAGAAGCCAACGAGAACAACGAAGACGCATACTAAGTCAATCGATCAAGTCTTAAGGAAACTGGCGCGACAGACACTGGAATCTATAACTGCGTTTCGATATATGTTGCAGAGCAAATGGACAGAGGCCTTTGCTGTCCAGAAGGATTTAATCTACAAGAACCAGACTTCCGTTCTTCCAAGCCTCAATATCCTTGAATCGAGTTTGACGCAAGCTTTCCCAAGCATGGATCTTGTCCCAGTCCCTGCATGTATGGCGAGTGTCTGTATTCAGTATCACATTGGAGCCCTCCAGCCTCCATTCCATTGGAGTTAGATCGGAATGGCACTGGAGCGCTTGCCGAATATGGTTGATGCAGTGAGCGATATGGTCTTCCTGTGATGGATCTTGTGTGTCTGCCATCTCAAGTACCCTCTGGACTTGTAGAACTTACAACCTATACAGAACCGTCTTCGTCAGGCTTTGCACCCAGATTACTATGATTATATCTTTTTGGCGATGTGAGGACGTGTGACAATGGGAAACTATACGTGACAAGACGAGACGCCCCAAAAAGAAAGATAGGCGAACGTATATGTGCAGTGTCAAGTCGGACATTCCATATACTAGTGCCTTGGCTGTGGCAGCATACTTGAGCTTGCTTGTTATTCGAGCTAGTGTACATACCGCAATCAGCCTTTTTCTATGCTCGGTTACTCTATCTTTCGGCCCAGTTTAGCTACCGTTCTTTCCGGCATGTCTATTGCTATATACGTCTTTAATAAATATTAATAAATATATATTGTTAAAGTCTTTAAAAACGGTATGTTTAATTATAACCGAACCTCGAACCAAACACGGGATCTGTGTCTCGCCAACCTTAATAACTGGACCCAGCGCCCTTCAGTATAACGGAGTCCGAGGGTGCCATGGTCGATCCTAAGCCACGTGCATGCGTGCACGTCTCACAATTGGGCTGTCATCCGCTCAACACTTGAAGCGAGCATGAAAAGTTCGAGAAACAAGCCGACAAACTCAAACATGAGCAAGTGTGTCGACATAGAACTAACATGCTGTAAGTGCATCATGCCACTCTTTATCCATCGGTTCTTGCATATCGATCCTTCATGAATCCCAGTCTGTCTCCCGAGATGGTTTCAGGACGATTCGGTTGGCTTGTTCAAGGGTCGCGTAATCTATCACTTCGGGAGCAAAACCAGCTCGGTCGATATTACTTTACAACAAGTTTCACTTATGGCTGTTCCAAGGGCGGCTTGTATTTCATGCAATAGAATGTTGTGCTATAATTCGAGATATCGCCCAAGACCTACTTTGGGCTTCCAATAAATTGGGCTACTTTGACAACGACCGAGGCAAGCTACGGGAACCCATCGTGTTGCGTCTTTGAGCCAGTTGCCGAGAGAACGGAACTTAGTCCTGCTCAGCTCATTGAAATATACCCAATTATCATAGTTTCGCAACTTTGTTGGCATGGTGAAAGTTTCGAGCAGAGTCACACCTCTTAATGATGCTTCCGATGGAGCCCATTCATTTTTGCCAAAGAGATGAGATAGCCAAAAGCCTTGTTGCCGGCTCATCCATGGACGATACAATTTATGCCTATGCCTCTGACTAATTTTACACAAAACAAAGGATATCGCATCCTAGGCAGCCATTATCACCATCATCCCGTAGTTCGACACTTTCAAAAGATAGCCACAAGAGCCGAGTAGATCAGAGTGAACTGATGGGCGAGTCTAAAAAGAGACAAAATTCTGTCGTGAATGTGAGTAAATCTTTTATACGAATCTGGACTCTTCTTCGAACCGAGCCCAGATGTGGGAACATCAATTCCACCATGTGATAGCTTTTAGCACTTGGTTTTCGTGGAACGCGGACATAGGTTCAATTTCAGAAACATGCCCAATGCCCTTAATTGTGAACGTAGGCGTGATTATGAAGCAGAACTGGTTCGCGCAAGCTATTGTTGAAGCAATGCATCGGGCTCTTCGGGAAATAACTCTTGACAGTTGTGCGTAGCAAGAAACAGCATGGTCGGCTTCAGTGTGGTTTGCGGACACTTGTGATGCTATAGTGGAGGAAATAGATCGTCTGTTTAATCGCGAAATCAAGCAGACACTATGTGGGCCTTCCGGAGCATTCAACTTGGTAAATAAGTGAATAATTGAAGCGGAAGCCCCTTCACCTATCGTCCAGCAATTCGTCGAGGAAATCGTTCAGTCATTAGGGGATGTGTTAACTTGGATCGCAATCATCCTCTTAGCGCACCCATACCAAGGGTTGAAACACCTCTGGTGGCATGTAGGTGCTATGCTCCTTTGATCACAACATCGCACCAATAGTAACTCATGCTTCCGGACCTACTAGGGTCAAACTCATCAGGTCTATCTCAAATGTCTATAGATACACTCGATACGTCCCCTGAAAGAACAACGACATGACCTGTGGTTGCGAGAGACGTATAACAAAGACCAAATGGCAAAACTGTACTACTTTTCACAAGCATGAGTTGAAAAAAATCACACTCTTCACCAGCTCTGAAAGCTAGCACACAAAATATAAAGATGTGTATACCGGCTCCACTATGGTGAGGGTCCCAGGGCATATATATCCCAAATGCTGAAGCACATCCCGTCTGGAAGCGTTGGCACGAGAACCATGCATCGTCGATGGCGTGACAGTGTGAGGCGAAGGAGAGGCCTGAGTGGAACTTTGATGATGGTCACTAGACCTGTAGCGGATACTGGGGGAGATTGTACGGCTTGTGCAAGTATAGAAGCGAGAGATATATGATGGTGAGTACGGCTAGTCGATGTTCAACTCGTCCCGTGAAATGTCATAGTTCGCTCATGTATATGAGAAGCTTGACACGCCGCAATGAAGTATTCCTCCGTGACGGTCTGATTGGCGTAACGCAGATTGTACACCATATTGTCGTTGAACAAGATGCTATTTTGCGGAACCAATCTCATGCAGCGCCGGACAGAGTCAATACAGCATCCGTAATGCCTTGACATTAATCTTGGCGTCGCCGCCCGTGCTGTTAAAGTATGAAAACATGAAATACTTATTCCTCACATTTCCCTTGAAGAGCCTTAGCCGATGCTCTTTGAGCCTCATCCTGTTGGGCGTTGATATTTCTGGATCAAGTCCTGCTATACAGCTCAGATGCCCTCAAGAACTTCATCCGCGGAGTTGTATTGTTGCCGTCAACATTTTTGACAGATGATCGCGCAGAAATGAGATTCTTCGGGGAAAACACCTCGGACAAATCGAGACTTAATCTCGTCAGCCCACCCAAGCTCTCCGCTAACAATATCTGGGAAGACCTCATGCCCGGTCATTGTGAAGTAAATCGTAGACTTAAGCGCAAAGAGATCGGTCTTTACGTCGGCCACGAAGTCATCACCCCGTGGACAAAAATACCGGCACGGCTCGCCGCTCTAGCCATCTAAGATGACGTTGCTATCTTCCGAAAGGTAATGCCCTTGAAAGCCGGCTAGCTTGAGATGTTTAAATTTTGATCGACCAAAATGTTCGTGGGCTGAATGTCGCAATGAACTACCCTTTTCGAGGGAATATGTTCGACTGCCTCGGTCAATTCTCGGCACCACGCCAACCTTTGTTCACGAGAAGGGGCAGGATGATCTGGCGCAGCCAAGTGCTCAAAGATTGTCCCCTTGATTGCACGAGGTATAGGCCACAGAAGGGAGAGCCAACGACGGACGTCAGCTTGAGGCTCTCGAAGCGGACAAGAAAGACGGAACGGTACATTACCCTAAAAACTGTCCCCATCCATTCTGAACTCGCATTTGAGCTTTTTCGGCAGGCCTGCTTCTGTCCTGTTTCTGTTCTGGGCGGCATGATGAAGCTGAACAGGCCGTCTAAGATGAAAATTGAATCTAGTTCTGAACCCACCCCAGTAACATGTTTAGGAAATACGTCATCCTATAATTATAGCCCAACCTGATGTATTCTGGCACTTACAGTGGCAGGCGCCTAAGGGGCGGTGTTAAATACAGTGGGGTCAATGAACGGGTCAACCACAGTGGTGTAGATACGCAATGCTATTTGCGAAGCACATCTGAGGATCCTGTTGGAGTATCAATAAGGGTATCACGAGACATGTGTTATAAAAGCAAGTAATGCACACACAAAACCAACACATCACGGCCCTAAAAGGAGGAGGAGCAATGCAACGATCTTTGAACATCAGTTGGCTACATGCACGCGAATGTCTGACATCTTCACTGGCCGGTCTACAGGGTCCCACATCTACAACCCCACCGAGCGTGCGCGGTTTATCAGCGGAAGACAATATGTCTCCATTCCGCTTGCGGCAGCGTCGTCGGATGGGCTCATGGACACGGTCTTCATGTTGAGCATACCGACGAAAGTGAAAGGAAGAAGGTAACCTGACAAATCATAGTATGATCAGATCCAAAGCCCTTCATGTGCATTTCAGTGTGGGGCTGAGTGTACATGTCTCTCTGCGACAAAAGATCGGTGGGACATGATGAACAAAGCAGTGATTGACAACAGCAATCAGATAGACCAACTCCTCAGATATTCTCTCCTTTGCTAAGTAAAGTGACATGACTAGGTCTAGAATCATCCAAAATTTCATGCAGAGTTTAGCAGAATCGACAGTCATCACTCATCGATTTCCAAGACATTGGATTTAGACACTTAAGACGGTCCTATCACGTCATGCTCTTTGGACATGGAATGGGATGTCGAATCTTCCTTCTCGCAATAGGTAAACTTAGCATGCTTGTTCTGCTCCTCATTAGAATGATTCTATCGCGGATTGGAACTTCCTGATAAATGTACCGACTTAGCCCATTCCCCATATGTTGCGTCGATTAGCCGCTGTTGATGATGAACAGCAGCACGGTGATATTGTCCTAATCGGTGTAGTTCATCCAACACAATTTCCGTGAGTCGGTCTTGTGCTTCAGCTATTAGCATGGTGCACAACTCGGAAGCAATGTAATTATCAGTTTTGGCTATGACCATCGCGGCCATAATGCAAGATACAGGAAGTACGTAAGGCGTGCGGCAGTTCCCAGAAAAATGCTTGAGGTTCATGATAATAAAAATGTTAAAAAATTAAGTTATGCAGCCATAGCGAGAGACAACATGTGGTCCTAGGTTTTGTGCTTCCAACTTCGTTTGGCCAGGGCCCTCGCAATCTCGGCCAGCCCAGAGCGCGAGATTTAGTGTTGCTAGGTGGGGGTGCTTGGTTGCCCGGAACACCCTCCTGAGAACATTTCGCATTACCATAGATAAGCACAAGGAAATTCCGTTATCGTGCTCGAGTGCTCCTGTCATTAATTTCGGTCAAAAGTTTCCGGGGTCCGGACGCAGGCCCTATCGAGCCCCTGGAGGTAGCTGGATCAGGGCCCCCAAAAGAGTTCGACTAAGCGCGTTCCGTCATTTGACACAAGCGTCGTAGCGCCTTCGACCCAAAACTCAAGTACCAACCCACACATCACCTTTCCACCTCTCTTCAGTCCAGAACCTAGACTATCACAAGGTACAAGACCAGGACTGGGAATAATACCTGCACACACGTAACGAACAAGAACGGCGCCTTTGAATTGACACTGCCGCTAAGTACATCACGCAACCAAGGACACTGCATGCGCAGCGGAAAATTTGCGCACAGAACGATCAACCACTAATTGCCAGTACACATCATTCATCGTCATCCTCAACGCCATCTGACACCCCGTTTTGCCTCGAGGGAATGCATTCATAAGGAATGCCAGAACAAGCCCTTGAGTCAGTTCATCTCCGAATACCTCAGCCTCAACAACATTCGGCCCGAGCGCCAGCCTCCATGCGATCTCCAATCACAATTTGAAAACTCACACCAAGAATACTGAGATAATAGTTGCAATGAGTCGGTAGAAGGCATCTTAGAATCTTCAGGGCCACAGTCAACGTTAAGCCATGGCTCTGGCTCGGTGGACGGCGTTACGTTGCTGATGGTTCGCGGCGGTGGCGGCTTCGAAACAGGCGGGAGTACATATAGCCCATCAGTGAAGAAGAGCGCACGGTTTCCGGATGTTTTTGCGCTCTGAATTGAGTGCGGCACAAGACGAGAATAGAGAGAGGAAGGGCGTGAGCATTGGACAAGGCTCACCGGAAATAATAGACTCACGGTTGGTGGTTAATCAGTATAAGGAACGGTTGGCCCGCGATATCGCACGTTGGGAGCTCACCATTCAATCCTCTCAGTCTGCTGCTGGCAAGAAGCGAGTTTCTCCTATCCAGGAGAGATTGCCCCTCTCTCCGTCGTCTGGTTCGGCATCAAGCTCTGACATACCTACGGCATCATCGAGTCCGACAAGACTGGACGGGGAGGTAGCACTCCAGCTTTCACATCGGGATTGGCAGGTAGGACGCCCTCATACTCATTTCTGCGAATGGCAACACCCAGTCACGGGCCTTCGGCATTGCAGGGAACTTTCACTCACGGAATACCAGGTGGCATATTCGACCCGCCAGTGCTCAATGCGACAGTGCTATACATGATCAGTTTCGTTCAGACCCTTCCACCCCTGCATCAACCATGACCTTTCAACCTCCTGGCGCTGCTCCTTTGACGGATTGCGACTTTCCCACACCAAATTTATATGAGTTGGCTCTAATGCTTGGCGCTGAACCTGGACTGGATGCTTGGTGGTGCACAGTGGTTCAAATAATGAAGGAGCATTACAGGGCTGAGCGGGCAACGCTTTCAGTATCGGCTGATGCGACGGATCTTGAGAGTGTGCCTTGGGCCCAGAAAGCTACTTACAACCCCATGGAAGAGGACGAATACAGCATGGGATATATGGGGAGGAGCAGCATGTTTCCAAGCAGTGTGGATGTGTCGGAGACGGCATCCAATCTGGCGGGGTCCCAACGGAGCGATATGCCGCTGCGACCAGGAATTCAGAGTCAGCATTCCTTCACGTCTTACGAGAATAAGAAGGAGTCAAGAGCAGCCCAATCTGCAGAAAGCCCAAGCACCACACCGCAGAGACCTGCTGCAATGCCACGGAATAATAGCTACTTCCTAGCTGGCGAGAAACGAGTGCTAAGTTCACCTCGGCCTGGTCTTAATAAGCAAGCGCTCGAAGAGCACGATGCCATTGAACAGCAACAACCCATTCCAAGTCGGGGGGCACCAGTTGGCTCGCGCCCTGAAGCAAGAGGCCGAGTACTTCCTGTGTTTGCAGGAACTGGAACTTGAGGCCGATCCTCTCATTGATCATAACGGTATCAAGTGTGTCATCGAACGCGGCAGAGTCATTGCTGTGACTCGCAGTTACCCACATCTTGATCCCGCCTTCGACGAGAAATCCAAAAAGAAGTCAAATTGGCCCAACCCCACACGAATCCAATCAAGCGCGAAGTTATCTTCCTTTCTGGCCACTGCAACAGAGGCGGGGCCACCCAATCAGAGTACAACGGCAACAGGTGGCGACAGGATGTCCAAGCGGTCGAATTTGCTCACAGCACTCGATGACGAAGAACCTCGTCCTCCAACACGAAGATATGAGGAGTACGAACAAGCGCCACCATCTCCCTGGTCGCAGCTCCCGACACATTCACCTACTGTCCAGGTAGACCCCTCAGAAATTCCCTTTTTCACGGATGCGATGGTGGATGAAGACTTGTTCAACCCGGGTCGCAGTCCTATTGATTACACCAACAGTCAACCTCCCAAAACTATAGGCGTGGACAATTCGTGGACTGTTCTTCATATCCCATTAAAACATATATTACTCTCGAAACCAGTTAGAACATTCAACCTGGAATCAGCGGCGTTAGCACAGAAGACTGCTTCCCGTGGTCGTGCGGACGCGACGGCAGTATGGGGCTTCTCCGAGCCGCCGTCTCGATCCGACTTACCCGAAGATAGTCGTCATTACCCTATAGCGATCTTATCTATTTTGAGTCCTCTCATACCCTATCCGTCAAACTTACGATATTCTGTAGAGCACCTGGCTTCCCATCTTGCAACATCGTTCTCGCTGTGTCAGCACTACTCCGACTTAGAGACCAAAGTATCTGGGCTGCAACGGAAAAGACCCGCCACAGCTGGTTTCGGTGCACTTGGCCTTGCTGGGCGCCCTTTCGCGGGTCCTGTTTTATATGCACAGATGAAGTACACGCCATCAGAACATCCATGGCAACAATCTATTGCTGGGAGCATGACAAGCCCCAGTGAGGCATCAGGTGCAACACGCAGTGCTGCTCATTCACCCGAAGGATCAATCGAGCGGGACCCAAACTCCTTCGGTTTGGTCGTGGAAAAACGGACAACGAGCACAAGTCTTGGTATGGTTGGTGGTGGCGGCTACTTCGCCGCTGCCGCTCAGTCAGTAGCTGCAAGCCAAGATGTCGCGCCAGGCACCCCTGGCTACCGCCCTGGACGAGGCTCTGAGGACACTCCGCCGTCGCTCAAAACACCAAACGGACAGACAGGCAGTGGACAGAGCATTCAACCAAGTACACCTGCGGGCGTGGACTTCGGCAGCGCTTTGCATATTCCCCACGAAAGAACATTTCCTTATCCCGCACAGGAACAAGCCGCCCTCGAGGAGATCGGCCAAGCCCTGCTCGGACCCAATAATGGGCAAAGCAGTCAGAGACACACGAAATTGCACTCATACGGTGCTGATTTTGCCACAACCTTCCAGTCCTTACCGTCAGGTAGCTGGGTAAATCAAATACCGGCGCGGGAAGACAAACTCAGCATCTTGCCTCCCTCAGATAGGTTGCAGGGTCTCATGTTGGACTCCTTACCGGTTCATGTCTTTGTGGCCTGGCCAACCACGGGAGAAATAATGTGGGTCAACGGCAGATACCTGTCATATCGAGGTCAGACTGTTGCTGATCTCATTCTCGATCCTTGGGGGTCTGTTCATCCTAAAGACCGAGACGACTATATTCAAAAGTGGTCTCATTCGCTCCGTACAGGCGAACAGTTCGCATACACCGTTCGCCTTCGTCGCTTCGACGGTGTTTATCGATGGCATCAAACCCGCGCTGTTGCATCAAAGGACAAACGGGCAATCACTGTCTACTTCATTGGCTCTTATATGGACATCCATGATCAAAAAGTCGCCGAGTTGATGGCAGCTCGGCAGGAGGAGATAGAAGCATCTGAAGCTAAGCATCGCTTGTTGGCCAATTTGATCCCCCAGATCATCTTTGCTGCTACCGAGGAACATGGAATCATTTTTACAAATGAACAGTGGCTTTCGTATACCGGACAAAGCTTTGAAGATTCGCTTGGGTTGGGCTTCATAGACTTTGTCCACCCCCAAGATCTGGCAAAATGCAGGATATCATCAGAGAGGTCGGGCAGTGGCTCCAGCTTCTCCTTGCCCTCTGCGGACCTTAGTGAGCTGGTAAAGAAAGGCATTATCAAGGTGGTAACTGATAGCACCGGGCGTCTTTCATACACGACTGAGCTTCGGCTCAAATCTAAGCTTGGAGAATATCGCTGGCATCTAGTCCGATGTGTGGAGACTAATAATATCAACTTTGGCACCGGCGAGTGCTCCTACTTCGGCTCTGCCACCGATATCAATGATCACAAACTTCTCGAGGCCCAACTCAAAGAAGCGATGGAGTCGAAAGCACTCTTCCTCAGCAACATGTCACATGAGATCCGGACACCTCTGATAGGCATTTCGGGCATGGCCAGCTTCCTGCAGGATACGGTTCTCAATGAAGAACAGAGAGATTACACGAATACGATACAGACCAGTGCAAACAGCTTACTCATGATCATCAACGACATTCTAGATCTTTCGAAGGTTGACGCTGGGATGATGAAACTGAACTTCGAATGGTTCCATACTCGCTCCCTCATTGAGGAAGTTAACGAACTTGTCTTTACGATGGCGATAACCAAGCGACTCGAGCTAAACTATGTTGTCGAGCAAGACGTGCCTTTGTGGGTCAAGGGTGACAAAACCCGCATTCGTCAAGTGTTACTCAACGTGATTGGCAATGCTATCAAATTTACCAGCCAAGGCGAGGTTTTCAGTCGGTGCAAGGTTACACAACGCCAAGAGCAAGGTGATCACACCATGCTGGAATTTTCCGTTGTTGACACCGGTCGCGGTTTCACGAAAGAGGAATCCGAGCTGATCTTCAAGCCTTTCAGTCAAATCGACGGAAGCAGCACTCGCCAACACGGTGGTAGTGGTCTAGGTCTGGTAATCTCGCGACAACTTGTAGAACTCCACGGTGGGAAAATGGATGGGACTGCTGTACCGGGCAAAGGCTCGATATTCACGTTCACAGTCAAGTTAGGTCTACCAACAGCGACAGATCATCCCAGTTTGCCGATTACACCGCCTGTCGCACCTTTGACGCAAGCGACTTCGGAGGAAAGCTCGGCAGCAGCGTCGATGGTGCGCCCGTTCTCAATGCAAAAGGTCGCAGACAGCCCATCCATTAGTAGTCCCTCTTCAGATGCTAGCGTTGTCTCCCAAACGCTTACGTCCTCTGCGAGCTCTGACCCATCAGTACGCTCGACGCGATCATCCATGTCATCCCTTAACAATGGGTTTGTCCATTTCAGCGAAGCTGCCCAGGCAAGCGGCCAGGACTTGTCGCAAATGAAGTTGGAGATGCCTCTCGGAGCTTTAGCACCATGCGACACCCCAACCCCGGATTTCTTGAAGGCTGACCAGTCCATAACCCCTATGCACTCAATTCTCATCATTTGTCCTTGGACTTTCAGCAGGGAGGCCACCACTAAGCACATTGAGTTAACATTACCCAAGGATGTGCCTCATCGGATCACCGCTCTGGGTACCGTCGAGGAAGCTTGGAAACTGATAGGTCGATTAGAGGCCGTTACTTTCACATACATCGTCCTCAACTTACCTTCCGCCGAAGAGGTTACCAACATGGTTGACCAGGTGACGTCTTCTTCAGGTGGGAAGACCTCAGTCCTAGTTCTGTCCGACTCTGTACAACGCCAGGCTGTTCTCAAGCTTACTTCAGATAACGATCACCTCAAGCTTCTAGCACAGAAGCTGGTCACCTTCATCTGCAAGCCAGTGAAGCCTTCACGCTTTGCTGCTGTTTTCGATCCCGCGAAACTGCGTGATCTTAGCATCGACCGGAACCGCTTAACTGCTGCCCAGATGGTGGAGTTCCAAAAGCAGAGCTATATCGATCTCGAAAAGCGTATTGGAAACAAAGGCTACAAGGTGCTGCTTGTCGAGGATAACCCTATCAACCAAAAGGTCTTGGTCAGATATTTGAAGAAAGTTGGCATCGTTGCAGAGATAGCCAACGATGGTGTGGAGTGTACCGAAAAGGTGTTCTCACACCGGCCTGGTTTCTACTCGCTTGTATTCGTATGTGCCTCTTTCGCGTTAATCCACCTGAACCTCATGGCTAATTAGGTATAGTGTGATCTCCATATGCCTCGCAAGGATGGCTATCAAGCTTGTCGAGATATCCGGCAATGGGAGAAAAAAAACAAGTACAGCAGACTGCCGATAATAGCCTTGACGGCCGACGTCATGTCAGACGTCCAAGAGAAATGTCTCCAGGCCGACTTCAGTGACTATGTCACGAAACCGTTCGATTTCACCGACTTGAGCACCGCCACGTCGAAGTTCATCTAATCACTTCTACTTACTCCAATCCACAAATATCGCCTACAAGAGCGGCAAACATTCATGGACCCTACCGGTGTTTCCATGGTAAAAAGAAGAAGAAAAACACTACATATACCATTGATGTTGAACCGTGGACGGAGTTGCATCAGTTAGGGCATCTTTTTCATGATGTATAGGGGGCAACTACAACACTTGGCGTGGACCTGCTTCCACGCAATTATAATAGACCAAGATACGACGTCTAGAGGGAGTGGAGGTTCGTCAGTCGGTGCAATGCTTGACCGCGAGGATTTTGCTGAGCGTCACCTCCGGAAAGCCAAAGACAACAGTCAATGAATGATAATGGTATGCCGATGAATGTGCTTCGTGACGATTCCGGTGGTGATCCATTTAGTCCCTCCACCATGGATGTGTTGTCCAGACAAACAAGCAGTCGTTTATCCGGCCCGATCGTCCCCGCCGCTGCGAGTCTCTGCAACGCTCCGTGCACTTCGGCGTCGAAGACCTCTGCCCGGTGCAGCCGGCCTCGGTTTCGGTACACTTCTTGGGTGGCACCCCCAGCCTGTGCGCTTGTCTCCCTTTTCCTGTAACTGCGAGCCGTCCGAGTACACGATCAGCTCTTCTTCCTCATTTCTCTCCTGGAGCCATTCTTTGAACAGCTCAGCTTCTCCATCCTTGCCTCCCCGATGTGGTGGTTTCTTGAAAGATAGCTGGACCAATTCTGGCCTCGGAAATATGTGACTAGCTGATGGCATCTCTGGAGTCTTGTGGGGTCCTTTCGCGCCTGTAGTGGCAGCCGCCGCACTAGTGGATGCTCTTTGTCGACCCGCCCAAGCCGGAAACCATGGCGTCGGCGGATGGACTCTGCCAGTATCTCAGCCGGCGGCATCTGCGACTCGAAATGCAGAATATGCTTGGGTGCGTTCTCCACACAGGCAGAATGGCTCTCATTGCCGTTCGTAGAACGGACTGCATCTGCTGGAGGTCTTTCTTGACACGGCATGACGAAGTCGTGTTACCCTGTCTCGTCCTTTCCCGTCTGGGTACCAGACTTCAAGGCCGTGCGTGAGAATCGGGATCACACAGGACGTGACGGCCACATACGGCCAGACTTTCTCATCTAAATCTAGCAAAATGTAGACTCTTGACAGCAAAAGGAGTGGTTGACTTTCTCACCAACCATCCTGCTGCCAAGCAACTTGTCTTTCTTAGTCTTGCTGTCGACACCATACCTCGACAGCGTCTCAATGCGGACGATATCGCCATCGTGCTCCCTCACTTGCCGGCCACGCTGCGCTCATTTGAACCTCGCAGCATATCGATATGACTGGCAGCGTCATCGATGCCAGTCATATCGATATGCTGCGCACGTTGACCAAGCACCTTGGGCCTGAACAGACGCTCGACCTCGCTAATCTCTAACCCTCTTCCTAAACAAAGCTCCTCGATGAGAATAACGATGAACACGATAAACACGATATGGGGATTGATTGGATACCGCATTCCCTGAGGTACATCGGCCTTTTCGACTACACGAATGCTGACTTGGAGCTCAACTCGTTATTGAATAACAAGACTTCCATCCTGGAAATGTACTCAGCGCCGCTTCAAGTCGTAGAGGTCGGCGAAGACGTATACAAGCGCCTGGCGAGATCGTCGAGCGTCGAAAGATGTGGCTGGACAGCCACAGAGTATGGCAATCGAGCCTGGCTGGTGTGACAGCGATGGGTGGATGCCGGTCGGAGAGACTCGTCCACGAGATGGAAGGTAGAGCGAAATTCGTTCCTATGGCTTTATGGCATACCAGGATGCGGCAAGACGGCATTGAGCTCTTCCGTCGTCGCGGACCTGGAACAAAGCACGGGATCCGCTCAAACTCTGCTATACTTCTACTTCGATTTCAATGATGTCCATAAACAGTCCCTCGACAAGACCGTTCGATCACTCATCGCTCAGCTATACTTCAAACGAAAGGAGGTCCGGAAAGAGGCTGATGTTCTCTATTCGTCTTGTGACAATGGAGGTCGCCAGCAGACCAGAAATCATTGTTTCTCTCCTACAAAACATGCTAGAACACCAACACGACAGCGACACCTGGATTGTCCTGGACGCGCTCGACGAATGTCACGCACGGAAATAAGGTTCGACGTCCGACTTGCTTTCGTACAGCAAGAGCATCAGAGACTATGCCGCTAATATCCATCTTCTGGTCACGAGTCGGCCCGAGCAAGACATCCGGTCAGCCATCGAGAGTTGGGCACGTGAAAGCGACATTATACCTCTCCAAAGCACACGAGTAGAAGGTGAACTCTTGAATGCTTTCCCTGATTTGGCTAGCTCAAATTTATTGACTACTTTCAAATTGTGAATCCATCTGGCCCGGTATTGTTTCCCATTGCTGCGGACGTCAAGGATTCACTTCAGACTCCCCGGGCGATGTGGATTCGTTCCCGGTCATAATTTTCAAGGGCGTCGAACTGTTTACGATGCATGTATGAATCAGTGAAATTTAAAAGTGCTAATGCAGTCCTCCTTATTCAGCAGCAGGTAAGGAAAGAGGGTGTATTCTGGGCAGATGGACAACCCCCTAAGCCCCAGGCACAGCACAAGGGCCAAGAGATAGATAAAGAGCTGGAGCAAGATAAAGTAGTCGGATAATTCTTTCCGATAGCCGACTATCTTTCATTCAATTGCGTTTGAACAATACAGCCTCTTCGTTCGACCTTTTTTTCCTTGGTGATTAGAGCTGGGATTTCCCCGTCTTTTGGTGAGGAATCTTTCAATTACCACAATTCACCCTTTCGAATCCACCGGTCCCTCAGCAAGGCACTACCACTTCGCCGACAGCCCCATGTGTGCGAGCAGCGATCCATTAACTCTAGCCCAGGTGATCATCGTAGAATTCTCTGTGACATAAAAACTAATGGGTGTCGTGCTTAGCATTGCTTCCCACAATGCTCTGTCTCTCGCTTTGTCGAGTCTTTGTCGAGTCTCAGTACTTGCTCCTTCCACGGCCCTGCTAATGACAGTTCTTGCATCCGCTGAGTTCCAATCAGATATGTCGTTAGTCCTAAGAACATACTATTCAAAAAATACTACCTTGCATTTTTTCTGGCCCAGCGTAGAGGAACCGCACCTGCTCAAATTTTAATATAAAAGCTTATTGTTTAATACAGTCTCGAAAATGAGGGTGTGGAAGGTTCTTCTATGCCCCAAACCTATGACCTAGTTGCAAGCTATAAAGATATGATGTATACTAAAGTTTAACTCGGAGTGTCATGAAGCTTACCTTTCGATAAACTCAAACTCGGGGGTTTAGCAAGAGCTATAAAAGTTAAACAGTGATTTAATATCAGCACACGCTACTATCAACAGACTTTGCTTATAAGGCTAAATTTCTTAATATTTACTCGTAACGGAAAATCTTAATCCATTCCGCCCTACCTTAAAATAGTGCCTAAGAAGCCCTTCTTTTTTTCAAGGGTACAATCACGTTACACAGAACTGCCTTATGGCTCCGAATTAGACCCCGTCACCGACGATTTTAGCGACTAGAAATACAGTTCCGGCTAACTTCCGCCGCGTCGAACATCAACGATTGTGACGTAACTATTTGTGATGTAACTGTTTGTGACGCAACTGTTCGGACGTAGTCATTCGCCGGAGGATGCTTGCGGGTGCTGAAACCACCAGTCTAAGTAAAATGTTGCCCGGTAAGTAAACCTCTACGACCAGAACGAACAGGATACACCCACGGTCAACTTCACGAATTACGTCACAATTGCGACATAAACACACTCTCTCGTCTAACGTCTCATAATCTTGAAAGATTACGTAGACGACAACCATTAGCGAAAAATATTTGGTTACAAGGTAATGAGTCATAATGTGGTCAGCTATACTGACCTCTGCGAGTCCATGAACCATAAATTGCGACATCTTTCAGAGAGTCAACGTCGTTCACGGCATCCTTCTAGATTCCGAGTGGCGCACTCTTTTCTAAATTTCTCGAAAGAGCTTTTAACGGGCTAATCTTATTGAAACTCCAACTTTCTCCCGCAACCGTCGTCGTACTATATTCTCAATGGACAAATTTGGGAAGAAGATCGCATCGTCAGCATACAAGCCCCGAGCACTCCGACATAATTTACAGAAAATCGTAGATACTAAGCCGTCATCTAACAAAACATATCGGGCCGCTGAAACAAGCGTTACCGTACACGTATCAGACCGTGCCGAACGTGATCTCACGAAGAGATTTGACGGACTCGACATAGATTGGGCAGTCCTCGAGAACCAGCTTGTAGCTTGGAGTCGGCTGTTTCGATAATCACGACTTTGCCATTGGCCGCATAGTCTATTGTGCCCCCTCAACTATTGGAGCGCGTCGGCACTCGAGACTGTTAGAGTCTTGCGAATGTCAAGTAGAGTTGGGCGGATCGGCCGACGGTGACTTCCATTTTACCGCTGACTCAGCGGGCTGTTGCAAAGCCCAAAAAATGACGGCAGCAAGCGGTCTGTTCCTGGTCCACTGCATCAGTCAAGCGACGGTGGGCTACAAGCCTGGAACTAAAGTCTTCCGTTCAGGGCCCTGGGTCCTCGGCGTCTCCAGCACGTCTTTGCCATGGTAACCAATTTTCTACGAAATCACCAATTAAAATCTGCAATTGAGAGTGCCGTCGAAGAAAATGCTTCTTCATCCCACATTTGCACCTCTGGACAATGGAAGAAAGTCTGGACTGCATAGCAGTTTTCGTGATTTGTTGTTTCGATGGAGCTGTCATAAATTTATGGGCAGCTGAAATGGTAGTTCTCCCTCCAACGAGATTTGTACCTCGATTTTCAAAGGAGAACTTCCCGAAGAACCTTGGGCTGGTTGATAGGATGGTTGCCATTGCAAAGAAGAAGGGCTGTACGGCAGGACAATTGACACTAGCTTGGTTGCTGGCACAAGGAGATGATATTATTCCGATTCCTGGAACGAAGAAGGTTAAGTATTTGGAAGAGAATGTTGGATCCTTAGAGGTTCAGCTCACGAAGGATGAGGTCAACGAGATTAGAAACTTAATCGAGGCGACGGAGGTGCATGGCTCACGATATCCGGGCGCTGTGATGAACACCTTATTCGCAGATACGCCTGCTTTGTAGGCGGCGAATGGTATCCGTTCAAGTGCGGTCGACATTTAAATGCATACACAGGGGGTAATAACATCTGAGGTCTTGTATACAAAAATCTGACGAAACTGATTCCTGGGCATTTATAAAGCGACGATCCGCTGTTATGTACTCGGGTCATGTGCATACATCACGTCCTTCACTCCACTTCTTCTAGCCAGCCAGAAAACTAAGCGAACTAAGACTAAGTAATTGCCCAGAGATCGCACTGTCGAAATAAAGGTTATGAAGGATATTGCATTCCTAACCATATCAGACGACTGAATATGGTCTAAGACTGGACGTATGATTTGCTTAATGCGGATACTGACTGACTTGCAGGGCCTTGCCTGCTCTCAAAAAGTCCAGATGATATCACTTTGGCCCTGCATTGCATTAACTGTTCTTGGAAGGTTGTTAGATGCGCGCATCTCCTCAAGCTGATTCGATAGTGTAACTGAGTGTTGTAAACCACAGTCGCGATATGTGACCTCGTGCTTCCAACCAAGGTGAGAACACACTTTTACTACTAAACGCGATAGAAAGATTGCGTCGAGGAGTTGCGCATCTCTTATGACTGTCCACATTTCCATCTCAAATGGCGGTTTCGGCTCATTCGATGACGTGACTTCCCGAGAGAGGATGAGAACGGTCTAGCACGCTGTGCCTGGTGTTAGTAGATTTCCTAAAGACCTGGTGACTATCTCCCCAGGGGTCAGAAACCACTGGGTAAAAGAATACTCACTGTTCCCTATCAAAATTCCTCTTGTTAAGAATGGTGATGTCAGCGTGGAAAGGCTGCAGATACATCTGCGCGTCCCCCAGGAACGCCGTCTTCTTTCCCTTCTCGATGATGCCGACTCCGGGCCCGATCCAGGTGAAGAAGACGTCCCGCATGGTGCTCTTCAGGGACCCCTTCTCCTGTATGCCGCCGAGGCGGATCAGGCCGTACTGGATCCGGTCGTCTTCCAGAAGGGATGACACTTCGGACATGTCCCCTTCGCCGCCGGCCGAGAAGTGGACTGTGCTGGGCCCGACGTAGTTGAGCAGTAACCAGCCGCTGGTGGAGTTGATGTTGAAGAGCGCCGCCTGGGCTTCTCGCAGCTCATTCTCGTTGTCTAATTTCAGGGGCATGATAACGGGTAATACTTTATAGCGTGATAAGAAGGAATACTAAATGTTCTGGCCAGGTGTGGTTCAATGTTTGGTACTTTGGGGGGCGAGGGGATGCAGAAAAAAAAAATCTTGGAACTTCTGGAAGCTCCTTATATACTGGAAGAAGGAGAAAGAAGTTTTCGACAAATGTCCAAAGATATTGTCGAATGAACTCCCCCATGTCATATCTAGGTTTTGACGATTAAGGCGGGATCTCATGTCACTCGCGATGAAGCGTAGGCATAGTTTCCGAGAAGTGAGACATCTTCAACCTTATCGAAGCCAATTGCACATACAGTGACACTGGCCTGGTCTGTGATTTGTTCAATGATCATACAGAAACTCACTCTTGTGTTCCCCTCTCTTCCCGAAGCCTAATGCTGTGCTTCTAAGATCGCGCCGCAAGGTTTTGGCGTCCTCTTTGCTGGTCATTATCACTTTCTAGAACATCTGAATATAGTAATGCCGTGCACTGTGGGGTTCAGATTGAATGCCACACTGAAACAATGCATGCACAAGTTCGGCTGCGACTTTGATGAAGTGACACTTTTTTGCTAGTCAAGCTCCAGTGCCGACAGCGGCCAGAATCTATCATTTGGGATCTGTGCGACCGGATCGTGTCTATGCATCCTTTGTAAGGCATCTTGCGACCTTGATCGTCGTATTCGCAGACGATCTAGGGGGGCTGAAAGATACTGCGGCGCTCCTGGCACAATGGATTGAGGCTCGAATACATGACAGAAGTGTTCGTGTTCTCCGCCTGCTGGTGGTGGCTGGACAAGTGCAAAGTAGTCGCGACTTCTGTCGGAGTATCAACACAGAACTGGTCGTTCTGCTTCGGATCACAACCCCGGAGCAACCTTACTCACATGCTCAGATTGTGAAAATGAGGGTGAACTTCTTCGAGAGCATTGATGTGATTACCGTATTCCATCTCGATGATCGATTGTCGAAGGAATTGGAAATAACGCATCATCCCAATCTTGGTTTGCAAACATGCTTTGCGCTGCTGATCCAACGTTTCCTTGGAGACGGCATGCCCCTGTTCGATGTACCGGGCGTGGTTGTTCGGGACAATGGTCTTCCGCTCAAGGCGCGAGCATACATCGGACAATATGTCAAGTCCGCCCACAAGATGGGCATAGACCCTTGCCGGTTGGTGACATCCTGCTTGATTCAACACTTTCTAACAGGGAACCTCTGTAGTAAGTCGACTTGGTACGGTGGTAACTATCACTAATAATTTTATTTTCAGGGATTCCCAGCGATGAAGCCTTTCAAAAGGTCTTTTTGAGCGTTGTAGAGGATGTGCAGCAGAAACACCGCTCCCCAGGTCTGGTTATCAAGGTCAAGGCAGAGTACCGTCGAGCAAAGTCTCCTACAGTCATGCGCATTCCTTGCAACGCTTTCAGGATCACGGCCGCTCCATACTATGCGAGACGTGGTATGGAGTTAAGATTTGTCCGTCAGGACTTTCGTTTTATAAGTTGGCCTAGCCAAAATAGGTGCATCACTCCACTTCATCACCCAGAGGATTCCATGTATTGTGAAACCTATTTGTCGCGCATAGCATCTAGTGCTAATCTCAAATTCACGAGGCGTTGGAGCATCTTCCGCTTATTTTTGCCCTTGTTAACCGAGTACTAAGATAGAGGGCTACTTGAGCAATCGGGGGCTTATGGCTGGACGGCGCAATGCCCGCGGTCGCATCCACTAGCAGAAGTTTGAAGAAGCAAGGTACGTTCCTGGCCTCGCAATGGGCTGTATGTCAACAATATCAAGTCCGGTAATGATCTGTTGGAATGCATTCCGTGCTAGTATCTGTATTACTACCATGCGTACTGACAATCAATACCAATGAAGCTTAAGAAAGCAAATGCACTGCAGGGTGATTCGGAGAAGGTTGTCAAATCAGTTGTTTACCAGCGGACTCTGCACCACTTAAAATAAGCCCCCGTAAAGGCGGAACCTTCAAGCTGTCCCGCTGTGGCTGCTCTTCGGTCTCTCATTTGGACCTTATCTTTTGAATGTTGAAGCCCGGTATTGTTCACCTTTTATCAGTGTCCGAGTGATTAGAAGACCCTAACGCCGCCGTTGTACAATAAATTGAATTGCTGTGTCCTGCCTTACTTGGTCGCGACTATAGCGGCTTTTGATTTTGCGCGCTCCGGCCTAGCATAATATGCATGCCACTGCGTGCTTCAATATCCTAGGCCAGCCCGTCCGCACCTTATTTGCGCCGATGCACATAGAAGCTCTTATTGATGTTGGCTCGCATCCCGTTCTCAGCCATTACGTCCGCTCTTTCTAAGGAGCAAGTACCTGCATTCCCGCAGCATTCGCAATGCCTGGAAGATTCTGTCAACCATGATTCAGAGCATGCTCAGGTCTCTTCCACGAAAATCGTCCATACAAACACCAAGGAGCCCTGCAGTGGACGATCTAAGCTAAGGCGTATTGCATCGATGGCGAATGAGAAGCTGACCGAAGTTCAGGGTATGGCTGTTTTTCTTTCACCTATTGGTATTTTGTCCGACAACGTTACTCCGGAACATAATTCCTACAGCCCAGCTTCTCATCTTTGCAAATTGGAAATAAAGCCCTCCATGATCGACATATTCAGCATGGGAGCGAGCCATCATGAGAAGAGCTTTTTACGCCTCTGAAATACACACTCGAGATACTCAACGCATGATTTATACCATTTTCGATGCCCTAGAGTCCTCGGGTGCCCAAGTAACTCCAAGCAATCGCGTGTTCAAATAAAAAGTGTTGTAACAGAAGTACAGATTATTGTTGTGGTACTAATAGCATAGCTAGTAGGCAGCAAGCAGTATGGTGCCCAGCAATCCAAGAAACTGATATGGTCGATTAGTGATGGGAGCATTTTACTAGTAGATTGTTCTTACATTGGCATTGGACCAAACCTGGAAACACTCAGCCAGGTTTGAAGTCAGATAAGGAGCAGTTACGAAAGCGAACGTCGATTGTGCTAAAACCCAACGCATTGTAACCAGGATAAACTTTAGGCTTGAACGACCATCGGCGTTGATGATGTACTTTCTTAGCGCTCCGCTGTGTCGACGACGAAAGTCTTCTATGCGTTAGTATGTTTCCAGCGTCAACGATAATACGAAGTTGCTTACATAGGCTCAGGCAGGTGATCGTCCCTGCTGTAGGACCCCAGACTTGGGATGGATCAATTTAATTTCAATACGTTATTGTCGACGATATGGGAGGACTCACTTAAATATCTGCTCCTCAGATCATGCTGCAAGAGAGGTTAGCACTACGCGCAACCGTTGATAATCGTCGTAATAAAAACATACCCAGACTCCACAAATTAGAAACGTTATGTACACTCCAGTCAGTCCCTGGCAACGAGAAGGCAATCTTCTGTAAATGCATCTGCTAAGCCATTGTTGTGTAGTTCTGTTCCAGTTATGCCAAAACTGATCTACCTCAAGTGCGAATTCAATAGCTAAAGGGTCTATGCTTCTCGGTGCGTTGATACCACACGACAGAATACCTGCTTCGGCAAGTGTCCAAAAGCCGTAGTAAGCGAAACGAAAGGTGACAGACGTCGCGCACGTGATGATAGTTCTTTTACAATTGAGATTAGTGACGCAGAGTTTCTGTATTTTCGAATTCGTCGAAACTTACCTGAACCAAAATGAATCATCTTCTGAAAGATTAAGGAGGCGCGAGCGAGGAAAGACGTTGAGAAGGATCAAATGGGAGCTGAACCAGAGTAGACCCTGGACGAAGCATTTCATGACTGGTATGAGTAGAGACCTTGCCATGTTTCCTCCGGGTGGCTTTGAGGCTTCTTGAGATGGCTGGGTCCATTCACAAAAGTCTGTAAAAGACATGTGATATCCAGCAAACATTGTAGGGAAGAAGAGCTGTCGCAGTTCAAGATTACTAAAGTTGTTTGGTTTCGGGTAAGGAGTAGCTCACAAGGTACGACGTGAACTGCCACATTGAAGACGGCTTCATCAAGACAGGTCTGCTGGACTGTATCAAACCTCTTTGGATTTTACTATCTTTAAGACTCTGGATATTGAGTACTCGAGGGTTATACTGCCAACATAGATCAACGAGCTGCGAGCCAGATCAGTCAGAAATCGTCTGGAGCTCATCCGTGTCAAGGGGACTACACCTTTAACACAAGTTTGGAGTGCGCCTTGCGGACAAAGGCACTTTTGGAGGGAGTCCCTAGTAGCTGCAAGTCGTTAGAAATTCCAACGTGTATATATTCAAGTGAATCAAAGTCCTGTTGCACAGTTATAAGTGACTCACCAATCCAAGTGAACCGGACCAGCTGGAATAGTCCGTTGAGCCTCTAGATCTGTTCCAGTGACACGCAACGAGGTGGACAAGAAGGAACACGGACAGCCAGGCTGAGGCACGAGCCGAGCTAAATCGAAGTTTCACGATCCAAAAGACGACAATTGGGAATAATAGACTGCTAAGGTTGGGAATGAGTGCTGGGCAGAAGATTGTCTGTACCAGCCCAACGCTAGTGAGTCGAAACAGTTAGGTTAATACACTTCGAAAAAGGGCACAGAGGGAGACAGACATCGTGATATATACTTGTATAGGCTTACCGCGAGCAAAAAAATGCGTGCTCAATCCGAGAGGCACAGCTAAGCAGATACACAAGAGTTCTCGTAACGGATCTGAAGACTCATTTAGTATGACAAGCACCAAAAACAAATTGATGGAGGACTTGTTCTTACCTTGACCGAATGCACGAAATGGGCCCAAGTAGCTCATCTTGAGAAATCAATCTAGGCGACTGAAGGTATTCCAACATACATATCTTGAAAAAAGTAAATCGTATAGTGCTAAGATAGATGTGTGGTTCTAGGATACTAGAAAGCAAAATCGGAACACGGAGCCAAGTTATAAATAGAACTAGCTAGGCGCCCTTTTTGGAGGGGGGGGGGGGGGGGGGGGGTTAAATAGAAAAAAGGAAAGAAATAGGGGAAAATACTAATTATGAGTTATCGCTGTTCGTACATGGATTGAATGTCAATCGGAAAAGGATCGTAACTATGTAGCAATGTCTTGGTAATACGCCCAGATTCGCCGAAGTGTAAATAATCAAAGCCTTCGATGCAGCCTTCGTATACCTGTGAATCGTAGTTCAATTCGATGGTATCCACCAAAGCTCCTGGTTTCATTGTCCAATTTCTAAAGCCCGCTAGGTAGTCTAGCGTCGTAAAGAGGCTCCACGTTACCGCTTTAGTTATAGGAATATTGACCCCTCTTACCAAGTAAGTGCGTATATCCAATGAGGTGTTATATTAGTACTCAGGTCGGTAACAATTATGGAATCCCCAATTTTGTATGGGGGGGTTGGGGGGTTTACACTAATTCATTGTTGCAATGCAAATTTACATGCACTTATTTTACATTTTGGGTTTACTTAAGTCTTGAGATAGTGCTGCTTTAAAACTTCATTCGTATGTCCTCGTTCATAGAATCGTCAAGTGTGAAGAAGGATATTTTTTCTTGCTGCCCTTTGTAGTTGAAAGCTCCTTTGCGTATTTTTGTTTATCCGCATCTGCTCTGAGTTTGCTACCAGATTATGATTGTCCAGATAGTGGTGCTGCTGGCCACATTTCGTGCCAAGGTTGCGCCATCATGTTGTCTGACGCAAGTGGGCAATTAAGTGAGACGAGACTATCCAACTCGTTGTTTGCAATAGCATGATTACATACATTTTTGACCACCTCATTGATGTTGACGCACTTTCTATGGGGAATCTAATAATATTAATAGAGCATAGAAATAAACCGATCAGAGACCGTTTCAAAAATGTATTTCGAATATATTCTTCTTTTTAGTCAACTTGCTTTCCCCATGCCGCTACTCGAGACGTAATAATCATGACTCTAATATACATAAAATTGATCCATCGTATGTCTTATGGTATTCTGCTTTGCATCAAAGCAAATTTCCCGGAATTCCTGACTACCACACGAAGCTCTTCTTGACTCAGCAGCGGCCGAGTGAATTTTTGCATCAATTGCTCCGGTATAATTTTGTTTTCTTTCTGAAATGCTAGCACAGCCAGCGCCTCTTGAGGAAAATCCGTCAAAATGATGTGGAACCCACTGTTTATACTTGTGGTCACAAGAGATTGCTGCTGAAACGCAAAATCCTCAATGCGTGTGTCAGGATTCATCAATACCAGGTCCTTACTCCTATACCAGTGCTGATATACCTGCCCACCCCAACTCGTCACTGCTGCCTTGTTCGTTGTCATTATTGGTTTGTTGTGCTTGGTGTACATATCTTCTTTGATCTGGTGCAGTAGGTGGTCGTCGATGAAAACAGTTCTAACCTGATCCGTTATCTGACCTTTGAAATCTCTCTGGACGCTAACCATCTTCAGTTCGAGCGTTGTGGCATTGACGTATATGTCGAGCATTCGCGCCCCAATATTGAAAGCAGGAACGGTAAAGTCCTCTAAAAAGCTCTCAAGGAAGTCAACGCATCCCTGGTATTTTTGGAATACTTCCTCTCCGTGCGTTTCACGTCGCATGACAAGGTGCATCATAGACGCTGATATAATTGGGATGACTTGAATTTTTTTTAAGTCATACTCAAGGCCCATATCTCCCAGTATACCACGTAAAAGCTTAGCTAGGTCCCGTCCGCCTGCAGGAAAACCAAAAGCATAAATGTGAAATAAATTACCCTCGGTGATGTATCCTTCAGCGTCTGGATAGACCTTAGCAGAAATGATTGCAATTATCTGCGTAATGATCTCAAGTGGTGATTGCTCTCTCAGATCGTGTATAGTATTGGATCTTGGGTAACAAAAGTGGATTTCGTCCCAGTAATCTTCCAGATTAATTGGTGCCTCCTTGGTATAGATGCGTTGATCTGTAGGCTCGCCTTCCTCTGAAAAGATCTGATAACTGATGCGCAAATCTGAGGCAGCTTCCCAGTTCAAATCTTCGGAAGCTCCTGGTTGACCGAATTGCCTATGCAGATAAAAATCGTGGAAGACTCCCACGTTGCGAGCCGCTCTCAGAATATCCATCCGTGCTAGGCTGACAGTTCGAGCGCCCCGAAGAGGTGTCGTGTCGATTTCGATATTGCGACCGCCAAGTTGGAAAACAGACTCGATTCCAGTTCTCGATTGTTCGACGAGAAGACCATCGGGGCCAGCGAGTGTAAAACCTCGATGAAATATCACAATAGTAGGGTCACCGGCAACCCAATCTACTAATGGCTTGCCAATATGTGTATGAGCATGAGCAGCAACATCAGCAAAGCCATCAGGATAGAGGCCCTCTAAGCCCTTGAGAAATCTAGCTTTGGTCATCACCATGCTAGGGATCTGAGGGCTATCGAGTTTGACGAAAGATGTCTCTGTGACTGTCGGTGTTGATACATTGTGATGATGCAGACTTAAGCCCGGAGAAATCCAAGAACGATTCAGGAATACTATAGCACAAGCACAGGCAAGCTGCAGTGCCACTGTGTAGACTGAGAACTGCATTGCATGATTTGTTTAGTATCCTAAGTCGAAGAGAACTTGTCATCACAAGCTGGATTCTGAGCTCATCTGACAAGGTGAAGCTTATCATTCTCTTCAGAAGATATGCCTCGTTCTCCAAGCCCGTGAACAGCCGGCACTGCTAAATCCCAGACCATAACGAGATTTTAGTCTCGCTGACTAATTTGATCAATATACGCATACGACTTTTATCTCGTTCGTATTTGGTGATTACCAGAAAATAATAGACGAGGTCTTAGTGTAATCTCAACGGGGTGTTTCCAGCGCCATAATCTCCATATTATACATGGTTGTTACATGAGAGATCTAGTATTTGCGGCAAAAGCGTCGTCCATGAAAGTCTCCTAAGTTAAAATCTAGCTTGACTTGCCTTGTCGAAAATCATTGTTTCTGCTCTGGTATCCACTTGTGATCCCCCTGAAAATTATCACGAAAGACTCGTGGAGCAACATTTTTCAACGATACAAGGCTCTCCACACATCGTGTCTTCCTTCGGGCAAGTCTTCTCCACACATCGTGTATTCCTTCGGGCAAGTCTTCTCCACACATCGTGTCTTCCTTCGGGCAAGTCTTCTCCACACATCGTGTATTCCTTCGGGCAAGTCTTCTCCACACATCGTGTATTCCTTCGGGCAAGTCTTCTCCACACATCGTGTATTCCTTCGGGCAAGTCTTCTCCACACATCGTGTCTTCCTTCGGGCAAGTCTTCTCCACACATCGTGTATTCCTTCGGGCAAGTCTTCTCCACACATCGTGTATTCCTTCGGGCAAGTCTTCTCCACACATCGTGTATTCCTTCGGGCAAGTCTTCTCCATCTATAGTGTATTCATTTTATGTAAGAATTCTTATAGGCTATCGTATAATCCTTCCCATAAAGATCTAGCGTGACACTCTAGTCTAAGTCTGACCGGTGCAGCTCGTATATCCTGCCGGATTGCTAGTTACTACCATTGAGTACAGAACGACCAAGAGAAGTTGTGGGGGTATCTAGCACCAATCAACCGCTGCAACACAAGGTTTGTATCGCTATCTGGCAAAAGGGCGGATCTCCTGACAAGTGGTAAGTACTGTACAGGTTATGCTGGTGAGGTGATCAATTAGCAGTGCGGCGGATATACACCTCTCGATAAATACATAAACTGCATAAATTGCTATAGTATTTTGTCGATTGATTGAACAAGAGTGTAAACTTATAACACTCAGTATCATTTAATGCGACGTTGACATTTTGATATATGTAGCTATCTACCTTGTATTTGTCGTGAAGTCGAAATATAGCTACAACGTTGTTTAATCCAAGATAATCATCCATGAAATATAAACCCCGAGTTTGTATAGGCTAAGATGGAAAGTACGCGAAGTGCCCGCATTGTATGTAGTGGCATCTTATAGTAGATGACGACTCCCAGAAACAAAGAAGAGACTTAGTAGTATTTCGGTCATGCGTAGCGAGGAGTATTAGGGCACGGCCTAACAAAATGCCATAAAGCAGACCATACCAATCGAAAGCATGACCAGACCCACGCAAGATGACATGTCTAGTATCATAGTGTCAACAGCCAGACTGACGACTATGTGTAGATAAATCTTCAGACTGCCAGCTACGTTCAAAGCCAGCGGCGATACCTTGCTGTTTACCCTCATGGACCAAATATTAACAACAAATGCTAGGGTCGTGTTCAGGAAGAGCAAAAGGTAAGGGAATGTGTGAGCAGCATTCGTTGAGCTACTATTGGTGATCATAAGATCACGAACATTGGCCAAGTCGCCAAACACGTAAGCAAATACCAGGGCTTGGAGAGCCCCAATCAGGGAGACTTTTCGGAGGAGATGGCGAAAATATGTGATCGGCA
The DNA here is from genome assembly GCF_020726525.1 of Truncatella angustata. Taxonomy (NCBI): domain Eukaryota; kingdom Fungi; phylum Ascomycota; class Sordariomycetes; order Amphisphaeriales; family Sporocadaceae; genus Truncatella; species Truncatella angustata. The sequence continues at coordinate 7,541,281 of NW_025763382.1, read as the reverse complement.
CATCTTTCTTGTCTCGTACCAAATGATGGGTCATCACGGTCTTCATAGATGTCCATAAGACCCCGCCGAGAGTGATAGTGAAGCTTGAGATGGAAAACTGATTGTCACCGCTGCAGATGATTGCGATCGCACCTACCAGCAGACCAACTGGAAGCAGCATTTGAACTGAGCAGCTTCCAGCCTCTAGAAGACGATTAAAAGCGACGGTGAAGACTGGTGTTGACGACTGGGCAATTTGATGAGAAAGATATGACAATCTTGTCCTGTATTGGATAGAAAAGTTAGAGGGTTCTTACTAATCTGTATATTTGACCTTTGTATACGCAAAACAACTCACAAAGATGTATGAGATAAAACGATATTGGAAGTCAAAATACACGCGAACGCCAAAGCTTTGAAATTTGAGCTCTTCCTATGCTCGGTAAGCCTTTCGCCTGATGATGACAGCATCATCATCGTCGCGCCGATGGAAGTAACTGCCATCTGCATAGCAGTTAAGATCCAGGGAAAGGGGTACTAATGAAGAAGTGAGCTTTAACGCGTCATTAATAACCTGAGGACTTACTCTTGAAAGAATCATCTTGTTGGTAATTGAAAGGATAAGATGTAACGGCCATGACAGACTGACCAGTCCTATTCCCTGCGGAAAAATGTCAAGCAAGAAAGCGTGGGCTGCTTTGAAGCGAGACTTGGGTACAGCTGAGCTCACAACCACGGCTCTTACATGAGCGTGATTCTTGTCGCCTTTCAGCCCATGCTTGTGATGGTGTCGGCTCTGCATGTTCGCGGTGGGATAGTTTGATGGTTTAGGGCGAACAAATAATGACCATCGACTCATTTAGATTTCTAAGACGACCTTTATATCTATCGACAAGGTTGCCCTCCGACTTGAGCCTCTCGGAACACATCGGCTGTCCACAATACCTGGGCGATTGATAGTGCTCGTGTCACATGCTATATGCTGTCTAGGACGGGTAAGAGAGTAGATTGGTGCGAGTACCAGTTCAATGACTAACCCAAGTTTGTCCTTCTGTGATATCGAGATCAAGAGTTGCACCCATGTCTAGTATTGTATCGTTGTGACCCGCTAAAGAACTCGTTTATGCATGGGTGCTAGATTTTCTTGGCACTTACTGTACCTCCCTTGTAAAAAAGGCGCCCAGGTAGTGAGTCTAAAAAGATCAAGCGGCAGGGGTGTTTTCGTCGAACTTTTGAGAACAGTGCTTCAGCATCCACCTCACAGCTCTCTTAAAGCCTGACACCGTAGTTTTGTACATTCTATCTTTTATTTTTACTTCCCCCCGTTAATCCGCGAGTTGATTTTACCGGATTCACGTCAAAGTTGCACAGCAGGGCTTGTCCCGTAAAGGATTTATGGAAGCTGCTTGTGTTAGGGGGCATGTCGCGATCATGCACGAAGACAATCTCCGCTCTTTCTTGAGTGGATCCGGAGGTGATGTATAAGAATAAATTAGGATATTAGTCCTAGCAGGGATTGTAACATGGATACTCGCGCTTGGCATTTTTGTTAGGTAAGTAGATGTATCTGGGAAAGAGAGAGATAAGAGCAGAAGGGAAAGTGTTAAGAAAGGGCACTAGTCGACAAGATGGAAAGGATCTCAGGATATATCCTTTATCCATCTTAATCTTTGTAATTTGTATCGTCACCATCACAGCGTATTTGCTTAATAAGAAATGACTTCAATGCTTGTTGGGAGCTTGTCTTCTGACACAACCCTGGTCCTGAGGAAGGAGAACGAGATACTTTCTCATGATATGGTAGTCCACCCGAATGAGCAGACGAGCCAACAGGAAAACGTTTATTCCATCTTCACTCTGTCGGAAAGGAGAATTCTTGTCTTCGCTACCTCAATCGTGTCTTTCATCGGCCCTCTGACTGGCAATATCTATACGCCCGTACTGAATAGCATAGCTCAGGAACTGCAGATCAGTACCGCTGAAGTGAATCTGAGCATTACTGTATACCTGGTAAGCAACCTCCCAAGCTGATCACGTTCGTAATTAACCGGCGCCGAAGATTAGTCAGGGTGTGGCCCCTATATTCATTGCTCCCATCTCTGATGTGATTGGCAGGAGAGTCATTTGTATATTAGGCTTGATTATCTTTACTACATCTAGTCTGGGTCTTGCTCTCAACTCTCATTATGCTGCACTGCTTGGACTCCGCTGCATTCAAAGCTTGGGTGCCTCAGCACTGGCCTCAATCAGTGGTGCCGTGGTCGCCGACTGCGTGGTTCCTGCCGACCGTGGCTCATTCATGGGATTCACCATGATTGGTCCAATATTAGGTCCATCATTGTCGCCTATATTAGGCGGACTGCTTTCTCAATATGGCGATTGGAGAGTCGTTTTTTGGGTCTTGACAGGATTCGGATCCGTACTTTCCGTCCTGGTCATACCATTTCTTCCAGAGACGTGTCGTGCAGTTGTTGGCAATGGATCTCATGCGCCTTCATCGTACCAAGATAGCTGGGCCAATCGACGGGTGAGGCATCGTGGAAATGTTCAGGCTCGGCTGCCAAGAAGCAAATCATTCACCTTGAGCACCTTGTTGGGTATGTGGGTTGTGTTCTCAGACATCAAATCATTGCTTATATTAATACTCTCCGGGTTCGTCTCAGCTGGGTTCTGGTGTATTACGACAAGCATTCCATCCCAATATTCCAAGATCTATCATTTCAGCGATTCTAGTGTTGGCCTCAGTTACCTTCCCATGGCTGCAGGTGGACTTGTGGTGACCTTTGTCATCGGCAAATGGGATCCAATTGATGGCAATTACCGGCGCCACGCAAGAAGGATGGGGATCGATTTACAAAAAGACCATCTCTGCGAAATCTCTAATTTCCCTTTTCACAAAGCTCGACTTCAGGTGGCGGCTCCTCTGCTATTAGCATGTAGCTTGTTCGTAGTCGGTTATGGATGGGCTCTTGAGACAAGAGTGTTTCCAGCTGGTCCACTAGTATTGCTTTTCTTCATATGCTTTTGCATGATGGGGATGGGTAAAGCTATACAGATGCTGCTTATGGATATGCATCCATCTCGGCCCGCGACTGTGGTTGCTGCGTTCAATGTGGCGAAAAGCCTCCTTGGAGCTAGCATGACAGCCGCAAGTGCACCGATGATTGAAGCTACAGGGAATGGATGGACTTATACTACCATTGGTGGCTCGTGGTTATTTGTTTTTCCGGTGATCTGGCTCACACAAAGGTTATGGACGCCTTGAAAGAGGGACCTCATTTGCTACCTTTGAATTTGGATTCTAACCAGCTATAGGGTACAAATGTGTTGTAGACAACGTTAGAGTTTGTCTGGGAGCTACACTCGCAGGGATGATGGCAGGGTGAAGACCACATTTACCAAGCTGGCGGAGTACACCACATTTACTTCCTATAAAAAGAATCGGACGGCTTATACCATTATATACTATATGCAACTACGTGGATCCATAGAACTGAATTTCAAGACTAGCGAGTATTAGGAAGGCTGTTATATACCAGTTCAAAGTTGCAGGTTCGGATTTTCAATATGGGACAATTCTAGAGCTAGAGATACACGTCACCGCGGATTTCCAGGGCACTAAACTCGCCCAGGCTTAGAGTCAGAGACATAGTACGGACACAGCCAGGGCCAATAAAGCAGTACTGCAACAGATTAGGTCATCCCAGGTCCCCAGGTCCAGCAATGGACACATGCTATGTCACATCAGCTAGCGTGACTTCCCACATGATTCACAAGAATGCACAGATAGCTGGGAACGTATGCCCCACGGTCGCATTGCCGGCACGGTCGCATTGCCGGCACGAGCGAGATTGAAGCCTGCTGGACTGTCGCTACCAGTGGCGCTAGGAACTGTTAGTATGGTGGGAAAGTTAGGTGTACCAACCCAGGTTGTCGATGAGTCGTCAGTACTATGTTCAATCAACCGTGGCGCTGTAACAAAGCTTAACGTTACGTTGCCCAATTGAAAACGCCCTATGCCGCAAATGCATATGTGTGCATCATATCTTCTGGCACTTTTGCAAGCTTTGACGCAGCCGTCTTCTCATCGACTTCGGAAGACCCATCTGCGTGCCCATTTGAACTGAGTATATTTGGGAAGAGGAGCACGTCATGGTCCTTCCCATTGCCCGTATATGCTAGGCTTAGCATCTGAGCAGCCATAATGTTGAGTACCGAATCACAGCTTTTCTCAATCTCCCAAAGCCGCTCTGCCTCTGTAGGGAGTTGCTGCGCGTATTTATTCGCACGTTTCTCGATTTCGCTGTATATTTGCTGATGAAATATCAGCGTTTTCGGGCACAGTTGCAATACCTATTACATCAAGGCTTACAAATCCCCAGTAGAGCAGAGTATTGACAAGTAACGAAGAACATGAAGCCTGACAATATTTGACCAGATCTCCGACAAATTGGCCTGGTTCGAATGTGCCAAGAAGTGGGTGATCAGTTTCCAGATACAGCGACAGGACTTTTAGCGGCGAGCTCAAGAGCTGGAGAAGTGATCACCCGCCAAGTAAAAGTAACGTTCAGCGATGTTTCTATAATGCGGCAAGGCCTTCCTCTGCCTAGTGCTCCCGCGAGGAATTTCGTTGCTGTCGCAGTTTGAGCATTAATATCCCTGGCTATAGATGCGATGGTCATCGCCCACTCAGCAAATGTCTCTGAGACTGCTCGCGAGCGCGAGACATACAAGTAGGTCGTTCGGGTTTGGGTTTATTGCATGCGTCCTTACTCAAAAATAATGTTTTTGGCAAGCTCTCATGTCCCTTGACGGGTATGGTTATGCATTATGATAATTCACTAGTTATAGCACGACTTAATTGTGTGAAGCTGCATATCTGTGCTCCTTGGAAATTCCTGTCACTGTGATGGTGTCGCCATCAAAAATCTGGGCAATGAAACATCTATACAAATCTTTGGGGTTTGAGTAATGATTCGCGACGGCCAAAGGTAGTGCCGCTTCACCTGAATGAGAATCAACTCAACATCTCTCGGATCCTCAAGCTCATGGGAATCAACCCTGCATCGAAAGACATCCCTCGTATATGGAAGTTGTAATGAACATCATTCGTGAGATGACAATGACTGGTTCTGCTTTCACTTATCCTCAATTCCCCCAGCGGCTTGACGATTCCGGTGGTGATCCATTTAGCCCGTCCACCACGGACGTGTTGTCCAGACAGACACACAGTCGTTTATTCGGCCCGATCGTCCTCGCCGCTGCTTGTCCCTGCAACGCTCCGTGCACTTCTGCGTCGAAGACCTCTGCCCGGTGCAGCCTGCCTCGGTTCGGTACACTTCCACCGTACCTGTCTCTTAGATCGTTCCTTCTCTGCAAATTCTTCAGGAGCTTCTCACCCGACCCGATCGGTCCATCCCATACTCGAGTGCGTCTTGAATCCGGTCGTCGAGCGCGGTCGGCCACTATCCATCCCGTCATCTTTCGTCAACTACAGATTATTGCAATCCTAGCCCGGGTCGGCAAACGTGCCAATCGCATGTTACTATCGCAGACGGCTTCTAAGTAAGGCAGAAAGATCTGTGCGTCTTTCGGGGACTTAAGCTTGATGCCGCCGATAGCTGATCGGATAATTGATTCGGTCACCGCGAGTGCGCGTCTATGTCGAAGCGGCTCGAACACATCTTCCGTCTCCCTGCCCAGATCATATGTAACCAGTCCCGCGCTCTCGCCGTCCGGAAGACCGACCAGCATATCCCACAGCCGGATGTCGCGCGCCGGCCTTCGCGACAGGTCAGGCAGCCCAAACCAGAGATTAGGGAAGCGCAGCCGCCGATCCTGTCCCGTACTCTTGGCCTGCCGGTAGCGTCGCTACGACGATTCTGTGCCCGCACATGCTACCTGCATGGAACACATAGTCGTCACCTCGGCCCATGGCGAACCGCCGGGATGTCGCCCGTCTAGCATATGGAGGGCCGCTTGGGCTTCGATCTCGACAGAGGCGATGCAAGCCACCGTGCAGGCTTTCGGGTCGAGGGTGCCGGTCCGTCTTTTGTAATCTCTCTGTGTTGCTCCAAATTCGCGATCAGGAGTCGTCTCGTATGCGATGGCTCTGAGTGAATGATACCAATACTGGCCTCGGTAATTCGCGCCGTTCAATCGGGCAGTTCATGTCGTTGTCGTCGTCTAGGGCACGTCGGGAGCCTCTTGCGGCTGAAGGCGGCGCAGTCGTAGGTCACACAACCCCGCATCAGGAGACTGTGACCTGCAGGCTCCGACGTCCAGTCATCATCATATATGCATCACAGGAGGCTACAGACGATTGAATAACATGGCGATAGAGAATAAATTGAAAAGATACTGGCTCCCCGGCGTAGAGAATGTCAAGAAAGTCGGCGGCGTCATAGTTACAAGTACTTCTTTGACTCCGCGATACCATGACCGCTTCTGTTTTTTGTTATTCCACCGCACATTCGTCGTCTTAGTCATTGAACACCATCATAGAACTCTTGGCTACCTAGTCGATCTTCTGACCCATTATGATAAGGTTGTATTTCTACTCTCAATCTGGCCGACTATGTGGCCGCTTCATTGGCCGAGTTTTCTACTATGTCGTGAGGGGCTTGTAGAAGACGAAAACGAAGATGTAATCGGTCATCATGAGTCTGGAATAGACGATTGTTCTATGCCGCGTCCATCAATGCCCTGATGACCTATTGTTATTTCCAAGTATATCCCTATTGCCGAAACGAAACCCTGTGGCTGAAACTGGTCCGCGTCTGCCAGATTCGACATTGTATGTGATGTGTGGAGGGATGATATGGCTTCTTGTAATTACACAGCCTCGTTCCTGAATCTGCTTCCTTCGTCAATATGTTGGATCGTGGTCGCCGTTGAGGGCTTTACTTCTCTTGTCCCTCACTGATCCTAATAAAGCGTATACATGTCAGAGAAAGTTGGTCGCCATATATATACAGCCCAAACACTTACATACGTCTCAATCTGCAACACGGGAGTCAGTGACTACTAGCCACTGACTAGTTCATGTCATCGAGTCTTCCGGTGAGCATTTACTCTTGTACTTGTTACATCCTGGAGGGTGAGCTAGACGTTAGCTGGAAAACTGTTGAATGGAACAGGGCGGACTCACAGGTACTCGGTTCTGATAAAGTAGGGCAGGTCAGTCATGGGTGTACCATCTGCTGATCTGAGGTGGTGACTCACCCTTCTAGTAGATCATCCACCCGCGTTGCACAGTAATTGAGTTCTCTCTGAAAATTGTTTCTCTGCCGCCGCCGGTTTCGTCGTTGCGACTCGGCCAAAGTCAGTGATTGGCTGCCGCCTGTCAAACGTCAATGATCGGAGTGTAAACTCACCAAAGTACCCTTTCGGTTCCCAGATGTGTGCAAGAGTGGATAAGAAGATGGAAGCGATGAGAAGGTAGCAAAGAGGAGAAGTAAGAAAGTAAACAGCGAGCAAAGAAGGAAGGTAAAAGAAGTAACAACGGGAAGAGGGGAAGAACAAGGAGAAAGCGGGAGAAGATGGGAAAGCAGACGAGCCGGGAAAGCAGCGACACAAGAAACAAAGAAGCAATTGATTGTGGAGACTTGAATTCTGAAAATACTTCGCGGAGTAAGGTACAGACATAATCAGAAATGGCTTCCTCTTTTCGTCTCTCTCTTCTATTCTCTTTAAACACGAATATTCCACTTGTAGCTCCCACCTGGAGATATACCACGTTCGCGTGCCCGATTGCGTCTGAGATCTCCGGCGGCAACCGCCCATCGTAAGTTAGTAAACCCATATGGTCAGGTGCTTGGCCAGAAGCTTCGTTGGTTCCAGATATGACAGAGACTAATACCGGCAGACTTTTCCTTCACACTTGTTCTATGGCGGCCTGTATCTTTCTGGCTCGGTCGCTGAGATCTCTTAGAAGCCAGTCCTTTGAATTGCAAATTTAAGCCATTGCATTCGTGGGGCCGAGGTGTAGGTTGTGTTGAAGACGAAGTATCTGCATTTTGGCTCGCCACACAGGGTGGCTCGCTACGTAGGGATAGACGTTACATGTGGAGCTGAAACCGGCGTTAAAGTCACCATGAGTTTAATCTGGATACTATTCACCACGTGCATAAACACATATTATGAACTAATCAGGTAATACTGAGTTGCGATGACATTATGGCCTGCTCCGAATAGGTCACAATGTAACTATTACCTAAAGACCATGTGCTTGTCGTTATTGACGTCGTCATCTTAGTCTAGGCTGGTTCAGCGATAAAGCGTATCATAAAGAGGCTTCGAGGCCGTCACCGCTTCCATTCTTGTCACGTCTTCATCAGCAGGGGATATGTTTCCTTATAGGTCTGGTCTTTACGGTGTTTTGGAAATGGTTGTATAAGTGTGATGAATTGATATGCCAATCATACATTGATACGACACTGACTTTCTAATAACCTTTCTTCCGACCGTGCATCCTCGATCCGACGATCTCTTCCTCGCGCTTCCTCTGCCAGTATGAATGCAGACACGTCAAGATTAGTCATCGTCCTCGTCCTCGTCCTCGCTATCGCTGTCATTCCATTCATTCAGAAGTTCAGAGTCACTTGTCTCCATAGAATACTCATCATCTTCGCCTGAGGTTGGGAACTCGCCTTCGTCGCGATCTGGTGTTGGGGCCCACGATGGTGATACTAGTGGTCCACCGAATGAGGCTCCGTTGTAGCTCTTTGAAGTCGGTGAGTAGACTAACGCGCCGTGATGTGGTACTCTGCCCGGCCGTGGCGATGGTGGCGGCGGTGTAACAAATGGGACTTCCGGAGCTAGAGTGGATGGGATCTCACTCGGAGAACCCCGAAACCCTGGCGACTGCGGTATGGGCGGAGTAACAAATCTGGCCCTCGGAGTCGGCGTGGATGGCAGATCACGCGAAGACTGTCGTAACACCAACGATGGGGCTGGCAGCACTTGCTCAGGCGAATCATGTGAGTCCTCGCTAAACCGCAATGACCGGAGCTCTGCAGGTCTACCACCGGAACGAATCCCAAGCCCGTAGTTTGCCTCACTGAGTGACGCAGAAGCTGGCCGCTTCCTCCTCTTGGAGCTCTCCACGGGTGAAGCTATTGTTCCACCCGCAAGGAGGATGGTCTCTCGATCGGTGGCGGACTCATTACTTGGACTAGCGTGTGCATCCGAATTAAAGTTCTGCGAGTCGCTAACAGCCTGAATGTTACTGCCGAGCCATGCTAGACATTTCAGCGCGGACCACCTTTTGTGGGGCTGTCTGCGAAGCAGGCCGCGGAGCAGGGGTCGAAATATGTCTGGCACTTCAGCTATACGCGGGATAATGACGCCAAGCATCCATTGCGCGTGCATAACACTGCTCAACATTGCGGTGGGCCATTTCGAACAGCTATTGAGGTCACAGCTCTGTCTGGTGCCGCAGGTGTTGGGCGTTCTCGAGCACTGGCAGCCCTTGAAGAAGTTTGTGCACTGCGGCATCGGCACGTTTCCAACAAACGCCCCGGCACAGTTGCCTTTATCACAGCCTTGCGGCGCGCCACACGAGCGGGGAGGCCCGGTGCCAGGGGAACTTTCAAGGATGCCCGTGCAACGCAACGCCGGTGAGTGGTCGATCTTACAAATTGTGGAACGTTTCACGTAGCTGACCTGCCTATTTCCACAGAATACGTGCGGTGTTGTCCAAAATTGTGATCGTGGCGGATGCAATGGGTCTTTTGACAGCGGCTCCAACACGGCGCGCTGTCGAGGCAACTTCCCCGGCTGCGTGTGCAACCCTGTGACAGTAAGTCTGACTCGAAGCCCTCCTGATGCTTCAACCCAACAAAGTAACTCTGCAAGTGTCATACAATAGCTGACTCGCCGATAGTCTACCTGTGGCAGGAAGCAGAGTTGTTCCTTGAACGGCTGCAACGGCGGCTTTAATGATCAAGGCAACGCCGTCTGCATGACAAACTTCTACGGCTGCCCTTGCATTCCCAATCCCATCTGGATACCGCGACCGCCAACTCTGCCGCCATACGTACCACCTCCGCCGACGCAGCCGCCACTCCAGAACCCATGGTACTGTGTTGGTCTCTCTGAAGACGACGACTGTGGCTTTGGCGGCTGCACCCACAGATTCGAACTTGTGGCTAGGAACATGAATGCTGGCACTCAGGTCTCAGGCTACCTGACCGGGATAGGGCACTCCACTGCCGATCTTTGCGGAGCTACGCTTGGCGGCGCGACCATTATTTGCCAGGGTGATATCACTGCCCAATGTTCTGATTATGGCGTTGCTCTGTACAACTCTCGGAGTTGCCGAACCTTTTGCCCCGATCTAGGCGACCTGCCGTTCTGCTGGCAAATCTTCAACGGGGTCTCTGCTTTTGAGCTCGCCATGGACCTTATTTGCGATAGGGCTCTTTCTTGAACGGAATGTGTCTCTTTTAGTCCACGTCTCTAGAATGATCAGGCTAGCTCATGAAGTTCAAAGTGTCGCGGCCTAAGGAGCGGTGCATTGACTTGAAGTGAAGCTTGCTCCTTTTGCTTCCCGTGGGCTGTCTACAGCGCCGGCCAATCACATCCGCTCGTTAATATCGCCGGATGGCCAATCAAACCCAGGTATCGAGAGAATCAATTCGGCGAGGCCTTCGCATCCCCGCTTCTTCATAACCTAGAGTCTACCAAAATCATCGACAGCGGAGGTTGCCCCGTGTCCCCTGAGTCGGCCCGCCCATCAAGAATCAGGGACGGCTTCGTACAAACATTAAAATGGAAAGGGGGCGTGTGAACTGCAGACCATTACTGGCTGCCCCGGCGCCGGTCCAGGCCCGGGCCGGAAACCCAGCCAGTGCTAGATCATCGCCAAGCTTAGCTAGGCAACTTCTATTGTGTGCCAACGATTGCGAAGACCTTGATTACACTTTTGAATTGTTCATTCAGAAATGGGGAATGCTATTGGCAGGGTATCAATAGCTGTTGGGGCTGCAATTGATGTGGCTTTGAGGAGACTAGCCCTCACGATAGCTGGTTTCGGTTCTACGGGCATCATCATTACAAGTACGTGTTACGGTCACAGCTCTTATGTCGACTTCTCGCACTAATTACGAGTGAATGTGCCTCTAATATATTTTTACTTCGTCCATATAGACTCTCTCGCAGTATTTTGGCATAGTGCTCTCGTGAACGTCGCCTCGCCGAGTGCATTCGCCCTTTTACAGAGCGTACATAACGATATCCACTTGAGGCCGATGAGATCGTTAGACCATAAAATGTCTTTATGTAGGGGATCAATTATAGCTCTCGCTTCGACTTGTGATTAAAGCATTCTAAGTAGTACTACTTGTGCTTCTAAATGTCGCTGCATAAGCTGTGAGCTTATTGTTACAGTGGCAACCAGCACCATCTGTGCCCCCTGATGGCTAAATGCCACCCATATTACGCTAATGCACACCAAGATCCGGCATTGGAAACCTGGAATAAGCTAATGATCAGTTTCCGAAACTGTAATGACAGTAGAAACCTCTACAAGTATTGTCCATTGATGATGTCTGACTGGATAAAGCCACAGCACTCTCACCTAGACCGGTCAGGCCGAGAGACATCATGACTGGCTGACCATAAAAAGCTAAGTGGAAATACCTCAATCCCTGGAAGCAGGCTTTTCTTTTCTACGCGCCTTAATGTGAACACGTATCTCTCTTTCTCTATTAGTCAGCCCTTTGTAACGGAGATGTGGGAGTCGAGATACGTATTTTAGACGCCCGATAACTATGGCTCGCAAATCTACACGCATATCGTGAAATGAGGCTACGAAGTTTTCCCATAAACCGGGCGACTCTGCAGGGACAACAACCAGGTCTCACAATTGTAGTAGACCTTCCGAAATCGTATCCTCCACAATCCTATGCTCTGTCGTCTTACGCTTTCTACGCCATTCGAGTGCCGCATTCATTGTTGAATTCGCACGCCGACGTTCCCATATCAGCTCCTTGCTCAAATCAAGGAGAGGGTGACAAGGCCTTCTTGCGGCTTCAGAAAGAGGTGGCAGGTTGCAATCCATTGTGCTCTGATTGATAGCACAGGCTGTTACGAGTGTAGTTAAATGAGGTCTTAAGTCTGCAAACCAGCACCTCAGTACGCATGACAACATACATGATGTATCCAGGATATACGAGCCCCAATCCTGGACATAAGCTTATGCATGATCAGCACAGCTGGTGGTTCATTGTAGACTGATCCCTCCGAGTATCCACTTAGATAATGAGCAAATTAAAGGTATAGCCCTGAATAGTAGCGATGTCGTCAGTGAGGAAACCACTTCGCCGGTTGCATCTAGCATCGGACTAAGCCATTTTCGGGGGTCACTCAAAAGTGGCCCCTAGGATTGGATATACTTGATTTGATTGAGTGATAGTACATATGTCAGACCCACATTACAGCTTTGTCCCCGTTCTAGCTGCAGCCACACGTTGATGCGCATGCTACATACCCTTCACGTTACGAAATCACAATCGCGAGGCAATGGCGTACAAAAAGGGACTTAGCAAATTTGGCTGGGGGCTGATTGGTCACTAAAAGCGGGTTTGATGTTATACATAGTGGAGCCATCGTAATCCAACAGCCATAGAGGATTCGGTCGTGGCTGTTTTCAAGGCAGGAGGTCCTGCTCGGACTTGTGCTTCTCTCTCGCGCGTTCTTACTTGCTATCGAATATCCGCAGCCGTAGGCAACCACTCAGGAAAGGCTTCTGTGGGATATGCTGACGCAGCCATGCACATTGCAGCGTCTAAGGCTAAAAGTTATAACATGCTGCATCTTGTCTACTCGGCTGGCTCGATCCACCCCTGCCAGTGCCAACGTGACTGTACGTTTTATGTTACCTGTGTTCGGTGAAAGTCAAGCTTATCAGATTAACTAGGGTTCTTTCTGACCCAAAGACTTTCCACTGGCTTCTGAGTGCTGGGATACTATCCTTGAGCGTGGTCTGTCAAGAAGAGCCATGTAAATATTGTTGACTTGCTTATAGAGCACGCTGGTGTCTACCTTAAGTTGATCCTACAATCAGGTGTGACAGATGATCAGGAATATTCGAAAAGCGCGAGTCGGCGTGCCCGAAGAGCTGTCCTTGAACGATTGGCTGAGATGTTCGAAATAGATTGTATTCGTATCCTTGAACTCGGTGGTATGAAATTTCTCAAACAAGCCAAGCCACAAACTACGTAGCAAATTAGATGCCTAAAGCATTTCAATACTAACATGTTACACGGTGTGCCTTCTGTTCCCCTATATGCTGCGTATTTAGAACGAAGAGATGCTTTAGCAATTTCGGAGAGGCCGATTCTAGTTGAACAAATACGTTATTTGAATTCCAAATTGTTCATCATTGCTTGACTAGGGTAGCGACGTCAAAAAGAATATACGCCTACCGTGAACACCTAAGAGCTAGTTTAATAGAACTTGACCCTTACTTGGCTAAGAACTCGATGTTATGTAGAGTCGGATTTCAGACATTTCCTTTTACTTTTAGGATGCGAAGTGATATATGCTTCGTGGAATAGCATACGCTTCGTAGCATTAGGGGATTACAATGAGTGATGGTGTAGAGAGCTAATTTCATTGGCTTTCACGTACATTGAGTGGGGTCTTCGGATGTGTCTTTTGACGGGCACGTTAATGTCTAGATGCACACCGTTGGGGTGTTGAACAAAATGAACAAAACGGAGTTGCGGATATACTTTAGAAATCCGTTTGTAAACGGGTAAAGGGTTATTTCCGGTACGCGCCGTTTTGGACAGGCAGATGTGGGGCTATTATTATGCGCTAAGACTATTTTGGCGCCCAATTCAGCATGAGGTCTGCCATTTTCTGATCCCAAAACCTCCAGTCTTGGACATCGCCATGCCGAAAACCGTCATCTATATGCACTACCACACCTTTGCGTCCGCTGCAGCCTTATTTGCTGCCTCAACTGCTCTACCTGCCGATACCCTCGCGCAGCACCTGGCTCGGGCTTGCGAATACGCAGGCATATATCCAGGGGCTGTTGCGCAAGGAGTAAGTTGAAATACCTCAAGCAGACTTTATGGGTCCTCCGCTGACAAACTACGCGCGGAGCAGACTTGTACTCAAACGGATGGCATATGCAATGCCGGTGATTACTCGACAGACTGCGACTTCCAAGAGTATACCAGTACTTTTCAAGTCTGCCAATCACCCTCACAATATGCAGTGAGTAGGCCATTCGCCTAACATCAATCCTTCTCAATTCAGAGACGGAAGTTAACAGGAGATGAACTGGTAGTGTCAAAATGAAGGAGATCCTTGCTGGGTATATGCGTCGACCAAATACCTGCCTAACGTAACATACTTCGCTGACTGTTCTGTTGCCTCGTCGAGGGAAGTATTTAGCAATGCCTTTGTTGATATGATAGTGGAGGGATGAATAGCTTTGGAAATGATGATCAGAGGATGATTGCACGTATTTCATTAGGCTTTATACTGCATACTGCTTGGCAAATTCGGGCTTGTCAAGGATCTGAGGTAGGCATTTAGGGTCATCGTATGCCTTTTGGTTGTTCGGAGCCTTGTCTGAAAGCCACATCTCGGTTGTGGTCTCGCGTCGGCACAACTTCAAACTATCTTGAATTTAATTATATCTAGTGCTATACAACTTGGTGGGAAACCTGGTTCCGACCTCTGGACTTATATCCAAGTCAGGACAAATTATAACGAGGATAAAAAGTAATATTCCGTTCATTCCCGCCCCTTGACGCATATTCGTAGGCATTCATTCGCGAAACCCTGTAACTTATAATTCTTCTGGTTCCATGACTCCTGTATATCGGAATTATATACGGCTTTTGACTATGCCAATAGCAGAAGTATCCTGTAATACTGATTCGGGCTAGCAGCAGGCCATCAAGCCCATGCACGATAAAGGGGTTGCTCGTCCCGAAGGGAACATCCCAAAAGCGTAGAGCCGGTAAAGCTAAGCAAATGATTCCCGCCACAAAGTTAGGGATAAACCAATCGGACAGCTATCGGAGTCAAGGGAAGAGACCACCTGGCTGGAGGACGGGCACACATGAGGACAATGCTTGTATTTTCATGCCCAAATCAAACTAACTCTTGACCCTGTACGAGGAACGAATGAGCCGTTCCTGGGAGCCATGAAGTTATTGAAGGCAGCGGTGATAGAAGTATATAGAGCAGTTTGTCAAAAGTACATGCATGTTGCCGCAAATAAATTGAAGGCTCGTCCTTGGCTA
This sequence comes from Truncatella angustata, assembly GCF_020726525.1. Lineage (NCBI taxonomy): Eukaryota > Fungi > Ascomycota > Sordariomycetes > Amphisphaeriales > Sporocadaceae > Truncatella > Truncatella angustata. Next base: position 7,526,030 of record NW_025763382.1, on the reverse strand, counting down.
ATTATCTGATTTGAGTTGTCAGAATTTAGGGTACTATACTAGTGGATATGTTATTCGATATTTTACCCTTGAACTCTGGTGGTTCTATAACGGTGAGCCCGTCTGTCCGCTAACATTATAGGGCACGCCGACATTTAGGGAAAACTCTGTTCATCTTCGCCGAGAATCACACTGCGGGGTGAGATCTACTCTCCTTTCCAAAGACTACTCTAAGAGATATTGCCGCCGTAAGGACGTCGTGCTCTTACTCGTCTATAAACGACGGTTTAATTATCCCGAATACCGATTCCAATTCCCCTCCGTCATAAACGTTGCTGCCTTCATGATTGCGGTATCCACAGTAATCTGAGAGCGCTTGCGGCTATATAGTTCTCGGCATCGCCAAGATCTCTGCGGACTAACGACTTGAAAGGAGAAGTTCTGCCCAGCTCATTTATAAGGGGTGGAAGGAGTCAATTAACACAATAATTCCAATTTTCCCTGGCCCATCGATTGCAATTAATTCACCCATCATAAGCATCATAGCCAGGATTCTTGACTTATTTGTTGCGTAGGTCTCGTGAAAGGCTGTTACGTATCGAAAAAGACCAGCCAATATGTACCTGTATATATAAGTATGCCAATTTACTTTTCTGTCAAACAAGAAATATAAACATAATAAAAAGTTTACTTCGCTCTCATTCACACTTGACTCGTCATTCTTCATAATATTACGTTTCTGTATGATTAAGATGGCGCAGCTTGTCTTCAAGCGCAATGACCGCCAAGCATTTCGATCTTTGTACAGAGACAGGACACGAACGATGCATGGAGATGGAGAAGAGCGTAGTGTCCAGCATGACGGCTCAGTAGACGTGCGAACAGTCTCCTCCTTCGCGTCCCAACCTTGTCCAACCCGCCAGAGGTCAAGAATTCTAGTAGGTGATGCCGGAAAATTGGCTGCAGTCAACATTCTAACCTGAGGAGTATCAGACCGTCGCCAAGCTGAGAATGGACACAAGAACATCTCGTCCCATCTTTCTCAACAACAGATTGGCCATCATGACCCAAAACGACTACCATTGATACGGCATGATAGCACCACGAATGACACAGTATGATGGAAGATAGTCAAGCGAGGGAAGTAAGAAGACTCAGGCCCGCGATCTTCGATCAGACAGAGAGAGAGACACTGATATGATGTTCTAGGTCGACTGCATCCTCGTGGCACTGCGGGTCAAGCTATGATTATGAATCGTGGGACGGATATCCCAGCCTGCTTGAGCAACACTCCGTTCACGAGCATCGGAAAACGGATCGCACCAAAATGCTGCGCGACGTGCGGCTTTTGCACCGATGAACTACTACAGCTCTGTGAGAAAGCCTTGCAGTTCCATCGACACGACAAGATTGCCTGGGACACGTTACTTAATGATAGCCCTGTGGGATCTTCGCAACAAAAGAATGCAGCCATGCTGAGGAGTAGTCTCTGGAAGATCCGAGATTATGCCACGGCTATGAGAACACGATTTGATGGATGTGCTAAGGAAAGAAGCACCAGTGGCTTCAAATCTTTTGAGCCACCCACAGTCGCCTCAAGTGATAGATCCCGAAGGACCGCCTGCACCACTCCACGAAGCCATTTGGATCACGCCTCTGATGATGGTTCTGCCCCCTGGAGAACGACAATCTGTTTGGACCCAGCAGTGATCAAGAATACGTAGATAGACAAATGCCGGATAAACCTGCCAAAAGAAGATGTGCCACGTCTCGGAAGCCTTGGAGTCAGGAGCAGGTACTAAGAGCAGCTATGCAACAAAAGCGGGGCGGGAAGATATGACTATTTAATCTCTTATGTATAACGTAGTTCACAAGCGAGCTGGCCACCCAAGGAAGCTGGCCACGCTAATCAGCACAATACGCAATTCAACTGAATTTCGCAACCATAACGCCGTAAATCAATTTAAACTACTCTGAATACTCTTGCCCGGATGATTTTATTTCAACCTGACAGGTTCTTGCGTTATGCCCGGGCTTCCCGTATACTTCATAGCATCGTTAGCGCGCCGGTCCCCGACCCGAACCACTACCGTTTTCACGTATTTCTTGTTATACTTGTTGTATAACGTCTTTTTGGTCTTATAGATCTTTTACATCTTGTATATTAAGTAATCCTCCAAGCCGAATACGTGTTTTTTTAGCCTTATGTCGCTTACTAATAACCGTATTTGCCTCTCGTAGTTTAGTCACTTCGGCTTAGAGGAGGGCCATCCGGTATATAATCCTATGCGCTCCTTTCGCGAATTGGTCGATGGCTTCGTAAATTGAGGTTGGAGAGCTATTTTAATGGTTAGCGATCCGAGATTTGATAAATTCAGATTATAAAGTGGCCTCGATTAGGTTGTTCGGTATCCTCGAAGCCTAAGGTCGGGTTTCTCGCGTAAGGGGCCGAGAGGACGTTAGCGTTTGTAATTTCATATCTAGCTTCGATATCACTACTTCCGGGCTTAGAGGGACAAGTCTAGCTCCCTCGAAGCCTACGCGGATATTACTTTCGGTTATACTCTTCTCGAATGCTTCGCAAAACGCCGGGAGGAAGTCCTCTTTCGTAATATAGGAAATCCGGGCTCGGATAAAACATTTAATTTACGCGCTATACGCTTTTTTAAAAGGTGTAAAACATATTATATTTAACGGCTAAAGGATATAGGATAAATGGGCAAGCATATAAAGTATAAGAATGTTATTCTCTTTATAATATTACTCGAAAGTATCCGAATGGTAGCTCTCGTGGCCGTTAAGGATTAAAAGCCGGTATATACCTAATTTCTAGCTTTTTATATACACGTCGAAGTGTTTTAGCCAATTTATAGTTAGTTTATTAATAATCTAACCATTCGGGCTAATAATAACCCTTTAATTCTTTGGCATTAAGCTATTTTCGTACTAAGATAACAAGTGGTATTTGCCTTTAACGATAATATATGGTAGGACCGTCTAGCCTTACGAATTAACGCCTTCGATAACCGTAGCCTATTCCCGATTACTAGGCTAGGCTAGCTTAGGTTTGCCTTTCCTTTCGGAGCTAGTAACGATTATCGATAGGGTAATTTGTCCTATTATAAACCCGGTCTTATCGAAGTTGTAAATATCCGTATTTACGACCCCGTATTTCGCGATTATGTTACGTACGAGGTCGAACCAACCTTGGATAAGTTCTGGATTTTCGTATAAAGCCCTAGAATAGTCGTACTTACGACTAAATACTGTTTTGAGTTGTGGTTGTCGCTTAACGAAGTTAGAGGCCTAGTTCTTCCCGACGCGTAACGCGTCGCGGTCGCGTAGTAATCGATTCGCTATATCTTCCATAACGCTTAACCGGGGAGGGAATGCTTGGGAATCTAGCTTAATTATCCTTTTAATAATCGTACTCTCTTCTAGTTTTATAAGAATTTGATTTTTAGGTCGGATATCGCGTCGAGGTTAAATACCGCGTATTCGCGTTATAAGCGTTAAACGAGGGACTATATATATCGCTACGACGCGCCGTACGCTTAATATTAGATCTTTTTCAATAGCCTGAATGGCAAAGATCAATTAAGCTTCTTTATTAATTAAAGTCATTTAGAAGTAGTGATAAAAATGGAGGTAAAAGGTTAAATTGTATGTTATGCTAATTAGCGTGGCCAGCTTCCTTAGGTGGCCAGCTCGCTTGTAAACTACGTTAGTTAACTTTAAATCACGGTTATAAATTATCTTATTTCCCTAATCTTATTAAATAATAAAGGCTTACTTCTCTCTTAAGTTATTCACCATTAGAAGCATAGAATGCAAGCAAAATGCTTTTCAGACTCTGAATGCTCCATTTAAGAATAAACCCTACTCCTAAGCTTAAGCGAGTGACGGACGGACAAACTACTTGTCTTCGACATTGCCATGTCTTCTTCTGTATCCTATCTGCTTCCCAGTGATGCTTCAAGAGGATACAGCAATTCCAGAAGTGGAACTCCAGTTCCACAAACCATCGTTGGTACGGCACTAAGAAACAAAGCTGTGAGTGCTTGAAAATATGTGTATGTTTTGCATTAGTGGCTGGATTCTTGAACATACAGGGTTATTGGATTGATCGTTGCAAGGCTTATCAGTTGTTAAGCCTCCCGATGAGATGTGGCAGATTTGCGTTGCTGGTGTGCAGTACTGAGTCTTGTATTAATAAGTTTACAACAGTATTTTCAGGTTGCCTTACTCCCTCGTATAACTCTCGCTCTACCAGGCTAGTGGCGAAAGTATCGGAAGCGGGATAAGGAAGTGCCACTGCGGCAGCAGAGAAAAGAACCCAGCTCCTAAGAAACTGCATGTTAACAACTAGTCAAGGAAGGTCGACTTAATGGATTTGATGAATGATAGAGGATTTCTAGGTTTTATGAGGTAGGAAAGGGATGTAATATGTAGATTCAAGCGTTACAAGCTGTGTAACAGACGGGACTAGAGCGCCCTAACTATTCACCAGATAGTCTTGACTTGGAAACTTAACGAAAAAGGAGAGTAGTAACAATGTTGATCTTCTCATATTACCAGCCTCAAGACCATGCCGAGTGAGTATACTAATATGGTTGTAGTGAGGTTTTCTTAGTTGATTTGTGTTGAAATATATTATGTGAGACCCGGAAATAAGATTCTCAGATTGGCCTAGGGTTATTAATGCCTGTAATTTTGCCAAATACATGGTTAATTGAGTGTGAGGTAGATACTTCAGGATGCTACCCTGGGCAGACGTTTAGCATCGTACGGCACAGAATCATGGGTCTCATACTGCACCATTGCATTGCAACCTTCCCTGCACAGTTACTGTAAAAATCGGAGTCTATATATGGATAGAGAAGCGTTTCTGAGAAGGCGGAGATAAAACTGGCTCTAAAGAAACGGGGCAGTCGAGGCTAGTGACAAATTACGTTAGATCGCACATATCGCTAGGTCTACTAAGCACACGTAATGGAAGTAAAAATTGTTGCATGATTTGAAGTGCTGAGCTTCTAGATGGTCTAAATCATAAGATCTTTGCATGCAGACGTCCGACTTGTACGTCTTGAGATCTTACAATCTTCCGTATATGGATGAGATCGTTCTTCATAGAACATCCTTTTGAATCAAGCATTTATCTGACGGATGTTTTTCGCCCACTGAGGACATCGCTCTGGTATGCTTTGTATTAACTATTTGACATAAGCAGTACCATGCAGTCTCGGATATGAAAACAGGATTACTTATTTAGGAATATATGTAAGGTTATGCAGTCAGAAATGAATATAGTAACAATCAGTTAAAGGTGGAGGAAGCTGTTATGGAGCAAGCAGACATTACGAAAAGCCAATGTGATAGAATAGAATGGAAAGCGGTGGAATTGTATTTTCGATTTTAATAACACCGAGATCGTCTGGGTGTTATGAACTGTTCTCTCTTTTCTCCTTCATCTCTTGTCTTGTACCTCATATGTAGTGCATAGGATAACAATATCAGTGTCATTTCGCCAAGCCAACGTCTTCGCCCTGACAGAAGCATATGCACCTAAAAGAGGAAACGGTCATAATCTCGGAAATAAAAACAGGACTACGTGGTTGGGAATGTGGGTAGGATTATGCAGTTAGAAATAAGTGTAGTAATAAGCAGTTAAAAGTGGAGGAAGCTTACGCACCTAAAAGAGGAAACGGTCATCGAGTTGCTAAAAGCCTTATGGAGACCAGCACTATTAAAAATTGAGCTATCTAAGTGGTGGTTCACGATTTAGTGCTTAATTTGTCATAGGGAGCTTCGCGGATTATCCGTCACTAGACGTATCTAAGGTACCGCTTGTCGCATTCTTCTGTGTTTTGAGTGTGCATGCGTTGTCCAGTCATCTAAAGGAATTTGACATACCATATACTGTAAAAAGGTACCCTTTAGACATGACGGAGGATCAGCATGATCTTGCCGTATTTACCCTAGGATGGATTAGACTCCTTGCCCTCTAGCAAAACACCAGAGATAAATGAAAGATCGACGGTTCATAATTCTGAAGCACAAGGCTCGTTAGTCATTTTCGAAAACGACCTGCATTTACGACCAGTCTAGCAGTCAATCACCTTCCTAAAGGAAACAGGACTTTCATACCTTCACGGGAATAATGTTACCACCGGATTTGGGCAACATCATACTTCTGTCAAGTCTCAAGGAGGAGATTAAATAAGTCTATCCACCAACTAAGTAGACTTCAATTCACCCCTCCATCTCACAACCTAAATTAATCTATCAAGCAAACATTCAACAAAATGAAGTTCTTCACGTTTTCTGTCATGGTCACTTTTCTGTGCACGGCATTGGCCCAGGGACCATGCTACAACCAGTTTGTTCCTATCTAATACCTTCAATATGTAGCATACATCTGACAGCTTACTAGAGCAGACCCCGACCAAGGCATTGGGAACTACTGTTACTGTGAAGGGGATGGTATGTCCCGGCTCTGCTATAGTTTCCTTTATTCCCGCCATGAAAATTTATAACACTAGTAAAGATACTAATCTAATGGTTTGCCAGGACAATGTTACTTTAATAACCCAACCACTGGCTGCAACCCAACCTCCGGTAAAGTGGTTGCATGCCCCTAGAGAGAAATTGGTGTCGAAGAGGGAAGGAGGGGCGCGAGGACGAAGTACTGGGTGAAGAGCGTGCCAAGTAGGGGATGTATCTGTCACTATAGAACAAATTTCGCCGCCAGTTGTGAAATCAACATGATTAAACCTAGCGTTTAGAATATGTTGACAAATGCTCGGAGCCTTCTGTTTGTTCAAATAACCATCTTCACTACTTAATACCACTAGTTCAGATCTCGAGAATTTTGAGAATGCTATCTACAAGAGATCTGAAGCAGATCGAGACTTAATGGTTGTGTATAAAGATTTAAACGTGCAATATTACTTGCAAGTTGCAGTACATTTATTGTGACGAGCTGATGAAACAACAGAAGAAAAGATGTCCCACAGATTTTGCAAAAGCTTATGACCTTTCGGTACTCTGTTGCCCTATTTCAAACTTCTTCAAGTCCATGATCATCCAACTCGTGAAGAATCCTACTAGCAAGGAAATAGCACTTCTGAAAGGCTTCTTTCACTTCCTTCTTGTCATTCTGCTTAAGTTCTTCCATCCTATTTACCCAAAACCCAAACCTTGCGCGACTAAAGCCAGCAGATCCGACTCCAGCGCTAATTGCCAACTCACCAAGGTGCGTTTGCGCAGTGTCCCAGGAAGCTGCATCATACGAAGTATGGCTGAGATGTAGAAGCTTGTGCCCAGCGTATACCATCCAGGACATAAGCATGGGGTGAAAGTCCATGATTGACATTGTGGTCATGGACCTAGCGGACTCCTCTAGAGCTGGTCCAGTAGGGGATGATTCATGGTAGATGGCTCGGGGAACCTCGAGACCTTCACGCATAACTGCAAGCCCACACCCGCTGAGGGCGTTATCTCGGATGCCTAAGCCAGCAAGACGTGCAATGGCCGATGCGAGGTTGTAATGATGGGGTGGGCTGGTGGTAGAATTCATGACATCAGCCCAAGCTGAGCATACGTCTCTAACCAAATATGGAAGATCGATCCAAAGTCTTCCATCTTCAGTAACAGCTTCCTGCACCACGATCTTGTGGTTATCCCATTCGGTGACAGGCCAAAGCTGCGAGCGCTTTTTAGTTCTTGACAGTACACCGAGTTCGCGGGTCCATAGGACCACTCGGACCAATCGGTCCTGTGCAGGGTGCTCAGCATCAATATTCTTTGCTAGTTGGATATATTGATACCAAATATCATGGGCATCCCATTCGAAGAGCTTGATATCATTTACAGACTTGGTATAGCGGAACATTGCCCCTTGGATGGTATCCACCATTGTGCGCCATAAAGTGCTTTCAGCACCGGCCATTGCTTCATCATCGTACATACGACGAAAAGCTACTGAGGCCCTCGCGCGGCTTGCGAGACTTGATTCCGTTGATATGGGTTCTGACATGACTCTGAGGAAGATCGAAACTGGTTGTTGAGATTATTGAATGAGAAGCAGTTCGGACTGAAGGACCCCCTTTATAGGATCCTACCATCGCCACTTCTTGAGAACATCACGAGTATCAATCCACCGTGTTCCAAAATTTGTTCATCTCAGTCTGACCTCGAGGAGCAAGGATTTGTTGAGAACAAGTGTTATTGGTTGTAGGCTGAGAGGGGCTACAGGGGTGCATGAAAACCAAGCCCCAATGGCCAGCCAATGCTATATAACACAGTTTTCAATGTGCTGCAGCTCGTTAGGATCAGCATAGTTTGGAGCTAGCTTGCCTACCCAATCAATCATTCCGCAGCATGAGCCATGATTCTCGAAGCCTTCTTATCCAGAGTTTACGTTTCCACATGATGATGAAGCTATGCGCCCGGGGTTTAAAGCTAAAGGGCCCTAGTCTATCTTACATAATCCACTTCGTTCGGTGTTTCCATGAACTCCTGCAGCCCGTACAGAAGTGCTTCACCCAGTTTTTCCACTTTCCGTAATTGCCTTAATCAAAACGAGGTCTCATGTGATGTTGTAGCAAGTGAGATTGAAGATCATTCCTCGAGATGTTTAGCGATCGCAACGCCTATTGAATCTGATACCACGAGTTGTAAATCACATCGGGTAGGCCGCTGCAATACGGGCATAAGTTAGCGGCATTTCCGATTTGCTGAGAATTCCCTGGAGTACGCCGCCCGCATATCGCTTACAATGCACCAACGCAGTGGACAGCGCTATATGCGGCTTAGAGCGGCTAACACGGATGAGACGCTAAGCAATATGTTTATTTGCCATCACTTTACCTGGTCGGTATTGGCACCAAACTAGGATGTCTAAAAAGCTAGGTGTAGCAAGCAGAGCACATTCCGAAGCATAAGGCTCTCCAAACGATTGCGATGAAAAATATATCATCATGATATCACACAGCTTTTTAAAAGACCTAATCGTAAAATAAAAGATAGTCCTCTAACAAGAAGTGTACAGCTTCATCACTTAAAGCGGGGACCACCAGATAGGTCTGCCGCGCATTAAACTTGACAGAGCAGATCGGTTAGAAGACCCATTCATTAGCCTCTTATTGAAATACCGTCCTATTCAAAGTTGGAAATAGTTTCGATTAAAGAATTCCATCCAGCTTCAAGATCCAAGGCGATATGGACAATAACGCCACGCGGATCTTCATCGGCCGCAGGCCCTAGAGGAGTATTAGTTGGTTTCAGTGAAGCGCTACGGAAGACCTACAAGCGGATACGTGGTGTTGACCAGTCCAACAATTTCCGTCCCAATTATTGTTATGGAATGCGGTATCGATTGATCCAACACCTTGTGACAACGCTATAAGCCCGATTGATAGTCTTATTTCCCCTCCGAGCCCTCTTAACCTAGGCGTGTTATGGTTATTATCTTGGCATACTCTGGGAAGTAGCGCACCGACAAAGCTCGCGCTTTGTCTAGGAACAATCTTGTGACTGCTACTTGAGCTCGCCTGGCTTATTCCTTCCTTATAAGTGAAATGAAGAGCGTTCTATCCGCTAAAGTCTTGGAAGCCCCTACGGATGGATCCCCATGACTGAGAACACATGGCAAGAACGGTCCATAATTGAAAAATGTTGTCGTGGAGTATTCGTCCAGCTTATAAAAGTCCTGGATGGTAAATCCCATTTTATCCGACACGACATTGCCAAAGGCATCGTACCTAGCACTATACCTGCTAATGGTCCCTGGCAATTCAAGCCTCTGGCGGAACCAATAGTATCCGTTCGTAGTAGTCACCGTTCCGTTGCGGTATGTAAACACTTGTCCCACGGTCTCTTGCTTAAAACCGCGCGAAGTTAGAGGAGGGAGGAGATTTCCCTATCGATCCGCGGTCGGCGGAAGATCTAGGTTCAAATTGATCTCGTTAACAATGAACAAAAATCTAACGCTTGGATAATGCACGTTCATGGATACTGAATTTTTGTGTGCTAGGATTATAAATGGCTTTCCCGTACATTTACGAGGTAGGTGATCGTTACATATTTCTTAATGTTTGGTGCTTAACTTGTCATGTTATGCTCGTAAGCTATGGGATATCTCCTGTATGTTAGATAGTCTTACTAAACGGTATAGTATATCCCTGACCCTATAACAGCTTTAGAAATTACAGGTTGAACTTAACTACCACGGGTCCGAAGTTAGCTAAGTAATAAAGCCTAGTACATTAGTATTATGAAGCGATATTATAATGCCGAGCGTACTAGGTATGACCTAATTTGATTTATGCGTTCTGGTAGAATTCAGTACTAAATAATATCTTCTAACATTGGTATAAGCTTACCACCTACAAAAGTTGCTGATTATGCTGGCTGACATTCCCGGAAAGAAAACAAAACGATAGCGCCTCTAATACGATAGCAAGCGCAAAATTAAACAATATAACCGTGCTTTTTCTGATTGCTTCCCCGATTGATCGCACCCCTTGTCGTGCCTAACGAGTAGTGATGCACCGTCTATGCATTCTTGTGCTATCGAACCAGCCAGGTCATCCTTATTCTCAGACATTTCCAGAGGATTTGCAAATTTCAAAATGTTGCCAAACGCAGGTTCCCGCATATTAGAGTGTTTCGTCGAGAAAATCGCAAACATTCGATCTTCTAGAATTTCGGAGCGTGGGACATTGTTATGAGACATGCTACTTCCTGGACCTTTATTCTTTCTAAATATATTCATTAGTGATACATCGATTATGTTAAATTGAAAAGGGAATGCATTTGCAAGCCGTCTAGTATAGCCCGCCGTGCCGATTGGGAATCGGCACCTTCGTGGAGAAGCATTCCCTATCGTAGCAATATTGCCAGTTTCGGTAGTGGTAGTTAGCGTCGGGTTATGCCGCTGCCCGTCCTTGGAAATTGTTTTGGCGACGCACTATGGGACAAGGGCACCAGACCAGCCACTGAAAAACCTGTGTCGTCGAGAAGAATTGGGAGCAAACTTGGAATGGGGGATCTTAACTATTATCTGACCGAACACGTTAATCATGATGACTGATGCATGTTGTCTATCGTAGCTAAAATCTTCCTATGTGGTCTACACTTTCGAAATCACATGATTGGCTCGAATTTTAGGATGGTGTTCCGGGTCACCTAATTGAAACTCGCACTTTCTGGGCAAATTGAATCTCGAAACTTGACTGACTGTGCCTGTCGCCTTACTAGGATTTCTCACGCCGAGAAACACCCTGTGTAATTTCTTATCCTTAAGTTTTATATTTTCAATATACGTTATAAGAAAGAAGAGTAGATTGTTATAATGTGGCAATATGGATGACTATAGATGTCCACAGTGTACGGAGAGCACCCCATGCACTCTGGAGGACCTAAGCTCCTCCAAAACCTAGGCCAGCTGAGCAGATCTTGGGCGCTTATGATCCGATATCATGCGCCACTTTGAGAAATAATGCCATGTGGCTTACGAGTTTTGCTTTTCGCATTCTAACCCTCGTGGTTCTGAGGCTGATTCAGCTTAACATGACGGATGCCCATTGCGATGCCGTCAGAAAATTTCAGATGAAACTGAAGGTGACTTACCTGCAACTTGTAAACATGGGGTGGTCGGACGTAAATGTCGGGACGAACAAGACGATGGCGGACTCGCACACTATTCAGCTTTGACGAGCACTGGATGGATGCCACAGTCTTGCCCGAAGGATAGCTCGGTCAACGGGAGTGCTACTTATATTAGGCTTGCTGGGCGAGCTCCACCTGCCAGACCGAAACCACCAGTTCTCAACACTGGGGCAGGTCTTGGCGGCTAAAGAGCGCCAATGCACTACTCAAAGCCGCATCCTCTATCTATAGCTGTTGCGAATGTCAGAGGTTGCGGATTAGATGCAGGGTGTTCCTCAGCTGGCGGTCCAGAACAAGCTCTCGGAGCCGAGGTGGGGCCGTGGTAGAGGAGTGGGAGGGATTCACAGTCAGCGCTCGGGCCGTTCAGGGCGTCTGGGGACCCCTGTTCGAAGGTAAAGAAACACCCTTTCTGAGTGAAATAAGCAAAACTCGGCACTGATTAGGAGGGCTGCTAGTCCATGGGATGGATACCCGATAGTCCGGCTACAGACACGGGACTAGCTTGGATCTCGCACCAGAACTTGCTTCTTCTCTCGTGCAGCCGTATTCGATCTTGCGCAGCCCGGCCAAAGGGAAGCCGGGCGGAACAATTCTAACGGCATTGCCGGCGGAAGCACACAATATAAGTAGACGAAGCATATGTTGTAATAGAGGAAGTATGCCTTGTATGGGAGCAGATTGCAACTGAAACAGGTTGTTCCCTCTAGGTGAGTACATAATTCCTGCTGCATCGTAAACGCTACAAGCATCACTTGTGGCATTTTGGCATTGCGCTAGTTGAAAAGTGCCGAGCCATGCTCCGAGCTCATAGAGCCAAGCTTATCTCCCTTCCCCAATTAGTCGTTTGGGGATTAGAAGCTGTATGACAATCAGACCTCCGTAACTCGCTGTGGAGGAGAAAACATGGCGGCAAGCACGATCACTACCATGAAGGACCGTACTACTCTATAGAATATACAAAGGGGATGCAGGGCCAGGCGGTCAAAACTTGCGAGAGCAAAAATATTGACCACTATTTGCGGTACCACATTCGAGTGATTTTTGTCCGCCGGACCTTCTTTTGGAGCTGAAATATTCCATACAGCAATGCCTCAGATGTTGGTGGGCCTGTCACCAGTCAGCATTTCATTCTGTGGTCCACAAGACAGCAATAACTTACAACCAGGAACATATATATCCACAGGAACAATTCTATCGCATCCCCTCACAACCGAGTAACTGTAATGATAGTATCCACCTCCATTGGCACAACTTCCCATACTGATCACCCATCTCGGCTCAGGCATTTGGTCATACACCTGCCGTAGTGCTGGAGCCATCTTGTTTGTCACAGTCCCAGCCACGATCATGACATCCGATTGTCGGGGAGAGGCACGGAAGATGATACCGAGTCGGTCTTGATCGTATCGAGGTGTGGAACAATGCATCATTTCAACAGCACAGCAGGCGAGTCCAAAAGTCATGGGATGCATGGAACCATTCCGGGCCCAGGCGGCGAGAGCATCAGCCTTCGATCTGGTCAGATACATATTAGTTGATACATCGCCTTCACTGACAAGCAGAGGAATGAGCACGCTTCTTACAATACGTATTGCAAAGCTCCTCCAGGTTTGTCTTCACTAGCGAGTGCCACCTCTCGTCTCTCCTTGCCTGCGGCACTGAGTCTCGTCGTGTTAGAATTTGGAAGATAATGAACCCAATTCTGGCTTGCAATTCTCATCGTTCGAGATATCGGAGTGCGGCATATAAAGCGAGCCTCCAAGTAGCGAGGTCGCCATTTGACCAGACTGTTCATTGTAAAATGGAGCGGTCCAATTCAATCAATGAATCTCTTTCAATTATTAAAAAAAGGTCGATTGGTATTTAGAAGGTCCAGAGAAATATCAAAAAGAGAGAAAGCAGAAAAGACCAGACGTCGGAGGTGGATCGAGCACTTGTGCCACATATGGACGAACAAGGATTGCATCGCTAGTGCTTGATAGACGACGGTGCCACTGCTGTTCTCAAGATATCTATCGGCTGTTTATGTCACTACAGAAAGTATAATTAAGAATCTCTAGAAATGGAATGTCAGGGAATTAGTGACTGTCCGAATTGGGTAATTCTTATTAGAGGCGCTAGGCAGCTAAGCGGAGGCTCAAACTCAATCCCGGCATGACTCAGCCTCGGATATATTGCATTTTCACGCCGAACCAATTTTCACACTAAGATCCCCAACGAGATACGGCAAGCTTTTGATGTTGATGGGAGACATCAACTATAGATCATTCAGCAGAAACTAACGCTTCGAATGGAGAAGCCAAGTAAGTTGCCTGATGCTTTACGTGTGGGCCAGACGGGACTATCAGTCTTCCGATGCATTTGACTGAGCCCTCTCCACCATAGACGTAGTATAAGCAGCTGATTGGAGCACAGAAGCAAGCATTGAAGGCCCCCTCTTGAGGTTCATCACCCTTGACGGTGACCCGTCTCGTGCAGCTAACGACGATGCGATCCGGAAGCTTGTCAAGTCCAATGCATACCGATCTCGGAAAGCACTGGCAGGAATTCAAGCGACTCCCAATCAAACAGATTCGTCTTCTGTACCTACATTAAACAGTGGCTTGGTGGCTGGGAAGTCACGATTCGCTCTTTCGTCTCGGAAACCACTGAAAAGAGTCCGTCGCCAAGCTGCTTCATATTCTGGATGCAAGTCCAACGACGAATATCTGGAGTTTAATACTACAAGTGTGGTTCCTGAGACGACTGTAAATTCCGTCGCCAACTTCAATGTTCCTGATGACGCCTATCACGCCTCTCATAGATATTCCAGGAGTATGCGGTGCCAACCCCAGTATTCCCCTGCTTCCTCACCCGTGATAACAAAGTTGAAGATCCAGACTACGGCCCAGCACTGTAGGTAGTCACCTTTCTTCATCTCTGACGAGTCAACTGATACCGTCACTGCTAACCTGAATCCAGTTATCGGTCAAGCTGTAGATATGCAGCACCTGTTCTACGACCTCGTGGGTCTTGCCGGAAATGACGACGTTATTTTCCACGCGAGCTCATCTATTACCTCTGTGTATTATGATACTGGAGCGAAGGACCTCTTTCATTGCCAACAAACCTTGAGCCTTGTGTCCCGACGATTGAGCAACTGTACTCTACGGTCGACTGATGAAACTATTGCGGCAGTTGGGCTTCTTGTGGTCCACAATGTTCGTCTATCCAACCACCTCCGAACTAGATGCTTACATAAGATAGATCCTAGCAGGAACGAGTAAGCATTCCACTTTGCATATGAACGGGCTCCAGCAAATAGTTCACGCTCGTGGCGGGTTGGATAAGCTCCCACCCCGACTGAGAAGGACACTGAGCATGTATGTCGGCACTCAAATCACAAAACATTCCCACGAAAGATAATGAGCCTAATTATTCTCCAGGATAGATCTATTTCACGCCACCACTTGGGGCTGCTCACCTCGATTTCCACTCGTACGGCCACATGTGGATTTCTCCATCACCCTCGAAGCGTTTCCATCGTTATCCCAAAATGACTTCTGCTTCCTCAAGGCATACAATAATTCATATTCAAAGTGGTCAATGCACGGAATGCTTCACGTTCTGAGGATTCTTACAGCAGTGAGATTCTCGGATCCTTATGGAGTTGTCAATCAACTGGCACTCAGCGACGCCATTTACCTGCTGGAGTATCAACTGCTTTCACCTCAGCCATGCCTCGAACCCGAATTGCTCAATTCTACCGGCCTTCAAGAAGCCTTTCGCCTGGCAGTGTTCCTGTATATCGATCAGGTCCTGAAGTTAATGCCTCCGTTAAACATCAAGGGTCTGGTGATCAGACTGATCGGCGCTCTCAAGTCAATTTCTCCCTCTAGGCATGCTGAGACATCAACACGCTCTCACTTGAGTGTCTTGCTGTGGATTATCATGATCGGTCGACTCAACGCTTATAATGCCGATGACGTACAATATCTCATGGAGGAGTTGGTCGTTGTGTGTAGGTATCTGAACTTCAAGGAAAGAATTGATCTTCAGAGGTATCTGGACGAAGTTGGCCCTATGCTGCAGCCTTTCAAGCAGCAATGCGAAGAGATTTTGACACAGATGGAGAAGTTCAATCATGTTGTTCAGTTATAGTGTCGGCTTGTTGATACTGTGGTCCGGCCCGATCCAGTACGTACAGAAATTGCACTAGTTGATTAGGGCAGGCAGACCGGTGCCGGTAATCTTCTTCTTGACGGTGGCTTTTAGTTTGGTGGATGTCATGTTCACGACACTATTTGTGCCCTCAGGTGCAGCGGTGCCCCGACTGCTTTGCTCAACATGATGGTGGGTTGTTTCTTGAGTTGGCTTGGGGATCACGTCAGCCATAGTCTACGCCACAGCTGAGTCGTGAGTCGCGATCCACGAGGTCGCTTGAAGAAAAGATCAGGTCCATGACCTAAGCTGTTTTATTGGCTGAGAATAATGGCCGCTTTTTGACATGGGCCGGCCACTTTCGGACAGCGCCAAGATTAACCAAGTATCTCTTAAAGCATGTCATCGCTTACCATCTTTGAGTCTTGGCATTTGATGTACAGAATTGGACGATGTACGTAGTTGGATGGCAGGGAGAAGTGGGCAGCATATCGGTTTACCAAGAACATCTACGATAAATGGGTGCTAGATTAGGTCATTTCAAGAGGATCCATTTCGACCATTGACTGCAGCTAAACCAGCTGATGAACAACCGCCATTTGCAGCGCCATTTGCAGTGGAATTTTCAGGTGGCAGCTGCACGTCAGCTGATCTCAGCCGACGCCATGCACAGATAGCCAGATGCCATGCACGGATATCAATTCTCGCGAGCATATCCACTCACTTGCAGTTTGGCGGCAGCAAGCACGCTAACGTAGGTGCAAGCCTTGGCATGCCTGGTTCCTTGGGTTTCCAGGCGATGAAAACACTTATTTACGAACTCCAGAGTTAACAACCTTGAAATCTTCACGGCAAGCAGTGGCAAAGAAGGCAGACCGTGGACGCACTGTTTAAATTTACTTGTTTAAGCAGCCTCCACACTTAATCAAGACATACTTGAAAGCGTAGAAGGAGTGGCACCACTTGTGTATGTGTGACAGCACTGTACGTGTGACGTCAAAACTGGGAATTGGAAAGTGGAAATATCGATATCAGCTTGTCGTCGGCTCACTTGACAAAGACATTTACGTCAAAGATGTAACGATGATCAATTGCGGCAAGGCAGCAGGAATCAAAGTTTACGAGGGCGGCCGTGGAACTTCATCAGTGACAAACGTCACATGGGATGGAGCGACGGTAGATGGCTGTGACTACGGCGTCCAGATTCAGAGCTGCTACGGCACCGATGCGGCTGGCTGTGCTGCCAACCCGAGCAAAGCCATACTTGACCAGATCTACTTCAAGAACTTCAAGGGAACGACGAATGCATCAGAGCAATTCGACATCAACAACGACGGACTGCGGTTCGTATCCACGATTCTCGGCTTTCTTTAGATGAATGAAGAGGAACTCGGGTTCGATCCGACAGCCAAGACAGAAAATGGGCAGCGGTTCATCGAGATTGAACGAAACGATTCGATGGAACCACTTATCATCGATAAGGTGATGAACCGCGCACGTTGTATTGCGGGTCGTGCGACGACTTGCTGGAAAGCCCATCGCGAAGGAGAGCCACAGACACCGCTAGTTGTCAAGGACTCCTGGCAATACGAGGAACGTGATGAAGAAGGTGAGCTGCTCCGTGAGGCGAATCAGAAGCATGTGATCAATGTCGCCAGATATTATCATCACGAGACTTTTCGCGTTGGCGACGAGGTCGACGATATTGAAGTCAATGTTCGGAAAGATCTGGACATCAGACGAGCTAAAAACTACCGACCAGAGCGGTCAGTGGTGTCACCAAGTTCAGCTGTACGACAGGGTCGGAGCAGTAGTATCGCCGGCGTGAAGCGATCATCTAGTCAGACTGGCGCCCCTATGCCGCCTGGCAAGCGCTCCTGCTCAACCTCTCCTACCAAACCGGTAAGCACTGCACTAGCAAACCGTGTGCATCGACATGTCATCATTCGCAATTATGGACACCCCATTCATAAAGCAAGCTCCCGATGCGCTCTACTCTCAGTAGGTAGAGCTAGAGAACGATCGGGGATCCTCAGACTCAGCTACCACTCTTTGGTTACTTAGCTTCATGGTTCACTTCATTACTAGGATTAGGTGGGCATTGTTTATCGATAAAAGGGGTGTAACAGCTTATTTAGGACCGGAGCTCTACAGCTGGCTCACTTCCTCAACATGAACGAACGAATTCTGGGTTTAGCCAGGCCACTTGTGGCTCATACAGTACCTTTATAGTACTCAACTTAGAGGAAACTCCAGTGGTGGTGAATACGTGACAGTTTCTAGCTGATTTTATGATGGCGGGATCCGACCATCATCGTCCTTTGACGTCGATATCCACTTCCTTAATTTTTGGAATCTAGAGGTAGTCAAGGCGCTCCAGCTCCCGCACACAATAATTGAAAATGAAGAAGAATCGAGGACTCGAGTTTGTGCAGGAAGAATACACGCGGCCTCACTTCTGATTGAGGGAGACGAAAGCCCAATCACGCGGAAGACAAAGACATCTGCCGAGGGACTCTTCTCCGCATCAGTACCACAAGGGTTGGATGACTTTAAGGCGTGTATAATGATTGACGAGAAAAGTGGCAACGACTCTATAACGGATTAACACACCTCGCTATCATACGTGAACAGTAAAGCCTTTGCCTGGTGGCATGACAGCATATAGTATGTAGATATTGAAAGAACATTTCTTTACCTCTTCAAGGCCGGCCAATTTTCAACCAATCCCGCTAGAGGTGAATCTCGTAAAGAACATGTTTATCAACGTTTGCTATCAGATTCTTCAAAGGCTCTAAGGTCGAGTTTTTCCCCTAAAAGCGCTTGAGATTTGTGGGAGATGCTTTGGAGCGAACTCCTGAAACCCCAATATGGATGACCCGGCTCACCCTGTGGCAAAATTTGGTGCTGTTTTTTGCCATCAACCTCACAGACCTGCACGACGCTAGCATACACCTGTCCATCCTGGCACTTGGCTGTGATAATATGTGGATGCACATGCTGGTATAATTGTCGTATATTAGCCAACAAATCAGTGCCTGGGTCTCAAACATGTGAATGTCTACCTACCTTCAATCAACACCTGCAAAGCCGCGGCCTCTCCATGTATTTTGGTGCCATGATGCGCTCGAATGCCGTTTCTCGTGACAGAGCTTGACTGGAAGGCAGTTTGACGTTTTTGGTCAATTCTCAAACTTACTTGCAGTTTGCAGCACTTGTCATGATTCCCCAGAGTTGGAAAAAGTTCTCACGATGTTTGTGCACGGTCCTTCGACGAATTAAGCGGTGAAGCCGCATAGACCAAATGAGAGACTGATCGAGAAACTTGCTTGAATGTTCAGACGAGAGTACAGGGGTTCTCAATAGTATCAGTGTATAGGAGGGAATGGAGAATGTTTTGCATACTCGGATGGAGGGAGCTGTGATCATTTGATATGGACACGTATTGACATAAACGATCCTACAAACTGTTCGAATCGTGGAAAACAGGCGATAGTCAAGTGAAAAATAAATTAGCTTCTCGATTGGTGGAAGTAGCGATCTTTCGGTACGATCCGATCGAAATATTACCGCCTCATCGCATACAACCAAAGCTGCCGCTGACCAAGACTGCTGCCGACCAAGGCTCAAGAGTTCTTCCCAAAGTCGGAGGCGCCGGTCTGGTGTCAAAGACTGCTTCCTCCTTCTCGACTATCAACATCATTATCCAGCGCCAATCGTCGTTACGGGTACTGAAAGGGAGATTCCTAGTCGAAGGCAGATATCCTCTAATGGCAGGGCCATATGTAATAGCACTGCACGTAACGAATAGGAGAGGTTTGAAAGTATATACAGTGTTGATGTTGAAAATTATATGGTTCGTTTTTGAATGTCCTACTAATGAGATTAATTGAAATCGAGTTTACTACTTTATCACTGGAGGCGTTTGGCGTCTGAATACGTAAGAAAGATAAAGTCAAAGAATGATGCCTACAGAGTGTCTGTTCGTAGTCAATCGTTCTGCTCTTGTGTGCTTTAGTCGCTCTCCGCTTGTCAATGGATCAACTGCAAATGGCCTTCCAAGTGCAGCGACACGACTTGCTTCTGATAATCTAGCCAGACGACGCCTTTCGTGACATACTTTTGATAAGCTGTAGTCGCACCACCGCATGTGGGAAGTATCAAATTTAAGAGTATCTAGGGATGAGCCCGAGATCTGTTCCGCAGTAAAAAGGAGGATCCGAAGGCCAGGGGTCACACTTGTCGGTCAGCCTACTGATATGAGCCGAGGGCACCGAGAGAGACAAGGCGGATTTAGGAGGTGTATAAAGGAATGTTTAAAAGGCAAGTTGAGCCATTACGGGATGGACGGAGGGTGGTGTTGAACCTCAATGGCTACATCACGAGATCATGGACAAATAGCTCCTAGACCAACTGGCCAGGCGCCCAAATGAATCGCGACAATCCATTTGTGACCGGACGAGAAGAAGCGCATACAACTAATCGGACGAGCGTACAATAACTGCGCGCAACCCCCTCAGTTTTCATACCATCACTGGGCACGGACATCCTCTAGATTGGTGAGGATGCACCACACGGTTTTAGCAAATTTGAGCAAGCACATTATTTACCACAGCGATCCGCTTGATACTGTAAGAATTCAATGATCCTTACCGACAAGGTGAGTTGGGCTACTAGTAATTCACTATACTGCTGAGCTAAAATGACCTGGGCCCATTTCAGTAGAGCTTTGGCAAGTTTCATGCAGGAGGGCTCCTTCTGGCTTGCCTAAGGCATGCATGTGAGAGCGTGGAATTAGGTCTCCGCTAGTGCTGGGGCTTCCCCATTGAATTGACCCGAGGAAAGTCTATTCTCTTTATTAAAATAAACGGGGGTTAGTCACTGTGTGTATAGGTTACACCTTAAAGCCACTGCGGGATATGGGGCCAGATATTAGGGTGTTAAAGCTCCGTAGTTTAAGTGGATACACAACAAGTCAATATAAGCACCTTATGCGCTCATCAAATATGCCCTCCAGCAACTTCAACCCCAAGCTTAAACCCCGGAGAACGACCCAGCTACCCGGTGCTATGGACCGAAGCAAACGCCTGGGGTCTTACTCATTATATCAATCATTGGGGTTAAAACTGGCTGATTCGACAAGAGTGGTGATTGGTCATTGTGGCGTACCAACAGCCTGGTACCGCCTAATCCTTGATTACCCAGACCTGCATGCCTACCGATACTTACACCCCCCTTGTGCAGTTACGACTTAAACCCATGAGGGTAACCCAACCGTCGGATGTCATTCTATGTCTATGTCGCCGACACGCTATTCTGGCTCATCCACTCTCGAGGAAATGCATTGAGCATGGGTGGTTTTGGCATTAAATGACTAAGTTCAAGAGTCGTAATTCGGAGGACTCGTCGTCGATTGACCGCGTAGCAGCCCCAGCAACGGCCTAAGCAATTGTATATTCCTCCTGCATCTTCCACTCCATCGCCAAGCTACCATCCAAAGTCAAATATATTTGAATAAGACTTCGAAAGTGGATTTGTTCGGCAAGGCGGCCAACCATCAAGTGTTCGTCCCAATGCCGGATAAGGTTGTCCCGGGATCACGAAACTTTACTTTTAAGCAGTCGGAACTTTACGGTGTCTATATAACCCCATTCACCTCCTGGGGAAACCTACAAATTGGACTCAACAGCTCAATATTATCAATCACCAGCACATTCTTCAACATTCGCTCCAATGTCCAAGAATCTGACTTATCAGCTCGTTTTCCAATCATTACCATGATTTCCAAGCTCATCCTCACCGCTATCTTCCTCGGAAATAACATCATCGCAACACCTATCAATAATGGTGGCGCCAAGGTCATTGCCCACAGCGAAAGACACGATATTGAAGGTGTAAGCTTCCCTTTTTTCCAATCAGCTTTGGCGATCGTGTGAACTGACCTGTCCAGTACTACTACGGTGACATTGTTAAGCGCACTGGGCTCTCTGCTAGAGAGCTAGCTGCTAGGAATGTCTTGACTCTGAGGGCTAGCGAGTCCAAGGCCGAAGAGGCTAAGAAGGAGAAGACGAAGGAATCAGAGGAGAAAAAGAAGAAGCAGGGCAAGTGCTAAGATCAAGTTATGAATTTTTCTCTGGGTGTTCTATAAGACACTGGATCCTAAGCATCTTGTCTCGGCAAGTTAGGGGACTGGATATGTCAGGACATCCTGAAGAGGCTTGCGTTCATTTAGGAGAAAAGTGAAATGCTAACAGATTTGAATCAGAGGACAAGAACGAGCAGAACAGCAAGAAGGAGCAGGACAACAAGAAGAAGGTCTATTGAGACGTCATCCGTTATCAAAGCAGGTGTGCTATGATGGTGGAATACCTCGGGTTGAGCAGTATTGGAAAAACGTTGGTATTGATGTTTAGGGATAATTGAATAGCTCTAATGTTGGCCGTATGCCCCCCTGCGACACAAACACCGTGGCGGCCTCGTGGCCCTCACAAGTCGCCTCGCCTGCCAGATTCCGCTAGGAAGCCAGACAAGTGAGCAGATATCCCATGGAACGCACTGCTCTGCACCAAGTGCACGAAGACTAGGCCGTTCCATCAGAATCGGCAAGATCAAACTATCGGCGCCCTAGCCTTCAACACGATTCAAATTGCACCCGACCTCGGCATCACTCACAACACACTCAGCATAGCAAAAGGCAAAGAGTCGCGGCATACGCCACAGCGCTGGCCGAAGAGAGCATCAAAATGGAAGTCTACAATACGGCAACATCAATGAGCCAACCCAAGACGTGAGTATGAGAGAGCACCGAGCTCAGCAGGATGGCGGCGACGAGAAGAACTTGAACAGCAAAGCCGGGTCGCTATCCAGGTTGGGAAGGCTAGTGAAAGCAAGCCGCCACCAACCTTTCTAAAGACGACCTAGCTTAACCCGACTATAACGCATCAGACTAGCTCGTCATTGTCGCGCAGCTTCTGCCATAGTATTATTGATTCTTTCGGAATTCTAAGATGAATGATTGTCTGAACTACCAGCTTTGTTCACCGTACCTGTTGCAAACCCATGGCACCCCTACCAATGTCTCCAAGGATCGCGGGACCCCACCCCCAAGATGATGCCAAGACAACTTAAGCAAAGCACTGGACGCTAGGCTGATGACGATTCTAAACAAGCTTTTTCAGCTGCGGCGTCTTTTTAGCGTTTGATCTTCTCTTTTAATTGAGTAGACAATAATCCCCCCCCCCCCTCCCAAAGCAAATTGACCTTAACAAGCAATCACATTTTTTACCACGTCAGGAGTTTAGACCGGTGGCGAACTCCTTTACAAAAAGTTCTACCAGGGGTTCTTTTGACGCTCACTGTCATTTAATCAATATGAAGACGAAACCCTGAATAACACTCGATCAGCGATATACACGGCAGCAATGGTTTCAATCAAAGTGGTTTCTTCATATATCGTCGATTGGCTTTTGTTGATCGCAGTCGCGCTCGTTGGGTACGCGATCAACAACATTACTCCGAACAAGCATGCATTCAGCCTAGACGACCGCAACATCAGCTTTCCGCTTTACCCCGACACTGTATCCGTGGCTGTACTCGCTATTGTTAGTGCTATAGTACCTATTGTCATCATCTTCGTTGTGACTTTCCTCTTTGTTCCTGGACCGACGGTACCCAAAGGGACGCCACAAAGCTTGATATGGAAGAGACGGCTCTGGGAGCTTCATGCGGGCTGGCTCGGCCTCGCGTTGTCACTTGTTTCTGCCTGGTTTATCGTCAGCAGCATGAAAAACCTTTTCGGCAAACCACGCCCGAACCTCCTGGCCCGATGCCAACCCGATCTGGAGAACATTGCCAACTACGTCGTTGGTGGCGTTTTGACTCCTACAAGCGACGGGAGGCTTGTAACAGCTGCTATTTGTCAGAACAGCGACTCATCCGTTATTGATGAAGGCTTCCGCAGTTTTCCATCGGGGCACAGCTCATTTTCTGCTGCTGGTTTGATATACCTATCCCTCTTTTTGGCTTCTAAGCTTGGCGCTTTCGTCCCTTTCCTTCACCCTATCACTTACCCCAAAGATGAGACTACGCACTCCGCCTTTCCTTCGCGTTTAGGCTACCGGCAGTCCACTTCGCCTATACCCTTAGAGTCACAGGAGAGCGACCAGCATACGGCAGTGTCACCCACGAAGGACATTCCCAGCGCTAGGAAAGAGGCTGCTGCTCCCCCCTTGTATCTGCTTATCGCGACGGTAATTCCATTCTTCGCCGCAGTGTATATAAGCTCATCTAGGTGGTACGATTACCAGCATCATGGTTTCGATATCCTGTTTGGCTTTACTATCGGTCTTATTACCCCACTTTTAGCTTTTCGATACTACCACCTTCCTTTAGGACGCGGCGCTGGGTGGGCTTGGTCTCCCCGTAGCAAGGATAAAGCATTTTGGGCTGGACTCGGCAGCAATAGCTATGCTAGAGATCGGGACCTGCCTGTGCTGTGTGATGAACAGTTGGTATAGGCGATAAGGAACGGGGCCTAACTTACCAACTTGTGAGGTGTCAATCAATATGCGCAGCATATTTCTGAATCTATCACGATAATCATTGGGATCAGAGAATGCGGCAAGGGGAGGCAGTATTATTGGTTTAAAACCAACTTTAAGACTGCCGGTCTTCTACAGGCTCTCAATGGGAGGAGGGGACTGATAGCTTTGTTCGTGACATGGGACAATATTCCTAATTTCATTTCGTGTATATACTACCATCTTTGAAGATGCCTTGCGAAGAACTGCATTTGGAAACTTCACGAGACAGATTCCCTCAGAGTAAGTTACATAGCAGAAACAAACGAGTTGATAACGCATTCTATCCCAGAGCGATCAAGCTTTCCTTTTGAAACGAATTTCTCATCAACAAACATATGGGTCAGCGATTATAACTTAGAGATGCGATATAGGGCCTTAGTTGCGTCCAATGTTAACCCATCACAAGCTTGTGCTCTGTATAATAGTGGTCGTTCACTAACGTGCACCTATTTGTTTCCAATTTTCCCCGGGGGGGGGGGGGTTGAAGAGGCCTCTTTCTCCGCAATTGCGCTTGGAAAACGGGTTTAAAATGAAGAAACTTCCGGCAAATCGAGTTCTCTCATGTGTCTAGCAGATCCGTATGACTCGCGGTGCGCGCACGTGGGTAGACCTGTCTCTTCTAGAGGGGGGTGGCAGTGAGGCGCTTACGTTTACAAGGGCCAATGGAGTCTGATCATCCCGAGCTATGACTTGGCGACAGGGCCGATGCAAAACCATTAAGCTTCTGCAAGTAAATGAATTGCATACTTTGTGATGAGCAAGTGTTCAGAAGCTTGGGTATACATTGCGATTGACATTCACCACTTTAAAATTACAAGCAGCGCGATGGCAGGTTGCTCTCATAGAATCCACCAAATTATTACGCCTATTTGCTGCATCTCACAGATTTCCTTTTCCCCAGCCAAATTTAAGTCTCTTTTGCACTGTGAAATTAATCTGCATCAGAAGGCTTCTCACCATATCCGCCCTCCTACCACTCTTTCTTCTAATTGGTATTATGCCATGAGTCTCATAGCAGTACTCCTCATACGGCCCCTCGAGAACAAATCTTCGAAACTCCGAACTCCGCAGCTCTCCTGGTGTTAGTGCCAAGTCCCACTTGGAGCCCAGTTATCCCATGGTATCTTGTGTTTTGCAACAGGCCAATCTCACTCCGTCTGGCGGCGTTTTGCTTAGACATTCAGTACTTATTGGGATTGAAACAAGGAAAAGTGTATTACCTTTTTGAATTCGCTTCTTCTTTCTTCGGCGCAAGAAGACAAATGCTCCAGTCACAAGTATTGAAATTCCAGCTGTCGATGCGTAATTAGCGGTGCATTGCACGGAGCAGAACCCTGGTCTTACCTAAGCCCCCGGCGGCGCCAATGACAACCGTGCCCGAGTCTGAAACCCCGTTCGTGTTTACATTCGCCTGGTCTATAGGTGGCGTATTGGTAGACAATACGGATGAACTTGCACCTAGAAAGCTTGTCGTCTGAGGAAGGGATTGTGTGAAGGTTATTGTGGGTGTTAATGGTCGCGTAGGTGTAACAGTTACAGTAGGTGTCGGTGGTCGCTCAGTTGTAAGGGTCACGGTAGGTGTTGGCGGCCGTATAGGTGTTACAGCTACAGTAGGTGTCGGTGGTCGCGTAGTTGTGGTAGGTGTCCGTGTTCGTGGACTTTCAGATGTTCCTAGGTATTAGAATTCAGTGTTGTCCTAATAATTCGAACACTCGTTGCGGTTGGTATGGACAAACTGGTGGTACGAGATGTTGGTGTTGGGGCCGTCGTCAGGCTTGTGTCATCTTTGTCGCAATCTTCAGAATCTTTTGAAACACAGCTGAAGTCCAGCCTTGGGGGTGGCGGTGATCTTCTCTTGCTGGAATTCATATTTCTCGTAGCGGATACTGAAACATCAGCCGTGGTAGTGAAGAAATGAAAGAAAGTGGTAACCTGAGGTTTTATAACTATCCTCAATAACCCTTTAGGATGAAACAAAACAGAAAGGACCATGAGCATCAACCAATTATAGAGGCTTGAGATATTCAGGGACCCGATGGTAGTAACTCTATTCCGAACGGCTGATAAAGCAAACGTTTCCCTGGACAGTCAAAACTCTAACCGGGACGGCTGTGCTTTAAGGTTCGGGCGTCCGCATTTCCATACTGCTTCTGCCACATCCGTATCGAATATAGACGAGGCTATCAAAGGAAGTAGCTAATACATTCCAAACTTACTTACCTAAACTGTCTGATGCCGCCCTCAGCTGTAATTCACTGATTTGAACGCACCCCAAATGGCCAAACATGAGCGGTATGGTCGTATGGGTAAGGGCATATTTGCACAGAATTTCGGATCCACTTACGTTTCTGATATGAAACTGGTGCCAAGGGTTTTGTGGAGTTATGGCGAGAAGTGTTATCTTGGCCGAAACCAAACATAGCTTATTTTCACTACTAGCGCAGTTGAAGGCTAATGACCGAAACTTCAGATCTCGAGATTTATTTTCACTTCGGATGTACCGCTTGTCGTTCGAAATATGCGGTATGGCAGAAATAAGTGGACCCCCATGCTGGTAATTTACCGCAGCACAGCCTCCACATTTTGAGACACCTGGGCTGGGTCGACAGCAGACGTTTGTGATTCGTCCATTTACTGTTTCTTTCCGTTTCTGTCCCCAACCCTTTTTGGCAAGGAAGAAACCCCCACACCCCCGGAGGGGACCAGTGTTGCACGATTGGTTAACAGACCGATCCCATCATTATTGAGATCGAGGTCAACATGAGATCTTTTAGGCGTTCATCACAGGGCTTGGTTGCATCAAGCTGGCTTGTCAGATGAAGTCAGACGTCGGCCACCTAAAAGAATATGTATAAGGAGTGTCCTATTACATTACCTGGCAATATGTTCGAATACTCCTCAGGTACTGCCAACGATAGACCAGACTTCCTAGACTACTTTTGAGATAGAGACCGGTCCTGGTTAAGCAGACGAAATTCTCTAAAGCTATCTTCATTAAGATTAGTTGACTGGCTATTTTTGTGGAACCGAATTGTCGTGCTAAAACAAACTCTCAAGATATTAGCGCGCCAGATGCATCGGATAGGAAGCAGACCACCTCCGGTTTCACTTTCCCTCCTAGAGCCTCTTAGAGGGTTTCGAAATTCTCTTATTTGGCATGAACGAGTCAAAGTCGACGGGAACTGTGAATCGAAACCGCTCGAATCCTACTTTTCTCAAAAGATTTAAACACTGCGCCCCTAGACTAACTATACTGTGAGTGTAACTTCCGGGCGTACCTGTCTGGGTTTTTATTCACGGCTGCCTGTTTCAGAAATGCTGCCCATAATATCAGCTCTAAAGTTGTTTTTCATACAATCTTTTACGCAGGATTGCATTAGAAACAAATGTGACGGCCGGTGGCTTACATTTGCATACTAGTAAAGCTGGTACGTATACAGATCTGTCTAGAATCTGCCTCCTCCTAGCTTTCATGTTCCTTGAAGTGATACCTAGATTGAAACACATGCCCATGCCTTCTCATCACAAGCCAGTAGCCGCTGTTCTGTGATATGTACGGCCTAACCTATATTATATCTTGTAACGTAGTTCCAATAACCCTCCCCCCGGTGGCAGACCGTTAGAATCTACGAATACACCGTACAACAGATATTTCTTTGCCCACTTTCTATCATTTCATGAATAAAGAGTAAGAGAAAGTAAAAGAGAGAGAGAGAGAGAGACGAGGTCCGAGACAATGATTTTCTTCGCCCTTGCATTCTTGGCGGTCGTGGCTGCGGCTCAGAATGTTAGAGAGCGACTGCCGACGTTCGGTGATATTATACCGATTTCTGGGGGGGCAAGTACAAGACGATCTTGGAAAACATATTAGACTGTATTCGTGGCTAACCGGCATCATAGATGGAAAGATTTGATCAAGACTTCGCGGATGGGCTAGCTCTCGACTTATTCTCGCCCAAGAACAGGACCATCGTGGTCAATCAGAACCTGCAGCCGCTTGGGGGTCAGTTCGTGACCGGATCCACAGGCGAAGGCTTTACTGCGCTGCAAAACTATTCATATACTATTCAGACCAGCGACAACGCGCAGGACCTCATCGCTAAGATCGAGGTCCCATATGATCTTGATATGTTGAGGCAGATGGGAATACAGGAAAGCAACACCTACGTTGGCAAGCTGGCAGACGATAAGATGAGTTGGGTCGTTGATGAGACAATTCGCAACGTCCACAGATCCGAAAACAACACTCGGATCATCAAGATGACCAGAATTGATGGAGAGTACATCCTCCTGGGCCGAAAAAGCGTTGATACGACCAATATTTTCGTACAGTACGGTCAAGGCGCGACAAGGACTGCCAACGTCACTGCAGGTGGGCGTCAAGAAGTCGAATTCGTTGATGGATTACGACTTTCTGTAGTCGCCCAGCAGAACATGAAGATCAACATTGATCTCAAGGACGGAGTGGAGCCAGCGAGTTTGCCAGAGGGTACGCAATCCCTGAACTCATACTCATGGATTGTCAACACCACCACACCGACGGCCAACATATCAGCTTCGATAAAGTTTCCATGTAAGAATAAACCCCACAATCCACTTGATCTCATCGAGAGAGAGAGAGAGAGGCTAATTCACAACCCCGCGACTAGTCAACCGCCAAGTCCTCACAAGCCTGTTCCCGGCGGGGTCTTCGCCCTCCACTATGCTTACCGTTGCCAAGCGATCCTTGAATTCTGAAATGCAATTCGCGGTCGCATGTGGCATAGGTGAGCAGGTCGTGAATGAACTTCCCGAGGACAAGATCACGATTCGTCAAATGTCTGCAATAGATGGAGAATATATAATTCTCGTGCATTCGCCTCGTGCTGTAGGTAACATTTAGTAGTAGATTAATAACCCCATAGGATCTTTACATGCGCTACTATCTTCTTCTCACACAGATGCAGTAACAGAAAACCAGACAGACGGCATCGAGCCTTTGGAGCTTGGTTCGGATAAGGACTTGCTTTCGTTTATTCATCTCTACTACTCGATCGTCAGCTGAGTATTTGCAGCGCAATGTGACTGAACGTATCAGGCTGGAATCTCGCATGACCTCAGACTTTGATAAGAACAATACCTCGTAGAACGCAACGGTTGGACTCGAGAAAACCATCACAACAACTGTCACTACCCTCTTGCCAATCAGGGACGTGGCTAATTCTTCGACACAGTCCCAAACCGTGCGAAGGAGAGCTTTCACAGCCAATGCATGCCCGTAAGTGCTGCTAAGACAAAACCGTTGCTTCAGCTCAAACATTGTTACTGCTAGCGCTGAAATATTTGCCCATTCCAGCTGCAAGTTTGTGCGCCAAGGTGTCAAACGAGTCAGCAGCTACGACGTTTGGAAAACCCGTATTAAAAGTTGTGGAGCAAAGTCGCCACAGGAAGGAAATCCGATCCGCCAACGAGAGACCCCCCCCCCCCCACCCAAAAAAAGGGGGCTCGTGGGGTCAAACGACATGTGCTATTTTCCAAAGTTAGTCGTCATAGAAAGTGATTATCTGCTAAGTCACATACCTTACTCATGTGCCATCTATAGATTTGCCTTAGTAGGCGGCTAACGACTGAGGGCCAAGAGTAGCCCGACTGACGAGACCTATAGAACTTTCAGATGAGTTTGAATACTAGTGCCTAATCACTGCACACCAGACATTCTGAGCGAAAGTGGATCTGCAGCCGAGAGATTAGATGCAGCCAAGCCCATGATTAAGCTTTCCTACTGCCGAGTGCCTTCGTAACACGGGAAAGAACTTAAAGATTGCCGTACTCGCTTACGACGACGGACGGTTTGACAACGGCTGGACTATATCCATTATACACTGATCGCCAATCTTCCTACATTCCTCTGGTACTACGGAGATGCAGGTACAGCAGTTCAGGAACGATAATAATACGAGTCGTGCTTCCGGCGCTAATGTAAGCTTATCTGAGCCCATCAAGCGGCCCCTGAAACGTCGATGTTTTGCATAGCCTTCTTTGGCCCTGCCGCTTTTTAGCAAGGAAACAAGCTCTCATAGTCGCGGGTGGGGATGTTTGGAATACTGCTGCCTGCACATGGGCTTCACGTGTGAGGATGTTGCCACGGGATTGGCAGACATTTCTAGAGACTGGCCGATAAACAGCTTGCACACAATAGGTATAGTCTAGACAAGTTGAGAAAGGCAATAGTTCTAAGTCGTCATAATGGTCTTCGAAAGCTGACTATCGTTGTGCCTAGAAGTATGCTAATTTTCTTTGTACCTAACCATAGTCAACAATAATTTACGTTCCAAGCAGGCCTCAGTTGCCGCTAACCATTCAGGTATGTAACTACAATAAGGCTTAGAGGATTCCTCTTTTCGCTGCGCTGTTTTATGTTGTGCGGCCATCTCCCCCTATCTGGGGCAATATTGTATAGTGCAAACCGGCTCGTTCTTAAACAGAAGGCTGACAACGTAATGTTATCAATGGTATTCACCCAACAATACGACACGCGCCGCACGGCCGGCAACGGAAGCAGCTGACCTAAGACACTGCATGTAACAGATCAAGCTCATAAGCTCGGCCCTCTTACATTTGTCTTATTACAATGCTATACTTCAAAAAAGTGGTTGCAAGGTGACTGGACACTGCGTACCGCCTGTCATGTTCGATTCCGTGATCACTCCAATTCCAATCAGAGTTGCTTGTCTGGGAATATCTCCAGTTAGGTGCGCACGGCCCACAACAATTGTTGTCGCACGACCGTATGAGAACAAGATCATCAACCCAATGCAACTAAATGGGATCGCCATACATAGCTTCTGAATCCCTTTCCATACCGTACCATGCCCTGGCCGCTTGTCACCCAGTTCTCAACTAATTTTGTCAATCTCAAATTTTCTAAATTAGGCGTTCCATTTTCTCTTGATCCTCTTGATAACTGTTTTCAACATTGTCTTTTGGTAGTACATAGTACCAAAGGCTGCCAGTCATGGACCAATCTGAGAGAGAAGCTGCCTCCAGACGCGGGGACACCCGTCGATTCACCACTATGGAAGGATGGCGGGAGGTAGCCAATAACCTATACTACATTGCCGGACAGGGCTTGATCAACATCGATGCAGACCTCTTAGATGACGACAAAGATATCATAACCCGCAAAGCCGTCCATACACGACGAATATCCTCACTCGCTAAACGTAACGACGGTCTGTATGGCGTATTTTCTCAGGACCAGACAGAGTCGGAGAGTCCCTTTGCGGACCCAGAGGCACCAAATCGGGAACACAAAGAGGAAGAAAATCCCTTTTCAGACATCAATGCCATTAAGGATACAAACAAATCGGTTAACTCCGAAGAGAAGCTGGAAGCAGTCGTGGTGGAAGAGCCCTACCACATCTTCCCCCCAAGACAGAGGTGGCAGGTTGTTATCACCATTGGCGCTGCAGGTTTATTCTCTGGATTGTCATCCAACATTTATTTTCCCGCTTTGGATTTGATTGCCCAGGCATGTCTCCCGGCTACCCTATTCAACATTGTGATAATCTAACGCAGTGATAGGATCTTAACGTCAGCCTACAACTTGTATCATTGACCATAACCTCCTACCTCATCATCCAGGGTATCTCTCCGGTGATTTGGGGATCTTTTGCTGATGCTCTTGGACGTCGTCCAATCTACATTGCGTCCTTTTCGGTCTATATACTGGCGAATATCGCGCTGAGCTTCTCTCCCAACTTTATCGTTTTGATTGTTTTTAGAGGTCTGCAGGCAGCTGGTAGCGCATCCACGGTTAGTATAGGTATGTAATATTACTATTGATGGCTTACCTGTAAACCTTGAGAAGCAGAGCTGACTTATGCCGGAAGGCAACGGTGTCATACAAGACATAGCCCCGCCGGCTAAGAGAGGGTCGTATATCAGCTTCTACCAAGCTAGTAAGTCGATACTGCTGATGATTCTGTCAGACTTTCCCATAATTGTGTCGAAGCTAATGGGAGTCAAATAACAGTCCGAAACTTTAGTATTGCCGTAGGGCCCGTCCTTGGGGGCGCTTTGTCGAACTCGTTCGGTTTCCGGTCTATTTTCGTCTTTCTCTTCGTCATATCTTCCATTGTTTTAACCGTCATCGTTATATTTCTGCCCGAAACGATGAGAAGCATTGCTGGTAATGGTTCTATCAGGCTAAAAGGAATCTACAACCCCCTGATCCGCCTTATCACAAAAGAGCCGAACTACATGCAGGACCCCGAAGAGGCAATTGTGCGAAAGGGGATAACCGTCTCAGCGTTTACGGATCCGCTTCGGCTTTTTCTACAAAAAGACGTTCTGCTAAACTTAATCTTTGGGGGCGTCATCTACACGATTTGGAGTATGGTCACATCGACGACAACTAGTCTTTTCAAATCGGCGTTCGGTTTAAATGAGCTGCTTATTGGTCTTTCTTTTTTGCCTAATGGTCGGTCTACCATAAAGGTACACCGCCCTTTGCGCCGAAGTATAACTGCTAACTTGCCAATATAGGAGTGGGAACCATCGTTGGCTCTGCAATTATAGGAAACCTTATGAACAGAGACTTCAGAACAGCCGAAGGAGCCTACAAAGTGGAGCACAACCTGCCGGCTGAGTTTAAGCTCCCTGCAAAGGCACTGCCTGCCGATTTTAAGATCGAGCACGCGCGACTCAACAATCTGTCTTGGGTCACATTGCTGTTCGTTGCTTCCACAGGTGTATACGGTTTAACCGTCCAAAACGTGACCTTGACGTCCTTACCCGGCTGGATCATAGTACCGCTTCTGTTACAGTTCCTGATTGCAGCTACAAGCAATGCGGTGTTCGCGATGAACCAGACCCTTGTCTCGGACTTGTGTCCTGGTAAGGGTGCGAGCAGCACTGCTATCAATAACCTGGTGCGGTGTAGCTTGGCCGCCGTCGGGGTAGCTTTCGCCGAAACCATGCTTGGAGCGCTGGGTCCTGCCGTATCGTTCCTCCTGCTTGCGTTCATTGTAGTCATCTTTATACCGATTGCCGTGGTGAACTGGTTCTACGGCCCGACATGGAGGATGGAGAGGCTACAGATGCAAGAGCGTCTAGAAAGAAAGGAATCTGCGTAGGCATAAAGTCGGCGGGACATCGTCGGATGGTACAACGGTCATATTATCGAAATGATCTGGGGATATTGTCCGAGCACGAACGATTGCATAACAAGATTCTGGTTTATACATGACCGATGCCATATTGGCAAAGTTAGTCGAACAGCAAGACATGCTCAAGAAACTGGTGTATCTAAGAGCAGAGAGTGCGCATTAGGAGGAGACAATACCTTCAAGCTTTAGCTCGGTCGAACACGCGTTAGCTGAGAACGAGCTTAGTATTTGTGGTGCTCTGAAATTCCTACGGCAGAGCCGAC
The DNA here is from genome assembly GCF_020726525.1 of Truncatella angustata. Lineage (NCBI taxonomy): Eukaryota > Fungi > Ascomycota > Sordariomycetes > Amphisphaeriales > Sporocadaceae > Truncatella > Truncatella angustata. Next base: position 7,492,244 of record NW_025763382.1, on the reverse strand, counting down.
AAAAACGTCGAAAAGTCTCATTCTTGTCTACATAGAAACGAAGCAACTGAAGCTTACTCCATTCCGCCAAATTTCCTCTGCAGTTGAAACCAGACTGCCTTGTGTCCGCAGAGAAGCAGCCCGTGTCATGTGCATCAACACCTCCTTCAATGTGATCTACCACTCCCTCAGCCAGCTCCGCTGTTTTCGGGTAATTATATTAATTAGCTTTAAAGTCTTTTCTTTGTCGTTTATGTTTGGTTCAATTAATTTATTATTTTATCATATCGAGGTACATAAATTTCAAAATATAAGTTAACCACCATGAATGCAGACCTTATGAGAGCCTGATTCTCACCTTTCCCAACGCAATAGCAAACTCAAGAACAGAATCAAAGTCATTTTACTTCTCTATATTAGCCATGTGTTGGCCTTCTTCCTGGGGTTATGTCTCCCCGATTCTGTCAAACACCCAGGTGCACAGCGAGTACATTCCACTGTGAAGCTTATTGCGTATTGGTGTTTCAGTCCACTGCACTCTGAAGGGTCACGCATTCGCGAAGCATTGGAAACCTTGAAGGACGTTAAGGCTGACCTCCCTCGATAGGTAAATCAACTCAGTGAGACTCTCACCTTGAAACCAAGAGGATATTTACACGGATACTAGATATGAAGTTGAAAGGAATTATCCCCGTGGAACATGGCAGCGACTGGCTTTCGATGATTTTACAGGGATTCTGGTGGCCAAGGACAGAATTTTCCCATGCATCTATAGTACGAAGGGGTTCAAAGCCAATGAGCTTGATTTCGTATTCCTTCCCTCGGAAGATCTCAACGACATCAACATTGCCAAGATTGGTGTGGACGCAATCTTGGAATATCACAAGGTCCTGTCGAGCCGGCGCCGCAACACTTCACTGGTAGTTATGTGCCCACCTCCAGCTAGTGAGCGTAGCGTCGATGAGTATCATGTCCTATTCTGGTCTTTTCTCAAGCGCCTTCGACAACGGGACCCCCAACGGTGGGCCGACCAAGACACCTCACGATATCTCGCACCAAAAGTGGTGCATGAATTTTGACAACACTGAGGCTTTCATTGCCGTGCTAACCCTGCCCATAAGCAGCGTCTCTCTCGAAGCGCGGAAAACTTCGCCATGGTGTACCAGCCCAGGTATATCTTCGATATCATCTTCAAAGACGCCAGATATCCCGAGTCGGCTACCAAGATAGTACGCGACCTTGTCGACAAGTTTTACAACATCCCCCGTAGCCCAGACATCAGTGACCATGGACTGGAGGGTACAACGGAGAGTCGACAGTACTTCCTGCTCGATAAAACCTCACCCTCAGCCTCTCCCAGGCCACATTGCATATCAGCCTCATACCTTCTACAGTTTGTAATTGTTAATCCACTGCAAGGTCGAGAGCTTCACGGGAGTACATAGAATCCGCGGTGCTAGGCTGCACAATAACGAGCCGAGGCTGCAAGGCGAACGCCAAGCCAGGGATGGCTACTACGCTAAGTGATACTGCAGGTTTCCGCATATACATGGTATTTGCATCCTTTTACGCCGCACCGGAATCCTGAGTGAGCGGCATGTTGGTGATCAATCCCCGGTTGCGGGTGAGACAAATCGACCACATCGGAGCATCACGCAGTACCTCCATGGTGGAGACACGCACGGGATGAATCGCATTCTCGACACGACGGCTAGCCCAGAGCCTGAGGTAAATCACGCCGGTGGTTTAGATAAACACCTGGGTTTTCAATATTGCAGATGAAAGCCAAACACATGGTTCTACCAGTGCGCTAGATCATTGCAGACGTGCAACATGCGGACTGTGTACTACAAAAGTTATCCAGCTATCCCTGTGCGATTCTAACAGCATCACATGTCGACTAGCGTCCGAAATCCTATCTTGACAAACTACTCATACTCTGACGCAATCCAGCCCAAGAATGCCTATATGTAAATATGAACCTCGAAAATACCACATTCTACTCAGGTTTTGTTTTTATTATTTCTTGAATGGGACCGTTGGATATGTATACAAATGGAACATATGACCTAGAAATGCGGCAACAAATCGGTAAAGTCTTCTTCCCCAGTTAGACTCATCAAGTTGACATCCCCTGTCGGGGCTTCTGACTGATTAGAGAATACAAATGTATTATCCAGAGGAACGCGGCACAGGTGTGGAAAACTCAAAGGTTTTGTCGCGGAATTGCTGGGCCACGACCGCGTCGAGGAAAAGTTGGGTTTTCTCCAAAGGTTTGGGCTGTTTACAGCATCAAGGCGGAAAGAGAGATTCATCGACTATGGCGTCTTGAAACAGGTGTGTAAGGCATTTCCGACAGTATTCGTGTCGACATGGAGCCGTAGCAAGCTGGGCGAAATGCTTTGACTCTCTGCAGCCATCGCACTGCTGCCTGTGTCTTCTTTGTGGTTGACGCAAGGTAGCCCAGGCAGAACTCTCTGGCTGATCGGTTGCCTATGCCTCGTTATCTGTACGGGCGCTGTCATCGTTGATTCCCATGATGTGTATGCATGCTAGCTTCTTAAGGAAATCCTCATCCTCGGCCAGGGCTCTAGGACTGAACGCCGTTTCTCCCTAACTTAGAGAGACTGAGACGTTGCGATCCTGATCGGCAGCACGCTCTTCACTCTGGTATTTCACCAGAGCATCACCGTCGTCCAGAACCGCCCACTGAATGCTTCTAGCCATTCGGCAGTCAGTAGCAAAGTTTTAGATATTCTGCAATTCTCGCAGAAAGAGCTCCAAGGTCATTTGCTTGTCGATCAACAAAGAACTCTGAGATGAATAATACCAGTTGTCTGAACAACGAAAATACAGCATAATAGCCCTGCGTATAAATTTATATAAATCTTTTAATAGCGGGTTTACTGGCTTTTTGATCAACAGATATAAAGCCCCTGCATTCATATAATCTGTGAAATTACCTCGTTCCCTGCCACTGGGCAAGCTATTGGCACCAACCCAAGTACCAGGTCCCATACCGGACAGTACTAGTTGATTCCCGTCCATTATTTGTGATAGTTGCGTCTCAGCATCTTGATGCATGTATCTTGACTTGGATCCTGCGCTTGTTTCCTATGCTATTCGAGTAGATACCAACAACATGACGCGACGTACCCTGTTTTCACACGTCACATCAGTTATCGAAGAAGCCTGTGAGAGACATCTATTCACTGTAACAGAAGCATGGTCTGGCTCCCATCCTGGCTCGTGCGAGATTTACAAATGTCAGAATTGAAGCTTCCAAATTCTCGTTCAGGTCGATGTCTAGCTCTTTGTACTGTAGATACAGATTGTATACCAGGTATTTTCCTGCTGGCTCCAGCCTGCGCTTTCTCCAGTTAACTCGAGAGCCTCTTCTACAATGCCAACTGAAATGGACCAAAAGCCACCGATAGCGCTTAAAATGACGATGTACATCTGCCACGGACACACGTTTTTTAAGTCTCTACATTTTTTTCCTCAATGCTTAGTTTGAAGTATATTTGTGACGTTGGGATACGAGAGCGCTGCCCCAAGAGTAATTATCAAAAATAATGGACAATATCTCAGTGTCTACAAACCATCTAGTACCCCCCATTTACCGACGATCAGGCTTAGATGGATTCCAGTGTTGTCTTTTGCGATAACAGAGCGGTATGGCACTGTTTCTTTATCAAATCACCTACGCTGGCCTAAGGCATGTTGAGGTGAACTTAACAACCTCGAGACCGCCTGACATGCTACGCCGGAAGGTGTTGGTCACAAGGCAAGTAGTAAGAACCTATCCATCAGCTGTTCAGCACCATAGTTGCCGATATCTGCAATTAAAGTTCTGTTGTGTCTTCGTTCAAATGCACCGATCCGGGACTTATGACAGTTTATAGAACTGCCAAATGGGCTACTGTGTTGTATTTTTGACAGCTTATCATCTAGTGATGGCCCAACATGGGCTACTACTTGTCGCACGATGTCGAAAAATCTCTTACCTCGGCCCTACATCAATGACACTCGTGGATATGGCGTACCGTTTGTACTGCAAGTCAGCTGCTGGTACAGCGTTCGGAAAACGTACGAAATGTCTATAGCTGCGGTAAGAAGTACAAAACGAGACGTGCAGCAACTGGTTAACAGATTCTTCAACAACAACAAGTTGCAACTCTTTACCGCCAAGAGAGATGATGTACCATATGACTCTCCATGCTGGATGGTACCCTATTATTACCTCAAGAATGGCCATTACAGTCTGATACATATCTGCGCCTTCCGTGGCAACACTTGTCTTGCTAAAGCCTTGAGACAAGAAGGAGCCAATATTGATTCTTTGGACGGTATGGGAAAAAGCCCCAATCCATTACGCAACCAATGGCGACATAGTAAGTCATTACCTATACTGAACAGTAGATCACGAACTGGATTTTTCGGTAGCTTTCTGATAATAGGGCATGGCTCTAATTTGCCGCTGAGGCTCGCGTCTTGGTCCAACTTGGCGCAAATGTCAACGGCAACATGAAACACAGCGGGAGTGGGCCTATTGAAAGTTTAATTCATGACGCAGGTGCATTATATCATCGAGCAGCAAGTATTCGGCTTGTGTCACGGAACAATCCGACGAAATGGTGTACTGGTTTATCAACCGTCGTACCGAATATACTTCTACCATCCGGTACTTGATCTCGGTGGGGACTGCTATGTCACTGCCACTCCAAGATCCACAGTCGTGCCCTCTTGCGCTAGCCGCTCGTTTTGGCCGAGTTGAAATCGTCGTAGCCCTTCTCGATGCTGGAACTCATGCTTAGTTATCGCACTGAAACTAGAAACCCTTCCTTCCCACTCATACCAGTCTTGTGTCTAGAGAATCCAACGACGGTGAGAGAGGTAGGCTGCTCTAGCGTAGAGGCTGTAATTAGCCGCGTTCCTCTGAGCACGATCATTGCTTCCGCTTCCGTCTGGTGCTAAGCCAGCAATGTATGCGCAAGCCTTCATGTCATAGGCCTTTCCTTGTATTTCTTCCTCGATTGTAATCAGTTTGTCTCTCACTACTAATTATGTTAGTTCAAATTTATGCTCTGGAATGACATTATGACGTATTGGACTGTCCATACCATCCGGATATCGTAGGTGCATCACTTTGTCTTGTTAGCGTGGATAGGTTACCGGTTGAATGTACTTTTGATCTCTTACATTCATGTAACAGACTGGTACCTTGACTCCGGAGTGCATTAAGACCGTTAGAATCTAGAGGGATATCGGGGCCGATGGTCTTGGGATATTGGTAAAAGGATTTGCAGATTGCCGTCCACCCCGTGTCTGAAACCACAGCACGGCGGCTTACGAATACAGCGGTGCGGCCGGGTTGGTTTCCATCCATAGCAGCGCAGACGTCGGGAGTTGATGCATCTTTGGTGACCCTTCTGATACCGTCGCCATTAAAGTCAGAACCAGGATAGTATATTCTGGGCGTGATACCAGAATCTTCCATTTGTTAGCCAGGATGACCCGTCAGCTGGACTCGACTCACATTCGCTTAGCGTTTTATCCTCCATTTATTCCTGAGCTCTCTGGACCGCGTTGCTTGCACAAAGGGATACGGTTCTTCATCGGGCTTGCAAAAGACCCAGTTGTATCTTGCCTGCCAGTAGTTATCAACACCAGTGAGTGACTAGACTAGACTTTCATATTTGGCTTTTGACAAGTCAGTCATGTTAGCAATGAACAGTCTGCTCCCTTTGTTAGAAACTGATCGATGTTGGCTCACTTACTTGCCACCTTAGCCAAGATGGGTCTGTCCTCATCTCTCAGCGTTCCCGACATGCCGACCATGTGTTGAATAATGTCCGTCTCTTGTACACCCCATAGAAGACTAGCACTCCTAAAGGCGTACGAGTCGTGAGTACCGTCGTCGATGCCGAACCTCGTGTTGGGATTTGCGAGCCAGCGGAGCTCAGTAGCAGCAGCGTTCGCCATCACAGCCACATTATTGACCAGATTATCGAGAGGAACGCCGCCACAGCCGACGATAGTCCATAACATGGTTGACTTGGGATTCGCCCCTTGTACAACAACCGTTGTGAGAGCGAAGCCTGTCAAGATTGATCTGCCGAGTGAGAATAGCAACATGATGACCTAGAACAAATGGATCAAATGAGAGGGAGAGAGGAGAAAGAGCAGTGCAGAAGCGATCGCGCCTTGTTTCCTGCGTTGTTAGACCAGGTAGTGATTGAGGAGGCCCGGGTGATATATCATCCATACATTCAGCATGCGGCACGTTTCGGACCTTTTTAGCATCCACGGGCGCTAGATACGTATTTCCCTTAGACTATGCCATAGATGTTGATGGGTTTTTGTATGAATGCGGCTGATTTTGTGTAAGCCTCGCTGTTCGGTTGCCTCAGCGGAATCCTTCGAGGGCTAAATTAAAGACACTCGCTCGCGAACAAAGGCTCCGATCGGCGGGCAAAATGTTCTCCTTACAACCCCCCTCTTACGGCCCCTTGTCGTGACTTTCTAAAAAGGGAATTTTACGTCGAGGTATTGACTTTTGTTTTGTTGCGTAAGGGCGGATTTGAACGTAAGCAACACCACGGGGGTGTTGCTTACCTTCGGTCCTTTCAAGCGTTCTCGTCAAATAACCAAGCTTTTCGAAGCTTTGATTGGATAACTTCAACGGAGAAGAAAAGAGTACAACGACGAAATCCAACTTTCCTCGCCTGGCAACAACTAAAGATTTAAAAGAAGAATATGACCATAAATGGTGTGCAGCGAGGCACCGCCAGTCAGCGGCTGGGCGCGCCTAGGGAGCCGTAAGAGCCTCCCAGGGAGCTGCAAGCGCAGAATTCATGTTACATTCAGCGTGCCGATGGGAGCAAAAAGGACATTATTGCATGTGTTATTGGCCACGAGAATGCCCCGATGCACCTCGTTGGCCTGTTCAGGACCTGTTGTGCGGAATTCCACTTCAGGGGCCAAGACTAACCTTGAACGCATGTTGATCCCGGATTTAGCGATTTGGCCGTACATAAGGCCCGTAAATAAACCGCCCAACTCGGATGATACGATGAGAAATCGCCCGCATGGATTTCGCTCTTAGTTACTATATTTGTTTTGCTCCACCAGCTCGCTATTCTGCGCGATCTTACATGCCCTATGCATTACCAGTATATCTCCTGAGAGAATCCATGCCTGAGTGGATGCTGTAGAAGTAGATATATAGTTCTCTGGACTCTTGGTTGTTCAACTGACCAATGACCCCCCACGCATTCAAGAGTTAGATGCCCAGCTCTTGTTTGAGTTTAAGTGACAAGGATGGAGTCTTCTCACCAAACCCGAGCTGCTCTTGCCATCTTGGCTGTAGCATGCCTTCCTCTCTTTGTCACACCTCAAACCATCACAGCTTTTGATCATTCAGACGGCGTCTCGCCTTATGGCAGCGGATTCGCACCCGATGTCGTCTCCATTGACTTTGGTAACGACTAATATCCATCATATAGTGGTAATCTCGATCCAGATCTGAACAATCTAGATAACGCTACCTTCCCGAATGGTCAGGTGCCAGGCCTCGACCGCAGAGCTGCGCAGGACTTCTACTTGCGAATCATGTCGCTTGGCGCTTCCATCACCCAGGGCCAAGAGTCCTCTGACGGGAATGGCTACCGCAAGTGGCTTCGTTCGCAGCTTCGATGGAAGGGTTGGAAAGCCAACATGGTGGGCTCAAAGCACCATGGCACCATGGCAGATGATGTAACTTGAATCAAAAGCCCCTATGAAGGACCCCACTAACAACGAAACCTTTTTCCCTAGAGAATAATGAAGGTCACCCAGGTTGGACCGTTGGTACGGTTCATGGCGCTTTTACAGAGTCCAAATCGATGATGCCAAACCTGGTACTCATTAATGCTGGCTTGTAAGGGAATTGTTTCCATTTGTCATGACTGAGTGAATGGCAGCCGTCCAACACTGATAATTGACCAGAAACGATTACAACAACAACATGGAGGACGGCGCGGCAGAACGGCTCAAGAACATGACGGACGACATCTTCAACAGTATCCCGGGAGTGACAGTCATTCTATCGACACTCCTGCCGAACAAGGATCAAAATCCTTGTACCGATAGAATCAGCCAGCAGATACGCCAGCTCGTGGAAAGCTATCGAGGATCGCGCATTGGACTGGCCGATATCCGCCCCCTTTTGTCGTTGACCGATCTAGTTGATGGCACGCACCCCGACGATGGAGGCTATAAGGTGTTTGCCGGCGTCTGTTGGGATGCCATGAGCAAGCTGGAGGATAAAATCCTGCCCCCTGTTGCCGTGCCCGGCGTCGACGACGGGGCCAGTTCGTCCAACAAGTGCAAGAAGGTCGCCGGCAACTCTGGCCCACCTGTGCAGTCCCAGCTGGGCAGCGGCCACGACGATGGCAACTATGTTCATTCAAGCATCGAACATGGCGTCCTCACGTCGGCGCGCATCAACAAAGGCAACGACCCGAAGTCTCTAACAGACGCCTATCCCTGGCACATCTTCTTCGCGAACCTGGTCGTGGGCGATCCGAACGCCGACCGTAAGGCTGCGCTCGATGATTAGGTTCGCATATGTCATGATACCAACGACAAGAATACCTACTACTTCCGCCAGAATCTGGACGGTGGTAGTTTCGGCGATTCGGTCAAGTTTGATGTTGACATGACCTGCGATCTGGGACCTCGTAAGTACATCGCGGAAACCATCTTCTATCTTCATACTTGGCTGTTCCCTCTAACACGTGATTATAGGCTATGCATTTGCTAATTTCGTGCGTGTTTCCAACCTTGTTGCTTTTTTTTTGACAAACTAGTTACACTGACTCTGCTTCTGACGCCGAAATCGGATAGAACAATGATGGTTTAGTTTCGTATAGTTCCTGCAATGTTCTCAATATGAGCCCTACTGACCTGTGATAATACAGATGATTTCTTTTGTCTCAAAGGATCTTCTGTGTGGGTATCGCTCAACCGAGGAGGGACCCCTCCGAAATTCGAGAGCATCGGCCAGATGAGTCTCTAGTACTGACGAGTCGGCGATGTAATTACGGCTGATTCGAAAGCATTAGGTTGTTGGAGACCTCGATGGGTATACCGCATTCGACGTTCGTATTGCAGGTTCGTCGCCGTTCGGGCAATGTTCCCCCTTCTTTAAGGCTTGGCAGTACTGATCACGCGGTCAGATATCGACGGCGATGGAAGGGCTGATTTCTGCCTTCTCCAAACTGACGGCACATTCATGTAAGCGAATGACGCCGCATTTCAAGACTTGTTGGTTCAAAATCTGACCATAACTACTTGTAGCTGCTCGCGCAACAGTGGTCAAAGTAACAGTCCTCAGTGGCAAGGCTTCAGCACCCTGTCTGGCACACGCGGCACCGTCTTCACCCAGAATAAAGCAGACAAGAGTGGTATTGTACTCGGTAAGTAGATCCCTCCTTATTCTAGAATTTGGAAGCTAAGAACTCGAACGGCGGTCCTCAACGGAGAGTAAGTGGGCAAACCGAAAGTGGTCATTTTAAGATAAGATGCTAACTTAGAATCGCTTGTAGCTTCAGGAGTGACTACATGTACATTAATGATTTTGGAAATGTCCACATTTAGATCAACCAGAGAGGTGTGGGCAGTGGCATAGTACGTCATATTCTGCGTGCAAAATGCTGAGACACTGACTAGTAAAACTCGTTGACTAGATTCCCGCATGGAAGTCTGCCGGCCTGACGCACGAGGGCCAGCAAGAGACTGGCATACAGGAGCGCGTCAAGTTTGGACGTATTTTCGGGTCTGGTCGCCGCGACTACATCTTCCTGAAAGAGCAAGATGATTATTATTACGTTATGGTCTGGGAGAACACGGGTAGTGGAGGAACCAAGCTCAAAGCCGATGGAAACTTCTACTGCGACATGCTCAACTCGGGTGCGGACGACTACGTATGGATTTACCAAGACGGCCATGTCGCCGAAATCAACGTCAACCTCCGATTGCCACCACTCTGGGGCCGCGATCTCAATATAATTCTAACTGTACCGGGACCTCGTGTCGGAATCCATCTAGCTGACTGGAACGGTGACGGAAAGTGCGACGTCCTGGTGCAGAACAAGGCGACCGGCGCCTTGACACTATACCAAAACAATTATAGCCCGGGAGCCGCTACGATTACATTTGGAGCCCCTATTATTGTCACGGCAGCTACATGCGACCAGGGCTGGGGCGTCGGGACAGACGATCGTGAGATGAGGGTCGCCGATATCGAGTAAGTCTAGCTGTTCTTCAGGCTATGTTCGTGTCTAAAATCTGTTTATAGCGGCGACGGACGAGCGGACGTCCTGTGCATCGAAACGAACGGGTGTGTCACTGCCTGGCTTAATTTAGCCAGTGGCTTGGTCAATATTGGCCAAGTCAAATTTTCAGAGGGATGGTAAGCTTCACGTAACCACCACAAAGGTTGTGCTTTCAATCTGACCGGCTCATCAGGGACCGGGCCAACATGCGACTCGCTGATGTCGAAGCGTCCGGACGTGCTGATCTCCTGCATGTCGACAAGTACACCGGAGCCGTCACGGTATTTAAGAATAACGGGCGTTCCTCGAGTGGAAGCAGTTCGTTTTCATGGACGAACCGCGGAAAGCTGTACAATCCCATCAATCATGGAGAAACCATGGTAAGTCGGCTTCTATCGTCTTGGTCTGAATATTGCTGACAATCGGGCGGCTAGATCTTTATAAACCAAGGTGGCCTATATCGAGCTGACCTGGTACATGTTGACCCTGTGACTAACAAGGTAAGTTACGTCTTGAACGACCATGACGTCTTGACTCGCTCGACTAACAATGTGTGACTTTTCTCTTCGCAGGCCTGGACATACTTCAAGAAGTGCGGCAACAGTGGCGGAGATGATGAAACAATATGTAAGAGACACACCAGTGACTTTGTCCTATATGGCTGCTTTAACTGACACGGTGTGAGTAAACAAAACGGATCCCGGCCTACAAGTGACTGGTGGTGGCTCTGTTCCAGGAGATGGCGGAGACAATGGTGATTATCCTATCGTACTTGTAGGCTTTTGCGAAGGCCCCGACTGTGTTGGAGGCCACTGTGTTGGTCCTCTGTGTGTGTCTGGCGGCTGCTCTGGACCAGGATGCTCAGGTGGCAAGTGCAGCATTCCATCATTATGCATACCGCTCGGTTGCATTGGTAAGTCTTGGTCGAACTACCAACTGACCACTCTCATGACGCTGCCGACACTGTCAACTACCAGGTCCTGGCTGCACTGATGGCGTCTGCATTGGAGCCGATTGCAAAACCAAGGGTTGCGTGGGCCCGGATTGCGACTCGAGCACCAACAGGTGCAAAGTATAATGCTGTATCAGCACCGGCTGCGGTGGTGACTGCGACGGCGAGGGTAAATGTGAGTGCTGTGACACCCTACAAAGCTTTGTTGTCGCGTTAGGTGCTGACTTGTTAAACAAGGCCGGGGGCCCGCATGCAATCGACACTCGTGTACGGGACCGGATTGTGTAGACGGGGTATGCGTTGGACCGAACTGCTCGAACCAGCTCGAAGACCTCGGCGGCGCTTGCGGAGGCAGCGGTTGTGTTTCCCGCGGCGATCCGCCCGCACGCTGTACCCAGACGACGACAGTTTCCACGTGCACCACAACGACTGCTAGCCCCATATTCTTCCCGGTTGTGATGACGTGGAGCACCTGGAGCTCAAGTCAGTGCCGGACCAACATGGGCTGCAGTGTGACGGATTCGTCCTCGCAAACCACCAGGACGGCCACGGCGCCTCCCATGGAAGATGATGGAATCACCGACTACAACGAAATTCCCACGGGTATCGCTATTGACACGTCAAAGTACAACTCCATTTTCTCGCCTACGATTACTTCGCCTCCTCCTACAACTTCACCTCCTGCGCCGACAAATACCAATTTCATCGACTGCAGGCACCAGAACCAAGATCCTGGCCAAGGCATCAACGATGCCTACTGCGTATGTTCCGGGTCGACCTTTTCCGAATCGGTAGCGACGTATGTGACACCATACAACAGCTGCGGATACACTACCAAGCCCTCCGCCACCATCCCGGGGCCAAGCGGCCTGCCCCAGACGACCAACACGGCAGAGTGCAAGGTATGCTCCGTGGTGGGCCAGAACAACAACGTATGCACGAGCCTGGCGAACTGCACGCCACAGGCGACGCCTACGCCGACGCCCAAGCCGCGCTGCATCACGGCCCACACCTTTGTCTACGTCAACGCCTACTTCGGAGGCACCGTCCTGCACTACCAGGTGTGGGAGAACGGCGAGCTCATTTGCAGCGGCACAGAGAACAAGAAGTTTGCCTCGGACACCACCAACTGGGACTACGACTGCGACAAGGGGGCCAAGCTCCGCGTCAACGACAGCGGCCGCTATCTCGAGTACACCAGCGGCGACGGGTGGAACTCGGCTATTTCCCGCACCGATGGGAATCGCGACAAGGAGGACTGCGGCAGTTTCGAGGGGCCGGCCGGGACGGAGCACACGATCTGATGTATCATATGGGAGGCTGTTTTTAGTACTGATCAGTGTGACAACTGCCCTGTTGCAGAAGTCTGCGGAGCGGGCGATTGTGGCATGGACGGGACGTGTGCGAGCTGAGGCGGGGGCTTCTACTGACGTTCTTAGTCACATAACTATTTAGGATATAACTGGTAGCCTTGTGTGTGCCTTGTACTTCTCTTGCACCATATGTCGCAGCAGAATGGTATATAGGCTAGAGGTGGTATGATCTAAAAGGGTGTCACGTGATAGATCTCTTATGCATGTAGGGTTGGGGTCCTTCACACGCTCTTTCGAGCTTTCTACTAGCGGTTCAGTTTGTGTTGTTGATTTCACACATATTTATCGTGTAAAATTACCAAGACGTAGAATTCTTCATAGATGAAAAACAACAAAGACTTACTACATATGATCCTCTACCGCGGTTATCCTCAAGCCATCCATCAATTGTCCTCGCTATGCCATCGAACTCACTGGCTCTCGTCTCCTGCACGAGATCATCACCGGTGGTATTCTCATAACGCAGACGAACGACACCGGACGTCTCCTCCCCTCCAATGCCCTCCTCCTCGTGGCCAGCCAGCAAGCTAAAAAAGTTCACAAACCAGTCCACCTTCACCCCCGTCCAGGCCCAATTTCCCATAGCCCAGCAGCCGATGATGCGGACCCGTTCCCTCCAGCAGTGGTGGCCATATCCGCCAGATCCCTCTGCACGCGCGCAGCCGCGACGGCAATCGATTCGCCCGTAATACTTTGATAAACTGGTTGCCAGCGCGAAAATACGATTCCAGTGATCAGCGGTTTGTCTTCACTGTACGAAAGACTCCAATAAAGGCCAAGGAGGTTCAGACGGACTTTATGAGTGGGAGCCGCAGACGTGGAAGTACTAACATAACGATACCTGGCTTTGCGTAGTTGCAAGCCAGACTAGGTTAGATCTATCATTGCGCTAGCGTGACGCATCAGGCTCAACAAAGTAATTAAAAAATCTCGAGTTTTAGCCTAAGGAACAGGGGTATATTTCTGGTCACCGAGCTAACCGAAATCGGTAATTTTCTGTTGCAGCCCCGGCGAACTGTAGCTATTAAACGCAACAAATACAACGAGATGGGTGGGGATGTGAAGTGCTATTATATCCCAACAGGCCACCTTGTATTGTGCATATATATTCTTTCCTCCCGTCCGCCTTTGCACAAGATTCCATAGAGACTTACCAACAAGAAACGCTTCTACAAAAATCAACGCTCCCCAGGTTGGCGGTCGGCTCATCCAAAGCACGATGCTTCCACCGTTTTCTTTCTCGGACGTTCCTGCCCTCCGAAATAATACTCGGCCATTGATTGGAACTGTTGCACCCGCAGTCACCTCTGAAAATTTCAAGAGTCCACGTTGTCTTCAAAAACCAGCTGCAAAATCATTTACTCATCGATTGAACATCGAGAGCAGAGCTCGCTGCGCTGCAACGCTCAAAGATGGAGCAGCTGATCTCGAAAAGGGCGTCATTAGTTTGAGCACGGGGCGGCCTGCTGCAGAATATTTTCCTTTCCTTCGGTTGGCAATGCAGCTGCCGAAAGGTCCGCCTTTCGGCACGGCTTCTTGTCTATCTACTTCTAAGACGATTGGGAAGTATGATTTACGTGACGGGTCAGCGTCTTTTGATCTTGCGACTTGCCTCAACTATGGCTACAGTGCAGGATCAGAGCAGCTTCTGAGATTCGTCACTGAACACGTCGAAGTTGTACATGACCCACCATACTCTGATTGGCAATGCTCTTTGACCATTGGAAGCACCTCTGCACTTGATGCAGCATACCGCATGTTTTGTTCCCGTGGAGACTATATTCTGACGGAGGAATTTACTTACTCTGGTGCCATTGAGGCGGCGCGACCTCTCGGGCTACGTTTGGCACCTGTAAAAATGGACGAGCAGGGCTTATCTGCTAGCGATCTCGATGTCGTACTTTCAGACTGGGATCCGGTCGAGCGTGGAGCTGAGAAGCCATTTCTGCTTTACGTTATTCCCACGGGTCAAAATCCTACAGGTGCCACGCAAAGCGCGCAACGTAGGAAGGAGATATATGCTGTTGCTGAGCGGCATGATTTGTATATCATTGAAGATGATCCATATTACTATATTCATTTCAATGGCGAACAAAGCCCCATAGTCAGGCCCGAGCAGAGATCTGATGGCCTGCCAAATGAACGCGTGGCCGAATTCTTAAGCAGACTCGCACCGTCCTATCTGTCTCTGGATGTGTCCGGGCGCGTACTTCGTCTTGACTCAACATCCAAAATGCTTGCACCTGGTCTGAGATGCTCGTGGATGACGGGCGCTTCTGACATCATCTCCCGATTCCTCTACCACCACGACCTAAGCATTGTGTCTCCTAGTGGCTTATCTCAGTTGGCAATTCATACCCTGTTGGACGAAGTTTGGGGACACGAAGGCTTCATTAGTTGGCTCGACTATCTGCGCACGGAATATCTACAGCGTAGAGATGTTGTGCAGGGAGCATGTCAGGATCTTCTTCCTAAAGAAATCTGTTCGTGGCAGGTTCCGGATGCCGGCATGTTTTACTGGATCCGGATTGATTGGCGGGCCCATCCGGCTGCCAAGGGGACTAATGAATCGGAGTTGGAAGTGTTCATGGCTGTTGAAGATTGCATCTACCGTACAGCTCTGAAACATGGTGTGATGTTTTGTAAAGGCAGCGCATTTCGGGCGGATAACGAACAATGCCGCGAGTTATTCTTCCGTGCGACGTTTGCCACTGCCACACTTCAACAGTTGGTAGAGGCAATCAGAAGATTTCGAAAGGCTCTTTTGGAGGAGTTCTATAACGCGTAAAATAGCAAAATGCCATTTGATAATAACGAATCGCGACCAACATGCGTAGCAATGTGATATGCGTCAAATTAAAATCTTCTTTATTGCACATCATCCTTCTACTTTTCCTGGATACGCCACTGAACAGCTGCGCACAACTCATACAATGTTGAGATGAGCGGCATCACGATACTGAGTTCTTGACCTAAGCGTAACGCTCGCCCAGAAGATATTCCAATTCTATCAGATTGTCCTGGGTCAGACACATTAGCGGTCGGTTTACGCGCAGAGCATCTTCGTTACCCTTCTCTGTCCTGGAGCATGTTTGGTGCGGAGTAATTTTCGATAGGATCGACGTTCAATGTGACCTAAATATTGTCTTGCGGACATTCATAACCTGAGGCTCTGGCTGGAGAAGCTCAGTGGCAGCGAACCTCTCCGCTGCTAGACGCTCGAGGCAACATTAGAACTCAATCATTGATGCTTCAAGGTAGACTGCGACACAGCTTACTTCTTGTTGGGAACCGGCGGCACAAGAAATGATTTGAAAACCTTTCTTTGTATAATCGTGAAATTCGACCGCATAGCAATGGTCACCTTTGCCGTGGAGCCAGACTGCATATTCAGCGCCACGACCGCGCCAACGTCGCCACCTCCCACAACCACCACATTGTATTTGCTGCTCATTCTGCTAGACAAAGGGGATGATCTTATCAGATTAATCTAAAAGTCATCGAAAAGACCATCCCAGTGGTGCCTCGGCTACCCTATGAACCTCTTACCTTTATATAACACCTCCGAAGACGGATGACACCCGAAAACTAACCGCCTAACCCAGTATTAACCATATCAGGCCAGAGCGCTGTGTTTTGATTGGTTCGGATAAACTGGGGCGCAGTAACCGCCCCGTCCAGTTAAGTTCAATGAGGCAATTATCTCTGAGCCCGCAACAGATGTCTAAGACCAGCATATTCCCGCGCTGGGTTAGAGGCAAGCACACACTTTACGATAACTACGAAAATGTTTGACGGGAGTACTCGATCACGTTTTTATCTTACGCCCTGCGGTTTATTTCGGAATATCGGAAGATAATCAGAATGAATGCTCGCAAAAGCGGTTGCCTTTTCAATCTTGTCTGATGCAGTCTAGTCATGTAGACCAAGTGCGTCTGACTCGATGGGGCAATGTACTTCGAGCGCGCTCGGGATCAATGCCCCAAAAGTGTTTAGTTTGTTCAAATTGCGCCCACAAGTGCATTCCCCACACCGCAATATCATAAATCTGAAGCGGGCTGGATCTACCAAGGCTTTGCCTAATTCATGGAAAGTATGCCGAGAAACATTCGCGCTCACCCAACAGCTCGGCGCTCACGGAGCATGAAATCTTTCTCAGGATGCATGAGATGCAGGTCTCGGCATTTGAAATGCGACGAGGTGCGGCCTGCTTGTCGACGATGTTCACGGGCCCAGCTCGAATGTCCTGGATACCCTGGTTATCGATCGAAGGTGCGCTGGAAGCCTGTGAAAGGCCCCTCCGACTTTGGGATCGTTGCACTTGAGCCACAATCCTCGGAGACTGAAAGGCTGGATGCCCTCAGGCCCTCATTGACCAGTAGAGAAGCGGAAGTTTTGTTAAATATTGCAGCACCTACCAGCACTCCAGCATCTTGTTCGCCATACCAGCCACATGTATCTTCACCAGAGTCCGGATCATATCAAAACGAGACGGCAAGCACGATTATTGATACTTGCAATCTGATCAGCGAACCAAACAGAAGATCCCATAACCGTAACTCACAACACCTCCCCTCACCACCGAGATCAGATGCCTTAGTGCAGTGCCCATCGGAGTCCGTTGATTTCTCTTGGGGCGGCCCAGGGCGCAGGGACATTCGCCGCTGCTCATCTACTGAGCCCCCAATATTAGCCGCTGATTCAGGTCCCAATGAAATCTTTCAGGAGACAAACACAACTCGGCGTCACATGGACAGATTGTCCAGCATGGGCATTCACCGAAGACTTATAGAACATTGGGTCCTTCATCTGAGCGACGCCCTGTCACCAATTCCTGGCTCAATAAATCCGTTGAAACGCATCTTCGTCCCCATTGCTTATGAGGGTGCTATGTCTCCGGCGTCGACATCGACTGGATCGGTGGCTTTATTCTACCTCGTGTGCTCGGCTTCCGCTTTCCACATATCAGCTCACATGGAAGATGATATGGAAAAGTCCGAGTTCATGAAATTAGCACTTAGTCACCAAAATGAAGGGCTTCGCCACCTCCAACATAGTTTGTTGGTAGACGATCCGAGTCAAACAGAGCCTGTCTTGGCATCACTACTCATGTGTCTGACGTATGAACCAGCTACCGTCGAAAGAAACTTTTGGCTCGTTCACCTACAGGGGGTGTCCCGGTGGCTTCAAATAACCAAAATCCATGATTGGGCACATGGCGAGTCTGCTGCCATTCTCTATCAAATGCTTGTCGGCACGGCGGTATTTTTACGTTCACAACTTCTATCGGAGAAAATCTCACAGGATGAAAACTTCCATTTTGATATCACAGCGTTGTCAGGACCCTATCATCTTCTACACATCTTCGGGCTTCCGAAAAGGTCACTAGAGATGATCAATAAAATGATCTCAATGGTTGTCAGCTTTCGTCACCAGTCCCCCAACGACGGCCGAGGCGTCCCGCTGCTGAGTCCCGACCTGGACCGAGTGGAGATGGAGCTGTACTTATCTATGCCTCCGGATGTCCACACCCCAAGAGCAACCCCCGAGCAGAACACTATGATTCATCATTACTCACAGATATTCTATTATGGTTCAATCATCTACTGTAAACGATGTTTGAGGGGTTTGCCTCTGAAAAATGTTCAGTCCTTAGTAAAGGAGGCTTTTCATCACATCGAGGCCCTGGCAAAGTTCACTGGCCATCCCTTTTCTCCAGTCTTGTGGCCCATTGCAATCGTGTTCTTCGAAACACAAGATGCCCATCTACGCACGAGAGCAATAGCCTGGCTTGATTTCATCATGGAACACTCCACTATCTCCTTGTGGCAAAAGGCTAAACCCCTTATTATTTCCCTATGGGAACAAAGAAAGGTTATCGGCCAGGAAGAAATGCAATGGGACATTTTTTTGAGTGACCCATCCACTCCCAGTATCATGCTGGTCTGACATCCCATTGCTTGTGGTGGATGCGAACCAACATGAAACGAGGGGACTCGTAGACAACGGATAATGCATTAACAACTTATCTAATTTCGTGCTTACGAGGCTGTATAAGCTTGTATCTCTTACCGGTGCAGCATAATTTCCACGTCGTGGTCGTTTTCGTAAGGGGTTCCATCGCAATAACCGCTACTTCGGGACTGATGCATCATTTACGGTCACCATTATCCTTCCTAGCATCGTTTCTCGCCTTGAGTACTATAACATCACGGCACAATGCCGAAGGAGAGCTAGAATATGAACCGAACCAGATATATCAAATTTTCTATGAGTAGTGACTTTTAAGCCTTTTTTTCCCAACATCGACAAGAGCGCTGACTAAATTTCACAGTTTGCACGTCGGCTGGTGTCGTCGGTCCTCTTCTGGTCTACACTTTTTTTCGACGGCATGAAGAGCGGAATGTCTAGAATCAAGTGGGGCATCCAGGCTCTGTGATTTCTCTGGGCTCTGATTAAGCAGATGTACACGGCGGCTGTTGTAGATGAACGAGATTGTGGCAGGCCTGAGAGCAGACGTGGTACTGACATAGTGTTAGAAGAAGGCAGATCTACGGGTAGCAGTCAGTTTTCGTCGGACACGTACGTAGCAACAGGGCGTTAGCAGCTAATCCAGTGATTTGTTTTTAGCCTACGTTGTTTCTCTTTCAAGGTTAAATAATAGAAACCTACGCAGTTTCTTTATGGACGGTTATAATTTTTAATTTTTAAGTATGATTATATTTTACTGAACTCCTCTCAATAACAATGGATAGTTTCAAAGTACATTAAAAAGATAAGCATCGTCATTTACCGTTAAATTCAATAGATCCTACGATGCCTCACTTGGTCTCTGATGGTAGACTAGCGAAGCTAATTTGCGCGAATTGCTATCCCGACAGCCCTTTGTAGAAAATATGAGTGCCCGAAAGCTGCGCATTGCCAAAGAACTTTCTAATGTCTTGAATCAAGAGATCGGGTGCGTCTGTGGCTGCAAAATGTCCGCCCCGCTCATGTTTCGCAAAATAAACCACGTTTCCGGTCCTCTTAGCCCATTCTAGGGGCGTGCGGTACCATATATCTCGCGGGAATTGAGAAAGAGCAATCGGCTGAGATATGTATGGCATCGTGTTGATGCCCCGGACAGAAATGACGCCATCCTGTTCATCGGTTAATGATTAGCGGGCGTACCATCCAGCGCAAGTAGAATGCGCATGGCGTCATTCTATGCTCTTTGATACCGAAACTCACCTTCTGTCCGTGCTTATAAATACTAAGTGCTGCATACGGTCCGTTAATCCAGTGCATCATCGTCCAAGTTATCAATCGCTCAGTTGTGAAAATTTCGGGGTCTTCGAAACTTGAGACATCGTATATCCACATGGCTAAGCCAACAGGGCTATCCGTAAGCCCAATAGATAGCTTCAAGGGGCGAGTCTGGTGGATTATACCGTATGACCAGAACTCGTTGCTGAATTTTCCGAGCTTCTCAATGATGTATTTCTCATCTTCGGTCGCCTCGCCGGCGTCGTACCGCGCCAAGTCAGATGGAGATGGCGGAGATATCCAGAAATTCGAGTGTCCTGAGACGACGGCGTCTGGAAAGTCAAGGGCCGCAAAGTGGCCGATAAAATCGCCTGCGTCGCCGCCTTGATACACGTATCGGGAATAGCCGAGCTTCTGCATGAGAGCGTGGAAGGCGTGCGCTGCTGCCCGATAGCCCATCCCTGGGTGGCGAGGAGAGGGTGAAAACCCGTAGCCTGGAATCGATGGCGCGACAAGGTGGAAAGCGGGCAGATTGTTGTTGGTTGGATTGGTGAGAGGCCCCAAGAGGTTCTCGACCTCGAGGAATGAGCCGGGCCAGCCGTGGATGAATAACAGCGGGATTGCATCTGCGCGTGGAGAACGGTGGTGAACAAAGTGCAACGGCAAAGGATGTGGAAAGTCAGGGGTGAGTGTTTGCACTATAGTGGTATATTGCTCGAAGGTCTCGTTGATCTGAGCCTCCACCTTGCGCCAATCGTACTCGTTAGACCAGTATTTCGCAACTTCTTCGACCACGCGTCGAGGTGGACCGTCTGCAAAGTCAGGCTGGTCAATATCATCGACGAAACGTGTCAGCGAAGCCTTCAGCTTTGAAGCAGCCAAGAATTCTTCGTGGACGTTTACGTGAAACTCTTTCACATCTTCGCTGAAGCTTGCCTCGAAGTTGAGCTTCAGGTCTGTATCAGTAAGCCTGACTAGGGAAGGTAAAGCTTGACTCGTATTCATGTTTGGTGGTCTTTGGCAATACAGCTGGACATTGTGGTTTCCCTTGGGTCACATTTCAGTCTATTTATAAGACGATTGGACTGACGCCAGCAAGATTGATCACGTGGCCGCTAAGGTATCAATTATTAAGCAAGACATCCCGATCCTACCAACAGCCACGGCCTCTGGGGAAGAATTGGGTAGCTGGATCTATCCGTAGGAATCCCCAGATCGAGACCAGAGTAGGAAAGCGCGAAGAAGCTGCCAGATTCAACGGATTCAACGGATTCACAGCACTGGTATTTCAATATCAGAGAGTCTGAATACGGAGTCGTATTGCCTGAAAATACTGCCAACGTGGACGAACGTGGTATTATGGTTGGATTCGGTAAGCATTTCGGTGTGTTCTATGTTGATCTGGGCTGATCTGGCATAGGACTGGACCCACTAGTATTGGGTTCAGCTGCCACCAAGAACGCCTATTTGAAGTCGCCACAAGGCCGTAGCCCAAATGGGTGGATCGACAACGATATTGCGGTACGGTGGCTAGTAGACGTGTATCTGCCCCAGACCACACCCAAGGATCCATCAGATTCCAGGCTGATTATCCTTGATAGCCACAGCAGTCACTAGTCTGTAAGTAGATTCTGAATATTGTGTGTGATAAAACTAGCCTCCTCGTTAGGTGAGTCCATGGTTTCATGCTTCAGGAACCACGTATATTTATGCATCCTGCCAGCACACAGGTCCCATGGATTACAGCCACTTGAAAACAGACTATTCAGTGTGCCGGAGCGTGCCTACTACAAAGAGCTATTAAAGATTGACCCACTTATACAATGCTGTCCCAATCGATAAAATCAGCTTCCTACGCTGTTATCTTGCAGCCAAGCAAACTGTTACTGAGAACCATATAAGGTCAGCGGGAGGCATACAGGCAACTGGCCAACATCATGCCGCAAAGCGCTTACCCATCCTGAAATTCAGCTGGATCGGGCCAAAACTCCAGATCGGAGAAACGCTGAATCTGATGTGGATAAAACACCAACTACAGGCCGCCGGATTGAGAATCTGGCTGCTGATAAAAGCCCCAGTACACGCCAATTATTGTGTAAGGTTGCCAGAGCATTCAAATGGCAAACAGTCCGTCTAGTGCTGCAAGCTCACGAGGTTGAACCGCTTCAAGCCAGGATTCAACACGCACAGCCTAAAACGCGCAAGGTCCCCAATCCAAACCAGCATTTCATTCAAATTAGTGAAATCTTATCTGCCGGTGTGAATATCACGGCTATTCAGCTAATTGACGCAGAAGGTCAACCGATGGTTGAGGAGGAGGTTGATAAAGAAGTGGATGAAATTGAGTAAATACCACTACAATAGTATCCCGATCGGGCCGCGTGGCTCGGCCCCTTGCTAAATATAGCGGTTGATAACTAAAACCATTCCAGACTCCAAGGAAACCTCTATCTATTGGTAAGTATAGCTTTTGACTAACTCAAGAATTGATGGAGTTGTGGTACACTGAATCTGGGGAGTTCTTGGTGTGGTATAGAGCTTATTGCTGTGCCGAGTGGTGGATGGGCCACAGCATAGCCACATTCAAAGCTCGGCCATATCAATGTGCATCACCGCTTCTGATTGTTCCTACCTGTCTCAATTCCGTTGCAACATCTAGCAGTGCAATACTTCCGCGGCAATGTATGAGCCATTAGTCGCGACAGATGCACTCCGATTCTTGTTCTTGAGCCAGGAGCAAAAGGTGAAGATTTGAGGTGTCGTATGTTTACCACAACGCACTCGGCTCGCCCATCCTACGAAGCTCTCAGCTATGCGTGGGGTAACTAAGAGGATTTGTGTGAGTGTTACATTAACAATAATAATATCACCATTCGCCGCAACTTGTGGGATGCCCTTCAAGCTTTGAGCCGTTACTGCCAACGGATTCTGTGGATTGATGCCATCTGTATTGACCAGTCCAATTTATTTGAGCGTAATCCCCAGGTCGCTCAAATGCACGCCATATACAGCTATGCGGAAGCAGTCCTGATATGGCTCGACAGAGCGTCGAAGACGAGTCCGCTGGCGATGGATTGGATTGAGCAATCAGCCTCACGCTATCGGAGTTCCGTGGGGGTCCTTGGACGCTTGACTGGTTCAACTCCTCTACAAGTCCTTGATGATCAAATCACCAGGTGGAGTGCACTTCGCCAGCTCTGTGGACGACCCTATTGGCATAAGGTTTGGATTGTTCAAGAGGCTGTGCTTGGTGAGAAGATCTGCATTCATTGCGGAGAAAATAAGGCCAGATGGGAAGGGTTTGTGAACTTGCTAAACGAATACGAACGAATTTTAAAGCTCAGGGTTTCACGGTACCAAGAGGAGGCTTCGCGTGACCGATGTTGGATGAGTATATGCGACAGCTTAGTTTAAACGCGCTATGGCGACTTCAGAGGGAAAATCTATCTAGGAATATTCACCGTTGCGCGTACTAAGGCGACAGGACCTACACAATGAACACCAAGCCAATAGGCGGTAAGAGATTCCCCGAGAAGTTCCGTGGGTGTAGACCGTAGCGAGATCAACACCGCCACTACACCAACGGTGGTGACGATGCCCAGTGTGATAATCACGGCGATCTTTACGGGCGACGTCGTGGCGAGCACGCACCTCTTTAGGATCGGCAGCGGTATCCCCCGGCACCGCCTGTGTCGGCAGGACCACCGCGTCTGGACATTGCATAGGCGACAGGGATGTATAACGTGCATATCCGAAAGAGGGGGCAGGTGCGACCAGTTTCATGCCAAATTCGTCACGCATAGCGGAGGGGATTGTAAGAGCGGGGCGGGTACCTGAGGACGGAGAAAGAAGACGGATCGGCTGTCAAGCGATCGATTGGATAGGTCTCAGGTCTGGGACGTTGAGACCGGGATCGGGGCCACCGCGTGAAACACAGATGGGTGCCAAAGATACAGATATCAGCCGGGAGCTGCAAATAGGAGAATGCACACGTCTCCAGTTTTTCCCTCCAAACGAGACGATTATCACGAACTCTTTTCATACCATCACACAGCAAAAATTCAAGTTTGGTACATCAAGTTTAGCTTAGCTTTGGCGTATCTACATGAACTCGAAATTTAGAGAATTTTTCGATATTTCTTTTCTTTGTTATCGTATGATTAAGTTTGACCTTGGAAGCATCTATAGGTGGAGCGGTGGTGCATTCGCCGGCTTGCAGCTCCTTGAGTATACTCCGGCACCGCAAGATTGGCGATTGGGATGCTCATAGGGACAGGGAATGCATTTGCGATTGCCTAGGAGCTCTGGGACGGCACATCCCAGAGTCCGGTGACTGTTGCATTGCTTTTCCTTGCGGCATAGCTCCGATGATGTTCTAAACGTACTAGGCACTAGAAGAGGGTTGCGTATGGAAGTACAGAACTTAGGTCGTGGAACGACCACACAACATTTCAGGCATCACCGGACCTGGTCTAGTTGTCATGCATTGACGGGTCAGGCTGTTTGCTTTTTGCTCAGTATGACTTGGATGGCCCACCTTCTGTTTGGTCGAAGATACTCGTCTCCAAAAATAGGATCGGTCGGTTGCATGAACATATTCCATCTTTCCTAGTGGTCAAAAACAGCAATGCTGGTTCACTAAACCTTTCTGGGTACCTGAGTTTGAGGAACTTTCCTCTCAACCGTTACTAGTCTTGCTAGTTCTCAAGCACACTATGGGACCTCCGTCCAGGGGTGCTTTCATCCCCGTGGGGCGGTTGCAACTCCGGCTTGTTCAAACCTCCTCGGGGTCCTTCAAGATACTAGTTAGCACTTTCATTACACCTTCTGACTCGGAAAGACCCATGCAACTGGGACAATTGATCGCCTGCACCTGGAACAGAAGTTTATTCCTACCCACATGCTCATTCGGCGTCACCTCCAGCGAGGGTGCAGCTCAGAAACACGACAAACCAGGTCAAAGAAGCTGGTTCTCGACAGATTTGGAAGACTGCGATCAGTTGTGAGGTTGACATAGGCATCTACCGCTCAGATTGAAGATGGTCGGAAACACGCGGGTTGTCTGCGTTGGACGCAGAGTCGCGATCGTGCAGATAGCTGTTGAACAGGCGATGCGCAGATTGTAGAACACGCTCAATCCAGCAAACCGCCTTCGATGGGTGAGAGCTCGTACGGTGGGCTAGGTGGCTGGATGCAACCACTTTGGAAAGGATCGAGATAGCTGGGATGAATCTATCCGGTCCAGACCGAGTAAGCAAAAAGATAAGCACGGATATGACCATTGTCGGTAAGCCGTACAGGTAGGTCTCTCACCGTTTACCAATTGGCGATCGTGTAATCCATCGCATCGGCTACTTATCTGTACGGATCAGTACGGGGTGCCACGTTAAGCCATCCAATCCCATCGTTGCTGGATGACCTGTCTGATCGTATACCCAGCTCTCTCGCTCTCAAGCGATCAGCCGGGATCAAACGCAGCGGATAAAGGCTGGGAGAAGCCGAGGCCAGAAACGAAGCGCGCGGTTCGCCAAGAACAGGTGTGATTACGGGTTAACTCGAGTTGGTCTGGACCCCATGCTGATGCCCGAGGTTACGGTTGAGCTAGCTCTGGCCGCCTAGGGCTTTCCCCGCAACCGGATCGCTGGACCTCTTATTATGATTAGTGGACAGCACCAGAACCGACCGAGCTGATCCTTTGAAACCGAGTTGGCACGCAAGAAGGTTGACGAGCAGACCATACTTAACATTGTAGTGGCTAGTATGGCCGAGCGAAATTGTGCGCCAGGACGCATGCCGCGATAGATAAGCTTCAATAAGCTTCCTTGACAATTCTTACTCACCCTCCTTCCTCTTCGACGATAGCTGAAGGGGCACTAATAAAACGAGTTTCCAGTCTCGGCCAATCCCTCCGGTGCCAAGCGCCTTGGCCACATGTTCGAGAAGCACCCTCGCGGCACAGAAAGCAAGCCCGCAAATCACACGACCCTGACGGCCTATTTCAATAAAGCATATCGCATCGACTGCGGTTGCGCGGTTGAAGGCCAGACGCCACCGGCCTTGACCCGCACTTGGCTAATGCTTGCTGATGCTTGCTGATGCTTGCTGACGGCTTGGCCACAGCGAAATGTGAGCCAATATTCTAGCCCGGTCGCACGATTCCCTACGTAGAGTGGTACCATACATTTCGTGCGAGTTGTCTCGTGTAGCAACCCCCATAAACCCTGAGCCCTCCTCCGGGGGCCGGGGCAAACCTGCCAACCTCAGCCCCTCAGCTGCGCTTTACCTTTCCCAGTGGGCAGCCAAGCCGCCAGTGGCGAAGAGGCTAATCTGACCGTTGCCGACACGCGATCAAATGGCTCCTGTAGGTTAGCAGTAACGGGCCTTTGCGCCTTTACGCCTTTGCCTGTGCCTGTTGAAGAAGCTAAATTGTCCAGACGCATCTAATCAAACGGTTGTTATTGGTATGGTGAAATATGCTTAAAATCTTACCACTCAATGGCTATAGAGCCGACAGACCGAGAAAGGACAAGAACTACGCAAGGTGTGCGCAATACTAGATAGAGTTGATGAAGCTCTGCAGGTTTGTGGTAATTCACTGTCTGCGACTGCTAGAGGCTAACTACAGCGCGAATCCGCACGAGACCCCCCGAGGGGGAGGAGACCCGACCTACCTGAAGGGCTTCGAGGGCCTGCCCCCCTGGAGATAGCGGCGAGATCTTGGCATCCGGGCTAGCTCTTGAAGGGGTTATGTCGTTTTCGAGACCCTGCACGAAATACAGCCAATCTACAAGTCACCCTTGCAGCCACTCTGTCGGTTAGAGCTGATTGGAGCTGAACCAGAGAAAAACCACCCAAAAGTGAATGGTTGCATTCATGCACTGCGAATCGCGATTGTGTTGGATCTGGTATAACTACCATGGACACCCTCGGGCCTTGAGTGCACTGATCCTTCCCTGCCTTGCCTTCTTTTTCTCTTGTCAACCTTGCGCCTCGTCGTAAGTTCAATCGGGTCGTAGCCAATTGATCGGCCATCACGATTGAGATCAAGATCAAGATCAGGATCAAGAACAAGCAAGATGGGTTTCTCATTTCGCAAGTCCAAGGGCGCTAGCGCAACTGAAGTCCAGACGACTGGCTTCGAAGCCCACCCCACCGACTCCAACGACCTCGGCGACGATGTCGCTCATGATGTCGCCAACGCCAACGTGCACCTCAAGCGCGTCAAGGAACAGCACAAATGGGATCCCTTCATGGACTACGACAAGATCGACGCCGTCGACGCTGCCCTTGCCAGTGGCGACGCCGAGAAGGGAGCTGCAGTCGAAGTGACCCTCCTCCAGGAAGACTCCCCCTACATGGAAGTGCGCGCTGCGGTAAGTGCATCCGACTGTCTTTTTTTTCTTTTTTCTTTACTTTTTTCTCCCGCCGCGGTAGTGCTGAGTCATCTTAGGTCGCACCCACTGACAACCCGGACGACTACGTCGATACTGTTCGTGCCTGGACTATTGGTTTCATCGTCTGCACCGTCGTTGGCGCCATGAACGTCCTGCTCTATGAGCACTACCTCCAAGTCGCCATCACCAGCCCTGTCGTCCAGTTGATCTCGTACCCCATGGGTGCTGGCTGGGCGAAGTTCGTCCCCGACGTCGGCTTTACGCTCTTTGGTCGCTCAATCCGCCTCAACCCGGGCCCCTTCAACAAGAAGGAGCACACCATCGTCACCATGATGGCAGCCGCCGGTACCACCATCAGTTACGCCATTTCGATCCTGATCGCACAGCAAATCTTCTACGGTCAGGTATGGGGCTGGGGTTTCCAGATCCTGCTGATCATGTCCACCCAGGCCATGGGATTTGGTATTGCCGGAATTCTGCGCCGCTTCTTGATCTGGCCCGCCGCCATGGTGTGGCCTGCCACCCTTATCACTACCTCGGTCATGGACAGTAAGCCCCTCTTGCTCCTTTTCCTACTCCCCACCATGGCACGACGCAGTCTACTGACCCCCCTTGGTTGATAGGTCTGCATAGTCACGGCAGGGCAGACCCTGCTGCCACCAATGGCTGGAAGATTGGTCGTTACCATTTCTTCCTCGTCGTGGCCGGGGCTACCTTCTTCTGGCAATGGATTCCCAATGTCATCGCGCCATTTGTTTCCAACCTCGGCCAATTCCCCACGTGGATTGCCCCGAACAACGTGGTGGTCAACCAGGTGAGTGCCTATTCTACATTCAAGCCTGCTGCATGTCGCTAATCTTTCTTCAAGGTCTTTGGCGGTACAAATGGCCTAGGCTTCATCCCCGGCACCCTAGATTGGAGCGGTGTCTCGGGTTTCTTCATGAACCCTCTGCAATTCCCCTCGTTCGCCATCTGGAACTCGCTGTTCGGCGCCGTGCTTATTCTCGTCTGTGGCTACATCACTGCGTTTGCCGGTGCGGACTTCTACAAGTATCTCCCGTTGAGTGCCAACAAGAACTTCGACCACTTCGCCAAGCCATACAACACCTCGAGGATCCTGAACGAAGACCTGACCCTGAACATCGAGGCATATGAGGCCTACTCTCCTCTGCTGATCGGTCCAGTCTTCACCATGGCTTACGCCCTCGGATTTGCTGCTCTCATGTCGACCGTGTGCCACGTCGGTCTCTTTTACGGCAAGGATATCTACAGGCGTACCAAGAACGCAAGGTACGAGGAGCCGGATATCCACTTGAAGCTGATGAGAAAGTACCCCGAGGCCCCCGAATGGTGGTTTTTGAGCGTCTTTGTCATCTTCTTTGTTTTCGCAATGGTTGCCTCTCAGGTCTGGGATACCAAGCTTACTTGGTGGGGATTCATCCTCTGCATTCTGATCGGAGTGGCCCTCACACTACCGGTCGGAATCATCCAAGCCATCACCAGTCAGCAGACCGGTCTGAACATCATCACCGAGTTCATCGTTGGTTATATGTTGCCCGGCAGGCCTATCGCTATGATGTTGTTCAAGAGCTGGGGCTACATGCTCATGTCAAACAGTCTCACTTTCGTTCAGGATATGAAGGTCGGCCACTACGTAAGCACCTACCCCGCCCTTTTCATATCCTCTTGCCCCCTTTGTCCTGTCTCGATGTGAGGATGAGTCCCTCACTCAGCTTGGCGTGCCTTTTACTACTCACATAGCCCATGACACCCCCAGCCCGGGCCTGTATGAAAGTGTCAATGCTAACCCCCGCCCGCAGATGAAAGTGCCTCCCCGCTCCATGTTCCGTGCACAGCTCTTCGCTGTCGTCTGGTTGTCTCTCGTCCAGATCGCTACCTTCAACTTCCTCGTCGGTAACATCCCTGAGTTCTGCTCCGAGGACCAGCCCCAGGGCTTCACGTGTCCTGGTGCCACGACGTTCTACAACGCCAGTGTCATCTGGGGAGTCGTTGGCCCCAAGAGAATGTTCGGCCCCGGCGCCCTGTTCTCGTGGATTAACTACTTCTGGCTGATCGGAGCTGCTTGCACAACCATCCATTACTTTGTCGCCAGGAGATATCCTCGTAGCATCGCTGTAAGTTCATGAGTTCAAAAAGCCGTATGTCAGTGGGTGTATTGAAAAGCTAACACCTGTCAAGCGGTACGTTTACTTCCCCGCCATCTTCAGCATTGGTGGTATGATTCCTCCCGCCACACTCTGGAACCTGACCAACTGGCTCCTTGTCGGCGCCATATTCAACATCTGGATCATGAAGAAGTACAAGGGCTGGTGGTCTCAGTACACTTACGTCATGGCTGGTGCGCTCGATGTAGGCAACGCAATCTGCATTGTCCTCTTCGCATTGGGTCTCGGTCTTTCTGCCAGTTCCTTCCCTGAATGGTGGGGAACAACCATCTCCAGCTCGACTTCTGACGCCATGAGGACGGCCCGTACCAAGTTTTTGCCTGCTGATGGTGTAAGCTTCATGGGTCCACCTGCGGGCAGCTGGTAAATTGTTCTTTGTCGTCAGGACATAGTGTTATAGTAATTACGAGGACAAAGCCAGAACGAAGATAACCCCGCTGTAGACTTGGCTTTTGTATTTTGAGATAGTACATCTTCTTTGAGACATCTACAGGACGATCAATATATATACCCATCTCCTTCTACCTTACATTTTCCATGTTGCAGTGGCCACACCCTCCGCTGCATTGAGAGCAAAAGTCCTTTCTTTTTCCTTTTCTTTTTACTAAACTACAGATTGTCAAACCCGAATCACACGCCATGCCGGTTTTTCATGAAGACGTTTTGTTCCTCCGGTGGCTCTCCCACGTCGAGCACGACTCTGCACACCTGGGAGAGCACGATGGTGCGCACGCGGCGCTGTCAGTTTCGAGCGCCGCTCTACCCCGTGGAAAGGAGCACGTCGGCGATGACGGCACCGACAGCGACAACGATGACGACGACGAGAGGATCCGCGGCCTCTTGCGCAGTATAGAGGCACAGGCCCAGAGACTGATCAGCGCCACCAATATTGCCCTCGGGACGGCTGATACCATGCGAGGTCTAGAGCAGAAGCTCGTGGTGATGGACGCGGAATTGGCCGCCTGCCACATTTCTCCGGATCCATGGGACGTGTCCGGTGATTCGAAACCGGAGGCGCCGAGCATCCCTGAAGGTGAAGAAGAAAAAGCCTGGAGCAGCGCAGAAGAAGAAGTTCTGAGTAGCACAGAAGAAGATGCCCAGAGTTCGTCCTCCTGGCCCGATGACTGGGATGGGGAATCAACCGTCTCGTACGCGTCGCTGGTGAATCATTATGTTGAGCTCAGGATCGAGGCCCTCGTCTGCCTCAGGCAGCAGGAGGACCGCCTCGAGTCTCTATACTCCGTCGGCTTAGGGCGCCGCCTCGACACGGCCGGTGCGGGCGCCCGCGCCCACGAGGCGCGGCTGGCGCAGCTCGACGACAGCATGGCAGAGCTGGACAGGCTCAAGGAGTACCACTACCGCGCGCTCAGGGAGTGCGAGCGGGCCGGCTGCTGGATGACGAGGGATGTATATGTCGAATTCAACGAGGAGGACGTCCTTGCTCTGCACGATGCGATCCGCGATCTTGATCGTGAGATCGAGGCCTTCACATGGGAGCGTGGACTCCCCGCATGGGAAATCTGGGCCGATGGCGACGACGACTGCTTGGAGCGGCTCTTTTGCTGATTCCCTTCTGTGTTGCTGTCTCGGATCGTCCTCGGGAGACGCTGGCCGCCTCGGGCTGAATAGAGTTTTCCCTCTTGCCTTGGGCGATCTTTCTCGTCTGGAAGGTTATATATCTCTTTATTTAACGGATTGAATGTCATTATATTCTTGATTCCTAATACAAACTGTAAGATGCAATGCGAACCGCCTTTGGCATTACTTTTATCCTAATACCATCCCAAGCAGCTCTCCTACTATTCAAATTCTCCTTCTAAACTCATGAAACCCAGGCACCGCCAGCATTGGCGATACAGTCTTCCGCGATACTCGCAGCATCATTGGACACCTTTTTAACATCAACGTCGCAGGCGTCACCAACCTCGACATACTTTCTCGACGTAACCCTCCCACTCGGTGGCGCTGCTGTCACTCTGAGCGAGCATCGTGACGGCCTTACATGGGCCTATGTGACGGTAATGCGAGTTGACGGGGTGAGGTTTGAAAAGTTCATTAACTTTGAGTGTCTTGCTTGCTCCTCGAGTTAGATTGTGTCAGGGATTATGTTAATGTTTGCTTTTTTGTTTGCTTCGTCGCTTGTTTGTATTGTTTCACGTCGGGCGAAGGCTGTGTAACAGTCGACGCAACCTCCTTATAGGTGTGTGTGGGATGTGGGAAGCTACGTCTTTCAAACGTGACACCAATTTTTGCCTGAAAAGCTTGCCATTCCAACTTGTGTGGTCACTAAATTTTGATCCTCCAGATCTAGGGCCTACGCCTTTCATGTTACCTCAGGTTTGGTTCTTCGGGTAGTTGGTAACAGGGCTTCCTGGTAGGTCCTCCTGGTGGGTCCTCAGAGGTAATATACCTATCGTGTCCTTGCAATTATAACCTGGGTGATGATGATGATGATGATGAGGAGGAGGAGGAGGAGGAGGAGGAGGAGGAGGAGGAGGAGGAGGAGGAATGGAACATAAACAAAACAATATGTTTCTTAGCCTTACACAAAGAAAATCACCTCATGATCATCCATGGTAACGAGATTCCGACACCGACAACCGCGGCCCCGATATTCAGAATTATCATGACTGATGCTACCGGCGCATGTCGGGATCTATAGGCGATACGCTTTGTCGAAGTTTGTGGCGTTTGATGTGAAGTATTATAGTTACAGTAAGCATTGACTATAATGGGCATCCACACGACCCAAATAGATAGCAGCGGAGTAAACTGTCCCTATGAAAACCTAGACGACAACTTAGTCACAGTACGATCAACTCTATTGTAGACGGTGAAGTTATCTGACCCATCGGCCAGGTGCTATGCTCAGGTTGAGTGTATCGGTACCGCTCCTGGGAGGCAAGAGGTCGTAGTGTTCCAATCCGCCTTCTGCTAGACGGAGAAAGCTGAGATAGAACGAGGAAGATCGACAGATCATGCACTTTGATTCGGAGGTGGTCTTTGGAAACTTGGTCGTTACTTTTCTTTTATTTCAACCTTCACAATGGCGTTTCGCTTGGCGATTCGCAGTCAAATGTGGCGGCCTTGATTTCCTGTCCGTCCTCTGCGATTGAGACACATTCAACTAAGGTAAACCTTCATTCCCTTTACTATCTCATTGGAACTTACATTTCAGACTTTCCCACCGGGCCATGGTCGTCGAAAGTCCGGCCTTGACCTACCGCTGGAAACAGAACTCAGGTACAGCTCTTGATTAAAGTTGGTTAATGGTGGATATCGTCTTTTCCACAGATCCATGAACGTTATATAAGCAGTGGCGCCTGCGCATACTAAACCGTGGTAAATGGCATGTCTACAGATTCACACATAGCCAGTTCCAGTAAAGGGGACGCAACGTGTCATACTTTATCACACAGTCACAAATACAACCTCTTGACAAATGTCAATGTCGCTTCGTGCCTGCTTGCTGTGTGGCCTGATCAAAGATTCCCTAAGTATTGCTGTGCGTTTATATATTCCAAGGATCTAGAGCATAGTGCAAAACATTTGATTGATTTGTTGGGTTGTACTCCGCATCCAGCAAATTCGCATTTCTGGTCGATCAGAGAAAGCTGAGACTAATTTTCGTATTATTATCAAAGGAGACTTATGAGACTGGCTGAAAAAGTCCGTATGGCAAGGAGAGCAATGGCTATGGTATTAATAGCCATTCTACCGGCATCTTACGCCTGTGCTTGTCTCGAATCACAGCTACAACTGCAAACACGAGCAAATCCGAGGAACTTGGCAAGACCAGCTCAAAAGAGTAAAATAATCATCACGATGAGGTCATCTCCCATCCTCGCCTCCACCATCGCGGCCGTCATATCCCTCGCCGGCGCTGCCCTGGGTTTGGAGACCTCGTACAAAGAACCAAATCTAAGGACGACCAACTTTACGATCTGGTACCGCCACTACATTTCGCCGTATGTCGGGTACACACTGCCGAAGTATTTCGACGTCCACCTGCTGCCGACCTCCCAGCCTTCCGACTGCTACCATTTCTACTTTACCGGCATGTTCCTCGACGAGAGGAGCGACGTGAGCCGCGACAAGGAAGGCGTGCGGATCGTCGGCAGTGACTGGACGCAGCCGGACATCCTCGAGTTCAACGTGCAGGGGGCAAAGTATCGCGGCGAGCACGTCGATAGAAGTGACAAGTACTTCGGCCATCACAGTATGTATACCTGTCCCAGATCCCAAACTGTCGAGCATGCCTGTCCGTCGCATCTCTTATGCTTTTGACTTTGTGTGTGTGTCTTGCCGCTGATGATTAGCTAGCTATCTACAAGGATCGCAACAATGACATTTACGACAGGGACAACCGTAAGAAGGGCAACTGCGTATATGCTATCAGTGATGTCCCCACAGTTCACTGTCCATCCACATATTACAACGATGAATTCTACCCGGAGACGAGATTGCAAGCGATATTCAACTGCACCAAATACTCACCACACGATGAACCCTAGAAGGATTTATAGAGTTTACTTAGGCCACGGAAATGGAGACCACGGAAGTTGGGACCGCGGAAGTTGAGACCACAGAAGTCGAAAGTATAAAACCCACCCGGTTGAGCTGCGTGCCGCACAAGTCAGCAAAGTATCATATAGAATCTCAAGAAGCTCAGATTGTTGGACCGCTTATGCCATTGTGAATTCCGAGTTAACATTGAGAAAGCCCGTTTGTTGTCGTCCTTCATGCATATACAAGCTGAACTGCGCAGAACGTCAGGTTGCTTTCAGCATTGGAACCTCCACCTGTTATGAGAACCACTTGTACAGGCAACGCCAACTTCCAACTCCAAGCGAAAGGATTGATTGGCAATGTTACGAGCTGGTTGCTTGATGTTAAATTTAATGCCTGAATCGACGTCAGTCGTCTAACTTCGGCCTACTATAGTTGAAGGCGAGTTTTTCTTCCAATCGCTCAGCCATGATGCGCAGCAAAGAGCTGCACAAACACCAAGGAATAGAAAATGAAAAGAAGAAAACACAACTCGTAAGCACGACCTAATCCAGTTCAATTGAGTTTATGCTTTCAATCTGCCGTACGTCCTTTGAACGGGATTCGAAGATGTTACCCGCGACGACAGCCAATTAAATCTCACAAGAACATCAAACTTCGTTCTTTACCACCCCTTCTTTTGCTCCTTGACCCTCGCTGTCTAGAGCTCCACATTATCGGCTGCCTGTCTAGCTGATTGATTATTTGCCAACAGAAGCGATCAATGGCCATGTGGAACAATCAACATATCCCACGTACACAACAAGTAGAATTACATGTATGTATATACATGTATGTATATTGCCCTCCCTTCTACTGTCACACTCTCCGAAAAGCGGCTGCGGACATCTCCCCCACGAGCTCCTATCGGAGAGGGACGTAGATCGACCTATTTGAATAGCAGAGGAATGAAAAACGTCGGCCTGAAGAATATAGAATCCCGAGATAAAATTCTCACTGAGATTATTCAAGGGATTTTGTATGGATAAAAAGAATAGCTTTGCGTCTTGCGCTCTTTGGCGGTGAAATGCTGGTCTTTCACTGCCCCACGAAGTCTGCGGTGTGGCCGCCATCAACCAACTTACCACTCCATCGCTCCAACACTGAACCTTTACTGCAGCCAAATCTCACACCATTCTGACATTTGCGTGCCCTTACTTCTGTCGAGTTCTCTTCGGCACCCGCATCACTTCATTATGTGCCTGAAGTCTAAGACTCTCCCTGGGCACTTTCCACATTTTGAGACCAGCAACAAGCATCTTTCTCACTGCTCTCCACCGCCCTCAAGTGCAATGGTTACTCATTACAGCCTCGACAACGCAATCAGCTCCTTCTTCGAATCAATGACCAGCGCAACAAGGCAGCAATGTGATGATTTCGCACTAGGTCATACGGGTGGGCAACCCAGTCCTGTACAGATACAGGGAACATTCAGCTACACCGTGGCCGTGGGGGCTACCAAAATCCTGCAGTTTCGAGTCCTTGATCCCAGCTTGGACATGCATGTCATGAGTCTGGCCAAGGCAGTTCATCCGCAATTCGTGGCCAGCTGCAAGTATCATGGAACTATCGGCCGATCCCGGCCTGTCCATATTTACGAGATGGAGAATCTTCCTGGGGCAGCTTATATCATAGCGCGCAGCATCTCCACCATACAATCCGCCGACGCCGTGTCCCCGGCAGCGCAACACTGTGAAAGACCTAGCGAAGTGCGTGTATACCATACGATGATGTCTACGTTTCAAGCAGGAGCTGATCATGCGTGCAGTTTCTTCGCCCAATCGTGGAATAGCAGGCGACGATTAGATTTAGACAACATGGCTACTCTACAGGCGGAGTTTGAGTCCAAGTGTGACGTTCTTACCCGATCACTGCCGCCTCGATTTACGTCGAACCTACACGGGGTTCGCCAAAGTCCACCGTCACTCTTCTCCGAGACGTTTCCTTTCGTTCTTAACCATGGGGATCTATGTGAGATGAACATCCTGATAGGCCGTGAAACGGGAAATATCACGGGGATCGTCGACTGGGCCGAGGCAAGGATCCTTCCGTTCGGCTTTGCCCTGTGGGGCCTTGAGAATATTCTTGGCTGCATGGATTCTACGGGATGGCATTACTACGATAACCGCCGTGAACTTGAGGACCGTCTCTGGCGGGCTTTTCGGACCGGGCTCACAATGCGTCGGAGGGCGACATGCAGCTCATCCGAAGTGCGAGGATGGCGGGCTTGTTCTGGCGGTATGGGTTTGTAGTGGAGGGCAAAATTCTGAAAGGTGTGACGGACGTGAGAGATCAATCGTCTCTCGCGTATCTCGATGCGTTCTGCACAACTGATATGTAAGCACCTACAACTCGAACCAGTCCATGCTACGGGGGGACACTGCGCAGTTAATGGCTGTCCGTACCCTCGTTCGAATTGGCGCGAATTGTTTGAACAGGCCGCTCAGTAATGGAGCCTGACAGGGTTTCATGAGTATCGGGGACCACCACAATCGAACCTCCTAGACGGTCTCGGTACTGCTATAATCATTGAGTGCAGTGACCAGTCAAAGATTTATCAAAAGCTGAAGGTCACTGGCGGAAGGAGAGATGTATATACCAAGTGTAAATGGTCAATGGCGGAAGTGAAGATGAACATAGCGATTGGCCTGTATATCTTTGAGCTGCTGACAGCATTCCCATCGTTGCCCCAGCTCGTTGATATCTCTCCTTCATGCCCTTATAGCCCCGGCGCCCCTACAGTAAATCAAGGCGCCCGATTACCAGGTATTCGACCAGCTTGATTGGGAGTTGGGACGGGTATTACCACATCACATCACGATTCGGTGGAAACCAGTGTAACCTGGATCATCTGGTGTGGCAACGAATATATACCCTGAGATTACCATCCTTCTATTGATGGTAGGCCCACTGTTTTTGAATGTCACATCTGGAGAATAGAATAGACCGCAATCCACTTCGCTGTCTCCAGTCTCCACAGTAGTCATCACAGCATTACCATTCGGCTCAATTTCGGCTTTACCCTGCTCGAAGATCCTTCCGCTCGGAGTGGTCGCCCCATCCATCAGGAGTCCGCTAATCCTTGGCGATCCTCTTCACTCAGCGAAGTACCGAAGCGTTTTGCTGCGCCGCTTGTACCGGATGCCTGCCAGGCTGCTAGGCAGGCCTGGCAGGAGCCTCTCCATTCACTGAAATGATGTTCGCCTTGAATCCTTCTTGCCATGTAAACTCAAGGTTCTCATCGCTATTTCACGACTCAAACCACACAACACCACCATGCTTACTGTTGCTGCGCGGCTCTTCGCGACTACTCTCCTGCTAGTTGGTGTTGTGTCTGGTAGCTACAGCCAATCAGGGGGCGTTGTTTCGCTTCCGTTCACGGTCCGGTATGCCACAAATCCTGGGCTGGAAGCGCGCGATACAGCCACTGACGTGGACCTGGAAAACTCGTGGGTGGGATATGGCGAGCTTTTGGTGAACGTTTCGGTCGGAACTCCAGCGCAGCCCGTCACCGTGAAAATCGACACGGCTACGGCGGACTCATGGTTTTTCGGCCCGGGATCCTGTCGCCGGAGCCGTGTCACCTGTCTGGGCGGTGAGTTCGATGCGAGCGCATCCTCTACCCTCACCGCGCTCGATTACCCCCGCTTCCACATCGAATATGTGAGCCCTTCAGACACTGAGGTCAACGGTACCTACTTCCGTGATACATTACGTATCGGCGATGACTTGACCGTGGACAACATCACCATGATAGAAGCTACCCAGACTCAAGCGCTGTCCAGGGCAATCATGGGAATCGGCTTCAGCAATGACTCAAAGCTGGCCCAAGCCGGCCAGTGGTACCCCACCGTAATCGACGAGATGTTATCGCAAGGGAAGATCGGTAGGCGCGCATACGGTCTCTATATGGACAGTAAGGACGCCGAGACGGGTGAGATATTGTTTGGCGGTTACGACAGGGCAAAGTTCGACGGCAACCTCACAACACTACCAATCATCCCTGGCAATGATGACTTTGTGGTCAACCTGCATTCCATCAGCATGACTAACAGCTCGGGCACTTTTCCGCTTAGTGCGAGCGGCGAGAGTGGAGATGAATCTAGAGAATTCCCAACGTCGGCGCTCATCGATACCGGTGCGGCTTTAATGAAGCTTCCAACCGATACGTACAATGCCCTCATTGACAGCCTGGGAAGTGCCATTGACGGCTCGGGGTACGTGGACTGCGACTTTGGCCAAACAATATCACTCAACTATGTCTTTGGCAACAGTACCATCAACACCGAGATCCAGATTCCTCTTTCCGACCTAGCCGTGCCCTACATGTATACGAATGGAGAATATAAGCAGGATTCCGAGGGAAGGTCTCTGTGTATACTGGGTGTTCGTGAGAGCACAAAGACCTCGAAACACTCTACGGGCGATACATTCTTGAGATCGGCGTACGTGGTTTTCGATCTCGACCAACGGGAGGTGAGCATAGCAAAATTGAAGCACGATGCGTCCGGATCATCAGACATTGTGGTACTTGGTGCAGACGGGCAAAGTACCCAAAGCGTAACTACAAGTACTCCCACGCCTACCAGCACAGGCGTAGCGTCGGGCATAGGCGGTGCATCTCAGACCGAGTCAACCGGAGCTGCGCAGACCTCTGCAAATGCTGCACCCTTTTTACAGCCTGTGCCTCTCGCGATAAGCACAGCGCTCATCATGGCGTGGCTGAGCATCTGTATCTAAAACAGACACCTTTGACCCCACAAGCAGCGCCGACAAATCCAGCTATAGAGTCGGAAAGGATGGAAGTGCTACGGAAGACCAGTAATGTGGATAAGCCCTCATGCCTCTCGGGGGTCCTACTGCACTTGTGCCTGTGCAGGGAGTCATCACAGCAATGGCGTAAACAATCTTAATTTTGCCTACCAGATAACTTCTCTGTGCTCTTACCTCAATAATCAATGCACATAACTAGAGCCAATTTTACTATAGATGAAAGCGCAGCATATTAGTCATTAGTTTACCAAGTCCCTTCCCGTATACACCATATGGTTCAGAGATAAGAATACCCTGCCAATGGAAGCAATTTCGTATGATTTCGTAGGTATAGTGAAGAATCAAGCCGTTCTTTCGGTCAATGTTCAAACAGCTGGCTCGTGGCTGGACAATCCAAAGTAGCACAATTTAGCAGCGACTCGTCGTCTACCGCTCAAAATATGGAACAGATTCCTCGCACCAACATGGTTTTTCCCGAGCGGCTCTCACAATAGGAGAGTCAAGATTTTCTCGGCTTCTTGGATGCAAAAACGTCTCGTGATCCCTTAGGCGTGTCATATTTGCCAATAACCATGTCAATGCACTCATAGCCAACCACTGTCAGCCCGGTGAACAATAGATTCAAGAGACGACGCATTAACTCACCAGGGGATATGTGGGTGATTGAACCCCATGATTCGAGAGCAGTTGATCTACTTCCGAACCAGTCGTAACCCTGAACGCCTTGGTCTTTGCCTTCGGAGAGAATGCCTTGAAGAGCTCCGTATATTTCCAATCTGGCACATCGTTGTAGCCCGACTCCCAGCCACAAAAGGAGCGCTCAACCGTATAACTTGTGGCTGATCAGCTTTGTTTCCTCGCGATGAGGCGCGTCGTAACGATCCTCGGGGGCTTTTCCACCTACCCTTCGTTGTTCAGGACAAACACGACAGGGGGAACCCCGTGGCGGTTCAAGATGAACGATGAGATCTCCTGGTTTGAGAAATGATGAGAGACGCTGTCCACTATTTTAGCAATGATATAAAAGTTCCACGTGAGGCTGCTTACAGGCCAGAGCCAATCCTGTTCGTTCGTCTTTGGGATGGATTTTAGTGTGTCTAGTGTAGGAATGGGATCGACTTCCAGTTGCGGGAACTGTGCATGCGCCTTCACGGCGTCGATCAATTTTGGGAACAGCTATAATTGTGACCACTAATCAGATACAGGGTGAATTTAGATATTTGTAGATCTTAAAGACGTGCCGAGATATTTCTAGTTTCATATCTTATGTCTCCTACCTGTCTCGATGATTAGTGGTGATGTTTCGGTCGTTGTGCTTTTCCTTGGATGGGGGTGCACGCCGCTAAACCATGAATCCGAGTTGCCGAATCAAACCTAATCACAGTCTACCAAAGCCTGCTCTGCGACAATGCAAAAGTTCCTAGAGGAATAAAGACGTATTTACTTAATCATTCAGCTTACTGATAAACCCGGAATGTCGAATTGGACCGGATCGTGGTCCTCTAGAAGGTGCTCTGCATCTCACTGGTCATTCCCATTAGTGTGGCACTTGTGTAACGTGCCTCAGTATGATATCCATCAATCACGTTCGGTGTTTTCAGCCTCAATCCTAGTTCCGTGTTACAATTAAGGTCGAATCGTAGTGACTGGACGCCGAAGTCGACAGACGGCCAAATGGTAGGGTAA
Organism: Truncatella angustata; assembly: GCF_020726525.1. NCBI lineage: Eukaryota > Fungi > Ascomycota > Sordariomycetes > Amphisphaeriales > Sporocadaceae > Truncatella > Truncatella angustata. The sequence continues at coordinate 7,451,789 of NW_025763382.1, read as the reverse complement.
CGGGAGCTGGCTGAAGTAGATAGACCTTTGCAACACGATCACAGTAGTGCAAGTAATTTAGAGGATCCTATACAGGAGTCACTGGGTTCCCACAGACTGAGGTGTGACTATATATCAATTAAGTGATAGATTAAGTCGTTTTGTGGGTAATCGTTGCCAAGGTCCTGAATAATACTGTTTTGCACAGTCATTCAAGGTTTCAAGAATCGGCAGACAATCGAGATCGTATTACATACTAGCGTAGAGTACCTTGCGATGTAGGAATCCGCTCTTCTGCTCAGGCTATCTGAGATTCTTCAAGTCCTCCTTCAAAAAGGTACACAGCCCATCAATAAATGTCGACTCCGACTCAAGGGGAACCCCCAAGGCTCCAGGCTGCCACACAACCGCAATCACCATGCTACTGCTCTTGACGCTGGCAACGCTGAGTGTGATGGGCGCAGAAGTGGCATTGACAGGCCGTGAGAAGATCATCTTGGTGATGTTACACTGACCGCCGGTTTCCGGATCCTCAGGGACGGTGGCTTCGAATGCCCCAAGGTTACTGAGGTCGTAGGAGCTGTCTCGCTCTTTACCAATTTTTGCCGCAGTCCACTTGCTGATGCTTGGTACGTATCTCAAGAGACCTAGCGGCTGGTCTTTGAGCGTCACGGCGCATTCCGCGAGCTTCTTGGTCAAGGATCGCGCAGGTTCCCAGGCTTTCTCGGACCAGGCAGACTCGCAGGCTTCGTCGCGATCATGGAATTCGTAGCAGGCGTTGACGAAGAAGCCCATCTCATCATTAGATTTACCGACAGCACGTCTCATGTTGACTGCTGTGCCCGAAACGAAGTTTGCGGCGTCGCCAGGCGGAAGCGCTCTGCTCAACGCTCGTACAATAGACTGGTGCATCGTCGCCGTGAATCTGGCCCCATTGTTCCTTGATACCCGCAGCACGTTAGCAACCTCTGCGGCTTGCAACTCAATTAGTAAGGGTCGACTGCGGAAGGACTCTGGTTCGAAAAACATGCTGGCGCCCGTCCATGTGCCGTGATCGATGGCGCTGGTGGTCGCGCGGAGTCCCGTCAGGTCCGCAACAAACTTGGGCAGGAGAACTGCTAAAAGTGGACGGAGAAGAAATCCCCAGGAGATGGGAAGGTTTTTCGCCGTGTCGAAAGGAGCCGGAAAATCGGCGACAGGGGTGGGAAGGGCTGAGCAATCCGCTTCGACTTGGTCAAAGATCCCGGCTCTAAACGTGCTGTGGAATGCATGCCCAATTATGCCATCTCCTAGGGCATGTGAGAAGGAAAAGGCGACGAAGCAGCGCGTTTGCTCTCTGCCTAGCTGTTTTGAAGGTAACAAGGGCAGCACAACGATCCTCCAAGGTGGTGGCAATCCCGGCCAAGGCCGGTCCAGGATGGAGGGAAGCAATCTCTCTATCTTCACCATCTCGTCGCCGCCGCCGCCACCGCCCTCTTCGGGTGCCAACGCGCAGGTATCACTCTCCCCCACGATGGAGATATGGTCTTCCAGGTTTACTGTCGGCACTCGTTCGAAGAACGCGGCATCAGTGTGCATGTCTCGCACGACAACGCTCAACGTCGGATGGTTGTCGATGCATCTCTTGGTGGCGCCATAGAAGGATACGCTCGAGCAGACATCAACGTCCGACCCGGAAAACTCATAGACGGCTCCGATGACGACCGCGTTGTAAAAGCCGCAGTACTCCCGACTGATCGCGCGCTGCTCGTTTGGGCCTGTTGCTTGTCAACTATCGAGGCAAGCTTGCATGAGTGATCACCTACTTGCAAGTCTCATCTTAGCCACTGAGTTCCATATGCCGATCGTGCCAAGACTCAAACGGAACACACAAGATTTCGAAACAACTTGCATTCAAACATTGATCGGGGCATAGAAACACGTAAATAGTTGGACACACCCCATGTTAAGTAAGGATTCATCAGAAGCTGTCCAGAATTTCCACTCGACATGAACCTTCGATACTTCAGCCGTGTTCCAATTGGCCAATCACGTATTAGACCAAGCTGGCTCCAATCCATGTTGGCGACCGGCGACATATTTCTTTTTCTGGTAAAGTGGGCGCTGTGTTAGCTTGTTTTTGGAATCAAACCCACACACAAGTGGGTTCCGATACTTGATTAGGACCATAACTGTAGCGAGACCTGCCTACATAGAGTATGGATTGATCATTGATCGGAAACAACGTGTCGTTTAATGATCGAAAGAGAGCGGTGCGATGTCACCAAAAATACCTTGCGGAGTGAGTGAGACTGGACTATCTCCAAGGACACCTGCATCTTTCAACTCACGAGTGTCGCTGCCTAGTAAAGCGGAGTAATGGTACTTTCGCGCCTTGTAAACTCTGAGATGAATGCTGCTGTCGCCGGGATGTGTTACCGTGTCGAGATGGACACCTATTACCGATGGGCTTATGGGCGACGAGAGATATACACGCACATGGGCCTCTGGCAAGGTACTGTAAACATGCACTTCGTAGGGTAAGAGGCTGACTAAATGCCGACCCCGGCGTGTTTGTACCCGGCGCGTCGCATTCCTCGGCGCTAGCCCGCCTCTCTGAACACCCCTGTCCTGTCAATCATGATTGTGCATAACTCATCGATGACATTGGCCGTGTAACAGCAGCGTATTGCCTCTTTGAGCTTCAGCTTGCGTGTCTCTAGTAAGTGCAACATGCTTGTTGACCATGTCTGATTGCTCTTTGATTGATATCAGCCTGTTGGAGCCTTCACTCGTCACCCCACCTCTTGGACAACAGCCGAAAGCATCCCCAGGAGCTTGTGAGCGATGTCACAAATACAAGGAGAAATGCAACTTCGGGATGGCGCAGAGAACATGCTCCAGGTGCATCGCGTTAGGTGAACAATGCCGCCCGCGGCTAAGGAAACGCATGGGACGCCGGCCTGTGGCCCAGCAGCTCCCCTACGGTGCCACCTCTGTCATGCATCTAGCCTTGGTCAAGGGGGACCACGAGGACACGGTGCATCCTGCCGCTGGAGCCCGGGCTATCTGTAATGGCGTGAAGTATGCCAACCCTGCCAAACGTCTCCGCAGCCGTCCAGGCAGACCAGACCCACAGTTCCCGCGCCCAAATGCTCCGGTCCGTTTCGACCTCTGCAACCCTCCATGCTTCCGCACTCTCCAGCCGCCGATCCGGAGCTCCTGGCAAGTCAGCCAAGTGCTTGAAACCCCGGAAGGCTTTTTCGAGGCTCACCGCACCTTTCTGCTCGGTCCTAGTTTCGTGGGCGAATTCCGGGCCGCGGTGCGACGATTGTTCGCCCGCTCCCCACAGGTCCTTACCGATGCCTATTCCATAGCCCTGAAACTGATGGGTTCCCGCCATGCAGCATCCCCGAACATTGACGATTGTGATTTGGCGATCGGGGCCCACTGCCTCCAGAGATTGACAGACGGCTCTTCGTCCATTACGCACCCGGAGGATGCTGCGGCGATCCTCTTGATGGGGCAGGCCGTGCTCGTCTATAATACCTTGATACCGTCGCCGGCCACGCAGGTCATCACGCGTGGTACGTTGCTAAGCGCCAAGCCATGGTATCCGGCCCTGATGAAGCGGCCCTATCTGAATGCCGTGACTCTGGCGCCCGTCCTCATGGACACGGTCGACTGCCTGATCCGGAGGGAGATACCAGTAATTCGACTCCCAGTCCTGGATGGCTGCGTTGTCGACAGATTCTTAGGCGTATGTTCATCACTGCTTCCGCTTCTCTATGAGCTATGCGAGCGGAGCTACCACGCTAAGATGAACAGCCTCGTGGACCATGTGTCTCCTTGGGATTCTGTCGAGGACAACGTTTACTCCGAGATTGAAGGCAAGATACGTGAATGGACCCCGGAACTGCCCTCGTGCTTCTTCACAAGGTATTCGGCACTGGAGGTCAGTGCCATGCTGGCGCAGGCCCGATCCTATCGCATCGCGGCCGTGCTTGTGATCCACCGCCTGCGCTTCCCGTTAGGTATCGAGGATTTCGTAGCCCAACACCACGCGGACGACATATTGCGGGAGCTTTCCATCCTGAACACATGGCCGCCCGACGCAGCGACGGGGCTCGGCTTAGACTTCCCGCTCTTGGTGGCCACGCTGGAGCTGCCGGGCCCCGGGTCGGATATCTACAGGGCCTTTGAGCCACTTAGGTTTCGACGGCAGCACTCCGATGAGATCTTGGATTTCATCGACTTCGCTACTGCTGCACGAGGGACCGGGTATCAGGGACTATGGTTTGATTTGGTACACAGCCGGTTACATGGAGTTACGGTAACATAAGACAAGAACGCCAGAGCTATTCATTGTGCAATCATTTCGAAGAAAGAATTTAACAGGTCCCTGTACATCTGATTAGCTCGGATATTATAGATGAAGTGAGAAAAAACGCCTTGGTTTTAATTAGGAAATAGTAAATGGCAATTGCTTGGCCTTGGTAACTAAAACTACATTACAGAAGTAAATGATCCAGAAGCTATACATATTGGAAATATAATTGGTTCTTAGGTGCACTATGCCAGAGAGCACGATATCAGTACACGATCTCGTAATGGTGGATCGAATTGCCTCCGGAGGATCTGTCACGGTTTGCGCGTTGCCTTAGACGTGCCACACCAACTGCTGAAGCGTCACATCACTTAAACACGTCGTCGGGATCGCGAATAAGTCGCTATGACGTAGTTCGTTAACTACCCGATGCTATTAGCCACCACCGAATATTAAGCCTTCTGGTATGTAGGTACTGGACAGCTTGTTCTCAGTGCCATATGCATCGGCACCCTTAGCCTGGTCGCCAACGCTGCCTGTGCTTTGCGGGGAATGAATGTCAGATCTTCAGGTCGGAGCGTCTCTCTCCACTCGCTGCCCTCGTCGGGGGATGATTCCATTCCAGCACTTGTGTAGATGGCGGTGAACGCGCCAAGGCCGAGCTTGACACCTTGTTCTTGCAGCGCACTGGAATCAAACAGACCAGCAGGGTTGCCCGTGAGACAAACCGGCTGATTTGATATGAGGTCGACCGGATTCAGCATGAATTCGTCGGGGAAGAGCACCTGTTGGTGCATATAGGCACGGAGGAGCACCGTGTTGACGGCCTCTAGCTCAGACTCGTCGAGTTGGGTATGGAAGACCTCCTCGTCGTGGTCGAGAGGTTCCAGCTGGACACATTGTTCCAAGGCGACGATACCTTTTCTGATTTCCTCACAGTTCCGCCTACAGAGGGTAAGTGTTTTGTTTGACAGCTTATGTGCTCGTTTTGTCCTTTCCAAGTGCCATGGTGGACCCATTCTGTCTGCCATAGCCCCAGTACCACCCATATCAGCCCGTTGCCAATCTGCTGTCGCGCGACGCCTCCGGTGCAGTCGTGGATAAGTCCCCGGACCGTTCTATAACAATCGGGCGACTTCAAGAGACCGAGCTCTTCAAGCCGGTCTTCATTTATCTGGAGAGTTGTGGAGATGTTGGCGCGGATGATCGATGCCATGCGGATCAGGATGCGTTTTGCCTTGACGGTGAGGTCTTGACGGTCCAAGAATATGATCGCGCAGAGGCATGCGAGCTGAAAGCTCCGACCCGGATTAAAGAGCCAACCGTCGTGGAACTTGTTGTCCATGAACATCTGTACAACCCTCCCGAGTGGCGTTCGGGTCCACTGCCGGTTTAGAGCCCTTTTGACGCAGCCAAGAGCCTTCATGCGACGAAACATCTCGTTGAGCCAAAGAGGACAGACTTGAGTCAGATATGGAACTGGGACTAATGTCAGGGGGCAGGAGCTCCAGTGCTGCACAAGCCTGTATGCGAAATACATTAGCTCCCCCTCGACGGGTCTCTTTGGTAGATCTGGTACAGCTACGTGGCTAGAGTCTGGCACAAAGTACTTGATACCTGGGGTGCCAGAGACATCTGCCCAAGCGTCCTCCCACTGAAGCTCTGACTTTGATAGAAGGATCAACGAATCGATGCAGTGCGTGGAGTCTTGGTGGAAGGCCAATGCGACCTTGGCACCGGGGGATGCTATATGTGTAACGCGCGCACTCAGGACAACGGGAAAGGAGTGGTCGACGCAGATGACCTTGGGATAGTGTTCGGCTTGGAGAACCTTGTCCACCTCGTCGGGAGGCGAACACCTATCCAAAGCCATGGGGACCAGGCCACGCATGCCGTTCGGAATTGAGCCATTGGGCCATATAATTCTGGACAAGGGTTCTTGCAACCATCTCGCCACAAACTCTTGGTTCAGGAACACGAGTACGCAGGGAGCTGGTGTCTGCTCTACGGCAGTTCTGGCCACCGCTCCCGCGTCTCTAGACTCAGCCCACCCGCGGAAGTCGGGCTCGAGGGCATCTACCAGGGCCCTCAGGAACTCTTCTGGGGTTTCACCTGGCAGCTCTATCTTAGGTGCAGTATATGCGGGTATATCCGCAATAGCCAGCACGGCAGCCACGGAAAGGAAATGCTCGAAGGTTTCGTAAGTGTCCGTCGCCTCGTGGGATGCTAGGGTGACGATTGTAATATCGGGCGCGGACAGTTGTCGACTGAGATGCTTGTTAAGCGTAGCAAGATATTTGATGAACAGGCCTACCAGGATTTCGCCGCTGGCAGTGGGGACTGTCTCCAAGTCAATGAAGAATACCAACGGGACCGAGGGGAACGTCGTGTTATTGCCCGTCAACGCATCGATAAGGCCCAGCTCAAATTCCTCGTAGTAAGTGAGCTTGAGTGTATTGCTCATGTCATCAGAATCTTGGTGGAATGCAAACTCCTTTTGTTCGCTTCGATAGTCTACCGATTTCTCAAAGACACGCTGCAGCTCTCGCGCTTGATATAAAATACGCTGGACGTATGCACCACGTGCCTGGGGCCAATTGCTCTTGAGCGTTGCCCAGAGCCGCGGGACGAACTGAGTGCTTTTGCATGTGCCAGATGGGGATACAACATGAAGAACGTGAAAGCCATTTTTGGCCTTGTTATCGAACTCGTTCTTGATTTGAGGAACGAGGGATGATGTGAAGTTGGGGGCTGAGAAGATCGATCGCCCTGAGCATGTGCGAACCCGCTTCGGGTGAGGTTGGTCACGACCCGAAACCTGATGCATATCGGGCTCGGGATAAGCGTGGTGATAACCAGAGGTGTGATGGGTACTGGGTTCTGGGTTCGGATTCATTCCGATGGGATTAGGTGATGAGGAGGGACCCCGTGAATGATCGGATGGTCGATGTGATGATGGTTGCATGATTGCAGGCAATTTGTTGTTTGCTGGTGATGAATGTGTTGTGATGTAAAACAAATGGTGTTAAAAGATTGAAAAAAGGAAAAATTGAGCCCTAGAGTTCAAAAGCATCTGGGCTCTAATTTCGCCAGATTCTTGATAGAACCACCAAAAGAACCATAGTATTCCATATCTACACCAGTATAACGTCAAATTCCTATAATTCATAGCTAATAACAATCGAATTAAAGGTCTTCCAAAGTTTGCCCATAGCTAGCTTGACAAACAACCTCACACCAATGCAAAGCTGTCTCATATTTTTCTAACGCCACCACGAACAAAATTACGTCCGATTTCATTATTACTGGCGTTATTGCCTAACATCGCAATGCAACCCAACAGGCATTCCAACAAGCGCCCCGCGGAGTCTTCGTATTCCGCAGGCTCTGCGCAAGCTGGCAAACGCCAACGGACCCAGGACGACCTGGTCAGCAGGTCCCTCCAGGCAACTGACAACGATGACAGCCTAGTTTTCGAGCGCGATCGAAAATGCCAGAGTGCTATCCAGTACGCAGGAGATCCAATCACGATAACGCAAGTGGAAAAGCTGCTAGAATCATATAAAAGCTCAGTCTCCGCCCACAAAGAATGGATGCGAAATAACCGACCTCCTGTCGACCTTGGTCAGCTTTTAAACATGCTTCCTAAGGATCCTACAGAGTTTGGTGAGGAGTATAGCGCCGAGGATGAAGCGAGGCTTCAAGAAGAATGGAAAAATGATCCACTCACACCATACCGACTCGGCCAGAGCTTAGATGCAAAGGTAAGCGTTTTGGACATGTTCCCCGTTCCGCACCCCGTTCTCTTCTGGTTCCTCGTTCTATTCCTCGCTTGTTCCTGGTTCCCCGATCTCGTACCATATTTCCCTCTTCAATCTCGAAAGGCTTGGTAAGCTAACTTGGGGTTTAAAACAGATGACGAATCTGTGGAAGATACCACAACGACTCTGGCCGGGAACCTTCGCCGACAACATCATCAGCGATCGCTACTACCTGGCCTTTGAACCAGAACCGGGGCATAAGATAAAGGTCAACGGCCAAGAAGTGCCTCATCCAAACTGGAGCGGCCAGTTTTGTGATGCGCTGTCGGACCTCCTCGGTCACCCACTCTGGCTGGAAAGTCTTGAAACCCTGACATTAAGCATCCAATATGCCGTCATATGTCGTACCGGGGATCAGCGCAAGGACCAGTGGCCGCAGTGGAATGCCACTGACTCCAAATTCTTGGATACATTCATGTCTGTCACCTCCCAACAGCAGGATGGCAGTCGTTCCATCGTTGATCTCCACGCTGTAACAAGACAGCGAAGTGGTGATGTGCCCTCCGTCATGTCCAGGCTGTTCCTCGAGATCGAGCGTCTTGCATACAAGGGCCAGGTACTCACGGAGGATGAGGCGACCGGCCCATACAAGGTTCGCATTGCTGATCTCAAAAATCTAGCCACTGCCCTCGATAGGGTTAGCAGCCTTGGCTACGCGATATTCCTGCCTGTGCAGTTTCATAGCAGTGTGCTGAAGGGCGTCAGGGGACAGAACGAGACACCAGTGCGCAACGACCTAGCGAGTTGTCGTCGCTCGGTATTGCTGGACATCAAGAGGTCAGAGATCAAAGCCCAGAAATCTGCTGGCTTGTTCGCTGACCCGAGTCCTCTTTCTCGTTCCCAAGTCCCAGCCCTGTCTGCCTCGCAATTACTTTGCCCTCTTCCTCGCGACCAATTGTCAGCCAGCCCTGTTTCAACACAGCAGTTCCCACAGGCGCAGTTCGTAGTACCGCAACACTCCGCAGCACATGTACAAGGAACACCCGGGACAGCAACCGGTCTAGCAGCACATCCGTTCATGACCAAGGCGTCAAAGGTCGGTACAAAGACCAACCCGCCTGTTGGGCTAAGAGTGCAAGGCGAAAATTCATTTTCTGTCCCACAGCCTCCCATATTCAAAGCGTCCATGGCTGCTCAAACAGCACTAGTCCTGGATACTTTCAAACCAGGTGTCGACGAAGATATTGCTGATATGCTTGAAGATCACCTATACCCGGACACGGGTCGTAGTCGCAGGGCGTCGCGTGAGAAAATAGTCTTGTAATACATTAGTACTTTCCTATCCATGACCTTGTCTTACAGATTCGACGTGATACAACGAACTTGCTTGCTCGAGTACTCATCGCAGCGATTGGACAGAATAACCCACTACATGCTACGCACTACAACGCTCCACCATAGCTGCTGCACTTTAATCGACGTACACTCTAGACTCCCTGAATTTGCTTCTCAATCGCTGTCATGTAAGACGCCCGCATAGGATATTTGCGCGCATCCCACCAGAGTACGAATTAACTTTAAAGTTTTTCGTATTTTCTTTTTTTATCCTACACTCTTATCTACGACGCCCAATTGCATTTTTCAACTGCGCGGCCCATTATATATGCGGCCCACTGTATTCTCAATGGCTCTCACACGAAGCTGCAAGACCCACTATAAACACGGCCCACTGTATTCTCAATGGCTTCTAACACACATCTGCAAGACCCACTGTAAACACGGCCCACTGTATTCTCAATGGCTCTCATACACAGCTGCAAGACCCACTATAAACACGGCCCACTGTATTCTCAATGCTCTCACACAAAGCTGCAAGACCCACTGTGAAAACGGCCCACTGAAAACGCGGCCCACTGTATTCTCAATGGCTCTCAACACACATCTGCAAGACCCACTGTAAACACGGCCCACTGTATTCTCAATGGCTCTCACACACAGCTGCAAGACCCACTATAAACACGGCCCACTGTATTCTCAATGGCTCTCACACACAGCTGCGAGACCCACTGTGAACACGGCCCACTGAAAATGCGGCCCACTGTATTCTGAATTGCTCTGCACTAGCGCTTTGCCATATTTTTGATATGATATAACCGGCCTGTTTGATCTTCATGCAACGATGTCCCTTAACTCGTACTACTTATAATTATTTAGACATGGCAGGAAGTCGAATAATGCTTACAAGGAATCATCAGAGAACATCATGGCGGCAGCATTTGCATTCCTGCAACGGAACCTGCCCAGGACAAACACCTACCCCACATGGATAGCCGCTGCCGATAGCAAGATCAAAGAGGTCAAAAAGGCCTTGGACGACAACCAGGAGGATATCAAGGACACAGCGACGAAACTGGCCTACCATGCCGACGATGGCGCCATCACAAACAATGCGTTGGACATCCGGAGCATGAAGACCACGCTCGACGACCTGCAGAAGGACAGGGAAAGATTGAGCCACGACGTCAAGAGCCGCTTCGACGAGCTGAGCTCGGTCATCGACGCCCAGCCCACCTTTCTCCGGGACAGTCTTCAGAGGCTGAAGGCAAGCAAGGTTGCCGAACTCCTACACCACTTCCTGGAGGTCTTCCACACGCTAGACCTGGTCCGAGATCTCTCGGACACGCACAAGCAGGGCTTGTTCCATGTCGAGGTTGAGCTGCTCAAGGGGGAGCGAGACAAGCTGAAGCTGCAGATCGACAACGGCCTGCGACAAGCCTCTCAGGACGTCATGTCGAGAGAGATACACGACGAGCTACTGAGCCGATGCTCAACCCACGAGAGCCATGTCGAGTCCCTCAAGCAGCAGATGCGCGACGACGAATCCGCTCGCGACAAGCGGGAGCAGACGGCCCAAGCTGCCACGCGCAAGCTCAGAGGCCAGCTGGCCCTCTACAAGGAGAAGGCAGACAAGTTCGAGAGGGATCTGAACCAGCAGCGTCAGGACTTCGACGGTGCACTCGACACCAAGGAGCGGATGATCGACGACTTGAGCCACACGTTGGAGGCGATGGGCAAGTCAGACAAGGACAACGAGGAGCTCCACGAACAGACGGTCAGGGAGCTCGTCGAGCAACAGACGAGCTTGACGAGAAAGCTTCAGCGGAGAGACAGGTCCATCCGCTCCCTGAAGGAGACTGCCTCCCGACTGGGCCAGAACTGCGAGGCAGACCTCGCGGCGCTCAGGTCAGATTACGACGCCCTCAAGGAGCAGGCCTCGGCGGCCGAATCCGATATCATGGCGAGGGATGCAGAGCTCGAGCGGTTCCACAGGGACGCGGAGGAGTTCGACAAACAGCGCGAAGAGTCGGAGAAGGCACAATACGAGGCCAGCAGGATGTTGGCAGAGGCGACTGCGCGCGAAAGGGACTGGCTGTCGGAAATCGAACAACTGAACATCCAGCTACAGCACGAGCGAAGAAAGGCCATCGACGCTACGGCGGCCAAGAACGAGGCCGTCGCCGAGTTCAATAACCTCCACACCACCCACCAAGAGTTGAAAAACTCCAGCGCGGTTATCAAGGTGTCCCTGACCATCCTTGAGCGCAGACACGGTGAACTGGCAAGCGAGAGGGACGCTGCTAACCAAGCCCGCATCTGCGGGGAGCTCGATCTCGTCCGGGCTGCTGGCGAGCGTGACATCTCGAGGGCCCAGAGAGACCGACTGCAGACACAGATCGGCAGCGTAAGGAACGAGCTCTCCGAAGTCGAGGGGGCACGGGATGCTCTCGCGAGTGCGAACAAGGCGCTCCAAGTGGACATCAACGCCTTTGAGGAGGAACGAGCCTCGCTCCTCCGCGAGAATGTGAAATCCCGCAGAGAATGCCGCAGCATCTCAGACACATCCTCAGAGCTGGTCCTCAACACTCTGATGCTCAGGTCAAGGTGTAATCTGTTGGGCCGCCACATCCTCGCCGTCAGGAAGCAGCTCGCGGCCGAACGAGCGGCTGCCAGCACGCTCAGGGATGTCTCGGCCCGTCGCTTTGGCATCATCACCGATGTCGAACTCGAACGCGACGAGAAAATCGCCTGCCTCCGGGGCATGACCACCGACCGCGATACGTGGCAGCGACGATGTCACGATCATTTGACCCAACTCATCTATCACGAAGGAGAACATTTGGATCTGTCGGACGAGAACGAGAAGCTTCTGCAAGCGGTTGCAGGGCTCGGGGAGGCCTACGAACATCTCGACCAATCCACCACCGCCCTCCAGCAGGCCAATGCTCATCGCATCTCGGCTCTGCAGATGGGTGTTGATCAGCTCACCATGGACCAACAAACCCAATGCAACCAACGCAATGCGGACCAGGCTAGTATCGCCTCCCTCGAGGACAGAATACGAGGCGGAATAGACACCGCCCGAACCACAGTCGAGGAGCTAAAGAAACAGATGCATGCACAGATAGCCACTAGCCAAGCAGCTATGGAAGGCCTCAAGCAGCGCTTGTGGGAACAGATGAATGCTGACAAAGCAGCACTGGAAGAACTCGAGAAGCGCCTGCATGACCAGACGGCCACTAGCCAAGCGGCAATGGAAGACCTCAAGAAGCGGTCGCAGGAACAGATGACTACTGACCAGGCAGCAATTGGGGCGCTCGAGAAGCGCTTGCAGGGCCTCGACAAACAGATGCAGGGCCAAAAGCTCGCAGAACAAGCCACGATAGACGGTCTGCACCAGAAGATGCAGGATCAAGAATTAGTCAACATAGCCACGGCCCAGAGACTGGAGCAGAAGTGTCGCGAGTCTCGCACGAGCCTCGACGTAGCCAAGGCTGCCATGGCTCGGTACTTATCCGTCACCAGCGACCCGCCGCAGGTCTGTGAAGATCACATATCCTCGAGGTTCTTAGAGTCTATAACAGCCTCGCCATTGATTCAATCGTCGAGAGACGTGCCTCAGGTCTGGGTCGTCGCAGTGCCATGGCTAGCTCCAGCAGAAACGCGCAGATGCGCCACCAGTTCGCAGCCAGGAGCGTTGAACCTACTGACGCAACTGTACCATCGCGTCGCTGCCGGACACCTCGAAGTAAGTACCTTTCATATCCTCGAGCTGGCGATGGCGGAGTGCAACAAGGTTGCGCAGTCCATCTCCGCCGGCGCTCTCTGCCTGATCCTCCAGACCGCGAGAACGCGGTTCCCCACGGAAACTGGCCATCTTCCCCACGAGCTGTTCCTCATCGGCCTCCTGCATCTTGGCCACCTCGTCCAGAAGAACTGGGCACGTTCCTTCCCAGAGGTTGAGAAGTATCAAGAGTTCCTCCGGCACCGCTCGCCGTGGCACCATATCGGCAGCCCCACCGTTGCCGACGACTTGACATCTCTCCAGAAGCTCGTCCGAGACAACGGGCTGATGGACGAAAAAGCCCTGCTCGGCCTGCTCCGAGTGTCGGACGACGTAGTCGCTATCGACCTCGCGCGGCGCACCATCCGCCTCGTAAGCAGGCGGCGCTGCGAGTTCTGGGATGGGACCGGGCGCATAGTTGGGCCAGAGGGCCACGAGAACATCCTGATCCCCATCACGTCCGGAAAGGATCTTCTCTGGTGGATTAAGAACGGCCGCCTGGTAGCATAGCTTCGTATAGTCTAATCCCAGCTCCTGTCTGGGTCCCCCCCCCCCTCGCCACGTCTTTCCTATGCCACCGTGACGCCCTGTGACTAGTCTAGCCCCAGGCAGCCCATTTCTCGACTGTTGTAGCCCATCCCCAAGCCCGACGCCATTCCGCAGCTTCAAGGCTCAATTCGTGCCGCGCGACGGCGCCTCCGCGACATGTCGAGCCGGGGCCCATGCGTCGGACGCACATGCTGGGGCCTCCGGGGCGGGCAACTACGACATCGCGCCTTCCTGCAGGCGTGTCGAAAACACGCATGCGTCACATGGCGTGACGACACCTCGAAGCCCCGACGCTTTTTGGCACATCCGGCCCTGGCCCTGGCAAGAGAAAAAAAAAAAAAAAAAAAAGGCCCTTTGTTATCTTCTCAAACGCGACCATACCGGGGCTGGCAAACATGGCACAGCCGAAGACTATGCCGACACCGCTTGATCCGTCGGAGTTCCCCCTCATGACAGGCGCCCGACTGCAAATGTGGGAGGCCCTCGAGCAGAACGACAACTACTACGAGCTGCTGCTCGCGATCAACCAGCACGCAACTGTCCTGGAGGACAGCTCGAGGTTCATAAGCGGCACCAGGCCCGCCGGTCGCATCATCAGGCGCGACCGAAGCTGCCGTCGTCGCATGGCGATCCTGCTGTGCAGCATCCCCAGGACGCTCGTGGGGAGCGTCATCCGAGGCACGGTCGCCTACGACTTTTTGGCCTCCAACGAGCCATCGCCGGAGCATTATTCCGACACAGGTGCCGGCACATATGTGGCCGGCATCGCCGTCCGAGGTCGCGGTGGGATGTTCCTCAACATCGAGGAGATCGAGAAGATCGTCGAGCTGCTCCTCCGGTACTGCCAGTGCTACGACAGATACAAAGCCCACGGCGGGTCCCCCGTTTCGGCGAGTGACAAGGTCGATCATGCCTGGGCCCGCACGGTCGACCACGCATGGGGCAGAAGACCCAGCAAGGAGCCGGAAAAGACACGCTTCATCAAGTCCGACCATGGCTACAGCTCCACCAAATGCCTCATCAAGAGCTTCAAATCCCGGTGCGACCCGCACCGCAAGGACAAGAGGTCTGCGTATATATACCAGAAGCAGAGCCCCCTGATGGTGGGATGCTCCAACGGCCTCTCCGAGAGGATGCCCGAGCACGACCCGGAGAGCTCCAGTCGTCTGGGCTCCACCACGCCCACATGGGCGCTGCTGCTCTGCCTTATCAAGGTCGGGCTCAACCTCGTCCCAGAGGTCGTCGTGGTCCCCATGATACATATCTGGGAGCCCGACGACCTGCCTGCCTCGGAGGTCTTGGGATCGGCCCTCGCCAGCTCGTACTGCTTCCAGGACGGGTTCAATATCATCGCTGGTGGTGGTCAGCAGTTCACCAAGGACGCAGACGATCCTTGTCTGTCGGCTTCCAAGAAGGAAGTTTGCCACACCAACAGTTTCCTCCTGGACAACTGCGCCGCCGTCGTCCGGGAGCTCAATCGCAGGGCTCAGTACGTCGCCGATGCTCGCACCGTCGCCAAGTTCCCTGAACAGGAAGTCTTCGTCAACCCCATGCACGAGCTATCCCTTGAGGCCCAGAAGCTCAAGCTGGACATGTATAAGCTGTCTGACAAGTGTCGACAGGCGGGCGAGCTCAGATCGGAGCTCGAACGCATCGTCGATCACGAGTATGAGGCGGTGGAGATACTGGGAACCACCAAGAAAGTTCTTGATCTGCTATTGGGCAGAGATGATGAACCCGACGTCGACGACGAAGAGCCGATCGTGGAACAGATAGCAATATGACCTGTTGCCGTCCAATGCGTGTCTTCTTGTGGCCTGGGTTTTCTGGCACGTGTGACGTCTCTTCGCTAGGCCATGTATATGCCCTCGACGCGGTGTTCTTCGACGTGCCTCTCCTACTCTCCGTGCTCGCAGAACATATCATCACCTCCATTGCAACCTCACTGCCACCGCCACACTCCCTATCGTTGTACACCACCAAGTGATCCGCCCCCCCCAAATCCCACATCTTGACCCACCACCACACCTGCGGAGACAAACAACCTCACGCATTTGTGAAGTCTCAAAAAATATCAGACCCCTTCCTCCTCCCTTCACCCGGCGGCAAACGGCGACATTTTCCGAGGATGCCAGTCTCGATAGCATATTTTCCCTTTTTCTTATTCGTCTCGACAGCTTGCCCATCTTCGGCTAGAGCGAGCCCTGATGCGAGGTCCAGGGCTGCAGCGCCCCACATCGAAGTCGGGCCTCGTCGCCATTCAAGTTCCAACGCTCTTTTCGCAGCGACCTCTCGTCCGGCAGCAGCGTAATGGATATGTCTGCGCTTGCCGGTGGAGCTGAAACGTCCACGGGGCCCAGACGGAGGGAACATCAAGACGGCGCGGCATCTCGCCGGCGGTTGTCTTTGCGCAGGCAGCATCCCAGACGTTTCTGATCTGCAGAGCGTCGTCTGTGAGTGTCACCCGAACCGTGGCCCGCGCGTAGATGGCGGACGGCATCCTTCTACCATGACAGACCGGTCCTGCGACGGGCTCATGCCAGCCTCAAGTCGGCAGACTGAAATCATACCAATGCCGCGCGGAGACGACAGCCCGCAGCACAACCAAGGCAGCCGTCTTGAAGTGACAAGAGGTATCCTACGGAACTGATCACACCGCCTGTCTGGCGCTTCCAAAGGCCTCTTCCTCGTCATAAGTAGCTAGTACAATCGCAGGTGACCAAGTAAAGTCTCCCACAGCACCCTTCGGTTTTCCGCGGCTCAATCGAAGCTCGCTCTGAGGGATCGTGCCCACACCGCCGGTGGCCATGGCACCTATGATAGCCTGCTGCAAGGCTTTAGTCATCGTTTCCTTTGGCGCAAAACCTCACCAAGATGACGTGTAAGGTGTTTGGGGCAGCAAATGGCGAAGCCTGGGTACTGTGTGGCCCTGGCTGTATCTGCGCACGTCGACTATGGCCACTCACCGACTGTAGCTACCCGCCGACTCTGTCTGCGGACCCGATATAGCTGCATATCGTGGCCAGTAAGTGCCCAGAAGTGCCCAGAACAAGCTCTCTCGTACAGAGCGCTTCTTCGGAGCTCACTGCCATGTCGCCTTGGTGCAGGGGTGTGTGGCTAGCGTGCGGAGGAGCGTGTGACTCCAGCCAAGTCGACGCATGGATTGCGTCGTAGCGAGAAGACGACCATATAACGCCTGGGGCCGAGGATGAACACTGGTTTCCAAGACGAGAGTGTTAACTTATTGCTACGCAGGGTTAATAACACGTGCAGTTACATCAGGTTACCGGTCCGAGATAGCCTAGCGGTAATACTATACTAATCCAACTGTCCAGCAGAGCGGACATAGACACCTCGGTCGACATGTGTGGCAGACTATCATGGTATCCGTGTCCCGGGGACGATGCCGCAGCCATAGTGGCTATGGACGAGCTGTACGATCTGGATGAGTGAGGGGCGATGCTCCAATTCATTCTCTGTCCCCTCGCTCTTCAGATTACATCATCGCCACACACTTGCATTTGAACAACGATCCATCTATACCGTGTCTCATCACCCACCGTGAGCATCTTCCGCCGTGATCCGCTTCCACGTTCGGCGTGTTCTCATAACCGCCCGAACATGTGAATCTGATGCTCAATCTCGTACCAATACTCAAGGGAACTCGCAACGCCCAACATTGTGTCGTCACGCATCTTTCGGGGGTCTCGCGAGACATCATGCCGGCTCCACACGGCCAGCTAGAACATCCCCGGCATCTATGTATGTGAACAACCCGAGAATCTTCGGTACATCTACGCTCGGTTTTTATTTGCACTGCCGTAGATGGTGTGGTTGGTGTCGAAACTATCCCCATGCGATGTCCGTCTGATTCCAGAGCCTAAGAAGACAGTGCACGTCGGATCATCCACACCGAATGTGCTGTCAAGCTTTTCAGCGCCCGGAAAGTATGACCCTCCAAACCGACTGTCGCCACCCACACCGAGAGAGTAGATATGAATGCTCTCCCAGGCAGACAGCGTTGTAGAAATGAGGTCCTCGGAAAGCTTATCTGTATGGGCTTGTGAAGGCTAAGCTGGGCGATAGAAGTATTGGCGATACGGTCTTCAAGATTGTTGTTTTACCATTTGTCTTATTCCACGTCGAGGCTTGCAGGCAAACGACTGTGTACGAATGGGAGTTCCCGGGGCCATGTTCGCCTTGATCTCCTGTACGAGGCCGCTCCAACACAATTTAGACGAAATGCCATGGATTCTGCATCGACTGCAACTACACGACGGCGTCGATAGGCATTCACACTTGAGCCTGAGATCGTGCACGTTGCGCACGCCTGACACTCGGAACTACAGGAGACGCGCACAAAATCTTTGGCCTCGGGGTTGAGAATACATCGTCTTCGACGAGCGAATGCGTCGCCATTGACAAACAAGACCATGACGGCCAGAATATCCGGGTTTACTTGAAGGAGACACTCGAGACGTGCGTAAGAGGTGGTCGAGCAGGTTCGCAATTTCGGCGGTCCTTATCATCTCGTCACCGTCATTGAAGATTCGTCTACCAGTGAGATGAACGTTCTGGTGCGCGATGCTCCCGGTAAGCTCGGAGCGCCGGCACACCGCGGAGAAGTGACCTTTTCCGTCTTGGCAGGTGGTCGGCAAACAGGACGACACATGCAAGCGTTCCCAGTCAAAAGACAAAGCAAGGAGCACCACGCCAAGAACGAGCCCCGTGGCGGCACCAACGTCCCGGGCGAGAGCACGACCGCTTTTGACAAGAGCATAGCCATCAAGCGACGCAAGAATCGTCGTCCTATACCAATACCTCAGCTCTGATATCATCAGATCTGGAGGGTCGATCCACCATGGGTCGTGCCCAAGACGGGCCCCGTGCCATGCCAGACTTACGGCCTGTGATCAAATCATGGCTTGCGGGCGTCTATGAAATGTTTGAACTGTTCTCATCGAGATCTTAGCGGCATCTTCACCCCTCTTGTGAAGTTGGTCGGAGGATGACACAAAACTGGCTTTGATCTGCTTCGTTGCAAATGGCCAGAATCCAAAAGAGTCGCAAGGGGAGACTCGCCTGTCGACGGTCATACTCGCCTACCCCTGTCGCGAACCGCCAGCAACGACCCGGCAGTCCCTGTGTGGAGTTTTCACGTTACGTTTCTCAGAATATATTGTCCATTGCACGCTCGCGACCAACTTTGAGGAGAATAGCAAGACAATCTCTATCAAACACACTCGTTTCGGCTATGATTCTTGACCCCGAGCTTCGACATCAATGATCAAAGTGAAGCAGTCTTGCCAGTCCGCGTGGTCGCCAGCCTGCGCTGCGCCAGGCCCACTAGGCAGTATCGGCCCCACGGGACGTGCTGCTTACTACATGCTCCTAGACAGGCATCGGATGCCCCAGGTAAGTATCCACCTGGGGCAATCACTTTAGGTGGTCTGTTGGTATACACTCGATCGGCATACCTATCTTTTGATCTCCAACTGTGCTACATGTCCAACAGAGCGTTACGCCACATTGATCGGTGCCGTGTGGCACCTGCGTCAGCACTTGCGTCCTAGCTGGGTCTGTGGCGAGGTCGGCCTGGAGCGTGGCTTGATCACACAGCTCTGCATGGACATTCGATGGGATGCCTAGCATTCGCGGAGAATTCGGCCATAAGTCCAGTTCTGGTGCAAAGCTAGGCGGCTGTGACCATCATTTTGTGTTGGGGGCTGGACTTGTTCTGACTGATATGTCAAGGAATAGGGGTACATCACGCCCCGGTCAGGCGTCGGGGCCCGTCCGTCAACTTCACCCCGAACTCGATCCCGACTTGAACTTTGGAAAGTTACTCCGAGTGAAGCCTGCCAGCTGCCTCTTTTCCGCCCGAGCTCACTGGTGGCAACCGAAGACTAGTGGGGTGTAATATGGTATGGAGGGTCAGAGAGGGGCAACGGGACAGGTACCAGATCGATTGCATGGGTGTTTTTCCGCGACGTAAAGCTCCGAGCCGCTTGTACCTTCCCTTCGGAAGAAATAGTCCCACTGCCTTTCTCGAGGCCTGATACCATAGTAAACTTCGTGTCGAACCTCACAGCACTGCACACTAGGGCCATGTCAACGATGTGCACTAACAACGGGACTTGACCGTCGGAGAGCTGGAGAACTTGTGGTTCGACACGTCCAACCAGCCAGCCACCATACCAAGACGAAGCTCGTCGGCAGTGTTCTGGCAAGCTTGCCGCAAGCGATAGGCCCAAAATTGTGCGGCCTCGGGGGGTTACCGCCTTTGCTGTCATATGTTTCCTTGTGATTGTCGATAAAGGTCAACCTGCCAAAAAACTATACCATGATGTTTGCAGAGATCCGTGGAGTATCTCTCGGTCCAGTGTCGCACCTCTAAATCGCAACCGCTGATAGATACGTGACGCGGATGGCCTATCGAGGGTTTTTATGTTATGGACATCCTCTATCCTTGGTGAAGGCTGCCTGGATGGGCTGTCCTAGATGGGCTAGAAACTGTATTAAAATAATATTCTAACCTATTGTTCTCTTTCCATTGCCGTACTATATTTTTATTTTCTGCTTTTACCGTAACCGGGGGCGCCGTCTTCTTTTATAATAAATTGATCACCACGCTTTAGCTAAGGCTTAACAACGGGGTTAAGTATTTGGTCGATATGAGCTTTTATAGTAATTATTGTTAGCGTCGTGCTAAATCAATTCACTTTTAAAGTTGTATCTTATATCGTATTTTACCCATTAGTGTGCCACACCTATAAATGGGCCACCTGTGGAATGGCTTCTCCATTCAATTCTTTCCGTACAGCGTGGGCGACAAATAGATCTATTCAGCGCTATCGTACGAAGGAGAAGAAGGGATTCTTCCCTTTCGTACGTGGTCTATAGATAAGGGTCTGGGGTTCACCCGTACGGCTGCTGGCTGCCGACAGGCACATCGTGTGGCTGTGGTGGCTTACTGCCAGCACGCCGGTGACTACCTATACTACGTAGTCAACCGTCGTACGAGACCGCGAATAATATATTCCAACACCACCCTTGCTGGAGAGATCGCGTTTTAGTAGGCCTAATACCTTGTAAGTAGTCTGAATTAACCATTAAAATGCTTAAATGCTATATCCTTACATATATTCGATATAATTCAAACCTTGGACATTTTGAGATCTCTGCGTATAGCATATTATCGAATATATCGAACCAGGACCACTGTCTTGTCCCCTTGGTTATAAGCCTCGCGACGAACTCGCTGGTTCACCCGCGGACTGATCACTGAGAAATAGTATTAATCAGCGACAACGAGCCATTCTCGTTGTCTTCCGAATGCACTGCTGCAAAAACCAACAACTTAACTGTGCAAGAAGTGAAAAGCATGACCCAGGAGACTATCTGCAAGTTCCATCCTTTAGACCTTGTAATGATCAGACCGCGAACAACTCCGACAAATGTCGTACGACCCACTCAGCCCCCCCCCCCTTGCTGTAATAGTACAGCCAACACTCACTACTTCAATATACGCAGAATCTTTTTTTAATATTTTCCGACCAGTTTTGGTCTGGATATAAGCCTTCGAAATTCAAAGCTTTTATATGAAGATGGAGGGTGGCCTATTAATGGGTGTGGTCCACTAAGGGGTAAATAACGTTGGCTCCCCAAGCGTGGCATCGGAACTGGTCCTCTATCGTTAGTATAGCACGGCGTTGGTTATAATCAGGCCATTGGCGTTTACCCGGTTTTACGAATAACCTTATGTTTGCCCTCTGGCCCGAAAGACAAGTGAGCTTCGTCGCTAAACCGGATATCTTCCTGATGCTCTGGTTCAGGTCGCCGTTACAAGTCTTTTATAACAGCGCGTATACAGGCTGTAGCGTAAGCTTCATATACACACGCTATACACTTCCTCTAATCTTTGTCGCCTAAAGCTCGTTATACCGTACGCCAAGAACCATTGAAATCAACCCCGGCGGTAGTAGGGAGGTTAATCCACGGGAGCTTCCGGGCTTCGAAACCCGTATCGTAAAGGAGCTTTTCAATTTTATCAACGTCGTCGCTCAAGAGCAGTTTTGGACGGTCACGAGGCTCGCCGACAAAGTTGCCATAGTAAAGAGTCCGTAGGTCATCGTTTAGTATACGGCGGCCACTACATTCCGGAACTCCGTAATATTTAAATAGCCGGCGATTCGAATATTATTTGCCCTCGTCGTCTAAAAACGTTCTAGTAGCCTTGATCGCCGACTTGGTCGGCGTGTTATGATGTTTTCCACTGATATGCTGTTCAATTGGTGCCACAGTAAGTGATGAGTGGTGAGTGGTGAGTGGTGAGTGGTGAGTGGTGAAGGATATGGTGTGGTGTAGTGTGGTGGGGGGGGGGGGGGGGGGGGGTTTCCGCCATGCTTAGTGCACATGCTGCGAAAGCACCCATACAAAGTTTCGTGCGCATACAGTCTCCCTTCTTACCAAACGATGTTTTGTCGCAAACATCGCCAGTGCAAGGTCGGACAGAAGAACGCCCAACTGGCTCATCTGGTTCTCGACTTGTTCCGTTATCATACCGAGGAAGCGTCGTAGCGACCATGGCCGACAGGGCTGCGTGATGATTGACCAGATGGAGATCATGGCAAGGCATCATGTCCGACATGATCACAACAGACGTCGAAGCCAAACGCCGTGATTGCCGACTTGTTTGCGAAAGTTCCTGTTGGCTCGGATTTGAAATGCGGCATGCTCAGCTCGCCTGGCCGCGACTCTGGGGACGGGACGTCGCGCTTCATGCTCTGACAATCGTGGTCTTGGTTGGATCTGTTGGATCGGTCGCCTGAAAGCCAACCATCGAACCTCCAGCTATGGATAGCAACAACAAAGCGGAAGGGGCGTGCCAGCTGACCTGAAGGATGAGCACCATGTCGCGGCGTGTACAGATTAGTCTGCTGGGAATAGCCCTCAAACCAGCGCATGGTGTTGCCAGGACACCCGAAAGAGGGTCGGCGGAGTATCTCGGTATGCATTTAGCATGTCGACGATGATGGGATGTTCTTGCGTTTTCTTTCTCTCCCTTCTTTTTTTTTTTTTTTTGCTGCGCCTCGCGCCATTGTCGTTGCTCCAGCGTTCAACTTGGAGGGCCGCGCATGCGCCGAGAAGCATACCAAGTGGGCAGCGTGGTTCTGGTCGAGGTCAACGAATGTGCGATGCGATCGTCCAACGAGCACTTACAGACCCGTGCTCCTTGTCTCTGTTCTCGGCGGTGCCAACTGCTCTATGCCGCCACGTGTGTCACGGGATGCATTGACGGATTCCTGTTACCCGCGCGTTCGTGGAGAAGGACGCCGAGAGACGGCATGGCTCTTGTCGTGGTCCAACCTAGTCTAGGAGATTGCGATGCGATTCGTCTGACCATTACTTATAGACACATGCTCCTCGCTCCCCGTTCTCGGCAGCCCCCAATTGCCCCCATGATACCACCAGGCCGATCACCAAGTCTTGTGGACGACCAGCCGACCTGCCTACAGAAACGGTTTGCAGCGATCCCAAAGTCCCCAAGAGCCACGAGGTCGACGTCGGTCCGAGGTGAACGGGATCAAGCACGCAAAACATTCGTGCATGACACGTCTAGAACTTGGACGGGCAGAACGGTTGCGGTTCCTTCTAGCCGCTGCGCCGAGTGGTTTATCTACTCATCTGCGACATGCGAAGGTCTGCGCTCTCACTGCGGCGGTGAAATCGTGTCGGTGCAATTGCCTATGATTCGGAAAGCACCCACCCTACCACCCAAAATTGTTAGGGTACTTTTGCGAAAAGCACCCATAGAAGCTTTGTATACCGCACCCACCGACCGTTAGGGTGCTTTTGGAGATCACATACTAATTTAGCACGGGTGCATTCGGAAAAGCACCCGCCAAGGATTTAGTATAGCGCCCACGCCAATTGTATGGGTGCTTTTGGGTTGCCTGTACCCAACCAAGACTGCCTCGAAAATGCTTCGGGAAGACAACCGCGAAGTGTGCGCCACCAATGAATGCAGTCCGGTACTGGATGGCAGGCTGAGAGCCGCGCAGGGGAGCCAACAGCATGTAGCGATGAGTTTTGCATCGGTCGTTTCCAGGCGGCGGGACTGGCTCTGAGCGACTCACCCCCCACGGCGCCTTGACCACGGTGTTCCCAGGACATGGCGCGAGACAAGATATGGCGACCATGGTTCTCAACACTTCAACGCCTCCAGGAAGCAGACTTGGCAATCGGACTCTCGATTCAGGAATCTTGGTTCATATCGTTCTCCATGCGTGCATCGGCGCTGACATGCCGCAATGCCGAATTGGGTGCTCCGCAACAAGTGCAGCGTAGTCCCCTTGCTGGGATTCCTCACCAAATCCCAAAAGCACCCATGCTACCGGCCAAATTTGGTTGGGTGCTTTTCGCAAAAGCACCCAACGCATGTTGTGTGGAGCACCTACTTAACATGGGGGTGCTTTTGAACCGCCATAGTAAATTGTGTGGGTGCTTTTGGTCTGGCACCTGTATAAAACTTGTATGCGGGGTAGTAGGCAAAGCACCCATACTGAACCTAGGCACGCACATACTTCAAATGGTACATCTACGTCGGGTTCGATTGAAGCACGCACCTGAACCTCCCGTGGCGAGTAGATTCGTAATGAGAGTCGAATGCGCCGTCCCACGAACTCATCCCAACGTAGGGGTTTTGGTGCGTCGAGCTGGACGGGGGTGAAGGCTCGGCCATGGTGCGAGCATGTTTGCCAGTCAAGTATGGGTGCGATCATTCTGCAATGTAGAGATTCTCAAGGCGAATTGAACGCACTATCCTACAAGTCGTTGCGACACATCGGATTACTGGCGCATCGAGCTGGACAAGCGGCATGCAGGGCGAATGGCTCGCAAGTATGTATGACGGGGTTGGCCGACCGCACGCCGGACAGGTTGACGTTGCGCGAGATGGTGACGCTACTACGAGAACTTGCGAGACGATTCACATCTGCCATTCTGCAGTGACTTCGGTGTTGATGCATCAGACATCTGACATCCTAAGTCTTGTGGTGCAGTAGCACTCAGTCAAAAGCACCTCCAAAAGAGACCAACACGAGGAGGCGCTCAGCAGTGAGCAAGGTCGAGCTGAAGAAGGAAAGCTCAATATGCTAGACTAGGCCAAAAAGCGCACGATGCGATGCGGCATTCGTGGCTTTTGCACCAATCCGCCAGTACGGGAAAAGCACCCTCGATCTGGTGGGTGCTTTTCGCATGCTGGAGAGTTGGCTGTGGAAACAACCCTCACAAAGACGAGAGACACCAACCAAAACTGGCAATGAGCAGCGCATCGTCGAGTAAATTCTGTATCAGCCATGTCAATTGGTATATATATCGAGACGGCCCATCAACTGTACAATAATTTTCTTGCTCAGATGTAGGTTGTCATGATGCATGCGAGTTTACATGCCAGGCTGGCCAGTTTGTATGGGTGCTTTTCCTATATTGTCGCGTTGGTGTAAATGCACCCTCGTGAAGAGGACATTGCAAACAGAACCAGCAACGAGCAGCGCATTACAGAGAGAATCTCCTGTAGTTGAGCTGAGCAGTCAGTCTCGAGACGGCGCATCAGTTAAATAGTACTTTTCTTGCCCAAATGTAAGCTGCAATGATACATGCGAGTTTACATGCCAGGCCGGCCACTTTGTATGGGTGCTTTTGCCGCCAATCCTGTTGTATGGAAAAAAAAAAAAAAAAAAAAAAAAAACCACACCCGCCAAAACGCGATGGTGCTTTTCATAGGACACAACGACCAAAACCGGTAACCAACAGCGCATCAAACGGAGGATCTCGTACAGGTTCAGTCGAATGGTAGTTATCAATACGGTGCGTTGATCAGACCTCATTGTGGACGTTTAAATGCAGGCGCGAAGGATGCATTGACGGTTCCTATACCATGCCGGCCAGTTTGTGTGGGTTCTTTTACGGCATTCCGCCAATATGGGAAAAGCACCCATATAGATGCGAGGGTGGCTTTGCAGCTGCCTGGTCAGTATGGGGGAGTGATGTGTACAAAACTATTGTGCAACGTCTGGATCGGAGCATGTAAATCGCAGGCAATGCACTTGCGCCTCCGTGCGCGGGATGAGAAAAGTGGCATTGCGCCTGTTTTTCTTGTCTCCCAGGACAAAATTGATGTCGTCGTGAGTCTGGAGAGTGCGCGCAACGGTGCGGTGCGCGCCGGCCTCAAGTGTGGCTTCAAGGGATCGTCCACTAAGGTCCAGCGCTGCAGCACAGCTCGCGGCGGTCGCATTTCGTGACAACCGATTCGATCTTTCTGAAAACGACTGCAACCTTCGTTTCCGGTCTGTTTCCACCATGAACAACCATGGATCACTTTGATTTCGCAATCTGCGGCGTGGTTGTGGTCGCGTCGATGTCGGGACCATAGATCGAGATGATCCAGCACCTCGAGCGCCGGTCAGTGTATGCCGCTTGCTTGCCACGGTCGCGTTTCCGCAAGAGAGATAGGACTTTCAAATTTCTTGGAAGGAATGGGTGCTCTGGGTCCTGTTCTGTCGATCACGTATTTGGAGATATACATCCAGCTCCCGCGTAGGGGGGGCTGCGCAGGATGACAACCCAGAGTCAGCGCCGAGTCACCAACGCCGCTATGAATTGCCAGACCATGGTTGCCGCCAGTCACGACCGTCACGTCCACGGACACACGCTTCCAATCGGATGAACGCACGGCTGATGTGCTGGAAGGACC
The DNA here is from genome assembly GCF_020726525.1 of Truncatella angustata. NCBI lineage: Eukaryota > Fungi > Ascomycota > Sordariomycetes > Amphisphaeriales > Sporocadaceae > Truncatella > Truncatella angustata. Next base: position 7,425,315 of record NW_025763382.1, on the reverse strand, counting down.
AACAGGAGCAATGATAATCCATCTTTCATGCGACATAAATGTTCAGGGCCGCAGGTTACGCTTGTGCTGGTCACTTGTAGTGCCATGCCTCTCATGCCAGTGACGGTCCATCCGCAGCATGCAGGCTGCAAATCTCGATCGGTCGACGCGGTCGCATCTGATCATGCAAGACGGGAACAATCCGAACAAAACTGCTCCAACTGATTTCTCGACGGGAGACATGCAAGATACAACCGCGTAATGTAAGATTTGAGCGTTGCGTTGAGCTCCAGCTTTGATGCGTGCAATGTGCCCTTCGAGCCCTTGAGCCCCTGAGCCCTTTGAGCTCTGAACTCCTGAGCGAGGCCATCGGCTAGGACGTAGATGGCACACCAAAATGCCTGCAACTTCGCTGAGCCAGATGAACAATACCCATTTAGATAAGTTGGATGCCTCTATCGAATCAAGAAATTTGGTGAGATCGACACCGTTCGAGCGCAAAAGTTAAAAAACCCCATGTTGCGATGAGCCGTCGCTACGGCTTGGCGGTTATACTCATAAAGCACCCATGTTAACTACGCGCCACATTTGTATGGGTGCTGTTCCCAAAGGCACCCTACCAAATAGGCGGGGCCTCAAAAGCACCCACACTAGCCGCAAAATTTGTATGGGTGCTTTTCCCGAAAGCACCCTACCAAATAGGCGTGGCCTCAAAAGCACCCACACTAGCCGCAAAATTTGTATGGGTGCTTTTCCCGAAAGCACCCTACCAAATAGGCGGGGCCTCAAAAGCACCCACACTAGCCGCAAAATTTGTATGGGTGCTTTTCCCGAAAGCACCCTACCAAATAGGCGTGGCCTCAAAAGCACCCACACTAGCCGCAAAATTTGTATGGGTGCTTTTCCCGAAAGCACCCTACCAAATAGGCGGGGCCTCAAAAGCACCCACCAAAAAAACACTTTTATAGTATAAGTGCATTTACTTCCTAATGTTCTTGGTCTGTCACGTCACACTTCAGATCGGTTGAGAAGACCTACGGAGTTGCTGCGCAGTGCTTGGAACTTGCGTCAATCGAATTCTGTATCTAAGGCCTTACTATCATCCCGTCATGTAAATGCCATTCTGCTAGGAGTTTGCGAGCTGTTGGCCCAGGAGATTGAGTCGGTGAATGTGTGAGGTCTGCGAGTCTGCCAATGTGCGAATGTGCAAACAAATCTGTAAGTCTGTGAATGTCCGAGTCTGCGAAACTACGAATCTGCATGCGAGTCTATTCATATGCAAGCTGGTAAGGCTACGAATATAAAAGTCTGCGAACCCGCGAGCCTGTGAGTCTATGAATCCGCGAACGCGCATTTGAGAGTCTGTGGATCCGTTAGTATAAGTCTGCGAGCCTGCGAACATGTTGGGCGCATGAAGCTAAGACTGCACCATTCTCCTACGATATACACGATACACTTCCCATCCCACCATGTGACTTCAGTCTTGCCGGTCCAACATGACTGAGTGCACGACCCCCATAAATCTATTTCATCATTTGATCTCGCCCATGGTGTAGCGAGTTTCGTCGTGTTCTCATGTTTGGTCCCTGCCTTGCGTCACCTCGCACCGCCTTGCTTGTCTGGGGGGGGGGGTGGACGGCTCCCGGGGTGCGCAGTGATACAAGCCAAGCGCCAGTTGTCTACACGAGTACACCGTACCATGAAGGGAGGCATGAATATGCATCCTGACAAGTTCAGCGTCGAATCTGGCCAGACTGTCGAGCCCCGAGCCCAGTTGAGAGTTGCGACCGCGGGCGATTGGCCAAGAGTCAGATGCCACACTTCCACCTTCAAACCTGAGGACACATGCCACGGCGATGGCCTTCATGTTGGTACTGAACTCCAGCGGCAGTTGGCCCATCTGGTGCGTGTCGGCTCCACCAGCGTCGGCCGACACGAGCTTCCCTGTCGCTGCCGTCCGCCAAGTGTCAAAGAGAGACTCGGCGATGCTTCTTTGTTCTCGGCCTGCCCCTATTCTCCCCGCGAGGGACACCGGAAAGATTGCGGAGACAAGAGCGACAGGAACCAGCGCGAGGACGTGTACGAGACACGAAAGAACGTCCCCCCCTTCGGCGGTGCATTTCGTCGACGCAGCATGAGCAGCTTCAGCCGCGACCTGCACGTCGACTGAGTCACCGCCACCGCCTAGAAACGAACGTGACCACTCTCCCACGAGCGGTTTCAACATCGCAAGAGGATGGCGAGCGCCCGGTTCCGCTCTGCCGTGCATCAGCTCGCCACAGTTGCATCCATACCCACCGTCATTCGTCTGACGAGTACAACCAGCTCCCAATGCCTCTGTAGAACATAGCATTATCGCAGAGATGAAATACAGGCCTGATGCATGTCAGACTCTCTAGAGGCTTGGAGATGCAATTTGTGTCACGACAAGTCTGGTGAGTGTTTTGCCGCAAACGCATCCTGCAAATTTACCATGGTAGTGTAGGTGCTTTCCCAAAAGCACCAGCACTGCCGCTGAATTTGTATGGGTGCTTTTGGCGCAAAGCACCCGCACTACCGCTGAATTTGTATGGGTGCTTTTGGCGCAAAGCACCCGTACAGTCCATGTGGTGATGCAGGTGCTTTCCCAAAAGCACCAGCACTGCCGCTGAATTTGTATGGGTGCTTTGCGCCAAAAGCACCCGTACTGCCGCTGAATTTGTATAGGGGCTTTGCGCCAAAAGCACCCGCACTGCCGCTGAATTTGTATAGGGGCTTTGCGCCAAAAGCACCCGTACTGCCGCTGAATTTGTATGGGTGCTTTGCGCCAAAAGCACCCGTACAGTCCATGTGGTGATGCAAAGCACCCGCATAGTCTATGTGGTGATGCAGGTGCTTTTCAAAAAGCACCCGCACTACCGCTGAATTTGTATGGGTGCTTTTGGCGCAAAGCACCCGTACAGTCCATGTGGTGATGCAGGTGCTTTTCAAAAAGCACCCGCACTACCGCTGAATTTGTATGGGTGCTTTGCGCCAAAAGCACCCGTACAGTCCATGTGGTGATGCAGGTGCTTTCCCAAAAGCACCCGTACTGCCGCTGAATTTGTATAGGGGCTTTGCGCCAAAAGCACCCGCACTGCCGCTGAATTTGTATGGGTGCTTTTGGCGCAAAGCACCCGCACTACCGCTGAATTTGTATGGGTGCTTTTGGCGCAAAGCACCCGTACAGTCCATGTGGTGATGCAGGTGCTTTTCAAAAAGCACCCGCACTACCGCTGAATTTGTATAGGGGCTTTGCGCCAAAAGCACCCGTACTGCCGCTGAATTTGTATGGGTGCTTTGCGCCAAAAGCACCCGTACAGTCCATGTGGTGATGCAGGTGCTTTTCAAAAAGCACCCGCACTACCGCTGAATTTGTATAGGGGCTTTGCGCCAAAAGCACCCGTACTGCCGCTGAATTTGTATGGGTGCTTTTGGCGCAAAGCACCCGCATAGTCTATGTGGTGATGCAGGTGCTTTTCAAAAAGCACCCGCACTACCGCTAAATTTGTATGGGTGCTTTGCGCTAAAAGCACCCGTACTGCCGCTGAATTTGTATGGGTGCTTTTGGCGCAAAGCACCCGCACAGTCAGTGTCAGGGGTTGAGTAATTTTCACAACAGCCCGTAGTCCAGGTCGCCCGATGCCGTTGGACGCAGCAGTGAGTCTCGTGATCTGTTCGAGGAGACACCAATCTGATGATGAGCCTGTAGCTAACATGGCCAACGCTGGTTGCGTGTCAACCTGAATGAGCTCGCAGCCACCTAAGGTTAGGGGGCGCATCGCACTGCGCAGGCTAGCCTGTCGATGTTGCGCTCATGTTTGCCCACGAGACCGCGAGGGTACATAACGGAAGACGCTTTCAATGCAGAGCACTCGCTATAGGCATCTCGAATTGGCTTACCACATCGATGCGAATTACCTATTCTTGGCCGTCGAGATGCGAGCGGGGTGGCTACACTCGTCCAGGTAACGTCCTGGCCTCCTTTCCAGTCGCTTTGGAGAGTGCATCATCCTGCGCACTCAGCCCGTCGGCTGCGGAACCTGCACGCGGCCCGGATTCCTCACCAGATCCGAAAAGCATCCAAGCTAACAGCACCCACCCCACCGGACTTTTTGTGTGGGTACTTTTCGTCAAAAGCACTCGGCCGACTTGTATGATAGTATGGGTGCTTTTGGGTTTGACACACAGGCTGCATCGTCAAGCGCGACAATTCGCGCGATGAGACGCGTCAAGTCAAGAGGGCCTTAGAAATCAGAGACACGGAGGTCTTTCAACCAACTGCCCGCGACATACTTGTCATCTCTCTGACGTTGCGCTATGGTAGGGCTATACAACGTCTTAGTAGGGCGCTCATAGCAGCAGGCATATCTGTGTGTGGGGGTGCTCTCCACGAAAGCACCCGGCCAATTTAGTATGGCAGTATGGGTGCTTTCCACAGTCCTACTTGGGCCATGTGTGCGCTCGCGAGTAGCAACAACAATCCGTCGCCGCGTGCGTAAATCTTTGTCGAGCCTACTTGTAGTAGCAGAGACATGTGTCTACCGATAGTTACAAAGTGCATCGGCTTGTACAAGGCCTGCCGCTGCGGGCGAGAAGCTGGCCAAAAGCAACCCTACCAGGCTACGGCCCGACCCTCTCGGTCGCGCGCGGCCATTTGCAGCTCGGGATCGTGTCAGATATGCTCTCGAGAGCGTAGCCAATCAATGGGCAGGCCCGCATGCCTATACCGTATCGGCTCTCCTATCAGGTTGTGGCGGTTTGAAATTTTCATGTCTTGGACAATCGTGCAAACACCCGTGCTGCCTGCCGAGCTGGTCTGGGGTGCGTCGCCGAAAAGCACGCTGCAAAACCGCCTTGGTGCTATAGGGGTGTCTTTGCAGGTTGCCAGGCGGCGTCCTTGATACCGAGACAAACCTCCCCCGTCGTTGTGTATCGTTTCAGGAAGTATGCAGATATGATTTCGACATGATAATTATCCAACCTACCGTGCATCACCGTACTGAGCGGCATTGACCAAGGTGGAATGTCGTGTGCGCCTGGCCGCAAAAGCACCCTACTACTCCCCACCCCATTCGTGTTGCTTCTGGGGCAAAGATGCCCTGCAAAACCTCCATCGTGTAAGCTGCTCTCGGACTCGGGCACGAGGGCCGGGCTATAATTGCAGCCCGGACGTTCTCATTCAACAAACTATGCTCGAGACACTGATGGAACGTTTGCGACCGTCACCAGACAACGACTGCATCGTCTGCATCCTTGCATGCCGGTGTGGGTTGTTGTACATGGCCGCATCGGGATTTGTGAGGGTGCTTTGCCCCATTACGAGACATGCGCGAGAAGCACCCACCTCATTTGTGTGTGGATGCCTTGGCGCCGGTGCTTGCTGGACTCTCGTCTCGGCAAAACATGGCCGGTGACTCTTATTTAGATGCAACCATAGCGTGATAGCTCATCAGAGCGCTTCAAGTCGGTATGCATCAGATTTTCTCCTTCCTTCCTCTACATGCTTTGTCTTTCTGGGACGAGGTCGCCCGTGCGTTGCCGGAGCAGCCATCGCGGCTTTTTGATAGAGGGTCTCTAGTGGCGTTGGCGCCCCTGAACCAGCAGAGAGTTATAGGCACGTTGAACGCCCGCGCGATATCCGTTCTGAACAAGAGGGTGTGTCCGACCACCATTGGCACGTCCTATACGACCAGCAGCGCGACTACCCCGGATCCCGAGCTGTAAGCGCATCCAGAACCCTCATGCCGGATACCGCGACTAATTGTACGAAAGGCCATGGTTCCGCATCCCCAGCAGGACCATGCGCCAAAGCTCTCTCTGGCTGCCACTCGCAGAGACCAAGTGCTCAGCTGCCCAGGCCTGCGCCCAATCCTCCCCCGTAGCGGGAAGATGTGCGGTGCGAACAGTTCATCTCTCCGCTGCAGTCTTCAGCGGTATCAGTGGATGAAACCCTGAACCGCGCGCCCCTGGACAGCAGAACCCCCCCCAAACGGCGAACCCCAATCACCTAAAGGTTATAACCCCCTGAGGCCTGATCCCCCGAGTCCCTAACCTCAGGGCTCTGCTACCAGATAGCGATATGCACGTCGCAGCCAAGCGCCTGCACCAGCACACAACCATTTTACATGATGAACCATATCACCAAGACACATTTACACTAATAAAATCTTCGGGACATGGGTTTTACTTGGCTCCGAGCACTGCCGCGGATGCGCACGAGGTTAGAAGCAGGAGTACATCGTGGTTGGGTGATTCTGGCGCTGTCAGTGGAGTGTACCCCTGAACTGTCCCTGGGCGGAATGCATTATATGACGTCGATAGCACGGCAATCTATAGCCACATTATGAATAGATGTGGTAGAATTCATTGCGCAAGTGCTCAGGTGAAATAGAGAAACCATTTGCACATGTCTTCTTGCAAATTCCGGATCGGGTGGTGCGTACATACTCGGCAGAGTGTGGAATTTCTTGGCCGGACCACAGCGAGCTTGGGCGTCCGAAGCCCCCTGCGGCCACCCTGAGAGCAGCGAGGACTTCCTGGTCTCCCTCTACCGTGATGTTGGCCTCGCCAACTCCATCGCCGTCGCTCGCCGGCATGTTGTGCGAGCTTATCAACGAGCATATCGTCGGTCCGCTCGCTTTTCGTGTGTTCAAGGCCCGGGTTGTATTTGATTGGCCATGCAGGCGAAGTGAGTGAGTTGTCTAGAAATGCATTTATAGGGCGGACACGGGTGCGTTTGTCGGCCGTCGGGCAAGCATAAAGACAAACTTACAAGCTGAAGGCTCGAGTATGCGGTGGTTCGGGCTGCCTGTCATGAGAATCATCCAGAGGGGTCATCTCAAATGCCATTGAGCGAAGCGTTCGCTACCAGGCCCAAATCAAATGTTGTGTACAAGTATTAGTATAGGTGCTTTTCGAAAAGCACCCATACTACTTTTGGGTGCAAATCCCAAAGCACCCATACAATTGGTGGGTGCTTTGAAAATTCCCATATTAATTTTGTTAGCATGCTTTTCGCAAAGCACCCGTACTACTTTTGGGTGCAAATCCCAAAGCACCCATACAATTGGTGGGTGCTTTGAAAATTCCCATATTAATTTTGTTGGCATGCTTTTCGCAAAGCACCCATACTACTTTTGGGTGCAAATCCCAAAGCACCCATACAATTGGTGGGTGCTTTGGAAATTCCCATATTAATTTTGTTAGCATGCTTTTCGCAAAGCACCCATACTACTTTTGGGTGCAAATCCCAAAGCACCCACACAATTGGTGGGTGCTTTTGAAGTTCCTATACTAATCTTGCTGGCATGCTCTTCGAAAAATACCCACAGCATAACCGAACGCGTCTTGAGCACTGTGGGCCGCTACAGACTGTTTAGCACTTGCTCTTCGAAAAATACCCACAGCATAACCGAACGCGTCTTGAGCACTGTGGGCCGCTACAGACTGTTTAGCACTCCAAAACTCAACAAGAGACTCTGGTTCTCCTCTCACGAGCGCATCGCAGGGCGCGAGGTCGCATAATGGCGCCGCCTTGACCGGCACCCAAGGTTCATACTACTCAAGCAATCTGTGCCGTTCTCTCGGACACCATGGCGGCCAACCTCATGACTCTCAGTATTCAAAGGTTGGATGTGACTCTGGAACAGGACTCCCTCGATCATGATTTGCGGTACTGGATGCAATTTGAAGCAGTGTCTGCTGGCTAACATGGAGAGAAAGAGCGCAAGCGAGGTTGGCGCAAGCATCGACTGCTCGGTTTATCGGGATGCGAACGAGCGTTGACAGCATCAAGCTCCGGGATCGCAACAACAAATCCGTCTTCCGATGCGAGGTTTGTAAAAGAACATAAAGGAACAAAAGTTTTTTAATAAAAGATATGGCTATGTTTATATGGGCATGCAACGGCTTTGTTCGACTCCCAATTAGCCACCGTAAGTCGAGCGTCGAGCCCGCAATGTCCCATCTACAAGTCGAGCCGGAATGCCGAGGCTGATACGACGAGGACCATCAGATGTGTAGGTGGACACTCTAAGTCGGCAGAAAGCCATGACAGGCCAATTCGATGTAATTAGGCGCATGATATGTTCATGTGCCGCCTCACGGCCAGACATCGCACTGAGCACCGCCTTTGCTGAGAAGGAGACCAGTGACGTTACTCTCGCCCTGGAACTATGCTTGCTTGTATCTCCCAAATGCGTCAACGGCGCTCCTCACCTGAGCGTCCATGTCCACCCCGTTGGTGTACGTCCCGCCCTCCTTCATCTCCGACCTCATCGAGTCGAGGTCAATCTCCTCCGGGTCTTGGCTGTAAAGCCTGCCAAACCGCCTCGTGATGTCTACGACCGCTTGGCTTCGTGGTCTGCGGACCTCATCAAAAGCCTTCAGTGCCGGCCCGATCTCGGCAGCCGACGTCAAGCGAGAGAACACGCCCGTGAGGATGGAGCAGTCCTCTATGGCCTGTGCTGCGCCATTACCGGCATGTGGATAAGTCGCATGAGCCGCGTCGCCAACCATGGCAACATGTCCTCTGTAGTAAGTAGGCGCGTGGTCATGATCCTGAAGCAGCCAGTCTTCTGTGTGATTCTCCTCGAGGAACTAAGCAAGAGGTCAGCAAGCAGCCGGTTACTTGCCGTCACGTTCTGACTGCGAAGCGAAGCAGCTGCTGATAACCTACTGATATGAGACCGTCCACCTCTGGCATGTATCCTTTCCAGAGCTCCGCATCGAACGCTGCCCCCTCTGCCCGGCACTTGTTGTCTCGCTGGTAGCAGCCAATGCTGTAGGTCCTCCCCAGATCGACGGGTATGCCGTTGACAAAGCCGACGGGCGTGCAGAAAGACCTGACCGTTTCAATGGATTCCTTCGGTACGACCTTCTTGGCCTCTTCCATAGGTACCAGGACATGAAATTGTCGCCACTGATCATGGTTCACGGGGTTCGCGGCCGGGTGCCCGGGGCCGACGATGAACCTCCTCGTTGGGCTGTACACGCCTTCGGCCCCAAAGACGACGTCGAAGGTCTCGCGGGAGCCATCCTCGAAGCGCACGTGGACCAAGCCCGCGCCCGAGCACTCTGCGATGCTCTCGACCCGCTTGCTGAAATGCGCGCGATCCGTGGGTATGGCATCGTCCAGCAGCCCCTGGATGAAATGTGCACGGTGGACGGTCCTTCTGCCCTTCGCCCGACCGAGCTCCGCCACGACTGTACCGGCGTGCTCGCCACTCGCGAGTATGAACTGCGTCACCATCTCGATGTCCTCTTCGTTCGACATGTAATGGGACTTTTCGAAGTAGGTTTTCTTGATCTCGGGTGAGATCAGGTCCATGGCTCTGATGGCATTTCCGTGGAGGGCGAGGCCAGAGCCACGAACCCGGATGGTGGAATATCCCTCGTAAACCTGGACGTCCAACAAGGGGTTCTGGAGAAGACCTATGGCGAGGCAGCAACCGGCGATGCCGGCGCCCATGATGCCTACGCGGATCTGTTTTGTTTCTGGGAGACTGCCCATCTTGATGGTGGTGGTGGTGTGATAAGACACGCAAAACCCTTGCGCAAGGAAACTGCGGAGTTTGAATCTGCATGTCATACCATCTCTACCCTCGTCTCGGCGAGGTGGGAACACCCACTAAAATCCTCTGGGTCCATCCCGTGGACCTCGTTTGCCGGTTCGGCAGTTCGTCGTCGAGCACACGCGGGGATTTGCGATCGTTACTTCGACCGGAACAAGATCCAGGGCATGTCGTTTCCTCGGCTTAGACCTATCGATTCTCTAGAAGCCACTAAATGGTAGCCCGAAGTCCCTCGCCGTGGCGTTGAAAACTTGGGTTCTGCGTATACATAGTATGCCATTCCAGAGCGAACATCGAACCATTTCACCCCGCTGCCATCCACTGCACTAGCCTTAGCATGGATCATTCGTCCACCTCGTCTGTCGGAACTCCGCATTGGCAACACCCCCCACGAAGTCGAAGATAACGAGTACTGTGGACATTATCACATGGCAGCGATGAAAGGTGCCCCCAGAATCGGTGTACCCGTGCCTTTTTCTACTACCGAAAAGCTTGGCTACGCTACGCCGTCCGTATCGTCGCGCGTTTGGTAGACACGTTGAAAACAGGGCCATCTCATTGAGATATGCGGCTTCAATGGCAGCTCAAATGAACCAATGGTGTGCTACCAGGGTCTGTCCGAGTTAATGACCATGAAAATACTCCGTCAGTGAAGGAAAAGCAAGCGACATTCGTACGCTCACGTAGAGCATGATAAAACGCGTAAGCGGTGGCGGCGATAGTGGCATATGCCATATTCAAGAACAATTACAATCCTGCCAGCTCAATTGATATCCAATAGACGCTAAGATAGAAGCGGCCGCGGCCGTTAGTGGCCGCCGTTCATGAACCTTATTTGTTCTTCAAATAGGGGTGCCCACCCACCTAACCGAGCCGTTAGTGCGACTTCGCTTCTGCTCGCTGACTCACACGCACTCTCCATGTTGATCTGTATCTACTGACTGGAACCTCTTTCGGTTGAGCCGAACGGACAGGTCAATGGCAAATATGGCGTCGCAACATGAGGTCGTAATTGCTCCGGCAAAACTCGGCGATGTCCTAGGTATAGAGGCTATCGTGAAGGAGGCGTACTCCAAATACATTGAGCGCATCGGCCATCCGCCAGCACCCATGCTGGCAGACTACGCCGGACTTCTGGAGTCGCAAGACGTGTACGTTATCCGTTCGGCCGGTGGCGAAGCGCTTCTTGGCTCCGTCATCTTGGCCGTGGCCGATGATGGACAATCGATCAAGATCAACAACCTGGTTGTCGATCCGTCCGCGCAGGGCCGCGGCCTCGGGCGCGTGCTCATGGATCATGCTGAGCATGTCGCACGGTCAGAGGGTCTCGGGGCGTTGACACTTTTCACGAATGTCAAGATGTACGAGAACATCGGGTTTTACACCAAGCTGGGGTTCGTCGAGACAGATCGCAGAGCAGAGGGCCCCTACGAGCGGGTATACTTCCGGAAAGGTTTGGATTAAGAAATTTCCAACTCTGAATATGTGGATAGAAACTATATACAAGAGAACAGAACCGGCCCTAACGGACCCATCTTACAACCACCAAATCAGACTCGACAAATCAGACTCGACCTCGGTGTCAGGCGCGACCATCATCCTTACTGGTAGACGATGACGACGGTGTCGCTGGTAGTGGACGAAGCAGTCAGGGCACTTCCAGCAGAGTCCTGGATGTCCAACAACTGGCCACTCGAGGGCGAGACGCTGCCGGTCTTGCTCGTCCCCACAGCATCGGTAAAGGTCACGGTGCCAAAGTTGGCCAAGCCGTTCTCGCTTCCGTCAACAACCAGGTCCTCCATGATCCACTCGACGGCAGAGCCGCACAGGGCGTCGGAGTCGGTGACGGTCTTGGTGAACGTCTTGCCCGTCGACTGGTTCTCCATGATGATGTAGCCGGACGTGTACTCGCCGGACGAAGTCAGGTTCACGGAGATGGAGTCACCGGCCGCCAGGTCGCCGAGGTCGACCACCACGGTGTTCTCGGGGTACCACTCGTACCAGGCGTAGTACGAGGTGCCCTGCGCGTCGATGGTGGCATCGACGCCGGCCTGCCAGAGACCGCCGTCGCAGTTCTGTCACGTTTCAACGTCAGCGCACGAGAAGGCGGTGTTTTTATACCTCAGAACGACTTACGTAGCCGTCCATGCCGATCCACACGGAAGCAGTGTGCTCAGTGGCCGAGGTCTGGCCGTCGGTAGGGATCTTGGGTGTTGGGACCTCGAATGTAGCAGAAACACCGGTCATACCAGTACCGGTCACGACCGAGCCGGCCCAGCTTTCGTTGTAGTCGACATCCGAAGACGCTTGCTTGGACGTGGAATGAGAGGCGGTGGCGCTCGAAGAGGAAGTGGGTGCAGCAGTGGAGGATGGTGCTGAGACGGCAGCGGACGAGCGGACTGGTGATGGGGATCCGGAAGGGAGGGCGGATGGGAAAGCGGAGGGCAACCGGGACGAAGAAGACCCCGAGTCGTGATGGTGGCTTTTCTGGTGGCCACGAGCAGCGGCCCTACGAGCATCAAGACGCGCCTTGGTGTTGGAGCGTGGTGCTGAACCGGGCGCCGGCGCAGCCAGTGCCGCGACGAACAGAGCGTTGAGTACTGCGACTGAGAGCTTCATTGTGAGGTCTGTTAGAACGGCTTGAGCGAGTGAACGAATCAATAGGCCTGCTATAAAAGAGAGTATGAATATATTGAAATAGTTGCAAACCGGTGCAGTTGTCGAGTAGCCTCCGACGTCCACTTGAGATCGTGGGTTTGGGATTATATATATCCCTTGCCATCCTTTCTTGATGCCACAGCCTACATCCTTGAGAATCCATCCCCATCCCTTCTACCATGTACGAATACGTAAGGTTTAATGTTGGATATCCACGCGATTGCCGTATGGCGTTGCTCAACCCTGGCCCATTGTTCCGGATTGAATAGAACCAAGGGGCTCGGTGCTAGATGCCATGGTACTGGATAACTGTGGAGACCATGTGCCTCCACCAACGGCTATGGGACCACGTCCAGCGCGGAATGGGATTAGAGATGGTAGCTGCACCAGGGCCAGAACCTCATCGCCGTCAACTCCCGTTGGTGGCGGCACATTCTGTACGTCAAGTAATTTAACAATACACTAATCTCGACAACACGATTACGGGTCGCTCCAGGCGATATGGTGGTGTGCTATGCCTGTTCACGGAAACGGGGCGGCGGAGGTCTCATATATGCGCAAACACCAGGTCCACCAATAAGATTACAGCTGAGGACTTTTGGATGACAGGCATCGCCAAGCCGAATGCAAGACCACGATTCTGGGGAGCCAAGGACTCGTACGAGTCAAGCTTTCTTCTGAGCTGTAACAGAAAAGCTTGTCGCTTCTAAATGAGCCCGTAATGCCACTGAAACAGAATTAAAATTCCGGGGGCTTAGCGCGTGAAGCCAAGTGGGACGGATCCTAGCGCCTACTTTGTAGAACGAGTGGATCCTGAACGAGAGACCGTAGGGCCGCGGCCATCTTCAACGGGTTCCAGGCGGTTCCCAGTCAAATAAGTGTTTGAGCGCCAAAGAGCCTACCGGCGCAGTCGGTTGCCTCTCTGTGATGGTATAAGTATTTCGGCTCATGGCGTCTCCATAACGAGAGATCTATCAAGTGAGGGTATCGACCCCGACGGTGTTCTCCCCAATGATACAGATCCGTATGAGCAGGCGAGGCCAGTCACGAGCATCGGCGCTGTCAGAGCCGTGAAAAGTATACCCAACTCTATAGAATCTGGAGTTCACCAATGCAGGATGTCGCAGAAATCTCGTCCTGCGCAAGAGAGGAGAAATAAGTGGTGCTATTTTTCTTTTATTTTTTTTTTCTTTCTCTTTTACCGTTACCGAGGGATTTAACATAGGTGACAGCACAACCTCAAACGTCTATACATGATATATGTTTGTGAGATTACCCTGTCAGACTGTCTTTGCGCATGGTGGTCCCTCCACACCACAACACTACTCCAAGACTAGGAGCACTTTGTGGATTGAGAGATATCTCGAGGCTATACCTCCTGCGTGACCAGTCGCTAAGGTCATTTGGCTCAATATGCGCATTCATTCGTAAGGGAGGGCTTTCTCCGCGGAATGTTTTCATGCAGGGCTCTTCGCAGAAGACCATGTATATTCACGTTTTTCTACTATTACCTTCGATACAGGTCAACAGCTCACAATTTTATCCTCCAACTCGCTGCATTCTCGCGTCAAGTCCACCATGGAAGGCAAGGACCGTGTGTTAATATGCCATGCTTGCCACAACTTGTATGACTGTCATCCTGTCAACTCTCTCTTCCTATCTAGCCACATTTACAATCCAGACTGCCTCGCCGAGCACGGTTTGGCTTCTCTCGGGTTTGACGATCCCGAGAGTCTTGACGACGAGCGCGAAGGACGAGGAGAAGAATAAAAACCGTAACGCGCCCGTTTCTAACGCCCAACCTGTTGATAGCACGGACAGCGTGTTCTATCCTGGTGTGGTAGATGATGCCTGGCTGGTAATCACGGCCTGGTCGCGAACACACGCTCCGACCAGGAAGTCCATATGACTTTGGTAGCAAATCACGCTCTAGGTTCTGCTGAACATGTTTCAATGGATGCTCCTCCATCTGTCTTGTGTCATCCGGCAGAGGCATTTCTTAGATGTTTTTGTCTCTCATCTTTCGACTTACCAAATATCGGGCTTCTCTCGTATGAACTTTTCCATCAGCTCGATGCAATTCTTATCATCCATGACGACAACTTCGACTCCCCTTTTCTTCAGGTATTCCTCGCCACCAAGCCAACTCTTGTTCTCGCCGACAACCACGCGTGGAATACCGAAGAGAAGGCACGCGCCGGTACCTGAAGAACTTTGATAAGAATCTGGTTCACAAAATCACCCGTTTGTTCGTTTCGAACCGGACTTACACATATCACAAGGCGACAAAGTAGTGTACATTGTGGCTCCCTTGTATGCCTGCATTCCCGCATTGCGATCCTCAAGCTCAATTCATTCATCGCTAGCTAAGCAGCTACGAAGCCATTTCGGAGCAGCTACGAGGCTATTCGGGAGAGTCTGGGCGGTTTTGGGAGGTATGGCATCGACTCAATGAGGTGTGAGAGCTATTGCACATCGTATCAATGTATGGACATGATAGGACATCAGTATGTCGAAGGATCCGAGTATAACTGTGGCCGTTGTCGATCTACTTGATAATTAGCTGCAGAGCAGCCATCTGTCTACACTATAGGATTGACCTTTGATCGGCACGATTGTACAGGTATTCCAATCACTCCATATCGTCCAGCTCCTGTATCCCTTTGGTCAAAGCAAATATGTGACCAAGAAGATAAGAGTCCCGCTCCATATGTGTGAAATGTTGAACGACGGGGCGATCCGTCTCCTGGCCAATGACATGACCATCATCAGTGTTTTCTTGTTCTCCTCCTAATTGTGCCGTGGCAGCATCCCGCCCGTACAGAGCTTCGCCGAGCTTCTGCAATAGTAGACCCTTGGTGACGCCAGTCTCCGAGCCTGCTGGTGCTCTCACGACGACGGTGGGCAAATCCTCCGGCAGGTCGCATGCACAGCAAAAGTGTTGACGTCGCGGCCATGCGGCCACCAGAACCCTCACGGAAGTTCTTGGTGGGTTGAATAATGCCTCCGGTATTGAGGGATCCACCAGCGCCTGGTTTTCCAGCTCGCGCCATGCCGCCCTCTGCATGGCATTGTGCTGGGATCGCGTCGGGATGTCGTTGTACGGGGCTGCATCTCGAGTGTCCGAGACATATGGTCTGTTGTGCGACTCGATCAAGCTGTATAGACCCTGGTAGTGGAAAACGTGAGTGCTGTCATAGTAATCTGAATCGTCGGGGTCTTGGGGGTCGCCCAAGTCGCTGTCGTCTCTCGCGTCCGGGAATTCGGCTGGTTGCGATGCGGGTTCTTCTGTGGCACTTGTGTTGCCGTCAACTGCAGCGGCCATGCTGGATTTACTAAAAGCAAACCGATACCTTCTGTCAGCCTGGATTGTGTTGAAGACCTCGCCTCATATATATTTGGAAATGGTCTACTTATTTTTGCCTCGTGCGCAGATGCATATCCGACGCTTTCAGAAGGGTGGCAGTGACTCACAGACAGCTGGTCGGCCGTGACTCACCGGCAGTGAGGCATTGAGGCATGCTATGTGAGTTAAAACGTGGAAATGGCTCATTCAGGGTTTGTGATGTAGTGCAAGGGCCCGGATGAGCAGACGACAATGAAAATAAATGTTCTATAAGCTCGCGAGTTAACATTTAACGTTGTCGAGGTATTAAACGTCCATGTGTTTTTGGAACGAAGGGGCCCAACCGCGGAAGCTAGACGGTTTCCTTGCTCTTGTTTTGGTCAATTGAGTAGACATGTAAATCGAAGCTTTTAAAATACATAATTATTACAAAGTACGTCGCAGAAACCATCGATGTCTGGCTTGCTGGTCCGATCGCCGATGGACGGACGAGTGTCGGTTTTTTCTCACATACTCCTCATGCACATCTCCACATCCAACGATTATATCTTCCGACCTTTATAGTTAATTAATCCGCAAAGCCTGCTACGATTCGCTCTTGATATTCCAGATACGGCCGATCCAGCCACACGTGCCGGGCACCATGTTGGGCAAGGGTTTGACGTTACAACTTGGATAGCCGAGTAGTGGCAATTTTCTGGACGGCGGCTTCCTCCGCACCAGCCGCCGCCATCAGCATGCCGACGGTGAGAAACCCGATCTGCAGTACCTCGTCGCCAGCATTGGGCCGAAAGAGTCGCTCGAAGAACAGAGTGGCCTGGTGATCTTGGTGCTTATTTGTGACATCAGCGACATCTTTCATGAAAGCCCGGCCACCACACCAATCGTTGGAGCCTCGAAATACGAACTCGTGCTCATCGAACCCAGCTGCTGGGGAGATGTTCATTATCGGACGGTAATTCCTATCAATAGCTCTTGCAATACGTAGGTGTTGATCAGACGGGCTATGCTTGCCGTGTGCTGCCTCCCAGGAAGGAGATGGATACACATCCCCTACGTACTTGCCAACATGCACGAGTGAGGTGATGACCTCGGCTAGGCTTGAAAGCCAGATCCCTCGGGGAAAACTCTGCAAAACATGTGTGAATAGTCTCGCGAAAAGAAGCTTTTTCACCGAGGCCCTTCGATGTTGTTCGTGGATGACAGTTATGCCCGTATGCAGTATTGGGCTTTCCATACCGGCCACCGATAGGTATAATGCTGATGTGAAGCCCCTCAGGGTTCCATCTTCTCGAGCCGTGATGATGATCTTGTCATTCCGAGATCCGGTTGAAGACTCGTCAAAGACCTGATAACACGGCAGCGGGTGTAGATACAATCGGGCGAGCTGACAAATCTCGGCTTGGAGGTGCTTTCTCCCTTGGTTCCCATCATCCACGCTCGCCCAATCGTGGGTTTCGACAAGGTAGGCCATGAGTGCGCCGTCGTATTACGATGCCGAACGGGAGACCATGACTGGGTACTACACGGGCGCGTTTTCCCCTTGAGTCAAAACTTGGTAGAAGACTTTTTGCTGGGCATCTTGGAAGTTGGTGGTTTTCTGAATCAAATATAAAAGGTGAGCACCAGTCCTGCAGTAACCTCGCTCGCTAAATTCGACCAAAGACCGCCCGGAGTCCCCTACAAGTGTAAGATTTTAGTGCTTTAGCACAACAACCACGGATTGGCACCTGCTCCACGGCGGCGTTGAGGACACAGCAGGGTAGGTATGAGTCCTGCTTGGGGGCATGACCACCACTCGCAACAAAGCTTGCGTACGTACACTTGCTACCAACTTGGACCCTGTTCATCGTGCAGCTGGATCAAACAATCCTTTCAGATCGGCAAACTTCACTTGTAAAATCATGGAGCTTAAAACGAACTAGAATGTAAATTAACAATTCAATGCTGCTGGTTAACGCCAGTGATGCCCATTCCCGATGTGCCCCATGCAAAGGCAAACCCCGATCCAATCGCTTCCGCCGTCAACGGCTTTTCCCAAAGCAGAGACTCCGAACGCCCTCCGACCATGATGCGACGTAACATGAGAATAAAAGGTCTCTATGCCCAAAAACCGACACCGATGATATGGTATGGTATGATGTGATGTGATGAGTGAAGACGTGATGCAGGGGGAGAAAAAAAAAACCCAGTGTCGCAGTGCAGGACGGCGCTAGATCGCGATGCCCATCGAGATGGGCGACAAGGGTGAATGTACCAGCATGCCCCAAAGGCTATTCCCCGGTACCATGGTGGTCAGGATCGGCCGCCTTATGCGCGTCGAGCCCGACACGGCGCCCCGGCGTGTTGCGACACCAGCGCGCACACCGGACTTGGACATGTCCGCCCAGGCTCTGAGCAGGTCTTCCCTGAAGCCGTCGAGCGAGGTCCGGGGACGCACGTAGGACTCGACGATCTCGGCCCAGATCGGAACGCCGTCGTAGTGGATCCTCTCGACCCTGGCGGCTATGCTTCTAGAATCCTGAGCTACGCGGCACAGCGAAGGCATGAACGCCAGGGCCTCGACGTTGGGTGTCTCCGTCATGAGGGTCGTCACGCCGGCGGCTGCTGCCTCGAGCGGCGTGATGCCTAGCGTCTCATAGCGCGACGGGCACAGGAAGACGCCGTTGTGGCGCGTTGCGGCGAACAGAGCGTAGAGATGATCTTTGGAGAGACGTGGCAGGATCAGGAAGTGGCTTCGCAAATCTGCCGGTACGGAGCACAGCAGAGCTTGCCGACGGCCGTCGTCGCCCTCGGGGTCTCCCACGATCAGCACCTTGACCGGCAGACCCCTGCGCAGGAGCTCGAGACCTGATTCTACCAGTAGCTCGACGTTCTTGAAGTAATCGAGTCGTGCGACGGCGGTGTAGAGCAAGATCTCGGACGATGCGACGAACTTTTGTATCCGTTGGGGTAGGATGGCCGGATCCTGGAGGGGAGGTACGCCGATCGGGGGGCGGAGACGCTTGAAGCGGCCCGCTGCCAGCCCTTCATCCTTGAGTACCCGTTGCTGGAGCCCCGAGTGGGCCAGAACGGTGCCGAGGTTGTCTTGCAACAGACGTCGGATCCCGGTCCTCTGCTGTTGTTCAAGAACGTCAACCTTGTTTGCATCGCCTCCAAACGCAAGCCTGGCGAGTTCTGACGAGAACTGCTCCGTGAAGTGGGATACAAACGGTCCGTGGTGGGTAACACAGAACTGATAGCCCTGGGGGTGGTATTGGAGCAGCGTGTCCGTCTGGTAATAGACAATCGGCGGGGAGATATTTCTTCCCCGAGAGGACATGTACTCAAATGCTCCGCTCAGTACCTGAGCGACGGTTGACTTCGTCATGCGGAAGTGGAAATAGACAGTCACGACCGGGACACCCTGCCAATCTTGCTCGACTTGGTAGTAGGGAGTGGTAATGTTCTCGTTCCGGGAGTAGAGGACTACACGGGATAGGATCTTAGCCTCGAGGAGGATACGTAAGACGGAGAAAGTAAAGGCGCTTGCACCGACTTGAGCCGCACTTAGGGCGTCCCTAGGGAAGTATTTTTTGTTGAGCACAACGATGCCAGGGGCTAGGGTTTGCTCCATGGCCTCCGGGGTTGGGTTTGATCGATGTGAAAGAAATCAACAGATAGTATGGGCTGTTTTTGTGGAGAGTTCTCGGAGCAGTTATGGATCTTGCCGCTCTGAATGCTTTTGGTTTGTTCAAGGACTTGCCACCAAGCCGGCGGTTGTTTCATCGTTATATAACGATGAAGTTTATGCCTTGTGAGGTCGGCGACCTGGTGGCAGGAGGGCCCTGCATGGCAGCGCGATGTTCCGGTGCTGGTATCTGACATGGTGGATCGTAGAATCCCTCACATTACCAAGTATAGGGCTACGGGTCTCGCTGCTCTTCCCCTTAGTGATATCATGAGTCTAGATATTTCCATAGTTAGAGCCTACGGGCCGAAGGTGTGTGGCGCAGACATATTCCTGAGCGTCCGGGTTAGCGAAGCTATGACTGAGTTGGACCGTCGGGTGTCCCGTCCTTGGTTTCTTACCAAGGGGAATATCGTGGTGTTTTCATATCATTGAACGAACCCCCTCACAGTGTCACTTACGTGCTGCAATATGTCAGAAACGTTTTCGCTGCGCCTCAGCCTTGTCGGTCGTGATTACACTACATAATTATATCTAGTGTCCACTTGCACGTGGGTAGTGCTGAGCTAATTATGCTTCATTTCACATGGCTGCTGACACACCAGCTCTGATGACTAACGCCACATATGCCAGCAGCCTGGTTGAGAAATACACCCAGGGTTGTGGGTTTGCTGCAGGGGCTTCCTTTTCGTGCTTACTGCCCATGCACCTCAGTCTACTGAGTTTTCCTACATGGTTGGCTGACCGGTCTGGTTCCATGTGTGGCCATATGAAAACCACGCGGAACTGCCGCTGGAATGCCAATTACAACACTTTTCAATGTAATTCGTCCGGATTGTCGATAGAACGTGGCAGCGATCAAGAGGTGCCCTCGTCGCACGGCTTCCTGTGCTACATTTAGCTTGGGTTTTGTGCTGGATATAATTCACAATGGTAGGGCCGAGCGGTCCGTCTCTTTGAGCGGCAAGCGAGCGGCACAGCGCGTTGATTATGTGGAGCCTCGGCCATATGCACGATCAGTATTTCTATACAGTGGCCTAAGCCCGACCCGAGCCAATCCCTGCCGCTTCGGAACGTTCACTTTAGTTCATTCCGTCTACGATTTACATCATGTTATGCTTTGTAACGTAGATGGCCCTGCTGATAAAATTTGTAACCGAGACGAGACGTTACGTCTCATCAGAGGTTACTATCCACCTCGAACAGCCTGCAAAGGACTTTTGTCTATTAGCTATGCACTCGGCGTAGGCGATTGATTGAGCTTGAAAGTCGGGTGAACTGTGATTAATGAGCGCATGTCCTCTGTTTCTCGTCTGTTTCTCGGGACTCGATCCCATGTTCATGTCGATCCATACCAGAACCGCTTGACCGACATTGCTTCGAAAGCGAATATCTGTCACTACATACGCAGTACGCCACAGCTTGTGACACGGTGAATTTCGCTCAGGCGCCAAAATCTGACTCTCTGAGTCCCTCGCTCGAAAGATGAGTCAAACCTCGCACCTGCAGCATCTTCGTGCCCACGTCAGCAGCCCTGCCGTGCAGAATGCAGTCGCGGGTATCAGTATCGCCTTCTCCGCGGGAGTTTTTGTTTCGCTCAACCTGCTTGGCGCGGGTGGTGGTCGCCCTGAGTCCTCCCACGTCATACAGACTGCCAATGCGATACTCTCATCGGTATGGTTCTTGTCGGCATGTGTAGGCGGCACGTACCTCAACATCCTGGGTCCGGGCGTGACCATGTGCTTTGGAATATGCACGTATGCCCTGTACGTGGGGTCTCTCTGGCACTATGAAGTTACCGGACACCAAGTATTTCCTCTGGTAGGTGGAGCGGTCATCGGCGTTGGTGCAGGAGCTGTTTTCGTCACATCAGGCTACATCCAAGTGGCTTACTCTAACGATAAGAACAAGGGAAAGTTCATCGCCATCCAGAAC
The DNA here is from genome assembly GCF_020726525.1 of Truncatella angustata. Taxonomy (NCBI): domain Eukaryota; kingdom Fungi; phylum Ascomycota; class Sordariomycetes; order Amphisphaeriales; family Sporocadaceae; genus Truncatella; species Truncatella angustata. The sequence goes on along the minus strand of NW_025763382.1, from coordinate 7,404,134 downwards.
ACGTTACAGGCCGCCGGGTCTATCGTATGCAGCATCCTTCCTGTCGTACTCAACCGAGATAACGATACCCGGGCCGGTGTCTCCACTGCGGTGTATGTGACCTACATAGCCTTGATGCTGATCGTGGCTCTGCTCTCACTTGTCACCCTCCGGCGACCGACCGAGGTGAGGGACGCGACAGGCAAGGATGTTGCGGTACAAGAGAGGCGTGACTTTGCAGCCGAGATCAGAGCCAACTTGAGCGTCTTCAAAGACTGGAAGCTCCTCCTCATGCTTCCCGCCTTTCTTCCTGCCGGATCCTTCTTGGTCTATCTCGGTTCGGTCAATGCTTTTGAGAACAACCTCCGGGCGCGGTCTCTATTGTCCTTCATCGCACTGGTGGTCCAGATCCCCTTTGGCCACGCCCTGCACCTGATCCTCGACAATGCAGGATGGTCGAAGCGAAGGCGCGCGCTGAGTGGCCTGGCATTCGTTGCCATTCCATTGTCGGCGGCGTGGCTCTGGGAGATTGTCCGAACGGGAAGCCTCGATCGTGGCAACGCGCATGGCCAGCCCGTCGACTGGACTGAGCGTGAATTTGGACCGGCCATGGTGCTGTTTGTCATGAACTGGACAGCCTCAATCATGTGGCAATATCTCGTGCCATGGTTCATCGGGAACCTGGATATTCCGCGAGGCACGATCGGCCACTACATGGGCGTCCAGCGAGGATTCCTGGCCGCTGGGGAGGCAATATGCTTCGGCGTTGATGCTGCGAAGATCTCATACGCTGCTTTTTCTGGGGCCATCTTTGCGTTCTACTTCGTTGGTGGTGCCGTTCTTGCATACATCGGCGCGTGTCACCTCGCGACGCCCAGCCTGACCCCTGTTGCTGGTACGTTGAGTGCTACGCAGAACGGCATTGATGATGCGAACGATGAGAAAGATGAATCGCTAACGATCGTCGGGTCGAGTGGAACTCGAACGGGGTGATTATGCTGCATAACCACTTCTCCACTTCGTCTGACACACGATCATGGGAAAGTCCAAGCTGCGGGTGAGCGTACACAGGGCACGATGACAGATGGCTTACTTGGCGGTACATAATTTGCTGGTTGGATGAAGTCTGAATTGACTATATTCAGCGCTGGGCTGTGCGAAACGTGGATGAGTCAGACGGTTTCAGCCGTGATCCCATAGGGCTGCAGACGGGAGGATTACTTGGTCTCGGCGGGGACTGCACTGCCTCTTCGTATTCCTCAATTGATTTTGCACCATTCCGTCGATAGCGTCGATTAAATCCCATGCTTGTAACACAAGTCACATCTCGCGCGTTACTGATGATCCTGGCGCTGACTGATCGATGGTCCATTCTGGGATACGGTCCCCTACTGATGCTTCGGCATTACTGACCTGACGTTCATCCTCCGGGATCCGAGGGGGTCTAATTATTGACATTTCCATACATTTCCGTCCAATGGTTATTGTCCCTGTCAGCGTGCACCGGTGTCTGCTCCGGCTCAAGATCGTTAAGCCGAGCTTGCTTTCCGCTTCCGGCAATCACCAAACTTGGAGATAAAATAATCCTCGAATCTCGTCCGCTTGACAGCTGGGAAGATGTTATCGCGATGCCGACTTGGTGATTTCTGAACCTCCCTTGCTCCTGCATGCCCTTCGACGGGAACCAGAAGTCCATCGGGAATGATGATTGAGCTTCGGCGAGATGTGGTGGCGCCTGAGAGGGGTCTGCCACTACGCGGTGCAACTCGTCAGGCGGGAGGACACCTTTCTCCGCTGGATTATCGGCGCACCTCTCCAACAGTTTGTTAGTCTGGTTGTGAGAAATAGTGTCGCTTGCAATGTTCAAGTACTTGTTTTCAGACTTCTCAGGCTCCTAGAGTGTAGTCACGAAACATGCAGCGAAGTCTCCAACGAGTGTGAAGTCTGCCTGAGCTTCCGAGTTTTCGATCATGTGAAGAACGTATTTCGAACCTCCTTCTTGCGTCCACGACACTTTGCTGGTTTCTGATCATGGTCGTAAAAGTCTTCCGTGGCCTTTTCATCGTGAAGCTTATCTTATCCCTCCTCGGTTGCTAGATGCCCCACTGCCTCTTCGTTCCGCGGTCATCTGTTCCTTCTGGGGATCATCGATGTCGAAGGTCACCACAGATACCCGATCTGCAAAATTTCCTCCATGAAATGAGAGCCCTCGCTCTGATCCAGGCAGAATAAGTAGCGAACCTGAGCATTCTTTGTGGTCAGGCAGTGCGCTCCGTATCTTTTGGCCAATCTGACCATTTGCTACAAAAAGAGCGATACCGTCTAAACTCATTGCGGCGTACAATTGACTCTGGGGAAATGATAGGCATGTCCAGTTATTCCGTAAAGTTGATCACACCTCGTTACAGTTGGTGCTGGGCGAATACGAGATGTTGGCTTGCAGAACCTATGCGCTTGTCCACACACTGTAGTCGTGACGTTCTACTAAGTAATTAAGTGGTCCCCGAAGACGCTAACTTTACGTGTCACCAGAAATTCATAGGGGCGTCTCCGGGACGAGTGGGCAAGATCGCCGATATTTGATATTCAACATCGCATAGCAATTCCTCTGCGGCTGTGTAGAACTGGGTTCCATACGTACAATATAACCATCTTAGTATGTTCAGTCAGCTAATCGCTTCTTTAGCTCAAACGAGGGTGCATCCAAGGCGGGACAAGGGCTGATGGCGTCGGCTGCCTCAAGATGAAGACCACAGCGGGTCAGAGCCCCTCATTTAGGAGTGTTCAGCGACCAACGGCGCCCCCCATCCGGGGTACACACCTACACATGTAAGACACAGTCAATCCGGACTCGCAACACAAACACAGTCCAATGGCCCGCGATGTCTGCGGAAGAGCTTACGCCGTCTTGTGTTGTGGTGGGAAAGTGTCTCGCGCAGGTACCGGGTCGCCGATGATGCTGCTGGTGAAACGAGAGCGCCTGTACTCCGATAGCTAGCACGAAAGGCTTCTACGTCCATACCTGGCGTAGAAGGATTTAGACATGCGAACAGCAGGCGACGGTTAGGAAATCTGGCCACCAATCCGGCAATGGTTCGCTGGTGCGCACAGGTAGATATCGTCGACGGTGGCTACCATCGGTTAGACGTCGCCAGGTAAGTAAAGCGAGTTGCTCGAGTACAAGCTCATGGCTGCATGTTGGTACGATCAAGATAACATTCAAGCAGGCCTATAAGATCGTGCTTAATACGGCACATGGTACAGTCAGATGATGGTTTTGCTGGCCGGAACTTTGGGACGATGCCGGCGCGTGCGTGCCACGACAGAGACGAGGAAGACCCGAAAACCTGGGACACGATTTGTCGGTAGAAGCAAACTTGGTTAAGGTGTGCAGCGAACTGCGGATGACTCGGTGATCACAGCAAGACTCTACTGCAGAATAAATAACGTTCTTATTGGGCAGAAGAGAAGCCTCCATTGCTCAATTAAAGTACGGTATCATAGCGCTGATAACTGCCACTGGAGGGACACGAATAAAATGATTCATACCGTAACTGACATGGAGTTTGTCACGGGCTGGCGCAAAACTCTACTCGCAACGCTTTGCCTGTCAGGAATAGTGGCTGTGAGCTAGACCTGCTAGCATCGTCTCCCAGTGTGCCTAAGTGCCATAAATGTCAGAGCTGTATGTCTCACAATCGCTGCCGCCTAGACGCAGCAATGGCCGGTCGACAACGTGTAAATGCAAATTACTGATTTAACTTAGACGATAACTTGAGCTGCAAGCCACAGGTTAGTGATCGACACGTGCGGCCTGGGCGTATCGGCAACTGAGCCTATCGAGCTGATCTGCAACCCTGATCCGCAAAGCCTTGTGGGTTAAAGTTATGTATGGTGTCCGAGACACATATCTTGCGGACCTGAAACGCTTTGACATTTTCGTGATTAGTCTAGATGCCAAGAACGAGCACACCACCCCAGCGTCACGCAACACCAGGAACGGTCCACAAGGTGACATTGTTGCTGCCTTTCCTTGCGGTTACGTTCGGTATTTGAATGTGCACTGCCGGGATGCGAAATACTCTGGCAGCGCACGGTATAACCTTACTCGAGACTCATGTACTCCTTCCTCGACCGCGATTGATGAGAGGACCATCGTGTCAAGTACGGATCCGTATCCAGAACGCTCTAGCGAAATCTTGTACACTAATGCCGGTTCCGGACATTTGAGGTAAAGTCGGGATGTTCCTGAAACGCACGAGTCTAAACCCTGCATGTATAGTACAGGGCGACCGATTAAGATAGAGTTCGCCTGGATCGTCAGATTATAACAAATTCACCTTCGACTCGACAGTCGACTCGTACAGGTCCTGCACCCTCCGAACAGTTATGTTTCCTCGTCCCAATCCCCCATGTCGCCTGCCGGCTTTGGCAATGGAACTGAGCACCGCATACATAATGTAGGTTCGAACCCGCCGATCTATAGCTTGCCGTGTGCGTGTCAATACTGCTGTTAATCGTCGAGTGTCTCGACCCTACGAGCCGCATCATCTGGAAAGGTATTTGTACCGGCAGTGACTGTGGATAATACTCAGCACAGCTGAGAGCATGGGGCAAAGCTGAATATATGTATGGGCTGTTTTGCCTCTCGACCTACAGGATGCATTCCATGGCGTTAGGTAGTAGCGGCGCACACGCCAGCACCTTCTTGTTATCACAGCGCACGGATGGCCATGATCGCCCTCTACCGCATAGGCCGACCAAGACCCTTTGGGTGCTGCACAGACCTATGGCGTGCGCTAACTAACGACTATGGAAGTGCCTTGGACGAAAGTAGTGAAGGTGCCAGTGTGCTTGTCCAAGGCATCGTCCGTCCGATATAAGGGACGAAGGTTTCCCACTGATGGATCAGCAAGCGAGAAGGAAGGATGGGTTATGAAATGATGTCCTGGTGGCCATTTACCAAGTCGCAGGCTCGCATCTCTGTCATTCGTTAGAAACTTCGACTTCTTCGCCTTGTTACACTCCTGAGCCACACATATATCTGCACCGTCTGACCAGTAATCGAAATGACGCGACAGGTGCGCCTAGTCGGCTTCGCGGTGATGCTGTGGGTGGTGACTTGTGCCCAGGTGGTAAGAGCAACGACAGCATCAGAGGTCATAGCGTCCATACCAAGGTGCGCCGTAAGTGTTCAGACTCCGGTCTCTAATTCGGGTGGGCCTGACTTTGTGTGAATAGCTTCCTTGCGTCATCGAGGACTTGAGCACGGCGAAATGCTCCATGACAGATGTGTCATCGTTGAGTGATTGTGTCTGCCGGAACACGACATTGCTCACCAGGCTGTCGAATTGCATCCAGACATCGTGTTCCTACAGGGACCAAGTACTCGCAAGTAGCTCGGCGAGTTCACTATGCGCAGCCTATCCAAAAGAGTCGAGAACACGCGATGTCCAGATCGCCTCTATAGTAACCATGGCCCTGGCCGTCCCTATTGTGCTAGCGCGGTGTGCTGCGCGTCTGCAGTTCACCAAGAAGCTGTGGCTCGACGATTGGACAGCGCTGCTGGGAATGATCTTACTCGCCGGACTGGCGGCCATGGAATACATCAGCTCGAAGATGGGATTCGGAAACCACTACTGGAACATCAGTGCTAGTGATGGGCCGATACTGCTACAGCTTTTCTACGTCGCCCAGATCCTCTACATCGCCATCCAGCTTCTGGCCAAGGTGTCTATTTCGTTGCTGTTTATCCGCCTGTTTCCAGCAAGATGGATTCGTCTGACCCTGCAGATATTCATCGCCTTCATGTTAGGCCACGGCCTGATCTTCATCATGGTTATTGCCTTTCAGTGCTGGCCGGTACACTCAATATGGGACAAGACAATTACGGGCCGATGTGTTGACGTTACCGTGGTAGGATACGTCGGCGCCGGGCTGAGCATAGGCGAAGATCTCTTCCTGATGCTGTTACCAATCACGGAACTCCGCAAGCTTCAGGTCACGCAACGACAGCGGGTTCTCTTATCTGCGATGTTTGCCATTGGCTCTTTGTAAGTGATCCTGAGGTGTTAACGAGATGCTAGACTGACTGGCGGCAGTGCGGCTGTAACGAGTATGATCCGGCTGAAATACATGGTGATGTTTGCCAACACATTTGACTCGACATGTAAGCTTCTCGTTTTTCGAACACGAGACCTCCGCTGATAGCTGCAGGGGACAACGTCGATGTTATCATTTGGTCCTTGATTGAGCTTCTCACAGCGGTGTTCTTGGGCAGCTTGCCGCCTTTGAGGCCCTGGATTGTCAAACTGGTCCCCAGAGTTCACATGAGCTGGAACAAGACAAGTACCAACAAGTCTGGCAGCAGGTTCCCGCCGGCCGATCAAGGCGGGAGTGTCGACAAGGAATCGATGAATACGAAATCTAGCCACGATGCGTCTGAGAGCACGGCATTCTACAACCAACCTCCGAAGCCGCCACGTTACAGCAACCACAAAAAGAGCACATCTTCGTATGCCATGTCCGCAATAAACTCATTGAGGTCAAGCGATCACTGGAAGATGATACCAGAATCGCCGCTCCCGGTTCCGACCTCGAAATTCCAGGACTCGGCCGTGGCGCTGCCGGAATCGGTTCACAAACGCTGGAGCGAGCAGCCCGATTCGCCAACCGACCCAAACGTGCTGGCAAGCTGTACGAGTCTCTACCTACACAGAATAGCGTCGCATGACCTGGAGTCGAACTATTCCCGCGATACGTGGAACACTTTGGGTCGTGACACATGGTCTCAAATGGCTGTGGAGAGGTTGAGCTCGAAATTCGCGGTAAAGCAAGCGCGTTGATCGGGTTTTAGCTTCAGCGTAACGTGTTACTTGTACAAATAATTGATACCCATAGTTGCTGTACCATAAGATTCATGAGATAATGAAGAATGTTGAGATAAATCGCGAATCACTACATAGTTTCTTCCGACGCACTGCACTGAACGTCGAAGGTCTCGCGGTGCAGCAGTGTGTTGGTAGCATCCGGCAGCAACCGCCGGGAGCCATCGCAATGATGTCATCGCCACCGAGTTGTGGCGGCACTCCAGCACCATCCGTCAGAGGACGATCACGTTCGTCGATTCAGATCATTGTTTTCCGCCAATCTGAGCCAGACCGTGTGGTTTTTATTTTATTTTATTTTTATTTCTCTCATGTTTTAAGCTTTAGCAAAGATGGCAGAAGTAGACACTGGTCTCCACGCCCACGCCAGCGGGGTCGCCGCCAAGACGGTCGCAGCCCACGCCCAGGAACACCCACTAAAGCTGTACGCAGGCTGGTTCTGCCCGTTCGTACAACGCAGCTGGATGGTTCTGGAGGAAAAGAACATCCCTTACCAATATGTGGAGATCAACCCATACAAGAAAGCCAAGGAGTTCCTCGACCTCAATCCACGGGGCTTGGTGCCAACCTTGGCGGTGCCAGTAGATGGGGTCGGCAAGGCTCAGAAGCCCCTGTATGAGAGCTCAGTCATCTGTGACTATCTGAACGAAGAGTTCGCAGATGAGGCGACCAACGGACTGGGCCTGTATCCGTCGAGCACATATCAGAAAGCGCGATGCAAGCTTTGGATTGACCACATCAGCACCAAGATCGTGCCTGGCTTCTACAAGTTCATCCAGCACACACCTGAGAAGGAATACTCTGTCGAAGAAGCACGGTCAAACCTATCGGAACATATCAAAACACTGGCAAAGGAAATGGATGATAGCGGTCCATGGTTCCTGGGCGACAGATTCAGCATGGTCGACGTAATGCTGGCGCCTTGGGCAAAGAGGTTGTTTCTAATTGACCATTACAAGCCCGGTGGTGTGAACATTCCAGCAGATAAGGAAGGTGGCGATGAGGCGCTTTGGGGCCGCTGGACGGAGTGGTACAATGCTATATCTGAGAGACAGAGTGTGAAGGATACTTGGAGTGAAGAAGAATACTATATCAAGGCATACCAAAGATATGCCGAAGACAGAACAATGTCGCAAGTTGGACAGGCCACCAGGAAAGGCGAGCGCCTGCCATGAGGGTGCAGCTCGAACTATTTAGACAGATAATCAATGCTTGTGCAGGAGCTCACCTAGTATATGGTCGACCTTACCTTTGGCTAATCCCATTGCCATACTATATTAAGGTCGAGATATGTGAACAACAATCCAGTCGGACCTCCACGACGCAGATTTCATTATGCCAGTGTCCGTTTTAGCGTTGGTGTTATAAATTTAAGAAAGACCTCAAGCATAAATGTGACACCGTAGCATTCTTATATAAATAGGTAGATACGGAGCGTTCTCCATGTTGCCAATCCCGGCTGATGCCATGTTCGTGAAGGACGAGCAGATATTAGCCTTGGGGATCCTGATGCTGCCTGGTCTATCTAAGAACGACAAATGCGTCAGGAGCTGGTTGAATAAGATTCAATTCATAAAAAACTCCCGTTCAAGTCTAGGAGGCCAACATAACATAACATAATATATTGCTATGCCCTCGGAGAACTCAAGCTGTCAACACAGAGCCATGTAGATTTTACCACACGTCATACAGCACGACGACGTGTAGATATGTGAAACGAGAGTATTGTGCCTGCAAAGTTAACAGAAATATATGCATAATGACATATTGCTACGACTTACGCTGACTTGGAGGCCGCTGGCCGCTCGTCGACAGCTGGCACTAGCTGGTTCCGCAGCTGACAGCGAGTGCGCGCTCTTTATTGAAGTACCGATACATGTTCTCAGCTCCGGTGGGTCACAATTTTCAGCCCGCCTTGCAGCAGCATCTTGCCGATTCAACTCCGAAGCGTTGAATTGTCTTGATGCAAAATTTCCGACATCGTAAACGCTCTTTATAATCACGGTTTGGTCGCATCGCAATCCCTGGTCATGGCGCAATCATGGGAAACGAGGACATCGTCATTCTTGAACTGGTTCAGAGCCCTGCCCGGCGCGAATTTTCATCCTGACATTAAGATTCATGATTACCGCAGGTCGCATGCCGGCAGAGGCATCGGTAAGCTCCGCCCTTGATAGTGCATCTCATCTCATGTCCCGCCACGATGGTACAACAGTACGAGAAGAAGAAGAAAACCAAAACTCCCGTGGCTAATAACCACTGCAGTTGCCACGGCGGACATCCCAGAAGACACTCTGCTCTTCACCATTCCCCGGGATGCCATCCTCAACACCTTGACCTCGGATCTGCCCAAGAGGATACCGCAGATCTTCGAGGACTCCACCGCCGGTCTCCAGGACGACGACAACGAGGCCGACGAGGAGGGCGAGATCACGGGGCCGCCCGACTCGTGGGTGTCACTCATCCTGGTCATGATCTACGAGTTCCTCCAGGGCGACCAGTCGCGGTGGAGGCCGTACTTCGACGTCCTGCCGGAGGAGTTCGACACCCCCATGTTCTGGTCGAACCAGGAGCTCGCGGAGCTGCAGGCGAGCGCCATCTCCTCCAAGGTCGGCAAGGACGAGGCCGACAACATGTTCCGCGCCAAGGTCCTGCCCACGGTCCAGGAGCATGCGGACGTGTTCTACCCCCCGGGCGCCCAGAGGTTGGGCGAGGACCGGCTGATGGCGCTAGCTCATCGGATGGGAAGTACTATTATGGCTTACGCGTTTGACCTTGAGAACGAAGAAGAGGACCCAGAGGACGGAGAGGACGAATGGATGGAGGATAAGGAAGGCAAGCTGATGATGGGAATGGTCCCGATGGCCGACATTTTGAACGCAGATGCAGCATTCAATGTGAGTCTGTCAAATGCATGCTTTGTAACGGTTCTAACTACATTTCAAGGCGCACGTCAATCACGAGGATCACAGTCTGACGGTCACGTCAATAAAGCCTATACAGGCCGGGCAGGAGATCCTGAACTACTATGGACCGCTCTCAAACGGAGATCTTCTTAGGCGATACGGCTACGTTACAGAGACCCATTCGCGGTACGACGTAGTTGAGCTACCATGGGACCTCGTCTCATCGGTGCTGAAGGACGTGCTTAAGGAGCAGATCAAGCTAGATGATACCACATGGGGAAAAGCGGTAAGACATTCCACGAAGCATATGTACCAGCGCGGCCAGATGGACTCGAAATTGATCGATTGCAGATTAACGACTTGGAAGACGAAGAGATTGAGGACGTCTTCGTGCTCGACAGGGACCTGGACGGTCCTGACGAGAAAGGAAACGTTCCCGAGGACAGGGAGTTGAAAGCGCTGCCCGAGGATCTCGTTGAGCAAGTCATGGCATTTTTGAGAGCTGTCCGAAAGGCTGCCAACCCAAATTCGATCCCGGACAAGCAGAAGGCCAAGGAGCTCATGCTACTTACCATCAACCGTGCGTTGCAGATCCGACTTTCGCAGTACCAGACACGAGCAGCGCAGGATCTCGAGGTGATTGCGAGGGAATCAGGAAAGCTCAACGCGGCGGCTGATATAGCCACGAGCCGGGCTGCCAACAGAACGAGGATGGCAGCAATTGTGCGATGGGGTGAGAAGGACCTGCTCCAGCAGGCTATAGAACTCAGCGCGAGGAAGCTGAGCGAGCTGGACAGTCTCGCCAACGCGGCCGAGCCATCAGCAAAGCGACAGAGGCGATAGGTGTCGAACTCAGACATGGATCAATGTTTTAAAAAATAGGCGTTTGGCGTATGTGGTCTTCTGAGTGTTAGATGCGCTTAGAGTTCGTGGCCGCAGGGCTGGGGAAAATAGATAGATGCAGGAACACAGGCATGCAGCATTATCGCAGATATCATCTGCGCCATCCAGAAATCATCAACCCAAACCAATCGCGCTGCATTCCTTCGCAACCCTTTCGGTGCCAACGTTTTACTCGGCTCGATCGACAGGCCAAGATGCTGCCAGCGCCGCCGTTTGCTAGAGCGAATTAAATAAGGTGCTGGCTAGAGCAAATGGGCAACCTAGATTTGGACCGACCCGGGCATCCAAATACATGCCACCTCAAGCGGCCATGGTCAATCACAGGTGACCAAACACGATTGAAACTACCAAGCTTGGTGACACTCAGCTGTTTGACTTCCCGCGTGCTTATTGGGCTTGATATCTCTTTCATGGCGGGCATTGTTCCACCCCTTGGTGCTTACCGCAGCGTGCATTACAGCTTAGTGGTTGCTGACTGGTTTCGATGCACACCTGGTTGGCTTAGCTTGCCGAGCGTTTTGGTCCCTCCATGTAGCGTGTATTCCGCTCCCTATCTGTATCGTATCTGTGGGGGAATCCGCCGGAACATGTGATTATGAGCGTGCTCCTTGCCTGCTGATTCTGATCAAACCTGTCATTTACATTTCAGAGACGCAACTTTTACTTCAAGACTCATGTGTCTTTTGATATTCTGGGGAATGTAAACGAGGCCACTCGCGCCACACCGCGGCAGCCATTCACCTACAGCCACGAGTGCACCTGGGCCTGGCGGCTACTGTCGATGTACACCACGGCTACAGGATGCAATACCCATGGGACACTGCCGCAGTCGCATTCTTCTGCGCGTTGGCTTTGCTTGTGCTGCTGGCCATGTGAGTCACCCAACTGAGAAGCTCTGTCCACATCTTGTTGATGACGGCGAGAAGCTTCTTTCGACGGGCACTGCGCCGACAGTATAACCGAGCCTTCAGCAGGGAAAAAGGAACACAGCTGCCCAAGTCTCTACAGAGAGCGATGGCGGAGCTTCAACAAGTCACGGAATATCGCGGACATCGAGATGAGCGCTGGGACTGCGATGGACAAGAATGGTGAGTCTGGCGGAGGCGAAAACACTCGCGCGCATCAGGGCTGACAAGCGCAAGTCCGATATGCCTAGCATCGCTATATTCGTGCACTGAAACCGGAAGCATCGTGGATGGGGGCATCGACCTGGAGGTCGGCCCGAGCAGAGGATTGACAACTAGCGGCTCGCCGCCTACGAAAAGCAGTGTGAAATCGACACACGTATACTTGAAGGAGGCCGAGACAGATGTCAAACCTTGGAGGCCGCAGCCTATCAACGATGATGTGGTGAAGTTGAAGCGGTGCCAGCATTTGTTTCATGCTCGATGTTTGGCAAGTTGGTTTCTGAGGAAGAGATACGACTGCCCGGTGTGCAGGACATCGTATTACCAGGAATCGGGAACAAAAGCGATGGAAGACCGTGGTCGAGAACTGACGTATCAGCCGAGTATAGCTATCGCACCGTTCTTCTAGGTCATGATCTTAAATAGCTAATCTTGATGCGGAGATGCAGGTAGTTGATTGACGAGTGCAATAACGTCCTGGCTGGTGGCGCGGTGTCCTTGTGCCGTACAAGGTCAGCATGACAAGTGGGTAACTGTTCTTACATGTCGTTATCGTATGAGCCAACGAGCCTACCCTGCCTACCAACCTACTATAGAAACGTTTGAAGAGTGGTGCCGCCTGATGCGATAATGCAAGCCTGGGGAGCTCCCAATTGTAGCTGCATAAAAGCTTCATGTACATACTACTAAACGGATCCGTATGCATCTTCGCCACAGATGGCTGCAGCTATGCAGAATCAGAGACTTTCGCAAACTCCCGTGCTGCCGTGCAAGATCGATTGCTCAAGCTCAAGCCCCAACCCAGGACCAAGCCGTAACAAGGGGGAGAGACCCCGGATGTTGCCGGTTCAGACCCACCCACTTAACGAGCACCTATGACATAACTAATTATCGGGTCGCGTCTCTTGGTCTCTTCTAGGAATCTTTGTTCGACACCACGATCGATTACATTTCACGTTAGTGACGTGCTACATGGGCGCCTTTCTGATAGCCTTGACCGATCCTCGCCCCTCGAACGGTAAGTTGCGACAGTCCGGGACCAAATGGACGCCACCAATGGATGTCTCCAATATGTCAGAGAAAGCCGAAGCAAAATTGCCCGCCTATTCTAGTGGATAACTGCATCCATGACGTGACGTTCGCCGTCATTGCTGGTTCGAGCGCATCCCATTCCGCAGCAGACCAGATGTTGTATGGTAAAGTCAGTGACCTATTCCGCCTGTGACTTCACCCTTAGGACAGTTCGCTCCGGGACTCTCTCATCTTGTATCATCGCGCAGCCTGCGTCCCCCACGTGGCAGCAAGCCCTCCATCCGTCCCAGCAACGGTTCACTCCTTTTGGCTCCCAAGCCCACCATTCACGTTGCATGCCGAACTTTAGATTCTCTCTCATTCGCTCGTGCGCCTTCGTACCCGGTCTCCGCCTCGCGACTTTTGCTCCGGTAGGCAGGAGGCACCTTATATCCGCCTCCCCCGGACGGGCGTGTTCGCGCTCGACTTCTATTATCATGGCACCAAAGCGCAAGAAGTCTAACATGGCGTTGTTGCAAGAAGATCTCAAGACTTCGGACCACTTGGCCGCTGGCCCTTCGCTCTCCGCAGCTGTCGTGCCCCGGCGGAGGTCCGGGAGGAACGCCAACCAGACTGGAATGTACTCATATCCAGAGAGCGACACGGACGAAAAAGAGAACCCAACCTCGACATCAACCTCCAGCTCAAACCCGAATTCGAACTCGAGCTCGGCTGGCCTCCAGAGGCATCTCAAGCGGGGCAAGAAACCTGAGCAACGTGCTGCTGTTGACAATGCCATCCATGATCTCCACACGATGGAGGATAAACTCCGGCAGACCACCAAGCGACAGAAGTTGGCAGCCAGATCTAGCATGGCCATGGATGGTGGACACGACCATGCACTGGAAAGCGCCGTGTTTCGGCCCACCGCCAAGATATATAGGAACGTACTGGGCGACGATCGGACTACAAAGGACATCAAGCCGAAGAAGCAAGGGGAAGAGAAACAAGCCAATGCAGAAATTGCCCAGATGGCCAGCGACGCCGCGGTCGGCGAAGGCGAAGAAGCAGACGGGAATGGCGTTGAGGCAGAAGACATCAACGCCCTGAAGACCGAAGGCGGGCGGCCGCCACCAGTAAATAGTGACTACCTGCCGCTGCCATGGAAGGGCAGGTTAGGCTATGTTAGTCCTTTGTGCCAAATAGCTTCCGTTGGGGGCACTATCAGCTAACGTTGGGTAGGCGTGTCTCAACACATACCTTCGAATATCTAACCCGCAGGTGTTCAGTTCCAGGACGTGTAGGATTGCCTCCATAGTTGAGCACCGACATCCCCTCAAGGACCCGAGCCAGCCAGAACACGCGATAAAAAACCGGCCGGACAAAGACCAGCCGGCAGATGTTGCTCGCGGGCAAAGATATGTCGAAGAGCTTGGTCTTGCTAATGCTCGCGATATCGTGAAGATGCTGCGCTGGAACGACAAGTATCACATCAAGTTCATGCGTCTCAGCTCAGAGATGTTCCCCTTTGCAAGTCACGAGGAATACGGCTACAAACTGGCGCCTTTCGCGTCCGAAGCATTGGCCGAGGCAGGCCGAGTCGCTGGTGAGCTGGGCCACCGTCTGACGACACATCCTGGCCAGTTCACCCAGCTTGGATCCCCGAGAAAGGAAGTCGTCACGAATGCGGTGCGCGATCTCGAATATCACGACGAGCTGCTCACGCTACTCAAGCTGCCGGAGCAGCAGAACAAGGACGCCGTCATGATCCTTCACATGGGTGGCGTGTTTGGAGACAAGGAAGCAACGCTGCAACGGTTTCGGGAGAACTACGCCCGGCTCTCCGACAGTATCAAGGCGAGATTGGTCCTCGAGAATGACGATGTGTGCTACACCGTCCATGACCTCTTGCCGATCTGCGAGGAGCTGAATATCCCGATGGTGTTGGACTTTCACCATCACAACATCCTGTTTGACAAGGACAAGATACGAGAGGGAACAAAAGATGTCATGGACCTATATCCCCGCATCAAGGCGACGTGGGACAGGAAAGGCATCACCCAGAAGATGCATTACAGCGAACCTTGCCCCGACGCCATTACCGGACGACAGCGACGAAAACACCGGCCGAGGGTCACGACATTGCCGCCGTGCGTACCCGACATGGATCTCATGATCGAGGCCAAGGACAAGGAACAGGCCGTGTTTGAGCTCATGCGAACCTACAGGCTGCCCGGGTGGGATTCCTTCAACGACGTTGTACCGTACGAGCGCGACGACGAGAACAAACCACCGCCGAAGCCCAAGGCCACGCCGAAGAAGAAGCGCAAGGGCAAGAAGGGCACCGATGACGACGGAGATGTCGAGATGGCAGAGCCCGAGCCTCAGGTGCCACGGGAAATACCAGCCGAGGAAGTCGGCATGGGCGGACCGGAGAACCGCGTGTATTGGCCAGTCGGCATGGAGGAGTGGCTGCGACCGAAGAAGAGAGAGACCAAGAAGAGACCCAACAAGGGCGAGGAAAAGGAGGATTTCAAAGAGGTGGCGGATGACAGCTAACCGTCTGAAGAGAACGTACAGTATTGACGAATGCTTCGTCGTACATGCCGTCTGCCCTCTGGCCCGATCTTCTTGGGGGACTATGAACCTGAGCACGACTGCACGATTTGGCTTTGCTCAACGTGGCAGTGCCTCCTACCGAACAAGTGAACAATTTCCAATGTATACATATCTGTTACTCCTGTACATACAGCAAAAAGTGGGCAGTGTTTTATTAGACAGCGAATCTGATTATTCCATGCCGAGACTCCCTATTGGCACGGCCTCGTGTTACAATCATTGCAGCGTGATCTGATCCTGATAATCTCCTAAGTGATGACAGTTTGTATATTTAATCACTCTTCTCCGACCATGTAATCCATAGTTCACCCAACCACGAGCAATCGAGCTGAGTGATAAGTCATTCACAAATGCTTCCCCCCGAGATCATCTGCACCCTACGAGCCTGGGTGCCTCCTCATCCATGCAGATATCGCAGACTGTCGATGCATCTTCCGGCCGAGGTTCTGAACCGCGCGCCTGAAATCTCATTTCAACATTTCCGTGTACGATGAGGTCATCTCCCCCCCCCCCTCTTGTAGGCGACAGAAGAATACAACCAAAAGTCAGCCAGGTTGCATGAGATGCAACAAACGTGGGGTCGAACAGAAGGAGCAAGGAAGCCATACCAAATGCCGCGTTAGCTCGTGTGGCATGCATATGGGGTAGTTCGGTCAAGTTAGTCGAATGCGGAGGAGTTTTTGTTTCGATGGGGGAGAGCGATGATGTCAATCCACGCCCGACCAAAGAAGCGGGATGCATAAGTTATGATGCGAGGCTTTTTTTGTTTGTGGCATGCGGGTTGGGATGACAAGCGACAGGTACTGTATTGAAGCCTAACAAGCCTAGTAGGGACGAGAGGTCATTACCGCATTCATCCGTTCGCCCAAAAGACATGGTAAAATGATATATAGCAGATGATTACATGGGATTCTGCATGGCGAATAGCGAGTTGTGGATCTGCGGCTCCTATGTGACACCAAGCGATGAAAGACACAACTACCCTGCATACTTGTTCAAGGCTATTATTGTTGCTGTTGTTGACGAATGTCAACCACATTCCGTACTCCTTACAGCATCGAGAATTACAGATTTGCACCGTGTTTTGAATCTACCACCATTTGGCGAGCTGGGGTAGACCAGGCGCATTTGCTTGTCCATAAACGGTGCTGGGGAAATGGGAGCCTTCCCAGCTCTGGGGGTGCGAGGTGGCGGGTATATGCGTTAGCTTGCATGAACTCGCAGCGATAAACAAAGAAAGGGAAATGCTCGTGACAGGAGAGCGGCCATCGTGACATATGCCTACCACCACATGGCACCAACTTGCTACATCTTGTACAGTTTGTTGCGGGACTTTGACGTGCAGCAAAAGGCGGGGGGCCGATCACTCTTCCCCCCTGCCCCCAACCCCTCCAAAAATGTCAGTCACAGGCTGAACAGCATGTAAGTTACGTGCAGCTGCAGTTGCGAACCGACCTGATCTATCGATCATTGGTAAATGCTGCCCCGTCTTCTTGAATGATGATCTCGGCAAACACATCCAATAGTTACATCTCATCCAGGTGGCAGTTATTCAGGTTTCTCGGACCCGCCGACTGTCACAAGCAGGTCAAATAAAGAGCGACCACATCCCACCTGGTCAAGTGTCATCGATCATCTGTTACACCACACCACAATCACAACACGGCCCAGCTGCAGCTACAGGCTACCACAGGTCCTGATCACAGAGCTCACTCGGGTGATAGCGACACAATCACAAGTCAACAGCAGCCATCAAGGACTTTCTGGAAACAACGACAGCAACAGCCGACTGCTTTCAGCTCCAGAGAACCACGCTCTGTCCATGCGAACAGAACCACTAACTCGGCTAGGTTAGCAACTCACGCAGACGCCCGTTGATTGCGCCCCGCAGCCCAAGCACTTCTGGTTAAAGATTGGGCGGATCACAGCGCAACGAAAACGAAACGAGGGAGCTTTGAACTCCAAGTTAAGTAGCGTCGAACGTTCCTGTGATCTCATCGATCGTTGGGGCCCCTACGCCTACAATACACTCGTCGTGTTGTACCCAGCCGAACCGCAAGTCGAAAGTCGCACCGGTTTATTGCAGATCGCAACCCATCACCTGCACACATTCAGACAAACTTCAACCTGCAAAACAAGCATATTTTGCGCCCGGTCCAATCCGCAATCACACTTTTCGTTTTGTTTGTGTTTTTCTTCACACAACAACGTCAAACCAGAAACTACAGACTGTAGTAGTAGTTGCTCCCATTTTGCAAAGATGGAAGTTCACACTGCTCCCCCCGCTGAGCTTCACTCACCCCCGCCAGTCACGGCTAAGCGTCCAAGAGGTATATACCCTGTTCTCCCAACCCCGATATGTCCATGGCTTGCATTCGTCTGACTTGCAACCCAGGTATTCTGAAGAAGTCATACCAGAAATCCCCACCCGCCTCGCCGACCAAGGAGCACGAGCTGCCAGAGAAGGAGCTCGTGGTCCAAAACACCCAAGCCAACGCGGGCCACCGCCGCTCCTCCTCAACCGCCTCTAGGCCAGCCGGCTCGCGGCGCCAGTCCTCACGAACGCCCTCGGCTGCCGATGGAGAGCTCGACTCGGACCAGCCCCGCCTCAAGTGGGACGAGGCGAACCTGTACCTGACGGAGCAGGAGCGGACCTCGACCATGAAGATCACGGAGCCCAAGACGCCCTACGCCAAGCACTACTCGCCCTCGGAGGACGGGCTCGACGACGACGAGGTCGACATGGACGGCAACCACTCGGAG
The DNA here is from genome assembly GCF_020726525.1 of Truncatella angustata. Classification (NCBI taxonomy): domain Eukaryota; kingdom Fungi; phylum Ascomycota; class Sordariomycetes; order Amphisphaeriales; family Sporocadaceae; genus Truncatella; species Truncatella angustata. The sequence continues at coordinate 7,385,939 of NW_025763382.1, read as the reverse complement.
ATCCCCGGCCTGAGCCTCGGCGAGCCCGAGGAGGAGATCCCCGAGAACGACAACCTCGACACCGGCACGCCTCGCAAGCAGAGCAAGGTCCATGTCAGCGACGAGGACGCCACCCCCCTCCATGACGCCGATGCTGATGTGTTTGGCATGACCCCCGAGGAGCGCGAGAAGCACCGCAAGTTCGAGGAGCTCAGGAAGAAGCACTACGAGATGAGCGAGGCTGTGGGCTTGCTGGGGCACCCGGAGGCAGTGGATGAGGAGATGGAAGATGAGGATGAAGAAGAAGATGATGATGATGAGGAAAACCAGGGCAAGAAGAGCAAGGTGCCGCCTGTCCCCAAGCTCCCGGCGGCATAGTTTCAAGCGACCAGGGGCGGCAAGTATCTACCGGGCATAATTGCAGGGATTCAACGTGACATGATGAGAAACACGAGAGAGGCAGGGAGGCAGGGAGACCGGGGAACATTAGCATATGGAATAGGAGTTCATGGTTCGTGCAGCATTCGGTAAGATGGACACGAAGAGTACACTCGATAGTCCAGGTTTTTTTTCTTTTCCTTGTTACTTGCGTTGTCATTAGATTTTGCAATGCGGCGGCAGTCGTATTCTAGTATTTCCTGCAAAGTCGTAAAATGGTTGTGGTTGAAGCATCCCATGTTCCGCATTTGTCTCACACGTTCGTTCGATATCCGTCTATCCTGGGATAGGTAATACTGTATCGGATTGGAATTCTTTATACATGAGAAGGTAAAATCCCTCGACACACATTCTGTGGGGGGATGATTTCAGTTACATTGTCATGTCTGTTCCGATCAAGTTTCTTTCGCTCTGGCCCAATGTACAGTGACCCGACATGTTCGAGTTCTTCCATACTTGTCCCAAGTCATTGTGTCATGGTTATCTCACATCACCTGTCACGAGGTTCGCTCCGTTATTCACTGAGCAGAGTATTCATCATGTCTACCACGGGCTTCTTCTCGGTTCCCCCCTTTTTGACCTCTACCGAGGACTGTCATGTACGGGGGAGCAGGTTGTGCCCCTAGGGTATCCCCGTACTTGTACTTGGGGGTTGGCGCATCATTGGATCAACGTGTTCTAGCGACAGCATGTAGGGATTCCCAAACTGGTGAATTTATTTCAACGCCTTGCCTTTGTTTCTGGACGCCAAAGCGCCAGTGCCAAGTTGTCATGCACGCAGAGAGACTGTGCCACGATAACCTTCAGCGTGGTCCTTCTTTCTTTCTCCCAAACCGGCTTCGCTCTTCGCTCTTCGTTCTCGGCAAAAACCCCCGGGTCCTCTTTGCCGTGTCCGACTACCAAACCTCACAGGCCCGCCCCCTATAGCATGCCCTTCCTGGCCAACTCGACCTTGCGCGCCGCCTCGCCCTGCTTGAACCCGCCCTTGGACACGCACAGCCGGTGTCCGTCGCCCGTCTCGACCTTGTCCTCGGTGGCCGGGAAGGGACACGGGCAGTGGTGTGGGAAGTGTACGCACGCTGATTTCGCAGGGGTAGTAGGTTAGCAGGAGTAATTATTTCATTTTTTTTTCTTCTCTTCCATGTGTTGAGAGAGCTGGACGCGAGGACCACTTGCGCCGTCGCGCCGTTCCATCATAGGTGACGTTCAGCGGCCAGCCAGATTGCTTTCCTTCCTTCCTTGTCTGTGCCTTGCCTTGGCTGTTCCCTTCTCTTCCCTACCAGGCCCTTGGCCCAAGTGTCGTGGCGTCAGCTCGGGAATGAAGACTGGTTTGAACCTACCCAGGGTATCGGGACACAGATAGTTGTCGCAGGTGAACGAGTCGTAGTTCTGTCGGTATATGCTCGAGTCGCTGGGGACGTTCTGTGGCTGTTGGCGCTGCTGCTGACCGCCCCCGCCACCGCCGCCGAACATCTGGTCGAAGAAGCCGAACTGCGCGGCGGCGGTGGACAGGAAGGCCGCGAGGACGAGGAGGAGGGTGGTGAAGGACCTCATACTGGCTGGGGATCGCAGGGGGGTGTATCAGTGGAGGGCGTCGCGAGTGGGATGTGGGATGCGGGATGCGCAGTAGGCGTCGGCGGATGAAGAAAAATAAGCTATCCTAGTTAATTGTTGACAACTAATTGCCAATTGACAATACTCCGTGTACGGATTATGTATATACGTATACGACTAGCATCAGTACCAACGTTAGTAGTTATTAGTATTAGTCTAGCTGTCAACTTTCCCTCCGACGTGCCGGGGGGGGGGGGGCCGACAGCTTATCGTTATCGGATCTTTAGCCTGCTCTAGCGGCCTCTTGGCGGATGCCGACCCCCCCTGCCCCCTGTCCTGCCCGTACGCACTCGCTGACTCCTGGCAGACCTGGCAGACCTGGCAGTGGAGTAAAACGAAAACTACCCCCGTTTTCGTTTGGCTGCTGGGCACCTTGCGCCTTTCTTAGCTAAGCGAGAATCAATTTTCGCGACTCTCGACACCCCCGAGCTCTTCCCACTCTAGCTCGTCGATATCGTCAGTCAGTTAGGAGCAGCTTCACGTCGCCTGAGAGCCCCCATCCGACGACCCACACAACATGAGGCTGGCACGATTACACCGGCCCGTGGTGGCCACCTGTTCCGCCGCGAGGAGCGGCCTCGCCCTTCGTCAGTTGCAGGATGCTTTGACCGGCCTCAGCATGGGAGCTGCGAGCCAGGGCGTCGAGGGACGCAGATATGCCTCCGTCAAGAGCCAGGGCGCCTACGTGATCCGGGACTCGAGCACCATCCCCAAGAAGCTGGGTGCCAAGAAGACTGGAGGTAGGTTTCGAGAGTCTATCAGATGCACACTCCCCCGTTTCCCACATCCCGCCTCTCGTGGCCAGAGGCTAATCTGTGCGCCGTCCACCCCTTGAACAGACAGCTACGTGATCCCCGGCAACATCCTCTTCAAGCAGCGCGGCACCAAGTGGCACCCCGGCGAGAACGTCGGCATGGGGCGCGACCACACCCTCTTCGCCCAGGTCACCGGCTACGTCAAGTACTACAAGGACCCGGCCAAGCACCCGGACCGCCAGTACATCGGCGTCGTCTTCAACAAGGAGGACAAGCTGCCCACCCCTCCCCACGCCATGCGCCGCCGCAAGCTCAACATGAACGCCTCCGTCATCCCCGAGCGCGCCCCCGTCCCCGAGATCTCCCCCAGCGGCATCCCCAACCAGGTCGTCCGCCCCGGCCAGAACAGCCGCAAGCCCCACCCCAGAGACGAGCGCATCTACAAGCTGCAGGATAGCAACTACTCGTACCGTGAGGAGAACTGGAGGCTCGGATCCCTCGTCAGGACCGAGAAGCGCAAGATGGGCTCCCGCAGGGTCGCCATGAAGCACAGGAGGAGAAGGAGCGAGGCCATCCTCGCCGAGATGCGCAGGGACCGCGAGGACAAGATCGCCCGCCGCAAGGAGGCACTCGACGAGCAGAGGGCCGCCAAGCAGAAGAAGTTCAAGGATTATTATGCTCGCCAGAGGGCCGAGGCCGAGGCGCATCCCCAGATGCCCGGTGGCGAGGTCGTGCCGCCCGTGAATCCCGCCCCGAGGGCCCAGGCATGATGACCCAGAGCCCTGTGTGGATATCTCCAACCGGTTTCTGCGGTGGACATGCTTCATCTTCGGGCTCGTCCAGGTCGCCAACTGTACAACCACGATAGGCGCCACTACGCCGGTCGGTCGTGTGAAACCAAATGTACAGACTATAGCTAAACATGTAACATATGTACTATCTCTTCAACGCCATCTCAAGAAGCACCAACTGATACTGAGTCGTGCTGGATCTGGGGCCTTGTAGATGGCCCCCGTTGTCTGTCCCCGCGTAGCTCTCTTGGAGCCAACGCGCATTCACGTATACGAAAGGCAATACCATACGTTCGATTATGATGTGCACGCACGTTTTCGTAACATTCCGATCGGCGATCGGACCAATGCCTGTGGCCCTTGGGGTCGTGTTCGAGAACCAGCCTTGGATGCCTAGTTTAATATATCCAATACACGTTGATGAATGATGGCACTGGAGATTGGCGAAAGCACCTTTCCTACGAAATTAACTGTGTGTAGCTAGTCGAGCAGAGAGTCCCGCCATGTGCTCATGAGGGGGTGTGTTAGGCCGCCTCTAGTTTTCGTTTCCCCTACCAAGGCGAGTTACGTGGTAGGGTGACCCTGTGAAAACAGATGATAATCCCCAGAAACACTGGATGGAGTCAGAATCTCGGTCCAGCTACGCCAAGCGGAAGTCGCCAGGCTGGTTGCGCAGATGGTGCGTGTTGCCCGGTCCAGATGACGGATCCGAATTACCTGCCCAGAGCGTCACCCGAGGAAGAATGTTGCGCATTGTGGTATAGTTTTGTCAATGAAGTGGTAGCTAAATTGTGGGAAACCAACCAACCAGCAGTCTAGTACCCTGGACTAGTATTATATTACAGCTTTCAAACTTTATAGTCCGAAAAACGCTAAAACAATACAACTCAACGCCCACTAATAATCTCCCAAGAAGCCGCGACTGTACAGATTTCACACTCGGAGATCAAAATCATGGCGACTCGCTGCCGTGGAAGTGCGGGGCTGATTCACTGACTTGATGGTTTTTCGGAGGGTGCATGAGGTGCGTTGCGACTTGAGCGAGGCTGTGCTAACAAACCAACAAATGATCTTTCCACTTCTGAAGCAACACTCGGATCTATATAACAGAGGCCGGGATGTAGAAAACCGTTCGATAGGCATTTGTCAGCGACAAAATCAACATCGTGGACGCACCATCCATCTAATGAGCACTGACTTGCGATGCGGAGTTTGGACTGTCGAGTTCTTGATCAATTATTTAGATCTCAGAGAGTCGCCACGCCGAGGATGGTGGAAGTTTTTTCCAATTCTCTTTCTACTTTTCCTTCTTCAATTGCTATAAACTCAAAGCACACAAAAGTAGTTTGTACTTTTCGCAGCTCGACTGCTTCACCCAGAGCACTACACTATTCGACATGATTGGTATGCGATATGTAGGCCTATGGGGACTATGGTATATTTATGGCAGAGATTGGGGGCTGTGACAACAGTGCTGCAGAATCCATCGCAGCCCCTGGCACCCGGTCTGCCGCCCTATTGCAAGTCGGGATAGTTCAGCCTTACCCTGATGCCTGAGACGTTGCAATGAATTCCAAACCCGTTTTTAGACCATCACCAGGAACGCCTGCATTCTATAGGCAGACACTTCGTTCGCTAAGAGCGCAACGTCTCTTGGCCTCCAATCGAGGATGCCATCTGCATCCACCCTGGCCTTGTTGTTATTCTCCCATATCCAATTCATCGTGCATGGCATAGCGCGCATATAACGATGTCGACATGGAATGTCCTGGGATCGAGTGCTAGTGCATTTAAATGAGACCGATACGCTCGCTTTTACTTATTACACCCTTACTTGTTGCTGTCAGAGCCCATTCGCAACTAGCAAGTACACCTCCTCATAAGTGTATACCTTTGCCAAGCCTCCGCCGGAGCCCATGATGTCATCAGATAGCCACCGAGAAGAGTATCACAAACATGCACAGGTCAGTATGGACGTTGAATTCCTGTCTCTTCTGTTTCAAGCTCTGAGTGCGACAAACAGGATGAACTCTTCCAGGGTTACGGCGAGCAGCTGCGTGCTGAGATGTTTGAATCACCAACACATACCTCAGCGCACAAGGCGAAGTCGTATTTTTCCTTCCCACGAACTACACCTCAGAAAGACGGCAATGTTGGAGCCTCAGCATGGTGGTGGTGGGAGCTCGGAAGTGCACTGCTCTCGCTAGTCTGTATATCACTCGTCATCGCCATCCTGGTTTCGGCCGGGAACAAGCCGCTCGAGTCTTGGCCTCTCGCCATCCAGCCCAACTCGCTGATATCCGTGCTCACTACGGTCGGGAAGTCTGCCATGGTGGTGGTAATCACGTCGTGCATCAGTCAACTCAAGTGGCGCTATTTTCAAACCCAATCCCACCCTTTGAGCCACTTGCAAGCTTTTGATGAGGCCAGCCGGGGTCCCTGGGGATCTTTGATCTTCCTCGGCGGTGTCAGGACTCGCTCTGCGCTGGTTGCAAGTGGTTTGGCATTGGTTACGATACTCGCCCTCGGTTTCGAACCGAGCTCGCAGCAGATCCTCGAGTTCCCGTCCAGGATTGCGAGGATCGACAACGTGACGGCTCATATCGGCCAAGCGCTATCCCACCAGTCGAGCGCATATGGCCTGCTTGACAAAAATGCAACCAGCAGTGAGCATCTACCCACGTTTCAGGCCAGAAAATGACTGACATGATCGCAGCAAATCTCTTAAACGTCGCTTTCCACGAGGCCACTATTCGGTACGAGGCGGCTCTCATCAACGGAATCGTAGGTGCTGTTTCTACGCCTAGTTTGAGCTGTCCCGAGCCAGCCAGCCAGTGCACTTGGGATAGCTACTCGAGCTTAGGATACTGCCACGATTTTCGTAACCTGACATCGACCATGAGCAGGGAATGTGACCAGAATCGAAACTCTACCATGTAAGGAACGAATGTTTCTGAGCGGAAGGGGACAAGTGTTGACTCGAGCTTTCAGGTTGAACTACACGTGCATTTACGATTATGACGGACGCAATCCGGTAGACCCTAAAATGAACATGACTTGGATAGTGTCTGTTGAACCGGATGGCAATGTTCGTAACATACTCGATTGGACATTCTTCACAGCATCGCCGGCATACCATTTGGATCAGATCGGAGGGGCCGAGCTCTCTTTGACCTCGGCGAGACAGACCCGCGCCGAGCCCGACATAGTGGAGTTACTGTACTCACGCTGGTATCTCTGCGAACAGACGTTCGAAAACGTCACAGCGAGCTCCGGAGTCATCACCACCGGAAAGGTTAAGAACGAGCCCCTCAATCCCGTCGGGAACCGAACGACGGACTCAGAGCACGAGGGTGAAGACAACTACACCGTGTTGATCTATCGCTCCAACGCTACCGGCCGTGAATATACAATTGGCAAACAGGCCCTAGGTCAGACCTTTGGGTACGTTAGCGGCATCTTCGACGTAGACTTTTCGGTTCATCCCGGGAGGAGCGATCCAAACTCGGCCCAGGTCACCGGCGTGACGCTCGGAAATAATAACCTAATCCAGATGGGATACTTTCTAAATAGCACCGACCTGCGCAACGTGACGAAGAACCTAGCTACTACCTTGAGCGCACAAATGCAGAGCAACAACCCCGGAGATAACACGAACTTGACGCTGGTTGCGGGATCCGCTTTCAGGCCCGAGACGTATATCTACGTGCGCTACGAATGGCTAGTCCTGCCGCTACTCGAGACGATTGCCACCATAGCATTACTGATAACTACCATGGTGAAGACGAGGCGCTCGCCGCTGGTCAAAACGAGTATCGTCGCGGCCATGATGTACGGGCTTTATGGCTGGCGGCCCGAAGACATCCGAGCGGGAGTGACAGACAACGGGGAGATGCTGGAACGGCGGGCGCAAGGCATGCCCATGTATATTGACGCGAACTCGCACGGGCAGATGCGCTTCGTGAGGTCGGGCTGAGATCATGCAGTTTCTTAGTCAACAGCAAACTTGAATCAAAGATGCAATAATATTTGTCGCAGCCAAACGTGTATTTTCCGTCCCGGTGTACGCATGACATGGTTATACCATCTGACGCTCGTGGACTGTGACTACAGGTATCCTTTGACTTGTTGCTCGCTCCACTCCCAGAACTCCTGCGCGTTTCCATTCCCTCCCTGCTCCGCTGAAATGGTTGCCTTGGTCAGGTCCGGGCGAATCGGCGCGACCCGTCCAAATGGGATGACTAGAGCCGACCAGTTAGCATCCAGGGCTCTGCAGGATCAGAAAACACACGGGAGGGACTTGCTCCAATTCTTGCTCCAGTCGTGCTTGTCGTTGGTGACATCGGGGGAGAAACCTGCATACAGCTGGGTATAGACGCCGTTTATGGCGGGATAGACAACTGCGGCGGCGATGAGCTTGAGTGCGATGCCCTGATCCCTGGCCAGCTCCGTGTGGAGGTTGCCTGGGTTGACGGCAACGCTCACGATGCCGTCGGGCTCATGGCGTCGGGCATACTCGGCGGCCAGAAGCCAGGTGGCGGCCTTGCTGATCCCGTAGCGCTCAATGCCAGGCTTCGGTTGGTGATAGTCGAGGTTGTCCATATCGATGCCCCGGCCTTCCGGGGCAAACTGCTCTAGCCCGAACGAGGATAGCCAGATGACACGGACGCTATTTCCGGGTGCGTCTTTAGCGGCGGCGATCAAGGCAGGGGTAAGCAGCCTGGTGAGGAGGAAAGTTCCGACGCAGTTGACCCCGAGGGCGAGCTCGTGGCCCTGTGCCGTCTTCAGGGGGGAGGTGTTGGGACCCACCATGACTCCGGCGTTGTTGAAGAGTGTGTGCAGCTTGGGCTCGCGATCCAGGAATGCCTTGGCCCCGGCTTGCACGTTTGCCAGGTCGGCAAGGTCCAGCTCCAGGCTGATCAGCTCGCCCTTGGATCGAGGCTCGGCTTTCTTGATGTCGGCGACGGCTCGGCTCCCCTTCTCCTGCGAACGGCAAGCCGCGTAGACCTTGGCACCTTTGGCGTACAGGACTCTCGCGAGCTCCTTGCCCATTCCGCTGTTGCAGCCCGTGACAACATAGACCTTTCCCTCCAGGCTACTGGGTATGTCCTGGTCGGTGTACTGTGCCTTGGGCGGAAAGAACTGCGTCCATGAGAACTGCTTATTAGGAGCCATGAAGGAAGGCTAGTAGGGGATTTCGTCGCACTCGTGTTGAGGTGTGTAGTAGGAAGGAAAGATACCGGTGAATTGCATGCTGGAGGTAGATAAGAGTCAGGGATACTTGGGTCTGACGGAACGCCGGGACCAAGATGTGATGGGACACATAGGAACTAAGCATCGATTGATACCTGCCTTGTCAAAAGACGGTGGTGTGGTAGCATTGTCCGGTAGACGCTGGCTGCCTGATTGTCGCGCCTCTCTATGGTATCGGGGTAGTGTTTGCCTTCTGCAGGAGATTTTAGTTCTCCAGCAAGCACTGCAGCTGGGGTCTGAACCTGGATACATTCTTTTTCCTGCATTTGAGACCATAATGTGCCAGACAAGCCAGCAGCCCTTCCAATGCTTCGCCGCATGACTGCTTCTGAGAACGTTAGCGAAGGAAACGTCAGCGAAGGAACCGCCACATTTGGGGAAGCACAGGGGCCAAACGCCGTAGTTCCGACTGAGATTCTCATTGGTTACTTGAACAAACATATTCACTATACCGAGTATCGGCGCAGCAAGTGCACGGGCCGCTGAAAGAGAAAGGATCGTGAACCTGGCGAGTTGCACCTCGACCAGACGTCCGGACAACATACAAAGTTGTAATGGGGGCGAGAAATAAACAGACTGCCCGCTAAAACGAGCGCAATGAATTAGATTCAGAAATATCCTGAAGATTCTCGGGCGTATTTAGGACTAATAGCTGCATCAATATAGTGATTCTTGTCCCTATAGACTTCACTGTCATTTGTTTCGAGGTCAGAGTTCTATACTTGCTGAAATGGTTGGTCGATCGGGTCCTCGTATCTCGTTGGTGATACTTTTCCCCTTAATACTTGCCGCCTCGGATATCGGATCGTCTTGCAGGTACATTCCCGGTGACAACGAATCGCCTTCCAATGGCGACTGGTCTCAGCTCAACAATACGGTCGGTGGCCGACTCATTGTGACTGTTCCACAGGCAAGCGTTTGTCACGCATGCCGGTATTCTGTGTACGACGTGGGCGAATGTGAGATTCTTGCAGCAGAATGAGAATACACCCAAAATTTGCATGCGGATCTGTGGCGTTCTTAAAGCCACTGAAGATACTCATAGCCTGACATCGTTGATTCCATCATGCAGTATCCCTTATCCGTCAGAGATTATGAAATCCTACGGGGGCCGACCTGGGCTGCACCCTGGAATGACTCTATGGTGTTCTCCGGGAAAGCGGAGTTGTGTTAATTCTGAGGAGCGAGAGCTACATGTGAGCCGGCAATAACTGTTTGGAGTTCTCGGATATGCGGGGAAAAACTGTGCCGCAAGGTACTGCAGTATGCAAGTTGGCAATCGGCATTGAAGATATGATGTGATGCCCGCACAGCTTTGTGGCTAGACTAGCCTAGGTGATGGGTTGCATCTAGAACCGGCAGCTGCTATGGTCCCAAGGAGTGCTCTCGCGAAACATAGACAATGCGATATGCTCTGACCTTAGACAATCTGGCAGAGCAGCAGATGTTACATATTAGCACCAAGAAAAAAAGGTTGGCGACCACGTATTGAACAATGACTCCCCAAAGGACTAATAACAATTGGGTTTCATGTTCGCTAGAGCCATTATAATTACCTCCAAGGCCCGGGGTTTGAGCTTTATGTTAGAATTCCCATGGTCGGATGGTTGAAAGATCGATGTTTTGCGCGACGGCTGCTGCACTATAATATTTTGTTGTGGAGAGCGGTTCGCAGATCCCAGGCTCTATAAGCTGTAGTGCGCCTACTGAATTTGAATCGGCGTTCTCGTTCACGTAGTGCTTCTAATGATAAAATTGAGAATTTGGACAGTTCTTAAAATCGAATTACAGGGCCAGACACCGTTCATTTGCGTAGAGTATGCTACCGATGTAGAAGTGCTTCTGGGCAATCCGGTGTAAGTCGTCTATTATAATTCCAAGTCCCACTTTTGCCCGGAACAAAGCCCCTGAGTTTCCACTAGTCTAACTAGCATGTTTCACACCCACGTGGAGCCGCGTGTCGGTATCTACCCGCTGGCATCACTGGAACTATACCAAGCCTTAGCAATGCGCCTGCCACCACAAATTTGACGTCTCAAAACTCAACTGTCCTCGATACCAAGCCGGGCTATGTCACCTGTAACCTTGGCCTCGCGCGGCGACTGGATGACACGTGTGGTCGTTCAGCCGAATGCTTGCGCAAACTTGCACGTGCGTGGGATATCGGATACAACTTGGCTGTTTGAGAGAATAGTTGGAGGTTGTTCATTGGGATGGCATGCTGTTCGACCCGCCCCATAGGCGCCTTTGGATGACAGGCTTGCTAGACATCTAACACCGCTTGGCAGCCTTGGAGATGAAGTCGAGTATCAGAAAAGACGACCTTTGGGTATCAGAGGGCGCATCGCATGCTTGAACACAAGTGGTGGTCGATTGTGGCCTTCGCCAATTGTTAAGTCGACAGACCATAAATATACCTCCACTGGCACCGGTCTACATCATACGAAGAACCCGACATTGACTTTTAACTTCTTCCGTTTCTTTTTTTTATTCCTATCTAAGCAACTTACGGGCACGGTCGAGCCGTTGTTCCATAGATCTTTCTGCTATCCCTCCGCTTTATCATATTGAGAGTAATATCTCTCTTGCCATAATACGCAGCGATATTGTCTCGATTCAATACAATGCGTCTTTCATTCGTATCACTGTTGGTCCTGGAGGCCATACCCGTGTTGGGCTTTCCTACTAGAAATGTCGGGCTTTCAGCCCTGCGGCGCTATGAGGCTGTTCCTGTCCTCAGACTCAAAGTGCCGAGATCGAATAATGTATCAGAGGCGGGGCAGGCCAAGGGAGAAGCTGCAAAGGAGACGGTAGCGGTGACCAATCAGACCACATTGACTACCGCTGAAGTCCTAGCAGTAGCGGAGGAATTTGAAGAAGGTACCGTCAGAACTGTTGGAGTATTCGGTTCGGCGAACCCAGTGCAAGGTGGCAATCTCTTCACCAAGATGAAGCTGCCAGCAAATGTGAGTTTGGACAAAGCGCCATCGCGCGCCACCAATGCTGATGGGCCGTGTAGACCGCTGGAGCAATCGAAGCCGAATACAACGGTACAGCCGCGAACACCATCACCGTGGCCCCCAAGATGGCAACCATCGCACCTCCGGCAGGATTGATGTATGTCGACCCGCTCACCTTCACTATCTCGACGGCCACGCCACCCGAGACTGGAGACCAGCACCAGGTTGACTACATCTTTGGAGAAGCCTCGAGCAATGCTGTCGACATCTCCCAGTCTGTGCTTGGAAAGCTGGACACAGCCACGAACCAGTTCGTGACTGAAGGTCTTGGGGAGCTTGAATTCGAAGCAGAGGAGAGTGAAATCGCTCTGAAGGTCGCTGATATGAACGGTGAATGGGCTGTGTTTGTTCCAACAACCGCCGTCAAGGCCGGCGAGGGAGAAGAAGCCGAGGAGGCTACAGAGGACCCGGCAGCGGAGGAATCTGAGGAGGAGGAGGACTAACAGCTGCCGAGGTGGTCTCAGAATCCAGAAGCCACGTCAAAAATGGCCACACTTTGTAATACCACCAAACGTCAATTTCGGGTCGACGGTCACAACAGTCGCTCAACTCGTACATGGTCTGACCTGGCACCAGCATCATTTGAACGTAACTGGAGCTGAGGGCATGTCCCAAAGTTCCAGACCAACAAGTTTTCCAGTACTTACTGGTAAGAGAGCTCTCAGGACAAGGACTTAGATCTCATGAATATTGGATACGGCCTAGACACGAAGATCTAGTTCTTTTCTCACTCCAATGGTTTGATCGAGATTCGACATGATACGAGACGAACAGCTTTCTAGTATTTGCGTGTTCTCGGTCAGTTTCTTTGAGTTGTTTTCGCTCTACGACGAACCGGCAAGTGAGTAAGAGAAGAAATGCGGACTGGATCTTTGAGACATGTGCGTAACGATGAATTTCTGGTTTTAGGCTCTGTAGTCTGATAGGACTCTATCTTGACATCCTTCTTCGAAATATCAATGAACACCATGAACCCTTCCGGAAATCAGAAAGTCTTGTGTTGCGAATAATATTTGTGGAATTATATCGCCCTGGATACCGGGCATCCAGTCGAGGAGATTACCCCACCGCCGTCGAAAAAGGCCGCCAAGACCAATGTGGTGATGACTTGCCGAAGCAATACTTCATTTTATTGGACAGTGGACAAGATATGACTCTGTGATCCTTGCCCGATGAGACGTAAGCTATGCATGGATTTTGAAAAAAACCCATTGCAAACCCTGTTATGTGCAGCTGGAAAGTCAAAGATCTTTCTTACCCCAGGGTATCGATTGGAACACACACACGGTTTTGCGGCGGTCTCGAGTTTTCTATTAGCAACAACGCCTCAAAAAGACATGACTTAGAAGGCAAGTTACCATATATCTTAGTAACATACGCCGATTATTATAGCATGGACAATAAATTACATGAGCTTCCATCTATCGTGTAGTAACTGGGGTGACGAGAGTGGCTTGCGTCGCTGTGTATTCTTTAACATCATTGACCGATGCTGCGGGGGCTGGCCAGAAAGCTTACTTGTACCACCTGCATGATCTAGGCCATCAAACAAATTCTGAGAATGCATCAAGCACGACCCAAACAAGATAAGACCTCCGAAACGCTTCGCCCGTGAAGCTGTCCTTGTACACCCACAGGCGCATGCATGCAATTAGCTTTGGCACTTCCTCGTCAAAATTTGACGTTCAACCTGATGATAAACATTTCTCATCTTTTCTCCTCGTTTTGCAACGCTTTGCACCTGGGAATCGAGATGTCAGCACCCTCATATCCACATGATACAACCAAAGAAATCGCCCTCGTGGCCACTGGTGCGGAGGATTCTGTTATTGAAAATGAGCCTCAACTTCATGTTCATCTGAGAACCTATCTCGCCATCTTTGCTGTTTGTTTGGTGTACGTTGCGCAGAACTTTGCCATCGTCGGAGCTGGGGCAGTAAGTCGACCCTGACATCGATCTAGACGAAGTTCAGCTGGGCTGAATCGGTTTCGTTAGCAATCACAGATCATCGGCAATATTCTAGGGAGTTCAGACACAGCTTGGATAACAGCAACTTTGGCAATCTTCACTGTCGTGCTAGGACCTATTGTGTCTCAGGGAGCCGATTATTGGGGCCGAAAATGGTTTCTGATCATCCCGAGCATATTTGGAGTCGTGGGGTGCATGATTATCGGTCAGGCTTCTGACATGCCGATGGCAATCGCCGGCTTCACGGTTCTAGGTATCGCGTTCGGACCACAGGGGCTTGTCCACGCTGTGACAAGTGAGGTACACGTCCCGTACCCTTCCTCTTCACCTCCAATCTTTTACTGTATGCTCATACTCCAGGCCAGGTTCTGCCCCGACGTTGGAGGCCTTGGGGCCAAGCTGCAGCCATGACTTCAACATCGCTGGGGCTTGTCCTCGGATTGATTGCGGCCGGAGCTGTCAACCGGTCCGGTAGCGCCAACGGATTCCGGAACTACTACTATATCAATGCGGGACTTTTCGTCCTCGCTGCAATATTGTGTGGTGTCGCGTACCACCCTCCACCAACGAAGCAGCAGCTTGAGATCGGAAGTCTACCAGAGAAACTCGCACGCCTAGATTGGGTTGCATATGCCTTACTAGTGGGGAGCCTGGTCCTCTTCTGCACATCGCTGACCTGGTCTCTCAACCCATATCCATGGAGCGATGCTCACGTTTCGGCTCCCTTTGCCGTCAGTATCGTTTTGGCCGTCGCTCTCATCACCTACGAATGGAAGTTCAAGGCCGACGGACTATTCCATCACGGCCTCTTCCAGAATCGCATGTTCGCCATCTGCCTCTTTTGTGTTTTCTGCGAGGGCGTTGCCTTTTTCGCTGCCATTACGTACTTTCCTTTCCAGACGAACGTTCTCTACGAGGAAGACTTCCTTTTGGTAACGGTCCGCTTTGCGATCGGGTTCTTGGCGACTCTGTTTGCATCTCTTATAACTGGCCTGTACTGCGCGACAACCAGGAAAGTCCGTCTGGCTGCCTTCGTTGCATTCCTTATCTTTGTGGCATTCTTCGCCGGCATGGCGAGCACCACAAGACATAGCAACACAGCAGCTTGGGGGCTCCCTATCTTGATGGGTTGGGGTCTTGGAATGACGATGGTCGCGATAGTCACTGCTGCTCAGCTCTGCGTGCCCCACGCGCTTATTACGACTGCGAGCTGTCTTCTCATTAGTGTTCGCTCTCTGGGTGGCACAGTCGGGATTGCCATTTATCAAGCCGTCTTTAGGTTGGGCATGAGTCATCTGGGAGACAATATTGCAGAGGCTGCGATTACTGCAGGTGAGCCACCCTGACCTTCAAATCCCGCTGAGGAATGACTCAAATATTATAGGACTGCCCGCAAGCTCTGTTTTAGATTTTGTCACGGACCTGGTCGGGCAAGACTCGACTGCGCTCCTGACAGTCCCCGGAGTAACTCCTAATATAATAGGGGCAGGAGCAGCGGCGTTATTCGACACATATGCAGCCTCGTTCAAAAGCGTATGGGTCACTGCTATTACCTTCGTAGGGATTGCTGCAATCGGTAAGCCGCCTACTTTAAGAATTGTTTGAGGCTGGATGATAAAGGTTAACAATCGCCAGTGTCTCTCTTCATGTTCGATCCTAGCAAGGAATTCAACAATCTTATTGATGCACCAGTGGAGAAAGAAGAGCGGCCATATTCTTGAAGATTGTAGTCCAAGGATGCTTCTGAGCCGTAACAGTGTCGATGGACAATTGAGCATGGAAGGTGGTAAGACTTGAAGCTGTTCAATCTGTTCTAAGAGGCAAGACTTATCTCACACGGTTGATGTCTTTAGACATGACTTTGTTGAATATCTGTTACCGTGCAGGCAATCTGACGAAACGAACACGAGTAATATATCGTCGCCAGATCCCGCCGGTCTGGTGACGATACTTTTTGAACCAACGGATACCTAACTGCCACGCCTCTTGGTTGCTTTTCGATTAGCTGCCTCAATGTCCGTGATGATTATACAATGGCTTTCCTCGGTGCATCCACACTGTTAGTATTAAAGGAGTCAGCGCGCGCTTCGATAATGAATGATACACAATATTAAAATAAGTTTATGGTAGTCTTTATAATTGTAAACGTGTCGGAGGACTTGGTCAAAAACGGTCGACATATAAATAAAGCTTATAGATCGAAATATGTTAATTATGCCTCTTACCTCTCAAACCTTCTGCACCCCTGAGTTGTTGCATACGAGCAGCTATGCAGCAGCAGCAGCAGCAGCAGCAGCACAACGTTTTTAAGTACACAATCTGTCCGATAAAACACTGAGCCCCGAGTTACGACGACAGCGATCCTCCTGTTTCCGGACGTACGTGGTTATAGGTCACCCGTTTGAGCGCTCTTGCAACGGGCGGCAGCCACAAGTCGGAGTTGTATGTCATGGCCCCGTGCAGAGATCATGATTGGCTCCCGGCATCCCTACATCATCCTGAGGCCGAATACGCTTTGGAGATACAGGTAACGCGTATTCCACCGGTGAAAGGTCTAATCGGCGAGCACTGTCTGCAGTCAGAACAGATCCAAGAGGATCAGTTAGAACTTCACTCTCCCGCCGCGCTGGGTACTAGCTTCGTAAGCAAGGGTAATCTGAGGATGCAGTGCTCCAAACAGGTCCGCGACGAGCAACGCTTGGAAGAAGGACCCAGTCTATACACCTGCCTTGCAAACAAGCTGTGGCCGCTCTTGTTTGCTCTGTAGCGGAAGTTAACTCTCCAAGAAGTTACGGCATTTTCGTCAAAAGAGCCTCTTTCCACATGGCCTGGTCCGCGCCGGAGTCGTTCACAGCGTCAGGCTCACCAAACCGCTTCTTGAGCCCTTCCACCGCCTTATCGCCCAAGGCTCTCATGCTGCCCGCCCCCAGCATTTCCAAAACGCTGATGTCAAAACCAAAGGTAGATTTCCACCAGCTCCGCATCTCGACTGCCACAAGGCTGTCAAACTCCATTTCCTGCAGGGATCGGCTAACATCAATTTCAGTGTCGTCTTCGACCGGCTTCATCAGGAGCCTAAGAAGCTGCTTCGCAATCTGCACCGCCACGAAGACTGGTGCGTCCGACCGGGCGAGAATGGCCGGATTGCCGATCGCCGATGATATGAAGGAAGCCAGCTCGCTCGACGCGGCGGCCGAGCCAGCCGCCGATGCTTGGGAGCTGCTGTTCAAGTAGATACCTATGCGCCGATCGTTCTTCCAGGGGACACGATTGGAAGGGTCGGTCATGGGAGTGGTGCTGCGCAGTCCGATGACGAGCTGGCTGCGACAAACGAACAGCTGGGTATTCGTGCTGTTGTCGACCCCCACGTCGGAGCGTGAGGCGCTGATGACGGCGGTGATGGCGTCGAGCATCTCGGCGATGCGGACACCGTAGAAACCCTGCGACAAGAAACGCTCGCGCACCATGGGATTGTCGGCGACGTAGCCATGGTCGAGCATAACACCAATATCGACAGCAGAGGCGTTGAGTCCGAGAGACTGGCGGTATTGCACGAAGCTGTCCAGGAACGTGTTGGCTCCGGCGTAGTTGGACTGGCCCCGCTGCCCTACGATGCCCGAAATAGAACTGAAGAGGACGAAGAAATCGAGATGAAGCCCACGGTCGACGGTAGCACGGTGGAGGTTCCAGGTGCCCTGGACTTTGGGACCCACACTCTGGACCCAGTCGTCGTAGGACATCTTTGTGAAGCTTTGGTCTCGTAGGACCATGGAAATGTTGAGTACGCCCTTGAGGGAGGCCCCACCGGCCGAGATGGCGCGCTCCACGTCGGCAGGGGATGTGACGCTGCCTTTTATGGCAGTCACTGTGCAGCCTTGGCTACGCAGCTCGTCGAAGAGGGCCTGGTCCTCGGCCCTCTCGCCAGAGCGGCGCGAAAGGAAGATCAAATGGCCGGCGCCGTGTTCGACCATCCAGTTGGACACGACGCGCCCGAGACCGCCCAGGCCGCCGACGAGCAGGTAAGAAGCATCACCACGGAGTCGGATTGTCTGGGTTGGTTGCTTCTGTGTCAGCGCCTGAGCTTCTGGTTGCTCCAGCGAGATGATAATCTTCCCCATGTGCTGGCCCTTTTGCATGTACCGAAAGCAGCTTTCGACCGCGTCGGCCGGGAAGACTTTGACGGGTCGAATGGGACGGATGTAATTCTGCTCATAGTATTCGATTACTCGGTTGAGCAGGCTGGTGGCAACTGTTAGTATTTTCGAGTGATCAAGCTCTCCTCTGACTTACCTGTTGGCTTCGTCCATTCTCAGTGCCATGATGTGACCGAGGCAGAGACCGTGATAACTCCTGTTCAGCTCGAAAACGTTCAGAGCCAGCTTCCCGTTGCCGACGAGGTCGCGCTTTCCGATTTCGATCATCTTTCCGAACTCGGCGACACATTTCCAGGATGTATGGAGAAGTTCGCCCGACAAGGAATTCAGGACGATGTCGACTCCCCGCCCGTCTGTCTCGGTCATGACATCTTTCAGGAAGGATTCATCTCGCGAATTGAAGATGCAGTTCCGTGGTATTCCGAATGTGGACATCAGATATTGGACCTTCTCGTCGTTGCCCACAGTGCAGTAGATCTCAGCTCCGACCATTTTCGCCACCTGAATGGCCGCGATGCCGACGCCGCCACAAGCCGAGTGGATCAGTACCGTATCCTTTTCCTTGAGACGCCCGAGCTCAAGAAGGCCGTGGATGACAGTGGTGAAGACGCAAGGCATGGTTGCGGCATCCTCGAAACTCAGAGAGTCCGGTATCTTGGCGCATAGCTTTCGCGGCAGCACCAGCTCTGTTGAGAAACAGCCTTCCCCGATCAGGAAGACTCTGTCGCCCGGGGAGAGGTCTCGAACGCCAGGGCCAATCTTGCGCACGACTCCGCTGGCTTCAAGGCCGAGCGTCGCCGTGTCACGGCCTTCGATAATGCCCATGGCGATCAGTACATCCTGCAAAAATGTGTCAGCATACTTGGGAACGTGTTCTCATCACCTTTCTATCGTCCATGGAAGTAGCGCACTAACCTTGAAGTTCATGCCGAGGGCCTTCGTCTCAACTAGGACATCATCTGGGCCGAGGTCTCTCACCGGAGTTGCCGTCCAGCCCAAGGTGTTCAGTCGTCCGAACTGTCCGATCGTTACATCAGATCCCACTTCCGGTCCTTCAAGTTGCGCATATCCTCTGAGCTCTTTGTTGATCGTGGCAGGGTATAGTCTAGGGATGTGCACCACTCCATCTGCGATGGCGTACTCATAGTCTGGGAGCAAGTTCGGATCTGATCTGCGATTCTGAAACTTCTGAAATACTTTCAAGGCTGCGGAAAGGCTTTTGCCATCTGTCTCATCTATCTCGCAGGTGGTAAGATCCACGTTTAATTCGGAACGGATCGACCTCATTGTGCCGATGGTCTGCGCCCAGCGAGGGTCCCGGGCCGCAACCTGCGATGAGCGCGTAAGCCAGAACAGGCCGTTTCCACGTGTGGAGAGCTCGGAGACAAAGTCGCGGAACACCACGAAGGATTCCTGGGTGATATTCTCAAAGAAGGGCGTCTCGAGGTCGACCACCGAGATCAGGTCGTTCTCCTTGGGTATGCCAGGCCCACCAAAATCATGCAACTCGGCCCTATAGCCGCCCAGCTCTAGCTTACTCTTGAGCAGTGTAGCCACTTCCATGGCCGCATCACTGTATAGAATGGTCACGGCTCGGCGCATTTGTGGTTGGACGGCTGGCTTGGTTGTCATGAAAGCATTCAGCTGCGCAGGACGGATATTGTCGAGGTTGACGTGCTCCAGACCTGCGAAGCCGGCCTCCCGCAGAGCTTTATCCCATACCCCGGGTGGAACATACGGCTCATCCACGCGTTGATCATTGACACCGTACCACCAGCCCTGAAAAACACCCATAACAAAATTGACGGCTTTGTTGTCCGGGCATAACTCTTCCATGTAAAGGCGGCCCTCGGGGTGGAGAAGTCTACGCACATTGGCCAGCGTCTCGCGGAGGCTGGGAGTAGCGTGCAGGACGTTGGCGGCGACGACGAGGTCGTAAGAACCCTCCTCAAAGCCTTGCGCTGATGGGTCCTTGCTGACGTCCAGTGCTTGGAATGTCATGTTGGGATAGTCCCTGAAGCGCTCTTTGGCAGCGCTGAAAAATGCCGCCGAGATATCGGTGTATGCGTAGTGGGAGTACATGAGGGTGCCACTTGACGGGTTTGTAAGGCTCCGAAGCAGGCTGCCGGTAGTACCGCCCGTTCCAGCGCCCACTTCGAGTATACGCAGATTTGGCTTCGCGTGCGCAATGGTCTGAAAGAGTTCGTGCCGGTCGCAGAGATCGAAGTAGTTGTAGATTTTTCCGAGGGTATTGTCTTCCGACATGACTGCAATGGGATCGACCTGACCCTTGAATAGAGGGATGATATTGTCGAGAACTTTGGTGATGCCATCCGCCAGACATTTCAGCGAGGTGGGAGCCAGAGCGTTTCTCAGCTGGTCCAGGGAGCTCTCAGGCTTGGGGGCAGGTTGCTTCTCCATCCATGCCTTGAACTTGCGTAGATGGGGGGAATCGATTGAGATGCCTTCGATCCGGGAGAGCGCCTCGTGGGCGCTGAGCCGGTATAGCTCCTCGCAAAGAGGTAGATACTTGAGCTGTCCGGGCACAGGGGCGACCATCGACGTGGAATCGACGAAATCTATATCTGGCCGCCAGAACATTCTTGCCCCAGCGTGAGGGTCGAGATCCTCGGCCCCCTCGCCTCCTTCGATGGGGCTCAACTTCACACCTTCCATCCTAAGAACGACGTTGCCATCGGCGCTGAGCCCGTCACCTCCGCCCTGGATTACCCCACGTCGACTCTCCGTCGCCTGGATGGCCATGTGGATCTCCGAGGTGCAGCCGTACACTTCCATATGCTTGATGAACGTTGGAACATTCATCTTGTTCAGTTTGTGTGCCAGGCCGTTGGTGGCAGCAACGCTGAACAGCTGGAGGAAGAAGTCGACCTTGGTCGGGTGGACACAGTAGAATGCCTCATCACCGTCGTCGGTATGTGTCGCTGTCCCCTTGGAGATGTGTTGCATAGTCGAGCATGACAAGTTGGCCAAACCTTGGAAATAGTCTCCATAGTTTGCCCCAACGTTTCGCAGTGCCTGGTACCACTTAGCAGGCTCAACCAGGCGCGGAAGTCTTGATGTAACGTCCTTCCCACCATTGGACGGCTGGCTGGCCAAGGCAGAGAACTGCCCGGAGCAATGCTTTGCCCATGAGGTACCGTTGTATGAGCTGACGGAAAAGTCCCACCAGTCGCTATCCAGGGCGTCGGTCAGCGACAACCGGCGCACGCTGGTGATGATCTCGGTCGGTTTGGAATCAGTGAGAATCAATGCCGTGTCGATGACGACCTGACGCAGACCGAAACCCGTAAACCCTTTGCCGTGCAACTGGCGAGCCGCCTCACCGGCCATGCTGATATAGCCTGCGCATGGAAACACCACGTCACCTTTGATGTTGTGGTCCTGGATCCAGGGCACATGGGTGAGGGATAGGACGTTTCTAAAGACAGGCTCACTGTCGGTGCTCTCCAATACCCGGATGCCGAGAAGCTCGTGTTTTGGAAATCTTCGAAAACGCCACTCATCGGCGATACGATTTTCGAGCATGTGGGAGTCGTCGTGTTGCCAAGGGTAGGTAGGAAGATCCGGGAGGACGCGGGCAGTTCCGTTGGGGTTGGTCAAACGGCTGAAGTTGACGTAGGCATTCTGCAGCCAAAGCTGACCAACGGCGGCAAGAAACGTCTCATTTCCATCTTTAGCACGGACAAGGCAAGATGCATACGGGTATTTGGTTGAGTATCCCGCCAGGATCTGGCGGAGGGGCCCGCCTAACGCTGAATGAGGCCCTACCTCCAGGAACAGGAGGCCGGCCTTACTGATGGCGTTGTGCTGTTCGACAAGACCGGCTACTCCGGTGCTGAAAAGGACAGGCGACTCGAGGTTTGACTGCCAATACCTGGAATCCAAGAAATCTGTCTCGAGTAACTGTTTGCCAGTGACGGTGGAGAAGAAGACAGGCTTCTGCCCGACCTTTTCAGAGGCCGGGTCGTACAGGTCACGGTGGACGCGTCGAGAGGTCAGGATATGGTAGAGCTCGCCGACTTCCTTCATGTGATGGGAATGGTAGGCCTTATCCACCTTGAGGGCGCGGGCAAGCGCTTCAGGCTTCTCCGTGCGAATCACTTGTAGAACCGATTCGACTTTCTCTTTGTCCCCAGATATTGTGACGCTCGATGGCGAGTTCTCGCAGGCAATGACAACGCCTGGAATTAAGAAGCGCGCCACGTCGTCCCGCCCTAGACCGACGGCAGCCATAGCACCGGCCCTCCGGATCTTGGCGGACACGATACCGCGATAGTATGCCGCAGCGATGGCCCCTTCGAGAGTAAGCCTCCCAGCAGCGTATGCCGCCGCCATCTCTCCAGACGAATGGCCCACAACGCCCCAGGGCCTGACATCGAGCTCAGCAAGCACGTCTACCAAAGCAACTTGCACCGCGGTGCAGAGGGGCTGCGAAATGTAAGCCTGATCCAAGTTGCTTTCTCCCGCTGGTTTGGCCAGCTCCGCGGCAATAGACCAATCGGGGCCGTCAGGCAGGTTCTGTAGAATTTTGTCCATGCGCCGAATTGACTTTTCGAAAATGGCGTTTGACCGCAGAAGTTCGAGACCCATCTGTGGCCATTGCGCGCTCTG
This sequence comes from Truncatella angustata, assembly GCF_020726525.1. NCBI lineage: Eukaryota > Fungi > Ascomycota > Sordariomycetes > Amphisphaeriales > Sporocadaceae > Truncatella > Truncatella angustata. The sequence continues at coordinate 7,363,334 of NW_025763382.1, read as the reverse complement.
GCCAGTAAAGACCATGATGATATCGGTGGATGATTGTGGGGCTTTGCCCAAAGGCGACGAATAGGATATGATGCCGTTATTGGCGACCGAGAAAGCCCGGTGATTAAGATGCGTACGCCTCGAGCCAAGAGTGTAGGCAATGTCGCACGCTGCTGCTGGTGACTGTTCAAGGTACTTCTGATTTCGAACGATTTGACGCCGCAACGAGTCGGAAGTGTTTGCGGAAAAGACCAGCAGCTGCACTTCACTGGACGGAGCCCCCAGATTCAACGTTTCATAGTTGTTAATGTACGTTCTGGCCGAGTCGATAATGACATGAGCATTGGCACCGCCAATACCAAAGGAATTGACAGAGGCTCGTTCGTGTTTGTCCTTTGGCCAGGGAACAGGGTCAACGGGAACCGTCAGTTTCTTCTCTGCAAATGGGATCTTGGGGTTTGGCTTATTAAATTTGATGTTCGGAGGGATGATCTGGTGTTCGAGCGCCAGAACCGACTTGATAAGCGACGTGAGGCCAGATGCGCCTTCGGAATGACCCACGTTGGGCTTGACCGAACCCATGTACACTCCACTATGGCCAAAGACACTGGCAACCGCGGCGGCTTCGATGGGGTCGCCGGCTGCTGTTCCAGTGCCGTGGCACTCTACGAAGGCCGTCTGTCCGAAGTCAGAGATTCCAGCTTTCTCGTAGGCCCTGCGAATCATTGCCTCGTGGCACTCGGAGCTCGGAACGCTCATCCCAGGCGTCTTGCCGTCCGCGTTGCTGGACGTGCCCCTAATGACCGCACGGATAGGGTTGCCGTCACGGATTGCATGGTCGAGCCGCTTGACGTAAATCATATTGATAGCTTCTCCGCGAGCATATCCGTCTGCGTCGGCGTCGAATGATCTGCTTGAGCCGTTCGGAGACAAGACACCCTGGTCCGACATGCAGATGGTAAGTCCCGGAGCCAAGATAAGATTAGTGCCTGCTACGAGAGCAGAATTGCACTCGCCAAGCTGGATTGACATGCACGCTTCATGGAGACCGATCAAAGCCGAAGAGCATCCCGTGCGGATAAGAATACTAGGGCCCCTGAGATCATACTCGTAGGAGATCCGATTGGGCAGCACAAAGTCGCCATAGCCGGTGATTTTGTACGTGCCATACAATTGAGGATCCTTGCCGAACAGCTCGAGCCAGTCCTCGCCAAAGGATCCCACGAAGGTGCCGATGGTCTTGCCACGGTAGTCAACCTCCCCAGCGCTTTCCAGACACTCTCTCGTAAGCTCAAGTAGAAGACGCTGTTGAGGATCCGCCCTTTCCACTTCAACCTTGGGCATGCTGAAGAAGCTTGTGTCAAGGGCCCCTATGTCGACGGAGGGGTCAAGAAAGTAGCCATACTCAGTGGCAATATGACCCGGTTTGCCGGACTTGGAGTAGAAGCTGGAAGCCTTGTACCTCGACTCGGGTACAAGACCTCGGGCATCCTGCTTGTTGACAAGAAGGTCCCAGAATTCCCCGGGAGTTGAGATGCCACCAGGGAGACGAAGAGCCATGCCGCAAATGGCGATTGCCGGAGCAGCACCAGCGCGCCGCTCCTCGCCATTGCTCGGCGGGCTTGATATCTTCATAAGTCATAGTCAGCTTTATACACCAGCATTTTACCTCTTACTTGAGGCGAGAACAGGGACATACGGGGGAAGGAGAACCAGACGGATCTAGATAAGGAGCCATCTTGCGCAGTTTGTAACGTGTTATATTGAATGAAATAATGAATCGGTTGGGTCGTTGCTCGCTGCACGAAGATTGACAGATGTGTCGCTATTGATAATTATATCTCCAGAGACACCCTTATCGTAACGGTTATATTTACTTGTAACGATGTTCCATCGACTAACTAGTCTAGTTAATAAACGTTTGTATGGGTTATCCTCCGGAGGTCCATCGCCCCCGTCCCGTCTCGACCCGTCCCGTCCCGGCCCCTAGTTTGAAAAAAAATTAGTTTATTTATTATCAACATTGTTAAAACCCTAACAAAAATTAGCATCACATCTGTCCTAGGATTCAAACACATTGAACGGCTATTGGAACAATGTGCATGCATGGGGGCTACGGAATCGTTGGTTCAGATGGCAACAGACGTTGAGGCTTCTCTGACGAAATCGTGGTTAAGTACTGATTGAAAGAAATCGGCGGAGTCAGCGCCAGCATGGTCCTGTAATACCGTAGATCGGCACGCAGGCGGCTCAAGATGTATTGAACCGTGCATCCGAGGCACGCCTTGTACTCAACTCTCGGAACTGCCAGGTATCAACTCAACGAGATATCGGGTGACACGAGAAATTTATGCGTTCGAAAAGGTCTCGGAGAAGTTGGTTGAATTCCTCTGAAAAATGCTACGCAACAAGAATGTTGTGGCGTGGTCTGGCGGTGCACCCAACAAAACCGGAAGAATCCACGCCAGTTCCCATGGATCATAATAAAGTCTGTACATAGTGTTGTCCCTGGCCAGGTTAGTCTCTTAATATATGAGATACCCCATGCTTAGACCCGGACCATGGGTGGGGCCGCTACCCCGCGTCAGTACGTGTATAGAGAATCACATGTCATTATTATCTTCACAATCCTGCAGTGTATGATTTGGGGAAACGTGGTTTGTCCCCACGGAATAATGAGGGGCGGGTACATACGTTCGACGATAAACAAAAAGAAACAAAAGAAACAGCCTAACGTCTAAACAAGGTTGTACGATGCGAATTGGACCGTGCGTAACGTTAGAGAGACTTCGAGTCCGATCGGGATACTCTCAAGATGTATTCTGCGGAAGATCTCTATTTCAAAATCAACATGAACCCTACTTGAGTTGGAGTGACCAGCACAGCGGTAGCCAACCCAATTCGCATCTTCCGTGGTTCATTGACGCCAATTAGTGGGCAATGCCAACCAGCCTGACTGTCATTGGTCGGCAGTTGATTGTGCCCTGATGTGAGACCCAGCAGACAAGGTGCATGAGGCGTTCGAGTCTGATGTAGACATCGAGTCCCTCACCCGAACAATCAGCTCAACAGTTTTTATTTGTTTCTTTCTTTTACAGATTCTGGCTCCCCTATACATGTTGCATCCCGAAACTCTGCGTATACCGCGTACTAAATCAGGGCACCCATCTTCCGCCACCTGCCATGAGTAGAAGACAGAATTCATCAGATTCCTAGTCTCCTGCCTGCTCGGCGAGTGCGTAATTACTAGGGGATCCCGGCAAGTTGGCCGATCATATGCTATATCAGTCTGATCTCCAATGCGTCGATCTCAGCTATGTTGCACGTTTTATATCAAGTGGCAGTATCCTCCTTAAGCCGTGCTTAACTATTTGAAAGGCGGCGGTGCTGTGAAACTGGGGGCTTGTCTAAAAATGGCGGTGCATCGGAGGCAGCCACTTTAGCCAAGCGGCACAGATTGGGGGCCGAAAGCTGACGAGCATTTGCATGAGACGTTCATATTAGCAGATCAGTCCAGACTGCAAACCCCTCATTGGTGACTTCCGGATATAATTCTACATTCCGAGCCCCGTGGAAAATTCACACCTACCCTGTCTTTGGAATACCGTGGGGACCCCGGCTCATCATGTCTGGAGCCTCGAGTCTTTACGAAGCTTTGCCGAGTGCGACCTCAATCAGGGTCCTGGTCTTAGGGCCCGGCGAGACAGATGACGAAGACATATTCTGTTGGTTGCTTCCGTCGGACCTGGATCAGGACCATGAAAAATTTCCAGACTCAACGCCACGGCCCACGGAATCCATCTCGATCGCTACCGGCAAGACCTCCAGTGGCGAGGATCGTACATTTCTCATCCCCTTTGACGTGGATTTCGGCTTCGACCAGCCAAGTGCGCAGGCAAGCCACGAGTCGCGAATGCACCCTTTCCAGCGATACGAGGCGCTATCGTACGTCTGGGGTGATAACAGTAAGCCTCGGTACATCTTCTGCAATGGGGAGGAACTTTTTCCGGTGACTCAAAATCTGTACGCCGCATTGCGCTCATTACGCTTGCCACAACAAGGCCGCAGACTGTGGATTGATGCGATTTGTATTAACCAGGCTGACCATGAAGAGAAAGGGGCCCAGATTGGGCTGATGGACAGGGTATATCAGCAGGCGAGCAAGGTGATCGCGTTTCTCCCGCTTTCGGAGCAGGACGCGGGTAATATACTAGAGCTTGTCCCCAAGGTTTGGAGGGCCCGTGAAGAATACGAACAGAAGCGGAAGGAGAGAGAAACAGGTATGACTTCGCAGCCTGGCGACATGGCCAGTCTGAATTCCGTCACCGCCTTAGAGACGATTAGAATTCCCGTGGCTGCAGAAGAGCAGAGAGGGATCACCAGCATCCTGCAAGAACAGCAATCACGACGCGGCGGCGGCAACTTCCTCGAGGACTTCGGTATTCCACCCCTAGACAGCCCTTTGTGGGTGTCGTGGCAACGTCTCTTTGCGTCGTCATACTTTCGTCGCATCTGGATCTTACAGGAATTTGCGCTGGGCAAGAATCTCCATTTCTGGTTTGGATCCAGAGGCGAGAGAGCCGAGCTTGTGATGCTCGCGAAGCATTTTCTCGCAGCTTACGGCGGAACCCAGAGCTCCGAATACATGAGCGCAGGATCTCGTCGGGACGAAGATGACTTCACAGAACTGGCGCGTCGTGCTGGCGAAGGCTCTAACAATGCCGGGAAAATGTTCACGGAAAGAGTATTTACTCAAGATGGATCTATCCACAGGAGGCTAATAGATATCCTGAGTACCACTTTAGGTTTCCAAGCTACAGACCAAAGGGATAAAATATACGCCTTGTTGGGGTTGGCTCTTGATGGCGCATATTTTGCACAGCATGTCAGTTATGCACCCGAGGAGACTCCAGCGAAGACGTTCACTAGATTCGCCAGGCTGTTCATTGAAAAAGGCGAGGGCCATGAGCTTTTATTGCAAGCTGGACTTGAGCATGATCAGCAGTTACCATCATGGGTTCCGGTAAGTCACACTGCTTGATAATCAAGGGAGAGAAAAAGCCAAGTCTCGTGTGTGAATACTGAATCTATGGCAGGACTGGGCAAATCCTGGTGTGTCAGTCGGCAACGTCAGCCTCCGTATGAATAAGCCCCAACATGGTCATATGCAGGTCCTCGCGGACGATCGCACGCTTCTCATTCGTGGTGCGGTCGTTGACCAGATAGAACAGGTCAGCACCCTGCCGCTCGGGTCGTTGACTTTGACAGAAGACGGGGTCAGCATCACCAAGTTCGTACGAGGAATGGTCAGAGGGTTTTTGATGATTTTCAGCGCTCTTGGACAAGAGTCCTGGTCTGTGGATGATATTTTTGAGAGTCTCTTCAACATCCTCGCTCAGCCGACGCCCAGTGCCCAAGACCGTGTTCCTGTGTCCGATGCAGGGACTGACGCCGAAAAGAAAGTCCCGGTCAAAGTGGAAGTAGAAGCGTCTGAAGCTTCTTCTCTGACAACCAATAAAAGCACTCGTAAAACACCGCGCCAAGAAGGTAGCGAAACCGGAGATGAGGATATGCAGCAACTACGTAGCGGATTCAGTTCATGGCTCTCCTGGATCGTCTCACTAGCGGGAACGATATCAACGGTCAAAGAAAGTGAGCTGTTAACCACGCTCGTCAACTCGCCGGAGGATTTTCATGCTTTCCAAAAGCGCGCTATGGGCACCACCGTACACCGACGCTTCTGTATCACCAAAGAGCGGCGTATTGGCCTGGTACCCGAGAGAGCAGAAATGGGTGATTGTGTTGCTATCTTCGAGGGGAGTGGCAATACACTCGTGTTGCGCAGCGATGTCCACGGATCAAAAGACGAGGGGTCCGAGCTTGGTATGAAAATATACAGGCTGATCGGCAACGCTTACTTTCACGACTTGGGAGGTAGCGTGGGCTACTCGCCGACAACGCAACAGGATATTTTGTTGATTTGAGCGTGTTTTACTTTAGGTGCTGCATTTGCGCTGCACAGAACCATCGGTACGCCACTATGGTGACAATTGTAACTACCAGCTATACTGTCTTTTATATCTTGGCCGTCTCAGCCGTCTGCTCCACGAGTCACTCAGTGCTTGCCACATAGACACGATGTGTATGGACCTCGATGTCTGAACAGAAACCAGGACACCGGATCAAGTGCGCACGTCGCCGTTGGGTAGAGAGCTTCTCTTGCACCATCGAACTTCCAAGGTACTGATGCAAGGCTCGCTTCGTTCTAATGATAAATTCGGGGAGTCTTCTCCTGCAATTAAATAGAACAAATGTTGAAACAGCCAGATCACTCCATGTGTGTAGGTCGAGTCGACCCAGAAACCAAGCGTGCCTGTCACAGCATCTACTAAGTTGGTCCAGATGGTCCCGGAGAGTTTAGAGCTTGGATTTATCTCCAGACATTCACCGACACCAAAACCGTAACCACCACGGTGGATGAAACACTTACTATGCCGCAGACCTCTGCCATCGACGTGACAACAATTTTCAATCAAGAACCGTTTCCCAGTCGCACCAATGACAACATACCTGACGACAGATTGGGGAGGACCCCATATTTAAAAATTTTAAAGATAAAAATCCGAGTCTGCCGGATCTTCCTTGGTACACTTTCGAATGCACAGAGTTCGCCTAACATGTTATCGTATGGGGCCACAATGGAGCCGCTGCGGCGGCGTCGATGGTTGACGACTTTCATTGTCGTCATTTCTGCTGCAACAGAGTCCATCTCCCCGATGGCCATCAGCACCATCGCCGTGCCAGTTACCGAAGCGACTACGAAAATATGCGATCGCCTCATTTATCGCCACGAGCGGGACGATTGACGCTCAAACAGTCGCGTATCGCCACCATCGTGCGAGCGGGCCTGACCATCTCCTACCATGGTCTCCAGCTCTCATAGCTAAGCGACACCAGCGACTGGCGGGACACCCCCCTACTTCATGTTGCAAAGCAGTAGCGGCGCATCCGTGAGGGCCACCATGGACATGAAGTTGGCATCGATCTTCACGCAGCACACAGGTAACCACATCGCCGCATCGTCCTCCACCGCCAACACGTACGAGGCTCTGTTCACTCAACGGCAGCCCTGACCACTAGGTCGAGTCCGTGACACAAACCTCACTCGTCAGGTTGCCCGGGATTCTATAAGCCGCTGGCTTGCGACATTGCCGGGGAAAGGTCGTTGATTTGCGTCCGTGGTGTTGGGAACTTCATACAACAACCACTTTTACTGCCCACCAGAGAATTCTGGATACCCCCATCCTACCCGATGAACGTTTGCAGACTTTGGTGGAAAGTGCCAGGTTTAAATATGTGGCGGAAATGTATTTTATTGCGGTCGTCCTAGCGACAAGATCCAGATAGCGTGCAAGAAAACAAGAATTGTCAGAGTGCAGAGCTGCCGGTGTAGTTTATGAAGATCAAACCAGCCCTCGTACTCGCACGTCCCTCCCAAGTAGTTATAGTTAAATCGGAGACTCCGACTGGGAGGCCAGCAGACCGGTGAGTCGAGGGGGAGAGGCGCTGGGGGCAGAACAAGCATTGAGAGTAGGAAAACTGTTTATTTTTTCTTCAGCAAAGTGGACACGGAGAAAGAAACCGTGGTGCCCATTCGATGAGAGCTGAAAAGCCAAGACGTGTGATGAAAGGTTTTCCTGAACAGAGACCGCGCGCTCAGGGCAAAGTCAGGGGTCAACGCCCAACGGATTCCTGGGGGTGACTGGCACCTTTTTAGCTTGTGCTGATGAGGGGGGCTTAGCGCATGTTTGAGTGGATGAACCGGTAAACGGGACCGAAAGGTTCATGGTAAATTTGATCAATCGCCGGTCGCCAATTCAAGGGAAACCGAAGAGAGAATGCTATGGTGGTAGAAGAATTGAGTTGTAAAACATGTAGCGGTATTGATCATACTCTCTGTCTGCAGGGAGCCTCTGATCATGCCGCCTCTTCTTGCTTTTTTCCCTCGAGGCCCAGGAAAGATTGGTGTTTTCCTTTATTAACTGCCGGGGGCTGCAACCGTTAGCGTACTAAATAAGAGGCAGTCGCCTGAGTGGGCTACGCGGCGAGCGCGGCTGCGGCCCGCTTGGAATTCTTCTTCGCGCGCGAACTACCTCACCTTGGTTAGTAGAACCTCCACCACCAACGGAGTCTCTGCTGCAGAAATTCTTGGAATCTCGTGTATGGAGCAAACATTCTAGCGAGCGAGTATAGACTATGTGATAGGTTGGCTAGCCGTGCACTCGTCACACACAAAGCGCTGCACAGAACGTGTTCGTCTTGACGTCTTGTTGGATAGGTGCAATCGTTGCCATCATTCCACTTCACATGCCAACGATACGGAGTTCGCACCATGCGGTCACTTCATCCCAAACCGCTGCTGCCGATAACCTTTGTTCCGATCGAACGAGGCCCAAATTAGAGCTGACGGTGGACTGCGTTGGGGAGGATTGTTCAAGTGATGTTTTCCGCCCCGCTGACCATGATCGCCGCGAGAAGCCCTGTTGCGGTCAGACAAGCCATGGCGCCGTATTTTGAGGCTGGAGGTACCAAAGCCATGGTAACGGCTCATCAGATCTCAGAGTGCTCAGGGCAGCGTGATAGCTTCCGTAAACCCATATTTGGCGGTGTGATTATGATAGGGATCCCCAGTTAGACCCTGGCATTTTGAACCTTGTATCCGAAAGGAGATAACAAAATTAAATTTTTTATTTCTTTCCTCAGTGTCCTTTCTGGGCTGCCATGAGAGCGCGACATTCAGGACACCCACAGAAACGACATAAATCCATGGCGGTATTGCGACAATTACCTGGCAATTCTAGTGGTGTCAGTTTGTATCTTGAACGTGTTTTAGGCCGTTGTAGAAAAGCCTATTGTCTAAATGCAGAGGTGAATCTCAATACATAGGTGAGAAAAAGATCCCTGTCGCTTAGCTTGTGCTCTACAAGCTCACGTGTGCCGAATCCTGCCCAATGCTCCGGTGACGATGACTCGACCCAATCTTGCTTCTGCGCCCACGTCCTCTGAATTTTGTTCTTTCACTCCAAACCTGTGACCAACTGTGACCATGTCCAACAAACGAAAAATCCGCATCCTTCCGCCCAGACGTTGGCCAGTGAGAAAAGCCAACCAGAGTTCTGGCTACCCAATCGTGAACTGTGCGGCAGCTGGTAGTCTCCACGTGTATTTCCTTCCCCCGTATCTAGTGTAGCAAAGGATGAGGCGAGGACTGGGGATGGGATGAGAACACACGGGGCCGGTGTCGAAGCTGTCACCACTATATAGTCATGGCAAAGTCCACCCTGCTGCGGTCTACAATCGACACTTGTGTAGACCCGCGGCCACCAAATATCCTAGCCACTATCCTGTCTGCATAAATAATCATCGAGCCGACGCCTTTGGCATCATAACCGAGACACTCTGCACCGAGTATCATGGCCGGGACCATCTATCTACCAGACCTGGAGGCTGGGTGGCTATGGCCTCGTCGACTCAACATCCACACGCCCGACATAAGGCAGGAGTGTCTCGACTGGGCTGCCAGCTTCGGAGCCTTCACACCACGGGCACAGAAGGCTTTCGACAAGTGTGACTTCAGTAAGTCCTGTGGCGCATACATGGCTGAGAGCGTACCCCTGTTTGTGCTGACTTGGGCCTGCGAAGATCTGTTGACGGGCCTCATGTACCCGCGGCTTTCGAGAGAGCATCTGAGATGCGCGTGCGACGTCATGAACCTCTTCTTCATCTTCGACGAGCACTCCGATAAGTCCCAACCGGCCGACGTATGGGACCAGGTCCACATCCTAATGGATGCTCTTCTCAACCCCGAAACACCCCGACCGGCCGGAGAGTGGATAGGCGGCGAAATTGCCCGAGCGTAAGTCAGCCCCTTGCAGGATATGACACCGTAGTCATGAGGCCGACGCAGCTCACCGAAGACACGAAATAGGTTCTGGATCCAAGCGACCAAGATCTCGACCAAGTCTTTCCGGAGACGCTTCCTCGCGAGCTGGGAGGATTACCTCAAGGGAACCGCACAGCAGGCCGAAGATAGATCGCGCTCACACATCCGTACTGTCGCCAGTTATCTCGAGGTCCGGCGGCAGACCATCGGCGTGATGCCGTCCTTGGTCTTCTTTCAGATTGACATGGACTTGCCCGACGAGGTGTTGGCGCACCGTACCATCAAGACATTGGAGATGCTTGCGGTGGACCTAACCATCATTGCCAACGTAGGTGATGCGTCGCTCTGTTGGTATAGCACGGAGAAGACTTTCGCAGACCATGCCGGGGTCCTCACGCTGACCGATGCCACAGGATCTGCTGTCATATGACAAAGAGCAAGCCTCCAGCGACGACGAGCACAACCTCGTCACCATCGCCATGAAGGAGTTCGACACTGATGTACAGGGCGCCGTCGACTGGGCCGCGAGAATCCACGCCGACTTGGTACAGCAGTTCAACTATGTAGTGCGGATTGTGCCCCGATGGGGTGGTCCCGTCGACTTGGACGTCCAGACGTATGTGGACGGTATTGGCCAATGGGTTGTTGCCAACGTCCAGTGGAGTTTCGAGAGCGAGAGATACTTTGGCACACGCGGCCTCGAGGTCAAGAAGACGCGTATGCTCCAGCTCCTACCACAGGGGCAAAAGGCACAGGCCGAGATCGGTCCGGTCGTCGTTGACGACATATCATCGTGAAGGCTGGAGCGGATCCGGCCCGGGAGAAAGATGAACCACATGGCGGAGCTGATTTGTATCGTCCGCGAGCGATATTTGGGTAGAGAAGATTCCTGCAAAGGGTGCCCGCAAGGGCTTGGATGTCATAATGACAGGGACTGGCGTTTCTTGGGACTTTCCCCAAAGGGTATCTAGTTTCTACGTACATGATTATAGAATATTCTTTCTAAATTATGTTATCTCAAGTATGCGATACGTACTTCTATAGTGCATACCGGCGGCAGACTATTCCATTAGTACCGTTACAACCCTGAAGCAAGGAGAGATGTCGCATCCTTTCGAGTGCCTCCCCTCGGGCGTAAGACAGAAAAGCGATCGCGCTATACCCTAGAGCTGTGCTTATCGCTCGAACTCAGGCTCTCTGTCTCGATGGAAATCGTTCGCTCCTGAATGATGTGTCTCGCGCTAGAGTTGTCGTCGGAGAGTCGTGCCCATTTGCCTGCGGTAGCAGAAGTCCTTGCACGTGGAGGAAGGGCACCCAACGCCACATTCCCATCGCCAGTCTTATTGTGGGTGTCTGCATGAGAGTCGTAGCCGACGGGTTTGCTGCCGCCCCCAGATCCGTACCGAGAGGACTCGAGATACTTGCGTACCATTTGACGAAGAGCAGGAAGCGAAGCTGCAATGAGACCTAGACCACTCTCGACCTGACACCAGATAGAAATGTGACCGTTCCAGTCTGGAGAGTGTTAGTTTGATGGGACTTGGCAGGACAGCGCCGACGAAAAATACACTTACAGAGTCGGTCGGTCTCGACAAGATAGTATTGCAGATAAGGTGCCCGAATAATGGTGGCTGTACTGGCGATAGCACCTAGTCCCAAGACAACCATGACCGTGGTCTTTGACCTTCTCGACATCTGAAGATTTCGGACAATGAAGTATGGGATGATAGCGCACATCCAGTCAGTCACGATTCCCACTGCCGTCCAGGCGTAGCCGATGTTGACGACAACCATGAAGTTACCACACTTCCCTAGAAGAGGGTTCCAGTACGCGTTCACGGGCCTGCAATACAGCAGGGAAGCCAGGATTCCCACCATGGCCATGATGGTGGCCAGAAACTGCATACTGTACAGTGCATAGCGATACCCGGGCTTGATTGTGATGCGCACAAGTGTAAACACGATCGAGGCTTTGATGAGCGGCATCGACACGCCATAAAGTACCTGCGAATAGAGCATGTACTCGGCGCACCTCACCATGAGATAGGGGTTGAGGTCGGCGTCTGGGGTGCCCAACCCATAGTAGGCAGCTTTGATGGCGAAGATACTACTGCAAAGGAAAGCGAGCTGACAGCACAACAGGTCAGTGGAAGTAACAAAGTCGACCGAAAGCCCCAAGCAGTTGAGTGCGCGTTCTTTCCAAGCAAGGACAGCTGCTTTCCGAATCGTTTCTGGACGGCAATGGCAGTATATCCGTGGAAGTGTGACTTACGTAACCTCCGACGGCGAAGACATCTTCCCAGCCCCAATTTTTTGTTTTCCTTCCCATCCACGCCCGGACATAGACCCTCAATCCAACAACTATGGTGGCGACGGTAGCTGTGACCAAGACGACAACGATGAGGCTTAATGCGAGGTTCTTTGGCGTGAGAGGCGGCTCATTGTAGGCGGCGGTCTGAAGAAGCTCGCCTTGCTCCAACGGAGAGAGCTCGCCCGAAGCCATACTGGTGACTCGGGGGGACAATAAAACCAAAGCCTCGAGAAAGCATCTGAAGAAAGCCCACGAGAGTCTGAAAGGAAGTGCCCGAGTTAAGATTTCGCAACTAGAGGGTGTTTCTGAGCCATCAAGTCAGGAGTCTAAGGACTTGGTATTAAGTACGGGAGTCTCCATTTCCCTTTGCCCTCGACTTTTCCTGACAAGTAGGCCTGCTTATGTCTCGATTTACCGACAGCTCGAAGCGCTGCGATCGGCAGACCCACCAGACATTACATGATCTAGCGTCGTGGTACTCATCCAGTAGGAGAGTAGTTACTGCAGGTCGGTCCCATGAGATAAGTTGATGTTCGGGTAGGGATTACAACACACAATAATGTTAGAGATTAGACCGCTCCGGATGCACATCCCCGCCCCCGATGGCTACTAACCCTAGACTAAGCTAGCTGCCGCTGAAAGCACGCTTTCTCCACCTCTTCGTAAATTCGAGCTCCAGATGATTGCAGCGGTGTCCCTCAGCATGGCCAATCTCTTTGACCACGACGATCGGCCAATTGAAGAGATACTGTATTGCAGCCAGCGGTACCGGTCCACCTGGTAATTAGTCCCACGCGAACGAAAGCAGCTATTCTTCGATGACCATGAAGTTGCGGGCTCGGCGGGTACCGCGGGTCTGCCCGCCTAGCCGTGGCCTAACCTTTAGTTTAATTAGCAGACGACGTGCCCATGAGCGGCCCGCTGGTGATCCGGGGGACGATCCATTCTTCCGCAATCCAGTCGGCCAGTCATCTGCTGTTGTACGATATTTGTTGCGGAAAGGACCTAGAAGCGATGCATGTCGCAATACGATGCTGCAAGGAACATGACCGTCCTTACCTCTGCCAAGTATAGCGCCCCAGGATGTCTTTGGCATGAGGCACCTCTCCCCTGAAAATACGACTGTGACAATGTGATAAGTTATGCCCTTGGAACTCACTTACTCCCAGTCAGGCCATTCAAGCTGGAAACTTGGTAGGCTGCTCCACACCCGTAAATGACAAGCCGGGCAACTACCCGGCACATGCAAACCACAGCAGAACGCGCAGAGACGGGGTGAAGGTGAAGGCGAAAGCCCACGGCACATCCAATTGTCTGCATACTCTGGAGTATACCATATGTTTCTGATTCTGTTTGGTCTAGGGTAGTCTAGTTCTGAGCCTCCGGGGCCACTGAGCTCAGAAGTGTCAATGTAGATCGACCGAGCTTCCTGCTCGGGCCTTTTGCAGCTCAAAGCGAGCAGATGAAAGAGCCTCATCTTATGTGCTAACAATAACGACTTTTCAACGTGGAAATGATGGAACTGTTTCCTTGTTGACTTGCAGTAGCATATTATCAAGTGGGGAATCCAAGGTACTAAACATGCGACTTCGCATCAGCCCTGGTACGGCGCCTACCATGGAAAATTCTGAACAGCATCAGTGTGGACCAACGTAGCCCAGGATCAAACGACTCAGTTGTCGACGCGAATATGCCTACATCGCGTTTTCGCAAAACTCAATTCCAGGCAGCCTGGATGTCTGATGGTATTTACTCGCGTTATCCCATGGGAGGACCATGAACGCCTCCGGCTGTGGGGACCGTTTAGCGACTTCAATGGTGGGGGCCGCACTCTGTGAAAGTGGTTGACGCTCCCCTCATTTGGCGTCTCAGAGCAAGGCCCCATGTCCTGCGACCTTTTTTCGAGTCAGATAGGCACCCAATTGGAACCGACGGGGACTGTACCGTTACCTGTCAAGGTGAGCCTCCGAGGCTGGATAGGGTCGTCGTCTCTAATGATACTAGCGTCGAGACATAGCCCTGAAAGCCCACGTAGGGTGCCTCGATCTCGCGTATGCCCTGTCGCATTATGGCATACTGTTGAAGAGCGGCAGATATCAACGGTTCGTCAGCCATTGCAAGTGTACGATTTTGACCCCTCATGACTCGCTGACTTGTCAATCGTTGCTCGATCCACGTCGAACGAGCAGATGGACAAGAGAAGATGCGTGCTACGGCAATTGAGAGATTTAGGAACTGATCAGTTAGCATGCTGGCATGCTGGCATGCAATCTCACCCTGGTGTAGCGCATCCCGGCACGTCTTCTCGTTTGGGAAAACTAATGAAATGGTACGTCGCATCAGACGAGGTTTGCATCCTCGACCTCGTCGACTACTGTCAAGCAAGTACGCATAAGTGGGGTTTCATTGGTCCCTCATCTATCAGATCGTCTGGATTCCAAAGTGAAAAGATGGCCCAGTTCCCAAGGGGTGTCAAATTGCGCGCAATGGTGGAGCCATGGGTTCATATCGCCATGCTTTGCAGCATCGGCTTCCTGCAGAACCGACTTCTCCTGTAGTTAATGCAACCGTCCTCCTCTCAGATATTCCGAAGTTCTCAGGAAGGTTGATAGAGCCCACAAGAAAAAGCATATCCAAGATGTTTTGGAACACAGCTGCCCCAGCTAGAGTCCCGACGGACACCGTCGTTCCCTTCCGTTACTTTGACGATACCCCGTTATGGCGATCTTTTATACTATATTCCATGTTTGCTTTTGACGACGTGCTTGATCCCAAACGGCTTAGGGACGGCCTCGAAAGGCTAGCGAGACGCGACGGCTGGCAGAAAATCGGGGCCCGGCTTCGTCGTAATGTAAGATATCACGGCCGTCCGGTGAGCCAAAATACTGACGTCGTGCATAGGTAAAAGGAGAGCTGGAATATCACGTGCCCGCGGCGTTTAGCCAAGAACGTCCAGCCATCACCTACACTCATGTTACACATGACTTACCCGCTGCGGAACATCCAATTGCGTCGCGATTACCCACATCAACCACAGGACCGGCAATAGTCTGCGACCCTGATGAGTTTCGCAGTCTCTTCCAGCGTGAGGGCGCTCCAACCGAGTTGAACCATTACTTGGATGAGGATATACCCCAGATCGGACTTCACATCGTATCGTTCAAAGACAAGACCCTCGTCACTCTGTACTGGCCACACACGTTGATGGACGCCTTGGCCAAGCAAGCTTTTCTCAAAGCCTGGGTGTTGGTGCTCCAAGACCGTGCTGACGAGGTTGCCTTACCGGTATCGGCCCACTCAGACCCTCTCTCCAAGCTTGGAATACATCCAAATGAGCCTCATAAGCTTTTGGCACATCGCATGTCAATGCTCAACCTGGTCGGGTACGGGCTGAGCACGATTTCCAACTTCTTCAACACCAAAGAGAATCGCATGGTCTGCGTACCAGCAGCCTTTGTCAAGCAACTGCGCAGCGAGGCCTACGCCGACCTCGTCGACGACAATGCTGAAATATCGTCGATAAGTTCGATAGACGGTCAGGTATCACCGTCGATCAGCTCCGTCGACGAGGCTTTATCGCCATCCGTAAGCTCATCAGATGGAAGCCTCTCGCTCGCGTCGTCTGCGAGCTCCGATGACACGAAGCCTTCATCGGTGGGCTCGCTTGACGATCAGCCCTTTTTGAGCGACGGCGATGTCCTCTGTGCCTGGTGGACAAAGCTTGCGGTCTCACATCTGCCGGCCAGCTCGCGGCGGACGATATGTCTCAACAATGCATATTCATTGCGTTCGGCGCTTGCCGACGACCTGCTGCCGAGCGGAAGGCCATACATCTCCAACGCCGTCGCCTTCGTCAACGTGTTGCTGCCCCTGGATGACATCGTGAGCAAGTCGCTCGGCCACGTAGCGTCCACGATCCGGCAGGCGATCAAGGAGCTGGGTACTCGGAATCAGGTCGAAGCCTTCACCGCCATGTGGCGCGAGTCGTCTGCCAAGCTGCCGCCTTTCTTTGGCGACAGTGGCATGCACATGGTAACCTTCTCAAACTGGAGCAAGGCTCGGCTGTTTGAAACGGACTTCTCCGCGGCCCTCGCCAACCCCGGGCCTGCCGATGAGAAACGAAAGCCTGCCAGGCCATCTTATATCCAGAATTGCCAGTTCGGATTGTGCCTTCCGAACGGATTTCCCATCATTGGCAAGGACAACGATGGTAATTACTGGTTGTCTGGCTATATGAACAAGGGTCACTGGGAACAGGTTGACAAGCAACTTGCGCAGCTACCGCGAAACTCATGAAATTGTTGGCAGGTGGGATTTCAGCTCGACACCTTGTAACATGAAGGGACTTATGTATTTGTACATCTAATCATGTAATATCTCAATAGTGTGAAAGTAAAATCTTCATGTGTGGATCTCTTTGACTCCGGCGCCCCTGGCTCTCGGTCAATGGAATACTGAGGAGGTAGTCGTTGGGTTCGACCCTGATTTGCGATATAAGTCCTACAAGGGGCAGGACGTGAACGGTGGATATCAGAAATCAAAATATTGAAACCAAAATCACAATACCGAAGCAGTATCTAAACTCGATACCAAATGGTTCGCTCACAGACGTAGACCTTATTGTCCGGCATTCCCGTAGCCGCTGTGGGATCCTTCAAAGCATGTGAGTTCCTCAGGCTAGCGTAACTACATAGTTATCGAGTTCAACGTCGAAATAACAATTATCAGCTAGGCTAAGTAGCTATGATATTCAAGAACTCCTTTGCAGGATTGTTCTATTCTCGCCAATTCGTTTCAATGACAGGAACCATCTATGATACTTTTCCAGCTTCTTCCACCTTTGCTTAGATAATTGCAACCACTTTGTGCCTGAAGACAGGGAACCTTAACTGAACATATGACCACCATTAATGCGTATACAATCCCAGGTCTGCTTACACCCCGAGTTTGATGAAGACGTAGTGTACACTGAACTATAGATCCGCGACTGTCTAGCAAGTTCATCATACTGCACGCTGGCAGTTACGTCGGCTAACCATGGGTGTGAAAACATTTGTACTGAACTACATAATAAAATGCTTGCTTGTTCGCCAAAACTAAAAATATAACGACGCAACACTATATATGATCGTAATCAAGGCCATACTCTGTCAGAAGCTAGCCACGGCTCAGGGCAACGCCATTATTATCCACAAGCCATACCTAGGCAACCACACTACACCACTTCAATGCCAAGTTACACAAGATAAAACACCAAGAATACTGCGATCTCTAGGCCAATCGTGATATACGTAACGCACACACTTGTTTGCTTGTTTGCTTTTTCTGGCGGTTGCTATTGTTTCCATTCGACACTATTGGTTATGGAATATATAACGGTATTTCGTAGCCTTAAAGATTTCTACAGATAGCTGAAGCTATATGGCATAAGCTGGGCGGCATCAGATTTGGGTTGAGGAGTGAGTACCAGATTGTACTTATCATTCCGGCGTCGTATGTTGCGTGGAAGTCCTAATTAGTCCATCTTGAAGGCGAGGCATGGCGTTTGCCTCATCGCGATCCATTCCCAATATTATTCCATATTCATTGCATTTTGTCCAGCCAAGCTGAAAGGGGGGCTACGATCACGGCGGATCATCCCGGTCGTCAACACCAACCTTTTGCTCCACGTACTGCACGATATCGCGACATCACACCCACAACACAACGCGATTGACCTAAACTTACTTTACGGTAAAACACGCCATCGGCCACAAGACTTCTGACTGCCTCATTAACCTCATAAAAGGTGGGGGCTCGACTACTTCCGCCAACCTTTCATCGAATGTCTTGGGTGCTTGCTCTAGTCTGTGTACCCATAGGCAACTGCCTTGAGCAGGAGCAGTGAACCAGGCGTTGAGCATTATAAAAGCTTAGCTTCGCCCCTCGCCTCCTTTCACCTTCATTATCACTCTCATACTTGACTTGATGTGAGGAACACCCTTCAAGTCCTTTCGAACCTCAACATCACTTCCAAATCTGATGCGATCAACATCCCTGAACGAGAAACAGAATTCCCTTTTCAGAATTGCCCATCATCCCAGGATAATTCCTGAACGTATCGAACAACTACATTCACGTCTGCTTTTAACGGGAGCAGTGGCACCGATTTTGGGCAGCATCAAGACTTGGTTTTATTTTTCACGTCACTTCAACACTTCTACCCTGAGCCTCACTTCGATACCCGATGCGAACGACACCGAATAAACAAAAGATGTACCGTTGCTAAAGTTCCGCACGATAACACAACAACTCCAAAACTATCGATATATTTATATACTGTCCTAATCGGTGACTTGAGGCCATCTCAGTGAGACATTTCACAAAATGCAAGAGGTAGGTCGAATTGTAGCAAGTTATATTGCTCCTGCCAAAATCGGCGATCAATATAAAATCGTCCATGCCAAAGGCGGTGATCGTTATCGTTCCTGCCAAGTCGGCGATTAATTTGGTCCTTTAAGATGACCGCTTCCAAGGGGGCGGCAAATATGATCACTGCCAAGTCGGCGATTTTATGTATACAATTTACTAATCAGTGATTAGTACATGGACGAGACTTACTTTGCGGACTCACGTCCTACTAACAATCTTGGCCCTGGATATACAGGCTACCTGCGCCCGAAGCGGCTGCACACATCGGTTCCTGGTAACGTGAATGACATCTGGCGCCACATGAAGTCTCTCCCCCAGATTGAGGCTCGACGGCCAGCTGACCTTGAGAACTTCACCAAAGAGTTCTATGCCCATGCCCAGCTACCACGCGTGCGCAACATCGAGCTCAATCCCCTCTTCAGAGGCGCCCGCAAGTTCAACCCCAGATGGTCCTCGAACACACTGGCCCTTGCTGTCTACCTTACGGGAGACGAAGCTCCGAGGCCATGCCACCGATGCGAGACCCGATCAGGACCCTTTGTTGGCTGTGTGCTGCCCAAGGCTTCGGTTGGGGGTTTGATCAGTAGCATCGCTTGTGCTAACTGTCGCTACAATTGGCAGGGAACGAGGTGCACGCTTTATGCGAGAAATGGTGTTGCACTTCATCGTCATGTCACTGCGCCTCAACTGCACGTCCCTGCACCTCAGGTGCATGCTCATAGACCTCCTCTACCTGCCCATGGACCACATCTACATGCGCATGCTCCCAGGGTCAATTTTCCTCAACGACAGGTCAACATCGCCGCACCTCGGCTTGACAATATTTCACAGGCCAGATACGCATTCGACAATGGCGCCAATAGCAACATGGTCGCCAGGCTGAACGTACAGCATTTTGCACCTCCCCTGCCCTCCGCTGGGCCAATGCCGGCAACCTCCCACACGAAGCCGACTCGACTCCGTGCCCCTATTGCCAACGACGACGACGACGACGATTCAGTAGCTAACAGCTCAGCCTCTGACGACACATCTCGCCGACAAGAGCTCGACCGAGATCGTCTAGCCCAGATAGACCGCTATTTCGATTCTTTTCTAGAGCAGGAGAGAATAGAAGAGCTATCAGAGCATGAGGAACTGGTCGTCATTAAGGAGGAACCCGAAGAGAACCTCTCAGAGACTAGTGACATTCCCAGTAATAAAGCATCTATTGGGTCTTCTCCAGACTTTGGCACACCTGCACCACAACAGGCACCCATGGATTGGGAGGCTGCACCCGGTATCCATCGCATTCGTCATGGAAACCAGCCAGTCGCATTTTCGGTTGCCTATCTTAGCGACGACGACTCTGCCATTCCGGTCCACCACGATGTAGACGCCCGTCTGATAACTATACCGCCGAATGAGAGGTTGAATTTGGAGGCCAACGGCCATGTATACCTTTGCTTCGTTCATAGTGGAACGGTGCGATTAGTCATGGGCGGCGGGGATGGGAGCCTTACTATGGGCACTGGTGGGATGTTCAAGGTGCTGGCTGGGACTGTTACTCAGGTGGAGAACTTGAGCCAAACCGATTTGATCACCATCCATATCGTGGTGCTCGGAGGTTAAGTGTGGTGGGTAATAAGGATTTCTTTGGTATGTGTACAAAATTCTTTCCTCATTGTACAAGAGCATAGATAGAACCAAAGTGAGCATAATATGCTCGGCTGTGATAATAGATTACTATCGTAATAATGTACGCGTTGTCTTTTAAATTCTTGTTGATTCGAGGTATGTAGTCGATAAATAGGCTCAGTGTTTAAGAATTGTTCAATAATATTATATGGAGATCAAATGTGGCCAATCATAAAGACGTGTCTATTTAAGCTTTATGATCAGCATAACTTATGCCCTAGACTAACAGATTTATTTTAATATAGTCCACTTTGAGCAAAAGGAACTACATACTAATAAGAGGAATTTTAGCGCTTAAAAAAGCAAAGAAACAACTCGACTCGGCGATATGAAGGAGATTCTTGCGACAGGCGAGAACGATTGCTGGCTCAACGGTCTCGCAAGGCTCAGTGGTCTCGTAAGAGAGAACGAAACTCGCCGAATGAGGAACGCCAAGCATAAGGCTTGTTCGACGGGTAGCCAAGCCGTATCGAAGGATCAGTATAGTTGAAAGTCAAACATTCCGCGCTCGGCGACACAGTCCATCGACACGCGTGATAGGATCTGACACAGCTCTGATTATTGGTTCCGCTAGGAACCCCAGGCACTTGCTAAATTTCCCCTGTCCTTTGACGCCGTCGTCGCAGGCACACTACGCCGCATGCGTTGCAATATACGGTGGCAGGGACTCTCAAGCTCGTAAAGGATTATGAGCGCATGTCGGAACAAGTGACCGGGCAGCACTGCTGCGAAGACTATGCAAATCGGATATGATGATGCTGAAGACAAACGCGGGTCTCCTAAACCCGACCTTTCCCTAGATAGGTGATTCGTGTTTGAGCATCGCAGTTTTACAACAAACAGAGACACTTGCGCCGGGAATTTTCAAGCAAAAGAAGACCAACTCATCGCTCCAGAATGCCAAAAAATTAAGATTTTGGAGGAGCAGGGAATCGAACCCTGGATCTTCTCTATACTCATGAAGATGATGCGAAAGAGACGCCACTAGAAGGTTGTTAGACAGCTGTGCGGTGGTTTCCGGCGTGATTGAGAAACTTACTACCCCTAGACCACACCCCCGAAAAGCTTATTAATCGCTTGTGCGAAAATCACGATTGTGTTCATAATCATATAGATTGGTTGTGCTGTGCTGATGGGATGCGGAGATTATCGTGAGAATGCGCGGGATTTACTGAGCGGGGCAACTAGGGCATCGCTAAAGCGGGGTTGGCAATGCTTTCGGAGATGAGTGGATTCGTGTATTTATGAATGTATGGCCAAGGCCTGTTTGATGAGACCATCAGCAGATTCGAGAGCGAGCCGGAGGGTTAACGGGTGTGTTGGATCGCCTGGGAAGTGGTTCCACCGCTTGATGTCTGTGCAAACGGACCTTGTGTCTGCAGGATCTCTGGCGTGCCCGATTCATCGATGTACTACAAAGCAAGGCAAACTTTCGATCGTACCAGTCCAAAGCTGTACCACACTAACAGTCGGCCATTAAATATAGACTTGCGGTCCGAACCCTCACCCTCACCCTCACTGTGAATGACTCGAGCTTCGGCCGTCGAAAGGAGAATCATGCCGAGCTGGTCGAGTAACCAAAGTCGGAGTTTAGCGTACTGAATCCCTGACGCCGCCGAAGCTGAACGGCAACTTAACCTAGTGCACTCGCTCATTACGAAAGCTAGCTTCGACGTCCCTTGGAATGGGTTTTTCTCCCTCTCTCTCTCTCTCTCTCTCTCTTAGTATTTTCGTGTCTGAATTCACCTCGATGATGTCGCCGAAGAAGGATAAGGCTACCATGTGCATCAATTCCACCTTATGTAGACAAAAGCTGGGGTAAGCATGCCGATCTTCCGCCACATGGTGTCCAATCAAATACCGCACGCGCCCTCCAGGACCATGGCTGTAGATCCTGCCAGGTAACTAATTAGGAGTGCTGACATGTCGTCTAACTAGTCTAGCAGTCAGCCACAACAATGCACATGGTAAGGCTGTGTAGGTTGAGGGTGTAAGGTGAGACAGCCTATTTGGTCGCGAACTGCCGTGCTCAATTGTATGTATGTAATTTGACACATCTCCTTTCTTTTTCTTCGCAACTCGAAATATTGTTCGACGCACAACGCAACACGTATTACACGATAGCGAGCTTGAGATGGGCTTGCGATCCCCTCAATCGCTCTTGTGTCCGCGTCGCAGTGGTCGTCGCTATGCAAGCTGCGCCCCTCAAAGGTCACACACAGGATAGCTGCTGGGTTCGAAGATGAACATATTTCACCCTAGAGGCGCGATGACCGGTCCGGATCTGGTTTCTGCTCGGCATGAGTCAGGCCAGTCAACCTCTGGCGATAATTCTAGAGCTAGCAACGCTGAAGCCAACAATGCATCAGACGGTACATCTTATGTACATGAAAAGTCCGAGGCAGGTTTTGCTTGGATCGATGGAGATGTCAGGGGGACCGGTTACAATGATACTTTTGTCGACATCATCACGGTGCCTTGTCCCGGGGCCTCGGCTGTCGAGACCTGGACGAGGGACGCCTTAGATGACGGCTATTTTACTTCGCCGCCGAACCATCCTGAGAGGTACCCGACAGCGAAACAGTTGCCGGGCAGCAGTATTCTTTCTCCGGCCATTGATCGGCTCTTGCCCAGAGCCACGGACTTGTGGGTTCGACAAGGCATACGCACCGAGATCAACACCGCACGGGTCTTGCTTTACACGCATCGCGAACTGAGTGACGATCTCACCTTCGAACAATTAGCCGATGATCTGCTTGATCATCTTTGTCGAATGCGCGAAGGACATCATGGTGCCCGCCCGATGTTTTTCATATGCCACAGCATTGGCGGCCTGGTGGTTAAACATGCACTCGCAAAGGCAAAGAGATCGGAAAGCCTACGATGGATCATCTATGACTCCCATGGGGTCACATTCTTCGGTATGTCCTTCCAATGCACCTTTACATTTACCACGGCTCATGTCGGACAGCTACGCCTCATAGAGGGTCCAGCTACATGTCCATGCCCAATCTTCGTGATAGCATACAGCACCTACTATATCTATCACAACCTTTGCCTAGATCAATGAGTGATGAGCTTCGCCTGAATCATCGACCTTTGATTAAACTGCATGAAGAGTTCATGGATATCGCGAGCGAGATGCACATATGGACGTTCTACGAGACCATAGATTCACAGCTCTCTGGTCTCGGCGTCTCAGGTATGGACGAGGTGCACTTCAGCGCCCCGCTCGCCTCAATCAAGTCCTCGCTGGTAGGAAGTCGGCGCGAACAAGCATTCTCTCTCGAGAGCGAACACGCCAAATGTGCATCCTTTGGGACCAGGAACAGTCGAATCATGGACTCGTACCTGGAAGATCTCAGCCAAGCAGTTCAGAAGGCACAAAATCTGAGCGCGGCCTACGTACACACTCCTCTAAGACTTGCTGAACATGTCAAGCTGGAGCTTATTGGCTTCTATGATGATCCTGACCCGGAAACTATTTCTGACGTGAGGCTGTACGTCTCGAAACATCCCCTGAACGAATTCCTGGAGAAGGGCCCCGAGAAGTGTTTGAGTGAACGGCTCAACACGGTCTCCACAAGGCCGCGCCGCGGAAGCACTGCGAGTAATGCAGCGCCTGGCAGGCCGTTGAGCTCCGGCGGATTCGGTCATCTAGGAGTCAGCGCTCTTGGTATCTGGAGCAACGTGCAGGGCTTTGGGCAGCAAATCATTGGTGGAGGGCGTCATCGTCCCGATGGCACACCCGACACACAAGAGCAAGCCGAAGGGCCGGAAATTGTAGTTAAGCGCCCATCGATCACAGACATGCGATCGTCGGCCTCTGAACCAGTCATGATGCCGCGTCGCGGTCGTGGTCTCACGGTTCCGGCCCTCGCTACGCCCGGATTCCACGGGCCGAGCAGTCGGAGTACTACTCTGGACAGCGAGGCAGGCAATGCTACAATCTTGCGACCCACGTCAGGCCGTGCAGACTCCCAAGTTTCGCCTCGCACCAACGAAAGCTCGGCGCCACTCGACGCGAAGCTCGCTCGGGAAGCTGTCCCTGGCCTTGATGAGCAAGATTTTGACCGGAGGACTAGAAGCCGAGACGGTAGGATTAGCCACGCATCGGCAATGCAAGATCTGACCGCTGGTTTCTCGAGACCTGATCCGACAAGGAGGAAGTTCATGTGGATTCACTTGCCGTACACCAATCCACATTGGGTGAAAGTACGTATCGCGGACCAGAGACGGGGCCAATTCGCGCTGACTCAGGAGCAGAAGATTTTTGACAAGCTTTCCGAGACCCAACAACGCAATTACACCAATCTGATGAGGAACGAGTATTGGACTGACAGGCATGTACAAGGGCGGCACGGACAAGCTCATGCATCATATGTTAGACCTGGTTGCGGTTTCATACCAGCGGAAGCACGTAAGTGCGTGATGAACACTCGCTCGGGACCTCGCTGACCTGGTTAGACTCCCCGCGCCCTCCATCGCCACGTTCAAGCGGACGAAGCAGTCCCGCACTCAACAGCCCAAACCACTTGTACTTGTATCTTCCCTATCTGCACTTCGATACTTATGCGAATCTCATTCGGCGGCGTAGTGTTCTGCTTCGTCGACTAGATCATGGTAGGGCTAGGCCTGTACCGGAGGACGTCTCTGAGTTGTCGTTGGATATGCGTGTCATCTGGGAGTTTATTGGCCACGATCCACCGCTGAACACTAGACGAACCTTGGATCAGTACGGATATCCATCACTTCGTGATACATACGCCCGGGACGACGACCAGATGCTGTATAAGCTCACCAAGGAGAGGGTCGCCGAGCCTTTTGATAGGAAAAGGACCGACATGTTGGGCACGCGGGCTCTGAAGGAGCAGTCGCCCGTTTCCCCCGCAGACCGATTCGCGTCTATTGTCGGTACCGTCAAAGCCGACCTGCTCATAAAGGACCACCGTGAAACAGCTGCCGAGGTCGAGGACGACATTCTCGATGGCAATATTCTCATGGTCGACCAATTATGGCTCTGGGCGGTCGACATGACTACGCTTACCACATTCTTTCCGAAGAGAGAATCACACCCTACGGAGGGGCCGATGTTTCAGCAGGCCGACCTTAGGAACAGCGTCTATAACGAGTTGAATGGTGATTTGACAGGTCGCTGCGAGAATGCGTTGGATCTAGCAGCCTTCATCACGCTGCATGCCATCACCGTGCTGCTTGATCGCACCTCCCACCCCGATCTAGAAATATTCCGCATATTCGAAGAAGCCATCGGCATCCTCACAGAGCGCATGACCTCATCGCTCAAGCGGTTTCGGATGCAGACATTTCGCGACCGTATCCACGACTCGGACGATTCGGACGACACCGAGTACGAAGACAACCGCTCCCAGTCCATCAAGCAGCGACATAAGCGCGAGATCGAACAGGCCGAGCGCGAGAACCGGGAAAATACGTCGGCGCTGCTCGAGCTCCGTGATATGGACGACGAGCTCAAGACCCTGTGCAACCTCTTTAGAGAACAGACGGTTGTCGTGGAAAAGATGCGCGACTTGTACGGCAAAGACGACCTGCGGGAACACACGCAGAACGGACGGCGCTATCTCGACGAAGCACTTTCTCGGCTGGCAGATTATGAGAAGCAAGCCGAAGACATGGTGGTTCGGATCGCGGCCACCCGCACGGACTACGAGAAAATGCTCGAGATGGTACAGCGCAAGGCGCAGGTGGACGAGGTGCGGTGGAGTCGTCTGCAGACGGAGCTTGCAAGCACGCAGAACCTGAGCGTAATCATCTTCACCACGTTCACCGTCATCTTCCTGCCCCTTAGCTTCTTCACCAGTCTGTTCGGCATGAACACCGCTGACTGGGCCGGTGAGGATGACAACAACTACATAACCCTACACAGTATCGGGGCCATATCTCTGCCGAGCTCTTTCGCTCTCATAGCATTGGCGCTGGTCGGGGCGTTCAGTAGCCGTGTTCAGGGTCTGGTGAAGTCTACTTTCAGAGCACTGATGTCCGGGTGGAATGGTACCAAAGACAGGGTCGAAAGGATGAGGTCGGACAAACATAAAGAATCAAAACTAGTCAACAGGCGGGTAGAACAGGAGCGGGACCAGCTACGTAGGCGGCGGAGAGAAAGGGGCTACGATTTCTGGGAGACGGTGCGGTTGGAGCGGAAGAGTGAATATCAGATTCCCGAGCTGAACCGGAAAGCGGCGACCAGAAGGCGTTTGGCGGGAAAGGGAGCACGCAGAAGTCGTTGGAGAGATCAATCAGTTTAGCAGAGGCACGAAAACACTGTACCCGCAAACCGATACATCGGATGTGCAAGACCATCATGTCCGTACAACTTGTACACACATGTGTGTGCATACACATGTACGCACATGGGATGGGTCCCGCCGGGGGTCATACTCGCTGCACAGGTTGGGCAGCATTACGGTACACACGTTCGGGCGCTTGATCAATTAGCAACTTGGAGTGCTAATCTTTAACATGTTATTGGTGCATGTAGCCAGCCTGTTCACTTACGGAACGTGCGTCAGCATCCGGGGAAACCTTTTCTCGCACATCTTCGCATTCACTGCGTTGAGCTTGTCGCAAGCTTCCACGAAACTCGGCACCACGCTGCTCTGGGCGCAATAGGCAACCCACAGGATATTTACGACCTTTGTCCTCGGTAAGGCCTGAGGAGGAGAGCATGCCACATTGAGCAGCTTGCCAGAGAGCAAGACTGGAGTCCCACCATGGAACCTTTGAGCTCGAAGACTTTGAACCACAGTCTCGTCTTGAAACAGCTCAGGGAGCATGCGATAACCTTCCCAAGCGACGCACAAAATCCAAGTAGCCACCAAGACAGACCTACTAGTCGTAACAAAACAATCGTATGTTCCGCGCAGGGGTCGTGGGGGGTTCTGTCTTCGTTCCCCGGCATGAACCAAAAGGCCCTCCCGAGCTTGCATGACCGTATGCCGTTTGCAGAGACCCTCTTCGCTCACCATTCTGACGGCATTGTGCATATGATTTGGTCGATATAGATGTTCGTCAAGCTAATAGCGGCAGAAGTCCGATTTTGACAGCTTACCGATGCCACCCCCCTCAGGCGCCGTGAGACAGATTGTTCCGACCACGTCCAGCCGATAAAATTAGTTTCCGATGATGTGTGTGGATCCCCAGAGATCTCAACTCCCGACATGGACAGGGGATCCCAATCCTTTCGCTCTGCTCCAGTCAGCTCCGCGTCTGTTCCAAGTGACGTCACATGCCGGTCTCACACCTTAAACTCCGATTCTCAGCTCCATGAACCCAGGCTTGCGGGAATTACATGATAGATTTCTGTCGTCTTTGGGCCCGGGACTGTCATTGGATACCATCTTAGCATTGAAACCACAATCGCAGTGAAAGTTGCGGTCAGGGGGTTTATTAGTGCGGTATTGCGCTGATCCTCCGAAAGGGTTGGGAGGGATCATCCAGCATCATCATGCAGCAGTGTGGTGCAGACCCCATGTCTCGATAACTGTGATCGCACCACGGGGGCTCGTGATCCTTCATCCTGTTGCGATATTCTCGTTCCTGACACATAAGCAAAAACCAGAGGATTCTTTCTGTTGTTTCTTATCTTTTTTTTCTTTCTCCATCGGGTCGATAGCTAGTGTGACTTGTTTTTACCCTTTTTTTTTAATTTTATTTTACTGTTTTAACACCTCTCTACTTGTCCCCTTCAGAACATACTCGCCGTTCTCCTATTCCCGCTTGCTTTTTCCTTCACCCGCTGGTCGCAGCAAGCAGTGCATTAAAAGCTTAAGGTTTCTAGCGGCCCAGCTAGGACAAAACGTGCCCGCCAGTATGAACTACTCCAGTATGATTGAGGAGAAGAACCTCAAGGTATGCCACCTGCCCGGGGCGAGAGGATACTCCTTGCGCTACCTCTTCAGAAAGTTCGCAGAATAACCGAGTAAAAACTACACAGAAAACATTCATCATAGCGACCCTCTGTTCCACGCTCGTCGGCACCTTCAGCTCCTCCATCGGCCTCTGGGATCGGGTGCAGGACCGCCGCAAGCAGAGGAAGCGCGACACGAAGCAGGACGACAAGATCGCCTCCATCCAGGCGCAGCTCGACGAGTCCGAGAGACGTAACAAGGACAAGGACGGGCAGCTGGAGCGGCTGAGCACCCACGGCGGCAGCCGAGGGGGAGGAGGAGGAGGAGGAGGAGGAGGAGGAGACCGCGACGATGTGGGGTACGCTCTGCAGCGATCGGGCGCCGCCATCAGCCGCGAGTTCGACGAAGGCTACGCGCAGCTCGGGCGGCGGTTCGCCGTCGGCGACCCCGTCACGGAGAACAGGCTGCAGGCGCAGGTCATCGCCCTGCAGCAGACCGTCATCAACGTCCTGCAGGACGCCCTGTACAGCGGCCGGCCCCTGGACGCGCACGACATGTCCAGGCTGATCGCGGCCTCCAACGCCGCCCGCGACGGGTCCCTGGACGCCCTGAGGGGCCAGCGCCGGCGCCAGATGCTCGCGCTGGACGAGCCTGCGGCCCCCATCGGCCCCCCGAAGCGGGCGTCGACCATCATGGACGCGGAGCCGCTCTACTGCAGGTACGCGCTCGACCTGCAGTACGTGCGCAACAAGCCGCTGGCGGCGGCGTTCGCGCCGGGCGGCAGCTGCCGGTGCCCCGGGTGCGGGGTGAGGCTGGACGTGGAGTCGGACGACTTCTGGGAGATCGACAAGCGGGCGCCCCGCGTGGTCATGGACGGGCGGTACGAGCGCGAGGTCCTCGAGGAGCGCGAGTTCCACCTCGGCCAGCGCTTCGTCGTCAAGTGCCACACCCCGGACGGCGAGTACGCCTGCGTGCTCTGCAGCCGCCACCGCGAGCGCGACGCCATCTGCCCGACCGTCAAGTCGCTCATCAACCACGTCGGCAAGTTCCACGACATCAGGGAGCTGGAGCAGGAGGTCGACTTCGACCAGCAGTCGAGGACACTGCCGCTTGCGCTGCCCGCGCCGCCGCCGCCGAGGCGTAATAGTCGCGACAGACAGGAGAAGCAGCGCGCTCTGGAGTACAGCCCCGCCGTGCGGCAGAGGGATGATTTTGAGCTGGACGGGAGGAGTTCTGGCCGTGCTTCAAACTACTCATGATCTTATCTTCGCCGTCTGCGTAAGATATGCATCACCGTCGCTTCTCCGTCATAGGCTGTTTTTGCTTTTCGGCGTGGCGTTTCTGGAGTTTTGGGCGGCGGTCAAGAGCTGCTCTGTTCTCATTTCTGGACCGATAATGGGTCATGGACTGGACCAATGAAAATGGGGGGACTTTCACGACTTTGACGATATAGAACAAACATGCAAATAAGGATATCAGGGTATATGCATAATATGTTGGGCATTTACAATAAAAGTCACAATGGCGTATAATACGAACTTGCTCCGAAAAGTGATTGGAAGATTCATGGCCCAGAGGCTCGACATTCTGATCGTCCACTACTCTCAAGCGGCCAGATGGTCGCACGCGCAACATCCCCAAGTACCGCCGTTTGTATAAACATCGTCTTTCATAGATACTTGAATGCCTCTTCTTCGTTTCCAGCCCTGATGGCCATGGCGCTTCCGTTGATTGCGGGACCCTCACCCTCTGCTGCATGGTAGCCTTCGGGAGCGGGAACTATGAAACGTACGTGTGGCCGCATGGTCTCGAGAGAAAGATCAACACGACCATAACAATGATGATGAGGTAGATGGGCTGAACCAAAAGAAAGTGGCCAATTATCTCGTTATTCCCGCCGAAGAACTTGTAAGTTGGTGTTGCTACTGATCCACTTCCAAGACCCACGTCTAAGATCGGACGATTGCCCCGGTGCTTTAGTGGAGACCGGAAGTTCAGTCCGAATATCTCAGCAGCTGCACAACACGACCGGCAGCATGTGATGGGCGGCAAGGACAAGGTCTGACGAAGACCTCCGAGCAGCGCTCCCATGTGTCACGCATTGGCCAGCATCCCTGGTGCCTTGTCCATCTTACAAGGTCGGCTCGAACAGCATCGGCCCTGCGCCATCCATCTCGAGTTGGTCTGCCAAGTCCATCATTTCCCGTGGGGACAACACGCCCAAACAGTCGCGCACAAAGAAATTCCAGCCGGCATCGTCGATGGTTGTCTCATGAGGGAGAACATTGCTGACAGGTAGGAGGCCATGTCCGACAGTCTTTTCCATCGGTGAGGTGGAATCGAGATCCGTCGACAGAGACGACAGTGTCCGCTCAAGCTGCCGAAGTTCTTGCAGTCGTAATGGTGCTACCATGCTTCCCTTAGATATCATCCTGTCAAATGCAATGTTGGCATTCTCACTCCATGCATCGTCTGAAATAAGCGTGGAATCAATGAACCGAATGAGGTGAAGAATGAATGCAGACGAGAACGCATCCTCAATCTGAAAGGGTAGAAACCCCTCTGCGACGATGTTAACTGATCATGACCTGTAGGTCCTTTGTTCCTGACATACCTAGTAGGTCCTCGTCACTCAACACCCGCAAGGTACGGAGTGTGGCTTGAGCAGAGTCGACACAAGTCTGGATCAGCGACGTTACTGCTGGAGATAATGACACGGCGTGGGAAGTTTGTGTTTGCCGTCGATCGAGCCGAATGTAGAGCGCGCACATGACGGTTGGTCGAGTCGACAGGACGACGCACTGGACTCTGTCAGCGTAAATGGCCCGTCATTGTAGATATATGCTGACACGTACATGGTGGTGGCCCAGTATAAGTCGCAAGGCAGTCCGGGAGGCCTTGTTTACGGAAACGGGCTGGCGAGTGAGTAGCAAAGTATTCATATCCCCCAGCAGCTTCGCGAGGCCTCGCAGTATCGCGTGCGTATTGACGACCAGCGACCCTTGGAGCTCCGCCCCGGCTCCATACACAGCTAGACCAGAAGATTAATGACCAGCTTCCCTCGCAGGGTCTTGAGTTGAGCACCGAGCACTAACTGTTCATTATCTCGGCTCTCAGTCCGGACAGTCGTATGTGAAGGTCCATTTCCGAGGCATTGGCAGAATTGTCCAACTCCGAGGGAAGTTTAGCCGTGATGTCTTCGTCGCGAATGGAGTTTGGCGAACCAAACAGGGCCGAGAGCTCCCTCTCCAGGATGTACACCACCCAGAACGTGTTGTTGCAAAGACGCGAGTGTTGATCCCCAACAGCATCGGCTGGCATGTGTCTATGCCAGCCTTCAACAATACACG
This sequence comes from Truncatella angustata, assembly GCF_020726525.1. NCBI lineage: Eukaryota > Fungi > Ascomycota > Sordariomycetes > Amphisphaeriales > Sporocadaceae > Truncatella > Truncatella angustata. The sequence goes on along the minus strand of NW_025763382.1, from coordinate 7,331,780 downwards.
TCCTTAAGGCTTGTCCGATCTAGAGGCGTCAAGAATCAGGAGCCGTGATGCGCGGATAGAATTGGTTGCTCACATATTGCAATGCTCCAACTCTCATATCAACTGACTGCAGATACACTGCGGCCAACGCCAGCACTTGGACTGCCAGAGTCGTATCCGGGGGTAGACCAGCCATTCCGGGAAGTAGTCGCATCGCTCGCAAGGCGTACTGATGTCCGGGTGGACCGCTCGGGCACTTGCAAGTACTCGAAAATGCCTTTCCAAAAGCCAGTATCAAAAGGTACTGGGCAAACCAATGCCGGCAGTCACTTGCTTTCGAGGCAGGGTCTTTGTAAAATTCGTGCAGATTTTTCATGTAGCTGCTTTCGTCGATAAGACACATGAAATGGCCTCCCAGATAGAACTTGGCTGTGTTGAACAGAAACAAGGCATAATCCAGGGGCGGGATGTTTGTGACATCTGGACGTTCGTTTCGTGCAATAGGAACCCAATGCATGTCGAAGGCGGACCCGTCCAGATTCCACGGGTCTGGGGGACAGTTAGCCTCGGGTATTCGCTGTTGTATCAAGGCAAAGATTCGCCGACAAAAGGACCACGACGATGAGGGCCCCATATACCAATATCGACCGGCAGCTTTAGCGAATGTGAGATCGTAATCGACCAGCGGGTTTTGCCGAAACGGCGACCCCGAACTTGAAGATGTTTGGGCAGCATCGTCGGTAGGACGGTCAGCAACACTCTCATGGTTCGCATAATCGTGCGGAGTGGTGAGACGGCTGGCAAGGGGGCGAACTGGACCAGGTGTGGACGCCGCCGCTCTCGCTCTTGCACGTCCGCCCTGAACCCCCGATACGTGGGCTTGCTCGGAACCCGGTGTTACTATACCGTGGTCACCGAAGTTGCTGCGACGCTCAAGTTCCCTGAGGTACCTAACGTTATGCGTGAGCACGTACGTGGGGGGTCTTTCTGTGGGTGACTGCCAATCACCTTTCCGAGATTGCGACTCGTTTTTCTTCAACGGCAAAGACACACTGCTCGTTGCTCCGGGTGCATCGATTACAAGGTTGAGACCCAGAGCACCTCACCTTCATCGACCGGCATCGGTTGCATCTTCAACTCAGTTAGCCGTTGTTATTTGATGCGGAATAATTGTCATCACGAACGCTTTCAATACTTTCTTCGACACACCGGCACGCGCTTGAGTCGGCATTGAACAACGATGACCTGCGTTCGTCAGGTGCTGCTATTGTGTTGCTTTGTGCTTGAGCAAACCGCAGGTTGCAGTCGGGATGGGCATCCGACGATTGTTACAGCACTTTGGTGCACTAAAAATATAATCCAGGCTGGGTACTGTTGGATACCTAAGCCGAATTGGCCCCCCCCACCCACCTGGAACGGAAGTAGCCGCGTCGGTTCAGCATTCCGACTCATCCACCCAGTGATCTCTTGTAGACTAGACTAGTTAACAGGAAACTCCAACATTTATAGACTATCAAAAAACAACTCCTAAGTTAGCCAGTTGTCAAGAATTAAATCAAAACTCGGATCATAGTGTTTGTTCGGCGTCATGATAACCAGAACAGGGGCCGTCGCGCGTGCCCTACGAACTGGGTGAGTTGGCCTGTCCAAACAACATTCGAACATTTGCTAACAAAAGGACAGCCTCACCAGTTGCACAAGATTGCCGCTTAAATCTCAGGACGGGCTATTTTGCGGGTCGCAACTGGGCTGGAAACAAATGTCAACAGCTGCTCCCAGGGCGACAGCTTCAGGCCCGGCCGAGAATCCGATAATACTCAAAGTCGCCAACTTCAAAGAGACCGAGGCCAAACGGCCAAGCTTTGACCACAGTGACAAGCCCATCCCGGTCACCAAGTCGCCAAACACCAACTGGAAGTATGGGGATGGCGTGGCAATCGACGCTGCATCGGGGACTCTTCGTCACGAGGAGATTGACCCATACGCCCCGGACCGAGCAATGGTCAACAACTACCGCCTCTTGGTGTCTGGCATAGCGCCGCGCCCCGTCGGCTTCGTCAGCACGGTGTCTGCGGATGGGAAGACCGAGAACCTGGCCCCCTTCAGTTATTTCCAGGTCGTGGAGCACGATCCGCCCATGTTCATCGTGAGCTTCTCTTCGCGGCCCGGGAGGATGAAGGACACGTACCGGAACCTGAAAGATACCGGCGAGTGCGTGATTAACACCGTCTCCGAGAACATGATCGAGGCTGTCAACGCCACATCCATCGACGCTCCAGAAGGAGTGTCAGAGTGGGATGTGTCAGGACTACGCAAGGCGCCGACTTCGACGGTGAAGCCTAAACGGGTGCGGGAATCTGTATTCTCTATCGAGGGCAAGGTGGTGGACGTCAAGGAGTTCAAGCATCATGGGAAAGGAGGCAAGAGTGTTGCAGGTATGGTGCTCATCCAGGCAACGCGCTTCTGGGTTCGTGAAGACGCAGCCAATGCGGATTTCAGTCACATCGATCTCAATAAACTGCGGCCCGTCGCACAACTTGGCGGAATGGCCTACGGACGTATAACGTCGACCTTTGACCTGCCTCGGCCGCGATGGGAAGATGAGCAGCCCAATAGCGACTTGTTGACGCAGCTGAAACCGTCAGAGTCAGAATCACAGAACATAGATTATAGATAGAACGATCGATGGCCATAGGATTCTCTGCTTTCTCTACAGTCGAGAGGGTATAAGTGGTGCGCGTCTGCTGGTGTGTTAATTCATGAGCTGAGGCAAGCAGCGAGTTGGTCGCCATACTATCGGTCAAGCCCTCACTAACCATAGTTCTGCGGAGACCGTCGTATAGGATATATTGAATAGCGAGTGAATTTAGTAGGTAGCTTTCTGAAGCAAATCACCAGGCCACAATCCCCTGAGAAAGCAAGGTGCCTCTCTGCCTGCCTGCCTGCCTGCCTACCACCACCTCCTACAGACAATCTTCTATCGCTGGCTGACCCAGTTGACAGTCAAGATGCCATTAGCGTCGGGATCATTGTTCGGCCCAATAGGAATGCTGCCACACTTTCCGCATCCATGGTTGACAAGGTCCTGCAGGAGGTCGCCGGCCCTCGCGGCCGTGATAGTGCCGTCGTGGAAGTTGCCCTGGACGAAGGCGCAGAGGCCTGACGCCACGGCATTGTCGCCGCAGCAGGAGATGTGGTCGCCCGGCCTGTATTGGTTCCCCTGCGGCAGGCTTCTGACCTGTCGCAGGATGTCGGTCAGCGAGCAGAGAGTCCCGCCGCAGTTGCTGTTGCCTCTGCAGTTGATGCCCAGGCCAAGGGTGCTTGTGGCTAGGCCGAGGGTAGCGAGAAACAACGTAGGCTGCATTTCTATGGAATGGTATAGGAACAGTGATATGGTCGACGGATCTAGGGTGCCTGCACATGAAGGTATTAGCTTCTTGATCAACGTATCCCATTCTGGCGTGGTCTTCTTTCCTTGGTCTCTTAGAACGTCTCTCGAAAGCTGAAGTGCTTGTGTGGTAGCTAGCTGATACTACTGAAAGACAACGCCTTCGCCCCTATATATATTTTTCTTCTTTGCCATCAGTCCCCATGGACTCCGTGCTCATCGGATGGGACTTTTGTACACGCTGCCGTAAAGTCTTCCTTACATCACAACGCTCGCTTTCCTCTTTCAGGCACTCCGCAACTGCTCTTTGGCTATCGTGACGCTCCCAGGTCCGCTGATCGTACATGATCGTTCCTAATTCCGAACGCATCCATAATGCTGCAAAACAAACCACTGCTTGGCGTATAATGGAAGTATTACTCGACGTCACGAATTACGTGAGATGGTGAAGATCTGCGGTGGGTGTTACTAACGATAAGACATCACGACCGCTTTGGGAACATGCAAGAAACACTTTTGGACCATTTGGCCCATTTCGTCAAGTAAGACTTGACGGGACCTACATAAGTGCTTACTTGTCCACTAAGCTCTTGGAATACACATCTGCCTGCCTGCAAGTAATAAATTAATTCTCTGCGCTCTGTCTCAATCACAATTCAAAATGTATGGAAGCCTGGAATTGTCGGGGAACATTGCTTTCAGACCGTGTTGTGCGCGGCTGGGTTTCTAGTGGTCGTTAGTAACCTGGTAGAACTTGTCAATATGGTTCACCAATAAATCAAGTATAGCTTTGCTGGCAGCGTGGTATTTAATAGGGATCCGTCAGCATTTGTGTCATAGTATTACGCAATTGGACTGAATCTCGCGTATTTTAAATTGCCGTGTAAGATCAAGTGTAGCACCAACTACTCTACGCATATACCCGATGAACTACCGTACCGTTTGCTGCGTAATCGCACTGGTGGATCTTCGCCATGAGCTTACGATTTCTGAGCATTAGAGGTGAACACTGTGATTCAGTGTGAAACTAGTCCCAATGCTACCAGTCCGCCGTAGGTACGGCGTGGAACCGTCAACTCCAGTCGGTGAGGGCTTGTCACTACGGGCAAGATTTTAAAGGGGTAAGGCTTGAGGTAACCTTTCGGAGAAGAGCTCGTGTTCTCTACGAGCTAGAATTTCGAATAAAGCGGATATCAAGCATAAGAGCCTCTCGAGACGTACAAGCTTCCTATAGCCGGGTGCGCTTCAAAAGAAATAGTTGCAGGAAGCACTTGCAAAGCGTGTTTACGACACCCTTGAGTATGTATAATTATGTGAGATGTTGAACGACCTGTGGAGCGGGTTGAAGATTAAAGACATCGATATCGACTCGACCGAAACGGATCCAGCTATCTCTGAGAAAAGTCAACGGTCGATTCGTCGTCTTCTTGAAGTAAATTGTGCGGAATCTTGAATCCTGGACAGTTTGTTTCTTGGTGATATTGCTCCTGAGGCACCATCTACAACATGATAATATTTCTCAACATATGCCTAAAGGCCAACCCGAATCACCAACAGAACTGCGATATCTGGTCTGTCTGGGACTGATAGTTTCCGGAAGAGGTCAAGCTTTAATATTCAGTCGTCTTCGTATCGCTTGTTCAATACCGCATATATATAATTTTAGCCAAAAGTTGGCTTAGTCCATTACTTCAAACAGTTCACGAAAGTCGGCAAAAAGCAAAATCGTTCTACATCGTGGAGGTAGACATCCACACAACTTCGGCTACCGCGCCTAACACTGACAACCCTATACCTTTCATTGCCTCTCTCCATCGTCTTCTTGCGTTTGTGGGGGGCCGAAGGTTCAGTTCCAACCGTTACCCGGAGGCGATAAGATTGACCCGCGGTGGTATACAGAACCCGCGGTCGACAAGATCCTTTAGGCAGTCCTGCCAAGACTTGCCAGCAACAAGTTGAAAAGGGGGTCGGTTGATTTGCGCTCATGTGGTGGTGGTAAGATTTATAGTGGCTCACTATGTGTCGTAATTATGACCAGTGGAAACCAGCGGGGTGTGCAGAGGCGTCTACCAGTAGCGCTCGGAATACTGTTACTTGAATGTTGATTCAAATATCAGATATCTGAAACATCAGAATACGCATCAACGCTGAAGCAGGGGTTTGGCATTAGCAATGTAAAGAAACTTCGACCTGCCTTTCCTCGATGGCAGATCCGTCAACGTTCCTGAGAGTCCTCGGAACATAGAAAATGGGTTTCCAGAGAGTACGGTAATGGGGCATACTCTATTCTATTGACCACCAGCACTAACGGCCGCTAGGTTAGTTGCTTCCTTCTCCAGCGCGGAGCCCCGCGGAGGGCGAAATAGGCCGGACATAGTTTCGCAATGCTCTTTCGTCTTTTATACAACAGAATAGCACAATAATAACCTTTAGAGCCACTAAAGGTCTGAATATGTTGATCTATTAGTCGCCATGACACTGCTCTGATTTTATGAACTTCTGAAATTGTTATATGTGGTTTTGTGTAAGCCAAAACCAGAGCGTCTTGAGAGAAGATGAAGTGGCCTGTATACGTCAGTTTATTTCGGTCTCCGCGGGGGTACATATGAGCCAAGACGCCAAGTTATAGCACTGACGCAGGGGCGCGGCGTAGTATCAGGCTTAAAAGATCAGCCCATACGTATTACGTTACTGGACATGGCTACCTGCTGGAACCTTTCCCGTCCAGCCTGCAGCACAAGCAGCACACACATCTCACATACCCAGCGCGCTCAACCACGATTAAACTATTCGTTCACTTGATATCATCAAATCTGCCGTTGACACTGAATTAAGGAAACTCGTTCATTCATCATGAATTCCACATTGGAAGCCGTCTCTGACGCACCCCTCCACCCCTACTATCCTCTGGGGGTTGTCATTACTGGCTTCGTTGCCAAGACGCTCTCTACGGTTGAGATCCTGAGCATCTTCACCGCTACGTGCTTGAGCATTCTAGTCCCGACATGGGCTTACATACGCCGCTACCGACCTCATCTTTCTCTGGGGGATCGTTCGATCGCGTTATGGTTTGTTCTCTGCGGGTCTATTCACCTGGGCTTGGAAGGTACGCATTCCCTACTCGCGGAGTGCTATGGATGACAAAAAGGCTCATGACATGGCACGTAAAGGTTATTTCGCTCTGCGCGCGCATGACCTGGCGAGCCGATCGACCGTCCTCGCACAGCTCTGGAAGGAGTACTCGATGTCAGACGCGCGGTACCTGACGGCCGACAGCTTCGTGGTGTGCATGGAGACCATCACCGCCGCCTTCTGGGGGCCGCTCTCTTTCGTGTGCGCCTGGTGCATCGTCAACGACCACCCGCTACGCCACCCGCTGCAGTCCATCATCAGCCTGGGACAGCTGTACGGCGATGTGCTGTACTATGCAACTTGCACCTTTGATTCATTGGTCTCGGGAATCGCTCATTCCCGCCCGGAACCCGCTTACTTTTACGGCTACTACGTGTTCTTGAACGCGTTCTGGATTGTTATCCCCTTGATCCTGCTTGTTCAGAGCACGCGGGAGACGGCCCGGGCTTTTGCCAGCGTCCAGAGAACTTCGAAGCGCTGATGTCCCGGTAGCAGTATTTAGCTTCTCGCAAGCTCGTCAGAGTCGTCCTGCCTAACCTTGGGATCTTCCATATCAGAACCACCATCCGGACCAAGCTTTAGTAGGGGGTTTTAGGTCAAATGTGAGCACTAATGTTTATGTAGCTGAGTTAGCTCATTCCGTCAATGCGATGCGTTCTATGCTACCACGAATGAATGACATGTTCCCATGACTGCAACGCGACCGAGAGCATTCTTTGCAAGCCCGTCATAGAGCCTGCTAACCCCTCATCATGCTTCTAGCCCCCTTTACGACCACGAATTGCATCATCGGTATCCATCGCTTGAGAAGATGGCGACCATATCAATGGCCGAGGAGTCAATATGTCCATGGCTTCATCCAGAAGTCACGTTTCCCAAGTCTCGTCGTAGAACGTCTCTTATAAAGTCTGCAACCCAGGCACGACTAATTGAATTGTTAGTCATGGCATGGAAATGTTCTAACACGCTTTGCCCTTAGCACAGCGCCCATGGGACAGGATCTGTCTGCTTGCATGATATCTGCGCATAATAAGCCTGGGGAGCGATCTCGCTTAATTGTAAGGAACGACAGGGGCGTATCAGTAGATTTCAGACATGGAGCAGAAGCCATTGCGTCCTGCAGTACTTCTTGTGATGATTGCAGCACCATGGTTTCTCTCCCCGGGCGATAGAGATGGGGCTGAGCTTCGAACAGGGACGACATAACATAGATATTGTCATGCTGCAGAACCACGACTGAACGAGTGAGGAGCTGTGATAGGATGGGGGCGGTGTCCGAGTACGGTTTCTTCCCGGTCAGCAGTGTATGCGAAATGGCGCTCAACGAGTCGGGTCATCATCGGGCGTATTACATCGCGAGACTTCCAAACTTCAACACAAGAGTCGAAACATCTATGAATGATCTTGATGAGGGATCACATGTTTCTGGTAAATAGTGAAAGCGATCTCGCGGTGCTTCGGTATGCCAGCGCTGTGGGATCGCTTTTATGCCCCCATTCTAGGCATCCGGCTGAGAGTGTCAGCCGCCTATCAGCGCCGTGGTCATAAGCATTACCCTCTACGTGGTGGATAACCAATCAAGTCCAGATGCCTTGCGTGGTAAGACTGACTTGAGCTCCATTTGTATATCAGCTGAGTCCATGTTCATATCACAACATCGAGCATCAGGGGTGTTGGAGTGAGATCAACCTCGGCGACCAAAAAAAAGGTCACTTGGATTCAGAGTTTTCGAGCCCCGTGGTCTGAGAAGGACTTGGACATGAAGAATGGGCGACTAGATTAGCTTCATGTGTGTATCTCGACGCATACAGTATGGTCAGACTCGTATGATATAATGCACACGTTTGCCCCGGAGTATACGGACCTCATCCCACCGTTACCTCCATATACAGAACCTCAAAACTTTCGCCAATCTGTATGGTGTTGTGAATAACGACATGCAAATCAGCACTCCATATCTCATCGCAGTCACGGGCCTCGCCAGCCTCGCGCTTGGCAGCCCCACGCCCACCACTGCTCTAGATGGTCGAGGACCAAACTATTGTCAAGTGATACCAACGTGAGCGCGTTTCCATTACCGTCAATTGTACACCACGTCCAGGTTGCTGACTTTGAGAACTCAAGCTGCTGCGCCGACAGTGCGATTGTAGCACGAGATACGCCCAAGACTTGTTGTGGTTGCTGGGGATGTTGTTGAGACGGTTGAGCGAGGGAATGTCTTTGAATACAAGCTAGGGAAGTACGGTGGTTTGAGCGGATACAGCTTGACGCCTTAGAGTGGGTAGCATGCCAATTCATCTCTGTAGTGGAGAAATGTTGCAGTGCGATTGTATAAATCAAAGTGATTATCCCGTTCAGCCATGTGCTCACTTGAGTCAACGAGTACAGATGTGCAGCTTGTAGCTGTCGATACAGGCAGCGTGTGGCCAATGTAACGTGAGTGATTGTTGTGAGGACAGCTTTTAGGCGCAAAGAATGTGTACACGAGTCTAAACTCGGCAGAGATCGAGAACAATTGATCACCCACAGCTCTCTTGAAAGCCGTCCGTGGGACAGAGCCTCGAGACATGGGATAAGGAATTTAAGATTAGTAGGGTCTTCAGCAATGCTATGCAGATGGGGGCCGGCATGCCTAGAAATTTTCAAGGCCAATCGATCCACCTTTGACATCTTTTCTACCTTATCATCTCGTGTACTGATAAACGTTGGATGGGTATTCTCCTTTTCTCTTCTCGCCTTGGTGCATACCTCGGGGCTCGCAGGTGCTTCCACTGAGGAAAGTAACATATCCGGCAACCTGAAGCTGCTGGTCGACAATGAGCTTCGGTTGTCGCTCAATACCCACATGTGTAGCTTGAGACACAATGGCCACTGAAAGAATTGCGAATGAGAGTAGAAGCTGCGACGGGCGCACGAGATAACGGTTGTGGGTCCTATGCTTCAAACTGGCGGCTTGCAAACGCAACACATCACCACTTCACCTAAGTTTTTTTGTTATCAGAAGAGTGCTGCATATAATGTGAGCAATAACTCCTATCCTCACAGGCCCATCTGCTGACTTATGAATATGATACGAAAGGAACCAGACTGGGATGCGGACCGATAGGGAATCAAGCAAAACGCGATAGGCCAATTGAAGCCCAGCTCATTGCCTGGAATGATTGATTGCGACGCATCAGTGCCATCTCCCCATGGTTCTCTAAACTCCAATGATTCCTCTCTGCACGTTGGCCGGGGCTCATATCGAATTGAACAAATCAAAACTGAATACCGCATAAAGGGTGTTGCAGGTTCCCGTGGTCAACTACTTCGGTAGGCGCTTCTGCTAACCTAGTCGTCTAGAATAGGCAGCCTAGAGGCCGAAGACTTCTTCATCGCCACAACCCAGTCTTACTGGAGGGCATACCTGTAAGCCCCTCTGGGGTCTCAAAGGAGGTCGTGACGTATGCGGCCCGGGCATCGCGTCCTATGTCCCAGGCCAGCTGCCATGCGTTACTTGTTCATTGGTTCCCGAGTCACCTGAGGCACACCCCGAGAGACGTCCGGCAGCACGCCGCCGTCATCAAGAGAGCGTTGATCCTTCTCACCACCAGGGGGAATATTGTGCACGTTCCCTTGGTGGTCGTCAAGTGGGAATTGGCTGACACGGCGGACAGAAGCTTCCATTGCTAAGAATCTACCTCTCCAGGAGTTCCCACAAGAAGACCTGAGGGTCCATACCCCCACGAATTCGTTTATGCTTCGAGATGCAAAACAGCGCCTGCCAGTGAGTCTGTTTCGACACTGTTTGTAGTCTCGCGAGGGCAGAACTTTGTGGAGCGAACACTCGCCGGTTGGTAGACACGAGCCTTCACCGCCTCCACTGGAAGGCTCTGCATGTTCAGCATCTGGGGTCAGAGTTTTGGCCGGCGTTTTGATGTCAATGCCGTGATAGCTCGGCTGGGCAGCCACAGTCGAGCACAATCAAAATGAGGAGGAGGAGGATGGCGACGGTTCTTTATCGACGCGACGAGGTCTCCACCCCTGCAGCCATTTACGCGTGGAAACGAGAAGCGTGCCGACACGGGATGAGCGATGGTTTTGCACTTAAGGGTCGAAATTGGCTTAATGCGGGTGGATTGTTTCGGCTCTCCACCTCCTGAAGCAGCTGGGGACGCGACGATTGGAAGCTATACTTGCAGACCGTGAGACCTGCAGGCTTGGGCAGTGCCTGGTGAGACTCTCTTGACGCTGGATTAGCAAATCAGCATCTTGTATGGGGATTCGCATGATGTGCTTTCAAGATTTACGCTGCATTGGGCTGCAGCTAGGCCCCTTGCACCAAGCACTAGAGACGCCGCCATCAGATTCATAAAGCGTTAATCCAACGGCAAAACACAGGGAAGCACAGGGAAGCACAGGGGGCCAGACGGCGGGCAGACAGGGCAGACAGACAGGGCAGACAGGGAAGCGGCCGAACTCAGAATCCAATTTACGACCAAGAAAGAGAGAGAGACATGGACCCCACTGAAGCTATCCGAATTCAGCGCGCTAGGCGCCGTGGTGAGTTCTGATTGGTGCAACACGACGAATACACCAACACCACGCGTCCGACACACGCTGGACACGATCCGCATCCCCCCAATTTTGAAGAGACTGCCCAATCCGATCCTCTTGTCTTGCTCGTGCCCATCCCGCTGCCGACATCTCATTCCTCTGTCTTTCCGGATAATTCAGCTGGCGGTCACGGTCAGAGGTCGTCTGGGGTCTGAGTCTGAGCGCGCGATTGCCAATCTCTCTTGCCTTCTCATATACCCTCTGTATACCCTCTGCATCGCTCATCTTTCTTGTTCTGGTCAATCAGATCCGTCTCGTCAGCAGCCAAACCCGAATTGGAGCACCTACATACATACAAGCCTACACACACATAACAACGGGCGCTTGCTGAATCCGTCGGAACTTGCTAAACTCGGCGTGCAGCTTTCCATACACACAAGTTACCTCACACACACACACACACAAACCAATTGACCGAGTTGGCTCTCAAAGGATTCTCTGCCTTACCCTTGGACTAGTATTACCAGGTCTGTCAGTCGACGAATAAGTCCCGTCTCGTCTCGTCTATCGCGGCCACCTTTCCCCACAGACGCCAATTCCGACGCAATCACACACCTGCAGCTCTCAGCTTGCCAGAAGCAGCCAAAGGTCGCAATAAGACGTTGTCATTCCCTCTTGACACCCCATCTTCGCCACTTTCTCTCGCTCCCTCCTCTCCACTTTCTGGGCCTATCTTGAGTACCCCATATTCAGACTTCAGACATCCCTTGGATCTGTGAACGTCAACATCTGTGTCGGAGTATTATCGTCCGTGACGGCAGACAAACATTCATATTTCGTGTGTCGTTGGTCTTGACTCGACCACTTTACAGTAGCGGTGGAGCTTGGTCGGCATACAATTGTGCGGACGATCAACATTAAGCTGTCGAGCTTCTACAGTAGCGTCAGCTTAATTGGGTACGGTACTGGGACTGGTATTTGGGACCTTGTTTACCACCACCACGTCAACAACACAACATTCCACCATGGCAGCTGTTACACGTCAACCATTTGCTCCCATCGAGGGACCTCGCCTACAGAATTTGACGAGCCTCAAGAACAGACAGAATGGTATGTTGCTCTGACAGAAGTTGATGACCTCCCAAGCGCATCTCCTTCCCATGCGATACGGGAACAGCCCATATCGTACTACTACACCCCCCCTCCGTCAATCTTGTCTCTAGTCTAGTTCAGACGTGAAATCCAGTGAACGCGTCCCACTCCTGTGCATCTCTGCGGTACGCGATTAGTTGCGCGAAACACTCTCCCTACTCGCCGCAGTCCAAATTAGTCTGGTTGGTTTGCGCCGTCGCTAAACGTTTTGCAGCCGTCGCGATAGCATCACCAGTCAAGCGAAAGGCTTCCGACATTGACACAGACGACTCGGAGAACGTTGATCCGGTGCTCTTCTCTAAGCGATCCAAGGGCTCGAGCTCCGACGGCTTTTACCCTGCCAAGGACTTCATCAAGCCTGCCAGCTTTATCCTCACCAAGTCTGCATCTCTCAGCACCATCACCGTCACCACCTCTCCTAAAGTCGCGACGCCTCGACCGCGAACCCTGCTCAATCCCAAGTCGCCCGCTGCGAGGCTAAACACAGGCATTGTCAAGTCTTCTCCTCTTTCCGCCCCTGCAGGTCGCTCGCCTACTCGTGGCAAGCGCGCTGGTCTTCTCTCCTCTCGCCGGCGTACGGCTGGGCCCTACACACGCGTCGACCCCCCTAGATTCAGCCTCGGCTCCTTGTCCAGCTCCTCGGCCGCGCCGTTCTCCTTGGATGCCGCCCTGAAGGGTACCATTCCCAGCTACACAGGTCGCAATGCATCCCCCAAAGAATCCTCTAGTCGGTCCTCTGGCCTCGACGATCTTCATGGTTCGAGCAACAAGTCAGACTGGTTCTTTGACATCCATGAAGACACTCCCGAACAGGAGATGACCAACTTGCTCCAGCACAGCACCTGCGTCTTGGACATCAGCTCAGACGAGGAGAGCGAAACCCGCCTTCTGAGGGAGCGCGCCGAGGGCAAGGAAAACGTGCCTCCTGTCGATGACGTCTCCCAAACGTCGCGGCCGAGGACAGCCCGGGCGGTGGACGCCGACGAAATGATCTTCGAGAAGGAGCGCAATCCTCTGGGTGAGATGAATGTCAGGGACTTCTACGCCGAGGGTTGCGACGAGTCAAGCATCATCATCGTCCCCGGTGACGACGACGAGGAAGCCAAGACCGAGTACGAGTTCGCGCCGGACGCTCCCGCTGAGGAGCCTGCGATAGCAATGCCCGTGTCGGGAGAGCCGTCCCTGGTAGTAGCAGAAGATGGTACCAAGACTCTCGACGAGTTGATGCTGAAGACAGAAGAGTCGGCTCCGACGGCCGCCGTCCTGCAACCAATTGAGGGCACTGGCGAGAGCTTCGAGGTCTGGGAAAGCGGCAGTGCCCAAGATGAGACGGAGGCAGTTGTCGCTTGCTGACATGTGGAAATGAGAATCATGATGGATATGATGACGACGGAATGTGGCTGACCTAATACTATCACTAATGCGGGTCACGAGTTCGAGCGAGCGAAAAGGCGTCAATTGTTTTTAATTACTATTTGTTTATCCATTTTTCCTTCAGAGGCATGGCGATTGGTTTGGCAAGGGTTTGGCGTTGCTGATATTGGTTTTTCGAGTATTTTATATACCCGTATGGGTTGTCTGGATGTTTGAGCCTGTTGAATACAAATGAAGTCGTTTTTGTGTCTAGCAGATTCGCCCCTTCATGCCCTGCCCTTTTGATGGGTGCGATGTGTGATCCTGGAGCACAGCTCATAGAAGCACAGCTCATAGAATGGCTGCTCGTGGCATAACAGACCCTTGCAGAGGTACGCTCAATACAGCTCACCGTGTTCTCGGGACCAGGCACGATAGTGCTTACAAATAACATCGAGCTCGAATGCTGCAAGATAAACCAGGCGATCAAGACAAGCGAGCATGTTCTTGCTAGGATGTGTTTATTGGATGCTTGCCTAGCTTTTTTTCATCATATAAAAGCCCAAAGCCCTAAGCCTCTCCCCCATCAGCCCGTGCTAATCAGTTTACGACGCCGGAGACTATGAATCTAAACAACAATCCAGTCATGTACCTGCTACGGTAAGATATAATGCTCGCCTATGCCTCACACTGGGAACAGGGATGATGTTATAAAGATCGTTTTAATTATGTGCTACACAGTGGGTGCCGTGGAGAGCCGGAGGCTCAGACTACTCTGGGTCAAAGTCACGGCCGGTTTGAATTTTGATTGCCACGCTACCCGAATATGTGGTGAGCTTTGTGCTTACAGTAGTTCACGACAATGACCAACATTGCTCTCGGCCTACTTCGATCTACAGCCGTATTGAGCCATGACATTTCTGCTGTACTAGAGCAATCTGACTATATATATCAGGCGTGAACTGGCCATTCAAACAACGCTACACGTCTTCGAGAGATAATACTGTTTAGGATTATACAGCGGATGCTTTGTTATGTACGGGTTGATCCTCTAATGCGGGGTTCCACCTACCCACCTCTAATAAACGCGTCGCGGGGAGCTCAGCTAGACTAACCTCAAGGCCAGGCGCGACAGCTGATAGTGGGACCACAGCACTTCACGTCATATTGTGTTGCAACCCCCCGAGCATTAGGCGCACACATTCATACATTATATCGGTCGATGACTGGATTGGAGGAAAGTGGATATCGCCGGCATTGAACTAATTGATCGCAATCCAGCAGCTACTGTCTCTCAACTCACAAAGTCAACTTTGATCCCTAGGAACAATCTCATTTGAAAATACCACACAACGGACCAGGACACATCGGAGCATCTCGGACCTGCAGCGTCGTCATGTCGTCGATCAACGACTTGGCTACCGCGGCCACGATAGCATCGTCTGCCGTGGCCCTGCAGTCTTCACCACAGCAGCAAGCAGCCCAACCCGCGGCTGCTTCAGAGCGACCCTCACCGCCTCCCCTCAGCCCACCCACGCAGGTCGCCTCGTCTGCAAGTCCCGCCGCAGCGCCCACACCGGTGTCAGCGCCGCCGCAGACATCACCGCCTGCTACTGCTGCTTCCTCCTCGGTCCTGGCGGCACCACAGACATCGCCCCCTGAACCGCAACAAGCTCAGATCCCGCCTGCTGTATCACCGCCTGCGCAGCCTGCCGGCGAACCGGAACCGGCAAGGCCTGATGCTGCATCTGAAAGTCAAGCGGCTCCTGCGGCGCCGGTGCCGGAGCAGAAAAGGAAGCCGGTGAGAGGTGCTTTCATTGTGTTTGAGGGCATGGACCGCGCCGGCAAGACGACACAGGCCAAGCTACTGCAGCAGCGGTGCATCGAGGAGGGCAAGGACGTACGGTTCATGAGATTCCCGGATAGGACGACGCCTATCGGCCAGATGATCGACGCGTACCTCAAGGGCCAGACGGAAATCGAGGATCACGTTATCCACTTGCTGTTCAGCGCGAACCGGTGGGAGGCTCTGTAAGTTTTGCCTCGGCCGAATTTGTGCCTGCGCATAATTCCCGAGGCCTCGTTGCTGACGTGACTCTATCTAGCAAATCTATCCACGCCGCCTTGGCTAGCGGACAGACGATCATTTGTGACCGCTACTATCACAGTGGCATTGTATACAGCGCCGCAAAGCAAAACCCGTCGCTTCATCTCTCCTGGGCAAAGGCCCCCGAGGTGGGACTTCCGCGTCCGGACCTGGTCTTGTTCCTCGACCTCGAGGAGAAGGTCGCCCGCGAGCGCGGAGGATGGGGTGGCGAGGTCTACGAGAGGGGTGAGATGCAGCGCAGAGTCCGCGAGCTATTCTGGGGCTTGAGCATGGGTGATGTGTCCGGTGCAGCAGGGCAGGGCAAGGGCAAGAGGGTCGAGAACGGGAGTGCTGCCGAAGGTGACGGCGAGGGCGGAGGATTAAGGCCCCATGGTGAGAAAGGCGCATTCAGGCAGGAGGAGGAAGACCTGCAGATTGTGGATGCGGATCTGGGCGTCGAGGAGCTGAGCGAGAGGGTCTGGGAACATGTGCTGCCAAGGTTGGAGCAAGTGGAAAGGGGTGAGGTGGGCGAAAAGGTTCGTGTTGTGCGATGAAGAGCTGCGTATGACTTTGAGGATACCCAAGCATCCAGGCTGTCACTGCTTATTCTCAGCATACGATAGGCACTCTGATACTGCCGGTAATGGGCCCCAGTAAACATTTAACACGCAATACGTATAAAGAGCAAAAGTCCGTTTCTAGGAATTATGAGATCGAGGCAATGCGCCGCTCAATACACGGTATGGTCCTCGTGGAGGTGAAATTTGCAGTGAAATCTGGTCCTTGCCTTGTGAGCCAAGCTCCAGCGGAGACAAGAGTCGGGTGGCTTAACAACAAATCGGCGGGTATGCGCGTTCGTTCCCCGCGAACTCTCACCGGCGAATCGTTCATGGCTGTCAATTTACTTCGACCCTGCACCGACCGCTGCGTCATGGCAGTCATTTGCCGGCGGCAAGACCGGGTGCCCACTCGCGGGAACAGCCGCATCGGGTACGCACATGAGCGGGCGCTTCCGAAGATAGGCGGCCGAGCCGACGATAACAACAAAAATGGAGCGCTACTTGGTATTGAAGTACCCGAGCATAGTATCGAAGCCGAATTGAACGCCGCGATCAGAAATTTGCATATCCTACATAACGACACAACCGCGATGGGCCGCATCGTTATCACGAACGCGACAGTCCTGACGCTGGACGATCAGGACTCGTTCTACTATCCCGGATATGTGGAGATCATAGATGATCGGATCTGCAAGCTGGGACAATGGGCCGAAGACGATGCGTTGGATGAGTACGATGGCGAAACAGAGTTCATCGACGGGAAAGATAAACTCGTGATGCCGGGATTGGTCGACTTGCACTTTCACACCAGCATCGCCAAGGTAGGTTTCCGCCCTCACATGACGCACAAGCTGCGGTCGGGCAGCTTGCTAAACTCACCAGGGGTTCAACGACGACCTGCCACTGTGGGAATACCTGGACGAGGTCTGGTATCCGGCCGTGCGGGCAATGACGCCAGAGACGACCAAGCTCGCGGCGTTGTACTCCTACACCCAGGCCGTCAAGTCCGGCACGACGACCGTGAACGACATGTATCGCCATGTGCCGTCCCTGGCCGCGGCCGCCGAGCAGATCGGACTCCGCGCAGTCCTGTCCAACGACGTCGCCCTGCCGGAGCACCGCCTCGACACCATCGAGGACAACATCAGCGCGTTCCACCAGGTCGACGGCGCCGCCGGCGGCAGGGTCAAGGTCTGGATGGGCATCGAGTGGCTGCCGCTGGCCGACATGGGCCTGCTGCGGCAGGTCGCGGCGGCGAAGAGGGAGCTGAAGACCGGGCTGCACATGCACCTGTGCGAGTCGCGGAGCGAGATCGCCGACTGCGCGCGGCGGTACGGTGGCAGGAGCCCCGTGCAGGCCGCCCACGAGGCCGGGCTGCTGGGCCCGGACACCGTGGCGGCGCACTGCGTGCACCTGACGGACGCGGACGTGGCGCTGCTGGCGCGCACGGGGACGCACGTCAGCGTGAACTCGGGCAGCAACGCCAAGCTCGGCAGCGGTGTGGCGAGGCTGGAGCCCCTGGCCGCCGCGGGCGTCAACTGCGGGCTGGGCGTCGACGCGTGCGAGTGCCACAACAGCTTCGACCTGTTCGAGGAGATGAAGATCACGAGCTACGTGCAGCGCGCGCTGCACGAAGACCCGGCCCTCGGAAAGCCCGGCCAGGTCCTGCGTATGGCGACGCGGAATGGCGCCCGGGCGCTAGGCGTCGATGCGGGCACTCTGGAAGCGGGGAGGAAGGCGGATGTCGTGCTTCTGGATCTCAGGAAGGATATGATGTTTACGCCCCTGCTGAAGGCACCGCTCGATGCGAGGCGGAGGCAGCTGGAGAGCCACTTGGTGTTTGGCTGCAACGGGACGGCTGTGGAGACTGTCATTGTCGACGGGAACGTTATCGTCAGAAACAGGAAGGTCTTGGGCGTTGATGAGAATCAGATAAGGGAGCGGATGGATGCGGTATTCGAGGACGTCGTGGCAGATATTGAGAGGAAGAAGATGATACGGTCTAAATGATCGCAGAGGTTCCACCGCTCCTGCGGTCCTTGTACTCTGCACTCGTAACGAGCACTCAAATGACGTATAGTTCGGCACGCAGCTCTATTACATATCTAGGCTGTCGCACTGCTAGTGTATGGTCGGACTCAGCTGATAGAATACGCCACGAGTAGCCGATCTGTTTACTCCCACAACCGCCATGAGTCTGGCTAAGTGTATGCACTTCGCGGAAATAATATCTTAGGACTGAGCAATTTTCGGTTCACATGACTGGTTTGTTAAGCACTCAAGTATCGACACCATGCGTCCTGTGGCAACAGGACGACTGCTCCAAGAGGGAACCACAACAGGACAGACTGAATGGAAGGAATCAACAACCACAGATCTCTCTTAATCGATAGTTGGACGGCCAAAAAAGACATATGCATAATTATACGACATATTAAATAGACACGAGTGCCCGAACTGTCTTACACGGAGTTGACGGCAAAGAAAACCGCTAAACTCCTGCCTTTGCGAGGGCTTGCGGTTTTCTGCCCTGATGCCGCTGTGGCACCCTGGAGCAAGTACTGGAGGGATGATACAGTGATTCTTCATCGCCAGTCCCACATCATGGATTTAATTGTCCCAAGATGAGGTATATACGGCACTTGCACGAGTATGATGATATAAGTATTTGCGAATATTTTCCTCACTACCAAGCACCAAGCGAGAGTTATTAGGGGCCTGTGGAATATCGAGTCATGTTAACATACATATATATATATATACACATGGGCCAGAGTACTGAATTGCTTTCCAACTAGACGGGGATCTCACCTTCGTTGCACTTCAGCGAGACAATCAGGGCCAATAATTTGCTGGAAGAATTTGATCAATATTTTTTATGACAATTTGTTTTGTCCTCTCCATATCCTCTAAATTCCACTGTCACACTATCAATAGGCGGTTCGAGCACAACACCCGCCCACCAGGCACCAGACATGCCGACTACTCAAAAAGCTGTGAAATCCTCGGAGCGCGATCCTTCTGTGCAAAACCACCGTCACAATTTCGGTCAACCCGACTTTCGGTACCAAAAGCTGGATGATGGCGATATCGCTCCGCAGCCCACCCCAGGCCTGTCAGTGCTCATGGCAAGCCCATCGACTCGGCGGTTTGCCATTCCAGGAATATCATGTTGAGCCATCTTCTTCCGTCGTAATAAAGGCAATACCAATTACCATCAGGGTGAATGAGCAGCAAAGCGCCCTTCTTCACGTTCTGACTCCTGGCGAACTCCTCGAATCCAGGAGAGAGTGAGTGCGCCGCATCAGCCATACGATTATGATGGGTGGAAACGTAGAACTCGGGCTCCTCCTCATGCACGAAAGCAGCTTGACAGAGCAGCAAGTCCGTGCCTGGCGATTCCGGGTCTGGTGCGGTCATGGTACGGACCTCCAGGTCCTCTTCCAGCCCGGAGTCCTCGGTGGGTTGTATGGGATCATGGTGCTGCACATCGGTTCCGGTGTGGGCCTTGAGCAGGGCAGGCCCGAGTGCCCAGAAACGCTTGAGCTGCTCCTCATGGGTTTCGGCCCGCGTGATCTCCTGGACAGCCTCGATGCCCACATTCTGCCGCGTGGTCCAGTCCAGCGTCTCATCCGTGACCAGGAGGGCGATGGACAAATAGATGGTGCCATAGAATCCAGACCTGAGCACTGTATACTGACTTGCAGGCCCCCGTGGTTGTCGAGAAAAGGACGACTGCACCCGCTGCTTGAGAAGCCGCTGAGATATGCGGTACCGCGTTGTTGCTGTTGGGCTGAAATGAGGCTTAGCGGCTGAGAGGCTCCGCCAGCCCTCGCGAAAGACGCGAAACATGCGTTCTTGCAGGATAGATCTCATTAATTGAATTGGGATATCATGTCGCTGCGAGAAAAGGTATCATGGTCTGCTGAGAGTGTCCTGACTGGATTGACATGACGAAGGCTCATGCTGCAGCCTGCCGTCATTAACGAAGTGCACCTTTTCAGGCTTGGGACATAGAATCGCGACTGCGGAACAATTTGCAGTCAGAACTAGCGTGTGGTACGTGCACGGCCCCCATCTCCATCCTTGTCTATCCAAAGCCAATCACGTAACCGTTCAATACTCTTCACAGGCAACAGTCTCGGGTGCTTCGTCGGTCCACCTATGCATCGCGTACTTTTGTACATATCTTTGAACTCCTAGAACGGTTGATACGGGCCAAGATGCATGAAACATCGGAAACTCCCGAATCGAGGTAGCTTACAAGCCTACGATGTCAACGGTAGGGCAGCTATCCAAGTGGCCATTTCAAGCTCTGCGGGTGTTGTATAAGGCTTTTCTGTTCTTTCGTTTTTAACACGAGTTCTTTGCTCTGCAAACTGGGCATCAAATCCGGATTGAGTTTTCATGAATACAAAGGCCAATAGCAATGATCTAGGTCAAGATGAAAGAGAACGAAGAGAAAAGAGCAAAGAAAGACGAGAGTCTGGTGTCATCGAAGGGGATAACAAGATAAAAAGAACGCTGAGTATGTGCGTGAGCTGTGAATTCCGGGAAGTTGATCTAGATGCGGAGTCGCATGGGCATTATGTCACTAGACTAGACTAGGTCTTATTCTTGGCGGAAGACCACGAGGCCGCTCTGAGCGAGATCAAGTAGAGTGGATGTAGATATGAGAGTATATGAATAAGAAACCAGTCCCTTCCACTCCCATTTAACGTTTCCTAGGTCCGCCCAGGCCTTGACGCTGATACTAGGCCAATCACGATAGAATATGTATCTTCACGGGTCTCTATGTCAAATCAGTTTTCGACCTCGACCTCTTGGACTTTACTTGAACCATGATTGAGCACCTCACATCTCCTGCACTGGCCAAAGATGAGTGTGGTACAGCTGTAACGGGGCAATAGAACTATTCACATTAGGTATCACCTGCCACTAATTGACGATTCCAGTTTCCTAAAAACCCTGGTACTGTTATTCAGCGTGGGACGGGAAAGAGAATTAAAACATCGAAAAAAGTGCATTAGAGCATGGCAATTACAATCTTTTCTTTCTGCTACGAGATGTCTCCGCACATATCCCGTACCATGAATCACACAAACCAATCGCTCTTGTAATCATTCAGTAATTCTGACAGGCGCCTTCAATCACCCTATGTAACCACCCTTTGCGGTTTGACATCATTACCATATCACAATATAATACACTTTCGGACTGAAGGCTCAATGATATATAAAGCCAGATACACGGCCACCAGACGTACTTGCCAATTCAACATACCCGCCACACCTACTTCTTCGCGAGTCTTCAATCAGATTATCTACTCAAATATCTGGTATAAATTCTCAAACATTCATCTCAGTTGTCATACGGACAGGCTCCAGCTCCATCACCTCGTCAACATGGCCATCCCAGCCGATCCCAAGACTCCTAATGATGCGGAGGCGAGCCGCCACGCCACTTCAGTTAATCCCAACCGTATCGGATTCGACTCACAGAAATTCGACTTCGCTCAAGCCAGAGAGAGATGTGCCGGCGCCATGCTGAGATTTAATTTCCAGCCCGCCGACATAGACCCGGTTGACCAGATTACTCTTTGGCTTGACGTGGTAGACCCTGCTCGAACCCGGCACCCAATCGCTACCGGCGGTTCCGTTGAGCCAATCCCGCGTCCGCCCCGAGATATTCGCACGTATGACCAGGCATTGCTGAGTGCTGCTACTGGTTGCGACGTGCCGAGGGGCTGGAACCCCGTAATCCCCAATATTCAACCCCCTCTCGTCTTGGAGTATGGCCTCCGTGTCCGCATACACCCGAGTGCGTTCCTTAACTACGGATGTAAGATTCTCGACACCCCTGTCAGCTGCATCACGATCGGTGCGAATTGCATGCTAGGACCGGGCGTGAGTCTTAATGGCGCCAGACATGCTCTTCCTGCTACGACCGATGGACATCGCGGCACCTATGGTGGCCCGATCACAATCGAGGATGATGTTTGGATTAGTGGTCATTGCATTATCTTGTAAGTCACTCCTTTCTTGCTCATATCGGCTGCCCTAATCTGTATGCCATTTTACAAATTCCGTTTCTAACCCTCATACACTTCATCCTCATTCGTGGACAACCTTCCACCCACTGTGTTGCATAAGTTGCTTCGGCATAATCTACTCTCTCTCCATTCCTGTCTTTGGCGAGATGACCAACATATGGATAGGGCAGGTGTTACCATCGGCAGAGGGGCTATTATCCGGGCAAAAAGCGTCGTGAAAAAGGATGTTCCAGCTTACAGTTTTGCGGCTGGTAGCCCAGCCAAGCTTGTCCGCCGCATTGACGCTGAGAAAGGAGCACGCAGCGACCACGAGTTCATGGCTCGTTCGTTGCTAAAGTCTATGCTGCTGGGAGGCGATGAGAATGCGATCGACCGAGAGCTCAACGCGGAACTTGCGGCGTCGATCGCTGCCGAGCATACGTGGACTAGAAAGTGGCCATGTCGAAATATAACTAGTCAATTGAAATCAACCTTGAACCACACTAGTGTAGTGGGAAACATATTTATGCATGCATCATGAAGTCTGCAAGGCGTGGTAGCGTATTTGTGGTGCACGCTTCCTGTGGGTGATGTGTTTGGCAGTCAGGTCTCTGTATTTAGTTCTAAAAACGGCGGTTCACTGGTATGAGGGAGAAGTTGACAAAATTCTATGATTGTATAACTATCTGGGCCCGAGATAAAGAAATGAAATATATATACAGAGACGGTAACTCGATCCTCGCGTGAGGCTTAAGACTCTTTAAAGCATGGACTTTAGAAGCCGGAGGCCACCTCGACACCACCGGATTCGTAGAGGACGGCAGCGGGGCTCACGGTGTTGGACAAGGTGGTGTTGACGGCGAGGACGATCCAAGCCAGGAAACCGTCCTCGATGCTGTCGCCGAGCTGGACGTACTTGAAGACGGGATCACTGCCGTTCTCGGACTCGGTCTCAAAGACCCTGTCCTCGGAGTTGAGGGTATTGGTCTGGGTGTTGGTGTTGTAGGGAGCGAGCAGCTCGACCTGGTCACGGGTGCTCTGGTCCCAGAAGGTCTGGCCGATGTGGGACAGAGAAGTGTCGAACACGGTGCCGTTCTCTCGGACGGTGGCGTTGCGGTGGAGGAGGGTGTGGATGTGGGTGGCGCGGCCGGTGTAGTGACCAGGGAAGATGGTGTCGAAGTTGGCAACACCCTCGTCGTCAGTGGGCTGCAGTCCGCGGAGCCAGGTCTCGTCGAGGACGGTCACGTCGGCGGTGTTGCCGTTGCCGGTGTTGGTAGTACCGGAGTAGACACCAGTGGCGTTGCAGTTGAAGATCTCAAAGTAAGCTCCGACAAGGGGCTCACAAGTGTCGGCATCGAGGATCTGGAACTCGTAGTGGACAGGGACACCCTGAACATCCTCGGCCAGGTCGGTGCGGACGTATTCGCCGGCGACGTAGTAAGGACCGCTCTCGCCCTCAGGGGTAAGAGTACAAGACCCGTTGGAAGCGAAGATAACGCTCTCCTCGGTATCCAAGGTGTAGGCGAGAGCGGTGTTGTTGTGGTCAGTGGCCAGAACAGCGGCAGCGTCGCGGGCTGGAAGATATGTTAGTACGCCGTGGACAGTAATCGTGGATCGTGGTCGCGATGAGGCTCACCCTTGATGTTGCGCTTCTTCATCAGCTCAGCATGAGTGGCAGCCCGTCTCTCGACGGCACGCTGCTCAAATCCGCGAGCCTTGAGCTTGGCAGCACAGTGGCCAAGATCACGGCTAGTGTGCTGAAGCAGAGCCGATCGCATGGCGATCTCACGCTCGATGTCTCCATGAGCAGAGACAACGGTGGCGGCCAGTGCAGCCGTGGCGATGGTGTTGAAGATCATTTTGGGACGTCGTGTGAGGCTTTGGAATATGTAGTAGCGAATGAATGTGAAGTCCGATTGTAGTGAAGGAGTTTGTTGGCTGGTTTGGAAAATCCTCATCGTCACGCAAGCTGCCCTACCATATATAGTCACGATCGAGAGTAAACTCCATCCTGTGTATTAGCAACGGTGCCCCGTCTCGATACTACCACTATCCCTATACACATCATGAGCATACGCGTTCAGCAAGGCGTCTCCATCATGCCCCGTGAGGACCCATGAGGACCCATAAACCGCATCAGTGGCAGTGAGGCTTCCGTTCGACGAAAGTTCCTCACCAGGTTTCAGGGCCCAGCGCTATTATGGAGCCTATGAATATACAACCAAAACCCATCTCCAATAGAGAGAGGCTGATTACGAATTCGTGTAGATCACCCCAGAAAGGTGACAAGTAAACATGGCGGGAGGCGTCGTCACTGCCGGTGTTCGTCCCCGCAAAATGCTTGGCTCCGGTTCCGCGGGTCCGCCGCATGGAACACCGGAGACGGGAGACAGGGTGTACGACACCATACATTACTTAAGCGTTTAGAGTCTCATCTGTTTGCGCATTTTGCAGTGACTGCGGCTGGAGAATCAACTGGAAGCGCCGTGTTCACGCTGCTGTAGTCCAACGCCACCTGATCTATATGTAAGCAGTGTTTCTTAGCGGATTAGCTTACCGTGCGTCTCCACATAAATCCATCATGGTCCGGCCAGATCGTCGCACGGGACTAATTATTATTGAAGAAAGTAAGCATAACCGTTCTGCGGTTAACGGGAGACCAGTCAGCATCGATCTCTGAAATGATATCCACGTAGTCTGCTTGCATCCTACAGTAGGTATCTAGTTGTAATAAAATGAGTGGCTGGTCTTCCCGGCAAATTTTTTTTAAAAAGGAACATTGTTCCCGACGCATCTTGGCGTGCCTCCTGTGCGTTCCAACAGAGATTCTCTGATGAGCTATGAGATGACATCACTGCAGAACAGTGGACCGCGCCCGCGGGCAGCGGGAAGGACGTGGGGCCGAATCTAGTTTCAGTGAAGTCTCTGGACCCCTTTGCATTCTCTTCGCAACCAATTACTCCCAGACATTTCAATCCTGCTTGGATAGTTGGTCCTTTCATTGGTTCCCTGGTTCATTGATATGTATTCTTAGTGGGTCTCACCGGCGGCTCTGGCCTAAGTACAGAGTACTTTTGCACATCGATTGATCCTGCTGAACTGTCCAGGTACCGCTCAGGCAGGCTTGGTTGTTTAAATTCATACTATACAACGCGCGGCATGTCTTGGCAACCCCGTGTGTCAGTGCTTGTTCGATTTTTCCAAGGTTTCAATTGCCCGGCGGATCGCTAGTCGGCGAGAAGTACATTGACGACGTGCCCAAGAAAGACTTGTCCGGTCATTCCGACCAACCTGCACATCAAGTTCACGCCCATAACCTCTGATTTCTAATCCAGACGCAATATCACGTTATAGATGAATCGAGGCTTTGGATACGAGTGCGGACTGATGTGTTGGGCGGCGAACTCTCCTATTAATGCAGAGCGAGGATGAGATCTAAATTTTAAAGATGACCCGATCAAGGCTTTCACAACTAGAAAAAGGACTTGTTTTCTTCAGACTCGCTTAGGGTAGGAAAAATGGCGGTTCAGGACAATGTTTGGTGACAAAGAGCATGTCAGTCTACCTTTCGATTGTTCAGACCAAGTACGTTGTCTGGGTGAGAGAGGCCTCGCTGTTTATTAACTAACAAAACTAATGTTTACATCAAAGAAGCGGCGGACATGTGGCCGTCGGCAATTGTAATGGATTCCGCGAATGTTTTAAGACGCTCTGGCCCCTGTGACATTGCAAATTATGCCGCAAACCATCGAGAACGGAATTCAAAGGATTTGGCAAGAACAAACACAAAGAAATGTCACAGCCACTCACGCTTACTAAGATGGAACACAGCAATGGCGAAATATGGCGGACTCATAAACAGATCGAAGAGCTCGCCCTTAACCGCGAGGAGCACCCCTCGTGGTTATGCCTTTCGGGTACCGGTGAGAAGACCGGCTGCGAGGCAATCCTGCTCGTGGATTGTTCGGCGCTCGAGATGGACAACACCGACATCCTTCAAGACTCCCATGGTCCCTACTTTCTCTTCTGTCATGGCAAGTCGGGCTGTGGCCACGTGCGAGTTGATATGGGAAACACTCTCAAATATTGCGCCGACTTCAATAAGTTCAACATTGATTTTGAACATCTAGGAGGCGCAGTCAAGCTGGCCAAGAGTATTGCAAGTGTGATTGACGAGCTATATCCTGGATGCTTTGGCCCCCACAGCAAGGCATTGCACTTCAAGTTCCTCTGGCAGAGGGTTCTCGACCACGTGTTGAACACGGAGCATCGGCCGACCCCGATAGGCGTCATAGGGTTTACCGGATCGGAAGACTGCGAGAAGGCTGGAGATGGGCTGTTTCTGTACCTGTGGAAGCGCGCATGGTCAACCAGGAACATACACGACCAGTTAGAGCCCCTGTCGCAGACCGTAGACGTCCCGTGGTACCAGCGCAGGTCCGACAACAGGAAACCAAGACTACTCACTATTACCGATAAGCGCCTATGTAAGATCAGAAGCCTTTGTGTCGCAGGGGACGGTAAGGAAGAACATTACAAAGCAACTTGGAACAAAATACGCCGGTCAGAGCGAGCGGAAGACAACATGGCGAGACAGGAAAGGTTGGATCATCTAGGTGCAGCACTGCGTAGGGCAGATCCGACACTGGTGAGTTTTTCCAGCCCAGGCCACAGCAGGTCGCCTGGAAGTACTGACGCCGAATCATCCGGGATATCGACGCCTACATCGGGATGCGCCGATGAATGTTCACTCTGGGGAGGACATGGGAATATGCCGAACGAAGCCGAACAAGAAGAAAGGTGGCAGTGTTACGACTCCACAACTTGGGAAACGGAAGCGGGTAGCGATGAGGTAAGCACAGGGCTATCAGAGCAAAGAACGCCAGAAAGGCTGGAAGGTTTCGGTCATATTGACGGGTTTTCCGAGCACAGAGAAAAACCGACGCGGAAACCAAAAAGTGAGACCACCATACACAAGGAGATTGAAGAAATTCTTTTGTCTGACCAGTCCGAAAGCGCGGAGGGGAGTTCCCAGAATAAAATTGGCTCTGATCAGCCTGCTAGCCGGAGGAGATCTACGACCATCGACGGTACTTCCGGTCCTTCTGACCAGACGAGATCCACGGTCAGCAATGATCCACCACGTCCGTCTGGCCAGGGAAAATACGTGAATGTGGACGGCGGTCCCGCGGCTTTCGGCGACGTGATCGGCTTTTATGGCGACGGTTCTCCTATCCTTTTTACCCGTTACACCGCGGCCCACGACGCGGCTCGCGCGAGGATGGCTCCAATTACGACTCCAAGGAGATTTACTAAACAATACCCCTTTAGTTGGGATAGGTAAGCTGTTCATGGCAGGATTTCGGCCGCATGCATATCGTCGGCAGGTATTTTAGCGTTGAAGCATGAAATAGAAGTGAAATTGAGTTTGAATTGTGACAACACACTCAAATTTTAGGCTATTGTAAATGTGATTGTGGCCAGGTAGAACCACTTGCGCAAAGTATGTATGAGAATGTTGGACGAGAAACTCCCCATGGTGGACCAGGAGCCAAAATAAAAAAACCGCAGAATGTAAGCTGCTGCCTGAAATCTGGAAGCCAGAGTGTATCAGCACCGGCGACATCTTGCATTCAGAAGCTGCAAGGAAAGACGGCGAGAATTCATCCATCGTCGTGCAAAGTATGCTGGTAGACACCAGTGGACGTAACGGTGTGATCGTAGGAGGAGGGCAACGCCGGAACCCAAGTAGATGCGGCTGAGCATTTTGCTTGTGTACAACGTTTTGACCAAGTTTTTGACGGGCACACGACAGTCGAGACGTCGCGATTCAGCCACTACTCTCTTACATACGATTGAATCTTCCTGATTCCGGCTTGATTCAGAAGGACAAGAAATATTGACGAACAAATCGGCCAGTTTAGCTTATAATTATACCGGCCCAAAACCTAGGCGCAATGATATGCGGACTCACTGTTCTAGCTTGGTTTCAACGTGATGCTTAATGAGTGCAGATTAAAATATGCTTATTTTGATCTAGAGCTTTGATGTGCGCCTAAATCACAGAGATTAGTATTCTCCCATATTTTCCCGTTCATTTGAATGTGCAGTCGAGTTCCCAGAACAACTGCACTTATACCTAAGTTTCCTGGCCGGCACATTGATGGAAGCGGTTTCCAACCCACGATTGGTCTCTCACTCTGGCGTCTTCCTAGCAGCTCTTTGACATCCTCTATTGCTTCAATCGGAGGATGCAGCACGTGGCACGAGGGCGCGTGAAGTAGCCGTCGTGACAGCATCATAGGGGTTGGTTGTAGAGGCGCAGACAGACAGCGAAATGACTTGTGATTGAACTCTCGGTCGTGATAAACCAGAAGGCCCCTTGTTGATTGTTTATCTTCCCTTGGACAGAGGTGATAATTCATCCCCCCTCCCCCCAACCATGAAACACGTCGACCACTACCCACGGAAAGTCATTGCCAGCAAGAAGGATTGCACCAATGCTGTCAGTTCGATCCTCTGATACGATGCGTGCGCCCATAGTGCTATATACTCCTGAGCCTCCTGGGCAGTCCTGTATGACCTCCCCATCGGGCAGCCGAACCTCATCTATCACTACCATGCCAAGCGAATCAAAGTCTACGGAGAGAGATGGTATGGTAATGGACATAATCTCGGATGGTAAACCACGATCTGGAATAATGCAGCAGTGACCGAGAAGAGCGCGCGAAGGTAGGCAGTGGAAGCTTCCTTTGTCAGCTGTTGATTTCTTGTTAATGGCTGTGAACAGCAAGGCGCGCCGACCCCTCGTGCGTTAAGTAGTGTTAGGTCCAGTGAGAAGATAGGTAACTGTTGGGGTACTGTCACCAGACTTAGTTGAAGTAACGGCGTAGATTAGCGCTCCTTGATGCATTTATTGATGAGTTGTGATCGGGAGAATAAAATCTGTGAAGCGTCGTCGTCATGCTCTTCGACCATGACAGGGACTGTCGCTGTCATACCGGTTGAGTCAGCCCGCGATGCCCCTTATCACAAAGCCCCGGCCGTGGTTGTCGATGGAGAACTGGAAACTGTCTCCTGTCGAAGGAAAACCAGGAGTAAAGATTGAATGAGGATATTGACGCTGTACCCGACGGCAAATGGACGTGGAGGGCTGTTGATGATCTTTGGCTCTGGCTCTTTGACGAGACCAATGTTGAAAATATGCAGCAAGCAGGGAGCGTCATCGCCATGAGATTGAGCTGGCGGAAAGCCACCGTCTTTCAAAATCCACAATTTGGGAAACAGAAAAGACTAATCTACAAAGTTCCGTCGGCGACATTACCATCGCCATGGTTGTTACGAGCAATGGAGGATAGGCTCAAGACATCACATCCCATTCGCAATCGCGTCTCGGGTTTCAATGAGCTTTGACTCTTCATACTTCGCTGTGGTGTTGCGACCCAAACAAGCAATAAGTTGACGGCGTACTTGGTGTTCTGGGATTGGCAATTTCCGCTGCTACTGATACCTCCTCGTAAGAATTGTTTGCTTTTTCTGACAAAGTTCATCTGTGCCGTCGCAGCTTCTTTCGCCATGCTCGGATGGGCTGTGCAGACAGGTGGCTCCAGACCAGCATTCGGTCAGGCCACAAGACTGGGAGGAGACTCAAAAAGCTGAGCCTACCACGGCAGGAAAAAATGTTGCCATCTCCGGTAAGATGACACTGGCTATCAACATGTCTGATCTGACCAGATGTGCGACGTGACAATTAAGGTACTGGGACTTTTCATTCATCGGCATCATGATCGCATCAGCAGGACAAGACATTTATGACGCGTTTTCCTGAGCTGCCATAATCGCGCTTTGGACAAGCTGCGGTACGGGCTTCCTTCGTGCGTTCGATTTCGGGTCAGCGACAATGGAGACCAACATCAGCAGAGACGCAATTGCAACGAGGAATGACTGGGCTTCTCTCGTGCGGAACTGGCTCAACCTGATGAGAGGTGCCGCGATCACGACCCTCGTGGGTCGTTGGGCTACATGTCCTTGGAAAACACAAGCGAGCGCAGCCAGTGACCACCTTCCTATCTGGATACGTGACTGTGCTCCGTACTGGCGCCGTTAGTTGCTATCATGGTAGCGAACTATTACGTCCTTCGTCGTCGGACGCTTGATGCTGCATTGCATGAGGGCAATGGGCAATATCAATATCATGAATGATTGGATTTGGAGTGGCGAGCACCGGCTACACTCGTGGTCGCTGTTCCCGTAAACCTTCCTGGATCGGTGCACGCGATCAATACCGGCATAACCGTCAGCGTCAACTTCTAACTTAGAACTCCAAATTCTGTTTAAGGGAGCTGGCTGACTTCAACCTTCATAGCGGCGACGGTATATGTTGTATTGAGTTTAGCGTTTTCCCCCGAGGCAAACTTTGGTGCCTAGTTCGAGGACGGCGCTTGTTGGTTCTGGCAGTGGTGTTGAAAAGGCGGACGCGATGGTGATTGGTGACGAGCAAAACCACAGATACAACAATGCTGCCGACACCGTGCAGCCAATTCTCGGCGACGCATACGTCACATCACGATACGCATTCGAGGAGGCAACGCAACTGACGATGTGGAATGAAAATGACGAAGGTCTCGGACCGACCTGTCATGACGGCATATGTTTAACACCTAACGCTAGGGGATGCGGTCACAGTAAGCCCCGGGATGGGGAAATGCCTCGTATCTGCCATAACCGCGTCAAGCGGACCGCCAAGCGCACTGCTGATCTCAGCCTTTCTCACCGCGACAAGCGGCTCAAATAGGATGTCAAAATAAGCATTGATTTGGTTTCAGAAAGACCCTTACACATGTGATGTCTAAATACGAGGTTTTCCATGCGATCCCACGGCGAATTGCCCGTTTGCAACCTATGGCAAATCGTCTCCCACATTCCACTCCATCTGTGTCACTGCATATACGAAGCAACGTGACCCAAGAACATCGCAAATGCCGCACTTAAGGTATAGACCGCTGCAGCTTTGGTCGCTAGCGTTACTGGTTGCTGACTAGTACGTACATGACGAGGAGGACCTGACGCGATAAACCCAGCGGCCTCGCACGACAGCAAAACCGCGAGCCGGGCTTCTGGACCGGTGCAGGATCTATCCTCGGGGACGCCATGGTATATCTTCTCGAGGTGGGTGGAGAGAGTATAGGCGCTGCAGAAACAATGCGGTCGGTACTTTTTATGCGGGGGCTCCTGAGACCCAAGGTCCTTTTGATCTCGGCTCCCCGCATGAGGTGACACTTTTGTTGCCTTTAGTGGCCTGGAGGTGCTGCTCCCTCAGCAGATTTGGCAAGATCGCCACCGGCAGCCCACCAAAAGCCACCCGTCATAGCCGTGCTTTTAACGTAGCGCCCTTTCCAACCTCCAAGGAAAACCTCCATGAATGACATAAGTATCTTCAGCTCCCTCAAGGTTTACAATTGAGTTCTCTCCTGAGCTCCGTATCCCATCTTCCAACCTCATATTTTCACAGTCGCCCATTCCAACCGCTGCTTCCTAGCGTGACTTGATCTGTGAAACATCATCTGCAGCCATCTTCCACCAGTAGTATCATCTCACATCACATAATAATGCTCTCCGCGTTGCTGTTAGCGTCCGCTGCGGCGGTGTCAGCCTACAACGCCACTGGGCCCTATGGAGTACACATCACTGGAAAAGAAGACTCGGCAGTCGATGGTGAGTTGTTTTGTTTTGCTCCTGCGAGACTCAGTCATGATCGATACTGACGGATGTTAGGATATGCTGGTGCTTGTCATGCAGGTGCCGCGATCGAGGGGCTCTGTTTCATCGATGGTGCACTGAACGGAAATGAGACCTACCAGCAATTCTACTTCAACGCATCCGGCTACGACTTCGAGACTGGAGCCCCGTCCTCTTACGGTTGGCTCGAGTGGGAACTGCAGTTCACTAGCGGCGAGAACGGCGAGATCGGCACAGCGCCCTCGGCGCTACAGATCTTCCTGAACCTGGGTTCCAATGTCAACACGGCGCTCTTCTACCCCGGCATCGACGAGTATACCAGCTTGCAAAAGGCCGACGACGGTACTCTCTTCATCTCGGGAGGTGTCGATGACAGCAGCTTCAACTCGACATACCCCAACCCTACTACCTACCTGGGGAACTTGACCAATTGGCACCTCTGCTACCAGTACACTGGAGGTTACTACTACCAATCCATCGCCTGGGTCACCACGCAGCCGCCGCACAACCCCTCGTGCGTACCAGTCGACTTGACTCTGGAGCAGATCACCTATTAATTGCATTTCATGACATTCGACGCACGACGGAACGTTCAATCTGGGAATGATGGGCGCATGACGCAGCGAGCTTTACTTATAGGATAGCATAGCCAAATTAATGTAATTTCGGGACTTATTGCCCGTACAACTCCTTCTCTTTCGCCAACACTGCCGGGTGCTTGATGCTTCCCGGCTTTAAACTGTTGAAGTCCAAGCTTACCCGCTCTTCGACATTGGGATATGGCCCCATCGGAGTAATGGCCAAAGGATTAATTTTGTCGTGACTCTTGGTATACTGCAACGTATCAGCATCGGTCAATACACGAGGCCCCTCAGCGCACATTACTCACATTTTCCTTGATGTGTTTGAAATCGGTTGTTTCCTTGAAGCCCTTGACGTTCCAGTACAAGTTCTTAAGCCACTCATGGATGACTGGATAGTTTCCGCGTATCGTCCCCAAGTCGCACTTGAAGTGCTGCACATAGACAGTATCGAAGCGAATGACTGTTGCATACGCGCGGATGTCCAGCTCCGTCAGCTCCGTCCCGAGCACATATGGCCCGCCGTTCTCGTGGATGATACGTTCCAGCTTGTTGAGCGCAGCAAAGACCACGGGGACATTCTCGTCGTATGTCTCCTGGTCCGTCGCAAACCCAGCTTTATACACCCCCGAGTTGAGGTCGCGCTGCATCCACTCGCCAACCTCGTCGATCTTGGATCTCAGGGGTTCTGGGTAGAGCGTAAGCGTCCTCCCGGCACTTCCTTCTGGTAGCAGCTCGTCGAAGCCTGTCTGCATCCATCGCAGCAACTCTGCACTCTCGTTATTCACGATGGTGTGCTCCTTGGTATCCCAGAGAAGCGGGACGCTGTATCGACCCTTGTAGTCCTTGTCAGCTTTGAAATACACCTCGTGCAGGTACCCTGAGCCGAACAGCTTGTCCTCCGTCGCGCCCTCGTACACGTCGTTGGGTCCCTGGGCGCCCGGGAATTGCCAGCCGGGCCAGCCCTTGTCGTCGCCTTTGGGGTAAGGCTTGACGACTGAAATGGGAATGGCATCTTGTAAGCCCTTGAGGTGTCGGACCAGATTTGCACGGTGGGCGAAGGGGCAGAAGAGCCCAATGTACAGGTGATAGCGCCCCGCTTCCGGGGTGAAGCGTGACTCGGGTCCGACAACGCCGTGCCAGGAGTCTTGAGGCCCGGCATGGACCGGCTTTTCCGTGTGGGGGCCCATTGCGCAGAGTGAGTAAGAATTAACCTTGGAGAGGCTGGCCCTTAAAGATTGGTCTACCGGATGTTGCGTGCAAGAGTTGGGTCGTTTTGGGGCACACCAACCGTCTGATCACTTCGCTGCCACAACCAGATGAATGAGGGAGGACAGATGTAACTCACCTTCCTAACCCAGCTGGCGTTGCCCCGCAGCCTGGCGCTGTAATCGACCACCACAACGCACTTGGCGGGGTAAATCAGCCCTGTAGTACTCAGCTTGAATTTAACATATTTTGGGGTTCTGGCACTTTCAATCACAACACCCAGCATGGACACCATCTTCCTCAATGACCATTAATGTGACAGAACGGTCCGGAGGAGTAGACCCAGAGTAACCCGGCGGCCGCTCGGTAAGAGGCTCTGCATAATTACGTGCAGCAATATCGCGGCCATAGCTCTGCTAAGGCACCTGTGGTACGCCCTACCGAATTGTCTCTTCAGGCCCAAGGTAGGCATGCTGAATAGCTCACGCCTTCATTGTTACAGCAAGTCGATATCAAGCTACCACGACTATTCGACCTCTGAGAGCTTTCCTGCCATAGGCAAAAATTCACCGTCCCCGTGCTATCCAAGGCCGAAGAAGCAGTCCTTCTCATTTGTACTCCTCGGTCCATTTTGCGCGTCAAGTTGACTGCTCATATCTACCCATCAGCTCACATCACCATCAAGTCAAAGTGGCTTGGACTTCATATTCAATCCAACACTCAGTGGTAGTCACCACATAACAGTGACCGCATCATCAGCTGCACTTTATCAGCAATGAGTGAAGCTCCGCTGGCAGACTCTTCCAACGAAGGCGCGTCATCAGCGGCCGCCACGAACAATGAGCTGTCCTTAAACAGCGACAACGAAACAGCCTCACCCACTCGCCAAAACGAGACACTCACCGCCCCCTTCGAGTTCCATTGTTTTTTTCAAACTCCCCAAGGAGATCCAGCTCATGATATGGGATGAATGGCGATGTGATACTCTGCCCATACGACACTATTTCTTCTTGGAGAATGCTGGACGGTTCTATGTCGCCCTAGACCAACTCGCATGCTGATGACGAGGATGTCCCCATCGACCTTGCGGAGTACAAGATTCGGTTCAAGAATGCAATTGGAACTGTGCCTACTGATGGTACGAAAGCGTCATACGACAACAAGACATTCCAAATTTGAAGCCAGATCTCTTGACCTATCTGATTGGCAGGGCTTTCGTCTCCCGACGATGCCCGCTCTCGGCGAGCTGTGGAAGCACTGCGGTTACGCCACACACGTGAGGTTGAACCCGGCTTATGCCAGGGTCAATTTCAAGAACCATGTGTTCTTTGTTGACAACATCAACCACAGATATCCCGGACGCACACGCTTCTCACACCGTCAAATCGGTGCCCGCCTGCCGAAGGAGCTCAACATTGAGCACTGGACATGTCGATTGAAAAGTTGGCATTTTATACGGGAGGTGATCAATGAGATGAACTTGATCACGGAGTCCTCAGCAAAATGCAATCTCTGAAAGCGGTCTTCATAATCAACCGTTGCGACCATGCAAGATTCAGAGCGGAGTGGCCTGACGTTGACCAGTTTGGGTTTGTCGACTCAGCAGCTGTGACAAACTACCCTTCCCCATTTGGTTGGCCATCACGATCACAATTGCTGGAACCAGAAGAGAATTACACGAAAGACATCATTAAATGGTACTGCCAAAGCGACGTCCAGGTCAAGATCGTGTTCGATGCGTTGTACGCAAGTTCCTGAGTCCCTACACTGAGGCATGTATGCATCTTGCGGCGGTGGTGGATTAACACTCGAGTTCGTCGTACGCATGAGCAATTGAACTACCACAACAACCGGGGGCGGGGCGGGGGATTTGTTTTGGTGTTGAATTCATGCCAGAGGGAAGAGATGGGAAATCAATCCTCCCACAATCGCATGTTTAGTGCCATGCCATTTCGTTGTCCGGTGAGGAATGATAAAGAACTGATTTGTCAGTCAAAGAGTTGCGCCAGAAGTGGTTGGATTGTGTGATCAGGAAGCTTAAGTGGTTGGCTAACTCTACCTCGCGTCATTGCGGGGGAATTAATAATCCAGCCCAGCCGACCCGATTGGCTGTCCTGACTTCACATCACCAATTCGCATTGTGTCCAGGTCATATCCTCCTGCCTATATTAATGCTTGAAACTGCTGAGACTGTTCAAATCAGTTCTTTATCATTCCTCGGCTTTTTCAAATAATTGATTCGTCCGGGCCCAAGAAACTTATCTCATAAACCAACGTTGACCTTTCGAATCCATCATGGCATCAAAATTCTATGCCGTTGTGATTGGTGCTGGCCCCGGAACAGGTAAGTCTAATACGATACGGCTTTTGAGAATCTTCTAATCATTTGCTAGGCCGTGCAGCAGCGATTCGCTTCTCCAAGGCGTATCCAGTGGTCCTGCTCTCTAGGTCGTCAAAGAGCTACGAAGCAACAGTCAAGGAGATCAACGACGCTGGTGGCAAAGCTATCGGCATTGATGCAGATGCAAGTAGTATCGAGTCGCTTAAAGCTGCATTTGAGACCATCAAAAAGGATTTGCCGGACTACAAACTGGCTGCAGCTGTTTTCAACCCATCTGCCCGGCCAGCGCCGAAGCCCTTCGCAGAGGTTCAGCCAGAGGAGCTCGAGTCTAGCATCGATGCCAACATGTATGGTGAACCTTTGAAATCTCTCCTCGAACGTTTGGTGCTGACCGGTCGATAGTCGAGGATTCTTCAACTTCGCCCAGAAGACTCTGCCGCTCCTTGAGGAGGCTGTTCCCACGTCCAAGTACCCTCCTACCCTGATCGTGACGGGCGCGACCGCATCGGTCAGGGGCTCTCCCCGGTTCTCGGCGTTTGCAGCAGGCAAATGGGCCAAGCGGGCCCTCACGCAGTCGATTGCCCGCGAGTACCAGCCGAAGGGCGTCCATGTAGCGCATGCCGTCATTGACGGTGTCATCGACATTGCCAGGACCAAGTCTTACGAGGTCAATGGCGGAGTCGAGGACGGGAAGATTGCTCCTGATTCCGTGAGTTTAATCCTCTCATCAACCTGATGGTCGCAGCGCTGACATATTTGCAGATTGCAGAGACGTATTGGAATTTACACACGCAGCACAGGTCTGGGCTCACTTGGGAAGTCGATATCAGGCCATTTGTTGAGAAGTGGTAAGACTCCTCGGACAGTCATGTCACTGTGTTTGGGTGACAATGGGGCGACTCGCCCTACCAGTCATGGTAGCACCATGTGGTAGTAATTACACTTTCGTCGTAGTAACAGAAGCGTTCAAGTTTGCAACTCTTTATATTACAGTATGAGACGGAATATGCGTCCTCGTCGCTGATCGGCGGTCTCATCTCCTATTAGATGTTCGGTCCGCACTGGGACAAGCGTAACTAGCGCGAGCCCCAATCCTGTAGCCCTCCCGAAGAACAAAGTCTATCCCATGCGCACGAACCACAAGGATTTGCAGAAAACCCTCGCTCCTTTCAAGATGTCTTGTTGAATCTGCCTCTTCTCGTCCGGAGGCTTACCCGCCATCTTGGCTCAGGTCTCCTTCCAAGGTGTAGG
Source organism: Truncatella angustata (assembly GCF_020726525.1). Classification (NCBI taxonomy): domain Eukaryota; kingdom Fungi; phylum Ascomycota; class Sordariomycetes; order Amphisphaeriales; family Sporocadaceae; genus Truncatella; species Truncatella angustata. Next base: position 7,294,443 of record NW_025763382.1, on the reverse strand, counting down.
AGGAATGACCAAGACCAGGACCGGACACCCTGCCTCTCTAGCTATCCGCAGAACCTCGTCCATAATTGTAGTCTAGCAAACATCCGGAGGCCCCAACACCGCCTCCTAGCAAGCCCTATGAGGAGGAACCTCTCGAGGGTCTAGGCACCCGCACGTTCGGAATCCTCAAATTCCCCAGCTCAGAAATTCGTCCCTCGGCTCCCTCCTCTCAACGTCGAAGAGACGACGCACCGCCTCGTGCGTCTCCTCGTCGGCCTTCCAGACGTTAGACTCGAACTCCCACTCGGGGTTTGCGACGCATCAGATCGGGACGGACTAGGCTGGTGCTGCAGCACGAGAGACAAATATCCTCTTACCTCCTTTTGCGTGGCGCCGGGTCGCCCTCGTCACGGGGTGTGGTGCGACTTCAGCCGTGCGCACGCTGCTCGGCCGAGAAGCCGTCCTGCCGGGTGAACCGGATGCCGTCGGCGTCGGTGGCTCAGTGGTCTTCGGGCTCGGGGCTGGTCTCCCCCTTTGTTGCTCAAAGGCATGTGGGCTTGGGCTTGGTGCTCTGACCTGCCAGATCGGTCGCCTAGGACAGGTGACTGTGTCGTTTCTTATTGTTGAGAAGTGTTGGTTGAGAGTTGTCGGGATTGAAATCTTGCAGCTTGGAATGTTAGATGTGACGTTTTCTCCAGGGTCGGTGTCTAGCAGCGCATTGGCCAATGCGGCATAGCTCCGAGAGTTGAACAGTCATAGCTATAGACCATCATGGTGGTTTATAGCTGAGCATGGGTCAAAACAGGGACAGCCAATTGAAAAAGTGGGGTACCAATAGACTATGATCGGTTCCGTTGGCAGCTACATTGTGAGCGTTTTCAACGTCGTCGAGTTGCAGCGAGCCAAACCCTTGCCAGTATTTCTTAGGATAATTATTCAAGTTTTTATTTATACAAGTTACGGATCATATTGCCACCGCCGCCGGTTTTCTTCAACCCACCACCTCGTCACCAACGCGGCCTCCTCGACCCACTCGGCCCTCTCGGCCCCGTGCATGACTTTCACGCCCGTCAGCAGCTTCTTGTAGCTGTGCGCCTCCAGGGGCTTCTTCTCGTAGGGATCCATGTCCAGGTCTGTGAACCGCCAGGCGGCGTCCGCCGCGATCGGCACAACCAACCGCCAGCGGGGCTGACGAGCGTCCCGGACCGACACCATGGTGCCGCCGGGGTTCGACACGGTGAACTGCCAGTCGCCCTGTCCGCTCTGTGAAACCTTGTTCATCGGTCTCAGCAGCGACTGGCCCTCGTAGTTCCGCACCAGGTCCTGTGCTGCGCGGCCCTCGGGCTCGGACAGCGACTTGGTTTCCAGGAGGAGATCCAGCACCGTGGGGAGGATCTGGGACGAGATGACGGCGTCGGTTATGTCGATATGCGGGAGTTTCGGGTGGTGGAACAGCAGCGGCACGCGGAAGTTGCCCACATTTGGGTTCTCGTAGGGCGTGATGGCGTCGTCCTCCGGCAGGGATATCCCGTGGTCGCCGACGAGAACGAGCAGGGTCTCGTCGGTGACGCCTTGCTCGTCCATGATGTCCATTATCTTGCTGATCCATCGGTCCACGTACCCTATCGCATCCAGGTATGCCGAAAGGTCGTCGAGGCTTCTCTTGCTACTGCTGGCCTTGGCAGCATCGGCTGCGGCGGCGGCGGGTGTCTTGAACGGGTGGTGACTCGTGCTTGTGAGATGCGTCAGGAACAGTCGCTCGTCGTTCTTGTTTGCCGTGGAGAACGCGTCCCGCACGTATTCCTCCAGGACCACCTCCGGCATGCCGTAGTAATTGATGTCGGGAGCATCCTCGGGACCGAACTTGGCGTCGGGGCTCTTGAGGTACTCCTTTGTGATGAACGTCTCGTTGGTATATCCGGTCTTGGGCATGAGGGCGCTCTGCTTGTCGTACTCCCCGGTGACAGACTGCATAAACAAGGACTTCCAGTTGAAGGATGTGAAATCCGTGCCGTCGGTACGATTGCCGTGATCGAGCAGGTTGAAGGCCTCAAAGATCTGCGCCAGACACGGCTGGTAGACATGATGTGACACCTCCGAGTCAAAATCGACAGTCATTGGAGCAATGCCACAAAGAGTCCCGACCAGACTCTTCAGCGTATATGATGCAGTCGTGAAGGCGTTGTGGGCTCGAATACTGCCGCCGGTCGTTCGGGGTTGTTGGGTAGTATTAGTTGGGATGCCCGCAAGGAATCTTGCAGTGTTTGTCAGGTTTGCCAACTTCTCAACCTCCTCGGTCGTCAATTTTTTGTCAGAGTGTGCTTCCGCCAAGCGGTTCCGGATGCTAGTGGCATTCAGGATAGGGAAGACGTCGCTCCTCGTGCTCTCAAGAACGAGAAGGACCACATGTCGGATCTTGATGTCTGCAATCTGCTTCTGTAGTGCAGGGTACAGTTCGTTATCCAAGTTGGAGACTTTGAGTGGATCGGCGCTTGAATTGTAGTGCTGACCGCCCTCGGTGTACCAGTCCTCAAAGCCCGGAACCTGGACTTCCTTGGGCAGCCAGGAGAGCTGTACTGGGTCGGTCAGGGCAGTAGAGTTGAGGAACCCTCCATCGCTCGCCAAGCTTTCGAAGCTGTTGGCATGGGACCCTGGGAGATCGTTCAACTGCGCCGACGAGTGTGAGGGTTCCGTGAACGGCGTCAACGGTAGCGTCCAGCTCAGCGAGCTCAGCCTCTGGTCGTCGGAGTGGACAAAAGCCAAGGCCATCTGTAGTAGCAGTACGAGCCCGATTGCAATGCGGAAAATTGTGGTTCCGCTGAAATTTGATCCGTCTCGGTCGATGAACTCATCTCCGTCTTCCAACGAGATGATCTTCTCGTACCTGTTACAAGAGCGATGCTTTGCGAGTTCGAGCACGAGATTAAAGAGCTCGGTGACCACATCGACGGCCGCTCCTGCTACGTCGAAATAGATCCTGCGTGCAAACCAGCTCGGCAGGAGCAGGCTGACCAATACCACTGCGAAGGTTTTAAATCCTGCTGAAAACATCATTTTAGAGCCGGAAGAGTCATTGAGAACGCCGATGTGCTGCCAGTGGATCTCCGAGCCGGTAACCAGGAAGACGGAAATTGTAGCAGCGGCCATCAGCAGGAGGGCCGATGCGGCGAGGAAGGCAACTGCGGTAACGCCATAACGAAGGCGCTGTGAGGAGGGGTTGATCTTGGAAAATAGGAAGCGGAGGGATAGAAGAAACAGCAAGTCTTGCGCATAAAATGAAGCGCTCCAGATGATGGTCTCGAAAGTCGAGATGGCACTCGAATGCGAATAGATGCGGAATGTCTTGGCGGCGAGAATGGAGGTAGCAATTATGGCGAAGACGAAATTCCTACCATCAAAAGGCATTTGCAGCCTCCTGTGGTGTTCTGCAGTCATTGTGAAATATGAAATCTAGGGTGTATGTAGTCCATGCCGCCATGCTTGCCATCTAGGAAGATAATTGTACTATCGAGCTCATAATCACTCGCGTGCTCACGCTCCTATCTCGTAATAGTTTGATCCAGAGGCATGGAAGCGTCTCGGGATACGAGCAAACTAACCTTAAAAAGAAGCTTAGCGTGCAACGCCATCGTGTGCAGGCTCCTTCTGGGTGACATATTTTTGTCACAGCGGGGACTTGCGCCCCAGAAAATCAATTTATAGCTCGTATGGCTGTCATATCTTCTGAAATGAGAAATATCCACATACTTGGCCTGCCCAATAGCGTTGACCAGGCGGCATCATTTCGAGACGGTTTCGGCACTAGGTGATCCCGGCGCTGTGGACCGCCCTGTCAATCTTAAGCATATTTGATCCACACCCTTGCGGCTGGAAATTTCCCCAGCAGGGCGCCCTATCACAATGCTGGTCCTTCTTTTTCTTGGCTGGTGCCTACCCAGCGAGTACATACGCATGCGGTCGCAATCCTCCTTCTTGGTCTTAGGTCAGATCTCACCCAGCCAGTCTCACTCGCTGCACTTCAGGTGGTCACGCGACCAAGCCATTTGGAGACAAACGGCCCAACAGGGAACCAAGAACGGGAAGGAGTTACATACATCATGGCGCTCCCGGATTGAACCACGAGCTGCGTCTGCCAAGAAGGCAGACACGTTTTGAGTGGTCCAAATTCAGCGACCATCTAAAAAAAAAAAAAGAGGAAGAAGAAGAAGAAAGCATGACCACCTCTGAACAGCGAGCCCACCCCACAAATCCTTTCGGTATTGAACGCTTGAATCTGACTCAAATGCGATAATTACCATCCGTCCGCAGCAGAACAGAATCACATCATATCCAAGCCACCCGGCGCAGATGCTCCTTCGCTCCTTCTCGCAACCATTTTCCAAGGCTAAAAACAATCCTTTGAGAATACATGACGACATATACATATGTTACAATGATCCAACCTGTCCGCCAGCGTATCGTCGTCACAAATCCATACGGTAGCTGCAGGACACATTTTCCCATTGACCTGTTCTTGTCAGGACTCTTGAACCAGGCTTGGCGGCATTCTGCTGGCAACGTTTCTCGTCAAAACTTGCGATACTGGTCCCCGTGTGACAGGCACCATGGTCAAAATCTTACTGCCTTCTCTTCACCGGCCCGTCTACCCACGCTTAGGCTGGCTGGTAAGTGCCCCAAGTAGCTGTGCGGGCGACAGCAAAACTCCACCGGGTATTTCGATCTCCACCTACGACAGAGCACTGGACGCTCCTCTTCCTGTGCGCAATGCTAAAACCTCTTGTGAATGCCGTCTACGACACAGGAGTTCCACACCTTCCCCTACCGACGACCTTAGATTGCCACCTGACCTTCTGACAGCCTGAATGGCCTCCTCGGTAAAACTTCTCTGACGATGAGCAACTTGTCTTCCGAAGCGAACGTCCAAACTGGCGCATTGCAAGGAGATGGATCCAAAAAGCGCAACTGGGAGGGACTCGTGTGCCGGCTTTCCACGCCTGTGACCAACCCACGCTTTGAGCAACCCGGTATTCCGCTGCCTCTGGGAAAACTGAATAGTAGTTCGCCCTATTTCTAACCCCACAAACAAAGTTGTATTACCACCATGGTCTCAAGAGATTCGACATCAAGTAAGTATGAGATGGATCAACCTACGGATCCGTATACGTCGCCTGAAACGTAATTGCAAGACCCAAAGTGTGATACGATTTGACATTTCCCCGGTATCGCTGATGCTCCATATACAGTTAGCTTCTCCGGAAACAACCGGTCATTCTCTGTCATACCTCTCCCTGTATCTACAGTTTCAACTTTGGCAAAGCAGCCGCCTCGTGCGCGCCTTCGATTCTTTCAACCATCTCCGAACTCCGCTAGTAACAAGCTTAAACCGACGAGGCGGTCGAGATATAGACTCAGTAATCAGTCTATACCTGTCCATACCGAATTCCTAACGCTTATATCGAACACAACGGTCAGGGCTTCCCTTGAAGGACGTCTTACAAATCTACCGCATTTCCGCCGCAAAATATCGAGAACAACAAGTTAGATTCGTTCCCGATCTTATGCTAGTAGATCTAATGACTGCGTATTTATGTTATGTGTTCATTCTTGTCCCATCTAAGTGCTCATGTCCGTAATCGTAGAGTTTTGTAGCCATTTCAAACCGATGTCCAGGTCAGGTTATCAGAAATCAAAGTGAATGCGAAGCAGTGATCGAATATGCGCACATAAACTTAATCGCTGTGCGTTAACTACCAAGCGACCGGAGTTGATTCAGGGGAGCCATGCTACGTGGTTGCTGGCAGTAAAAACCTTCACTCACGCCAAGACTTTTCCTGGGTGTTTGCATCATGGCCAACTTTCAACCACGCCCGATTCATTCAAACAGACTCACTGCTTGCCCGTGATCATGGCTCTCACGCAAAAGAGACCATGTTATCTTGATTGCGCCGCCCTCGCCTTTGAAAAGTAACGCCCCTAGCCCACAGGCCTTGGGTGCAACCTCTGAAAGTCAGGCAGCACTGGCAGGGGTTGAGAGGTGGAGTCCAGCCCCTTATGCGAGCGATGCATACCTGCTGTCTAAGTTACAGTCTGTGCTCGCACGTTTTATGCATGTGCGCACCATGAGCAAATATGGGGTAGGAGCGGCGATAGTTTGCGAGACACTGCTTGACCGTGAAGGCGGCGAATTAAACTTGCTGGCGCACTCAGCCGAAACAACACAGCATCACGACCTTGTGCAACTGATAAGAGTACATTACGGTGGCAAGAGACACGCGCGAGCATCCGCGGCGCATCACGTAACAAGATGTTGCAAGTAAAGAGGGTTGCATTCGCTGAGAAAAGACATTATAAGCTGTGAACGACATTCTGTGTGATACCTGTAACATCTTTTGATTCTGGTGTCTGGCAATGTGACATCCCGTACATAGTACGGCACGTATTATTATATCAGGCCCAAGATACCCACACCTCTTATAGTACCAACTCTAATTCGTACAATGGCAATCTAATGCGCGCTAGTTAACCAACTTGTGGGTCTATAGCGGTGTTGGCGCCGATCCATCCGGTTACGGGGTGAACATTTGATTAGAGAAGAGAGAAAAGAAATAGTGGGTAGTTTTTGATAATTGTAGGCTACGAGGTTAATTCAATACCCGTGACGGACTTTACGAAGGTACTAGACTCATGCTGGAGCAGTAAAATCGATGGAACTGCACCGCATTGTCAGGTTTCACACAACCTTCTCAAGAACTTATCAAATGGATTGGCGATGTGCTCAATTGAGGTTGATGGAAATTACAGTACCGATACATGCATGTTGTAAGTAGACCATGAAAGAGACCGAGCATGAACACAGGCGTATCCCGATGGGTTTGACCATAATTGACGACAAACTGTTGTCTTTAGCTAGAAGGCTGAGGTAGGCGGCGTGGTGTTCTGACGACTTCTGCGAAAAAGAATTTCACACCGATGCCACTCCAAGCCAATACCTCCCAGAATTTACGACTAAATTCTTCCGCGAGGGCTTTGCGCTTCAGATTTTGACGCTGCTATATCCCCTGAATTGTCCTTGTTTCCCACGAGCACCAACACTGTACTTGCAGCTATTTCTGGAATGGCAGCACACTTGATCAATGTCTCTCTTCTTGAATCAGTCTCAAACTTGGCTGATTATGAGAAATGACCATTGTGACACGATGCTATACACAAAAGACCGATTCACCACTCTCCTCGACCCATTTGTTCAGCAATGCTGTGAATTCCTCTCGACCTGCCGTATCTAGTATTTCTGCCAAACATGGTCCACCATATATGTCTATTTCTGTTCTCTATGAGTCTTAAATGCTCGGGTCATAGTACAACTATGTTAATGTACGTTTAACAGTTCAGATCAGAAAATCTAACGTATTTCACGAAACAGCTCATACCCATTCGTATGGCTAGTGTAGTCTTACCAACTTCACTATAATCCAGCATCCCCGGCCTGTGAAGTGGCGGATCATCCCCCATGACAATCGGAACTATGGACGAATGGCAGATTCGTCATGCGTCAACTTTTCTTCACAGTATCGGTTGTATTTGCATGAGAATCGCAGAAATTGGGAAGACAAGGCGGCTACAAGGTCTGTATATTGAGCGGTACAATCTGGTGGTGCGCAATCGATGACGCCGGATTAGACGGCCGCAAGCAACTATATAAGTTTGGCAGGTCGGCAGCTTGGATCTGATCGAGAGAGCTTTCTCTATGACTGTATTCAACGTATGAGGATGGCCTCGTATGACATATCCTCGATGGGCTCCTGGTAAGAATGCGGATGAAGATGACGGATCGAGGTGGCAGATTCCCTGCGATCATCTAAGCATGAGTAGTAAGCCTTGATTCAGGCAAGCAGTTTTGGGTATCCCACATTACACAATGAGTATGTACATTTGGTGATGGATGCTTCTATCCATCATCAGGGTGTGGGCCACCCGAGGTGGGTTGGCCATGATTGTTTATCCCTCCACCCCAAATTTTCCAGCCCCCAAAGTTGGTTCGATACGATAGAGTATGCTATATGACTGTACGACAACATACCAAACATGATATGTGAGTGGGAACCAAAAATTGCTCCATGTTTGCGCCATGGGATCCATTACGTATTGTGTAATGGGCTCTAAACAAAAAAGAAACTTCTATGCCCGCTGCGGCGTTTTCAAAAATGATTCTTGTTGCCGGACCCATTCCTCAACTGTAACTCTCTCTACAGCTGTCTGTAGCTAATGACGTTAAGCTGGTTTCCCATTGTAGAGAGAAGTACATACTTTGGTAGATGTTACAACATAAATTTCAAGTCGCCTTGAGACGGAATGATCTTGATTTATACGCGATAAGACGCCTCCTAGAACTAGCTAAAATTTCCGGCAGATCGCTATTTGAAACGCATGCACTACCTGCGTGGCATTTCTCGCGCAACAAACAGGTCAAGCGAGTGAAAGGTGTGAAAGTGGCACGCAGAATTGATCTTAACTCGATCTAGGTTGCCCTGTATCGTAAAAGATACTCTGATTCATTGAAAACCCTCTTGAGAGCTTGATGATGATGTAGTCGCTCACATTCATTTTAATGCTGCCACCTAATTTGCATTTTGTTTTTGGAGATTTGGACGGTTCTATAAGCTATTTTTGAGATTATCTGTTGGTGCTATTTGTCCATATGTACTATCCGCTCTTTTAGCAAATTAGCACAGCAAAAAAGTGACATTTTGCCATTACGAACCAGCTTTGTATGAAAGGCCATAGAAGTTCACTTCTCGCCTGGATGAAAACAGCGTGTGCTCAATGTAACTGGTGCCTGAGTGCTGGTCATAGCGTCTCCCGCTTGCCTACAAATACATGGTTTCTGGCATTGCTCTCCATGGCCATCTCAACATCTCATCACCTTCGCCGCCATGTCGTCAATGTCGCCACAAATTAATTCCCTCAACTGGAGCACAACTGAGTTTGACGGGGATCTTGTGCATGAAGCCATCCAGAAAACGGACTGGGCTAAGCTCTGCGAGCTAGCCTCGCAACAAAATAACGGGCTGTCATGCGTACCGCTCGACAAAATCACTAATGGGTTACACAACCTTGTTCGATTGCTCGAGTTTTCGAACCAGACTCGATGGGTTGCCCGGATCAGTCTGTATAAATCTGTTGCAGAATCGATGAAGCTGCGCAGTGAGATAGCTGTGATGCAATTCATCAAAGACCGATCTGACCTTCCAGTGCCTGAGATTTTCGCATATGAAGTTGACGAGAACAATGCTATCGGTGTCCCCTTCATCCTGATGGAATTCATTCCAGGGAGTACCGCTATGGATGCCGCAGGTGGATATGAGAATCATAAAGGCCAGATCCCCTTGGCCCATCGCCAGAGCTTCTACCGCTCGGTCGCTGAGTGTCATGTCAGTAGGCGCTCATCTCAATACATCGTAGATTTACTAATGTCAAAACAGGTACGAATGACCGATTTGCGATTTTCTAAGATCGGAACCATTTTCAGAACTGAAAATGGCGAATACGATATTGGTCCATTCCCAGATATTGGCGGACCATTCAACACAACAACAGACTTCCTCAAGGCTTGGGCGGAACATGCCAGTTTTCCGCGTGGAAAAGATGAAATCTTACAGCTGATGAAAGGAGGACCAGCTGAACAAGTTCTTGGGGCTATCAATCAGTTCCCGTCTCAAGTCAAAGCCATGGCTAGTTATCTGTCGCGACATGGTCGTGGGCCATTCCCACTCTGTCATGCCGATTTCCTCCACAACAACATGGTCGTCAATGAATATTTTGAGGTCATTGCGATTATCGACTGGGAAGGTGCATGTACGTTACCTTGGGAGCTTGTATCGTTCCCGGCTTTCCTCAATGTCGTGCCCATCCACTTTGGCTCACCCGAGAGTTACAAAGAAGACGGCCTCCCCGCAGACGAGGAAGAAAGGCACCGATGTTATGAGCGACAAGACTATGTGCAGATGGTGCAAGCGCTCGAACAGAAGGATGATTTGCTCTCGAAGTGTCTCGTCAATGAAAAATATTTGGCTTTCGCCTACTCCATCACGTCTTATCAGAATGGGAAGTTGGGCTTCTATAACAATATCTTTAAGGAAGAGGACAGAGTAGATTGAGGCTACGGTTCAAACGCCTTGTCGCAGTCGCATCCACCCGTTTATAGATCAGCCAAAGATCAACGACATAAATGCATACGAATTGAATGGCAGAGAGCACTAAATGTTAAGCTACTGTAATATTAGATTTGTCGTTGAAACATGTAAGCCAGAGGCCGTTAGTCTGGAGATAGCTACACTCGCCCGCTTTTGGACCCGGACCTTTGAGCCTAGTCGGACTATGTTCAAGCGACAACCGTTGCCACACTGGCGTTTTCGTGGTTATTGCGCGTCACGTATCTGTATCCTATGGTTTGGAAAGGATTACATTCTTGGTTTTCGCCTTTCGATGGGCTTATGTTGATTGTTTTTTGATTGTTTTTACTCAGGCAGTACTGCTTGGAATATCCATTCGTCATTACGGAGGTATTGCATATAGATGATGGTTTTCGGCATGGCGATGTCCAAAACTGGAGGTTTTGGGATCAGAAAATGGCAGACCTTATGCTAAATTGAACGCCAAATTAGTCTTAGCGCATGACAGCGGCCCCACATCTTTCTGTCCGTTTTAAAACGGATTTTTAAAGCACATCCGTAACTACTTTTTGGGCGCTTCGTTAAACACCCTAGAGATGTGCATCTAAATATTAATATAAGCGCCTCAACTCAGCAGGAGGAGAGTCGTGGTAGTCACATTTCACCAATCCTTCGTCAGCTGTCCTTTCATACATTTGGCTTAGCCTCTGGATTGGGTCTCCCAATCGGGAGGCTAAGGATTCTGACTACGGCGATAATGCACAAACCAATGCACTTTTAGTCCATGGTACGAACACACTGACTCAACGCCAACCAGATCAGTGGTTTACACGCACCAGTACATGCTGCGTACTCGATTCTCGTCTCTTGGCAGTAGCTGGTCATGCTAATGGAGGTGCAACGGCTTCATCCGGGTTTACAACCCAATGAGGGTGAATATTCCACGATGTCTTGTCTCTACAAGTGCACAGTACTCTGGGCCGACGTTCAAGCATTCGACTAAGAAGCCGTCATACCAGGCGTTTGTCCTGATGTTGATTGCTGTCAAGCCGAACTCATCAAGTAATTAATGGTCTGAACATTCTCAATTCTATAACAATCATGCGGCCTGCGCTGCCTGGAACCATGCTGGTATCATCTAATCGCCTCATGAACAACTATATTCCAGGCGTAACTAGACAACATCGCTTCTCACCACATTTCGGAACCTGATTGTGACGCCGCTCTACAGCCCAGGTCTCACAAACGGCAATGGGAGGTCCCCTAAAGCGAAAGGTATGAATGCTAGGTTCAGCAGAAGTAAGCCGGCTACAATATCTGACCAACAATCGTATGCAAACATCCATGTACGATTCCGAAAAGGAATTTTGCATTCTGCGTCTTGGTTTGCCTGCAGCTCAGTTAGGGTGAACGAACGATGATAGGGTCGGGGTAAGGAGATCACAAGTCGTCTCACCAATGCCATGGCTTTAGGAATGAAGGCTCGCTCCCCTATTAACCAAAGCGCCCTTTTGAACCAATCGCGCTGATTCCCTGGCAGGCCTGGTGCATTATAAGCAGAGTATAACGGAAATAGTAGCGTTGCAGCCTGTACGGTCTTGATCATCGGATTTGGGCAAGGCTGCGCCGTGGCAGTTGAAAGTCCCGCAATATGGCTTGCGGCTGATGAACGAACGCCGTTGGCTGCATTCAGAATGGTGCGATATAACACCATAAACTCCTTGGTGTCTTGATATTGGTCATCCGGCTGGAGAAAATTGCTACTCCATAGCAAAAAGCTAGCAGTCATAATCAGGAGGGCCCTGTATTCATTTATGCGCATCGCGAGAATACCTGTACATGAAGAGATTCAGCAAAGTGTGAACTGTCCCGGTCTCTCGATTGTCTCAAATCTTACCGTCACTTGCGGTGTGCTCGATAGTATGATGGATGTCAGAAAGACCAATTCCGATGTCTACCACAGTGATATGACGGAATTGCTTTGAAATTATGGCAGGAAATGTCCCGAGGTCCCTGTAAATCTGTCTGACAAGTACCCGGAGCTTTTGGACGTCTAGTTTTCGTTTATGTTTCGAAGCATCCCTGAAAAGAACATCCATCTCGGGGATGAGCTTTCGTAGACGGAGCTTTGTGACGTCTAGGAGTAAAGAGGCTATATCTGGACCGCCAGTCGCCGACGATGCCAACGCTTTCCTGAGATCATCGCCCGAATCCAGGATCATCATCGCCCTGGGCAAAGGCGCTGTTTTGCTCCGGTAGGACATTTGCGAAAGCAGATTCAGCAGTCCATCGAGATGAATCTGCCATGTTTTGTCCCCTTGGTCAAGATTAACGGTCATCTGTCTCCAGTTTTAGCCCAACCGTGATAACACAAGGTAAGATGAAATGTACCTCGTATATTGCAAAGAAGAGCACTGGGGTGAAAAGCGCTGGTGAGGCCGGCCAGACTGCAAGAGCCTCCCTCAACTCTCGAGTAGCTAAGTAGTACTTGGCCAGCTGTGTCCGCCGCGCCTCGATAGTCTGTATCGGGTTGCGGAGGGTGGAAAAGCCGCTGCTGATCACATTTTGCACGAGGAGTGCTGCCTTCCTAGGACCATCTACAGTATGTCTATTGTCAAAGGGATACCTAGTTGAATTCGTAGGATGAGAAATTGCACGGATCATCGTCGAGTTACTAAGAATGAGTGTAGCGTCCACCGATGCCCAGGTTTGATGAAGGTCCTGTGGTTGTAACACAGATGGAACCACTGATATCCCAGAGACAGGCGATGAACCATCTTTATTAGCAGGTACGCTGCAGATTTCGGCGAGACTTGCTCGTCCCTTCGATACATCATAGCCGAGACAGATTCTGTTTGATTTCGCGCACCGTTGGCAGGTCGGTCGGGTTGTGTCGCATCGAATTCGTCTCAGCCTGCAAGTAGTGCAGCCTTTGCTAGCGTAACCAATATTGACCATAACTCTAATGGGCGTAGTTTTGACTGCATGAAGACAAAAAGTAAAGGTAGAAAGGGGGTGTTCGTCATCCTCCTACAGTGTTGATTTCCGATTCTTGTCATCAGGGCGGGAGCGCCGCCAACGGGAAGGATGGGAAGAAGTGCAATGTAATCCAAGGAGGGAAGCAATCTAATCCACTTCATGGTACAGTAGATAGGGACTTGGCGCTAGCGATCTCGCGAAACTACTGTACTGCAGCGTGCACGGCATGCTTGATCAATTTTGGGGTAAAAGCTGACATTTAAAGGACCCACACGGCTCTTATGGACACGCAAGTTTTGCAGTACACATGGCTCCACCCTTTCAACGCTAGCGTTTTCGCAACGCTAACGTCTTCGCAGCACTAGTATCTGCAACACCATGCTGCTAGGCTGAATAATCCGGTCTCGTCGATCGGTAAAGTGTCATCTGTTGGGCGGTATAGGGAGTTTGTGGCATTCGATGCTTGATATTTGTACGTAGATCCAGACAATAGACACTGTAAATTGGAACTCTCGCTATACAGCATATATATATATATATCCTCCCTCTCTTTGGTTATGCCGCACTTCATTCTCACATATGTGTAGACCCTGTCCTCTCGTTTCGTCCCATAGCTGTACTACAGTTCTCGCAACAATCATGACTCTCAAATCAATAGAACTCTGGGGCCATTGGGGAGCACCGAACCCATGGTAAGTATCCTAGCCCGTGCCAAAGCAGCTTGAGTAGAGAGCTTACTTCTCAAAGGAAAGTCGCTATGGTTCTTGAAGAACTGAAGTTACCGTATCACATTATGAAGCTGGAGCTCTCTGAGGTCAAGTCACAACCTTACTTGAAACTCAATCCTAATGGACGTCTGCCCACAATCGTAGACCCTAACACTGGCATCACTCTTTGGGAGGTATATCTCCCCGGTGGCATTAATGCCACTTCTCGCCACCGGGAATGAAGCTTACAGATATCAATAGTCGGGCGCTATCATCAGTTATCTGGTTGATCAGTACGACAAGAACGGCGAGATCTCTTTCAAGAATGCTCCCGAGAAATACTTGGTGCAGCAGTGGCTTGATTTTCAAATCTCGGGTAAGTGTGATCTCGTTGCCCGCTTTGAAAGATCTTGTTCGAGTCTGACGAGTTGAAAGGCCAAGGCCCTTACTACGGCCAAGCAGCATGGTTCGCCCGCTTCCACTCAGAGGAAATCCCCTCGGCTATTGACCGCTATGTGAACGAGATCGTTCGAGTCATTGGAGTCCTGGATGAAGCCCTTGGGAGAAATGATACTGGTTGGCTCGTCGGCGACAAGTGCACTTACGCTGACATAGCCTTTGTCACGTGGGCCGCCGTCGGTCAGGGTATCTTGAAGCAGTTGAACAAAGCAGAAGGACTCGAAAAGAAGTATACTAAGTACACGGCATGGATCAAAGTCTTGGAAAGTCGTAAAGCAGTTAAAGGAGTCTTGGAGCTCATGGCAAAAGGAAGAGCTGAACACGGCCTGCCATGATCAATCGAAACACAAAGATCACGTCAACTCATTCCATACGATAGGTCATTTTCCTTCAAGCGGCGCCTATTGGAGCCAAGTCATTCTGCGTAGCGTAGCAAGGTCAATATAGCCTCATGGAACGACATGGGATTCCGTCTCGGAAGAGAAGATTTGATTATCACAGGATGTTATGGAACAAGCAAACATCACGAAAAGTCAATGCTATAGAATAGAATGGATATCTGTTGAATTATATTGATTATAATAACACCGAGATGTCTCGGTGTTATGAACTGTTCTCTCTTTCCCCCTTCGTCTCTTATCTAGTGCCTCATATGTAGTGCATAGGATAGTAATACCAGTGGTAGAGAGGATATTCGTACGATTGTTCGTTATTGGTTCGACCGCGGGGCAAAGTAGTTCCTAGCCATGGTTAATAACCATGCACTTCGCCTATCTCACATTTGACTCGAAACCGAGTCCACGCCATCACGCTGTAGAAAATAAGCAGACCCATTCTTGACTTACTCATGCGTAGTTTGCTCCTTACGCAGCTTGGAAGAGCCTCTATTGATTCATCGCCCACTTCCGCTTTTTACACACTCTCAGGCTGTTTATCAGGAGTCACTCCAGCGCGCGAATCGATCGAATCGAACGGCCTTTCCGCTTGATCTATATGCAAGTTATCAGTATAGCACTAACAATCTTAGCCTCCTGACTCGCGCATTAACTATTCAATGTCCCTGGATTCACTAACAGACAGAGCAGCGAAATAGTCAAACAGCTTCTGCATCAGAAACCCTGTTGACAAGGTATGAAATACACAATCCACGTGTCTACTACACATTCAGAGCCTTGAGCGCAACCTTCATGGCAACCTTCTCCGAGATAGCTCGGCAAATGAGAGCTGTTCGCGTTGCCGTCGTGATCAGGCGCCAGGGAAGGTCCGAAGAAATGGTCGGTGCATGAATATTGTCTATTCTTAATGGTTGTCCCATTATCGAAAGTTTGATGTCGTAAAGTCATGGTAGTCGGGAGCGGACGACGAGCAATGGTAAGTCTTGTCGCCTTCAGTTACGGCGCCAAATGGCGATGTTAGAGCTTCAGTCAACAATTGTACGTGTTGGCGAGGCGTGTTGCCGATTAGTTAGTGGCGTCACATCACTCGAAGATATCGCTTGGAGAGCGCGCGATTACTGCCAGCTAATCGTACTCCTAGCCTGTCAGCCATTTTTTGCTAATTAGCACAATCAGCACAAATAACCTCTACGCTGATTAGATGAAGCGTATCCAGTTGCAACACCGACAGTTGTAGGACCAATAACGGATTCCTGTAAGAATGTGATGAGGCTAGCCGGGACTGCGGCTACCATATAGTAACGTCGCTTCTTTGTCCATGTTATCGAGTCTTGTCGTCCTGCTTGTTATGTCACTGAGTATCTAACAACTTCCAAACTTGTTGCAAGCAAAATGACCCCACTGTCTGGATTCCATCATCGGCAAATCGAAGCATGATCTCGATCGGCTTCTCTTGAGAATCGAGCAGGGGCCGTAGGAATGACTCAAATAGCCGACGATGGCCCCTCGCGTTGGGAAGGAGAAGGTAAAGGATAAAGACGAGTCTCGTCAACGCATATACCGGAATCAGCTCTAAGACGGAATGTGAAAGCGACTCGATGAACATCACGGCAGAAAGGATGGATCAGTACATCAACCACTCTCTCAGTTTCTCCGTATTCGATGTTTTCAATGCCTTGTATGTGGCAAGAAGGGGATAGAGGAGACACAGAGTCGTGTTGAGGATATCAAGTTTGTTACTCAGCATCATATAGGTCGGCAGGCTGTTTTGGTTGACCGTAGTAGAGTTTCATGCCAGCATCGGGCACATTCGAGACAGTCTTCTTATGATACTTTTCGATTCAGAAAGAGGATTTAGTTTGCCCCTTGCTCCAAATCTTGACAATTAAGTATTTCCAACTGGGACGTCCAGCACAGGATCATTTGAATCCTATGTTGAATCAAGCCTATCAGACACTTCTAGCTCCAGAAACGGCGGCGGATGACACGAATACCCGAAGTCCTAAGATGGAGGCTCGTACGGGACCGATATATATATATATGACAGACTCTATAGACTCCATCCCCATCATACTGGGTTGTATATAGGTCAATAAAAGCTGCAGTAAGAGCAATGATTACACCAGGAAGAACCCGAATGCGACAAGTTCGATCACCTTCACCAGAACCATATGACTTTGATGGTGAGTATTGTTGAAAATAGCCGGTCATCTTCATTATGCTGATGATAACGGCAAGCGTCCGACGACGCTGGTGATAGCGATCAAAATGCGGAATTCGTGCGATCAGAACCCTCGACGGACGGTTCGGATAGCCTAAGAAGCTTGAGGAAGTTTATCGCTTCTTTATCGCAGGACAGTGATCCTGACTTTGACGGCAACAGCCAGGATGACAGCGTAACATCATCTGGTGGGAGCCAGAGAGGCTCTCTTTCCGCGGTGGGTGATAAGAAGTACGAGCCACTTGGAAGTTTAGCATATGTCGTTGCAGCGCTGGACAAGATTCAGGAAGCACTCGAGGCACTGAAAGAGGCCGTGGAAAGAGTCAAGTACGATCGGCTGGAACAGATCGAGAATGGTCTAGGAGGTGTCAGATTGTAAGTTCGTGGGGGCGGGGGTGTTTTGCCGGACATCGTTCGTATACGGACCTAGATATCTCTGAATCCTTCAAATGCATCGACTTTTCTCTAGCACGTTGCCACGTGTCTTTCCTGCAAGCTCTCCCAACAGACGCAAGACTCTACTAACCCTACATTGTCTCTCCGCTTGAGCACGGTGCACACTTGGACCCTCAGCCAATGTATGTGTCTCCAATGCTTGAGGCCATGCACCGCCTCTCATTGGCTGCTTGATGACTCGCCCTGGCTGATACTGAGACTGTATGGCCTGTCCCGTCCTATGTCTTATCTCGCCTTTGCGTGTTGAAGGGCTATTCTGCCCGACTTGGTAACACAGTAAACCATCATCTGTACTATCCCGAATCATCGCACTCGATCCTGTCATGAGTAAATGGCGTTGATATTCGCTGTCTGGGCTTCCTATGGCGTCTATTGGGCCATGGTCAGTATTGCATCATCGCTCTACCTCGATTAAATTGTTGGAAGTGCTTACCAGAGTCTGAAGAGGGGCCCGGGTGCGCTTGCCGGCCTGCAGCAGAAGATGGATCGTGAACGATAACAGTGTCTCCGTCATCGTCGGGTATGATATCGTAGATCGATAGCGAAACGGCTTAGCTCTCTCCTCGCTGGTTTCGCGGTCGGCAGTACGTGAGCGAGTTCGGCTTGTTGACTGTGGTATAGCACAACCCCGAGCGTGCCGGGAAGGTGGGACTCCCTAGCCAGGCTCCAAATTACTCTGCTAGTAATGGTGATGATGACGGCGCCGGCGATGAAGAATATAAATAAATATATGATCATGATAAAGATAGTCAGGGGGAGCAGATTTAAAGAACCTAGAAAAAGTTGAGCAATCGGTTGTTCTCCAATAGGATCCAGCAGAGCGTTGGTGTCCACCACACAAAAATAGAAGACGAAAGTCATTGGTAGTCCCGCGAGTCCAGCCACGACCGCCGTCCACCACATTACTTAAGGAACCCGTCTACCCGGCATAGGAATCTCATCGGTGAGATGGGCTGCCGCGTCGAAACCGTTAATAGAAGTAAGACCTGGTAAAAGTCCAAGGAGGAAGACCAGACCGTTGTTTTCCTACCCGGTAAAATTAAAAAACTCCGTAAAAACAAAATCTGCGGACTGCTTAGGCACTACGCGAACGAGGAGAGATACCAATATAACAATTGCGCCTCCATTAATGAGGAGGACTATGGACCGGATAAAGACGCTATAAAATTTGAAGAAGATAGTGTTTAGAAGCAAGCCCGTAAAGGCTGCCGCAAGGTAACCAAGATATACCTAGTAAGCCTCTTCGGAGAATGCATCGTAGCAGATGGAAACTAGTGCGAAGAGTAACTAGGAAGTGAATAGGAGCAAGGTAACTATCCATAGAACCTAGCCGGTTAATGTAAACGCACTAGCCTAATAGCTAAGACTTCGTGACTATCGTCGAGGAGTAAACATAACGGTCCAAAAAACCTGACCTATTAAGAAGCGCGTTAGTAACAAATTTTCAGCCGATAAACGTCGTATAGGACCTAACATACTAGAAGAGTTAGGATAATAAGTAACGACTTCCGCTAAGTACACGCAAACGGTCAACTAGAAGACCAAGGTAAGGATATAACCAAAAATGAACACCGGTCCTCCTCTAATACCGATGTTAAAAGCTAGATAAGTGCTAATCGCTAGCGGTATGCCGATCAAGGAATAGTTAACACCTACTATAATAGCAAGGCTGAAATGCTATATTTACACCCCCGGGGCATTTACAACTTCATCGTCACGTACGCTCCCACTAGTAAGCGCTATTAGGTTAACACTAGCCGGAGTAGTATCGTCGTCAAATGCCGGCTTTTCTTCGGTCGACGAGATCTACATGGCTAAAGATGGAAGAGGTATTTCAAGGATAAAGTTTTGAGAGGATGGAATTTAGAAGTAGAAGGTTTCGGTTACTTTTCTCATAAACTCCGCTGTGTGTGTTGAATGAGAGAGAGGTAGGTTGAGTACAGGTCTAAATACCCCAATATCAGATAGGTATAATATCAGGTAATTAATTAAAGGAGAGCGGATTTGATAGTAAGAAGCGCATCCTATTTACGACTCTTAAGCGATAACAATTAAATATATACCTTAACTTAATTACAGTTCCGGTCAATTAGAAGCACCGACATGAGCGAAGACAACTCCTACTAGCAGTAGTAGGTCCATTATATTACCGCCGTATACAGTTAGAATATCCGATTTAGCTCCGATAAGACATGAGCCAATCCGACTTAAACATGGAAACATGGACGACTTCTTCATAGCCCTAGTTAGGAATAAAGCGAACAAATGGCTGTACATTTTACAATAGAGACAATCGATAGCAAACATTGTGAGAGAGGGGGCTTGTATTATTCACAGTCTAGGGCGCCATGTAGATTGTAAAGTCTTAACAGTACTGTGTACAACCCACACTCCGATTCTGTTCAACGTCTTTAGATCCATGGTTTCCACTAGACTGGATATAGTTAGCGGCCGTAGTCCTATAGGCGCATGGTAAAGAAAAGCATCGAACTAGCCACGAATCGGGTAACTAACAGCGAATTAAAGGGGAGGCATTAATACGGAACCTTACGTCGCTTATTACCTTCTATTTACTTACCTGGTGTATATTAGCTCTATCGCTAGCGTGTCATTAAGTAGCCCGTTATTTTCACGCCTTTATCCCTACACACATCGTATTAAGCTATACCCCCAACCCATCACTTACTCCGTCTCCCGATGAGACTCGCTGTCTCATTCCAGATATAAGAAGGTACGACGGGGAAATTTGTATAAGACCTATTAATCAGGCTATCTATAGAACGAATAACGAATAGTACATGAACCGTTATAATAAAGTATTGCACAAGCGGCCTTGGACCGGCGACCAGAGTAGATTCATCAAGTAGCGACCTCAAGAGGTGTTAGTCCAGATTTTTAATCGAGACTCGACACTCAAGACACGACTCGGCTCGAACTACTTAAGGCCGTCGCGGCCCTTTCTCTCCTTTTGAACTAATACCGTACAATCAGAGCAAGTTTCGTTATAGCCCTTCGACTTTAACACAATGGCTACCTTAAGCGCTACTATACGTGCGATCTTGCACCCACTGTCGCAGCTAACACCGGACGAGATAAAAGAATCGGCACGTCTCATACGAGAGTATTATCCAAAGGATGTTAAATTCGTCTTCAAGACCATTACGCTCTACGAGCTGGATAAGGCCCTTATACTAGAATACCTCGCTATAGAACAGGCTAAATCTCCCACTAGACCTTTTATAAAGAGAAGAAGTTTCGTCGCTTATTATAAGAGAGGCCGTATAAGGATACGTGTTTAAAATGTGGCATCTCATGTTTCATGCTAATATATAATAGGATGTCCTTTATAAAGCTATCATTAGCCTAAGTCGGGGTATGGTAATATCTACGATCTAACAAGAGAAAAGCCTATACGGGCCCGCAAACTTCGAAGAAGTGCAGGCTGTCGAAGACTTAGTCTATAAAAATCCTGCCGTTTAGGCTAAAATCGCTGAGCTAAATCTGGAGGACAATTCCCTTATCGTTTACGAGCCGTGGAGTTATGGTAAGCAAGTTTCGCGCTCGTGCTCGGTCCTAGAAAGGTCCTAAGATACTGACCGAACAACATAGGTAGCGATAGGATTAACGACGATCGGAGAATATACTAATGCTTCATGTTTTTAAGAGACCTAGAAAACCCTAAGAACATGGACTTTAATCACTATACAAGGCCGCTACCGATTTCCCCCGTAATCGACGTCGTGACGATAAAGGTTATCCGTATAAATATACTACCACTAGGTGTCGACCACGCTTTAAGGGAAACGAGTATATACAAAGTTCCGCCGCTAAATAAATATGTCCCCGAAAGTTAAGAGCTTCGAACTAATCTTAAGCCACTCCACGTAGTATAGCCGGAAGGCGCAAGCTTTACAATAAGTCAGGATTTTCATGAGACTAGCGTAATTAGTTGGCAGAAATGGAGTTTCAGACTTGCATTTAATGGACGTGAGGGCATGGTCCTCTATAATGTGAGTACTGTCTCGGCCTTTTCACAGCAGAGGCTAGATGGGAGACTGACTGAGACGATTAGATTTGTTACGATGGTCGACCTCTATTCTACAGACTAGCGCTATCCGACATGAACATTCCATACGCCGATCCTCGCCATCCTTACTACAAGAAGTCTGCATTCGATCTCGGTGACGCTAGAGCTGGCTACACCGCCAACAACCTTAAGCTTGGATATGATTGTTTAGGCTCTATACACTACGTTTCCGCTACATTAAGTAGCCCTAGAGGTGATGCGATCGCAATGGAGAACTGTGTTTATATTCATGAGCAGGTATGAAGTCAATGGTTGCAATTTTCATGCAAACTAGCTAATTCGCGGGGCGTGACAGGACGCTAGCATTGGTTAGAAGCACACTAATTACCGTACTAGTAGAGCAGTAGTCACCCGTCAACGTGAGCTCGTACTGCAATCTATCCTTATAGTGGCGAACTATGAATACATCCTTGCTTTTATTTTCAACCAGGCGGGTGAGATCACGTATGAAGTCCGTGCAACAGGTATCCTATCAACCCAGCCAATCGACACGGACACAGAAGTCCCCTAGGGCACTGTTGTCCACCCCGGTGTCTTGGCTGCGTATCACCAGCATATTTTCTGTCTCCGAGCCGACCATATAATGGACGGCCCCATGAATACCGTAACATATGATGAGGTCGAACCTTTGGAATGGTCCAAAGTTCTAAACCCTCACGGCACCGGTTACATCAGCCAAGAGACAATTGTTAAAAAGTCCGGCGGCTACAACCTCGACATGACCAAGAACAGGGTCTACAAGATCAAGAACCTTTCCTCCATCAACCCTGTCAACAAGAAGGCAGTCGCTTACAAGATCATGGCACCCGACTTTCAGAAGATAGTCGCACAGCAAGAGAGCTTCAACTACCGCCGCACCGAGTTTTCTAGCCATAACTTATTCGTAACTAAATACCAGCCGAACGAGCTGACGGGCTCCAATATGGGTATGTGAACACAGTCTCTCTCTGATTGCAGCAGGGAGCTAGGGGCTTAGCATGCAAGAAAGAATCAACCAAATTCCTCAGCATTAAGTCCTCCAACTTGGCTATTCAACCATCTACACACTTGGATCGAGTTTGGCACCAAATCGGACATTTCTCGTTAGACAGATCTAGCAACCGGTCAGGCTGATTTGTACCTAACGAGGATTTGAAGGAATGCGCTGCATTTGAATCACTCGCAAGGGCTTGTGCTTGGTAGATTCCCCATGGAAATTTCAATTTTGGTAGTTGTGTCTGAAGCTCACCAGTGGCGCCCACCGGTATGAAAGCAGTACCGCAATAGAAGTGTGGTTACAAG
The DNA here is from genome assembly GCF_020726525.1 of Truncatella angustata. NCBI lineage: Eukaryota > Fungi > Ascomycota > Sordariomycetes > Amphisphaeriales > Sporocadaceae > Truncatella > Truncatella angustata. The sequence continues at coordinate 7,271,710 of NW_025763382.1, read as the reverse complement.
GGTGACTCAATAGTTGTGGCAGGCAATTACCTTACCGCTAACATGTAGTACAGAGTACATAATTTCCGCCTAGGTCAATAATCAACACCTGCGGCGCCGTACGTATCGACACTTTACTGTTATCCTTGCGCACATGGATTACGGGCACGGCATCGTGCTGAATAAAACTCCAACCTTGCTTCTAGCGAACAGAGGACCGAAGCCTAGAGTAAAAAAAAAACAAAGGCAAGCATAGTCAAGTCCATGGTACTGTTTTCAATTTAGCCTCTGCGTTTTCTTTAGACTTGTGCCGCTTTACGTACCAAGCTGTTTTCTCCATCCAAGATGTAGGCCAAGGGCCGTGATGGATCTGATCAATCTTTGGTCAAGTCAACCGTTCTGGTTCTTGTGGATGCACTGAGCACCCGCCGCCCAATTGTGACCATAGCCTCGTTCAGCAGAGGCTCCGTGTCAAATCCATGCACAATCTGATCGAGCATCGCAGCAGAGCACTCGGCAACGGACACGCTGGGCATGGAGACAGCCAATCTCATCACAAAGGCCATGATCGATCTTCTCGTGAACGTTGTGTCAGTTATCCATCCGGGCTTTGCCGCGCACACCTCCAAAGCTCCCTTACTCTCGCTAGCAATCGCAAGTAGTCGATTCTCCGTCTCACCCTGTATTTGGCATCTATATCAGTGCATCGTTACAATGCAGCGTTATCATTGTACTTACCCTCATCACCAGGTATTCGGATAAGAAGGGGGGTGGCTTGGTCGAATCACGCGGGGCTGCACTACCGCTGAGGTATATGAAGCGGAACGGGCGATTGACCCCACTGTCTCGCATTGTTCTTAGCCCTATAAGTGGGTAGTCCTGGCAAACTTGCTTGATTTCTTCAAAGCTGACACCCCCAGTTCGGGCGGGAGTAACGGCGATTGTCCTGCTCAACTGTCAGTTTAACAACTAGTCTAGGCGACTTTATCGAGGCACATGCGCCCTCACCAGATGCACGCATTGGCTCCTGCAAACGCTTTCCTGACACTGTCTGGATAGTCCCTATAGTCTTTGACAATCACGTTTTCCAGCTTCGATACGTCGGCGCCATCCTTGGACAGCTGCAGCAGGGAAATAGGTGTCCTAGATAATGCGATGACTGATGTGATGTCTGGTCGTTCCAAGCTTAGCCGAATGACCTCGCTTCCGACAAATCCTGTGGCTCCTGCAACTATAAGCTTCATGACTGCGCCAACTCCTTCTGCTTCGATGGGTTATTGGCAAAATTTAGAAATGAAAAGTGCTGCTCTGCCGCCTCTCAGCGGACGACACCATAATTTAAAGCCTAGCAAAACGACCATGGTGCGCTCGTAAACTGGGTGTCAAAGCATGTCGGGACGTGGAGAGCCACCCCGTTCCGACTCCGATTCGCATTTCCTCCTACTCCGATCCACATTTCCTCCGACTCCGATCCCTACCAACCCTCCTACTCCTATTTCGTTGCCTCCGTTCTCTCCTCGCATGCTTCTTCTCCTACTCTCAACCAAGAACCCGGGGGATTCTATTTTAATGTCAAGAAGTCTGGTCGACGGCGCTATACAGACCAAGGTCCGAACCTCCGACAATCGCACTTTAGGTGGCATGCTACAATCGGAGCGATATGGCTGCGACTTTTACTGGCCAATCTGGGCAAAGCAGCCTCGCGAACACGAACATGGCACGGCCGCCACGTGTCCGAGCTTGCACCAATTGTGTTCGTGCTAAGGCCAGGTGTTCCCCTGGAGCTGACGGTGAAGGCAGGTGTGAAAGGTATGGCTATTTGTCACCGGTACTATCAGCGCAGAAATCGAGTTCACGAATCACTTAATGACGATCTGTGGGCAGATGCCATCGCATGAGCAAAACATGTCAGCCATCACCCCCAGTGCGTAAGCGATGTAAATCGGAGAAAGCCTTGCGGCCCGAGACTTCTAGGTTGGAGGAGAAATTGGATGGCCTTGGCACACTTTCAAAGTCGACCAAGCGGGGTGCAACAGGAAGTTTTAACCCCGTGGTTCCCGGCTCATTGCCACTAGAATTCGGTCTTGGCCGTGGGGCATCCCTCAGTTCAACAGCTGCTACAAGCATCGGCCACGGACAGTGCGAATACAACCGGGTCCCCCGGGTCCGCCATGAGACCAACTGCACATCAGCAACGCCGTGCGCCTCAGCGCGACCCGCTCTCTCTGTGGACTCGGAGCCAGATTTAGAAGATGCAGAAACGTATTTGGATAGGTTTCGAAACCATTTCGTGGAGTATCTTCCTTTCATCATCATACCAGCCTCTGTGACAGCTCGAGAGCTCCGGCAGGAGCGCCCTATTCTCTGGATCTCGATCATGGCCGTGGCGTCAAGCAATTCTACACAACAGAGGGCTTTGTCAAACGAGGCCAGAGCTGTTCTTGCGCGAGAAGCTTTCGTGGAAGGGACACGGAACATGGATTTATTCTTGGCAGTCCTTGTGTACACTACTTGGTGCGTAGAACATATGTAACACTATTTCGCTTCTCCTCACGACGGTGTCAGACATGGAAACTTGGCGAAGCTGATAGTGCGTCATGTCATAGGGACCGGCACTATCATTTCGGCCGACCTTTCCTCATCAGCCTCGTGCATCTTGCAATCGCAATGCTCTACGACCTCGGATTAGACAAGCCACCCTCTGAAGATCCGGTGCTTTTGCTAGCACATCGTCTGAAGGGCTCTGAGCTGCCATTAAGGTCTTCGAGGACTCCGAGTAATGAGGAAAGAAGAGCTCTTCTCGGTTGTTTCTTGATAAGTTCAGTGTAGGTATGTTCCACGTGGGTACAAGCTCAAGCTAACGGCCGCAGATCTTGTTTCACCTTGCGGAAGGGCAGCACTTTACGCTGGACAGTATATGCGGATGAGTGCCTCGAGAGATTGGAAACTGAAAAAGAGTTCGAGTCTGACGCCCTCCTTGTGCAATTGGTCAAGCTGCGCCTGATTTCAGAGAGAGTGAAGGACCTGCCTTGGTCGAGCCCAATCACCAAGATAGAAAGTGCCACAACTATACCTGCCTCATTTTATGTGCAGTCGCTCGAAGCACAGCTCAAAGATTTCAAGGCAAAGATTCCTCCCAGCCAGGCGAATAACAGTAAGTCACTTTTCAAAGTATTTATGCCCGGGGCGCTGCGTGGGTTCAGATCGTACAGCTAGGCTGATTTCCTCACCAGAAACTCTTCTTCTAGAGCTGCACATAACTGAGGTCAGCATCTACGAGATAGGGCTCTCGCAGGCTCCCGGTCTGTTTAGTGGTCAATCAAATCGCCGGGTCGAGTACCTTGTGGCCTGTGTCCACGCCGTCAAGACTTGGATGGGCGTCTTCCTCGGTATCAAGCCAGCACAGTATGTTGGCTTCTCAGCATTGGAATATTCCAACATGACTCACTGCTTTTTGAGCGTGTATCGGCTGTCAACATTTGAGCATGTTGACTGGGACCGGGCTCTTTGCGTGGACGACCTAGACGTCCTATCCTTCCTGGAGGCAGGAGAGGAGAACTTTGGACAAGTTAAGGCAGCGGCGGGTCTCTACGTTGACCCCGATGACGTGGACACTTTCACTATCATGGCTTCCAGAATACACCTCATCAAGTTGTCATGGAACGCAGCCACTACCTCTCTAGCAAGTTCAATCGTTGGATCGACTTACCATGAGAACTTTGAGCTGCTGGACCCTTTTGTAGAATTCTCAGATGGAGATTGGCTGAAGCACTTGTTGGGCACAGACCAATTATTCTTTTAACATTAAATTAGAAAAGCAAATGACGGATGATAAAATAAATGTTTATTTCTATTATGCGGTCGTGCCGGTCGTTTCTCTTTTACTACATACCCTAGCCACTATAGATAAACGAATCCTAACCCTGGGGAGGTAGGGTGTGCTTGCAGATTGGCTAGGCGGTAACAAAAAGAAAACACCTAAGATTGCCAGACTCGTTGATCTTGTTTAGTTTCTGGGGTTGTTCAGATGAGGTTGCAGGCTCCCCAGCGCCTTGGAAGGCAGTCGACTGTGGCTTGGGTGCTGTGACAGAAGACTGCGATTGTAGTGACATGAAACTTAGAGATGGCGATACCAAAGACTGATCAGCCACTCAGTTCCGGCCACTCCTCCATGAACCGTTCTTCAACTTCACCTTGGAAATATGGCCGGTTCGCCTGCGAGTGTCACGGGATACAAGTCTGGATCATCAGATTCTTCGCCGCGAAGATGTAATATGCCAACAGGTCGTGTGCTGGAGAACATGTCCTGCAAAGTCTGGAGCTTGAAATGCACGTCGTCTTCGAGAGAAGGGTAATCCAGCACAGCCTCCTGCGGTGGAACTGTCTGGATACATAGAGCAGGTTCTCTTATGCTTTTGGACTTTACCTCCCCTCTGGGAATCATGACCATTTGGTTGTGATGTGGATCTGAGCTTCCTCTTTCTAACTGCCCCTTTTCCCCCAAAGTGCATACTCACTCAACTGCACGTACACAAAATGAATATTGTGGCTAATGCAAGGTGCTAAGTAATCGGTGGTCAGATATTGTTGTTTCCAGTTGTCTCTCTGTTCAATGTGGATACATGCTGGGCCCGTGAGCGCCACATGGCGCTTGCGCCGCTGACTAGCTGATATGGATGAATAACACCTTAAAAAGAGATGCTTGAAGCTCACATTGACAGCCACGTCTATCTATGACACGCGGGGGAACAGATCGTCGCCGGCAAGGGTTTTGTAAAAATTTGGCACGATTTTCTTCACCTCAGCGTAGGTGATTTCACCCCGTTTCACCGTATCAAGAGACCATGCACGCACTTCAGCATTACCTCGGTCATTGATCAACAGCAGAAGTGTGTGGGAATTATGAGTGGCGAATTGATCGTCCTTTGCTTGCTCTAGCTCAGGCAATGCCGCTTGGATTATCCGTTCGTCGTTACGGGAGTTATCGCACTAGATGGTTTAGAGACTCGGCCCTTCTTGAGGAGATAAACCTGAGTATCAAAACTTTGTATTTCCACATGACTTTCAATCTGTTCAGATATTATCACCTGATCAACTACAACCTTAAAGTAATTGATAGCAGTGACTTTATATAACACTTAGATTTGAACATATTTATATCAGATATATCTTTAAAACTTTTCGTTTAGATTTATACAATATACGAGAACTCCTGTATCTAGCTGTTTATAACAGTTGCCCAGCTGTTACCGGGTTTTCCTTTACAAGCCTTGTCACAATCTCCATATAAGTATCCATGACCGTTCCAGCCGCCTGTTCACTGAAGAGTCGAGCGTCATACTGTAGCTTTAGTTTATTGCCCTGAACATCCTTGAACACTTCAAACATGATAGAATAGTTGACAAACATGGTCACCTTGCTCATGGCCATGACGATCCATCTCATGTGGTCTTGTTCGCCTTGTGCCGGCTCGAAAGGCTGGTATAGGAAGAGTGTCTTGGCGGCTGTTCGTCTCCGATCCACCCCCAAGGCTTTGTAGATATCTCCCAAGCTGACCAGGCCATTTTCCGTCATTTGCCAGAACCCGTTCTGTGTCTCACGCAGCAGAGTATTCATCTCTGTGGTCGATCTGTCAAAGCGCGATCGGAAAGGCAAGAAGTTGGCACAGGTGCCGTTGATGAGCTGGGGGTCGTCCATGTCGACGTTGCGCCCCGTCAGGAGGTAATCATACGTGATGTCCGTTTCGCCGCTGAGTCGGCTCAGCAAGAGTGTATAGGCAGTCTGAAATACGATCGATGGTGTGACTCCTGCTGTCTGGGCGTAAGTAGCAACATCAAGGTTGAGTTTCTTCACGAGCGCACCGCCAACCTTCGGGCCTTCAATGTGGGATGGATAATTGAAAGTGTTGTTTGCCAGGTGATCGCGCCAGAAGGAGAGCATACGCCCTCGCTCGTCCTTTTGGCTGTTGTATTCAATAAAAGCTTTGAACGGGACCGATTTCGGCAGTTCTGTACCTTGGCGCAATGCTGTGAACTGGTCGTCAAAGACTCGCAGTAGTGTGCCATCATACATGGCGTGGTCGAGTTTCGTGCACAGATCAATGGTTCCATCTTCGTAGCGCAAGACCAGGTAACGGACAAACGGCTTACCGATCTCGAAGTGTTGATCCCAGTGGCGGCGAACGAGATTATCCTTCTCGTTTTCTGAGCTGCATTCAACGATCTCCAGGTCGAGGACCGGCTCCTTGAGTATGACTTGTACCCAGCTGAGTTGATCAGCATCGACCTGCTTCATGTACATGGCGCGCAAGATCTGATTGGCTGCGGTCAACTTTCTGGTAAGATCAATCCACAGGTCGAAGTCAAAGCTCGGTGGAAGCCGTCGTACAGTCATGAGCTGCCAGAACTGGTCATTGGTGTGTCCTTGAGTAAGGAACTCGACCTGTCCGGGTGCACAAGGATAGATCTCCTCGATATCCTCTGATGCGAGACCCGCGGCCTCAAGCTTTTGGTGGACCGCTGGGTCGACAACAAAGTCTGCCAGAGGATTGTGACCAGTGGTAGACTTGGAAGCTTTGACATATCGTGCTTGTTCTCGCAAGGAGGGATAGGAAAGGGCGTCATTGACAGATAGGGACCAGCTTTGCCGCCGCAATATGCTGACGAGGTTGATGGCGCCAATCGAGTCACCGCCGTGGCTCGAGAATAAATCGGATGCACTAATATCAGCAGCCTCTATGTCAAACAGTTCAGACCATGCATTGCGAAGTATTGTTTCCGTTTCGGTGAGCTCCGTTGATTCGGACTCGTTGGTAGCACGAGGACTCGAAATTCCTGAATACTTTGCAATGTCGCCTGCATTCAGGCTCCCGGCTATCGACTTCAGGACCTTTCTGTTGATCTTACCAGATGGGAGCGAGGGGAAGGACCTGAATGGCAAGAACAACTTGGGTTCCATGTAGTGAGCAAGTGACGTGATTCTTGTGCGGATAATGGCTGGATCAATGACAGCCGTAGGAAACATATGTTTGTCATCTTCTTCATAATGCTCGTCCTTCTTTGCCAGCAGCTCTGGGGTGTCCTGGGGTACATAATACGCGACGATAGCCGGCTTGCGCTGAACCGTCACGAGACTCACAACACAGCTCTTGACGACGTCACTTGCATGGGCGAGAATGGTGTTCTCGATTTCGCCGAGCTCGATGCGGTATCCGTTCAGCTTGATCTGGTTGTCCTTACGGCCCAAACACTCAATCTCGCCATTAGCAAGCCAGCGCGCATAGTCACCAGTTCTGTACAGAACAGAACCGTCACTGGTCTTGATGAAGGATGTAGCCGTGATATCGGGTCGGTTCAGGTACCCCATTGCGACTTGACCTCCACTTACACAGAGCTCGCCCACTGTCCCATAAGGCACGGGCTCGAGCCGATCAGTATGCAAAATCGAAGCTTTGATAGCTCTCAGTGGATAGCCGATGGACTTCAAATTGCCTTCAGGCAACACCTTGGATACTGTCATCAGGATAGTCGCCTCCGTTGGACCTGTAGAAACTGTTAGTTTGATCACTCTAGAAGAAACAGGGGTAAGACGTTATATACCATATCCATTGTAGACGTCCATTCTTGATGCCCAGGTGGTCCCTAGTTCGGGCGTGATGGGCTCACCGCAAACCAGAAGGGCCTTGAGACTGGGTACCTCATCTGGTGATATGAGCTTAGAAATACTGGGTGTGATCATCAGCTGCTTGGCTTCGAAAGTCCGGACGCATCCGGCAAGATCGTTGATCAAGGTGTCCTGGGGTGCGACGCAGATGGTTCCGCCGCAACCAAGCACGGTGAACACGTCAAAGTATGACGCGTCGAACACATAGTTCAAGAACCAGAGGGCGTGCCAATCATGGTCGACTTTGCATGCCTCGATCATACCCTCTGTCGATGCCGCTACAGCGCCATGTGAGACCTGTACTCCTTTCGGCAAACCTGTCGAGCCGCTGGTGTAGATAACATATGCTAGGGCGCTGGGTGTGGCGGTGGAAGCAGCAACGCTGTCGTTGCTCGCTTTCAAAGTACCAATGCCGTCCATGTTGATGACTTGCCCGGCGAAACTGTCGAATAAGGCCTCATGAACCCTGTCCGTGATGGCCAGCCGAGCGCCAACGTCTCCGATAATGAAATCATTTCGATCCCTAGGATTCTTGGGGTCCAAAGGGGTGAAAGCCGCACCCGCCTTCAGGATGCCAAAGACTGCGATGAGAGTGTTGAGTGACTTTTGCATGCAGATGGGAACGATGTCTCCACTCTGAACGCCTTTTCCTGTGAGGAATTGCGCCAAGTTACTGGTGACCTCATCAAACTGCTGATATGTTAAGGTATTTGATGACAAGTCACGGAGTGCCGTTTTAGTAGGGAAGCGCGTGGCCATCTGCTCAAAGAGGGTGTGCGCCAACAAGCCCTTGGTGGTAGGCTGTTCCTGTGACAAGGAATCCACGAACACTTCTTCTTGTAATGTGATTGGGTTGATCTGCGAAATGAGACCCTCAGGGACGTGGAAAGAAGCCTTGAGTGTCTCAATAACATTGCCAAGTATCAGAGAAGCCTTCTCCTCCGGCAAGGACGAGAGCAGGCGTAGCCGGACACCGGTCGGCAACGACTCCGCTTCGAGCATAGTACTATCAACATAGTTCGGCTCCTCGGGAGAGCAAGGATTTAGTACTTTCTCAAAAAGCTCGTCGCCGGACTTGGTGCTATCTTTGATCAAGATGTTGACTAGGGTATCGTACAGGCCAGCTTTGGTTCCGGAAGTACGTAGGATGTTCCGCAGCCCCAAGAGCGCTGGGGCCGAGTGCTGCCACAGGTCCTCTTGGATCCTCTTAGAAAACTCGAGCGCCGTTAAATCTGGGTCGACCTGCACACGGAAGGGAACGGTGTTGATGGTGGGACTGGCCATATCGAGAATTCCTGACACCGGTGCATCGCGACCAGACAAAGTTGCTCCGAAGATCACTTCGCTCTGCGAGGTGTGCAAGGAGAGAACGATCGCCCAGGCAGCGTAAACCAAAGAGCCAAGGGAAACTCTGTGCAATGCTGCAAAGGTTTGAAGGTCCTCTGAGACGTCCCCTTCCACCACCGTGTTCTTGGTGCTTTGATGACCTAACAACGAAGGCACAGCATGCTGCAACCTAGACTTCCAGAACTCCTCCATTTGCGCATGGTCTTGTTCTTGCATGTACTCTATAAATCTGGCAGGACTCGGGCGCTTTACCAGTGACCGGCTCTGGAGACCAGCCTCAAGATCCTCAATCAAATAGTTGTTGGACCAATAGTCAAAGAGAGCGTGGTGCATGCTAACGGCAAGAACGCCACCTCGAAGGGTTGCAAAATGCACAAAGTTTTCACCTAGCTGCATGGAATGTTTCTCAAGTGCCGAAAATTCCTCTGCAGTGACGTCCAGTTTTTCCCAAGATAATTCGGCTGCCTTCCGGATGATTTGTAAAAATGAAGTCTTGTTCTGCAGAAAGCTGGTACGAAGAACTGGATGTGTCTTGACCATTTTCTGAAGGGCGGCATGAATTTCCTCGGACGTACGACCAGCCATGCGGTAGTATCTCCGATAAACATACGTCGAGTTCCCAATTAGAGAATCCGCGAGAAATGCATCCTGAAGTGGCGTCGTTGGGAATGCATCTTCAAGATCCTGAAGTTTGAGTTTGATCTTCTCAGGTAGCAATGAGAATGCAACAACCTCGTTTGTATGTTCTTCATGTTTGCCATGCTTGGCTACTTCTCGTAATGGTAGGCGCAAGATGTCGGTGACGGCAATATCGAGTCCAGCTTCATGAGCTTGGGATGCAACTCTGATAGCGTCCAGTGAGGAGCCACCAAGTTCTTGGAAGAAGTCGGCGCTGGAGATTCTGTCAACTGGTAGGTTAAGGACTTGAGCCCAGATATTTCGCAGTTCACGCGCAACCGGAGAGAACATGTCTGCCCCGTCTCCGCCCCGCTTGGTCTTGGCCGAAAATTCTAGGAGATGGTCCTTGCCAAGACCTTCCACATATCTGGACAGGACGGGAACATCAACCTTTCCATTGATGTTCAACGGGAGCTCGGCCTCTGGAAGCCAGTAGGTGGGCATCATGTAGCTTGGAATATGGAGTTTCAACAGATCCCGGAGCTCGGAGCGGAGCTGTGACCACTCAGTATCTCCTTTTGGAACCACCACCGCGACGAGGACTTTTCGCCCGTCTATGTCAGCTGAGACCACACTTGAAGTGTAGACGTCTGGGTGTGTCTGGATCACAGAATTCGAGTCGCCAGGCTCGACACGCTGTCCATTGATCTTGACCTGAAAATCGATTCGGCCTAGCATTTCGATAGACCCGTCCTCGTGCGCAACAACCATATCGCCGGTTCTATACAGCCGACCCGGTCCGAAAGGATTAGTAATAAATGCTTCCGCAGTCTTCTCAGGTCGATTGATGTAATAAACTGCAAGTTGGTCACCACCCAAACAGAGCTCCCCTGGTACCAACAAAGGAGTCAGTTCTGTGCTACCCGGAACGAGCACGAAGGAGGTTGTCGTGTCGCTTGGGCGCCCAATGTTCTGAGGATTCTGTCCCAGGACCATCTCCCGGCGCCAGTTGACTTGAGTGTTCTCACTTAGTCCATATGCGTTGAGAAGCTCCAGGTGATCAACCCACATCGGAATCAGCGCCGGGTTGATCAGCTCGCCCGCCACTGTCATGCGGCGCAGGCATGGGACTGTACCGGGCTTGATTAAGAGGGCGGTCGAAGGCGTTACATCGATCACATTGATGCGCATTTGGTTTATGGTCTGACCAATGTGCAATGTCAAGTTGTCCTTACTTGCCAAACACAAACATCCTCCTTGCTTGAGTGTAGACCACACGGACCTCTGCGCGGCCGAGAATACCGGATTGTGGAAGAGAAGCTGTCGCAGGTGCGGAAGCATCGGAAAGGCGTCAAGTCCTGACGTGGCAGAAGAGTGCAGCTGGCAACTAAGTCAGTTCCGAGCGACTCTACAACCGTACATGAAACGACAACTCACATGAAGAACGCCTTTCGGCTTGCCAGTAGAGCCAGACGTGTATATCACATACACAGGGTCAGAAGGCTCACAGAAACGGGTCAAGTTGGTATCCTTTACACGACGGGAGCTCTCAAGAAGATCCTCGATGATGATCTCGTTCGGAAAACGACCGGCCACTGATCTGTCAACAATGACGAAGTCTGCATTAACATCACTTATGATGAACATGTTTCTATCCTGGGGGGTTTCTGGGTCTAGAGTCACATATGCTGCCCCCGTCTTGAGAATACTGACGAGAGCGACGATGAGATTGACGGACCTCTCGACACAGACAGGTACAAACGAGCCCCTAGCTGCCGGAAGCTGCCGCGCGACTCGGTTGGCCATGCGATTGAGTTCCACGTAAGAAATGGGTGCATCTCTTTCGAATTGCGCAGCTGGGACATTGGGAGTGAGCTCAACCTGCTTCTCGAAAATTTGGTGAACACTCCCTGGAGCAGGCTTTGTTTTCGGCATGCCCATCTTGTGAATCAACGCCTTCTCTCTCGAGGATATGATTGAGATCTCACTCAGCAGAGCGGTGGGATGTGCTAACATGTTGGCGATTGCGGTCATCAAATGATCCAAAATAATCTCCGCTTTTTCTTTCGGTATCCCTGTATCATGTCTTGCCGATATGGAAACAGTCTCCGCTGTGCGGATATATATTGTCACGGGAAAATGGTCACCGACGGGTTCGAGAGCCTCATCGAGCTCAGAAAAGATGATCCTGAAGTCGGAGCGTGCGGCAGGATATTCAGATGTGATACTATCGTATCCGATGTACGCATTCGAGGACGAGGAAATGTTCACCTGCTCTGTGTAACGAACGCCTTGTGCCACCGAAAGGCCGGGAGAGAGTTGGAGTTTCAGGGGGTATTGTTGATCTACACAGCCAACAACCGTGTCGTAACCATCCACAGTTGCATCCCTGCCCTCGACCACGAAGATCGCGGTATCGCTACTGGTTTGGCAGTGTCGGTTGAGTACAATGCCGAGAGCTGTGTATAACAACGACTCCTGAGAGACGTCGAGGTCACCACAGAATCGCTTCAATGCAACACTGCTGACTGCAGCTGATGTGATCAAGGGCGTGGTGGTCAATGATCCTTGGCGAGCTATGGGTATCGAATGGAGGACAAGAGCGGGTACGTCCTGAAGACTCTCAGACCAAAACTCTTTGGCTGCTTTGGTTTCACGTCGGTTCAAAGTAGCGGCATATTTCGGGTAGGCTAGGCGGCTGATAGGGATACCACCGGTCAGGATAGACACAAAGTCTTTCCACAGATATGTTAGGGAGGTTCGGTCAACGAGTGCGGCTTGTATGCGGAGAAAGACTGCCGTTGGGTCTTTGTACCAATCCACTACGAGCGAAGCCGGTTCGTGAGAGACAGGCGGTAGCTTTGCATCGTCTAAATGCCCCATTGTGATGGGCCGAGGGCTTTTCAAGATACGTTGTCTGAACATGACACCCCCTAGGACATCGACTTCTTTGACTATGATCGTCCGGACGACATGATTATGTCGAGCTAGTATGTGCCAGGCATGAGAAAGACGATCATAGTCTCTGACAAGATCGGAAGGCAGTTTCAGTGGGATTATAGCTGTCGAGAGGGCGAGATAGTTTCGCTCAAGAAAAGCTGTTTGGAATGGGATACAGTCCACATCAAGCTCAACATCTTGGTCTGCTTGAGCTAAGGGCTTATCGAGACTTTCCGTGAGCTCGGTAACGGAAATTTGTACCGGATCAACCGTTTTAGCTTTCAGACTTTCGAGCCCAATCGGGGATGGTCGGCCGTCCTGGTAGACAGGCGGCGGAGTAAGTGATAAAAACTCGATTTCAGCCATGGTTCATTAGAGGCGATGTTGAATCTCAGCGAGGAAACTAAGGTGGTGTGTCGAGGTTGGTTCAACACAATTTCCAAAGGTTTCAATGGCACAATAAGGGGTTTTTATGCAATATCCTAATTTCTCATCCATTGACTATAGCTCTGCTTTAAAGTAGCTGCATGAAAGCCCTCTTGCTCCTTTTCTGCCTCAACTCCCCCAAACAGGGTACTTATCGCCAAAGTGGCGAGATGAGGTGATCCAGACTTGATTTTCTTGCCGCGCTGAAAACTCATCTGATGAGACTAATACTGAGTTCGACCAGTCACGATATGCAGGGAGTCAGAAGGATTCTAATCGGGCTTCTACAGTATGTTCTAGTGAGATTTATCGGCAAAGGGGGCTGATGATTCAATCCATCGTCAGGCTAACCTCTGGCCTTTTGCACCCACCCAGACCAAGTCGAGATCCATGCAAACCAAAAGGTCCCTACGCCCCAAGACCAGCTCCAGAATTCACAACGTCAAACCGAGGTTTGAGGTCGTGACCGCACCCGGCTGCGTAGTAAGGTCTCGTAAGCTCTCCCCCGGAGAATGTCAGATGGAGACATGCATGCACGTATAATGCTGAAACGGAATGGAGTCTGGCGTGGGATTCCTCATTCTCAGTCCCTTACAAATCCCTTACGTGAACGATGTTCCTTGAGTATAGTGAGCCGTGTCGAATTCCTCGGACTTAAGATCATCCGGTTGTGGCGTTGTATATCTCGTCAGGATGCTTAATCCGGAAGTTTGGAGCATCGATTACCAATCTGGAAGTGTATATATCTGCCAGGCATACCATAAACATCAGGCTCCGCGCCGTATTAGTGTAGTAGTATGCGTACTCAATCTGGGAATTTCTGGCATAGATTACCAATCCACGGGTGCTCATATCTGACATGCATACCCTTTGAAATTGTTTTGCTCCCTTGCGATGGAAAACACTCCCGATTTGTACACGGGCTAGATGCTTTCTACTTCACCTATAGTACCCGCAAGTCGGTTCGACTGCCGGATTGGTATAGGAATAAGCATGCACATGCAGAGCTGACTGCTGCAGAAGCTTAGATTGCTCCTCGCTCCTGGGCGGCCGAAAAACGGCATCCTCCTCATATGGGAAATGCTTCTCACCGCCTGACAGCCCAGTGATGGCAAACGCATCTGGAGGGGAAATGGCGGAGTTGCCAAGCACGAAGCATACATGCATGCAGAGTCTCTCCATGAGAGTCTAGAATTAGCACGAGCCTATGTTCTAAGTATAAATGACCTCTCATCATTGGGTTTATACACAATATCTTACAAACTTCTCGATAGGATTCAATCTCAGCCACAACTCTACGCTTTGACTCGAGTCTCGCCCAATCATCTTATCGTCTCGTAAAATTTCCAGACCGACAAATTCATCCTTCAAGATGTTAGGCAGCGTTCTTCCATTCAACGAGGAGACGGCAGACCGCGTCAGCGAGTACTGCGAGAAGCGGTCAACCGTGATTCCCGATGTCCTTCAAAAGCATTGGGAGTACACTCGTACGCATTTTTCCGATGCTGACAAGATGTCTTCGCGCCTCCAAGGTGCATGGATGATCTTTACCGCCAAGGATCGCAAGCCTAAGCGGGGTACGTATATCTCCAACTTAGGCGAATTCATCCTCCTTTGCTCCGGTGTAACTCGAGCTTTTCGGCTATACCCAAGCCCGAAATTGATGGAAATCACTAACATGCACACAGTCCTAGAAATCGGTGCCTATAGCGGGTATAGCGCTCTCGCATGGTACGAGGGGACCAAAGATACCAAGGCTGAAATCGTCACCTTGGAGTTGAGCCCAAAGATGATCGCTGCTTCCCGCAAGACCTTCAAGGACTACGGCGTGGAAGATCGCGTCAAGCTGATTGAAGGCCCTGCGGATCAGACGTCAGTTGACCCGATTACCTCCCTCGTTGATGGCGTCTGATAGTTTGCTTGACTGACTCCTCCCTGTACAGCCTCAAAACTCTAAAGGGCGACTTCGATATCATCTTTGTCGACGCCAACAAGGACGGCTATGCCACGTACGTTCAGACCATTCTGGACCAGAAGCTGTTGTCTCAGAATGGCATAATCTTGTGCGATAATGGTAAGCTGCAGCACCACCCAACCTTCCCTCTTCATGTGCACCCCGCATTTTCCTGTCCCGTGTAACATTCCGGGTATGCTAACCACGTCTGAAAGTCTTTGCGCGAGGTCTCACAATCGGCGCTGATGCTGCACCGTGGCTCAACGACCACGTGCGGCCGTATTGGCTAGGCTGTGGCCAGGCATTGGACGAATTCAACACCCGTCTCGTCGAAGACCCCCGAGTGGACGTTTTGATCATGCCCGTTTTCGACGGTGTCACACAAATCAAATGGAGATCTGACGCGCAGATTTGAGGATGCATATCAGATCTCATGCTGACTGAGATATTGCTGCCATGCGTGTCATTGGGGCACTAGTACTAGTTTCTCAACGGGTTAACCCGCGCGTATGCACGCTGCAAGGTTCTGCTCTTGGTGCTTCCCACCTCAGGGTTCTTTCGGTCAGATTGTCCTTGAGGCGAGAAGTCCCTTAACGATCATACTCATAAGCTTTCATTTACCCCTATGGGGACAATGCATAAAGTTCTTACCTGCATGCTCAGCTTCCTACGTCTAGGTGTGCGCTCCTTAACTTGCGTAGTACCATCGCTCCATCGCGCCATACACCCTCAGCCGCACTTATTTGTCACCCCAGAAGAAAAGTTGGCAAGAATCGTCTTCGTGAGAAATATGCTGGACAAATTGAATGCCGTCTTACCTAAGACTCGGCGTTAAGCGGTCGTTATTATGTACACTTAGCTTATATGAGAACACTAGCTGCGCGTACAACCAGAATACCCGCGTGGAATACCATGCGCAACTCAATTGGTTCCCAATATGACAGGTACGAGCTTTGAATACATGGCGTGCACTCTAGTCCTAGATACGTCGTCCCCCTCGACACCAGTGCGATTGATTGCTCATGAAACACCCGGTCTCCGAACCGATTCAATTGGAAATGTTCACGTCAAATTCCTCGCTTCGCCGGTTAACCGGGTAGACCTGATGGTCCTCTCTGGCCAATACCCAGTCAAGCCTCACAACACGCACGACTCTTACCCCATCCCCGGTTTCGACGGCTGCGGTGTAGTGACAGAATCCACGTCTGCCACCATCTCCAAAGGTGACATCGTCATCCCCAGGAGCCTCGGCGCTGGCACATGGCGCAGTGATGCGGTCTTCCCCGAATCCTCACTGCTGAAACTACCCGCATCGACACCCGTGCTGGCCGGCGCTCTCCTCAGGTCCGGGGCTCTGGTAGCGTGGCTCCTGCTGGAGGAGATCAAGTCGCTCAGGAGCGGCGATACCATCATCATTTCCGCAGGAACAAGCAGTGTTGCATACTTCCTCGTGCAACTGGCGCGCCTGAAGGGCGTCGCCGTGATAGTGGTCATTCGGGACCGCGCACCTGAAGCTGCTGAGCTCGTAAAGACAACCCTGTCTCATCTCGGGGCCGCTTCCGTGCTGACAGAATCGGAGCTGGCAGACGGCACCGTTTTGCTTCCCAGCAGGCCCGTATTGGCGTTGGATTGTGTGTATGGTCATGTAGGACAGCTTCTAGCAGATACTCTAGCCCCCCAAGGGACTTTTGCACTAGTAGGCTTGCTATCAGGACCAGGATCTAGCATCAGCGTTAGCACAGGGCATCTTTTTGCCAGACAGCTATCCTTCGTCCCTTTCCGCGGGTCCGAGATCTTGAAGAAGATGGGGGAGACGAAATCGGAGGAGTTAATTTGTCATGTCGCCGGACTTTTCGGCAAGGGGGACCTGAAGATTCCTGAATTGACATTGGTATCGTGGCAAGAGGCAAATCCACACGTTCTCAATGAGCGGTTACAGCAGGCGCTTGAAAATAGTAAAGAGGGAGAAATCGGTACAAAGAAGACGGTATGGATATTCTCCTGAACCCGGGTACCCTATGGTACTTGAAAACGACGGTGAAGCTCCCCGCAACACATATTTAAAAGTGGCAGCCTCTCGGGTTGTTGTTCTCGGCTATTCTTATTTGGTTCAAAGCAATTTATAATAGCCACGGTAGAGATTCACTATGACTTGTTCAATGCTCTGAATTTATGTGGACATACTTAAAAGTAGGCACCGAGCTGTGACGCCTCCGACACAAATTTTCGGTACTTCAGTTTGCCGCAGCTTTACTTATGATTAACCGTCATTGTGAGAAGAAAATGCAAATTCCAGTATCAAATGGTGGAGGAATTCTTGCCCGGAAGGCAATTTGATGGTACGAACATTAGTACTAAGATCAATTCGTATGTGGTCTTTTCACACATGAGAACAGGTTGAAACATTACTAACACTAAGATGTCACATAGATTTCAGAAACATCGAAAAGTTTGGGTTTCATAACTAGCAAGAAAAATTGTCTATTATCCATGAGCTTGCCTCCGCATAACCAAGAACGCCGCTAGAAATGCGGAAACGAACCACTATGCAACAAAACGCCGGTTGAATGAGTATACTAAAATCATCGTACACAGTCCGACACCATATTTTACTTTTGAGTTGCATCCGTTGATTTGGGTGCTGGCACGCGGCGAACACCAAATTTTAGCCTGCCATTGCGACGGCGTCACCAAACATCTTGCGCTTCTATAATACTGCGTTAGTCTCGGCGCTATCTGTGTTTAAAAGAACCACTTACTGTGAACAACATTGAGGCGACGAGACAAAAGGCTCCGGCCACGTAGGTCAGTATAAAGACATCGCCCATTGCTTGTACAATGACATCAATGACCTGCTGGCGAACTTCGGGTGTCAAGCCCCGCAAAGCCGCGCTACTCGTACCTGTGATGACCAGTTGCAGGTTGTCGCGGGAGATGTCGGGCAGAAGAACAGACAGGTTGTCAAGGGACTCGTTGATAAACACGGCGCCTCCAATCGACAGACCCAGACCAATACCACCGAGTTGCGCTGACATGACATCAGCTTTGGTTCATGGTATATCACAACAAGCAGAGATCACTCACCAATCATCATGAAACTGATTCCATATGACATGTCTGACGCTGGGACCATGCCCTGGATCACGGCATATCCAGCTTGGATGAAGCACCCTGTACCAATACCAATAAGAACCTCAAAACCGTAGATCTGACCGGTGGGAGTGTCGGAAGTGACGCGGGCTAGTAGACATGTCAATGTGAGCCAATCGGCCGAAAAGAAAGGGTGGGCCTATACGTACATAGCAGAACACCACCGATCAGCGTGAGAACACTGCCAAAAATATACCAAGGCTGGAAATAACTGAATCGCCCCACTTTCGTAGCAGGAATGTTAGCATCTCCACCATCTCTCGGTACTAAGAGAAAGTTTGCCTACTCAAGTGACCATTTGCAAGGATGGCTGCGCTCAGGACAAAGATGAGCGGAAGAAGTCGGACAGCGGCCTCGATGGCACTGTCTCCTCGGGTGAACTGGAAGTATAAAGGAATGTAGTAGATGGGGATGAACCCAGCAGTGTTAACCGCGGCAGCCGTCATGAACAAGAGCAGCGCGTTCCAGTTTCGCATGAAATGAACGGGCCACATGCGATTTGCAGTACTCGTGAAGATGGTGAAAGTTTGCTGCAGCGCGAAGAGGACGAAAAGTACTCCGGAAACGACGAACAGGGCGATGGTCGTGCCGCTGTTCCATGCGTACAAGCTACCACCAAACTGTATCGCCATGATAACGGTGATGATGGCGGCTATTACCAGAACAGCCCCGACAAAATCGAATTCGCGGATGAGTTTGAGTGGCTTCTCACCCGGCCGAGGCTTCCAGGAAGGAATTACGAAGAGATAAACAGGCGCGAAGAGTCCTGCGATGCAAAGATTGATATAGAAGGCCCATCTCCATGTTGCGGAAGACTCTGTAAACGCGCCACCGACCACAGGACCAAGGATGATACCAATTCCCCACACCAATCCGCTAAGAACTGTCAGCTCGAGCTCATACCGATCATAGCCCATGAAACGTACACGAAGCTCAGATATCCTGGCCTTTCCCGGTCAGATGTCAGCACCGACAGAAGCGTCATGACACCAAGATACATGCCATTGCCGCCCAAACCTGCAAGCACACGACCGACGATGAAGGCGTCGATGGAGGGTGCTGCACCGCACAGAGCGGACCCAGCGTTGAATATCACCAAGGAGATGATGTAGAGCCATTTCGCGTCGAACAGACTGTAGAGCTTGCCGAATGGAAGTACCACAGCGGTACCGCCTACCAGAAAACTTTCGATGCTGGGTCAGCCAGAAAACCATCATGCAGAGGACCAGCCGACTGTACTTACCCTACGGCGAGCCAAGGAAGTTTAACGACATCACCAAACTGGTTTGCTGCAGCCTGAGATAGCCATGAGACCATGTTATACAATCGGTTTGGCATTGGGTTGTACTGACCGGTGTGATATCCGCAACGACGGTGTTGTCCATGGCGTACAGAAAAATACTGGACAGGATCGAGATGACAACAAGCGCCCACTATGAATATCATCAGCGGTCATTGAAATTTTGTATATGCTGCTTCGCCGACTTACGAGAATGCCATGAACCTTTCTCGGGGAGGGATTAGCCTCCGCCTCCTGGGTCGTGTCGCTTCCCGGATGCGGTTCCAGTCCATCTCGAACCGCCTCCACGTCTGTGAGTTTCTCAGAGGTTCTTTCCGACATGGCGAATATTCGTTGCAGAGAGTGACAGCGTGGACGATGGAAAGACAGTGGACGCCGTGGGACGCAACTATGGTGCAGAACAGAAGTAGTGGAAGTCTTCTTCGAGTTTGAAGATATTGTTGATCCCTGAAAAGGCTCAATCGCAAACTGAAACCTGAAGTTTGCAGTCGAGAGGTTTTAGTCTTGCGAACTGAAAGCGTGGGGTGATAAACAAAATGTTTGGCATGCAGGTGCGGCTACAATATTGGCCTAAAGGGTGCAAGCATGTGGTGGAGCCGACGGAAAAGGTGATTAAAAATAAGCCCCCAAAACGGCAAGCAGCTGCAATCTGGGGCCAGGAGCTCCCCTTCGAAACTTACAAATCAAGGCCGCCAGCATTGATAATTTAAACCATGCAGCATAAGCTTCAACGATAATCTACTTTGGTGACTTCTGGAACACTCATGTGCATTGTGAACACCAGAATCTCAATTACCAGTGACTACAGCCTTGAGATGATCTTCTAAGCCGGGGATTTCACCATCAAGGTCGATGCGCAATCCTTTTGTGATACGAGCAATAAGAACATAAACTCCCAGAACGATGTAGACCTCCACCAACTCCTCGACACTTAACAGCTCCCTGGCTTGGTTGACCGTGCGCTCCTCATTGTTGTAGGTGGCCAGCTGCTCGTCGACAAGGTTCAATATGGCCTTTTGGCGGTCGGAGAAAGATCTTTCTGCCATGACAGCCTCGGGGCCCGCCTTCACAGTGCCTTTCAAGGCTTCGAGCACCGCCTCCGGCATGCCATTGATACGTGCGACTGGCGCGTTGACATCCCACTCGTACTCAGCGTCTAGCACCGCAGAGATGCGTAGCACGACTAGCTGCCAGTCTAGAAGTGGCAAGATGCGTCGTTTGCCATCGAAGAACGAGGCATACACACTCATCAGGCGAGGGAAGGCGCCATGGGAGTGTCCGAGTAGGTGGAATATGTTGCGACGGTAAGGCAAATGAGTTATCGCCGCTGCGACCTCGGGAGGTGCATCCTCGA
The DNA here is from genome assembly GCF_020726525.1 of Truncatella angustata. Lineage (NCBI taxonomy): Eukaryota > Fungi > Ascomycota > Sordariomycetes > Amphisphaeriales > Sporocadaceae > Truncatella > Truncatella angustata. The sequence continues at coordinate 7,250,980 of NW_025763382.1, read as the reverse complement.
GCTCAATGTAAGGCACCAAACAGTTCTGTGTTTTGCTCATCGTGTTCAAATGTTTATGGAGGGTGATACAAGAAGGCTCGTGAGATGAAGGTGGGCAGGATCCAGGGCATTTCAAAGGCATCTCTTCCATGTCTTTTTGTACGTAAACCAGAAATTGCTTCCCACGCGATCCTGTGGATCTCATCGCACCTCAGTCAACCGGAGTGCTACTAATTCAGGCACGCATGGTTTTTTTAGCTCCTGAGAGCAAGGCCATGAATCCGTTCGAGGCATTGTAAAATTGTATTAGACTAGAACTAAACCGAGGCCTTATCTTCTGCACGAAATTCCCACACATCGTTAATCGCGTGCGCGTCTGCAATGCCTCATCTCTCACCCTCTGACTGAAACGGTGGGGCCCGAATCTTACATAGCTCGCATCTTGACCACTTGGCTTGAATTGCGAGCAGGTCAGAATGCGGTTTCTGGGCTGCGGGCTTAGACTCTTCCTTGCACCTTATTCAAGAAGCTTATGTTAAGTCTGCGTGTTGGTAAGCAGATTTCCTAATCGAGGTATCTGACCATTACCGCAAACGGTAATTCCTCATTCGGCAAAGAGCCCATAAAAAATAAAAAAAGCAATTTGGGCGGGGAGGGGGGGGGGGGGGGTATTTTTAGTGTAGTCTTTTCCCCGGATCAGAGTACGCTAACAGATAGTTCGGAAAGCTTGGCTTAGACTAAGCTTAAGGTACGTGCCCACTTGTTGATTACCTGATTACATACCCTGTCAATCTTACCAAAGACACTTGTTGCCCCATCATCCCAAAATTTCCCACCTAGTCTAGGTCCAAAAGTGCCGACGGCACGGCTCGGTCATCAAGGTCTACAAAGACTAGACTCATTGTCGATTGAAAATGAGCCTATCCGTTTTCAGGCAAGAAACCGTGGGAGGCGCTAACTGCATTTTCTCACGTGCATTATCAGTGGCATGTCTCGATACAATTCACGTTGGTGCCACGCGGAAACCTATCCCAACTCTTGCCAAGAACGAGAAACGGACCGGTCGTGTGCACAACCCAACAAGACACACCCGATGACTGCAACGGGTAACCAATCTCGTGGGACGGGGATGGGCTACACAAGCTTGATGCGCACGGAAAGTATGGCAGATAGAGCAGCATCCTATAACATGCTTATCAAACGAGGAGCAACCTTGATGACTGAATATATCACATACACATGCGCGCGCCCTCGAAGTGATATTCGTAGAACTACTCGCCGGCCCAGAACCATTTTTCGGTGACACAAGTAGATTGCACTCGTCGAACTGTCATAAGACACGGTATCATGGCCAACACCACCACCACCACCTTGAGCTCCAGCATTCTGCAGGAGAGTTGGCAATGGGTCAAGTTCAACCCTTGGCTCGCGATCATCGCCGTGACTATCACGAATCTTGTCCTCACGAGATATCGCTCAGGACTTCGCCGAATACCGGGGCCTTTCACGGCTAGCTTCTCCAATTTCTGGAAGTTGCGGGCAGTATGGAACGCGAACATGCACAGGGAGAACGTGCGAGTGCACGAGGACTATGGACCCATCGTCAGAATCGGACCCAACCACGTCTCGGTGTCCGACCCTGAAAGCGTGAGGGCCATCTACGGGGTGCAGAATGTTTTCCCCAAGGTACGCTGGCGCACGCGGTCTGGCCGTGCCATGTCCTGGGTGCTGACAGATTGCAGTCGGCGTTCTATCCCCTAGCCGAGGCTATCTATCGCGGCAAGTTCCTTCCCACGCTCTTCACGACGGAGAGCAATCAATATCACATAAAGCTTAAGAGAGGGGCCATGAAGGCCTTCTCGATGGATGTCGTTGTGGGCCTCGAACAGTATGCAGACAAGTGCATTGGCCTGCTCCTGGAACGACTGCGCCAAGTCACAGATGACGGCCGGAAGCCGATCAACCCGGTCGACTGGATGCAGTACTTTGCCTTCGACGTCCTTGGCGAGATCAACTTTTCTAAGGACTTGGGATTCATGGAGCAAGGAACTGACGTGGACAATATCATCGGTGCCATCGGTGGCATTTTGGGATACGTGTCTCTGGTAAGCTGGCTATATTATTCTGCCCGTTACGCCGTTGACGATACCTACTAGATCGGACAAGTCCCGCTCGTCCACAAATTCCTCCTCGGAAACCCTCTGCTCCCCAAGCTTCTGCCGTCCATCGAAAAGACAAATCAAGTATTGCAGTTTTCTGTCAAGCAAGTTGAAGATCGCATCCGGAACCCCATCCCGCGGAAGGATATCCTGAGCACCCTTTTGGCAACACACCAACAAGATCCACAGAGCCTCTCTCTCGACGAGATTGTCGCCATCACCACCACAAATGTGTACGTTGACACCTTGTTCGCTCCCACGGGAGCGCCGCGGGAACAAACAAGATTGATTGTGCTAATCGACGCTATGCAGCATCGCCGGTTCTGATACCACAGCTGCTTCGCTTGCATCTGTTCTATATCATTTAAGCAAGTACCCGGCAGCACGCAGCAGATTAGAGCAAGAGATCGACGACGCTGTGCGGGGAGGCCAGGCCTCCAATCCCATTTCATATGCTGAAGCAGTGAAACTCCCATATCTGTAGGTCAATAATTCCTATGTTTTTCTTTCCAATTTTTCCTTTTTTCCTTTTTCAGGTTATCGTCTATGAACCTTTTCCAAATCATTTTCGTCATTCCTGGTCCTCCGTATTTGGCGAGCCGGTGAAATTGGCTAACAAGGTTGATGAGATCGGCTGTGATCAACGAGGCTATGCGTATCCACCCTGCTACTGGTTTCATCCTTGAGCGACGCGTCCCCGAGAACGGTATTACACTTCATGGTGTATACCTGCCCGAGAACACAATAGTTGGTGTAAACGCGTGGGCTTTGCACTACAATAAAGACGTGTTTGGCCATGACGTACATGCATTCCGCCCTGAGCGCTGGATCGAGGGGGACGAAGAGGCCATCAAAGAAATGAAGAGAAATATGTTTGCGGTAAGCACCGTCCCGTGTTGAAGCACGCTCATAAAAGATCCGCGTGCTGACATCAAATGTCACCCAATACAGTTCGGAGCCGGACCACGCAGTTGCATTGGCAAGAACATTTCCATTCTCGAGATGTGGAAAGTGGTTTTTGAGCTCTATCGGACTTTTGACATTGCCCTAGCCAAAGACAAAGAATGGACCGTCAGCGGGCGATGGTTCACGACCCCAAGTGGCATCGAGGTGACAATGAAGCCCAAGAGCCGGAAGCCGGGCGATGCGTTGACAGCCTAGGACAGGGCGCATCGAGAGTATTCATGAGGGACACTATCGTCGTCGTATCTCCGTGCTGGCCACATTGTAGTGGGTCGCCAAAGTAGAATGGTGGACCGCCCTGAAAGGGTCTTGTAGCTCCGGCTTGACAAGAGAAGGATGTTGAAGTATCGAGGGGCTTCCAAGTGTTTTTGTGCAGAGGTGGTTGTTGGCGCCTTGTACACAGCGGTCAGGTCTCGCCGCCACCATATATAGGTAGCCGTAGGAGGCGAAGGCACCACCAGAAAGCAAGTACCCTCACGAAACAGACAACATTTGCGCCGTGCGACGCAACTCTTCACTGATGTTACCTGCCGCCCTCCCCAATCTCTGCTTCAGAAAGTCAACCCTAGATTGACGAGCCTGGCTGCCCGCTGCAGAGGCGGAATTCCTCACGCGGGCAAGCAGACTCTGAAAGCTGCCCATCTGTAGTTTTAACAGTGCGCCAACCATGTGTAATTGTTCTTCGTTGGAGAATGAGTCCTGGAAATGGGGCGAGAAGAGCGCAGGGTTGCATGATGCTCTCGTGGCCATTTCCCCCGTTGTGCTGCAGAACAGCTGGCCTGAAATGGATTCCCCGGCCTCGGAAGAGCTATTTGTTCCCGAGAAGGAGCCGGGACTATCATCGTTTGTGAGGCGCTGGTTCATCCTCTTGATTCTCTTATGGATACACTCAAACATCTCGGTAAGACGATCACAGATTATAACAAGAAAGGTATAGATGGCGGGGACATCGTCGCAAGCGAGACACGCGAAGGGCTTGTCGCATTGTGCAACCAGGCCTTTTTGGAGCTGCAGCACCTGATCCAGAGACAAGGTGGTGATGCGGTAGTGATCATCGTCGAGCTGCTGTACAATCTGGATTAAACTCTGCAAACACGAGCACTTGGAGACATGCATCTGCTCCATGGTGTTATCTAGTCCAGAGGGCGGCTCCTCGCCGCCTCGCTGTTCGAGAGCCCAATCCAGAGCCGTCGAGGGTTGTGCACGTGTGGTGGCGGCCGACGCGAGTGCATCGTGGCTTTTGTGCAGGTCCAACGGAGGCATGGTTGCGAGATCAGTAGCAAATATGTTCTGAGTCGTGGCCATGGCGGTCATGGTCCCGTTGGCAAGGTATTGCGGGCCATATTGAGCAAAATCGGAATGGTCCCGAGCATAGTCGGCAGTGTCTTGAGGCATCTCTGTAGCATCTGGCATGTCCTCGACTTCCGGGTCTGGCGCTGCTGTCTACCTGTAAGGGTGCGTTCGATACCTAAAAACCCCTGCGTGCGATGTGAGACTTACCATGGTGGGGGTTATTATCCACGAGGCCGTCCGGGCCGTGAGCGAGACGATTCGTCCGTTCAGCTCTTGACGATGCCGAAGACACGGAGCCGGGCGTGCCACGGCTCGTGGGCGACTGTAAGTCGTTGCTTGGGGGGTCGGACGAGCGTTCGCTTGAGCGTCGAACGGGGAAAATGCAGGCCTGTGACCTGGATACACACCTGTCACAGTCGTGCAGGCGTCCGGTGCAGCGCAGCTAGAGTTCGACTTGTCAGTTAGGAGCTCCCCCGTCGCCCCGTGGCTCCCTCCGCCGGCTGTATAGCGTAGAACAGGGCGGGTTTTGATCTGCGTACCTTCTTGGACTGGCATGCCAAACAAGGCGGCCTGAATGTGGGACGGACGCGACGTGAACTGCCTCTGTCGCCGCCAGGTCCTGCGTTCCTCGACGCGACCTGCTCCATGCCCTGCTGGGGCTTCTCCTTGCCGGCGTTCTTGAAGGTGATGAACATGGTGAGTAAGTCGACGAATGGATACCTGTTGAGACTAGCAGCATGTCATGGCATAGCATAGCATGGCATCAGCCCAAACCCGGGACGTTGGTGACTGCAATCAATCGATCTTATCCGGCGGCATGCCCGTCCACTTGCGACAAAGTCCACTTGCGACAAGCGGGGATCGAGATGTTTCCAGGCGCAGGGATGATGGGGGAGCGTCTGCGGCCGCCTGCATTTTACCATGGGAGGGCCCGGGGCCGAGGGTCTACTAACCTAAGGTTAATTAACTAACCTAACCAGTGGCCCCAGCACTGTTGCAACCAGCGGCAGCACTGTAACTCGACTTAGTCATAGGTTTAGTCTAAGCCTAGGTCATGCAAGGTCAAGGTCGGTCTAGACTGCCCTTAGGCATTAACCCGTAGGCAGTGGGCGTTGGCCACAGCGTACTGAGGCACTAAGGTTACTGTAAGGCAAGGCACTTTTCGCGTGCCAAATTGGCGGTGGGGCTTGCGTCCGCACCCATCCACCATCCCGCCATCTCAACAACAGCTGAGATGTCGAAATGCACCCGTGTTTATTTGTATTGGAGGGGAGCGTTCTACGCTCCTCCGATCAGCGTCTGTCCGTTCGCAAAGGCCGACCACATAAGCCGCATCAGACCTGCTTGTCCGAGTATTGTTTTCTTTCGTCTCCTCTTCTTGTCTTTCCCCTTCCCCTTCCCCTTCGGCGCTGCTTCTCAGGCCGGGCAGAGCTACAGTTGGGAGATCTTGTGTTGCATCACAGGGCGACGTTTTCCAGCCGGCGCACCCCAGACCCATTTTGCTGCGCACCATCTCCATCTGACAGATAGCCCCACCGGACCGAAGGATCACTGGCCCGCATATGTAGATCGTGCTTGATTTTACGGGGTCTATTGAAAACGATGCGCCAGCGCGGTTAACCATCCCGGTGATGCCAAGCGAACGATCGAGACCCTGCATGCGTGTCTGTCCATGACCACCTTTTCGCAGCGGTGGAGACATGACCAGTCAGAGCCTCATCAGCATCTGACTGCAGGTGAACTTGCAGAAGCCCATCTTCTCTTGATTAGCTAGGCAACGCAGCATCCCTGTCGCCTCTGTCCGTCGTCTCTAGCCGTTGGATAGTCGCGGTTTTGGGGTGACACACAAAACAATTTGCTAACCGTGGAATGCTACAAGGAGCCGTAACAAAGTCCTATCACAGCGTCTTCAAACTATATCAGACAATGAAATCACGCTTACGTCATTTTCCTGCCAGCGAAACACAGTCAGCTTTCGAAGTTACCCCTTTTCTCGGCAGGGCCTAGCCGAGAAATGTTCAAGAATCCCATGCCTAGATATTTTGGTACAAAAGGATAATGATCCTTTCGCCCCAGTCAGCTTGATGCATAATCAAGTTCAGGTGTTTGTGCTTTGGACTGTTCACTAACCATGATTGGCAACTTCGCATTGCCAGAACCGGCAAAATGAGCTGCATGACCCCCGTGTAAGCCACGTGAGAGATTCTCCTGGCGCTATAAGCAAGTCGTCCAGAAGTGGTATTAGTAAATTATTATGACAGGTTAGCAGCGTGGCGCCATCCACAACAAAATCAACGCCATGGCTGGAATTCATCCTTCTTTGTATTCTGCCTGGAACCCATTTCGGCGTGCCAGAGCACGCTGACCGGTGTCTGGCCCGACATGATAATGTTGGATCGTAAAGCTCAGAACTCGGGCTCGATCAAAGCCACCACTGAATCCTCATAGAGCCCTCATGGCAGGATCCTAGTGTTTCTCGCCTCGGTCAAGACCAACCAACGCTTAGCCAGTACGGGCTTCTGGGCCATACTTTCGCGAACCAAGTCCGGATATCCCAACATCAGTCCCTGTCGCTCGGATAGGATCCACAGACACGTGTTTAAGATTACATGCAAGACCTTAGCTATGCACAACTGGAGAGCCCGTAGTCTTGGCATTGCTATCAAGCTTTGTAGATCATGGATGTTGTGCATATGATCATACTCGTATTACTAGACTAGTTCCTAGTGTCAAACTTGCACTGAAATATCCCATGTAGATTGCTTCCGCTGAGGAGTGTGGTTGGCAGTCAAACTGAAGCATTACTTTAGATCAACGGTACGGAGTGCATGATACCTCGTTATTAATAAAACTTATTAAGCTTCGCTCAGCCCTGTCCATAGCTGAGAGGTTTTCTGTTCGTGGCTGTAGGTCACCTGTAATGCCCAGCCCACAGAAGCCTAGGAACCACGTGGCGGATGAGGCAGTGGTGGCTTGGGGGTAAGCGAAGCATACTCAATGGCTCTATAATGGCCGCTAGAGCTTTTCACAGGGAGCAAAAATAGCTTGTAGTTAGTAGAAAGCAGGAACATGGGTTCTCTCCACCGCAACTGTCATATCATAGGTCACCAGACCGTTGGGTCGGACCCGATGGGCTGGGTCATGACTCTCAGCCCCTGAAGATGGCTCTCAAACTTGATGTCTGTGATTACTAGATGGACCAGGCAGACTTCGCCCTGGATCTGCTGATTCTTAATTCCTAGCCAGGTTTACACACACTATCATGAAGCTAAACACCACGAAGGAAGCGCCCCAACTCGTTCCGCTGCCTATCTGATATAATTTTCACGCACCAGCTGAGGATCTAGCAAAGCCACCGGACAGGCCATGTGAGATACCGAAAAGAAATACGCAATCCTCCATCCAGGCATTGAATCCTAGGACGGGGCACCATGAAATTTGATTTTCAGCGAGATGATGGCTATGGAGGACTCAGCTTGTGCCGCACTGCACCGTGGAAGGGGGGAAAACACGATCGTGGGATTAAGGAGTTTCATGTATATAAACGAAGCGACTCGACTCTCTCGAGATGGAGTTCCTTTGCACGTCAGTAGTCAGCAGTGGGTGTGTAAAACATTTACTACGCAGCTTTGAAACATATCTACGTCATCTACATCTCTCTCTCAACTCTGGTCGAATTCTTTGGTTCGCCTGAAGACCATTGTACGCGATGAAGCTGTCACTCAGTCTCCTTACTATAGCCTCGGCGGTTACTTCAACCCCCGTAGGCCGCAACCTCCAAGCCCAGAAGCTTTTGGGATCTTCCTTTGGCGTACCAGGCAACAATCGTACCTTTGATTACATTGTGGTAGGAGGAGGAATTGGAGGTCTCACAATAGCTACCAGGCTAGTGGAGCAGAAAGCAGGCAGCGTTGCTGTGATTGAAGCAGGAACCTTCTACGAGATAACCAACGGGAACCTAAGCCAACTCCCCTCTAATGATTACCTCTTCACAGGCAAAGACAAATCCGACTGGCAACCGGATATCGACTGGGGTTACATATCAGAACCTCAAAAGGTATGTCATACTTTTCAGTTAAGAGTATACAAGGAGAGGCTAAATGATGATCAACATAGGGCGCGAACAATGCCTCAATGCATTATGCACGTGGCAAAACACTAGGTGGCAGTTCTGCCAGACACTACATGGCCTACCAGCGCCCGACCAAAGGTGCACTGAAGATGTGGGCGGACGCAGTCGGCGACCAAAGCTACACCTTCGACAGGTTCCTGACCTATTACGAGAAGAGTGTCAAGTTCACCGGTCCCAGGTCTGATTTGCGGTCGTCCAATTCAACCCCTTCATACAACAAAAATTCCGTCAAGGCGAAAGACGCCGAAACAACAGCAGTGTCCCTCACCTTCCCCAATTATGTTCACGCGTTCACTACATGGGCTGTTGAGGGGTTGAAGGCAATTGGACTAAAGACAGTCCCGGGTTTCCTTGATGGGTCTTTGCTCGGGCAGTCATACGTCATGACCACTATCCAGCCCAACGGCGTCCGTGAGTCCGCCGAGACGGCCTTCCTCCAACCTGCTCTGGCATATCCCGATTACACTGTCTATCATCTGGCTATGGCAAAGAAGATCCTTTTCGACAACAAGAAGCGTGCAACTGGTGTCGTGGTGGACAACTCTGGTCTCGAATATACCCTCTCCGCAAGAAAAGAGGTCATCGTCTCCGGCGGTTTCATCGGATCGCCCCAACTACTTCAAGTATCCGGTGTCGGACCCGCTCAACTGCTGTCCCAAAACGGGATTCCGGTTGTTGCTGATCGGCCAGGTGTCGGCCAGAACATGGAGGACCACATTATCTTCGCCGTCACGTATCAAGTCAATGCCCCCACAGTATCATCTCTCCAAGATCCAGCGTTTGCCGCCAAACAGGCAGCCTCATTCAACGATAAGGGTGCCGGCATGTACTCCAACCCGATCACTGAGGTGCTGGGGTGGGAGAAGGTACCCCAGCCTCTACGATCTGCCATGTCCAATGGCAGCCAGAGCGCTCTAAACAAGTATCCTGCCGACTGGCCAGAGATCGAATACATCACTTCTGCAGCGTATGTCGGGACCCAAGAGAACACTAAGTCTTCGGGGGCGCCGTTCGATGGCAAGAACTATGCTTCGTTGGCTGTCGTTCTCAATACTCCCAGGTCGCGCGGATCGGTCAATATCAAATCCGCGAACTCGTATGACCACCCTGCTGTCAACCCTAACTTCCTCCTGGATCAGACCGACGTGGAGGTGGCTTTGGCGGGCTTCAAGCGCGCTCGACAGTTCTGGGAGTCCAAGGCCATGTCCAAGTTCAAGATCGGAAGCGAGGTCTACCCGGGAAACACGGTACAGACAGACGACGACATACGAGCCATTATTCGCAAGAGCTACAACACAATCTTCCACGGCGCGGTCACCTGCAGGATGGGCAAGCCCAACGACAACATGGCCGTTGTTGATAGTCAAGCCAAGGTTATTGGCGTGCAGGGACTCCGAGTTGTAGATGCGTCTGCATTCCCATTTCTACCACCAGGACATCCTCAGGCCACAATTTGTAAGTCCACGCTGCTCATGTCGTCCCGGTGACTGATGCTAACAACCACAGATGCTCTGGCCGAGAAGATCGCATGTAATATTTCCGGCAAATGCTCCGGCTACTAACCTGGACCGACTATGCATGTAGCACCTCTGTTCTTTATTGTATAAAGTAGATTCCTTCTCAGGGTTTTTCGTTTTGTTGCTGGGTTAGCACTATGTAATAGGCTTAAGTGTATCTATTACTCGTTCTCACTACTGTCTTGGTGTTTAAATTAGATAGAGCGCGTTGCATGCCAAATTCAATTAGAAGTCTTTTCATTTTTTGTGCTTACATGTTTCCGTGTCTTTGCAATGGGAAGTAGAATCATTAGCGACGCCTGCTCACAGTTGAGATCGTGGATAGAGCTTGCTTCCATATTCTATTTCCGTCTCAAGTAATCAGAGACGAACTTGCTCTTGATGATTCACACAAGGCGTCCACTAAAACTTGCACGTGCTGTTGTGATTGATGTATGAGAAACATTGCACAGGATGTTGTGAAAAATGTTGAATGCTCAGTGGAATTTTCCCGGAAGCCCGGTGGGGCAGCCGCTGAATTTGGAACGATTCAGGCGCTGTGTGCCTCAGATATAGCGCCATTGGAGTACAGTTGTTATACATGACGCGCTGCGTTCTACGAAAAAGGAACGGCTTCGATCAACGCTTCTGTTTTGCAGTCTACAAAATGACCAAAATAGATTGCTGATTAAGTTTGAAAGATCAACTTCTCACTACTTTGATGGCATTGGTCTTTTATTTCACGGGTTCAAGCACCCTGCCAATCAGACAGTCTACCACAGCAGTCATTATAGTGCTACCGCATGCGAACTTGAGATATCGATCGGTGAAAGAGACGCCATGCATCCGAATTCTTCATCCTGCAGCTATGCTACGGGTGACGGCTTTCAGGGATTGACCAACTTGAAGTCTTTCATCGTAACACAGGTATAATCTTTCTTTCCCAAAGGCACACCCATGCTTCTAAACTTGGCATATAGCGTACTCAAATGGAAGTAGGAAACTGGCACGGTATACTTCTGCACCAGATCTCTGGCAGAAGTGCGCAGCTCCTCTCCAAAAAACTCAACTGTCACCTCCTCATCTTCCTTTCCGTCCACTTCTTCCCTTTTCACGTCCTTCAAATATCGTTGCGTCTCCTCGTTCAACTCGTATAGTTCTGCAAGCGTTTGGCTCCCAGGTGTGATTGCCGGTATCGCCTTGCCGCTCAATTTCTGGATCGTGATTCGAGAGAGGACGAGAGGGATGAGGACTTGCAATCTGAGATCAAGCATGTTCGGGTAAATACGCTCAGCGAGGAATTGAGCTTCGGAGATCTCGTGTTCCTCAGCCCAGGCCACGCTCTTGTCCAGAACATGCCTTTGAGTTTCGATGATCTCGGACAGCACAGAAATGCTAATGCCGTAAAGAGAAGTCATTGTATAAGCGCTACTCAAGATGAAGTGATTGTATTTGGATGATCTGCCACAGTTGTTGATGTGAAAGTAACGAGTGACGGAACCAGCATTGCAGCAAATGTTTCGTGAGGAAAGGCGGGCATTTATCTCCAAACACTCTCACCTCTTCATCATAAAATCAACAGTCGACTTGGCCTCGTACACGTACATATAATTAATCGACGAAGTATGGATGAATTAGATAACCACTTAGTGGAATGAGAGCCCCTTCAAGGGGATGCGCCAATGCGACGGCTCGGGCGTGATCTGCAGCATCAGCAATCTACAGGACTACCTCCAAGTAAGGTGCCCTTCAAGATACGCGACACGCGCAAACGCGCCGTCGGATTGATGGCTTGGTGTTTCATTCTGCAGGATCTAGCCCCAGGCTTATTGTTCCGTCTTGTCGGGATGATATGCATGCTCAGTATGGCCACGCTCAATGGGTGATCTAGGATTACATGCTTACTGCACAAAAGCGGACATTGGCATGATTATGAATTAATAAGCACCGCCTCGTTGATTGATAAGCGGTGTTCATACGGAGTATACCTAGTGTAATGCATTCGTTGTATCCCCCAGGATGATGCATGTCAGATCTTTCTTTATTGTGGTCCCACGGATTACATATTTCCCCAAATTGAGGAGAACCAAATGACAAGGGCGAGACCACCTGTGATCTAACTGTATACTTCAGCCGTGCCACAAGCCGCAGCCCCCCCCCAATGTACTACGTAGAGAACCACGCTAGCCTAAAGCAGATTGAAGTTCGCATCTACTATGTTACCAGATTCGTCATACAATGAAAGTCAGTGCCCCTACACGTCGGCTGCGTCGGGTACTAACTCATATGAACAGTGTTTGGCTGAATAAGAATAAGGCGTAAATGGCAGCAACACTTCTATCGATTCCAGATATACAGGCGCAAGATGCTGTATGCCTGTGCAATGTCAACTGGAATCGTTGCTGTGGTTGTGTTCGGAATGTCTTCTCTCAATTCGGTCATTTCAGAACTTCCACTTCTCTATGAGTGCGTCCCGTTCCACCTACGGAGACATATCGAACCGAGTGCCTGACGCATACATTACGCTTCAATGATAGAGAAACGTTTCAGTTGCAAATTTTCAAAAACGTAGTATTATTGCCGAAACTCGAAACACGACCTGTACAGATTTATTAAAGCATACTCTATGGATAATTGCGCCCCATCTAAATGTGCCAGAACCGGAATGAACAAGAGAGGAAAATGGATATACAGTCGACAAGGGAAAAAAACAGCCAGATACCCTACGCGAAGTCGTCAATGAGTATTTCATCTTCAGAAAGGCTTTCCAAGGTCGCGTCGTCGAAGTTGACTGTTCTAGGCTTGAAGCCGGCATCTTCTAACAATACATCGCAGGCCTTCTCGCTAATCATGTAGACAGGTAGTTGGGGAAAGGTGCCAGGGACTTGCGGAAACACCGAAGCATCGACGACGCGAAGTGAGTCGACGCCCCTGACGCGAAAGCGCGAGTCGAGGCAGGCCATAGGATCGTCTTCGGAGCCTATGGGGCAAGACGCCGATGCGTGGTGGGAGAATGAGTTGTGCTTGATCTCCTCCTTCAGCTGCTCGTCGCTCTGGACCTGCCTGCCAGGAATGATCTCGTTGAGCGGACCGGAGGGTGCAGCTACGCCGTCGTGGAACTGACGTGAGAGGCGAACGCCCTCCACCATGACATTCAAGTCGTGCTCTCCGTCGTTCTTTGGGTTCTTGTCTGGGGTAGCGTAGAACTCGTAGCTGATCTTGGGCACGTCGAAGGGGTTGCTCGACCTCAATGTTACCGTGCCTGATTTGTCCTCTTGGCGGAACTTGAGAACGACCCAGGTGTACTCGTGGAAGGTACCGAAACCCTTCGTAGAATAACCCGGATAGAAGCCGGTGAACAGGAGTGGAGTTCCGTAGAGAAACATGTCGACTTCCCCGGTCTTCGAAATGCTACTTTTAGCCAAGACGGCCGCCTCAATACCATCACCCTTATATGGTCCAGATCCCTCGTTGTCCCACTGCGAAAAGTAAACATCGCGACCATCAACAGTACTATTTGCAAAGAGCGAAACTACTTCCTTGCTCTGCGCCACGATGGAGTACTCGTAGTTATCCTGCAAATTGGTGCCAACTCCAGGGAGATCGACCCGCACGGGTATATCGAATTGCTGCAACTCTTCCTTGGGCCCAATCCCGCTAAGCTTTAATATCTGAGGGGTGTTGAAAGCGCCGCCTGCAATGATGATCTCCCGAGACGCATAAACGCTTTTGGCTGCGCTTGGACTTGTGTTGCCGGTTGCTGCACGAGGGTCAGCCTTATACAGGCCTTGCCCCTCTACATATTCCACACCAACGGCCTTGGGCTTTCTGTGGCTGCTGCGAGTTTCATCGAACAGGACCTTTGTGACAAAAGATTGAGTTCTTACGTAGAGCGGATATTTCTTGCTCCCGTTGCGATTTCTTGCGTTGGCAGTAGCAACGACAAAGCTTCGAGGTCCATTTCGGCGCCCTTTCTTGTTCATGATCAAGGGCAGGTCAAAAAGTTGATTCTTGTTCTGTGCTTTCGGGGCATTGATGTCATGATTGAAGCCTTTTTGACCGGTGAAGTTGAGGACTGGTTTCATCATAGCCTCGTTGGAAGTTTCCCACACGGGGTCGGGAAGCTCAATCTCCAACCAGCCGTGGAATCCATGACCCGGAGTCCCCTCGGGAAGGTAACGGCAACGCTCGAGGCGTTCGAAGTACTTCTGCATGTTCTTGGCCGACCACGATTTATCCTTCGTGATCTTCGCAATGTCGTTCCAATCCGAATCGTGAGGGAGAATCGCGATCAGTGCATTGTGGGATCCACAACCTCCAAGCGTACCAGCGCGGGGGTAGAATATACCCTTCTGAGCGGACCCGGCGGGCGGGTCGAGCCCAACATACAACGTTCCGTTGGGCGTGTCCCAAGCCATTTTAGGATCCTTGGCAGCTTCTTCGGGGTCAGAGTAGTGTTCGACGAAGAAGCCCCAACTCATGGTGTCATCTTCTGATGATCTCGTCGCAAAGGCAGGCACTGTCTCGTTCGGGTTTGTTCCCTGGTCATCACCAGCCTCTATCAAGAGAACCTTATGGCCTCGTCTTGCCAAATTTGCTGCGAGTGGTCCACCGCCAGGACCCGAGCCAACGACGATGTACTCATAGTCCGCATGGCTGGTAGAATTATCTTTAGTTGGGTATGGAAGTAGCTTGCTACAATTAGCGGCGGCTAAAGAAGCCAGCAAGGGAATGAGAGACCTCATTCTCGGCAGTATTTTGAAACAACGCTTGAGCGTCAGTTTAGCGACGTGTTAATGTGCTCTGAATAAGTAGTTTGGATCGGCGGAGCTGTGTTAGTTTCCTGGCTAGATGCTAGATCGTCGAGAAAGTCGATATTGTGCCCTGTTTTTGTAGTTCGCCCCATCCTAACATAAGTTTACAATGGCCATGGAAGATCAGAAAACACTGCCTCTCTCAGCTTCTTAGCCCGTCTCGTTCGGAAGGCTGATGACACAAATCCTTCTAGGCACTCTCAGGCCAAAACCCTGGTCTCGCCCACGCGAAATCCGTCATCCCATGATCCAAACAGGCAAGTAAACTATTAGTTTTGAGGTGTGGAGAATTAGATGGGATTCCTTACTCACAAAAATAATGGTATTTCGCGAAGGTTTTCCATCTCATGACACGCCAACAGCTATAATCTTACACGACGCCATTTTGTGGCGTCGTGGCGATGTTATGGAAATGAGGTTGGGCGCCTCAGTTTCGCGGGAGCTTCTTAATTCAGCGCCTGGACCTTTGATCATCTGCGCGCATCTTACCGTACCTGGTTCGAATGAGGAGGCTCAGATAACACAGCTTAACTTCGTTGCAAGTCAAGGATGTCGTGCTTGCCGGTGACCACGTGGGCGCAAGGTACGATCGCTTAGCGAATCTGACCAAATAGCGCTAAATATATCTTCCATGATCCCCTGCCACTCCACAGCATAGACACAGAATGTGGCCGGAGTCGGAAACCTTCACAGTCTTACCAGTCCTCCGTACAACTTTCTCACAGGGTGCATGTCCCGACAGCCTGGGTTTAGTGGTTTGTTGTCAGCCGCATCGCTACGAAAGGTCATTTCGAAGCCCCAAATGAGATACTACATGATTCTTAAGTCTCATTCGGTGCAGCATATTTCCCACACTACTGCGCACGGTCTTGCGAAAGACATATCTTCGCGGAGGTCACTCTATATGAGAGTGCTCACTAGCTCCATGTTTGTGATTTATGAGGCTGCGGTAGTAGTGACTCCTTCTTAACTGTGTTAGATATGACACATGCAGTGCCCCGACAGACTAGAGTGCCGCACCAAATGGTTTTGAGTAGTTAGTGACGACGGCGCTTCTTTGATCAAATTGTCTATGCGGTTAAAAAAAAAAGCCGTCCAAGATCTGACAGGTGGGTTCATGACAAGCTAAGCAATTGATCAAATCGACACCAAGGGGCAGCTCTTGTGGCAATAGATGAGCTTGAAGGTGTGGTTCTGTCTTGATATTTCCAGGGATCTAAAGCTCGGCTTCACATAGCTTACGGGTTGTGCTACAATGGAAAGACCACCGAAGCATTGGAGCATGTAATCACCTGTAGTAGGTAACACTGTAGGAATACAGGCCTTAGACACGGGCCTCATCAATCATGTATAGAAACATGTCGAAAAACACGGCTACTTTTCCTCAAACGGAATGTTCCTTCTAAATGACGCCCCATGATTGACGGTGAAGTTTTCCATTGAAAAACATGCAACTCGTATGTGTTTTTGTCTAAGAGAGGAATACTCTGGGAAACCTTATATTGTGGAGAGGACGCGACTATGGATCGCGTTCTGCTTTAATGACTGCCTAGTAGACATTGTATGACCCGTTTCCAAGGAGCATGGCTCATGGCACTATATGTAATCATGACATGGCGAAATTCAAAAGGCAAGTTATTGCCTTCTTTAATGACAGCTTGATATTCTGAACCGCAACACAGCTCATACCAACCTGTCCTGCGAAGCATCAGAGTAGAGCCATGCCAACCATGATGATCTTGACACAAATCAAATGTACATAGATACCTATTCTATAATTAGCAGGTGTCGGAAAGTCAGTATTGTAGGAGGACTGGTTTGAGATGAAAGTCAGCCTTTTAATGCATCAAGAAGGCTTAGATATGGTAAATTCTTGCTGTCAAGAAAGGTGATCAAACTCAGCTCTAGGCAGTACAGCAATGTTCGTATGCTTTGTGTGGATGATTTGGAGTGATTACCAAGCCATTGCCGTTTTGGGTAATTTCTTGTGAGCAATCATCGGGATGGTGTGTGTTTATGAATTGTGGAGGTCGCACCCCTTGTTAACCCGAACCGGTAATTCTACGCCACAATGGTATCCCACCTGTACCTGTCCCTTTCCAGTGACGGCTACATGCTCTTTCAAGGAACACGTATTTAGGAGTTTTTGCGCAATTCTTTGATGCGTAGGCACACTCCCTTGCTGTTCCAGCTAATGGCATATATTTATAATCAGTCAGTGCGCGTCAGTTATCTAATGGTTACATGTGTAAGGACCTTTTGGTGGAATTAATTATGCAGGACGGTGTTGTGTAGTAGCATCACCACGATCCCTTTGCAGAGACATTCTGCCAATTTCGTTTAAGCTGACATCCTGGCCAGGGCTGAGACGGGAACCATCTGATTGCATTCACCTGCATAATCATGGCCCCTTTGGAACAAAATTCGTCGTCGGAACCTTGCCTGTTGATCTGGCGGCACTAGCTTCATTACCTCAGCAAGTCGGGGTTAAGAGACAAGTATGTCTCTGTTTGCTTTGCAGGTTCGGCACAATGGACATTAAGCTTCCTTGGTAAAAAGATCGGTGTTAAGCTTGGAAACCAATCATTTGGGGTAGGATTTGAAAGCACCTGCATTCCTTGTCGCGATGTCCAGCCTCGTGAACAAGTCGTTCATAGACATCATATACTTAAGACCACTCCAGCCAACCTCATTCCTGTCGTAGCGACTCGTGTTAGCAACCGAATATTCAGATGAGCTGCCTCTCATTACGAAAACTTTTCACATCTCGTAGACACAAACAATCAGCAATTTCACACTCAAGCGAAAAGCCAGACAAGATGCCTTCTCTCCCGAACACCTACAAGCATGCAGTTTTCAAGAGCCAGGGACAGCCCCTGACCATTGAAGAGGCTGAACTGAAGCTACCAGGTCCGGGTGAAGTTCTGGTCAAGGTTGAAGCTTGCGGAGTTTGCTACTCTGACATGTACGCTCAGCACAACGGAATGGGCGGCGGCTTGTAAGTCAGACCTGGGCGAACCATTCAATCACATTTGCCCAATGTTTTAACTCCATTTTTAACAGCCCAATTGTTCCCGGTCATGAGATCATTGGAAGTGTCGCTGCGGTAGGAGATGCTGAGACTACCTGGAAAGAGGGTGATCGTATCGGAGCAGGCTGGCACGGTGGCCACGACGGTGAGCTTGGAACAAATGACCTGCACTCTATGGCTAAGAATCTAATATGCATCCAACAGGAACTTGTGCTGCTTGCAAAAAGGGTTGGCTCCAGATGTGTGAGAAGCCTGTGATCAACGGCGAGAACAAGCAGGGCGGTTACTCCGAGTATGTTCTCATTCGGGCCAATTCTGGCGTCCGCATCCCCAAGGACGTAGACGCCGCCAAATATGCTCCCGTCTTATGTGCTGGGATGACTTCTTTCAACGCTATCCGCAACATGAACATTCCGGCTGGTGAGACAGTTGCCGTGCAGGGTTTGGGTGGCGTTGGCCACATGGCCGTTCAGTATGCCAACAAATTCGGTTATCGTGTTATTGCCATCTCTCGCGATGGCAGCAAGGAAGAATTCGCCCGGCAGCTCGGTGCACACGAGTACATAGACGCTAGCAAGGGTGACGTCGGTGTACAATTGCAGAAACTGGGCGGCGCTCGCCTGGTCGTCGCTACGGCCCCTACTGCCGATGGTATGGGTGATCTTCTCGGTGGCCTGAACCTCTTAGGCAAACTCTTGGTCCTTTCCGTACCTGGTGAGATCAAGATCAACACTGCGGTTATGGTGAGTTACTGTGACTCTTTATGTTATTTGTATGTGACACAAGTACTAACTCTGTAACCAGCTTGGCAAGGGCTTGTCGGTTCAGTCTTGGCCTGGTGGTCACAATGGCGATTCGGAGGAGACCATCCAGTTCACCAAAGCGCAAGGCATCGACGTCATAATCGAGAAATTCCCGCTGGACAAAGCTCAGGAAGCATACGGTATGTTGCTCTCTCAGCATATGTGAACCGCATGACAGACATCTGGAAATATGAGCCCAATGCTAATGATGCCTTAGACAAAATGCTGAGTGGCCAGATCCGTGGCCGCGCTGTCATCACCCCGTAATTGAGCGGCCAATTTTCGATAACACGATTCAATACATACATTACAATCCATCATATTGATCGAGAACTGATGCTGCCTGAACCTTGAACTTCTTAAAATGAAAGTGGTGGAGTGGTGGAGTGGTATATTATTTATGTAATCTTTGAAGATGATACCAAAAGTTGAATGGGGAGCCCAAAAACTCCGAATGGCATAAATATAAGATTGTTTGTCTTTTTTTCATCAGATAGCTATCTCTGAAATAAAATTCTGCTTGTCGTGCATTACATCTTCTTGCTTTTTGTAAAAGTTTATACCTTCTCAATCACACATCAGAGTGAATCAAAGATAGTTACAACTTGATCATGAACAATTAATTGACAAAGGATCACCAAATTTCAATGTTAACCATCATGATATCATTTCTTCTAATTGAAGAACGACGTAACCACTTACATAGGCGTGTTTGAGCCCAGACATATGTGACATATTACGCGATAGTAGGAATGGTTCTTACTTGCTGTCATATGCTAGCACTATGTGGTACGGATCTATATCTTGGCCAGGTTGCTGCAACCCCACCAAGCCCTGTATCTTTTGCCAAATACATAGAGAGGAATAGCGGTCGCACACAATGCAGCAGTCAAGCCGGCCATTGTTTCTAGCATTCTTTCAGGCCCTTGATGATCTAGCCACCTGAAAATAATTCTGATCAATCTAAACCCTGTTGTTAGCTAGGACCTAGGGATCATGCAAGAAAGGGAGATCGGAAAGCAGGCGGTTTCGGAGATGTTCAAGAGCCTTGGGTATCCTACCCGTAGAAAAAGAAATTTTTGAAAGCAGCGTTCATGATGAATATCTCGGTGCTATGGGGACGCCAGGCATCCAGAGCATACTGGCCGCAAGCGATCGTAATGATGGTTATACCAAAGAGAGTTACTCCCCAAAGAGTGACGAGGACATAGATTGACTGGCAGGTTTGCAGGCTTCGCCCAACGCCAATCAGGCCGCCGACCGCGAAAGCGGTGCCGACTGACATGAGAGGAAGACGAAACTCGGGTTCATATACGCCTCGATTTCTTTTGATCAGATAGTTGTTCAGAGGCTCGGCGACCATGGCCATGAACAAGAAGCCCATAACACCGCCGATGAATGGACCCGTCGACGCATAGCCTATTTCCGCCGACGTGTAGGCGTACGGTGGAGCCGCAAGGAGGACTGAAACAAGAACGGTGATGCCTACGTACCTATGCGACAATTAAAGGTCAGTGTGGCTGTATTTGGACGGGGAAAAAGGTTGTCTCAAGCTGCCTCCGAAGACAGCAGAGAAGTGGCTGGGGTGGGCAATTGGGGATTTTCAGAGCAACATACCAGGCAATGATCAAACCTGATACCACAATGTTGAAAAGTGCTCCTAGGTTGAGCAGGATGACGCACAGCGCTAGAAAGTCTCGAAGTACCCTAAAACCTTTCGCTTTGAAGCTGAATGGCCTCATGCGTTTGAAGAATGAATCCCGATTGACAGGTGCTACCACAACCATTCTTGGCATATGAAGCTCCTTAAGATTTGCAAAGTTAACCTCTTTGGCATGGGATTTGTGATACTTCGTTGATTGACCTGCCTCTCCGGTGCGGCTATCCACATTGAAATCAGATGGAATTTGTCTTTCATACGACGTCTCTGGACAGAAAAGCACAACCAGAAGTAACTGCACAATTATGAATGGCAGCAAGATGTGGTAGTTGTAGGGCCAGCCAAGCCGTGCCGTGATGACTCCGGCAATGATGCTGCAGCCATTTGAAACGGCGGCAAGTAGAAATTGGGCCACCGAAATTATTTGACCACGCTATTAAGTATTAAAAGGAAGTAGAATGAAGGACAGAGCTTGGAATGATATACCTCATGAACGAAGAATAGGTCACCGATGGACGCCATTACGATAGACTCATAGGCTGCAGTTGAAAATCCATGGACAATACGGGAGGCGAGCAACTGGGGGTATGTTCTCGCTGTCTCCGCCACCACCACAGCCACGATTGCTAAGCTTGATGCCGCAAGGTACTGCGGCCGCTTGCCATACTTTCTCGACAACACCGAAACAAGTGGAGCGGCGGCTCCTGTTGAAAGGAGATTGTAGCCCGCCAGGAGTGCAACATCCTCTACGGGAGCCTTCAAATCTAGAGAAATTTGATAAGTTCCTGCCGCGAGCAAAGGGCCCTGTCAATATTCAGCGCTGAAGCCAGTGCACACAGTCGATGTAACATGGACGCACAGAGCATGACCCGTGAAGGATAGTCCCAAGAAGAAGGCTCCCTGCAATGAGAATCCTTTCGCTCCGAGGCCAATTTAAGGGGTCATTTGGATCACTCGAAGGCTGAGGCGCGAGAATTATGTGCTCATATTTGCCCGTTCCGTGTTTGAGTCTTGACCAGTGCTCATGGATCGCCGAAACTTCTGATGCATCATTTAAGAAGACAGTGCCGACAACTTTGTCGGCGCTGACCGGCTCGAGAATTCCAAGAGGCATCGTCGTCGAGCGAAGTGGCTGAGTTTAGTATATTCTGACACCGTGTGGAGAATCTCTCAGATTATGAGAACAAAAGCTTCCACGGTGCCGGTGGGATGAAAGAAAGGATGGCGTTGACTTTACCGCTCTACTATCCTCTTGATAAGAAGTACTTCTGCCCAATCAATATATCTACCTGATGCCGAAGGTGATTTGGGGAATATTACTCCACTCAACACATGCTGTTCTGTAGATGAAGCAGCAGATCGGAAAAGTGGTGTAACCACACGGAGGGGTAGCAGGGATCGGAGGGTAACACATCTGCACAGGCCTTATATCTATATACAGGGTATATTACGGCAATTGAGGTAAGGATATTATGGCAAACAACCGCCAAGCGCCCTTTTTCATGGATCTGACTATTTTCTTTTAAATGGCTTCGATGTGAGCCCGTGAAATCTTTTGGGGAGTTGACGCAAATCAATGAGAGTCAGGTGTGAAATATTTGAGGAACTGGATCACGAAATGGCACTCTGGATACTTTCTAATTATTCTAATGGACTGATAATGATTTATCAAACACTTTGAGAGTTGTTTTAGGAATTTTATTTCACACTTGGCGTCTAAGAAGCTAGAGTCCGGAATTATAGGTACACCCCAGACTGAAGACACCGATCCATATATCAGTGCCTGCCATCCGTATTGTTGAATGTGATATGGTTAGGACAAACTACCAGTCGTTCATTCGCAATAGATGGACTTTGTTAGGTCAAGGTTCGACAATTGAAGCCTCCAGAACCTCCAAAGCATGTTTGTGGGCATCGAACTGCAGTATCCAGTCCTCACGAGGTAGTTTGATACTGTCCGGATTTTGCTTGACATTCCTCCAATCAGCTTTATGCCACCGTTCCCGTGTTGACTCCCGTCTTCTGTACCTCTTTGACTCGTTCATATCTGTCCATAATCAGTTCAATGAAAATGGAAAGACATGAGCATGGGTGGAACGTACCGGATATCCTGATAGGCGCGGATAGATTGCTTCACTCTGTCCTTCCCAGCCTTTTCAAGACACACAGCAATAATTACCCCATCTTCCATAGCCTGCGAGGCACCTTGTATACTGGTAGGAAGGAAAGGATGAGCTGCATCTCCAATCAATGCAATTCTGCCACCATCGCTCACCCAATGTGGCAGGGGCTCCCGATAAACGAGCTTCCAGTCAACGACTGAAGGTGTTTTCTCCACGATGGCCCTACAGACCGGGTCCCAATCAGCAAGCACTTCGAGAACATCTTCGACTCTACCCGGAAGCGACCAAGACTCTTCAATATCGTACGTGTCTTTATGGGTGAGAACCCAACTGCAATATTCGCCTCCCTTGAGTGTAGAGAATAGAAAATGTACATCGGGTCCGATCCATCCGTTGAACGTGTCTCCATCAACACAGAACTGGGCTGTGCGATGATCACGGGCTAATTCGATACTTGGAAACCTGGAATAGTTTAGCAGTCCTCCAATGTCGATCTATCGTCACTAAGAACGACGGAAAAGTATCATACCAGGCTCTCCATATAGCATAGCCGCTGCTTTTAGGTTTATCCTCGTATCCTATCACAAGCTCACGAGCTTTTTTGAGCGGACACCATCGGCCCCAATAACACAATCGCAGAAAATCTTGCCAACATGTTAATAGTCCTGATCTTTGAGCATGGATCAACCCAACCTTTTCTTTTGTTTCCAGCTCAATGCCAGCCTCATCTTTGTTCTCGAAATACTGCGTGATCCGCTTCCCTAGATGAATAGGAATCCGAAGCTCATCCCTTACATACTTGAACACGATTTCGTGCAGTTCTCCTCGGTGGCCATTCAATACAGGGGCATCTTCCAGTCCCTTGGTTGCGGGTTGTGTCGCCACAACCTCGCCGGTGTCAAATTATGGATCCTAAACCCATATCGACTCAAGTCGATGCATTTTTTCTTAATTCTGGTAGCGATTTCGCCTTCTGACCACCGATAGAAGATTCGCCCTGCATTAGCACCAAATGAAATGATATCCCCTACCACCTTCAGCTCTGCAAATGCCTCGTAAATCTCGACATCAAGGCCTAGTCGGTGGCACTCCACAGCCGCAGTGAGGCCCCCGAACCCAGCACCTACAATTATGACTTTGATGGGGCTTCTCGGGGCATTTTTCTCTGTGGTAATCGTGCTAGTCATTATGCGACAAGATTGAGGTCAGGTGATCAGGAACAGCATAACCTCTCCGCTCAAATCGACTTGGCAACTACTGAAAGAATACACCTTTGAGACTGCTGACAGAAATATGATTCAGCATATATTTGAGAGGTATTCGTATCGGCAAGCATTGTGAATATAACCTACCCCGCAGGTACCCCGGACGATACCAGAGGTTCCTAAGCCAAACGCGATCACTCCTCCTTTCCTGAAGGCGGAACATCAAGAAGGCATAATTGCCGACATGAGATGTTGGAGTCTTGTTGCCAGATACCTCGGTAAGGATAATAGCACCCGCAACAACCTATCGGAGCCGACACTAATGTATCACCGATTTCAAAGCAGCCGCCGAAATTGGCAACTTGCCGACCCAATCTACAAACAGATGTTCCAAACGGCTTTGTAGCGCATATGGTTCTTGTGATTGAGGCACTGAATATTTGAAGGCGCGTCACAGAGCCAGACTTTTATTTAGCCATGGCCCAAGCTTAATTGTCAGCGGAGGTGTCCACCAAAACACTGTTATCCAGATCCCAAAAGTCACATCGCTGCGTGGTATCTAGAATCGAATATATCACCTTCAAAACGGGACATCAAAGCTCGATAGTCATGATGAGTCCTTTCTACATAGCAGTGAGATCTACTGCAGGTAGATGCAACCCCTGGAGCCTGTAATCATTGTTGTTGCAATAGGTGCGACAAATCGATCAATCAAAAGCAGGAAACCTTTCGAGAAAGTCATTTGCTCCTCTAAGCTCTTTCGTGACCACATGTTCTCGAGCCTCATCTCTGACCTCTATATTGCATTGGAAGCTTCGCGGTCGTATGTTGAAGCCGTCAGTGTAATTGAAAATATCGTACTGGACACCGTGCATTGGAGAAATGTTAAACGCCCAAAGAAGCTTCGCCAAAGCTATGAAAAGTGAATTTGACGCCAAGTCCGCACCAGGGCAAATCCGGCGACCCCAACCAAAGGAAGAGTGTCCTGACTTTGAAGGGTGTGACGATAGACCTTGGAACTCAGCGGAGCCACCAGCTTCTAGACCGAGAAAACGTCGGGGTTCGAAAACATGTGGGTTCGGATAGTATTTGGGGTTCATGCTGATTGCCCATGAGTTGCTCAGTACCGTGGTACCCTTAGGAATAAAGAAACCGTTATACGTATCATCCTCTGTGCTCGCGTGAGGCGTACCCCCAAGAACAGCCACTGGCCGCCACCGTAGAACCTCTTTCACAACGGCGGAGATGTATGGAAGTTTGGACTGATCCGCGAATGTCGGAATTCTGTCAGGACCAACAGCTGCGTCTAGCTCCTTTTGTGCACGATAGACAGCATCTGGGTGGGTAACAAATGCAAGAACGGCACTGCAGAGTGTTGAAGCAGTGGTGTCGGCGCCGGCGCCAAACAGAGACGCTGGAATAAAAGAAAAGTCACGGTCAGAGAGAGCAAATTCATCAGCCTCCCTCTCACGTATTTCTAGTAGCATTCGGCATAACGACTTTGGTAGTGTAGCCAGATTTCCAGATGCTTTCGCGTGCTCGATATCTGACCGGACAGCGTTTACTAGCGCCAGATTTGCATCAGCTTCCTTTTTGCCGTGCTCCTCGATCTCCCGTTTCCATGGCGCTATCAAATTTGGTAGGTGCTTCAGAGCTGGTATGGACTCGACTAAATATTTCCCAGGAACATTCAGACTAGCGGAATACTTCATAAAGTCGAAACGCTGCTTGATGACGTTTGATTTCAGGGAATCAATTCGGTGCCCGTACGCAATGGCGAAAACAACGCTGCTAGTGAACCGCTCAAACTGCTTTTCCCAGCTCTTCGAGTCTTGAACGAGTTGGCAACAAAGGCGAGTTGCTTCAGCCTCCTGGATTGGAATATATTCCTGCAAAGCCTTAGGCATCAAGGTTTGATGAAGCAGCTTCCTTCGAACACTCCATGCCTTCGAGTAAGGCTGTACTAGGATGCTAGCACCTTTCCACAACAATTCACCCATAGCAACCATTCGAGGACGGGATGAGTACTTTGTGCTTCTCTTTTCCAAAAGTTCCTGTGCAATGTGGGGATCCGAGAGAACCAGCGTTGGTCGCCGGCCAATCCAGATGGTGAATATAGGCCCAAAGCTCTCAGACCAGCGTTCGAATTGGATCCACGGTTTCGACTTGGCGAGTTGATGCTGATTTCCGAAGAAAGGGAGCGGCTTTGGACCTGGTGGCATACCTTGCCACAACCGACGGTCTTTGATTGACATGAATAGCAGCAGACTTGTTACCGCGAGAAGCGGGTAAACGAACATAGTCGCTATTGATATCATGGCCGATGTGTACTCAAGCGGGTGAACCCGTGGACGTAATGTTCTAACTATAGTCAAATCGGAGGGCTAGATATGGAGTGACGACAAACGAAGCTTGCATGTAACCTCTCTGGAGGAGCGTAAGCATCACAGATAAGTTCGTATTCGCATTGAAACGCAATTGCTGAGCATACTATCTAATACCTTTCCAATTACGATCGCTGAAGAATTCCTGTAATGTATAATGAACCTTACCCCTCAAAACTCATGTACATACTGATGCGGGGTTACTAAACTGCCGCTGGGGCGGGCGCCAGTAAAGATTGCGAACGATGCAACAAAGTTGGGAGATGTGTGGTGCGCTCTTTCTCTGATTGCCTCATATCGCTGGAATAGAGTAGTTACTTGCAATTCCGTTCTGATTTTTGGATGCCCCTGTTGTTATCTACCTCCAGTTCTATCTTTGCAAGGCTAACTATGCCCATATCGACGCCATTGCCATCTCCCCGCGTCGCTACTTCGGAATCTTCTTTACTCCACCACATTTCCTTGTGGGCTTCCACAAGTCCTTAGAGGTAGATACAGTGCTTCTGTGTCGAGGAAGGTCCAGAGTTCATGCCATGTGTCCTCCAGATTGAAATTCATACTGAGACTTCGCCAGCCACGTTATATAGGCTGTATTTCGTCTCTGCAAAATTAGCAAGGCAAGATTTTGGACATTAATACGGGCAAGGCACCGACTTATTCTCTCTATTGGTCTCATTCGAGAGACCTGTCGAGGGCAGAAGGAAATGGGTCTCGCACGATCACTCCTCTACCCAGATCCGGCTGCTTACGGCCCCCGTTTATCTGGCTAAACAGGTTGATCGCGTCGCTGTAGAGAAAACCGTTCAGCGCGGCCCTAATCCACATCTACCATCATGGTAACTCGTTTGCGTAGTGCACACAGAGCATCGTACACACGAGTCTCTCATCTGCAGGACGATCATGTCAACCTAGAATCTCGCGCATCGCATCTAACGAGCTTTTATAATTGCCATTGTCAGGGGAAATAGAATTTACCAGAAGCCAAATTCAACCAACCTCATTAGTTTCGGCTTTGGAAAATAGCACAGAGAGCACGTCGTTGTGCCTTACGAGGAAGTTGGACAGCCCAGGGTATCGGAGCTTGAGCCATTTTCACACGGTAAATACGAATCCGTACTGAAGTCAAAGGTACGAAATGTAGTTCCAAGTTTTCGTAAAACTAACCTTGGACGATCTGGTTCTGAAAGCTGACGTGCTGTAGATCGCGCGCTTCAGGTACCTCTTGCGGAATGATACACTGTCCTGGTTTTGTTGGCCCTCGGCAAGAAGGATATGGTCGATGCGACTGAAAGCAGCCGGCGGGCTATTTTTCACTATGTTGTTGTAGCCCTCGTTCCGTTCATCAAAATCGTGGCAGTTAAGCCTAGCATTTAGGGAATGCACGTCTAGATCGAGCTCTGTAACCCTATGATACTGCTCAGCATTGGCTAGCTCCCGCACCACGACGCAGAAATCCCTTCATTCGCTATTTTCTCCCTCTTCAACCCATCGGCGGACATTGTATGGCTGCTCTCCACGCTCCGGATTTGGCCAGCCACGTTGAAGAAGACCGTAGGCAAACCACTGCTAGGGACAATAGTAATACTCCGAAGACTCGTCCTTAAAAACTCTACGATACCGCCCCTTCGATACCGGTAGTTCAGGCGTCGACTTTGATGCGAGCACGGGAGGACTAGCGGATGCCAATGGCGGAGAATTCAGTTTCATCTTCCAAATCTGGCAGGCATGCCGCCTGTTTCGACCTGGACCCGTGCGACATAAGTTTACGTTTATGTTGCGTGCGAGTAAGAAAAGGTGATGCCACAGGCGTTTTTGTCTCGAGGTGTAGTAGTACAGATCAAACTTGTCTGGTAGCAGACCAGAATTGTCAGCACTCGAAGAGGCTCCTGGAGAGCCAACTTAACTCCCAATGTGAGTTTGATAGCCCGGCCAGATTTAGAAATCCTGTAAGGCTTGGAACATATAGGCCGAGAAGTTAAAAGACTACAGTCCAAGTCCTGGGCTAAACGTAGATAACTACAGGAAATTTGGCAGAGCAATGACAATATCCGATATATCATACATTGAGATGTACAATCCGTCGTTGTTTTCTATGGACGATCGCAACATATTAGTGGATGCACAAGTAGTCATTGCCTGTGATCAGCCTCCGATTGTAAAAAAATTGAGTTTCTCTCCGCAACACATAATCTTTAACTGCTTCCGTTGGTGTTATTAGCTAAAACAGCCACCATCACTGACTCCCGTTTACCGCTGGGTCTGGTGATGCTCTCAATCTTCAGCCCTGCGTTCTGCAGTAGGCTGTGCCAGTCCTCCCACTGTCTCTCCCCTGCGTTTAACAGTTGCATCATAGTCAGATCCTTCTCCCGTTGCATGCCCTCAACGTAAGCAGGAAGGGAACCCGGAGCAAGGAGTACCATGTCTACGATGATGATCTTGGTGTCTGCTTTCATGGCGGCTATGGTTTTTTCGAGAAGCTTGGCAGCGTCCTCTTCGCCCCAGTTGTGAAATACGCCTCGCATGAGATATACGCTGGCTTCTTTGACCGGCTGGTCATTGAAGAAGTCATGAACTTGCAGCTCAACTCGGCTAGAGACTGCCGGCGATAGCTTCTTTGCGATCTCTTTGCCTTGGTCGATGAAACGCGGCAAGTCTTGGACGACGAAAGATAGTTGTGGAAATGCGTTCGCAAGGCCAATGGCTATTTCGCCATCTCCGCCTCCAACCTAGAAGAATTAGTGTTCACAGCTGCATTGATCCCGGGTGGGGATATTCTTTGGGATGAATTTAGGAGCTCTCACATCCACGACCAGGCCGCTTCCAAGCCCTTCCCAGTCAAAGTATTGGATCAAATCGTCAACACCACTCTGCGGAGTAATGACTGCGCGACTTCTCATATATCCGCCAATTTCCTTTGCCAGATCGGGAGTGGAGTTGATGTGTTCAAAGAAAGACTTTTCAGTGCCCATGGCGAGACTGTAAGCTGTCTCGTTACCGGTTTTTGTCTCACCCCACCTTTCAGTAGCATCAACCATCTTATGCATCGTAGGAACGATACGTCGGGCTATAAAAGTTATCCAGTTCTGGAAGTGGCCATCCTCTTGAATGAAGCACTCCGACAGCTCGGTGTGCACCAACTGCCCCTCCTTGGTTTCGCCCAAGAAGTTGGCCGTCATAGCCATGCGAGCGATGGACCGAAGCGTCTTTTCCGAGACTTTTGCTATAGCGGCAACATCCGCGTACCCAATGGACTGTAGTCGAGAGGGCACGTGGGCGGGAATGCGGAAATGACAAAGCCAATGTATAGAAGCAAATTGCTGGTGCTGCACCACCATCTGCGTCAGAGCCTCATCAGGCCGCAGTGCGAGTTGCTGAAGCCGTGATACACTATCCAGGAGCTCCTGCCTAGTAGCCTCAGACTTGCCATTGTCTTTACTACCTTCCCTGGACTCTGTAGATAGACTGTGAACACTTTTTGCCACCTCCCCAGCTGCTTCTTGAAGCGAAGACAGAGTATGTTTATCCATGATCAATTGTCAGAGCGGACTGTCATGAAGAAGAAGTAAAAATGTTGAAATAAAGAAAAGAGAGAAAAAAAGAAAGAAAAAGGGGAGAAAAAGGAATGCAAAAAAGCTCGTCATGGCATGGTTGATGCATATCATGGATGTGTAAAGCACTGATCGGACACCGATGCGCTGATTACGTGTACCAGATCTGTCGGATGCCGATGTGCTGCTTGCGGATACCCCAGATTTGTCGAATGCCGAAAGAGCTCTGTGCTCCACACGGCAGTACCACAGACACGGGGAAGGCCGCCGATAGTGGTGAAGATTGTCCAACGAGTATTTCAGGTATTTACAGGCAACCTTTTTATAGTTGTGGATTTTATTTTAGATTTGATGGCTCTGTGATCATAATTCCAAGATAGTTTGTAAGCCATATGATCATTTGGCGAAACTGATGCGAGATTACATTCCTCCTGTGACTTGCTCCCTGGAACTCGATTCTACGACATTCGTTGTCATTGCTTCTGTTCATCTTAACAAAGTCACCTGAGAATCATGGGCGCCGAGCAGGAGGTCGGACAATTCGATGTTCGCAAAACACTATCAGGATGCCTACCCCGTCGTGACAAAGACAACGATCAGTGGTGGAACCTCACCGGCAAGCATCTAGCGATACTCCTCGAGGCGGCTGAGTACTCCCTTGAGAGGCAGTACGCAGCCCTTCTGTTCCACTACCACTGGACGATTCCCTACATGGGCGAAGCACCTCCCCTGAACCATACAACGCCTTCGAAGGGCAAGGCCAGCCTTGCCCTCGACGGCTCGTCGATTGAATACTCGTGGAAGTGGAACTCCCTCAAAAGCCCCCCAGAGGTGAGATACACCATTGAGCCCACCGGACAATGGGCAGGGACCGAGCTGGACCCCTTAAACCAACATGCGACACGCCAGATGCTGCATGATCTTCACGGCCTGCTGCCGGGACTTGAAAACACCTGGTCTAGTCACTTCTTTGCGTCCATGTTCGACCATGACAATATCCAGTACGTCAAAGAGGCGGCTCAAGGCCCGAAGCGACGTGCCACTACCAACATGGCTGTGGAACTGGTGAAGAACGGTCCAATCATCAAGACATATTTCCTACCGCAAAGGCTTGGTCAGAAGGGACCAGTGCCGATTGAGCAGTGGCTGGGTCCCCTGCGCACATTGCATCCTGACAGCCCCTCTAGGGATGCTGTCCTGGACTTTATTGCGATAAATGCCGAGGGCAAGACTCTCGTACCTTTCGGTATCGGCATTGACAACATAGTGCCAGAGAAGGCGCGGATAAAGTGGTACTTCCACACTCCGCACACGAGCTTCAATTCTGTTCGAGAAATCATGACACTTGGGGGGAAGATTGCCATACCCAACATGGATAATCTCTTCGACCAGCTTCGCACCCTCATTACCAGCATTAATGGGGTACCGGCTAGCTTCCCTGATGATAAGGAGGTACCTTCAGGTTCTGAACTCGACCCAGTGGGCAGTAAGAAATATAGCTGCGTGGCGGAGGCGCTGTCAGGCTACCTCTATTACTTTGATGTCTGCCCAGGGAAAGAACTTCCGGAGATCAAACTCTACATCCCAACGCAGAGCTATGGACCTGATGACCTTAGTATAGCGCGCGCTCTTATAGCATGGATGGATGCACAAGAAAGGGGTTCATACTGCGAGGCCTACTTGACTGCTCTGCAGAGACTTGCCGAGCATAGGAGGCTGGAAGACGATAAGACCTTGCACACCTTTGTGAGCTGTGCATTCAAGAAGGGCGAGATTGATGTGACTTCATACTTGGGGGCGGAGGCATTTCATCCGGGTAGAACGTCTCGCAAAGGAAGACCTGGTTTGAGGCGAGATGAGTAGTGGTAGGGAAATGAAAAAAGGAAAGACTACATTTTCGCTCTTTCCTACCTAGTCATGGAGTATTTACTAGTCTATTTCTTTTTTGTTCAATCAACCTAGAAACACCCTGAGCACATGAAATCGTCGATACTTTCGTGAATGAGAAGTGTTGGTGATCTGTTTAGCTTTGGTGGCTATGGCCTGGGCAAACGTTGCCAGATAATTCGTTACCTATAAAAACACTGCCTAGTACTAGATAACTAGCTAATCTGAATTAAATTGAAGCGGCAATGAGACTCTTCCGGTGAATGAAAATCTGATTCATCTTCCCAGAAGTATCAAGATCAGAGACCTAATAATGCGATAAGGTCTACACACAATGAATATAATGTAGATGAATACAAAGTACCTGTTCTGTTTTTATGCTATAGCATAAACACTCATTTTAAAATAGTACAGAGATACGAGGATGAAGAGAACCCAAGCTGATGTGGGCTGAAATCAAGTGGCTGAGTCGCTGAGTGCCCAGGAGCAATTATTGTCAGCGCTCCCACGGTGGGTCCAATAGAAACGTGATCCTGCAATCAGCTGGTGCCGTGGGCACGACGACAGGGATTTAGACATGCGAGGCGTGTGTGCATGATCGACAGGGTCAATCTGATAAATCCGTCTAGTCGGGGCGCTGCACGTTTTTGGGCTGCAGCTTATGCAATCACTATTCTCACGTGGTGGGCGCCACGTGGGTACCGGATTGTATCATCCACTTCGATTGGAGGAGCAGATGAAGGATTCTCTTCTCTCCCCTGCATCATCTGAGGCTTCCCAGTTGTGCTTGAGAGTAAATTTTGCTTTGGTGTCATTATGCCCAATGGCGTTCTTTAGATCCCACATGAACATGGAACTGAGCACCATATCCATGACATTGGCATATCATTTCAGCTGCGATGTGTTGCGTAATTGGTATCGGTTTCCGGGGATCCTCAAGGATTCTATCCCGAGTCATCCCTTGCGTCGTCGTCCTGTTCTGATAGATTGTAGCAGTCTGCCATGGCTTCGGTTTCCGATGTAAGGGGAAGTAGTATTCCCGCGTGAAACCATATCTGTGTCCTCAACATAGAATAAATATTCCAGGTCGCTAGATTAGATTGGTGACATCTGAAACATTTCTCTATCAAATTTGGCCCTCAACTCATTATGGCGCGAGACGTATTCTCCTTGAAAACCTTGATAGCCGTTTGGGCGCTCTATGCGACGTATGTCGTAGCCAATGTTGTGGATTATGTGATTGTTGGAGGCGGCCCCGCCGGTCTCGTAGTCGCAGAGCGGCTATCTAGCAGGGCAAATGTCACGGTAGTCGTTCTGGAAGCTGGTCCAGATGTTCAAACTGACCCGGCGGTTGAGAGTAAGAGTCTACCATGGTCCCCAAGAGTTATTTGACTGACAATGCGATACAGCACCGGGGAGGTTGATCGAAGTTACGAATCATATTGCTGATAGACTATGGAACTACTTTTCGGAACCAGAACCAAATCTCAATGGCAATACGCCTGAGCTATGGCAAGCTAAGGTTCTTGGTGGCGCCACTGCTATAAACTCTATGACCTACTGCCGTGGGTCGTCTTCTGTTTTTGACGAATGGGCCACCATCTCTGGCAATCCAGGACTTGCGTGGGATTCCTTGCTCGATGACTTCAAGGAGACGTCACATTATACCGATCAAGAATTAGACTATGAACAGGTGGTGGAGCCAGGCGCCTATGGCGATGGTCCGGTGGAGGTTACCCGTGTTAAAAGTTTGACGGGGCTAGAAATACCGCTGAGTGAAGAAATGGAGTCATTCTTCCAGCTTCCCGAGGTCGATATGAACGACGGCACGGGTATTGGTGTTGACTTGGGCCTATCGTCGATCCGTGCCTCCAACCGAACACGTTCCTACGCCGGCAACACATACACTTGGCTAATGGGTAACCGCCCCAATGTGCGCATCATCACCAACGCCTGGGTTCAGCGTATCGGTTTCCGAGGACGGACCGCTACCAACGTTACGTACATTAACACCCAGACAAATGAAGTGACTGTCCTTGAGGCCAAGGAAATCATTCTTGCTGCAGGTGCACTCAACACTCCCAAGCTTCTGTTTCAATCTGGAGTTGGTCCCAAGCGCAACTTGACGGCCTTGGGCATCAATGTTGTTGCAGATGTCCCTGGCATTGGGGCTAAGCTGTGGGATCATCACGCGACCTACGTCGAGGCGGAGGTCACTGCTGGCATTGATACCATCTGGCAGCTTCTATTCAACTCAACTGCGTCGAGCATCGCCGTCGAGCAATATGAAGCCGACTACTCCGGCCCCTTAACCGGGCCACTTGGCGAAATGTATGGAGCAGCCCGCCTGCCGAACTCGGCCTTCTCTGGTGTAAATGCCAAACACTACACATCGCTTGCCGCAGACCGGCCTCATGTTCTTTGGCATTATGCTGCAGTTGCATTTTATCCCGGCTCCCCAAATGTGAGCATCGTGTCTTTAGCACCAACCCTCGTCCAACCAGAGGCGCCTGGGTACCTCACCATCAACTCTTCCGACTACACAGCTCCTCCACTTATATACTCCAACTTCTATGGCTCTGCTGCGGACAAAGCTGCTATCATATATGGCCTCAAACAGGCCCGTGTGCTGCTTGAGGCCGAGTCACTTTCGCCGTATGTGCTCAGCGAAGTCTACCCTGGCTCAAGTGTGACTTCTGATGAAGACATATGGAAGGCCATTCAGGCCGGCAGCACGTCGTTCCACCATCCCGTGGGAACTGTGCCCCTAGGAAAGGTCCTCAAAAAGAATTGGAGAATCAATGGCGTGAAAGGCCTCCGTGTTGTCGATTCTAGCGCTATGCCAACGCTACCCACGTGCCACATTCAGGCCTCGGTATATGCCTTTGCACATCGCGCTGCATTGGACATCATAGCTGACGACAAGATTTGAAGCTCATATTGCAATTAATAGTTCTCGGTTCTCTTTATTTCATTCCTTGCCTTTCTTTTAATGTCCCCTTTCTGCCTTCTTATTGGCCCTCAACTAATGATTGATATCTTTTTATTTTATTTTATTTTAGATATTTAAAACTCACTGTTATGGATCGTAAAATGTGTCATGAAAGGGTTGTGTGATTAAGTCTCCTAGTGCTTGGAGGGCCATGTATGGTGCTGTGTAGCATATTATATGCATAATATCAATTTACTGGACTTCACATGCCATTCCTACTTGAATACTTGGATAAGATGGGTAGTTCGACTACCCTGGCCGTGTGGTGACTTCTACGCTAATAGTATAAATAGCTGCTACGCGCAATTGTATGGAAAGTTTACATAGGTAACTCATGTTAGTACGTCGTGGGTCTTGCCCAAATAAATACGTTCAAAGGTGAAAGCAAGAAAGATATATCATTATGGTATCTTGTATTGCGGACCGCCAAGATGAAATTGTATCATAGAATCCCTGCACCCAGGCACGACATTGACGTTTGTCCGCAAACAAACTCCATCACGTGACGGTCAACCCTAGCTTCCGTAAGTTAATAGCAGTATTTAGGCAAAATCTTTGCTTAAATAGCGGCGATCAGAGGGCAGAATATGATATGCATAGCTAAATCGGGCGAGTTTACGGTTCTAAGGTTCAATGTCAGGTGGTGGAAGTCACTATAAACGCGCTTTGGGGGAAGGGTCTTTGGGTCAAGAAGTAGATATTTATCATAGAACACTACTTGGACAAAACTATGAGCTTTTCGGTGTGACCCCGTTGATCTTGTCTGGTACTAGCTTCGGATAATCCAGGTTGAGAAGCTTAAGCTCGCCCGCCATACTTTTGTATATGGGTAACTCATATATCTCATGGAACCACCGCATCAGATTGGAATAATCGGAATCCATCATTGGGTGAAAGACCCGGTAAGCGTCAACGAGCATTGCTACAATGAATAGGTCTGCCGTAGTCAACTCCGTTCCTACAAGATACTTCCTTGTGGCCAAGTGTTCGTTGAATATCTTGAAGTGGCGATGCACTGAAGCGTTCAAAGTTAGAAAGCGATTTCTTATATAAATTCTGTCTCTAGGGAGTCGGCAAACAAAATATATGTTCATCCCTGGAAATCACCACAACATGCAGACAGGACTTAGGGACTGCTTACTTGAGCGCAGGCAGTCTTGCACATTTGAGCGAATGACCTGGGGGCGGCCAATCAGGGGTAGTATGCAGCCACCGATGCATGGCAGCATGTCACCATTGGCGAAGGACATCCATTGGATGATCTCGTAGTATTCGCGACGATTCGAGCCCATAAGTGTGGTTGAATCACTCTGGGAAGTGACTAGGTAGGTTATTATCAATCCACATGTACCGTGTGTACATGTTTGATGCATGTTAGCAGAGAACAAGTACGTACTGTAGAGGGCAATAGGTATGCATTCACTAAGAACCCAACCATCTTTGCCAACAAAAGTAGGTATTTGGCCTAAAGGGTTGATCTCCAGAAGTTTCTTGAAATTCTTCTCTTCCGCCCGAGTGGCGTTCACGATATCAAGCTGAATGCCATGTGCCTCTGCTATGGCCATTATGGCCGTTGTCCGTGGATTGGGCTAGTGATAAAGTCAGCGCCGGTCTTCTCGCACTTGTTTGGATTTAAAACTTCACATTTTGGTGGATGTACAACGTTCCGAACGACATGATGAACTCTTAAAACCGGCTTTACTGTATTTTACTGAACAAGGGATATCCTGTTTCCACAATATTAATTTGTGCGCGACCTTTTTCTTGCGAAGGCAACCGTATCACGATTTGAAATGGAAAACTAAAAAGTCCATAGGAAAAATAAAATGAATGGAGGCCGTCGAATAAATCTTGGAGGCCAATTATGCTGACTGGGATTTGTAACTATATTCAGTGTCGTCTGACCATTCAATGTACTTCATGAGGTGCATTGAGTTGTCGTGAGGGACATTCAGCTGTCAGCAGTCGCGAATTCCGAAGTTGCGGGTTCGGTCAGAGTACATACCGGGGGCCGACTGCACCAACCACTTGTTCTGCGACCAGTCTCAGCCCGTTTCCCGAACTTTTCGGTCGATGGTGATATTCAAAGTGAGTGTCCACTCCCGATTGGATCCCACTTGTACTTTAGCTGATAATCTCTAGGCTGGGTATGCCAACGGCTTAGGCAGGCATCGGAGAACCCCAAATAGGTGAGACTAGGGGGTGACTCGATGGGTAATACCTCAAGTTGCATGGTCCCTGCAGAGCATAGCCTCTGCTTTGCGAGGTCAAAAAGTGCCCACCTTTCCTAAAAGCTATCGTCGAGCAATTCAAAGTGGGCGTGAACTGAATTGCGGATACTCCGCTCTTATGTACTTGAATTAAGTAGTATATCGTCTATAAATTTTGTATGATCACAGTGATTGCATCATTCTAGATCTTTCCGGTCCTGTCTGATAGCAACCCTGTGAATCTGTCGACACGAGTGGTCTTGTTCAAAGGATACGGAAGCCGCCAGAATGGGGGAGGGTGGTTATCGTCAAATCAACAAAAGCCTCAACATTTGTGCTTTTGAGGACTATCTAACGACTCAACAAGCGCGATTACCCAAAATACCTGATGTGGAACAAGTCAGCCCTCGTGTGCTCCGTATACTTGGTCAAAACCCAGGAAAGGTATCATCATATATCTAACGGCCTTCCTAATTGGAGATTGCTACTAACAAGTAGTTCAGTTTACTCTCCAAGGAACCAACACTTGGATCGTCGGAACCGGGTCCAAGCGATTGATTATTGATACCGGCCAAGGTATCCCTGAGTGGGCGGACCTCATCTCGTCGACCTTGAAAGACCAGTCCTTCTCGCTATCTCATGTCTTGCTCACCCACTGGCATGGTGACCATACTCTTGGAGTCCCCCAGCTCTTGCGCCTCTACCCAGATTTATCCCAATCCATCTATAAGAACGATCCCGGAAATGGTCAGGAGCCGATCTTCCCAGGCCAAGTCTTCAAGGTGGAAGGAGCAACAGTCCGCGCCGTCCACGCCCCTGGCCACTCAGAAGATCATATGTGTTTTGTTCTGGAAGAAGAGAATGCCATGTTTACTGGTGATAACATACTCGGAAATGGGAGCAGTGCGGTCGAGGACTTGAGCACCTACATGGAAACTCTGAAAAGGATGCAGTCACAACAGTGCGCTATTGGATATCCAGCCCATGGCGTTGTGATTAAGGACCTCGTGGCCAAGATATCCGGAGAGCTTGCTCTGAAGCTGAAACGAGAGACGCAAGTCGTACAAGCGTTGCAGGATCCAAAGCCCCGAAGCCAGCCCCTCGGACGGGGACCAGTGAGTATGACCGTAAAGGAGCTCGTCACAGCAATCCATGGGGAGCATCTAGATGAGGAAGTCAAAGCCATGGCACTGGAGCCGTTTATTGAGGAGGTTCTGCGCAAGTTAACGGATGACAGCAGAGTGGCATTCCAGTTCCTCGATGGGCAGAAGCGATGGTTTTCCATAGAATAAGTTGCATTAAGATAGTCAATGATATGGTATATGATCTTAGGAAGACCACAATAGAGCATATTGCGGAAAGTAGTTGTCCGAACCTCTGTATTCATAGCAGCTATTGTATATGTAGTCTATTCCCCTCTCAACATGGAGATAATCCCACCTGACAGCGATTTCAGCTTTTGCTTTAATTCCGCATCGAGTTGGTTCCATGTGTTTGACGAAAAATGCGTTTCATCTTCACTTAGAGCACTCTCACCGGCTGAGAGCCCTTGCACTCTGCCCGCTGCACCGCGCTGTTGTATCTGCTCATCCATCTTCTCTGATAGCTGCTTCGCAAGTCGTTGCATGTGATGCAGCTCGGAGAGCACATGCTGTGCAGCCATGTGCCGCGGGTCTTCGTCCCTGTCAACGCTGGAGCCTTTCGTCGTAGCAGACCCGGGAGAAGCTTGGTACGGCAAAGATGAACGGCTCCGCACCGCAGAGTATCTACCAGCAGCTGTTACGCCCATTCGAGCTGCTGCAGTGTAGCCGTCGAGGGTTCGGAGCACTATCATCAATAAGATAGACAATAGATAGCCGTCCCGTGAGCAGGAGCAACCTAGGATCGATATCACAGCATCGATGATTCTTTTGTTGGTGGCAATGATGTCTCGGGTTGTCCGGCCGGCGCTGGGACTATCCAGATCCCTCGAGCTTGAGCACAAGCTCATCGTGTTTGGAGATAACTCCTTCAGAAGGTCCATGGCTCTGTCCATACATGATGCTCCTGACTCAATGGGACGCGACTGCGGCGTATTCGTGTTTGTGCTGACCACTGTCCCTGTGTCTGAGTTTGTCTCGGTATGGGCCATGGCATTGTCAAGAAAGGGTAAATCCCCAAGGAATGCCAGGTCGTCTTTCCCATTGTCCAGGCTGCCAAAGGGAGATTGCATTTGACCGGGGCGATCACAGAGCGTGAGCATCGCCTGAGGTGATGCTAGATAGTCGTCGAAATGACTTCCCTCGACCACCGATCTCATCGGTGAAAATACCTCGACTGACGAAGAGCCTGAGACGTGGCCCATGAAGTCCTCCTGGTTTGCTTGGAACCATTCATCCAAACACACCAATTCCTCAACTGGCTTCTCGCTCATCATGCTCGGAGCTGTTATAGAAGGTGTGCTAGGTTCATTTTCGGTCCTAGTGCTGGACCTTGCCCATGACACGCTCCTCCGACCCCCGCGGCGTGTGGCAACATATGTGCATTGTATACCTCTTTTTAAGCACCGAGAACAAGTCGGCTTTTGTCTGGGACACTTCAACTTCGAGGTCGCGCAGGCTTCGCAGCTGTCACGCAATTTAGGTCCCGCAGTCTGGGGTGCAGGGCTGTGCTCGACAGGTTCTGAAGACGATGGTGTAGGTAGGTTTGTGCTAGAGTATAAAGGAGGCATTATGCACAGTAGCGTTACAATTGATCAACAAACCATTGCGGAGACATGCGAGCGGTTGGAGTTGTATGTCTTCACACTAGAGCTATGTAAGCAGCTAAAGAGCTCTTGAACTTGTCTACAGGGCCTAGTGTAGGGACAATGCAAAACTGTCAACAGCCGTCGTCTGAAGTTGCGGCAAGATGAAGAAATGGAGCTATAAGAGGCCGCGCTTACACATACTTGATTTATCATGGATATTCACTAGTCTAGTACTAATGTTCGTTCGGTCAGATTGTCTCTACGGCAATATGTCTCTCCACAATTTGACATGGATATTCATTCACGCTAATGTCATGTTATACCGTCGATCAGCACGAGCTACCAAGTGGCTTTGGACTGGATGCTTTGACTTGGTGTTCTAAGTCCCATACAAACAGGTTAAAGCTCATAAGGTATAATGTATTCGACCAGGAGCAAAATTATTGTCACCAACTTCACGCAGCCACATGCCTAGTATCAACATTGGGTAGGTCGTTGGCATCCGGCCTCGAAGACCATAGTGGGGGAGGGGCAAATGGTTCGGAGCTCAAAATCGCGGGAAGACACCCATGCAATCGACCCGGTACCTGCCCGTTGCCTTTTCTGACCCCCCCCCCCCCCCCCCCCCCCAAATAAGACAATCGTGTCGGTTCAGCTTTGTGAGGATATGAATGATCATAGCCGGAAGAACCATGTCATAATGCTGGATGCTGTATGGAATGCCACATGACCGCATTTCCAGGCGTTCTTTGGCTGCTTTCTATTGGTCTTTCAACCGAAAGCTATGAACTAAGCTTAGCGAGAGGGTTCTTCTGGCATACACGCATCTCTTATTCCGCACGTTGTGATAGGTAACGGCAGCGTCAGTCCTGTTGGCTCCTGTCAACCTTGCACGTCTTACACGACCTGCAATCCTGCAGATCCTACAAATCCTACAGAGACCAAACACTGCATGATTTTCCATTCGGTGTGTGAATGCTACCTCCAAGACCCTGGCAACATTCCCGAGTGATGTTCCTCGGAGTCCGTACAGGCAAAAGTTTCCCCAAACGCGAGTCTCAGGTAAGCCGCCCCGGATTATGCCGTGTCACTATCCAGCTTGCACACGATTTTCATGAGGCATTGGTCGCTTAGATAAGAACCCTAGATCCACGGGGTTTAGCCACTGGCTAGTTGACGTTGAGTTCCTGACTACGGTTGAGAACTTGATAGCTTTTATATAGCTACTTGCTCCCTAATGCAATATGGTCAACCACATCTGAAATGCTCTATACTGTGTACGGAAATGATGTGCCGGAAGGCCTATAGGCTGCCATAGAATGAAACGTTGTTTACCACCTGGCCGGTTTGCCGTGCTGCATTTTCACCTTCATTGGCTCGGATCATGATCCCTGGTGCCACCGTGCCATCGGAGCAAATCTGTAGTTCCAAAGTCGCAATATGTGAGATCTAGATCAAGCATAATGTCATGGCCCCGAAACGAGGCTCATAAAAACTGTTAATGTTCTTATCACCAGTATGCCAAGTTAATAAGCCACGCGTCATGGCAAGGTCTAGAATCTTACATACGCCAGAAATTCCGGGGTGTAGTTACGTGCCAGGTGCTAATCACCATTTCATGCCTTAATACTGTGCACCATGTTCTTTAGGCAACATTTGATCGTTCATTTACACCGACCAAAGTTATTCCTTGCGAAACTGTTTTCAATAGAGCGAAACTTCGCATGGCAAAGATGCACGCAACTCAGTTAACCTAGTAGTAACTGGGCGGTTCTCTCAGTAGCGCGGTACTCTGTACGCGTAGCGCTTACTGTACTTATGTGGCGCATTAATGTTGCAGCTGAATTCTCCACCAGCGCCATGAATGTTCAATCAGTTTCAATCCTCGCCTTTAGCAGGACTGCAGGCCACTTTCAACCAATCTCCTTGTAGAGTCTGCCAAAAGCAACTGCATTGGAGGTTGACCGATATCTCGCGATCATGTTAACAGGGAACATCGAGGGCATCTGAGAAATGTGGTACAAAAGACTGAGACGCAAAACTGGAGGCTTACACACTGCTCCTATACTGCACCATTGGCAAGTGAAGGTCAAGCCAGCGTGCAATTCCGGATTGTTAATATCGTGTCTCTATCATCTTCCTGTTAGACAGGGCTCGTCGTCTAACCCCACGTTGCCAACAGGTCAGCAATGATGCCTTTCCGAAGGCTTGACAGAAAAAAGTCGTCATGTATCTGGCATTAAAAGCAGATGTAGGTAGCCTCTATCTATTAGGCTTGACCTGATACAATATTTCCAGAGCACCAACCGCTTTACTGCGTGAAAAGATCTTTTTGTCAACGATCAGTCGGCCGTTGCCACCTCGTACATTTTCTATCAATTCCACGATATCTGCCAACTCCATACAATGCTCGTTTGTGAGGTGCAGTAAAGACATATCTAAAACGCGGGCGGACCTCTCCACACTGGGGGATGCAGAACCCGGCTCCGGCAGCAATGTTATCTCAAGGATCAAGCTAGCCGAGGGGTTAGCGCTAAGAATGCCAAAATGCGCACGTAATTCCCTGCTTATGTGGGCTCGAAGCCTGGGAATCGACATGGTTTGTGTGGGTGACGTGAAGCGGAGCAGGTATACAGCTGCGTCCTTGATTATCTGGGGCTCTCCGTCACCTCGCTCATGCACCATAATGCGTTTACTGTGTTGAGACTTATCGACCGTGTAGGCTACTGCGTCTGGATCCGGCGTCTGCACCACAAAGTGAAGGGCAGGGTAAAGGTCCGCCAAGGCTAAAACGTGAGCTACTGACTGGGATGTTACCTGCAAGGATATAAGCATGAAAGGTGCGACAAGCCTGATGAGAAACAACGAAACTGACATCTACTATGCAAGCATCGCCTAAGCTGCCCCAGTCAAGACTGTCCAGTGGCTCTATCGAAGCCCCATCGTCCACCACATTGGTCACATCACGGAGGAAGGCAGCCCATTGGAGCTGCAATTTCGGGCGTTGTTGACAATGCAACTGGAACGACTGTGATGTGTTGGATGCCACGGCATAAGCACTCTCGCGCGGGTCATCCGACTGCCCGTGACGCTCCGTAGTTGAAGCCATGTGCAACGCAGCAGGGCAGGCAATCTCGGCCAAGAACATGGCTGCATCCAGATGAGAAGGCCTGCTAACAAAGCTCGCTGATAGTTCCGTATGAGCCATCTCGCCAGAGTTGGGTTCTCGAAGAAACCCTACCATGGCCATCATACGCAAAACACGGTGAAGCTGTAGCTCTGAAACACCTGTCAGGTCCGCAATGTCCTGAACGCGAACGCTACCATGGAGAGGTACGCACGCGAGGATCTGGAAATGTCCCAGCCATTGAAGGCATGCGAGAACTTGAGCCTATGTAATCAACTCAGGATCAGGGAAAAGGTATCGAAGGTGGGTTAAGCTACCTGTAAGGCAAGATGTTGAAGAAAGTCTGTCGGCTGGAATAGCAAGGTCTGTAAGTGAAATACGATTGTGAGGAGGTCCCGCCGCGTGCGGGATGTCTCTGCAGAGCCAGTTCGACACTGGTCTGAATACACCTTGGCAGTATTTGCGAGGTTGTCAATATATGTCTCGAATTGATTCATACTGGTCATCATAAGAATATTGCTTTCCACAATGCCCATGCAAAATCCGTACTCAAGGGTTAGTAAGCGTTTGTCAAAGGTTGAAGCCCCACGGCACGCTTCATGTACTAGCTATCTATATAGTACTGCGTCGCCTTGTCATTGTCCTGTAATCTGAGGAACATCGGTTCCAACGACAAAGTTAAAAGCAAAGTGTGTGGAGACCAGGAGAAATGCCACCGTAAGCTGACTCCTTGGCGCCTTCACGCTGCATGTCTGCATGTCACTTGCATATAAAATGTACTTTGTACGAGCGATACATCCATCACGATTGTATCGGGTACCGAAGTATCTGATCTCAGCAGTCGGACGCCGACTCCCATGAGAATACTGATTCGGATACCGCGTCACGTCTACAGAGACACGCACTTTTCAATTGATCTCCCGGGCCATATTCTGTACAATGTTCGTAAGTCGTAATATAATCAGTAGTCTCAAAAAGAATCCACAGAATTCGAGCCAATGTTTTACCGTAGAATGATCATCAGGTTCGATTTGTTCACATATCATCTTTAACCACCTCCCACTAACATGTCTGCGCCTGAATCCTTACACGTGGTGAACTTAGCCCCTGCACAGGTGGGAATCTGCCCTGGGATCCAAAATAGTTCGCCTGATGTAGTCAAAGTTGCAAATCGTCTCCTTCAAAAGAACCACGACGAATTCCATATCTTCTGGCGTGACTTCGCCGGCCACAATCACACGGCGCATAATGTGCTGACACGACTTGCTTTGGGCGCCGACGAGACAGATCTGGAGAACGGTTTCGTTGACAACAAAACAGATCAGCGTCCTCGGCCACCTGTGGATGAGCAAGTCGTTCGTGAGCTCGGCACCGATGGTGGGTTCTACAAGCTGCTCGGGGAAGTCAACCATTACACCAACTTCCTCGTCTTCTTCGAGCGCGAGATAGA
Organism: Truncatella angustata; assembly: GCF_020726525.1. NCBI lineage: Eukaryota > Fungi > Ascomycota > Sordariomycetes > Amphisphaeriales > Sporocadaceae > Truncatella > Truncatella angustata. The sequence goes on along the minus strand of NW_025763382.1, from coordinate 7,206,996 downwards.
TCAGAAGGGCTGGCGAGAGGTCATCCAAGAGTACTGTTTCGGCCGCACGCGTAACTCTGATACACTTCTTGCCCGCTTGTTTGAGGGTGCTTTCCATCCCATCATTCACCTTGGGTTGGGTGTCGAGTTTGAACAGCCAAGCATAATTGCGGAGGCTCTCTCACAAGCGGCCAGCGACCATGCCTTTGGAGCCGACCCCTTTATGCGGAATGCGGAAGCCAGGGCTCTCCAGATCCCTGACGGGACCGAGAGTCGTCTATTGGTCGATTTGATCCACGAAGTGAGGATCAATGAGAAGACTCGTACCGCGGCACGCTGGGATGATTTCCAGTGGAAGATGAAGAATGGCGTTCTGGGTCGTGGGATGGAAGACATAGCGGCGCTGGCCGCCCAGTATCGTGTAAAACCCGACACGTTAGAACGGCAGACGGCTGAGATGATCAGCTGCTGCTCCTATTTCGCTGGTGCTGCTCAGAAGCCCGGCAAAGCTCGCAAGATTGACTTTTTCTACATGCACGATGTCACCAGCTCCATTTTCAACACCGTCTTCAACCGCCAGTCATGGATCCGTGTCGAGGACAAAGTGCGTTTGCTTGAGCACAAAGCGCGCTTTGATTTGGTCTGGTACGCAACTTGCGGCGCGCCCGAACTTCACATCGAAGATATCGAGAATTTCACGACAGGGGCTAGTGCTGATTGGGGTTGGGATGAAATGTTCCGCGTTTCTAAAGGTCTTCGCGATGATGGTCACGTAGCCAAGTTTGTACGGGCAGTCAAGAATGGCGAGGAAGTTTCCAAGGAATTTGAGGACGAAACCTTTCCTGTCAAAGGGGACATGTGGCTCAAGCTTGCCCACATGGCTTATGAAACAACGGTTGGGCTTCCGGATGACGAAAAGTGGCTCCCCTTTGTAGGCTTCGACCAGCCTTGGGGAAGGGTTCCTGATCTCAAAGAGCACCAGGCACTCAGCGATTGAATTAAATAGATCCTATAACAGCGGTCGACAGTACTAAATTTCCTGCAACAAAGATACTGGAACAAAACCCGTGCTAGTATGGACCAGTGCGCAATTGGTTGTGGGCCCAGGAACATCGCCGACTTCGATGAGATTCTCTGTTGGGTTCATCCCACAGATCAGATAGTGTAGTGCTTCATATACGCCCGATCTAGATACAAATAGCAAATTGTCTAGAGTCCCCGGGCCCAAGCGGATATCTCAACCTCTCACCGGTTGGCTACCAATGACCCTAATCTTGATTGAATCCCTATGCTACCAAGCAGCAGTGTTGAAATTGACAGCACTTGGGATTCTGAGGGAAATTACGATGCTTGTTGTGGACAAAGACTCATCATGTGTGCTTTGACTACTTAGGGTTGAGAGCTTTATGAAATGAGTTTCTTCTACTGTCATTATCGGTATCGTTCGAGCCCCATATTCTCCATCTACCAAGTCTTGATTGCAGCACAGCCAACGTGGTTGAATTCTCTATATACACTGAAAATTCATATCGCTCTTGTAAAATATGACGCTCCGAAAAGGTGTCAAGGACATCAAGCGACGAAAAGAGGTGAACCTATGGGGAATTCCATGTTTGAGGAACAATCAAAGAAAGTTGAACAATGGAGAAAGAATAAACATATACACTGCGAGAATTGGAGAAGAGTCTCTAGAAAGCGTTGTGAATATGTAACATAGAATACACAATGCATCAGGGAGCTTTTTTGTACTGATTGGACAAAATCACAAGCTTCAGACTATAACATAGCGAGGTGAAAGGAGGCAGATTCGATGTCTCGCTAGTCCCTTCAGCCACTTTAGAGTTTACTGTTACTCAGGAGATATTTCTCCAACACTTTTGGCTGTACTTGCGCGAGAACAAATGGACATGTACATAATTCTTCTTGATACAGGTTCACTAGAGAGAATGCGCAATTTGCTTTGTCGCATGAAACAATACGGTGGTCTCACGTAGACTAGTCTAGAGTAATGTAGTGGAGATTGGGATGCACAGAGTTATCAGTATAATATTCATAGGATTGTCAACTCCTCATGTGAGCGTCGAAGTCTGTCGGCTTTTGGCACTGGTTGCAAGGATGTAAATCGGTGGTTCTCCGTTCGGTCTTCGGGAAATGTTTGTTGTCAATTCTTCAAAACATACGCGGAACTCCGCCCATCGGGTTTTGTGTCAACGGCCAGAGTAAGCTCAAAGCACAGCGAAGCTTATGATGGTATATTCGTCGGAAAATGACCAGGCTGAAAATCGGCAGAAGTACTTGTCCTCTTGGGAATCCTTCTACTCCACTTGGCATCGGAATACACTGATATTGTCTGCGGCATCTGAGTCCGTGGCCCATGCCAGCTTCAAAGATCAATCTGCTTATTGTTCAATGCGTCTTTGCAATTTTACCCAAGTGCATTAAGCTATTAGTTTGGCTGTAAAGTTAGGCAACAATATTCATGAAAAGTTTCATTGGCCTCATTCATTTTCAATTTCTGTTTCTAAACTGGATATCGCAGCCAGTCTTGGGTCTCCGTACCCAAGCTCCAACACCTCGTCGACCATGGCCATCGAAACGCCCCCTTCTGTCGCATGTGGAGAACAGAGCAAGATGGAAGTCGTTTATTTCAGCAATGAATTCCCCAATGAAGACCTTCAGGACCTTCTTCGTCGACTTCACCGCCACAGCAAAGATAGGCAACATCATATCCTAGCCAGGTTCTTTGAAGGAGCCACACGTGTCGTCCGGGAAGAATTACGACTAATTCCTGCCTCTTTGAAAGCGTTGATACCGACATTTGAGAGTGTCCTGGAATTTGGAGACTACCCTGACCTGCGCAAGGGGCCCCTTGGCGGGTCTATAGATGGCATTCTGCTATGTTTAGTCGAGCTTGGTGCCTTCATAGGGTCTGTTATCTTCCTGCCGCATACGCAAATCTCAGCCAGTTGACCGACGAAAATAGGTACTTTGAGAAACAAGCCGAATTCGACTTTGACCCTCAGACGACATGCCTCTCAGGGTTGGGTATAGGCCTCTTAGCGTCAGCAGCCATTTCGCTTGCTTCGACGTTAGCAGATATCGCGACCACTGGCGCTGAAGTTGTGCGCATTGCTTTCCGCTTAGGCATTCACGTCACCGAGGTGTCGGAGAACCTAGAGCCTCGCGATACATCTCGCCAGCCTGACTCGTGGGCGTGTGTGATCCCTGATGTATTACCAAGCGACGTCCAGCGAGAACTCGACATTGTCCACAAAAACGAAGTAAGTCGTATCTATCTCATACGCGACCGAACTCCTAAAATAAGATTGCTAACCTAAAGCATAGGGAACGGCTGAGCTTAGCAAAATCTTCATCAGCGCACGGAGCCCAACATCGGTGACGATTAGTGGCCGTCCTTCAAGTCTCACAGCCCTCTTCCGTGACCACGATTTCTTTCGCAACAACAAGTATATATACCTACCTGTATTCTCGGGACTATGCCATGCAGCCCATATTTATGGTCATGAAAACGTTCGAAGCATTGTCCACACGCCGCAATTGGAACAGTTGGATTCGAAATTCGTTCCAACCATAATGGTTCTTTCAACAGGAACAGGTAATCCTTACTCTACTAAGAGCGCGTTGGAACTTTTGGAGCAGGTCGTCTACGAGATATTGACCAAAGCCATCGAGTGGAGCAACGTCGTCAACGCCATAACTTACATAGCTGGGGATTGTAGAGCAACTGAATGTGAGGTCTTCATGTTTCAAATGTCCCGCCCAGTACTCGAGCTCACGGAATCACTGGAAAAGTTGCCAGAGCTCAGCACTACAACACGGGCCATTACGCCATGGATCAGCAGCTCGTCTGGGCAATCTGAAACCCCAAGAGGGCCGATGCAATCGAAGATTGCTATTGTGGGGATGTCGTGTAGGTTACCGGGCGGTGCAACCGACACCGAAGGATTTTGGAACATTTTGGAACAAGGGCTCGACGTTCACAGAGAAATTCCCGCTGATCGTTTTGACGTGAGCACGCATTGTGATGAGACGGGCAAAAAGATGAACACGAGCCATACTAGATATGGCTGCTTCATTGATCATCCAGGCTTATTCGACGGCGCATTTTTTAACATGTCTCCCCGAGAGTGTGAGCAGACGGATCCAATGCAAAGACTAGCACTGGTGACAGCTTATGAAGCTCTCGAGCGGTCGGGCTTTGTCCCAAATCGTACAAGATCAACCAATCTCCACCGTGTTGGCACCTTTTATGGCCAGGCCGCTGACGATTATCGCGAAGTCAATGCGGGTCAGGAGGTCGATACGTATTACATTCCAGGTGGTTGTCGGGCTTTCGGCCCCGGTCGTATCAACTACTTCTTCAAGTTTTGCGGGCCTAGTTTCAGCATTGACACGGCTTGTTCATCAAGCCTTGCCACTATCCAGGTACGTGCATAGCTTCGACGTATCAATCAACGACACTCTGAATACTAATAGGATATCATATAGACTGCTTGTACCTCCCTGTGGGCTGCGGATTGTGATACAGCGGTAGCTGGTGGAATGAACGTGCTTACCAACTCCGATGGCTTTGCAGGCCTTAGTAAGGGGCATTTCCTAACCAAGGGGCCCAACGCCTGTAAGACATGGGATGCTGAAGCCGACGGGTATTGCCGTGCAGACGGGGTAGGATCTGTAGTCCTGAAAAGACTAGAAGATGCTGAAGCCGACAACGATCCTATTCTCGGGGTCATCCTCAGCGCCGGGACTAATCACTCAGCTGAAGCCATTTCAATCACACATCCTCACGCAGGAGCTCAATCTATGCTGATGCGACAGATATCCAATCGTGCGGGGCTCAATCCTCTCGATGTCAGCTACGTCGAAATGCATGGAACGGGCACCCAAGCTGGCGACTTAGTCGAGATCAAATCCGTGACCGATGTATTCGCCCCGTCCAACCGTCATCGGAATCAGCCGTTGTATATCGGTGCGGTGAAGTCTAACATTGGACATTCCGAGGCAGCAGCTGGAGTTACTGCTTTACTCAAAGTTCTTCTGATGTTTGAGAAGAATAAGATTCCACGCCATATTGGCGTCAAAACCGGCGTTGTCAACCCCGGATTCCCAAAAGACCTGGAGAAGCGCAAAGTTTACATTCCGTTCGAGGAGCAACCATGGCCCCATGTCCTCGGGAAGAAGCGGGTGGCTATAGTGAACAACTTCAGCGCTGCTGGAGGCAATTCATCTCTCGCTGTTGAAGAAGCACCTATTCGGGAACGAACGCATAAAGACCCCCGCACAACTCACGTCATCGCTGTTTCTGCTAAGAGCTCGGTCTCCCTAAAGGGTAACGTGGAACAGCTGATCGCCTATCTGGAGGCAAATCGGGATGTTCATCTATCTGACCTGTCATATACCACGACCGCCCGAAGATATCATCATAAATATCGTGTTGTTCTGTCTGCTTCTGATATCAACACCGCGAAACAAGTACTTTCAGCCGCGTATGCCACCGTGGAACAAACGAAGCCCATTTCGGCACTCAGTGCACCGTCGGTGGTTTTTGCTTTTACTGGCCAAGGCGCATCGCACAAGTCAGCCAATGTGCAGTTTTTCCACTACTCAAACGCTTTCCGAACTCATATATTACATCTGGATGCGCTAGCGCTACGATGTGGTTTCCCATCCTTCATTTCCGCTATTGATGGAAGCTTTCCTGAAGACCACACCCACAGCCCTCTTGTCACACAACTAGCTCTTACTTGTACTCAAATAGCACTGGCCAAGTACTGGAGCTCGCTCGGTATAAAGCCGAATCTGGTGATTGGCCATAGCCTGGGCGAGTATGCAGCCTTGTGTGTTGCTGGTGTACTATCTGCCAGTGATGCAATATTCCTTGTTGGCCACAGAGCAAAATTGCTTGAACAGAGATGTCAAGTTGGCAGCCACAAGATGATGGCAGTCAAAGCCTCACTTTCTAACATCGAGAAAAGTTTGGAGGGCACAAAGTTGCAGTATGAGGTTGCTTGTATCAATGGACCAATTGAGATTGTACTCAGCGGGCCCAGCACCGAGATTGAAGCAGTGGGTAACGCCTTGAAAGCGGCTGGCCACCGCTGTATCATCCTTGATGTCTCGTTTGCATTCCACTCGTCACAGACTGATCCGATACTGGAAGACTTTGAGACTACAGCCAAGCAATCGGTCGTCTTCAAAGCACCAAACCTGCCGGTAATCTCGCCTCTCCTCCGCAAGGTAGTATTTGGCGCAAAATCTATCAACGCCAATTACCTCAGTCGCTCCACTCGAGAAACAGTCGACTTCGTCAGTGCACTTCAAACTGCCCAGAAATTGAACCTCGTCGATGAGAAGACGGTTTGGGTCGAACTTGGCCCTCACCCAGTGTGCGTGAACTTCGTCAAATCTAGCATCCCCGGAACAATTACAACCGTTCCTACACTTCGCAGAGGTGAAGATAGCTGGACTACAATGGCACGCAGTCTTGGAGAGTTGCATTGCCGTGGTATCGAAATTGACTGGAACGAGTTCCACCGCCCATTCGAGGGAGCCCATATGGTCCTTAACCTTCCCACGTACAAATGGAACGACAGAAACTACTGGTTGCAGTACAATGGAAACTGGGCACTCACCAAGGGGAATACATTTTATCTCAGTGACTCACCAGCAAGTCTTCGGGGCTCTGATTCCGGACTGCATACTTCTACGGTCCAGCACATCATCGAGGAAACCATTGAAGGTGCTGCCGGAATGGTTGTAATGCAGTCAGATCTGTTGCAACACGATATGCTCGCGGCTGTCCATGGTCATCAGATGAATGGGTGTGGTGTGGTTACGTCGGTAAGTTTACTTTTTGGAAAGAGTGCGTTGTGACTACATGAATCGTGGCTAATATTCAATCAGTCTATTCATGCTGATATCGCCTTCACACTCGGTAATTACTTATACCGAAAGTTCTATTCCAGTGCAACGAAAGTTAGTGTGAACATGAACGTTGCCAACCTTGTGGTGGTGAAAGGTCTCGTAGCAAAGAAGAAGCATGATACGACGCAGTTTCTCCGCGTCTCTATCAAGACTACGGACATAAACACGAATCATGCCGAACTGCAATGGCACAATGTTCAGGATAATGGAATGCCTGAGGATGAACCTTTCGCTACCGCGGACCTCTATTATGAAGATGCTGAGGAATGGCTAAGTTCATGGTCTCCAATTGGTCACTTGGTTCAGAGTCGGGTTGATACTCTGAAGAGGATGGCTAGCGATGGAACAGCAAACCAATTATCTCACAAGATGGCTTACGCGCTGTTTAAACATAACCTCGTCGATTATGCCGAGAAATACAGGGGCATGCAGTCGGTCACTATGCACGAACTCGAAGCCTTCGCTGATGTAACCCTGAAGAGCGAAGGTACTGGTACGTGGACCATGCCACCGCATTTCATCGACAGTGTCGCTCATCTTGCGGGATGCATTATGAACACTTCCGACGCCATCGATCAAAAGGCTAATTTCTGTGTAACTCCGGGGTGGCGGTCTATGAGATTCGCCCGTCCTTTGGTTGCCGGGGGCAAGTACAGGTCCTATGTCAAGATGATCCCAACTGCAGAAGACCCTTCAATTTACTTGGGAGACCTCTACGTCATGCAGGATGATTCTATCATGGGTATGGTAGGGGGAATGAAATTTCGCCGATACCCACGCATCCTTCTCAACAAATTCTTCTCTGCACCTGAAGATCACTCTGCGACACTCGCAAAAGTACCAAAGCAGCTGCAAAATCCTGAGCCTGCACATGCTCAGGGACCCAAAAAGTCAGCACCCCTGACTTCCAACCCCGTGGTAGTTGCCCCTAAGACTTCATCATCCGAGAAGATGGCCCCCCATATGGCAGAAATTGTACTCCCAACTGTTCCAGACATTGCGACTGAGCAAGACACCTCTGATGAGGACGATAACACTATTTCTAAAGCTATGGCGCTCATTGCCAGGGAGGCAGGTATCTTAGTTTCAGACTTGCAGGATGACGCCATGTTTAGTGATTTGGGATTGGACAGCTTGCTCAGTCTCGTTGTCGCCGAGAAGTTCCGTGAGGAGCTTGGTATAACCGCCAGCGGAGGTTTGTTTCTTGAATATCCATTGGTTGGGGATTTGAAAACCTGGCTGAAGGAGTACTATAGCTAGTACGCTGCGATGGAAGCGAATTTGAGACTTTCTAATAGACTGGGTATTTTCCTATAACTTAAGCGTGGCCGCACAGTCTGGTTCTTCGTTATTCTGTGACATCTATGTGTGGATGTGCTTCAGCTTTCCCCAGAAACCTTCCATTCCTCAGGCTTACCTGTCGGTGACTATATAAGAAACATTTTGCCTCGAACGCATTCTACATGCAGCCAAGAGAGTGGGCTATAGTGTAAGAGATGACTGTGTCGCTTATCCAAATTCCCCGGCTTTACGGTACGAAGAAAGAGTTGGCCCACAAAATCGGCCTTCTAGCTACCGGTTCACAAAAAAGTATACTTATATCGTGGATATCCACTTTCTTTGTCCAACAGTTCTTGTGCTGTCGAATCTCTATTTATTTACTCGTCTTTTTTCAATCTCCGAACTCATTGCGCACATACCACAAGTCGAATTCTGGATATTGAAAATGGCAACCAATACCAACTCGCCAGAAACCACACGAATTCCTAACGATCAGAATAAACTCCTCTGTCTTACTATTTGCGGTTATCGCAAACCCGGCATGAGTGAGGAAGCCTATCGACACCATATGACGAACATCTCGGCGCCGATGACCAAGGACTTGATGGCGCAATATGGAATTGTGCGATGGACCCAGGTCTGTTTTGCACCACCTATCGTCTTCCACTTTCATTGCTGCTCACCTTCTGCGCTTATCGAATATTCTGCTGCGCACAACCAGCAGATATTGACATGCCGCTTATAGATCCACAATACATCTGCCACACGCGCACAAATGGCCGAGCTTTTTGACCCTCAATTCGCCAATGTGGCAGATTATGACTGCTTCAGTCAAGCCGTTTTCAAGAGCGTCGAAGATTACAAAAGGATGAAACAGGACCCATGGTACAAGGAACATCTCATGGGCGACCACGAGAATTTCGCGGACACCAAAAGGAGTCGGTATGTCACAATGAAATCTTAAGCACATAGTTTGCCTTGGTGCAGACACATAGCGGCTTACATTTTCAAAGCATGACAATCGGCTGGTACCAAGAGTTCGTGAGGAATGGACAAGCCGTCAACGAAGGCGAATAGTGATATTTTGATACAGTCCCAGACTTATCTCAGTTGTAAAGGATAGTACCCAGCAACTTATGTCGTCAATAAACTACATAGGTTCTCACGTATTTGGTAGTACTGAGGTCAGTGTGACTGCGTTGTCTGACATTATGGCACTTCCAACTAGGTTCCATGGCATTGAGGCAAACCATTTCGAGCAGTGGGTCCGCCCATGATAAAATTTCAATAACATCTGCGTAACAGAACTCAAAAATAATCCACCCTTGGAACAACATCAACTTTGCTATAGCACAGGAGCTTGCATTCTGATACAAAGACAGTCGGATCGCCGATTACTGGAGTCGTGCTAGCGCACCTTGATTCCCGATCCTGGACTTTATTGCTGGACTAATGAGGCTAATGGATGCATGTACGTTCCATTGGTGCTCATTCAATACCCTGTCTAGGTTCCAATAGCTTGCTGTGGGAACAACGATACTCGGATTCCGATTGATGGGCGCCCTTTACCGAATGTCTCCACTGTATGCCCCGAGTGTGGAGGTGGCTGCGGACCCGTAAGCTCAGTCGCATCATACTTCTGCAGTAAACACAAGGGTAGTGTCGGGAAGACTTCAAGTATGGAAGGAATTACAGCGACCGTAGGCGCTCCTGTGCCACGGTAATGAAGACCAGCGGGGTCCGAAGGGTCCAAAATGCATCGACATACCCATTGTATTGCCAAAAGCAGCTAGGCCCAAAGCAGCCTTGTGCTTTTGTAGCCGTTGTCGCTTTACCCGAGCCCGATAAGATTGCTTTGGGTACTGCACATATGGTTTCCACTAGAATGATCGATAGATTCAAACTCCTTGAATGAGAGGTCAGAGTGTCACTTGAAGATGCTAAAGACAGGGTTGGGTTATTTTTCAGCTACATTTCATTTGCGAAACAAAGACGCATTCGCGGGCGCTAGGAAATGTGTTTGAAATTTGTATAGCGTTGTCATAGATGTCTCCACGTCTTGAATTACATTAAGTCCATAGTGGGTAAGGTTTCCACTGACTGAAACACGCTACATAGGTGGTGCCAAAGCAAAATATTCATCTGCTTGGCATGATCAGAAAATAGCCACCTCGCGCAAAGACTGCTTAAACAAACGCTTTATTGCAGGTAAGCCCATAGTATATGCAAAATTGTTCTTTGTTTCAGAGCATGAAGGAAGGCAGATTATCGCAACGATTGAGAACGGAATTTCCATGATGAGTCCTTCAAAGTAATGTGGTGAGAGGGGATGCATACGGCACGAACAGACAACGGCTGTTGAACAGCAAGGATATCAAATTTTAAATGCTTCTTTTTTTTAAACGATGAGATTCGTTAATGTAGCAGTTCATGATATCAATTTGCTCAAGCGGCAACATCTCCCAAGAATTTTTCCAGCACGGGGTTGAAATCAGCTGGCTTCTCCCATACTGGGCAGTGCTTCCCATTCTGGATTTCGATGACCTTGCCAGACCACAGATTACCGTACTTCAAGCCCTTGATTTTGTTGTTGTCCAGATGAGGCTCGTCCGTGCCTACAACAACTGCCAGGGGGACGTTCGTCTCGGCTGCCAGCTTTTGCTGATCGGAACAATCGCCACACCCGAGATTAGTAAATAGAACACGACGAGCTTTGGAGTCGGTTCGGATGGCAGACTCGGCCATCCACTGCTCCCAAGGCCCCCCTGTGGCCCTTTTTGAGAATGCGGTGAGTTCCTCGTCGGACAAGTCCTCACGCATGTTCCACCTCGTACGTTCGTCGTCCAGAGGCTTGCCCCAAATCGGCACCAGCAGCGAACCAACAATGACGATACCCTTGACGCCGCTGAACAGGGGCAGTATCTCGACTGCAATATGGCCTCCGAGAGACCAGCCAACTAAAACGACCTCACTGATGTCGAGCTTGTTCAGCACCTCCACGCAAGCCTTGGCGTAGGCGGGCATTGTGTAAGTGTGGGCTGGATCTTTCGCATCATCAGATTCGCCGTGCCCCGGTAGATCAACGGCTATCACTCGGCGGGTTGAAGTAATGTTCTGGTTGAGCAAAACTGGCTTGAAGATATGTCTGCTAGAAGAGTTTCCGTGAATGCAGAATACCGGGGGAAGGCTACCGGACCCAAAGGAGCGGTATGCCACCCGACCATAGCTTGTTTCAACAAGTGTGGGTGCGGGTCTGGGCTCAGAAGGGTTGGACATGGTGAAGTTTGCGTAGAGAGACACTATGGTAAAGATCCTGCTGCGTTGATGCTATTTACTTGCTATCGTATATTTGCCATTATTAACAGATCAACTTATATGACAAGTGAGGCGAACAGATGAGTAGCCCATCCTGCAGTAAGCTCCTCGGATGTGGGTTGGACACTCCATTCGGATGCCGATAGACAACCGGTGCGCACAAGGTTTCGGATTATATGTCAGCCTATAGCAATCCCGAAACCCGTTATTAGTGCGAACGCTTCGAATCTCATTCTTAGCTTGTGAAATAAGTCGTGAATAGTATCCAAACTGTCTTTGTCCTCGGATCTTACGAGACGGGTACCTAACTTGCGAGATAGACGCAGGAAGAACGTTCCAAAATGACCAAAACAATGGCCAACAACAAATACGCAATCTTCGGCGCTACAGGCAAGAGTGGCAGTGCCCTCATTGAGGTGCTGCTTGCATCTTCACCAGACAATATCATCCACGCCTACTGCCGGAACGCTGCAAAACTCACCAACCTTTTCCCCGAAGCTGTCAATTCCAAGCGCATCGTCGTCTTCGAGGGCAATATTCACGATGTCAAGCTGTTTGCTGAGTGCGTTCGGGGCTGTGGTACAGCTTTTCTCTCGGTCACCATGAATGATAACATCCCCTACGTACACGTAGCCGAAGATACTGCGCGTACCATAATCACTGCGCTCCAGCAGAACATTCGCGCAGACAGCCAACTGGTCGTGCCCAAGCTTGTGGTGCTCTCCTCGGCAAGTCTCGAGCCAAGCATGTGCCAAAATCTGCCGCGCATCTTCCACTGGATCGTCACCCACGCCAACTCGCATGTCTACGAGGATCTTCGGCGTGCGGAGCGTGCACTGCGTGCGGAAGGCGACTGGGTCTCAAGCATCTTCATCAAACCAGGCGGTCTATCAGTTGACGAGGCGCGAGGCTATAAGCTCAATCTTTACGAACAGGATACCTTTGTATCTTATAAGGACTTGGCGGGTGCCATGATAGAGGCTGGGAGTGATCCGGATGGCCGTTATGATATGAAAGATGTTTCCGTCAACAATTTATCAGGCAGTGCGAGATTCCCACCAACATTGCCGCTCCTGGCATTAAGTGGGTTGCTGAGGTGTTTCTTCCCCTGGCTCCATCCTTATATGCCTTATTTCGGATAGACGTATAATACGCGTACTAAGTGCAATGCCACCTATATGTCGAAAAATAGCAGTTCATGTCTATACTCGGTGAAAATGATTTCCCAGCAACTTGGCTTAGCTCATGCACTCGTTATGACACCAACTTTAAAAATAGGAGGCACAATCCAATAAGCCTACGTCCCTGCATGTTTTTCACCTAAACTACTTGACCTTGGTTCGCAGTAGGTGGCGTCATGTAACTCTGGGCTTGACGAAACAGCTTGGCTTTGCTTTTGTCTTACATTGTCTCACCACATGACACAGGGGTCTGACCAGAGACCTTCATAGCTTATTGTAGTAATTACGATGGAACAGTACATGCAATAACAATGGTGCACCCAATACCGGTCGGGTAACGGGCTCGTCGGGCGCCGGAGGGGTACTTTTACATATCGACAAACATTTGTTTCACGGACCTAAGAACCACCACCCGTCCTTATGCCTGAAGAAAGGCGCTCTGAGTTGATGTTGATTGGACCAGTCCTACAACCTCCGATCTCCGAGGTGTGACAACCCCTGCCACATATTTGCTCGCACTTTTCGAAAATGCCGATGGGTCTGAAATAAGTGTTGTGTAGCAATGAGCATCTCAAGCAATTGGACTTCCTTTGGATCAAGCATTCGCATGCACTGGAATTCGGAAATTTACCCATCCGTAAGACGTGCCTCCGCAACCACTTAAGAATTGATTTAGGTCACCTTGGACTTGTAAACATACACTGTTCTTCGCTTGTAGTAACCTCGTTCCGCATCTCTTCACCCCACCCCGCGAAAGTCGCATTGCACTACCATAAATATGCCTGGGGGTGACGGAACACCAGGCCATATGGCCAAATTTATCGGGGCTCAATTGTTTAGCAATGCCCCGAAGCCTACAACAAGCTTCGCAGGGCAGACCATCATCATTACCGGGTCAAACACGGGGCTAGGGTACGAAGGCGCTAAACACGTCCTCAACTTGGGATGCACCAAGCTTATCATAGCGGTGCGCTCAGTGGAGAAGGGCGAAACTGCTAGGCGCTCTCTCATAGAATCAACTCGATGCGATGCAAGTATCATCGAGGTATGGCCCATCGATCTTACTAGCTACGACAGTGTGAAGGCTTTTGCCGAACGCGCGGACCGAGAGCTAGAGCGCCTCGACGTTCTCCTAGAAAACGCAGGAGTCGCCTCGGTGGAGTGGAATTGGGTTGTAGATAATGAGCGGATGGTGACGGTGAACGTCGTCTCGACCTTCCTTCTAGCCTTCCTCATGCTACCTAAGCTCAAAGCTACAGCCGCCAAGTTCAACACGAAGCCGCATTTAACGATCGTGACAAGCGACACGCACTTCTTGGTCGACTTCAAGGAGGGGGACGCGCCCGAGGGAATCTTCAACAGGCTAAACGACAAAGCCAAGTCGCTGAAGACCCAGAGCGAGCGTTACCCAACCACCAAACTGATGCAGGTGTTCATTGTTCGGGAATTGGCCGCTCGTTTGCCAAAGGAAACGACTCCTGTCATCATCAATTGCACAAACCCCGGCATGTGCCACAGCGAGCTGTCGCGTGAGTTGGATGGCATGCAAATCCGGATTCTGAAGTTCTTGCTTGCAAGGACATCAGAAGAAGGCTCTCGGAATCTGATCGCTGGGGCAAGCGGCGGAATAGATACACACGGTCAATACTTGGATGTGGGAAAGGTGAAAACGCCTGCAACTGTTGTTGTTGGCCCTGGCGGCGCAGAGAGGCAGAAGCGCTTATTCAACGAGCTCATTGAGAAGCTGGAAAAGATCGTACCAGGGATATCTGCTAACCTATAAAGGCCAGCAGCTTCATCGTCTCATGTCATTACTTTTCTGTTTGAGTCTTTTGCTCCTTTTTCAAATTTCTTATTCCGGACCAATCTAGGGAGCTGTAGATGGTCTAGGATAATGGTGCGGATCTTTAGGGATGATCTGTTGGATGATCTGCTGGATGATATTTTGGATGATATTTTGCTACAAAAACCCAGGCTGGGTTCCTGAAAGATACCATAGTTTGATAACAGTCATGTTGGCACGGTTTAATTCATTGAATATTCCTATTGTCGTCTTTCTGGTTCTCTGAACCTTGCTGCCTACCTCTAAGTTGCTTTATTGACTGATTGGCTGATTTACTGGTTGACTATGTCGACATATGGAGCATTGCCATCTGACTTGAAATTCGCGTGCTTCCAATTTAGTATCAAATTGGTGGTGAATTTGCTTTCGCCGATGTGGATATCCAACCAGAGTGGACACGCCCACCAGTAATGGACTCGTGAGGGAAGCATTTTATGGTCCCTGGGGCTTTTCCAATGAAAATTGTCTTCACAGTCGAATTTCTGTCGACGACGAGCAAAGGCTGGGTAAGTACAAATGTAGTGAGATTTGAACAGTGTTGCTCGTTGACCAACCCAGTCACCACGTGTCCCGTGGGATATGATACCATGGAGAAGTCTTTGAGGAGGTTCATGGGAACTTCTAATCACAATGCCAATCTTGTTTCCGTTACTTTTTGAAATGTCTCATATTTACAATAACACGTATCGCGTCCGGGAACCAACCTGGTGCCAAATGTCCATGCTTATGAGGGTACTGTGGCATAGATATCTTTCTAGGAAGAGGAACGCTACCCATCGCATTTGTGCTGTGAATATAACCATCTGTTGTGCCATTATGCTTTGTTCTCAACAAGAGTGAGTGTCAAATTTCCCCTCTCCAATCTCGGGATCCGCCCATCGATAACATCTGTGGTGAACTTGTCGAGTCCATGGGCAGTGTCAGACTGGTGATGCATGACAAGGGCTTTTAGAGCCTCTTCATCCTCTGCCCCCACCAATTCATTTTTGCCCAGCAGAGGTTTCTGCGATGCATCTGGACCGTCTGGGCGCATTACGGGTGTAAGAGCTGCGGTCAAGAAGGAGACTGTCTTGGTGAGGTCAGCCTGAGTGAACTTGTCTGTTGAGTCGGAAGTTCCCTGAATGACTAGGCAAATGTTAGCGTGGGTAATGACCAATATCTCAGAAAGCAGTTCAAAGAAAAAGAAATTTGAGGGTCATAGTACCAGGTTGGAAGAACTTGAAAGCTCTGTCAAAGTTATCTTCGCCCACCTCGGACAGCACCGGGGCTTCCTGATTGCGCATTTGTTGATAAGTGCCTAGCACAACCAACAAGAAACGGGCATAGGCCTCGCGAATTTTGTCCGTATGCCACTTCGTACCAACAGCTTCATCTACGTCGCCACGAATGCTGGCTGCAATGGTGGTAGCTGCCGAGAGGGCAGCAGTGAGCGCGAGGTGAAGACCCGAAGAGAAGAACGGGTCGATGAAACATCCGGCGTCACCCACGATACGAGCATGTGGGATAGCGTAGCTTTTCGCATGGTACGAGAAATCCGAGGCCGAATGTATTGATGTGACCTGCTCGCTGTCTGTACCCAGCAGCTTGCTGATCATCGGGGAGAGCTTGAGGCTCTCAGTGAAGTAGTGCTGTACTGAGTCGGCTTCCTTCTTTTTCTCAGCAGCAACGTTCTGGTTCCTGACAACCCCAACCGAGTGTGTGCCGTTGTGCAAGGGAATATACCACACCCAGCCGCTCTCGTCTGTTATCCTTATTAGTCGGATCAAAACCAACGATGAGGCGAGTACTACTTTCCATGCAAGGCCTCAAACAAGGGCGAGTTTCCGCGATCTGTGCCCTCCTGGTATCTCTTGCCACCTGTGAAATATGCCCAGTTCGCAACGTTCTTGAGAGCTTTGCTGTATGACCGATTCTTTAGGTACTTGGTGCTCAGAAGGCCCGCGCGCCCGCTAGCGTCCACGACATAGTCAAATGCGATTTTGCCAGTTGTGCCATCATCTCTCTTCCACTGAGCAGAGACGGGGCGACCAACATTCAGCTGCGCGTCTCCATTGATCCCATTGGCATCTTTGGTATCCTCAAAATTGATCGACTGCACCTTGACTCCCTCATAGGTGTTAGCCCCGGACTTTTCAGCGTGTCGAAACATCTTCTCATCCGCTTCGGAGCGAATGAGATTCCAAGCTATGTTGTCTGGTCCGCCCGCGCGAAAGTCGGTGACTAGGAAGGTGTCTTAGCAGAAAAAGATTATTTACATAATTAACTACCATGACTGGACTTACATCCCTCACGGCCGTTAGGCACCATCTTGAATGCAGCTCCAACCTTGGTCGTGAAGCCATGTTTATCAAATTCTTCATGAAGATCAATGAATTTAAGATAGTGGCGAAATGAAACAAGAGTACTTTCGCCGATGTGATAGCTAAAGATTTGTTCGTGAGTCCAAGCATTTCAGAAAATTGATGACGACCAAGCAGTGCAAGTAATTTAGAGATTACTGAGGAGGCGTCATATTTGCAAAAAGGTTAACCAACCGGGGATGATGCTCGGCCTCAAGAACGACAGTGTCGATATTTTCACGAGCTAAAACAGTTGCTGCGTATGACCCGCCAGGCCCACCGCCTATCACAAGGACACGGCATTTTTCCGGAACGGGTGTGGTTGCAGCAGCAGACATGATGTAAAAGGTAAAGCTTCGATATCTAGAAACGGTGAGAAGAGTGTTATTGGTTTAAAGACCTTAAAGAATATTCGCTACCGAGCGCCTGTATATAAAATGTCGTCCCCTTATTCGCGTCTACTCGCCAAGTATGACCAGGGAAATAGTTGTGGCGGAAAGCGATGGCTCAATGCCGAATCTCGGATTTGAGGTAACCTCAATAACGTGGCTGGGTCCGAAATAAGGCAAATATGCTGCAGCTAATTTCTCCGGGTATCTCACCTCAGCGGATCGCAAATGTCGGAATCCGTCAGACCAAACCCCGAGAGCAGCCTTCGCCGAGAAGGATGGGTTCGGCTCCTCCAAATAAGCAGCCTTTATTTTTCTTCTCCCCAAAAAGGATATTTGAAACATTGTGTGGACAAATATACATAGCAATAATTGAACAAGCATACAAAAACTGACATTATGTCTACCAGAACATATGAGTACACAGCAATGATTAGTGGATCATTTCTTTCAGGTAATTATAGCCCCACAGTGCAATTTTATGGTGTTGAATCTGCCTAATAGGAGCAATGATGTCGATATCCATGATAGGAGTTCCGGCCGTTCTCGACACCAGCACACAAGCTACGACAATACTCCATCAGTGGAGACGCATCTACCACTACGGACATCGCATAATGCCGGCCATTGCTCTGAGCACATGCGCTCTGTACATCTACGCGGCCCTCCAGAGAAGAAACAGTAAGGAGGGGTCCTGGGCGCTTATTGGTTTGGCAGGCCTTGCGACTGTGTGCATAATCCCATTCACGCTGATAGTGATGGCGCCGGTGAACGGAAAGTTATTCATGCTGGAGGAGGCCATCAAGGTAGACCCATATGTGATAGGAGTTGAGGACGCGAAGGTTTTACTTTCGGAATGGAATATGTTTCATATCGTTAGATCATTCATACCTTTAGTTGGTACGGTGATAAATGTATTACTTAATCACTAAGAATACCTTTTCGAAGTGCTTTTGCTCCCACAGATAATGGTAAACATATATTAGCTCACCAAGACGGAATAGTCTTTCGTCACAGAACAGACTTTACTTCTAATGATGTCTACAGCACGGATCCTCTTCTCAAATTGAATCGGCTGCCATCTTCGATTCCACCGGTAGTGCATATAAATGATGGTTTTCGGCATGGCGATGCCCAAAACTAGAGCTTTTGGGATTACTGCTAGATTGAACTCCAAATTGGTCTGACCACGTAGTGGCGGCCGCATAGCTCTCTTTCCAAACCGCGCGTGCAGAAAATAATGCTTCGCCTGTTTCAAACCGAAATTTCAGAACACATCCGTATTTACTTTTTAGGCACTTTCTTTAACACCTTAAACATGTAGATCTGAATATTGGCCTCAACTTGCATCTAAGGCCTCTACCTTTTATGGATTAGAGATAATGTTGTTAGCATTTTACATAACCTTGGTATAAGGAGCCCTAGGAAAACTCGAAACGCCAAAGTTATATAAGTTGCACCTTCTGTCTTCTAGCGCCCATGGCATCTCCTATGTCCCAGCCTGCGCACTTAAAATCGGCCATCCCCACCCGACGGTACCTTCTGATATTTTGTGACTGGTCTATCCCTGTGTCTTGTAGTATAAGACAGTACGTAGAAATTGCCTTAGACAGCAACACAAGGTATGTGAACGCTTCTGGTATAAAGTTGACTTCTCGCATAGAGTCAAGCCAAATCTCACAGGTACCGATGGTAAGATCTACAGACAATTGAACTCTCCAATCTTTTGGAAATATTTTGACCATATTTTTGGCTCTCCATTGGAATGTTCTTCCTTGGACCAGCAGACGGAAATCATTGTGTCGAACTGTACTTGGCCAGTAAATCTCTGCTTTAATCGAAGGTTTATGGGCCGTATAATCATAGGTAATTCCACAATTGACAGACGCCCAGGACCAAGATGGTGCTAAAGCTGGACGAGTTCGCTCCTGATATTTGTTACTGTAATTATACCAGGCAAGCCCGTATGCGAGCGTTTGCTTCCACAGTCCATAAACGGGTGTAGCGCCTGTCGTTTCTGCAATCCGGGCCATAATTGAGGTTATCGCAACGAGCCTGTCGGATTCGAACGTGAATGAAGTTCGAGAGTAATCTCCGACAAAAATGTTCCACGTACGGCCCAGAAGTACATTTCGGGATTGTAAAAGGAATCCCCTAATATCGAGGCGTGATCCGTGCGTATGATTGCCGAATTCATCTGCAGACGAAGTCGCACAGTTCCAGTATAAGCCGTGTTGAGAGAATGTGACGATCCTGCGTGAGAACATGAGTTCTTGCGTTACCCAGCCACGGGACAAAAGGCGGCTCGACGTAATTGTTTCTTCCCGGCTTGGGTACTGCTTACTAGATATACAGACCTTGATGAAGCCTCCACCACCAATATCAATCACCAAGAAGCCCGGCCTATGCTTTACTGCTGGTCTGGAGAGTACTAAGCCCTGGTTGCAGTCCGTTGCGGCCGAGGCGGCGAGAGTCAACTTTGCGTTCTGGTAATAGAGACCAATTCTTCCAGACTCTCTGATCCAGTCGGCCGATGTTTCCTCAGAACTAGATGCCTGGATAATACACAGTGCATCAATCCAGATGTACTGAACACCGAATTTCCTGGTAAAGACGATAGCCTCTCGAACAGTTCTTGGAAGAGATTCCCAAGGGATGGATCGATGAAACTCGCGAACATTTACAGCTGTTGTACGTAGGTTGTGTGACACAGTACCCCAGCAGTAGCTTAGCGTAAGGTAGCTGGCTGTAAAGCCAGCTGGTGGGCTTACGAGACGTACTTGGGTATCATTGCTGGCTTCGGATCCCACGTATACTAGGCGCGTGGGGCATTGGAAGCAGTCTCGGTCATCCACATGCTGCAATTTGTGTTGATTACACTCATACATCCAGTTTCTTGTGCACGCTACCATGTCGTCAAGGTCGGTGCCCACTGCCGCTAGCGCAGGTATTTCAGCTTCAGCCGTGCAGATGCGTAAAGCTTGCTGCGTACATTTATTGGCAGTGTGTGGAGTCAATCTAGGCAATGAAACATGGTACTCACGTGGTAAGTCCGCCAAGTTTGTGGCTTTGGTGCCCTGTATCATCAATATCAACGAACTGTTCGCAGTCGTGCATTCGCTACCGACGGAGATAGCTAGCTGGAGGGTGGAGTCCCCCGGACTATAGCCATACACACGGCCCAATGCGACACGACCAGGCGTGGCTGCCCCGCGAGGAAAACTGTAAACAATTCGTTGCCATATGTGACAGCATAGATCGCAACCATTTGATGCTGACAGGTCGAGTTTGGCTAAGCTTTCATGGTGAGAGGATAAATTTCCAACCCCGTCCTCGGTTGCCGGGAACGGGGCTCTTGCAGAGAATAGCTCTGATAGATTGCGATGACAGACCTGGCAAAGAGTGCCAATGACGGCGCGAAGCCGAGATTTCCAGGCCGTTGCAAATTTCAATGGCGGCCGATCGAGGCGAACCTGCGGCATTTGAAGATTGTTTCAATCAGCAGTAGAAGACTGGGTGGATACTGTTATACTCAAGGAAGTAGCCTAGAGTCCAGCGTCTTGGCGTGTGATGCCGGGAGATCGTGTGGTGGAGTCGGAGGACATAATGTCAGATATGAAACCAGGCCAGCAGCTTTTCTCGTGGTTTCAGCCTGATTCAAGCACGGCTGGCCAACTTCTAAGAGTCAATGATCAGCGAGGCTGGACATGTGATGGGATGGCCCACTTAAATTCCGGCACGTGTTCCTATTTGACAAGCAGGTGAGCAGACTAGGGCCACCTGATTGATGGACGCGAAAACCACTACGGAGGTCGCTACCAAAAGTCATTGCTAGCGCCATTCTTTTCTGCTTAACTGATGCAGCTGTTGATCAGTTGTTTTCGAACCCATAAAACCTACATCAGCCGGTGGATCAGCCCATTATTGGTTACCAATTACTATACGCATATAAGTGTGATTTATATAGAATATATTACCACTGTTGGAAGTATGGTTATCCGCGGTCTCGCACGACTATATAGTCTAAGGTTAGCTGGTTACCGGCGTACTGACGGCAAGCCACTACAGCCACACCGTGGCTGTCGGCAGCTTGCAGCCGTATAGGCCAAACCCCTATCTGTAGATCGCGTACGATGGGAAGAATCCCTTCTTCCTTTCGTACGACAGCGCTGAATAGATCTATTTGTCGCCCAAACTGTACGGAAAGAAATGAATGGAGAAGCCATTCCACAACCACCTATTTAGAGTTCATTACCATCTTGATCGGTAGATAGGTATTAAATTATATCTAAATATTAAATACTAAATTGGCTATTATAACAAGTTCTTTACTTTAGTTGTTATATAGCCTTTCTTTTCCTTCTAAAACGTATAACAACCCGTACCCACGATTACTAAAAGCGGTTGACAAGTCTCCCACAAAAGGCTAAAAGCTATCAAAGGATGGAAATTAGCGTGGAAGCAACTACTTATAGACGTGGTTCGGCAATGGATCGAAGGAATATCTTATCACATATAATAGATCATCATGCTAGAGGGTGGCAACAAGTATAGAGCAGGCCGGGCTCCGGTCCCGGGAAGGCCTAGTACCCAACGGGGTGCTAGAGATAACGAGAATAGTGTCCCGAAATTAAAAGGCGGGAAGTATGTTATAGGAACGCAACGTTTGATTAGATGGACGAGGAGCTTGTATTGCTAATACCCGTAGATAACTAATACACAGCTTTTGACTTACACGCTATTTTGACTTACATGCTACCAGTGTTGCCGGCCGTGAGACAATCTCCAAAAATGACGCTAGTCTAGCAATGACTTTTGGTAGCGACCTCCGTAAAAGCGGGGTAAAAATGGAAAGAAGATGTTAACTTGTACTATAGAGCTGACTATATGTATAGAATATGGTATTATAACAGGGTCTAGTCAGTTACAGTTCGTGTTTCTTATGGTTGAACAAAGCACTAATAATATAGAAGCAACTCCAAAAGTGCTCGAAATATATTAAGCTGTTAATCAGATTATCAGAATAGCACAAGTTTCCCAAGTTTTCGTAAAATTCGAGGCTATAAAAGAAGGAGGAGAAAAAGAGAATATTTAATTACTCTATATAATATAATATTATAAGTAAGTCAACACTTCACATTGGCTTTTTAAGCGGCCTACGCTGATTTAATAAAAGCACTAATATTATTTACATCCGGATGCTGTTTTGAGATGATGAGATTGCCCCAATTACAAAGAAAAGATAAATTAGGTATGCTATGAGTTAGGTTGCTTGTGTGTTTATTCTTTTATGGGCACGTCGAGATCTATATATAAGTAAGAGTATAAGGGTACGAAGAGTGATCCATGCACCCCCATATTCTGATATACAACATCTTTCACATCAAGTAGAATCGGCACAATCTTCACGTGCCTTTCACGACGAATGCTGTTGCTCGCAGGAGAAGGCGATGCCTCAACGGTGTTTATACATTATCCAAGCTCTCTGAACATACCGAATTCAGAGACGTCTCAATTCTTAAGATAGAGAATATACCAAGGCTTTGAAGCTGTTAATCAACATCTCGCAAAATATACAGACTAGATTTTGGTGTTATATTTGAATGCAGATAGATATACTAGGTTAAGTATCTACATTAGGGTGTTTTCTGATACCGGATCGATCCAGATGAATCGGTAGTAGAAAAGATGAACCCTCCGGGGCAGACAAGGAGACATTGCGCTGACGGGAGGCTTGAAACAAAGAGACAGATATGAAAACTGGCCACACCAACCGGTGTGAAAGTTCAATGATCCGGCAGCCGTGTGACCATAACCTTCCATATGCTTTTCCCTTCTCGGTGCCATTTTAAACCAGGTGAGTTAACATTGTTGGTACTCCTACTTTATATCCGAGTCACGCGCACCTTTCCGCTACAAATCCTTGTTCTTTTGGAAGGGTTGTGCATAAACATCAAAACTGTCAGATGGTTGCTGAACTCCTAACGTGGCATCCTCGTATCGAAGTGATATATATGTATGTTATCCATGGTCATGTGAAACTTTGCACGTATGACGGCACCTTGGTTGTCAATGGAGAGCGTTACACGTTCACGCCATTCCCCGAACGGGTATGTTTCTCAGTCATGATATGTATTTTCTAATAAACAATAGCAAACATAAAAGTAGCAAACGTCCTGCGAACACCGTATTTATGTTTTTAGAGAAATAGTCTAGACACAGCATAAAAGTGATATTAATTCGACCTGCCGTGATATCAACAATGGTCAATAAACGCTTTATACTAGCCATGTCTCATTCAGTTAAGAATGGCAAAGGCATATACTTCGATACACAATAAGCTAACATTATACAATGGCTCTCTTTTTGACTCATCGGCGTTTACCACAAACCTTTTTTTAACGATTGAAGAAGATAAGACCTCCATAAGCGGCCATGCGATAAACGGTGCCAATAATGAAAAGGAGGCTAGAATCATATGTGAGCGCTCAAAAGCCTCAAGCTAGCGTTTCGATGTGGAACTCACGTTATATCAATGCTAAAGCGTCCCCTGACGTAGCCAGTCCAGTTCGCCGCCGCATCTAAATCGTAAAGATGAACCACTCTAGCTAGATGTTGGTCGAAATACGCCTCAGTGAACCAAATCTAGGATACCCCTTGTTCAGCGCGACATTCGAGTTCATAATTATACCGCACTGTAGCGATTAGGAGTGGAAAGCGTTAGACTCACTCCTGGACATAGACGCCAGAACCATTCTAGGTGCCATTCTTTCACGTTGTAAAGCGGTGGGCCATACCCACCAAAGACGCCGATGATCAAGCTTACGATCATGGCCAGTAGAGGCCCATCCTCTCTGCGAACCATCATGGACACGGCCGAAGCAAGTCCGTATATGCCTTGGAGATTCGCATCGTCAGTGAAAGACTCACGGCAAGGCATCATACTGTAGTAAAATGAGATTGAAATCTTACAGTAGAAATACAACAAGTTCGTCAGATATATCTTCCAAAAAGACATCCAGGGCGTCGCTAAGATGCAGTAGAATGCGGTAAAGTGCATAGCGGATATGGCAATACGTGGAATGGCCGAAATCGTCTTGCCTAGGTAGTACGCCAAGCGAGAGTGGCCCGCACTCGCCTCACGCTGGTATACCTGCTCTTCAATAAGGTCAGCCGTTTGTGCAGATATAGTCATGGGCGGCCAGGTGAACTCAAAAGGACTTATGGGGTTGCCATACTTTCCTCCCCGAATATCTTCACGCCCGGGGCAGCGGAAGCTAGACCTATAAGTGGATAAATAGTTAGCAGTAGTTGATCAACAATGTAGACAGATATATATAACATACCTATTGCCGTATTGCACAAGAGTCCTATTTCTGGAACAGTAGTGTAGTTCAAGGCGCTGGAAAGGATTTGAAATGGCGAATAGTAAGCGCCCTGGAAGTGCTGGCCCCGCAGTTGATATAACGACAACCCAATGAGTAGTCCAGCAACTGCACCGACCACAACCTCGAGGCCGAAGCTGTTCCATCGCACTAGTTGTTGCTTCAGGGAACGCAGAAAACAAAGGTAAACTTGCCGATGCCTTGGGAGTCCCCTGCCGTAGATTGAGCGATTCATGGATTCTAGTTGTTCTCTAGACGAAATGTCCTGTCCGTAGCTGGAAAGACTCTGCGGCGATCTTGCAGGGTAGCTCTCCCATACATTGGCCAGCGACTCGGCTGTGAAGCTTTGGCCGGACTTATGGTACATGGCTGAACCACCAGATATGATATCCAAGGCTGCATCAGCGATATTGGTTCGGCTGGAGATATCAAAACCAAGCGTGCGGAAATAGTCAGCGAGGCCACTCATTTGGTCATGGTAGATCTGGTGGCCATTTCCAAGAAGAGTAATTCCGTCGATGTGATCGAGGATCTCCGGTCGCGGTTGATGTAGGATGCAAATTACGGTGACGCCTTGTTTGGATAAGTTCTGGAGCAATCTCATGATAGACAACGAAGTTGTTGCATCCAGTCCAGATGTCGGTTCGTCTAAGAAGAGAGCCATAGGGGCAGCGGCTAGCTCGATACCTATGCTTACCCTTTTTCGTTGGCCGCCTGAAATATATGAAGAGATTTCGTCGCCCACGATGTTGTGCTGAACTTCGACAAGATTGAGACAAGACAGCAGAGTGTCAACAAGTTCGATGCGCTGCGTATCGGTCCAGGTACGAGGCAGTCGGATCATCGCTGAATGCATTATGTTTTCGCGTACTGTGCATTCCGGTACAATCACGTCATCTTGTGGAACGTATCCTATTAATTTCTTAAACCTTGATTTACCCATAAGTTACCGTAAGTAGTCGCCTCCGGAGAGGTCATGGAATCAAGCTTGTAGGATGTGACTTACTTCGTAATTTGTGACGGCACACCATTGACGTAAAGGCGACCGGTCGTCCGTGAAGTTTTTCCCATCAACAAGTTGACAAAACTGGCTTGAGACGAGTCAACCGGTGCGTGTATAACATATTGGCAGGAGAGAATAACTCACTCTTGCCCGCACCCGATGGACCCATGACACACCATACACTGCCCTGGGAAATTGAGCCGGATTGGGGAGCGATAAGTCTCTTCCCATTCGCAAGGGTCAAGGAAAGCTGTTCGAAGCCGAAGGAGAATCCTATCTCACTTGAACCAACACAACTTTTTACTAAGGCCACGAACTTCGGCATCATGTCGGGTGCCCAGTTAAAGTCTTCGTTCGTTAGACCAACGCGCTGCATTCGATGGCGAATGGCACTTTTGTCGAGCCGGGATGATTCAAGATCGAGATTACAATCGCTTTCCTCCTTACTTCTTTTACCATCAGGTGTAGTTGACCAACTGCGAAAGCGAGCTTTGAAGTAAGGCTTGAGTACAATAGCTAGGAAAAGGAGGTCGATTATAAGAATGGCTATGAAGCCATCCAAAATGAACTCTCTGTCCGAGCCTTGTGGACATACTGAAGTAGGGCCACACGGAAATGGCACCACAGTCCCTAAAGGGCAAAAGTGCCCTTGGGGGCACAGCCTCACCTCCTTGCCCCCGGGAGCACAAAAGTATCCTCGTGGACACGCTACCGGCTCATATATGCCCTGAGGACCATCGCATATATTTCTCACAAGTTGCAACCGAGTGAGGAGACAGTCCGGAGTAGGTGGACAGTATTGTGCAGGGGACGATTCGGTATTGTTCGGGCCTGCAAACTAGCTATTAGCGACGTGTAGATCTCCTTCGTCAATAATACCTCGCTGAGAGAAAGAATAACCCAGGCCTTTGATGAGATTGAATATGTGGCATTGGATTCAATCACTCACAGAAGAATCCAGGATTGCAGATATTCTCTTGGGAAAGTGGCAATGGTTCGGCTCCGCTCAAACATGGCGAATCTGGTGATGACATCAAAGGCAACCCAAGCACTGATGAGTGCAACTTCAGCGAGAGCTGGGCTGTGGGATTTCCGAGTCACAACGGCCACTAGTCAATGTGTTAGGAATAAAAGTTAAACAGCGAAAGACGGCGACGATTTGGAAGAATCCGGCTTTTACTCACCGCACCTGCAAGCCGAACTCGCGGCATAGACCGAAACGGTTAGCGGAATCGGTGTCCACCCCTCGGGCGTGCGCCAGCGGTACTGCCAAGACCGAATTCACCACCAGATGTACCATGGAGTCGTCGATACAAAGTACTCCCTTCAGTATTCTGCCTATCATTTTGTCCCCCTTTTCTATAGTTTCATGTTAGACCACGGCACGACTCCTAATTATGGCTTCAAGCAAAATCCTTCCGGATCATGGACAGTTGGTCAGCCTACAGCCCCCAACTCTCTTCCCCTTGTATGGAGAACGAATCAGCAACTTAAGAGGCACTCAGTCAATACCAAGGATTCCGCCCAGTTTGTGACTAGGAGGGCTGCATGTATACCAGTGGCCCGATTGGAAAAAAAAAATTGGTGTTTTGGTGGACACCTGATGAGGCGTGGCATATCTAGATTGCAACGCTCTCGCCACCCTCAAGACGGCAGGATCGTAAGCCTAGTGTTATCATTCGAAGTTTTACGCCTTGTGGTATTATGTCGTGATATTTAAATGCAGCGCTGATGCCTTGTCCCTTACGGTCTTCACTAGATACTCGGCATATACTATCCATGCGTCTTGACTTTTTTGTCTCTGTCTCCAACTCCAAAGAACTTGAGAATGGAGAACGTTCAGTACCTTTCTCTTGTTGCAGTGCTTTCTGCGTTCTTTCTCTCGTGGCTCCTCGCCAGTTTCCCTGAGACCCCTGCATCGACCAAACAATTGAAAGAGGATGAACATCGACCTCTCGGGGGGCCTAAACGATGGCCGTTGTTGGGAAACTTCGTTTCCTTTTCGAAAATCTTGAACAACCCAGATAGAGAGCTGCTAAAGTTGGCGATGAAGTACGGGGCCACTGCGATGATGTGGCTTGGCTCTCAACCCGTTCTCATCATTAATAGCGCGAGGGATGCTAAAGAGCTGTTGGACAACGTAATGATACCCACCAATTTGCTTGTCAAGGGCGAGAACAAGTGGAATGCAACGGCTAATTTGGTTTCAGAGAGGTGTAATCTACTCTGACAGGCCGTCACAAAACAACTTTCGCCAACGTGCATGGCCGTATAGGCTACTAGGGGTAGGGGTTGGTCCGCAATTCCGCTTGCTTCGAAACGTCTACCACAGACTACTCGGGGAGCAACAATCCATCAAGTTTCGAGACTACCAGGACTATGAATCTACGGTGATGCTCAAGGACCTTTTGGAGGCTCCCCAGAAATTTCTGGCGCATTCTGAGCGTTTCTCACTCAGCGTCATGTTCTGTACCATATACGGAGTTCGCCTCGCCCAACTTGATCATCCTATCATGGTTGATTTCTACAATGTGTGGGCTGAAATGCTACATTGTGAGTGGACTTCAAGAAGATTTCGGGGTATGATTACTAACGGAGCTGTCTAGATTTTCAACCAGGCACTCTTTTGATTGACTATTTCCCGATCCTAGAGAAGCTACCCGAGAAATTCCAACCCTGGGTCAAGATCGCTTCTAACCTGCAAAAGAGGGAGTCGGTCCTGCACAGGGCCTTCTTGAGAACTCTTCACATGCAGATAGAAGCAGGCACGGCACCAAACTGTTTCGGTGCCGAGCTGACGAAGATTCAGAAGAATGAAAATATCAACGACGACCAGGCCATTGGCATTCTGGGCATGCTCATCGGTGCTGGAGCTGATGCCACCAGCAGTATTCTTCAGACATTCTTCAAAATCATGGCTATGAATCCCGGAGCCTTCCGTGCTGCCCAAGAAGGTAAGCGTTCCCTGTCTTGTAAGGTTTGAATTGGGTGGCCGAAGACTGATTTTGTTATCGTAGAGCTTGATCGTGTTGTAGGTCCATCGCGACTACCCACTTGGGAAGACCAACCAAACCTACCTTACGTTCGAGCTCTCATCAAAGAGGTGCATCGATGGGCGCCGATCGGGAGTCTTGGCGTGCCTCACGCAACCTCGGAAGAGGACTCGTATCATGGAACCCGAATCCCACAGGGCACCATCGTTTTCCCTAATCTTACCGTGCTCAATCGTGACCCGGAAGTCTATAAGGACCCTTACGAGTTCTGCCCAGAGCGATTCCTAGAGGACGACTTACACGCCGCCGCCAGTGCAAACCAATCTGACTTCCGCCAGCGGGATCATTTCCACTACGGGTTTGGTCGCCGTATTTGTCAAGGTATTTTCGTGGCTGAAGCCTCATTGTACATTACTATTTCCCGTATAATATGGGCATTTGATGTCACGCCTCAACCTGGTGCGACGCCGCTAGATATGGGTGATAAGACACGTAAGTCTCATTCATTCGTGACGCGGATGTATCATGTTCCAGGTGACTGACCATACTCTTCTCAATGCAGCCGGTCTGTTGACCAAGCCTAACCCATACAGTGTTCAAATTTTGGCCCGTTCAGACGCAGCAAAGCAAATAATTCAGTCAACTGCTTCTCGAATGAACACCGACGTCATGGACTTTGACTCCGTAGAACTAGTCAGGGGGGTTTAGGACTTGGCGAGCCGTGCCGTTACACTAAAGCGAGCCCCATTTCTGGGTGAGAAGAGCTGATGCATGGCACTTCTGTGTTGAAGGATCAATGGAAAACCTTGTGTAGCCTCAATCATACGTACTCTAGACAATTGACCTACATAGCAAGCTCTCAACGAAGTTGAACACGTGATTGTTTATGTACGAGGTGGTGTAACCCTTACGCGGAATGTATTGGTGGATGAATCCGTGTACAAACCCCGCAGCGCCTTGAAGGATCGCGCAGCTTGTGGTGTGTCATTCTTGCTTCTTGCGAGATAAAAGTTATTTACTCCGTACTTCGTGACAAGAATGGCACTTTACCCTGTTCTGCCTGTCTCCCTTGCCGCTGCAAGCATGCAAGAACATGAATGATCATTAGAGCCGATCTACATGTTGGTAGTATGCATACGCCATGCAGCCACCATCAACAAGGCTGGACTGGAATTTTTACTTCTTACCGAGCTCCCAAAATATCCTGGGCAATGTACTTGCGTGCGGGCACGACCTTGTGCTCGAGAGTGAGATCAGGTAAGCTGCATCGGTTACAAGCCAAGCCGTCTCCGCTCGCCAAAGTGCACCCTCATATTTTCTCCAGCCCCCACAGCCCAGTTTTGTTTGCCGGTTGGGCTGCACATAAGCTAGCCTACATATGATGCACGTTCACAGAACCTGGAACTAGTAGTTTCGCCGAGATGTTTTTGGCTTATTGATATTAATTGAGCTTACATGCGTGAGATATTATTGGAATCTATCTGTAATCATTCTTGTAGGTCAAGGTTGAATGCCTTCCTTATCTCAGCGCAGGGCGTCTGCATGAGATTTCCGCGTTGGCTTCATTACCTCTCAAGACTTGCACACCAGACTTGGCCACAGCCAATTAGCTCGCACTGTAAATGCTTCAAAAATAAAGTCCGATTGACGCGAACCCATTGCACCACAAGCCCGGTCTCGGTCAGAGCTGAGACAGGGCAGCAACTCCAAGCCCTTGTAAACCCAAAGTTCGCATACACTGTCAGAACCAAGGTCTGCCACGCCACCTACTCTATCAAGCGATGTTGACATATTTTCTTCTTGGCTTTTCGGGCATCGTGCTCTGCGTAGTTTGGCGCAAGCTCTACCCGAAGCCGTACCCGGGTATTCCCTATGTGGAAGCATCGGCAAAACGTATCAGCGGCGACATGCCCGAGCTGATGTCAGTGATCCGGGGGAGCGACGAGATCACCGACTCCATGTTCGCTATCTCCACACGGAAGCTCGGAACGCCTATTGCGCAGGTTCTATTTCCCCGTTTTCGCCGGCCTCTCATCGTTCTAGAGGACCCTTTAGAAGTCGAAGACATCATGGTCCGCCGCCAAAAGCAGTTTGACAAATCGCCCATGACGGTCGATATTTTCGCACCGATGTTTCCCCGTGCAACACTCAGCCAATATACCACACCCCAGTTGAAAGCGCAGAAGCGCCTGTGGGCTGAGGTGATGCGCGTCGATTTCCTCCGCAGGGCGGCCGCGCCCAGAATCTATCAGGCGACAGTCGAACTACTGGACCTTTGGAAGCTCAAGGCCTCGGGTGTGTATAGAGATGATCCCTTCAACGTTCATGATGACTTCAAGAACGCCACCTTGGACGCTATTTGGGCTGCCATGGTCGGCCAGAGCCCCGGGGCCACAAGGATCGAGATCGAAAAACTGCAGGCACAGGCGGCTGGCGACAAGATTCATTGGCAAGCACCGCGCGGCGCTTTTATCAAAGCTGAGGTGACGTATATCAGCGAGGCAATCTCACGGAACTCCAAGACCCCAATGCCAACATGGGCCCAGAAGCTGGAGACGTGGACTCCACGCCATCGGAAATTTCGCAGCACGGTCATAGGCGAGATTAGTCTGGCAATGGGAAAGGCTGCAGACCGCTTTAGACGTATCGAGATGGGAAAGTTGGAGGCTGATAACTCGGATACCTGCATGGTTGATGTAGTGCTACGCCGACGGATACTCGAGACCAGAAAGGCCGGAGAGCTACCAACAGATCCGGCGAAGGACCAGAACATGTTAGATGAAATGTTTATCTTGCTCGTGGGGGTAGGTGGGCTGTTTCCAATGCTGTACATGATCACTAACGCATACTCAAATCAGGGCCACGATTCTACAGCCAACGCTCTCTCCTGGTTTGTTAAGTTCATGGAGGCCTATCCGGCTGTCCAAAAGGAATTGCGCACAGTACTCAAGGCTACGTTCCCTGGTCCGCAATTGCCAACGTACGCTGAAATCCTTGACACGGAAGTCCCCTATCTCGACGGTGCGTGTGAGGAGAGCCTACGCCTGGCCGGTACCTCCAAAGGCAACCTTCGGCAAGCTGTTGTCGATACCGAGATTCTAGGTTGCAGGATACCTAAGGGTGCCGAGGTACTTGTAAACTTGCACATTAATCGTACTACTCCACCCGTTGATAGTTCCCAGAGGAGTGTGAGCAGCCAGGCCGCCATACAAAAGCACGGAGACTGCTTCTCTGGCGCTGCAGGCCGAGATCTCGGTAACTTCGAACCAAGGAGGTGGCTCATCAAAGATGAAGCAACCGGTAGAGATAAGTTTGATGCGTATGCAATACCATCCCTCGCTTTTGGGGGTGGCTATCGTGGATGTTTTGGTAAGTCTCACACTGGTCTTTGTGTTTGAAGGCTTCGATGGTCAGCGATCATTATCTCGTTCACTACGTTGTGGCTACTAATCTATACTCATCCCTATAGGACGTAAGTTGGCGGTGATGGAATTTCGCATTATTGTAGTGCTTCTTATTTTAAACTTTGAGTTTCTAGCGTTGCCAAAAGAACTCCAAACAATGCGAGCGTCTGAGAAGTTGTTCCGCCACCCGCAGATGCCATTTGCGAAAATTAAAATCTTGTAACCAGTATTAACAACTGTATCAAATATACATAAGTTCTTATAACTGTAATTTAAATGCTATTTGTTTGTTCTTTCTATCATACATAGATATTATTCCACGCAATGTATTTTTATGTTGCTATTAGGAAATAAAATACCAAGTATAACGCTAGACTAATCAGTATTTGGTGGACTGGGCCCACATTTAATTTAAGCTGCAGATCATTAAATTCGGACATTTTATTAATCGCAAACACTCTTTTCTAGACAAACAACCTTTATTCTTTTCGGATGTGAAGCTGTTAGAAAGCGAAGCGACACAATGAGTCACGTATCCAGCTTAAGTGGATTCCTCAAGGTAATGCCAATTTACTTGATAGCTTACTAAAAGATCATTCTTTTAAAAGTGGCTCACACAACTTACGGCAATGTACAGTTCCTTTCTTCCGTCAACGGCGACTTTGCTAATATCACGGCTCCGCCTCACTTTCTCGCACCATCCTCAGTTACTGAGGTTGGAAGCTGCTGGAGTGAGCGGCCTTCCCTTTTTGCGGCCCCGGCGGTCGAAAGCGACGCTGAGAAGCGGGCCCTGCTCGTCCTGAAATGGTACTTGGCCAGCCTGCGATCGCAGTATTACCTCGGGGGGTCAACGACGACTAGCCTGAAGAAGCCACTGAATGCTTTCTTGGGGGAAGTCTATGCCGCCAAGTGGACCGATGACACGGCGACTGTCAATCTAACCACCGAACAAGTTTCGCATCACCCGCCCATCACAGCCTGTTGCCTGTGGGACGAAGCTCATGGCATTCATGCAGAAGGTTATGCACGCGCTGAGATGACCTTTACGGGGAACATCAACATCCGTCAGATCGGCCATGCCATCGTTCACATTGACGGTTTTGACGAGGACCACCTGATCGGGTTTCCTGACGCGCACGTCAAGGGTTTCCTCTCGGGCCGGCTGTATCCGGAGCTCACTGGGAAAAAGTACGTGATATCCTCGTCTGGCTTCATTTCTGAGATCCGGTTTTCCGGAACCAGCCTCTTCGGCCGTGGTGAGAGCAATCATTTCGATGCAACCATGTATCGCCGCGACGATGCGAATAAAGAGGCACTCTACGTTGTTTCTGGGCGATGGTCTGATTCATTCACTGTACGTGACGGCAGAACTTCTAAAATTATCGAAGAGTACGACACCAACGTAGCGTTCAACAACCCAACGCCTGTCTCTCTACCACCCCTTCAGGACCAGGATGTATGGGAGTCAAGGCGGGCATGGCAACACGTCACTTCGGCACTAAAAGCTGGGGATATCGCAGTAGGCTCAGCCGAAAAAGCGAAAATTGAGAAAGCCCAGCGAAGGATGAGGGTTGAGGAGGGTCGAACGGGTACCTCATGGACACCGCTGCTGTTCAAATCACTCCAAGGCGACTACGAGCGCTTCACCCGCCTCGCAGCAGGAACAGGCTGGGCCCTCCAGAGCGAGAGAACATCTGGCGTGTGGAGGGTGGATTTGGAGAAAGCCAGAAACCCGAAAAGACCATTTCATGGGGATCTCACTCCCGTCGGCCGGGATTTGCAGGATTCGTAGGATGACACCAAACGTCGCGTTGAAGCCAAATAGGCCACTATGATCTGATCCCCCACATACGAATTGTACCGTTTGCATGCTGGTGACCCGCGTTTGGGGGCGGCATTGCAACACAACAAGGCATGATTTCGGTGTGCATTAGCGGGCGAATGGGCGGGAGCCAAGCCATGTAGTCAAAGGTTAGTCTAGACTAGTACCAAGTACCGTAGGATTCCGCTAGACTAACAAGGTTGCCACTGACCTTACGGATCTGTAGTCTTAGTCTGGTGTGACCCCTGTATACATGACCTATTTCTGCCCTATTGCGCCCCATCAGCAAATCAGAGCACAATATAGTTTCCCCTCTTCAAGATCGACGCACGTTATTTCGGCTGACGTTATGTACGACTTGATGCTAGCGAGCCAATCAAATGCTTGCTTCGCAGCCTTATCGTTCCGTTCACTCGCAACGATGTTACTGTGGCACAACGTTGTTACTAGGCACGAATCCTACAACAACTCTGTTATGTATGATAGACCAATAATAATCTTCGAAAGGTAGTAGTCCGCGGATTACGTATTCAATACATGCTTGGCATTTTACTCCCACAAGGATCGTTCCCGCCGGCGAAACGAAACGAAACGATGTACGCTAAAATTACGTATGCTCCACATTCACACATTCAGCCGGGGCAAAAGAAGATCCTCCAGGTGTACCCATACAGAGTTGTATCCCTTGCCGCATTGAGTGGTGATTGAGTGACAATTTATGTCGCAGCCACCATCAAATGCCACCCCATGTTCCCAGACCAGTCATAGGTAGAAACTTCATCCGGGTTTCGTCATTTATGTTGGCCCCTGTTTAATATATCCTTTGGCTTACCGGGGCGTCTGGTATGCATGCTTCGCGCTTCCCAGGACTTTACCAGATTAATTTATTATACGCGAATGCGAGACGGCTAGTGCGGCTTTTTACGCCATATAACTGGCCTGTCACTTCGGCTTGGTCACATCATGTACATTGATCGATCTCTCAGCATTGCTACCTGGTTACACTGCAGTTCCCTTTGCGTCGTGCATGTCTGGAATACAGTGAGCCGGCCTCATTCTTCTTGTGTCGCATTTTCTCTTTTTCTGACCGAATCCTTCGATAAGGAAATACTACCTGCCACTGATGTCGAGGTGTGGCTATGTCTGTTCTGTTTCATGAGAGTTGGCGCCAGGGACCCCAGCTAAGCTGTAACTCCAGCATCAGTAAGTGGTTCGTCCGTTTAACTCGTAGGCTCATAGAAATGAAGTTTTGGCACAACTAGGGTGATCCAAACATCATAGTTGCAGTTCATCATCCATTGATGCTGTGAGTGGGGGAGAATATTACCCCAGCCTCATACTTTGACTACATGGTCAACTGCAAGGCAGTGTCGCGAGAACAGGAGCCTCACCATCACCTACAAAAATCATCGTGGTTCACGCTGGACGATACTTTATTTTCTACAGAGATCTATCGTATGTAAATTAGAACGGTCGAAACAGGGGCGTATATATAGGCTAATCACCCTGCTGAACCGGGTGGTACTTCCATTTAACCAATGATTTCGGCAGACTTCTCTCCTCCAGCCACTCAAGGACTGGTGTCTGACTGATCAGAGGCGAAATAGTTTTCTTGATGATTAACCCAGTCAAGGGGAGGAGGGTCAACGCATATTTCCCTATGACCATATGCTTCCAATCAAGCCATGCCAGCAATCTTGCACTCTCCATCGAGATCTCTATCATCTGCAATGTATCCTTCATCCTGGCATCTTGATATGACTTGAATAGCTCCTCAAGAGCTGGCGTCCCAGGATATTTATCTTTCAGTAGCAGCCTACGCAGACTGTTCATCAGGACAACTAGATCCGTCACGCCGGAATTATATCCCAAGCCGGCATGGGGTTCAAGTTTTCGAATAGCGTCGCCGACCAGCACTATGCGCTTGTAGGACCATTGCTCTATCAATCCTTCTTCAAGATCGATCAGCCCAGAATCGCCGGTGCAATTGTCATTAACCTCGGATACGGTCCACTCAGGCGCCACGTATAGATGACCCCATCGCTTCAGCATAGCCGCTTTGTGTGCCTGTGTATATCTTGCCGACGTCGAAGTCGGAGTATCCAGCTTTTCGTAAATGCCAAAGCAGCCTTTACTTGTTCCATTGATGATTTGAGTGCAAACACCCTGATGGATTGAGTCATACCTGGTGTTTGGAGCCAGGCCAGGCAAGAGGGGTATATCTGCAAAGTACAGTCGGTATGTTGTTGTATATGGTGTGAGCTGAGCTTGTGGTAATTCTTTAGGCTCACAGCAAGCCCTGAGAGCTTGCGAAAGCAATCGGATATGACTACGCACCCCGTCGGCTCCTATGACGATAGACCCGCCATGTGAGCTCCCATCGTCGCAAATGACATTTACTTTCTCCTCAAGGATTTCAATGTCCACGACTTTCTTCGTTAACAGTATACAACTTTTCGCGGTGTTCGGCAAGCTGTCATAGAGGAACTCAATCATTTGTGGACGGTCCATGAATCTGATGCCATAGCCATGACTGACTAGTCAGCAATCAGAATGGACTCCCCTGGACATGGACATCTTACTTTCTCTCTACAAGCTCGGTTGTGTTATCCTTTCTTCTGATGCGACCATTTTCCGCGGAAAGAACAACTCCCTCGTTGATATGGTCCAGAATTGGCTTCACAGCCTCGAGTAGGCCTAATTGGTCGAATAAGCGGAAGGTTTGCGGCCAAAGTGCCAAACTTGTTCCACGAGAGGCAAGAACAGTGTCATGCTTTTCCAGGACCACAAAATCGATACCAACTTTTGAGAATATGTGTGCTGCAGTGAGGCCGACCAAGCCGCCACCGACAATGACAGCACGGAATGGTACCGGCTGGTCCATGGGTGTTCCGGAACCTGACCAACGGGACTGCCGAATAGCAAGAGAATGGCCTGCAATGATCAAAACATCCAACTCGAAAACTTAAGAATTATGGAACTCATTCGAAGGAGATGAAAGTTGAAAAGCTCCACAAATATCTCGGAATCATGCCAAGGTGTCCAGCTGTGCACGGTACCTGGCGGCTTAGTTCTGAGGTACTGAATATTATAAGATTAAATGCGGCTGT
This sequence comes from Truncatella angustata, assembly GCF_020726525.1. Taxonomy (NCBI): domain Eukaryota; kingdom Fungi; phylum Ascomycota; class Sordariomycetes; order Amphisphaeriales; family Sporocadaceae; genus Truncatella; species Truncatella angustata. The sequence continues at coordinate 7,170,007 of NW_025763382.1, read as the reverse complement.
CTGTGATACCTAAATCTGCGAGTATGTGGCGGAGGGATGACACGAGATATGCGGCAGGCCACTGATGTGGCTGCATTTGTCCACTTTGTACTGGTACTCCGAAATATTGCCTGGGACCCCGCCTGAGGCGGCAGCTCCCTTGCTCGGGTATTATTTTCCCTGTTTCTCCTTTACCTGTCCAGCCCCCCCCCCCCTTGCCCCCACCAAAGCAAACAATTGAAAGTACATTTTGCTCGACGGCACGACCGTGTAGAGTCCAATTATTCCTCAATCGACATACTGCTGAGTCTAGGTGCTGCCATCTTCCTGATCAATATTTATAATATTACCAACAGAGAATAGAGCAATTAAGCCACTGCATAACTCATACAACTTCGTATGCCCTGGTATGCATGATGCTCTGCGGAGGAGCGGCTTGGTAGTCCATGGACGCGTCACTTCGCCAGGCTGTAGTTGTATTCATGCCCTCGTGAGGATTCAGTGCAGTGCGTGAAGGCGTAGACTCTACTGGACCTTGGAACAGCGGCTCCTTCTTGTCAGTCCCAGCACGAGGGCTCATACTCGCCAGCTGGAAAGACGATTCAAAATTGCCCTCAGACTCCTCAATTGTGTGTCGTTGTTTGCTGCGCATTGATGTGATTGAAGAGCCAAGCCAAGATCGTACCTCGCCAATGAGCTCGCCGAGCCTTCTGGTAAGCGGTCGGTAGATCGGTAGGTTGGCACAGACTACCGCCGTCGCAGAGTGAATATGAGTCCATATTGTCGCCTGGCCCAACGATACTAGATAGGCAACGGTCAGTACCGGTAAAGGTAGTGCTGCATTGAGTCTTACCATTTATACTGTGCGGTGTATAAATACGAGATATGCGCAATGCATTAGTGATGACAGCGCTGTTTATGTAAGCCTAAGCAGTTGAACGGTGCCCAGTGAAGGTCTCCACTTACAAGATTCCTAGCAGAAAGATACCGGATACGAGGAGTCGCGTTTTCAAGGGCAGTTGGACCTTGAAGATGGCTCTTACTGGGAGCGCAAGGACAGCAGTGTCGAGCACGGTCTCGAAAACACCGATGAGGAGAAAGTACAGATTTATATCAATGCAGCGCCCAGGCTTGATTGGATTCCAGAATTTCTCAAGCGGAAAGCAGAAGCAAAGGCTCACAACAAATGCTGAAATCAACCACGCAATACTCACACAGATCACTATCATAGACCTGGTACGGAACGCCTTGGTTGAGAAGATCCTCATGTAGAAGAGGCAAATTGAAATCCTGATGCAGGTGAGTCCTATAGGTGAAATGAAAGCGCCGATAAACAATGCCTTGACTTCCTTAGTAGCTCTTAGGTGGTAGTGTGATAAGAGGCGACTTGAAATTGTTACCTTCAAATAGTTTTCCAGAGTAGCAGCATTCTCAGGAGATGGATTCAAGAGCAACGCAGCTGCGATCTCAGTAATCTCCTTGCCACTTGCCCCTTTGAAAAGCCCTGCGGAGAGTTAGCGATGGTTGTGGTGATCAGGAGCAGTGAGATTATCGTACCCCAGATGTCAACAGCGCTAGCACCTACGTATGCAAACATTACCATGAGCATCAACCAATCCTCTAAATGAAGGCCAGCACGAAACGATATTTTGCACCACAAACGCAGTAGAATGGACGATATAACGAGAACGGTGCACACGATGGCCGTGGCAAGCCTGTCCTTGCTGTTCTGATCTAGCTGCATTATAACAACAAGACTGGAAGATATCCGCAGATTCGTAGAATGGTAGCAATACCACTGAGTAGAGGAATGGTCAAATCATAAAACACATTTCGCTGTGATTGCTCGGAGATAAGGGTGGGTAAAAGTGTCGAAGCATGGGAGACGGTTCGTCCATTACGTGGAGAGTAATAACGTTTCTCGGGTCCGATCGCACCAAGATGAAACTTCTCGATGAAAAATGCGCCTTTGTTTGGGGTAAGATGAGGTAAGATGGGGTGGGAAGTTGTATCTCTCCAAAATTCGGGTGGCAATGTCTTGCATTCCGTCTCTGGTGCATGATTGGGAGAGAGGCGAAGGATTTGGGTAGTAGTACATCGCCGTTTTCTATAGGGGGTAAGTACAAAAGACAGCTCTCCACCTGCATGATCAGTCAACCTCGAACAATACACAGGGGTTACTCCCGACATAGCCATGCATTTCTTGCAAGCATTCATCTGGACACGGTTGATTGTATGCTTACTGCACCAACTACTGGCTAAAATCAAATGGATGGTCTTCTGCTGCTCATATATAGACCTGCATTCTACCTCATAATGTACATCTTTCGCCGCTAGGATGATCTTCCTGCTATGTTTACCACTATTAAAATTAGGCAGAGCCACCTAAGATGATACAAAAGCTTCTCGGATGCTACAGGGGCACGCAGCAGATGGAAGCGTCAATCATGTACCCCCATCAATGTATTAGATGGCTACTCAAGCGGCGTGATTGCACTCAAGGCATCGTCCGTCCACGTCCGGAGCCTCTTGGAAAAGTTCTCATCCTTTGCTGCAGCTGACTGTTTTCCGGGTACACCCACGGGCTCATAGTACATGCCGGTGAGAACATCTGAGCTCGTTGCGGCCCATAAGTGGTTCCTGATCCCCACTGTTACCGGAACACAGAATAATGGTGCAATAGGCAAAGTTAGACGAGTCAGGAGACTCTCTTTTCGCAGCGACTCTGCCATACCCGTCAAGATTCTCCCAGGATGTACCGCAACTACTTTGAATTGAGGATAATCATGAGAGAGCTCTTTTGTCAGGCCGATGAGGGCTACTTTGCTCTGCCCGTAGCGTTTTGCATAATGCTAGAGTAGGGTTTAGCGTGAGCAGCCTTTCGTAGTATATAAGGAATATTATCAGAGCTTACCATGCCTGCGCAGTCACTCCTCACTGAATCGAAGTCAATGCCATTTGTCGGTGCCATCAAATGGCCCTCGCTTGAGACAACGACCACACGTACGTCGGCGCCGGGTTCCTCCGCAGTATGCCGCAGTATTGGTAACAACAACTTAGATAGAAGCGCGTGGCCGAGATAATTGATGCCGAAGTGAGCCTCGTAACCTTCCTTCGTTGTTGCAGCTGAGACGCGTATAATGCCTGCGTTCAAGAAGAGGATGTCTAGCCGCTCTTCTTGGGCGATAAAGTTCGCGGCGCAATCTCGGACGGCATCTAAAGACGCAAGATCCAAGTCGACAAATCGAATCTCGGTAGGTGCTTTAGCAGCTTCCTCTGGAGACGTAGAACCTCCATAGGCCTCACTGGTGATCTGCTTGGCCAAAGCTATCTTGGCCTCTGCGTCACGGGGCAGGTCTGCGATGTAGATGCGCGCAGGCCGGCCGTAGCGAGCCAATTCAATAGCCGTCTGCCGACCGAGGAAGCCCGCAGCTCCCGTGATCATGATTACCTTGCCTGCCAGAGACGGGATGTCTCGGGCAGGGTCAAAGGCGGCGGCACTGCGCGATGCATCATTGCGCGACCCGAACAGGACCACGCGGAACATCTCCCGAATATCAGTCATGGCGACGGCTAGAATGACGATAACTGCAGTACTAATTATGATGGTGAAGAGCATGGTGTGCTGGTGCGATCGAAGCTCTCTGGAATTCGAGGTCAACGATGCGTGGCCTCCGAAGCTCAAGCTTGAGCAACAGGCAACACTCGCGGCGCGATTGGACAGGAGGGGTCAAATAGCTATGGAGGTGTGCAGCGGTAATTAAAAGCAGGGTCGTTTGGTGGATTAAGGTGCATACAGTCGGCGTTTTGATGGTTGTTTGTGTGTAGGTCGGGCCTATGAAGGGAAGAAGGGAGAGCCAGCCAACACAATCTGGCTGTTGTCAATTTTAGTGGGCAACGTGCGGCGAGCGGGGCTGAGCCACGGTAAACTACTCATGAAGCAAACACGCGTAGAAGTACCGGTACGTAGGATGTTATTCTGCTGCCGACTGTCACCCAGATCGGGTCCATGGAAATTTGGCCGTCTTTATTAAGTTGCATCGCACGCCTTTGTTAGCCCAGGGGGCACTTCCAAGCTCCAAAACGTTACACAAAGCTGACGCCCCCATGCAGCATCACACGCTTCTATCTCCCTGTCCGGCACAGCGCAGTAAAGGACGTGTGGCAGCCTCGTGCCGCTCTACCTAGCGGTCGGAATATCATGGAGCCATGTCCAATCGCTGAGGCGGAGGACCAGAATAGCCTGCTGCTGATGCCATCACCCCCGGGGTAGCTACACGAAATCTACCCTCCCTCGGCCTCGCTTACTTCATGTACTCCTTCCTTCGCGATACCTGACGTGTAAATCATACTTTCCGACCCTGCAACCTTTTTCTGTAAGTCAAAATAAGATCCTTCATCCTTAGGAACTGCATAACAGCCAATGCAGTTGGCTTGTGGCGTCCACACCCGTGTCACATCATGACGATGGGGGTCTTTCTTTGAACAAACGACCATTATAGCACATAGCAGGATGATGCACAGTCAGATCGGATTATATAACTTTCCCCACCACGTTTGCGTATCCGAGTCTGACCAGAACTGGAGCGGATACGCAAGCTTGCTTTCTGTCTGTGAGAGAGCTGAGCAAGACTCGATTTGACCTTATCATTATTTTGTCGGTTCTTTCAAAGAACAACCGTCCTTAGTCTTAGCCTAGATATTTGGCATTCTTGAAAATGGCTTCACTCGGGGACAACGCGCTTTACGAAACGACGACGGAGCTGATATCCGAGCAGGCTTTCAAAGTACGTCTCGCTATTCCACACCAGGTCAAGACAAGAGAACTGCTCTGTTTTGAAAGAAAAAAAAAATACAATGCTGAACTTCAACTAATTCCACGCCTCGCCGCCTCAGATTGTCCTCTGGGTGGGCACTGGCCTCTGCCTGGCAGTCTGCATCCTCCGCTTCTTGATTAGACTCGTCTGCTTTCGCCGACTCCTTATCGAGGACTACCTGGTTCTGGGATCCATGGCGATCCTCGTCAGTATCGCTGCAGTCCTCCAACGCTTCCTAGCAGACATCTACCTGATGATGCACGTCCAAAATCTCCAAGCCACTCCTGGACCGGACTTTCCGAGCCGCATGTCTGCTGGCCTGCGAGCGGACGGCGCCGTGTTGATCTTGGACACGGTGGGCATCTGGCTCATCAAGCTCAACTTCTTGGTCTTTTTCTACCGCTTAGGCCACCAGATCCAGTCGTATTTGATCTTTTGGTGGATTGCCTTCACCTTGGTCATTGGCTGCTTGGCGGTGCTTCTCGGTGTCATCCCTTACAGCTGCTCGTTCGGCAGCCTTGAACATATCGTCGTTCAGTGTGCGAGTGAGTCTAGCCTAAACTACATATACACGGCGTACAAGGTATCAATATCCATCGATGTCCTGTCCGATGTCATCAGTAAGTCTCCTCTGCGCCCCCGAAGCTACGTCGGTCACTTTGGTGGCCCTTATCATCTGATCTTTGACGCTGACCGTCGTGGCACAAAATAGTCATCTGCTTCCCCGTTGTCATAGTCTGGCAGACCAAGATCAACCTGCGCCAGAAGCTCGTCCTCACGAGCATCTTCCTCCTGGTCGCCTTCAACATCGCTGTCACCATCGTCCGTGGCAGCATCTTCGGCAACGTGTATGGGGCTGTGCAGGAGGCCAACCACAAAGTGCTCGACACAGCGTGGGCGTTATTTTGGTTCTTTATGGAATACGTTGTTTGTAAGTTTCTTCGCTTCGTGTCGCGCCGAGCATCGGGTAATGACCTTTCCTCATTAGCGTTTGTGATCGCCTGTATAATCTCGTTCCGCTCGCTTTGGGTTAGCAGAAAGCAGAGCACAAAGGATCGCGAGAAGGACAGAGAGGCGATACACCTAAACGGAGCCCAGCAAGGTCACGCACAGGCTGAGTCACCAGTGCAGAAGAACAAGTCATGGTGGCAGAAAGTCCAGAATAGCCTCCTGAATACTATGGCTACTCTGGAGGGTACAACGCTTGACCGTCATGATTCTTCGTTCCTTCGTCCTTGGATTCCCTCGCCGCACATGGGCGTCGACTTTTCCAAGTGGGGTAGTAACGTCGAAGGTAGCAGTACTGATAGCCGCGCCTCTCGTTCTGGCTCTGGCTCTGGCTCGGTGCCTTCTACGTATAACTTCGACGACGGCTCTAGCAGAACAGAAGTGAGCCGGTCTTACCCAGGGAACGATTGATGTAGCCGTCGATCTTGTTCGGACCTTGATTGTTTATGAAGGTCCCAAGAGACTTTTTCTTTGCGTGGCAACCAGTTTATTCCCCCTCCTCCTCCGGCATACGGGATTATAGGAACTTTCTTCACGTGGCACGGATCAGCTTTTTCTTAGCGTATGGATCTCCTTTATAATTATGATATTAGCGCTTGAGAAATTTGCCCAGCTGTGGACAGTAGTAGTTGAGAAGCACACGCGGTTCTACATTTGTTCTGCTCAATAGATAGTCATAAGAATGATGGTGACTATAATGGTCTGGACTGATTCTGGTATGAGTCGTCAATGTGCTGCACGTGCGCTACGTTCAATGAGCATGCCATGGCGGGATCATTGCGGACCTGAGGGTTTTTTGACGATGTAATGTCGCCTATGAACTATGAAAATTTAGTAGAACACTAACCTGCCTCGTCCGAAGGCTGCAAGCATCTCATGAATGATTCCAGCCTAGTCGAGTGTCACTGACACCCAGCCTTTGGCAGATCACCTTGAGATCATAGTTTGCGGGAGCAGTTGGCACCAAGATCCCGTGAGTCCTTCAATTGGGTTCAACTGAAAACCAGAATCTCAGGTGTGATCTTGATATGCGCTGCTGGTTCATAGCAACACTGGCTGCAGTAAGAGTGGCGTGTGCCACAACATAGGCATCGTCACTCTCTAGATGTTGTATAAGATGAGGCAACACGGTAGCTGTTCGCTATTCCACTGGATATTCCCCTCTAGAGAGATCCTCAAGGACACGGCCAGAAACCATTTTGATTCGAGCTATACAAAAGGGATCCACGACTACATTTTGCTGTACTTTTTGGTCCCTTGGAGGGCGAAGCAGCACCATGCCAAACATAGAATACGGCGAAGATACCTAGAACAGGGACTTCGTCAATCTCGGAACCAAGGTGGATTGGAGTGGACCGCGGAAGAAGAGGGGCACTACCTCGCGATGAGTGAAATGACCGGCGAGAAACTGGATGCCGCTCTCGACCTGGTCAACCGGAAGTGGGTGGACGTAAGCGGGCATCAAGACCTGTCGATGCGGCGTCGTGGGCTACGGATAGGGCGATTCGTGGTAGACATTAGGACCCCGTGACATGGCCGCCCTGGGAATGGGTCGACAGGTTTGTGAGAATTGAGGTGGAAACTATGGGCGCAGCTCCCTTGCTTCTCCGGTTCTACCAGAAGCCCACCTCGAACGAGAAGCCGGAGGAGGCAGACCCGAAGGTCGAGGCGGCAAGTACGAAGGCGGCCCGGCGCAAAGTTAATGAGATATTGGCCGCAGAAGATCAGGCTCACCGACGAAGAAGGCAATGCTCGAGACGTGGAGAGAAGGAGAATCACGGAAGTGATTGATGAGGCGATACAGGACCGGTGGCTGCTTGATGAACTGGCACTTACATGTAGAGTCGACCGTACAGCGGAGACAACTTCGTGCCCGGCGAACGTTGACATGAAGTACAAATATAAAGTGATCAGCCCGATTCAAGTCATTGAATTGGTACAATCGTGCTTGACGGTAGGGTGCGGATTGTGGTTTAATATCGTGAACCATAGGTCCGCCGAAGGTGTTTTAAGGGCTCATAGATCAGGATTTGAAGTCGCAATGCTCTCATGTCTTTTGTGTCTATGACTACATGTTGAATGGGACTGTGTTTCCCATATCATTCCGTTGAGTTGCCTCTTTTTTGGTCGGCGTTGAGACCATATAAATGCTTTCGAGTAAATGCACACACCCTGCCACCGGCAAAGTTGAGGGGAATCGTTGAGGTCCCAAATCGAACTCCTAAAAACTCCAGACCAAATGCTCTGTATATACGAATGACACTGACATCATATGACTATACTCTCCGATTGAGCCCGATCAGACTGAAGAACTCGCTTCTCGTCTTCTCCTTCTTCTCGAAACAGCCCAGCACGCAGCTTGTTATGGTGGTCGCTGTGGTCTTCTCGACTCCTCTCATAACCATGCAGAGATGGCTCGACTCCATGACAACGGCGACACCTTGTGGCTTCAGGATCTCCATGATCGCATTTGCGACTTCCCTTGTCAAGCGCTCCTGGACCTGGAGGCGTCGCGCAAACAGTTCGGCGATGCGTGGCAGCTTGGAGATGCCGATCACATTGTCCCTGGGGATGTAGCCAATGTGCATCTGCGCTTTTGTCAGCATGTAGTCATTAACGATGGGCGGTCCGGCCCTACCTTTCCGGTAAAGGGAACCAGATGATGCTCGCAGAGACTGAAGATCTCGATGTCCTTGACGATGACCATTTCATTGTGCCCCTCGTGGAAGATGGCATCATTGACAATGTCCTTGACGTTCTGCTGGTAGCCTTTGGTAAAGAAGAGCATGGCCTTGGCGTATCGTGATGGGGTGTCCAAGACACCCTCTCGGTCAGGGTCTTCGCCTATGCATTCGAGCATGGTTCGGACAGCCTGGCGCATCTTCTCGAGTCGCTGGGCTGCTTGCTCGCTGCTCTCCTCGAGGCGCTCGCGAGTTCCACGGCCTGGATGAGTCAGTACAACAGCGGCGCGGCGTTGGAGGGGGCAAGCATACTTGGACGGCTCAGCCCGTCAAAGTCGATGACGGGACTGGGCGACCTCGTGATGACGCCCTCGGTCTTGACCTTCTTGACCTTCTTTCCATTGGGTTCGTCGCGGGGGTCTCTGGCAGCTTTGTGCAGACTGTTTCTCCTCTTGGATTTGGAGTGACCACCATCCACCTCATCTGCGCCGCCGTCCCGAGCTCGGTGCTTCGCCTTCCTCTTGTTGGATTTCTTGTCGTGGTCGCGGGGGATCTGAGGGCTGGCCCCGGCGGCGTCGTCGATGTCTGACACGCCGGTACTCGAGGAGCCCGACGAGTCGGACTTTCTCGACTTGGTGGTTGTCGCAAACTCGACCATTGTCGCGACAGGTGGGAGGGAGTGAGTGGGTGAATCTGATGGACTAATGCGTGATTGGGTGACGACACAGCAGACAGATGCGCCACTACAATGCGGTGACGAGGGAGACCAACACTCCTTCTACGGGGGTGTGGTTTTTGTTTTTATTTTATTTTACTTTTATTTTTCCTCCTTGGTTCTCTGATTATTCGCTCATGCCGGCGGCGGGTGGATGATATGACAGGTAGTAGGGGTATTCCGTAGCACGGCTAAGATAGGAAGTCGAATCGAATGAGGTGATGGAGAAGCAAACCCGAAGTCTCGTTTGGTCGGTCTACAGTAGCTCAAGTATGTTTAAAGTCTTGAAAGTAACTGGTACGCCGAGGCAATTTTCCAGGCCCTCTTCAGCTTTTTGACTTTTGCTGGACCGGACAGGCAAAAATTCCCCAATGGCGCTTCTCAATTGAATCAATCAACCGAGTCGAGTGCCCCCCCCGCTGTCGGATCCCTACTTGCCTACCATGGCCAAGTCGAAATTTTGACGTAAGGTCTAGGGTCCATTCCAGCCTTTTGGAGACATGCAGATGCCCCACCAAAGAGCCGCTACCCCACGTACATTAAGCCACAGGAAGCCGACAACGCCGCTCACCTGAGCGGGCTTGGGGGGGGTGGGATCCCTTCCTTGGGGCGGTCAAAGCATTTCGGGGGCCTCTGTTTGCTCTGTAAGCTCTGTGAGCTCTGTGAAGTTTAGCGCTGAACCGGCAGAATCCCAGAAGCTCCCTGGCGAGCGCTGGGACACGTAGACTAACCAACCTTGGGTTAACCTTAGACGTCAGGCCGCTGAAGCTCGTCAATCGTCTCCGTTCATTCGGTTACTCGCATCTCATTTCATTTCATTTCGTTCATTGCATCGCTTCATTCCACCATCGCGACTGCATCTTTTGACTGCAAACAACAACCGCAATCCCCAAGAAACCCCCCGCATGCGAGCGACGACCCATCCTTCCGAATTCTCACCTCCTCACGTCTTCGTTCATGACACATACCACTAGCTGAGCGACTCCCTACATGCCTGTCGCAACGGGTGCTTCGACTTTGAGCTGAGCATCAAACTCTTGGGCGCACAAGTCCCATCAGACGTATCAACATGGCTTCACCACCTGCCTACTCGCCTGCGGGCTCTCCCCCATACTCCTCCGCCTCGCTCCCAGCCTCCAAGAAGCGAAACTCCACCTCCGTCGACACTTCATCTATCAAGCGCCGAAAGACGTCAGTCATGTCCGCAACATCCGCCGTCTCAGCCCACCCTTTGCGCCAGACATCCTTCCCACCAGAAGAGTCGGGCGGCCGATACTCTCCAACATACCAGCGCTCACCCAGCGCCGACAACATGAGTCTCGTTAGTGGGAGCCAGGTGAGCGCCGCGCCTGCCAAGAAGAAGCGCGGCCGCAAATCAAAGGCGGAGAGGGCACGAGAAGCCGCCGAGGAAGCTGCAAGAGGTGGCACCCCAAGCGCCGCCAACGGCGCTGCTCCCAGTATCATCAGCAACGCCAGTGGCGCGAAGAAAGCGGCCGACGACGATGATGCCGACGGCGGGGGTGGACCCGGAGACTACGAGGATCCTGATAATCTGGCCAGTCGAGCAGCTGCGCGAACCAAGGATGAGATCAAGGAGGAGGAGCGGATTCGCGCCTTACTGAAGCAGAAGATGGACGACAACCAGTTTCATCGTTACGAGGTCTGGCATCAGTCCAAGATTCAAATTGGCAATATTAGAAAGGTAGGGCGGCAGCCACGACGGGGTCCTTGTACGAGACTTGACTTGCACTAACACGTTCCAGTACATCAACTCGGTCACATCTCAGTCGGTTGCAGCCAATATACCCCAAGCCATGCAAGTCGTCTGCAAGTTGTTCCTCGGCGATATGATCGAAGAGGCAAGACGAGTACACGAGGAGGAGATCCGAGCAGGCGTCAAGCAGACCGACCTTCCAGACGAAAAGGAGAACGAGGAAGGTATCAGCAACCAATCGAAGCACCGTCGTCAGGCGCCCCTGCGGCCCGAGCATCTTGCCGAGGCCTATCGAAGATGGAAAGCCTCTGGTGCGACTGGAGGCTCTGGCGGCAACACCCTAGCTTGGAGTCAGCAGACAAAGAATGGCACCGAGAGGTTTGCTGCTCGCGCCGGCGGTCGAAGAGTCTTCAGATAATTCTTGCTATTTTCCCTGATACTCGACGATCAGGACCTCGACTGGGCAATGTTGTACGCTGCTGTCGTGCGGCAACGGACTGGAATTCATCAGAGAGTCCGAAGCATTTCATAATGGTTTGGGGTCATCAGCGGCGTAATGAGCATGGCACAATAGGGGCATGGTTATCTGGTGTTTGAGCGCAAGGATGTGGTCTTTAATCGGAATGGTACAAAGAGCATGGTTAATTGAGGGTCTCGCGATGGGGGCATATGGCTCGATGTTCTCTGCATGAGTTCGCGAGTTCAGGTTATGCTACGATGTTGTTTAGAAAGGGAGGCAAGGAGTTGACGAGTTCAAACAGAACCACGATACCCGCATGACACTCTAAAGTCAGCACAATACACATTTTCACACACATGTACTTACACCCGTCTTGGATTCATCCGCAAGCCGTGTTAGCCAATTATGAAGAGAGGTTTAGTAACAGTCACTGGCAGCTCATTGATCCCCCCTCCTGTGGATTTATGACTGTATAAGACGTAAATCGTAGAGCTCGATATGTACAAATATTGTTTTATATGTGGTGTTTCCGCCGTCACGATCTAAAACCCACTATTCCCGACGTGTAAACCCGGCGCTACTAACCCAAACCACGAGGGAAAAAAAATCGTTCGCTGTTCACGACGCATCACATACAGATGACAAGGTGGAGATGAAAGATCACCAAAACTCAAAAAGATATGCGACAACGGCAGGATTCGAACCTGCGCGACCGAGGTCATTAGCTTTCGAGGCTAACCCATTAACCACTCTGGCACGTTGCCTTGTTGAGATTTTGCCCGTTATTACAGCCTATGTTGTATGACCGAAACGACTTGGGTGGGCGACGATGTCATGTCATGTCCTGTTTGGCAGGGTGGGCAACATCAGTGTGGGTGTTGAACACGACGTATCAATCACTCTTGGTCAGGTCTATGTGGGACTTTGATCAAACAGGCCGCAATTTGCGATGAGTGTGTGTCGGCGGTCGTTGTGTCTATTGCTGCCTGCCTCACATAAGCCTCCGGGCCCGTTGGCTGAATGTCTCTCCTGTTAACTCAAAGGCCCGGGTGCATTCTCTCCTTTCCCCCCATCATGTCTCTGCCACGACGTGTAGCGTGCTATGCTGCTGTGGAAACTCGTCAACGTGTGTCCCTGGCCGTACGCGGTGGGCGGCACATCTCACTTCCTAACCCCTTTTGAGTCGCCTCCATGAGCATCCTGCGAGGCGGATTCGGCAAAAGCTTGCTTCGTGGCCCGCGGGGAGTTGCTACACCTCAGGCGGATGCATGCGGAGCGGATCTGGATCCAGCCGGGCGACTCCATGAGTTATTGGGCTGGCGCCGGTGCTGCTCTCAGCCACGGCCGGCTCCTTGCCCTTGCCCTTGCCCTTGACCGTCTTAATCTTCTCCTGGAGCCCCTTGCCCCCCCCTTTTTCAACCTTGTCTTTCTTCTGGATCTTCTTGCGCGGCTTCTTGGGGCGTTCCTCGGGCCTCCCAGCCGCCTTCTCCATGAGCCGCTCGACTTTCATGAGGGGCGTGATGCTTTGATTGTCGATGCTTCGATTATTACTACTTTAGATACAGCTGCTCGGTTGACGGAAGTGATGAGATACAAAGATATATCAAAAAGAAGATGCATTCATTAAGCAGGACAACATCTCCCCAGGAGAAAGCCGGGCCAGCTTTTATACTTAAAGCCAAGTCGTTTCACTGAATCATCTTCGACGCGCGTTGGTGATTCGCAGAGCCTGTTTGGCATCAGCGGTTGCGGATCGTGTAAAGGTTGATATCGTCGGGCTTGTAATCACGTTACTGCTGTGGGCGAAAACGATGTTGGTTGGTTGGTCAGTGATGATGATGTAGTTAGCCCTCCTATTCGAGTACTCCTTATTCCAGTGCCTGTGACGCGACAACATCAGCATCTAGTTTCGGGACGTGTGTTATTCACGGGATACTCTGAGATCGTTGCGATTTCGAGACGTCCGATACAAGTACCCGGCTCAGCGACCATGGTTCTGTAGAGGGACTGATACACTGCGACCACCTTGCGCAGCTGACCTGTATCCAATAACTTGTTGCGAAAAATGATGGGGACGACAAGTTTGCCTTGGAAGTCAGCTGTGTCGCCGACAAGCCGGTATTGCGCCACACTAGAACAGTGATGTAGACTTTAGGAATAATATTTGTGGTCTATGGAGGTATTGAAGACATTGGGATTGTTATGCTTCTGATTGAAGTTGAGCCTGGAGTCAGTTGGCGGCGGCTGAGATGGCGATTGGAGCTCCAGACGCATTTGATAGGATGTGATTCGATGCGTACAACCATGAATCAATAAATTCACAGTAGCTCTACCTCAAGACCAGTGATTGATCGGACGGCCTTTTCTTAGTTATACCTACGCGATTAGAGTTTTTATTGCTTTGGCGGTCGACGACACCAAGTGTTTACGGCATTTCGATTACGGACAGGTTTTGGTGATCATACAATTTGCGTTGGAAGGCTTGGCCACGCCTGTCTTTTACTCAGAAATTGTTCTCCACACTAATAAACCATACCCATTTCTTCAAGTCATGGGCTTTCGGTAAAGGAGTGCCCTTAGATTCTTGGAGCTCATATGCAACAGTGGACCAAATGGCTGAACAAAAATGCATTATTCTGCCAATCAACAAGTCGTCCACCAACTGCAAAGGTCCCTGATATGCATACGAGAATTTACTACTGCGGCTTGTCAGTACTAAATACTGCTCAAGATACCACGGCTGGTGTGCTATCGAAAATTACCGAACGGATTGACTAAGAGGTGGCTATTCTGTCGATTTGGCGGCTGACTTCTAAGATTAATACGTGTCAAAACCACCTTGCCCATGGTTCATCATGACGAGCACTTGACACTCGAAGACACCAGTGCAGAACGGCAATTGGGTTTTCGACCAGGGATGAGAGGACTGGGAGGTGTCGGATACACATTGGTTCGGCGACCTGCCTTACTCCTCGAAGCCACAAAGGTGAAGTATGCTCCGGAAAGAAGTGAGACGACACCGTCGGTACGCACTGAGTGGGAACTCCATGTGCAGAAATATCGGCTTGGCTACGGAAGCGGTTTGCAATCCAAAGTGTCAGCATCTTGATCGCATGCTTTATTTGGTCATTCGAAGGCTGACACGTGGTGCCCTTAAGCCAGCATTTCCGGTGTGCATGAAAGGATGAATAATCATCGTGACAAGTGTCTTGCGTCGGAGATGATCCCACCAACAAGGGCGTTGTGTCAATTCGAAGGCTGATGTTTGCTACGTAGTTGGTCAAGATTCACATCCCTAAATTTTCGTCACGATTGAGAAATGCAACAGTATCGTTGGTCTTTGACAGCCTAGGCGTGCAGATTATCAGGGGTCTGGGCGGGAAGTGGAGATCGCACCCCACGCTTGCGTGTCATCACCATCTCATCACATAGCATTTCCTCTTGCCTGCCATTGCATCGTTTATGCCACTCATCTCCTCCACGAAATGCAAACATACGCAGCGGCTGACCTCTCTGAGGCTGCTCTAGGAGGGCCAATTCGCATCGAGGATGGCCATTTTGTCGATGGATATGGGCGCGTTCTGATGCTGCGTGGCTGGAATGTGTCCGGCGCATCCAAGCTGCCAACGGAGCCAAATGGCCTCTCCCACCTCACGGAAGGGTTCTATGAGCACCGCACCGTGACGTTCGTGGGGCGCCCATTTCCGCTCGAGGAGGCACCGCTTCACTTTCGACGTCTCCAGGCCTGGGGCATGCCGTTCATTCGGTTGCTTGTCACGTGGGAGTCAATTGGGCATGCAGGACCGAATCCGAACACAGATCTAGACCTAGAGTATATCGCATACCTACGGCAACTCTTCGAATTGATGCCAAAGTACGGTATTAAATGTTTTGTCTGCGCACATCAGGATGTCTGGAGTCGGTTTAGCGGTGGCAGTGGGGCTCCAGGCTGGACTTTTGAAGCAGCCGGCCTGGATATCGAGGCATTCACCGAAACGGGCGCTGCATATGTACATGGACAGGACGAATTGAGGCGGGCACAGGCGCCAGTCAACGAAAAGGAGCCCAGTGGGCCCTTTGTTTGGCCATCGGGCTACCAGAAGTTGGCCGCCTCGACAATGGCCACGCTATTCTGGGCAGGGGACATGCTTGCCCCTGAATTGAAATGTCAACGCACACCCTTGAGCGGCAAAGGCAAGCCCGAGACCGTATCGGTGCAGTCCTTCTTACAAGACGCCCTTATCGAGGCCTTCGGTCGTCTAGCTGACGAGATTGGAGACCTGGAGGCATGCATCGGCTTCGAACCGATCAACGAGCCCCATCGTGGGTTGGTGAACCTGCATGGTTTTGAAGGCTGGAACTACGAAACCGACCTACACATAGGGTACTATCCCTCTTTTACTCAGGCATTGGCGCTCGGCAGTGGCTACGCTCAGACAGTGCCGTACTATGTCAAATCTTGGCCGTGGCCAACACGCATCTCTCATCGCACCGTCGTGGACCCGAAGGGGCGATCTGCTTGGTTAAGTGATACCTCCGGTGCCACTGTAGACAGGCCAAGGGGAGTGGGAAAGTGCATTTGGCGATCCTATGGTGTCTGGGATTGGGATGCAAAACGAGAGGTCCCGATAGTTATCCGCCCAGACTATTTCGAAAAGGACCATCGGCCAGGCCGAGAGGGGAGAGATCTGGAATGGTATCGAGACTGTTACGCGCCTTTCTTGCAACGTTTCTCCGAACGCATGTCGCGTAAGGTCAGCAGCCAGCTGTCTTTCGTTGAGCCTATACCCAACGAGTTTATGCCTCAATGGCCCTCGCAGTCGGACAGCAAGATTCGTCGCAAGCAGAGTTATGCCGTCCAAACCATGCTGTCACCGAAAGAACGTCCTCAGAACTTTGTCTATGCTCCCCATTTCTACGACTTGAACGTTGTGTTCAGTAAGCTCCATTCGTGGATGAATGTCAACGTGCAAGGACTTTCAAGGGGAATGTTCGTTCTGAATGCGCTTTACTTCGGTGCTGGAGGCCTGAGAAAGAACTATCGCAAGCAAATTGGCAATATCGTCAAATACGGCCATATGTCTTTGGGCAAGGTGCCCACTCTTATAGGCGAAGTTGGGTTTCCTTACGATATAAACAATGGGCATGCCTTCTTGACGGGAGATTATGACAAGCAAAGAGAGCTGATGGGTGCTCTTGTCAGCGCTATGGAAGACAACCTTTTGGATGGTTTTACGCTCTGGAATTACAATCCCGATAATCGTGCTGAGTACGGCGATGGCTGGAACAAAGAAGACTTCTCAGTCGTCAATAGTGATGAGCAGGTCATGGTCGGAGATGGTCACGGGCATATCGTAAAAGCTCGACCTGACTATAGGAACAGTGCCCACGAGAAGCACGAGCTCTATCGGGGTGGTAGGGTACTTGATGCTGTCATCAGACCATACGCTGTCAAGATTGCTGGGACTCCTATAAGCTCAAACTGGAATGAACGGACACTGCGTTTCGAGTTTCAGTGGCGCTATCGTGCCCACAAGAAATCCAAGTCAGCTGAGGAGGAGTCTCTAACAACGGAGATATACATGCCGGCCTACCATTATCGTGGACGCCAGATCCATGTGACTGCCACCTACGGCCTGGACTGGACCTACACTGCGGATACCCAGACACTGTATGTGGTTCAACGAGGAGGTACCCTGCACCACAAAATAGTAGTGGAGGTTCGTGATCTGAAAGTGCACGTCGCTCGAAGAATACAGCAACGCCGGCACGCTTTCCCGAACCAGATTGGGTACAGACTGGTACCGATTCAGCTAGAGATATGGTTAGAATCATTGGATTCATTCGCCGAAATCATGGCGGTCCTGGTGATGACCATAGGAGTGCTGGCAAGTTTGCTGTGGCTATATTTTACTTCATGAGCCAGTTCCTACTATAGTACAACGACGACCAGGATGGTATCAGTCCAGGAACGGATGGACAACGAGAGCCTAAAGAGCAACGTGGTCTGTGAGACTTCAGAGGGCCCACTCCGGATCAAGCTCCAGGAGTTGTGGTCTAGTCAGAGTGAATCGTCGCCATTCGCGTTTGGCATGGCGAATTACAGAGACAATGCAGCGAGATTGACTTTTCAATCATCCTGAGACCGTCAAGTTACATGCACCAGACAGACCATAAAATAGAACTACAAGATATTTGATACATAATGCGGACACGGGGCATTGTTCGGCCCGTTCATCTGAAGGGTCCATATGTGACTTTGACCATCTGGCTCTAACGTGTGGTTAGGGACCGTGCCAAACCCCTGACCAGGCAGAGCCAACACCGTCTCCTCAGCAACGAGTACCTGGTCAGAAAGAGCGTCGCCTTCGACGCTCAAAGCACGAAACACCACTGCATACCAACGATGTAGCAAAGAGCTGAACGAGGTGGAGGACAAGTGTCACCAAGTCGAAGAACCTCTAGGGCAACCATTGAGCTCATACGGCACCTGTTTAATCACGTACCGTGACTTCGGAGTTTCGGAACGGATCAATGGGTCGAAAATGGAAGAGTCTTGAAATCCACACACTCCATCGACGTTCTCATAACTAGCATGAGCAAACACACCAAGAGAGTGCGAACAATAAAAGCAATATCGAAGAAACCGGTGATACTAACCAAGTGTGAGGAGGGGGCCAGACGTTCACTTGACCTCCACGCATCGGAATGCGGGATAGATCTAACACCATTATGCAAATTACTTCCCGGTTTTTTCTCGAGATTAACATCAGCAACAACCCCATATGGGTCTCAAGTGGGCAGACGGTGACTGAGCTGGGGACTTTCATCGACCTCCGCACATACAACAACTAGGAGACGTCACTCTCCGCTGTCTCTCCACGGTCGTTCCACTATGCTGACCCATGCCTCGGTTCCAGGTTGTAATGAGAGGAAGCGGTTCGTGATCAATCCATTCTGATCACTTTTGACCAACTATACGAATGCGTTGTCACACGTGTTGACCATATCAATGTGTATGGACTTGCTAAGCAGGGATGCGGTTACAATTCCAGGATAACACACGACGTTGTCAGGAACAAATCATTAGTATTCATTTCTGGCCCAGATCACTTGGTGGCCTAGGTCGCAAAGTGCTTCCAATGTCTACCCAGACTTCCGATGTTTGTGGACGTTCACTGGCCAAAAGAAAGAAAAAATTAAATAAAAATAAGGATTTTTTTTTTTTCAAACCAGCTTGCTACTGCACCTCATATGTCCATTGAAAATACAGGGCGGCTGCTTAATTTAAAGCCGGATGAGGCGCTGGCAGGGGTAGGTTCTACTAGACTGAGTCGGCGCATTGCAAGGTGAGATACCGCGACTGCGGAAATAGCTGGAACTGACCGCCTTAGCAGTCGCTAGGCATCACATCATGCCATTCCAAATTTCGATACTCAGTGAAAAGATTTGTTTAAAAAAAAATCTCGGTCAAACTAGCTATGGCGCTATATCAGACGACGAAGTCCACAGTCGACGTCATATCTCCTAGCTATCTCTAGCCTTACACGATTCAAGAAGCCGAGCGGACGGTCCGTGAGTGGAGACCCGGTAGTTTCGCCATACTCAAATTTGGCCTAGGCAGATCATCTGAGCCTCAACTCTAAATCGCCTCGAGACGTACTATATCGTCGAATTGAGAAATTTCAATTCCGCTAAGCATCCCGTTGCCACGAAACCATCAACTGAACATTGGCCGCCGTTGCGATGACGTCAAATATGGAAATGGCCCATTTGGACCACTTTCCACTGTTTAGTCGAGTTTCGTCCTCGCCTGTCGGCGGCTTCACGGTGATAAGGTGGACCGAAAACACTCGTTCCACACTGACCTCAACGAGAATAAGGCCGACGGCTCCGAGTCTATCGACAGTGTTGATAAAGGCTGATAAACAAAACGGATGAACGTCGCCCTTTCTACACGTCGAGGTAAACATCTATGATTGCGAGTTTTCGTTCATCGTCACAAGCATCTGGTTTAAGCACCCGCCAACATGTCATTTTATCTTCCTTCCTTTTCAGCACCGCCCTCAAGGCCGGGCTCGTTGGCAGCTTCAAGAGCCAATTCTTATTATGCTCGTAGTCGACCAAACAGCAGACCCGTCACCCCACGTGGTATCTCGACCGCTCCCACAACGCCGGTCAACCTGACAAGGCAAAACAGTAAAGTAAGCGAAGAGGACGAGGATCAAGTCGACACCCCAGAAACCGATCTCAGCTCGGAAGTCGTCCGCAATGAAAAGGGTGAACCCATGATCGGAAGGATTGTGGGCGGAAAACATGTAGACGCAGAGAACGAAGACATCGATGCAGACTGCGGTCCCATAAAGACCGTCGAGGTCGACATGCCCTTGACGTTGACTGAGTTGGTCAAGCATAACGATAAGGAGTATATCGTCCTCACTTTCGCGACAGGCGACAAGGAGAACCCCTTCAACTGGAATCCGTGGTATAAACGAAGCATCACGACCATGCTCAACTTGATGACACTGTTCATCGGTCTTGCAACGACAGCTTACAGCTCTGGTATCAACAGCATGTGCGCGGAATTCGGAGTTCCTACCATCATGGGACAGCTTGGTTTATTCACTTTCAACATTGCTTGCGCTGTCGCACCCATGATTCTGGCTCCCTTCTGTGAGCTTGTCGGCCGAAAGATCGTCTACGCAGGTGCTTTCCTATGCTTTGACCTCCTGTTCATCGGATTGGCTCTGGCAAAGGACATCAACACTATCATCGGTCTCCGCCTCCTGCTTGGTCTCTTCGGCTGCGTTGGCACGATTCTAGTCGGAGGAACTTTCGACGATATGTACGAGCCCCATAAGCGCGGCCGACCTATGGCCCTTTTCAGTTGGGTTGCCATTTTCGGCACTGTCGCCGCTCCCATCTATGCCGGCTTCATCGACCAGGCTATTGGCTGGAGATGGATTGAGGGTATCCAGGGGTTGGCAAACGTTCCCCTCCTCATTGCCATCGTTTTCGTCTTCCCCGAGACCAGAGGTGGAGCTAGGCTGCACAAGCGAGCCAAGCAGCTCCGCAAGGCCACCGGCGACGAGCGCTACGTTGCTGAGGACGACATTTATACTCCTGACATCAAGTCCATGTTGAAGGCTTCTTCCGTCAAGGCCATCAAGATGCTTGCCACCGAGCCTGTCGTATTTGCGTTCGGTCTGTGGATTGCCTTCTGCTGGGCTGTCGTCTTCTTGTTCCTGTCGGTCATCCCCATCACTTTCTCCGAGAAGCGTGGCTGGTCTGAGGGTGTTAGTGGTCTCCCCTACATCTCGCTCGCTGTTGGTACTACTCTAGGTTGGTTGGCACACCACCTCCAGATGAACAAGTACAATAAGCTCCAGGAGGACGAGAACAGAAAGGTCGTCCCCGAAGACCGTCTATACGGTGCCATGTACGGCGCCGTATGGCTCCCCATCGGCCTGTTCATCTACTCCTTCACTCAGTACGGATACCTGTCCTGGGTCGGTCCCGTCATCGGCCTCGCGCCCATCTCTTTCGGTATCTACTTCGTCTTCGAGAGCACCTACAGCTACACGGCGGACTGCTATGGCGAGAGCGCCTCGTCGGCTATCGCCGGTCAGGGTCTGATGCGAAACACGCTTGGTGCCGTCACCCCGCTGTTCGCCAGTGCTTTCTTCCATAATGTCGGTAGTCAGTATGCCGGTCTGATTTTGGCGCTGTTTGGTACCTTTTTGAGTATGATCCCGTTCGTCATGTTCAAGTATGGCCATCAGCTCCGCGCTCGCAGCAAGTTGGCCAAGGAGTACTAAACGCCAATGCGATGAGCATTGGAAAGTTGTGTTTTGCATGTAAATTTCGCTTTTCTAGCATAGAGATATCCAATAACGGAAGTGTAGGCATAAAGAAATAAAAGCCTCTCTGCAACACTGAGCGCGCGGCAAAGCTTGCACACGTGACCATGTACCGATAGTTTTCCGATACTAAATTGTAGCATGGTACGGTATGCGCCTGGTTACAAGAAGTAACTAATCACGGTACATTTATTTGCTGTTCTTCGGAAAGCGTCATATCTACAACGTCACGATATTGTGTACAGCTCCCCCCTAAACTACAACTGTGGAAGTTTATAAGATACTACACCGCGTAACATATCCTCTCATTGCAAGTTTACATCCATAGACTTCACCAGACGCTATATGAAGAAATCATCGGTCCAAGCGACGGTAGTCTCATACATTATCGTCCAGTTGGTACACCTGTGCTGCTCGCTGGTCCAGTCAACATTGATACCATGGTGAATGTTCCCGGTTACCGTCAGGCAAAGTGGGAGCGTCAAGTCCTGGGCCATCAACATTAGGTGCCAACTACTGATTGCACTGGGAGCAGTTTATTGAGTAGTCTGTGTAGCTAGAGATAGAGATACAATCAGCCACAGCTAACGAGCTCAATGTTGATGAGGCACAGGACAAATACATCTAAGAAATTATGAGAAGCTTCTACAGATAATTTAATGATCAGTACCATACATAACCCCCGATTCCCGATGTCTAGTTCTGTATTTTCAAATTGTTAGTCCATCGCACTTCAAATGCTCCACGTGAACACGTCTTGAGGCTCGATCAATATTGTGAGTTTGTTTAATGAGTTGGGGTTGGCATTGAAATGATACATTACTAGGCTCCTACTGTGGTAAAAGGATATAGCATGCTCATATGCCTCCAATCCTACATTCGATCGAGTTTGACGCTCAGAGTTCCCAGATAAAGTGATTCAACACTTCTTCATCCTGACCTCTTAGACCTTCCATGTTTTGTGCGACTGGGACACAAAGTAGGTTGCTACTAGTAGCAGGCTCGTACCGAGGATGCAGCTCACAGAAGCAAAGAGTTGGAGCCCTGAATAGTCGGTATTGTTTTGACTGTTCAGAATAGCGCCCATGATTGGTAGACCCGTCAAGAAACTGTCGATTATTAGTATGGTGACACAGGCTGCGATTCAACGCCGCAACGGACGAGGATCAAAGGTTCGTACTGACCTTAAACCTTGAACCATCTGAAATGTGCCAAACCGCTGGCCGATGGTTTGTATATCGCCCAGCTTGAACACACATGGCATCATCAAAGAAACGAAGGCCCCGCTAGCGACTCCATAAACTAGCGCGAAGATGATGATACCTGCTTGCGAAGGATGATATCCGAAAGGCAGCCATAACGCAAGCATGGAAGCTCCTACCATCAGGGCAGAGACCGTTAGGACGTTGAAATGCCCGATTCCATCTCCAAGATAAGGAGGCAGAATGCGGCCAGGTATCGAGCTTGCACTAAGCACGATCTTTGTAAGTCTTCTTGAGCATTCGCAATAGAGATCAGGATCCGGGGAACCTACTTCATGATAGAAACGAGGTAGAACGCAAGAGTAGGCGGGAACCCCGAGTTCAATGCCATGCTTGGTAAGAAGTCGAATGGTGCGAACAAGCCCCAACTTGGCAGAGTTTAGTCAGCCAGAAACAAAAGGTTGGAAACTGGTAGAAAAGCACTTACTTGACCAAAAACGCACCCATTGTATAATAGGCAAACCGCTTCTGCTTGAATAATGACAAGTCAAACCATTTCGCGTCGGGGTTCCATTTTTTACGGGGCAGACGTGCCCGAACCAAGAAAAATGAGCAACAGAGAAGAATCCCAATTAGGAGTGCCGTATAGCGCAAGGCACCTCCAAAACCGACCTTTCCAATCAACTGATCCAGGAAAATCGGAAATATAACACCACCGAGACTGCTGCCCGTCGTAGCAAGGCCGATGCCCAAGCCTCGGCGTCGAATGAACCACTGTCCTACGCAGACCGTCGCCGCCGTAAAAACGCCGCCGCACCCAATACCGAAGACAAGTCCCTGAGCGAGCAGGATCTGGTAGTACTCTGTAGCCAAGCTCGTCATGCAAAGTCCGAAAACACAAAGGAAGCTGCACGGGTAAAGCACAGGCATTGGACCGTAGGTGTCAACTAACCGGCCATAGAGGGGCCCGGCCGCGTACATGAGTGCCAACTGGAGAGCGAATATCCATGATATGCTGGACGGCGTATAGTCACGAAGATATGTCTCCTGGTATACCGTCTGGAAGACGCCAATTCTGTAAATCATGTTACCATAAGGCGCCCTGCTTCTTGAATGTTTGAGATTAGTTGTTGAGATCAAGGGACACGTACGCGTTCAGAAATCCAAGGGAGCAGAAGATGCAGATGCTGGCACCGAGGACACATAACCAACCTCGTAGGCCCTCTTCTGCGGTAAGGTCTGTTGGGGGCCCGGCGGGAGCCACGACAGGCGTGTTGACTACTGGCTTGTCGTTATTGGGCATCTTATTTGCTCTACTCTCCCTTAATATAAAGTTTGTACAAGTATGTTGCCTCATAGGAGTATTCCCTTCTTAACTGCGGCGTTGTTCAATGTAACAAGCTTTTCCAAGTTGCTGGGAGCTTTCAGCTCGAATAGTTGGTCATGAAGGAATTGTTAGTCGCACTAACATTTAGCAATAAAGACTGGTTGATTCTGAGCATGAGAGAAATAGCTGCAAATAAAGTTTTTCCATGCTGAAGATATATAAAATCCCTGAGAGGGGTGTTGTCACTTATCCAGCAGGTCGGTCCCCCATAGATGCTATCTGTAAGCAAGTAAATTAAAGACTGGGCCTTGCTACCCAATCACAACGTCGGCCCCATTTTTATTCTCAGGTCCGACAAAACCCGCCATTTTCCCGACAACAAGTCCGACACCTTTCCGACAAGTGCTCCCCTACTCTATTGATCTCTTCATTTTCCCCTACCGTCCTGCGCATCTAGCCTACGCAGCGTCGGTTATCCCAAGTAACTGTAATTCCTATCTACGCCGCGTAAATCTACGGGTCCGCACAATTCGCTATGGCTCGCGCCAGGGAGGCTTGCATTAGTTGCAAGACTCGCAAAAAGAAGTGCAATAAAGCTTTTCCTAGCTGTAGCTATTGCATACAGTGAGTCGGCCAGATGCCTTGGGTGGCCAACGCTTATTTCTGCCTCACACGTAGGAAAGATCTGGATTGCAAGTACATTTCGGCTCCTCGACGACGCAATCACGTCGTGTCTACTAACGGTGGCTCATCCAATGCATCATCAATTCGCCGGGAGATGCCGAGCACAGAATTAGTTTCCATTCCCACGCCGTCCGACACGACGTTGTTTGAGTCTGTAACCACTACTACAAAGACTAGTTTGTATCGTCCAGTTTGGGAGCGCTCGTCAGTATCTAACCCAGTCAGAGCAAATCTTGCCTCAACCGTGTGCTCATTTCTGACAAGTCTAAACCAGGAATCAACTCCACATTGAGATCCAAGATATAATCCGCTCGACTGGTCAATTTGTGGACGACATTACTGCTCGCTATTTCCAAACCTTCCATCGGCATCTTCCTATCATCCTTCGTACGCGCTTTCAGAAAAGCCTCATCGCGTCGCCACTAGGTCCTAGCACTGATTCGTCTGTCTTACTACTGAGCATCTGCCTGATTGCAAGCCTTCCGAACCCAGGGCATAGTTCTGCCGACGAAGAAACGCCTGCGATCAGTCGAAAGTCTCTATATCTCGTCACAAAGGCAATTATTGCACAGGTCCAGGGATGCTTACCGCCTTCGGTACATCTGATTCAAGCCAATATCCTACTTGCTGTTTACGAATATGCAGATGGGAGGCCCGAAGCTGCATTTTTAACCATTACGGGCTGTGCACGGATGGCGTATGCTGCTCGCCTCCACGACAGGACCCGCCATCATGTGGATACGGGCATCCAGATAGAAGCCCAAGAAGCCGACAATACGTGGTGGGGTATTGTCATTTATGAAAGGCAAGGCATCTCGGTCTTCTTGAGGGAATCACTAGCCAGCTAACATTAAACCACGCGTGCCAGAGCCCTTTTCTGCGAGGTGAGCGTCTTTGAGCAACCACTAGTTACCACTTTACCTCCCAAAGATGCCAAACTACCTATCGAGTGGGATATTCTAGACCGTGCCGACCTCATCAGTCCGAATTCCATGCCTGATATACCAGCTTCTTGTCTTGATTGGCCAAAAATCGGCTGTTTTGGCCGCACAGCCCAGGCAACTTGTCTCGTGGACCAGGTCATAAAAGGGTTGAGCATACCTGACCTCGATAGCAGACTACGTCTACTCCAAGACCTAGATGGTGCCATTCAGGCCTTTCTGGCCTTGATTCTGCCTCAATGCCAAGGCAAACCGGGCGTCTATTGCGCAGCAATAGCCCTAGCGGTCAGGTGAGATTCCCCAACACTTGGATCCTTTTTTTGAGCCACCTTGGGTAAAATTACAACGTCCTGACTCAAGGTAGAGGGTTATTCACACTACATGGGCATGTTCTGGACATACCACAACAAGCCATCTCTAGCGGGTTTCGATCTCTAGAGGAGTGGAAAAAGAGCTCACTAGCGGCACTTGACACTTCTACGATCATGGCCATTGATATCGCAGAATGTCACCACGTGCGCGTCCCGCCAGACTTGATCCATATTACGCCTCCTAGTCATAGTTACATGGTTCGTGCTGCGATACAGCATATGCATACTCGGCCCTTTGACGGAACTATACCTTGGTCAGAAGCCTCGAAGGACCAACTCCGACTTTATCTGGACAAGTTTTGCCGTCATTGGGACGTCACAGATTGAAATCATGCACCGTGTTCTTCAGTTTTAATTCATGATTCAAACATTGGTGCCTGACCGAATTCCAGACAATGTGCTGCCCGGCCAGCATCCAGAGCAGCAATTGCATTATGGCGACCACCGCAATTAGTGGCAGTAACGAGGACAGTCTCAATTTTGTGAATACGTTCGATTGTATTGTGCACTGCGTGCTTAGCACTACCACTTTAGCTGCTTGATAGCACTTTACCTGACTTGTTAGTATATTATCGCTTAGACATGTACATTGAAGTCGTCACTGTTCTTTCAAGCTTACAGTTTCGTATCGCCTCACAGTGCAAGTAATAAAATATTATGGTTTGGGAAAAATTTTAAGCGGCACGCGCGTATGACAAATGCATATTATTTCTGTAGTATAATGAACACTGAATTATTGATATTCACGCTAATGTTCAGGGATATGTGCAGCACTTGTTCCCATGACGTAACTGCTTCATGTCTTCTTATAGTTCATCATGATCACCGCCACCCGTCACTGAGCATATCTGGTACGAGCAATGGATATCGCGCGCAATCTTTTCGGCCAAAGCAACTATTATACATGTCAGCTGGCCCATAACGACCGGATTGGACAAGCTTTTAAGCGAGGGATGGCCAATACTCACATATAGTGGCACTCGGATGCCCCGGTACACAAAACGGCAGAACACTAGCATCGACAACACGGAGGCCTTCGAGGCCATACACTCGAGCCTTACTGTCTACCACAGCTGAGCGATCACCTTGTTTTCCCATTTTACAAGTAGAGCTTCCATGGTACCCGAACACGACATTTTCGTTGATCCACTCGAGAAGCTGGATATCGGATCCGATGAGAGCATCCGTGGGGTTAAGCTTGTTGGTCACGATGCCAGTAGAGTCTGCCAACTGTAGAACGCGCCGAACGGCTGCCACCGCCAGTTCCCTGTCGGTCGTTGTGGTGAGAAGATTCATGTTCAGCACCGGAGGGTCACGGATGTCCCCGCTTGTGAGGCTTATGTTTCCGACGGAGTCGTGCACCAGCAGGCCCGCCACGAGAGCGAAAAGACGGTTGTTCGTCGGATCTGCCGGGTTGCCAGCCGCCAGACCGGCACCAATGAACTCGACGTCGGGCCAATCGGACGGAAAGGAGTCGAGCAGGGCAAGTGCTTGCGGGCTGAGTCGAGAGCGGTACGAAGGGGGAAACTTCTCCCAGCCTTCGACAATTGGAAAGGTCAGCATGACGTCCTCTCAGTTCTGATCTAATGCCAACGCGGCCGGTCAAGAGAGCTTAAATGCACTCACCAACAAGGTCAAAGCCTGGGCTGGTTAAAGGGCCGGATCGGGACTCGATGTATTGCCTACGAGCTCTCTCCAGACGCGCGGGATCTGTAATTATAGCAGAATCGGTTTCGGCATCGGTCTCGAGGAGGGTAAACACGTAAGGCTGGTCCTGCCAGTTGCTGCCAACGCCGGGAAGATCTACAACAACCTCAATGCCCTGTTTCCGCAGAGTTGATGCTGGACCAATACCAGACAGCATGAGAATCTGAGGGGAATGTATAAATCCGGCAGATAGAATGATTTCTCTACTGGCCGTGATAGTGTAGTTGGATCCCGCTGTCTGAGCAATGACAGCACGAGTTTTGCCTCCCTCGATCACGATTTTCTGAGCCTGCGTACGAGGGTATAGGTGAAGCCCCTGGCCGTGGTTGTGCTTTAAAGCCTGTCCGAGGTACGCTGTGGCGGCCGAGCTACGGGTATGGGCCTCTGGGTCTTGGTAATACGTCCAGTATGCGTAGCCGTTGAGCAGGCCGCCGTTATTGCCCAGCATCTTCCCAAAGCCGAGTTTCTCAAAGGCTCTTGATAGAAAAGGATTAGTCGGCTGACGATGCGGAGGGTACGACACCTGCAAGGGTCCCGGCTTGTGGTAATCAAAATTAACGCTCTCATCCGGCACGCTGTCTATAGGTGTATACGTAGTGCTCTTCTTGTAGAAAGGGAGAAACTTTGACCATGTGTAGCTATCATCTCCCACCAAATCAGCCCATAGATTCATTGTGCCTTTCGTGACCCTGTAACGCGTTAGCAATGAATAATACCGAAGCCAGTTGAATGGTTGACCTGTGATATCCCATGTCGTTAAGACTAGACCCGCCACCGAATGTTTTGGCCGCTGTATAATGGATAGACCGTCCGCCAAGATTCTTTCATCGTTGATTAGAAAGTTCCGCAGGTGGGCAAGACCAATATGGGGAAGAACACACTTGCTGAGGCGCCGTCTCAAGATCCCAGTCCACGGTGGGGTTTGTGTCGCTAAGGTTAGCAAACGCTTCGAATCGCCATGTGTAACCTGGGACTTCGGTCTGGTTTCCAAGGTCCTCCCAAGGAAATCCGCCGGCCTCGATGAGGGCGACGGATGCGGTGCCATCTTCCGCTAGACGAGCTGCGATGGCACTGCCAGCCGTCCCGCCACCAATGACCTTTTACGTGGCAGGTTAGCTTTCAAATCCACGCGAGTCAAGCTACTGGCCACTCAGGATCAATCATACTCACAACATAATCGTACGTGGCGTCTTGGTTGGGGATACCAAACGAGGAGCCCACAAGTCGGTTCTGGAATGGCCCTTCGTTCCACTGCCAGGCGTACGACAACGCAAAGTTAGACAAAGTGATAATAGCTAGTTTCATGGCTGGATCCAGTAAAAAGAGACACGCCGAAGGTCTGACGAAATAAGAGAAACTGGATCACCTGCGGCCTTACGAGATCCTGAGGGCTTTATACAACCCAAAGCACGTCTGACACAGATTTTGGGGTCCGCCTCGATCGCAAAATAATTATGTAATCTTGATGTGAATGGTGAACTTCAGGTGTGTAATGTGAAGGAATATAACTCCGAGGTCATGTGTACAGTTACGGGCTGACTTGGAGACATCCTTGCGGTTATCCCTGTATCAACCTATGGCTGGACTGTGGCGCTTATTCGAGTCGTTACCATTGTAACGGCTCGCGGCCGCGATGCGGCCGCTTATGATCCCTGATAGGCTGGTTGCTTAACTAAACACACAACATAAGCTGAGTCAGAAAGACTGGACCACAGGTTAATATACGAGTGTATCTGACCTACCAGCCGCACTACTGGTCGGCATGATTATCCTATGGTAGATTGGTATGCATGTGATTCTACGCATCGACTTGAGACAAACATCATTGGGCGGAACTTTGCTTATATTGCACGTGTATTTACAGCAATTGCAGCCTTGTGTGGTTTGTAGCACCATAACATAGGAAAGCTTGGATGCAACCTCTACAATTGTTACAGTCATCTCATTGAATGGCGACTGATTCACAGTTTATAGAAGGGATGACACCTTCCTACACACCCACCACATATGGTCCGGCTACGAAAAGAAAAAGAAGAAGACACCAAACAAGCTTCCTCATCGTCAACTGATTATGGTGTTACGGTCATGACACTAGCGAGCTAAACATGGCAAAAATAATACATTTGGTTCTAGCCAAGAGATTAGTACACCAGATTGAAACTCCCGAACACAAAGATAAGATTCCGTACAGCCTTGTGTGACAAGACACTGCCCAGAGCCAGACCCTGCCAAGACTACTTGCATCGGGTGTCGCGGCAGATTTTATCGATGAGAGTATTGCAGTATGCAGCCGATTCTCAGCTGCAACTGCATTGCGGGGTGTCTTTTATGGTAGAATGCATCACTAGGCATTGTAGCATGAACTCGAACATCCACTTGTCTATCCAGAATAACCCAGCTGTCCTCTGGTATACTGTTGGATCTACAACTAAACTACTTACTAGCTCGGCGTATCTCGAGGCAATTCGACGTTGAATATATAACGGTTACTAAAATGCATATGTAACAACAGCCAAAAGGGAGCTGGTCGACGGTGCATCTTCAGAGTAGGACTACTGTCTTGCTTGCCTGGACGATAGCGAGCCATAAATGATCCGTCCGAAGGGTTCGTGATGATGCTTTCAGAAGTTGCTAGAGATAGTGAGCTATCACGACCGTGAGATCATGTCTATGATGCACTTGTAAGCCATGGACCTTTTGGCCAGAGTTGAACTTTACCTCATGTGCAAATCATCGGGATCGCGACGGTTTCTGCCCCGAAACGGTCAGCAACTTACCCTACCTGTTGGTATGCATAAAGCTGCTGGAAACAGGTACTGAATCTCTGTAATTGCCAGGGGTCTGGATCGGCAAAGCGGCCTCATCATTCGTTCGCTAGCACTAGCACGACGACCCTGCAAACTCGAGCTCCAGATCCAAACCTAAACCGGCTCCCTGAACTCAGACAAGCACAGATAAGCATCCTTGGCATTGCGCGCTTTTACCCCCTAATTCTTTGGCGATTTTCAGCGGCGCAGCACTGCCTGAAATGTAGAAAATATTTTCGGGTACTTTTCTCACGATGATGCGGCTTTGCCGTAGAATCATATCTGAGGAATTGCCCGCCCTGTACAGTTCGCCAGTCACTCGTTTGCATCATTTGTTTTCTGCTTTCAGTCCGATCGTCATGGCGCGATTGTCTGCTGTGTTAGTGCTCTTCAGCATGCTAGGCGCTAACCTGGCCGCTGCATCGCCCGTCTATGACCAGGAGCAGCAAGAGCGTGACGCGACCTGCGATGTGAGTACTGCTCGTCCCAGGAGCACTGGAACCGAAGGCTTAATTACTGATGCGCCTCCTTGCCAGAACAACTGCTTCTTTGGTAGTTTTCCGGGTGGGTCCTGCACCAACGATGCAGCATGTATGTGCACGCAGCAGAAGTACCGCGAGAAATACTTCTGCTGTATGGCGGAGAAGTGCGCTGCCTCGGTCATGCCCGGTAAGTCAAAGCTCGCGGCAATCGCATCCAAGAACGCAGGCTCATGAGGTGTTTTTCGTGAAAACTTCAGATTCCATCACGCGACAGACTTCGGAATGTGAAGCTAGAAACCTGCCGTTCACATTTGATGCTGAAGCAGTCTGCGGCATCAAGCTGACTACCTCCTCCACCTCCTCTGCCCCGGCCGCAGTTACTGTCACAGTCACAAGTGATAGCCCATCTTCCACTGTTTCCACTACGTCTTCTGTGGCTTCGGCTGCAGACACCACCGCAGCTACATCCTCGAGCAGCTCGGGGTTGTCATCTTCCAGCAGCCAGACTGGTACGGGCGGCTCGACACCATCGCCCACTGCCAATAGTGCGCCAGTGGAGAAGGCCATGTTGACGGGCATTGCAGGCCTAATCGTGGGAGTTGGAACGTTCTTGCTTTAGTAGATGGAACAGGCTTGGTGTACTAAATTTTCAAATTAGCCTAGTCTCAGTCCGCACAACATAATAGTAATCCTAATTGCTCGATTCTGACCTTTGCACGCCTTCATGTCCTGGAGCCTTCATGTCCTTGCGATTGACATAAGTTCTTGAAGAGATGAGAGCCACGCTGCAGATTCTCCTCGGCCTGAATACCGTTGCATGGCTTGTCGGCTCTAGAGCGGAGAGGGCCAGTATGATGTCGGCTTGACTATGCAAAAAGTACTTCTTTGATGCCGCAGAGCAAGTAGCCAAGTGGATGCCAAGCCCTGAAAGCTACGCTTCAGGGCTCATTATGCAGAAAGTACGAACCTGTAGCTGATCTCGACACAAGTCTAACTGCTCAGGGGTTGCCGCGACAAGAGGCCCTCCTTCATCAATGCCAAGGCTCGTGGAATCGCAAAGCAGTTCAGCTCACGAAAGTGCCGGCCATGAGTGGGTCTTGCGATCAGGAAGATATCAATTGAGCTTGAGCAAATTGCGGTCACGGTCCATGAGTGCAGGGTCGGCTCCGTGTCAGAAATTCCCCTTCGACTGACCACTCGGTAAAAAATAGATCAGAACGTGGCGAAGCGATTATTCCTGCGCCCAAGGTCAGGACCGCGTACAGATCTAGGGACTTGCTTGATGTCAAGCTTCTTTTCGACCTTCTAACTTGGGATACCAGCCGGCTACCCGGGGGTGGAAGTGAGTTCAGTGGATCTCGTGATGGGTCGAGGACGCGTCAATGTGTATCTGGAGGTGGAATACCCCTGGCATATCTACGTATATTTTCTTAGTAAATTGGATATTAGTGCCTCGGGGGCCGTCTGAGCGGTCCGAATAAGCTAGTACGTATCTGTTGTAGTGACACGTGCCCAAGATCGTCAGGTATGTTCTAGAACGATGATCAATGCCAAAATACGTTGGTGCAACGAGAATGAATTCCGATAATGCGAGCAACAGTTGCACCGAGTACTGGAATAACTTCTACCTACTGCTTATCCATATGCCGATGTTTTGTGTGAAGCAGCAAGTTCTGTGGTTCCCTGTCGAGACGTAAGGCTTGGGGTGGCTGAGAATGATGGCGCCACTGGCAGTTAACGGGCAAGTTTCAGGAATATTGGAGACACTCAACATGAGTTGAGCACTTTGTCAAATCTATCTGCCTTGACAAATTTGTCTGCCTTGCCGATATTAAGTCCAGATCTCATCTGACACGAGCCGTAACCCTATTCTTGGCGTTCGTACGAGCGTTTCGAAACATCTGCCCCATATGGATAACTCAATCGACTGCCGGTGGTATAAAGCGCTGACGCGTGTGGTTTTGCGGGGGTACGCGAATACTAAAAAAAAAGGTCCTAACCTAGTGTTTCGTGCCACAAACGTACGGATCCGTATTGTCCCTACGCTACAGTACTTGACAACATCACTTTCATGGGAGCCAAAATGGCATTGCTCACCAGACTATACTCACAAGTACGACCGGCAATGAAGCGAGGTGGTCATGAAACCCGGAATTAGACTAGCCCAAGCGCTTCGTTGATTCCCTTCCTAATTGCGCAGATATTTCAGGTGAGCTCAATCATCACGATCCTTGACGCGTCATCCACTATACTGTGGAAGCAGCACGGATGCGTCGGGGTCAAATCCCGTAGCGAAGAAGTAAGGCACTCTTTGAAATATCTATTTTCATCAATTCTACGATGATTGGCGGCATTGGGACATATTGACGTCAGGGAGAAAAAACAGTTTCTCTCAAAAACGTGCCCCTGACGCCGGTGCATCTGTTAGCCTCCTCACTAGGTTACGTTCCCGACCCGCTTAAAAAGTAGGGGACTTCCGAGTTTGACTTTGGCCAAATAGAAGAAAGTACCGAACGGGACTTCCTCACTAAGGTTAGTACGGGACGTCTGAACTAGGCCACACACGATCTTTTTTCGGTAGCGTGATGAGGTTGTCGATGGCTGCCAATGAGCGGCCGTCCAGTAACAATAACTACATTATTGATTCTCTCAGCAGCCGCTGCCCGTGAGCTAGCCGCCTATTCGTCGCCATGCTATACGCGTCACTTGCACGAGGTTGCGGAGCTTCACATCTTACGGAACAAGACACATGCCACTGTGAAAACGTGGGCGGTGAACCCAGCACTCTACAATATGCTAAGATCATGATGATGATCTTCGTTCCCGAGATACCCCTGATGGACTACGCGGCCATGGGTAGAGCTGTCAGAATGGGCTGCATGGGTAGGGCTCTAAAATTGGTATTCAGCTGAACAGGTATCCAGGTGCGGATCGAACGGTCACCCCTGACACACATATGTCAAACCGCTTATTCACTTGACAGCGACTACCCTGAACAACATGGATGGTTGGAACTGGGACCTAGAGCCTTTTAACTATTGAAGGGACGTGTGGAGAACGAAAGTGCTAACACCTCACAGGACTCAGGGCCAGCAGTCCAGCGTCTTTCCAATTGAATTCCCGTATCAGTGTTAGCGTGGAAAAGCAAACAGAGTGACTGGCGATGTTTCTCGGAGAGTTGTACCTCAGATGGCCCCGTAGATGTGCTGGGAGTTTCGTGGAAAATTCCTGAATCTACCCAGAGAGCAGGACACGCTCCTGCAATGCCATTCAATAAAGATAGAAATGTAAAGCGGTGGAAGCTTACCAAATTACTGGGATGGGAAGTATCAGTGGTAACCACAGTTGAGTATACTTGAGACAAACATAAATCTATATGTGGTGCAACAGTTTAGTGTAGACACAATGGGTCTCGGGAGAGGCAAAGCACTCTCAGTTAAGTTAGTGAGGTTAGCACAATTATGAACGTGACTATTAGAGTTTTGCTTGGCTAGTAACAATTTAAACCAGATCAATACGAGTTTACGGTAAAGTGAAAGAATTAAAACGAGGACGGTCCAAGAAATATATTTTGTGCGCTAGCTAAACTGATCAAATTCTAAGTAGCGAACGAATAGAAGAAATAAGATCCCGAGCCATCGTGTTCTTGGTCCTAGATGCTTACGCGGTAGGCGCAATGTTGCGGAGAGCCACGGGTACGCCCTGATCCTCCACATTCCAGCTGAGCAGCCAGACGGCGCTGTCGTTTGTTGGAACGGCAATCCACTCTGTCTGAATAACCGATCCGATTTGTACAAAGATGACATGGCCATAAAATCCAAAACCGGACGTGATGAAAGAGTCGTCATTGGTAGTGTTGGTAAAACCGACGGGGCCGGAAGAAGATGGCACATAGAAGAGGCTTTGACCCTGACCGTCAACAGAGGCGGTGAAGTTTCCTCTAGTCTCAGGAGCATCGACTGTAGTAGATTTAGCGAGTTTGGTAAGAATAGTTGGTGAAAGGGTAACCTACATGTTACATTATGAGCCTGTGATCCAATGTCGTCAACCGAGTGCGAAGTAATATAAACCGTGTCTGGGGTAGCTGTGAGCGAAGTGTCTAACCTGATTCTCGGAATCAATATGCTTACTGTTGATGGAGATGACCGGGAAACCATTGATGCCGTCTGAGCCATAAGCATACATGCTGAAATCGGACAAAGCTCGAGGCTCTAACGGCTTGCTGAGAGCACTGGCCACAAAGGGCAAAGCGGAGAGAAGCTTGCAGAACATCATGTTGAAGATTGGTGAGTAACTCAAAAAGAATGTTTGTGAATCGGACAGGAATGAATGTAGGTTATACGAGACAGAACGACAACACAAAGATTGTTGGGGCCCGATGATCCAGGCAATGGTTGATTTATGAGAACGATAGTATAGTCTTACAAGCCTACAGCATAAGTCTGAGGTTGCGCGGCACAGTTGAACTTGCACAATAAGGGGAGGCTTCATCCAATAGCTTACGCGTTCGTAAAAGTCATGAGCCACGCCATTCTTTACTTCCACAAGGGCCAATGGGACAGTCCGAACGTATGTAGCTGTTCCCCACATCACAACTCAATTTGTATTATAATCCACCTGCACAGATTCGATGAAACACAAAGAAATGGGGCTTAGCTGCCAGCACGAGTACCCTTGTTAATGGGTTTAGAGTTTGACTAATCACTATTCTGAATTATCTCCAGGATGATCCCGCTGTGGCGCATGCAAATAGCCGCGTGTCATGCTTTATGCGGTAGGCGCACCCCTGCATGCCCAGCCCACGCGATTAGTGCCAATTGGGCTGTGCGGAGATCTTGAGGCTATAGTATTGCCAATTATTGAAGCTGAAACCATTCTTTGGGATCCCTTGTCTTACGTATATGTGCACGTACCATTATATGCAAGTAATGGGCTGCTCCTCAGCTTGTCGTTTGGGACCTTTCGTATTGGTCACTCCGGCACTCTATTGAGATGAACCTATATGATCCACTATCACATATAGCAGCTTCGGCTTATAGCGTCGGTCTTTCGGTGCGGCTTTCGCTCGCTCCATTAGTCGATATCCACCAGTCTATCACGCGCCTACCATGACTATTATTCGTCACCTTGGCATCATCTTGAACCCACCGGATGCACGCCGGTATGCATAGGACGCGAAAGCTTCTGGTGGGTACCGATAGGGTGGCTCCAACGCAACAAGCTTTTTTGAGAAGTAAGCTTCGTTCTGGATTACGAAAATGGACGAGCTCCAAACGTTACATGTGCTATTCATTTCTTATTAAAGAAGCGTGGCAGCTCCCACTACAAGACATGATTTAGACAGGCAAACACAGTCTCTCATCACTATCGCTCTGCATCTGCTGCCATTCAGTGCTTCAATATGTTCAAGTCACTCCTTACGGCCTCCCTGCTGGGTTTTTCAGCCGCCTTTCCTTCTTTCTCTGGTCCCGGGCTATCACCTCGTTCCACATGTTCCGGCAATACTGCCACCACAAGATCTGAATGGTGCGACTATTCAATCGACACAGACTATACTTCCGAGTCCCCAGACACTGGTGTTACTCGTGAGTATTATTTTGAGTTGACGGAAACAACTGCTTCGCCCGATGGCTACGAACGATATGTTCAAACCATCAATGGCAGTATTCCCGGTCCTACTATTATTGCTGATTGGGGTGAGTGAAATTTAAAGCTATTTTTACAGCAGTGAAGCTTACTGACCGGGTTAGGTGACACCGTTGTTGTCCATTTGACCAACTCGCTCTCTTCGTCGACAAACGGTACCAGCCTTCACTTTCATGGTATCCGCCAGAACTACACCAATCAGAACGATGGTGTCTCATCCATCACCCAGTGTCCTACCCCACCGGGCTCTTCTATCACCTATACTTGGAAGGCAGAGCAGTACGGGTCGACGTGGTACCACTCTCACTTCGCTCTCCAAGCCTGGCAGGGCGTCTTCGGTGGCATCATCATCAATGGTCCCGCTACGTCCGACTATGATGAAGACCTTGGTCATCTCTTCCTGAACGATTGGAGCCACGAAACCGTCGATGCGCTCTACCTCGATGCTGAGACCAGCGGTCCTCCAACCCTCGACAATGGTCTTATCAACGGGACTAACGTTTATGGTGATGATGACGATGACGACCAGACTGGTACTCGATTCAACGTTTCTGTTACAGAGGATAGTTCCTACCGGTTGAGACTCGTCAATGCCGCCGTTGACTCGCACTTCGCATTTATGATTGATAACCACACCATGACTGTGATTGCCATGGACCTGGTGCCTATCGAGCCATTCACCACTGATGTTATCTACATGGGAATGGGTAAGCACTCACTTGTATCACCCATATTTGCATTTACCTACTAACACTGCCTAGGTCAACGGTACGACGTCATCATCACGGCCGATCAAGCTGCAGTTGCCGACAGCTTCTGGATCCGTGCCATTCCCCAGTCGGCTTGCAGTGAGAATGACAGCACAGACAACATCAAGGGTATACTGTACTATGGCAGCTCAACAACCACACCATCCACATCTAAGCCATCTAGCTACACTAGTGGCCAAGACTGCGTGGACATGGATGCCAGCGACCTCGTACCATACATTTCACAGACTATCTCATCCGCCACAAGCGAGGGAGAAGAGACTGCTAAGGTCGCCTTTAACTCGGACAATTTGTTCAAGTGGTACCTGAATTCGACCACCATGGTTGTTGAGTGGAGCGACCCTACCCTGCTGCAGGTCTACGACAACACGACCAGCTTCGATACCTCCAACGCTGTGATCGAGCTCCCTGATGCCGATGTATGGGTCTACCTAGTCATTGCGACCACCTTCACCGTACCCCACCCTATCCACTTGCACGGTCACGACTTCCTGATCCTTGCCCAAGGTTCCGGCACCTACAGCAGCGACTCTGTCACTCTCAATATGGACAACCCTCCTCGCCGAGACACAGCCATGCTGCCTTCCGCCGGCTATCTCGTCATTGCTTTCAAGACCGACAACCCTGGTGCGTGGCTCATGCACTGCCACATCGGCTGGCACACTAGTGAAGGTTTCGCTCTGCAATTCGTCGAGCGACAGGACGAGATTACTGCCCTTATTGACTATGACTCTCTTTCTGACACGTGTGATGCTTGGACCACATATGAGGACACCTACTCGGTCGAACAAGATGATTCCGGTGTTTGAGATGGCACTTTTCTTGTGTTAGTTCCTGTTTGATTCATTGATTTTCATAGCAGCACGGGTCCATAGGAGTTGGGTATATTGATAGTCAGTCTTGAGTTCATTGACATCATATTTAAAAACTGGCACAGTCCATCCCATTCCTGTAATCATTTTCCACCAACGTCCGTGAAATAAATAACGCTTTGTCTTTTTCGTGATGTGGTGTGAACATTGTCCCTATCCCCGCACTTATGAGCAATGAACATCGCCGTTGGAGTGTGTATGGCATTCCTATGGGAATTAGCAGCGTGTAAATGGACAAGGTACAAGTGAACTTACTGCACCAGCTGAAGCTGTTGTGGTAACATCATCGGCCGTAGTTGCGGTAACCGCCGCATTTGTGCTAGTTGCCTCTGTGGGGCTGGCTAGAGCAGAGGTAACAGCACTTGAGCTCGACTCCTCGGGGGCTTTGCCAGTGCATCCATCGTTTGGCAAGGCAATATCGAAAGCGTACACATCTAGTGCAAAGTACTGCAGGGTGTGAGTGTTTCTGACTGCTTGCTCGGGGCTGCTTGTAGCCAGCTCTAAACAATCGGTATATGTATCTGCGTAGTGCTCAACGACGCCTTCTCCAACGCTGGGCATGTGGAACAAGCGGTGGATCAAATCGGAAGCGAAGTAAACGTTCAGAGCGCCAGATGCGACAGTGTAACCGTAGCCACACAAACCGTCCAGAGGCTTACGAGTTTCGTAGGATAGAGGGCAGATGACTGTTTCCTCGGTAGCGTTCTCTCCTCGCCAATGTCCTCCCCAAGCTATATTAAATTTAGCCTCCCTTTTCCCTAGATTTACAATGGCTTAAACCTACCAGGAAGGACACAATTTCCATCAGGGTTGTCGCATCGAAACTTGTATCTGGAGCGGTCACCATTGGCAATTTTGTCAAACCTGTACATCACATTAGATATGTACTACGAGTCTCGTACAGCGAAACATACCATCCAATGACCTCGCCTGTAGATGCAGAGCCGAAGTACTTCTGGTAGAAATCAGACGAGTTACCGAAGCGAAGGACGTGGTCCTTAGCATGGCCCGCAAGAGTCGCCGCCTCGTCAAGTCCTCGCTTCAGGAGTGCCTTCTCGGTCGCATTGCAGGACTCGTGGATGGGCCAGATATTTGAGCCACCTGCATTCCAAGACCAGGCTGTCGTCGAAGCCTGTGGTGCGGGGACGGTGTGGGTGACTGTGACGGCTTCTTGTCGTCTTTGCAACCTCGAAGCTGCAACGATATCGCCAGCTAGAACCAATGCACCAAGAACAGGGTAAGTAATGAAGGACTTCATGATGTTTGTTGGTGCTTAGCAGATGACCTCGCATTGCAATGGTGCGCTTCATACTTCTGCAGATGGCGCATCACTCAGCTCTTTATAATGTTCCCGCCATAAGTCGTCACTCTAGTTTCAAGCTGGGCTTCACAATATCCGCGATACCTAACTTTCATAGCAACCCTTCTGGCCATCGCTGCGTTGTGGGTGTCGAATCATCTAGATTCATTGTCCCCTTGCCTTTGGGGAAAGTTCTCGCAGACTAGTTCATGCACAACAAGGTCGAGTGAGGAAACCGATATACCAAGACACTTGGCGAAGCCCTAAATGAAAAATTTAACCAGGCTTATCGAACGAGGCGAGTGCGGGCCATGATCTTGCCAAGCTGACTGGCGCGGTCTATTCCAGCTGGTCGGGATGGGAAAAGAAAAATATGGCTTATAAGCCAAGAAAGTATGCGGTCACTAGATGTCCATCAAGGTACACATTCCGGGAAGTGCGCAGTATAATTAAGCCGAAAAGCGGATATGGGTTATACCAGCCTGATCTTCAAGACTTACGACCGGAGAATTTAGCAACTTACATTTGCTTGCATTGGGATTGAGATTGAATGCAGCTTTTCGATGGCTCAAGACAACATTTTCGCAGCTGAGAACTGCGTGATACCACATGGTGTCATGATCGGTGATATGGAACAACATTTCCACCGCATGATTCTGTAGTAAAGTTATTCTTGTAGAGCGGATGACCAGACTTCTTTGGTGTTATGTGAATGTAATTATATGGTATCTGAGTATGGGCGGCTCGCTATCGCTGCTTAGTCACTCTAGGACAATTGCCGCATAGAAGGACCTTGATGGCCATATGTGACTGCCAAGGCACTATACAATGGAGCAGAGTCCATACTACGAGGATTTTGAGCCGCCAAGCAGCCGCGCCAAGTAGCCAGTAAGAAATTAGAGCTTGGCGACAGCGGGAATATCGACGCGCTTAAAACGCATTAGACCGGACCGCAGGCAAAAGATGAAAGCTTGAACAACTGCTTATATTGAATGGTAGTTGTTGTACGAAGCACGATGCATTGTTTCATTTGTTCTCATTAGCAATCTACACGTTTCTCACGGTCTAGTCTTTCAATTTTCATCATGAAGTCAATCACTTCTATATTCATTGCTGCACTCCTATCTGGCGCGGTTGCCCAAACACTTGCCCCTTCTCCGACGGAGTCTGTGGGCTGCGAACCTCATGAGGACCACTGGCACTGTGATGGACCCGTCTCTACCTCATCTGCCACCTTCACCACAACTGTGTCCGGTTCTGCCGCTACCATTACTACTGCGACTTCTACTTCTTCGGAACACCATGATGAAGAGGAGCATTCGGCCGGAACTGGAAGTCTAGCTCCTAGCCCGACCGAATCCGTTGGATGCGAGTCTCATGGAGATCATTGGTAAGTTACGCGAGGCTACGACGAAGTATGGGAACTAATTCTGTGGAGGCACTGCGATAGCCCTGCATCGACTTCGGGGTCAAACTCAGCTGTGATTACCACTTCTGGATCCGCGGCGACGACCGCTGGGTCATCAAGCGCTGCGTCTGTTTCAGCCGCTGCTACAGCTGGTGCACCTGGGCAGTCTTTGAGCGGTGCAATTTTGGTTGGAAGCCTTCTGTTGGCGCTTGGGTTATAAAGACATCTTAAGAGTACCTGTTTAGAACTCTATATAACTCGTTTAACTAGGGGCCCGGATATTGAAAAACCGAAAACTGGCTAGTCATGAAAATATGTTGGCTTGCCATAAGTACGCAGTAGGAACTACTTATGAGTAACCTTAGATCATTCTTGAGTTGCGACGACATGGGTTGCAATTTGATATCTATTACAATTACCACAACTTTCACTGCTGCTTCGTCATGCTACAAGTGAGGCTCCTGCTTCGTAGGTTGTAAGAGTCGCTCTCATCCCATAAACATGCGCTTGAGATTAAGAGCAATTGACAAACGTGACCGCAATGGCATTATGCGAGGTTCTCATCAGTCACGCTTCTGGGTTTCTACATGCTCGAATAGATGTTGTCAGTACGAATTTCTCCGCTCTCGAGAATTTTAGTCATCGCCAAGGAGAGGGGGGCCATGGGGCTGGCAGGGTGGATTGAAGTGACTTGGCGAACAATCGCCAAGGAGAAGTGAGCCAATTTATATTTCTCGGCGCATAATCTATAATGACCTTGATGGCCATTACCAGCTCTAAAAAGTTTCGACCTTGATGGGTGAGCGGAGATTCTCGCAGCTGGCCAACACTGCGGTCTATAGTCAAAATTCACCTATTTGAGCATCCCGATTCTCATTATCCAACAACGAATAAAGCATTCAGTTCGCCTGGATTCGACTTTGTCATTGAAACAGACTGAGTCTCAAGTAAACGAAGCTTTGCTTTGGAATTATCATTGCTCTGGAGTCGATAATTAAGGTGTCTGCGACCACTCTTGTGAGCTTTCATACGCAACATCGTCCTTATTCATCACTTCCGGCGCATCTAAACACTCGCGCTGCACGTACTAGACATTTTGAAGATGAAAACGACGACTACCACTGCAGTTGTAGCTTCGCTGTTTTGCGCCACGTCTGCCAGGACTATTTCTCTAGCTCGGAGGACGCAATCAATACCAACAACGACGAACCTACCGGAGCGGCGTGCAACTTTGGTTGCCAGACAAACCCAAAGCATATCAGTTATTTCTAGTTGTCATGTACACAGCACACAAGTGTAGGTTGAAGAAGACAGTCTATGCTTCGAGCTGCGCTGATTGAGAATGCCTGTAGCTGGTGCATGGCTGGTACGACTGAATACCAAGTCTCTGTCGCAGCTACGGCAACCTCGGACCTACCTGCATCTTATACAGGCTGTCATAGCCATGGCTCAGGACTGTAAGTGGCCACAAACGGTACCCTACCGAGCCCATGCTGATCTCTATAGATACTGTATGGATGAAAATGGCGACGACGTCCAGGTCATTACAGAAGAAGTCACTTCGTCCAGCGGAGAATCGGCCAGTTCGGAGGAGAAATCATCTAACTCCGAAGAAAGTTCTGGATGTCATTTCCATGCTGGTGTCGAGTAGGCAACCTGTCTCTCCTGGTTCATTGTCGAAATTAATTTTGCAAAATAGACATTGCCCGGGCGCCGAAGCTGCATCATGCGAGCGAACGTCACGCGACTATAATATTCCGTTAAGAATTGGATTATTATTTGCCATCCTAGCCACAAGCTTTATTGGTAAGCTCATCATTTAAGTGACCATCACTTCGTTCAAGCTGACTACGTGATCCAGGGGTCGCCGGACCAATCTTTCTAAAACCTGTCCTGCCCGCAAAGTTTCATGTTATATTCGTCGTTCTCAAACAGTTCGGCACCGGTATCATCATTTCGACTGCGTTTGTCCATGTAAGTAGTGTTTCGGGTTGCTGTAACACAAAAAGTACTGACCTCGGCCAATAGCTGTACACGCATGCTACACTAATGTTTACGAACGAGTGTCTGACGGGTATTGACTACGAAGCGACTACGTCAGCGATTGTGATGGCGGGCATATTTCTGTCCTTCTTGATTGACTACATCACTCATCGTGTCGCGCATGGTATGGGCAAGAAGAGCAAGCTTGAAGCCGGATCGATTAGAGAGGACGGACTCATTAATGTGATGGTACTGGAGGCTGGCATTATCTTCCATTCTATCTGTGAGTTCGAAACGGCAATATGCAGTCATCATAGTACCTGCCACTAACATGGCAACAGTAATCGGTATCACTCTCATCGTTGCCGGCGACAGCTTTTTTATCACTCTGTTCATTGTCATCCTGTTTCACCAAATGTTCGAGGGCATCGCATTGGGCACTCGCATTGCCTCCGTTGGCCATGCGATCCCAGCAGAAGCGACTGCAACTGGAACAAGCAGAACAAACTCACCGGACAAAGCCACAGGGCCTAGCATTTTGCATCATGCTCCATTCTCAGGTAGTCTACAGGGTTCGAAGCCCTTGTCGATGCTTCACATGTTGATCATGGCCTCTGCCTTTGCAGCGATTACCCCTATCGGCATGGCGATTGGAATTGGAGTTCTGAAGCATTTCAATGGCAACGATCCTTCGACGTTGATCGCTCTTGGAACCCTTGATGCCCTTTCGGCAGGTATTCTAATCTGGGTCGGCCTGGTGGAAATGTGGGCTCGAGATTGGATACTGGGTGGTGAGATGATGTATACCAGTATTGGTGTCA
This sequence comes from Truncatella angustata, assembly GCF_020726525.1. Taxonomy (NCBI): domain Eukaryota; kingdom Fungi; phylum Ascomycota; class Sordariomycetes; order Amphisphaeriales; family Sporocadaceae; genus Truncatella; species Truncatella angustata. The sequence continues at coordinate 7,126,452 of NW_025763382.1, read as the reverse complement.
CCGCAAGCGGCGGCCTCGCACTCATCGCTGGTATGGTGTTGATGAGTGTTCTGGGCAAGTGGGCATAACGGTGGAAACGAGCGACTATTGTGTAGGTTTCTCGTTTCCGGAGGAATGGTTTGGTCAGATCCAAGTTCAGGTAGAAGTAATCATGGGGTACACCCAATGAACAACAATGGGCTGGGCCGCTGACCTTCTCAACCCTTGGCGTCCTGGCCAAGGAAGGGAGGCAGCACCAGCAACCTCCGAAGAGACGGAAAGCTGCCATCTTGAAAACGCTGACGCTAGCAATGGTTCCATGACTTGGCCATTACAATATCAGGAGCAGCCAAGTTTGGTGCTTTGAGGAGCTTGTGCGCTCTCAAATCACCAAAAAACCCATGATTAGTCCACCATAGTTCAAGTGGTCAGCAGTGACAGACACTAGTGATAGGACGGGCAGGAAATTTAGAATGTACATGGTGCGCACTATCGCATAAGCTGTTTATATAAATACCCGGCGGCCGAGATTTCACTCACCAAACTGCACACCACCTTCCGAAAGGCGAGCATACATCATGCTAAAAAGTGCTAAAAAGTGCTAAAAAGATCCAAGTTTCATATTGATGCGAGACTTACACAGGCGAAGTAATGGCGTAACCCGCTATCTCTTGCCGGTGCTCAGAGAAAACGCAAGACTGATGCTATAAAAGCTCACAATGATTTAATGTAAATGATGAAGATTCCACATAGGATGGCAGTTATTGCCGGGACAGAACCATTTATCATCAGCAAAATCGAGACGATGGGAATCGTAGAGACTAGTGCATCTTCGATTGAGCCTATGGAGGATAGCAAGGACCATACCGATCGCAAGCATACCGTTCAAGAAGATAGACCAGAACATTGCCCTATGAACTGTCAACTTTGCTGCTTTAGTTTCTTCCGACATATGGATAGCACTATCGAAAGTGCAGAATTCCATACCATGCTGAGCATGCCTACGCTCCACGAAATGTACTTGTTCTCCCACCATAAGTATACCGAGTTCTTCAAGAAGAGGCAATCTTGTTCCAGTCCTCGTTGCCTACATGGTGGCTTCACACTGGCCTCTGAGAATGCCCAGGAAGGGAGTAACTAACATTATGACAGACCTATAGCTATGACCCATCCCCGTGGCAATGGTATGGAAAGCTCACACCACTTTGTACCGCAAAATTTAGGTCATCATTTTGTTCGGCACACGGATTGTGTAAGAGGACTCTCACCGTCAGTATATAGTAGCTAATGAGTTCTCTAGCGTAACGATTACAATGGTTACGACTCTCGCGACAGAAAGTTACCTTTTTTCGTGCTAATTCCGTTTCAGATCAGTAGTGCAGTGAGCCTGAGAACGAAGAAACGGGTGCACCAACAGCGGTGCGGGGGCATAGGTATCTTCAAGTCACACTATAAAGTCACGTCTGGCAGTGCTCGCGCGAAGTTTTACTCGAATAATATAGAATTGATGAAAAGACCAGTCAGGAATGATAGTACATGGAATCCCACAGCAAGCGCAATTGTCTAGAGTGGCCAGTGTGAGGTACAGTACGAGGACGGGAGGGCATCCAGTCTGCAAGAGTCATTAGATGAGGAATCTCAGTCGCATGTCCCAAAGATGATGTGTACCATATGACAGAGAGACACCGCATATCGATTGTCGCATAAGCTTGGGTGTGGTTACACATGCCCGCCTAATTAGGCCGCACTTAAGCACCAGATATTCTGCATCATTTCATATGGGTGCCTCTTTTCTGACCTGAACAACCATTGGGATGTTGACAAAGGAGCACCGAAGAGAGTTTCATATGGCAACGACTCAGTTAAGCAATTCCAAATCAGCAGCCAAACGCCTGGAGTCGTTATCCGAAGCTATGCATCGATCTTCTAACCCTGCGCTCTGCAGGTATGTTTGGTTGAGTTGCGTTCTTGGCACCACTGTTCTCTCCGCACCGTTGCTGACGGCCTATACCGGTCTTAGCTAGCTCATAAGCTCACTGCAGGCCTAAGCACCCACTAAGATTTCTTTTTAAAAACAGAGCGCCGCATCTCAACCGACAGACACCGCTAAACTATTTACCCATTTCATTCGAGCCGCCTTATAATGCAACCTCAAGGAAGGACTCGAGAGCAGCCACCGGGCTCTGTAGATGGGGACGAGATCACGCCCCTCCTGGGCGATCCTGACGAACTGCTCGCTCAGCCTTTGACGGATAAGTCTGAACTATGGCTACTTGCTGAATACTCGTTGCCGTTAATCGGCACGTATTTTCTCCAGTATTCGTTTACCATCATCACCACGCTGGTCGCCGGGCACTTGAGCTCAGATGACTTGGCCGCTACCAGCATTGGATTGACGACGTTAAACCTGATCGGGCTTGCTACTTTTGAGGGTATGGCCACGGCTCTCGACACTCTTTGTTCGCAAGCCTACGGTTCGGGGAACTATCATGGTGTCGGTCTCCATGTTCAACGTATGATGCTTTTGATGGCTATATCTCTCATACCCATAGCGGCTGTTTGGCTTTGCTCGCATTGGATTCTTCCCGTTTTCGTCAAGCAGGATTATCTGGCAGCCAAAGCGGCATCTTTCCTGCGAGTCAGTCTGATCGGGATGCCTGGTTATGCGTCTTTTGAAGCCCTCAAACGCTTTTTACAGACCCAAGGCGATTGCAATGCCGCGCTCGTGATACTACTCGTATGTGCGCCGCTCAATGCTGCCCTCAGTTGGTTCTTCGCCTTTAAGCTAGGCATGGGCCTTGAAGGGGCCGCTCTCGGCGCAGCGTTGACCAACAACATTCGTGCTATCATGCTTGTACTGTACATCGCCCTCATCGCAAAGTGGTCCCATTGCTGTTGGGGTGGTTTGTCCAGAGAAGCGTTCAAGAATTGGGGGCCGATGCTTCGACTATCTGCTGCCGGATCCGCAGTGAATCTTGGAGAGTGGCTTGCTTTTGAGGCCGTCACCTTTAGTACCTCCTATATAAGTACAGAGCACCTCGCTGCTATGACTATTCTGACCCAGCTCTCTGTCATTACGTGGCACATTCCTTTCTCCATTAGCGTGGCTGTGAGCATACGCATAGGACATCTCATCGGTGCTGGGTTAGTGGCGAATGCGCGGCATGCGGCAGCTCTCTACAGTGTCGTGTTCGCAGGAATCGGCTGCTTAGATGCGGTTGTGTTCTTCTTACTGCGACATGAGCTGCCGAAGATCATTTCCAATGATGAGTATGTTCGTGGCATTGCAGCTCAGGCTATGACGACCGTAGCCGCATTCCAAATTGTTGATGCCCTTAATGTAGGAACTGGGGGAATCCTGCGAGGACTAGGTAGACAGTCCTTTGCGGGCGTCGTTGTCTTCCCAGTTAACTACCTATTCGCTGTCCCGCTGGCAATATGGCTGGAGCTTGGCTCGCCAGACCTTAAGTTGCACGGAACATGGATTGGACTTGGACTGGGTCTATTAGTCACGGTCTCAATCAACTGCATATATATGAAGTGGTTGAAGTGGCAAGATTGCGTTGAGAGTATAAAATCGCGGGAAGAAGCATGAAGAAGGTGGTTCTCCAACGACCTCTTTTCGCAACACGGTGGCCATGATCCCTGTCTTCTATCACCGCGAAGTTGGCCGAGACTATCATGACGCAGGCATAAGCTCTATGATTTAGTTGCGACTTCCATGCCATTAAGCAGTGACGCTTGGTCCCTCTATTGGATCCAGTGTTACAGCCGTTCGGATACACGCCTCCGGAGGAAAATCCAACTTGTGGTGGCAACCGTCATTAATTACTAAGGATCTATCTTCATCTATTATCTGCGCTTTCTTGATATTTATCTAAATCAAATGCGAGCGCATGCGCATAGGACGCATAGGACGCATTGGCAGCTGTATTTCTTCTATATTCTGCCGAAAAGTCCCTCAGACGTGAGGGACTTGGCGAAAACTGCAAGTAAACCACCCAACGCCGTTATGGCACCACTAAACATAGCCGACGGGAAGTAGTTTCCGTATTTGCTGATCATGATGCCATTGATGGGAGGACCGATGAGTGTTCCAAAACTAGCCATAAACAAGCCCCAGCCCATGTAAGTTCCAATCTTCTGGAGATCATGTGTGCAGGCTGAGAGAACTGTTGAGGCCCCGGAGATAATTGTGCCGGACCAGAAGCCAAAGAAGATAACGTAGACTACAAGTGCTGCAGTACTCTTTGCCGAGTCCCAGCAGAAGATGACGAGACTCGTCGCTAGGCAAGCAATTGCAAAGATGTTGATGCGGCCGAACTTGTCGGCAGCAATGCCGGGAAAAACACGACCGAATGAGGAGGCAGCGTTGAGAATTGCGAGCAGATAGCCGGACATTGTCGCATCCATGCCAATTGCTTCCGCATAGGTTGGAATGTAGAATATCGGAGTGTACAAGCCCGCAAACGCGAAGAATATAGAGGCAACCAGAATCAGGAATTCCACGTCCTTGAAGATGGCTGGCGTCCAGATGCTAGACCGTCGTGGCGGAATACGAGCTTTGATAGTGATGCACGAGAAGCCGAGCAACGGCATCATGATGAATCCGATGATCCGTACCGTCCACCCAAATCCAAGGGACGTGCCATTCAGCATCTTGGAAACAGCGATGGGCATGATGACACCTCCGATAGACGAGCCGGCGACGACCAGCCCCAGAGCGAGCCCTCGTCTCTTATGAAACCAATGTGCGATTGCGGCAATCACGGGGATCTGTAAAAGACCCATGAGAATGCCTAATAATAATCCATGAACGAGCATGGTCTGCCAGTATGTCTTGCAAAGGCTCAAAATCATCATGGAAAATATGTAGGCTATTGCAGAGGGCAAAATTATCTATGGAGATGTCAGCGACCCCATGTTTATGTGGCAGTTGACAGACGACCAACCGTATGCCCGATCCGATCGAACAGTGGACCTGCAATCAAACCGACAGCAAACATCAAAAAGCCAGCCAAGGACCCAATCCATGCAACTTCATCTGCAGTCTTATCCGACAGCTGATGTGTCAGATAGTATGACTCGAAAGCTCCAAATGTATTGGTGAATCCCAAGCAGCAAAAGAAGACGGTACCGCCTCCTGCAACCACAAGCCAGGCTTGGGCACCTCCGTCTGGCGCCGGGTCAAAAGCTGCAAGTTTAGGAACCGTAGTTTCGGCATCGCCTTCGTTCGCGGTTAAGAATTGATCACTGGGTACCTGCCCCGTCTTCTTCTCGGGGGTTAGATTAGCCATTTCGGTGCTCGCTGACATCTTGATGAATTTGTAGGTGACCTGTAGCTGTACACAGTGTAAGACGCTTGCATGCTGCAGAATATATTGACAGCCTACTAAGCTTAAATAAAGAGTATCTTATATTGTCAAAATAAATAGAAAAACTACGATCAGACCATTCGGATCTCCTTTGAAAATCGAATTGGTAAGCCTCGGACTCGGGGAAAAGACGGAAAATTAGCCCGGAGAATAGACGGAAAATTCGCGTGAAATATTCTACCTATTTGTATCCAACGACCGCGTAATACTTCTTTTTTAGCGACATCAACCGGCGGCCTGAGGGCTTACCGTGTAGCACTCGCAAGTCACCCTCGATCTCAAAGTGACACCGAGTGCTGTTGTTGCTGCTCCACAACTCGATGTCCAATTTAACACGGAAAACAACCATGTAATCTCTGGATTGCCTTGATCCACAATATTGTGTTCCACCGCGGTTAAGACTATCTTTTACCCTAGAAGAATTGCGCCAAACTGTTTTCGACCAGTTGTCAGCTGTTGCAGCTTTAAGACGGCTACAGGTACGTATATTAGGTTTTCATTTGATGCCTTGTCGGACTCGGAAAATTCACCGATGACGGACACTGCAGGAACAACCAGGACCTTGAGAGCATCCATCATTTGGAATATCTTACAATTAGCTTATCCTAACCTGTTAGACGTCCGTTTTTAGCATTAATACAGTATCCTTGTTAGCTGATTTACTATGTACTTACTGCTTGCAATTTCCACAATATGCTGGCGGCATCCTGCACAGTAATTACAAGGGTCCAGCGTAGCCAGCCAAAAGTGAATCCATTTATTAACAAGTCTATGTCTTTGCTGATACTCCGCTGCTTGCCATTAAGTTATAATATATTGTATTGAATACTGAGTATAGTACGACCGTGTCAGCAGCGTAGCCATCACGACATGATCTAGACTGGTCAATACAAAATGGATACGTAGGAATCCACCCACACTAATCTGGGCCAACCTATTTAGGTAGCCTCACCAGGAACAGATGATAGCTTCATTCCTCGAATGTATCACAACACCATCACTAGACCTATTATCGATCTCAAACGCATGACGTATCCATCACATTACTACTACGATGGTTGCTATTTTCTTTCAATCACCGTTTCTTCAGAAATTCGGAACAATTTGGTCCTGTCGAATACTCCTTGAAATACATTCGTAGCCGAAATCTATTTTCTGTCAGCAGATCCCGCATTTCATGCATTGCTCGTCAAGACCCCACACGAACATGATTGGCGCTCGGTGCAGATCGGTTCAGCCGCATCGCCATCCCAGTGATCAGGCTCTACTCGATCTTGTAGTTGCCTGACGTTTCCAAATCTGATCAAACTTCCTTTCTCAGTAGTTCGAGAACAGCATGCGCCTTCTCTAAATTGGGGCACAGGGTGAGTTGACTTTCACTAGTGACCTTATTCACGGTAAATATGTTATACCTCCCTACACAATTTTGTCGCACACGTGGGAACCCGACCACAATAATGAAGTCGCCTACAGAGACTTCGAAAAGCAGTGAAGAGCTCGAAAGCTCGGATATCGGAAAATCCAATTCTGCGCAGACCAAACAAGAGCTGATAGTGTAGAGCACTTCTGGATCGATACTTGTTGCATCGATAAGACAAACGCCGCCGAACTTACCGAATCAATCAACTCGATGTTTCGCTGGTACCAAAATGCTCAAAGATGCCATGTATCCCTTCCAGACGTGTTCTATGGCTCCGCCCAAGAGAGCGATCCGCTGCGACCGACTTGGAAGTCAGAATTCCGAAAAAGCATGTGGTTCACTCGAGGATGGACATTACAGGAACTTATCGCACTAGTGGTGGTGGAGTTCTTCTCCGCAGATAACCGGTATCTTGGAGACAAGCATTCGTTAGAAGGCTTACCCACGAGATCACTAGCATTCCAATCCCCGTGCTCCAGGGCGATTCACTCACTAAGTTTGATGTGGAGACGCGAATATCCTGGTCGACCAAGCGAGTAAAATCGAAAGAGGAAGATAGAGCTTACTCCTTGCTGGGCATGCTCGGGATCTCCATGCCGGTGATATATGGTGAAGGACAAGAAGCAGCGTTTGAAAGGCTCAGAAGGGAACTTCATGCAGACCAGTTCAACCTTGCCCGGAATCATGCGCTTGGGGCAAGCATCGACCAAATTGATTCGGCACCAGGCATTAACCACTATCTCCCCTTTCAGGAAAACGTACATTTTGTTGGACGTAACACAGTGCTAATAACACTTGAAGATATATTCTTGAACAAAAGCGCAAAGAAGTTGCACTATTTGGGCTTGGGGGAATCGGTAAATCACAGATTGCTTTACAATTTGGACATAGAGTGAAGAAGAATAGGCCTCACTACTCTATTTCTAGGTATCGGCGTTAAGTAACGAAAGTTTCGACCAGTCTTGTACCAAAATAACAAACCAATTACGGATCGGAAACTTACAAACGTTGAAGATCCCAAGGAGTTTTTTTGCTGATATCTCAGCTCAGATAGGGCAGGAAACTGGCTGCTCATCGTGGATAACGCAGATGATACCGACATATTCTATGGTGCCTCTGACCAGCCAGGTGGACTTTATTAGTACCTTCCACAAAGCGCCAATGGGCGCACCCTTTTCACAACTCGTTCTAGAGAGGTGGCAAGAACAGGGCATCGTGTTCACATTATCAGAATAGCCGAAATGCAAGCTAATGAAGCGATACTGCTTTTGGGCGAACTTTGGGATTCAGAAGAGCTCCTTTGTGATAGAGAACACGCAATGGAGTTGCTGGAAGAACTCGCCTACCTGCCTCTAGCTATTGCTCAAGCAGCAGTCTATCTGGACCGAAATGATATCTCAATCTCCAAGCGACAACTACTTGAACCAAAACGTTTGGAGGGAATACATGCCACATGCTCTTCGATTGTTGCAAGATGAAAGGACGGTTAGCCTCGAGGGGCGATATGACCTAAGTAGACGTGTTGGACTTTGCTTACAGGCTGACGGAAGAATCGCAGACTCTGTTGCAAGGTTAGAGGAGACATATCGATGGAGGAAGCTACATCTGCCTGAAAATGACCTCTCACGACTCGCATCACAACACGAACTCGCAATAGCATATAAAGCCAACGGACAAGTAAAAGAGGCAGTATGGCTACTAAAACAAGTGGTCAAGATCGAATCGGCAATGGCGGAAGATGGCCCTTCTAGATTCGTATCACAACACATACTCGCAGTAGCATATCAAGCCAACGGACAAGTAAAAGAGGCAGTGGCATTACTAGAACAGGTGATCAAGATCAGATCGCAAACGCTAGCGGAGGATTACCCTTCTCGGCTAATTTCGGAACTTGCCTTGGCTCGATTAGTTAGCAACGAATAGCGGTTTTTTTTTCCTGCCCTACACTATGGAATATATGTTCAATCAGTTTTGATACAATTTTCTCTTATTCTTCTAATTAGCTCTTATTTCCAATGATATGTTGTTCATCTGGTTCATTATAGATGCCACACGTTCTATTAGCTTGATGTTTCACGAACATGTGTGTTATAGTCTCACGCAAAGCAAACGCACAGGTATGACATTGATTTACCACATTATAAGCAAATAAATTCAGTTAGAGTACTTCTATGATGTCTTGTCAACGTTCACATGAAGGGTTTTCACGGACCGGTTGTTGCTTTGTAGTTCATATATTGTACACAACTTCAAAACGTGGACCACGGATAAGTAAGGGAAACCAGCTCTGGGCTTGAATGCAAGAGTTATCTGGAATGATATGGGTAATTTTGATTGTTGCAAGGTAAAACGAATTGCAACGCCAGTGTTTCCAATATACAATATATCAACTCTTTCGCTAAGTCTGACAATAAGCACTGAAATTGTATCGTTTATCTGTTAACGTTTTGTTTTTGTTTAGCCGCAATCACATCAAAGCTTCGACGACAATAACAATGCGCTATGCAATCATCTAAACAATTTACTCTATAGATTACATGCATTGTCGGGTATACATTACTAGTGAAGTCAATTTTAACAAATCCTTCACTGAATTGTCGCTGACCTTTAGACATAGTCTTCACGACCTAATGAGTATAATCACTATCATTTTCATCGTCCGATACCCTGCCTGGTCTATTTGCCTCTAGCTCGTCATGTTTTCTCGTGGCATTCGCCAGACCCTTGGACGCCTCAGAGGAAAATCCAATGTTCTCGCCCCAGTCCGGTCTATTGCCACGGTAACTCAAACCTTCCCACGCTTTATTACCTCTGCTCCACTTGCAATCAGATACGATAATCTCATACAACGTCGTACTGTGGTAGTCATTCAACATGAATGCTTGCATGGTGTTGCTTGCGGCTTCCATCATGGTGCCATAAGAGGTATTGTAGAAATTTCCGCCACCACTTGAATCGTCAGCAGCGAGGTAGGTTATGGCTATGAACCAGTCGTTGCCATTATCTTCCCGATGTGTGAAACGGGCATAGTTTCTCGCTGAGAGACCAAATGGTGGTGGGAGTTCCAAATCACCGTATTTATTGAAAGTTGGTACATATCCTTCCACTTTATAGGAAAACGTGCTGCCCACAGGCAAATTTGACTCTTCAATCGACACTTGTCTTCTAACAGCTCTTCGTCTTTGATCTTCCTGTACTTCGAACACTTCTCTGTCTCTTCTCGATTATCCTATACCTTTTCTATAGGCAAATTATTCATCCACAAGTACGTTTTGGATTCGCGCATGTCCACTCGTGGACAGTTTGGACGGCTTTTTGATTGCGTTGTTGTAGTCATCGATATCGGTTTGTGGCAAGCGGTCTCGCAGGTATTCCAACCAATACCAGCCATGCCTTGGCGATAATTGTTGAATTAAGCATACCTTTCACAGTCAAACCCAAATATTATCTTCTTGGTAAGTTATAGTATGCTGATATTAATTTTGTCTGGATGGTTTTATTTTTATAGCAAATTGTTGAAATATGACATAAATTAGTGGAATAAGACTAGGCTAATTATTTCTCGAAGCTAGTCGATGGTCTCCACAGGTGGTTCACGTTTTAGATACTCAATTTGATACTATTTGTGCTATTGTCCTTACTATGGACAAGACTACTCTTCTACCAGTTCAAAATGTCTAATCTATGTGAAATTTGGCTGATATTTCGTTTTGCTTCCACAGGATTGATGATGTTCTGGGCAACGATATTAAATGACGAGGCTCCGTTCAGATGCATATTATATTAGGAACCGTCCACACCGTCAGTACGGCAAAGGCGCGTATACAATAACTATGGAGCTAGCATCGAATCTCAGTGAAACAGCTTACCACTCACAGCTCGGTAGAGAGACCTAATTCAGGATAGCACAACACAGTACTGACGACACCCAGATTAAAGTTACAGATCTTTTATACTGGCAACACACATGAGTGCCTACAGGAGTATCATTGCGCCACGCCGACCATCCTTAAGCAAATCGTAACCACCAGCAATGCGCTAACTTGTATGATAGAAACATACAGTCTTTCCCGAATAACATCTAGAATGATGCAAGCAGAGGCAGCGAAGAACCGAGATCTCAACATTCAACAACTTCATAAACGTGCTTGGCCGATATTACCAAATCCTCAATGATCTTCAAAATGTCGCCGACATAGCTTTGGGTAGGATTTCCACTTTTCGAAGAGAATGATCTCGGTCAAGGGACTTTTATGCGCATCCTCATCCTCATCCATGCCCCTAACTACCATAAGAAAAACGGTAGTACCGAGCTCATCGATATAATGCGGTCGAAGCGTCATTCTGACGGCTTGTCCGCCAAGATATAATAACGAAGACGCTTGTGAAGTGGTGGGAAACATCAAGGATCATAACGTACAAATAAGTCTAGCATATCTCATTCGCACTATGACTGGACTGGAACAGCGTCAAATCACATTCACACGATAAGAAGGGCCCAAGGCTAAGGCAAGCTGCTCGTGCGTAAGGACTTGAGGCTAATGCATCGTGGGCGGTAAATCTAGCTTTCCGCTGCCAAGTGGTGTAGTGGCTTAGTGAGGTGTCGTCATCCCAGACAGCGCACTTGCTGTGGCGGGGAAGATCTCTCATGGCTTGTGTAACGGTACTTGTGTCTGAGGAGAATTTATCAGCGCTTATACATAAACCTAAATATTCAATTATTTCGATTTTCGAATCATCGGATCGACATCGTTGTCAATTAATGACATCTACGTAGATTAGCCAACAATTGTGGTTATGAAAATTTTGTACATGCCAAATCATATCAATCGTGTACTCAAAAGCTCTCGCGCATTGAGTAGCTCTTTTTATTGTGAGGAGGCTCGAAATTGAGGCGTCCGGGGTGCGCAATAGCGATGGATGAGGCTATGAGCTTATGATGCACTGTGATCACTGGTCGGTTCTCCACTCCGAACTGCTCGCTTTCACAAGTTTTTCAAAGATTTTATAAGTCATTGAATTTCAAATTTCGAACTTGCATTCACAATATCAGCCTTCAATGGCGATTTTTCTGTCGAGATATACCTAGCAGATAGATTCTCAGCTACTCTAGGTCGTTCTGATGCAATTGGAGCCAAATCATATTCCTCGGCGGCGTTTTCGCCCTTCCGATCAGACAGCCATAGAATACGTAGCCAGGGTTTTCAAATAATCCCAAGTTTTATTTCACATCCTCGTGTTTTTTTTTCTTCCTACCGGCGGCTTAGTCTAGCATACCAATCTCATGCATTAACTACGCATGAGTTTGTCTAGACTAATATGAACTCGGTTTAGTCTAGGATACTGTTTCTTTTTGACAAGCTCTGCTACCCGAGCCTATATCTTGTCATGAAGCGTTTTTGTCCCAGCTTAGCGCTTGTAACGGTACCCGGCGCCTGACAAGGCGTATCTAGGTGCAGATCGTCGTGGTTCCGCAATTTAAGTTTTGACCCCATATATAATTCAGCCTCTAATCGACGCTGGGGAATCGACCCCATTGCCGTTTGGTTGAGCACTATGTACTGTGCAGTAGACCTCGATCGTACTAAGTATATGATGGGAACGAGGAATACCAGTACGATCGCATGCGACGAGATGGGGGCGATGGCTAGAGCTGCGTACACAGTAGATCATGCAGCTTTACCGTAGCGTGGATCTCGTCACGGATCCCTGTAGCCGCTTAGTTAGTAGCTCGATAAGTCGTACGCATGAAAGTAGCGCAGGAGATTAGTAGAGAGCAGCATCGAGAGTGTGTGTGAGCTGGAGTGTACTATAATAGAGCAGACATGATATCAAGGCATCACTTCAGAGCGTTGCTTGAAAGGATCGTTGCATCGTATCGATTTCAGACACTGAATAAGAGATGTATGATAAGAGAGTTGTGTTATTGGTCTTCTAGGACTCTTGAAGTTCACATAACTTATCGAAGGGCTCGAGCTTTGGAATTTCGAGCACAAATAGCGTCGATTTCCATGGTTACGGTCACTTGCCACACTCTGTAGACCCTATGAATGGGCGGTTGTAAATGTTTGTGCAATGCGGGGAATTATAGTATGCCAAAGCTTCATCATTGTAACAAGGATAGCCCACATGAGGCACGCGAGGTGACGTTTGAGAATTGGTCAATGACTTTATGGCGTCCGGGGTCTACCACAGTAATTATAGTAATTCACTTGATTAGTTGATTTCCACCATAGACCAGAATTTATTTCCGTCGTGCAGTTCGACTAAACGTTAACTGAGAACGTTAATAGTACTGTGTGCTCCATTCTAAGATCCTAACGTTTAGCAGTTCAAAGTTAGATGTTCTTTGATTGGTGGCATGACTAAACATAACCTAGAAGATATTCGTCAAGAGCACTCTAAAGGAAGGGCCGTTAGTGTACCCGTCAGTATAAAGTTAAATGTCAGAGATTCGTCACTATTACGGTATTGCCTTCATTTGATAGATCAATTAATATAGTACAAGCACTTTGAACTGACTCATATTCGTTGACAGAATTTCAAGTCAGCCTCATCAACAAAATACATAAGTTTTTACATTGTGAAACATGTCAGTAGTTCTACTATGCCATTTTCAACCATGAAATTCTTTGGCGATGGAGTATTCAGAGGACGCCATAACCGTTATCATCATATCTGTAATATAATCTGTCCTTCAGGTTGGCTCAAAATGTCGTCATTGCTTGTCTAAACTTTGTCAATACGGCTCTTAAGTAGAAGTCAACTATTATCTGCCAAGAGCATAATTCAGCGGAAGAGAATCATTAACTCGCCAAGGCGCCGAAACATTATTGACGTATCTATATTAAAAATTGCTCATGTATACTGTGGTACAATTGCGATCGTGCGCAATGGCACCATCTCACGACGATCGGAAATATCTAGATTTATAATTTCCAGTAGATTCAAAGTCTGATATAGCACTTATGCAGAGTTAGCATGGTTGTGGCGTTTTCTCTTCCAGTTACATGCTCCTTGTGTTTCTTTAGTCGAAGTTTCAGTCCAATGGTACACGATATACGTCGTTACTGCCGTTCTCGAGGTATAAGTATTGCATTGTAGTCCAACATCTTACGGCTTGCTATTCTTCACCCCATCATTCGGTTTCACATAAGCACGAACTCAAGACAATACCACAGCAATGAATGTTGATCGTCCCGGTCGGCGGATTCGTTTCCCATGGGAGGCACGATCTGAAGTCGCCCCTCGCAGCGCGGCGGACAAAAAACTGTTCTCTCGACGCATTCCAGTTATTAAACACATGTCGCCGTCCTCCAAGAACCACTTCGTAGCCGCATTGAGCGAATTTGTGGGAACCTTCCTGTTCTTGTTATTCGCATTCGGAGGGACGAATGCCGTCAACAACGCATCCACTGAAAGTGGCGACACACTGAATGATAATCCAGCTAAATTGCTGTATATCTCGTTGTGTTTCGGTATGAGTCTGGCCGTAAATGCAGTAAGTTTACTTTGAGGAAGAAATGAAGTAAAACAGAACTAATAGACTTTAGTGGGTCTTCTTCCGTATCAGCGGTGGCCTGTTCAATCCGGCTGTCACGTTGGGTATGGCGCTTGTCGGGGCTATCACTTATACTCGTGGTATCTTGATTTTTGCCAGCCAAATTGTAGGCGCTATTGCAGCGTCAGCAGTAGTGTTAGGATTGTTTCCGGGCCCGCTCAAAGTTGGAACCTCTTTATCCGGCGGTACAAGTGTTGTCCAGGGGTTGTTTATCGAGATGTTCTTAACGACCATGTTGGTGTTTACAATCTTTATGTTGGCAGCTGAGAAGCATAGAGCCACCTTTATTGCTCCTGTCGGTATCGGTCTGGCTTTATTCATCTGCCACTTAGTGTAAGTGGTACATTATTCGTATATTCACGTTGTTACTAACCGTCTTCATGGCAGAGGCGTTTATTACACCGGCGCTGGCGTTAACCCTGCTCGATCATTCGGGCCATCTGTCGTTCTTGGGTCTTTTCATGGTTACGATTGGATCTATTGGGTCGGACCTATCCTCGGATCTCTCGTTGCCACTGGCTTTTATTTGTTGGTGAAAGCGCTCGAATACGAGACCGTCAATCCCGAGCAAGATACTGATGGCCTTGCTCATAAGTCCATGTTCCACAATAGTGGCCAACAGCAGACAGCCACTCATAATGGCCGCAGTCCCCTCAGGCGCTCGAGTACCGATGCGCTCCGTCCCGATCTCATCTCACGGGGCACGGAGGATTATGCTGGTACTATAAGTACAACCGACAACCTCTATAAGGAGATTTCAAATTTGGAGGCCGGTAAACGTGTCTCATCAGCTTGAGGAGTTCAGTGGTTATATAATTCAGGAAACCGACATTCACATTGAAAATGCAACCTTCGACTTTCAATGGCCTGATATAAGGACACGAAAATTCACATATGTAAGGTCAAAGCAACCTGTGGGATACTAATGGAAACTTCATGACATCAATCGGTAGGATTGAAATTAGAAAGAAAATAATGGGATGAGTAGTCTTAGAGAGGATGTTTTCAGCTCGCACGTAATTTCACAGACAGTGAGAAGGAAAAGAATTGACTTTGAAATCAGTATATCTCCCTCGTGGACGATGGAAGGTGTCGTGATTTTAATGTTGTCTCTTCGCCAACCAGACAAGGTGACGTAAGGTTTAATATGTGTGCCTGTTCATACGAGAATTGTTTTACCATCTACTTACTCGCAAACTTTCTTTGGCGAGGCTTCATGTAGACACAAGGTGGGTGAAGCACATGAAGCACCACGTGCCTACCTAGACATCATAAAGTTCTTACGAGGATAAAGATTTCGCGGAACACGCAATATATTCTTGTTATCCTTGTGGTACAACATTTTGGCCGGCATGTGAGGGAATAGATGCCATGACCACTTTCAATACCACTACGTTGTGAAAAAATAGTAGTGTTAGCAATCTATCCCATCCGTCATTCGTCTTGGATGTGAGACGCACTTCATTGGCAAGTATGCAAAGTACATTGACTATAGAAAAGGAATTATTAGCCATTAAGTTACAGTATCCATTAAGGAAGACCACCACGACCAAGAAATTCAATAATTGCTCTACATAACATATTATCTGTCAGGTTTTCAATCAGTCATTTCGACACCCCTTCCCTACTAATATAGCTATTGGGTCTACTGCTAAAGCTTTAGTACTAGACATGCACATGACGAGCTCAACAAACCGGATGACCGGGGGAGGGGAAAGCGCTCGTGTTACCGGAAACATCGATTTACTCTTCTGTCCAACCGCCGCCAACATGAAAATAATTCCAAGCAGCACTGGTCTCGAAGAAGCCGCAAAATAATCCCTGACATCTAAATGTAATCTTCAGGTTGCTATGGTCTGTAGGTGCTATTCGCAGTCATAGAAAACGACCCCCGTGATACTGCATAGAAAGCACACTCCACGAATATCGGTCTTGTAGGTATACATACTGTTTTGCTCTAAAGCAGTCTCTTGAATTTCGCAACGTTGGAAGTATGTCTAGTCAAAGGCGGGAATCTATTACAAGCAGCTCGTCTGTATTTCTGTTCTTCCTTTCCATGTACATCATGTCGGAGGGCATGAACGAGGAACTAGGTAGGCTCAGCCGGGTTGCAGAAATCATGTCTATAGTAGTTTCAAACATTTCTCCAGGCGATTTTGAACACAGCTGCTAATCAGAATGTCCTGAAAAACGTTTATTGAAATATTGTCTTATGAGGGTCTCCGCAAATTCGGGGGCAAAGTCCAAATCACCGTTTGCAGCAAAACTGTTGGGCTCCTTACATCGTGTATATTTGTGTGAGGCATCTACCCAAAGGTTATGATAGAGTCTTTTATCCAGATGCTACGCATACGGGTCCCTGACATATGATAGCTTACACATACAACCATCGGCGGGCAGACCGATGGGCTCTGTTTTACATGCTCAGGACGCTGTGCGTATGAACCAACGGTAATGTAGACGTGTTGGGCCACACCCCTTTTCTCCTTGTAAATCGAGCACGAGACAATGTGACTGCAAACTGGCACCGGCTTCGGTCTTGTCGATACTGGGATAGTTAGAGCATTTGTTTCTGTGCACTTGTAGTTTTGGAACATGTTCGGTTCCCTTAATCATACCTGATCCCGCAATTTGCTGAAGATGAGGGTGAAGGTGATTCGGGGTGGCGCCCGAAGATTTAGGCAACGAAGGCGTTGTGGCAGTTACAGGTAGCTACACCAATAGTCATCAGACTTGCCGAGTAGAATTGAACAGAGGGGGTGCCACAGTTGCTTTGAGATCGAACCAGTGTTGGCAAATTGCGGCAAACCCAAGGTACTATAAGTTTGCTTCCCGCCGCTGTCATATGATACTGATACTTGCATCACGGTGGGCTGTCTAATGTCAGAGTCAGAATGCAGAATGAACCAGCAGCAATTCAAGCACTTTTGGGTGGAAAGCTGGGGGCGGCGACCATCTACGCCAAGACCAATTTACTTAGGTTAGTGCTTAAGACAGCATATGGTCTGTCATTCCTGCATCTCTAAATCTCCCGGACGCTGGTCGCATGGTATTCGAGGACGTTCGTCGAGTCTGTTACAAGGTTGGGCATATTGCCGAAACCATTGGGACGACTGAGACTATGACTGCATGTTTCGTTCATGGTGTGACGGGAGAATAGAGTCGAGTTTGGTTGCTGGTTTCAGCGGACTACGTTTTTAGCGTTTGCTCCTCCAGGCATGTGCAGTCCCCTGCCGTGGCAAATGAGTGCTGAGTGCCCGTGGTGCCACTGGCAGTGCGGCTGGACAGTGGACACCACGTCGCAACTCGGCAGTTCCCTGCTACACAATCGCATCTAATGACAGTGGCTTGTCTAGGTTAGCTAAGTTAGTGCTCACTGGAAGCAAAGCACACTGACTGAACTGGGGCAAATAAAGCTCATCGGACACCCGCTCCTTTTCGGGCATCCTCCACCCAAAATCAAGCGACATTCGCAGGTTGCTCAATCCTCAGCGGCTGTTTGACGCTCCGAAGGCTTCATGGGTGCGCGCAGTGCAAGGTCAAAAAGGAGTCTTGGCTCGGGCAGTCCGGTCATTTATGGCGAGAAAAGCAATCCCCCGACCATCACTCACTCCAGTCGCGCCGCTGGTTCACGCTCCAAAAGGGCCAAATATACTGCTGCGGCTTGGTAAGTTCACCCATCTAGCGATCGGCAGACAGAGTGTGTTGCTAAAAGTCTTACAAGCGATGCGTGCAAGCGACGGAAGCTGAAATGCATTCGAGACCTAGGCAAACGGGAATGCGATCGATGCATGGCTGGTGAGGTAGTCTGCAGCTTCGCAGACGGCCAGGATGCTCTCGAGCCTTTCGTAGCTGCCCCAGCTGCATCCGACGACAATAGGTTGATTGTCCTCGATCCAAGTCTGAGCTTCAGCGTAGAGAACTAAGTCGCCATGCAGGTCACGCATTGAGAAGTTGGAAAGAGAACTGGCCGCACTTCGTCGCCAGGTCACTCACCTGGCCTGCGTGATTGAAAAAGGCCAAACCCCACGGTCTGAAATTCATGCTGCGGAGAGTGTATGCACGCCCAGTCAGACGTCATTGACGGCGGCAGGAGTTAAGGAACGTAAGGAGGTACAGTTCGTAGGTACCACACGTCCTGCATTTGCCCTCAACGTCTCCAAGGCCGCATTGTCAGTGGTCGACGAACCTTCGGATGCTTCAGACGATTCGGGCACAGAACCAGAAGCTCCCCCAGTGGCCGCGACCCCGAGCCCAGAGGTGTCACACGGCTCGACACAGGACCCTCTTTTGGGCATGCCAATTTCCGCCGTCTATCGCCTATTGGATATCTTTCAAGGGGAAATTGAGCCCATGTATCCCTTGCTTGACACCGCAAATCTACGCTCTCGGGCGGCCGAGATGATCAAGCAGTTCCAAGAAGAGTACTATCTCAAATTCGACGGCAGGCTTTCGCAGAAAGACATACATCTGCTTAAAATAGTCTTGGCAACAGCCCTTGTATTTGAAAATCAACAAAAGACAGAACTGAGCTCTCAGCTCATCGCTTCATTCGAGGATGATGCACTTAGAATAACGTCGCCCTCCGACGTGGACTTGCAGGAAGTTCAAGTTTTCGCAATCATGGTATGTACAACTTCATTTCGCACAGATAGCGCCGTGCTAAGTAATGCAGAGTGTCTATCATTTCCATTGCGACGAAGAACTGCTTGCTTATAGAAGTATTGGAATCTCAACACGCATGGTCCTCGAACTAGGACTACATCGTCGTCGCAGTCTCTTCGAGAACTACCCTGAACCTGCACATAGATCTTTAGCGATCCGCGTCTTTTGGTGCATATATGCGCTTGATCGCCGCTGGAGCTTCGGTACTGGTCTGTCTTTCGCATTAATTGATCGTGATATCGATCCACAATTACCCCAGCCTGTGAGTATTTGTTGTGCACTCTACCGTGCCATCTACTGATTCAACACGACCACAGTCACTTGATATGCCTTACTTCCAGTCTTTGGTAGCTTATGGCAAGCTATGTTCGAAGGTGTGGGATGCAATACCACATTATGGTTCTTCATCCGAGAGCATGCCGACGAGCATGGAGTCTATGCTGGAAAGCGAGATTCAGGGGTGGTTCTCAACTATACCAGATATCTTGCAGCTGACAACGACAGAAACTATACCAAGTGCGGAGGTGACTCGGCATGACCGGAGCTTGTTTCAGCATCTGCAAACTCTGCTCTACCTCCGCGGCAATTACATCCGGTGCCTAATCCATCGTCATCACGTCGTCTCAGCGGCCGCCATAGCTCACAGCCCGGTCAGTGCGCGCTTGGTAGTGAGCATCGCCCAAGACACCATTCGTATCCTAGTCAACCTTGACAACACTAGCGATATATACTCTCGCCATCAGGTTGCGTACAACTTTTTTCTGATTAGCGCAATCTCAATCATGCTGTTGGCTGTTTGCCATGCTCCAGCAGAGTTTGCCCAAACCTGTCGTAAGGATTTCTTTGTGGCCATTGATCTTGTGCGTGGATTCTCGCGTTTGAGCTTGCAGGGACGCCGATTATGGAGTAGCCTACGTGGTCTAGTCGCCCGACTCAGACAACTCGGTATCATGAACAGTGGATCATCCCGAGGTCATAAGCGAAGAATAAGGGGCTCACGTCCTGATGTGCACGACCACACACTGTTGGACGGTGTTTCGTCACAACGTACATCACGGGGTGCTGAGCTCAACATACCCAGTGTTGTGACAGAGAACAGTCCCGATGTCCAACAGCAAGGGACTGGCCCGGGATATTTTGACGCAAGCACACCAGACATGAACCTCATGGGCGATGATCTTGTGGGCGTCTTTGATACTTTCGGTCGTGCCTACATGGATAGCAGCTTGAATCCTGTTGTACCAGCGGCAGAAACCCGGTTTGACGATAGCCTCTCATTTCTCAACGGGGACGTGGACGACTTTTCAGAATATTTCATGGGTTTGATCTGAAATAACTGATAGCAATATTTTACGAATTTATTGTGCGCCACTACAGATGACTCTTTCCTCCATGCTGCTCATGGTATATTAACATGGCGGCGTCTTGGCACCGCGACTTTCGAATTCCTACCGGCCTCTCCTCGGATGTCAATCTCTTACAAAGACGATCTCATGGGAAGTTCTCTCTTCTCACAACAGCCGTTGGCGAGCTTAGATATCAGATCCTTGTTCGAAGGGACGTCGATCGCGGGATTCTTCGTGAAGAAGTCGGAAGGAGTTATGTGAAGCTCCAAAATCTCTACAGGCCTATGGATTTGTTCGTTAGCAAATGCTTGTCAATCTCAATCTCATAGGAGATACTCACATCACAGGCCAATCTTCCACACGAGGGTTGTGGGTAAGGCCGAAAGAGCTCCAAACAACAATGTCATCGTCTTCTACGTTATCACCTCTGGCTGCCGCATCGCCAAGTCCTTCCACCTCCTTTGTGCTTTGGAGTGTGAAACGACCGCCGGCATAGAACTCGTCGTCTTTGTGTTTAGTGACCCAAAGATGGTGCTTCGCAAACTCGGCGCGCTTGGATTGAACACAGTTGGGGTCGGCGAGGAGCAGCTGAGTCGCTGGGGGCACGATTTTGTATCCGACGGGTGTTCCGCTGATAGGGTTCAACTTGTTTCGGTTTTGAATCTTGAAGATACGATGCCTTGATGGATCGGCATCGATGCCGCCCGATTTTGTAATGGGTGTTTGCACAACCTCGTAGTAGTTACCATGGGGGTTGGTCTTTGGGTTCATGGGCACGGGCAAACTCTCCTCTTGAACCACCGTGTTCTTGTGTCCATCGATGGCGGGGTCCATGCGCACACAGAATATGTGTTGATGGTTTTGGGCTAGAGCACCAGGACTGACGATCTTTCCGTAGTCGCTCTTCTTGCCCTCGTCGATGTTGACAACAGAAACAATACCAGTGGCTCGAACTTGGATGTTGATGGCACCAGCTTGGTCGAGGATGTAGTAGAAGGCGTATTCGTAGTTGGCCAGAGTGATGATGAACTGGAAGACGAGCTCACGACGGCGCGTCACTACGGCACGGCCTGTCCTCCAGTTGGTGTGCTTCCAGCCGATACCATTATCCTGCTCGTGCAAGCACACGACATTCTTGGCGACCTCACCGGTTCCATCAGGGCCAGTGATGATGCCGTCAAAGTACTTGATAACACCGAGACAGTCGCAGCCAAGAGTAAGGTTGTTGGCGCAGTTGCCAGCACCACCGTCGCCGAAATCGAATGCCTGTTTCCTGTGGTAAGGTTCTCTCGGGTCGGCATATGGCACTGTCATCTCACTCATACTGAGTCTGTGCATGACATTGCGCCCTTGGTATGTGACGTCGTGGAGGACAGCACCCTCTCTTGTGTTAAAGCTGAGACGCATCCTCCAGTTCTGCCATTCGATAAGGTTGTCGTCAGAGACAGTGAAGCTGGGGCCGTCAGGCTGTACGACATGCAGAGCCTTCAGATCTTGTCGTGTTCCCTCAGGCAGGAGCTCTGGTACGTATTCGCTGCCCTTGCAGTGATCGAGTACATTAGGCTTTTCTGTCCTGGCAGTCAAGCTGTCGCCCTTTCCGCCGGTCGCCAGCTCAAGCACCTTCACGATCTTCTTGTCGGCCCAATCCATGATGGGAATTAGCGGGAGGGGGAACGCGTAGAAGTTGGAGTCCGGGTTGCCGTTTCTCGTGTCCTTTCCGAAAAGTAGTCCTTGGAAAAATCGTCGCCTCTCCTCGGTCGCATCCATACCACCGTAAGGCCATGGCTCAATAACTACTTCGAAACCTTCGGGCAGCTTGAGCTCTGCGATCTTCGATTGGTAAAGCTCCGACTTCTGACAGACTTCCACGAATGTCATAAACTCATGTCTTAGATTCCCGTTAGTATCGCGTCTCTGTGCTCGAGATGTGTCATTCTTACATCGTCAAAGCAGCTTGGTAATCTGAGCTGATCGTCTCATGTGATATTCTGTCCTTCTTGCGAAGGTCGATAACTGATTCGTGGAACACGGGCGCTTTGTTGCCTTCTCCAATAACATCATATTGGACCTTCGCCAGACGCGGTGGCCGTGGCGAGTTGTCGGTTAGTTGCCCGGAATGCTCCAAATCCAAGTACTTGATGAGTTCAGCCTTCGGTGGCTCGTTCAGGAAGATCTCACGAAACTCGATCACAGCACCCTTGTGCAAGGTCAAGGTAACATCCCGAGCGAGGTTTGTCTCCTCGATGCTTAGCTGCTTCAGCGGGTGGGGAAGTGCAAGGGCCATCTTGATGAATGAAGCTAGTTCTCAATTGGCGAATTGGTGCGGTATAGGGAAATGAGCTCCTTCAGTTTCAGAGGCCGGAATCTGCGCAGGCCTGGATGTAATAAGTACGCCTATCAGTCCGAGATCGCGGAAGTCTTCTGACTGAGGTCTCAAAGCTCGGAACAGCGGCATGAGCTTATTCGATGAACAAACTTTCGAGATAGTCGCTAAACAGTCTCATATGGTGGCGTCTAGTTCCGAGCTTCGGGTTGGAGATGGCTCGGAAACCTCGGAAGGACTACCCATACTGTAGCTCGGAACAATAACCGTACAGAGCTCGGAACGTTCCGAGCGTAAGAGTTGCGTAACATGGGACAATCGACGCAATCGAATAATTATTCTTAGATCCTTACTAGCATGACACTTGCAAGATGTGGAAGAAGTGCTTATCTATCTCGAGGATAAGCAACATTATCCTGTGCTGAAAGTCCCATTGGGTCCCGGCAGATGTAACCCCTGAAACTATGATATGGCAATCCAGACATGGCTGAAGGGCCTGGATGTCCCCCACAGTATCACCAACAACAATGATTGTACTGGTCGGGCCGTATCTTCTTATCTAAACAGAAAGCTTGTGACATCCATATCGCAGACTATTACCAAATAAACGGTTCGTTTTACGAAATCATAAATACATTCACCCTGCCTCGTTTGGTCTCGTCTTACGATGGTCAGACCACTGGAGCAAGTGAATCCTCCACCATGTCCCAGGTTACAGACATGAAGCATAGTATTGACCTCAAGCGCCAAGATTCCAACGTTGCCGAGCATGGCCATGGTACACAGATCTCAGAGGCGGCCCGCCTCGAACAGCTCGGTTACACGCAGGAGCTACCGAGGGAGTTCTCCATGTGGTCCATGATGGCGCTGTGCATGTGTCTGATGGCGACATGGGAGGCTCTGTCGTCGGTGCTGGGGTCCGCCATAGTGAATGGAGGTGCCCCGTGTCTATTTTACAACTAGTACGTACTAGCGCTACCTCGTCGTTCTGTTCCAAACTTACCATATGGCATTTACTTACACGGAGTCTGTAACTCTACAGTGTACTCTCTTTCATCTGCACCATCGCCATCACATGTTCACTGGGAGAGATCGCCTCTATATACCCCACGGCCGGCGGTCAATATCACTGGGTGGCTGCGCTCGCGCCATCGTCGACGCGGTCCGCGGCGGCCTGGTTCACAGGATGGATCTCCATCGGAGGGCAGGTCGTGCTCACGGCCTCGGCGGCTTTTGCGGCGGCGCTGCAGATCCAGGGCCTGGCCGTTCTGAACAACGGCGACACCTACGTGCCGGAGCGGTACCAGGCCATGCTCATCTTCTGGCTCATCCTGGTCTACGGCGCCGTCATGAACGTCTACGGCCACAAGCTGCTCCCAACCGTCAACCTGGCCTCGGCCGTCCTGCACGTCTTGGGCTTTCTTGCCATCTTTATCACCCTTGCGATCATGGCGCCCAAGAATGATTCGAGCTTCGTGTTTGTCGAGGTCGCCAACTCGAGCGGGTGGTCCAATGACGGTGTTTCGTGGCTTGTCGGTCTGCTGAGTGCTGTCTATCCTTTCTTAGGGTACGTTTTCCTCGACTAGTTTCCCTGTGTCTACACAGCCCAGCGTTTGTCTGCTGTTCCGATCGACTTGATAAAACTAACACGTCGCTTTTTTTTTTCCTTCCATATAGATACGACGCCGCCTGCCACATGGCCGAAGAGATCCCCAACGCGAGCCGCAACGTTCCCATCGCCATGGTCGGTTCGTCGGTGGTCAACGGCCTGATCGGCTTCGCCTACTGCATCATGCTGCTGTACTGCACGGGCCCGGTCGAGGACCTCTTCACGACGCCGACGGGGTTCCCCTTCATGCAGATCTTCCTGTACGCGACGGATTCCAGCGCGGGCGCGACGCTGCTGTCGCTGTCGGTGACGCTGACGGCGGTGGCGGCGACGGTGGCGGGGATCGCCTCGACGTCGCGGACGCTGTGGGCGTTCGCGCGGGACGCCGCGACGCCGTTCCACGCGAGCATCAGCGCCGTCGACGGCCGCAACGAGGTCCCCACCGTGGCCATCCTGGTGATCACGGTGCTGCAGATGCTGCTGGGGTTTATCTATCTCGGCAACTCCACCGCCTTCAACGCCATCCTCGCCATGGCCGTCATCGGCATGTACCTCTCGTACGTGCTGCCCATCTGCTACATGCTGCTTCACGGGCGGTCGCGGCTCGCGCGCGCCGACTACGGGCCGTTCCGGCTGGGCCGGCCGCTGGGCGTGGTGCTGAACCTGGTTTCTGTCGTCTGGCTGGTGGTCAGCATCTTGTTCTCCACGTTCCCCTCGGCGATGCCCGTCACGGCCCAGACCATGAATTATTCGTCCGTGGTCATGGCGGGCTGGATGGCGTTCGGGACCGCCTACTACTTTGCGTGGGGCAGGAAGTGCTTCAGGGTCCCCGAGGTCAGGACGAGCGAGGTTTATGTTGGGGTCCAGGTGCCCGAGAAATGAAGCCAATGGTTCACGAGAAAAAGGCGGCGGAGCGTTTGCGTGTAGTTTAGTTAGTGTGAAATACCTGTTAGGTCGGTGGTAACATTAATTCTTCTCTACACTGCTTTCTACAAATCGTGTGGTATTAAGTATGTACATATAATTTCTATTAAACCCGTTACTTGTCGTTTCGTCGCCTCCGTGGTCTATTTCTGGCAAGATCCACCCTCGTTAGCGTCCGGCCGCGCAAGACCCAGGCAGTTGGCCATCTTGTAGAATATGTCGATGTTACCATACACGCCGCCGAAAGTCTCCTGGCAAGGACCCATGGCGAAGAGCGCGACGTCGGTCAGTGAGTGCACACCCTGGGCCTCGTTGGTAGGCAGAGTACCGTTGACGACGAAGCCGTCGGGGTTGTCCTTGGGGTTGACGAAGTAGTCGTTGGATGCGAAACCAGTGACGTTCGTCGCCGGCGTGCGAGGAGTAGAGTTGCTGACACGGTAGTTCTCGCGGTGGTCAGGGTTCGCACCGAAACCGGCGGCGATGGCGTATCTGGGGTCCCAGTTGACGGGGAAATTGGGGCCCGTGTTGTAGCTGATGCCGGGCTTCTCGACGGTGTACTGAGACAAGCCCGAGTTCTGGTAGACACCGACGGCGCGGCGCTTCTCGCGGGCCGTGTCCTGCTCGGATAGGTACTTGGTGTCTACGCCACCGAAGACATCGAAACCGTGACCGTGATCGGCAGTGACAATGATGAGAGTGCTCTCGAGCTCGCCAATCTCCCTCAGGTGGTCAACTGTGGCACGGACCGTGTC
This sequence comes from Truncatella angustata, assembly GCF_020726525.1. Lineage (NCBI taxonomy): Eukaryota > Fungi > Ascomycota > Sordariomycetes > Amphisphaeriales > Sporocadaceae > Truncatella > Truncatella angustata. Next base: position 7,100,498 of record NW_025763382.1, on the reverse strand, counting down.
GTCAAGCTCAAGCAGATCACCAAGAGCACGGTCGTAATCCAATGTGTGCATCTGCTTGTCAATGGAAGCAGCCTCGGACATGAGGAAGAACCCCTTGTCGCCGCTACGCTCGTGTAGAATGTCAATAGCCTTGAGAGTCATCTCCTTCAGGCCTGGAAGGTCCAGGGCGGGGGCCTTTGCACCATTCGGGTCGTTGCTAAAGCTCTTAAGGTTGTCTGTCAGGACGTTGCGGTCCAGCCAGACTGGCAGGTTGGATTTACAGAAGACACCGAGAGCCTTTTCAGTGTTGGACAGGCTGGCGAGACTGGTCTTGTTCTGGGCAATTGTGTAGTTGGCCTCGGCGAAAGCGGCGTAATAATCCTTGCCCTGGTAAGATCCAGAGCCGGGAAGGAACTGCTCAGCGCCACCTCCGAAGTAGACGTCCGGACCGCCGTGGTCAGTCCATGTATAGTTGGTCACCGAGTTGAGAGCCTGGTCGATCAAGGGACCGTAGGCATATCGGGAACGGGTGTGAGCAGTGAGGGCGATCGGCGTAGCATCAGCCAGGAAGGCGGTTGAGACAGCGCCCCAAGAGGATCCCCAAATTCGCTTCAGAAGCTCGATGATGGTCTCAACTTTGGGATCATCATACAAGTCAGGCGAGGAGTCCGCGTAGACACTAAACATGATTAGTACCACAATTTCAATGCTGTGTTAGGTATGACTCACCCCATAGCATTGACTGTAGACTTGTGACCAGAGTAGAGAGCCGAGGCGGAGTTAGCACTGTCAGTAATGAAACTGTCAATAGAGTGAGTCTGCAGATCATGTTAGCTCGTTAGTTTCAACAGGTAGCGCGCTTCACGGTACCATCTGGTGACCAACGACGGGAAACTTGTCCAACTGCAGGGTCGACTGGTATTTTCCATTGATGCTCTTGTGGCCTAGCAGACGAGCGGCAGTGATCATATTCGTCGTCATGCCATCACCTACGAACATTTAGCGATATATCCAGTCATTGGGAATGTGTAGACATACCGATAAATAGAATGACGTTCTTGGCCTTCTTTGATGTCGCCAGTGGGCGGACCACCCATTCAGCAGTAGTAGTCTCGCCGCCATAGTAGTGCAGGGTAACCGTGTAAGTACCAGGCTCGTACAAGGCCAATCGTCTGTAGATCTTGGATGCGACATTCACGACGGAGGGAGTCTTGAGGTCCTCTGCGTACAAGTCCTCAAACCACTTGAAGGTCCACTTCTCGATCTTGGGTTCCTCAACGCTGAAGAACTCGGTGATGCTCTTCGCCTCGCCGCCCTCCTTCGTGATGCTTACGGTGAACTCTTCATCGGGCACGCCACCGTTGAATGCTTCAGAGCCATTGACAGGGGCGTGAACCTCGAGACGCAGGTCGAAATACTGGCCGGGAAGAAAATCCTGCTGGTCGGGAGGGAGCACGCAGCCAAGCGTGGGGCAGGTACCGAGGCGTTGGTAGTACTGAGCCGAAACAGCACTTAGTGAAGCTGCTAGCACGGCAGCTGAGGCTAGTCGGCTGAACATCTTGACTATATATGACCAATTGAGCTCCAATTGGTCGTAAGATCAGAGATAGATCGAGCTGGACGAAGAGAAAGGACCTTGAGGGCAGGTTCGGTTTTTTATGCAGGTCAGTGTGCTCATTATATAGCAAGGGGGAGATCTACATGCAGTACGATGTGAAAAACTTCTGGCTGCGCGGAATCATTTCTAAATCGAGCCACTCGATTGTGCTGGAACCAATCGTGTTCCGTACCGATAGTACAGAGAAGCACAGCGGCGGGCTCATAGCTCAGCTCATGCATGGAATATTGCCCAGATAGAAGCCTGCAAGCAGGCAATAGATATGCTTTCGGCTTCATACCGCAGGAATCAGTGCACTTTTCGAGCGCACGTGTTGACGCGAAATTACGCCTCCAATATGAGAGGGAAAGGCGTCCTGAATGCCAAGTCGCCCTACATGCAGCCAAGCATTGGAATCAAAGAGGCCGACAACCTTGTAATGGAATGAGTGGCATTCGACCAGTATGCATGTCCATTGGCTTTCACATTTCGCGTCATTGAGGCCTCGATTCACACTCACGGTGGTTGTGGTTGGAGGGATACTGGAAAGAGAGTACGGCTAGGGATATATCGTATCTTGCTACATGTTCGCGAGAGGACGTTACTCAACATTCTGATGGAGCAAGACAGCAAGTGATGAAGCCAAAGTTGGGCCTTGGCGTTCGCCAACGTTTGCCAAGTCGATTGACTTCGGGAGGTCTAAATAACGTTCGCATTGCGGGGGTTGAGAGTGTTAAGCGACAACAACGTGCGCCGAGTTCTACTTATGATTGGCCAATTTGGTTCTGTTATTGTCTTGCTCCAGCTCAAAGGACCTGCCCGAGCGGGGCAAACGTCGTGTGGCTGGGTTTGCTTGGCATATACACATGCAGGCTGGAGACCTGGATCTGATCACCAACACTCACATCACAGAAGAGGACAAGCAAGATGCGTATGCGTGGCAGAAACTTGATGGACATATGAGGTATCTCATTTCCGATGATGGTCTCGAAGAAGCTCTCGTCGCATAGTTTGTCTGGAGCCTCGACACTTCTTAGAAACGAACACACTCAAGTATCGCATAGAACGAGAGATGGGTCAGTACTCTACAAACTTCAAAAAGCGTAGTCATAAACCCACGTGCTCGCTCATCAGAATCTAGCCTAGCTGGGTGACAAGAAGGCGAGCACGTCCCGATAGTCTGGATCCGCTGCAGGCATCCGCAACCCGAACAGCACGGTTCCAGTGCAGTAGCTGTGAACTGCGTACTGCGGACGACGTACATAGTATTGACCAGCACGTGCATAGTTCTTTGGGACTTTGGTGCGTCACTTGATGAGCTAAACCTCACGACAGAACTCGACCTTACACGGGCCGTGTAAGGGCGGCGGAGACCACCAGCGTTGTAATTGTGCTCGTGGCCGTGGCCGGGAAGTTCAAAACCCATCATGAGGAAGAATTGGCCGAGTCCATGGTCGGGCATCAAGCGCTCTTTTCTATTTCGGCAAAACCTTTCTCATTCAACTCTTCAGCAGTTGCTTCGGGGATCAGCGGAGTTTCGGCTCCCAGCGATGCGGCCCCTGTCACGGCTAGGCCAGCAGCCTCACCTGCCAGCGCCTGATCACCACCTGTGTCGCCTTTATATGCTCGCCATGGGGCTTCGTTGTATTTGGGCTGTGCAGCTTCGGACTTAAAGTGATACCCTCGGGTCCGTGGGCGCTCTCCTGTGCTATGTGGGAGCTCTGGGTCGTAAGCACGAGCAAAGTCTTGGACTTTCTGGTCGAATGATTCATCGGCAAGGGCAGAGCGGACACCGTCGAAAAACTTGGTCATTACGCGGTGGTTGTGAATCTGAAGCAATGTCCACGACAACATTTCTCTAGCATCCAGAAGATGGCAGATAAACGCACGATGATGTTTAGTGCATGTGTAACAGTCGCAGCCTTCCACCAGCGGCGTCACGGACGTCTGGTGCTCCTTTGACCACAAGTTTATCCCAAGCGGTTTGACATTGCCAGCTTGCGCCGGCGATGGAGGGAAGCAGAAAGTCAATGCAGTGCCCTCATCCGATATTCCGTTCAGAACAGGAAGGGCAAAAATGTCTATGCCTAGCTGGATCTGTCGCAGAATTTGATGGGGAGACGATGGCGAGTCCATTGATAGCCGTGCTAGAGATGCTAATGGAGCATGTCGCTGCAGGTCGGGTAAGATATTGACATCGTAGACTGCAAGACCGGAAAGCTTTGGAGCATGGTCTTCGGACAGGCGATTTAGGTATTCCCATTGCATCGCATACTCAACGGGAAGTGTCGGAGCAAAGATCTCAATGCCCAATGGCTTCAAGGCGTTGTCACAATCAAGTATCTGGAAGAAACCTTCAACCCATTCGTCGGTTCGTTCCAGCATTCTACGCAAACGTTTGTGGCTGCGCGTCCCCTTGTCGAATGTTAGATCTGCCATGGGAATGACTATATCTGGCTTGAGTGTGAGAACAGCCTTGCAATACCGCTCAATTTCTAAACTCTGAAAGCCAGTAGAAGTAAAGACGGAAAGATGCTTGGCTCCGTTTCCCATTGGGGCCGCGACAGCTGGATATCTACGAGCACCTAAAATGGTGATGATCTCGGTGGGCAGAGCTGTGTATGAGTGAAGGCGCCTACCGCCGTCTTCTGGGGTTGCATAGATTGCTGGCGAATCCCTCTTGATGGACCTTTCTATGACTGATTGGTCAGCGGAAGCTCTCGTCAAGACCCATGCGATACATACAGTCCTCGAGGGCCATATAAGCGCCGTGCACATTGGTATATTTGTTCAGGACATCGATAGTCAGATGAGGTATTGCGCCTCTGGACGAGATATCCACAAAGTTGGGCGTCTTGATCTGCTTCCGATGGGGCAGTGTCAGCGTTCCCAATCTCGCACCCGCTCCGTTGGCGGCTTTCAAGATCTTAAAGGCCATGTCATCTTTGTCATCCGCAGAACTCATGGTGGCCTTGGGATGAGGTGCGGAGTTGTGATAGCCCCTACCCAACAGGACAGAGGGGTTAAAACGAATTGGGGAAATAATGAATGATATGTTATATAGGCGTCCAGCGATCGGTAAGGAAGTCCCGAACGACTTCAGGTATTTCAGCACGAAGTAGATCAGCTTCGATGTCCTCACGGCGTGGGATCAGCAGGCAGTGCGAGCTGGCGGAAAGGAACCACAGAATTAATTTACTTTGGTCCCTGCGTGGTCTTTGGTGGGGTTCAAATGTTTATTTAGCAGGCTGAACGGCGGGGCACCCTCGCGATTCCTCGGTCGCGTCTGCCCCAAAGCTGCCTGAGACTCGGTAATCATGACTCTTATTATCATGCCGGGGCTCCTCGGGGGTCCTTGGAACATCCAAATGAACTTTTATACATCAATATTCCATAACATTATCGACACTCGCACACCTTGAATCCACAGGTACGGTTGGTAGCGGCTTGGACTCCATGTCATACAGAGTGCATGATGAGATCCGTAATCTAATTGGGGAACGAGCGGGCCAGGTACAAAGTATTATCATCTTCACACCCAGTGTGCGGATGAACTTGCAGCAGACATGGAAGACAGCTGAGAATGAATGATGGTGGGGACTCGATTTACGAGAGCCAATCAGTTCATGTCATGATGATTTCAACCACGCCGCTTAACTATGTCTTTTGTTACAGTAGCTTGCCTGCCTGCCCGGTTGCTTACCCGACATGTCCGTTTGAGACGTTCTGAATGTCTCGTCTCGTCCCCCGGTGACGGCGCAGGACAACACAACTGACACGCTCCATCCATCCCAACACCTTGCCGTTGATCGATCCAGTAGCCCTGACAAGCAGACTGCAGTGCAGGCTCTTGGTCTTGTTTGAACTTCTCGACATGCTCACTTAGGTTTCGACTCTTTTTGCTACAATCGCCACGCAACGCAGCGCATTGCTACGGGAGCATTGATTTGCCATCGCATCTGCGACTCGTCCGATCCTCCCGGCCTCGACCCAGCGACGGCCAAAACACCAGAACCACATCATCTTCTCGGTCTGTTTCACATCGACAAGTCGAGTAGACTAGGCATTCATCACATTGATTTCCCACAATTGTACCCTGGAAACCTAAGGGTCTCACCAACATGAGCGACCGGCAAGCAAAGAAGTCACCTGCTATTGTTCTCGAGACAGAGCGACCCGAAGCCAGTAGTTCCGAATCTCGCACCGAGTCCCTGCACCCGGACGCCCCCATAGACCAAGTCGGACATTTGGAAGTCGAGGAGGACGGAACGGTAACACCGCGCTTCATGCAGGATGAGGGCGCTTGGAAGAGATGGAAGTGGGTGCCATATCCCGTGAGGCGATTCGGCATCGCTGTTGCCAAATGGTCCAGCGGTCCGAAAGAGCCAACGGATTACAAGATCAAGCCCCTGTTCCCCGTCGTACAAGAAGCCCCTCTGGTGCTGCTCGACAAGTATTTGCCCAACCGCCGGCATCGTATATGGTTGTTCATGGGCTATGTTGCCATTTGGCTCCTGACCTTCTGTCTGGTCATGCGCCAGGGACTGAAGGCCTCGGAAATCGAGAGCTTCGGCACCCCCAGTGATGTTAGCTGTGGAACTACGTATTGGGTCTCTGGCAACCAGTGCGGCACGGACGGAAATGACTGCAGACCGTTTTCAGATGGAGGCTTCGCCTTCAAATGTCCCGCCAATTGCGCCAGCTACAAGGTTCTGAACCCCAGGGCCGTAGGTGACCAGGAAGTCGTCTACACACAGCTCATCGTCGGCGGCCCTGGCAGCTCGAGCAATACCACGAATGCCATCTACCGCGGCGACTCTTTCATATGCGGCGCGGGAATCCACGCAGGTGTCATCAGCAACAGCAAAGGAGGGTGTGGTGTCGTCAAGCTGATTGGACAGCAGTCTGATTTCGCCAGTTCCACGAGGAATGGCATCACGAGCACCGGCTTCACCTCGTACTTCCCACTCTCGTACACATTTGAGAATGGTATTGAGTGCGACTCCAAAGATGTTAGATGGCCATTGCTTGCCGTGTCGGTGACTTTCACAGCAGTCCTCGCACTGTTCACCTCGTCAGCTCCCGTCTTCTTCTTTTCTGTCTTTGTCGGCATCTTCTGGCAGGTTGGCATGGCCTCGGATGCCCCCTCGCACACTACAACCGCAGGTTTGTTCTCCAACATTCTTGGCAAGTTTCTGCCAGCCATGTTCTGCGCCTGGGTGATATACGACAAGATGGGCGTCAGAAGAACATTGAAGGGCCTAACTGCTCAGGTTGAAAAGACCGTTCTGTGGCTTGGGGGTTGCTGGGTGGGCGCGCTCACCAATTACACTTTCGATTTTATACCAATTCAGCGTCTGACGGGACACGACCTAGATCAACAGCCCGGCGCTAAGGCTGCTCTTGCCATGATCATCATTGTTCTTGCTGTCGTCGTGATATCGCAGGTTTGGTTCTTTCGGCAGGAAGGACGGCTGTTGAAGTACCTGAGGCTATATGCCTTGTTCATCCTTACCATCATAATTGCTTTGGTTCTGCCAGATCTCAGCCTCCGTATCCACCATTATATCTTGGCTCTTCTGCTTCTGCCAGGCACCAGCATGCAGACCCGCCCGTCCCTGCTCTATCAAGGCATCCTGGTTGGTTTTTTCATCAATGGGATTGCAAGATGGGGCTTCGATTCGGTATTGCAGACGTCATATGCGCTGCAGGGCGATGCGCAACTCGGCTCGCCGCTTCCAACACTCATCGAGCCGATAGTCAGCTTGGCTTCCAATGCATCGTCGGCTACTAATGCCACAATTGCTGCAGCCATTTCCACCATCACGTTCAACTGGCACTCGCCACCAGCACCGCAGTTTGACGGCATCAGCGTCCTCGTCAATGATGTTGAGCGTTTGAGGACCTACTTCGCCGACGTTGATGGCGAGGACAGCTTTACTTGGAAGCGGAGCGGTACACTGGCTTTGAACGAGTACTTTAGATTTGCCTGGATGCAGGGAAGTTCGACAATGGATTATACAAAAGCCGGTGTTTGGAATGCCGACGGATCATGGACGCAGATGGCTGATGGACCATCAAAGGTCAAAGCCCGGAGTCTGGATGGCGAGGCCCGATTGATGAGATAGAATGTCTATTCAATAAGATCACAATAGAGTCATCATACGCAGCACCATATTTTTTAACTCATGCTCGTTGTTTCTTCCAAGGTTGGATTTGTCCCGGATACAATACCGATATCGCAGTAGAATTTGCTGGCATTTCTTAACAATGTCTTCACAATCGTCCATTGCCCTTTTTCAGGGCCACTGAATTACCTTCACCAAGGTCCATATCCCCCGCAGGCTTGGCTTGATCTTCGTCAGATGAGCCCATGCCATCCGCTTCAATGCTGGAAGCGGGCGAGTCATCTGCACCTCTTTGTTCTACAGCAAATGACGCCTGTTGCTCGCGTAGTGGCTCGTAAGCAGGGCCAAGGCGTGCACCGATATCTTCCAGCTGCTGTCTTAAGTTCTGCGGCAGCCTTTCTTTGCTATAGACTTTGAAGATGCATCCCAGGGTGCCTTGGCTTGACAGATTTCCAAGGGAGTCGCGGCGTTCAAAGCCCGCCGGCCGAAAGTTGATCGTATAATCCGGATTGTTCTCAAATCCGGCCGTTGGTGGCTTGAAGGTATCGGGAACGGTGGCGTTGATGTTTCCAATCTGCACTTCGCCCCAGATTGTATCAAGAGCATCACCGCCAAGTGCAGCCTTGCGATCGCGGATATAAGGCGGGATATACCCAACGTGCGACTTCATAACCGTCGGCTCATATGGGCAATCTCCGAGTGCTGTGCCGTCGACCCATCCCATCTTCTTCAGGAAAGCGAAACCAATGACAAATATGTCAGCCGGCGACTCGTCTGTGCGATTGTCTGGCCAGTCTAGGCTCAACTTCTTCAAGCCTTCGTCTGTTTCATTGAAGTTCCAGGCGTTCATGACATATGGACGGTCTGGGTATTGCTTGTTGACGTCCAATCTTGCCTGTCGGTTACGGTTGAGGGCTCGAAGGTGTTCTGCTGACTTCCAGCCATCGTGCTCCTCTTGGTCTTCAACTCGAGGGTCTCGATTTGCACTTCCTAAGGCCAACAATGATGTCTCCGCCGGTGGGTTCGGAAACAGCCCTTTTCGCTTGAGGGCTCTCTTGGCGCGAGAGTTCAATGGCTTATCTGCTGGCAGTTGTCCCGTAGCCTCGAATGCTGCCATTATCACACGTGCTCTTTCTCTAGCGCCATCTCTGTGTTTATTCTTGGACATTTCAAGACCTTGCTTGGGTCTGAAATTAACTGGTGGTCGTACTGCTCAGCTCCAGTCAACTAACTCGATGTCTTAGCGCGGCCATCTCCACCAATTGATCTCCTTGCGGCTTTCCAGTCCGGGGTTGTACTGGTAGTTCGGGCGGATGAAACTGTTGCCAACTACCTCCGTGACTCTGTCATCTACCCCCAACTCGTCGTACCAGTCCTCGTCGCGCTTGTTGTGTACGGTTTGGTCGTACACAGCGACGTGGGCCTTGAACGCGTCCTTCTCGGCCACAAGTACTCGGTGTCCGATTGAGGTCTTGCCGACGCCCGATTGCTGCCTAGTCTCCTGCTTCCCTCGCATATTCTCCAGCAGCCTACTTCTGTCGTATGGCTCCTGGTGTCCTGCTGGTACGACGATTCCAGGATATGGACCGAAAAACACCACCGGATCTGCAGCATCAATCACGAGCCGCTTGTCTCTGGCGTCAGTGTGCCTTTGATAGTGAATCAATTGTCTCTCATCCTTGGTAAGGGTGCTTTTTGTGTTCGGTTTGGCCATTTTGGCAAATAAATGAGGGGAGCGTCGTTGAATGAATAGTATGGGTGTGCTTCAAAAGTTCATGCGCCCAGGCCAAAACAACATCGACGCGGGTATAGCTTAAATTTTCTTATCTAGCAAAAGGTGCAATTTGTGCCGTGCGCAAGAGCAGTCAAGTGCCCCACTCTGGATTGGGGCCAAGTCAAACATTTGGTCAATTCGTTCCTTCCCAGCTTGCCCAGTCTGGGTCGAGCCATTCGTCCTGAGTGATGATTGACACGTAGCACGGAAACACGCCTCGAGTAGAAACATATTGGTGTGTGTACTATCGGGGAAAAGTGCAAGATCTCTTACACATGTGTCGACGCCTTCATGATGACATTTGAAAAAGAAAAGAAAATATCAGTGGCATATATATTGTACATATGGCAACAGCGGGACTCAACAATGAACATGAAACCCCCACATCGGGGAAGACACTATGGCAGTATTGAAACCAAGGTACAAACTCGCGCTGGTTTAACTCAAGACCATTGCTGCTCGAAGTTCCGACGCGAGATTCGAAACCGCACGTGTAAGTTCCCATCTTCTCACTCCTTTTCCTATTTCCTTTCTGGCTTTTTCGCTAACATGGCTGGCTCTATTGAAGCGTATGTCTTTCCAGAATCTCTATACCAAAGCCTGGATTGTCAGATCTCATAGATACTGTAGTGAATTCAAAGTCAAATGCCTGTATTGTAGCCTGAAATACACTGCTTCCAGACTCCCATCGGCAGTCCATCGTTACTAAGTAGTAAAAACAAAGCCATGAGCATATCTTGAATGAACATATAGCAGTAGGAGACTGTGCTTTCAAGTAACATTTGGGTACGTACTACACAACATATAGATCAATATATGAAGCTATGGTCACGGGATCTATTGTTTCCACGATCTGAGCGGCAGAACTTGTTACAGCGACGATGAGTACCACGAACTAATGAATTAAATTTAATCTGCCACCAAGACCATCCTATTACATGTCTGTTTACAATAACTGTAGCTCACGATGTAGTCCGCTCCCCTGGGTTTGCCTTCGTGGCTTTTTCTTCTTTTCTTTTGCATCACAACAAGTTCTCAGTGTAGACCTTCATTTGGGCTTCATGTCTGTGTCCATGGGCGGCATCGGGGTCTGCTAACTCAGCGGTTTAGGGCGGATAACTAACAAGCATTGTCATGTCCTGTAGGAAGGCACGTCAGCGACCCCAGGAGTCTTTTTAGGTGAGTGCTTGCGATCCATGTGTCTTGATTATATGATTACATAAACTTTTCAGTTTATTCACGGCCAGGGATCTAGATTTGCAACCCTCTCCCACTGAAATCCGCGCTACTAAAGTAAAGCATGGCTTATAACTCTATTGTCGTTAATGCAGGAGTACTGCAATGCGTAGTCTAATTTACTTTTACTCAAAAGCATTTGTTTTCCGATATCCCGCAATGCTTACGAACTTGTGAGTGGCCTGGGAACTTGTGACTTGATCCTTTTTGTCATCTGTCACTTCCTGAACCTTCTTCCGGGTTCTGGGCGAATGGCAATGAGCGCAGACCCATCTGAATATGGCTTTGTGCTATGTGCTGGTATGGTATGATGTGTGAAGCAATAGTATTACTATTAGGCGCTCTGTAATTGGTTTTGATGGACACGTGACGTGGATAGTGATCAAAGGTAGGTTTATTAAGGGTACGGAACAGGGCCCTGAGAGCTATCCTCTGTTCGGCTGAAGGCTACCTACCCAAAGTGGTTGCCGCAGATGGGTATCTGAGGCACCCATCAGGTTTTTGCTCTGATTGGCTCCAAAGGCAGGGAAAGGAAAGCGGGGGCGGGACCATTGCTAGCTTTCGGTGGCCTACAACCACTGTATTATAACGATCTAATAGTACGATTTCGAAAGGAAGACCTACTATATTCTGATAATCATCGGACTGATGGACAAAGATGAATTCAAGCAGACCCCAACACCGCCGAGCAACCACGATCAATTCTGCGGTGGACTCATACAAATGAACGATTTCTGCCTTCGTCTCAATGCCAATGACCCTTCCCATATGGTATTGCGCTAAGGCCATCCGTCTGATGCTGAGATCCCTAGGTTACATCGTTATCTGTCAAACCAAATTACAATCTTACGATTCAAGCGTGGAACGTGCCGCGACTACCTGTTACAATGGGATAAAAGGCTCAGATGACAGATAGAGACAGCTACATAATCGATGATTTTTCCCCAGCCCTTGATTTGCCCATCAAGAGGACCATGAAATCTCATTCTGTCTCTTCTTCCTGAAATGGTCATTGTTGTTGCTCTATAGGGGGAAGACCTCTCCAGCGCACACTATCTGTGAGCGTTTGCGCCGTGGCCATGATTGTTGATGCTGCCCCCCCCCCCCGACGTATAGATGTGGACTGTCATCAACACGAGGAAAGTCTCCGTTTTTCGCACATTGGCACATCTCACTTTGTGAAACCTCAAGAAAGTCTCGACAATACTCAATTAATTTGTAGATGGTCGAAGTCCCCGACCTCTTCTGCCTCCAGCTTGCGGTCTCGCGGAACCAGGCAGACTGGGGTAGGTTAGTAAGTGTCTGGGTACTTTTCAACCACCTGCGCCCGCTACACACCTAATTCACCGATTAGACCTTGTCTAAGGATTCAACACAACATTTGGATCAGCCAATACAATTATTCTCCGATCCAGCAGTTGCAGATACGAGTATGCACGCCAAGGCAATCAATTTCGACTGTGCAGTGTCCTCACTCATGCTACAACAAGGTAGTATTGAGCAAAAGTTCACGCAGTTAGTGGTGAGATTTGTTAGGTATTTAAGCTCAGTGTAGTGCGCCGCATGCGCCCACGCTGGTATATCTGCATTGTACCGTCTCCCATCGTCGTATAAGTCAAGCACTTGTGGACGCGACGGCTTCGAGTTGCCATATCAAGGACTTTGTCATGCATCTTGGAAGCTTTGTCGCGCTCGGCCTCTGTGCACTTGCCAGTGCCGTCGCAATCTCGCCCGACACGACGGAACATGCACAGCGGAGCGCCTCTGGTTTCGTCTACGACAAGGCATACCGGATCCGCATCGCCAAGAACGCTGACTACGATGGTGTTTACGACAATGAATACTCACGTATCCTGCCGGGTCTACCGGACTCATTGTCACAAAAGTCGACTTGGTGGTTTGGGTACAAGTCGGCTGGAGTTCCTTACAAGAACATAGCGGTCGCCACGCGGGAGATGAGGCCCATCTTTTACGAGCAGAATATACATTTTCCAGGCGGCAGCGCCACCTGGCAGGCCTACACGGACCACGAGCGATGGTTCCGGCTGTCGTTCAAGGCGCAGTACCTTGACGAGTTCGACCCGGTTTATACCAAGGAGCACAATGTGTTCGTGAACCATGACGGAGATCTGGCGCTCGGCGCTCCGGCCCCCACGCAGCCCGTACCGTCGGTCTGGGGTCCCGCACCCGGGACTTGGCTCGTGTGTCAGCGCAAGTTTCGACTGCAGGATGTATTAGCAGTCCGTTTTGCTTATACCGTGCTGAACGAGACATTGACAGAGAATATTCCACATGGGTGCGTGCCGGTCAAACTCGAGTCCAGGTGTGCGCCGCTGGAGCCGCTGGTTCATAATAAGACTTGGAATCACGATGATCTCAACGAGAATCCTTGTGTCAGGGACGAATACAGCTTGCGGAAAAGGCTTTGGTAGTCTGATAGAGTCTATTTCGATGCTGTCGCTAGAATCATCTCCAGTACATTCATTTGAACCTAGCCTCTTGGCATTTGTACATATGTTGAATAAGGTAATATTTTATGCCACAATGGAGCGCTCGTGTGATTCGTCCCTTATTAGTCTCGACAAATCGACATGCTGACGATTTTTGAAAGAAATATATATATTCTTTGGAAGGAAAAAAATAACACGAGCGTCAACACTACGACTTGTCAATTCTACGAAGGCATATGCGCGGGAAATCCTTTTTATCTATGAAGCGTAAATCGCACCTTGAATGCTTGCTTTCTAGACAAACGAATGCAAGCCTCTACCGAGCCCGTTCAGGACTTCGACATGTAACGGATGATCACCGGTATCAAATGGTGGCATTTTGGGACCGGGAACGTTCGGAAGTCCAGTCCAGCCATCGCGACCATCTCATACGTAAGCGTCGAGGTACAGTGGCAAAGCTCTGCGTGCCATAAAAGTTCTACTTGATGTTTCTTCATGAGTCGACTTGTCAATTCTTGACCTGCCTAAAATAATGTCGAATAAAGAAGCCTCAACAAATGTCGCAGCACAACCGTCACGTTCCGCAGATGAATACGACAAAGAGTAAAATGGCCGAGAGGAGTGACAGATCCTGTTTGTTTATCACCGCAATGCAATAGTTGTTCGGTCACAATCGACCAAGCAGGATGAAACTGTCACGAAGCATGCACTATTGGTAGTCCTTCTGTTGGATTGAATCTAAGCAGAACCATTACTTCTTGTTTGAACAGCTATTCTGTATTGCATTAGTGGAAGCCTGTTGGTATCTTATTTTGGCCATTGCGAATTTTAATATGCGCCACTTGCCCCCGGTAGTACTGCCAAGAGCGTGAACGAAAAACAATTGCTCAAGACCCTATCCTGATCAACAGCATCAACAGGTCGAACCTACGCATATGGTATGAGTAATTGCTTCAAGCAATCATTCCCGTTTCAGATGCGAGCTACCATTATCAGCACAACGCGCATATCGATGCTAGATCATGTGACGAGACGCCCGACCAAGTCAACCCAGATTTTCGATGAGACAGCATCCGCCCTGTGAGACACCGACGTGGCATGGTGCCACGACATGAACTAGCACAACGACCCGGGTACACGACATGATCATGAAAGTCTAGCACGCGTGGCGTCGGCAGCTAATATGTTCTCTGCATATATCAAGACAAATACGTGCATCTAGCAAATGTTGAGGGTATTAGAATTAAATTAATTACATTCAATGGCGTCGGCCAACGCTCCGGGGGGTGTCTATGCCTTTTCGATCAAGTCATCTGTATGTACAAGATATTGAAACCTTATGTGACATGACCTAGACCGCCTCTTTTCTGGGCGCCCAGTCAAAACAAAGCAAGTTCAAGCCGCGCCTCCCAATGCCTCGAAGGAAAGAAAAACTGCAAATGAAACATCTGTCGTATGGACTTAGTATGTGTAGAGATAGCACATGGCGCCGTTCTGGGTATCAATAATGTCGGCGACGGTGACGTCAGGTCGCAGACCCTGGACGCTGATGACGGTGTCGAGGGTCAATGCGGTGCAGGGGCTGTTGTTGTCGATGCAGCCGTTGATCTGCGTCTTGCGGGAAGCATCACCGTTCTGCCATAACCAGAAGTTGCGGTCGATGAAGAGGTGGTGCAGGAAGAAGGTAGGGTCCTCTGGCGAGGCGGACACGTCGGCCATGACGGATCCGATACCGTTGTGGCCATAGGCGTGAGGGCCGAGCTCGGCGCAGTTTTCCATGTCGGGATAGTTGGTGCGCGAGTTGCAGGTGTTGACAAAGTCCTCGTTGCACTGGGAGGTCAGGGACTCGTCGACAGCGCGGGAGAGACAGTGGTCCTGGGAGCCCGTGCCGGGTCCAATGTGGGCGACGGTGTTGGCGAAGTAGCCATCGGTGATGCAAGTACCCTGACCGTTGGTGGCCGTAGGCAGAGTTCCGAAAAAGTCGGCCGTGAAGATGGAAGAGGCGGCAAAGTTGCCGGCGTCGAGAGTCTCATCCCACCAAGGGAAGGCTCTGTCGAAACCACACTCCTCCCTCATAATTTGCTCCAAAGTCCAGACATAGTATCTGTGCCAGAAAAGGAAAATGTTGTTGCCGTGAATGGTGTCTGTCATCATCTGATGCACGCGGACCAGGTCCTCATAGCGGTTTTGAGATGGAGGGAAGTTGCCAGACGATGGCGCATCGACCAGACATTTCAATGCGGCGGCAAAGGCATGTCTATCAGTGTCCGAGTAACTCCTCCACTCAAATCGTTGGTTAGGGTTGTCACAACTGACCGCCGCCGCAGATACGGTGTCGGCCGAATCGTCAACCGAAGAGATCTTAGACTCGCCGGGGGACGACGAAGACGATGACCCGCCGACTGTCAAAGAGTCGGCAATGGCACCAGCGACCTCCTTCAGGTCGTCTGACAGATCCTCGATGATCTTAGAGATGGTGCCGTTGTGCGACTTGAGAAACCCCGATTTTGCATCATCCAACGAGATCGTGCTGAACCATCCAAAGTTGTCGAGCGAAAGAGGATCCTTAGTGTCCCGCTTGGCAACGGTCTGCGGGAGCGCAGAAACCGCCGCAGCACCGCAGAGGGCGTACGATGACACTTTTGTGAACTTCATGATGTGTAAAGCGTCAAGGAAATCCGACGATCTGTGAAGGCGCTCCGGGAACACTGGAATGACGACAGAGTGTTCGAGGTGGACTAAAACGAGCGACAACGAAGATTATGAAGATCAACACGGAACTTTCGTTGAAGAAGACATGGTTACCTATGCGCGCGGAATTTTGCTATATAAAGGTGCTTGGCCACGAACATGGGCCAGGGGTTCGCTTGAACAGGGCGCCTTGGGGGAGCGTTGAAACTGTTCGTCCTAGCGTTGACGATTTGGTCCACATAAAGCGACGATTGTCATCTATCCAAGTTGCTTGGCTCCAAGACTTGGCTTGACCTGGTCAAGCCCTGCAGGCGCCATGCAGTAGATCGTGGCAGGTGATCTCAGCGAAGTTGAGTGCACGCCTTGACGCCTCGTATGGCTTATTCCCAGCGTGAAGAGACAAGGAGAACGTGGGGAGGATGCGCAAGGTGTGGTCCCTGACTAAGCTGCAAGCAGGTCGATCGGCAGTCCTTCCTCATCTTCGAGATCCTGGCAGGCACCGCATTTGGAAGTAAGGTTACACAGACGGCGGCCAATCAAAAGTCAGACAAGGTGCTAGGGAGTAATACTAAATACCAAATGGGGCTGGTAGCTGAGAGAGAAAGGTGTAGCTGTACGTGGATCCTAGGCTGTTGGACAAGGGTAGTTTTAAAACGAGCTGCCAAATACGATGACTTGCTCCTCTGTTCAATTACCCACCCCCGAGACTGCCGCATGCTACAGGCCAGAGGCTAAACAAAGCCGAACAACGAGCGTTTGTGGGCTGTGTGTGCGGCATACCACTGTGGGATTGCGGGTTCGCCAGTGACCTTGTCATTTAAGCAATACGGAATACAGATAAAGAGTTTGGCATGTTCGCAACAGGTGAATTGCATGTTTCGTATTTGGAGTTGAGCGTTAAGATGATCTTCAATTCTTGTCGCACGTAGCAATGTTTTAAGGTTGAGTGTTGGGCCCACGAGATCCGCCATGCTGAGACATGTCAAAATGAAAGACGGCGGAACGGCAGGACCGACAGAATGCCAGCGTGCCCCAAAACGTGCGTGTAATATGACTTTTGACCATGATGCAGCAACTCATGCAATTCATTTGTGTTCACCCCTCCAATGTGTTTCGAAGCATGCATGCTTGGTACATCAGAGGCGTTCGGGCAACTGGCGGTAACTGGTCGCGGCGGGGACCTTTTGAGTCATGAACCGAGCGACTAAGAGGATGAGACTTTGCAGCTGCAGGAGCGCGAATGTTGATCATGACCACATAAATAGAAATGTCGGAAAATCTTGGCATTACCCAAGCGACTGGCAAGCCAACCAGCCACGGCGTAACAACATGACATACATGCATGAGCTTTTTGGAGGGTTGAAATCGTCACCGGGGGAAAGCGCACTTCGATCCGACAAAAACCTGTTACACTCGGAACTCTGTTTATGTGCTGCTATCAGAAGGAAAAGAAAGCTTGCAGAAGCTCGGTTGAGCAACTCGGCACAGGTGGCATCTGCAGAAGCCTTGGCATCGCAACTCGTTAACTTAGGGAAGCAATTGACTTTACCCCCTGCATTAATTAATAGGACGCGATGAAATCTCTGCCATGAAACAAGCCTTTGCGACCAACTATACGGGTCGTATCGTCGCCGTATCAATTGAGTCGCTGCTTGATTTAAGCTATTTATCTTCGCCTTGTAACTACATTTGCCGCATGTTTGGCTAGCGACTTTACATGTGCATCTACGCTCGGCATTACGTATGTAGGCCAGGTTCAACCCACGATCGTGGCTGAACAGTATGATTCAGCACCGCCCAATTAAGCGCTTCGTGGTTTCGCAGCACTGCAGAGGAGAAGTGAGAGCATGACTCAATAAATGTAACCGACCAGCGTGATTGCTTTTGGCGGTTTGCTATTTACGGCCGACGTAGCCAATTAACCTATATGCAGGATGAGCCTCACAACAAATAATCCCATCCGCCATGACAGAAACTGAAATGAAAAATGCACCTCCGCGATATTGTAAATTAGTATGCAGATGCAAGGAAATCAGAAATGACGCAACTAAATGCTCAATCAATAGTGCACCAAGAGGACAATAGATCATAGCCACAACTAAAGTCAAAAACACCGAAACACGCCACTGCCAGCTGGCTCGCTCTTTAGCTTGACCTGCGTTGGTGCTACTATAAACAGCAAGCATCTACAAACCAATCGTACACAGGCTACAATCGCATAATGCTGGTCAGATGAAGTTTACGTGCAGTCAAATGCATTTCTAGAATGCAGGCTATGCACGGGATATGCTGGAATGTACGCATGCAGCTCTAGTTCTAGTTCTAGTTTCGAGATTCGATAGCGGCTTTGATGGCTATTCGAGTAATTAGTACCATGCTGGCTAGCAACTGCAAGAGAAACTCACCGTCGCATGTCATCTTGGCGTCTCCGAACAACATCTTGGTTCCGGGCATATAGAACATTGGGTTGGGCACGTCGGCTGGTCACATTGGTTAGTAAATGACGTGGATGTATAATTGAAGTGGTTGGCTCACCATAGCCAGAAGCCATACCCCGCTTCATCACAATGACCTGCTTCGCTTTCCAAGCGTGCAGCACTGGCATGCCGGCAATTGGACTACCCGGCTCAAGTGCTATGGGATTGACCGTATCGTTGGCGCCAATCACCAGCACAAGATCCGTGTCGGGAAAGTCGTCATTGATCTCATCCATTTCCAGGACGATGTCATATGGTACGCTCGCTTCAGCCAGCAGAACGTTACATTGGCCAGGCATGCGACCTGCAACAGGATGGATGGCGAACCGAACGTTGATGTTCTTTGCTCGTAATGTGTTGACTATCTCGCTTAAGGGGTATTGGGCTTTCGCCACCGCCATGCCGTAGCCGACGACTATGATGACGCTCTCCGCGTTTGTCAAGGCTTCCGCAGTATCTTCGACATTCGTCTGCGTGACCACGCCTTCGACCTTGAATTCGGTCTCTGCAGGCGCTGATATGCCTCCAAACAAAACGTTTGTCAAGGATCGATTCATGGCGACGCACATGATGTACGAAAGGATGGAACCAGATACGCCGATCAACGCACCTACTGACGTGAGCAGAGGATTGTCCAGCATAAAGCCTTCTGCGACAAGGGCGAAACCGCTATAGGCATTCAGGACGGTGATGACAACTGGCATGTCCGCACCACCGATGCCTGCCGTGGTTGTGAAGCCCTTCGCGAATGATAGGATGGTGTTCGCACTGAGCGCTATGGCAGCAATCATCGGAGATCCTGGGGCCATGGTAACGAACGCCCCCATGGTCGCTACGTTGGTTGCCAACATTCCAGAATTCAAAATGTGCCGCCCTGGCAGACGAAGAGGCCGAGAAGACATCTTCCCCGCAAGCTTCATGAAGGCGACGATGGAACCTGTAAAGGTGATACCGCCGATGAGTACACCTAGATATGCGGTGACAAGATGTAGAGTGGTGACATGAGACAAATCAGCCATAACGCTGCCGATACTAGTGAGCACTGCAGCCAGGCCAACCACGGAATGCAGCGCGGCAACTGTCTGCGGTAGATCCGTCGGTATGATTCGCCTACCAATCACAAATCCAATCACTGATCCAATCGTGGCAAGAGCACCAAATTGTGTCAGAACTTCTGGGGTAAAGCCAACTGCTAGTAGTGACGCAAGTATGCCGGAGCCAACACCTAGTATGCCAAGCAAGTTGCCCATCCGAGCCGTGGCTTGAGATGCTAGACCGGAGATAGAGCTGATGCAAAGCACAGAGCTGACAAGGTAGCCGGCCTGAACCAACCCTGCAGCACCAGTGGACGCAGCAGCCAGAAAACCACCGCCGAAGAGTGCGGCCGGGATCGCATAAAGCCACGGGTACTCAGGTGGGTCGGTAGGACCTGGTTGCTGTCAGCTTTTGTGAGTATGGGCAAACTTGAAGGAGACACACGTTTGAACATGTCCAGCATGCGCTTGGTCAGGACGAATCCACCGGAAACATTGACAAAGGCCAGCAAGACAGATGCCGCACCAAGTACCTGGGGAAATGTTTCGGGTACATAGCCTCCCCCCATCACGAAGAGTCCGCCAACGCCGACCATTCCTATTCGTAGTTAGCACATCAGCGCCAGAGAGGAGAAAGAAATGCCGTACCAGATATGGCATTAGTAACACTCATCAGAGGAGAATGAAGAGCGGGTGACACTCCCCACACTACACGATAACCGATCAACGAAGCCAGAGCAAAGGTGAACGCATTTGTCATGAAAAGCGGCCCGGTTGCTTTCCCCAGAGCCAATGCCGTTCCCATACCGAGCGTGACGCCTGTAACTTCGCGCGTGGTCTTTTGCAAAGGAGTCAAGGCAACCACTTCTGCCACCTTCGCCGTAGGTTTGGCTGCTGGGGGAGGGGGAGGGGCAGGCCTTGGAGCTGGCGGTAAGGCTTCGCCACGAAGAGTTACAATTGCACCACGAACGACCTCGTCTGACAGGTCAACTCCGTACGACTTGTCCTTTGGTGCCATGGATAACAGGAACTTCACTATGTTGTTCGAATAGAGCGTTGAAGATTGAGTTGGGAGCCTCGAAGGTAGATCAGTGTAACCTGAGCAGCTGTTAGCAACGTTCCGACTGTTCCAGCGTTTGGCGCCCTACCAATGATTCTGACATCCTTATATGTAACCAATTTACCCGGCACGGTCTTCTCTACGTTGCCTCCAGCTTCGGCCGCCAGATCTACGATGACAGAACCAGGCTTCATGATCTCAACCATAGACTTTGTGATGAGCTTCGGCGCAGGCTTTCCTGGAATGAGAGCAGTGGTGATGATGATGTCAACTTCTCGAGCCTGTTCAGTAAACAACTTCATTTCAGCGGCGATGAACTCTGGGGACATCTCTTTCGCGTAGCCTCCGGCTCCAGAACCATCTTCCTCGAGTGAGACCTCGATGAATTCGGCTCCGAGAGACTGAACCTGTTCACGAGCAGCAGACCTCGTGTCAAAACCACGGACAATCGCCCCCATTCGCCGGGCCGTGGCAATCGCGCTCAAGCCAGCGACGCCGGCACCAATCACGAGAACCTTGCAAGGAGGGATCTTGCCTGCTGCGGTAACCTGACCGGTCAAGAAACGGCCAAAGACGTTGGAAGCTTCTAACACAGCTTTGTATCCGGCAATATTCGCCATTGAGCTCAAGGCGTCAAAGACCTGTGCTCGTGAGATGCGAGGAATCATGTCCATGGCGAACGCCGTGACCTTACGAGCAGCCAGGCGGTCAACCAAATCCTTGTTCTGAGCAGGCTGCAGGAAGGAGATGACTGTCGCGCCCTCCTTTAGACGATCGATCTCGGTGATGTTTGGACCACGCACTTTCAACACGATATCAGCAGCAGTCCACACACCGCCAGCCTCCACCAAGGTGGCGCCGGCACTTTCGTATGCCTCGTCAAGGAAGTCGGCCTGTGCACCAGCACCACGCTCAACGACGACGTTGCCAAAACCCTTCTTCCTCAGAAGAGCAACATTTTGAGGCGTCAGCGCAACCCGACGCTCATTGGCGTACGTCTCGCGGGGCACACCAATAGTGAGTTCGGTATAGGGCGTGGTTGGCGGCTCTACAACCGTCGAGTAGGCGGTGGTAGGGATTATGCGGGATACCGGTGATGCAGGCTGACCGCTTCCACGCTTTCTCGCTGCAGGTAACACAACCGATTTCTTAATGGTAGTGCTGTGCCATTGCTTTTGGCAGGCGATGACAGGTCCCGCGATTGGCTGTGAAGCTGGAGGCGTGCTTTAGCATGAGATACGGCGCGCGCAGGAAATGAAGCCAGCTCAAAAAGAAAGCGCGGTGACAAACCTAAAATGCGCGACAGTGCAGCTCGTGCGAGCTGGTCGCCTGTTCGCGAGCAGCCGCCATTAGCAGCCAAGGCTGGCCGCAAGATTGGCCGGCATATCATGTTTGGAGAAGGACACGAGCTCTCTGTCTAACTTAGACGACAAATCCGATCATCGAAGTAATCCGTCATTTGCAACCCAGTTCCCAGCCGACAAGACAGAAAGCCAACATAAACTCATGTAATGTGGACGGGAGAAAACATCGGGAAGTCGACACCAGGCGGGGAAAGTACGAATCGCCCTCGCCTTCAACGGGATGGAGGGACCCTGAACTTACGTGCGCGATTCCCCTCCTTCCCCTTGGCGCCTGTAAGGGATATTAACGACAAGACGCGGAAGCCCGTGTCACAGATTTGGCTGTCCTTATTCAACCACGAATTAGATCATGCTATGGTCTTCCCAGGCGTATTACTGATTGGTTCGGGAAGGTCACGGCCGAGTATTGGCAAACAATGGCCACCCACACCACGCCATCTTTCGATGGCATGCAAGCGCATGTTCTCTGCCCTGCTTGCTGCCCTTGGTGAAGTCGAGAACAAAGAGGCTGTGGGGCAGACGGCCCGCGTCCAGCGTCTGTCAAGCGTCTCCTTTCGAGCGGAGACTGCTATAAAGTGCGGAGAAGTGGATTTGGCGGGCACCAATGGGTTTTCAACTCCTTACCAAAGACCAGCATCTGATAAAAAGCCCCCCTGCTGAAACGCTTCCGGTTCATCCTGTGCGCTTGTGTCCAAGCTTCTAAGTCAGGTGAGGTACATAGGTCATGTCGCAGTCGCCATGTGGAAAAGTCACTTCCAGAAATTGGAGACGTCCATCGGAGAATCCATCAATATTTCACAGTGATGCTTGAGGTCAACAACCTGAGGATGCTGATGCACTAGTTGCCTAGCGCCTCGGGTCCAGAGTAGACTAGACTAGACAACTTTAATTTGGAATCGGCATATTCTGACTGTTGGAACTCCACAGCATGGAACAGAAAGGTGTTCAATCCAGCCTTCGAAGCGTCATCCGGATTTAGGTTCTCAGTTCATCAAACGCTCGATCACGGCCCATCCAATGCCATTGGACGATCTCAGATCTTGACGCATACGGATGAGACAACGAAGACACCTGATACATGCTGACGCAAATCTACCTTGGAGCAGCTCGGGGTGACAGCTGCCGTGATGTTTTTACAGAGGCGAACTGATTATTTTCCGATTTGGTCTCTTGCCCTGCTTAGCCGACCCATACCATGTGGAGTACCACAGACTACCATCAACTTCGTCGTAGAACATATCGAATCTGTTCCCATGGACATCGTGTATCGCCATTGACGAGCTCGATGCCTCCTCTCGAGTCATTCTCTGCCGCTGGTTAGGGCACATCGATATCCACCATGAACTCCAGTCCCAGCCAGACTCTTTGGTCAGCTCACGGTCAATTTGAGCAATGCATCCGTCGGCGATTCGAGAGAAGAGGCTCCCCGAAGAGAGAGAATGACCATGTGTAACGTGCTCAAGTCCCGATCTTTCGTCAATTGAAACCCACTCCTCCGACCAACTGCCGTTGTACATCTTTTGCCAAACCTGCCCGTTGCACACGACTAAGACTTCGGCCAAGTCAACACCGGTGGCCATGATGTTAGGATAGCCAAGCTCTTTTCCGAGGCACGTCCGCGGAACACCGAGGCTCTCCCACTTTTGAGGCCGGTGGTATGAACCGTGGAATGAAGAGGCGTATTGATACTGTCCGTCTTTGAGGGCAGCAACATGGATCGGTCTCAAACTGTTGTAGGCAACAGCGTTGTCCACAGAAACCTCTCCTGTGAAACCACTACCAATGACTACCCACTCATCCCAGATAGGCGA
Organism: Truncatella angustata; assembly: GCF_020726525.1. NCBI lineage: Eukaryota > Fungi > Ascomycota > Sordariomycetes > Amphisphaeriales > Sporocadaceae > Truncatella > Truncatella angustata. Next base: position 7,076,897 of record NW_025763382.1, on the reverse strand, counting down.
TGGGACGAGCCCCGCTAAGGAGGTTCGCCAGAGCTCGCCACCTTCGTTGACGACGTAGACATCGATGGCGCTGCTCACACTGACGCTTACTGTAGGCTGGTAGACGAATCTGCCACCCAAGCTTCGCCAGCCCTGTTCGTCCTCCCACATGCCTACCCATGTGCCCTCTTGTAGACTCCTTTTGTATATACTATACATCAGATGGCCGGTGGATGCCTCTATGGCGAATGCAACATGCAACATACTGCCAGATGTATCGGCCGTCGCGATGACCGGTGTCGTGAGAAATTTGGGAGACTCGAATATCTTCCACTGGGTCTGGGATTCTATTTCCCTCCTTGAAAGCGTGCCGTTGCTGCTTAGAGACCATAACCAGGCTTGATATTTCCCGAAGCCGAGATCGACAGACATGACACTCAGGCCGTGTTCCGGGCCCCCTCTAAGCGCGGTGATGGGCGCAGTTCCATTTATGGGCACAGTCGAAGGATTGGGTCTTGGGGTGCTGGAACTCGATGTGAACCCAGAGGCCGCCGAAGCCGAGTGTAGTCCTGGGTCCTCAGATACAGGCGACGAAGTTGTGAAGCTAAATAAAAAAGCCAGTCGGTTATAATGCTCATGGCCTTTCTGTTCATGAACAACTTACAGTGCTCCCAGGGATTGCTTGGCAGGGTCGCCGTGCAACGCGACGGCTACAACGAGAAGGAAGCAGACAGCCGACCATGCTAAGCCTTTGCGCCATCTACGTACCAAAGATCTTCTTTCGTCGACTCTCGGCAGGTTTCCTCCGAAACCGTTTGAACCGTGTCATTTGGGTCGCATGGCTTCAAGCATAGCAATTCCTTCAATTGGTGTCACCTTCTCCTCGACTATATCAAAAAGCAGCTCACACTCTTTTTCGTCGTCGCCTATGTCGGCCTGCGCCAACTCGCAGTCGCCGATCAACGGCTCTGCCTCCTCTTGGTATCTGGCATCGTGAGACATTTCCGGCGGCTACCTGTGTCTTTCGCTGAAGTCGGGCGTTTTCAAGAGGCTCAACTTTTGAAATGATAAACGTTGGAGCCTAATACATACTGTAATAATCAGCAAGGTTGATGAAGAGTCACTTCTTATCGCAGTGGACTAATAGTTAGGCCCTTCTATTCTTCTTGTCTGCAAGATGACAGAAAGGATCCCACAGAGCATGACGCTGTCCTGATCGGCTTGGCGATTGTCTACACGACCTTGGCATAGGGAATAGCGAAGCTTGATTGGTGGTTCATGCGAGCATTGCTGGGTCAATCCGAAATTGCAGCAGGCTAGTAACCTAGTCTACGGATCCGTAGTAATGTTAGAGCTACTCGGACTGACCCAGCGTTGTCGCCGTCGCGATTCGATGGAAACATCGAAGATTGAATTTCATCACCACCCTTACTTCTGCCGGTTTCTATAGGTAGTGTAAGTGTTTGGCCCATAGCGACCACATGTTGTGTACGCTGATCAAGGTGGTCAAAAACGCTAACCTGCTCTAGTAGGGAGCTTGGGAGGGCAAGAAACCACTACGGCAGGGCAGTTACTATGGGTGCCTTTCCGCGTTAATAAGCTTATATTTGTTCAATCGTACGGACCCGTCCCGCACCTGCTAAAATACATACCCCACTGTGTTTTTCTAGGTGTGCCACAGTAGAGGCTAGACTGACTCCCTTTTCCCGTTACAATTATTCATAAAGGGAGTGCCTCATTGAGGGCCTCATTGAGGGTTGGCGGCGTGAACACGAATCTGGAAAGAGATTCGCTTAAGGACCGACGCTCAAAGTCATGGTCACTACTCTAAGTAACAGCAAAACTCTGGCCAACCGTATATGCTGGATCAGGTTAGCAGGGTTCATTATTGGCGCGGCGATTATTGCAGGCAGCAGTCAAGTTCGGCTCGCATGGCAATGGGCTGTTCGAAGCGACGGCGATAAAGTACCAGTCCCGATAAGGTTACACACGACAAGAGTCTGTACAAACTTTTCAATAACTCGATATAGAACACAAAGACTAACTCTAAGCACTGTCGAAGTCACACGCGGTGACGACTACGGTCAATAGCCCAGGCATTCATTTTGTCCATCGTCTCTCCTCCGACCTAACTCTAGTGTTCGACCGATCGCGGCCAACGTTTCTGGTAGCCACACCGGCAAAGACAAATGCGACGGTGACGATGAGCTCCTCGATGAAACCGAGTCCAACCTTATACCCAATGTCTCCGGTCACTGGGCTCAAAGACTGGTTCTGAGTGCTGAAGTACACCAAACTGGTTATGATCCGGATGCCAAGAAATGGAATCGCGAGCGCGACGGCATACAGCAGCCATTTGCCCTGCTTTTGATCCGTGGAACCAGATGAGGTCGTGCGCGGTCGCGCGAGGAATGAGGCAGCAGTCACCATGGAGATGCAGACCCAGCTTAGTAAAAGCAGGACCATGCCGACGATAACCAGCTTCTTGTCCTTATTCCGGACATCCTCAGTAATGTCGGCTTTGCTCATGCCTGAAGCACCAACGCCTGTCAACGCCACTGCGGTACTGATGACGACATGAAGGAGGAGCACCCAAATCGTGTCAACACTTCGACGTCGGTTCTCGATGCTGTATCCGCGGCTGCAGGAACGGAATTAGTAAGGATGTACCAACTCGATCCGAGCTGGATTGAGCGAGACTCACGATTCGTGGAGTATGCCGACGGCGGAGAGCAGCAATGGTGAGAGCCCAATGCTGGCGACGAGCGACGCCGATGGGTTAGTCGAATCTTTCAGCTGCATGGCGCTAGAAACGATGCGTAGTGTGAGGAAAACGAAGAGGTATGCCCATCCGATGATGGCGGCATGCCGGATGCCATGTTTGAGTGTGATGTAGACAACTGGTAAGGCAAGGACGATGTCGATGGCCAGAACGGCGGCCGGGAATGAGTGATCAGAAGACATGTTGTGGCGTGATATATAAGTGCTATTCGTGACGATGAGTCTGACAATGGTTTCCTCGATCCCGCAGAAGCCAAGGCTATATGGCTATATATACGCTCGAACGTCTAAATCGGGTTTCCAGAGGGGGTTCATCGAACTCCATAAATGCGCGTATACATCTAGTCTCCGGCATCAAAATAACCCATTGCGACTGTGCCATTTTGCTATTGTGGCCCAGCCAGCCGGCAGTGCGAAGATAATGAGTGTGCGAAACCAGAGGATGTCAGAACTAACGAAGCGAAATATTCACTATCCAAACCCTTACACGTAAATAGATAAGATCCTCCATTCGACCCTAGCATTTCCTGGGTATGTGCTGCAGACTATAGGCGCAGTCAATGTCAATACGTGTATTGTAGAGAATACACGTATTTCCTGGTACAGCGTTGGCCGGCTTAGCCCATCGCGCTACGGCTAGACAGGGAGATCTTTATCCGCTATGTAAACGCGCTAGAGGCTGAAGGATTCCTCTTATTTTTAGTGCAATGTGCCCCAAAAACCGTCCTTCCCACGGGTGCACGAATACACGTATTACGTATGTACGTACAGCCCCAGCTGCAATCCGTATGTCAAAGCGAGTCTGTCGTTTCTGGTCTACCTCCGACTCGCTAGTCGCTCTGATAAAAACTATCTCTACCTCTTATAGTATGTTTGACATTATTTGTCTTTTGGCTTATGCTTCTTCGTTTTGCTCAGTGTTCAATGTCTACGTCGAGAAGCACTCAAAAATTGTTGTACGGCAACGCCGAATATGGTGTCTTGAAGGCAGCATAATTCATTGGGTTTGAGGAATAGATGAGGTGGCCGCGTACCTTCAGGCAGGACTTTAGGAAAAACTTGGCAGGTATTGAGAGTTCAACGAATTTGAGGGTCAGGATCATGAGTTCAATTGCTAGCTGTCGCTCAAGTAGCCATCCTTACTCCCCACGCGATGTTAGCATTGCACGGAACTCAGCGCTCAACATGCATTTGGAGCCCTCTAGAAACCCTGCTTCGCAACAATCTTCTCGGCATTGGCGATCGACTGAGCCGCGTTGGGATCCACGAAACCGCATCCTGTCTTGCCGTTCTGGAACTCGGCACCAATTCCAGAGCAGATACCCACTGCGTTGCCTTCTGCATCTGTAGCACCACCGGCACAGCAGCCCTCTGCGCAGTCATCGTCCGCAACACATCCTCCAGTGGTGAACTGCTGGCCCTGGCCATTGCCTACGTCACGGGCACCGGCGTTGTTGGGTGTCAAAGCAATAGCGCCAAGGGCGACTGGGGGGCACGGCGGGTTAGCTGTCTGCTGCAGAAAAGACCCGAGCTTGAGGAGATTCCAACTTACAAGCAAAAGTTGCGATGATGCTGATGCGAACCATTTTGTCTGATTGAAGCGAATGTCCAGATTCGTGTAATGAATGTAATTAATTATGTAGTTGCAAGAAATGAAGGGCGCCGGGCCTTAGAGACAGAATGTGACTGTGCAAGAGAGTGTGTTGATGAGGATTGAAGATATATCGATCAACGAAAGCTAGAGTTAGCAGCGATATATAGTTGAGGTCTTGTTCTGTCAGCGATCTGATGTCGGCGTGACTGAGCGACGATCATTGCTGGTCCGATCTTGACGCTGCCGCAATCCCGGGACTGCTGAAACTCCGGATCAGACGAAGACCTCAGCCAACGCATGGTACGTCGCAGATTCCCAACGGGACCCCATTAACCAGCATTCGCATTCAGCTGGTCCTTGTCAACTCATCGATCTGTCCCAAGATCAACCGACATGCGAAACTACTCTCGAAGAAGATCAGTCCAGCACCAAACGATCGTGGATTACGGCTGTCGGTCATGCGCTTGGTGATACTTGAGTGGAGTACTGCCGATTGGCCAAGCCTATGCAACCAACATCTTCTGACCAATTCTGTTGACCCGCAGCCTTCATTCTCTGGTTATGCCCACTCGCTTCGCATTTTTCCTCCAAGGCCTGTTTCGAAGCATGGAGATCGAACTGACGAGACTTTGAGCGACAAGCGACACCGCACGATCGACGTAGCATCAAATGTCAATATCAGCAAAGATCGGAATGACAACATGGCTTCGCTTCAGTTGTACTTGGTTGAGCTGTACGCAGGTGGCATGCTTTTACTAGAACCCCCGCCTCCTTCCCCCAGAATTTGCGAAGTGTATGCACAGGTTGGCTATGATTGATAAGGCAGGATTCTGCTCTGTTGATTTGGGTGGTGGTCTTGTATGGGAAAGCACGATTTTGCAAAGAAAGTTTCCACGACTCTCGACAAAAAGCAAAATAGCCTATAGTCTCTGAAAGGTGCAGCCTGTAAGTTTCAGAACACGATGAATCTACTTCGCTGTACATTTGCAAGTCGTTCCCGATAGTACCACGACATACTCCGATCAAGTGTTGTGATTGTCAGCTCCTTCAAGACTCGAAGTGTTGTAAGGCGACAGCAAATCCACGGGGAAGAAGTTGAACAGATCTGTAGTGATGACATCGTTCTGAAAATATGGCAGGGGGTTGGCATAAGCCACGGCGGATCCATCTATGTTCAGAGCGTTGTCGAAGTTGCCTTGACCTGATACAGCAGGTAGGTTGCTAAAGTGGATAAACTGCTGCGACTGTGTAGACCCTGCATTCAGCGAGGGGAACTGGAAGTTTGGATGAGGTGGCCCTTGTTGAGTATCGCTTAGCACTTCGACTGCTGTTGTGTTGCTAGAAGCTAAAGATGCCAATTCAGTCGATGGTCCCGTGACACGATTACCATTTAAGATGATGTCTTCCACAAGACGCAACATCTGCTTCATAGAGTTCTGCGACACAGTGACAGGCTCGTCCTGGACCATACTGCTAAGCATTTGGAGAGCCATGTTGATGTAATCCACATTGTAGTTGCGTTTTGCCGGATGACGAAGCATATCATACATTAACACTACACAATTTGCATCGAGAAAGAACGCATAGTATCTTGTCGTCTTTATAGAAGCGTCAGCCACAATCGTACTTTGACTACAACAAAAGGAAAACTACTTACCTTACACGCCTCGTCCTTACGGAACGACGAGGCAGCATACACGATAGAGTCTTGAGCTGCATCGATTGCATACCTGCAGGCCTGCCGGAGCCACATTGTGTCAGGTTCTTTGGGGCCACCGGCTGGCTTGAGTGCGGAGTCGGCGATCAGGAACGGCCGATACGTGAGTAATATGACGTGGTAGTACACTTGCAGCTGTTAGATGTACATTCCGATGGACGAGGAAACGAACTTACCACTGTGTAGTTGAAGCGACGCCACAGCTCCCCGCGATTTGTGTTTGTGCGCCAGACTTGCTGAACCAATCCCATATTGGTCCGCAAATTCACGGAGTCGGGCACCGATCTTCTCCGCTGCGACATACAATTGACCCAAAGACTCATATCGTCGACCATAAATTACACGGGCGCCATCTTCTGCTATTTGTGCAAGCCTACAAAGTCCCACCAACACAGGCTGATCATCTGGGAACGAAGCTGATATATCTGACATTTTCAGTGCGCTTTCCCTGCCGAGCGCCAGTGCTTGCCAGCTATATGCTATTAGCTTAGAAGTCTCCACGCATGAATGATCTACAAAGGAATGGCTTACCTCTCATGGAAATACAGACACCATAGAGTGATACGCCGCTTCTGTAAAATGTCTGCTGGGACCAAGGAGATATCGCTCTCCTTATGTAGACCCATTGCCAGAGCTTTTCGACATGCAACACCTAGATTGAGGTATGCAGAGTTTGGACGCCCCATGTTTGTTTGATACTCTGCGAGTAGGATTGAGAGCTGTATCATTGACAAACTAACCACATCATCGCAAACGACTGCTTCTTGTTTCGCCTTGATAAACAACAGCTCAGCCACGTCCGTATGGGCGGTTGTAAGACCACCGATAGCCAAAATGGCTAATGTGAGTGCTCGTCTCTGAGGTGAAAGCGACGAATCTGATTCATCGCTATAGAAGTGGTGGAGTAAGTCATCAAGCTCCTGATCAGCAAATAGTGGGACTATAGGTGATGCTGCAGCCTTAAATCCGGCCAGGAATTCGACAGCCTGCTGGACCGGCAGTGATGATATTAGAGACATGTGTGATGGCAATGGATTTGAACGGGTACGCTGCGCAATCCCAAAGAATATTGACCTCTGAACAAAAAGGTCCAACCCCGGTCCTCCCTCTTGGACTTCACGATCGCCGGGTTGGTGATGTGAGCTAAAGCACAATATCTCTCTATGCAATTGCTGGAGGAAGGCAAATTGCGACGATGGTCCATAGAAAAGGCGCGAACTTTCAACGGAGTCAGCTTTATTGCCATGGGTAGCAGCAACACTCTGGTAGAGCTGGTCTCTGGCGTGATCGGCTTGTTTTTTAGGCTCCGGCGGATTGCCACTTGCGTCCGGGATCTGGGACTCGCTTTGAGACTCATTGGTCGTCGAACGAGCATGACTAGGCCCTATGATAGGGCTCAGGGTGTGGCGCGCTGACTTTCGAATTCTTATGCGTTGACGATACGAACACTCAGATGGTCGCCGTTGACATCGCTGGCAAGGCTGCTTGCCGTCGCAGCGGACCTTCTTTTTCCGACACGGTTCACAAGCCTTTGGGATCTTCTCCACAGCACTCTCCATTGTAGCGCAACGATTCCTGGTGGTACACAGGTGCTGGCAGCCTTGATGCCCTCTCAGGATGCGCTTCGGATGCGCACACGCACGGATTTATGGATTTAGCCACTGCGATACGTGCAGACAGGATAGAAGCCTCCGGCTCGGGAATAGAAAAATAAGATCAAGATAACTTTGAAGACGGTCCGATATTGAAGAGACTGGTTTCCCCTGAGGCTCTCCCATCAATGATGATCTGGGCAACTAGTCTAGGTTCGACAGAAACGCAATGTGATGAATGACATCCGGACCTTCCGTATTTCCGTAAGTCCGGTCACCTGGATTTACTCCGTATCATCCGCTAATCAGACGCAAGTTGGCCGGTGCGCGGCCATGAACGCAAGCAGATTCCCCACTAAGGTGACATCTATGGAATTGTTTTCTAACTAGAGCGGAATGCTTATACATAGAACACGGATTTACTTAAGAATGACAAGTAATTTTGCTTCCTAATCAACACCAAGATATAGCTAGCTTGTCTATCGAGATTGTCGAACCCACTATCCCGAGACAATGGGTACGGGTTCGGTATCTCTGTCCTAGCGGACAACGGCAATCATGTCGTAGGCTTTTCAAGGTCCCCAGCGACCAGTCCTTGTCAGTGACCTCGGTCATTTATATAAGCCCACACAGGGTACCCAGAGTGCGGATTGGATGATTGAGGCTCTTGTGTATGCTGGAACGTCGTACCGCAGTCAATCAATTTCGCCATGTCCGCAACAACACCCTCAGAAGCGCAACCGACGCCACCAATGAATAACGGCCACGATATTGCTACAGCCTCCGACAGAGGGCTAACTGTCACATTTCAAGATGTAGCCGTGGAAGTACACGGCCTGGGCGAAGATTATGGTTCGACATGTCTGTCAGTAGTGAAGGACTTGATCCCATCTCTTAGGTCCAGCGCAAAATCTACAAGGCGTATTCTCCAGGGTGTTACTGGCCAGGTCAGACCTGGAGAAACACTTTTGGTGCTCGGTCGTCCAGGGTCCGGGTGTACAACATTGCTCAAGATCATCGCGAACATGAGAGGGGAGTATCACAGGGTGACAGGACAGGTTACGTACGGCAATTTGAGCTCCAAGCAGGCCGAGCAATTCCGCCACCAGATCACCATGAACACCGAGGACGATCTACACTATCCCACCTTGAAGGTATCTGAAACGATCAACTTCGCTGCTTCTACTAAGCTTTCCAGGTCAAGAGCAAGTGGATCAACTAGCGATCTATCTTACACCGATGAACAAACAGAAAAAGTCCTCTCTTCGCTAGGGATTGCGCACACAGCAGACACCATGGTTGGCGATGAGTTCATCAGAGGAGTTTCTGGCGGTGAAAGGAAGCGGGTATCCCTCGCCGAAGTCATCGCCACGGGGGCATTGATCCAGTGCTGGGACAACTCAACACGCGGTCTGGACGCCAGCAATGCGTTGGACTTTGCGCGGGTCCTACGACGGGCAGCGGATGAGGAGCGCAAGTCGGTCATCGCGACTCTCTACCAAGCAGGAAACGGCATCTATTCGCAGTTCGATAAAGTGCTTGTTCTCGCCGAGGGGAGGGAGCTCTTCTACGGGCCGGCCCAAACAGCGAAACGGTACTTCGAGGAGATGGGATTTGAATGCGCCCCTGGTGCGAACATCGCCGATTTCCTCACATCAGTAGCAGTTCACACCGAGCGAGAAATCCTTCCGGGTTATGAGAACCGCGTTCCAAACACAGTAGAAGAGTTCGAGACGGCTTACAAGGCAAGCGATATCTATGCCGAGATGGCGCGCCAGATCAATTCTCAAAGTCGGGAGTCGCTCAGTGCCGAGGTGGAAGACCTCAAAGAAATGTGGCAATCCGAGAAGAACCGTACAGTGGGCTTACTTTCTCGGCAGAAAAGCCCCTATCATGTGTCTTTTGGGCAGCAAGTAGTTGCCTGTACCCGTAGGTAAGTCAACAAGCCCAACACCTCGCCTTTTCTAAATCAAAGTACTCACGAAGCAACAGGCAATTTCAAGTGCTATGGGGTGACCGTTGGTCCAACTGTTTAAAGGTCGGATCAGCACTTGTCATTGCTATCGTCACTGGCAGTTTGTTTTATAATCTTCCTCACACCACGGCGTCTATATTTTCTCGTGCTGGTGCTCTCTTCTGGCCTATCCTCCATTTCGGTCTGCTGGCCATGTCTGAGACCACTGCCGCGTTCATGGGGCGGCCCATCACTTCTCGGCATAAGCGTCTTGCTTTTTCCCGCCCAGCAGCGCAAGCCCTGGCCTGTACAATCGCCGATGTTCCATTTGTCGTGGCAATGTTTAGCATCTATGAGATCGTCTACTATTTTATGGTACAATTCGAACAAGACGCCGGGAAGTTCTTCACGCAATGGTTCATCTTCATTGTATGCACTTTGTGTCTGACGTCGTTCTACCGCATGGTGGGAGCCTGGTGCAAGCACTTTGGTTTCGCATCACAGATTGCTGGATGGTGTACTATGGTCATGATGGTCTACGCTGGTGTGTTTCTACCGATCATGATTATCACTCAAGTTTACTGACAAGCGCAAAGGTTATCTCATCCCTGTGCCTGCTATGCATGTCTGGTTTAGATGGATTAGTTACATCAACCCGGTCAACTATGCATTCAGTGCTGTTATGGGCAGCGAGATAAGCGGCCTCGTCATGGAGTGTGTTGAACCACAATACGTCCCGTACGGAGCGAGCTATGACAATTCGACCTATCGCAGCTGTACTCTTGCGGGATCGACAACCGGTTCCTCTACAGTTTACGGCGAGTCATACCTCCAGTCGCAATACGGAGACCCAACACAACATGTTTGGAGGAACGCCGGCATCGTCATTGCCTTCTGGGTCTTCTTCGCCACCATGAGCGCGATTGGTTTCGAGTTGAACCTGCACGCCGACGCCGGTTCTCAAGTTCTTTTTGATAAACGAAACAAAGAGCGCGAGACAATGCTCGGCGGAGATACCGAAAAGGGAATGATATCGGATTCTAGCTCTGCCAATTCGGGAAACGCGTCCAATGGAATCATGAGCTCCGCTTCGACAGTGTTCACATTTCGGGACATCAACTACTACGTGCACGTCGCAGGAAAAGAGAAGCAACTACTTCAGAATGTCTCTGGATTTGTCACACCGGGAAAGCTGGTAGCCCTCATGGGCAGCAGTGGCGCTGGAAAGACAACTCTCATGGATGCATTAGCCCAACGAAAGGATTACGGTCGGCTAACTGGCAGTATCTTGGTCAACGGTAAGCCTCAAGGGATCAGTTTCCAGCGTACGACTGGGTACTGTGAACAGAACGACGTTCATGAACCCACCTCGACTGTTAGGGAGGCTCTCCTCTTTTCTGCTCGACTTCGTCAAAAGCATAATATTCCCGACGATGAGAAGGTGGCTTATGTTGAGAAGGTCATGGATTTGCTTGAACTCAGACCGTTGCAGCATGCTATCATTGGAAGTAAGACCCCTTTGTTCTCCCAGGTGCTCACTTGCTATACTGACCGTCTTCTCCAGCTCCTGGCTCTGGTTTATCTATCGAACAGCGCAAGCGTTTGACTATCGCGACTGAACTGGTCGCCAAACCATCCTTGCTATTCCTTGACGAGCCGACTTCCGGTCTAGATGGCCAATCAGCTTATGAAATCTGCAGGTATATGAGAAAGCTCGCCGCAACTGGTCAGACGATTATTGCCACTATTCATCAGCCATCCGCGGCACTTTTTGAGGCATTTGACGACCTTCTCCTGCTGACACGTGGTGGAAAGACAACATACTTCGGACCTACTGGCAAGGGCTCGTCTGTTGTTCTCGACTACTTCAATCAGCGAAATGCGCCTTGCCCAGAGGGCGCCAATCCGGCTGAGCACATCGTGGACGTTGTACAGGGCAGGCTGGATCCAAATGTCGACTGGGCTCAACAGTGGACCGAGTCGGCAGAGAGACAACAAAGAATGGCCGAGCTTGAGCGACTACAAGTTGTACAGGATCAGCATGAGGAGACTGATGATGACATGATGAGCTTTGCTGCCCCGCTGCCCTACCAGCTTGCCTTGGTCACCCAACGCCAGTTGGTGTCTCTGTGGCGCAATCCTGATTATGTCTGGAACAAGATTGGCCTTCACGTCACCAATGCGCTTTTTGGAGGTTTCACGTTTTGGATGATTGGCGACGGAACATTTGATCTGCAGCTCCGCTTAATGTCCGTTTTCAACTTCGTCTTCGTTGCTCCAGGTTGTATCAATCAGCTCCAGCCGCTGTTCCTCCAAAACCGCGATATTTTTGATACCCGGGAAAAGAAGTCCAAGACCTACAGCTGGTTAGCCTTCATCGCCGGTCAGCTTATCTCCGAAATCCCTGTCCTTATATTGTGCGGTACCATCTATTTCGTCTGCTGGTATTTCACTTGCGGCTTTCCCGTCACGGCCAGCAAGTCTGGGCAAGTCTACCTTGAGATGCTTTGTAAGTACTTTCTGCGCGACTACTTTGAAGTCGCTGCTGACCCCAAAATCCAGTCTATGAGTTCCTCTACACGTCCATAGGCCAGGCCATCGCGGCATACAGTCCGAATGCCTACTTTGCAGCGCTACTCAACCCTCTTCTCATCGGTGCAGGCTTGATCATGTTCTGCGGCGTCATCGTGCCGTACGGCGAAATCCAGGCATTTTGGCGTTATTGGCTATATTACATTGATCCGTTTACATATCTCATTGGTGCACTCCTGACTCCGGTCGCATGGGATGCAAAGGTAGTATGTGAATCTGGCGAGCTTACTCACATCCCGCTTCCGTCCAACACCACTTGTGGAGATTACATGTCAGAATTTCTGAGCCAGGCTGCAGGGTACGTGGCGGATTCGACCAGTACCACTAGCTGCGATTACTGTCCATACACCACCGGCGCCGACTACTTGAAGACGATGAACATAAACGCGAAATACTATGGTTGGAGAGATGTGAGTTCTCAAGCCCTTCAAGGAACGACTTCGTACTAGACTAGTCGCTAACAAACATCCCAGGTCGGGATCACGGCGCTTTTCTGCATTTCATCCTATGCTTTCGTATTCCTTATGATGAAGCTCAGAGCCAAGGCAACCAAGACTGCCTCGTGAGTGAAAATGCCATCGTTGGCATGGCCCGTGTCGATTTCTCCGGCAATTGTTTCCAATTTGACATTCCAGGTATAGCCTGCTTGATGCCGGCTTCTCAAGCGCGTTATAGGTTGCTTGCTCTCCAAGAGCTAGATATTGAACTAGATTTATACGAAATCTCACAGATAAAAGATTATTACATAGACCAAAAGCTTTAATTTAGACTAGACTAGAAGTTTCTTTACCGAATTGGCCGACGCCGGCAACAAGGTTCCATGGATCAAGATGTGCACAGTGACCCGCTGGTGTTAAATTGCGCCACTGTGAAATGACATGACATACCGGTGACCTATTCGGAGTCCCGAACATGCAAGCCTATGTAGAACTGCGTGCATCTAGGGATTACGCCCAAGGGTTTATGACGGGTCGGATGCAGTGACTGGCCATTGACGGTCGCTCACGCCTGATGGAACGAACGAAATAAAAAGAATATCGTGCCAGCATAATGAGTTGTGTCTTCATCGCCCCCAGCACATATTCTTGATTGGGGATGCAACGTTAAACCTCCAACATGCCCTGCCTTGTAAATCCACCATCTACGTACCATAGGATGGCCTAAACATGCACAAATGACGAAAGAGCGCAGGATTGTCGTTCACAGCTTTCGAATGCAGAGAAAGATGCATCATCTACCAGAATCATACGGTCCTAATGAGAAGCCATCTTTGTTTCATGTCATTGACCATACACATTTAACATTACTTCGACCAGTACTGGTGACAGCGGCCGCTGGCTTGCTATCCACAAGCCCTACATAGCTTCTATCGATTTCCTATCAGTGTAGGGAGATAATATCGTATGGTGGTTGACGAGGGTGACATGCATCGTAGCGTTGCGAGCGTTGAATCCTTCAACTGGCATGAGAGTATCAGCAAAGATCAACAGGGCACGCGAATCATAGCAAGGTATCGTTGCATGGTAACAAGAACCCGACGTGCTTGGGTGGTGGCGGATAGCTGTCAATCCGAACAGAAATGTGGGGTACCATAACCCGGAAACTCCAGTATCCGGGGCGGCAGATCACATTACTTCATTAGCACTCAGTGACAATGCAGTAAGATGCGAACGAGCATCACCCCCACTCGGCCTATTATGGGTATCGAAGAGGAGGATATCTGCTGGCAGTCCGACGCGACATGCGATCTTTTCTGTTGACATGTTGTGGAACCTCAGCAGGAATAACCGCAAGCGCAAGGTAGTCAGCCGGATCTACCGTGTTCCGTTTCAAAGTCCAGCTGATCCATCGAGTCGGGACCGCCAAACTAACGACATCTGGAAGGATCGTGGCTGTTTGATATGCTTCAATTTCGGATGACTACCACACCGCATGGGTGAGTCGCGTATACTTTCTCGTGTGAAGGACTTCCGGCCAAACCATTCTGCCACAAACGCGTGTCTAGGTGTCAAGGGTTGAACTATAACATGGCGCATGTGCCCGTTAGCCAGATGCCCATCAGTCTAGGACTAGGGTCTTTGAAGGGTCAGGGTGTGACAACTAGATAGCTGCTCAACAGCGTAGGCTTGGTAGGGTTTGGAATACTATGTATTGCCCGTGTCAATTGACCTACCTTGACTAGACTAGACGCGGACCGGATGCAAGACGGTCTCACCGGGCCGTGCGATTCGTTTCATTGGCCCGCTGATCTGCAAGGGACACTCCAACAGGATCTCAGGCGTAGCTGGTCACGACCAAAATCAATATTGCCTGTTTCAAGAACTAGAAATCTCCCTTCTCTTCTAGAAGGATTCGTATGGTATGTGTAACGTCAAACATCTGTTTACATGCACTTTCTCCACTCACGATACCACTATACCTGCCGGGCTCATTTACTTCGGGCGGTGAGAACAAGCCAACATTCGTAGGCTGCTCGATAGCCCGTTCTCCAGAATATGAATCGACATCAGCAGCTAGACGAGTCTACAAGAACTCGTTGTCACCCCCAAGAAAACACCAAGGTCCGTCCTAAATCGTCTGCATCATCGCCAATCCAAATGTCCAAGTCAACCGTGTCGAGATTGTTCCAAGTCTCAGCACTAGCTGCTCTGCTGCTTGCGTCGACGGTCTTCACCATATCCTCAGCCCAGGATGTCGGCACCAGCATCGATCAACCCAACCCCATCGCAGCGCAGTACCCGGGCGATGTGACCGGCAATCTGAATGGCACAACTCTGATCGTGCCTATTGAGATAGCCCTTGCACAAAGCTTGATACCTCAATACCCCATACTAGAATCAGCCTATCGGTCCCTCTTGCCTACCTTCCCTGTGGGCATGTATCCCTTGATGGTATCGGCCAAGCACGATCACGACTTGCAGGTGGCTGCTTACAACCTGTCGTCACCAGACTTTTCTGTAAGCACCTTCTGTTAGGATGTGATGTCATTTCTGGATGACTAATTCCGTTCTGTTCCAGCGCGCCTCGTTTGAGTTCCCGTTCATCGATCTCAGTGGAGACGGCGCCACTCCGTACCGTCTGCAGAACAACGTTCTGATTACCGCGTCGAACCAAGTAGCTGTCGATGGAGCGCGCGGTTTGGGCCTCAACGTGTTTCCGGCTGAGTTTGATCCAACTAACGACGCATATCGTTCGGATGGTCTCGGTGGGACCTACTTCAGCGCGGCTAGCGCGCAGGACGGATCGGCCACACGATTTCTGACCATGTCAACTCAGCCCCCAGCGGGGTACACGGCGAGTCCCTATCCGTTCGAGTTCATTGAGAGCATTACGAACCAGGTCACCTTCGCCAACTCCACGGTCTGCGACCACTATCAGTTGCTCTACAACACGTCGCTCACCGCAGCACCTTACCAGCCCGTGTCGGTGACAGGTTCTGTCTCCGCGTTCCTGGAACCTTTCGCCACGCCGCAGACATGGACTGGTCTCCATGGTTGGCAGTACGCAGCCGCATTCGTAGAGCCACTCGTGCCCGCAATATGTCCATCTTCGAGTTAGGAACATTTCCAACGATACCCGAGGCGCATTCTACTGTTTTTGGTTGGGTTGGAGTTTAAGCACGGACTTTAGAGTCCAAGATACCCGTTTCGCTTTGACGCACTGGCAAACGCGTTTGTGTTCACTGTTTTTCGCGGGACGATATCCCAAGGTTAGATTTTGGCGGTCAAGATTTAGAGATGACCAAGAACACCCCATGAAAAGTTCGTTTTGATTCTGAACTGCGCTGCCTGGAGAGGTGAATTATGTACTCGGAGGAAATGGCGGGGATTGCTGACCAGTCTTGCCGAACTCCTAAGCTACGGCGAGAAGGTGCAAGTTCGGTCTGCGTCACATGCCGGTATTGCGTCGTGGATTAGGCTGTAGCAAAACAGGTTTGATTGGAAGTGTCGCCTAACACAGAGCATTGACTGAGTGACGGTCTAGTCTAGGAATATTGATTGATTATAGTGAAAACAGCGCAGCCGATGGTCAGCATATTAATAAGCAGTCGCTATATCAATATCGATTGCATCGCCGTTGTTTTGACCAAGATCTCTCGGCTATCATCAAGTAAACGAATGTACGATGCGCTTAATCCTTCCACTTTAAGTGTAGCAGGAATTTAGCATGTCCCCTGTTGTTCCCCGCAAAGACTCCCCAGGATCATCCGCCGTTTTGTGATTTGTGCGGGGACTGCAAAGCGTTCGGCCGACTCCCGCTGTCGCTTCAACCTTCCCAGGTCGTCATTTCAGTACCGCAAAACAGTATCTATGGCATTGGGCAATTCAGTTGCTCGGCCACGATATGCGATTGCAGGACCGTAGATGGCTTCACAGCCGCCCAAGAGGGTCCGTACTGGCTGTCTGAAATGTCGCGTTCGGCGGAGGAAATGTGAGTGGAAGCGGTGTTGGCAGTGTAAAACAACCATGTCCTGACCGATGAGCAGGTGACGAAGGAAAGCCCCGGTGTCAGAGATGTGTTACGGGAAACTTTGAGTGTGTTTACGGAACCCGCTTGTCGTTCTTAGAAAAGAATGCCTTTACGGTGGCGGAGCCGGGGACGCCGGCTCAGGAGACGGTGTCAACTCCAAGCTATCGCAAAGTTCAGGTATGAGTTTAGAGCCCCTAGGTCATCATCGCCGCTCATCACGGCAGCCAGTTTGTGGAAGACGTTTCAGGCAGCCCGTCGGGTGAAGAACAACAGCCGCTTCAGGCGCAAACACAATCCACAGTGGATAGCGACACTGCGTATCCTGGGCAACAAACGCACGCTGGCACGGATGTTCTTTCAGCTACCGGTCCCCAACAAGCCGATACTTCCGCCACTAATTGGAGTCCTCGTGGTATAGGCTCACTTAGCAGCAGCGGCGGTGACCAGATTGCACTCGATGCACTTTTGTCGCTTGGTAGCGAACATGCAACGGTTTTTATTGACAGGAATTTGCTCCGAACACCGATCAGCTCTGTGGCATTAGAGGATCCACAAGGTTCTGTCATCTATCATGATACAGTAGATGGACATGAAGGACCTGCTCAGGACATCCCTTTCTCGTCAACACTGTCACCAAAATCCGGCCTCGGCATTCCCGAGGAGTCGGAGTTTAACCTTCTTAAGCATTATCGGTACGCAATAGCACCATGGGTAAGCGTAATTCCTGTTGAGCCTTTCCTACAGTCGAACCTGACACAAGGCAGCTCGATCTCTGTGACCTTGGACAGACCTTCGGAATGGCAGTACCGTGCCTGGCAAGCGAGTCAGTTGTGATACTACGGGGCGTGCTTAGTCTTTGTACACAGGCACTCAGCGCCGCTTCAACTCTGCACTATTCCTCGGTGTCTGATTATTCGGGATTCCTCGTCGTTAGCAGGGCGGATAGCCACAGCGCGGAAGAGCAGCTGCTCATTGATAGCCTCTCTCAAGCTCAACAAACTTTTCGTAATCCTGATTGCTTGGAGCGGAAAGGCCCCTCCGCAGGTCTTCTTCACGGCGCGCACGAGTTGTTACTTGCGGCACCTACATCAGTATCCATGGCATCTTATCATCTCGTTGTGAGGTTAGGTGGGTCTACTATTTGTTATACCTACGTATTGCTTGTACGACTAACAAGTGCCATAGAGTTGGGCAAAGCTCTGATGCACGAGCTACCAATATCTGTGCCACTCCATATTCCCGAGACTCATCCATCTCCATGGTACTGTACAGACTTAGCAAGACAGATCTTTTATTCTGCTCACATACCCTTATTTCTCTGCATCCGTGCAGTGAATTTCTGTTGGGGCGAAGCCTCCGATCGTGTGGGGCTGACGGGAGACATGGTCACAACTTGGCGAAACCTTCTCGACGAACTGAATTCATGGTATCATCAGCGGCCTCAAGAATTTATTTCCATGGTCGAGATCGAGACGGCAAATGATGGGTATCCTATGATTCTCTTCACCAGTGGCGCCGCCGTCTTCAGCAATCAGCTGTACCACACGGCCATACTTCTTCTCTTGCGGCACAAACCGCGCACAGTCGTGCTACCTAGCAAGCATCGTTCATCAACCATGTCCACCCTTTGGCATGCCAGGCGCATCTGCGGCATCGCACTGAATAATGAAAACCGGGAATGCTGGGACACGAGTCTTGTCGCGTCACTGCTCGTTGCTGCTAGGATAATGACTCATGAGACGCAGCATCAAGTTTTGCTTGCCGGCATAGATAAGGTCGAGCGACTGACTGGATGGAGTTTGGACACAATCAGGAGCACTCTCAAGGCAGAATGGGGAAATTGACCGCCCCGATATGTCTTGCGGCTTTCCTCGCGATGGCCATTCAGCAACGCTGAGTTCGCGACTGCGGCTTGATGCTATGCACTGCATACATTCTGCAGGCTCTGGATTCTGTAGTTTTGATTTAGTCTTCTGTCAACGTTTAGTTAAGCTTGCAGAGTCATGCAGCACAGACATAAATTGCAGGAAGCTTTAAAGTATGCCACATGGGATTTACTCATAAGTCTTGAAGATATCAGAAATAGGACGCGCCTGGTTATGCAACCAGCCAATAGCTTTCGTGCCCACAATTGTGTTTGGTGATACATATGCACTAATCAGCGTTTCGCCCATGCAATCAACAACCACCTCGAGTCGGCCGTACATGGGGCGGCACGTAGATACTCCAGCAGAACCAAGGTCAGGACTTTTGCGACTTCACCAGCGCTGGTCGTGGACAGGCATCAATGTATCCCAAACAGCTAGCAAAAGCAGTGGTCCCGAATAGACTCACCAGTGCTGCTAGACTGGACATTTTATATCGTTCCTCAATTTATTACCTAGATAGTCACATGGCTTTCGGTCGAAAGACAAAACTAATAAATATTCCCAGAGAAGTTCAAGTGATATGAGAAGTTGATCCTTTAACTGCTCAATTCAACAATTATTTCGCCACGCCGACATGTACGCCAATCGAACGCCATATCCGATCTTACCATAATTCTATTGTTAATGAGCTGTGATAAGTAGAGTTGTAATATAGTAGGTTAGATCGACTCCCGTTTTGCTTGAAAATCGCGATGCACTATGTCACGTGTATCCACCCGCAGTTCTCTGGACCTTCTAAATTGTCCGAATTGTCCGCCTGGATCATCGCTTAGAACGAGAGGCAGACTCTACACCTTAACCCCCCTGACAGTTACCAGTATTCAGATTAAATTATTGCCCTCAAAAATATATGAACTCGTCATAGATTATCGGTGTAGATCATCTACTATGTACCTAGAAGTCTGCCCGTCAATAGATCGGCCGTTAGTATATATAAGACAGAAGACGTTGTAGAAAAAGCGCTGAATTTTAATAAAAAGATGAAGTGATACCTGGACTTTCTACAAATATTTGGTAAAATTTAGTTATCATAGCTCTTTCGATGTCGACTTCACCAAAAGTTTTGATTCTTGGGGCCGGCCTTGGCGGCCTAACGCTCGCGCAAGCGTTGCGAAAAAAGAAAGTTGACTTCGAGATTTTTGACCGAGAAGATGCCAATACTGAACCATCGGGCTGGGCCGTCGCCCTTCACAGGTAATTCCGTCGTCCTCTGTTTATCTGGTTGTGGTTCACACCAGCTCGTGGGCCGGTAGCTGATACAACGACACCTTGATTTTAGCATGCTGGAAGACTTGTTCGACTCTATGCCTGACGATATGCCGCCATTTAGCCAGGTGAACCATCTCAACCCTCTCAAACTCGCTCCAGAGATAGCTTTCTACACCACGGACAGTCCCGTGAAGATAGGCCGAAGGGATGACGGCAGTGGTCAATTCGTCCGAGCGAACAGGACTCGCCTCCGTGACTGGCTGGCGACCAAGATTCCTATCCAATACAACAAGCATGCTGTAGGAGTTGAAAACAAAGGAGACTTTGTAGTTGTCAATTTCAAAGACGGCTCATCCGCAACTGGTGACATGGTTATTGGCGCAGAAGGCGCGCACAGCATCAGTAAGCCCCAATACATCCCAGATGTATAAGACTGAGTGTAGTTCTCCGGAAGCTTATTGCTGCAATATAGCAAGACAGCACCTCCTGAATGGAGCTGATATTCTCAAACCACACGAAACGGCTGTTATTACTGGCGAACTCCGACTGCACGGTCGCGAAATGGCCGAACAACTTGAGCTTGGACACTCATCTTACATCCTTGATATAAAGTCCGAAGGTACTACCTACCACTTGTTCGTAGGCTTGGATAAAGTATCACCCGACAGCAAGTCTGGAGATTTCTACTACCATCTCATGTGGCATGATATCGGCGCCGACCGTAGTGATCACTGGGCTCGTGAGGGCACCGCTGAGCAACTTCGGGATTTTGCTATGAAGATCCTCAAAGATGCACCGCCGCATTTCCGTCGCGTGGTCGAGATGACACCACCCGAAGGAATCTCGCTGCCAGCGATTCGCTTCTATACACTGGAGATCGACGAGTTGCCGACTGGAAGGATTACATTACTCGGTGATGCTGCACGTAAGCCGCTAGCCCCCATGCTTTTTTTGTAGTTTGTGCTTCGAGGACTTGTGACTGACTTCTTCTGGTCAACGCTACAGATTGCATGACCCCATTTCGGGGCGAAGGGGCTTGTCATGCGATGAAAGATGCGCTCAACCTTGCTAGGGTGCTGGAAAAGCTCCGAGCAGACAATTTCAACCACGTTCAAGCTCTTCTGAGAGAGTACCAAATAGAGATGCTGAAGAGAGGCGGCGAAGCGGCGCGATTATCAGACATGCAGTTTGATCAGGACATGGACCAAAATTCTCGAGTTGTCATGGGAAAGTCTTTGGAGTTGATTCCGAAGGAACATATTTCCATATAGGCATTGTTTGAGCGATAAAGACACTTTCCCCGTCCTTTAAATCATCCCGATATCTCAAATGGTCTCATCCATACCTTAGAGCTCTATCATGCCCATAGCCTTAGGTTAGTGAAGAGACTTAAACCTCAATTTCACAGTCAGGGTATCTTGGCAGAATCACTCAAAGCTGGCCGAGAGATAGCATTTTCCAATCTAAGGACAGGATCGCTCAGTCGAGTCATTTGTGGCCTCGAGTGGACGTGACTCACAGAGGAAATGATAATGGACAGAATAAATGATCCGTTCGAGATCGACTTCGCTAGATCAACCGTGAAGGGCAACTTCACTTATTAGACGTGGTCAGGGCGCACACACATGTTCCGGAGGCTACCGATTCTCAAGTCAAAACCGCCTATAATATTGCGCTTAACACCTACAAAGCACTCGCCTGATAGGATGCAGGGCGGACAGATACCCGCTTTGATAACATAGACAATGCTGTCCTCAAGATTTTAGAGCTGAGTCGAGAGCGAGTTTCAGGGGGGCCTTCAGATTAGTCTAAAACCTTTGACGATCACCAGACACTGACCACCTCGCAGGTCAACACGATAGACGGGCTACACCTTGAAGAGTCATTTCTGTCGATCAATGCGACAGGGAAAGGAAATCTATACTAGCGCTTACTGCATAAAATTATTGAGAGTATGAGACGTCACATCAAGCAAATAGGTTAGATTTCATGACCGTTGTCGTACAGTGGTTATCCTCAACGTCACATAGTCTCTCTGGAGAAAAGTGGACAGACTATTGGAATTCGACATCAATCACATATGTATGTGATCTTCTGGATCCACTCAGCACTATCGTTACAGTCAAACGAACTACAATCGGACTCAACTGCAGATAATGCACAGCACCGGACTTGTTGCTTGTCTCTCTATACAACATCAAATTCCATTGCCCATAATTGATTCATCTACCGTCATGCCCATATTAGTGGACGATGCCATCGGTGCACTAAATGTCATATTCTCGAGTGTTATGATTCGGTCAAGGTCCATAAAGCTTCGGTCGAGAAGCATATAAGAAATATTGGATAGCTCGTCCGACAGCATGTTCCCTTTAGGTGCTTGCGGCAATGACATTTGTGACTCCCCTGAGTCACCAACAGCGCCGTGGGCCAATCCATGGGAGAAGAAACCCATGTCGTGGGTCGCATCTTCATTTTGCTGTACTGTGTCCTCTCTGGGCGTATACACATTCCCATGCCAAGGCTGACTATTTCCCTCACGCTGCATATTGGGCATATGGTTCGGCAGTGATGTCGATGCTGTCTGATAATGATGTGTCATGGATGTTTGATCGTCGTTATTCCCAGACGAAACACTGCAAGCTTTCCGGTTGAACCCAGAAGAGTAACTCAAAAGGTCGATGTGTAGTTCAGGTTCGACAGTACACCTTTGGTGTAGCTCTCTCAAATGTTCTGCGAATGACCCAGCGAGTGAGGATCGCCTGTCAGCCTCACTTGCAGATCTCTGTACCCATCTTTTCGCCATCTCATCTAAACAATCGATTAGTTGCCAGAACTCATGGATGAGTTCACTCTCGTAATATCGCCAGTGCACTTATAAGTCAGTCTGAGCTTTCTGTGCTACGTACAAGATGCGAGACCTACCAAGCAACACGATCGCAGCGACAAATACGCAGAATGTGAACTGGTTGTTCACAGGGCCATTGCTATGTCTGAGATATTTGTCCGCAATGTTTTGCGTTTCGATAGCGGCATTCTGGCAGGTCTCCGCGCTGCAGGCACTTGGCAACTTGACCAGGTTCTTCCACTCAGATTGCGGATATGCGATGCGCTGATGCAGAAGAATCATTGAAGTATTATGGCTGAGATGAGCTAGCGTTAAGTTAGGGTCCATGTTGACGATGGTTGGCTGACGCGATATATTGGAGTCTTTCCATTTCTCTGGCAGGAACATCTTCCAGCTGCCATGAAGCTTAGCTTTCGTTACTGATCTGACAAAATTGGTTGAATGACTTACTGTACTAAGCGAAGATCAAGCTCCTTGAATCTTGTTAGCCATATGCTAACTTGCCTTCTGTCACTGAAGTTGACCTTTTGTTGAAGAAAGTAAGAAGTGACTTGGCTCAACGACTCTGTGGCCTCGATACAATATGCGAAAGCACCGACAGTGGACATGTCCACCTGAATGGAGGCTCTGGCTGTGTGAGGATTAGATATGGGTGACTCTCCGTGTGCTACAGCCTCCATGTTTTGCCCAGGACTAGTATAATGAGCAGGCAAGAAGGCAACAGAGTTGCCCATCTTGGCCTCAAAACGCGTCCAAATACCAAAGAATGGTGTGACGACTGGTTCAGAATTATGCCAGTACCCACCGTCAGCAGGCAACCTTCTATGTACATCTTCTGCTGTCAAGCTCGTGTTCCACCTACGATTGGGGGTGTGAATGAGAATTCATGTGAAGTGAGGAGTACCTACTTACCCGGTAAGAACGGAACAGAATCTGTCGAGATTGAAGATATTCCAGAATACTCGCCTTCGCTCCTCTTCTTCTACCCACCCCGCAGCAGGCGCAAGAGATACACGGGGTTTGAAAACAGGCTGCTCCTCGGTTTGATCATTCTCGACACTAAGTTGAAGGTACTCCACAGTCCTTGTCAATGAGCCTATTACTGACCAAGCTTTCGCCTCGTCGCCATTACCTATCTGAGTAATGTTAGTCCCAATCAACAACACACACAACGAAACCATCTCACATCGTTAAAAGCTATAATAATTAAAGCCTGAAGGCTTTCTAACGACAAGAGTTCCATTCCTTCAACCACGACAACGTTTCGAGATCGTCGAACCCATGCTTCAATCTCATTCCGAGGCATTATTAGGACATTAGGATCCACAAAGCGCATGGCTGCAACGATCATGGCATGTAGAATAATAACCAATCTGGTAGCTTTCTGTCGGTCCTGGAGGCGTCTCCTGAAATGCGTTTCGTGAATAATGGGGATCCATGGCTGAAATGTGGTGAAGTACGCATCAACAACGTGTTCCACTAGTTGTGGAGGAGGAAGTGCTGCGAAGGAATCCGTTATGTCTTCGAGCGGATGCTCTAAGCGGATATTGGGGTTTCCGCAGCTATCAACGCGTCGCCTCTTTCGCGCACGGTCCCTTGACTCTTGGTTGTAGCTGGAGGAAGACAGGGTGCTTGGTGATGGTGGAGGCAACAAGTTGGGGGGAATCGGCGACGCTGACGATGCATTGGCCAGTGCAGCTCTTGAGTTCATGTTGCAAAGCTCCGCACATAATGAAGCCAGAGTGCTAACGATCTCCGAGGGTACAATCTGGCTTGGAGTGGTATCCTGAGCTCCCGTAGGTCCGGGGCCGTACGCTCCCGATGCGTTGCGTAGGACAATATCTTCGAGGACTTCTGTCGAGGCAGAAGGTTAGACCTACGACCCGCCGATGCGATCTGGCAATGCACTAACCTATCCTCCGGTTAAGACTTTCGACAGCGCCTGTTTTAAGCCCTGGTTTATTCTTCTTGCCATCGTAAACACACAGCGCACCTGCCTCTAATGTGAGTTATGACACGAATAATCAGGGCAAGATCTAACATCGTACCTAATCGCTGACAATGCAGACATATGGGAACATCACGTGAACATTTCAATTTTCGCTTGCGACATCCTTGGCAAGACTCATTCACGACAGGGTGGATTTCGTGGTCAATGTTGGACGACTCGTTTTGCATCTTGGCCAACGTTCGACTAGAAAACGAACCGTGGGCATGAACGAGATACACAGGAAATTCGATCTAATTGTCGGTGGTGACTTCGCACGATGCGTCGACCACGCATCCACCATGCGTGGTTGACTGCCTCGGTACCCTAGGTTAGTTCTCTGGTTCTCTGCACCGGGGTCAGACGCTCAGGGGACTTCCAACCCCACAAGTGCAGTGCGACAGCCTGGCTCGCAAAGTCGCCGGTTGGAAAAACACTGCAAGCGAATGCAACTTTAAGGTATTGTTGGATTCGTCGCTATGAATCTGTAGACATGCGTCGGCGAGACTTCACTTGATCAGAGACATCGAAATCACAGGTCATACGTGCAACCCCAAAATTGAAGAGGTACTCGCAGAACGCGGGCCAGAACCTCGACATACGTGCCACCAATCAACACTTTCGCACCAAGCCTTTGCCAAGTTGTCCATGCTGAAACAAGGTCCTTCTCACCTACATACCCCGCCATGACAGGGCATCGAATTGCTACTCGGGGATGCTCGGAGGCTCATGGCTGCGGTTCGAGCAGTGCCAACTAGGTTAGATATTGTAGCTTGTACTGGGAGCGCCCGACCATTCGCCCGATGCCCGCTGCACCTTTCGCTAGCGACACCTCTACCCCAGTCTGGGGAAGGCCCTGGGGAAGATTGCCCAAGCGCTCGGGTCATAATCATCTCACGTCTAGCGCAACCGCTCAAAATATATGAGTGAACCTGGATCCTGAAGATGCATAAGCCAGCGACTGAGTGGTTGTGTGTTCTGCAGCAAGGTCTAAGACGTTGCACGCTACGCTGATGACAAGTGCTGTCTCGTGTGAAAGGCAGTTACGAATTCCGTGTTGCTAATCCTTTTGTAGCAGAAACGCAAGAATGTCGTCAGTCGCAGATAATCGTGATCCAATGGCTGGCAACAATCTGGCTCATACCAAAGTTGCTGCTGAGACGGCCACTGAACCTGTTGCAGTGACCGGCGAGGTGGAGAACCGCCTGCCAAAGCGATCACCATGGACCGCATGGATGTATATGTTCGCGTGGTATCCATCACACTATCCCAGGGAGGAAATACAGTTACTAAAGAAGCTCGATTGGTTCATTCTGACTTTCACATCGTTGGCGTTCTTTCTGAAATGGCTTGATCAATGTAAGAGAATGCAATCTGCCCTAATCTCAGACCAGCATCATGATGTTTCAACCGTGGATTATCGAACAGAGGAGCTGATATTTCTATAACTAGCCAACATCAACAATGCTTATGTCTCGGGTATGAAGGAGGAGCTTCACCTTGATGGTAATCAGTGAGCCGATCCACTTCGATTGAGCAAAACATCAAGCTTGGCCAAGTACTGATGCATCACGTTCCACAGGTATTCACTCTTCGGCACATTCTACAATATTGGTTACATCGTCACACAAGTTCCCGCAATGCTGCTGCTATCTCGTCCAAAGTACTCACGATGGTTTTTGCCCGGGATGGAGATAGCCTGGAGTGTTCTAACGTTCGCCCAAGCAAAGGTCAATAGCGCAGCCGATATCTATGGAACCCGCCTGCTTTTGGGAATCCTCGAGACACCTGTAGCTTCCGGCTCACTTTTCATCCTGTCGTCATGGTACAAGCCTGAAGAGTTGTTCAAGCGCGCGGGCTTGTGGTATGTGTCTAACAACATTGGCGTCATGTTCGGCGGTTACCTGCAAGCAGCAGCATATACCAATCTGAACGGTGTCAGCGGCATGGCAGGCTGGAGATGGCTCTTCATCATCGATGGATGTATCAGTCTACCCATTGCTGTTTTGGGATTCTTCATTTTCCCAGGTATGCCATCCAGCAGCAAACCATGGTGGATGACAGAAGCACAACACGAACTGGCTCGACGCCGAATGAGCGACGTTGGTGTCGAAACCCCCAAAAAGCTGTCATTTGGCGTGCTGAAGCGTGTCTTTGGTAGGTGGCATTGGTACGTGGCTATCCTGGCCTACGTCTTCTTCCTTTCGTCCACATATCCACAGGGTCAAATGGCGCTATGGCTCAAAGATCAAGCCACCAAGTATGGAACATACACTGTTCAGCAGATCAACACCTACCCTACAGGAAACTCCGCTGTCTCTGTGGTTACGGCCATTTTTGCCACATCTTTATGCATGGTCTATCCAACGTGGATTATTTTCCTCATTGTACAAGCAATTTACCTTTTCTGCAATATTTGCATGATGGTCTGGGATATCCCAGTTGGGCTCAAATGTAAGTCTTTCCCGTATATCGGCATACATAGATATATCTGCTAACTTTATATCGCAGTCGCTGTATTCTACATTTTTGGTGTCCAGGCTGCCGTGACCCCGATTCTGATTCCGACGGTTAACTACTGGTTCAAAGACGATACTGAGGCTAGAGCCTTCACTACAGGCAGTATGCTGGTGGGTAGCAAAACATATATCAACGGGGCGATCTTACTAACACTATAGCAGACTTTCGGTTTTGCATTTAATTCTTTCTATCCCATCACGGTATTCCCTGTTGTCGACGCTCCTCGTTGGAAGACCGGTTACATCGTCAACTTTTTCTTCATCCTCGGGTGCACTTTCACATTCCTTACTGGCTTCTACTTGGTCCATCGGCAGGAAAAGAAGGCGACTGTTATCTCTACCGATGCAGAATCCCTCGAGAAGGATGTTCTATGACCATGATGCGAGGGTCAATGCTGTGTAGACCTTGTACATAAACCTGTGCATTCACATGGCTGTGTCATTATATCGCAACCGCCATGTATGGCTTTGCGTCATAGATATTACCTAATAAGTTTCCATTATATACCAGCATAGCTCTTGGAAGACTTAGCATCCCGTCCGGTCTGCCCTAGGTTAGATAAACTAAGGAGCGTTCACAAAGTTCCTGTCCAGGTAGGATGTCAAAGCTCAACACCCATCTAGTTAAACCCCTACGAATAACGTTCATCAGTGCTAGGTCCCAGTCCTTTCCTCCCATAAAGAAACCATACTGACATCTTTCATTCCACAATGCGCTCGATACGGCCATGACCAAAGTATTAGTTACGGTCAAAACAACGTCGCAAATGCTTGAAATCATCAAAATGGAGATGTACAGCGCAGGGAAACTGAGGATTTAGTTCGTTGCAATTACATAGGATTGTGTCGAAATGGGGAGAGAGGCAAAGACGGTCGCGTTCCGTTTGACGGAGATCATTTCCGCGGCAATTTACTTTGATCAGGTCCTCTTGCGAATTATCATAGTCTTCATCGTCCTGCTTCAACTGGACAACCTCTCGAGTAACAAATGATTCGATGTCGCTGGTGTTGCAGAATTTCTTTCCTTGCTGTTTCTCTTCATCGTACCCATTATGTTCTCGTAGCCGCGTGAATGGGATGATTTCATCAAACTTGAAGCCACTGGAGAGCACCATATGAAGCCATACCGTACCTGAGCGTTGAGACCATTTTAGAAGACCTGAAAGTCTTTGGTGGCGAGGCGGCATCTTCTTCTCCTCATCCTCTAGAGCATGCGTATATATTTTCAGGTACTTGGCAAATCTAGACGCTTCCTCGTCAAATTCGGACGACCATAGATTCAATTGAGCTTGGAGGAGTCACCAGGGCGTGGTGAACATCTGTGTTGGTCCAATGTACAACCACTCAAGATCTACTACCCCGACGATAGTTAGATCATCATCTCCTCGGACAATAAGGTCAGCCGGACCAAGATCGTCGCAAATCGGCTTGAATAGCCATTTGTCGTATTCATCCTTGAGAAAATACGGTATCCTGGCGGCCAGGATACTAAGAGATGCATACTTGGCTCTGGTGTCGTTCGGGGCGAATACTGAGTTGAGTTGTTGTCGAAGTCACTTCCAGTCTTGGCCCACTATAAATCAGAAATACTCTAGTGTTGTGGAGAATGGACGATTCCGGTAACCTAAGTATAGTCCAGAAATAGGGCTATCCTTTCTGCGTTTGGCGTAGTGTAAGATGTACCAAAAATGTCCACTCCTCCTGTCTGCATGATATCAGATCCCTTGTATGTTAGGGGACGATCATATGCAAGAAACCCTGTCGTCACTGATGGTAGATTGCTCATTTGGTCGAAGTCAAGCTGGAACAATTCTAGCTCTATCCTGGAAGCTGTCTGTAGATGGCTGTCATGTTATCATTGCTGACAGCTTCCCTGATCAGTTTCGAGGACAGTTTATTGGAAAAGAAAAGTGGCACTGAAGCTGACGCCTTCGATAACGTCCAAAATGCTGAAAGGACCCAGAGCGAGCGGATCACTAGTAGCAACACCCCAGGCGCGAGTTCTGAGCACAGGTACGGTGGTTTTCTTGTGGATAAGACACAGTGTGTCGACTTCTATGGCGACCTTTTCGTCTGCGTAATAGTCGCAGATGTTCCCGACAAATAGAAATCGGACAAGCCAGGCGGTTCCGTCACTGAAAATCAATTTGTTGCCCACATTGTATGCATTATTACAGAAACCGCCATACAGTCTACAAGCAAGTTGGTGAGGGTAGAAGTATAATGCCCAGCGGCGCAGGATGCGTGTCTTATGCGCCTCTTTCAATTTCCTGACCCACTTAAATGTTTTCAGCTCATGAACGAATTCAAGACGCTTGTTGGTATCCGTGGTATATGTGATTGTGTGGAACATGTATAAACTAGATTATCAGAGTTTCTAAAAGGGACTGGAAAGTAAAAAGGGCGATTGAGCAAGGTTGGCAATAAATCGAGGCTATGCAGGTTCGACGTTTGACTAGCCACAGTAACTTAAGCAATCTGGAACACCACCAGCATGCAAACAACCAATCCACACCACGTGATATATTTTGGAATAACTGTGGCAGGCACAATCTCGTCACACTCTTTGACTATTGTTCCGAGTGCTTTCGTGGCCGGTCATCATTAGAAGAAATGTACACAGTAGTGCTGGGAAATGTTCAACTAGTATCCAAAATATAAACTACACAAATGCACACTTTTATCTGCTCAAGTTTGGCAGGTGAATTTCGTCTCAACGTGCCGGTTACCGACACCAAGTAAATGTAGTACCAAACCACTGGCCCATACGAGGACAGTATTTTCCAAATTCTCAACGGCAAGCGGTGCCTGAGATTATGAATGTGGAAAAACCTTTTAATCCGTATCAATATTCTTAGCAATTCTTCAAACAAAATTTAGTCTCGGCCTCTTACCAAGATCCTCCCATCCGCTCTTTCTTCTCTTTGTTACACATATACAATTATCACAAGATTGCTTGTGTTCAAGCAGTCCTTTTGCCTTTCCATGCTCGACTTTCTTGTGTGATCGGCTTCTATGTTCAGGGGTGCTCTCATTACTGTCACATATAACTTAATATTCTTTATTATTACATACGGTATAGCTTTCAGAAAACGCGGTCTCTCATCCGCTTTATATCAGATAAACCAAAGAGTGTTTCCTTTCCTCTGCGCAGGTGGAAATACACAGTATCTCAATATTAGAACGTGGAATAAGTAAGAAAGAGCCGTCTGAGGACTTCCAAGACTAGTTTGTATCAAGCGTAGGCAGTCATACACTCCGATTTTAACACGATAGTTAACAAATCGACGCATATGAAGTTCACTACGGTAAGGCACACAACAATACTAGGATGAGAACACAATTTGGCAATAAATGAGGATTAATCGACACTATCCATGTCGAGACAAATAGCGTGTTCATTCCTGGATACGGTTCTACGTGCTTTGAATGAGGCCCTTCGTAAGTCTCATATCAATTCATCGAGCCGGACGTTGAAATCTCGACTTCGCTCATCGGAATGTGGCGAAAAGTAAACGGGGCCGAGTCTGAAGCGGCCCCACCGCCCTCACCCCAATTGTCGCAACTACATGCCACCGAATCTTCTGTGAGGCCTGGACAGCAAGCAGTGTTTCCCCGTCTTCCAATGTCCTTGTGCTACAAATGATGGGGAAGCTCTTGCGGGGACCCCGGATTACCCCCAGTGTAGGCATCGGCTCCACCAGCGCCCAGGCCTCTGCCAAGTACAACGCTGCAAACTTGCATCGAGATCACCAAGACAACCTGGATTTGGAAAATGGTCCAATGTTGGCTTGTCTAGAATCGAGCTGCCTTACCTATCAAAAATTAAACCAGTTCAAGTATATAAAGCTGTCCTTGGGGTAGAATTGAGTCTGTGACATGCACTACGTCTTGGTTCATCTCAGATAATTCCCCAAGCTACTTCCACGACCCGTTCAACGTGGATAGATTCATCATGCGGTCTTCCAAAACACTCGCTTGCTTATTCTTGGCCGCTTCGCAGGTATCTGCAGCTTATGTGAACTGGAAAACCTTTAATGCAACTGGTGCCAATCTTGGCGCATGGCTTGTACAAGAGAGATCACTCGACACCCCATTTTGGAATCGATATGGTGGAGACGCCTCTGATGAATGGGGTCTCTGCATCAAACTTGGTGCGAGCTGCGGGCCAGTATTGGAGCAGAGATACACGACATTTATCAATACATCCACGATCGACGAGCTCGCTAGGATCAATGTCAATGTTCTCCGCATTCCTACCCACTACGCTGCTTGGATCAAAGTCCCCGGCTCGCAGCTGTATAGCGGTAGGCAGGTGGAAAACTTGAAGTCAATTTCAACTTATGCCATCAATAAGTACGGCATGCACATTATCCTTGGCTTGCACTCTCTTCCAGGGGGCGTGAATGGAATGGGTATTGGTGAGAAGGACGGGAACTTTGGATGGTTCAATAATGCCACAGCCTTGTTCTACTCGTATCAGGCTGTTGATACAGTGATCAGCTTCATTCAGTCATCTGATAGTCCTCAGTCGTTCACTTTCTCTCCCATCAACGAACCTGTGGACAACCCCGATCTTACTGCATTTGGCACCCCTTCGGCCCTCTCTGACGAGGGTGCGAATTACACAGCTGCTTATATCAACAACGTTCTGTCTCGAGTGAGCAAAGTCAATCCCTCCATACCTGTGATGTTCCAGGGCTCGTTTAGACCAGAGTCATCATGGTCTTCGTACTTTACCGCTGGATCTAATCTCGTATTCGACACGCATAATTACTACTTCGCCGGTAGACCGACCACATCGGCCAATATCGGGAGCTATATCTGCTCGGATGCCAAAACCTCAGCTAGCGATGGCAAGTTCCCGGTCTTTATTGGTGAATGGTCCATCCAAGCTGCGAGCAACAACACCTTGATGAGCCGGGAAGTCAATTTGAACAAAGGCCTATACGCGTGGGCTAAGTATACACAGGGCAGTGCTCCTTGGACGACTCGCATGTATGGCTACGCGGCTGTCAGCGGCGAAGGAACACAATCTGACTATTGGGATTTTGAGTACTTTTTGAATCTGGGCTTTATTCATCCTACTACCGAGGCTGGCTCCTGTTAGACAAATCTGTGTCTACGAATAATCCAAGGCTCTTTGGTGATATTACTGTTTGGTTGTGAGGGTAATCAGACACAGAAATGTTCAAAAAGGTGAACAATATTATAAGCAACGAGGTTGATGTTCACAACGTGGCATAATGATGGAATGCGAGATATCTATTGACGGACACCCGATATTGTGAAGCGCAGAGTTGATGACATTATAAGACGATTGATACAAGGCTAATTATTTAAAACTGAGCGGGACTATACAGGCATTCGTTAATATGACCATGATCTAAACTTGTAGTCGATCTATTCAGAGAATGCAAGGTGACCTTCTTTTGTTTATGTTGTGCATGCCTCAAAATATTTATAAATGAAATTAACCAATGACTGTTTTCTTTTGCGGTGGCACCATGTATATTATGAAAATTCTTCGCTTTTCCTAACGTAATTCGACCTCTTTTTTCAACTGCATTTTTCCAATACAATCTCTTCTATTTCCATTCTTCGAAACAGATCTTTCAACATTCGCTTTCGAGGCTATTTTGATGCTTTAACTTCTCCACACTTGAGTCTTTTTTATCGCATCTTCGCATTGCATACTAAGACAGTTACAAAGCCTTACATGAGCACCAGAAAACCTCATTCGACTATCACACGGTGGGAATAACCCCGAAAATGCCACGCTGTATTGCTTTAATTGGCAATTTTTACGTCATCACACAATTGTCACACATTCTTTATCAGCGCGGTCTTCATTCGCATGCGCTTGGGTATGACGATTCTGCCATCGGGTTGCAAAACCACAAATAACAAAACAGACTGGGCTTATTCTACCAAGATATGCTAGCCTCAAAGACAAGCCTATAAAGAAAGACCTTCAAGTATGTTGAGCAAAGATGATTCACAAGTGTAGTCAAAGCTTGATAGGCTTTACCTACCATTCATATAGATGCTTAAATTGATCATTGAGACAGTGAATATCGATATGTAGCTAGGAAATCCAATCCTTAATATATCCATTCATTCCCTCACTGACGTATCTGTATCACTTTGGATTACTTGTGGTCACCTTGCGCTCCAAGTGATCTCTTTATGGTTGCGATCCTCGCTTGTCACGTGGTTGGTTGTTCGCAGGTGTTTGCCAAGTTTCCGTCAAACGTTCTTATGTAGTTGCCCGACAATCAAGGGCAATCGGTTCTGGCTAGCAAGCAGGCCAGTATAAGCATCAGTTAGCTTGACTACGAGAAAATGTGAATAATTCCGAGCGTGATGTATCGTGGATGATGTGAGACGACGAGGAGAATCTACACCGAGCAATTACCGTAAAAATAAAAACTAAAAAGAAAGAAGAAAGAAGTATCATCTGTATATTGAAGTGCTTCACAGATCGCGTGTACTTGGAAAGCCCCAAGTAAATTTGATACTAGAAGCTCTAAGTCACTATCCCTACGCAAGGCCCATCTGAAGCAATCGATTTCCAAACTCAATAAGATAGTAGTCACCATACACTAAACCATGGTCCCAATATCTGCAATGATCACGGGCATTATGGTTGGCGGTAGCGTTTTTCAAGACAGCGTCGAATCTGTTGCCCTTATGTGTATCCGAAACTATGACCTCGTCGCCATTCACTTTCAACGTCGCTTTCTCCTCTGCCAAGGAGAAGATCAAAGTATCGTCCACAATGGTTACAGCTGCTTCCAAGTATCGTTGGCTAAGTTCATGCTGTCCTCGACCTGCTAAAGCCTGTGACAGAATCAACAAGCCGTTAGCAGCAATGATACCTGCCGAAGAGTCGCGCAGTGGAGCAGCTTCATCCACTGGTGCATCGAAATCCCATAGCGGTACATAACGACCGCATTGGTTGGCTTGACTGCCATGGATTGAACCATCGACGGTAGTGCGTTTTCTTTCGACGCAAGCTGGAGACATTTCTAGTCGCAGCAGGAAATACTCTGCTAAGCCACACGCGGCCTCTAAGAACTCAATCTCACCACTCCAGACAAAGGATTGAGAATATCCAAGAATACTCCAGGCTTGCCCTCGGGCCCATGTTGAGTCTCTGTCATGACCTTGAGCTGTGCGCAGCTCTTTCAGTTCCCCTGTGATGGGAGAGAAGTTTGCTACGTGGTAGGTGCTAAATAGTGGCCCATCGTAACCTTTACGTTGCGCGTATTGTCCCTTCTCGTGTCGTAGATGATTGTGCAATAAAACACGAGCATGCTGCGTGGCAGCGTTGGCTAGCTTTTCTTGACCAGTCTGAGCCGCTGCATAGTACAGGAGGTCGAGATTACACATCGAGTCGATGATGACGAGAAAGTCATTATTCATCGTTACGATGTGTACGTTATCTTGTGTCAACGCATCCCAAGACCTAATAGCGCCGACCGTCGGGTCATATCGAACGAAGAGACTTCTGGCCGCAGTGATAATTGAGTCGAATGCAGAGGTGTCTCCATACAGCTCCCATCGGCGTCTCATCGACGGCTGGATCATGAACGCCATATCATGTGTATCGGTTCGAAACGACATTGCATGCAGAGGACCGGACCAGATTGCGCCG
This sequence comes from Truncatella angustata, assembly GCF_020726525.1. Classification (NCBI taxonomy): domain Eukaryota; kingdom Fungi; phylum Ascomycota; class Sordariomycetes; order Amphisphaeriales; family Sporocadaceae; genus Truncatella; species Truncatella angustata. The sequence goes on along the minus strand of NW_025763382.1, from coordinate 7,042,067 downwards.
AACTTCTTGAGTTTCTCAGCCACCACTGCCTTGCTAGTCCCACCGGCAGCGACCTGTGGATACTTGATATGACGTTCCAACAAAGCATATATGCTGCCTGGGAAGAAGCCACACGTCCAGAAGGATGCCTCACGGCAGAGGTACTTTCCAGCATCAGTTCCAACCTGAGGAACATACTCCGGATATGCTGTAAGAGAGGAGTTTACCTACGCGAATCGATAATGTTAGCATACGGCAGCAATAGTCTCGTACGGATCCTCACATTATTCTCGAGACAGTTAACAGCACTTCGCAGTATCTTGGCCGTAATGTTCTCGCTGTACAACTCGCCTAGTTTGACCTTCAGGGACGGAGACGAGTGAGCTCGAATATGTGAAGGTTTGGGGCTCGTCATGTTCGGAGAGCGTATGCTCGATGGATTCGTAGAAAAGGCATTGTCTTTTTTGCTATCAACACTTCCTTCGAAAGCATCATTAGGGTGTTCCATTGTGATAGTATGCAAATATCGCAGACCTGGCATTTGATAGTCTTCCAAGTGGCGTACATCCTCCGATTGTACGTATGTCTGTCCTTTCAAGTACAAGTCCGCTCAGACGGATTTCTATCCAATGGGGCTGGATTAGACATGCACGTCCCGGGCGAGCAGTCTCCAGGCGATGCTCTCTTCATCATCACGGGAAATTGATGTTGCGATTGGGGGGTTATGTCAATTAATCGATGCATCGGAAACGTAACAAGCCAAGACTCCGCACAATCGCCCGATGCCCGGCCCCCACCAAATATGCACTAACCAGCGCTACAACCATTGGGGCGTTTAGCGGGCAAAACTCCAAAGCGGACACATGTACTAACAAAACAATGAATATGGACATGAATATTTAACCGATGCAGCATGGTGATGCGCGCCGATTCCTTCGTGAATGAGTACAATTAGTCGCTATGCTCCCCTAGCTCTACAATGCTGCAGATAAGTGGAGAATGATTGAGCGATCGGCCGAGAGCCTTTCAAAGTTGTGACCTGAGCAGTAAGCAAGGCGTGCTATAACATATTGCGCAACGATTTGCCTGCTAACTCACAGGGAGACCTCACAGGCTCTCCGTAGGCCTCTCGAACTGCTCTCTGCGGCATAACTCGACGTTCAACATGCCGCCACTGATAGGCTTCTCTGGCAACCGGTTCCAAACTCGTGAAGATGTGATCACTGCGATCTTCGCACTTGTGCGACCTCTCATACCGTATTTCTCACCGCAAAAGGCGCGGATCCGTTTGCCTGTTGCGACTGGGACTCACTTCGACGAGTCGGCCGCGCAACTGGAAGGTTTCGCCAGGCCGCTCTGGGCGATTGGTGCATTACTTGCCTGCCTGCCTGGTCTGAGAGCTCAGAACTCTACGCTGGTCTCTGAGATCGAGGACATTACTAAACACTGGGTCGAGGGCATCGTAGCTGGCACAGACCCAGACAGTGTCGAGTATTGGGGTGATATTGGACCGATCGATCAGCGGATGGTCGAAGCGGAGATCATAGCTTTCGCTCTGCTTTCGGCCCCAGAGGTGATGTTTCATGGCCAGAATGAACGTGTGAGGTCAAATATTACGGACTGGTTGCGTGGTATGAATGGCAAGCCTATGCCAGATAATAACTGGCGATGGTTCCGGGTATTTGCCAATCTCGCTCTTATAGAAGTATGTGGTGTTCCGATCCAAGAGGTCCATGGTGAAATGGAGTCGGATTTCGCAATTCTCGACTCTTTCTATCTCCATGACGGTTGGTCAGCTGACGGCTCATGGTTAAGCTCTGACGAAGAAACCGCTAGTGAGAATCTCTTTGACAGGACAGGAAGACGGGACCAAACAGGGCCCGGAAGACATGCCGATTACTACTCGGGAAGTTTCGCCATACAGTTTAGCCAGCTGCTCTACACTAAATTCGGAAAACATCTTGAACCTGAACGAGCGCGCAGGTATGAACAACAGGCTCGGGAATTTGGGACTTCGTTCTGGCGTTACTTTGACTCTGATGGTGCGAATCCTCGAAGTAATCTAACTCGGCTGATATTAAGATAATACCTTAGGTGCAGCCATTCCGTTTGGTCGATCACTAACTTACAGGTTTGCATGCGGTGGCTTCTTTGGAGCTTTAGCAATGGCTAATATTCCCGACATGATGGAAACCCTCTCACTACGTGGGTCGGTGAAAGGATTCCTCTTGCGTCACTTGCGCTGGTGGGCAAAGCATTCAGAGGACATATTCTACCCAGACGGAACTATGAACATTGGATGGCTCTATCCGTGAGTTGAGACCATATATCTGCGCTGAACGGATTTGATTGGGCACTGATGACATATAGTAACATGTATATGTCTGAAGATTATAACTCGCCTCAATCAGTGTATTGGTGCCTCAAAACACTGATAGCAGTCGCCTCGGACGATCAGTTTTGGGCATCTGAAGAAGAGGCGTACCCGAGGGAGCTATTTAGGCACACTTTGGTGTCGGCTCCAAAACAGATTCTAGTCAACCACCCAGAAGGTAATCACCATTTCATGTTGTCGCCTGGGCAGTTTGTGCAGTGGCCAATGAAGGCTACACAAGCAAAGTACTGCAAATTTGCCTATTCCTCGTCACTCGCATTCTCTGTGCCTACTGGTCCACTCATTCAGCAGATAGCCCCCGACAATACTCTGGCTCTGAGCAGAGACGGCGCCGAGACTTGGGCGGTGAAGTGGAAGTGCAGCGAAGCAACTTTTTCAACGATCGATTTCAAGAATACATCTAAGCCGGAGAAAATCACCGTAGCGTCTGTGAAATGGTCTCCCTGGAGCGACCGTCAAGTTGAGGTACAGACAACGCTCATCCCACCAACGGACAGGTGGCCGGATTGGCACATACGCGTCCATCGCATACGCGTCAAGAGCCACATCAATACCCTCCACGCGGTCGAAGGGGGATTCGCCGTTTCGGGGCGGCATGCGAGGGATGGCACCAGCCTTCAGATATTAGGACATGCGGTGGATGATATGACCGAGGGCATCATCCAGGACAGCACCTCGGTACTTATTATGTCACCATCAGGTCTGAGCGGAATTGTGTCTCGTCCTCACCGACGGGAAAATTCGGGACAGGATTCCTATGCTCTGAAGCCGGACGCAAACACGAACCTGGCCTACCAACGTACACTTATCCCAATTACGACGCTTGATATCGCCGTTGGCCTTGATGCTGGCCACGAAGTGATTTTAGTGACGAAAGTCTTCGCGATAACCAAATATGCGAATGGGGAGAGGAAGCTCCCTGGAGATGCCATAGCTCGCTGGCTAGACAAACCAAAATTACAATTCTCAAACGGTGAGCTGGAAGAACTTGGGGAGGATATCATGTTTCTGAGATCTCCTATAGGTTGTCTGCAAGTATGACCTCAGCCAGGGGTCAAACCTGGGACCGAGATTGCAAACTTCGAAATAATCATGCGTCATTTTTGTAACTCAAAATGTCAAGACATCTACAAATGTTTAGGCAGCATGCCATGACCTCAACCTGGTACTCTTGCCACGCCGTTTCTCTTGACCTTATATCCCCAAGCTGACTCTAGATCTGGAATTCGCCAGCACGAAGCCCAACCGGTCGTCGCCTCGATATTCCATATAAGCTTGACGACAATCTCGTGCTCTGATCTGTGGCTTAGCAGTCTGCCAGCAAGCCAAAGCGGCTGTATCGCGTTATTGATGCAACCTTGATGAGGGTTTGCAAGTGTGATACCGCATATACGCTTAGCGTGCCACAGTGTGGAACCAGTTGTGCCCAGGTTCATACTAAGCTTCAGCGGTTTCGGCATTGAGCTCAGCATCAAAATGCAAGCAGTATGGTGCAACTGAGTAGATGATATAGCAGCCCAGTGGACGAAGAGGATATGGGGGAAAGGTTTCGTGTCTACCGTCTTGACAGGATTGAACTCTCTCGGACTGCTGCTAAGCCAGCTCTGGAGCTCATCCCAAAGAGCGGCCCACCTGTTTGAGTATTTCTCTCCGTCGCAACCGTTTGGTTCGCCTAGCTCAACGTACCGAGTCCGATCTGCAATCAGCTCGCAAGTCTTAGCGCAGAGCCAGACTGCATAGTTGGCGTGCATATCGAGGCTTTGAGATGCTCTGAATTGTGCACGCGCCTCGTAAGCTTCTGTGCCAGCCGGAAGCCATTTTGCAGGATCGAGCAACGTACTTTGTGTGCCGTCTGAAATCAATGCGCCGCAAACGTCCATTCTCGTGTAACACCAGAAGACGGCTTGGAGCATCCCACCACTAAAGCCGTGTACACCGAACGTAGTGAACAGCGCAGCACAGCCCTCCAGATGACGCCGCCAATCTTGAGCACTAGCCGACATCATCTCCAGACAGCATAATATGACGCATATTGGAATGATCTTGACATCGCGATCAGTCAGCAATGGAGCAAGTGACTTGATGGCTTCCTGATACAGTTCGAGACTGTCGAAGGAGTTCTTCCGTTTCTCTTTGCACTCAATCTGCCTCGCAGATAGGGCTAGGATCGCGTACAGGAGTGGCGGAGACGTCTGGGCCAGTGAGGAGATCTGCATTCCAAAGACGCGATCGCCGTCAAACATGTCAAGCTACTGATCGTCAGCAGGCTCGAAGCTGAAATGATCAGTGTATATTCTTACCCATGGGGCGACTTGTTCAACATAATTCTTCAAATATGCCATCCTTTTCCCAACAGCCAAGATCTTGACAGTCTCCTTGCGACTCTGCAGGTTGCCAAGGTGGCGTTCATCAGTGAGGTTGAATTCATCAACTGGACTACCCTCACGAGTCGGTGCTACCGATTGAGCGGTATTGAAAATCAGTGACCGAAGCTCCTCTTTGTAAGTTTGGTAGTCCTGACTCAGAATAAACTCGTCTGGCCGCCAAGTCATGGATGGCGAGGATTCGCCTGGGGAAATTCCGGATGTCAACGTCGAGTTGATATTGGCGCCAGACAAAAATGGAGAGAAGCTGGGATCTATTGAATCCGGGAGAACTCCTGAGGCAGTCGCTACCCACCGACTATCGCCATCGACCTGCATGAATTCCATTTCATGGAACGTCGGCGCTTCATCAGAAGCATTGCCTGGAGTAGCCATAACCGATAGACCGACACAAACTCATGGTCCTTGATACACAAACGGTCATCTCCAGGCCGCATGGCCTTATTCTTTTGCAGAGATAGATGGAACAGACTAGATTAATCAGCACAAAGAACATAGAGTTGGGGAGTTTTTGAATCCGTGGGTGATTCAGATGTCCATAACTGCGGGGGATCACGGTTGGGGTCCTTGCACTCTAGTTAGTCTAACTTAGTAACCTAACCTTAGGCCACTAGACTAGGGCGGCGGGCTTTCCCCTAAGGTTAGTCTAATTGGAGGCATCGTTTTGTAAACAACGAACGCAACCTTGAGGTGGAAACCTCAAACTTACATACTTGTTTCCTCTGTCGCGAAGGAGAATGAGATACCAATGTAACACTGATGTCGCTGAGTGAGTATATCAGGCCTATATATTTCCCTACGATGACTAGAAGTTTATATTGGTGCGTTACTATATATCGATTTTCGTGGTCTTTAACGATAACATTCCGTAAATCGGCGCGCGTTAAATCTCAACGAACTCGTGCCGCAACAAATCATCAGTTTTGACCTGGTCCAAGTATCCCAATACCTTCTTTGTCAAAGAGTCATTATCAAAACCAAAGTACTTGTACGCCGATGTACCCGGCAAACTATGACCGAATGTTGTCATGCATGCCGCAGCGTCGGCGTACCTTTCCCAACCATTGGGGGCGTATGGCTCGATGACGACTGAAGGCACACGGTGCCTCCTCAGAACATCTCTCTTGTACTCACGCGACTGTTTCTCGAAAAGTCTCCAGCTGGGAAAGCTGACGACTCTCGCTTCTACACCTTGCTCCTTAAGCTTCTTCGCAACACCAAGAGCGTGCGACAACTCAGCACCGACACCAATTAGAGTGATATTCGCGTTTTCATTTTCCTCTAACACGTATGCGCCCTTCAAGACACCCTCACGCCTGGTCTGCTTGAGCTGGGGCAGCTTGTGTCGGCTCGTGGAGATGATCGATGGCGTTCCGTTTGCCTTGATAGCTGCGATCCATGCGCCAGCAGTCTCTTCGCTGTCACCCGGCCGAATGTACAAAAGGTTCGGCATGGCTCTGAAGTACGCAGCATTCTCAATAGGCTGGTGTGTAGGACCATCTTCACCCATGCCGATTGAGTCATGTGTAGCGTGGTGGATAACTTGTAGGTGCTGGAGCGCGCCCATTCTTACGGCTGGCGCTGCGTACAAGTAGAACATAAAAAAAGACGAAGTCACCGGAATGATCGTTCCAGGGCTGAATGCGGCCAGACCATTCGAGACTGCGCACATGACATGCTCACGGACACCGAAGTGAATGTATCGACCCGCGTACGAACCGTTGATGCCGCAGGCTGTCTCGATGTTTGGCTAGAATCAGATCAGTAGCCAGCCAAGCTGGTAGTTGAAACAAACTCACATTTTGGAAGTCTTCTTTACCTGGCCAGATCATGTTGACAGACGGTGATAGATCTGCCGTTCCAACCATGAAGCTGTCAATCTTCTCTGCTACAGGGTTAAACACCAAACCAGATGCAGCACGCGATGCGGTGTCCTTGTCAGGAAATTGTTTGGGAACGAGCTCCTCCCAACCAATCAGTTCGCCATTCATTCTCTTTCTGAAACGCGCCGCCAAATCAGGATGGTCTTTCGTGTAATCATCAACTAACTTGTTCCATGCTTGCACATATTGCTCTCCTCTTGCCGGAAGACCTTTGAAGAAATCACGCACGTCCTCGCCGATGTTGAAATGCTCCTCGGGACTGAACCCCCAGATGCGCTTCATCTGCGCAACGTCCTCTACTCCGAAAGCAGCACCATGAGCATCAGCCATACCCTGAACCTTCGAGCCAAGCCCGATGATGGTCCTGACGTTAATAAAAGTGGGCTTATCTGACTTTTTGGATCTCTCCATGGCGTCTGCAATACCGGCAATGTCATAGCAACCATCTTCGATATCTATTACACTCCAGCCGGTAGCTCTCATCTTGGCGTTGATATCCTCCGTGTTGGTCAACTGCACATCATTAGTTTCTGCACCACACCATATGCCGGATTCTAACTTACATCAACGGAACCATCGCAGGTGATCTGGTTGTTGTCGTATATTACGGTCAAGTTGTTGAGCTGCAGGTGCCCGGCAAGGGAAATCGCCTCCAGGCCAACACCCTCTTGGAGACAAGCGTCGCCGATCATGCACCATGTGTGGTTCGACACCACATCGTATCCAGGTCTATTGAACTGTGCAGCGAGGTGCTTGGTAGCCATAGCAAGACCCACAGCGTTTGCAATACCTTGACCGAGCGGCCCTGTTGTCACCTCAATTCCTTCATGCTCGATCTCGGGGTGCCCCGGGCAAAAGGCATCATATCGTTCGGAGTGGTATGACTTCAATTGATCGAAGCTCATCGCCTTGTATCCTGTAAGGTGGAGGAATATGTACTGGAAGAGACAGGTATGTCCTGCCTTGTGTGAGTGTCCTGTTGGTTTGTTGAGTTCAGAGATCACATACCGTTGGAGAGAACAAATCTATCACGATTGAAGTATTTCGGGGAGTGCGGCGCATATCGCATCACATATTTCCAAAGTGCGATACCAATCGCGGCCATACCAATGGCACCTCTAATATCCTGTCAGCTGTTGGAGATGTTCAACGTGAGGAGCAAGTGTCTCTCACCCTGGGTGCCCACCACCGAATTGTTGGCATAAGTCAGCTATAAGCAGCCTGTATGACTTCAACACCTTGTCGTGTGAACTCTTCTCCTTCTCAACCAGATCCCTTGTGCTGAGGACCACTTTTTTTGATATCGGAATACCGGAAGGGTTTTGCGTCTCGTTTACCAGGCCGGGTACCATTGTGACAATGTTCTGTAAGTTGCTCTCAGGTGAAGATTGGTGTTCAACCGCGGACTCAATTCAAGCAGACTTTCTGAAATCCGAACCTTTTGTCAATCGTATTTGATATTTCGAATTTAAACTATGAGGTCTCTTATTCCCGTACCTGCATCCGGACCACCGGATTTGAATTATTTCATTCGGCGCAAATCACTGGTTCTCAGCATGTTGATTTCATGGCCAAGATGTCTGTAAAGTGTGCTGCGGAAGCGCTAGCGGAACCTTCTCAGCGGTTCGCATCGACGATAGTTGCCCCAGGTGGCGGGGTAAAACGCACTATAGCGGATGACTTAGCGGCGGGTTTCCCAAATAGGCAATCAGAAGCACTCCTGCGGGCAATATTTGAATGGCACACCCTTCCGTTCTTGGATGACAATGACATTGTAACGTACGTGACCGTTTTTGATACGCGGTTGTACGCACCTGGAAATTACATAGGGCTAGTTAAGTGGTTAGTGATGGCAGTCCGAAACGCGTCTCCCCAAAAAGATAGCGTCCAAGATTTCTTTTATCTTCCTGTCAATAGCGTTTCGTTGGAGTCAATTAGCAGCACGCACCTCGCACTCGAACAGGTAAAGCAGTCACATACCGAGAATAGAACAGAACAGCCAGATCCCCGCGCCAACATGACAGCATCGAATACCTTGCCCGAGAATGCTAATGAGGCGAACGGCGTCAATAGTGTCCACCAAATCAAAGCCTCCCATCCTAATCCGTCACTTGTAGTAACGGCCGACCACCAAGTGAAAATAGTCGAAGCACCTATAGAGCAGCCAGGACCAGGCGATGTTCTACTACATATCAAGGCGACCGGAATCTGCGGGTAAGCTTTTCCAAATAGGAGTGACTTTTAGTGATTATCTAGCTAATCACAGAATCTCAGATCAGACATCCACTTCTGGAAAGCCGGCCGAATAGGGTCTTTAGTCGTCCAGGGCGACTGCATCCTCGGTCATGAAGGCGCAGGCGTTGTGCTCAGGTGTGGCGAAGGCGTGACAGATTTGAAGCCAGGTACACAAAGTATGCCCGGCAGAACTATACTGGGTAGTGGTTGACATTTGAGTGTAGGTGACAGGGTCGCGGTCGAGCCTGGTGTACCATGCGAGAAATGCTTCCTCTGCCGTGAAGGCCGATACAACCTCTGTGAAGACGTCGCGTTCGCTGGTGTATATCCATATGCCGGCACAATCCAAAGATACAAAGTGCATCCTGCCAAGTGGCTGTACAGGTATGTTGGTTCAAATTTTGATGTTCACAATTACGATCAATTGAGAAATGGGAAACTCCAGGCACGATAACTGACCTGAGCACAGGATTCCTGATAATATTTCTTGGGCCGAAGCTGCTCTACTAGAACCACTAAGCGTAGTACTCCACGGTGTCAACACCGGAGGTCTGAGCCTGGGAAAGCCCGCTCTAATCTGCGGCGCGGGACCTATAGGTCTGATAGCACTCGCGTCCGCACGCGCCTCCGGGGCGCACCCAATAGTCATCACGGATCTTGAGCCCAAGCGACTAGCATTCGCACGAGACTTCATGCCCGGCTGTATCACGTATCAAGTCGATCGTGCGTTGTCGTCGGAGGAAAATGCAAAGAATGTTAGGGGGCTTTACGGTAACAATGAGTACTCTGCCCCTTCGACTGTCCTCGAGTGTACTGGCGTCGAAAGTAGTGTAGTACTGGCAACATACGCGGTGCGGCGCGGTGGTGTTGTTTGTGTCATCGGTGTCGGCAGGGAGATCATGAATAACTTGCCCTTCATGCACCTTTCTTTAGCAGAGGTACGTCGCCGTTGCGATGCGCATGTAGTCTTTGAAAGCGCTATTACTAATACCCTGACAGATCGATCTGCGGTTCATTAACCGATACAGAGACACATGGCCGGCTGGAATCAATTGCCTGAGTGGTGGAATCTTGGATCTCAAGAAGCTGGTCACGCATGAGTACCCACTAGAACAAGCCTTAGACGCCATGCATCTCTGTTCAGATGTGACCAAGGGCAGTATCAAAGTCCAGATCGTGGATCATGTTGACGCTTTGGTAGACTAGCGAGTGTGATCACGAGCAGAAGCTGCACTGCTGGCATCAGGTGCGCAAAATAATGTCTCGTTCATCCTGAGCTAGCATCGACATATAGTCTTCGAGTTTGTCAGACCACGGAGTCAGAATGACAGCACCCGGCTTCAAATGCCAAGCTATCGCTGCCAACGAATCTATAGTGTATTGAGCGATCTAAAGGAATTAAAACGACACTCTTATTCCCATTCAATCAAATATGGCTTTTCTAGTAGTGCCGCCTTCATTTCTGTTTCGGATCTACGACGGCCATGATACATCCAAAACCTTCCTGTTGTAAAAGGATTGGCCTAGCGGAGACAATCACGCCTGCAGAGCTAATCTTCCGCGTGCTAGGACATTCTACCATGAGCTAGGCTACTCGTTGTGTAACCCTCAAACGACGCAAGCAGTGACTGATCTCCTAATGATGGAGCTGCTCGTGATCAAGGGCTAGTCTTGAGCGTCAACGACATGGACAATCTCATGATTCCATTGAACGGCACAGATATCTTATTCTATATATTAGTGGTAGACTGCGACTCTAGCAAAAGCCAGACGGGCTTGATTATGAGGTATTTAAAAAAAAAATGATGTCAATGCCGGTAGCAAGGCCCAGAGGAGTCCGTAGATTGGAATATTTCAAGTGACCGGTAGTAACGTGGGAATTTTGATGATAGATGCCCGGAGCGTCTTCTACTGTCAGCATGGCGCTACTGTAGTATATATCGAAATTACTTGACTTAACTTTTACACTTTGTGTAGTTGTGTCAAAAGTGCTTTGTGACAGCTATCAGCTAGCTCCCACTAAGCACCTGTGTATATTGCATTCCCTTCAAAATTACACATCTGCCTGGTTCAGCCCGATAGACGAAGACCGCGTCTGGACTTCTAGCTCAAGTGACCGCAGCGGTAAGTCAACCGCTACATAGTGGCGAAGCTGACAAGTCTTCCTGTTTATTTGTATTACCTCATTTAGATGTATTCTGTATCTATATTTGATTAACATGAGTGTTCTTAGGCATATCAACCATAGGCGGATGCGACAATAGATCCAGGTTATTCTTTTGTTGAATTGTGGGTTGTTTATGGCAAACTGCTTAAATAGGGATGCCGTGGTGGCGCATTGGCTTTCAATAGGGTTTCCAGGTCGCCTTTATTGTTTTTGTAATTGCTACCGTGTCTTAACAAAAAGACCTAGTGAGTATATAGGTTATTATTTATGAAGCCGTTATTTCATAGTCGTAAAGCTTTCGTTTGTTTTATATACGGCATATAAAAGGCATAATTTCGATTTCATATGTTCATGCTATTAGGTTGGTATGTATTAACCTAGTAATTTGATTCCAGCTAACACCCTTCAAATAGAAAATGTTCCGACCCTCTCTACTCTAGAGACTTAATAATATAATTTGTCCTGTTAGTTTTCTATTGAATCGACCTAGAGGGTTAGGTAAATGTTCCACCTAATACCATTTCAGAAAGCTTGTGTGGTTAAAACGATTAAATTAATTTATAAACAAAGGCAGAAAAGCTTAAGAACAAAGGTCAAGCCTATATCCAATTATATGCGCTAGGGGGCGGAACACCGAGGTCGTGTCCTTGCGATATACCAAGCAAATCTTTTCCCAAGCAGGCATAAAGAGCTCAGTAAATCGACCTAAGAAGGCCATGACTGATGCGTTTTGATTGTTAAAAGTGCGCATTATTCATATTTCATCTATACTTGTAGTGACTGTCGTTAATGTATGATTTGGCGAACTTGGAAGTGTACAATATGTGATAGGCTGCGTGAAGATATTGTTGCCTGAGGAGTTAATGTTGAGTCCCTCAGTTTAGCTACGGGCTTACTTGTCACGGTGAGCAAGCTCCGATCATTTGCAGCACCTCATATCTAAGCCTTTGTGGCAGTCCGCCGAATCTCTTACTATAGAGCGCGGTTCCGCCTCCCCAGTTATCCTACAAAGACTCAGTCGCAGCCTTTACCTCAAGCTCGGCTTTTGACCACAATTTGAAGCCTCCCGGGACTTTCTTTTGGAAGATTTTCCCAGGATCGTAACGCGTGCTAACGTTTTTCAGGAATGCTAGGTTCTCCTTCCCATAATTTTCTAGTGGGCGCTGGGTAGGATTCGCATAATTCAGATATTTGAACTTATGCAAGCCAAGTAGGACGCGGGCTCTTGCATCCATTGCATCGAGTAGTTTCGATCCGATATGGTTTGCCGGTCCTGACGATGTCGCGTTGCTCCAGGATACGGATATTAGTAGAATCACGCCATTTCCATCAGATGGCGAGATCCCAAGCGAATTGGCCCTTGCGCCGTGCTGAATCAATGCGATTGGGAGTGGTTCAAACGTTAAGCTGACACCAACGTCGAGTGGGAGCAGAGCCAATTGCAAGGTCTTGTTTGCGACATCAAAAACTTTGATAAGTAATTGACTTGAAGCGGCATACGTGCTTGTAAAAAAAGCCTGGTATCTTGCACCATTTGTAAGTTCAGGACATCAAGAAGAATACGAAACGCCGTCACTCACTTTTGTGGGTATGGAGCTTCGACAGCTAATGTGCTGATGTTCTCTATGGACACAGTGCTCAACTCTTCTATTCGAGGGATCGCGACGAGATCCTGATACACATCTGGGTTAAGATTGGGAAGAGTGTATATCGGAACGCTGATGATTGTCCAAACTTGAGTAGTCGCATTGAAACTTAAACTCATAACGATGGAGGCGTGGATGTCGTACGAAATGGATGACGCGATGTTCGCAAATGCAGCAAGGACTCGGTCAAGATATTGCTGCTCTTGAAATAGATGGCCAGCTCGTAGCGGTACAGTATCAATAGTGGAATAGTCAATCCTTGTGACCACACCAAAGTTATTACCGCCCCCTTTCAGGGCTCGGTATAAGTCGGGATTGTGACTCGAGTTTGCGTTGACGATTTCACCGGAAGCGAGAACTACCTTTGAAAAAAGTTAGACCAGTTGCGGAAACGCTACTGAAAGTAGAACACAAGCACCTCGAAGTTCAATACGGTGTCGCAAGTCCACCCCACCTCAGGCGAATAGTAAGATATACCACCTCCCAGCGTCAAGCCACCAACTCCGACCGCTCCATTCCGACCACCGGCTACAGTCTTGTTGAAAGGATTCAAGGTCGTATACACGTCGGCCCAACTTGAACCAGTTCCTACACTCGCGACAGATCGATCTTCGGTAATTGTGGTTTCATTCAGCCATGACAGGTCAATCGTCACGCCTCTGTCTATGTTAGCCGAGCCAGCTGCCGGTGCATGTCCTTGTGATTTGATCGCAAAATCGCAATTTGTCACCGTCGATATCAAAGATATGAAACGTGATACTTCAGTGCTCGTATGAGGTCGGAAGAAGCATGCAGGCTCCAGGCTTGCTTCCTCAGTCGACCAATAACTTGCTTCGATGGAGGCATACACATCGGTGCCGGCCGGATAGACTAGAGCGCCGAGAGCACTGAAAACTTGTGTACACTATAGACCTGTTGGAGCCATTAGACATAGAGAAACGAGTAGGTACTCACGCATGTAGACGCCATTGGAAGGTATAGATGTGGTCACATTCCTGACCGTTGTCATCTGAACCGCCATGAGCGTATTGAAGGCCTTGGCGGATGTCCCGTTGTTGTTGATATAGCGCCTCGGTAAAAGCTGATGAGATATTAAAAAGGTAAGCCAAAGCGGGGAAAGCACCGAGAAGGCGCCGTCTCGTTGACCAATAATAGTTGTTACGTATGTTCGCTTCATGAACAGTGGTGCTGCATCAGGACTGTCATTTTGCACCTGGCCGAACATCTGGATCTACTATGCGCCTTCCGGCCACGGGGTCAGCTCCCTGCCGGAGCCTACATCCATAGGAATGATTTAGCCATCTTGCCTTGTTTGTGACCAGTGGTAAGTAGCCAAAAGGACTATAGTTGTTTGACCTTAAATGACACCGGCCTGGTATTCTATCCATTTGGAAAGGCTTCAGGGCCTAGTGCATTCGACTGGATATTATTTGTGAGTAGTAGGATCATAACAGTTGTTTCGAGCGGAGAGCGCAAATGCATGTAGGAGCGAGACGGCAGCAGGAAGTAACCAAAGGAGTTACTGGAGGTGGCAATGCGAAATAAATTAGACATTGAAATCGAAGCCACAACCTATGTGATTAGCACATATTGCACCGTTGTACTTCAAGTTCAGATTGTTGTTTGTAGCTAGAGGATATGAGCGAAATTGTGATGAAGGGTTGAGAGCCGGATCAACACAGCCTATCAACGTTCCGCTAATATTGAAAACTACGTTGACTGATTTGTAACTGCCACTTGATTCGACTATACATGATTATTGTACGATCAAGCTTAGGGGAAGATGTCGTATATTACAAGAATGGAGCAGAAACACAAGATTTCAACGTTCTCAAACGGCCTCGAAGAACCATCTATAGATATTTAGTATTATAAAGATGTGGTAGTAATATAGCAAGCGGTAGCAAACGATGACATTCTTGCCATCGCGCCGATTGCTGATTGCAACTTTTTACATTGCTTCATATTGACGTGGAAATGAATATACTCGACCGCGGTGGCACGATTGTCGCCAAGGAGCTAGCGTAGGGTCTCTGGGTTTGACTGGTGAATGATGAGGGATTGAGACTTGGGTGGCAACGTGCCTTAAATATAGCTTAGGGTGTTTAGTAGCATCGTTCAAGCTCTTGATCGATGGTTGAAGTGGGGGTAATCAACTATAGCGGAAAAAAGTATGCTGGTGAAGTTGTTTGACAGTGATCGCACTCACATGACGTGAACGCGTAAAAGAAGAACATAAATTGGTTGTGCAAAAACCCTGGCGCAATGGTAATATCAATATAGATTTTATTACTGTTTGCGATTCCTGGGAACGTCGAAGGGCGATCTCCATTTGTCAGTGAGAAACACGGATTGATACCTGATAAATGTACCTGTGAGAAGAGACCTTGAGAACTTCTGGTCTCAATTCATAGCAATACCAGCATCCTCAAACATAACACAACTCTTTGTTTCCATCGGTGCCATTTCGAATATACATAACCTTAGCTCGATAAGGGGTTACGGCCTGGGGCTTCCACAGTCCATTGATAATAGCAGACCTCATCACAGCAAGACCAATGTCACCTTGCAAGCCGAGCTCGGCTGTCTCGCTGGCGTTTAAAAGTAGCGGGTGGCCTAAACCCACGGCTGTTGAATTCTTGAGCTGCCAAATACCATTACTCCACATGTCGTAAAATATAGCCATGTCCCATTCCTTGCCCATCGTACTTCCCTTATAACCTCTCTTATAGCCAGCCTGTGCTTTGCATTAGCAACATTGATAATTTAGGGCTGAAGGATTTCGTACCTGCACCCGATGGTTGTCTCGCTTTATGATGAAAGGGAGCATCTCGCCCTTCACGAACTTTGTGTTGAACCAGGTGAACTCAAAAAAACTGACGTTAACAAGGTCTAGGAAGGCGCGTAGTGTGGCCGGATTATGCATTCGAAGGAAGGTTACAATGCCATCGGCGCCAGTGAAGACGGTGAATGGTGAGAAATCGTCTTCTATATAAAGGCCCCTAGGGTCGATTAGACATGGAGTAGTGCAGTCGAGGCGTGAAACCGGCCGAACCGTCAGCTCAGGGAATTCAGGATCCTGGACCATTTGGGCAGGAATCATTTCTGCGTTGGGCATGGGAGCATTATCCAGAATCATTGTTGCGGCAGAGTTCTGAAGAAGAAGTGCGTCGTAGTGAAGTGCCTAGTTGATCTTCTAGTTTCCGTAGAGGAATTCTCAGGTGGGTAAGTTGAGGTATTTCGGATATTGGTTTTCATAGGGATTTCCGTCTTGTGAGTGCTTTTTATAAAACAGTGGGTTCAATGAATCGGTCGCAATAAATGCAAGGAAAACCATTCACCAGGTAATAACCCCCGTAGACTCAGCTGTATGTAGGCTCGTCAGAGAATTTGCGCTTGGTGCGAGTACGTCACCTGATACCGACGTCAGTCAATCAGCTTTAACACCCAAGCTTCAATATTCTACGAGTATCTGCGTCGTCAATGGCCGAGGTTTAATTATCACCGTAGTGTCAGGCACGAAGCAATCAACGTATCGTGACGGACAATTGCATCGCTACCGTATGAAGTGGCGAATTCAAACGGTAGCAAACTCGTCGAACATAGCTTTCTACAGACTTTTGCACAACCATGCCCATAATCGAAGCCCATATTGTTACTGATACTCAACATTCCCCATTTTCCTCTTCTACTACTACTACTACTACTACTACTACTACTACTACTACTACTACTACTACTACTACTACTACTACTACTACTACTACTACTACTACTACTACTACTACTACTACTACTACTACTACTACTACTACTACTACTACTACTACTACTACTACTACTACTACTACTACTACTACTACTACTACTACTACTACTACTACTACTACTACTACTACTACTACTACTACTGCTACGACCACTACTACTACTGCTACGACCACCACCACCACGACGATGGGAACGTTGATGTGCCATTTGTCAATCATGCCAGCTCAATCCTTTGCCGCAATACGACGGATCGTGGTTCGTTGCCTATCTCCAGTGAAGTCACTATGGCCAAACTTGATGCAATTATCATAGTAAGCAGTCTTCAAGTCATCCCTCAGTTGGATTCACCTTCCTCATCAATTGTATGTCTCAAGAAATTCCAACGACAATGGGAACCAGCACTTGTCGCCGTACTTGATCGTGTCCTCTGCAGTCAGTTCTCCCGCAACAGTCATGGAACCTTTCATGTCACAGGCCCCATTACGCACGATCTCACACAAGAGCTCTTGGACGTATTCACAGTGGCGAAGCCGCCTTGCTGTGATTCATCATTGGAAATCATGATGGCAGTGGTTGCTACGACAACGAGACGTGAAGTTTTTATGAACTGCATAATGATTGATGAAGTGGACTGGATGACTGGGAGACTAGATTTATCAAAACAATCTCACAAGTTACCCAGAAAGCTCAATGGTTCAGTGATCAAGGAGAAATCCTAAATGTTCACTACCAAGCTGCAGGCACAGAAACAGACCTTGTCACATGAAATGCAATATCTGTCAGTGTGGCTGAAATACTTTTCTTGTTAACATCACATGACCGCTTGCTTATTCAAATTGCTTCCCCAGTCCAAGCACCTTCAAGTTGAATCCACTTTGTCCAAGAAAACTCCAAAGAGCTTGAACCAGTTCATCCGTGAATATTCGTGTTCGCCACATAGCCAGGCGACGAGAAAAGCTAAGTTAACAGAATAAAGGTGCTCACTTAGATAAAAATGCGAAACGCCGATGACTTTCCGCGATCCGGCATTGCAGGTCCTCACTCAGATACGCGAAATCCTTCCTAAAGGCAGTTAAGTAGGTCTGGTTGCAGACTACATACCAAACTAAATACCAGATGTTTAGGGGAGGCGGAAGCTTCTGCGGCACCAAACCGCCTCCTGCTCTTACTCAGCTAACATACGAAGATCAGCCACGTCTACTACTTGGCAGTTCGACTAGACGTAGCGACCTAGAAGACTTTCTTCACACCCCAGCTGACAGCAAGAACTCTGACTCCAAGGAAACAGCTCATAGCAACAGCATACGACAGAGCCGAGAACAATATAAGAGCTAGCCAGCCTTGATCAAAATCACCAACATCGCGCAAAGCTCCCCCGATGGGCAAACTCGTCAAGGTTCCAAAGCTTCCAACCATGAGCGACGTCGAGTACACACGGCCATAGTCTCGAGAATCGCAAAGCTGGCCCAGGCAGACTGGGTAAAGACCGAGGTTACTACCACTCGCGAAGCCGAAGGTCACGACGAACGCAATGAGTAAGGCCTTGTTATTACCGGCAGGCAACCAAAACACCAGTTCGGTGATGACGCAAAGCGTGATCGTAAGTATGATAACGTTGAACCGACCAATCTTGTCGGCAATGAAACCAGGCAAGAACCGGCCGAAGAAAGAGCCGACATTGAGATAAACGAGGAGGATATATGCAGAAGTCGCATCCTGGCCATGGTCTGCTGCGTAAGAGATCACGAATGTCAATGGGACGAAGAGGCCCCACTCCAAAAACCAGACTCCGGCGCAAGTAAGTGTGAATCTCAGGTCGCGGAACAACGACCAGTCTGGTATGACTGAAGCCACCTTTTTGCTTGGAGGTAATCGAGTTCGAAGGAGGAGGTTCGCTGGAATTGCCAATGCCAGCAGAATGAAGCCGATGATACGGGTGGTCCAAGCAAACCCAAGCTTGGGTAAGAGGCCCCGCAATAGAAGAGGAAACATTATGCCTCCGACAGAACCGGCCGTTGAGGCAATGCCAGTGGCAAGACCACGGCGCCTCTTGAAGTAATGTGCGATGATGCCATATGCGGGCACATTGAGTAAGGCCCCCCCAATGCCTCCAAGCACGGAATAGGTCAGAAGGATCTGATAATACTCTGCATAGAGGTCAGCATGCTCCGACGCGTCACATAGAGTAAGGGCTCACATACGTGTGCACAGTCCTAGGATCATCTGGCTGGCAACAACCAGTACACTTCCGACAGCAACGAGCAGTCGAGGCCCGTGGCGGTCAAATATAGGTCCAGCCTGAATACCGGCAAAGAAGACGACAAACAGGTACACGCTGAAGATCCATCCGATAGTCGAGGAATCGTACTCGGCGAGCTGGTTGGTTGCGAAGTACGACTCGAAGACTCCAGAACTATTGATCAAACCGTAGACGGAGAGCATCGCACAGAATGAGCCAAATACCGTAAGCCAGCCTGTTAGGCCGCCCTCTGGAAACGTGTCCTCTTCATCCTGATCGTCCCTCAAGGACTCAGAAGCTGCTTGTGTGGAAACATCGCGATCAGTGCGATGATCATTTTCAGAAGTAGTCAACAGCCCAGAGGGCTGGACAGTTTTATTTACCTGGCAGCTGTCATCTGCATGGTTAAGTTCAGGGCTCATAAAAGACGCCCTGAACGTAGCCGGAGTGTGTCTTACTGAGCTGGGCGATGTTGTATTGCCGTTAAGTGTGTAGCCTCGTCGTCCGGTCCTACTGAGGACGGTGATTTCCTTCCCTGAAACTTCTGGAAGAAACAAGTAGAGGTTAGATGCAGAGAAGGATGTTGGTCGCCAAAAATTTGAATTTATCCTTTCCCCAAAGCGCTTAGGAGCTGCCGCGATTCCCCACAGCGGCTTTAGGGCGATGCCATAGCGCCTTTCTAGCGCGCAAGGCGAGATCGGAACTGCACATCCACGTCCGCGGTCTCCATTGGAATTCGATGCAAATGACTGCGATAGCTGACGCGTTGGTCGTAAAAGTGATGGTCATCGGATGCAATCCAGCACCAACCAACACCAACCCACACCAAGTTGACACTGACCCGATGCTAACCAATGCTGGCTCGTTGCTCAATGGCGTGGTGACTACTTTCAGGGACCGAATTTTCTCAAACGATGCTTTGTCATGGCACTGACTTGACGGCGGTTGGTCGGCAACGTTTGTCTTGGTGGGTCGTCTTTTGTGCCTCAATTCAGTATGGTTAGACAACTTTGATATAGCTTGAAGTTCAAGTGCTCGAAAGTCGTGGCCTGACTCAGACTCTTACACGGTGGAAACTAACAGCCATGTATGTTGTCTGTTTCCTGGCTTGAGGCCATGAGGTTTACGATTCCTCAAAATTCAAAGTCGGGCACATGATTGTCCGTTGTAGCCAGCATTGCCAATGTGTGTATGCGGGGTAGACGTCGAAGATGCAGCGTTGTGAATATCATGGTACTAAACGGTGTGACGGGGCGCCATACCCACGTAATCAGCAATCGCAATGAAAGATATATTGGTTTCCTTGCTTTGTCAATTACTTCTGCTTCATCATCGTCCCCGTTGATGTGCCCCTGTGCGCGGTTTAATAATCTCCCGCAATAGCTCTATATAAGCGGAGGATCAAGATCCCCCGCTTTGTTAAGAGTACAATCCAACCAAACCCTCTCGTCCCGCCATCTCACAATGTCTGAAATCAAGATATTCCAACTTGGCGACTTCAAGCTCAAATCTGGCGGCTCGATCCCCAACGCCTTCATAGCATACAAGACCTTTGGTGACGCTTCCAATCCAGCTATCATCTACCCAACATGGTATAGTGGCACCATATCAACCAACGAATGGCTAATTGGGGATTCCAAGACCCTGAGCCCCCAGAAGTACTACATCATCATCCCGGCCCTTATCGGTAATGGAGAGTCCGTAAGTCCCTCCAACAAACCAGATCTTCGCCCATGGCCCGATGTGACCTTCTACGACAACGTGAAAGCGCAATATCGCCTAGTGACTGAAGAACTCGGTGTGAAACATGCCAAATGTGTGCTGGGTTGGAGTATGGCCGCCGGACAGACATACCAATGGATCACCCAGTACCCTGATTTCACGGACCTTGCTGTGCCATTCTTGGGTAGCGCGAAGACAAGTCCACATAACCAAGTCTTCCTCGAGGGCGTCAAGGCGGCTGTCCTGGCCGCCAAAGGCACATCTTCAGGGGGCGTCGTGAAGGGTGAGGCCACACCCGGATCCTCTTATCGCGGATGGAGCGATACCGAACGCGAGATTGGGTTGAAGGCACTGGGCAGAGTCTATGCAGGCTGGGGCTTCAGTCAAGCCTTCTACAGGGAGAAAGTTTACGAAACGTACCTGGGATTCAAAGATCTCGAGGACTTCATGGTCAACTTCTGGGAGGCTTGGGCGTTGAGCAAGGATCCGGAGAATATGCTGGCAATGCTCCATACCTGGCAAGCTGCAGATGTTTCCGACCAGGAGCCGTATAATAAAGGTGAAGCCCGCCCTTCCACATGAATCATAGGCTTTCTTGGGCATAAGACTAACTAGCAGCAGATTTCGATGCTGCGATGAAAGGCATTAAAGCAAAGACTTTGGTACTGCCCGGTGAAACGGATCTTTACTTCCCACCTGAGGATTCCTACATCGAAGTCCAGGCCATGAATCCAAATGTCGGCATGTGTATTGTAATCCCGTCGATTTGGGGCCACTGGTAAGTCTCATCCTGCACCATGCTCATATTCTAATCCTAACTCATTGATAGGGCTGGCGGACCTGGTACCAGTAAGGAAGACGCGAAATGGCTGGACGAGAAATTAAAGTCTTTCTTTGCTTGAGAATATGCGGAGTAGTCCGGCAATTCATGGTGTTGCTTCTTCAATGGCTATGCTCATTGGTGGGGAACCTATGCGAGGCTTTTTCCTATAGGGACAAGCAAGTTCATTGTGACATTGTTCTCACATGTCTTGTTCTACGTCAAAATATCAACGGCTCAAACAGCACTGCCCTGCAGCCTTTTGTAACAAGCGGTCGAGGCGATAGAGGTCCTGAACAAAGAAAACCCAACCTACAAAATGCGGTGCAGAAGGGTATACCCTGTCGCGCATCAGAGCATCAATTCCTATAGCGCTGTGCGGCATTCGTTTTAAATCCTTATATCATTCATTTTAAGTTCCTGTAAATAAAACATTCACCAGAGTACAATATACCCGAAATTATAAGTGCAATAAAAGCCCTCGAAAATGTCAACATTCTCCGCCTTCACACTAACCCCAGAAGAAATCCTCTCCTTCGAGACAGACCTGCAAGACCTTCTCTCCAGCATTCACCGCATCCTCAACGAACGACCATCTCCCCTGTCCGTCTACGACTGGTCCGAGGCTTTACGCCTCGTCCGCGACGCCTTCATGCTGGCGGTGGACATGCATGCCCTGCTCCCGGAATCCGACGCGCGCCTCGTGACATTGTTCCGGTACAAAGGCGACTGCCTCCGGGGTCTTGGCCGGCGTCAGGAAGCGCGAGACGCATACCTGGCATCCCGCCGCGCGGAGGAAGAGTGCTGCATCGGCGCCGCGGGGAACTGGCGGCTCGGGGAGGAGCCGGAGCCATGGCTGTGCGACGAGGTGCGGTCGAGGCGCCTGGGCAGGCTATGGAGCACGCCGCTCCGCGATGAGCCAGATCTTGGCGTGCTGGGCTACAAGACAGAGCTGTGGGACCCGGAGCCGCCTCTACTAGTCGGGAGCGCCGAGTGTTGGCCGAGGCGGGTGGAAGGCTGTACTCGGGACGTGACCGGTGGATTGCCTTGGAGCCTGAGTGAGGTCGTTGGGGGCTTTGTGGGTGTCAGGACGCCCGTGTTGAGGTCGAGGAAGGGCGAGAGCATTGCGAAGGGGAAGGCGGTTAAGTGTGCACCTTGAGACAAGTATAGCAAAACGGAATGTGGCTGCGTTAATTCAAGGCCAATATAGGAATTTAATGTGCAATGGGCTAATGCTTTAGTAATACAGTATTCATAGCAAAATTTATAAACCCATCCCGAGGATGATATGAATCTCCATGAGAGCAAAGTGTACATCTTTTAATGGACGGTCATATCATTAGTGCACTGAACGAACTCAAAAACTAACTCTGGTATTTCGATAGCACCAACCTCACGCAGGGCGTCCTGGCCATCACCATCAGTTCTCTCGAACGAAGACTTTGAAGGTGAGCCTACGGCAGGTTCCAACAGAAAGGAAGTCCCTATTGTGACAACTCAGGTCGGAGTGCCTATCAGTCGATAATACCGACAGAATTATCATACCAAACGTGCCGGTTAATAGTGGGAAGGCGCTCTCGCTAGATACGATGAACTTTAGGTTGCTTGATTGTTTTCGCTCTCAAAACAGGCAGTAGAATCGGAATATCATTTTCTTTGCCTCCTTCGATACCGTAGTCTCAAATCCGCATTAAATTATTATCCAATTCAGGGTCACCCCTATGACTTTCAGCTTTTCTTGAGGGTACTAATTATTGAAGAAATACTCCTCGACGTGAGAAAATTCTGCTGAATACTTGGCCTTGTAACGGTGTTAGAAGTTGATTAACCAGAGAATGCCCGTTTGTGTAGGCATATCAACGATAATGAAACCCGCGGCATTATTGAGGTCAGCAATGGGTATGAGAGCTTGTATCACAGCCACCCAGGCAGTCAAGCAGGAGTCGATAGGCATGCTGATCAATGCTATGTCGCCGTAGTACGGGTAGTGATATATCGGATGTGGTGGTGTCGTTGACTGGCCGTCAGCAAATGCTAGTCGCATTCGATGGCTGTACACTCACACATTTGCCAATGGCAGAGCCGATCAAAATTGTTGGCACGTCACTATACCGACCGACTTCTTTGATCTCATAGTGCGTGTCGTTCCTATAATCTGTGGGTAACCAGGCTTTGTGCAGTGCAATCGACATGGACGCGCAAGCTAAAGATGCTTGCATCACCGGCTCCGGTGACGAGCTTCTCGGATGTTTCACAGTGATCGTCGTCTACAGTGTCAAAGAATGACTTTTCCGCATTCGGGGCCGTGTTGCCTGGCCTACCGGCATAATTTGACCACGGAGCGTGCGCCTGTGGACAGCATAGTATATCTTCTCCGGTAAGTGCCCCAGGGAGCGATCATTGTCTGTAAATGTTGCCTCAAGTTCCCAGCAATTCATGGACTCTAGCAGCATATCACCATATGGTTGGGACACTGGATGATATCATTGCAAAATTGGTTTTAATGGGTATGGCATGACTTGTAGGAGTGCAAACCGTTGAGGATGATGATTTCGGTGTTCGTACAGGATGGTCGGTGCCATTGATAAGAAATATCCAGCTCTGATGATTGGAGATCCATCACTGCGGGACACTAACGTTAATTCCTTCCACTGAATCTGCCCCGCAAGTTGTTTATAGTTTATTCCAGGCTAGACTAACCTAACCTTAGCATATTCATGGTGGGAGGGAGCAAGCAGACTCGGGTAATAATTAGAAGGTAAAGATATACTTGCAAAGGACGTCGATGTTTATAATTAGCGTAGCTGCACAACGACTCTATGTCTGGCAACGGCCCTTGTTGACTGTGCGCAATAGTATAGGATCCTATACATGGTAGCTGGCCGTAAAGACCATAGTGGACAGGTGCTCTCCCAGGGGGGCGGCACTCCGTACAGGTACAGTCAAGTACATGTATTCTTGTGCAAGGAAGCATCTTGGAAACGAACTGGTACTTTCCCTGTTACGGTTAATTACCCTCCCTACCATCCATGATACTTATCTGATAAACGCCCCATAAAAGCTAAAAACGCTATTGGACAAGCGAGTAAAAAGTTGTCGGAGGTCGCTACGACACAATTTTTACCATCCCATTCTTCCATACGGATACTGGTTGCAGTACGGAGTACGTCGACTATAAATCCATTTTACTGAAGCGCTAGTCCCATCTCAGTCGCAACCGACATTCACTTTCACCAGACAACCTTCTCACTCGCTCTCTTGCTGGAGTTGACAGTACCGTCAATCATCGTTGAGTGCGAAAAGCTTCTATTTCCGGCCCAACTTGACTGACCAGGCACTACATCATGGCGTCAACAGACAAGCCTGTGCCTACTGTCCTACCTCAAGCTAACCTCTTCACAATAGAATCGATACCCTCGAAAGGGAAGGGTCTCATAGCTGCCAAGCCCATACCTGCAGGCACGCTTCTAATCAGCGAGTCACCTCTCTTCACAACCGCCTCCCTGACCAACGCCGACACCATAGAAAAAGACCTCGGCGTCATCATCCGCGGCCTGCCCAAGGACCGCCAACGGGCCTTCCTGTCGCTACACAACAACTTCCCCGGCCAGCCCAACCCCTTCTCCAACATCATCCGATCCAATGGATACCCCTTGGGGCCCAACAGCGAGGTCGGGGGCGTGTTCCCGCTGATCGCGCGGCTGAACCACTCGTGCCGGCCCAACGCGCAGCACTCATGGAACAGCAAGCTGGGGGCGCAGACGGTCCACGCGCTGCGCGACGTGGCCGCCGGCGAAGAGTTGACGCTTTCGTACCACAACGGCGGGCCCTCGGCCGATCGCCGGGCCGCGCTCAGCCAGTTCTTCAACTTCGACTGCGCCTGCGAGCTCTGCTCCTTGCCCCGGGAGCAGCGTCGCAAGAGCGACAAGCGGCTCCGGGACGCCGCCCAGCTCGACGAGATGATCGGCAACGGCAAGCGCGTGCAGCTGCAGCCCGCGGATGCGCTGAAGGACTGCAAGGAGCTGCTTCGGATCTACGAGGCGGAGGGTATCAGGGATACCCGGCTGCCGAGGCTGTACTATGATGCTTTCCAGATCTGCGCGGCGCATTCGGATGCCGCCAGGGCGAGCGTGTTCGCCGAGAGCGCGAGGAAGGTCCGGGTGATCAGCGAGGGACCGGACAGTGAGGAGGCTGCGAACATGGAGCGCCTACAAGAGAAGCCAGAGAATTTCGAGAACTGGGGGTCGACGAAGAAGTGGGCGAGCAAAGTCACAGATCGGGAGACGAGGTACAAGGATATCGAGACCCCTGTCAGTACGAAGACAGCCTCGATCTGGGATGCATAGTGGTTATCACTTTGATGTTGATAGATCCTATTATTGGCTACACCAGGTGCGAGAGCCCTCATAGGCGCCAAAAGCGATGTCCAGGCGTGGACCGCAGTCATGGGTATGGACCGGCATTAGTTCTCAGACTGATAGATGATGATCTTGCATGCGTGCAGGAAAACTTTTGCGAAAGGATCTAACCTTAGGCGACTGCTATATCGACATCCGCAACCAAAAAGCCTCGCTCGCTTCACAATACCCTTAATCAGGAACTGCGTTTGGAAATAGGTTTATTTGGAATAGACTATCAGTACCTGCTTGGATATCTCATAGATACATTGGCGAGGCACGAACGAGAAAAGAAAGCAACGTTGTTAAAAGGTACACGATTCAAAAACTGCGCAACATTCAGTCCTCATCATTCCTTCGTCAAGTTGACATAGGCTTGCGCGACATCTAGCAACTGGTGAATTTCCAAGAAGGCTTTGCTTCCGCGGTCTCGGCTAGAAAAGCGGGACCACCAGTTCACGCTCCGCATGAAACACAAAAGGGAAAAAAAAGGGCCCCGCATCGCTTACATCTGATGCACGACATCTGGCTGACCCGATCATCATCATCGGGGAAACGACCTCGTCCAAAGCGGAGCATATACCAATTTACCCAGGCTCTGGCTTCAGTTGGTTCCCAGCAGGCTTCCGCTGATATACTACGAAATAACCTCCAGAACCACCAAATTCCATGCACTCTTCTTGTGGAAAGCTAGTAGGATCAGATAGCATCAGATGGGTAATTGCATGGGGACAGATGAATGCCCGAGCAACTCGGATTCATGCGACTTCGTGAATCTCTAGATGGACCGATAGCTCGCTCGTCTAAACCTGCACGTACGTGATGGCCCCTCCTCCACGAGGCCCCCAAGACCCCTAAGAACTACAGTAGAGAAGGTAAGAAAGTAAATAGAGTGGGTGTGGCTGATGTCAACGGTGGTCGAGATCTTTGAATTCCCTGTTCGAGGAGGAACCAAGGCGGCGGGCCAATCAAGACCCCTGCATGGCGGCAAATGACGTCGCGAGAGGCAGCCACACCACCTATTCCCAGCATGGCGCAAACCTGTATGTAATGTATGCAAGAAGCCACGCCAGGTTGCGCAGATGCAACAATGACATACTAGCTCCCCCCCAGGCTGAGTGTTGGGATGGTATAAGAGTGGCTTGAAAATGGACAATCTCTTTCCTTCTTTGATTTCCTCTGCTCTATGACTACCCCCTACAACCCAGATTCTTTGATCATCCACTAGGCACCTCTCAATCAGATCCAGGTTGATACATGTTCATCTTCTCTCAACAATAAAACCACACCATACACTCCCAGACCCAGCAAACGGATCCATCAAAAATGGCCGAGAACAACCCCCGGATCTCTACTTCGGACTTCAAGCCGCCGGCCAACTTCGGCTCCATGAGCGAGCAGGAGCAGAAGCAGACGTACCTGGAGTGGGCGAAGGACAAGTACAACGAGCAGTACGAGTCGTGGATGCCGTGGATCGAGGACCACTTCCTCAAGTACTTCACCAATGACAACAAGGCCAGCTATGCTACCAAGCGTGAGTTTTCCCTCCCAGTGCCTCTCCATATTCTTCCATCACCAGATCCTCCCCCCGCCCCCAAACAAAACGATTCGCATTCCTTGAAACACGAGCAAGCACTAATTCTCTCCATCTCCCCCGAACAGAACAACTAGACAAGACCAAAGTCACG
This sequence comes from Truncatella angustata, assembly GCF_020726525.1. Lineage (NCBI taxonomy): Eukaryota > Fungi > Ascomycota > Sordariomycetes > Amphisphaeriales > Sporocadaceae > Truncatella > Truncatella angustata. The sequence goes on along the minus strand of NW_025763382.1, from coordinate 7,014,741 downwards.
GGCATAGAACAGGTCGACACGCTGCAGGACGGTGTGCACGGCCTGGTGGCGGGGCAGGTCGGGCAAGGGGGCCTGCTGCAGCCCATCGGCGACTTCGCGTCGAAGGAGGGTGTCAACCGGGCCGAGCGCCAGGGCAAAGACGACACCGGGGGATACCTCCCTAGCGGCGTCACCAACAACCCGGTCACCAACACCGTGTCCAGCGGTCTGGGTAGCGTGGCTGGTGGTTTGGGGCTCGGCGGTGGGAACAAGCAGCAGCAGTAGACCATGATGGAGGTCCATGGAGAAGATAACATGCACGATGAGGTGTGGTATGATCGGCGTTTTTTTTTTTCCTGGTGTGGAATTTTTGAGAAACATAATACCCAATACGAGAACAAGTTCGTGGACTTGAGAAAATATATTTTTATCTAAAAGACCTATTTACATAATTCAGACCGGAAGGTCTGAGTAACCTGCTTTTACAACTTGGTGGTCACCTCGCCACCGAAGACACTTGCGGGACCGCTCCACTGCAGCGCCGTCGGGACAAGAGGCTGGATCAGCTTCAACCAAACAGTGTCGTAGAGTCCTGGGCTGCCGTCGGCAGATGTGCTACCAGGTTCTAGGGAACCGAGCTGCGTCGAGTTGGTGCAGCAGGGGCTGTTGGGCCCCCAGAACGGGCCGGCTGCCCATGCTGTCCAGCCAATGTACTCGGCGTTGTCGGCCATGTATTTGATCATCTCAGGAATCATCTCCTGGCAGGAAGTCGAATTGGAACCACCAAACTCAGTAATGAAGGCCTTCAGGTTGTTTTCCTGCAACCTCCAGTTAGCGGAGTTCAAAAACCGGCCCAACAAATGCTTCCAAAGCGATGCGAGCATTTCAGTGACTCACCTTTAGCCAAGCAGTCAGATCATCCAAGTTGGTCGCCGGATCAGAAACACATTCCAAGTGGCCACCTGAGAAGTCGTAGTCGAGATACTGGTGGATATCAATGGCCGTGTTATTCAGAGGATCCTTGAACTGGTTCAGGAGGGCCGAACTAGGGTCGCTACCTTCGGTCCACGCATGTCCACCTGTCCAGCTGTTACCAGGCATGATGATCAGGTTGCTGGCGTTTGCAGCACGAATGGCATCGATTGCTGCTTGATTGTTCGCCAAAACAAGCGATGTAGCCATGTCATGTGGCTCGTTCATGAGTCCGAAGATGACGCGCTCATTGTCGGCAAATCGGGAGGCAAGCTCGCCCCAGAACTCACCAAACTGCGCTGTTGTTGCAGCGGTTGGGTCCGTCGTGTTACCGATAACGCTTCCTGAGAAAGGTTGAGAGCTCGGATCGTTGTAGCGCATATAGTTGTGCGGGTCGAGAATTGCGTACGCGCCCTTGGTGGTCGTGACGTAATCAACTGCTTGCTTGAAGTAGTCGAAGTGCGTCTCGTTGAACACAGCTCCTAGTCCTGTCGCTGGCGGACACATACGCTCCAGCAAGAAGGCGATACGGAAAAGATTAAGATGGTTTTGGTCTACTTCAACGTCGACTGCCGCCTCGTTGATGAAGGCATAATCGACACCAAAGCGTCCAGGCAGGCCCGTTCCAGGTGTAGCCGTGGCAGACCATACACCAAATTCACCACTGGACTCTGCGACACCAGCGTAATAGATAGTGGCCGATGCGCCCGAAAGCAGTGTTGCCAGGGTAGTCGTTGGAATTTTCATCTTGACGGCACAGGAGAAAATGAAAGGGCAATGTGACAGCAACTAACGTCATCTACTGGTTCAACACCAGGCGGCCGAGACTATTTGTAGCTGCGGGAGAATGCATGAGACGGACTCCGTGATCGTAAGAGCATTAGAGCATGATCATCTTCCGCGTATAGAGTGAAATGCTCACAAGTCTGCATCGCACCTCCAATCAGGTGAACGCGACATGGGATCTGCATTGTAAGTGCCGTTGGAAGCATGCGGCACCGTGACTCCGGACCGGCATCCGGCAAACTCGTCCGAGGCGAAGCGGCGAATTAATTACGATGCGCGGTTTCGTTTGCGTACCTGAGTCAAAGGACGAATAACAATCGACACGGAATTAAAACTATATTTATTAGGGGTATCATGCTCGAGTAAATTAGATGCGGAGGGCGTGGCTCCAGGCCATATCCGGACATAACCCCAAGTCTCGTTGCCGGTCGCCGCCAGTTCCGGGGTAGAGCAGCACAAGTTCGGGGGCCAACCTGAATCTGGATAAGCGAGATGGTGATCGCATGGACGATGCGTCTTTCTCGACAATTCGAATGAGATACCACGACACAGTTACAGCGCACCACCAACAGCTTTGACGATCCACATGGCTATTCGGACATGAAGACCGACTCTCCTTTCGGTCCTTGCGAAATCATCAAGAGTGACTGGTTTTGCGTAGTCTTGCAGCCAGTTCTTCTCCTCTCCAAGCCGCTTCTTGAGCTCAGCATTCTCCGTGACAATAAGGGCACCAGCTTCCAGGTCGTGCGTGTAACTACGTTTCGTGTAGTTTGAGCTTCCAATAATGCTGATGGCAGGGTTCTCCTCTTTCGGTAGGGTAATCCATAAACCCTTTGCGTGGTATGTCCATCCCTCTGGCTCGCCAACAGTGCCCTTTCGCCACTCCTTAAGCACAATAGCAGCCTCACGCTTCTGCTTGTGGGCGGCGTCCAGGAAACGGCGTGCAAGGAGGGTGTATGCATCTGGCAGCATACCAGAGACACCTTTGGAGCCATAGAAACCATTCGCTTGTGGTGACGCTGTGATGACGGTACAGTTGGATGATGCAGTAGCCATCAGTAGGTTGGTCAAAGAAGGCGCCGGGTTGAAGTAACCAGCCGTGAATGTCCAAGAAGAGCCATCATATTGGGGTGCAGCCAGTGTTTTGAGAACGTGAGTTACGGCTGGCAACTCTGTCGACGTGTTTGGCTTCAGTAGCTGTGATAGTTGCGCAAGCATATAGATCGTCGTATCGGGTGCGTCCCCCTTGGATCGAGCGGCAGGGAGGGCTTGTCGCGGGTCTATAAGCGCGCTGAGAATCGCAGTCGACTTGGAGACGTATTGCTTGGGATTATCTAGAGGGGAAGGCGAGGCGTTCGTGGCGGGCCAGACGAGGTTGAAGCCGGATGGCTCTTTACTAGGTTCAACTAAAAAGCTAAGCGATGTGACACCTTGGTATAGGCGGCCAAAGTACTCGGTGATTTCTGCCGAAGAGAAGAGGTGGTATCGGTCTTGGCGATTGCTGAAATAGTCGGAAGACAGGTTGGCGCCGGACAGTATAATCTCGTCGTCAATGCCGTATAGTTTCATGTGTTGAAGGCCCCATCCCTCGTTGATTCGCTTAGGTATGTGCTGCTTGCGCAGGCCGGTCAGATTTGGTGTGTGATACATGCGAATCTCGACTCGCTCGGGGCCAAACTCTGTAACGAGCGGCGCAAGCAGTGAAGCGCATGATGGATTAGGTGCTTCTCGTGTTCCTCGCAGTGCATCGGTGAGAATGCTCAACGTGAGCTCCGGGTTCGCTCTGAGTGCTTGGTGTAAAGTGGCGATCAGCTCTTTCTCGGTCTTGCCAATGTAGAGCGTGGACAAGAAGATTCGCCTCTTTGCGCCGCGTATCTTGGACTTTAATGTTTCGTAGAAATCCGTGGGCGTCTTGATGACCTGGATTTGCGATCCGTGGACTTGGAATGAGGGAGCGATCTTGTCGAGCTCGTTGGCGAAGGGGGCCAGCATGCCAACTGAGCTTGGGGAGCTACCGGCTGGAGCAGCACTGGAGGGCATAGAATAGCGACGGCGCTGGATCTTGCTGCCGCATTGTACATGCGCTCGGTTTAGTGATGGTCGGATGGACCGTAAACAAGGAGCTGCAGTTCTTGAAAACATTGTGAACTTCTCAGAGGCCCCCGACACCGAACGCCGATTGGAAGAAAATCACCACCGCGATCTATCAACTGTGCAACACATACGACGTAGACCTGAAAACTTGACAGCTATTTGATTACATACATATTGCGAGGAAACCGCGGCCTTCTTTTCCTTTTTTTCTTTTTTTATCTTTCCTTTTTTGTTTGAGCTTGGGCCATCCTCCAGTACTACTGCTCAGCTACTGTATGTGCGCATGCCGGTGCCTTTTTCCCAATGGCAAATGACAATGACGGATAGCTGCAGTAGTAGCGTCGGGCTTCGTACCTTTGTACCTCTCTGCAACTACTAAGTTTCTGTGTACGTACCTCTGTACCCTCTTCGACCTCTTCGCCGAAGAATAGCCGGGCCGGAAGCTCCCAGAGTCTCCGTCAACCTTGACCCAATCATCACGGCCTCGAATGCAATCACAGAGCAAGTTGCAACAGCAATTGAAGCGTCGCCCAACATGTCGACAATCTCACGAACTGTCCGCAACCTGTGGAAGGTTGGCGTCAAGGTATTCGACCCATCAGGCACATGCTGAGCCCATCGCTGACAATGCGCCACAGGACTACTTCCACCAGATGAACGTACGCTCGCTCTTCCGCTCGACAGCCCATCACCATCAATTGACCCTCTAACTCTAACGCGACTCCCAGAACATCGGTGACACAAAGGCCGGCCTTCTCGTCGGCTCCGACAGGTTCGGCAACAAGTACTATCAGAATGAGGAGGAACTACCGCGTAGGTCATGCGCCCAACATGCTGGAAATACACAGCATACCGAGACCTAAGAGCCAGGACCACTGACGGGCCATGCTAGTGCGAACACGATGGGTAGACTACGCTTCCAAGGACTTCGATGCTGCTCAGATTGAGCCCGGCTGGCACGCCTGGATGTCACATGTCGTCGACAACCCGCCCTCGAAAGATCCCACTCTCGCATACAAGCGCCGAGCATGGGAGGACACAGACGCCAAGACCATTCCCAATCTCACCATGACCAGAGGCGCCTACAAGCCCTACAACACGTAAGAAAGAGACTTATTATTCTCTCCAATTTCCCCCATGACACAAAATGGGTTGTGAGGAGAATGCGGCTAACAATCCAACAGCGTCAAGCCGAAGCACACTTCCTGGGAGCCTGTGGCTGTACCCAGGCAATAGACCTTGTTTGATGACTTGGAGAGCAGTAGACGTGTATATATCCAAAACTTTGAGAATTGAGACGATATTGAACCAACAATACCCATGCCAGCCTCACAAGACGTCCTCATTGAAAGCAGCCACGTTTTCATTCATCCTACCCAAGCTGACACCGAGTAACAGGATTACATAAACAGGATCATTTTGCTATCACGCGAAAAACATTCACACATTCTGATAACATTGGTTTGACAAAAAGGCTGCTATCTTAAGGAAGCTTTTAAAAATTTCCCTTCCAATCAACCCTTCTCACACCAAACCCCCATTCCCCGCTGCCCTCAGAACACCACAAGCCATCACCATGCCCAAGCCCTCACTGGAGAGCTTGGGCCGCCTTTCTCGTGAGAATTCTTTTTGCTGTTTTCTTGGATATCTCTATTGCTTCTGTGTTGAACATCATTTTCAACGCAGCTCTCTCACCAACAGTAATTCCCACACCGCAAATTACCCTTCTTCCAAATCCAGGTTCCCTTCTCTAAGACAAGCATAACGGGCAACCGTGCTGAAGCGATCCACAAATCACGCCACTTTCACGTATTAGAATATTTGGCTTCCCATACTGTCAGTCTCATTTTTACCGAAAACTGTACTGCATGCAATTCGCTTCGGAACAGTCCTCTCCACAGACAAGACCCCGTATTGGAAGGCGAGGAAACGGCCGGTAGGAACATTCAGGCTCTAGAACAATAATCAACCCTCTCGACAATAGCCTCGACTTAGCCATAAACGAACGACTTCAGCTCTTATCCAGCCTAGTCTAGCATCAAGTTCTCGGAGAAGGATATTGATACTGCAGCCCGCCCGCGCCATGTAACATCTTCTTGCATCCCTTGCAGGCTGACCCAACACCATCCACCTTCAACGATTTCTCGGGCACCGCAGCGGCGATTTTTACGGTACGGTCAGTCAAATGTATTGCAGCTACCACAAATTCATGAAGGCGAACAAACACTTAACAACGTCAGATTGTTTCTGGCATTACTGCGCATCCAGCACAAATTCTTTCCAAACCAGACTGCTAAATCACGCTTCTTGCTACTGATCTCGCCGACAACGCGCTGCAAAGAAGGCTGCAAAGACAATGCAGTCAGACATCAAGATGAAGCAGACGGCAGAGCTTCAAAAGCACAAGACTAGGCCCAACTAGACGATGAATCGTGGCAGTCTAACGCTCAAAGGGCATCGAGCAACGTATTGTGTACGGGATACTGGCTGGTAATCGACTGCTCGGCCCGGGGGCCATGGCACGCGTTGAGTTGCTTTCTCGATTAGGCTTACGATCTTCAAGTGTTTGTTCCATCATAAGATCAAACACCAGCTTCAACCTAAAAGCCTTGACCAGACACCCTACAAGATGCCGAAGCAGAGTGGGATTTGCAGGATCTGTCTGACAACAGCAGGACTCCACCGCTAGCTTTCAACTCTACCGTGTGATAATGGGCAAGAGCGACAAAGACGCGCATCCCAAGTCATACAAAAAAGTACTGCCAAGATGGGACGCTGGCTGCCGATGTCATATGCTAACCAGCGAGCAGGAAATACACAAGCGGACGACTAGTTTAGGCACATTCGGAGATAGTGTGGCAACTATCAGAAGCTACCCTGAGCAGGACTTGCAAATGAAGTCGAATTAATTCTGCAACAGTGTACGCAATGCAACGACTACTTGCACTAAACATGTGGAGCTGCGCGAGATTGAGACCGACGATCCCTGTCTCTTTCTCAAACTCACGAACTTTTTCAACGAAGGATATACATAATCCCGATAGAAGATATTTATCATGCTTTCACTAAGCACAACGTCCGACCAATTCCCAGTGACGAACCTAAAAGATGATCCGATGGATCTGACATAGATCTTCCACCTCTTCAACCAGATAGAAAGCGTTGAGGCTTTCGCGGCCATGCATAACGCCGACGCATACTGGAAAAGTTGAAGGAGCATCCAAACCCCGAACGCAACCCCACTAGTAGCTTCAACCTAGACGGTAGGGAGGATTCAAGGATGGAGAATCTGGCCACCTTTCTCACCTGCACCCAAAGAGTCTGAATGGATTATCATGTCCTTGACGACATTGCCAGGGCTAAGGCCGAAACCGCGGTAAAGTGTTGTGGAAGTATATGGGCCCAAATTCAAGGGCGTTACAACTTACTGGACATCGAGTACAAGTCTATCTGCTCGGGAAGGTGCAAAAGAACATGAGACCGAATAATACTAACGCACTTGCCTACTAATTCGTTACGCCGATCATACTGTCGCGCCTAGCCAGTGACGGTAGAACACATTCGACTTGCAAACGAAGCGTTTCAAGGCGGAGATGATTATCCAATAATAATAATAAATCCCAATTTGGTTCTTTGGGAGAAACTCAGCTCTTACTAGAGGGAAGTTTACCTCCTTTTTACGAGGAACCCGTCTCTTCAAGAGAATTAAGCATGCTTCTTGAATAATTACGCATTTTCTTCGGGATAAATCGTATTGTTCTTTGGAGAAAATGATGTCTTTACGAAAATACCGAGTACGCCATCATAGTAATACTCTAGGACCAGTTTTGCACAGCCCTAACAGGGTTTGCTCAGTGTACAAGAAGAAAGAAAGAAAGAAAGAAAGAAAGAAAAAAACACATCGACAATAAGCGCTTAATGGATGAAAGTTTCCTGATAACAACCTTCTGGAGACAGCGATAGAGAGCGGGCCATCTCTTATTATATCTAACTAGTCGAACAATGACCGGCGCTCTTTAAAGGCGGTCCGAAGAGTAGGATACAATCGGGATCTATATTATCGAAGATCTCTTGATTAGAGAAAATTCGCACTTTCGCCTTCTACCATCACGTCGTTAACCACACGCAGTCTCTCTTCTGCCGAACTCCTTTCCCCCCTCCCCAAAACAAAAGTCGTGCCACTAACGGCAAATTCCCGTATCCCATCGTCCGGCAGATCTTCCTCGATTTGAAGAGGAAGGCCACAGGCTATGAAGATGTTCTCCCAGATTACGGTACTCCCTTCAACACCCATCACCCATACCACCGAAGACTTTCTCGGTAGGCTGATCGAAGAATCAGACCCTATTGCGCTCAAGATGATCGAGGATCATACAACCAAGTATAAGTCCGTCTACGAATCGCTACCAGGTATCCAACTTCGCAATTGGCCTGGTGTGTATATTATCATTATTGCGTACCAAGATACCAACTAACGGTGAGACTATACCGGCCAATCCATAAATTTCAGTGATCCTGAAGATAAGCAATCGCCAACTGCTTTCAGGCAGTGGTTTGACTTGGTCTTAGTAAACGGCGCCAAACAAGTCAGAATACGAATGTCGAAAGCCTGTGTAATTCATCACTAGTCTAGATAGATAGATTGCAGTCGATGGAGGGAACGAGAGATAGGATGTATATTAATAGTTCATTATTTGGCAATAGCTTGTAATGTAACAAGATGGGTTGGGCTAGGATTTGGGATCGATGATAGGACAATCCTAAATATACCATATAGCCGTCAGGGCTCCAACAAACGGTAGTAGTGACCTCGTCAGATTCAAGCTACCCCATCTCGCCAACAGAGCGACGACTCCTTCGGCCGTTCCTGGGGCGGTCTTGCTTTCAGATATCTGGATCAAAGAAGAGTTCGTGCTGCTCATCGTAACAACAGTAAAAGGCACGATTGCAACAGCCATAAACGATGAAAAGGCAAAGGGGAGCCATGGGCGCTGGGTCGAGTAACGATTATATGCTAGAGTGCCGTAACCAATGGCAGCGGTGGCAGCAACAATGGGCATGGAGGCTTTCCCGCGCTCGTAGATGATGCGCCACAGTCGAGTGGCGAGAACTGGTGATGTAGAGCTATCGTTCGCCGCAGATATCAGGGCCGGTACTGATATGATCGAAATGCTGGCAATACTGCCTGCCCAGTGCCGATGCTCAGCTATCATAAACGCCGTGTATGGATATCGAGCTACATACCAGCTAGCCAGCTGGACGCCGCGATGCTTGTGAACCCCACCGTGGTTTGAAAATGACTGCTCATTTTGACAGGTTGTTATGAGAGAATTTCGAATCAGTTTCGATGATTTCCTATGTCAATACCGCAACGAAGGATCAGGTCGATGTGTCCGCGGCGACATATAGCCAAAGTACTACATGACTCAAAGAGGTAGGTTCTCGAATGGCTGTGAGACTGGCCCGCTCGAGCTCCGTGCCAAGGAGTCCGATCGAAGTTTGGTCTATGGGGTAAATGGCTTTCTCATGTTGTCCGACTAGTCCGAATTGTCCGAGTTGTCCGGGGTATTGTCTGTCCCCGCAATGAGTCGATCTGTGACACAGATAGCAAGTATTACAAGTAACGTTGTCTATCTTTGGAGGCTCTAAGGTCACAAAATCGGACGAACGGTTAGATTTGATAGTGGTGACGTCCATGTGCTAGGTATATGTACTGTGTATCGCATGTGCTTCGTCGGCTGCACTCCAGTCTCTAGCTAATTATATAGCTCCAACGCTAGTCGAAACTCTCAACTCAACCCATGATTCGCACAATCAACCTCTTTGTAAACCAGTACCCGGGCAGGTAGCCTGACACAAGTCCGAAGAAGACCCTAGATAGTATCTCTGACGCGTACTTTCCAAATTGGTCTCCTCCGAGGCTTGTGACCCCAACTGCTCTGAGCTGCCTATATGCATCCTCTGTGGCCAATTCTGCAAACCCTGCACCGAGATCTGCATAAGACACAGCGACCCTCGACTTTTCGGTGCTAATCTCGAAGCCAGTGGGTGCCTCATCGATTATTGCTGGGGGTTGCACTAGGAGCAACGACAACAAATCGTCCGCCTCGGCCAGGGTAGCGTGTGCCCCGAGCAAATCAACGTAAGGATAATGAAATGCCGTCTTGATGAGCCACAGTACAAATCCGGAAGGGCCAGAGAGGCGTGGGTTCCAGGTCGCGGAAGACAGCAATAGCAAGCGTGGCTGATGCCAATCGTTGCCAGTCTGAGCTTTCAGTGTGCGCAATGCCGAAACAATCGATGCGGCGGCTACCCGCAACACATTAATGCCGGGAATGTTTTGATTTTCTCCGAGCGTGCAGATGATGATATTTGCTCCCGACAAACATGCCGTGATCTTGTCGACGCTGGTCAATTCTCCTTCCCAGACCTCACAGTTGGCATTCGACCTCAACGTGGGGAAGAGTCGATAAAACTTTTCCTTCGATCGGACAAAGACTCGGAGCTCAATAGACAAGTCGCTCTTGGAAAGAAGAGACTGCAGTGTGGCTCGGCCCGTTCCTCCCGTAGCTCCTAGAATTGCAATCCTCGTGGGAGGTTTTACAACAGCCATGGCGAAAGATGAAGCGAATAGGGAGTAAACTCTAGTACCAGAAGTAAAAGTTACTAGAAACTGGGATACTGTTGATGTAAATTAGCACTGAGCAAGCCGAGATATACATCACCGGCTCATATACTGTCCGACCTCATTAGCGCTATGTAACATCCTGCAGCTGTGTAGCACCCTCTAGCTGTGTAAGATCGGCAATTTGTAAGCGTACAGTCCATCCAGGGTTCCATTATCCGCTATATGTCGGCATTTCACGAGAAGTGCGATGTCCGTTTCGGTGTAAGTGGCTCCGGTCACTTCACGTTGCACTGTCACCCGGTAGCATCCAGTACTTAAAACACTAGGTTCGTTTTCTATAAGATTTTTGCGATCAAGATGTAATAAAAACATCCAGGAAACTCCTTGAATCCATAAGTATGGAGACTTTAAATAATTTTCAAAGGAAGTCCCTGGCCCCAGTCCCGGTTTGGCATTTGTCAAACCTCCAAGACGGAAAGTCGCAAACTCTTTCTGAACTCTTGTTAAGCAACCATGCGTCATTTGCTGTTCTCCGCGACCCAAGGCTTCTATTTCATAATCACCTACCTCATGTAGGTCTACTTCTTGTCTAAGTTGGACCATGTATGCTTCAATTCCAACACACTGACCCAGTGGTGCAGGCTCTAGGGTCATCGTATCTTCTCGGCGCGGGTACACAAAAGTTGAAGCAGATATACAACGCAGAAGCGGAAGAGTTGAAACAAGTCCACGATGTCTTCATACAAGGAGGCATTACGCGTGATAATTGGCGAGACTTTCTTGGTCAGAAACAGTACGTTTCTTCGCATCATGTTACGTACCAGGCTGCACAACATTGACCGAGCTACCGCAGGTATACTGTCGCTTACACCAATTTCTTCGATATTGAGGTTCAGAACTACGCTGGCGACTGGAAAGCCGTAGTGGACACCTACCTTTTCGCCGGTTCAAAACCATTGATCAATGGGTTCTCCGGTGGTCGTAAGCAGAGCCCCCTCACGCTTTAATTTCACTGGACACGCGATCCATGGCAAGAGACTGATGATTTTGTACAGTCGGACACCCGTTCATTCATCTTGCCTATGCCTACGAGTTCAACAGCAGTGTGGTCGCCACTGAGGCCCTCAGTATGGGGTGCACCGAGTACGATGACATACATCGTTTCATCGATCGCTATCCCGACGATAACTCAACATACCAAACAGCAAGCCTAGAGAAAGTGTTAAATATGGTCAGAGACGACCGGCGATTCGACGATATGTTTGATCAACCTGGATTCGCCAATGTCTTCACGACACTGGAACAACGAGAAACGATCGTCTTGGAACACTGGAATGGCTGGATCGTAACTGATCCTTATGAACAACTAGATGATTGCATGTTTACCGCGTCGCGTCTAGCGATCGAAACCTCAAACTCGAAAGGCGAGTTCGATTTCTATTTGGCTCACGTGCTGACAGTGGGTCATGCTCTCCGCATCCTACTTCCTCTGATGCCGGTTGTATGGCACATTCCGGTTATGAAGCAGTACGGTCTTTTTACTATCCTCGTATATATCGCGCAGCTGCGACCGGCATTTGACGCTCAGAACATTGAATCCTGGGAGCTCAAGGCGTCGAACTGGTCCAAAATCTCCGAAGACGCCGTGAATAATGAGCCGTCCGTAGATATTCATTTCCCGAAAGTTGTTCGCGCACTCAAAGTGGCTGAGGAGACTTGGGGCTCAAAGCACCGACACTTCATGAAAGCGGCCGAGAAGTTTATCGCAGAATTCAAAAGCTGGACGGGATTTGGCTTGGGCGTTGATGTGATTCCATAACGTGGCCTTCATCTTGCCTTCTGTTTTATTTTACTTCAAGTGAAAACCTTTTCCAAAAAAAAAAAAAAAAAAAAAAGCTTTTCACCAAAACGTACTCATTATTATTCAAGTTTGCGAATCAGTAACAAAATCAAAATTTGCCATTCCTCTGCCAAGCACTAGGTTCTGCCACGAGTCTTGATCCAACCCTTGATCAAGTCCCTCGATATTTGCTACTAGAAAGTCCACACTATAACGCGCAAACGGCTTTCCAGTATCCATATCATCCGCTGATAAGCTGATAAGGTATACGAGACGAGCAGTGACAACTTCTCGTACTCTCGCAAGCTTTTTCAACTGACACTTTCCCATTTACCTAGGTCCTGTAAGATTGAGTCCCGCCCGTATAGTATCCTAAAGTTCAAAGATCATGATAAAGTATTTTACTAAATTCAACCTCGTTGTTCAATATATCAATGCAACCATATTTGAGTAAGGACCGGAACGTGCAGAGTTTCCCATGGGCCATGATAGGGTCTCATTTATGTAGTACATCCACTACGAGCCTCAGCATATCATTGCTACGGGACTTTCCTCTTATGACGGGTCTTTTACTCCGGCTCTGATATTTCTGCGTCAAGGTTTCTTTCGGTCCTCCGTCCTCGCCTCTGAGAAGTACAGACTAGCCACGAGTTTGCGAATAGTCGACACGTTCCTACGTCCTGCGAATGTGAGACTAAATTGAAAGAGCACTATTGTTGTAAACTGATACGAACATGTTGAATATATGTGCGACCAAGCAGCGGGATGCTAAAAGAGTTTACGCATTTACTGGCAGAGGCTGATCGCCGGTTTGAGGGAAGCATTTTGTGCTAGTTTATTTTGAAGTTACATGGAAAAGACATCTTAGGGCCCATGGCCAAAGTGTGTGTATTATAAAAGTCAACCCACTCTTAGCTCTTTGGACCGCGATTCCACCTCCTTCGGGAGGTAACGCTAGTCTTGATTTAGGGTGGCATAGTTCACGACCCCACTACTTCCTCACAGAATATACGCTAGGCCGAATTTAGAAGGTCGCTGCGCCACACGTCCTACGCCACGAGTCCCTACATAATACCGCTACAGATGGCAACTGATCTCAGAAAGTCTGGAGATTGAAGCCGACATATTCTTCGGATCGTTCAATTCAATTTATGGTACAAATATCAGGCGCATATCATTCGAATGAACGGCATCCGAGGGGTTCTACCTACCTCGTTCTGTAGCATATTATTCGTTCTCTAATTTAACATAGGCTGACGCATAGGTTGACGCATATGTTAACATGTTTAATGAGGAATCGAGTCCAGTCTGGTACCAATATGATATCTCCAATACCGAATGGAATGAGACCGCCTGAAACAGGGCCTTGCTGATGTGCACCCATCTTACTGTTATGTGATGGTGGACCTTGGTGACGACGGCGATTGATGACTTTCAAGTAAAGCATTCTAGGAAACATAATCAATTGTGTATGGTGATGAGTTCACTCACCAAAGAGGAGTAGTTGCCTTGTGATTTGGTGAAGAAACAGCTGGTGCGTCTTAATCGTGGTGTGGAGTTGCTCGCTTCGATAAGACTTATACGATAGATTTCAGGTCTCATGGGAATTGATAAATTAGACTTCGAAAACGCTTATTTGAGCTGAAGTCTTGGGTGAGTGTTCTATTATACTGCCATGTATCATGGATTCACACAACGCTTCACAAGTCACGCTGCGCGCAATGACCCCAATCACAGAACGGCGCTACTGATTTCCTCAATCATGTAACAAAAAGTGTTCGCATTTTGTCCTTGGTCGTCCCGATTAAGGGCGTTGACTAGATAGGTGTTGCCTGAAGAACTCTGCAGTCTGGTTGTAGCCGCGTTCATATTCAGCACGGTTTTTCTCATCATCAAGTTTCGCTCTTGCGCCCATCCAACCGTGGAACATAGAGTCATAAGTTTCGACCACACCGACCTTACCAGGCTTCGAAAGAACCTCCTTATATTGCGCCACAATTTCCGCTGGCTCTCCCGGCGAAGCCAGACAGAGGTACGGTACAGACAAAGCCTCTGCATCTTGCACATCAAGCCGCCTGTCATTGTTAGCAGTCTCCATTTAGTGCGTCTTGGTGCGAGATAATCAAACCTTCTGGCGGACTGGACTTACGAAGGATGCGCCGTACCACTCGCGGCGAACTTTCTTCCTCTGCCCTCATTACCAGCTCCCGATACCAGTATACCTAATTTCCCACCCCAGCACAACCCAAAAACACCCCAGCCCTCCTCGCCGACGCTGCTCCACTTCTCGCCGGCTTCCTTCCTAAACTCAATCAACTTACCTACATTCTGCGGGATGCCAGCTTGTTCCGATCTAAATTTCGCAAAGGCCGCCTTCTTCTCCTCTGTATCGGGCGGCGTCCAGTTAGGTTGAGCATAGACGCCCTTGAAGAAGTCTGGCACGATTACCAGCCCATTGATTGAGTTGGCAAGTCGATCCGCGCCTTGCAGGGTCTGCGGTGCCAATCCAAAGATGTCGTAGATGAAGACAATCGCACGAGTCGGGTTAGAGGGGCCAGTCACGTAGGTGTTCAGATGCGCGACGGTATCCCAGGAGCCTTCAGGGCTGTAGTTTGAGCTCGCCGGTGGAAGCTTTGCGCAAGCGTCTTCAGTGGCCATTTTGAGTATAGATTCGCGGGCTGATTCACTTTCACCTCAATTCTAAGCGGGGAAACGCGAGAGGCCAAGGTTGGATTTGAGGTCGAGAAAGATGTCAGTTAGCGTCATTTGTAGGTCTATGTGGACGCGTGGCTGATGAAATGCCGCATTGAGGTTTGCCCATTCAATACTAATGCACGTCCTTGCGAAGCTATTTTGTGACCGTTGGATCATGAAGCCGTTCTCGGCTCCGAGTCTTGATCTATTGCCGAGCCGACTTGCCAGTAACATTCCCATCATCCTCTAACCTAGTGACCAAATGAATATTTGCCCAGTTAGAATGGAGCCCACAATGCAAAAGTATTCCAAATTCGTCATGTCGATAACGTGCAAACATGGATCCTCCAAGCCATACGGAATACGGTCCGGTGCTGCTCTACCTCTAAAGTTCATTGGCGAGACACGACTTCCACACGCTTAGCGTTCCTCACGATCCCAATTTCTAATTCCTTTCCATTCCATTCCTTCACGCCTCCTTACTCTTAGCAGCAGGTTGTTTTTCCTTCACTGGCAATATACCGATGACATCCTCAAACAATTTAGGCAGGAATTCGTCTGCACCACCTTGGAAAAAGAAATCTTTCTTGTCCAAGCCGGCCCCAGCACTGCTGTCCGGATTGATGACTGCCACAATAGCGCCTCGATTCTTGGCCTTCCTTGTGTATCCTGCAGCAGGGTAAACGGCTGCGGATGTGCCGATGACCAACATCACATCCACTGTTGGGTAAAGCCAGTTGTCTGCTTCCTGCAACATGCCATCGGGCAAGGCCTCCCCAAACCACACGACGCCTGGACGAAGCAGAGAGTCTTTGCCCCGTCGCTTACAGTCAGGGCAATGAGGTAGATCTTTGACGTCAATTTGGGGTGTTGGGATAGCAGGGTTGAGTAAAGGTGAAATCTCGCCGGGCGCGTAGTCTTCAGCTGCGGCGGCGAGAGCAGGGCAGACTGGATCACGCGTGATATTACGTTCGATATAGCCGCATCCTTCGAAACACTTGATATCCAGCAAGTTCCCATGCAGCATGCGAATGCCCTCGGTGGGATGCCCAGCGCGAATTGACAGGCCATCGACATTCTGGGTAAGGCAAAGGAAGTCATGCCCCTTCTTTTTGGCCAATTCGGCCAGGGCGTAATGGCCTGCGTTCGGCTCGGCTTTCAGCGCCATATGTCGTCGCCAAGCGTAGAACAGCCACACCAAAGCTGGGTCTTCCTCGAACGCGTCTGGTGTCGCAAGATCGGTGGCGTTGAACTCGCGCCACAGACCTCCTGCTCCACGAAACGTGGGCAAACCAGACGCGACTGAGAGTCCGGCGCCACAAAGCGCCATGATCCTTTTGGACCCCTTCAAGATTTTCCTAAACTCTTCCACGTCCGTTTTTGCTTGTCCCATTTCGGCGGTAATTTGTGTACCAAATGTTCTCTTGCAGTATGGTGGTACGGGGCTGAACGCTAGTTTCGACCTACGCAAAACGCGTATTGAGATTGCGAAAAAGTCACGAGCATTTGGCTTGAAAATTAGCAGTGCAGTTCGAGACATAAGAGGATATATTGCTCATACAAGCAGGCGCTTGCCGACAAGAGTCATCGCTTAAGCCGTTGCCTAGCAGTAAGCAGGCGCAACCAAATATGAATCAATGTAAAGGTGATGTCATTAGCCTAAATGCTTGCTCACTCCCAGACGGGCATTTTGCGGGGCAATCTTGTGGCGTTGCCATTTGGGTATGAGTATTGACTTTCAGAGGTATGAAAGCTAAGATTTCAAAGCTGACTTTGGGAGCATATAAATCCCGTCCTACTGTTATACTGTAGGCCACTTTATCTATCCTATAATACTGGCCACAGCTGCTATTTTTCAACGATAGAGCTGTCCGCGGTGTTCAACTTATCTGGAATTCAACCTCCAGACTTTGTGGTCCGCGAAGACTCGAGATAATAGCAACACAACGCACGCAATCATTCGTGGAAAGATAAAGCACAAGCTTTGGTAGAGTTACTATTCCTTCCGAGAAATGCATGACTCTGGCAATGATGCGTTTGGCAATTCCGTCTATTGTTCTATGTCTAACCTCTTGCAGAATCGTGGGCCTTCCATGTTTAGTGCTTCAAGTTCCTCTTGACTTTGGCCTTCGTAGCCGTATCAACACCAATAGTGATATATCCAACAATTCCGTTCTCCATGTTCTCGCCGTCCAAAGGTACAACCGAGATGGTAGGATCCCAGCCGTTCTCCGATTGCTGTGAATAGATCGAGTCGATGTCGTTGGTGGTACGGTTGATCTGGGTGTGGCTGGCGTAGGGCTCAATCGCCATAAGCTGAGCACTGAGATCCTCAGCCAGGAACAGCTGTCCGGTCGAGATAGTGGTGGATGAGGCGACGGTGCCGTTGCCGCGGATCACGTAGTCCTCGTGGACTTGTGCGTGGATGTGGATGGTGCGCTCCACATAGAAACCGGGCACGATGGTGGTGAACTCAGTCATACCCTCGCTGTCAGTGGGCCACTTGAAGACGAGGAGTTAGTCATGGCTACATTTCCGTTTGAAATAACGAGAAGACTTACGATTCCTCGGAGCCAGGTGGTTGAGTCGGTGTGTAGGTCCAAATCGGGGCCAATGGTCACATTCAGCTCCTCGAGCAGCGTCTCGAAAGGTGTGTTGGGGTCCAGTCCCTCGAAAGAGCTGTAAGAGCCAGTGGCATTGCAGTGCCAGATATCGACAAGCACATCAGGAAGTGGCTCGCAGGTCTCGACATCAAGTACACCAATGTCAAGGATGAAAGGGATGCCGGCCTGGCCTTCACGGATGTCCTGGCGCAGAGTCTGACTCTGAGGCCAAATGTAGGGACCGGTGGTAACCTCCTCAGTCAGAATACACGTGTCATTCTGGAGCGTCTCGTAGTAGGGAGCTTCGGTGACGATGTTCCAAGTGACATTGCCTGAGGTTGCACGCTTCTGCTGCTGACGCTTGGCCCATCGCTTCTTGTTCAAGGCGGCGACGGAAGACTCGCACCGCCTGGAGAGACCGGCGCGGCGGATGACTTCGTGACCGGACACCTCATGATGAGGATGTGCCATAACTCCAGCAAGGAGAACCGCACCAGCGGCGAGAACCGTGGTAGTATGCATGGCCGAGGTTGTGATACGGGTTGAGAGACGGCGGAGCAGGCAATGTTAGAGGAAACCACTGACAGACAAGCTACTCAAGGAACGTTCAGACGACTGTCGCCCAATGCCAGAGTATTTATGTTTCTCGGGGCTCGATGCGGCTCAACCCGGATCGGCACGCTTCTACCATGGCATAATCAATTACAGACTCATTCATTCGTCTCGGGGATTTGTTCCTGCACGGTGTTCCCTGGAGCTACGCGTCTCCCAAGGCTACTTCAACCACGATAGGAATTCTACACGTCGATCCTATCATACTGGGCAATCCATGTTTGGCAACGAAAAGCCAATCAGAAGACTGGCAATTGAAATGATGCGCCATGCGTCGTAATTGATTGTGGACAAAATGGAAACAAACGGGCAGATGCCTCCCACATCCCGGAGACGGACACGACGGTTTCCTCTTTGTTGCGGGCCGCCAAGACTATACAGTGGGCTTAGAACGATCTCGGGACCCTTCGACGTGCCTTCGAGTGCCTGAGCGCCCTATTTTCAGCGGGACGTCGGCAGTGATGGCAGGCTAACGAATCGTACTTTTTGAGCCGCAGCAACGGATACATGCGCCATTGCCGCATGGCATCCACTGTCAACGCTCTTGGCAGCTTGGTAGAGCTTATTGACTGCTTATGCATCTTTTTAATGGGGGAGTTCGGCATTGAAGGCTTATGTGTAAAAAGACATGACGCGGCATTGAGAGTGCGGTAAAGACGTTGACGTTCTCCCGATTCATACTCCGTACCAATAATGTAGAAACGTTAAGGGTCTCCTGAATCATGCTAACAGTGGCTCCGGCGATCTCCCGCGGCGCTTGGCCGAGATTAAAGTTGTTTCCAAGAGCCCTGCCAGGACTCTACCCACGTCATGTTCGAGGGAGCTTCGCAGTCATTTGTCAAAACACAACAGCTCCGCGAAAACCGCCCTCAAACCTAGACCTTGTCACGGCTGTCCGAGTCAACTTGATGGCCGACCAGGACCTTTTCACTGTCTTTGAACACAAATCCAGGATGCCCAATTGTCAAGCAAAAGACTGCTGCAATCACCATACTGCGTGCAAGACGTCATCAGCACAGTGTCAGAGAGAGAGAGAGAGAGAGAGAGAAGGCAATGAAGTGAAGACTAAACTCACATTCCTTCCAATCCGATAAACATCGGTTCATCGCGTATAAGATCGCCACTATACCCATCACGCAGCTCTGCTAGTCGATATGAGCAGCGAGCCAGAATGAGCAGTATAGCTAGCGCAAGAAACGCGAAGAACAGTTTCGGACGTCGTCCTAGCTTGATGCCTTCGCCAGAACGGTAGATATCGGAACGGTAATATCGGATCAAATAATCGGCAAACAGTCCGCAGAACGCTACCATGGCGAAAACTTGCAGACTGAGGCCGACAAGCGCCATATAGACTCCCGTGTCACTCGTGCCAGCCGATGCGGTCGATAGTGCACCACCTGCTGCTTGGAGGACCAAACACACCAGGTCGGTAGGGATGAATATCCAGTAGAAGAGGTTTGGTGGAAATCGTGAGAGCGATGGCGCAAAGTACTTTATTCTGCAATAAGACGTGTTAGACATGACTTCGAATCCATAAAGGTTTCCTGGGGAGGGGGGGCGGGGGGGGGCTTACGACGAGGCGAGTGTGACATAGATGGCAGCGGAGTAATATACCGGGCCACTCGTTACGCATACTGCCACGACCATCAACAACACATCCAGGCAGTCCCACGAATTCGATTCAACTCACTGATTTGGATCATAAAGGCCGCGAAATTGAAGGGATTGTAGTACATGGCAATTCGGCCGGCGTAGCCCAGGACAGCATTCGCGGCGCCTATGAGCATGGAATACATGAAAACTTGAGTCTTCCATCTCATACCCAAATAACCGTGTACGATGGCTGATATAACGTAGAGACCTAGAAAGGTGCCATTGGCGGCTAAGCTCGGTCGGTAGCCATACACACTTATCTCTACCGGACATATATCAAGTGTGCAGTTGGAACCAGGTCCGAAAACCTTGATATAAGGCGGTAGGCCATTCGTTGTTGCCGACATTATATTATGGTGAGGTTGCTTGAATACCACGTAGTTCGAAGCAGATGAGAATGTAGTAGTTTATGCAGAGGATGTTGAGGTTGTAATGCGTGACATAAGCTGGTAAGTCCGTGCCCTATGCTCAATAAATCTCATTAGTCGTGTCGCTCCTCAGATCTTTTCGATGCCAGATATATATACGACGGCCAAGCTCCCAAACATGCAGGCAAATCCAATCTCAGCCATGAGGCTGAGCTGCGGTGGTTCGTAGTAAACTCACCATCACGTTTCGCAGGAAATTATGGTATGATCCACGGAACAAATTATGATCTGTTACACCTAAGAACCCAATAACACAGGTATGTTTCGACTACGCCTCGCCAGGATCTCGCACTCGCAATCGCTTATTCCCGCAGCCACTGTGTCGCATAATGCTTGGCGGCTTGGTGAGATGCCATAGTGTGACGCTGCAGATATGATTTGTTGCGCTGAACAAGCCAATAATCAACTAGACCCAAAACAGGTCTTTAAGCGAATGCGACCAGGGCCACTATCAATATGGCGTCAGTGATGAACAACGTATATCGGGCTGAAGCGTTATATAAAGCAGGAGGCAACAACTTCATTGACGTAGTTCGAAGTGGGATCATCTAGACGCACCGAATCTGAACATTCTTCGATTATTTAATCATGCATTTCGATTGGCATGATGTCATAATTATCAGTGTATTTGGATTGGCATAGTTATTTAAACTACTATTGTCGTGACGAATAGCATTAGCGTCTTCTGCTTGCCAGCTTATCAGGCTTACGCCACTTATGTAGCATGCACCCTACAATGGCAGATAGTAAAGACTCTATCTCCTGATTTTGGCTTTGCTTCTATAATCTCTCATCCGAAACGCTTGCGACAGATCTCGTTAAGTCATCATGACTCTCACCACATTCAACGACACATTCTGTAACGATAGAGGTTTGGTCCGTGACGAAGGTTCACTGCTGGGCGAGTGCTCTAAGAGTACCTTCTTCTGCTCAGGGGCAGCACATTTCAGCGTCGTGATTCATATCCTCCTGGTCCTCCTGGATACGTTGCTAGTGTACATGCTAGTCGTGTCCTCGATCGGCCACAACGCATTCATCGTACACCAAGTTGGTGGCCGTATAAGGCACCGGATGGAATCTTGTGGCGGTTGTAGCACGAAGATTGAATTTTGGTGAAGCAATCGTTGGCAAGCACGTCACCATACAAGCTACCGCATTCAGGCTTGATTTAGTGATCAATCGTATAGAAGGCAACGATATTCTCACAACAACACTTTACATTACTTGTAATTTTGCATGCTTTCTCAGCAGCTAACACCAAAAGAAGAAAGTTCATTAGCAAAACATAATGAATAGGTCTGCCGATGGCGATGGCGGTGTGACTATTCTCGCCCTGGTTCAAGGAGGCCGGGAGGCAGTGGGAAGATTTTGAACTTTCGTTTAAGACTATTACTGGTGGCCTTGAGGCACTTGGCGACCTCGGCGCCAAACCCATGGAGCCCCACCAGGACGAAGCTGCAATTCAGTATGAAAAACAGCACCTGAAGGCACACTCGAGCGGAAACACTGGAACTCCTGTCAAGACTGAGTCCATTGTCCCCTGAACCATCACTCATTTCTGGGACCTCATCAAACGCAGAACTTCCTCCGGAATCACCAGGAACGTGTGATTGATACCAAAATTGCTGCTCCAATACGACCATGTACATACAGTCACAGACAGTGTATGTTAGACGATTTCCGTGCAAACAGATGTGCTTGCTGTCTAAGTATCGAGGAAATGCCATCTAACGTTTCAGCCAGTAGTCTGGTAGAGCACGCAATCGCTATTTTATCGGGTTTCCCTCTAATCGCGGTTAGACAATGAGTCTTCGCCGGTACAAAATCAAACACAACGACTGCATGTAACCGAAGTTGTCGGAGTACGCTGTTAGCTGCAGTGTTTGTAAAGCTAGCAACAGTTATGCAATAAAATCTATCCCGTCACCGAAAGCTTGGAGAACATGAGATTAGTCAAAATAAGCTCATAAACTGTTAACCTACGGGTGCAAGTGAGCTTGGTTGGCTCTTGCAATGCCCTGCTTCGGAGGTAAACACGCTTTCGATTCTATCCAATGCGGTTATACCGCTGAGATAATTCTTCCCCTTGACTTTCGTCCATAAGCCTTTCGCCTTTCGTTTCAGTCCGTCGTGCTAGCAGATCCCTCCCGGCAGCCACGGCTACAGATATTAACCCAGGCATGTCTGATCCCGGTCCGTCGATGATAGCGGCAGGATGTGCAATATTATACACTGCGATGGCAAGTACCATGGGTGTAGCCTCGAGGACATAAAAATATGCTTCCTGTCTCGTTATAGAATTATCCGTACTTCCGGAAGAGAACTCGACCAAACGGTAGATGATGCGCACAGTTATCATAGACAGTGAGAAATACAATGCAAATAGTACTCTCAACGCGGCTATGCGATCTACCACGGTTTTTTTGGTTTTGTTGATCTCTAGCTGGAATTTTATTGCAAGGCAGAGAAACCCAACGATGAATATCTCCTGCATCCCAATACCGCCCATATAGATATGGATAGCCCTGAGCTGGACTTCAGCGGAGGATGTTGGACCGGACATACTCCCTCCCACGAGTTGGACGACAAAGGACACAAAATCCAAGGCGACAAAGGCGGCTGCTAATACATATGCCGGTATGCGAAACAGGGAGCGAGTCGGGAGCAGAAAAAAGTGGACCATGCGGCCGAGAGTTATATAGGCGAAGGCATTTACCCCTAGGCAGAGATTAGAGCTCCACTCGTGTTTGTACCTCCATCAATGCTGGGCAGTTGCTTACAAAGTGGCGCCAACAAAATAAAGATCTGGAAAACCAAGTAGACCCCGTCACTCTGCTGAAACTTTGCGCTAATCGCACGGAACGTAAAGGCGATCAGCTCCCAGATGCTAGCCATGATAATGACCCAACACCACCCCTGTAGAGCATCAGCCTGAGCTCAAGCCATTCTGGGTGCATGAACATGGAGGACGTACTGACCTTTTTGTAGTGTACAGCCTGCCAAATATGCACAATAGTCAAGGCTGTGAAGAGGGCTGCAAAAACCACCGCAGCAATGAAAGAGGGATAATATTCCCATAATGCCCCGCATGTTCCAGGAGGTACGTAACCGTTGGCATCCGGTATGATGGTCTGTATGCAAGTTGGAATTACAATGTCGATGGTGTTGGCTGGGATAGTCACATGGTCGTTGGTTACGCCTGGCTCGATGTTCCGCAGCGTAGTCATGAAGGTGCCAGTCGGCATCGCAGATGTAGTGGTTACGGTTGCGGCTGTAGCTACTCGTGGAAGCAGTGCAGTGGGATCAGGGGCATGAGTAGTTGGAGCAGCGAGCACCAGGCCACCACATATGGGTAAGGTAGTCCAGTGAACCAACATTGTGGAATCGAAAGCGGGTATAACTGTTGACTTTTGGGGATGAGTATGATGAATCGCTTTTAAGGTTATGATTCGAGTTCCTGCTCTCGATCTTAAATACAAAATCTAGAACCTGAGTGGGCGGTTATGGTAGAAATGCACTGCCTGTCTGAGGTTCCGAGCACACCAATCACAACAAACCGTAAAGCTGCTGCAGTAGTCCCACTTATCATCTCGGGCTTAGCGCAGAACGTATGAATCAATATACTTGCCATCATATCATCCGGTACATCACAACAAAGTGCTGGAGGTTGCCATGTCAATGACTTGTCCATTCGTTAGCCACGCTAAAAGATTATGCGAGTATAGTAGTATCGTATTCCAAAGATTCAAGATACTTGTTTTTCCAACCCAGATTTCTCACGCTGGTATCATAACACTGACAGGAACGTGCGTGCCGTGAGGGCTTCAAACAGCACCGATAACTCGCTGGCTTAGCTTTTTAATTTTCCTTTCAAATTATTTTCTTTCCTTTATTTGTTAGTCGGGGTCAACTAGCCGTGAGCGGCTCATCCCTGTTCACGATACCATCACCGCTAGGGTCTTTCATTAAGAAGCAGATCATTTGGCGCTCCATATCGATACCCTCCACGCCAGACAATGGTCCAGACTCCAGGTGCATGATTGAGTCTCTGATACGTTTTTCTTCTGGAGGCAAGCTCACATCATGCTGGATTTTGTCCAGTTGCATATGCAAGTCCAGTTTCAGATCATGTTCAATCTCAATCGTGCGTTGCCCCAACGCAAACAAGACAGACGTGTCCCAGCAATGCTCCCTCGGTGGTGAAATTTCCTTCATCAATGTCAGAGCAGTGATCCGAAGCTTTAAGCACCGGCACTTGATTACAACAAACGCCAGAAACGGGCCGAATCCTATTTCAAATGCGACTCTGGGTTGTCGGTGCTTGTTGGCTGCGTCTATGAGAACTGTGGCGTCATTTGCAAGGTCTACAATAGTGCGGAATTTGTCCAAATGCGTGTCGTATATTGACTCTTCCTTCGAAAAGCACGTGTCCAGCCAAATTTTGCAGGTGAGCCAGCGAATCTCCAGCATGCGCATAAATTTGTTATCGCGCAGTGTTGAGGCTTTGTGTGTCTTGTAGAAATGAAATGCCACAAACCAGCTGTCTAGAGACGAATCGATGACTTGCCGGTCCTTCATAATGCCGAAGTTTTGTGTTGGTAACGGTAGCAAACCCAGGCGGTATGTGTCTGCAGAGCGCACAAACCGAACAGTCCGTGCAATTAATGGATTCAACGCCATGTGTGCATCTGCAAGAGTGCTGAAGGACGTCTTTGCATCCATCGACGGGTATTCCAGAGAAGGAAACGTGTCGGGACTAGCGCCAAAGAAGTAGGGGAAGACGCTCAAACGACAGAATAATGGTCTCATATATTCTCGTACAAATTCTGTTTCGGTGGGCGCGCGGTTGAGCATGTGTATCCCATGTCGACAGTGGTCAATGGCACGCTTATGATCTCCGCGCATAAACTCAATGCAGACGAACAGCATACACACCACCAGAATTGTATGCTGATCGCTGGCTGCTCGTAAGTGTATGATAGCCTCGTTATAGTGCCGCATAACAAAGGCTTCCTCCTGCGTTACGTGAGGAAATCCTGCCCAATCTTTGTGGAAGGATTGGTACAAGGAACTGATTGCTAGCACGGCGTGCTTCGCCGCTGCTTCTCGGGAAGACACCTGAACGACGATGTTGGCCCACAAATAAGTATCCAGCGGACCGGCAAGGGAAGGGGCAACCACCTGTCGGAAATAGGACAGGATATGTGACTCGGCACTTGTTGTTGTTTGTATGGCATCCAAGCTTGGTTGTATCAAATGCGACCAGGAGTATGTGCCAAGAGGCGGTGGGACGTAACCGTCGCACTTGCGGCCCGTACTTGAGCAGCGCAAGCACTGTGGACGTCGTTCATCACATTTGACCTTGCGGATTCTGACCGTACCCATTTCAGTCAGTTATGCCATGGTTGCTGCTTAGAGTAAAGACAAGCTTACTTGCAAGTGGTACACCCTGTCTTGACTTTCTGAATACCCTTCCGTGCCATCACTGTCAGAACTGCGGATTGGAATATGGGATACGGTCTCCGCCACCAAAGACACCAAAAAGGAACAATCAGAGGTCGCCAACGTGCAGCAGCAAGGTGTTGAGCTCGGCCCCATCAGTCACGTAACGGCCATGTCGGATGCCATGATTATAGAACGTCCTACAGAGCTAGGACCAACAAAGCCTAGCCCAGGGGTACGGCGGGGCGTTTGCGAGCTGTCCAATAGGAGCCTGATCTGGGGAGTTTATGGGGCAATTTAGTAGGCGGCTGCCTAACCAGGTCCCTCCCGCACTTTTCGCACCACAATGTCACGGTCACGAGAACACGAAGACTTTGCTTGCTGTTTACCCCCTGTGTTGCGAAAAATAAGGAAGCTAAAGAATGAGGAGGCTTTATCGTGGAATACGCAAAGATCCGCGACCACGTATCCTTCCCCCGCCCCGTGGTCGATCTTCACTAGTCTAGCTCTTGACCCTAGCCGTCGTATCTAGCTTATTAATACGTGACATTTTTTGACGGATTATATATTTCAAATGGAAATATGAAGTAACAAAATGAGAACAGATTCATGTATGTTTTATTTTTTCAAATCTCGTGATTATGAAGTTATAGAACAAGCACATAGTGATTTCGAAACTAAGTGCAACCCAATACCTGTTAAAACTGGTAGGACCACTATCAAGGCGAATAGCGTTATAACGTCGCTAACCAGTATGCTATGTGTTTTGTGCATCGACCTCAGAAGACCTTTAATTAGCCGATGAATTCTTTGACTTCTCGGAATATCCAATGGCGCGCTTCCCATAGTCTCTTCAAAATATGCCTCGCCCGTGATCCACGGATGCAAACAAACCGCAACCACACTCAATCTCTCATCTGGTGAATACTTGAGCATCTTCTGTAGAAGATCTCCCAGACTCAGTGACTCTCCTCGTGAATATGTCCATTCTGATGTGATCTCCTCAGTATCATCTGTCTTTCCAACTACGGTCGCTCTTTGCTGCCCTACAGTGGCCGAGAACATCTGGGGATAACCCTTTTCTGATTTGATTTCTTCTTGGTGAATTCTTAGCGTCTTTGCAGAACATGTCGCAGGTCCATTGTCGTCTTCAGGGGAGCTATCCCTGCGGCGACTACTAGGCAGCCTATTCCACACGCCTCGATATACCTCAGGCAATGGGCCCAGTAACAGCTCGATTGAATGGACGATTTGTGTGAAGAGTGCCCCAGAGATATAACTGTTGCCGAGCAATACCTCGTCACTCCTCACCTGGTATATAGTGCACGCCAACGACCAGATGTCGGTGCTTAGGCCTGGGTTTTGGTTGAATAATATCTCAGGGGCGGCATAGGCAAGAGGTATACCACTTCCTTCCTTCAATGTATCAATTAAAAAGGATTCCCCGAAATCGATAAGCGCTATGTCATCTGTAATTAGATTGTTTCGTCCGTGGAAAGAACTGGGCGCTACGCAGTACTCTGGAGCTATAGGTCGAGGATCGACACCAGACACGGTCTCAACTTCGATTTTGTCGGGCTCTCCCAATATCTCAAGTACCTCATTTTTGCTAAGTTTATTCAACACTTCCTGATTAAGCTTCATCAAGATGTTGGCCGGTTTGAGGTCATTATGGCATATGCCTTTCTCGTGGAGGAAGCGAATAGCTTCTGCGATCTGTTTGCAAACGACCCTGGACCTTGTACCGGTCTCTGGGGCTAGTCGATTGAGTGAACCACGCCAGATGTCTACTGACGGTCCGAGAACAGGCATAATAAAACATAGATGTATGCCGTTGGGACCATCAATCCAGAAATCTTCCAATGGTAATGCTATGTGATTCGCTTCTATCTCCTTAAGAGAAGAAGTCTTCCTTAGATGAATCAAGACCTTCGTGTCACCGCCACTGGTTGATGGCAGCGCTGCGAGGACTTTTACGGCACTCCATCTGGAGAGCTTTTGATCCCAACATAGCCATACGCTGCCATAGCCTCCGTTCCCCAGCTTGTGAACAACTTCAAACCGGCCATCCAGAATGTCTCCGAGGTGGACTGGATGGAAGCCGCCCTTGTTGTATTTTGACGGGTCCTCAGTGCCGTATTCGGCAAATGTCGGATCGTATGGATACTCTTGCATTCGCGATACTTGCTGAGCCTGCATCATAAGTACTCCAGTAGAAATTCCGGCAACTCATATGATGAATAAGCGTACTACCAAATGTGACAGTGTCCTGGAATGGGCTGTCTACCCCGTAAATGTGTGGTGCAACCTCAGAGCCATAAAGCCACATGCCAAACGAGTTAGGCCACTTTATATTTGTCTCATGTGAGTTATTGCTGGTCTGAATGTGTTTCGTCAGACAGCTAGTGCCATAGAAATATCCTTGTTAAGAGCAGAGACAATGAGAAGCAACTCCTTGCCAGCTGGTTGCGGTAGACAATGAAAATGCATTTAAATCAAGTACATATCTACATATTCATATTCATTGTTTCAATCAGCGTACATCGTGCAATGGAAAAGTGAGGCAACCATCGTGGAGTATCGTGGTGGAGCGTGGTGCAGGCATTCTCTACTTGAGGCTATAAAACGATTGCATGGAACAGAATAGGATAAGTATGGAATTCAACTGGCATAATTTGGAGTTTTATTGAAACTCACTGGCATACCATTGACCAACATGATATTCCGAGGGTATCTTTTAATGGCCAACACTTTAGTGATCAAACCAAAATTTCTGCGAGTCAACATAGGATACATATAACGGGTTAATTTTGTTTTTGTGGCTTTTTCTTCTGCATATCAATAAATATAATTACGCGATTTATACTTGGCGTTGTATGAGAACTAGTACCGGTAGTCCTTCTGATACGAGGAAAAGATGGTCGTCATAACCGAGAATATTGTCAAAGCGACTGTCAAAGAAATCATTATCAAAGAAGCTTTTAATATGCGTGCAAGTGATATTTAGTCATTCTTCAAGTCTCTCTTATCCTAGATAGACATTTATTCTCTCCGGCCACGCCATAAGAGAACCGATATTATCCATATTATGAAACTAGGATATATGTGCCACGGAAAGCATTGTCATTGATTATTAAATTTAGATTGAAATGGGAAGAATATCTAAGACCAGAAAAGAATCCATTTCATGGGTTCCGTCGATGCGGCACGGGCCTGGAGCACCTTTGGCAGGTATTGGACACAGCGATCGGGCGGTGAAGATGCAGGAGCGGTTCGCGATAGGGCCTTTATATGCAGATCATGGTCATCCTGAGGTATTCCCCCTAGTAAAGTCCAAGGAACACTTCACCTCGCAGTTCTGATTGTTCACCAGGTCCGATGGCTTTGCAGGCCGCCGCATCCAAGGCAACGGGATACTGTTGCCCATATCGTCAGAGAGGAAACCAGGAAGTGTCGCTTAAGTGTAGCATGGATTATGTACGCGAAATGGTTTATTTTAGAACATCAATCGATACTAACTAAACCACAGGGGCGGTCTTCACTCTGAGGCGACGACTAGATGGGTGAGGACCGAGACAGGCGCAGTACGAGAGATGGCGGATGACGACGAGCACGTAACCGTTCGTATGTGTGACGATAAGGGTACATGCTACTTACATGGTCACCTCTACATATTCACCACAGTAGAACAAGTTGCTGCTGGCTGGCGTGGTGAGAAAAAGCCTACGGCAGTTGCCAAGAGACTCATGTCTGAGAATGAAAGGACTTATGTCGGAGGTCAACCCAGCCACATTTGGGTATGGGGATCTTATGAACCAATATCTCAGGAGTGGCCGCGCAAAGGGCCTGTATTACCTGTGCATCCTTTCGTCCGAAAGCCGCAGTACGAATACCTCGATGAACAGCCACAGCAGGAGTTGCGGTCGTATTTCTATCAAGAAGCCACTAGGGCTTGATTTAGTACCCTGGTAATTAGAAAAGTGTGTCGTATAGAACAATGATTAGAGCAAACTACACAAGACGCTATGTAACACGGTCATGTAGAGTCTGTAAGGGGTCACAAATTCAATTATTGTTGGCCCTGGAGAAGGAAGACCTCTCTCCAGCGTACACTATCTATGACACCCTTTCTGCAGCCGCATCGGCTAGTTTACACGACTTTACGAGCAACAATCTTTTCCGATTGATGCGGCAGTCCAGAGCTTGGATCGACCACCTTCGAGACAGTCATTCCTCAGGACCTAGATAGTCGATGCTGTGATCCCGGGGCCTTAAGTTAGATTAGTTTAAGTTGTTTGAGTAGAGAACTTTGCCAATTCGAGAGTTCAGAAGTCTTAGTACTCAACGCTCCATGATGCGTTCTCTAGAATCGGATAGCTCTTCTATTTGGCTCACAACCCATCTCTTTCGCGAAAAATAATCTCAGGTATTCAGAAGATGAGTCAGGAGCGAAATGAGACCCTAGGACCCATGGCCTTCTCGTCTGATTTGGTGAGTGGCACAGCTGGTACTCCTAAGAAACTGAATACAGGATTGGGTATGAATCACGACACATCTATCCACCCCATTTCTGTGAGTCAGCGGCAGTCATACATGGGGCATTGTCACGTTCCATGGTGTTCGCGAAGTAGCGACAGTTTTGCAGGAAGAGTTACATAGGTCACCCCCAAAATCTCGAGTGCGCTTTGTTGCGAGGCCCAGAACCCGGGTCAGGTGCGGTGGAGGCATTGTCACATTCTATGGTATCCGAACTATTATCAAAGTCGTGAAGGCCAACGCTCTGAAGATTATAGTGCGTTTTGCTGCAAGGTCTGATTCTTTTCCACTTAGGAATCCTTAGACGAACATACGAGGTGCAATCCAAGCCGCTTGCAATGGGATCGAAGATCCACCAGAGTCTAGCACGGGGATCGGGACTGGTCTCCAAAAAGGGGTAAGACGAGCGCCATCAAGCTCCGAGTCATTCGCCTACAACGCTGCATGAGATCACAGTGCCAGCGCATGCCAGCGCATGCCATCGAGCACAGGAGCACGAATGCTGGGAAGACCTTCTCAAGTGTTCAGCAGTCGTTCATATGAATGGTCGAAAGAATATGCGATAGTCCAAAGTTGTGATGAGCAGAAAATAACTGCATGGCAAATATTCAGTATGGCCCCGCCAGATTGACAGCCTGTTCGCCTGGCTAGTTCGGTAGGTGCCACCAGAAATCGATACGCGAGGCAGCCTTGAACTCAGCGCATGGCCGTGCAATAAGTAGTTCATTGGCAGTTTCCCATGCAAGGTCTAATACGGCATAAACCTGTGGTGCAAAGTTCCCGTTCTCAATGGGGCAACGACGGGACAGGCCTCCCATAATAATGTCCTGACTACTTGCCATGGAACTTGTGTGATTGTGCCAAACTCATAATCATTGGCATCTTGTAGGATCAATAACATAGATACAGGAGTCGAAATGTCGACAACACTTATGGAGATCCCGCTTGGTCTCAGTCAATTCTACGGGACAAGCGCACACAAAGAGTACGTTCTTCATGTATAGGCCATGCATTTCTGGGATGTGTGACAGTCTTGCCTGATTCGGAGTTGCATCATACTCATGGGAGACAATTGTTCAAGCGTAGCCGCCGAATCTTTTGAAAATCCAGAAGATCTATTGAGTCTCAAGCCGTCATGATATAATTCATTGTTGGTAAAATAATGGCCAAGTGAGAGTATATATGTTGAAATGACAGTGGGTGGTCAAGCTATGAGTGGATGACATGGCAGGCCCCGCTATTGCGTCGCGACGCGACGCAATAGCTGGGCGTGAAATTGTCCTACTTTGTTTAAAAGCGCCTGTATTGGCGATTGTCAGTGTCATTGCGAATGATACTCCATCCATAACGTCACCATTTCCAGACTTTTCCTTACTGTACCATTGCAACGGCATGTCTAAATCCTGTCAAGAACCAGAGTCAGCTAGAGCTTAAAACATCACTAAGATTGCGCGTGCAGACCACAGGCAGGTAAATCTCTACAACGCTTAGCTTGTTCCAAGGCATCCTATCAAATGACCAAGGTAGTAGTTGCCTAACTAAGGAATAGAAAAATGGTATCAAGAGCACAAATTAATGAGTGCAGAGAATTTGAGCATGAAGAGTAGTGTGCAAAGCTGGAACAATCCCATTAACTTAGTTCTACGGGCTTGTATACAAAGTTCAGAGTGCCAAACGCGCTAGTAGAGATGTGGGGCGCCTAGACCACAATAAGCGCAACCATAACAAATACGAAATTGCTTTGCAATGGTTTCCATAAATTGGACTGCACATGTTCACTGAACATCTTTAGTTCCGACTTTGAATAGATGTTGATAAACATACAGTAATCCCAAGTGTACATCTGTGAGTTTGAATAATGTATATGTCTTGTTGAATAGAGGCGGTGCTTTGCGGCATCTCTAGTAAGGGAACACTACCCCTATATTTACTATTGTGCCAGCCTATGCCTGAGCTGATTGTAAAATAAACGTTTTTATGTTGTAGTATCGAGTTATCAGATGATCTAAGAGTGTGCAATGTGCACAAAAACAGGCGCTGATATGGATAAAAATGCAAAAGTAGAACAGGAAAGCTGGGAATTGAACCTGACCCGATTTGAACGGATGACCTTCTGGAACTTCCTAGATCTTGAAGATTCAAGATCAACTGGAATCAGACGCGCTACCGCTGCGCCACAAGTCCTGTTTGCTGTTGAAAAAAGCCCTGTTATCGTTGTATAAGATCTCTGTGTCGTGGGGTATGAGGGAATATCGGCATGAACCCTGGTGTGGACCATCACGTAAAGTGGACCACCAGCCACCAGCAAACCCCGCAGAAGCAGCACTAGGCACTGCTGAGAGCACATTTCTCTCACTGTCTCTTCAACAACGTGGCAGAGCGTTGTTCTACGGCGGTGACGCGTCTGATTCCAGTTGACCTTGGATCTTGTTGATCCAGAAAGTTCCATAAGGCCATCTGTTCAATAGGTGGCCGGCATAGTGAACACAGCAATACGCTATGGCCCTATGCTAGCTTCATTTAATAATAGCGTAGTTAGATGTCGTTGATTCTGCTTGAGCTGTGATACATAGCAACACCCCAGCAAGATATAGTTATCCCTCACCCAAACCCTCATTTTCAACGTGACATACAAGTTCGGTTACTTGGCTTGAATCTACCCAGATCAGCTCTCAGAGTTTACAGGTAAACACGATTTCCCTATTCGTCTCTTGTCCAATGATTGATAGTGTTCAAGCACAAGGACACGGTCGCAAAGGTGGATGGTTGGCCCCCTTACAATACGGCACGCCCCTATTCGCGGTAACATAGTACAGCCACCTGGCCTTCTCGGCCACTTTTTCATCTTGCCATGGACCATTTGCTAAGCTACACCGAAGTCACAAACTCGAGTTATTTGTTATATGTAGGGGTCTCAAAGGATCTTGATAGTTATATCCTGTCATGATGTACTTAGTGCGAATATAATTTCCTTTCGTATCGAGTTAATCGCAAACGCAACAACCGATTGTTCTGCACTAATCTAGTGAACACCAACGATTATCAGATTAATATGGCACTCAGTTTAGCCCCAAATCCAAAGGTGACGCGGCTCGAGTATTCACTGGAAGAGAGGCAGAGCGTGGCCCGTATTTGCTCGCATCCCTGGCTCGTCAGTATAAGAAAGAATATCTCGGATATGTACCGGTCGTCGGTAGCTGAGGCAAAAGCCGGCTGACTTACAACACAGCAGTATTGTGACAGTGGTCGTCTGGGTGTGTTGACGACCGTTCAGATTGACGAACTTTTCTGAATGGAAGCTTGATGGCAAGGATATTCGCACAAGCCCATGTCCACGAGAATCCGCTATACAAAATCATATCATGGGAGTTCCATTCGTAAAGCATTATAGTCATCGGCAGCTTTTCGAGCTCACCAGTTGTCTCACTTCGTGAAAGATGAGGCCACTTAGAAATTGGTAGAAGCTGATGGCACTGAAACAGATGAAGACATTGCATCTAGAGTTTCCTAAATCGCTAGGTCAATCTTCAATGAAATCAGTGTAAGCATCGTGGTTGTGGGAATGAAGCCAGACCATAACAATGGCAGGTGCTGGAAAGCAGGCAGGCGCGGCTCCGACTTCAACGGAAGATGGCATGGACAGCCGCTATATGATCAAACCAACTTCACAAGGCATGAAATCATTATCGGCGTAATCAAAATGTGACAATAATCGAAACACTGTTAGGGCAGAAAAGCAACATCTTGAACTTGGGAAACGCAATCTGTTGCGATCATCTTGATACAGCCATGGCGATGTAGTGAAGCGACACACGTAAGGGCTATGACGTACGAATAGCCTTAGAGCTTCGTGTTCTCGGTTTTCTAACATATACCATGGTCTATCTATAGCTTGCGCCGAGCAAACCGGCGGTTACGGAAGGGTGGTGGCACAGTTTCAAGTTGATCAGCCAATATTTGCGTCTCTACCTCCCTTCCAACATCTCCATCATCAGGGATGCCGACATCCTCTGCTCTCTGGAAGAAGCCTTTCCTGTTTGCTTCACGAATGGTCTGGTAAAAGATTCGGGCCATCTTTGCATAGCCTACGTCATCCGGGTGTGTACCATCAGGCGTGATATCTGGCGGATGCGGCCGCTCCAGGGTGTCACCCTCTGGCACATAATGGTCATGCATCTCTGCCAATACAACCGGTCTGCCTTGCTCGCTTAGCGCCTTGTACAGCTCTCTGATCTGCTGGTTCAGATACAAGATGCACGGCTCAACATCTGGAACGGTGTTGGTCAACAAGGTCGACATCATGACAGTACCCCTCGGCGACTCCTGTAACAGGTAATTGATGAAGTCGTTCAGTCGGACGTTGTAGTTCGGCAGGTCGTAATGCTGCAGGCAGTCATTCGACCCGACATTCATTATGAATAGATTGGGTTTTGTGCCAGGGACGCTGTGCGTAGCCCACTCGTGTACTTGGTCGACCCTGTTTCCTCCATGTGCCTCAACGTCGTTGTCCTTCATCTCGCCGACTCTTTCAGACCCAACCATGTTCACCATGTTGCCGACAGAGACCAGCTTGTCGCGCAGTGGCTGGCGAAAACCCACGGTGCCATTTGATAGATCGCCTCGACATACGGACGCGCCCAGCGTCATAATCCGCAAGGGAATGCCATTTGCAACTGGCTTTTCGGAGCCGTCGCCGTAGTACTTATAGATCCATTGGGTGTCGAAGCCGACGGTCTCGGGCAGGGCAGTAGCTGGCAGCAATTGCGGTTAGCAAAGACTGCTACCGTCGTAGTGCGGCAGTTGAGCGGCGCAGCGCTTCCTTCAATGACAAAAACAGGGCCATTGCGTTCGGTAGGGGTAGGGATAAAGGGCGAGGCACTCACCAAGCAACAGCAGCGAGAAACAAGCGGCAGCGAACAGAATGAACATGTACTTTCTCGCCAAACCCGGAATGTGCATCCCCCAGGAGCTTGCGATGCTCCTCGTCG
Source organism: Truncatella angustata (assembly GCF_020726525.1). Lineage (NCBI taxonomy): Eukaryota > Fungi > Ascomycota > Sordariomycetes > Amphisphaeriales > Sporocadaceae > Truncatella > Truncatella angustata. Next base: position 6,979,486 of record NW_025763382.1, on the reverse strand, counting down.
CCCCCATCATGAAAACATCTGGTCTGGAATGGGAGTCGAAGGTCAACTTGGAATTATCTCGCCAGCTGGGGAGGCTCAAAGTTGTAGTCCACCACCATATTTTAGGTCATCTTGGCGAACCCGATCTAAGGCAAACTAAAATAAGTGACTTGGAGTGGTAATTCTGACGCGTAGGCCTGTGGATGACGCCTGTGAGATGGTCCATCAAACAAGCAGGATCATCATCGCAGATCTCCATTCCACCCCGGAAAGCGACCCCCGCGCAGCCTCTGATACGCCAAGAACGGCACCCAAGATCCATCACCCCCACTAACATAAAACTTCACCAGTTGCCAATTTAGTGCGCTGCGCAGAACATTGGGCACTTCGGGAAGGCAATGAAACGCATCCAGTATATTGGCTGTATGGAAGTGAGCTTGGCTACCTATGTACCTCCCTTTTTGATGAAATAATGTCTCCCTCTTGGCTTATAATTTCCATTGAATGTTAGACAATCAGTATAGAGGTTGTCATTACGAACACATCTGAAAAGGTTCATCATTTGAGCTGGGTAGCTAGCTCTGAATGCGTCTGGATGCGAGTTATCGCAACATACCACCAAGTCTCTTCGACAGCCAGCAATCGTAGATAGGTATTAGCACACTGCACAGTGTGTTCCAATGCAAAAAACATAGATTATCTCATATCTCATGCTCAAGTACACCCACCCGACCACACTCAAAGGAACTCTTGAACCTCACCCAGTTTTGCGAGCTAACACAGTGAACGAATACTCCGACTTCAGGTCGTAAGATTCTCGCGGATCCTCCAAATCAGCATTCCTCCCCGCCCCAAACAAGAAGCTGTACGCCCTGTAATGAGCAAGCTGCGTTGGCTTATGCGGTGGTAAACATGCCTCCCGGTCTGCCCATTGAAAGATGCGCGAACGTGCGATGTTGCTGAACGAGGTAGGGCATTTCTCATCGTCACACCACATACAAGGCTGTTGCCAAAAAAGAATTTGGGCCGCACTGCCCCCCACCACTTGCCATGGCACCAATTGAACAGCATATCAGTGTAAAACACCACAGTACGCCGACCAAGTCGGCGATCAAGGCTACCAGGAAGTTTTCAGACGACGAGGGCATACAATATTCGAATCGCCGGCTGTTCAGATACTACGGAGTCCCGGAACGTAGTGGCCGCCGGGGTTGACTTCAATGGTTCCTGGCGTACGGTACAACAAGCTCTCGGCGATAAGGATTGGAGGAAGTGTACAACGTGTGTAAAAGGATGGGTATCCGAAGCCTACGCCAAAGCCCGTAAACAGGCTGCTACAGAAGACTTCTAACGACGACCTGAACCAGAGCACTGGGACTCTATCCGGTTTAGCGACGAAACTCACTTTTGTCTCGGGCCGGAGGGAAAACACAAGGTTATTCGCAAGCCTGGTGAGCGCGAATGCCCTGATTGTATCCAACGCTGTGCTATACCAACGGTAGAGGACCAATTCCGGTGCCACGCTTGGGGGGCTATAGGATACAATTTCAAAAGTGAACTGATTTGGTACGACGTTGGTAACAAAAATAGTACAATTACTATGAGAGCCTATATCGACCAAATACTTGACCCCGTCGTTAAGCCTTGGCTAAACCGTGGTGATCAGTTTATTCTAGAAGAAGACGGCGCCCCGGCCACGGTAAAGCAGAAAATAAAAATATAGTACGGCAATGGAAAGAAAATAATGGTCTAGAATACTATTTCAATACGGTTTCTAGCCCGGACCAATCGCCGATAGAAAACGCGTGGCGAGCTCCTAAAGCCTATGTACGGGAACACGCTATTTGGGAAGGGCTTTCTCAAGATTCAATTAATTCTTGGGTTCATGGGATGCCACAGCGATTACGGGACGTAATTACAGCTGAAGGGCAATTTACAGGATATTAGCTACATGTAGTGGTGTAGAGGGGTGCGGCATTGCTTTTGTCAAACCGTTGCATAATACCTCGAGTTGCCTCCTCTCTACACAGGTATGATCTGGGGTCCAGTGTGTTGAGCCAGCATAGATCACTGGGCCCCGTTGCTGGTTTACGTAGCCTCAAGCTTATGTAGATAGTTGCCCAAGATATGGAAGTAAGCTGCTTGCATACTTCTTGCATATGGTAAAGTCGGACCGTGCCGCGGTTGACGAGAGCACCTGAGAACATCCTGGCTGGTGGTCGGGTAAGTGTTGTTCAAGATCCTGCTGTTCAAGCTTGGAGTCTCGTTGGTCTTACGGTATACGGGATTACCAAAAAGGCTGCGAATCAACGAAAAGATTTGTCCGGTCAGAATTTGATTCAATACGCACATATGATATGTGACGTCGGGGTCTAGACTGTGAAGAAAACGTCGAGGTGAAAAGAAAAAGGACTGGAAGGCCGCGCGACGCCATGTATTATTTAGATGAGTGCTAGTAACTATATCATACCATTACTACTTTGTCCGCGATAGAACTCAAGCCTGAAACCCATCAACTACACGTGTTTTGCACAGGCTTATTAAAAAGGGGAAACATCTGTTTTGCTAATCTGGTCCGAGGTTTTCCTAGAGTGAAGTCCGAGCAAGTTAGATCGTGACCAATTCTTGTCAGAACTTTATTCAAAAACTTGCGCTACCTTCAATATGAGTCGTGTGACTTGAACCGACCCTGAAAGAGTTTCCAAGGAATGTTTCGTCAAGTACAGGATAGCAGCTGATGAAAAAGAATATCTATTATCGCTTCTAAATCTACGGGTGCAACGGTACCATAACAGTGGAATGCGACACGTTAAAGCTAATCACCGCATGCCAAAGGTTTAATTGGTGGAGCAAAAACTCCACCCCTTATTGGCCCTATTAGGCCTCCCCTTTCTCTTGGGTCTTTTTCTTTCTCACGTCCGTCCAGCCCATCCCAAAGGCTGAAAACAAGCCTACGAAGGAGATGGCAATAAGCAGATAAAACACCTTGTTGAAAGAGTTGGAAAAGGCGAGCAACAAACCGTCAAGCTCTTCGCCACCAGCTGGCACCAAAGCCCTCACAGCACCCGCGCTAGCTCCAGCGGCGAGAGCAGCCTCAGGAGAGACCGAGGGCGCATGTGTTTGCACCTCGGATACAAGACTCTGCGTGAAGATGACTGAGCCGACCACAACGAAGACGGCGCCCGAGAAGTTCTGGCAGAAGATCAGGAATGCCACACCTACAGGTATCTGATGAGGTGAGAGCACGTTCTGGACCGCGATAAGGCCCTGGACAGTGGTGTTAGCACGCTCCTGTTCTCGTGCACTTTTGGAAATAGGGAAAGGAATCTTGGTCTGGGATGAGCAATACATACCAACTGCATTCCTAGACCTCTTCCACCACCAAGCAGGATCTGGTAACCCACCCACCTCGCCGTCGAAGTCCACGGAGTGTATGTTGTGATGAGTCCATTACCCACCGCACTGATCGCGGCGCTGAGCACCGCAAAAGGGAGGTAGTACCCGACCCTCTGTATGAGCGCGCCACCTACAATGACCATGAGCAGTTGACTCAATATGCTGGGCAGGAGGTCGACGCCGCTCATGGCCGGTCCTTCCCCTTTGACGGCTTGGAAGTAGACTGGGAAGTATTGTGCTGCGGTGAAGATGAGGGCCATCAGCGACATGCCGTTGACAGCGCTGCTCCACACCACGCGTTTCCTCACGAGCGACCCGGGGACCATGGCACGATCACCCATGTGGCGCTCCCACAACACGAAAACGATTGCGGCTGCGCCAGCACCGACGAAGAGTCCGATGATGACGGAGTTGGACCAGGCGTACTCGTTCCCACCCCACTGAAGGGCAAGGAGGAACATGATGGCCGCTGGTGCGAACAGTACAAACCCCGGAAGATCAAGCTCCGGGATTGTTTTGCGCACGAGCGATAGCGAGAAGGGCTCCTTGACTGTCAAATCTGGAGTCTGCACGATGACCAGAAGCAAGCCCGTCAGGCCACCGATGGGCAGATTGATAAAAAAACCTAGGTGAACATTGTAAGCCCCTTTTCCAACCACGTTCGGTTCGAAAAGTAACTTACACCATCTCCAGGTAGCATATTGCGTCAAGGCACCACCAATCAAAGGCCCACATATGAGGCCTAGCTGCGCGAATCCCATGAGTATTCCAGTGTAGACTATCACCCCTGAATCAGCTTATATTACAGTACAAAACATAGACTATTGAAGGACTTACGAGGCCGTTTCTGTAATGGTACCGCCCCAGCTATGATAGTCATGCCCCCATTCATCAGACCGGAGCCGCCGACACCAGCTATCGCGCGCCCGCCGATCAACAAAGACGATGACCTTGCCAAGCCGCAAACTAGAGATCCAAGCTCAAACATAATGAAAAAGACCAAAAACACCCACTGCGTTGAAGTCAGCGACATTTTCAGATCTTCAAGGACGACTTACCTTTGCTTTGAAATGGGTATAAAATTTTCCGGTGAGCGGCTGTAGTGATGCACTGAAAGCAGGCATCAGCGCAAATGAACACGAGCAATCAGAAAGTGCTGGCCACCTCTTACCTAGCCAGTTGGTATGCTGCAGTATACCACCCGATATCCGGGAGGGAGTTGAACTCGGCCGTGATACTTGGTATGGCCTGTCCGCAACCAATTAGTGCATCTAGTCATGCACGCAGTTCCCTGCCGGACAAAAACTCCCATCCACTCACCGTGCTTATGATACTCGTATCCAGCAACATTAAGAAACACGTCAGCGTCAAGCTCCCCATGACGAGCGCCAGCTTGAGCCCGGTGATGTATTCCGTGTTCTCCTCCTCCGCGCCCAGTCCGCCCTGCACCTTCAGGTCGGTCGCGGATGCATCCGCCTCCGTGGTATCATCACCGCTCGACGTTCCCGCAGTCTTCGCCTCCCGCACATCTTGTTGTTGTTCTCCTCCCCCCTTCTCCTCGCTGTGCGACTTGACTTCGGCCGCCAAGGCCGGCTCCTCGCCCCGGGCCCGCGCTGTCGCCAGGTCCGTCTCCATCTGGTGTAGCAGTGATACAATCGAGGGGGGGTTGGGAAGATGCAAACTTTGTTCTTCTCAAGGAAGAATTTCCACCACCACCAAAAAGGCTCCCTCCCGGTATGTATGTGTGTGTGGGGGGGAAAGTGATTCACTGCTTGATGTTGTGAAATGTAGTACTAAAAAAATATTTACATGCAAATGTCATACAGAGGTACAAAACAACTACCGGCCGTTTTGAGTTTGAGTTCGGGCTAGTCGCCGTGTTATGATTTCTTTTATCTTTCTGTCGTTTTTCTGAGACTCCCACCAACAAATTAAAATTCATCACATTGTTTACTGATGCGCGGGGTGTTTGGAAATTGGGTCCCCAAACCCGAATCCCGCCGCAAGCTGCGCAATGCTGTTGAGCGGCACAGCAAATAGCAATGGGGAATCTGACTGAGGTCGTAAGTACTCAAAGAATTTTTCAACTGGAACGGTCACATTGCTAGGCCCTGTTGTGATGAGAAAGTAAGACGGACGGATTGACGGTCTTGGGTCGCCGAAAATCGTTTCTCAAGATGCTGGGCAAGCGATTTACGATTGGGGCTGTCATGTCACCTATCAGATCATACTTAAGATATAGCCCTATTCTCCATGTGTCTGGTGCCGCACAAGCCGATGAGGCGTGGCGAAATTGATCACGCCAAGTTCACGATATGCTCTTTTGTTCATATTACTCCGTGTCCTGACCCACACTGGCTTGTATTTGTAACATCATACACAGGGCTGGATCTGGCAAACAGTTGGTCTAGCTCCCTTCCCACGATGCAAACATATCTGTCAACCACGTGTCATCGGCAAAATCCATCAGCATAGGGTCGGTCTGCACATTTGTACTCTGTACACCAATAGTACTACTAATAGTCTGCGCTTCTGTCTGCGCAGCAGTCACGGCACCGATCGCTTCCAGGTTCGCCGTCCACGACGGGATAGTCATTCTGAGTGCGAACGCGGCCTTGGTGAACAGACTCCCGTCCGAGCCGTTCACGCCAAAGTTACCCATCTCGTGGGCCTGGTCCATCTTCACGGCCGTCTGCTCAAGGTAGTATATGATGTCGGCGGTTTGTCTGACCATGCTCCGATCCCAACCTGGGTCGTCGAGTAGCGATAGCCGATAGAGCACTTGAGAGCTGTGTGCGTACTCGATCAGGAGCCAAAACGGCAACCCTAGATACCCTGTGGCGTCGATCGAGATGAAAGTTTCGAGGAACGTCTTGGCGGACTCGACTGCTGCTTGTAGATACTCCCTTCTCTTGTACTCGTGTGATTTGTATGGCGGTGACGACGGCGGTTGATACATGGCCAGCTCGTAGATGAGGACTTCGGTACTGCACATCTGGGCTTTGACGAAAGCTGCGGAGGGTCAGCAGTGTGAGGATACTTGGGAAGAGAAAAGCGATGTACTGACGGTTTCCTAGTATATCCGCTGTAAAGGTGCTTTTGACTTCTTGCAGTGACCCTAGCAGTGCCTTTATGCAGAACATCGACGGCGGAGTCGGGTCCAAGTCATCCATCCTTGATGTGAGGCGCGTTGCATCATCAACAATGATCATCATTCGGATCAGGGCTACCAGTACCCTATCATATGGAGCTTCCGGAGTTTCCCAAAGGTGTGTCAAGGAGTCTTCTAGGTTAGGCCTCCACCGAGCGGCCTCAAATCTCATATAACAGGATGTGCTGGCAACGTTTAGTATCAACTGCAGGGTAGACATCAAGGCGTTCTTACATTGAAGTGGTGAAGAAACATCCCAGCAATGCCCGTCTTTCCTCATTTGTGCGGGTTTTCGACGTAGGGGCCAGGGCCACGGGCGGCTTTGGGAAGGCATACAGCTTGAAGCAATTCATCCCGGGGAGATTGGTTAAATCATTGCGTGCCTTCCTATCCAGTCGAAGATCGAAGACAATTGTGGAAGCCAAACTTGACATGGCACACATGTACGGTCTACCTTGAGCGAAACATGGCGACCTGTTATGCAAGTCAGCATATCAATATATGAATAGCAATGACGCTATAGAATGGATAATGCAGGAACAAGACGGGAGAGTATCAGGACGGCACGGGCAGATCGGCAGGAGATTGTGTGAATGGGATGCACAACTCGATGTAATGAGACGGGAGACCAGGCGGATAAGATGGGGATCCGGTCACATACGCTGCCAAGTAGGTCAACAAGCCTAGTAGCAGATCAACACTACGCTCAAACTCAACATATATCTGTTTTGCTAGTATCTCTCGAATGTGAGCTCCGAGAGCATGCTGCTCGGTCATTGACTTAGTGCACACAGCTCTAATAACGAGCCAGAAGAATGGCCGTGTTTGCTGAAGATGCTGTGCGGTTGTCGTACCAGGGATGTACAAGAACGGAAGGCTTTTCATATGAAACCTTCGAAACCTTAGTAGAAGCTGCTCTTCTTCGGCTGGCGGAAGATCATATTGTGGCAATGAGGCCGCCGAAGTGTCTGGTGTGGAGGATGTTGTCGCTGAAGGTGTCCTCGCCACTGTTACGAAAAGTAAGTCAGCTGGTATTACATCCCTAGCTGCCAGATGGAGTATTTGTTAGGGAGAGTGTAAGTTGTTTTTAAGGGAGCGCCCAGAACCAACTCTATACGACTATTTAAGAGTGTATAGAAACAGGAACTATCCCAAGCGTTTCGAACTTACTTTGTTCCAGAAATGGATTGATTGTAGCTAGACTCTCCTTGGCAGAGACATCACCAGAAGGCTGCAGACCACTTGTTGCAGCTTGACGTACCGCATTCGATTTCCAGACCTTAGGTATCCAGGGGTGAGCTGGAGTATCTGGGCAAGCCTCGGCTGAATCTGGCACGACCTCAGGTCGCTTTTGTGCGTTTTGTGACTGTAGCAGTGTGACCAGATCATCTAGTCTTTCCTCCAACCTTGCCCGCTTGGTGGAAGGCGTGGAAGGTTTGCTGCCCTGGCGCTTTCTGACAGCTGTGGACGGAGTACAGTCTTTGTCCAGTCGGTGACATCTAGAGCTGTCAATTGCTATTACGCTGATCCAGTGGCAGACATGCCCTCACCTCTCACATCGCTCTCCGGCCCGCGATATGCATCGGGTCTTCGCCTTGGAGCAGTTGGCGCACGCATGTCCGTAAGGGGCAGATGTGCCGGTAGCGGCAGTGTGGGCCGTCTCCATACCTACCGCTCAATATTTCTATAGTACTACAGGGGCTACTCGAGTCTCGGGATTGAGTACGGTTGACTCTTGGCGGCGTTTGGTTTGGCGTTTTCAATCCCGAGCTCTATGGTAGTGTTCGACTACGATCCACTAATCAATAAGTGTGACACGATGCATGCGAGAGCAATCAAGAATTGAAAGCCGATGAGCATCGGGGGAGAAGAGAGATCAAGAGCTTCCCGAAACCCGAGAGGGTCACTGCGTGAGTATAGGTCGGGTTTCGGCGCACGGAAAGCACAATCTCCGTATGTCAGCTTACCCCAAGGCAGTTAGTCGGTGTCTGCCGGACACGGGATTGGTAGCTCCGATGTTATGCTGCAAACCTTACTATGCATAATTAACTTATTAAGTCGGTCCACTAACAAATCCATAGGACTATGTGCGCGATACAGAAAATGCTCATCACATCATACCGTCAAGCTTCGCGAGGGCTGGGGGCCGTGAGATAATTGAATTACGGAAAAGTCACAGACCGCAGTCGTACGAAAAATGTATCTGGTCATGGTTTTTATTTTATTTATTTTTTATTCTTCTGTGCATAATCATCCAAGCATTAGATCTATCTCTTCAGAGGCATCGCGTCTCCAGGCTGTTTTCAAGACGCGTCCCAGACCCTGACGATAAGCGACTCCATTCCTCCACTTGATCCACATAACATACACGACTGCATGTTCGGGCTCGCGTTGAGCGAAAGTCTTGACAGGAACAGCCACTTCTGGCATTGGCGCTAACTTGAAACCAAAATCCCCCCAACAGCTCACTGTCTTATCGCCAAGTACAGCACCTTCGGCAATCTCTACAAGCTCAAAAGTCTCGTCATTAACAGGCCGGTTGATATAATCGATGGTTATATTTGCCCTATTGTAATAGTAGTGTGCCGCGTGGAAGAAGGAAGCCGTGTTCAGCATTAGAGCGCCCATGACTTGGCCGTCATGGTCTAGCAACTCGATCTGATCACATATAGTACTCTCGCAGATCTGAAATGGCCGCTTCCAGTTTGACATGAAGAAACCCCTTTGGGTTTTCCCGTACAGCATGCCGGACGCGATAACGCTCCCGGGCTGCGAGGAAAGAGGAATTGGATACCGAGACTCTGCGCTCTCATATCGCGAATGCACATATGAGGATGAATGCCTAGGCCAGAAGTTGCGCAGTTCCCAATCTTCGGGGGTGTCGTATGTCAATAATCTCTTCGGTCGGTATTTCAAGGATGAGGGCTGAATGCTGGCCGTCCCCCCATTAGTGTCGAAGTACCGCCATTGAACTGTCGGCCTGACTTGCCATATGTGGCGGTCTTTGCGAGGATGGGGTAAGATGTGAAGGTGACTGAAATGCGCCTCCCAGGATTTGATATCGAGTGCTCCCTCCCAGCCGGCCCAGGACCAGCTTGGTAAAGGCCGTTCATGGTCCAGATTGTCCTTCTTCAGCCGCTTTTTGAGTGGTTCCTGCGGCTGCCACAGAAGTGACTCAAGGAAGAACATCTGTGGCAAACCAGATATGAAACCTCCATCATAGGAGTACTTCCACACAGCTAACAGGCTCGAGATTGCATTTAAGGCTTCGTCTGGGTCACTGAACTCTCTTAGGCTATAATCATAAATGGCAGCCATGTATTGCCGAATGTCTGGCCACACAGAGATTTTCGGCTGAATAGAATGTTGGTGGATCTTGAAGACGCTGTTCAAGAATGTCTCGTTCCACGACGCTCGAGGGCACTCCCAAAGCACAGTTTGATTATGGAACATGATGGTTCGTCTGGAGAAGACCATCTCTTGAAAGGTCCAACCTCTGGAATACCACTTGGCCGCTTTGGCCTTGAGAGACTTGTCCACACTCTTTGCAGATGCTTTGCCCAGGTATCGAGACTCAGTCACCCCGCGAATTCCTCGCAGGCCATGCTCAGCATCCCATCCATCTGCGGCGATGATGGTGACATAAGCGTTGGCATAGATCCATGCCATGGCGTGTATCTGCTTTTGCTTGATTTTAGCATCGTCCTGTACTATACAGAGAGCGTCGACCCAAAGGAAATGGATCCCCAGAAGTTCCAACAGGCCGATGACGTGACGTATAGTTTTCGGAATTTTGACCTGTAATGACTTGAGCGACCCCGGCTCCAGGAACGTCCCAAGGTTCGATGTGGTTGTCTGAGTGACGCTGACCTTGCCCCAGACATAGCTTAAGGCGGCGTACTGGTCACCTGGGCCGGCGGGTACAAGACATGCTCGCTTGATGTCAACGAGCCACTGAGGGCGCGTCTCGACAGTGTCATCTGGGGCCAATGCATCGCGGCATTGGTGCCCGTGGTTGTGATCACAAGTCCACAGCCAGTCTTTCAAGGTCTCTACGTCTATCCACGATGGGTCAAGGTTCGCAAAAGCTAATTGGGTCTTGTAGAGGTCGACCGCGGCTTTATCGATTATCGTCTTCATCTGAAATCTTTGAGCTCATGCTGGCAATTGATTGAAGCATTGGTAGACGCGAGGACCAGTGGATCCTATGATAATAAATTGCGAAAGCCATATCAAACAACGGTAAAATAAGCTTAAAAAGGGTCCCTAATATATAAGAATGATTTGGGTAGGAGTCTAGAAGTCTAGGAGTACGCATGAGGAATACGTAAGTCTTGTCAGTCGTGGCGAGTGAGTATATTTGTCCAGTGACCGCCCAGTCGGGTGTTGCGTGGACGGTGGCTCAGCCCCCGGTGCAAACCTTGTAAATCAAGTTATAACTGGCCAATCTGACTGTAGCATCTTTAAGTTAGTGCAGAGAACTTTAGCAATTGCGTTCTGGATATAGAAGAAAAATGTAAACCGAGCGGCCTCAGACGCCAGATGCATCTCTAATTTTCAATTTTTTATTTTCATTCCTTATACTTCTTGCTCATTCAAGTACACTTCATTACATCGTCGCGTCTTGCGCTCTTCTTTCAGCAGCTTCTATCCCTATCCTGCAGCTTCGCATCCTCTCAGATTGATTTTTTCAAAACTTTTCGGGGAGGCGCAAGAAAGAGATCGGAATCACCCTTACGTAGGCATGAAGACTTGACAACGGGCTTTTTCATGAAAATAACCTTGGTAAAATTGAGTGATAATGACCATTTGAACCTGATTCGTATACGGCACCGGTAGCTTAACAAGATTTAAGTACACCGTGAACTTTCCTACTAGTCTCAAGGTGTGTGCGATATAGTCGGAGACAACAGCGCTACGTATGACGTGCTATATAGGCCCACATAGAAAGAGCACTAACGTTAGCAGTTCCAGTGCTCCGGGATCGCTGTTTAGAACCTAGAAAATTTCCCAAAGTACTTTATGTAGGCTTCGCGATAGCTTCAAAACTCACCCTTAGTGCGCACCTGCGCCCCTTTTCACTTCTTCATCGCAGGACGTATTTCCGGCACCAACCAAATCTGCGGTTCGTTTTACCAAACCGAAGAGTCGCATAAAATACCATGGCCTTCCCACAAGCCGCCTCGATGCCCCTGCGCACCCTGCGCAAGCAGCTCTCGTCTGCGCGCGCTGCATCTGCATCCTACTCGACAGCGACCTCTTCTTCCCGCACCGTCCCGCTCGCGTTCGACCACCACGTGCCGCCGGCGGGCAAGGAGACGCACTCGCCGACCTCGTCGCCGATCCTCTTCATGCACGGGCTGTTCGGGAGCCGCAAGAACAACCGGTCCGTCTCCAAGGTCCTGGCGCAGCACCTGGGCCGCCACGTCTACACGCTGGACCTGCGCAACCACGGCGAGTCGCCCCACGACCCCGCCCACAACTACGCCGCCATGTCCGACGACGTCGCCGAGTTCATCGCCGCCCGCGGCCTCCAGGACCCCACCCTCATCGGCCACAGCATGGGCGCCAAGGTCGCCATGGTGCTCGCCCTCTCCCAGCCCGACCTCATCCGCGACATCGTGCCCGTGGACAACGCGCCGCTGGACGCCGCGCTCGGCAGCGACTTTGGCAAGTACGTACAGGCCATGAAGCGGATCGAGGAGGCCGGGTGCACCAAGCAGAGCGAGGCCGACCGCATCCTCGCCGAGTACGAGAAGGAGCTGCCCATCCGGCAGTTCCTGCTGGGCAACCTGCACCGGCCGCAGGGGGAGGCGAGGCAGAAGTTCCGCGTCCCGCTCGGCATCATCTCCCGCGAGCTCGACAACATGGGCGACTTCCCCTTCCGGGACCCGGACAAGGTCCGCTTCGAGAAGCCCGCCCTCTTCGTCAGGGGCACCAGGAGCAAGTACATCCCCGACGAGGCCATACCGCTCATCGGGAGGTTCTTCCCCAGGTTTCAGATGGCGGACATCGATGCTGGACATTGGGTCATATCGGAGAAGCCCGAGCCGTTCTTGAAAGGTAAGTAAAGAAGAGCGGATCACGCCACCAACGAAGAAGAAAGTTTACTAACGCGGGACTTTTTCTACAGCTGTCATCGAGTTCTTGGGACCAAAGGAATAGAGAGAGGTTGTATAGAGGTACGGATATAGCATTTTGCATAAGAGATACCCAACCATAGACATAGAAGGATAGACGCTCGCGCGAGCATCGGGGGCACATCATAGGCGAGATACATCAAAATATACATATGCCGACCACCCTCACCCACGAAGCCTCCATCTTGTAGCACCTGCCTCTGGGTGCCGGTTCAGTTCTGCCGACTAGCAAGGGCATGCCGAAGAGTAGTCCGATGCCATATTGCCAATGTTCAAGGTGCCATTGTTGGCGTTGGGCGGCTTCAGCAACTCGGGCTTCTGGACAATGCGATCGATGACCTCGATGAACGGCCTGCGCACGTTCTCCCGCGTCTTGGAACTAACCTCGCAGAATCCTGCTCCCTCGGCATCTGCAAACGCCTGACCTTCTTCGGCCGAGGTTGCCCGGCCGCCCGAGGTCACCTTGTCCAGCTTGCTCCCGACCTGTTGCGATTGTCAGTGTCTGCCCTGCACCGGCATAGAAGATCTTGGGGCGCGTACGATATATAGCACGGCGTCTGGGTTGGCATTATTTCTCGCCTCCTCGATCCACTTGTCCATACTTGCAAAGCTGGACCTGCTCGAAATATCATAGACAATTATCACGCCATGAGCGCCTCTATAATAGCTAGTTGATAGTGTGCGGAAGCGTTCTTGGCCGGCCTTTGCATCATATTAGGCTTGGTCCTTTAGCGAACAACGAGAACAGCTGGCGGCGGATGCAACTTACAGTGTCGAAGACGTTCAGCCTGTATGCTTGCCCTCGCACGGATAGCTTCTTAGTCTAGTAAGCGTCAGTATCTGCTTGGCATTTCGCGAATTTCCAAGATGCCATGTTTGTGCATGTGAAGTACCTTGAAATCTATCCCTATTGTAGCTGTGGAAGAATCTGGATCGAAGCTATCTTCGCAGTACCTCATCAACACTATGACAACATGCGCGATGGATTAGTATACCTTCATCTGCAAAGCATTTCTCGTATTCAAGGTAGCGGTGGAAGGTCAGACTCACGCGCTGACTTGCCCGCACCCGACGGGCCGATGATTAGCACCTTGAGTACTGGTAATGCATCATCCGACGCCATGATGCTTCAAACGCGCCTAGGCAAGCGAAAAGTATCGGCTTGTGAGCTCGTATACAACTAGGCCGTGGGTCTTCAGGATGTTTGCCTGAGGTGCGATCTGTATCGATTTAGAGGCAGGCCACAAGGGCAACGTCTTTGAAACGAGTCTTGGCCACAAAGGTGTACAAATACTTTTGAACACACAGCGGGCCTTGACGGTATGTCAACATCATGTCATGCTAGATAGAATCACAAAAACGAGAAATTATTATAACCAGGTCGCGCAACGGCGGTCTGGGAGAAATGAGCTAGTTCAGGCTCACCTAGATTCACAACAGTGCTTCAACAGCCGACGCTCTTCTGCAACAAATCAAGGCGCAGGTTCTATCGCTACTCGTTGCTACGACTTGGTCTATTTGGAAAGGGAGAAAAGTGGTACCAGCCATGTATGAGAATGCTAGGCTCAAAATGTAGATTCAAAGACAAATTGGAAGTTGATACACGTAGGTTTTGCGATGTGCAGGTGATAAGGTGGCATGCGGTATAGTGCTGCCGAGGTAGTAGTAGGCGTGGGCAAGACATGACGTAGCATTCACTGTTCTCTGGTTGGCCATACCAGCATCGGCCACGACCACGAGTAGAAATTACGAAAGGCATTCTTTTCATGCTACAAGGCCTACTGAAGCGGTGAATTGCACTGAACAAAGTGTGTTCCGGACTTTCTGACAAGATATATTGGCTCCGTCTTCTCAACATGGTCTATGAGGCTTGCCATGCTATCAGGAACCTTTCATCAAATCTAAGAACAGGGCCAAGAGGAAGATAGGGATATCCACAAAACGTATCGCATTCACCGTCAAGGCCAAAGGGTCATTATCTCATAAAGCAGACTTTCCCATTTTTAATCTCTTCATGAGAGGCCGCTCTGAAAATTCCGCGGCTTTACCCATTGCCACGCCAAATGCAAGCAGAAGTGAGACCTAATATGCCATTGCGGAAATAACCACACGCCGTTCCATGTCCATAGTACTCATCCTCGTGTCACATTTAGACGTCCTCAAGCACACGCTCCTTGAACTCCCGCTCGATCTTCTGGCCGTCCTCGTTTGTCGTCGACTCGCCGTGCAGGGCCAGGAGACCACCGAGGTCGAACTTGGGCGACTTCAGGAGCTTGACCTTGCGGATGTGGACCTATTCATCTACGATTAGCACCGTGGATCATGTCTCGATGAGGGGCAAAGCGAGACAAAGACATACGTTCTGGAGGGGATAGATGCCCTGGGTGGCCTTCTCGATCTCGCGACCGATGACCTCAGGGATGAGCTTGGAGACCAGCTGCTGGAGAGTGCAGCTGGCAGCCTCACGCTGGATGATCTCGGTCATCTTCTTGCGGATGGCACGGATCTGAGATGATGCAGCGTAGGTGGTCTTGCGGATCTGGTTGGGGCGGCGCTTGGTGAAAGCGATGGCGAAGAGGCGGAGGAGGTAGTCGTCGGAGGTCTTGATGGTGACGTTGGCCTCGATGAGGGATTGCCACTTGCGGACAAGAGATCGGAGCTTGTCCGAGGTGAAGTCGAGACCGTGGAAGTTGGTCAGGCAGTTCTTGCCCTGGACCTCGTCGACACGGAGCTTAACCTTGCGGAAAGAGTGGTCCTCATCCTTCTGGAGATCGGCGAGAGAGACCTCGACGATACGGCCCTTCAGGGCATCGTTGGCGTTCTTGAGACCGGTGGTTCTGTTGACGAGAGTCTTGCCGACACTAGATTGAAGGCTGGTTAGATTTCATCCACAAAGGCGATTTTCTGGTTGCTGGGGGGACAAGACATACTCTCGGATGTTGAAGGGAGCGGGGGCCTTCAGGGAGTACCAGTCCTTGCGGGAGAAGGGGTCGACGGTCTTCTTCTTGAGACCCTTCTTGCCCTTGGACAATCTCTTGTTCCTAATTGATGCCAGTAATTAGCATCGCAGTTTGCAGCCAGACCGTGCGTGATCGAAAGAGAGACAAGAAAAAGGGCGAGGCGAAGTGTAGATATCATGGGAGGTTGCGACTCTTCCGGGATGTCTTGGGGAGGAAAGAAAGATGCTGGTCGCGTCTGTATGCTGCTTTCGAAGGCCCTTGTCCCTTCGCAAAATGGTATCGCTTGCTTGATTTGACTTGGCTTGACTTCTTGACTTGGTATCAAATCAAATCAAATCAAATCAAGCATGGCGACAGAATGCCTCCTCTTGTTCGTTCCGCTGTGCTATACATGGTGCTTGTAGTTCGGTTCTGAATTGTACTCACTTTCCAACGGCCATGATTGCGAGCAGTCGTCTAGCAGCGCAATACTATGGGAATAAATTGAGTTGGTGGTGGGAAGGGCGGATGTTTGGCAGTTGACTTTTTCGAGGAGGGTCGTCAAATCTCAAAGTCGAGGTCCGGTTCGAAATTGTGAATTTTCTTGGGGCGGGCGCTCAAAGCTGTGTGGGCTGGGCTAAGTGGAATGAATTAATCAGGGCCGGGGTTTAGCCGCCACTATCTTGACTTGTTTATCCCATACGGATCCGTATCAGGCGTATCTCATATCTCACCCAAGCTTTGGTCGGTCGCGAGTGGCTACGGATCCCGCACCGCCACCCGCGCCAGCTCCCCGTCAGCTGGCGCTACCGTCAACCACCAACAAACATCCAGTCCACCGTTGCAATTGAGCGTCAAGCGTCAAACAACCCGAGATCTACAGGAACAAACTTTTGAGTCCTCTGCCGATCAGCATTAACCGAGCCATGGATTAAGTTAATGTACAGGCATCTGCTCAATTGACGTAAATCTCGCGCTGTATTTAAAATCAAGGAAATAGCCCTCTTTCAAATGCTCCAAGACGTTGATGCTTTAGCACTACGTATTGTGCCTTCATGCTTTTAAAACTGAGCTTTCATCTACAAGTATTCCATACATCATTACATACTCTGTGTATCTGCACTTGGCTAAGCTAGGCGCTGGTTCAAGTGGCACCGAATAGCGAGAGCTTGTATACAACACTATGGTTCGAATGCTATTTCATTAATAACATCTCTACACCTTCTTCTATCTCTGAACTCTTGACAACGAGGTCCACAACCACATCGTTCCCTCCTCTTCCCCATCCGACAGTAGCCTCTCCTCAGGCATATTGCGGCCGCTCCAAAGCCTTTGCAATACCTATTAGGGACCTTCACCCTGCCACCATTCTGCAGTATCCGGTGTCCCAATGTTCCTTCCATTAGTCGACATTGGTTCTTTCCGCATTCCCCGGCACAAAGACGATGGAAGCACACCTTTCGTCATAGGCCGGCAACTAGCCCTGTCATCTGGCAGATCTCTCGATCACCAGGTTATCCCCAGAGCTCGACTTAATCAATCTCTTATTATCGCTGCATTCCTGCATTCCTGCCTTCCTGTACGATTCTTCCTCTTCGCGGGCAATAACTGCCTGGTCGGTCCATTACCATTACGCTTGCAGCCAGAACATCCTCGATCATTGTCGATAATGGGTTGGTGTCTTGTTGTAATCCGGCTCGACGACCTGCGTTGAACTTCCAAAGGTATAATTCCTCAGAACGCCTGAACTCCGATGGGCTGTGTCCAAAGTTTCGATGACTTAATGCACCCACATCTCTACAAAGGCTATGCGCAACAACCTATCCTTAGCAGGAAGGCTGCAATTGGCGCGCGCCGGTGGTCGTGTAGAATTGATGAGGGCTGCCTTCCGCGGCCTTTCAAGGTGGCACATCTTTCCCTTCTTGTTGTTGTTCAATATCCCAAGTGTCAAAACTTGGAAAGCTGAAGTAGCCCACCGAGTCTGGACGTGGTCAGTATGCGTTCTTTTGTGATGCCAACATGTCTGAGGAAAACCAACATGGGTTGCTATCACTCCTTAACAGCTCCCTCTTCTCGGCCTCGGTCAATCCGGAACCTTCATAGTCGACTGCTCCGAAACTCCTCGTCGAGTTGGGTGATGAGCTCAGCACCGCAGCGTTGTTGACTGCAACCCGGCTCAAGAGTTCCGTCGCCCTCCTACTCGAGTTTGGACTTGTCAATACACCTTTGCAGGCACTCGAAGTCGTAATGGATGGCTCCGTGGCGCAGGCTCTAAGCAAGCGTGGGCGCCGCCTGCTGCTACTCCTCGCAGCCCTGGGTGAGGAATCCCGTCGAACAAGACGGTGCGACTCTGTCGATGGTGAAGACATGACGTTGATCTTTCAGTCCAAATTGCCCCTCTCGGCAGAAGATTTCAATGAGACAATAAGTGTTGTTCACAAAAGAAGTCTCGAAGACTTTCAACAACTTTCTGAAGACTTGACAGAATACAGACGAATTAATCCTGAACAAGGGAAGACGATGTGGTTCGAGGCTGCTTGCTCAAGGTTATGAGGGTGATCCCTCCCAAGACTTACAGACGCCCAGGCACCGGCTACCACCACCATTACGGCACCTATCTCGCGACATGTTCCGGGGGTGCGCTGGAGTGCCACATGGCGTGTTCAAAATGGGGGAAGGAGGGGGGCCCAATAGAGCAATTCCAGGCTGTCGTGTTTGTTGTTGTGTGGTGGGCATCCAAGGATTCTTGGGCGTACATACATGGGCTGCAGTATTCTAGGTCCTGCTAGCGGAACCTCGTAGTCGCTGCCCAACCATTTGGACCAAAAAAAAAAAGTCCACCCGCTCTCCCGCCTGCATGTCTACAGTGGGGCACCATTAGAAGCACCCACGTCTTCTACGCAGTTTGGTCGCGAACAAACAAACATTCAATGCGAGCAAGTGGTCACCTCATCCATTGAAACCAGAATCGGGCTAAGGCAGCCACTGCAGTTCATTCACCGCACCACACCCTACAGTACTAATGCGACGCCCGACTGATTTATTGCCAGTATCCTTGAAGGAGCTGCTATATTCCTGCAAAACGAGCCCCATAGCTCCCATTACTACGCGCTGACTGGGTCGCGACGTGGAGCAACGCCCTGGAGGGCTGACCGAAAACGGCCTTATGACACGGACGCTTGTTTGCCACCGCTTCTTTGTCAAGTCTGCTTGTTTTATAATCGCCTTGGTTCCTGAGGTGATTCAGGATGAGAGGGAAAGAAAATTTACCCAATGTCGGTCAAGAAACCCCCCTCCCCCTTTTCGACGATTAGTTCTACCATGTGCCATGAGCTTGAAAACACACGAAAACTTGTGGGCTGCTCGTGCAGCAGTATCCGCTACGTTGCTTGTGCTGTCTTGGTTTTCGGCTCTGTGGAGATCTTACGATTGACGTGAGGGGGTGAAAGTGGTGAAAATGCAATGTTGCTGACAGGTTCCATTTCGGTAATACTGTTTCCAAGCAATCGCATTGCCGAATTTCCCAGCGGAGTTTTGGACGAGTGAAAGGGTTCCGTTGAACGTTGCATGCAACAGTTCTATATCTTACCCGGCCTCTCACCCTCCTCGCTATTCCTCCGGCTGTTCCTGCTTTGGCCGAGCTTGCTACTCTGCGCTGAGTGGGCACTTGTGCAGGCCTAACACGACTGGACACGAGACACTACAGCACTACAGCAGCACTCGAAGATGTACTTACCGGTTGAAAGTGTAGGTCAGCAGGAAATTGCGCACCAGTGAACAGTCAACTTTTTTAAGATGTGGGCACTGACTATGCAGCTACGATTTAATTCATCGGGTTCTACTTCCGGCTTGCACTAGCGATAATATCCTGACTGCTCAGTATGGTTCTAACTGCAGATGAGTATCCAAGCTACTACTCATTCAAATCAAGGTCCCAAAGCATTGATAGGTATGCATCATGACCACATCGTTTCTACCATGCACTCACACGTGCCAACACCGCTGGCTCTCTCGGATTCAAACTCGCGTTTAGTGGTCGATACTGCGTTTCCTGTTAGCCGAGACTCTGCCGCAATCCTTTTCTTTCCTCCAATTCTCTTGGAATCGGGCTTAGGATAGGAAAAAGGGGTGCCTGAAACTTACTCTTCCCACATACGGCCCTGGACAGCCTTAAGCTCATCCTCTGTCATTCTGTGACCGGTTGTGAAATAGCCTGCAAAAGAATGATTAGTTATATGCCGCAAAATTCTACCGCCAGCTTCTAGAACGACCATTGTGGGGTACCACCATGCGTTGTATCGTGCTGACAAGGACGAATAAAACGTACCGGCTGTGATCTTGGCGTCTATCTCCACCCTTGAGTCATCAGGGATCAACTCCTCTGGGAGCTCGACGCGCTCGTGGATCGGGATCCTGTGTGCCTGCATTAGAGCGACTGTGTTTTTTTTATAGCATTATCATTCTGAGTTGTAAACAACACTTACCCTTGTCCCACGATCGCGTCGTGTTTCATGCTGTTGAGAATTATGTATCAGCGAGATATCCGCGCGCTCACAGGTTTTAGGAGGGGAAACATACTTGCTCATGCTAAGCATGCGGTCAATCTTCTTGATGCCGAGCCAGTGGAGGATATCTGGCATCAGGGCCTGGAACCTCATGTCCTTGACTCCCGCGATGTTCTCGGTCCTCTTGAAGTAATCCGATGCGCGGTCTTCGCCTCGTTTCCGGGCGTTGTACACAACTGTAGATTAGACGGTGGAATTAGCATATTACATCGAAGAATAATAGAAATATTTCCTGGGGGTTTAATATTAGGACGTAGAGGAAATGCACGTACGGTACTATAGAGAAGAAGAAAAGCAGTCAGCCATGTTACGGATCACCACGGGTCTTGTCTGTACTGGGATGGGAAGAGCCGCTTACCTTGGTAACCTCACCCAGCGCTCTGCCCTCCTTTCTGAAATAGATGACCACACCGCTGCCGCCGTTCTGCGCCTCTTTAACGGCCTCCTCAATGCCGAAGATGAGGTAGGGGCGGCACGTGCAGATGTCGGAGCCGAAGACGTCGCTGCCGTTGCACTCGTCGTGGATACGCAGAGCGAGGCGGACCTTCTCGTCCGACATCTTGGCCGGGTCGCCGAAGCAGTAGACGGTGAGGCCGCCGATCGGTGGCAGGAAGACCTTGATGTCGTTGCGCGTGATAAGCTCCGGGTACGAGCCGCCCGTGTGCTCGAACAGCGACCGCCGCAGCACGCCCTCGTCGATTCCGAACCGCGCCGCCACCCCCGGCAGGTACCAGACGGGCTCGACGGCGAACTTGGTCACGGCCAGCTCGCCGGCGCTGTTCAGGCACACCTTGCCGTCGGGCACCAGCCGCCCCGCCCGCACGCTCTCCTCGAGCTCCGGGAGCTTCATGTGCGCCTTGGTGATGGCGATGGTGGGGCGGATGTCGACGTTCTGGCTCTCGATGGTCTCGCTGAAGAGCCAGGGCGCCAGGTGGCCCCACGGGTCCATGGCGACGATCTTCTTCGGGTCGGACCACTGCGGGAACGGCCCGATGTTGGCCGCCGGCTCCGTGTTGGTGAAGTCGGGCCGGTGGTTGATGTCCAGCTGTTTGGACGCCAGCGCCAGCGCAAAGTAGATGCTGTACGAGCCGCCATGGGCGCCGATGGCGTTGCGGCGCCCGATGGTGCTGCTCGAGCGCGAGACCACCACGGGTCCGCGCTCCTCGGGCGTCGAGGCGCCCCAGGATAGATTCAGAGGGTCAATGCCGATTTGCTTGGGATATGTGCTGTGATGGATTGTTAGCCAACTAGAGAACTAGATTTGAGGGACACTATTGTTATTATCATTATCGTGACTTACGTCAGAATGATTCGTGAAGTGAAGCCGGACTTCTCGGCTTCCTTTGCTGCAGCCGGCTTCTCGGCCGGAGGTGAACCCGGTGTTGGGAGAGGACTTGAACTCAATCCGGCGCCATTGCTGACGCTGCCTCTAGGGGTCTTGCTCTCCGGCGTGCTTTCCGGTGCAATCTGATCAAGTCTCTTCGTCACACCTGCTAGGCCAGTCGATAGTACCGTCTGGTTATCTTGGATTGCCTTCAATGCCTGAAGGACGGCTGACATGTCCTCACTTG
This sequence comes from Truncatella angustata, assembly GCF_020726525.1. Lineage (NCBI taxonomy): Eukaryota > Fungi > Ascomycota > Sordariomycetes > Amphisphaeriales > Sporocadaceae > Truncatella > Truncatella angustata. The sequence continues at coordinate 6,957,745 of NW_025763382.1, read as the reverse complement.
CCATCTTGAGGATCTGAGAAAGTTGATATGGGTAAGACTGGTAATACAGGACCTATAGATTGAATTTCAAAAGATGTTGTTAAACAAGTAGGATAAAAGCCTATGTATATCTCAAGCAGAAATAGATAAAGCAAGATGTGGCGTTGAGCACAGAGCACACAAAGGACGAGAGGTTGGCGTAAAGTCAATAATCATGTGACCTATCTAACAAGCGAATGAGAGTTCACGATGTCAAGATGTCGGTCAGAACGGTTGGAATGAGTACCGCAAGATAGTACACACAGATGGATGGATGAGGTGTCACGAAAGCTGTCTTGGAGCTCCAATGCAGGTTTGGTCAGGCACAAGAAATAGTAATTGGCTGGAAGCTTATTGCACCACGCATTTGGGCATGCTTCCGACTTAGTTGTCCTGTAGAGAAGATAGCTTGAATGCGTTGACTAACGTTAAAGATGATCCTCGATAGAGAGATATGGATAGTCGTAGTACCCCAGGCGTGGTCGTGTCAGCCGCCTGAATCCGTCGGGTTGAGTTAGGCGTTGTCGCTAGTGATGTGCATAGCGACTCGGAGACGATCACGAGGAGTCCTCCGCGCGCGGGGAAGTCCCCGACTCTCTGGCCCTTTGTTATTAAGAGGAATCCAATTCTTCTTCCGTATCAATGCAACATTCCCTATGGGGACTTTCGCAACATCGCAGATCAATAAATATTAGCAAATTCCAACTGCAGCGTTGATATCATAAAAGCAAATAGCATATCAAAGCCCCAGTGACCGTTCATGATCATAGTGGATGGGGATACAAGGGGCGGGGCCTCGATAGGCGCATATAGCTACCCCGCTATATCCACTTTACTCCGATAGACATAAAGTGAAGTGATAAGAATTAAGGTTAGCGCGTTTTGGCTATCCTATTTTCCCTCGCTCTGATTGGGAAGCATACCCACTCAATCAAGAAATGTGTCTTGGATCTTGGGCCATACATTGTGACAAATTCACGGTCGCTACCAAAAGTGTTGTTTTGCTCCAGTTCTTAACGAGGACAGCTGCGAACGGTTTCCTGCTGAAAGTGCACTTTAAGCGAATGGCTCTCGAACAGTGAAGCGGCTAAAAATAGACCTGTAAGATAAGACATGTAGTTATGTAATAAGCATAATTATAGCGCAAAGCCGGGAGTAGAGGCTGCCGGACGCCTGCCATAACCTAGGTTCCTGGGGTTATGAACTACATCACTGTCTCAAAGTGAGACCAGTAGAGAAGCGCCAGGTCACCAGTGAATGAAAGGACGATATCTTTTGCTAACGAGCTCAAACCGTAGCCTCATTCTGAGCTGTGCCTGAACCGAATTGTCATAATTGCTGAAATTGATCGAGTATCGCTTTCGTGCCAATGTCTCTAATTCGTGGCACCGGACAAAGCTTTATACTAGTCTAGACTAGACATGACATGAGACTACTACTCCCCTCATAGAAGTATAGTCCACCAAGACCAGTGCTTGGTCTGCTTATATTTGTTTATTCTTCAAATCCAGCGGAGTTGATGTGATTAATCACGGTACAGTCACATAAAATGGGAATTAACATATTTATAGACCGATTTGCGTGCTGTGCGGTAGCACACATATTTCTTCACTAGCGACTTTGTACTAACATGAACGGTTCACTCATCGGATATACCATCCTCGTCATCCTCGGAAAACTCTTCCCTCCTTATCCTTGGTTTATTCGCACGCGTTGTTTTCTGTTCACTGTTCTCCTGATCATCATCCGGACTGACAGACCTCTCGGCGACCTTCTTGCCTTTTACGGGCTTGGAAGATTGAGGCGTAAGATATCCCCGGCGCCTGGGCCCCTGCCCGAAGTCGGCCGAGCCTCTGCGATTTTTCCTCCTCGGGGGTGCCAGTTGTCTTGCAAAGTAGTCGTCTCGCTGCTGGCTAGCAAGCGCATTATCGGCATCGGGGCCGCGGACGGCATTGATATATCTCTCAAAGTCAGTGGCTGTCTCTGCTATCTTGGCAAAGTTTCGTTTCGTCAGTCTGATGGTCATGAGACTCTTCGTGCCCGACGCGGCGGCCTGGTCCGGCGACAGACCTTCTTTTCGAATGCGCTCGAACCTGTCAAACTGCCCCATAGCTATGGCAGTGGAGAAAGCGTTGCGGATTTGGCGGGCATTCCAGGTTGTCTCTTCTTCTTCGTGCTTTTCGTAGTGGGACAGTGCAAACTCGAGAAGCAGGTCTCGGTCAAATTTGATCTTGACATCGGAAGTCTCGTTATCTTTGATGATACGGTCCAGGATGTTGTTCCATATCCTTTCTGTTGAGCTCTGGTCTATCATGTCGTAGCGGAGCGCGACGTGGATGCGCGATTTGAAGGCTTCATCGATGATCCCCACAATGTTCGTCGTCAAAAACAATATGCCGCTGTAGTACTCCAAGTGCCTCAGAAACACTTATGGCTTGGTCAGCTTGCAAGATTCTCGAAAGCTTGGGCCAGTCACTTACCAGAGACTACTGCATTCCGATTCATGTCAGTCCAAGTTCTTTTCGCCAGGAACACGTCTGCTTCGTCAAGGAGCAAGACGCAGCCCCATTTCTCAGCCCGCTCTGTGTGCTCTCTCAGGTTATCTTCAACCTCCCTCGCCGTGACACCAATATCTCCACAGGTCACAGCATAGAGTGGTTTCCCCGTGTATGCAGCTATGGTCTCAGCGGTCGAGGTTTTGCCGGTCCCCGGGGGTCCGTGGAGCAAAAGAATGAGGCCACGGCCTTTGCCCTTGATCAAATCGATCTGCGAACTCTGCGTGGTTGAGTTCTTCGCTTTCTTATGCTCGAACGCTGAGGTATGGTTATCGACAAGTGACAGGAGCAGCTGGCTGTAACCGTCCTCTATCACCAGATCCTCCCAGCCACGCCTCCTGGCATCTTCACTCTTATCAATTTCCTCCAACTTTTCGACATCGAGCCAATCTATATTCTGATTGTCAACCACTAGAAAAAAAATTGAGCATTATCGGGAGCAATGTCACTTACACCATTCGCGCTGACGAAAATCGAAAGCCGGAACACAGTGAGGCAATAGCATAAGATAGTCTTCCATATCTGCCAGCTCCTCTGGCCGTTTGGCATGTGTGAGATGAAAGTGAGATGACAAAAAGCCATCTGAGCGGGCCTCGTCGACATCATGATCACCGATATGATATTCTCGATCTCGACCGCCCGGGGTGCTTTCTGTCACTTCTCTCAAGCTGGGACGAACACGCCCCAGATGATCAAAGTCTGTTTCGTAGAATGGGAATGCCTCGTTGAACGTCTCAATGTCAACATAGACATCACTCTCAAGTTCCTTCTCGGCAGTTCCCATCAATTGAGCATTCTCTGCACGGCCACTTGACATCCGAGGCGGAGGCGAACGCATTCTCTTCCGAAGGGGCAATGGCTCCCGTACACTAGGGTGTTTGGTCGTCCGCGCAGCATATTTTTTGTGACCATAGCACTCGAGCGCGGCCCTTCCTCGAAGCTTGAGCTTCTTGATGATATCTTCAGAGTTTCTGCGGAATCGGACTGGGTAGTAGTTGAGGTCAGTAATCTTCTTCTCGCCCGTGTAATGCGGCACGCGATGAGTGATGCGCCGAGGGCCGATTTTCTTTCCGTCCCAACCTAATCTGAAGCAATCAATGACAACGTCTGTCCAGGTTCCTATGCCAGCTTCGGGTGAATTATCCGCCTCCTCCTCTTCCCCTGGTGGGCGATAAACATTGTTGTTCACATATTTGAGTAATCGCATCCGACCACCGGTAACGGCGTACACCTGATACAGTGCGTCAACATCACTTTCCCGGTCGATGATGAGGTCGCCAGGACTGTAAAGGTAGTACATCTCATCAAAACTGATTTTATCAAGCGAACCGTCCTGAATCTTCATTCTTAGACCTATGAGGTGGCTCAAATCTGTCAGGATGAAGTCGTGTAGACATCGCAAATGTGAAACACGAACTTGAAGGTCGTTTCTTTCTCGCACAAGGCTAATGTCGACATTGGCTTGTGTGCTCGATCTAGAGGGTGTTGGTCTCTCGGGGCTACTCAAGCTACCATTAATCTCTTCTTGGCCGACTTCTTTGTGATTTGATGCATCTTCCACAGGTATATCTCTCTTTGTCTGCTCTTGGGCTCTATCGTCCGTGGGTGTTGTTGTTCCTTGTGGTTCATTACCAGTTCTAGCGTTTGTAGGTGATTCGACTGCTATCACCCTTGTCACTCGCTTTTCCAAATCTTCAAGCTCAAGTGTCAGTTTCTTCAATGTTGATTTAATTCCATCCCAATTATGGACTAATAGCTGCTCGAAACATTAGTTGCTGTATGGTCTTGAATGCTTTCAACACGACCGGCTCACCTTGAAGCTTGGGATGATGCTGAAGTCGACGTAGTGGTCAGCTCCTTCGAGTAAAAGATCAACAAAAGATTGGTATTCCGCTATGACTCACATGTGAGGAAGGCCTGGCAATGTCAGTCCAGCGATGCGCTCTAGGTCATCTAAGAGAATTGATGAATTAATCTTAACCCTTTGTGGCTTCTCAATATTTTGCGCATTAGTGTAGGCATTCTTGAAATCCTCGTCCGAGTACTCTCTGTCGACCGTTGTCGGCACAGAGCGTACGTTCCGGTAATATACTTGTATGACAGGAGTGGCATTGTTGCGACCGACGCGACCACTTGGGCCATAGCCGGGTGGCCCAGGCGGAGGGCCGGGTCGTGGCGGACCAGGTGCAAAGCCTGGTCGCGGTGGACCAGGTGCAAAGCCGGGTCGCGGCGGCGGTGGTGGAAGGCCGGGTCGTGGCGGACCTAAGGAGTCCCCGCGCCAGTCTCCCATCGACAATCGCTCAATTGTACAAGATGGTCTTACAACAGTCTTAGCAGATTCCTTCAATTTGAAGACCCAAAAACGCTATCTTGGGTATGCATAAAGCGCCAAGCTGAGGGGTGAAATCAGACTTACATGATGGGCTGAGAACTAGGGGTATTTAAATTAATGGGATATACTCGGGGTGCGGTACCACCTCCGTGTGGGAAAGGAGGAGGGACTTGGCTCGTCGGTCGTGGCGAGGCGGGCGGTGATGGAAACTCATCCATGATGTCTTCCAATTGCGAATACTCTGCCCAGACGTTTACTGTCGTTGCTGTCTTCAACGCCTTCATCTTTTCCACAGCTATTAGCAAAGCCTCTTTCGCCTCCTTTTCGGCATTGCTCGACTGCAATGGCCGCGCTGCGTCTTCAGATCCCGTCGACTCGTCCGCAGTTGACACTGGTTGACCTTCTACATTTTCAACCGCTGGTATGGATTGCCCCACCGCCGCCACCTCATCGTTACCAGCTTCTGAAGTGGCCAGGAGACTGTCACCAGCCATCGTACTTGTTTCTGTCCGTGTCGGCAGTTGGATCAAAGATGTGGTGTAACCGAGAAGGTTTAGGTGTGGACATAAGATATCGTCGAGATTTCTTGTCTCCCTAGCTGAGACCGCAGGTTACGATTACCCATAGATAATTCGAGCGCCAGCCTGCTTTCGGCCCCCATTCTCACAGGATTTTGCGGCTGGAATTGTGGTCGACATCTGACTTGTCAGCATGCGGTGCCCCTGCCTTCATGCAATCTGCCCACCGTCGCGGTAGACAAGCCATACCGCTTGTGCGTTAGGTAGTTCTCACCCATTGGACGATACCCCAAAGCCTTGCAGATATCCCATGATCACAATACCACCTTATGCATCACAGCAGGGCCTAATGCAATCTGCGCCAGATGCAGCCTGCTGCCTGCTTCGCAATGCATGCTTCTATCCCGATCAGGATTTCCACATGGTCGTGCTGCCCCGCCGTGTACAATTCGATAGTATTGTACAATCTTTATCCTTGCTGATAACAGTCATCTGGAGCGCTCTCACTTGCGTGTTAGCATTTTATTCGCGTCCAATTTAGCATGCCTGGCACCGGAAATCGCTTGCCGGCGACCGCTGGCCACGATGAGGTCGATGAGTTCATGGACGCCCTCAACGGGGCGGACGACGGGGCTCTGAGTTGGCGACGTCGGCGAGGAAGTACGGGCTTGGATGAGATGAAAGTATACGTCTCAGAATCTGAATAGATACGAGGACTAATGAGCCGAGTAGAGATTATAAAATATTTTATGCCGAGTATTTCAAAGCTCAGAAAAACTTTATGGACACTGCCAACAAGTGTCTCGAGAAACTAAAGCTTCCCCCGATGGAAATCAGCCAAGGGAGTGATTGGAACGCCGTGCAAGCAAGGATGGAGCATGCCTGCTCCGCGATTGAAAAGGTTTCTGCACGCGACAATGAGATGTCGGGGATGGCAGGCAAGATGAAAAAGGCATTTCGAGGCCTGTGCAAGAATGCTGGAACCGGCAAAATGTTCACCTCGATGATACCTGACGACATGGGCGGCTCCATCCTATCCGGCGGCCTCAATGTCATCTTCACGACTCTTGAGCAGACCAGTGTTCATCGAGAGGCCGTGTATAAAGCCCTGGAGAGGTTGCCCCGTATCCTGAACGATCATGTGCAATACCTGGAGCTCGCGAACGAGGACGCCGAAGTTCACCGCCGCACAGCTAAGTTATACACCGAGGTGTTATTGACCTTGGACCACATTCTCCGTTGGTACATGACGCACGCATTTGGTAAGATCTGAAGCTCACTGCGACCATATGTATGATTACTACTGCGTCTGACACTTATATTTCGGGTGCAGTTGCTGGGGCCAAGCGCCTTCTCAATCCATCCGCTCTGTCCACCAATCTCAACGATCGACTAGCAGAAGTGAACTTGGCTGCCAAGGACTTGAAGGCTCGTGGGGTCCATGTCATTCGACGACAGACGCAGGAAAAGCTGAGCGAGATATCGACAGTCCAGGAATGGACGTCGTACGAAAACGTCAAAGTGCGCCGCCGGTTGGACGAGATCGACCTGAATATTAAACGAATTGCAGACAGGTCTGACCTATATGAGGGCATAGAGACAGCTGTTTATGACAGCCTGCAGTCCCTCCTCCAAGGGGTGGTGAAAAGTAGGTGCAACACGGCTTCCCCATGTCTGCCTAGGTCACTAAAGATTTTCTTTCACTAGACCTAACAATCAAGAATACGGAGGCTCGAGATTCGATATCTACAACTCCCTCCATTACGTGTGAGAACGTCCTGGAGGAATTAGAGTATGACCCAGCCTTGATCACCGACGACGTAGAAGCGTTGTTGCGGCTGAATCTTCCAGCGTCAAGAACAGAGATCGACGTGAGTCGTGTTCACGCATTGCAAGGAAGCCCCAGGCTCCGGGAATGGCTTACCGTCGACGAAGGATCACTTCTTTTGGTCAATGGCGGCGCGACGGACCCCTTGGACCTGTCCACATCGTTCGCAAACGCAAGGATGATTCATGCTCTGATGGAGCAATCTTTGGAGCGCAGAGAAGGATTGGAGATCATACCCCTGGTATATCTCTGTAGCCAGCATCGGAATTACTATCGCGACGTCGACGCGAGTCCCACCAGTCTGGCCATGAGCCTGCTTTTGCAGCTCATCGACCATTTCCCCGGGTTCAAGGGAGCAGACCTTCAAGAGTGTCTGGATGAAACCGATGGCGAGGATGTTATCAGCATCTGTAGCTCGCTTGGTCGTCTAGTCAGGAGGCTCCCTTCCAGCGCTGTAGTGTACCTCATCTTGGATGGGCTCTCGTTTTTCGGCACACCTGTAGCGAGGATGAAAGAGTTGCGACGGGTGATTCATCATCTCGTTTCTCTTCACCGTGAGGGATCGAGGGCGACGTTAAAATTCATGTTCTCCAGTTCAACAAGATCCAGGCATTTTGGCGACTTGTTTGAGGAGGATGAGATCTTAAACGTACCGGCATCACCAGTTCCGATGGGTGGACCTGAGGCGTAACACGGGAAATATTACAAAGTTTTCATAATAAACGTGTTAAATTAAACATGACCTTTTGAAAAGCTTACTTCTCGGTAAATTACGTCACGTATACAAGGTTTTAGAATAGCGATAGTGATAGGCAGCGCGGCGTGGTTTAAATGGGGATTGGGGGCACTGAACGCAGCTCCTTTCGGCACGCAGATCAGCCGTTAGTGGGCTGCAAGACCATATCGACCCCTTGAGAACAAAGCATAATGAGATATGGTCCTATTCGATATAGCCTAAACGAACATTGAAGATCCATGCACACCCACTGCTACACACGTCAGTTACAATTTACAAAGTCCTCAAAACTCGAGGACCAGCAACACACCTTTGATGGTCTTCCACGGTATGATGCGCAACCTTCTGCCTCTGCTTGTCGTCACTCCAGATCAGCGGCAACCGGGTTCCCCTTTCGATTAACGGGGCTGTCTCAAAAGCAAGTCCAGCACAAAGAGGACACCCGGCATCGTCCTTCCCAACGGCCCAACGGGCAGAACGGCTCGCGCATCAGCAGCGGCATCCAGTCTAGGTTAGGCCTTTTCGTGTAGAAAGCATCTCTTGGCCGCTGAGGCTGGTCTACGGATGAGTCACGCAGGCGAATACTTATTGACCTAGGCGTTAGTAAGGTCGTATAGTGACGAGGGATGTATTTTGTTCAGTGTTCATCGCCGGGCACAGCGCTAGGATAATAGTAACCTAGGCGATGGCGCGGCCTGGGAGGCAGGGAGGCAAAGGCCGTCCGTCCTGTTTAGCGTGTGTAAATTTAACCATGGTTCGCACTCATTGTGGTCAGGCCGGGAATAATTATATGGAACTACGTAGTTACACCCCGCGGAAGCCAGAGCCAAAAGCCAAGGCGCCATTCACTGCAAGCTTGCGACGGCCGTTGTGTCGGAGGGAGATCCATTGTGCAAAGGTGCTGAAAATAGCAGAGTTTCGAAGCAGATCACGCAAGCAGGAAGTCTTTTCCCGATAATAAACAAAAGAAAGAAGATCTGCGATACGTTCTTACTCGACAATCATATTGCGCAAAGACCAAAATATACCTCCACGCGACAGACCTGCCACACACTGCTTCGACGGCCGAGACACACATCACACTCACGCGACAAGTTGAGCTGCTACACATTTCTTGACGCGACATTCGCCATGGGCAAGAGAAAGTCCTCCAGCAAGCCGCCGCCCAAGAAGGCGCGCGCCACGCTCGCGACAACCTTCACCTGCCTTTTCTGCAACCACGAGAAGTCGGTCACGGTCAAGGTGGACAAGAAGGCAGGCGTGGGAACGCTGAACTGCAACGTGTGCGCGCAGAACTTCCAGTGCGGCGCCAACTACCTGAGTGCGCCGATCGACATCTACAGCGAGTGGGTTGACGCAGCCGGTAAGTAGTTCGCCTTCGCTCGTTTTGGGTTCCGCGAGAAAGGGGGAGCCCTTTGCATGCTAACGTATCGTCCCTGCAGATGCCGTCGCGAAGGAGGAAGCCGGTGGCGCTCCGAGACCACTCGCGTCCAGTTCACGAGCGAGACAGACAGAAGAAAACAGATACGGCGAGGACGAGGACGATCGCCGTTACGAGGGAGAGGGCATCGTAGCCGATGACGATGAGTACTGATCCTGGCATACAACCTTTTCAACTGGGATTTGCGGCAGGTGTTTATGCTTTTGTATTATTAGAGGGGCTTGTGCTCTGGGGCGTCAGGACAAGATTTCCAACATGATACTTGGTCTGGATGGTCGGCGTAACTTGATTCTGCACAGTTCTACTTGCATTTTCTACGGATGGTGGACAGGTCTCAACCATTGGTTGCAGCCTGATTTGTGACCCCACTGGTGCAATATATATACTTGGGAAAACCTGCAAGCTTTTACATGGTGTAATACCTGTCACCAAAATCGCCCAGGCCAGGAATGATATAGCTGATATTGGGTTAGCGAAATGACTGGGTATCCTGGTCAAGACCACGTACTTCTTCTCGTCCAGGCCTGCGTCCACGAAAGCTGTGACAACCCTCAGTTTGGGGAATTTAGTCGAAAAGTTTCGGATGCCTTCAGGGCTGGCAATGAGGTTGAGGAAGAGTATTCGCTCCTCGGGGACACCTCTGGACTTTAGAACATCAACGGCCATGATAGCCGATCCACCTATTTCTAGTCAGCTGCTGCATCCGTGTGTTGATTCCAGTCGGTAGTGGTCGCATACCAGTGGCCAGCATTGGGTCAAGCAGGAGAACCCATCTGCTTGCAATGTCCTCGGGAAGCTTGTCGTAAAACAGCTTAGGCTTTGCCGTCTCCTCATCGCGTTGAATCAGGATCTTGCCAATTCTGACGGATCGGCAACAATCCCGTAGGCCCTGTTCCATTGACTCGCCGGCGCGCATGATAGATACACCGCAGATCTTGCCCTGGAACTGGAGTCCGGCATAGGAGCGGCCGACAGGCGTGGTGACTGTCTGCTCAACTGTTGGTAGATGATTGAGGCCCTCCTCAACGAGCAACCGAATAATACGGTTAGAGTAGAATATAAAGTCCGCCCGATCAGTGTTCTTGTCACGAATCATTCTGGCCCTCAGGTTAGTTCGGAAGATGAACACGGGAAGGCAATGGTGCATCCCCGCCTAACGAGGGAAGTACTCACGTGAGCAAGGCAATGAGCTGAGGGGTCTGCTGCAAGATGATGGCATTGTCAAATTTCACCTGGGTCGACACCGTGGCAGTCGGCTTTTGGCTCTCAGATCGATAATCTGGTCCTACACACTTGGTGGGAGCAGGTTGAGGAGTGGTCGACATGTTGGATGGTGTAAGCTAGAAACGCCTAGGTGATGTGATGGGACCGCAGCTGGCCAGGTATTAGCAGTCAATGCCTCTCACTCTCGAGGACAAGACACCGAGCTTTGAAAGAGTATTTGAGGTCTTACATAATGTGGTGGGATCTGTCTTGGGAAAGTGGACACAGATCAGGGTATAGGTCTTTCTCAGTGACAACTGAAGGTGCAAGAATATGGTTCAGCTTAGTGAGGAGCCAGAAAGAGGGCGGAGAACTAGACGTGAGAGACTCGAGACAGAGGACCGATGACGGTGACCGACAGCCTCGATTTGCCAAGCGAATTGGACGGGAACAAGAAGAGGTGCGGTAGGAGTATGAGAATATACGCAGAATACGGAGACCGTTGGGAATACCTCCAGCAATACTAGACGAATGGGCCAGGTGCTTGCGGCAGGGTCCGCGATATGCAGAATATGTATTGCAGGGGCTTATCGCCATATTCATCTATGCCCTAGACCAAGGTTGGCATACTTTGTACTTATGCAGCAGCCCTCAAATACCCCCGGCAGAGCTTGGGCACAGCTGGGACCCCTCCCCAATGCGCCTGTGTATTGTATGGATCTGGTATGCAGGCGTGGGCCCAGGGCCTGCCCTGCCGGAGACGTGCTGTAGATTTCTTGTCCGGGTCTCTTGTCTCTTTGTCCCCGCCGCGCAAGGGGGGGGGGGGGGGGCGTGTTCGGTGTTCTGGTTGCATGTGGCGGGCGGGCGGTCAACAAAGCACCATGGGATTCCTGTTTCGCAAGTGTCGGTCCTAACAGTCCACGGGCCAAATCCCATGTCAAATTGATAGTGGGCTATGAGCGGTTTCGTCACAAGCAGTGGTGGTTTGAGTGATGACCCTGGACGGTGGCATAAGACAATTCAACGTGCCGTAACATCTGATTTGATCGTACATGTCATGGAACACGACCCAAATGCCGCGTTTGCGTAGTTCCTAACAATCGACGCACGCCTCCGTAAGAAGGAAGGGATCAGGCTCATTTCGTCATCACCATCCTCGCTCCATAGCCATTGTGTTCTGTTCCTCCGCATCTCCATAACAAGACGAGCCCGACTCTCAAGCTACAGTAGCTCCAGCTGTCGCAACTTCCGAATCGCGCGGGACAGCAGAGTAACTTCAACCTTTGATTATTATTATTTTTTTATATTTACTTTCTGGCTTGACCGGCAACCACTGCGCCATCTTTCACTCCGAACCTGACTCTCGAAAAAAGTCGCAATCTGTCTCCAGCACTTGCCCCAGCGCTTCCATCGCACGCCCCCAACGATGATCACGCGATTTGTGGATTGAGCTACATCGTTCGCGACATTTCTGCTTCACGCCATGGCTTCCTTGAGCGCCCAGCCCAAGTCGACGAGTCGCTTGAAGACGTATGGCAGGGCTAGCAAGAAGACGGTTCCGACACAGCCGTCGCAAAGACCTGTCAAGAACATACGCGCTGGTATCTCGAGATCCGTTTCCGACCTCCCAGCCACGCGCCACGTCGAACACGATCCTTATGACATTCCTTCCGATGACTCCTCGCCGGATCATCCGACACTGAACACGAGGACCGGCCCACCAATCACGAAACCCCTGACAAATGCTGAGCGGAAGCGAAAGGTCAACAGTGTCTATCCTGCCGACGACCATGGCCTTGACCCTGTGAGTGAAGACAGCTCTCCTTCGGCCCTCAAGCCCAAACAGCGCTCGCGGGTTTCCTCGCCTACCGAAGATGCAGGCGGCTCGAGGCCGAAGACGTATGGGCCGACGCGACAAGCGCGCGCGGCCTCGGCAGACATCATGGAGGTCGATGCAGCGAACGGGCTCCTCTCAAGCCCCCCACCCACTCCCGTTGCTCCGCTAGACAGATCAAAGGGGAAGGAGGGATCGAACTCAGAGCTGCCCTTCTCGCCGAATACCATGAACATGTTTGGTAGCTTGCAGGTTGGGGACAAGGCATCGCAGCAACACCAAATACCAGTACGGCCCAAGTTCAAACCATCCGCCACGGCTCCGAATGTCTCTCGAAACGCTTCCAAGTCCTCCAGACAGGTCTCGATCTCGGCTCCAGCGTCCAAGCCTGCTGAAAAGCGGCGAAAAAGGCTGATAGACGCCCTGGTCGAGCAAATGGAGGAGTCGGATGGTACGGTCGACGAGGACAAGACAGACAGCCAAGTAACCTGGGCTGACCCCGTGGTTTCATCCGGTCAGAACAGCGAAGACGCGGACTCACAGTCGTCATCTCAGGCCTCGAAGACGCGCAGGGCTTATGGCGGTCAAGGCCCTAGGACACTGGCCCGGTCTGGGAGCTCTCTAAAACATACCTACGGCACTTCAAAGGTCACACTGTTGGAGGAGGACAATATTTTTGAGGCGTTGGCCATGCCCGATCTAACGACATCCACTGCCCCGAGGCGCTTGGAGTTGACCCCCAAGGTCTTGCCCAAGGCCGATCTGGACGCTGACGAGGACTCTTCCGTGTCCACCCCTCGCAAAATCCGACCTCGAGATATCCACGAGCTGAGACAGGCAGGCGCGAACAGCAGGGTCGCTGACGAGATGTTCGATTTATCAACGCAGATTGGTCAACCAACTGCAAAGCCATCCTCTAGCCGCAGAACAGCTCTCTTGCAGATTGCGGAGAAAGCACGTCATAAGGACTACAGAAAACGTATGCGCGATCATGGGCTGGATGCCATGGTCCTGAAAAGCGTCGGAGACGAAGCAGACCCCATCTCGGGGTATCTCATTACCGTCATCCTTCTGCAAATTCTTACGAGCTCTGCAGCGCCACATGTCATACAATTGCTACAAGATGAGGAAGCTGGAAACTTGTTCGGAAGACTTCTCCAACTTGACGAAGATATCAAGAAGCTGGTTCGGGACCGCAAGAGCAATCTCTCAAAACGGAACCAAGGACTGCTGATCGCCGGCCAGGCAGCGTTGCTCGATTTGCCGATTTGGCAATCAGCCAAACCTATGTCGACATCACCAAGAACAGTGACCCTGAAGTGCCTTGAGATGTTGATTGCTCAGGATGCTCAACTGGGCAGCGATGACGCACTGTTCCCGCCCGCTGTCACCAAGGGCCTCTTTGATACTGTCTCGGCCGCCCAAGGAGGAGAATTCTGGGATCAGCCGGCTGCCGAGACCTTCGATGTTCACTGCGCCCTTTCCGTGCTCGAACACCATGCTGTGAAAGCCATGGAAGCGCAGAGCAGTGAGAAACTAGCTAAGCAGTATCTCCCGTCTGTGGCGGATGCGTTCGGTGTTGCTCTCAAGGATCCTACGCGTCACAATGCTTTAGAAAGCCCACTGCTCAAGCTGGTGCTCAACATGACTAACTCTAGCATCACGGCACCCGGCATCTTTGTTGGAAAGGGCCTCATCTTGCCGCTCTCAATTTCCATCTGCACAAGCTTCACACAGTCACTGTCGGCGGTCTCCGACGGTGATGAATGGTCTGGCCTGATTGACGGCCTAGTCCTTCGACTTGGTATCCTCATCAACTTCGCTGAGCAGGGTACGGCGGTCAGAGAAGCGGTCTATGAGAGTCGAGGCTCCGGTGGCGAATCACCAATCAAGGAGCTAATCCGTCTGTTCCTTGCAAACCACCGGAACACTGCGGAAGTAAGTTGTTTGGCCCCAAGATATGATGTGGGTGTCGAAGCTAACATTATACTACAGGCCGACTCTGAGGCCAAGAGCCAGCTCAATGTAGCATTTGGCTACTTATCGTTGCTACTCGGCTATCTGTGTCTCTACCCTCCGACCCGCAAGGCTTTCACGTCGAGCCACTCGGCCAAGAGCCTCGGTCCGCTGCTCGACTCGATACATGAATTCATTTCACACCATAGAGCCATGGAAGCAAGTCTTTTGGATGCAGGGGTAGATGATCCACGGGCTCATGGCGGATACACGGAAAGACTTCAAGGTCTTGTTGACCAGCTAGAGGCAGATGCTGCGCACGATTGATTTGAGACGCGCCCAGAACACAGTTATAGAGGCGAGGGTTGCAGACAAGTCACCGACAGGTCTTGACCAGCATTCATACAAGCGAATGGAAACTCTGCAGCTGGATATGGTGCGTCGACTGAACAGATTAGACCTGCATTTGTGTAAGTAGATGGTCAAGGTTCTCATGACATGATGGACTAGGGACTAGCATAGGGATTGCATGACATGGTATCAGACATTGCGAACGGTCCCCTTTTGGTGGGACTTGGCACGGCATTATACCCTTAGACTAAGCATTCCTGGAGTTTGCGAATAGCACGGCGTTTCTGGCTCTTAATTTGAAATACGAAGCTACGAGTAGATCAGCATTGGTTTGCGGCCTGCCACTGGGTTGTCTATGTTCTGACAGTTTATATCCATGGTTCTGCCATCAGATGAAGGTCCATGTCTGCTGGACGGGATCCCTGGAGAAGAAGGAAAAAGGGGTATCATATCCCAATGTGACGAGACTCATTCGCACTGTTATGACACTACGCAGACACACAGCTCTATTCCTTGGGGTCTCATATACATGGTCTGCTTTCGCCATGACAGCTGTCATGTGATTGGCAACTTTTTTCTTTCTTTCTCTGTCTGTGGCAAATGCCACTGATTCTCTTCGTTGCAATCTGGTGGTTGTGTTGTTATGGGGGTGCATCTAGTTCGTAGATACCGATCGTTTTCCCTGGCTTAAAAGACAACGCGAACCCTAACCCCTCGTTTTATCAAGAAGTCAGGAGTGGAGCAGAAGGAGGCATTGATACCTCCATGGATTCAGTGGAATGGGTGCTGGAAGTGATGTTGGACCAGAAGAAATGTAGTATTCTTTTCCTTTCTCCCCCCCCCCCCCCCCCCCTCTTCAGGGAGGATGTAGTGGCAACTGTGTCTCGTTGCTGTATCCTGTGCGTGGATATATTGGGTATTGATCGAGAGGGATTCAAAGAAAGGGTAACAAGTAGTAAACAGAGAATTTGTTGAGGCTCCCCGGCAGTGATCCTGGTGTTCGTTATTGCCGGTTCAGTTCCGTTGGTATTGGTGTTACTCCAGAAACAAAGAAACTGAAAAGAAAAAAAAAGGGGGCTGAAGAAATGAACCTTGTTGGTGGGAAATAATGAAGACTAACGTTATTATATATGGTGAATAAGGTTTCTTCGAGATTAACTCGAACTTGCTCAGCCGGGGGAAGGGGAGGGCGGAGCTGTTTCAACATACCAAACTTGTCTATTTCGAAAGCACATTCGTGCAGATCCAGATTTCATGCTTTGTCACAGTACTCGTAAGCAGGATTAAAGGAAGAGCACACGTACCGACCACGATGGGTTCCCCTACTAGCTCCTGAAGCCATCGTCCTTTCTTGCCATCACTATAGGCAGCACCGACTCTGATATCAACTCCTGTACCAAATACGACTAGCTAAATCCTCATCGACCTTCCCGGTCAACCCTCGAGCCTCAGCGAACAATTGCAAGCATGAATCTGTAGCGACCAGCTAAAGTATCATCAAGTATGTGTGGAGCCCCTCCCCAGCCCCATCCATACACCTTGTGTACAGTTCTGATTTGACAGCACAACCTACACCATACAAGTCCTAGGTTTACTTCTTGTGCTCAGTACTGCCGGTTTAAGATCATTAACACTATAACATTACACCTTGATAGATACTGGCTTAATAAATGGTTGTTATTAGTCCGTACTGGACATTGTTGATGATATAATCACTCCAAACTGTACCGCCAACTCCGTCCACGCCTTTCTTAACGGCTTCCTCCACGGCTTCGTTACTTGTTCGGCAGTATTTACTTCTGGTCTTAGATGCTCGGGGCCTGAATTCTCTCTAGAGAAAAAAACAGAAGTTAAATTCTAAACACCTTCCTCCTGGACTTCCTTACCACCGCAATATAGGACCCCTTCTGTCTCATTGGGGTGCTTGGTTCTCTGCTAGTTCCTCACGTTGGTTAGTTACTTCTTGATCCTCGCTGAAGCCGGCGTCCTTAGTCGTTAGGTCAACCGCGAATGCTACCTCCAGATGTTGCTAAATAGTATGTTGACTGGCTGAGGCACCTTGCAAGCTCTAGATGATTTGGAGCCCGTCAGGTCAGCAAGTGATGTATGTCGGAGCGGTTTTGTAGGCTGGGCTAGGAATGGCGAATGGCTTTGGAAGGCAGCACACAGCAGAGGATTAGATTTTGGTCAACCTGGGTACAAATCCACGCTTGGATTTGAGGACGATGCTATGGAGCTAGGCAAGGCACGTACATTGGTTTTGTAGGGAACTGACCGGTGTCGGAACAAGCATGGATCGTTGTGCCTTAATGAATTGGTTTACTTGAGTATTCTTTCATGGGCTTGTCCATCTGGTGTAATTGCTACGGAGAAAATACCAATCATTACTTGTCCATCAAGAGATGTTATTCTTCACCTATATACAGTTATGTTTGATGATAAAGCATGTTCAAGTACAAGACATCTAGGTCCTCATCCTCTCGGCGATGACCTTGTATTCCTTCCTCTGCTTCGGGGTCTTTGTCATACCCAGCTTGACCCTGCCCGCCAATCTCGCCAGTCTCTGGAAGAGGTAGTTCTCCGCCGTCCATGACAAGACGAGATATGCCAGACCCAGCACCAGCAGTGTCATCTTGAAGCTGAACGAGATGTTGGTGAGTTGCATTAGATGCTTGATGCTGTGAGTTGGCGCCAGCACCATGTAGATGTTGATGGCCAGTGCTACGGCGATTGTTGCGACGAAGGGGTAGTTCTGCCACATTGGTTGTCTGAACGGCTTGCCAGCCATGAGGACGACACCGACGAGTGTGTATTCGAAACACGAGACCAAGAAGAGAGCTGTGTTCTCGGAGTTCTTGATGTTGGACTTCTCCGGGTTGATATGTGGCGGGATGAACCATTCCTGCTCTCTAACAAGGAGGAATGCGACCGCCTGGATTGAGATACAAATGAGAATCTGACCAAGCAGGGGAGTCAAGACCTTTCGTGACACCAGATCAGCAGTAGGTCGTTTGCGGCTCAGCACCGGGTAAGGACCAGACCATCCCATAAATATTGCAATAGGCAGGATGAGCAGAACATCAATGAACAGAAACTGAAAGTCGCCAAGATTCGATGCCGAAGCGTATAGAAAGCTGACAGAAGTGAACTGGATAGCCGAGTAGAGGGACATGAACTTGAAACAACTGAAGCTGGTGACGAGGGCAGCTCGTCCTTCTCTGATCACGTCTGGGACGCAGCGAATATCGAATACGCGGGATGTGAATGGAGCGGCCACAGACGCCTCGGCTTCAGATAGCGAGATGCCGACATCAGCTGCCTTGAGTGCGCCACAGTCATTAGCACCGTCACCACAGAAGCCAGCGCAGTATCCAATACTCTGCAGCTTCTCCACCAACTCGTGTTTCTCATCAGGTGACATTCGTGCAAAGATCTTGCCCTTGACAAGCATTCTATGCAGAGTTTCTGTTGGCGCGTAGTCAATGACCCAGCGGAAGACATCGCCGGTCACGGCGAGTGAATAATTGCTTAGGTTTGTGATATCATAAGGCAAGGAGACATCAAGGTCGGCCGGGACGGGAAGCGGTAGGAGAGTGTGCTTATCCAGTTTCAGATTGGGCGCGTCGATGCTTTCCCAGTGCAGATCGGCGTTGGGGTCTTGAAAATGCCCTTCCACAAAATGTGGTACAAAACAATGCGCGTTCTTGTCGAGCAGACCACAGTTCCTGGACACGCTGATCGCGGTGAGGATGTTGTCTCCTGTAACCATGACCTGGCCGATATTTGCATCTGTCAATTCCTTAAGAACAGCAGCAGTTGTGGGCTTGAGCTTGTTCTCGAAGATAATAAAGCCGACAAAGTCGAGTTCCGACTCTACTTCTTCACGCTTCATCTTTTGACTCTTGACCCAAGACAGCTTTTTCAAATGTTTTGTTGCGCATGCAATGACTCGATAACCCTTGTGAGTGTAATAGGAGAGCAGTTCCTCATAGTCTGCAGGAAACGAGTCCGCTTTGCAGATCTCTCGCATGCATTCCGGCGCACCTTTTACGTAAACATCTGCGGTTTGCTGCCCGAATGCTCGCACAAGAACGCTTGCGCGGCGAAGGTGCGAGACAAATTCAAAGCCTTTCAGCACACCCAGCTCCACAGAGGTATTACGTCTTTGAGCCGAGCCCAGGTCGTCAGTATCATAGAGCGGCAGGGGAGGCGGCCGGGCGACGGAGGGTGAGAGTCCACCCTGCTCTTCATCTTCGTGTTCACCGCCCTCCTGTCTGCCCTCTTCGAAGGTCCAGTAGGTGAACTCGAACATCTTGAGATCTAGGGGATCTCCCATGAGCTCACCGTCAACAGACCGTAGCGAATGGCACGTGGCCATAGTGAATAAAGCAGCACGATTTGTGTCTTTAAGGTTTTCCGGGGAAGCTTCATAGTTTGCTGGCTGCACAAGCGATGATGCCTTGGTTACCAGTTCGCCGAATTGTTTCTTCGACCGTTCGACCAACCGCACTCCAAGAACATCCAAGCCTTCTTCGGTCAAAGTACCGGTTTTGTCGAAACACATGATATCAAGCTTGCCGCCAACATTGACTCTCTGAGGGCTGATGCAAAAGATTTGCTTCTTTCGTAGTCGACTCAATGCAAAGTTCGTACCGATAGTCAGCGTGGCTGGGAGTGCTGGTGGTACAACGATGGTGATAAGATCAAGGGCGCGCACAACTATCAAGTGCCAGGCCAGTCCAAGCCGTAGGAAGTTGACGAAAGACACGATAAACCCGAGTATGGCGATACAACCCATGACGGCGATGTACCGGAAAGAGTCGCGGTAAAATTTGAAGCCAGAAGGTTTGGGAAACAGCATAGACCGAACCAAAGATCCTTTCGTTGTGTTGAAGCCGGTTCTGACAACCATCGCAAGCGCCACGCCTTCGTCTTCCCCGTGGTCCTGTGGTCGTCTGGCCCGAATGATCTTGGTACCGCAGAACAAAAAGTGACGGGCAGTTTCCGGAGAGACAGAAGTGGCTCCCAGGTTCATGACGCTGAGAACCTCGTCCGTGGCGGGGACTTTCGATACAGGAACCGACTCACCTGTCAGCATACTCTCGTTGACGATGCAGTCTCCACTCAGGAGAAGACTATCGCTGGGGAACTGTGACAGGTTCGGATCGCTAATCTCATAGACGTCTCCGGGAACGAGGTCACTCGACGAGACATTCGTCCAGAAGCCATCGCGCTGAACACGGACGTCGCATTCGAAGCGGGAAATTTCACGTAGCCGCTTCATTGTAGAACGCGTTTCAATGAGAGTCGCTATGATACTACCAGCCGACATGACAAAGATACAAACGGCGTAATAGTAGTACTCGTCCAAAGACCAGAGAACCAGGCTGGCAATCTGGAAGACGTAGAACGGATGGAAGACCTCGTCAACAAGCAGCTGTGGTGTTGACTTCTGCTCGATGTCGATGAGATTGGAACCAAAGACGTATTCACGCTGCTCCTTCTCCTCGCCGTCTATTCCGGCACGAAGCGTTCTGACGTGTGTCCAATTTGGATCTTTCCATCCATTGCAGATGACGAATTTGTCCTTCAGGGGATGGAAGAACAATCGTACATAGCGATAGTTCAGTATGCGCAACTCCGTCATATATGGATCGCTGTCGTCATCGAGCATTTGAGTCGACATGAACTTGGCTATTACAGTACTGGTTAGCCGAGGAAACAGACAGGGACGATCGGAAACCAGGTCAGGCCACCCAGAAAAGACTTGGAATCTCCCCGCCGCGTTAAGACTGATAGACTGAACTTACAAAGCTTTTCGGGCGCACCAAAGACGGTAGATAGCGGGCGGTCGTATGGACGGGCAGACACATTGATGATTTGCATCTCTCCCCATTGGTTTTCCAGTACAACCCATTGACTGCTGTGTAGAGGACAGGGCTCTCCCGTCAGCTTTACCTGCCAGCGCGGAAGCCAACGCAGTAGCAGGTACGCGACGCCGAAAGTTGCAGTGCACAATAGTATGTATAGGGCAAAGCCTATAGAACTGGTGCGGAACCCAGCAATGACAATGGTGAGATCCTCGTTGACCATGTACAACTTCTGGGTGATGCGACCTTCCCGGGCACTCTGATCGGTACGGCCACTATCGGTTCGTAGTAGTCTGGCATGAACCGAGCTTCGGGAGATGGTCGAGGATCTTCGGTGCATAGCATAATCTTCATGGGGACTCTCCATCTCGGCGGCAGAACTACTCTCCTCGTCGTCCTCATCGACGGCTTCGACGGCGAAAGGGATGTCAAAAGGGAGGTCGTCGATATCCACTGCGGCCGAGCCGTCATCCTCGTATAGGGGGCGACCGTCCTCGTCGTAGACCTGTGGCTCCTCCTCGTCCTCATTGAAGTAGGTAAAACTCGGGGCAAAACTTGCTGTAGAATCGGCTCGGCCGCGGCGATGCGCAAATGCAGACACGCTTGTGGGTAAACTTTCCGCGACAGGCCCAGAGAACATGTCATCTTGGGACATGTCGACATCTTCAAAGACACTCTGACTGCTGTGGTTGGAACTCATTCGGTACAAGCCGGCACGCCCGTTCGTCGGGCCTCTCGACCGCGACTGGGAGCGCGACCGGTCCCCTTGGTAGCTATCCATCGTGAAGGTGAATCCATGAACTGACAGAGCGAAGCGCCGTGGCAGGAACACGGATGGGAACTGAAATAAAGGTAGCCAAACCCCAGATGTAGCGATCTAGGATACTGTGTAATTCGCCAGCAAAAACAAGATAGGCGCCTTTTGGAATCCGTGGTGTATCTTTTCTGTCGACGGCTTCCGTACCGAGGAAGACCTTTTTTTTTTTTTCCCTATACTAATACATAGCTCCCAAAAGATGGTACGGGATAAGCGCGTGGGAAGGGAAGGGACAAGATTACGGGATCCGTACAATAGATTGAACTTGTGAACGGAATGACGCAGTTTCACTGGCCCGTGCCTGTAGGGCCCCACCCATTAAGCTCTTCTCTTTCTCGAGGTCTTCTCTTCTACTTTGGTAATACCCGACACGGGGACAGTATGTAATCAATGTACTCAGCAAGTTAGTCCATCATTAGCACAGTAGCCACCACTTGCCATATAGTTAGTACAGTAACCCTTATGGCCTTACCTAGCCCGTCGGGCAGCCCTAAACTGGCTGATGCAGTCTTATTGACATGCTGCTGTTATCATCACACATAGACTGGGATATATACTCGGACAGTAGCTGGTGATATTATAACAGCATTTCATTCTGACACCGTAATGTGTGTATATATACCCTTGCGGCCAGTGAATTTCTCAACGACATATCCTTGTGTGTAATAACATAGTACTACGGTACAGTATGTACTGTAAGTTCTTGGCATTTGCGGTTTGTTCTAAGGTAGCTGGACTAATCAGAATGGACATACTGGTAAGGGAAGGGTTGCATACAGAACAACTGAGTCATGTCAGTAAAAAGAACTGTATCGATGCATGTTACTATGCAAGACTGACTTGCTACACGCGTCGGAAGGTTACAGGTTACTTTGACGCATCGGGGAATATGTGAAAAAGCTTCGAGGAGCCGTCCCTATTGACCAGCAAGACCAGATCACAATGCCTCATGGAGAGCCGGATTAGAGGTGAGACTTTGCTTTGGAGATGCAACAAACACCACTAAAATCCCCCACGAAGCCATACCCCCCACGTTGCACATAACTACTGTAGTGCATCCACAGCAATGTCAAATTGGCACAATAAGATGGCGGCACGTTGCGACAAAAGGTTCACGACCTGGTCTACATGCAGTCAAAGCAGGCAGGCAGGCACGCAGACAAAGCTCAAAAGCCTTCTGGCCTAGACTAGGTTATATTAATGACGGGGTGGAGAGGAGAGGGCGACAGGCTGTTCGCTTTGTTCACCGCCGGAAGTGGTGTGTGTTATGGGCGGTGGTTGGTCCTATGAGGTTACACGTTTTTGGCATGCCGAACAGCGGATAGTACTCTTAACAGTTAGACCTTCATGAGACTTGAGTTTAGCGTGACCCAACAACTTTTTTCTTCCACACTCAGCGAACATTGAACCTGCGAATCGAATAGAGGTGGGGTAGTAGGCGGCCTTGGTTTTTTTTTTTCCCTTCTGGCTGCGCTTCTGCGTGTTCTGCGTTCTGCGTTCTGCGCTCTTGGTTGTGCTGGCGGGGTCCCCCCCTCCATTCCCCTCCAAAAATCTCAGTCCAAAGATGCACCAACAAGTCATCCATCCCATCAGGGCTTAGGTCAACTAAAAGAACGAGCACCTTTTTCCCTTGCATCACCATCACTTCTCGAGACCTTCTCTTCGCATTTACCCACTCTACGTTGAACTTGCCGAGTCGTCTGCCTGTTCATCTACTTGGTCACCCTCATATTTGATCACAAGTCACGTTCCTGGGTTACTAGAGCCGTCACTTCATTGCTTTACATTTTCACTAAACCACACTACATTAGTCAAGCCCCTTGCTCATTACTGCCTCTGCCAGTATTGACGCGACTCAATAAGTGAAAGTGCAAAGGCAAAGGCGACTAAAACCACAGCAGCGACCTGCTCCACCCGCCACCTTCTCCATATCTTTTTTCTCCGCCTCGAGGAACTCTTCACTGCAACTTTCGCAGTCCGTCTTTGAACCTCAACTCTTCTCCCAAGCAAGCACTTCCATTCACATAACTCACAATGGCCGAGCCTATCAAGAACAGACGGGACCTCGTTGCGCCGTAGGTGGCCTCCATCTGCTTTACATCTCCGAATCTGTCGCACCGCACTGCATCCGCAATTTTATACTGACATGTCGCTGTTCAGGACCCCGCAGAACACACCCGCTAACAATGCTCCCATCTCATCCCACGCACAGCAACCCGGTGTTTCGAGCATCCAGGAGGGTAAGTCACACAGGATTCTCAACACGTGCCATCACATTCTAATGTCTGAATTGCAGATGACATGGAGCGCGCCGCCGCCGCTTCCCTCTTCGCCCAGAACCCTGCCCTTGTATCCATGATCCAAGGTCGCCTCGGCTCTCTGGTCGGCCGTTCCTCCGGTTACATCGAGTCCCTCCCTGCTCCCGTCAAGCGCCGCGTTGCTGGTCTGAAGGGTATCCAGAAGGAGCACTCGAAGTTGGAGGCCGAGTTCCAGGAGGAGGTTCTCCAGCTTGAGAAGAAGTACTTTGCCAAGTTCACCCCGCTTTACCAAAAGCGTGCCGAGATCGTCAATGGCGCCACCGAGCCCACTGAGGACGAGATCAAGGCCGGTGAGGAGGACGAGGAGGACGAGGAGGACGACGAGCCTGCTGAGGCCGACAAGGCCGACGAGAAGCCTACCGAGGAGACGGCCGAGAACGTCTCTGGTATCCCCGAATTCTGGTTGTCCGCCATGAAGAACCAGATCTCCCTCGCCGAGATGATCACGGATCGTGACGAGGCCGCTCTCAAGCACCTCGTTGACATCCGCATGGAGTACCTCGACAAGCCTGGCTTCCGCCTCATCTTCGACTTCGCCGAGAACGAGTTCTTCACCAACAAGACCATCACCAAGACCTACTTCTACCAGAACGAGAGCGGCTATGGTGGTGACTTCATCTACGATCACGCCGAGGGTGACAAGATTGACTGGAAGGAGGGCAACGACCTAACCGTTCGCGTTGAGAGCAAGAAGCAGCGCAACAAGAGTAAGTCCCCAACACTGCCTCGACAAATGCAATTGCCCGTCGTGTCAATTTGCGACATGAGGATGCTAACTACGTAACAAGACACCAAGCAGACTCGCATCGTCAAGAAGACCGTCCCCACCGAGTCCTTCTTCAACTTCTTCTCTCCTCCCATGGCCCCCTCAGAGGAGGACGACGACGCCGCCTCCGACATCGAGGAGCGCCTGGAGCTGGACTACCAGCTTGGTGAGGACATCAAAGAGAAGCTCATCCCCCGTGCCATCGACTGGTTCACTGGTGAGGCCCTGGCATTCGAGGAGATTGAGGACTTTGACGAGAACGACCTCGATGAGGATGACGAGGAGGATGATGATGACCTGAGTGACGACCGTGATGATGATGAGGAAGAGTCCGAGGAAGATGTTTGTCTCCCATCAACCTGACCTCTGAGTGTGACCATGTGCTAATCTCGATCATATAGGACGACGGTGCTAAGCCCAACAAGGAAGCTGCCGAGTGCAAGCAGAGCTAGATGATGTTGCACTTCTCTTTGCAAGTCACATCTTGCAGCCCGGCTTTTGAATGTTTGCGGATCATAGGACACGTCTTGCGAACAAACTTCTGGGCTCGGCTTCATCCCGCTTCGGAGATGGCTCCGGGCCATTTTGTCGAGCATACCCCTACCCGCAAACCTCGGCACTGCGTAGACGCGCAGACATCTTCAAAATAGACTGGCATCGTCAATCAATAGGTTATAGGTTGACTTCGGGATCTCATTTCTGCGTTGGTTGAAATTCATTACTGTTTCTATTGAGCATGATGCAGGTTAGGAGGAATTGCATGATGTTCGCATGACGAAAGCATAATCTGATAGAGGCAGATGGACCTGAGACGTCATTTCCAGGTCATGAAATGATAGCAGATGCACTCGGCTTCTTGGAGTAGCGGCAAGGTGAAAGAAATAACGGCCTGCAAGTTGTGGATATTTCAGAACACTCTTGCAACATAGTATGTAAATGTAACCTAGCCCATGAACTCGATCCTCTGAGCTCTATTGATGATCGTTTGTGTGCGTGGAAGGTGTCTCAATCGCGTGATTCTTGCAAGGTGACATTTTGTCTGAGCTTCCATCTTGGTCATGAATCACTGTCGTCCCACCCAAGCCGTTGTGGCATATGATGATTTCGTCATCCGATGGCGGAGGTTTGTTGGGTGACAGTAGGAAAAAATTCCTCAGGACGATGGTCAAGTCAAGCGCCAAATCTGGATCCCTTCAGCGACTTGCACCAATCAGAACTCAAGCGGTCTGCCTCACTGCACAAATTGTGCAATACTAATGCAACCTACACCAAAGCAGAGACCGCGGGGTCAATTGACTCCTGCTGCGACATTACAAAATTTCGGGATTTGGTGTTAGCAAGCAAAACATCTGACTCAACTGACGTCGTTATATTTGTACAAGTCTCTCCCCATTACATCCTTGAGACTCGAACAACCATCACTCCTACAAAAATGGCAGCCCCTCAGAACATCAACACTTCCTCACTCGCCAGACCTGATTTCGGTCACAGGCTGAGCGTCTCAACGTCACCAACAGCGACTTTCCAATCCCCACCATCCAGCTTTGGCGGGGCACTGGCACACCGGGCAGCGGCCAAGCAGTTGAAGCCGTTCAACACTCAAGATATCAAGATTCTGCTCCTTGAAAATGTCAACCAGAGCGGAAAAGATATCCTAACCGGTCAAGGTTACCAAGTCGAGGCGCTCAAGACCTCTCTACCGGAGGATCAACTCATTGAAAAGATCCGGTAAGCCACTCGTGCACTGCGTTCGTGGCCGTGGGCCTCGAGGGCTTCTGTGACCAATGCTGCATAAAAGGCTCGCAAGTCACCATGTGTTACGGACACGATACTGATTGAACCATAGTGACGTACATGTTATCGGCATTCGCTCCAAGACTAAGCTCAACGAGCGAGTGCTTAGTGAGGCCAAGAACTTGTTGGTCGTCGGCTGTTTCTGCATTGGCACAAATCAGGTCAATCTTGAGTATGCCGCAAAGCATGGTATTGCAGTTTTCAACTCTCCCTTTGCCAACTCCCGCAGTGTGGCAGAGTTGGTGATCGGAGAGATCATTACCCTTGCCCGTCAGCTGGGAGACCGCTCAAATGAGATGCACCGTGGCATTTGGAACAAGGTCAGCAACAAGTGCTGGGAAATCCGTGGCAAGACGCTCGGTGAGTATGATCCTGGTGTCAGTGACTGTGGACAGCAAAACCTGACCCTTTGTTTCTCTAGGTATAATTGGTTATGGACACATCGGCTCGCAACTGTCAGTGTTGGCTGAGGCTATGGGTATGACGGTGATCTATTACGACGTCGTCAGCTTGATGGGTCTGGGTACTGCCCGACAAGTACCGACCATGAAGGACTTGTTGAACCAGGCCGATTTTGTTACCCTCCATGTCCCTGAGCTCCCAGAAACAAAGAACATGATTTCTGCCCCACAATTCGCAGAGATGAAGGAAGGTTCTTACCTGATCAACGCCAGCCGTGGAACCGTGGTTGACATCCCGGCCCTCATCAATGCTTCGCGGAGCGGTAAGATTGCCGGTGCTGCATTGGATGTGTACCCCAACGAGCCTGCAGCCAACGGTGACTACTTCACCAACGACCTGAACACTTGGGGTGAGGATCTACGCAGCCTGAAGAACCTCATTCTCACACCACATATTGGCGGTAGCACTGAGGAAGCTCAGCGAGCGATCGGTGTAGAAGGTAAGATTCTCTGCGTGCCTTCGTTTTGTGATAAGGGAGATGGCAGAAACTAATAACAAATGTCAGTTGGTGATGCTTTGGTCCGATACATCAACCTGGGTATTACACTGGGCAGCGTCAACCTGCCGGAGTGCAACCTGCGTTCATTGACCCAGGAAGAGCCCGACCATGCCCGCGTTATTTATATCCACCAGAACGTCCCTGGTGTTTTGCGCAAGGTCAACGAAGTCCTCGGTAACCACAACGTCGACAAACAGATCAGTGACAGCAGAGGTGACGTTGCCTACCTGATGGCTGATGTCAGTGATGTCGGATCTGCTGATATCAAGGATATCTCTGATTCTCTCGAGGCTCTCAGTTCAAGAATCTTGGTTCGTGTTTTGTACTAGAACGGGAGGAAAAAGCTCATTGAGCACAATCGGCAAAGAAAGGCGTTTGGGGGCTAATAGGGACCGGGGACAAAAAGAGAAAAAAAAACCTTCCCCTTGATCGACATAGACATGTACCATTCAACACAGACACATGAAGCATTTGATCTCAGTGTTGATTAGCAAAAAGAAAAAAATTTGATTCAATATAGACTGTAAATCACAGTATAAAAACGTCAAAACAAAAGAATTCCATCGAGAGGCTTTAACTGAGAAACTCCCATGCGGAATGTTGTTATACACACTTGGTTGATGATTCTCGTGGACTGAATTGGACACGACGGCAAATGAACGGACATGGCTGCTACCACAAGCACGAACGCAGTAGCATAAGATGTAAGAAAAATAGATGATTGAGAATGATGCCTGATGATTCCAGTAACTTCGTATTCAAATTTCACCGCATCATCTGTCACGTTGGTGAATAGAGTTCTTCCAATTGTGTAGTCTCTGTTGATGTTGTCAAACAGGTGAATTTGATAGCAAAGCCCCCGGCATGAACCCCCTAATAACAACGATGACGGGGTTGCCCCTGAAGTTTATATCCGAACATGCACTGCGGGCCCGAAATTGATCTGGACGACGACGGGGGGGCCATACCGAGAGTTCATTACCGCATGAGGATTTAAGATCTACATATTGCCAATCCAAGCCGTTTGTAATAGATTGGGAGAGTTATGTACTCGGAACGGTTTTCCACGTGGACCAGAGCTGCATATGCGGTTTCAACACCTGCAGCAGACGAAGCGACGGGTTCTATAGTTGACGTATGGACCGGCTGAACACGATACAGTGGTCTCTAGAAAAATGTCCATTTCACAAATTTGCCGGGGGAAAAACCATGAGAACGTTATGAAGACACTACCAGCATTGCACTGAGAATGAACGGGTCTGAGGGGAGAGCAATGAGCAAAGGAAATGTAAACAGCCTGATGCTACTCTAGCCAGCTCATATCAAACAGCGTTCCCCTTCCCCTGCAGAAAAGTTTATGTTGGCCGCGCCCTGTTCCTGCACGCTCGCGTCTTCCAAATGGCCACCGTAAAAAGTTTAGGGGAACGTGGAGAGGTGTCCCGGGCTTTCCCATAAGCGGGCAAGTGGTCTTAGACGTCGCGCTAAGAGAGCAAGGTTACAGCTATTCGCCGAGAATCTTCAGAATCCCAACATTAGCAAATAAAAGGAGAGAGAGTATCATGTCAATACGGAGTCTAGTGAATGATATCAAACAAGATCTTGCGGTGTGAGAATACAACATGACGGATAATACGTCGAACTTGGTGGTTATGGGGGAGCTTGCCAGCTGGCCAACATTGCCCCCCTTTCGTTGCTTTAAAAAAAATATTGTGTCCCAGCCTCCTCATGGTAAGTTATCCATTTTCTGGGCCTTTGGAGCTTCGATGTGGTAAAAAGGGAAACGAACCCCTGAAATAGAAAGCCGCCTACACACCGCGACTTCTAGAAGCCTTGAAAAGTTATCTTCAGTGCGAGGGTTCTCCGGCGGACTGACGAGGGAACCTAACCCCCCCCCCAATAAAAGGACGAATTGGGTTTCTGGACGAGCACGGTGTCACACGCACATAGACACACTCGAACAAGACGGTAGCACAGCATACATAGGCGCTGGTTCCTGGGCACATTATTTGCATATGCAAGTATTCGGACCATTGAGGGTCGACGCAGGTTTGACTGTAGCAGTTGAAAGGTTGCATATTGAGGATTGTTTCTGCAAGCCCGTGCCCGTGCTGGCGGGACAGTCCCAGTGATTGCGCGATCCGGGCGCTAGGGTATCGAGAGGCCAGAAAGAATAGTGGCCGGGTACAGTGAACTTAGGATGGTGCACAAGCCCAGGTGAGACATGGGCGGCGCGCCTGTAGCGGTACCTAGCTGGCAACAAATTTTTAGCGCAAGACGGATTGAGTCCCCTTTTCCAACCCCTGTCTCTTGTGTGTGCTGTTAGTGACTGATGGTCATCGCTCCAAGCTTGGGGGGGATGGTTTGTGCTGGGCTGGCAGAACGCGGCGGCTGATTCCTCTACCCCCAAAATCTGGCCTGGCAATTGGCTTTGGCATTGGCTTTGGCATTGGCGTTGGCCTGGCTGCATGGGGCCGTGGGCCACAGCAGGGGGGCATGGCATAGCACAGCATAGCATAGCATAGCATGGCGTTGACTTCTCTGTACAGTAAACTCAACTCGACTGACATGATATTTTTGATGCTCGCTCAACCCTCTTGCATCCCATCCGGCCTGTTCTGATCTGGCAGCTCCTCCATCCACCAGTCTGCTTTGTTATTGTTGCTTTCCGGGCGAAGGATCAAGCATCGACGAGACAGATCTCCGTCTCTGTTTCTACTCACTCGAGATCCCCACTAAAGCTCAATAACATACAAACACATCGAAACGGCCAATCTTTCCTTCTCTCCATCTGCCATCTCACTTGCCCAGTGTGCATAGCAGACCTTCTTTTCCAAACCTAGTAAATATTTTACATCTATCTATTTTGATTTGGCCTGTACGAATGTGTTCTACTCTGTCTGCTCCTCCCTCTTAGCAAATAGCCAGCCAGCCAGCCAGTCAGCCAAGCCAGACCGCCAGCCAACTACCGAACCGCTTGCCCTGACAGATACTCGTGGCAGTTGCTCAACACGCGACCTACACTCGTTGAGCTCGCTGACCTCCCAACGCCCGACCTTGAGCCTCGGACGCGGCAGACGACCACCCCTAATTCCACCAACAATATATACATGAGAGGGAAGCAGCGTTCGCCCCCATGTCGCAGACTTACGATGTCGGAACGCGAGCCTGGCAGCCCGATGCCACCGAGGGCTGGGTGGCTTCCGAGGTTGTCAACAAGACGGTCGATGGCAACAAGGTGATACTGGAGTTCAAGCTCGAAAATGAAGAGGTACGCGTAGGCCCCGAGAGCTTCGTTTTGCTCCCAGCAGCGACGGCAATTGCATCTGATACAGATCCCCCACCTGCCACGGTCTTATACCAGATGACTGACATGCCCCCCTATTCACCAAATATAGACCAAGAAGATCGAGCTCTCGCTCGAAGGACTACAGACCGGAAATGACCCTTCGTTACCACCGCTCATGAACCCTACCATGCTCGAAGCCAGCGATGATCTTACCAACCTATCTCATCTTAACGAGCCAGCCGGTATGCTTAGCCCCTTGCCAGCGAGCGAAGCACTTTCGCCCTCGAAGGACACTTCAGGGAGCGGGAGCTTAGCCTCCCCTGCCTCTACATTGTACAGTCCATCTTGCTGACCACCACGGCCTACTACAGTTCTGCAAGCCATCCGCCTCAGATATCTGCAAAAGGAAATCTACACATACTCGGGTATTGTGCTAATAGCCACGAATCCTTTCGCTCGTGTGGATTCTCTCTATGTCCCGGGCATGGTACAAGTATACGCTGGCAGGCAGAGGGCGACACAAGCGCCGCATCTGTTTGCCATTGCGGAAGAAGCCTTTGCGTAAATACCCCCCCCCTCGTCCTGTACTCTACTTTCACGCGGAGGAGGAGTAGTGGCTGACGATTGTTATCATTGTAGGGACATGTTGAGAGACAAGAAGAACCAAACCATTGTCGTCTCGGGAGAGTCGGGAGCCGGAAAGACGGTCAGCGCCAAGTACATCATGCGATACTTCGCCACGAGAGAATCGCCAGACAACCCAGGAGGCAGGAAAAAGGGCGCCGAAGCTATGAGCGAAACGGAAGAACAGATCCTGGCGACGAATCCCATCATGGAAGCCTTCGGTAACGCGAAAACGACTCGAAACGATAATTCGTCCCGTTTTGGAAAGTACATTGAGATTCTGTTTGATGACAAGACAAATATTATCGGAGCCAAGATCCGTACATACTTGCTCGAGCGCTCAAGATTGGTCTTCCAGCCCCTCAAGGAGCGGAACTACCACATCTTCTACCAGCTCATCGCTGGTGCCACCGACGCGCAGCGCAAGGAGCTCAGCCTTCTCCCCGTCGAGCAGTACGACTACATGAACCAAGGCAATGCCCCCGTTATCGACGGTGTCGACGACAAGGCCGAGTTCGAAGCCACAAAGAAGTCGCTTACAACCATCGGTGTCACGGAGGAACAGCAAATGGGCATCTTTAGGCTGCTCGCTGGTCTGCTTCATCTGGGAAATGTTAAGATCACGGCATCCCGTAATGACAGTGTACTACCTCCCGACGAGCCGGCCCTCGTCAAGGCTTGCTCGATACTCGGCATAGACAACACAAACTTCGCCAAGTGGATCGTCAAGAAGCAGCTCATTACCCGTGGCGAAAAGATCACCTCCAACTTGACACAACAACAGGCTATCGTCGTGCGAGATTCCGTTGCCAAGTACATCTACTCTAGCATGTTCGACTGGCTTGTTGAGGTCATCAACCACAGTCTTGCCACGGACGAGGTCCTGAACCGGGTAACCTCTTTCATTGGTGTTCTTGATATCTACGGTTTCGAGCACTTTGCCAAGAACTCGTTCGAACAGTTCTGTATCAACTATGCCAACGAAAAGCTGCAGCAGGAGTTTAACCAGCACGTTTTCAAGCTCGAGCAGGAAGAGTACATAAGAGAACAGATCGACTGGACCTTCATCGACTTCTCTGACAATCAGCCCTGTATTGACTTGATCGAGAACAAGATGGGCATCCTGTCACTTCTCGACGAAGAGTCGCGTTTACCCATGGGATCTGACGAGCAATTTGTCACAAAGTTGCATCACAACTTTGCCAGCGACAAGAACAAGTTCTACAAGAAGCCCCGTTTCGGCAAGTCTGCCTTCACTGTCTGTCATTATGCTGTCGACGTGACATACGAGTCTGATGGCTTCATCGAGAAGAACAGAGATACTGTGCCCGATGAGCACATGGAGGTTCTCAAGGCAAGCAGCAACAGATTTCTTGGAGATGTCTTGGCCGCTGCCCTCGCGGTCCGTGAAAAGGACGTCGCTTCAGCGACGTCGTCTTCCGTGGCAAAGCCGGGTGCGGGCAGGAGGATTGGAGTTGCTGTTAACCGCAAGCCGACTCTGGGTGGTATCTTCCGCTCCTCACTCATCGAGCTTATGAATACAATCAACAACACGGATGTGCACTATATCAGGTGTATCAAGCCTAATGAGGCCAAGGAGGCCTGGAAGTTCGAAGGCCCCATGGTTCTCAGCCAGTTGAGAGCCTGTGGTGTGTTGGAGACGGTCCGCATTAGTTGTGCTGGTTATCCAACGCGATGGACCTATGAAGAATTCGCTCTTCGTTATTACATGCTGGTTCCCTCGACGCTGTGGACCGCTGAGCTTCGGGAGATGGCGAATGAGATTCTGGCCAAGGCTCTCGGCGAGAGCACTGGCAAGGGTCAGGACAAGTACCAGCTTGGTCTGACAAAGATCTTCTTCCGTGCTGGTATGCTGGCTTTCATGGAGAACCTCCGCACTGAGCGCCTCAACTCTGCTGCCATCATGATCCAGAAGAACCTGAAGGCCAAATACTACCGCAACAGATATTTGGAGGCACGCAACGCTATCCTCGGGTTCCAGTCGCTTTCTAGAGCCTTCATGATCCGCCGGAAGGCCGATGAATGGAGGACAGTCAAGGCTGCTACCACCATTCAGAGAGTATGGAAAGGTCAAAAGCAGAGGAAGGCTTTCCTCAAGATCCGTGCCGATTTGGTCCTTGCCCAGGCCGCAGCCAAGGGTTACCTGCGAAGGAAGGAGATCATGGAGACCCGGGTGGGCAACGCCGCACTCCTCATCCAGCGTGTATGGCGCCGGAGACAACAGCTCCGCCAGTGGAGGGATTACCGCAGAAAGGTTGTCATTGTCCAGAGCTTGTGGCGTGGAAAGTCGGCGAGACAGGATTACAAGAAGGTTCGCGAGGAAGCACGCGATCTGAAGCAAATCTCGTACAAGCTTGAAAACAAGGTCGTCGAGCTCACTCAGGCTCTTGGTTCTATGAAGACCCAGAACAAGGGTCTGGTCAGTCAAGTCGAAAACTACGAAAACCAGATCAAGTCCTGGAAGACCAGGCACACGGCGCTGGAAACCCGAACAAAGGAGTTGCAGGCCGAGGCCAACCAGGCTGGTATTGCAGTCGCAAAGCTCCAGGCAATGGAGGAGGACATGCAGAAGCTGCAGCTTACCTACGAGGAGTCCAACTCCAACGTCAAGCGCATGCAAGAGGAGGAGCGCGAGCTCAAGGAGAAGCTGCGTTCCACCGAAACTGAGCTCGAAGAGGTCAAGAAGGAGAGCGATGCTCATCTTGGTACCGTCGGCGGCCTCAAGCAGCAGTTGGCAGACCTTGCCGACCAGCTCGAGCTGGCTAAGCGCAGCGGCCCGATCAACGGGGAACTCGCCAACGGCCACGCCGCTGCCGCCCCTGCAGTCAGCGGTCTGATCAACCTCGTCTCCTCGAAGAAGAACCTGGCCAAGCGCCGAAGTGCGGGAGAGGATACCCGGGGTATGGACCGATTTAGCGCCGCCTTCAATCCGCGGCCTGTATCGATGGCAGTTACCAACGGTGGTCAACGCCCGTACGCCGGCGCGGGCAGCTTCCTTCCAGGTGTGGACAGCATCGAAATGGAGCTCGAAGGGTTACTTGCCGATGAGGACGGTCTCAACGAAGAAGTCACCATTGGCCTTATTCGCAACCTCAAGATCCCATCCCCTAACCAGAACCCTCCACCTTCCGACAAGGAGGTCCTCTTCCCGTCATATCTTATTAACCTGGTCACTTCGGAGATGTGGAACAACGGCTTCGTTAAGGAGTCGGAGAGATTCCTGGCTAATGTCATGCAGTCGATCCAGCAGGAGGTCATGCAGCATGACGGTGATGAGGCCATCAACCCCGGTGCTTTCTGGCTCTCGAACGTCCACGAGATGCTCTCGTTCGTCTTCCTTGCCGAGGACTGGTACGAGGCGCAGAAGACGGACAACTACGAGTACGACCGTCTCCTTGAGATTGTGAAGCACGACCTCGAGAGCTTGGAGTTCAACATCTACCACACTTGGATGAAGGTGCTGAAGAAGAAGCTCCAGAAGATGATCATTCCTGCCATCATCGAGTCTCAGTCTCTGCCTGGCTTTGTCACGAATGAAAGTAACAGATTCCTTGGCAAGCTGCTGCAGTCAAACTCGGCACCCGCCTACAGCATGGATAACCTCCTCAGCCTGCTCAACAACGTCTTCCGTGCCATGAAGGCCTACTACTTGGAGGACTCCATTATTACTCAGGCAGTCACTGAGCTCCTTCGTCTTGTCGGTGTCACCGCCTTCAACGATCTTCTTATGCGCCGAAACTTCCTCTCGTGGAAGCGTGGTCTTCAGATCAACTACAACATCACCCGTATCGAGGAGTGGTGCAAGAGTCACGACATGCCTGAGGGTACCCTCCAGCTCGAGCACTTGATGCAGGCGACTAAGCTTCTTCAGCTCAAGAAGGCGACTCTAAACGATATCGAGATCATTCAAGATATCTGTTGGATGCTGTCGCCTAACCAGATCCAGAAATTGCTTAACCAATATCTGGTCGCCGACTACGAGCAGCCCATTAACGGCGAGATTATGAAGGCGGTTGCTTCCCGGGTTTCCGAGAAGAGCGATGTTCTCCTTCTCCAAGCTGTTGATATGGACGACAGTGGACCATATGAGATCGCTGAGCCCCGTGTCATTACCGCTTTAGAAACATATACCCCATCCTGTAAGTTGACTTGAAATTCTTTGAAACATCCGTGACAGCAGCTAACAAGCTCGATTTTAGGGCTACAAACTCCCAGACTGAAGCGCCTCGCTGAGATAGTGTCTGCCCAGGCGATCGCTCAGCAAGAAAAATACGAAGATGACGAAGAGTATGAGGGCGAAGATGGCATTCCTGAGGGAGAGGAGCCCCCAGAGATCCTGGCCGCC
Organism: Truncatella angustata; assembly: GCF_020726525.1. Taxonomy (NCBI): domain Eukaryota; kingdom Fungi; phylum Ascomycota; class Sordariomycetes; order Amphisphaeriales; family Sporocadaceae; genus Truncatella; species Truncatella angustata. The sequence goes on along the minus strand of NW_025763382.1, from coordinate 6,922,171 downwards.
GCGTAGATGTTGCGAGGTCAGCAATAGATCTTCTGCACAGCGATGCACCAGGGTTTAAAATGTAGATCATAATCCGAGGTTCGATTTGTTGGTGCTTGAGGGATCAACAAACCCATGTACAGTGATGCGCGAGAGATGAGCAGACGTCTAATGGATACCACGGAATTGAATTAGAGAGAGAAACTCATGCGGACACATTATAGGAATATGGGAGGGCGTCACTTTTTTGACAGCTAATGAGCGTATCTTTGAGACAAAAGGAAAGGCCGGAGATAGATGGAGAGAGAGAGAGGGAGAGAGGTTGAAACAAAGTGTATTAAAAGATCATGTAGCATCTTCCTGGTGTTATGGCAGGTTATATTGACTTCACCACACGGGTATATGCCGTGTAATCAGCCAAAGTCATGAGAAGTGCGACCATTTTCCACCCGCTTTTGGCAATTGCAACATACCTGAGGATACTTATTTCCTTGAGCCCAGTCTCTGTTCCATTTTAGATGGCTTGCATGAGCCAGGACGGCCCCACTCCATATAACATTTGTCTGCTGTTATGTTATTGTTTTGTACGAAAATGACAGAGAACAAAGGGAAGGTGGGAAGGGTCGAGAGGAATGTATGATTTATAAGTACTATTTTAACTCAATTATTCAGAGAGCATCTAATCTTGAGTCGTTAAACCTGTCCAAGATTCCACGCCCTTACATATTTCCTCATCGTACGTGCTTGACTAAACACACTAAAACCACACGAACGCCGCGGGCCTCAAAGAGATATCGTTCAAGAAAGGATATTTGGGTTCGTTCTGTTACTGTCACTTGTATACAACTCAAAGTGTATGAAGAAGAAGACAAAGTAAAGCTTGACGGGACATGACAGGATGCTCCCCACGTGACCGATCAAACGTCCCGCGAACCATTGAAATTCTCTATCAATCAATCAACCAATCAATCAACCAATCAACCAATCAACCAATCAACCAATCAACCAATCAACCAATCAACCAATAAAATAAAATAATAAAAATTCAAGTTTAGACCCTCGATATAAATAAGCCTAACTTCCATTACTGGTGTCAAATTTAATATCTGGCGTATTTATTGGACCAGAGTTCCTTCTACGTACTCTAGTGAATTCGCGACACGGCCGTTTCTGCAAATCGCTTGTGATTTATTCGAATCTGGCGGAAAGTTTTCCGCACTTTGGGTTTGCGCTTCTAGTGACCCAAAAACCCACACTAAGCAGCAGCAAAAGCAAACGCAAAAGCAAAAGCAGAGCAGCCGTAGCAAGACCAAGCATAACAACATAAGAACAAGGCAAAGAGAATCCCTCCCAAAATAAAATCCAACGGGGCAGAAAAACACAACGTACAACAAGAAAGGAAAGGAAAGGGAGAAAAGAAAGCCATGGGCGGTCGCACGGAACCCAACATCGTCGTCACGGGCACCCCCGGCGTCGGCAAGACGACGCACTGCGAGGTCCTGGCCGAGCGCACAGGGCTCAGGCACCTCAGCGTCAACCAGGTCGTCAAGGACAAGGGGGCCCATGAGGGCTGGGATGACGAGTTTCAGAGCTGGGTCGTGGATGAGGATAAGGTGAGGGTCTTCTTTTTCTTCTTTTTCTCTCTTCATACGTCCATGAAATCTTGTGTTTTCTTATGTCGTCGCGTTTCTGGGCTTTGGGGCATCTGCACATTTCCCGGTTTAAGGTTTTTGCAAAAGAAGGAAGCATGAGGGAAGGGAGGAAGGTAGGAGCAATATGCGATGGAGGAAGAAGAAAGTGGCCAACCGAGCGGGAGGAGGGCAATATTTCGAGAGTAAAAAGAAGAAGAAAAACGGCTAACGAGAACGTTTTCGAAATGCAGTTATTAGACGCCATGGAGGATGACGCAGCAAAGGGCGGATGTATAATCGATTGGCATGCATGCGATCTGTTCCCTGAACGCTGGGTCGATCTCGTGGTTGTGTTGAGGACGGACTCGACGGTGCTCTATGATCGGTTGAAGTCAAGGTGAGTAGTGTTCCCGTTTATCCCCCCCCCCCCCCTAACTTTTTCTTAAGGGGGATGTATGAGCTGATGCGCATGTGCAATAGGAAATACCCAGAGGCTAAGCTACAGGAAAACCTTGATAGCGAGATCATGGAGGTCCTACTGCAGGAGGCTAGGGAATCTTATGATGAGCAGATCGTGGTGGAGCTCCAGAGTAATGATTCGGATCAGATGGAGCAGAATGTTGATCGGATTGAGGCTTGGGTGAAGCAATGGAAGCAGGACCACCCGGAAGGGCAGGAGGCCGGTTGAGGTTAGACATGGTCCGAGAAATGATCAAATGAACCATTGCAACAGGCCGTACAAGTCTCTGGGCAATCACGCGTGCGAGAAACGATCACGACTGACCGAACCAGGACAAGACATCGGCCTATAAGTTGCAACTTACATGAGATGGTGGCATTATCGAAACTTGATATTCTTAATCTTGGTCACAGTATCGATACTAACGCCAATATGTGGGTGCATCGCCTCTCGCCTTAACCCAAGCTTTATCAAGCGCTTCAACCACATCATCTGGAAGTGGACCTTTCTCCGCTGCTTCAACATTCTGTATCAGCTGATCATAAGAGCTAAACCCTAAAAGTAGCCCGTCGTCGCCACCTTTCGAGGCTCCTTCAAACTGACTATGATGGATAACCCATCTGAGGCCAACTTCAATCAATGGGATGCCATGCTTCTTTGCCACGGGCTCGACAAGTGCAAGCGCATCCAAATTCGACTGCTTGAAGAACCGATCCTGATACATCTTCCCAAGGCTGCTAGAGTCGCTGAACCGGCCTTCCGCAGGCTTGTCGAGCGTGGTATACTTACCGGAGAACAATCCCGCGGCCAGCGGATTATAGGCAATCAACGAGATGCCGAACTTTCGCAGCGCGGGGATCAGCTCCGACTCGGCGGCGCGTGCTACATACATTGCTGGTGTCAACGACTGCATCTCACTCTGCGCACCATGCCGGCTTTGAACTTACTGATAGCGTTGTACATGCCCTGATACACAGCCGGCCTCACGAACCCGCGCCTCTCGCAGATGCCCACCATCTCCGCTACCTCCCACGACGCGTAGTTGCTCAGGCCCAGCCGCCCGAACTTTCCCTCGCGGTAGAGCTTATCCGCCGCCTCGAGCGTCTCCTCGTACGGCACGCTCCGGTCCGGCGCGTGCAGATAGAAGATATCGGGCCTGTCGATACCGAGATTCTCCAGGCTCTCGTCCCAGGCCCTGCTCAGCCTCCCGGCCGCGTGGTCGCCGGGCTGTTTGGGGTAAACCTTGGACGCTACATCGAAGCTCAGGTCGGGCAGCCCGGCCAGTGCCTCGCGCGTGAACGCCTCCTGCCGCCCGCCGACGTACAGCTGTGCCGTGTCGACCTCCCGGTAGCCCCGCGAGGCAAAGTACGACAGGCATTGCTTGTACACCTCGATGTCGGTGATCCGGGCGCCAAGCTTCGGGTCCGGGCCGATGGTCATCGTACCCAGGATCAGGCGGTTCCTCGTTTTTGTTGCCATGGTTTTTCTTTTCTTTTTTCTTTTTTCCCTGTAGAGTTGAACTTGATGCTACACACGTGCAGAATAACTAATGGGTTATGAGGACGGTTCCAACGACGCAGAGTCGCCTTATGCAGGAGCACGTTTTGCGGCAACTGGACGTATGATACACAACCGACTTTCTCTTCCTTCTCCCTAGACAGCGATATATCTGAACTATAGTGTATCCGGCTTTTCTCCCCACCCGTCTGTCGCTATGGTCGGATACTTTTCCGGGTTAGTCAGAGGAGCACATTAGCGAGGGCTTGGCTTTGAGGAGAATCCCCATGGGGTAATCTTACAATTTTCTTGGCGTTGTTGATCAAATGCGCAATGCTCAACGTGATTGTAATCAGGTTCCAACAAGCACCTTGTTCTGGGGTACAAGGGAGGCACCTTGGAACAAATTTGCTGCGAGATACAATGTACTTGTTGAAGTGGAGGATAGTTGCAGCGGGATGCTTACTTGGTGAATCAATACTAGTTGTCCCATTCATCAAAGTGCGATGAGCGTTGTATCAAGCAGTAGTCTAATACTGTTGGTACAGAAATCTCTATAAATTTGTAGTTTACTGCCGTCTGGGTGAATGTCCCTCACAGCTCAAGCTACCGGCAATGTTCCGAACGTCAATTCGCCCTGGCGTCCTCACCATCTGGGAATATCTGCTGAGAACTCCGGCTGAAACTTCTGCATGTATGTGGTATCGTCTCGCTTCCGCAGACCACAATCCAGATATTGCTTATGGAGCTTTGCCAGCCTTTCCCGGTCCAGCTCAACGCCCAGTCCAGGTGTTTTGGGCACCTCGACCGCCCCACCGGCTACCCATTTGAGCGATCCGTCTACGATGACATCCTCGTCACGTCGCTTCCAGGGCCAGTGTGTATCGCAAGCGTAGTCGAGGTTTGTGGTAGCAGCTGCAAGGTGCGTCATGGCGGCCAGCGAGATGCCAAGATGACTGTTCGAGTGCATGCTCAGGCCCATGCCCCATGTGTGGCACATGCCGGCTAGCAATTGAGACTTGCGCAGACCGCCCCAGAAGTGGTGATCCGATAGTATGACTTGGACTGCATTCTTCGCGATAGACTCGGGCAGGTGTGTGAAGGCCACCACGGCCATGTTCGTCGCGAGTGGCATGGTCGTCTCGGTGCAGTTTGCAACCGCCGCCATCCCGTCTATACCTCCGGCGGGATCCTCGAGATATTCGACGATACCGGCAAGCTCCTTTGCTACCCATTTGGAGGTCTCCACTGTCCATGCAGCGTTGGGGTCGAGACGTAAAGGTGTATTTGGGAACGCATGGCGCAGCGCTTTGATTGCCGCGACCTCCTGGGACGGTTCGAAGACGCCGCCTTTCAGTTTGATCGCTGTAAAGCCATACTCGTCCATCATCTTTTTCGCTTGCTTCACCAGTCCCTCCGGATTGAGCGCTTCTCCGAACTCGTCGTCTGGCTGACCGGGGTGCCCAGCCCACTTGTAGAACAGGTAGGCCGAGTATGGCACCGTATCTCTGACACGACCGCCGAGCAAATCACTCACAGGTACCCCAGCAAGTTTCCCCTGGATATCGAGACATGCCACCTCGAACGGACTGAACACTTTATCGGCGGTGGAGGCTGTGGTCACCATACCCGCCATGCCATCACCTCCGTGAGTGCTGCTGCCTTCAAGCGACCCAACGCAGGTCTTATATATAACATTAAGATGTAAGACCGAAGGCTTCAGCTCCTTGATCGCCCTCGCCGCCTCCTCAAGACGTTGCAGATGTGCGTCGTCGCCGTAAGACTCGCCAAGACCATACACCCCAGTTTCGGTGATGACTTCTATAATGCTGCGCAGTGCGAAAGGTTCATGTACGCCGACGCTATTCAATAGTGGCATGTCTTGGAACGCCACTGGCGTGATGACGACGTCTTTAATTCTTACGCTTCCTGCCATGGTGACTTGTGTTCTCGTCTCGAATGGCACTGAGTGTTTCCGAGAATCATGCCAACCGAGCTTTCCATCTCGGCTGATCCTGTCAATATAAACCCTGACGCCAAGCCCACTCGTCCAGGATAAGCACTTCCAGTGGTTGGGAAAGTGGTCGACTAAGCAATTCTGCACATGGATCACTGTCGCATTCGTGTTGACGGAAAAGTCGGTGAATGGGTAGACTGCTCCTCATCCTTGATATCTTCTCCAACGGAAAAGGTTGACTTGAATATCGATTATGAGGTGACAATGGTCGGAGTTGTATCCGTTGCGGGGAAATGGGGTGAGAATCAATGGGTGACTTGTGAGATAGGCCTCGGGGGTAGTCTGGGGTAATCTGGGGTAAATGGGTCCAAGACCAGCGGAAATGCTAGCATATAGAAGTGAAGCCGGCGCCCATCAAATGGTTGACCTCAACATCTGATCGACCATCTCATCCCATTCACCTTTGGTTTTTTTCTTTTCAACTTTGCTCAAAAGAAATGTCTCGCAAATCATCACTTGAGCACCATGAGTTTGACCTCAAGGCGTCTCATGACCATATCGAAGAAGCACCGGCCGTCACTCAGATCGAGACCTTCCGTGTCCTAGGCTTGAGCCCTGAGGATGCCGACTTCTACATCAACTACCCACAGGAGAAGAGGAAGAAGGTCGTTCACAAGGTAACATAGTACACTGCACTGCTATGCGTCATTGGCTAACGTGCGACTCCAGGTCGACATCAGACTAGTTCCGATGCTAGCTCTCTTGTATCTCATATGCCACATCGATCGTGCGAATATTGGCAATGCCAAGATTGAAGGAATGGATAAGGATCTGGGGATGACTGGTGTACAGTACAATACTGTGACAGCAATCTGTTAGCAGAACCCCATCTGTGCAGTGCTTTACATCCTCTTTTCCGCTGATGATGATGCTGACCAACTATCTTCGAAGTCTTCATCCCCTACGTCTTATTCGAGGTCCCCAGTAATATCCTACTCAAGAAGTTCAAGCGTCCGTCAACCTATCTCGGAATCATCACGACAGCATGGGGTATCATCATGACGTGTACTGGTGTGGTCCAGAACTATGGAAGTTTGATGGCTACTCGTGTCTTGCTTGGTATATTCGAGTAAGTGCCAGTAACCTGTCTCTTTCCGATTATGTTGCTGACGTGCGTTTTCTCTAGAGCTGGGTTCTTTCCCGCTGCCATCTACCTATGCTCGTACTGGTATATGCCCAAGGACCTTGCTACTCGCATTTCCTACTTTTACTGCGCCAGTGCGCTTTCTGGCGCCTTCTCCGGACTTCTGGCAGCAGCCATTGCTGAGATGGACGGCGTTGCCGGCCTGGAAGGTTGGCGCTGGATCTTTATTCTGGAAGGAATTGCCACCGTGCTTATTGGTATCGTCTCCTTCTTCCTTCTCATTGACTCGCCCGCCTTGTCTACCAAGTGGCTTGAGCCCGAGGAGATTCGATACCTTGAGCTCTCCATGTTCATCAAGCAGGGTGGTAGATTCCGTGATGAGCACCACTTCCGTTGGAAAGACCTCAAGATGGTATTGATGAATGGGAGGATCTACATCCAAGCCTACTTCCTATTTGTTCAGTCTTGTCTGTCTTATGGTAAGCCATCTACTCCTTTCTCAACACTCAATTTTAGTGCTCTTACACATGAATAGGAACCAAGTTTACGCTTCCCACCATTACTCAGGCGATGGGGTTCACCGGTAGCTCGGCACAACTCATGTCTGCCCCTCCGTATGTCGCAGCAGCCATCTCGGCCATCACCTTTGCCAAGATCTCCGACCGCTTCTACTGGCGGATGCCCTTCGTGATCGTGCCCATGCTCATCGTCTGTGTGGGATACTCCATCTTCCTCGGCCTGGATGGCGCCCTATCGGCGCAGCGCGGGCTGGCGTATTTCGCCGCTATTGTCGTCTGCGTCGGCATCTATCCTATCCAGCCCGCGGCGGCATCCTGGAACGCGAACAACGTGGCACCAGACTCCAGGAGAGCCATTGCCATCGCGCTCAACAACTGCGTCGGCAACATCGGCGGCATTCTCGGCAGCTACATGTACATCGACGCCGAGAAGCCAAAGTACCACACTGGCTTCGGCCTCGGACTGGCGTTGGGTGCGACTGGAATGATTGCCGCCTTCATCCTCGAGTGGAGCTACAAGAGAGGAAATGCCAAGAAGGAAATAATCACCGAGGAGGAAGTGAGGGTCAAGTATAGCGAAGCTGAGTTGATGGATTTGGGAGACTCGTCGCCGCTGTTCAAATACGTACTGTGAGCTTTTGATGGCACAACAATTGTATATGGTTAGTTTCGGCTGTTAGTTTCGGCTGGAATGCTCGCCTCTGCCTGTTCTGCTGCGACGTATGTTAAGTAGTACATCTCCGTTACCTTGCTTCTTTTCAATCAGACTGTGCTGTGGGATAACTATATCCATTGCTCAGCTTTCCAGATAAACAGTCCGTACAGATTGGAGCCATGAAGGTATACGAGAACTTCAAACATGATTTTATTGAATGTCTTGATTAAGGTTTTTGAAAGTAATAGGTGGAAGTCGCTTCGTAGTGAGCGTTGAATTGGTAACCTCTACGTTTGTCTTCCTACAGGTTTCGACGAGTGCATGTTGGATGATGAGCAACGAAAAGTGCGACTTGTTGGTGATAATCTTAGGTATACTTCAAAGATATATCGAATGCCAGCCCTGGGCTCGCACCACGTTGAATTGGTTCGGGGTAATCGGGAAGGCCAATGGTCGAAGAAGAAAATCGACTGGACAATTCAAGACAGCAGCAAACCTCCTGTTCGGAAAGCTCATGGAGGGACGGCTATACGGTTACAGAATCATTACGGTGAATCACGCTAGAAGAGGTCATGCATGAAATTTAAATGATGTAATTAACATCAAAGACCAGCCTCAACCTCAAAGAGAGGTGAAATCGTCTTCTCGATGTCTGATTTTGCCGCATCGGAGACCTCGACGTACGGGTGTCTAGGCTTCAAGATATTCACCGCGCCCTCGATTCCCGCACGCCTGGCCGTGGTCAACGAGACGGCGTACTTGACGGCAGCTACGCCGGCCTTGCACGGCTGCTCCGCCAGGGCCGCCTTCTTATGCAGCTCCAACGCCTCGGCGATCTTGCCCTGAGTGTAGAGGTTGTAGATGTGCACGATGGTCTTGGGGAACACGTTCGCGAAGCCCGCGATCGTGCCCGAACCCCCCGAGGCCAGACCCCCGATCAAGAAATCAGACTGCCCGGCATAGATGGCGAACTGGTCCGGGGGGAACTCGGCCGACAGCCGCGTGATCTTGGCCACGGCGCCGCACGTCAGCTTGACGCCGACGATCTTGCCGGGGGACGACCGGGCTAGGCGCGCTATGGTCGCCGAGTCCAGGTCGATGCCGTTCACCACGGCCGGGAAGTTGTATATGACGAGCGGCAGCGCACTCTTCTCCGCCACCCGGGCGAAGAAGTTGTCGATCACCGCCGGCGTGGTCTGCTTGCCGAAGTACGCCGGGGGAAGAACGAGCGCGTAGTTGGCACCGGCCTCCGCGGCGTCGGCGATGTGTTCCAGCACCTGGCGTGTCGAGTGGCCGCCGACGCCCGCCATGATTGGGAAGGACGGCCCGACTGCCTTGCGGGCAGTCTGGAGGAGGGTCTTCCGCTCCTCGCGGGTGAGCAGGAACGTTTCCGCGTTCGTGCCTAGAACCACGAGACCGGCGAGCCCAGTAGTGGAGAGATACTTGTAGTAGGCCGCCTGAGACACAATTTCTAGGGTGTCCTCGTCGTGGTTAAAGAAGGTGATGGTGGGTGCCCAAACACCACTGGGCGGGACGGTCGGCGTTGCCATGCTGAGCCGAGTGCCAATGAATACCTAATCCTTCAGGTATTGATAGAGTTCCAAGGTCAGATTCAGATACGAAGACTCTCAGCTTTTAGTTGGCCAGCAGCTGCAAATATGAACTCCACGATGAGCGGCGATGTCTCCGCCAAGATGGCCGACAATCCTGAGGCGACATTCTGAACAAGTTATAATATCGGCTGCTAGAGATCCGGAAAAGCTACTTATGTAGTTCTCGGAAAAGTTGCTGCAGCCCCCGTTATATCTCCTTGGCGCTCTGGGCATACTTGGCAGTATGCACCCCGCACGCTGCCAGACCCAAAATTTGGATTGTAGATCATCAACCAATGATCATATGACCTAATTCTTAGGCACAATGAGCTGCCAAATTGTCGGATATATCGCGGATTGGTTCATTGAGTCATATCAGAGAGGCTGTAATTCTTCTGATTGCATTGGTCGAGTTTCGCTACTTTCTGTGGTATGAAGAACGAGAGATCCCATGTGATCTATTACAGCTCAAAAGTACTCCGCAACTTGGGCTACCTGAGCATGCTGAATGGGCAGAAGGCTGTGGGTGCGCTTTTCTTAAGAGCAATATGGCCAGTGTTCGTCGAAGATGTTTCCAGAGCCGTCCATAGACAGCTAACAAGATGTGTAAATCGTTAGGGCAGATAAGCTCCTGGCCTATATAGTTGGATGGGCTGGAAGGACAGATCATGCCGTGTTTCTCGAACAGACCACGGTGAATAATTAGATGTTGAATGTATGAGGTGATACTCTTTACAGCGTGCAATATTAAATGCCTACGCTTCGGCGTCGCCATATTCGTTCAATATCCCGAAATGGGTCTGGCCAATTTTCAGACCTGTAATCGAACCATACTTCTGTCCCCGTTCATGGAATCTGCCCGCCATGTAGTATGCAGCCACAAATGGCTTACGGACTTAATGCATAACACACAAGGGGTATGATTTTGAACGAGAGATCAGGTGTAGATTCCCGAATATGTGAATCAATGATGGCCTGGTGGGAAGCTTTCCGGTTTGAACTAACTCATGGTGTTGGGAAGGCTAGCAGGATGAGAGCGGCGTCAAGACTACATCAACAAGGATATACAGCGCGTTGAGGCAAAAAAAAAAACGAGCAGTAGCCCCATCTCGCTGATTGAGTGTTCCATCTTGATCGACCACACGAGGACGTACTGATTAGATTAGTGAGGCGCATCTTGAATCGCATATAATTTAGCACTCTGTAGGCGACGCCTGCTTTGTGTCGATGTGGGGGTATCCGACAGCTTGTACCCTGTAGGTTGATACGGGTGATGGCGAATAGGAGCATCATGGTCTTCACCTTGCCTGCAGTATCTGCTTGGCCGCATTGATTGTTCGCAAACATTGGCCACTTTGCCCGTCGCATAAACTCAGCTACCACGTACAGATAACCGGCGCTTAGACGACGAGGCTCTCCATTATTGATGCGGGGTTTCAATGCGGTTCTCTTATGTGAACACGGAATTGAGATTGATCGTGTCCAAGACGGTGAGCGCTCGGATGGGGGTCTACCAGGTTCTTAACACGAGTTGACTCAATGATCCAGAATCATTCGATCAGATTTCGGCAACATTTCGAACCACCACCATATCGTGGGTGTGACTTTCCGGACCTGCTCATGGGCGCTGAGAGATCTGTGGTAGATGCACCAATGTGATAGAGAATTTGCGGACAGCCCCGCCTAATTACCAGTGCGGAGAGTAAAGCAAATAAATGAAAAGTTTAAATGTTATTGAAATTCATTTTACATATTAATGATCAATCATATCAATTCTTTTCAAGACTGTATTCGAACGGTGTTCTCGGGTATTGGAAGCTTAGTAGTCAGCCTAGGCTTGGAAGGTTTTAGTTCTATGGTATAATATAACCGGCCCGTTGCTAACATAAGCTACCAACTAGAATTACCAGTACTGTAACAATCCTTAGATTCTGTAAGTATTTCCGTTCCTTAGTTGATCGTCACAGCATCATTTCAGAACTGTAATCGTGTAAGGTAAGTTTAATTTGAACGATACTAATTGTTCCTTTTAATTTCGTCATGCTGTTGCATCGGGGTATAGCAGGATTCTTTGCGATTCGTTCAGGTCCGGGCCGAACCGTGAAAGCCTTCTACCCGGTGAGTAGTGTTTGGAACCAGGGAAGCCGGTTTATCAAAGTACTCAAATGCGGCGTTCTATCTAATTGGGGGGCCCACGTCGCGATCAATCCTGCCATGGGAACATATATATGCATGCGACCACACGATCCCTAATAGCCTTGACACGTGTCTGAGTTCTTGAGGCCTGGAGCATATGTGACCGGCTGCAGGTGAATGCACTCGCCATTTTAATATCTGTCGCAAAAAATGGTAAGGCTCCGGAAGCTCATGCATGGTAGAGAGTACCTCGGAACCATGCAGAATCATGACCAGTACTCAAGCGAAGATATATGGGAGCGGCTGGCGTTTCACCTCTTGCCAGTCATTTTCAACACACATATTATCGTTAGTAAAAGCCCGTCATGCCAACGCTTCGTGGCGATTCCCAAATTCCTAGGGTACTTGCAGCAAGTGTCGCTCAGAGACAAGATGTTACTCCGCATTATGTCACTCTTACAATTGCACGGGTATCAACCACTGTCTACACAACAATACTTCTAGGATACGTACCCACAACAAGCCAGACTTTACCACAGGAAACTTCAGAAAGTTCCGGGGATAATGTTACATCTTCCGATAGATCTGATAGGCAACTGCAAACAGCCCTTATCGTGTTTGCCATTTTGGTTAGCGTCTTCGGTGCAATCATCATATGGTGGATGTGCTGCAGGACTGGACAAAGACGCCGAAGTAGAGATAGCCTATTCACTTGTTGCATGGGTCCTCCTGGGCGTCGTGGCAAACGAGGACATCGTGGACCAAACGGTAATAATGGCGTGAATGGGCAAAATGGGCAAAATGGGCAAAATGGCCCACCAGGACCGGCCGGCGCTGAGGGCCGACAGGGCCCTCGAGGAGATCCCGGGCAACCTGGCCGGGACGGTCAGCCAGGACGAGATGGACAACCAGGGCGAGATGGACAGTCAGGACGAGATGGGCAGCCGGGACGAGACGGAAGGCCAGGTCCGATTGGTCCAGACGGACAGCCAGGTCGAGATGGTCGACCCGGAGATAGAGGCCTGACGGGTCTTCAAGGACTTACAGGGCTTCAAGGTAATGTTGGTAGAGACGGGAGAGACGGGAGAGACGGACAAGTTGGGCGCGAAGGGCCAATTGGTCCTCAAGGCAGAGTGGGCGAGCGAGGGGCAGCAGGACCATCAGGACCAGCGGGACTGCCAGGACCATCGGGACCATGCGGACCACCAGGGTCACCCGGACCATCAGGACCATCGGGACCACGAGGCTCATCAGGACCATGCGGACCACCAGGGTCACCCGGACCATCAGGACCATCGGGACCACGAGGCTCATCAGGACCACCAGGTTCACCTGGACCATTAGGACCAGCAGGACCCCAATGTCCTGCTGGTGCTGTGGTCAGAGATGAGAGACAAATTGTCGTGATGATGCGATAAGAAGCGATGTGCTTCAAGTCTTCGCGGGCAAGCATTTGATGCTGCGCTTTAGCAAGACGCCCAATGCCATATATCTTGTTCCCGAAGTCATAAGTTGGCTGAAATACACAAACACCCTTCTCTCTAGTCCGATGCTCACCATCTCTTCTCGGACCAAACAGGAGGCGTTCGCTATTGTTCTAGTCGGAGCGAATAGCGAAGACTACTTTTTCTTCTTTCTTTTTTCTTCGATAATAAAGGCCGGGTATTCGGGGATCGATTGTATGCTGGAACGATATATATAACAAATTCGGGTGGGTGGGTTTTTTCCTGCGACAGTCAAGTTAGGAGTGGTACAATTAGGTCTGGACCGCACATGCAATCAGTGTATGATGCCTTGTACTAGGCGATGGAAGAGTGGCCGTGGAGGCTATAAAGCCGTGTCACGCCCGCGACAAACAGAACGATTCAAAAATATAGCTCAATTGACGGGTCCAGGGTAGGTAGGGAATTACCCAGGTGATACACATGGACATTTGTAATTTAGCAATATACATTAGCCTGTTACTATACTATACTACTGCACGTTTCATCTCATGGGTCGTGTTGTGCCGCCGTTGTTCGAGCGGGTCTATCTTATTTGTGGGGCCCCGAGTTAGTCTCATCACTGATCTTGATGACCTCGGGCGCCTGCTTTGGGGATGGCCAAATCTAGAAGCTAGAAAGCGAGAATTAGAACTAGTTAGTCTAGGTATAAAGACGATCTTTTCAACACGGTATCCGAAAGTTTTGACTATATAGTGAGTGTTTCTTACGCCCATACCTGGTTGAAGCTTAGTATTCTTTGGTGGGAACCTTCAGAAGACAAAAGGCAACAGGCACTCCAGAAATCGAGGGCCGAGGACGTTGCCAGGCCAGGCCACACTGCAGAGAATCGAAAACTGCTCAGTTTGACACTCCCAGGATCTATGAAAGGTGAGGAAAGTGTCAATTGAGAGTTCTCAATGCGGGGGTGGGGGTTGTGATTCAGTGGCCTCCCACACTCAGTGACCATGAGACAGGGGACCAAGGTGCTCAATACGACGAGGACAATCCGTAAGACCAAAGATCTAGACACCTCGCAGCCTATGAGACGGACCGGTTGGGCGCAGACCTGATCCTAACGCACCATTCCAACTCGACCCCAACACGCCACCACTCTGAGCTGATTCCCGGTATACCAAGACCAAAATGTGTAGTTTGCCCATGCAGCAGGGCACGCCGCCAGGAAATGGCGGGGCGCACAGCTCGCCGAATGCGTCACTCCGCCAAGCCAGCCGATGAAAGGAGGCCATCGGAGGTGCGGTATACTGAAATTCAAAAGCAGGACGTTGTATAATAAACCTGTGCCTGTCTGATACTATCCAGTTGGCCTTGGGCAGAGTTATCAAATTTTTCTCCATAAAAATTTCTTTTGCGATCACTTCATATTCCGCCAGTATCAAACTCTGAGCCCCACTCGAGATACCCACAGCACCATCAACCACCACATCCTCAACTCGCAGCCTCCATCTTCATTCCTGCTGCGTTAAAGCCAAAACACTCTCCCCATTTTAATCCGTACACACCCATCCATCCTCTCACGCCGCGTATCGTTCGCGCAAGAACAGATCACTATGGCAACCCCCCCGGTAGTGAACTTCATAACGGGCAACGCCAACAAGCTGCGCGAGGTGAAGCACATCCTGGAGCCGGCGATCACGGTGAACTCGCAGGAGGTAGATCTGCCGGAGCTGCAGGGGACGGTCGAAGAGGTGACGCTGGAGAAGTGCCGGGTGGCGGCGCAGAAGATCGGGGGCCCCGTGCTGGTCGAGGACACGTGCCTGTGTTTCAATGCGCTGAACGGGCTGCCAGGTCCTTACATGTGAGTTTCTTTTTTTCTTTTTCTTTTTTCTCCTGATCTTCTTGGTGGTGGACTGACGAGTGGGAAAATGTAGCAAGTGGTTCATGAAGTCGATTGGCCATGAGGGCTTGAACAACCTTTTGGTGGTGTATGAGGACAAGTCGGCAAAGGCAGTCTGCACGTTCGCCTTCTCCAAGGGACCGGGGCACGAGCCCATCCTCTTTCAAGGCATCACAGACGTAGGTGGCAATCAATATTTTGCACTTATGTTAAGACTGACAGTACCGCAGGGCAAGATTGTTCCCGCAAGAGGACCAACCTACTTTGGCTGGGACCCAATCTTCGAATATGACGGGCAAACATACGCTGAGATGGACCAAGTTGAGAAGAACAAGATCTCACATCGGTATAAGGCACTCGAGAAAGTGCGTGTCTGGGTGGAAAATGGCATGAAATAAGATCAATATAGCCCTTTGGACATTTAGGATGTAAAGCCTCACAAGTATTGAAACTCCTCATGCCCCTGTATGCAAACGCCATTGCCATGCTTTAACTTATCATGTACGCCACTATTTATGAGCCACCGATCACACAAACACTATGGTTCGACGACTCTCCGAAGACTTCCTTCTTGACAGGAATATGTGAAGGACCTTGATTGTCTTGAGAGGGATGTTCTTACCCTTGCTAAACATCGGCTGGTGCTACTTGGTTACGCTAGTATTTGCTTGTCTCTGTTTGATCCTGTGTCTCGGCGTCAGGAAGTCGAGAGGTCAACCTAGTTATTCCATGATCAGCAAGTGGAGGACAACTAGAATACCGTGGGATAAGTCAGAACAATATGGACTAACTTACTTAAGAATCTCGAATTCGTTATAGCGCTTCAGGTACTTGTTTCCCCGGCGGTACAGCTTAAGCATGCTGTCAGGGGATTTGACCGAAAACGTTCGTTGGCCTACAAGTTTCATGACAGAATCGCTATCATTGAACATGGGGTCAAATACAATCAGCTCCCTGCCACCGTTGTGCTTCTTCTCGAAACCAACGATTGTGAGAGAATGGCCCCGGTGCTGGAAGTAGATTGGTGGTAGCCTCGTTCGCCGGATTTTGGCGGCAGGATCGAAGTCGCCTTGCTCGAAATATTCCTCGATGTGCTGGAAAAGGCGCTTCTCGGCATTGCCGGGATGCGGGTCCTTGAATCCTTGTGCATTACACGGGATGCCGAGGCTCAGAAACATGGCTTGTGCCTGCTTCAGATCAGTTTGCTGCTCAACTCGTTTTCACAAATCACTTACCTCTGGAGTTCCAATGTACTTGCGTGTGCCTCTCACTCCACCAGTCTCAATCCTCCCCTGTGCGTTAAAATTACGATCCCATGCACCTTCGATATGCTCCTGGATATCAAAAACGCTGGGGAGTCTGCCGTTGAGGGAACTGGCTCCCTCGGCTCGAGCACCTATTATATAAGAACAGAGCATCTGGATATTTCTGTAACCACAGAAGCCACCTGCAGTTGTGGGTCAGACCAGTTGAGACTTGGCACGAATGACGAAATACTGACCTTCTTTCTTTAGTTTGGAGACGTGGTCAACCGCTGGACTGCAGAGGTAGGCATACTCGGTGCTGCGGCTCGACTTCAACAGACCCGCCAAAACGGAGATGATACCTGGAAGATGAGTAAGGAAGAAAACCTTGAAACGGATAACGATTACATAAGCATACCACCCTGCGTGATTTGGCCCTTTCGGCGAAGCAAGTCTGTAAGCCAAGCAGGCATGGCATCCTCATGAGCGTACTGACCAAGCTCGGATTTCTATGGCAACGTTAGTAGGTGCGCACAAGAGAACTTCGGAAGAATGAAATGGGGAGCGTGTACGCCAAGTCTCTTCTTGGGGCCCTGTCCGTTGGCTGTAGGGTCTCCCATCTCCTGTCTCCTAATCGTCGATGGAAGCTTCAGAATGTTTTTCCAACGGTCTGTGGCGCCTGATTGTTGATTCTTGGTTTCTGTGGTAGACGCAGAAGACTTCTTGCTATAGCGTTTGAGGACTTCCAGATCATGATCGATGCTGCTGTTTCCATATGGAGATTGGTAGATGCCATTTGTGCGATCGTACAGCGGTGCTCCACCACCGGCTTCGTCGGGTACTTCATCCTCGGACTCATTGTCGTTCTCTGCACCGTGGAGATCTGTATGATCATTGAACTCAGCAATGGTCACGTACTCATCACACTGAGGACACTGAACGAAGCCATCGCCAACATCTTCAGGGGGTGTGTTTGTGCTCGCGGTGCGTGAGCCATCACGAGCCACGAACGGCGACTGGCCCTCTTCCGAGTGATGTTGCTCCATGTGCTGTTCAAGGAGGTTAATATTAGGTGGTAGGGTGGTCACCGATATGGTTGGACTTACTAGAAGCAGCTGATACTCCGTTTCAGGATGGTAGCCACAAAAAGGGCAGTCTTGCAAACGCGCCTCCATTGCGATGGAAGCTGCGATGGAAGCTGCGACGGAAGTAGCCTCAAAATCTGGCGCAGAACGGAGGCAGGTTCAAGTTAGAATTAGGTGGATCTAGAAAATCCCCAATCCAGGGGGTTTTTTTTTTTTTTTTTTTTTTTTTCAAACTTGTTTTGGGTGTGCTTTATCTGAAATGTCCCTGTCAGATGTCTCGGCGAAGTTGAGCTTGAAATGGTTGGTGGCTCCGGAGGTTATGTGAGGGAGGTAGCCTCGCTGTGTAAAGCTTCAAAGACAAATGCAACAAAGCAACCCTAAGATAACTTGTATGAGTCCTTATAGAACATGTATATTTGGGTTTGGAAAGCGAGTGTGGAGAATACTTGTCAAACGCCTGGGCAGTTAATTATGCGATCAGGACTGGGCTGCATAACCCGTCAGGTCGTCAAAAGAACCAGAATCACCAGGAGTTACGTCGGCGGCGCGCAGGCCCAGAGGAATCAGCTACGTTGGGTATGCATGTACGTTGAAACCATATTATCTTGTCGATTTCAAGATTGTAAGGTGTCTTTGTTCGCAAATGGTGCAGTCTGTTCTTTCATTTCTAAGGACGAGCTGACTGTCCCGCAGCCTTTCAAGAATGTGCAGTGCCTGATTCGGCGATCTAAACAAGACAATACGGTTAAGTGCATAAACAGTCACAGAGCTGGAATAGCAAGGCGCCAAGAAGGACCCTGAAATCGCTAAAAAAGGACCCCTGGCAGACCCTGAATTTCGGTGCAGAGACCACCTCAGTGCTTCACTTTTGGCAGGGAACATCTGGCAAAATGAACATGATTCGTTGATTGTTAGCAAGATGCAGTAACTTACAGCACAAAATAGAGCCAATTGGCAAAGGCGATGCTTTCAAAGCACATCACCTGCAAATCTGGTTGACTCAGAGTTAGGCTGAATTTTCTTTTTTCTTTTGTCTTTTCTCATCTAATGGATAGTCATGATCGTCAGATTATGTTCAGATCTCTACAACCATCAAGCTTAATCTCTCACAACCTATACGGTCACGTTCTTCAGCTTCTCGCCAGCCTGCTCAACAGCAGCCGCAACCTTGCCCTTGGCACCCTTGTTCTCCTTAGCCTTGATCTTTGCTGAAGTAGAATCCTTGGGGAGCTCCTTGCTGTAAGGGATGAACTCAGGAGCACCAGGCAGATACTTGCGCAGCACTTCGGGAACATTGAAACCCTGTTTCTGATTAGTGTAGAAGTTTTAGGGAGACGTATAATTTGACTTACATCCTCAGTCTGGTAGTTTTCAAGAATACAGCAAAGCGCTCGCTCAGTAGCACACAGGGTAGAGTTCAGCGCTGATAATATGTTAGTAAACTCGATTGATATGATTTCATGACAGTACTCACCATGGACATATTTCTTCTTTGTATCCGTTTGAGCTTTGGTACCGAAGCGGATTTCACTATTCATGCTATTAGTTGCTATCTTGGAAAAAAGGGAAGGGAGCTACATGTAGATGACTTCATGGGCAAAAATGAGCCATGGGAACTTACAGGCCGCGAGACTGGTAATCGGTACAGTTTGAGCAAGAGACCAACTCCTTGTACTCTCCTTGGACTATAACATTTGGAATCAGTGCTGCTTCTTGACGATAGGCTGAGGGGTATCTGGAAGTATTGTAGGTAGCCGTAAAGAGCGTGGAAGTCTCCAGTAGGCAATATATGCTCCATGGACATATTGGTAATGATAGAAAATGAGATGGATGATTTTCTTACAAGGGAACCAAGCCTCCAGATCATCTGCAACGTGCTGGGTCAGTAATTGTTTCTTGAGGGTTGTTTGGTGAGGTCTGGGGAAGTAACAAACATTTCTTGCTGGCGGCGTTGTTCAGAGCTCCTGAAACTATCGCAACGACTTGGTACGGCAGGCCAAGAGATCTGTAGAATTCCTCCGAGTTGGCAAACATCTGATCGAACGCTTCCCAAGACTTTTCGGGGTCAGTGAGTAAGAACTGCTCAATCTTCTCGAACTGATGTACGCGGAAGATGCCCCATGCATCACGACCATGGGCACCAGCTTCTCTGCGGTAACAGCTAGAGTAACCAGCATACCTGATGGGGAGATCCCTGGCCTGCAGCCACTCGTCGGAGTGGAAGGCAGAGATGGGTTGTTCCGAGGTGGCGATGAGGTACTTGTCGTTCTGTGAGTCTCCGTCAACAACCTTGTACAGCTCGTCATCGAAGGCATCGAGTTGGGCCGTCTTTGCCATGAGCTCCTTGCTCATGAACTGGGGACACTGCAGTGGTGTGTAGCCTTTCTCGGCCAAGAATTGGAGACCGTAGTTGATCAAGGCCTGGTTCAGGAAGACACCCCATTGTCTCAAGAAGTAACCTCTGTGGCCAACAACCTTTACACCGCGCTCGGGGTCGTAGCCGTCCAGTCTCGTGAGAACCTCGTGGTGGCTGAGCACGTCCTTCTTCTCGGGCGTGACACCCTCGGGGGCCCATGTCTTCAGAACGACATTGTCATCTTCGGTGTTGCTCACGGGAACACTGCGACAATAATGATTAGCAACGGACATCCGGCTCAGAACATGCCCTCCCCATAATGGCAAACCCGGTCGCGTACCTGTCGTGAACGTAGTTGCCGATGGTCTTGACGAGCTTCTTGAGGGCGACGTCCTTCTCGGCGGCCGAGTCGAGCAGGCCCTTCTTCTCCTTCTCGAAGGCGATCTTCTGGGGGAGCAGCTCGGAGGCGTCCTCCTTGGCCTTCTTCTTGGTGGCGATCTGCTTCTGGACGTCGTTGATCTTGGTGTTGAGTTGCATGGCCTCGTAGTTGGTGCGTCGGTGGTCCTCGAACAAGGCGATCACCTGGTCTACGACCTCGACGGGTGCATTGCGGCGACGCTGGCTCTCCCTGATCTTCTCTGGGTTTCCGCCCCTCTCGGTTATGAAATCGGTGATGTCGAGCTACACGGTGTCACGATGGTTAGCATGAGGGGACCGGGAACCCCACGGCGCATATGGAATATGAACATGAGCGTGAACATGAACATACCATGGTGGGTGGTCGGCGGAACGTGAGTCCCAGGGAACTACGGTGAAATTTAGAGGAAAGAGTGTGGACAATGGAGAAATGTGTGTTCGTCTGGCTCAGAAGACAGAAAACACCGTGTGCTGGGAGGGAAATCGAGTATGAGTATAGCCCAATCCAAACTTCCCCTGGTTTGTGAAGTTTTGGTGGGGTGAGGGGCAGCAAGAGGCAGGTCCGGTCTCCAGTCTTTCGGTCCTGCGGTCTTCAGGCCGTCAGGTCTGCAGTCTTTAAGTCTCTCGATCGCCGTCTTTAAGTCGCTTGGGGGTATGCGCAAGTATTTGGGACACTTGAATTGGGGAAACCATGCAGATGATAATGATGGGCAGCAATCAGCTCTTTTTGAGCCTTGGAGGGGCATGGCGGGGCATTTTATCCCCAAGTCGTCCACTGCATTGAGTCACTGTATGGAATCTGAAAGCTACAGTACAGATTGACTCATGTCGGCAAGGTGTGGTAATTTTCTTCCTTCCATCTTGCTTATATGTAGCACCATCTTAAAGTTGGGGGGGCTGTATTATGGGCGGTTTTCAGCATATCTACAAATTACCTATAGAATTGGTAGTTAAGCTGTCCCAGCGTGGTCGTTTACGCTGAGGCATGAGGCCACAAATTAATGGCCTAACCTTAATCATCTTAGGTGTATTTCCAGAACAACCGATCACTTCTGAGAAATGAATATCAATGGCTTCCAAAATATATGTACAGACCAATTGCATACTTCAAGCCCGCCGTCTATCTCAGCAGTTGATCAAAGCAAACCACATGTTCAAAGTGAATACAAGAAGGCCACCAAACAAAAGCAGAATAGCCTGAACCCTTCCTAAAACACCAGACCAGAATTCAAGTGCCTTGAAGCATCTTGTCCACATCTATGACCATGACCATCTTCAAGTTATCCACGATTGCTCTTCTCAAAAGTCTTTGTGTTTCTCATCTTCGTGTCATGTAAACCATCTTCTGTCACGTAATGCATCGCACACCCCACACCTCACACCTCACGCCTCAGACCTTGCACCTCACATCATCTGGCACTTTCCGCCGGCAGGAGCCTCGCCCGGGTTTGCGCTCTTCTCGATCTGTGCTATAAGAAGCTCGAAGCCCTTACCAACGTTCTCGTTATAGCGAGCGCTGGCCTCGGTCCAGCCGCAGTTGTACTTCTCTGCGAGCTTGCGACCATCCTCGGCTGAGACCTGTCGCTGCTCCGGTCGCAGATCGCTCTTGTTGCCCACGATGACGATAGGCACCCAGTCCGTACCCAGGTGATTCAAGATCTTCTCGCGGATCACCTGCACCATCTCGAAAGAGGGCAGCGAGGCGACCGAGTAAACAATCATGTAGCCGTGGATGCCGATGAAGTGCTTCGAGTTCAAGATGCTGTACTCATCCTAGCCGACCAGGAACAGGCCCGAGTTAGCTTCGGCCGTTTCGTGCGCCCGGGATCTGCACGCCTCGACATGCGGGCGTACAAATCACAGGCGTGGGCGCGTGGGGGGGGGGGGGGGGGGGGGGGGGGGGGGGGATTGTGAGACGTACCTGTCCAGCAGTGTCAACAATCTCGGTAGCGAAGTCCTGTCCCTTATACCGGATTACTTTGCTAAAGGTGTTCTCGATGGTCGGGTAGTAGCTCTCGACGAAGTGTCCATCGACGAACTGGACCGCAAGCGAGGATTTGCCTGTCGGTAGGTTGCAGCGTCAGCATTGTCATTGCGTCTTTGGGTCTGATGGCCACCGAGCGCTGCCTGTACACACTCGGTGCACCATCGCGACGTTGGGAAAACAATCGTTTTTGCTGTGTTCTCGTTTATTACTGACCGACGGATCGACTGCCGACAATGGCGACTTTTCTCTGCTTTGAAGGCGCAGGCATTTAAAGATCGAGATCAGGGTCTCCTTCCTGATTGGTGAGGCGTGGGGGTTCTGAGTTCAGGTGGGCGCAGAGGGAATCGAGAAAGAGAGCGAGAGAGAAAAGTGATACTTCTTGCACAAAAAATTG
The DNA here is from genome assembly GCF_020726525.1 of Truncatella angustata. Lineage (NCBI taxonomy): Eukaryota > Fungi > Ascomycota > Sordariomycetes > Amphisphaeriales > Sporocadaceae > Truncatella > Truncatella angustata. The sequence goes on along the minus strand of NW_025763382.1, from coordinate 6,899,780 downwards.
GCAATGGGGGGATGTAGCAGTACAGGCGTGGTCGTGTGCTTGTGCAGGCAGAGGGACGAGGCTCGTAATTAATATTCTTTATGACGTAGGAATGTTGCCCAGAATCTGGTTGTAACCACGGGATGACCTCTCTCCAGAAGAAAAATAAGGCACGTAGATCCGTTTAGCCTGTTTTCTTTTGCGAGTCTCTCTTCCCGTGATGCCTGACTCAAGATGCTCGTAGAAAGCGAATGGAAGATTTGCTTATTATGGTCTAACCAAGAGATGCGAACCCTTGCAATAGTACTGGATCTGACCTGACACGAGACACAAGAGGGATGCCAGATACCAGATGTAGGTGGATAGGGGCGTCTCCGACTTGCATGTGTAGATCCAATTGTGGAACTCAAAAGTTCCCCCGCGTTGCTGCATTTGAGTTCTTTTACTTACATACGGATCCATACGAATAGTATGTACAGTAGCACTACTCTGCTACTGTAAGTACTAACCTTGGATTATTCGGTGCAGTAGCGGGGTAGCTTTCTATCGGTTCCGCCGCTATCGTTATGCTATCATCCAAATAACTCGACTATATTTGTAAGTCTCACCACATTTTCTCTCATCTTTGTTGAAGCCATTTCAACCTCTGTGAATGGAACGACTGCTTTCTGATAATCGGCTCGCCAGCCGAGGTGGCATCAAGCACCATTCGGTTGCGGCATTAATCTTACCACCAATCATTCACCGGCAGATTGATATACAATGAATCCTCCTTTCCGACATCTCCCTATTTGCTTTCCAGGGTTAAGGTGTATCCTCGCAACAACCGGCCAATGAGGCGATCCGGGGTATCCAGATTGGTCTTAAACCCCTTTCTTCTATCGGCGGGAACAGGCTGGGCAGCCACAAAGAGCAGTCTCCGTTGCCAACACCTGTGAATGACTGAGCTGGGCGTCGCGTTTTCCCGTCCCTCTGTCCTCGACACCCAGACAAGGGTTCACACAAACTTTTGAACAGGCAGAAATCGACTGCCTCTGCGCTCCCATGTTTCCCCCTGGCAACACTCAACGCCAGTCATACATAATGGCCTGATTTGAAGTCACCCGGGAACCTTGATATAGCCATCTTGTTGCTTATTTGCACGTTGACAAGCTCGGCTGTGCGCCTTCTGTCCCAAAACATGAACCGGTCAAGCCATGTCACTTTCTGAGCCGGAAGTTTCCCTTCCCACAGGATAGGCTGCCGCTTCTGCTTAGTCCGTATCATCGACCTCTGGAGGATGGTTGGCGGGCAGCTCAACTAGTGGTCATCTTTCTATATCCTGACTTCACGGGACACCACCATGAACTCATGCAACCCATATGATCCCGGTTATGATCCAAAATCACCATGCAGCTGGGCCTTGTCTGAAAAGTACTCCCCAGCCGGAAGCCCACTTACAGACCCGACGATAGTCCAGCACTCCAGCCTGCTGGTATTGGCTTCGTCTCAGAGTTTGAGGTATGTGGTAGTGTTGTGGCTGGATCCAACAACGAGGAAAGTTTTATACAAAGTCAGCAATGAACAAACCTGCAATGCATATCTGGTGCCAACAACCCTATTGAGCCAGAAGTTGCATCAAGACTCAGTGTAGTAGACCTCCCTCAACTCGTCGTTAGACTGGTTGTGACATTGCTCAGGGCATATATTGAAGTACTGGCTGTCAATATGGTGAAAGAGCCCCCTGCTAATGGAACCAGTTGCTGTAGAGTGCAGGGTTGACATAGGCATATACCTACTTGAGCTGGGATCGGTGCTTGGATTCCTCGAGCTGGTGTTGATGCTCGAAAAGTAGTCTATGCTAACCTCGAAAACTGGCCGTAGAAACCAGGCTCGTAGTGTCTCGCGATCTTCGGCGTCAGTCTTGGACTCAGAACAGCTATCGTAAGCGTTCTAGTCTGAGGTAAAAGGTGGTGTTGCCTGCACTGCAAAGCACAGCACCCTGGCCAGCTGCTCGGGCTTCTACTTCTACCGCATCCAGAGATTGCCATTAGCTCCCTTGCTCAGAAAGAATCACCATCTGACTCTTCAGGTTTTCTGCGCTTACTGCACCTTGACTAACACACGTCTGATAGAGTGACAGTCTGGCGTTTGTACAGTAATAAGAATAGGCTTGCCGAATCGGCTATGGTTGGAGGCGACGTCATGACGATCAACACAAGTAACACGACCCGAGACTTATGTTGACCTATGGATTTTCGCTTTGAGACGCTGTTATAATCCGTTGAGCTGTTATAAGACCTATTTCGATAGTGACTCATCAACCAGGAGAGTTTCTATGGGACAAGGTCGATGAGAATTGATGGACACAAAGACGAGCTTTAGCCCTCCATGTCTCAACCAGACGGCACCCAAGAAGCAGCAATGTTTGGAACAAATATATTTTTTGCATCAATGTTCAGTTGTCTCAAGATTCCAGGTGTCCAGTATCTGGGGTATAAGCAATGCAATGAGTCACCACTGGCAACGGAACACTCAGCCGAACATGGTGAATCGCAAGCACCGAGGAAACCTATGTACAGTGCGTTTGCCCAACAACGCCGCTTACGGACTCCGCCAGCAAACAATGACGACCATCTCCTACCTCTCAAACGCTGAAAACCGCCCCGTCATCATTCCGAGCCGTGAGAATTGCCGTTCGTCAAAGCCTGCTTCTGTATCCTCGGAATCTCAAACACCACAGCCCCATTCTTGGCCCCCTTCACCTTCTTCCACTTTCCTAACCTGTGCTCCTTGCCCACGGCAACGACGACACAGAGGCCATCCTTGCCGCGTTCTCCTCGCTCGAATATGGATATGTCGTTGATTACTCCCTTGATCATCCATGGCTCGTTCCCTGTCAGTGCACCGTTTGTCTTCTGATCGTCCGAGTCCTCGGACACGCCATTGAACTCCGGTGAGCTCCTGGGATTAGGTTCGCACAAGGATCCGACCGGGAGGATCGACCTCTTGTCATCGCTCAGTTTCCACATCTTGATGGTACCGTCCCATGACCCGCTCAAGATTACATCTGAATATGGCAGAGTGCGTAGAGCCGTGATCCATCTCGGTTGAGGCGGCGGCACAAGTTTGGGGTCTGGGTGAACCTCAGCAGAAGCCTCTTCGGGTTTCATGGCTATTTCTAGGCCATGAGCCTGAGGCATTATGAATAAAGGCTTCTTCTTTTGCAAACTCCAAAGCGCACTGTGAGGAAGTGATTAGTAAACAATGGACTGTAAGCCACTGATCCACGCCAGGCCAAACTCACATGCTTCCGTTATCAGAACCCGTTACAAAAAGCTCCTCGTCTAGCATACTCACGCGATCCATGCTTCCTTCGACAGCAATGGAACGGGGGTCGACGTTGGGCAGTCGCTTCTTGTCGACGCTGCCGCCGCCACGAAAGACCAGCTGTGTCTCCTCGACAACCTTCCATAGTCTGGCTGTACGGTCACGGGCTCCCACTGAAACGCATCTCTCTTGAGCCAAGGCGTCAATATCGACGATCTGGTCAGCATGTCCAAAGAGAGTCTCGATATATGCCATGTCGTCCAGGGACCAGACCTTGATTGTGCGGTCCTTGCTGGCGCTGTAGAGCTGATTTGAATTTCTCCTGAAGGCCAGGGCCAAGACGGCATCCCGGTGCAATGTCCAAGCCTTTATGGGTTTCAGGGTGGTCGCATCGTAGATGCATAAACGACGATCGGTCCCGCCGGTGACGACAAACTTGCCGTCTTGTGAAGCGGCTATACATTGGATCTCTCCGGCGATGTGACCTTGCCAGGCCTTGTCCTTCTTCGCTTTGTTGTATGGCTTGAGTATGGCAACCTTCTCGGGGCGCTTTTTTGGTGGTGGCTTCTTTCCCTTCTTTGATTTGTATTGGTCTTTTGGCAGGTCTTGAACCCTCCACTTGATCAAGGTGCGGTCCTTGGACACAGTGTAGCAAAAAGGGGCGCAGGTTGCGATTGCGGTGCTCGTCAAGGTATCGGCGCGGAACAGGGAGTGGGTGGCGTCATAGTGATCAAGCTCATCTGCGACTTTGCGGTAGACTTTTCCCTTGAGAGTGGCGACGTCTTCCCGGAGGCGATCTGCCAGGATGTCTCTGTCGACATCTTCGGCATTGAAGCCGACTGCATTGCTCTCTTGTTCCTCTCTGCGAAGCTTGTCAAGGTAGCGCTCTGCCAGACGCAATCGCTTCTCGGCTGCGGTCTCGCCCTCTTTCTCCGAGTCGGACCCGCTGGACTCGTCCAGTTCTTCCGCGCCAGCTATGACGCGGTCATCCTCGGATTCGTCGCTGCCGGAGATGCTCTCGTCGTCTCGGAGCGGTTTTTGCTTCTGGGGTGCTCCCCGAGGAGGTGGTTTGGCGGAGGGCTTTGAGTCTCGTGCAGGTCGTTTTCTAGGGCCATCGGTAGTGGTAGGTGGTCCCTTGCGCTTCTTCTGACCGGGGACTGTAAAGAAAGACGACATGGTGGACGGACTTTGAGTCGTGGGTTGTCTTTCTAATCTCCTTCGCAGGAGTCGGGACGTGCCTAATTGTGCCAATAATCTTTTTGCTTTGGAGTCGAGTCCAAATCCGAAATCCAAAAATTTGTCTCGCCAGTAGCACCGATAACGATAGCGGGACAATCTGCAGGGGTCCCTGTCCCGCTAGCTCTCCAAAGACTTTCGCTGCTCTGCGTGCGTAGATGCAAATAAGTCAGTCAACTAACCTACAGGGAGGGAGGGAGGGTCACATCTGGCTGTGGCTTCGGTGCTGCGACAAGTGGCTCAGTCGCTGTGGCCTCTCGTTTACCCGGATAGTTTACCACTTAACTTTGGGTCTAGTGTACCAGTTGGGGCCCTTTCGCTGGCTGGCCGGCGGGGAGGGGGGAGCAGATTGCTCCCTGGGGGAAATCAATCGGTACTCTAACTAACCTAACCTAGTCTAAGCTTTGTGCTTGTGCTTTGTGCTTGTGCCTGTGCTCCTGCTCTGCTCGCCAGGCTGAAAGCTGCTGCGCGTCTGGCAATAACGTACCGTATGTAGCTCGGAAGGCTGGAGCTTCAGTCGTCAACTTCATTTCAGCGCAACTCAACATTCTGACGACGACGATAGTTTTTGACGTTGCGACGCACCCTCGTACGCAACCATTAATTCTTTTCCACGGTCCCTGATACAAATTGTCACTTCGTTTCTGCGTCAGCCATCTCAAAAGACACCCCGAAGCTCTCCACATCCAGCTGCTTATAATACCACCTGAACCAAGCATCTTCAGTGACTTCTGATCTTCTCTCAAAATGTAAGTCCTCGGCCACGAAGCCTGCCACGAACAGTCTTTACATACTGACCCCACTGCTAGGGAGGTCTTACTGGGAATCACTGGCAAGGACTTTACCTTGATTGCCGCCTCCAAAGCCGCCATGCGTGGAGCCACCGTTCTCAAGACCTCAGACGACAAGACCAGACAGCTGAACAAGCACACCCTGGTCGCATATTCCGGTGAGGCTGGTGATACCGTACAGTTTGCAGAGTACATCCAAGCCAACGCTCAGCTCTACTCGATGCGCAACGAGACCGACCTCTCCCCGTCCGCCCTGGCCAACTACGTCCGTGGCGAGCTTGCCCAGAGTCTGAGATCGAGGAAGCCCTACAACGTCAACCTCCTGCTCGGCGGCGTCGACCCCATCACACAGAAGCCCAGCCTCTTCTGGCTCGACTACCTCGCTGCATTGGCACCCCTGCCCTACGCCGCCCACGGTTACGCACAATACTACTGCCTATCCATCCTCGACAAGCACCACCATCCAGATATCGACCTGGAACAGGGAATCAAGCTTCTGGAGCTGTGCACAGATGAGCTGAAGCGAAGAATGCCCATCGACTTCAAAGGCATGACGGTCAAGGCAGTAACAAAGGATGGAGTCAAGGACATTCCGTTCGACGACGACAAGGTTGTTAAGGCTGCTTAATCTGGAAGGAATCATATGATGTTGTGAGATGCATAGGGTTGTGCATTTGTATCATACCAACGAACAGCTACGAATACCACTAAAGTTCTAGTACTCACCACAGCATTTCTGTTCTTTCCATTTCGAATGTTCATTAACTGAAGTTGTTGTGCATCAGCGAGCAGCTTGACAGCACTCCCTTAAAACCCGGCGTTTCCCAACAGATTTGCCTTCACATCTGGTGAACGTCTACATAGTCCTGCATTGCTGATATCAGGAGTTCCCGCTGATCGCATATGAAACCACCTCTCTATTCAAACTCAAATCATTGGATATAGTTTTGAAAGTTATTCACTATGCATCTCGCCCCATTTCACGACCGGCTTAAGAGGCTTTTGCTAATTGGTGATGCTAGCATTTATAGGGACCGGGTTTCTGGTCAAACAGATATCGGATATTCTCTGTGATCCGTATTTGATTATGAACCATGATTTAAGCGCACATGTCTGTGACATTCATTACAATACGAAACAATTATGCTCGGCAGCAACAGGCAGCTCACTTGGATATGCAGATAAGCTGAAACACTCAGAAGAGATCGCAGTGATCGTTCTCCTGACTTGGGGTGGGAGTAGATCAGATACATGCTAGCTGACCTGGGCGACTGATTATGTATGCCCAGCCGTATATTCGAAAGTCCTGTAGATCATAGCCTTGGATGTAAATTTGCTGCCTGAAGGCCTTTCTAGCATGGTCTCAGGTTCAGTCATGCAAAACCTTACCAATACCACTAACGCATGTGATCCGATCCGTGACTGAGGTATCGTTGCGAAATGGAATGAAACAAAATAAAATAAAACGCAGGCGAGGCGATGACGATGGCGGGCAGATTGCTTGATGACGCTATCGGGGAACATTGGAAATGCAAACGTTCTAAGGCGGTGAGCCCTGGACCATGGACCATTTGGAAGTCTAATCGGCTTTTGGAATAGCATCCTATTGGAGAAAAGACCCTCCCCCCAAACTGCAGGGTCCCATCCGGGCGGCCATGTCTTTTTGCATGGGCCTAGACTACGTTGTGGCAGTGTGGGATGTTTGCTGTTATCGAACACCTTGACAGAGTTCAGTAGGGGGGGGCGGTAGCAATGTGACGGAACCCAGCTCTACTCATGTACAGATTCGACGAAGCCGAGCGGTTTGAGGAGGGTATAGATGTTTGGGTGCAGAATTTTTGCAGTGAGCTTGCCATGCATACTGTATGCAGCTGAGTTAGCAACGATGGCTCTTTCCAGGCTACAGGAGATCTGGACCTCTTCTAAGCAGAGATACATATCATGTACGCTCAAAGCTGATTGATGTACGCCAGACGCATAATCCATGCATACACACACGTCTCTCTGTCCCTGTCTCTGTCCCTGTCTCTCCCCTTCACACATTTGGAGCCAGCAGCCAGTAAATATTAGGTGTGGAATTGCATCATGTCTCTTATGATGTACTTGCCACGAAAGACCCTGAATCAAGAAGCACAAGAGATTTTTGCTAGTTGGGCATTCCACTCAATTCCGACCAGGTAGTAACCTTGTTTGTCAATCGCTAGATTCACCATGATCGGCTGGCCTTTATAGCGGTAGAAGGCTGGAGAAAAACTCCACAAGAGTGGCCAAAACGATGAACGTCGCCTTGTGAGCCAGTAAGAATCAGCCAACTACTGCAGGAAGTAGTCATTTTGTCTACGGATCCGTAAGTATTGCTGCATACCAGCACACGCACAAGGGGCGACACCACAATTTTCCTGGTAACCAATTGGTTTGAGCCACCACAGCAAAAGTATTGCAGCCACGCTAAGAATTTTGCGGTTTGGGGGGGGGAGGGGAGGGCGGAACACACCTGGGCACGCCGAAAGAGGCAGAGAGGCAGACGCAGACGCAGATGCAGAGGGCGACCACAGCAATAGCCAGTCGGGTAGTTAGTTACCTTAGTGGACAGAGACAGTAACGTTAGAGCACAGAGTTTGAAGTCTCTGTGTATGTGCGTGTGTGCGTGTGTGTGTCTGCTGGGGAAGCCTCCAGCATTTTTTTTTTCTTCTAGTCGCCAATACAAAAATCTTCCCGCCTCCATCCCACCTCCCCAACCTTTCATCTATCTTCCCACCTACACAACCCCTTCCTCCTTCCTCCCACAGGAAATAACACAAAACACAACGTTCTGCATTTGGTTGTCTTCTATTTTCCTTTTGAAAAAGATCGGTTTTCTTTTTTATTCAGAGGATCTTGAAGACTTTCATTAGACGTGATTTTTAGCAGTTCGTCGCAGCTGCCAGAGGTCACAGCCTTCATCACAATACACTACACATAATACCCAGATAGAGAGCATTTGGAGGCCTTTTCGTTTCCATCCACTCTCTTGATCGTTGCTGTCTTTTCAAGGCCGCGACAATACACCCAATCCTTCAGGAACATCATTTCGGTCCCTGAACACCCTCGTTTCTCGTTCTAGAACACGCGTTCTTTTCGAGGAATTCGGCTGGAACGAACGAAAATTTTCGACGTGTAAACGACGATTTCCATCCCCCCAACCCGTCGCAAACCCTCTTAAAACCCCTTCGACTACGCAACAAAACATCACCCATCATGGCTGAACAACTCAACATGGGCGGCCTCAGTCTCGCTGACCAGCAGCACCAACCCCGCTCTTACATCCCGCCTCATATGAGAACGCGTGGTGGCGGTCCTGGTCCTGCCGGTCCTCCTGCTGGTCCTCCTGCTGGTCCTCCCGCAGGTCCTGCTGCCGTTCCCGGTCCTGCTGTCAACGGCGGCCTGAACAACAGCGCCTGGGCTGGGTAAGTCATAAAAGACCCCCTGTATTTGATTTTTTTCTGTTTTGGATCCATCTCGTGGCGCACATCGAGTGGTTTCATTCTGCTATACGCTTGTTACCCCTGCTCCGACATAATTCAGAGACTAACCAACTTTTGTCCTGTGTAGAAACCAAAACTACAACGCCAATCCTGCTCCTGGTGGCTGGGCTGGCCCTACCCCCGGCGAGATCCCTCCTCCTCAGCAGATGCCCGCACAACAGGGCCCGCCTGCCGGTGGCGCTCCTCGTTGGAATAACAACCGTCCTGGATTCGACCGCAATGCTTACGGCAACCCAGGCACTGGTGGCGGCGCTGCAGGTGCTGGCGGTGGCGGCGGCGGCGGCGGCGGCAACCAGTCTCGCGGTTCTGGAGATGGCCGATGGCAAGACGGCAAGCACATCGCCGGTCCCGCCAACCCCCGCGTCGAACGCGAGCTGTTTGGTACTGCCGACGACCCTTCCAAGCAGCACACCGGTATCAACTTCGAGAAGTACGACGACATCCCCGTTGAGGCTTCCGGTCACGATGTCCCCGAGCCCACCCTAACCTTCTCCAACCCTCCTCTGGACGACCATCTCATTCGCAACATTGAGCTTTCCCGATACAAGATCCCCACCCCCGTCCAGAAGTACTCCATTCCCATCGTCATGGGCGGACGTGACTTGATGGCTTGTGCCCAAACTGGTTCTGGAAAGACTGGTGGTTTCCTTTTCCCCATTTTGGCCCAGTCCTTCATCAACGGCCCTTCGCCCACCCCTGCTGGTGGCGCCGGCTTTGGCCGTCAGCGCAAGGCCTACCCTACCTCTCTAGTTCTGGCTCCTACTCGTGAGTTGGTTTCCCAGATCTACGAGGAGTCGCGCAAGTTCGCCTACAGATCCTGGGTTCGCCCTTGTGTCGTCTACGGTGGTGCCGACATTGGTTCGCAACTCCGCCAGATTGAGCGTGGCTGCGATCTCTTGGTCGCCACTCCTGGTCGTCTCGTCGATCTCATAGAGCGAGGTCGCATCTCTCTTCAGAACATCAAGTACCTGGTTCTTGACGAGGCCGATCGTATGTTGGACATGGGTTTCGAGCCCCAGATTCGTCGTATTGTTGAGGGCGAGGACATGCCCGGTGTCCAGGGCCGTCAGACCCTCATGTTCTCGGCCACCTTCCCCCGAGATATCCAGATGCTTGCCCGCGATTTCTTGAAGGACTACATCTTCCTGTCTGTTGGTCGTGTTGGTTCTACCTCGGAGAACATTACCCAGAAGGTCGAGTACGTCGAGGATGTCGACAAGCGATCTGTTCTTCTGGACATTCTGCACACTCACGGTGCTGGTCTTACGCTGATCTTCGTTGAGACCAAGCGTATGGCTGACTCTCTGTCCGACTTCCTCATCAACCAGAACTTCCCCGCCACCTCCATTCACGGTGATCGTACTCAGCGTGAACGTGAGCGCGCCTTGGAGATGTTCCGTAACGCCCGCTGCCCTATCCTCGTCGCCACTGCCGTCGCTGCTCGTGGTCTCGATATCCCCAACGTCACCCACGTTGTCAACTACGACCTCCCCACCGACATTGACGACTATGTCCACCGTATCGGTCGTACAGGTCGTGCTGGAAACACTGGTCACTCCACTGCTTTCTTCAACCGTGGCAACCGTGGTGTCGTCCGAGAGCTCCTTGACCTTCTCAAGGAGGCTAACCAAGAGGTTCCTGCCTTCCTCGAGACCATCGCTCGTGAGAGCTCCTTCGGTGGTGGCGGCGGCGGTCGTGGTGGCCGATCTCGTGGCGGTGGCGGTGGCGGCCGTGGTACAGGTGCCAACCGTGATTTCCGTAAATACGCCGGCGCTGGTGGCGCTCCTGGCGGTTTCGGCGGTGGCTTCGGAGGTCCTCCTCAACAGGGTGGTGGCTTTGCTGGCGGCGCCGGTGGTGCTTACGGTGGTGCCCCTGCTGGTGGCTACGGTGGTGGTGGTGGTGGTGCCGGCGGCTATGGCGGTGGCGCTGGTGGCTACGGAGGCGGCGGTGGTGGTAGCTACGGCAACCCCAGCGGCCCTGGTGGCCAGTCTTCTTGGTGGTAAACATTCCATCACGGAGGCCAACTCCATTCTCTTGACTCGTCTTGGGGTCACTACCGCGACGGGAATGGATGTCCGACTCGCAGGTCGCGGTTCACACTTTTTCTTTTTTTCTCTTTTTGCGATACTTGTGTGTTTTATCATGAATGCTTGCTTCAGCTCAGTTATTGGCATTTTCGAGCACTATTCACGCGACATACTCCCTTCTACTGGTGGACAGGACTTGCCCTTGGTCCAACAATGGCAGGAACGAGTCCCTCGGCTTAGGACTCCGACATACGATAGACAGCATTCATCTTTTGTTTCGGCTGCATAACAACAGATACGCATGATACCCATAGAAGTCCTACAAGGACGACTTGCGAGCAGCCGCATGAGGCACATGGTTAGACTTTTCGACGGGGGACACTTGGAGGTACATGTCCCGGAGGAAAGGTCTCGCCTACGCTTTTACGACACAAATGAAGTCTATTTCTGTTTCGACGTAACTGCTTTCGGACCTGAAGGGTGGCGTCCAAAAGCAAAAAGGATATCGTTCTCACAACCACATAGAACGGGGTCTGTTCTGCTGCATGGCGGCTGGATGATCTGTTAATGGCATATGCACATAGACAAAAGTGGATTTCTCGGTTCTCCGGTTGGTCGGCTCACATGGAGAGAGCCCGCCACGGCAAGGGAACTTTTAGAGGGCTCATGAACATAGAAATGGTAATTGTTCCGAGGCATGATGAACACGATATCAGGCGTCCTGGCGAGCAGGCAGTGGCCGCAGAGGCTCATCAAAATTTCTACCGTTCGGTGGAATCATCAGGCCTAAGGCAGGCGTGCTGCTCACGCGAGAGGATCAGGCTCGATTTCTATCATTTGTCGGTAGACAAGTGGATGGCAATCACAGTGCAGATATCGGCTGAGATGTTTTTTCCAGCCCTTTGCACGGTTTTCGTGTTGTGGTGGACAAGCATATAATGCTATCCACGATGGACTGAGAACTCCCAAATAAAAAAAATTCTTGCTCTTCCGAACTTGCACAACAATCGATATGTGAACTGTGAATTATTTCCGGCTGTGAAGTTTGTTTAGTAGTGTCACCCATAACCCTTCTACCCAGTCGGCTGCGAATCGTATTTGTCGACTGACTGGCTGTATGCCTTTAACGTCAACACTGTCACCTCCTACAATGGGGTCCCTGAATGCATCCTCTTCATGGGAAGCTGCTTGCATTCTAGGTCCAGCATGCTACCTAGACAAGAGGGGTTTATAGTGCTTCACGTGATAGGGCGTCAAGATCATGGTGTATCCAGCGCGTTGGTGGGGTCGTTGCCTTCCTCCCTCACGTCATTCATGTATGCATTTGATCCATACCACAGTCATTCAACATTCCCTCATCGCAACACCGCCGCAAAATACCCAGCCCGCCCAATCTATCATTTCTCGCTCCTGAATAGGTCGAAATCCGCCGCACATAGCCTCCGTAACTTTGAAAGCAGGGAGAGCGAAAGCTCTTCCGTAAAACAAAATTTAAAAAGAACATAAAAAATGGTACGTACGACTTATAATCCCTTGCTCGCCAAAAGGAAGGTTTCCCTACCATCCCCAAGATTGTAAGTTGTGAGCTAACGGTGATGAAAAACCAAAACAGGCACCCAAGCGCAAGATCCCGCCCTCGGAACCAAAGGAGCGCCAGTCAAAGCTCGCCAAGGAGCACAATATCACGGCGCGGGAGGAGGCAGAGATCAAGGAGGCCTTTGCGCTATTCGCCGAGCCCATGGACGGCGAGAAGGAAGGGGTTATACCGATTGGGGATGTCAGGAGGGCTATGGTGTATGTCTTCACTTTTCCCCTGCTTCTTTTTCTTCTTGAGGGTGGTCTTCGTACCATCGCGCTCCCTCTCTCTCTCTCGCCACGGTGCCAGCAGTGACGGTCGGCTAACAAGCTGTCGGTGTCGCCGTGCAGAGCCCTGAACGTAACCCCCACGCGCCCCGAGCTCAAGGAGTTCCTCGAGATCCTCGACCCGGACGACGACGGCCACGCCGCCTACGAGCCCTTCGTCGCCATCTGCGCCCTGAAGCTGCACCAACGCGATGACGCCGCCGACGAGGCCTCCAGGGCTGCCGAGGTCGACGACGCCTTCAGGCTGTTTGCGGGGGCGGGGGCCGCCGACGGCCAGCACGTCGACACCCTCACCCTCGGCCACCTCAAGAGGGTCGCCATGACGCTCAAGCAGGACGTCGACGAGGACCTGTTGAGGGATATGATACTCGAGGCCAACAACGGCGCCGGCGTCACGAAGGGCGTGGGCAGGAGGGAGTTCGAGGAGGTTATGCGGAGGGCGGGGGTCTGGAGGTGAGAGGCGATGGAACAGGGTAGAAGGAGAAGGAGTAGGAGAAGAGAAAACATTGGTATCATACTCAGAGTGTCGCGATGACCCCAGATCATCCGTTCCGGCATGTTCCGTCGCGTGCGTCTTGGGACGTTTCCGGGGGCCTGCTGTTGAGAGAGCCTGGAAGGGGGACTTTCGGCGGTCGAAGGCAGAGCCCTTTCGTGGGGAAAGAAGGGGGAGCGGCTGCTCACGGGCTTCGACGAGAAACAGCCTGGCCGAGCGAGGATGAGGTCCGGGTTGCGAGAGGATGAAGACGTCACAAACTACTAGACTAGTTATGCTTATGTGGTTGGGCCAGGTCTATTATCATGGCCAAGGGCGTAAGCAGGGAAGTATGAATGACGAGACCACGATTAATGAAACAACCCCCAATCATACAGTAGCCAACCATGTACTAAAATATCGACCCATGTGTGATCAAGACAATACCAGCCATGTGGTATCGCGTCTTCAGGGGGCACAGCGAAAACAGCTATATAATGGTTATGAGGGTAGTCAGAAGGATACCCAATGCACGTGGGACACAAGAAGACGGTTTGAGAGCCTGCAGCCTTCGTGGCGATCTTCGTCTTCTTCATTCCTGCCTTGGTATGGAGCTCGTTCAGATCTCTAAGGCATAGGCTCCCGGGATTCAAGGTGCAACGGTCCACGAGGAACACAACTATAAAGGCTCTGGACAAGAAAGACTGCTGTCACAAGGACATCGGGGCAAGGCACAATGAACGGCAGATAACAAAGACTATATGGTGCTAACAGGCATATGGAATCTTGCTAGCATCTCTGCAGATTTCGCTGCATACCGACGGAACCCGGTCTGGACTGCCAGGGGTTGTGCTGTCTTGCAGGGAACCTCCTCGGGTATTGTGAATCTCCTATCATGGGATTGTGTTGCGCACATTCCGTCCTTGAAAGCTAGAGCTTTCCACGCGAATCTCAAGGCATAGCTGGATACACGACTTTCTAGGTCTAGATCTGGAAACTTCTGCCTCATTCTATGCAACCGTCCTTCGTATATTCGTGGCGCTGACTGCTTCCCTTCACATCGTTTAAATTCGAAATTGCCGGCAGACCAAGGCTTCACTCTGTCGTCTCGGTCGTCGTAGGCGCTGGAGCCGAGGCCTTCGCATTGGCAGCAGCAACCACCTCCTGAGCTCTTTTCTGGGAGTCGAGCACAGCCTGCAGCTCGGGAGGCGCCTTGAAGCCGGCGTGGTCTGAGTGCTTCTTGTAAAAGTAGTTGTCAGGACCCTTGGGCTTGAGCTCCTCGGGCAGAGACGTCAGCACGGCTTCCAGCAGCCCGTCGATCGACTTCTGTTTCGAGGCGTCGCGGTGCCAGATGGAGATGAGGTGCGAGTTGAAGCGTACGGAGAGTCCCACTCCGCAGATCTGATCGCCTGTTCATGTTTCCGTTAGCCTACGGTTCCGGTCTCCTGCCATGATCGTCTCAGGCGGGGGGATGGCGCAACTCACCCTGATCGAGCGCGCCCTCTAGGCTCTCACTAATAGCCATGAGTTGGACCCACTTCCAGAACTCCCTGCCCGAGCTCTTGGGCACGCGGAATGTCCAGGAGCCTCCCAGGATGTTGCGGCGGTCCTCCCAGATGGGCTTGTACCCTTCCTTGAAGAGGTAGATGGACTCGCGCATCTTGATCTGGTCGACGGGGATGTTGTTCTCGTACCGCCAGAAGTCGGCGACCGACTTGATCTCCGTGTCGAGCTGCTCAAGCGTGGCATGGTAGTCTTCGCCGTCCTCAGATTTCTTCTGGTCTTTGACTTGTCTGGACGAGAGAGAGGGGGGTAATAGTCAGTGGACAGTATTCGCGTTTAGTATTGTAGAGAGGAACTCACTTGTCAAAGTAGCATACCCAGACGTGCTGCGTGGGCAGGCGCATCGTCTGGAACATGTTGGCCTTTGCGCCGGCCCGTTGCTCGGCGGGGGAGCTGACGTTGGGCGAGCTCGGGTCGCTGCTCTGGGAGACGGAGGACAGCCCGCTCGTGAACATGCCCAATCTCGGTCTTCCTGGTGCTGCCATTGTTGCGTCTGGTTCTTGCTCTCGCTTCCTTCCTGGGAAACCGCGGTACTCGTAGACTAGCAGGTCCCTTTATATCTGCTTGGAAGGATTTCGGGCCTGGAAATTCCAGGTACGGTAAGGCTGCAGGTGTGATGTGATGCAGTTTGTTCGCTACGGGCCGTTTATTGTCTGGCCTTGCAGAAGGTAATGCGGTACCACACAACGATAGCGAGGGGCTATTTCCCGGGGTAGTGGGAGGGATGAGGGGTGTAGAATGCAAAGGAGTAAGGCCGGTCTTGGGGGAGGGATGAAGCGGTGAAAAAAGGGGGGGTGGGATAAGAAGAAGAAGAAGGATCAAACATAAAGGAACAAAGAAACAACTCTGATGCTGCTCCCAATCACTTTGATCGTAACCAAAAAAGATAGGAACTGACGTCGCAACGAGATATCATACGTTTCAGCACGACCCGATCCCCGGCGGGTTGAGAAGCTGAAACAACATTCATGTTCCTCCCAGGCCCGGCAGGCCACTCCGCGAATCTCGTCAGGGTCGAGGGTTTGGTGCTGGGATCCACGCCATAAGCTAAACCGGTCCCTAAATCAAAGATGGAATTGCCATCTATAGCGAATCATGGCACTCTGTCGGTTGCCTTCCGGCCCCTGATGCGGCCACGCTGTTAGCGATCGACATGCTAATTCATTTAACTTGGGAGCGTCTACCGTAGGTCCACTGGCACCGGCTGCAACTTCGACGGTGGGCAATCAACTTGAAGCTATGGAAGACGAATGCTTATTCTCAAGACCCTCAATGCCCAGATTTACTACGGGACGGCTCCGGTCGCTAGTGCAAACTCATGCGGATTCATCTTCGTTTGCGTTCAGACGATCTAAGCTTTGGCGACCCCACTGCGTCTTGAAGCCTAAGTTGACCGGACTATCAAATGTTCATAGGGGATGCAAGCCGCCATGTCACCTTTAGTAAGCTATAGCCCCGCGCACTGGTATCTATCATCACATCTGCAGCATAACCAACCGAACAATGCTTCGGCTGTATGTGTAACAGAAAGCAGGTGAAGGAGCACATTTTCACCTCACCAAACAGAGATGGGTGGCTATATGTACCGGCCTTTGCAACGAGCAGACTCGATCAGGATCCTTCTTTTGGAGCCTGCCTCGGATCGGGCGGCTGTTCTGCGTGGTTCCCTCTGCGATGTCAGTCTGATCAACCATCACCAAGACACCATCGATGGCTACACAGCATTGTCGTATGTCTGGGGAGACTCCGCGGCTACAGGCACAATCGTGCTTGGGGGCACCGAGGTTATAATCACGCTAAACTTGAGCTTGGCTCTTCAGGATCTGCGTGACACCGCCAGGGTACATCGCATCTGGGCAGACGCGCTATGCATAGATCAGAGAAATGTAGACGAGCGTAATAGCCAAGTTGCATTCATGGCAAGGATCTACTCCATGGCGACACATACAATTATATACCTAGGACCCCTCACACGAGAGATTGACGTGCTTTTCCATGCCATTCGGCCTGATGTCCTCGAGTATCTTAGCTCGTTGGCCCGCGGAAAGAGTCACGCTCAGTTGAGAAAAGAATGGAAGCGGCTTGGCTGGTTCAATGAGCAGCTGGTGCATACGGCCATGGTGGAATTAGTGCAGCGACCTTGGTTTGGACGCGTCTGGGTCTTGCAAGAAGTCGCCGTGTCGAAATCGCCTTCCATTCAATGCGGCGTGCGACGGGTGCCGTGGTCAGATCTCTGCCTCCTTATGCTTCTTTCGCCATTTCAAATGTCGTTCAAAAATACAGAGCTACTGCAGCTCAGAGCGATGAACAATACTCGAGACTCGTTCCATAACCTGCACTACGCGCGTCGGGCTACGTTGTGGGATATTTTGGGTCGCCGAGCTGGAGCTCGGGCAAGCGACCCTCGAGACATGATATTTGCGCATATGAGCATGCTTGCTGATAGAGAAGAATTACAGAGATACATTAGATTTGATTACTCAGTAGATGTGGCCGAAGTCTTCGCCGCAGCGGCTCGTTACTGCTCTGAAACCAGCGGTACCGCTTCTAGAATTCGGCGCCCCCTATCTGACCTATTCAGTTACATAACCAATTCCCCCCTCAGACCTCACCTTCCGTCCTGGGTCCCAGACTGGGGTGTAATTTCCCCTTGGGCCGGGATACCAAGCAGCGTGCTCCAAAGTCCAGACCGCGTAGCCAAAGGTGGTCTGAGCAATTTGCTGGTTACCGCAAGATCGAGACCATATCAAGTTGTCTGTGTGACTGGTATCTTGCCATCTTCATCTGAGTACCCATCAGAACTATTGACGGAAATTAATGTGGCACATGAAATTCTCGTGGAACCCGATCCGGATAACAGCCCCAAGGCATCAATGTCTGACCGGCAGATCGAATTCATAAAAGTTGTGCGTGAAATATGGATGAAGTTCACCAGACCTCTCATGGAACATGGTGCTGCCAACATTGCACACGAAATCGGCGATTACGCTCCAGAAAGAACAGATATTACTGATTTGTATCAGTGGACACACATACTCAGAAGTATGAGGCTTTATCTCCTCTTTAATAAAGATGCTTCCCAGTGGACTAGTGACGGCAGGTTCTTTTCCCCATATCAGGGTCAAAAAAGGCTCGGGCGGCTAGAAAACGGTGCTACTTTGGTGCTGCCACCGGGAGCCAAGGTTGGGGACTTTGCTGTCTGTCTGTACCCATTCGGTCCAGATTTTCAAGTCCCCCATCACGAGCTCGGAAGTGTCCGCTCTGTTACAGTTACGGGAGGGACTGATCGATGGCTGGACCAAATCTTCCTTGTTCGACAGCACACCGCGAAACTCAACAGGAACCAGAACAGCTTGATTCGTGAACAATTCTCGAGAGCAAAGCACAAGCCCGGCCACAGACGAGTGGACCCGCAAGATTCTGCGGACTCCGATTACCATGCGAAGGGATGGAGGTTGTTATGGCGGCTGAAAATAGAACACTATACGCTGGTAGGGCAGTGTGGCGGAATAGAGACCGTGAAAGCAGCCGCATGGTATCGGGACGTGCGGGCCATACCACCACGCATTCAACAGCAACACTGGTCGAGGTTAAGGTCGAAGAATTGCGATAAGCGCCTTCCGCAGAGCAAGGTTCGTACGGTATTTCTTGCTGCGATTCACTAGTATATCTCGGGTCATACGAGAAAATATAGGCATTGTCTGCGTGGAAAATGTCCTCGCCTTGTTATCACGACAGACGGCGACACTATGAAATTACAACATGCATGTATGGTTAGTGATAATGATATAAAATACAAAGTCGTGGGAAGATCATTTTATCGGAAGATGTGAGCTAAGTTCAAAATTGTCAAAACTTTGTTGAGGGTAAAATACATACAATAGTACGCCAAATCTCTACATACAAAACTGTTTCATAACTGTGGCTAGACTCTATACTCATTGTATAGTTCATACGGTTCCTTAGAAGTTGGCCACCTATTGATGTGGTCAGTAATCGGTTATGACAGTACCTCTAGCAGGACCACTCACCATCATAGACGGAAAACCTTGCGACCAGTGCAGATAGCCCGACAAGCTGGCGACCCGGTAGGAGCCAAGCAGTCTGGTCTGCTTCCGCCATTCGCCAACAGGGAGAAATCGAGACACGATCTTCCCAATTCGTTAGTTGGCATTGATGATGGCATGAGTTGCAAGTGCTATGGTAGATCATGGATAATGTGGATTGGTCCTCGTCGCAGCACGTCTCAACAACTCGAAGAATACGCGTCGAGCAATATGATACAGGCACTGGTGTGGCGACTCTGAATCTTAGCCGGCAAGAACTGGCGACATTGAGTGTATATAAGCAATAATGGTCGAGGCTGCGGCCGAAGAATTACGATAGGTGCATCTCTTAAGAGCAAGGTCCCCGCAGCATTCTTTCCGCGATACATTCATGAGTCAAAAGAACGGGCATTACAAATGCAAGCCTAATCATGGCTGACACCTGTGTTCAGAGTGAATAATGATAACCATATCTGTCTGAAATTGGTGTAGAGCTCGGCGAGCAGAGGCTCGTTCACACCACCAACCACGTATATAATTCAGCCAACTGACTCGTTACACCGAAGATTCAAAACATGGACCTGACCGTATCATTCTATTATCCGTAGAGAATTGTAGAGACTTTTCCACTTCAAAATATTCCTGTTGACCGGCGGTTTATTCATCTGAACGTTCACGAAGTTCGCTAAAAGTGTCTCCGTTTTGCAGGCCAGCCAAAAGAGAGCGTGTGATTTAGACTACCCACAAGAAAACACCAGATGATTTATCGGTAATCTCCCCGACCAACTGGACTTGGTCATGGTCGTGGGAATGCAGTCGTGAGCCGAGATGGTCACCAGTGTGTTGAAGGATATCCTGGCGAGTGAGCTCTTGTAGGCATAATACTGCATACGATTGAAAAGCTTCCATGCAAGCCGGTATGGGTCGACTAGACAAATTAAACTTGACGTGCGTATAGCTTGTAGTGATAGACTAAAAGAGACTTATAAGTTCCGAATCATGACCGCTGTATACATCTAAATCATCGACGATGAAAGCAATACAGAACGAATCTTTGGTTATTGCCAAAGGTTTCTCGAATAAACGGGATAACTTGATTACATTTGGCGGATGAATAAGTTATTAAGATTCATTGTGACTAGACTATAACGTATCCCAAACTAAGCCTTACATAACCTCGAGAGTGGAATATGGGTACTTTTCGAGGATTCCATGGATCAGAGACCGAAGTAAACCTTCCTGTGACTTATGAAGTGGTGGACACATTTGCCAGAAAAAGAAGCTTTCAACGATAAGTGTTTGTGGTTTTGACCATTTTCCACAGCATTTTCTTTGTCTCTTTCCTCTGAACAATGAACTTCATGAGCGTGAACTTTCCAGAAGCTGCTTTGCCGTTGATCCAATGTACAGCAATCAACGAGGACGCCTTCCTCTTTGCTGGTCAAAATATTTAATCATGAGTTCCGATTTTGGCCTTTGGCTGTGTCAACATTGGCCCACAAACTGTTACCAACTGGTTCAAACCAACTTACCTGATGAGCATTCTAAGGTCAGCATACAACTTGTAGCACCATCGCATGCCCGTGTGAGCATAAAATGGCTAAGCCTGCTACCATCAGCCCGTACGACACAATACAGCAGTGAAGATACTCGGTACTCTCGACCGTCAATCTTACATGAACTCGTTGACGCGAGCTTCCTCGCAGCAACGATCTACCCCACATAATATGCGAGATCGTTGTGTACATCCTAATTACATGTCCTGATGCTTCGCGATAGGGCACTATGGAGGAACGCTTTGAAGTAGACAATGAAGTCTCAAAGGTGCAACGAATTCAGGCTGTGTGGGATCCTGACGCTTGAAGAGCGTTGTGATCTGGAATGACCGCATTGCGAGGGGCTGTCGCTGTCCTAGAAAGCATCCAAGGTTCGAGGTTCGCTCGTATGGCTCAGATGGACCGCGGGGTGCAGCCGACGGCATCTGCAACTACAGCATCAGTTAAATCATTGCTTTCAATCACACCTCGGGCCAGTTCTCGTCTTGACTCTGCAAGGTTGGGTGCCACAATCGGTGCTATTATTGTGTTGAAGGATGGCAATTACTGCGATTAGCAGCGATCTCTTTAACCTTGGGTGATTCAGCGGGTCACTCTAGAGTATTTTCTTTACCTCTTCTCGCAAGGAGATGAGTCGTTCTCAATCACTTCGCTTTACGGCGGCGCATCGCTACCACTACAGGCCGGTTTTATTTTACAAATGTCGTTCAGATTGAGCAGTGATGGTTTTTACTCTTATCAGACAGCACTCCCAGCGGATGGTGCAGAGAGACTTCCGTATGATCTCGTCATCCGTCGCAGATATGCAAGTCTTCAGCGAAGCCGCAAGGCTCATCCCCCACCCTGGTCAAAGATGCCTTGCACTACAAGCGAGGGGTTCCTCGCAATTGCACAGTGGACCTTTGGCCATTCATCTTCTAGCATGTAGCTGATTTGGAGGTCGACCTAACAACGCAAGCTCAGGTTTGAGGCTGAGGCCAAGTTGAGGGCTTCCAAACCATGCGGAAGTGTCTGACGTTGGGCAGACTTTTCACAGGACTGCCCGACGGCCGCAAGTGCTTCGTTGCTGATCACCAACTCCTTAGACCCTTCCCAATACTTGATGTAGTCGAATGAGTACCACCGACTTCAGTTTATCGAATCAAGCAGAATACCTCGCATCCAATCATGCCAAACCCAGACGCGTACACAATCGGTTGGATCTGCGCCGTCGGAACCGAGCTTGTCGCAGCCGCAGCCTTCCTCGACGAGAAGCACGACGACCCGGAACACTTGCCTGTCAACGATAACAACACATATACTCTAGGTCGGATCGGAAAGCATAATGTCGTGATTGCCGCTTTGCCACACTCGCAATATGGGCTTGTCTCTGCCGCGACTGCTGCCAGAGATTTGGTACGCAGTTTCTCCAACGTAAGGATCGGCCTCATGGTCGGTATCGGTGGTGGTGCACCAAGCTCGAAGCACGATGTTCGACTAGGCGATATTGTTGTCAGTTCCCCCGGTTATGGTACTGGAGGTGTGTTGCAATACGATTATGGTAAGACGGTACAGAATGCGAAATTTGCCATGACTGGACACTTGAACCAGCCACCACAGTTTATGTTGACGGCGATGTCTGTGCTTAAGGCCCAGTACGAGAGCGATGGTCACACCATCGGAGAAGAGATCGATCGAGTTCTTGCAAAAAAGCCACGGTTGCGAACCAAATACCGACGACCGGACCCTAGCTCAGACCGCCTCTATATATCTTCCTTCGAACATGCTGAGGGTGATGACGCTGACTGTGCGGTTGTATGTGAAGACACTTCAAATTTGATAAACAGAGCTGGGCGAACCGAAGAAGAAGATAACCCAATGATCCATTTCGGCCTTATCGCGTCTGCCAACCAATTAATGAAGAATGCGACTATACGAGACAAGCTGGCGGCTGAGAAGGATGTGTTATGTTTTGAGATGGAGGCCGCTGGGCTGGTGAACCATTTCCCATGCCTCGTAATCCGGGGCATTTGTGACTATTCGGACACGCACAAGAACAAGAGGTGGCAAGGGTATGCGGCAATGGCAGCTGTAGCTTACGCGAAAGACCTGCTTCACAAGGTGGCGCCGAATAGGGTAGAGGCTGAGAGGAGGCTGGCTGAAGTTTTTACAGATGGTATGTTGTTATAAGCTTTATAGTGCATCTTGTACACGAAACCGCGTTCCATACAGTGTGTTAATGAGCAAGTAGTCAACTTTCAACTTGGAGATATTCAAACCAGGACCAATGAAACGCATGCCGAAATCAAAAGTATTCGAACGGACAAGCATTTCGACGATATACTGAAATGGCTTACGCCTCCGAATGTCTCCACCAATTTCAACAAAGCTATCAAAGCTCGTCATAAAGGCTCAGGCCAGCGACTACTAGAGAGTGAGTCATATTTGACGTGGAAAAACGGCCAAAACTCTTTTCTTTGGCTTTATGGCATTCCCGGGTGCGGCAAAACAATTCTCGCATCAACTGTGATCGAAGATCTTCAAAACAACCGAAATCCGTCGCAAACTTTCTACTTCTATTTTGACTTTACCGATAGCCGGAAGCAGTCCTTTGAAAACACTCTCCACTCCCTCGTTAGTCAAATATATCATCGGAACGAAAATGCTCAAAAGCATCTAGACTCGCTTTATTCATCTTGCCGAAACGGAAAGGATCAGCCGAGTATTGACTTTCTGTACAAGATATTCACAAGTATGATTC
This sequence comes from Truncatella angustata, assembly GCF_020726525.1. Taxonomy (NCBI): domain Eukaryota; kingdom Fungi; phylum Ascomycota; class Sordariomycetes; order Amphisphaeriales; family Sporocadaceae; genus Truncatella; species Truncatella angustata. Next base: position 6,876,674 of record NW_025763382.1, on the reverse strand, counting down.
GCGAGCTCGGAGAGGCATGGATTGTGCTTGATGCATTGGACGAGTGCACACTGCGGTCCGAGTTATTGTCCTGGATGCGAGATCTTGCTCAGAAATCCCATCCGGAGACAATTGTGCACCTCCTTGTCACGAGTCGACCGGAACAAGATATTAAGGCAGCCATTGAACGTCACGCCAACAATGAACAGATGATTGCTATACGAAGCGACTTGTTAGAAGCTGATATACAAAACTACGTGAGTGCAAGGGTTAGAGAACATGATGGGTTAAGGCGGTGGCAAGGACGACCGTGCATCCAAGATAAGATCGAGGCTAGCCTGGTAGAGAAAGCTAATGGAATGTGAGACACTTAGGTATGAACTTTACAAGACTATTGCTAAGACTATACAGGTTTCGGTGGGTTTCATGTCAGCTTGACGCTTTGGAAAAGTGCTTGGAACGTAAAGCTTTACTAAAAGCACTTAACGATCTACCGAAAACACTCGATACGACGTATGAACGGATCTTGGCAAACATACCTCCAGAGTATAGGGATCATACAATACGTATTTTACAGTTCCTGACATACTCAGAGAGGCCTTTACGGCTAGACGAAGCAATTGATGCCATTGCCGTCGATGTCGGGGAGGATGTGGGGTCTCGTTTCGATCCACGAGATAGATTACCGGTTCCGCAAGAAATCGCCCAGTACTGTTCAAGTCTAGTTGTTCTCGTATGTAGAGAGGGCAGATACGACGAAGAGCGAATTGTGGAAGAGATTCAACTCGCGCACTTTTCGGTAAAAGACTATCTTACTTCTAGCCGTTTAGAAAGAGAGACTGCACAGTACTTAGAGCAGAGACGAGCCCGAGCCTCCATAGCCGAGGTCTGCCTGTCATATCTACTTGAGCTTAAACCGGAAGCAGACGTCAAAAAGCTTTTCCCTTTCTCATGCTACTCAGCGCAATATTGGATGAACCATGCTATAGCTGGGGACAATAATCGGCAGGAGGTATTTGCGCTAACGATGCAGCTATTAACAAGTGTTAATAGAGTCAGAAGCTGGTGCCGACTTCATGATCCAGACCGACCATGGAACAATATGCCGAAAAACACTCTAGAGAACAGCAAGATAGCGCCTGGTCTATACTACGCCTCACTTGGTGGGCTGTCAAATTGTGTCAGATTAATGGTGGCAGCTAGGGCTGATATTAATGCTCAGGGTGGCCAGTGTGGCAACGCGTTACAGGCTGCTTCGTATAGAGGACACAAAGAGGTCGTACATATATTAATAGAGGCTGACGCTAATGTCAATGCTCAGGGCGGATACTTTGGCAACGCGTTACAGGCTGCTTCGTGTAGAGGACACAAAGATGTTGTACAGATCCTGCTAGACGCCAACGCTGATGTTAATGCTCAGGGTGGCGGGTATGGCAACGCGTTACAAGCTGCTTCGTATGGAGGACACAAAGATATTTTGCAGATGCTGCTAGACGCTAACGCTAATGTCAATGCTCAAAGCAGCGTGTATAGCAACGCGTTACAAGCTGCTTCGTATAGAGGACACGAAGATGTTGTACGGATGCTGCTAGACGCCAACGCTGATGTTAATGCTCAGGGTGGCCTGTATAGCAATGCGCTACAAGCTGCTTTAAATAGCGGCCGTATTGAAGTCGTCAAGCTGCTTCTTAAGAAGGGTGCCGATGTTTCCGTCATGGATAATTATGGATGGTCGCCACTTCATGACGCATCTTCGAAAGGATACTTCGAGGTAGTCAGGCTGTTTCTCGAGAAGGGTGCTGACGTTTCCGTTACGGATGAGGATGGATGGTCGCCACTTCACGGCGCATCTCTAAACGGACACTTGGAGGTAGTCAAGCTGCTTCTCGAGAACGAGGCCGATGTTATAGTTCAAAACGAGGATGGTGACACAGCACTTCATAATGCGTGTTCGAATGGTCATACAGACGTAGTCAAGCTGCTTCTCGAGAAGGGTGCCGACGTTTCCGTTACGGATAAGGATGGATGGTCGCCACTTCATGACGCATCTTCGAGAGGACACTTCGAGGTAGTCAAGCTGCTTCTCGAGAAAAGCGCTGACGTGGCCATGGCAGACCATCATGGATGGGCACCGCTGCATCCTGCTGCGAAAAACGGTCATGGAGAAGTGGTAAGGCTATTATGCCAAAGCCCGTCTGTCAATGTCTCGCAGCAAGATAATAACGGTCGTACTCCCCTATTCTTTGCTTCCATGCGTGGCCAGTTCGACGTCACGCAATTTTTACTGTTAACAAGCCCCATTGATATCCATACCAAGGACCGCTACAACGCTACACCCTTGTTTGTAGCTTCACGACATGGACACGAGATGGTAGCAAGTGCCTTGCTTTCCATTGATAGTACTTGCCTGGACTCTATGGATGCTTTTGGTCAAACTGTTCTTTTTTGGGCACGGAAAACGGGAAACCTTCAATTGGTAGACCTTATTGATCGTTATTCTGGTTCGGAATCTGTACTAAATAATGCAAACAATCAAGGTATGGGTTCTAGGCTAGCAACACCGAATAACATAGCAGGCTATTGTGATATCTGCACAATGGATATTCGAGACGATTGCGATCACTATAGGTGCGCAATCTGCAACGGTGGTGACTTTTGGATATGCATGGAATGCTACGAGTTCGGTATGCGGTGTCAGGACAAAGGTCATGAGTGGAATTTTGTGAGGGGAGAGCAGTAAACGTCTTGAATTTGGCTTGTTTTTCTTAGCTCTTTGGGCTCGAACAGTAGCATTTTATGATTGGTTATGCTGTCATCATGAACTTGGAACAACAAGCCTGATATTCCACCCTAAGCTGTAAGCCTCAACTCGAATTCCTGCCTGCGCTTACAAGTCGACCTCTAATTGCGATCGAAAGTGGTCGTATCCGCGGTCTGTTGGCCGTCAACGGCCGGCACGGGCGAGTTGCTATAGTTGCTCGAAACATGGGCTTTCTCAGGCACCCTTAGCTTTAATGCCGATTCTACACAGGTATTGACGGATGCTGGGGCTTTTAGTATTCAGCGTCAATTTGATGACATCGCCAACGAGAAAAGTATAGATCCCGCATCTCCCTTGGCTAAACCTCGTTCTCATTTTAACGACAGAACCTGTGTTGGGTATGGTATCAGTCGAGATGGTAACTGGATCATGTTCCAGGGGGACAACATCTTATGGCTGCCTGTGGAATTTCGGCCAGAAGTATCAGCTGTTTCCGGCTCGACTGTCGTTCTTGGATGCGCTTTCTCGGTGGGTTTTAATCATGCAGTTTCACAATCAGGTGCGCTTACAATTTTAATAATCGCGGGCAAGCTGTCTTCTTTAAGACTAGGGGGGTTTTTTTTTTTTGAGAATCTCTTTGCAAAGGAGGGGTATAGGGTGTGGCTTTTGTGAATATTTCGTATTTTAGATCCTAAGAAGAATCTAGAAAATCGCAGTAAATTCTGCCTTTGTCTCGTATATACTACATTTGCGTTCAGCTTGACAACATAGTCATCAGAATGGGAAATGATTAGTAAGCACCGGCAGCCCTAACTAACCTTAACTTCTGACTGAGCTCATGTACCTAATTCTTATAGTCCCGTATTCTTTGTGAAGTGTCACCGTGGATTGCCCCAAATCCAGAATTGGCCGTTTTGATGTTTGGGTTCGTCCGTAAAAGAGGAAGCCATTTTCATTATCCACTGTATGCTTTACGGGCCACTCAGCCAAACGAGAAGGGTCGACCAAGACCGATCGTGAATATCCGGGGGTTCGAAGACCCAGTTGAATGTTTGAGGATGGTTTTCAAGACTTGTATCGTATCTTTGCTGGATATAGAGATAACGTAGAACTAGTAGGACATCCAGATTGAATTGTATATGGCTCCCTAAATTGGCTGAGGGAACTCCACCAATAGCTTGCTGCCACCTTATGAAACTTTTGACCATCTTTCAAGCAGATTGGTCATCCTCAGGATTAGAAAGCGGACCACCACTTTGGCCAATCTTATTTTTCCGCTCCTCAATGCCATAATCGCTGCGACAGCGTCTGAATCAAACAGTTCGTCTGAACTTCCTACGGTCTGGGACGCAGAGAGAAGCTCGGCTTGGCTAGCAAGAGATAGTGTGAGCTTAAGCTAGTCGAGACAGAGAATTTAGATGACCTCGGTCTTGCTTTGCCGGGTGCTTTCCAACTGCTTCGCGCTAGAGGCATCAAGTTCTGCATCCACACATGCCACTGCCCTCGAGAGACTGTTTCGATAATTATAAAGTCTGGACTGAAGCTCTTCTAGCTCACCTGCTTCACCCTGAACTTGGGAGCTTCGCGAGAGTTTGTCCAATTCTTGCCATTGACCACTGGTTCTAAGCTTTGCAACGTATTAGTTAAACGTGTTGTAATATTACGAAATCCTTCGTATAGCTTCAATAGAGCCTGCAACACTGTCAAGTAAGAGTGATTCTCAAGTTTGTCCGAGACTTGACATATAATTCTCCATGTTGATAGAGGAGGTCGCTCTCATGCCTAGTATGATGTCTACTTTCATATAATGTGTTGTTTTGGATCTGTAAATTCAAGTCAGCTGCTTCGAAATCGGCAGATTTGAGAGGCTTCCAACAACGGTTGAGCTCCGCAGCATCTTTAGCAATGCCGATGCTAAGATCCAGGAAAGAGACCACCGTAGATGCAATGCCGACTGCGCCCAAGGGATCCATTGCTCGATAAATCCAACGCAACACGACTGTAAAGAACAATTGAAGATACAGAAGGAGAAGGCTCTTAACTGGGCTCTTGTCAAAATATGCGGCCAGCAATGGAGGTGGCTGCAGTGTGCACGTGTAGCACCAGCTTTCCTCCGCCCCGTCGACTACAGCACGACTTTATCCGTAACAATACCTTCAACTCATGTCGTGACACTCGTACGGGGAAATATAACAGAACCCACTGTATCACAAGAGAAAGGTAATAAAACATACCAAACAAGCCATAATTCGAGCAATGGTACCCAAAAGCTGCACATTTATCAATGAAATGCTTTTTTCAGTTATATGTGTATGCCATAGGGTCACACCTCAAAGTTGACTGATTATATTCAATGATCGTCAAGTCAGAATCACTACGCAGACTCTTACGAATCATCTGAGTAACAATCTTTTTGTTAAGAGCTTGACATTGAGCAGTATCTGTTGCCATGATTCCCTGATCTCCTGCCACGCAGGTGTTTTGTCCGGATTATGATATATAAGGAGGCCTGTTCTCAGCATGCTGCAATAGAGACTTGAATACAAACCACACTGTATTTTAACGACGAGTGTTAAGCTCCTGATAGTCCATTCAAACCGGTCCTAAATTGTTCAATAAGCCAAACAGACTACATTCAATGCCCTATTTCTGCTCTGATCAGAAGCAAATGTGGCCAAGCAGTTTTATGCGTTCATACAACGATAAGAACGGTCAGCATAAACAGTCCTGGCCCCAGTCCATGAGAAGCTTGGGTCCTTGGACTCCGCCTCACAGTCTTGCGATCGGCTGGTGGACTTATCATCGTTGAGGGGATCATCATCGGAGCATGGAAAGATCCGATCCAGTACCGGCCGGAGCACCAGGTTCTCTTTCAGTCTGTTCTGCCCGCACGAGGCTCATCAGTGAACCCTGCTCGAGCTCAAGCAGGGGGAGCTCACTGGCACGAGAACATCGACTTCGAGTGGAACTGAGCATATGAGCAATTCAGCTCTTGCTGGATATGCTCTCAGCCTTTCAGAGTAGGCCAGATATCTGTCAGCACCACCTCAGTGGAATGCTCGAACAACATGCGGCAGCCCGGGACCACATTTCCTCGCAGAGATAGCACTTGGTCTATTAACACTCCATGTAGGATCCTGTTTACCCAGGCGATAGCTGTACCATTGTGTCAGTCATGGCCGAAACCCAGGCAGACCCGATACGCAACGACCTCCTCCCAAAGGAGTTAAGTATCTACGGGCTTTCTCCCAAGGACCTGTCACACTTGAGCTTAAGCAAATCCCAGCAACGACCTGACGCCCACGGGGAGGGGTGGCCCGTCGCGGATCCCGCAGAACGTTTTGGAAGCTCTGTGGAGCCGGCGATCAGATCTCTCTCGGTGGTCGGGGGGGTCGGCAGAAGCATCATTAATCAACATCTCACAGATTCTTGTGAGATCCTTGTTTTTGTTCTTCTTCTCCAGGATCAATAGACAGAAGGGCAGGGGGAATTCCAAGTGTTTTGTTGGCTTTGTCCCGCTCTTGCGCCTTGCGCCTTGTGCTCCGAGACGGGTAACGTTTCATCCTTTCTCAGCCCGAGAATCATGGCCATGCTTATTGTTCTAGAAGCAGTAAAAAAAATATTGAGCAAAACTTTGCATTCTGGATTCTTGCGTTTGATTTGAGATGGCAGGTATGACCACAACATATTTCCCGCAATGCTTGTTTCGTACGGTAGAAGAACTGGTCGTTGTCTCTTGTGAAACGACAAACGATGTATATTCAATCATAGTATGTCCGAGCCTTTCTTCCGGGTCGGCATGGACCCCCCACCCGCTCTCCCGGCTTTCCCTCATTTCCAGCACAGACGCACCCAGCAAAAGTTAGATGGCCCCGCCCATCCTAGGCGATGCTGCTGCGGATGAGGGTTTTGAGCGCAAGGACCCTAAGATACGCGACATGGGGACCTGCTTGTCCTTGCGGGCGACGTCAGTGTCAGTTGCAACGAATCATGCAGAACACCAGGCGACGGACAGATGGGAGAGCCCAAGGTTAGTAGGAGCCCCAGCCACTGGAAGGTAGCCGAACCGAAAGATCAGAACTCCTGCAGACTGCAGACCGCAGACCGCAGACCGCCAATTTGTAGGGGGCTGGCGCTAGAGGATTTTAGACTGCATTGCAAGCGCCGCCGCGAGCGGCAACTATGACGGCTCGGAACCAATGATGCCTTTGCGCTTGGGGGCGGCCTATACCGCACCCTTGGGCTATCTGATATCCAAATTCGGTGACTGTTGGAAGGATTCTGGGTCAGTCAGGCGTCAAGCTAACCAGTCACGCATCGCCAGATCTCAGAGCTTGAAGCCAACAACGTCTCTGACGATAGAGTTCGCGAGGTTTGGGGAGGGAACTGGATCAGGGGTTCAGCCGCGCGTTTGTAAACAAGTTGGTGAACAAATTTTGAAAGCCGCGTGGTGACCATGTGGCTCCCGTCAGCACCAAGTTCATGTTGTTGTATGTGGTGTACTATGGTATACTCCTGATGACGGAGGAGTTGTTCGTATCCAAGAGAGCTGAAAGAATCTCCCCTGGAAATGTCGGTGGAGCATTCCGACCCTCGTGGTACCAGGCAGAAATGAAGGCCGTGATGGTTCGTCCAGGTGTTCCAACATATGAGACCATGTTTTGGTCAGATCCCCACGGGATTCTAAATAGCTGGGTCTATGGAATTGCATAGAGCTACAGCAAAGCATAGGAAAACCATAGTTCGTAAGCTTGTACTATATCTTCTCACAAGCTTGCAGCGTCTTCGGGAAAGTTCCCACACTATTTGCGGGCATATGAACATGGGTCTGCCAAGCCTAGTATAGTCTGGCTACGGAGTACAACGGTAGATATTTTGACGATGAGCGGATGGATCTAAGAGTCAGTGTCTCTCATGACTAGCAACCACTAAAGAACGAAGCACAGACGATGACGAATCGTTCGTGAAAGATTCGGTCCGGCAATATCATCGCCGAGAGTCGATAGTTGAGACGGCAAGTGGCACATTAGCGTTGAATTAAATGCAGTGTACGGAGTTGATGCAACCTCAGAGCGCAGTTGACCTCCACCGAGTATTTCCGGCCAAGCAAACTCATTTATGCCGGCGTAGTCCGAGTGGCAATAGATTAGCAGCACAAAAGAATCGATGCGGTAAAGAGCGCGTTACTGGTAGTATTGTCGTGATCTGTACGACATCGTCTAACCATGGCTCAATAGAAGTCGGGGAGCATCCAGTGCTGCAAAATGCAAATAATTTGCAGGGTGTATGATACGTTGCAGGGCGGACCTGCCTGCCTGTGGATGAGCCCACATGGAGATGGGCGGGGTTTGCATGGCCTGTGTGGAGGTTGGAGATCGCTTCCACAACCTCGCTCTAAATCGTGTCGCTTTGAAGAATCGAGCGATGCTCGGAATTCTTCGGCAGTAGGTGCACCAGACGCGCCAAATCTACATTGTATTGATGAGGGGACATGTTGTAAAAGCAGCAACCGCGAACCTATGGCATTCTGAAGGCAATTGTGGAGGTGTGGCGGATACCAAATCTGCAGCATCAAGGGCGAGAACAGACCCAAAATATGAGGATATGAATTTGCTGCATATGCCAGCACTGTGGTTGGTGCAAAAGATGGGTGAAAACCATCACGGGCAGCTCCAAGTGGAGGAAAGCTGCGAGTAAGAGAACCGGAGAAAAGCTGAGGGTTGTACTAAAAGTGAACTGTTCGTTCACACTTGACTCTTTCGAGTATGCCGGTAGGAAGATCTTGCGACGTTGGTTTCAATCGAGGCCACGATGGACTTTGGACCGTCTTGGCTGACCGTCGGTTCTTTATTTTCCAATTTTTTTCTCTTTCGCCTCCGAATCGAGAGTATTAGAGCTACAAGCACAAAGTATAATAATCTTGCCATCACGATAGACTTCAGGGATAAAAATGGAAGGCCCCACCGAAGCTCAACCGAAGCAGAATCAGGGTCCAAGCGGGAGCCTCAATAAAGTTTAACGTTCCGTCACCGTGCAAAATAGAATTGTATGGCGGTTTTGAGATCGATCACAAACTTTGAATTATCTCCATGGCTAAATTCTCTGTACTAAGCGAGGTTTCGAGAAACCCGGGCTGCGGTGCCACAAAGAATGATTCTACAGCCAAATACAATAACGCTAGGTAGGACTCGGACTCAAATGTTTAGAAGAATGATGGACCTAGGATTGTTTTCACTATGCTCACCTAAGCGCGATGTTTCTGTTCCCCCCCTTTACTTTTTAGCCCGATGGGCATCTTGTTCCTGCTGACCAATGTTCCGATTTATACATAGTAGATGGAAGGCAGTCTGTGCCGCACCGGCAATGAGATTCATTGGCGAGCCTAGCGCCCAGCGAACAACATGATTCCATTGTCGAGTACGTATGTACATACTTTCTACGTTGCCTCCAAGGTGCTTGTAAACGAGCCCTCAAAGTTGTCTCCGCTCAAAGAACTACCAATTGGAAGGGCGACAAAAGTCGGGCGGATAGATATATGCAAGTTTGTGGAACGCCATATACTCTAGTATATTCGAAAACATTTTGATTTTGATGTCGATTTTGATGTCGATTTTGATGCGTTTTTCAGGGTGCATTTGATCATGCATGAGTGGCCAAGCCTGTGACTTTAGTGTGCCGCATGCCACTGGTGAGTTTCGTCAACCACGAAATGCAGTGAACGAAGCACATAACTGGGGTCCGGGGCTTGCCAGGCTCTGTATTTCATGGCCAGGCCCGAGGGGCGAGAAATTATGTTGAAGCAAGGACACGAGACGGTCTTTGGTGAAGCTGCATCTGGATCAAAACAAAAGCTCGTGTACGCAACGCATCATTTCCAGATGATATTGACATCTCTGCAGTTAATTTACAGGATTGCGTAAGTTAATCGAGTGCAATTTTACTTGGGTACCCATAGTGTAGTTCAGTCTGTAGCCCGTGGCCGCTACTCTTCATGACTGCGATTGCGATCAGGCGCTAGGCGACAGGCACTAGAGCTGTTCACGGATATCTCTCGTGCTTTTGCTTTGCGACGCAGTGAATAACCGGCAGACCCGCTACAGCGCAGTAGCCAGTAGGGGCTCCCAGGGGCATGTTTTTGGGGCCTTCTGCGGGGCCCGCCAGAAGACAAGCACAAGCACAAGCACGAGCAAGAACAAGACAAGAGAGAGGATTCTTGGGGTTCGAATCCCTGTCCAGTGGCCTGAGTGGTGTCAGTGTCAGACTCAACCAGCCGACCACTTTAAGGTTCCTTTTGGCTGTCGAGTTCAGGCTTCGGGTTCAAGCTCACGCTCACGCCCATGCTCATGCCCAGGCTCACACGCTCACGTTTCTACCGCTCTACTCTAGTTGCCTCAAAACTACCTTTCACAATTGTCAGGTCTCTGGTCCTCCATCTCCATCCAGTCTCGTCCTTTGCCGTCCCTGCTCAAAACACCTTCACCTGCCATCGTTGTCCCCGTCCTCTGCATCGAGGCTCATTGATGGAGCAGTGTCGTTTCTTCTAGATACTGCATGGAGTAGGAGATTTCTCGGGTTTCTCGTCTCTTCCCGGATCTCTCTCGAGTGTTGTTCCCATCATTCCCGCTTGTAAAAAGGACTTGCACTTTTTGATTTCTAGGAGCGGCGGTCTGGTCAGGTTCTAAACACACCCATTCCGAATCACGAACCGAAGAACCGATATAGAGAAGAGAATTGGATCAAAATCCTCATCGCAAACGACTCGAAACGACAAGTCTGTTTCTTTCTTGTTTTTCAAAAGTGTATTTACGGACAAACCGCCTCGCAAAGCTGCGTTGCATATATAAAGACATCGGTCGTTTCTGTGGGTTCCGTTTACATGGTTTTGGCCAAGAGCATCTGAGCTACCAGTTTTCGGGCTCGCCGCCATTTACAAATCAAATCAAGTCAAATACCACGAGCACCACAACCAGCGGGATTCCTCCCGAACAAGAACAAAAGTTGGCCCGTCGGTGACCTTCAGCATTGGACAATCCCAGTAATACCCAAAGCTTCAACGACAGTTTTTAATATTTTGTTGGTCTGTTGACTGGGGCTCCCTGTTTTTTTTTGGCAGAGCACTCTTTCTTGAGGCCCAATCCAATCCAATCCCACGGAGAGGAGAGAGGAGCATTTTTGCTGCCATCGGAAGCTTGCCCGCCTGCATTAACGAACTCCGCATTGATCCTCAAACGCGTTCATCTCAATCAAGCAACTCGCAATTCCATCAGGGGGGTCCGTGGCATATCTTTTCATCATTCCTTTTATATACTCTACCAGGTCCCATCCCTTCGTTGCGTTCGATCCCACAACCAGCTCAGCTCCCACAGCCTCGTCTGCTGTCTTGTCGTGGGCTGACTGAACCCGAGTCATCTGCCGGAATCCTCAGCAATCGCCCTTTTGTCTCAGCTGATTCCCGACGTCGGATTTTTCTCATCTGCCACTCCAACTTGCCAACACAAAGCCGCCAAGATGAGGGAAGTCAATTTCAGCATCCCCAATGTCAACAAGGCCTCGGTCGGCATCACCACGGCCCTCTACGACAGACGAGCTCTCGACTGCACTTCGACACTGCCGCTCATCAACTCGCTGAACCACCTGGCCTATCTTACGACCTCATCCGCTCGCATTCGAGACATCCTCACAGTCGACGGCGGAATCGAGCGGCTAGTATGCATCCTGAAGCAGGGAAGAAGCAAAGACATGATGGACATGTGGAAGTGGAACCTCGCTTTCCAGTGTGTGGTCAACATAGGAGTTCGCGGCACCGAGGGCGTGCGTACCCGAGTCGTCGAGGCTGACATGGTTCCTGTCATCGCAACCATTCTTGACAACTACATCAAGGTCGTCGAGAAGTGCCGCGAAAAGGCCGAGGAGGCCAAGCAGAAGCACATCGGCGACCATCACCACCGTCACCGCAGCCACTCGCACAGAGATGGCTCTTCGAAATCCTCTTCCTTCACCAATCGCTCTGGTCGTGCCGAGTCCTTCCGTCGTCAGGCTCCTCCGCCCTCCATCGATGTCTCGGCTGCCAGCTTTGCCGGTCCTTCGACATCAGCTACCGCGGAAAACGGTGTCTTCGAGGCCACTCCAACCGTGCCTTCGTTCCCCGTTACCTCCCCTGCCGAGCAGAGGGCTGCGACCGCCTTCCCCAGCCAGCGACAACAACACCACCACCACCATCACCATCACCACCACACCCACCGCCACGAGTCCCGTCAGAACATCGCATCTCCCGCAGGGCCATCCATTCAACCCCTGGCCAGTGCCGCAGATAGCTTTATCCGTCCCGTACGGGATGCTGACCGACTTCCTTCGATGATGCCTGTCTTTCCTCATCCCAATCTCAACGTATCGCAGCCTGCGTCCCCCACAACACCGCTGCCGCCGCCCCAGGTCCGATCTCCTACTGTGCGGCCCGCCTCCGTGCTCGGTCCTACAGCTCGCACTCGGAGACGTCCTTCAATCAGACATCAGAACTCGACGGCCGATCCCGCAATCGACGCCGACGACCTGAACACCGACAGTGTTCAGTCGGACGAGTCGGGCGATGCGGAGATGTCGGGGACTGATGGGATCCAGCCTGCCGTAGGCTTCCAGGACATTGCTATGGAAGAGGGTGACAGTACGCTCGCAGGCACCGCGCTCGAGTTGACCACACCCACTGTCTCGGAGGTCCCCGAGGCTGGCACCTTCAACATCACCCACCGGGCGCCTGTTGATGGCAGCATCCAGACCACCACAGCTACACCCGTACCCACTATTGGTCTATCACCCAACCGGCCTGTCATCGCAACGCCGCAGCCGCCTCTGCCGAATCAGCCGGCCATGCCGCGTTATCTTCTCGACAGGCCTCTCCCTTCCAACTCCAACCCGCAGATGCTCGCGGCAATGCCCAGAGAGGAGGACGTTCTCATGTCCCTGCAGCTCTTGGCATATGTCTCAAAGTACTGCAACCTCCGCTCCTACTTCCAGCACAGTCACCTTGTTCCCAAGCTCAAGATCGGAAAGGAGCTGCAGCTGCTCGATGGTGACGACGAAACGCCGGAGCCCGTCAAGGAGGAGGTGGAGGAGGAGGACTACGAAGAGGAGTACCTACTGCCAAACGATTTCAACATTTTCCCTCTGGTGGAAAAGTTCACTGTCCGATATCACAGCACAGATATGCAATACTGGGCTGGCGTCGTTATGCGTAACCTGTGCCGCAAGGACGACACCCGAGGCGGTATCCGACAGTGTGCCTACTACCAGTGTGGGAAGTGGGAGGAGTTCACACGGCAATTTGCTAAGTGCCGTCGGTGCCGCCGAACCAAGTACTGCAGCAAGGAGTGTCAGAAGAGCGCCTGGGCTTTCCACCGCCACTGGTGCGTTCAGGCCTCCCAATGACCTTACGACCTTAATGACCTGCAACAATTCCATCATTCTGCCCCGGCGTTATTCAGCATAATGTCTATTTCCACAAATGATCCATTTCATTTCGTCGATTGAAACTGCATGGCGAAGCAAAGCATCTCACGAAACACGGCGTTGCGCTCTGATACCACCACTGCTCTTCCCACTTGCATCACGGTTTTTCTTTTGTTTTCGGTTTGGGTCCACTTGATTTTTATACTTATTTTTTTGTTTATCTGGGGGGGGGGGGGGCGTCCGAGCAACTCTCTTGCCGTCGTCTACCGCGTCGTCGTCTGCTAGCTATGGGCTTCTTGACTGGTGGTCGTGAATAGTTCTTCGTTTGTCACATCGGGACTGAAGATATATATCTACTGTCCGGTGTTCTAGTCCGCTCGACAGGCTCCTTTCCGTTCGACGTCTGGGCTTATGGGCACGGGAGACTAGTCTTGGAAAAAGGAACACACTATGGGCCTTGATCACCGGACTAAGTTGTCAACCACTGAACTTTCATTGCGTCTGGGTTATGGGATAAAGACGATAATAGGACGAGGGCACGCATTTACGCGAGCCACGACGGGGAGGCATCATCTGTCTGTCATGCAGACATTGGGCTTGGGATGGTAGCCTGCTTTGGCGGAAGAGTTCATTGGAGAACCAAATTGGAGGCCTACTGAAGCTCGCTGTAGTCGAGCTTCCTATACCAAACCTCACCATAAGCTCCACCATTGTTTTGTATCTCTACATCACACATAAAGAAAGATCATGAACCAATACCGACATGTCTTCTTGTTCTACACTGTGAATGCTCTTGCTGGCTTTGTTGCCGAGCCACCTGTGAAAATATTCCTTGCAGTTACTGAAATAGATTACTAGTCTAATGCGTTCCGGTGAAGTGCCAAGCTAGCAATTGACTTTATAATTCCTTGGTTTCATTTCGTGTTCCAGTACCGAGACTATGACAAAGCTTAAATGACGGTACAAATTAGCTTCACCGGCCCGTGTATATCGGTACAGAATCGTGGCGTTTATGGGCATCCTAGCAATTCGATATACCCAAGTGACCAGGCACCGACTAAAGATCCGGTGACAAATTTGCTTTTGCTTGCGAGTCTCTGGCCATAGCGACTCTTACATATTGTCACGGTCTTCCTGTGAAGCTTTTAAACCTTGACGGCTTCTCTCCCCTTTCTCTTTTTGTTTGTGCAATTATGCTTGACAGATCCATGTCGTACACGATACAGCATGGATTGTATATGAATTACTAGTTGTTCGCTCTGAGTCGAGATAAAGAGTGCGGGTTCGTCTGTAGTATAGTGCTTTACAATATTTCCCGGGGGTCATGAGCCGTTTGTTTCCATAGATGAGATATAGCGGTTGGACTTCTCGCTGGCTTCGACCTCCAAGGTTGTCCAGTTCAACAGAAGATAGGCATTTGCACCAGCAAGATTCAAAGATCAGAGTCCTCGTAGAGCAGGCGCCGAGCTGCCGGAATCGGCCACGCCGTGCTCTAGGTAAGGCACTGTATCATTGCTTGTCTACAGACTTTGTGACGCTATCCTGTATTGTAAACACATGGCCATCTCCCTCCAGCACACATCAAAATCCCGCTGTGCTCAGATCGGCTCTAGGAAGCTTGAACCCTCCCGGCAGCCGATCCTGCAGGATCTGCCCCGGATCATACTTGGCCGAGGCCTCGCGCAGGAAGGCAATATTCTCGTCACCGTAGGTACCGATCGGGTCCTGCGTCTTGTCGGCGTAGTTCAGGTAGGCGAAGTCGACGTCGGTGCCCGCCTCGATGCTCCGCGCCCTCACGGCCTCGCGGTACGCCACCAGGCGGGCCCGCGCCTCGGGCTCCAGCCCCGCGCCCCTGAACACCATGAAGACCTGGAACAGCACTGAGTTCTCCCTCTGCCGGTCCATCCCCAGCACGTTGCCCCCCTTCTCCGCCCCGTGGTCGAACAGGATCGTCGGCAGCGGCTGGAACACCGTGTACAGGCTGAACGTCTCGTCCCCCGTGGCCTCCTGCCAGGCGGGGATGAAGGCGTTGTGCTGGTCAATGATGTACTGGAGGGTCTCCGGGTCGTTCTTGACCGTGATGGCGAACCACACGTTCCTTGTCGGACGGATCTGGTTAGCTGATACGCGATAGTAGTCGGAAGGTTGGATGGGGCCGATGTCGGGTACTCACTGGTTGCCCTTGGCAAACTCAAGCTCCTTGGTGAAGTTAAGATGGCTGTCCTCGCGTAGTGTCGAAGACAACACAGGCTCAATGGCGTTGTACTCGGCATAGGCCGGTGCGTCGACAGCCCCGGTGGTGTCGTGGAGAGCGGAGATGATGACCGACTCGGTAGCTCCCTGGACCCAGGACCAGAAGCTGAAGGCGGAACCGACCTGATAGTTGACGATGTTGTCGACGAAGTTGGAGAAGGCCGTGATGACCTGCCCGGTGAGGTTCAGGGGGTGGATGACGAGGCCGCCGTAGAGATTGCCTGCGTCAAACGCCTGCACGTCGAATCGCGTCACGACCCCAAAGTTCGATGAGCCTCCCTTGAGGGCTTTCCAAAGGTCAGCGTTGTGCGAACTGTTCGCCTCGACTATTTCTCTGAGAAGGTGAGACGTGTTAGTCGTGGATTGGCCCCGGCGCAGATGACAGAGTCCTGCCTTGGTCTCCGGCTTACCCATTTGAAAGCACAACTTCGTAGTTGACGACATTGTCGCAGGTGAAGCCCACTTTGCCGCTGTAGAAGTTGTTGCCGCCTCCCAGCGTAAAACCACCCACTCCTACAGTCGAGGTGCGCCCTCCTGGTGCAGTCGCGCCATACTGCTCGAGCGTCGTGTAGACGTCGCTCCACAGCGAACCGCCTTGTATCTTGGCTACCTTGGTCTCTACATCATATTTTGTCTGGTTCATGAGTCCTAAGACACGGTATTAATAGGGGATGCCGCAGAAACCTAGGCAAGGCGTGAGAGGGGAGACATGTTACCAAGGTCTATTGTGATGCCATCGTGGACTAAAACATACTTTGTCAGTGTCTGGTTTCAGGCCAGTGACTCGAGAAGCTCACTATCGGCCGCCGGTCCCCAGGCCATGTGTCCACCACAGCGAACGGCCCAATTGGTGGTGGCCGTGGCGGTCAATGTCTTGATGATGTAGGATACATGCTCGACAGAGATAGGCATAGCAATACAGGATGGGTTCATGCGTGCCGACACCGAATAATAGTCGGCTTCACGCGCAGCATATGTTGTACTGTTAGCACGGTAGACATTGATACCGGCATCCTCGAGTACGGTACACTACGGCAATATGGTTAATCCTGCTACAGAGACGTCTAGATTGCAGCACACAGTCATGCTCAGCAACTCACCGTCTCGTCGATGCTAGGGCCAGTCATGTTGTAGTTGCTACAAAGCGCTGCCACGGTCGGTACGGTGGCATGGAGCGCCAGTAAAGGGATGAGGGACCGCATGATGGATGTATAATTATCACGCGCTATTACTTGATCGGCCAACGATGTTCCTGAAACACAGACAACACCGACCACGGCCGAGTGCATAAAGATGAAGCCCTAACGTGCAGAATCCCGATACGACGTGCCACGACGGCCAAGGCAGTGTTATAAATGGTCCAAAGGGGTACAAGGCAAGATTATGCAGCGAGGACGCCATATGTGACCTGTCCAATATTGAGATGACCCCAGGCTCAACTGCGAACCACAAACCAGGATCACCGCACCGTTGGATATCCATCTAAAAGCTCCTAATATGGCACGCGGGCAAGCTCATTTCGTCAAATACCATGCCAATTGGGCATACACAGAGTGCAAAGGAACAGATGCAAGGTCTTGCAGTGACCCACAAGTCGCCGCTCTAAACACTGGGGGCAAGACCTGGCCAGGGAGGGAGGGAGATAGATCAATTGGCTACGTATGCGCTGTTCCTATTTGTTGCGTATCTTCACTGTTGCCTTTTCGTATGACATACGACTAGGGAAGCGGGCAGATTGGGAAATGATTAACTCTGAGCCCGGGTACCATGTAACCGTACATGGAGTCCGTGGCAAAATGGCACCCGGGGAGTCCTCCGGCCCGAGAAATGCTTGTTGCACCCCCCGGTGAGGGTCCGCTGTGACAGACTCTCCTATAGGTGCGGGCTGCTCCACCGGTAAATATTAGATTGCGGTTTCCAGGATGACAATGGAAGGCCAAGACCGGCTGTGTTTGTACCTTGTATCATAGTGTTTGATTTGTTCGAATATTCCCTGTAATCGTCAAGTCGCTATTTGATAGTACAATCTTTGCCCTGTGGTATAACCATCTTGCAGAGGGAAGAAAAACCCGACACTTGTTCATCTGTAATACCCTCTCATGTTTTGCGACGTAATGTGACCTAACGTAACATAATAGAGGCTTTTTGTTGCTTTAGACCCAGAACTATGTTCGCCTGCTAAACATGATTATATATCTCTAATTTTTTTTAATCTTTGAGCATGGCTATATATGTTTTGATTTAAGGCAAAACAGGAGCATCTTCTGTGCAGATTACGTGAGATCACTCGGGGTTTTTCTCCCCTGCATGAGCCATTACCTGTGTCTAGTTATTCAGTACTCAATTCAGGGGTCAATGAACTATGTGCCTCAACAAGCTTTTGAAGGGATACGCACTTGTGACTTTGCAGCTCTACCTATCGCCCATCGGTTTGATATCACTCGTAAGAGAATGAGACTCTATGATATATATCCAAGGCATTCCCTTTTTCTCTTTCTTATTCTTTCTTTCCTTCTTACACAAAGCTTAAACTAGAAAAAGATTCACTACGGTTAGTTAATGCATGAGAGGTAATATAAACCACCTCAATTGAAAAGAAAAAAATAGGCAGGGTTTTGCGTTGGAGGGAAAAGGTGGCCCGTGTATGCCAGCTGTTCAAAATGTCAAAATGTCTCAACAGTTCGGCACTTGATGGAGTGCAGGAATGATGAACAGTGCAGATCATCGAACATTGTTCCTGAATAAAAATGATATCCAAAAAAACATCCTGGAGGTTTGCCCCGGACAAGACAAAGAGTGGATACACACACCGAAAACATTGCGCCCAGAACGTTGCAAAGCTGCAAAGGAGTCGGAGTTATGGTTGCGGTTGTCAAATTCATATGATATGTTGACTGCGCGGCAAGTCTCAGCGTCGGCTTCTGATGGTCTGTTTATCACTATTGTCGAGTTTCTTGCCTAGTATGCCGTCTCTGTAGAACTCAATTCCATTTTCCAACACATCATGGCTTTTCCAATCATCAATGGCACCGAAGTGATGATTCCACCTCCCGACGGTTGGGTTGTGAACTTCACTCATCCCTACCGCGACGAATCGACCAAGACACATGTACTGTGGGCATTCGGGATAGAGTTTCCCATCGCAACGTTGTTCCTAATTCAGCGAATATACACATCATGGTTTGTGCTGCGGAAAGTCCGAATCGATGACTGTAAGAAAAGAAAACCATCCATCATTTAACCAATTACTTCTGAGTTTAGAACTTAATAATGCTGCAGACATAATAGTTGTTGCATGGGTAAGTGATTCGACCGACCGGCTGAGTATAAAGGCGTTGATATTTCTCAAATAGGGATTCCTGGTGGCAACGCAAGTGATGATGCTACACCTCTGGCGCCTCGGACTGGTAGGACTTCATGGCTGGGAGCAGTCTTTGGACAAAAGCATCTACATGACACAGGTAGGTTTATTCCGACAGTAGTCTACGCAGTGCACCGCACCACTCAACACCGAAAATCGCAGATCATCACAGCGTTGACATTGACCGCCATCGTGTGAGTACTCTCAAACATCAATCAACCCTACTCGCAAACGGCCAAAATCTGACGGACTCTCTATGGGCAGTGGGACCGTTCTGGCCAAATTGACATTGTGTATCTTCTACTACCGACTGTCCCCTGTCCGTTGGTACCAGTACGGCATATTGTTCACGGGCTTCCTGTGCATCGCTTGCTTCGGATCAGTCTGGTTCGCAGTACTGTTCGCGTGCCGCCCCGTGGCGGCGGCCTGGAACCTCAGGCTGTACACGGGGGACAACTGCATAGCGCGGCCGCCGTGGTACATGCTCCAGGCGATCGCGGGCGGCGTGACGGACCTCCTGCTCATGGTGCAGCCGATCCCGACCGTCCTGCGGCTGCATATGTCCAAGAAGCACAAGGCCGCCCTGGTCGCCTGGTTCGGCATCGGCATAATAACGCTGGCCGCGGCCGTCATGCGGCTGGTCAGTCTCCTGTCCATGATCGACAGCCCCGACGTCCCGTGGACCATGGCCGATGCCATGCTTTGGTTGTAAGTTATTTCTCATCTTTCCCAGATCCGCTCGTCGTCCGTCCGGCGGGTTTTCTCTCTCTTTCGTCTTCTTTCTTTCTTGTTGTTAACCGACTGAAACAATCACAGGGTAGTAGAATCCAACCTGATCGTCCTCTGCGGCTGCCTTCCCACATTCCGAGTGTTCCTCAGCCACATGTTCTCGACCCAGAAGAAGAACGGCACCAGCGGCGGGGGATCCGGACCGTCGTCGGGCAAGGTTTCAAAGGACAGCCACGTGCTGCGGACGTTTGGCCAGGGCAAGAGCCGGCGCTTCGACAGCATCGCGGAGATCGAGCACGGCGATCACCGCTTCAGGTCCGACAACTACCACGTGGGCGTCGAAGCCTACGGATCCGGCGACGCGGGGCCCATGGCGGACTCGGGCAGCGAGGAGGTTATACTGCAGACGCGGACGGCCACCATCTCTTACTCGAAATGAGGAGGGAAAACCCCCCCTCCCCGCCATGTGCAGATGGGTTTTATGCTACTGTTACCGTACCTCCAGTGGACAAATCCGTCCCGACTTCTAAAGCAGTCGTAACCAGACAAGGACCGCCTGTAGTCGTCTTCCCGTGAATTATGACCAGCCGCAGCGTGCTACGACGATTTCCCTGTGTCCCATCGAGCTTTTCTATAGAATTCAAGATAGGAAGTCTCCATTGTTTTGTATCCCTACCTGATAAGTGCAGTATCTAGAAAAAGAGAAGATGGAAGAAGATACGTTTCAAAAAGTGGTGGAAAGGTCATCAATCCGAGTACTCTTATAATGATCTGAAACCTTGCTCTGGTAAGCAGGCTGATAGTTCTAAATGCTAGAATACGTCCTTCAACCAGAACGCCGATGGCTAAGCTAATCGAGATTACTCCACGTACGGTAGGTCTTGTAAGGCCAACTGTCTTTCCCACTACTACAAGGTGATGCTTCGGTCAGACGGTTCTAGGCTGCGGAGCATTACCAGTGCCGGCTGCGGCTGGGCCACCTCTCAAGTTTATGGCAGCCATTCGTGACACAATGTTGTTTCCTACGGCATCCACCGCTCCTCGTGGTGAGGTCAATGTTGGGCCCTCTGCTGCTGTCTCTTGTACTTTGAACAACTTGATGGCAGTTCCATTCCAGATGCCAACTGTGCCCTTGGCGACTTGCATTTCGCTGGCAAACACAAAAGCCCAAAGCAGTGACTCGTACCAACCCAAGGCCAGAGGCGACCATTCGAATGAGTGAACTCTGACAGAAGAGAGCTCGATGCCAACCAGGTCTGCATCCCGGATTGCCTTGAGTATCCCGTTAGACGGGCTGTCAATATCCAAGCCTTGTCGTGTGATAAGGGCAGTAAGTTGTTGTATCACGGTGAGGATCGTGTGGAGTGGTAGCTCTGCTAGCCAGCCCTCGATCCATTGCGCAGAAGGTTCGAAGGCGCCAGAAGTGGATTGACCTGCTATAGAATAGCTTCCTAGGCTGGTAGTGCTGTTCTGTCGGGAAAATGAAGGAACACCTGCGGGCATTTTGCCTCGAGCTTTCTCTGACATGCCTCTAAGCTGCGTAGGGACGGCATCATCGATGCTGACCACCGACGATGCGCGTGAAGGGTTCTCGCTTGGGCTTGATTGTGCTGGTGTGGGGCGCTCTTCGTCATCGTCGCTGTCATCCTCGTCGTCACCAATCGCGAACGTGTTGTCTTCTTCTGGTACGTCACTGAGAGAATGAGTTCGTGACTGGGTAGTGGTGGGACTCCGCAAGCTGTCGACGGAGTTTCTATTACTCATATCGAACGGGTCCGTAGGTTGGCCGCTCTCCTTCCTTCGTCGGTTGCGCCTTTCGATTTCTTCCTGGCCACTCTCTAGTGTGAAGGAGCGCAAAGCTTCAAATCGCTTCTTGTTTTTCAGTATCGAATATACGAAGTATGGGTTGCCTAGGAGGGGTGTAAGCTTTGGGTTGTCAGTCGCCAAGTTTGAACGAACCCTTATAATGATGCTCGATGATGGTATTCATCGATTCAAGCAGTGATCTGAGCAGGCTATGGTTGCTCTCGTTGGTCAGTAGGAACGATGGCGACGACATGGACGAGAACAGCTGCATAAGCTTTGTGGATGTTATTGTGTTGATGCCTTCCAGGGAAGCCGAAATGTTGTTGATGATTGCGAGCAAAGCCGGATAAATAGCCGAGAGCTTTCCTTGGCTCGTAGTGATGAGATTGTAGATGGACTAGACAGAGGTGAGATATGGAACGGCGTCATGGGAAGCCATTGCTTACTTGTATGAGGAAGTCGGCATATGTGCCTCGGAAGCCTGGGATCTTGATGACTGCAGGCAGCATGTCGTGACCGTCAAATGCCTTGTTCAGATTGATGCCGAACTTTTGCTCTACGCTCAATGTCTGCAGTAAGAAAGCACACATTCGCACGACGCCCTGTTTCGAAGCATCCGTCTTGTACTCAGTGGCGTAAAATAGTATGAGGATAACGAAATCATGCGCTCTCTCGGTATCGATCATATAGGCTCGGAACCGCTTGTTGCATTGTGTGATTTCCCAGAATAGCATTATAATCTCTGGGGAGAACTTGGTGCTGCTCTGGGTCCCGGGAATATACGACGTGTTGGCTTGGAAGGGTTGGTTGAGGATTCTGGTCATGCCGTCGACGATAAACTGGAAATCCTGGGGTCTGTGTAATCTGCCGAGGAAGTGTCGATAGTAGTTCTTTGGTGTCGTTCCGGTGACCTGTTCGGGTATTGGGTAGAGGAGAATGACTAGCAATAGTTGCAAGGTATAGGTCACAAGTATCTGCTTCTCGTCTTTGAAGACCAACGTATTGTACGGCACTTTCCAGGTGGCAGGGTTATACTTGAGGGTCTGGGTAATGTTAGCAAAGCAACTAGAAGCGGCTTTGGTGGTGGTGGCATACTGTATTGAGCAAGGAACAGAGCACGGATAGTACCACCTGCTTGTCCGGACATGTGCATATGTATGTCAATGCTCGCGTGCCCTTGGTGGGCAGGACGCTGGGCGACATGTACATGCTCTGACTCGCCAAGGTGAGCAGCAACCGCAGTATCTCGCATCGGTTGGCCTCATGCTCCTTGGTTGTTGGGAGGGTGGTGTTGCAGCCGACGCCGCTCTGCCAGATGGCATATGTGACCTTGGGCTTGCCATGGGGCTGTTTGGGCACAGTGAGGTCGGAGAAGAAAAGGAGGTCGGTCAAAGTGTCGATGAGCTCCTCGGCGAGCGGCTTTGTTTCCTCAAACTCGTCCAGGGGCGTCTTGCCATCGTCGGCGTCGTCTGGTTGCGCCTCGTCGAACAATACCTCGTTCGCTATGGCAGCTCGCCGGGTGCGTTTCCTCCTCGTGCCCCAGAAGAACTTCTCTTCCCATCCTTGCAGATGCTCGGCCTCGTAGAGGTATGGGAGAATGCGATTGAGAATCCGTATGCAGTTGAGGGCGTCCTTCTCGGGGGCCAGCTCAGGGTCGGGGAACGAAGGGTGGTGCCGCAATATGAAGAGGCGGGAGGTGACGGCGAGTATGAGGGTCTCTAGATTCTCTATGGCATTATCTCTGGTTCGCCGGACGTCGGTAGGTGCGAAGAGACTGAAGATGTCTTCGGACGATTCGGGTAACTCCCAGAACTGCGGCAGGGGCATGTGAGTACATGTACGAGATGGGGAATGTGCGCGATAAGAGGGTCGAGGCTCAGCTCAGACTTGGACTTGGACTTGGACTTGGACTTGGACTTGGACTCACCGAAGTCCAGTATTCATCATCAGCAGGGATGTGTCGCTCCTCCGAAAGCCTGAAGATGCCTTTCTTGAAGACTAGTTTCGAGTCGCTCGCACCCATGTTGCCAACTTCATTTCGTGTCTATGCAGTGGGTTGACGAGGGGCAGCGGGTTGCTACTCCAGTGTAGAGAGAGAGAGAGGGAGAGAAGCTTGCTGCTTTTGCTCGTCCGTACTAGCCCCAGTAGAATTCACTCGGGACAATGACAGCAAGGGATAGCGAGCAAGAGTATGAGTGTGAATATGAGCGTGGATTTGGCATTCAGTTCGTTACATGTTATCACGGGGTTATTCACACCTGCGGGCAAGAAGACGCTCAATCCGCTGTTATCAATTTCACATCACTTCAGATGTCCATGGCCAGGCGGTTTACGGGCATCTCCAATGCCAGACGTCGCAATCTACAAGGAGAATACACAGTGGCTGTAGTGACTGATAGCTGACGATTGCAGGCCAAGGTGGCTAGTGTTCGGCTGTTGCACCCACTGCCAATTGCCGTCACGGCACTGTAGGATCACTGTAGAAACATGAGATAACATGGCGACCACTGCTGAGAGCTGATCTCCCAAGCTAATCTCCCAAGCTAATCTCCCAAGCTGTTGCGTGCGAGCCTCGCCAGCCTTGGGCACCTACCATTGGGCTTTGCCACTCACCGCTCGGCAGTAAAGCAGCCCCACATTTGTGTTTACAAAACCAATTCCTCGCGCCCTCGAGAATGTTGTCTTCTCCATCCTAGTAAGTCACACTCAATGCCACCCCATACTTGCAGCAATCCTAACCGTCCCAGGTGCACGGGCGTTACGCATATCAGTGAGGATTCGTCCGAGATTGCGTTTTTGCTAGTTGAAAACTATAGTAAGTTATCTTCAGCCTTTCCTGATATCATACCAGGGATCGATTCTAACGTGCTTTCTAGACTATGACCACTCCTATTTGGCTACGGCTGGGTAGGGAATTTTTGGCACACACTACCTCTATGAGGAAGACTTTCTTTTTTTCGTTGCTTGCGGTCCCTTGAGGTTCGAGGTGAAGAAGAATGTGAAATCTGCGAACTCGTCGATGCCCGGTGGTCGGTCACCTGTTTGCTGCGAAACGACAAGTTCTTGACAATGATACTTATGTGATACGCGATACGCGTCGAAGCTCTTGGTGCGCCAGAGAAAAGACGTCCGGCACGATAAAATGCGGGCACCGTGTAGGAACATTCAAACGTAAGAATCAAGCCTGACGAGTAAGGTTTTACTCTCACTCTGCCTAGAGGTCAACGCCCGTTAAACATTCCTGTCCTGTCTTGTGGCTGCCGCTCCATCTTCTCGACACGCCAGGATCATTATCCTAAATCAAAGCTGTGAGATCAAACGCGCCTGCAGACGCGCCAAATGTGAGCGCCTTGTGAGTCGATCGCGGGGCATTGCCACCCGACTCAGATTGTATCTATCATGAGCTTGCGGAGCTGCTCCGAACCAAATAAATCCAGATGTATGCTTCACCACGTGTTTGAACCAATTAAGAACAACCCCGCCGAGAACAGCCATCACGATATGCGTCATTCCCGGCCTCAACTCACCATTACCGGGGATAGCGGGCCGACGTGCAGTATCAACCAAAGCGCCAACAGACCTTCCGCCGACGTTTTCCCGAGGGGCCATGCCTTCGATATGACATGATAATATACATGACATACATAGGAAGGCTCACGTCTCGGTGATTGTAGGAGCAAGATGTAACTTTGGCCTGTGTAAAGCTTTTCTCATCGACCTCGTAAAAATGGCCACCACTCGGACCATGGTCGCTGAGCCCCAGCCGATACCCATGACGGACCTGCGTATACACTCAGCTCAGCAGGATCCTGAAGCTTCGCTCCCAGCAGAAGAGGCTCCAGCTGACGCCGTCTTGGCTGAATCTGGTACACCAATGTACAAATTGGTCGTTGCCGGCTTCTCTTTCTTCTGCGCGGGAGTCAACGACGGCACACTGGGGCCACTGATCCCTCGTATGCTCACGACATTCCAGATTGGCACAGGCGAGATAGCCATTATGTAAATATTCATTATCTGTTCACCAGGTAAATTCATACAGTGCTAACATGGAACCTTGATGACAGCTATGGCACAACCTTTGCCGGCTGGCTCTTCGCCGCCGTTACAAATCCTCTCCTGACCGCACACCTCACCTTGGGGCAACTACTCGGTCTCGGCGCCCTCCTGCAACTCCTGTCCCAATGTCTGCGTCCCTGGTCCCCGTTCCCTCTGTTCTGCCTCACCTTCTTTCTCCAAGCCGTCGGCATGGCATATCAGGACAGCCACTCCAACACGTTTGTGAGCGGCCTCAAGAACGTACCACACCGCTGGCTGAGCTTCATCCACGCCTGCTATGCCCTCGGCACATTCATCGGTCCCCTGGCCGCCACAGGCATCGCGAACACCACGCAGAGCCGCTACGGCGCCGTCGAGGGCTGGCGGATGGTGTATTTCGTGCTGGTTGGCATCGCGGTCCTGAATATGGCCGGGGTGATGTCGGCCTTCAAGGACACCTTCTGGCAGAAGCTGCCCGGATCTGGATCGCGACCCGGGGACGGCAGCAGCGATAGGAAGAACAAGGTCGCCCTGCAGGAGATGACCGGCCTGCTCAAGCTCAAGGTCGTCTGGCTGCTCAGCCTGTTCTACTTCTTCGAGCTGGGCGCCTGGTTCACGGCGGGGGGCTGGGTAGTCGAGTTCCTGACGACGGCGCGGGGCGGCGAGCTGTCGCGCATGGGCTACGTGCCGGCGGGCTACGCCGGCGGCATGTTCCTCGGCCGGATCCTGCTGGCGGAGCCGACCTTCCGCCTCGGCGAGCAGAGGATGCTGCTCATCTACAGCGCGCTGTGCGTCGCGCTGCAGCTGGTCTTCTGGCTCCAGCCCAACATCATCGCCAGCGCCACGGCCCTGAGTCTCATGGGCTTCCTCTTCGGGCCCTTCTTCGCGACCGGCATGTCGGTCGCGTCCAAGGTGTTCCCCCGGAACGCGCAGGCCGCCGCCCTCGGGTTTGTCTTTGTGGTGGCCCAGGCGGGTGGCGCCATCTTTCCTTCCATCACGGGCGTGATCGCTACGAGTGCCGGCGTGGCCGTCCTCCAGCCCATCGTGCTGGCCTTGATCGTGGCGGGCGGGGTCTGTTGGTGGATGATACCAAAGATCCCCGACCGGAGCGAGTAAGGTTAGAGTTGTAGGAAAGGGCCGCCCAAACGGCGGGGATTGATATTGGGCTACAGAGTTCTAGCAGATGTGCGCAGGTTCGTTCAGATTGAAAACACGTCAGCAAAAGGTTGAAGTTGAATGCATGATTCGCAATATTTGTTTAATCCAACGATGGCAACTACATGTAAACTGACGACTCGTGTGAGGATGATCACTAGCACAGAGATAAATACAGAGTGTTGGCAATGTAAATCATAATGAGCATACGCCGTCAATCCCAGAACCCGAATGAATGTTTTAGCATGTCATCTCCCTAGGAAGTAAATCTGCAAAGAATGGAATGCAAGGAAAACTTCCATAAAAATGCGATTCGTAAGACGTGTTAAAAAGTAAACTATTACGGCGGCAAATTCGGTCAAATTCTAGACGGTGCAGAATATCGTTATATTCGCTGGTCGCCGTCTTGAGTAGCTTCTGAAGATGGCATTATGACATGGTTGCGAGTATGCTTTCCTTTCATGGGGGACCCGCCGTTCTTATCGATCAGCCACAGCCAACCCGTATCTTTGGACTATCGACCGCGAAACTAATCGTACTCGTGCTTGGAAACAGTCGCCAAATCGCTTTTGTTTGATCATAACGACCCAGGATCATCTGTGAAACGTTACCTGGTTTGCAAAACGAACAGTATGACGACACTCGTCTGTGTTGGGGCATGCTACCTCGACACAATTCTTAGGCAAGGGCACAACATCGCCGAGACATCCCGTCGCCTGGTTGCTAATGAAAAACACAGTGTGCCCTACTTTCCCGAGGAAGATTCAAAGCTACGAGCGACTAGTCTGAAAGTCCGCAGAGGCGGCAATTGTCCCAACTCACTCGAGGTGTTGCAACAGCTTCTAGCCCAGCGTCCAGGTCACAATGTGACACCGTACCTGATCTCGGTGCTGCCGTCGAAATCGTCTCAGGCGACAGCGAGTATCAAAGCTTCCTTCGGATCCGACTCGATTGTTGATTTGACTAGGTGCATTTATCGGGAGCAGCATTCAGATCCGGCGAGTAGCTACATAATACGTAGCGAGGACACGGGATCCCGTACCTCGGTAAACTTTAATGACCTACCAGACATGACGGGGGATGAATTCCTTGCCGCAGCGAGCGGTTTGCAAGGCAGGACGTGGTGGCATTTTGAGGTACGGTTGACCATGACCGAGCCATGAAACGAACCGCACACTCATGATCGCGAGAAAAGGGGCGAGTTCCGGAAACGACGTTAAGGTGCATTAGACATCTGCGGAAAGCATATCCGAACACCAAAATCAGTGTGGAGGTCGAAAAACCGGGGCGGTCGGGTTTGGAAGAGCTGGCGTCCGAGGCAGACGTCGTCTTTTACTCGAAAGGTTGGGCTCAGGTTGGTGCCAGGCTGCAAAGGCCAACAAGCAGAAAAGGCTGACGAGTAGGCAGGATAAAGGCTACCAGACAGCCGAGGAATGCCTGGAGGCCCAACGCATCGTGGCTCGCAAAGCGTATGTCACAAGCGGGATAGCCATTCCGTAATAAGCTGACCAACCGCCTTACTGATGCATTGCAACAGGTCTCTTCTCTTGTGCACTTGGGGGTCGGATGGAGCGTCGTGGATGTCACTTCCGAACAGGAATTACTCGTCCTGCCCCGCGTTATCTGCTGGGCAGACGGTTCGCGTAGTTGAGTATGCAGAACCACCAAAGGGATAGAGGAGCAATATCCCTAAAGCCTCGTGGATGGTTAAAAGTGACTAATATCCATGAATTGTAGTACAGTAGGTGCAGGTGACACGTTCGTCGCCGGGATTCTTTTCGCCCTTCTGTGTCACCTTGAGGATGGGGATGTGGAGAGCACAGTCCGGTTTGCCGTGCAGCTTGCTACCTGCAAGGTTCAGAAGGAGGGATTTGGTGGCGTTGGCCGAGAAGTAATGGGAAGCCGACAGGCTTCGTTGGTGTGAGAGATGACCGTGTCAGGAAAGTTGCAGCGATGTCTAATCGTGTGACAGGTAATCATGTAGTCTTCACCTAGTCTTGGAAGTTTGCATCCGGAGAACGGTGTGTGGGCAGTCTCTGGGATGGCGCACACGATATGATAGGTTTGTATCTTTGCATATTCAACATGATCAACGTGACTTTCTCTAACGCGGGCGCCACGAGGCACTCGCGGCCTTGTTTTTAAGAATAATAGTTGAATGAACAGAGCGGCCGAGATGTCTGCGGGTCGATGTATCCTCCCCTGCATATGGTCATGGCCCTACTTTGTTTGGTGATATGATGGACAAAAGACGACTCGTGGGGCGAGCTGAGGGGCTGGCTGGCCGCTGGACTGGTAACTCCGTCACAGCTGGGTGTGAAGGAGCGGTGAGTTGGTGGTGGATCCTTAGATTCACAGTAGTGAAGAGAATACTATGAAAGTGACTGCAAGCAATAGCTGGCGAACTAAGACGGATATTTGAGTTCCCTTTTTCCCGTCAAAAATATTGTGATGCTTGAGTCGAAACGCTAGTGTTCCATCTCATCGCTCATGCCTTGCAGCACTTAGGCAGGTGATGCGATCCGCCGAGCCCCGATGCAACAATAGGCTGTTGCATCATGCTTACGGATTACAAATGTATGCTGTAGCTGGTGGGTGGGTGTGCCGGAATTGAACACGACCACAGGAATGTGAAAAGCGTCCAAAGGGTTCCCGATCTAATTGAGGGCTGGATGATTGCGTGTCGATGTTGTCGCTAGACTCGTTATGAAGCGCTCAGGTCTTCGTCAA
Source organism: Truncatella angustata (assembly GCF_020726525.1). NCBI lineage: Eukaryota > Fungi > Ascomycota > Sordariomycetes > Amphisphaeriales > Sporocadaceae > Truncatella > Truncatella angustata. The sequence goes on along the minus strand of NW_025763382.1, from coordinate 6,847,422 downwards.
GTCTTGTCGCCTGTACCAGAATCTGGCGAAACGAGGGTTCCAACACGAGAATGGCAGTGGATATTGTTATTGACGCCTGAAATAATTCCCATGTTTATTTTTGCCCATTCGCGATTTGCCAGAAATCCTCCATTAGACTTTTAGATGACGCAAACTTGATCATGCACTTCAGCCGGACCCAGGACAGGCAATGATCTCGCTAGTGGAACTACTTTGCTAAGAATGCTGCTTCGTGTCTGCGCGCAGTGTGATTGGTGCTTGTTGAGGACTCTTTTGGTGCCGCCCGGGCACTTTGGTTTCATTGAGTCGAGTATATTACGGCCTACGCAGCGCAGGAGCTAGTGACGCGCGAGCGGTCTTTGGCACCCACGTAGCGAAGGTGTGATGTCGGCTCGATTCTTCTACGTTAGTTCTTATTAGTAGTGTTGTACCAGATGAGCGGGCATCAGATGATCGCGCGCAGAGACTCTGCTACAAGCCGGGATAGTGGTGACGGACGGCGAGATGCGACACGGAAGAAAGAGCGGCAGGGCGTCAACCCTCAACTACGGTACGAAGACGGTTCTCAGTGCAGATCGCCTGTCTGCAGGAGTGGATAAGAAACTATGTTTGAATCCTGGCTGCCTGGTATGTATAGCAATCAACCCTAATCTGAAGAATGGCTCAGCGGGTATTTTGACAAAGCGACGATCTGGTGGTGACCACTGAAAGCCAGGTTCGGTACTATTTTTCATCGCCTTGGATGAGATTCGAGAGTTTAGCGCTTCGATAGACTGTTGGCAATTAAACACAAGGGCAGGCTGCGGCCGAGTTGGCACGACGTTTGGGCACGGCACATCCAACAGGAATGCGCATATTGCTGAGAGGCTTGAGAAAGTGTGAAGATCAGCCAGGTCCATAAGTACCTTCACCCCAAGCACGGATATGCATACATGCTATGTAGTAGCCATACACAGTACGGATCCGTACGTTATCGAATGGTAGGAATGTCCCTCCATCCATCCCATCTGATAACACGCTGGGTCGTAAGCAAGGAAGTAACCGAGATAATCCGCCGGTCCAGACTTGTTTCAAATACCAATTTGATCACAACTCATCTACCACTCGCAGAGAAGATCTTACAACCTTGTATTGTTGCATCGTAATATAATGTTCACGCCGCCGCAGTACCAAATATGTGCCGAAAAGTACACCGGTACTCATGTGAGAGTGATTGATCAGCTAGCAGGCACAGGTATGCTCGGCCATCGAATGTCGCACCCCGTAACAAGGTGCTACTGGCAAAACAGCATAAGGGTGAACGAAATTTGTGTCACCGCAGCATCTGGCGCTGGATTGACTCGTACGGCTGACTAGTCAACTATGCAGTCCAGGCTAGAAATGCTCGTCGGACCATGGATCGTACTTATTAGTATAATCTGAGCAGCACGAACTAAGATCGGCCCTGAGGTACGTCTTTGCTGTCGATACAGTAGACCCATGCGGCTAGAGCACGTTTTCATTGGTACAGAGAAACCATCGAATTCAGCGACCCGCAGCAAGAAAATCTTTTGCATTCCCCCGTTAATATGACGATTGGATGCAGATGAGGCCAAACTTGTGACAAAGATAGAAGAATTGAAGCATGGCATTTCGAGGGCTCCTCGTCCCTATACCCATCATCACAAAGAGTCCTTATTTCTTTGGTTTCCGTTGATCAGCCATTCGCTACAGATGTATCCAAGTACAAGCGTAGATCTTCGGTGGCATAGACACGAGATCCACTAAACCCCTGGAACCATCGAGCAGGGATCATGCAGTTTTGCAGGCCACTCGCTTTGGCGAACATTCTGGTGGCTTGATGGATATGTGCGTATTGTGGGGGTCTCCAGCTCAGCCTTGTCTTACAAGGATTTTGAGCACTGAGCCCGCATAATGCTACGGAGTACCATGCGCAAGGCCCAAGGTAAGCAAGACCCCTGAGGAGCGGTCTCACGAGTCAGAAATGTTGTGCAAGGTTCAAGGCCTATTGGGAGTTTAATTCAAAGGCCATGAGTTTTTCCAGAAAATTGCCGAATGTCTATCGCAAGGATTGCCTGGCCCCATAGTGATGACGCCTCGCTTACCATGATATATTTTTGGGCACGAGCTGAAGCCTTGAGGAATGCTGTTCATTGTTCACTAATGGTACTGACACTGATTTTCATTATTATGAGGGTCTCCCAAGGGTTGGCTACTGGCTATTGCGACACAATGTATGAATCTGAATGATGTGGAGTATATTCCTCGTTGTTACACATAAAACAGAGGTGAAAGCCTGGTCACAACTATCGAGGATATGACGGGGTGAAACTTGCATTATATCATGGCGTGGAGATTGATGAAGGTGTCGACGGCCGAAAAAAGAAAGCGCGATACCTTGTAGCCACTTCCTTGCATACTTTTGATCCTTGCATTGAGCAACGCTCTCGAACGCCACTTGAACGGCTGTGACAAGACAAGGATGGAGCTCTACCCATGGCGCCGGTTGAGCGTGTTTTGCGGGACCCTCCCGTGAGCGCGGTGACACGGACTGGATGCGTTACGACGAAGTGATCATCTCCGAGCCAATCCTTACAAGACAGAAAAGGTACTTCTACCGATCTTGCCTGAAATGCTGGCACGCTCTGCGTGGCACATTCTTGTCCCATGTAATGAACGTAGCCCGCCGCTAAAATTACCCCAGCCAACAAATGTGATGATGCACAGTTGATTCTAGCACTTAGCACAAGGCCGCTTGTCTATTCGATCGGTCTTCGGTGCAGACAAAGCGTCAGGCGCTTGTTATTTTGAGACCATGGAGGTTGGGTTTATCGACGAGGGCTTGAAAGAACTAGTATCAATTTGGTTGGAAAATGTGGCGACTGTACTCGTGCATAATTACAGTACTATGCCGCCTGCTCTTACCGCAGGCTGCGTAGTTCAGTCTGTGGACGAGTATTTGACATGTTAAAACAAAAATTTGCCCGGCTGAAGTGTGTAATGATGACGAGTTTGCCAGGTCTCGCATGAGGTTTATCATCTCAGGCGATGGCTCGGAGCATGCATACTATGTAGTCGCTTGCGTTGCTTTCCACCTGTTGGTCTCACCGAGGCCTATCAGCCCATGCAACCCGGTTGAAGCAGTCGTAGGCTCTGTGCCCCAAGCACTTTTACAAACTGGAGTAAGGACGAAAAGCTTGAGAGCAAGATTGCTTGATTGACTATTTTGATGGTGTAGTGGGGAACGCAGAGAGCTGCTGCGTGGTCTTGGATTTCCTTTTTGAGGGGCTGGGAATTAAGCCTGGCTCAGCACCTTGTGGTTGGAGGATCCAATAGGGTAAGACTTTTCTTTCTATCATAACAGTATCCCGCTCGTCGCCTGACCGTTTAAGCTTGAGTGATTTTCATACATAGTATGTATGTAGTCAACACTCACACCCACACGGAAGGAGCAAGGATACAAGTACGGACATGCCATTTGCGTAACCCAATTGATACTGGGTTGGGATCTCCACCATTCTCTGCGCCTGGAAAACGCAAGGTCGGAACCAGGGATAAATATCCATGGTCACAATTTGCCGACTACTACTGCCTGCATACTCGACAGGCTCGGGTTACAATCGCATGGATCGCTTTTAGGCTCTCGTGAAAAGAAGAGGATTGAAACACTCTGTACCTGGGTGGATCTTCCCGATCCCTATGGACATTATTAGGATCAAGGATTTGGATGATTCCAGCAAAGGTTTCCGATAATCCGGCCTGGATCAGCCTCAAAATTCGTGGTCATTTGTGATATCTTGCGAGTTCTTTTCCATTGCGCCCATCAGGCAACCAAGGTTTCACTGCTGGCGTGCATGCAGTCTGGTTCCTGTTCCATTGGTCGCAATCATCGTATCACTTGATACACGCAAAAGCTTACTCTGGCATATGTGGCCTACAGACCTCGACACAGGGGCCACGGCAAGCGTCGCCGTGATGAACGGTTGTGATAATCCCATAGCAAGCGTCAAACCATGGAACCACAAGTGGAAACCAGATTATAGTCGCTTCTGGCCACGACATAGCCAATAGTGAGTGAGACTGTAAGTAGAAAATCCAGCTTGGTGGAGATTATCGTACCTTGGATGCCGTATGTAATGAGCAATGGCGGAGTCATATGAGAAGTGGTGAACTCGAAAGTGGCAATCTACGCGAGTGCCGTTACAATACATTCAGCTGGGATTGAACACCCCTTGAGCGACCCCTTCCACCGCCTCGCAAGCCTAGGCAGTTATTGGCGGCCCTTTCAGAGCCGGCGGAGCTCAGAAGGGTTACATAGTACAGCAATTACGGGAAATGGTGTCTACCATGATCAACTTCCTGAGACCAATGAAGCGGGGGCCGAGAGGATGGGTGCCGCTTTGATGCGATGGCACCAGCAGTACGCTTCAGGTAAGAGGTAATAAGCAGAAGCGGACATTGCTTCAGAAACGAAAACGATCATCACCGACAGCCACAAAGAACCTGGCGTTGGAGATGACGCTGTCATCCGCTCCGGTGAGACTGGCTTGTCCATGCTTGCCAATGCACAACTTTTTGACGTGAAAGCTGCCTGATTCGCCTGGACCTCACCATGGTTGGCTACTTCATAGCGCTGAAGATAGCCGGTGGATTACGGCTCTGGCACCAATTTCGTGGCTGTGAGGACACTGTAACAATCACAAACTTCGCTAGCTACTGATAAACCTTGCTCGTGCCAGCAACTAATTAGTATACAGCACCCGCAGCACTTCAAGGTACACAACATGCGAACCTAATGCTAATGAGCAGATGAGGCGGCTTACAATAGGCGCATGGTCCGGCTCAGGAAGCCTTGCATGCAAAACACCCAGGCGACTGAACTTCTTTGTCATTTGAGCTGTTCAAGCCATTTGCATGTGCAACTCTGCTCATCTTGTTTTTGGTGTTGTCGTGATGTGCAAAACTACTACCACAGGCATGAAGCATAGCCAAGAGTCTGGCAGGTGCTTGCAGGGCAAACGCTGTCTCCACGGCCATTCTTTTTCAAGGTGGATCTTGCAACCCTATCTTTGAGCATGTAGGGTGATAATAATAAAAGCCGGTCTCACATGGATGTTCGCAAACGAAAAGTGGCTATTTGATCTCATCAAGGGCCACCAAACTTCAGACTTGCAGGGCTTTGTGTTTGGATTGCAATTCGCAAATTTTGCCGCTTGTTTCCCATGACTACTACGTGGTGCGCGAGAAGTTTGACTAGTGTTAACCATCGCCAACCGGGACTGAGCGGCAGTAAAGGAATGGAAGGAAAAGTTGCCATGATTGGCAATGGAGCAGCAACAACGCACTACATTGGATGCAGAAATTGGCTCCCACCATATAGCTATCAGCTGTACCATGTAGCTTGCGAAGATACCCACCGCAAACACCACGTTCGATATCCAAGTTTGCCCGGTGAACAAACATCCACACGGCGAATGGCCGATCGTTGTTGAAGATGACGATCTCCGCTTATACTCAACGCCTCAGACGGAAGACCTTGCGTCGTGAGTGTTTCCATAAGTGCCATGCACAATGTGTAGGGGGTCGTAATTTGTGTGCATCCTCCTGAGTATGGGGACTGCTGTCGTGCACTACATCACAGATGGATCGTATTACTCGTCTCACCCTAGGGATTAGCGGTCGACAGATATCCAACAAATCAAGACTTGAGCTGTATTCAAGCCCTGGGGTGTCCTCATCAATGACCAGACCAGGTCTCCCTTTTCAAGAAGACCAGTCCAGATGTCGGTTGCAGTCAAGACAGCACCGCTGGAACTCATGCGTGCTACCACCGAACCGGAAGTAGTAATCATCCGCCAAAGCCCAAAGAGTGTCGAATTCTCATGTGGGTACTCCGTACCCTTCTGACACTGCATACCCAGCCGACGGTACCGCCAAGCTACCACTTGGTATGTAGAGCAGGCGTCGAAAGCGTGTCTTGGGCCTCCGACAAGGTGGAGCAAGATCCCTAGTTTTACGTAGTGGCCGGATGGACTGCTGTTGATGGTGCTTCACGCGTCAGTGCTGCAACTTCTGCACAGTAGCCTGCTCTCGAGGCTAACTACTGGACGTACGCCTCCCCTTGCGGCTGTGCACCCCCTTGCAGTCTAAGGATGGACGGCAAAAGCAAATCATACCCTCGTCCTCTGTGACCCATTCCGGTGCGAGTTTATGTGCACGCCTCAGCAGGCTCTCGAAACGAACAAGCTCATGGCGCTCCTTTGTACCCACCATGTCTTGATCGGCTTTTCGCCCACTACTTACAGAACAGGCAAGACGGTGAAATGCCATGGGCCACCCGTGAAAGCGCCTAGTGCCGACCGAACCCCTTGAACTCTTTCGAAACCCGTCCCTTTGACCGCCGGCCAAATCATAACACACCTTGCAGCCATCCAGATCCAGTGGCTCTGTAACCTGGATCGTGTCCGCACTAATAAATGTACTATCACTATCCGCCCGTCCCTGGTCAACTTGGTATCAACACAATGAATCCTCTTTTATGGCTTCCAGAATCCCTGCCGGTCCCATATGACGCAGAACCACAAGCGGCTGCTGTCTTACAGATGGAGCTAAAGACACGCGCGGACACACACACACTCTCTCTCTACTATGTACTTGCATACACATGCCAAACCAGACAATGTTTCCTAGTACTGTCTCTCGGCTCCAGGACTAATATAATCTATATGCCAGCAAGTTGGACCACACCATGTTAGGTTTGATCGATCCGTACTTGATAAATCTCCTTTGAATCTTGATCCATACTTTCGAGCATTCCTGAATTGTATAGGTCCAAAGTGGATCTTGTTACTCTCATACATAATCTTTCGTCTCTCACCCTCTGTCTAAAATACTCAATTCACTTTAGCAACGGTACAATATATTCGACACTCAGTATTGTGTTATCTCATGAACTACTTCCAAACCACAAATATGATGCATTCCCTTATGGGAGCGGGCACGCTCGATCATGCATCTCAGGCATTTTCAGCAATGCCTATCTTCGACGATTTCTCAAGACAACAGGCACTACAAGACTCGGTAAGGAGGATGTCTCGTGGATCCTCCAATGGGTACAGACCAGCAAGCTCGATGCGCGTCGTCAAACCAAGCAGCGCCAGCAATAGCCCACAGGCCATGCAGCAAAGAAGGAGGACACTGATGAATGATGGAAACATTGCAAGGCGGCGACAATATGCTCTCGATCAAGCCATTCTCAACCACCAAATACAAGGACAAACCTATGAGGCATACCAAGAACCAGTAAAAAGAACGTCACGGCCCGTGAGCTGGCATCCAAGCTCACATATCCCACAACAATCTCAGATGCAAATTCAACAGATGCCCCAGTTCGATGTATCACAATATATGATGTCTTCCACAACTCCATACACGGATGTAGACATATATAACGGATACCAACAATTCCCGCCTACTCCAGCGGTCTACTCTGGACAAACGTCTCCAATATCATCATTCTCTCCACTCTCCATGCCTTTTATGCCAACCTCGCAGCAACCAATATCTCACGGCATGCCTGCAGACTCCTATTTGTGGAATACGCCAACATATATCAACGCCACACCGTTCTGTCCAAGCGGAAGTCCTGATACGACAGAGTCTTTCCCTGCTTATGCGAATCAGTCCTCAATGGAGTGGGAGGCTTTTGCTGCAAATGGCTTCAATACCTGCACAGCACCTCCCACCCCAGATAATTATCAACAAGAAATCATTCAGCCGGAAGCTGCTATGCCTACGGAGGAAGCGATACCTTACCAGCCGTTAGATGAGCCAGAGGAGGAGGAGGGAGAAATCCTGGTTGGAATGGGGCTCTATGATGCTCCAGAAAAATCAGAGACAGATCCTGGATTGGACCATTACAGGACAACCACCTCAGATTTGCTAGGATCGACATACAGGAAAGGAGCAGGTCTGAAATTGGAGGAGGCTTGGGAGCCACCGAAGGACGATGAGTCCTCTAACGATGAAGACGATGCAGAGGCAGACGACGATGACGATGATGAGGCTTAAGTGCAGTACTGCCATTACTCCCAGTCAACAAGCACGGCATGTCCAGCAGAGCTAGGGACCAAGCATTCACAAGGGTTGAGGGAGGAACTTAATGCACATCTCCCCAGACAATGGGTCGAGAGATGTGTACGTAGACGCGCGTGTGTTCCCGTGTCGAGGCGTCAAGCCTGGTACAATTGAGTGCCTCACATAAGATAGTAAAATTATACATAACCAAGGCGATTAAGATGTGCTGAGGGCCATTTCACGCTACGCAAAAAAAGACAAATAACAAAGATGTTCTACTCAAACCATGATATTGTGAGATTCTGCCACCCTCCTGTGAAGACTGATAACTCATATGTACACCGCAAACTGTAAGTTTACTTTTGCTGTTTGAAACCTGGCAGGCAATGTCACGATGCCGCAAAAGGTACGTACCTGTGTGACTTGTGATGAAATGCCGTGCATTTTGCAGCAAACCGGCGAACGGGCCACACTACAGCTCACTACCAGCCTCGGTTCCAGCCCAAAGGGTCGAGATTTCCAAGATTGAGGTCCCACGGGGAGCGGGTTGTTTCCGGCAGCTCCCCACACCATGGTTTAGAAGCCCGTTGCCAACAGGGATGACTGCACGCAGGGACAGGGATTATAGGCGCCTTTTCTTTTCCCTGAAGACTAAAGTTAGCGCAAACGTGGGACGACAGGGGACTTTAGTTTCTGGCGCTGGGTCCTAAATTTTTTTCCCTTTTCTTTTGAAGAATCTTGTCGGCTCATGTGGATTACGGATGGCGATGGGCGGAGTGGAGTATGACCAATAAGAGCCCACGTCGCTGGACGCGAAATGGACCACCTAACTTTCAATGTCACGATGTGTAGCTTTAGATTTCACCCCGTGCCGGATTATGAAGACAACTACATACACATAATGGCAGTATGTGGCAAATCAGCCAATGTACAAGAATAGACTGTTGCTCGGCGCAAACTGCGCTGTTCGCAAACCGCCTTGACTACCACGGCAAGGAGTCGGAAGGGCCTTCCACATTTGAGGCTGTACAGCCGTCGAACCTTAGCGGTACTTTGTACGTCTTCCTCCGGAGTAGGATGCCCCATGATCTTCTTTTCATAGTTTCTTTGGAGAAACCGACGTAACCTACACTAGGAAGGAATTCTGTAACGAGTAGCACCAAGAGGCTATTAATTTAATGGCGATTCATTGAGCCGGGAATACGCAGCACAACATGACCAACTGTTGACACTCACACCGGCACCGCCGGCCCCATTCAGAATATATGCCTACTTGATATGCATAGCTTGGTTTAGTCCTTGGAAGTGAATTTATTAAATTGTTGCTCGTAAATAAGGCCGCGCACGAATGCACACCAAGGAGCTGACGTGACCTCACCCACCAAAGTAGTGATATCAGCTAAGCCTTCAAGGATCACGACGGCACTAATCGCGGTTCGAGAAAACTTTCGATGAAACTTCTTACTATGTGTTGCAGTAGAGTTTTTGCCATGTTAGTGCTGCAGCAACACGTGACAATGTGCAAGTGATAGATAGTAGTCTTCTGCATCGAGTGGAGGACGGATGCCCGTATCACCATACCGAGTAATCGTGGTAGCTGCTCCCCGAGTCAAACTTGCCGACACTCTGCCGTCATCGGAGGCAACCCCACCTGAGAAATTGAACGGGCAGCTTTTACCCCTCCAAGAAGAGCTGAAGGGGTACAATCACAACATATTGATGGGAGCCGAAGCCGAAGCCGTACTGTCTCTCGATCAAAAGGTCTTGAAGAAAGGACCGTGAATAGTTTATTTTATAACCTCTCGTCATTGATCTTTGACAGGCAATCTTGAAATCGCCACAAATCTACAGAACTTCAAACCACATTCACAATGGCGTCCCACAAGTAAGGCACAACCTTGGCCCCGCATATTGCTACCATAAGGGGAAGGACATCTTACTTACATGTTGATTTGAGCAGGGTGTTGATGCTCGGCGCTGGTTTCGTCACGAGACCGACCCTTGATATCCTATCCGAGTCCGGCATCCCCGTGACCGTCGGTATGAACCCCTCGGCCGAAACCATCTCACGAATAGTATAGTTCATTGACCCGTCTTTAGCCTGCAGAACTCTCGAGTCCGCCAAGTCCCTCTCGGCCGGCGTCAAGAATGCCACTCCCATCTCCCTCGACGTTACCGACGACCAAGCTCTGGATGCCGAGGTTGCGAAGCACGACCTCGTCATCAGCTTGATTCCTTACACCTTCCACGCTACCGTCATCAAGTCCGCCATCAGACAGAAGAAGCATGTTGTCACCACAAGCTACGTCTCACCGGCGATGCTTGAGCTCGACCAACAGTGCAAGGATGCTGGTATTACCGTCATGAACGAGATTGGTCTTGACCCTGGTATTGATCGTAAGTCAACCCACATACATGCTGCTTGCTACACTTCCGGGGCCGTGCCAATTGCTTTGCGCGAGTATCAGCTGGGATTTTTCAATCTGTCGATAAGAACAAAGATGTTGACACGTGTATGACCAGACTTGTACGCCGTCAAGACCATTGAGGAGGTTCACAGCGCCGGAGGCAAGGTCAAGAGCTTCTTGTCGTATTGCGGTGGTCTTCCCGCCCCGGAGGCTTCAGACAACCCCTTGGGTTACAAGTTCTCTTGGTCGCCCCGCGGTGTCCTGCTAGCCTTGAGAAATGCCGCCAAGTACTGGAAGGATGGCAAGGTTGTTGAGGTTGAGGGTCCAGAGTTGATGGCTACTGCTAAGCCTTACTTCATCTACCCCGGCTATGCCTTCGTTGCATACCCTAACCGAGATTCTACACCTTACAAGGAGAGGTACGTCCATCGCCAAGACAAGATTCACACTCTTGGATTGTTCCTTCTTTGTGTGAAGAAGAAACCAAGAATCTTGGCCCGTTCTGGCGCAGTCGAACATTGCTGACTCCTGATACTTGAACCAGATATAACATTCCCGAGGCCGACACTATCATCCGTGGAACTCTCAGGTACCAAGGTTTCCCCGAGTTCATCAAGACTCTGGTTGATATTGGTTTCCTCGACGACAACGAGCAAGACATCCTCAAGCAGTCTGTCTCTTGGAAGGAGGCCACTAAGGCTGTTCTGGGCGTTTCATCCAGCAGCCAGTCCGACTTGGAGGCGTCTGTTCTGTCCAAGGCCAAGTTCGCTTCAGAGGAGGAGAAGCAGAGAATCCTCGGTGGACTGCGATGGATCGGTATCTTCTCCGATGAGAAGACCATTCCCCGCGGCAACCCGCTCGACACGCTGTGCGCGACTCTTGAGAAGAAGATGCAATTCGAGGAGAACGAGAGAGATCTTGTGATGCTACAGCACAAGTTCGAAATTGAGCACAAGGACGGCAGCCACGAGACTAGAACATCGACCCTGGTCGAGTACGGTGAGCCTAAAGGCTACAGTGCCATGGCTCGTCTTGTTGGTGTGCCATGCGCTGTTGCAGTCAAGCAGGTGCTCAACGGAACCCTGTCCGAGAAGGGTGTCCTGGCTCCTATGGGTTCCAAGATCAACGACCCAATCATGAAGGAACTGAAGGAGAAGTACGGCATTTACTGTACCGAGAAGACGATCTCATAGATTCGCAACTAGCTCGTTCTCGGATGTGTGTATTCTGAAGCTGGCTAGCTAGTCTGCGGCCACAACTAAAAGCTACATGTTAGATAGAGCATAGACAAAAGAACAAGGTCCGTGATTTGCAACTTTGTGTTCGAAAAGAAACCATGATCAACCTTGTGCATGCACCGAACGACAAAACTGACGGACTTTTGCATGCCTCATACCCATGTGGGAGGGGGGGTTTTAGGGGTTCAGCTCCAAGTAGCGGGACATACCGCAGCCCAATTTTTAGTGAAATTTACTGCAACTGAGACCCTTCACTTGGCTACTATCGAACTTACTCTGAACGCCCGCCTATTTAGTACAGCACAATCTCAAATCTGACGATCTGTATCCAAACCCGTACGATTTACTTTCCCCCCTCGGATTGTCTTACTCGAAATGGTTCAGTACATCCACACACCGTGGCGGGACCGCGCAGAACTACTCAAGGTCCGCGCCCAATTCTATCCTTCATCACCGCACGCCAGCACCACCATTGTCAGAACCGCGTCCGCCAACACAACGCCATCAGTTAATGCAGCAACAAGCTTTGGGATAAGAGATGAGGCAGAGTCTGGTCAGAGACACGCCGTCGCCCGAGTCGCCATGTGGGTGCAGCGCGGCAGCTGTCCCCACATGGTCGAGTCCACGGGCCTGTTGATGGCGGCCATCCTGGACGACCTACAGGCCCAAGGAAGCACCGGGGGCACTTCCGCTGTGAGGTTGGCCTATTCGGCTGCCTTTAGCCGGTAAGTGTAATCATCTTGTTCCTTCCTTTGAGCATTGGGGATCTTGCACACGCACGCCATCTTTTGCTTCTCTGCTCTTTCTGGGTGTGTCCGAGAGTTTGGTTGTGTCTCAGATGTGGCAGTGTCTTAGTATCCATCAAGATGCTGGCGGAACACGAGAAAACTTGTGAGAAGTTTTAATTCCTGTTCCCTGTAGTATGGCTTTAGCAGTAGTACCGTTGCCAGCCCATCGGTACCTTGTCATTGCTTCTCATGTCTCGTATGAAAGCAAAATGGCGCTTTCGGTAATGAGGCTACCATGGCGAGACTTGTAGTGCAGCAGTCCAATGAAGTCTATCTAGGAGAACAGACATTTGGTATTCGTTTTTGGAGTCTACCTGCTGTAGCTTGCTTTTGGGGGCTGCTTCGTAGATCTCTTTCCCCCGCCGTTGAAACAAGGGCTGATATCAGATCTACAGTTTCGTCACAGGGCTGCTGGACAGCCACCAGGATAAGCAAATGAAACAAAGCATGTACTCGATAGCCAAAACTATCGGTCTGCCTGCAACATTTGTCGAACTTAGGCACCAATGCACGCACGAGCAGCTTCCTTCCCTGCTGAAGCTCAGATCGGCGGCGCATAAGTCACTGGTCTGGATTTGGGATTACTACTGGAAGCATCTTACCGACGGGGAGTCTGCCGACGGTGGTAATATGGATGTTGCGAGTGGGAGTACGTGCTCCGAGGCGCTGTTAAGTTATCTTCTCACCGAAGATGTGGCAAAAAGGAAGGTTCATGAGAGACGTCTTAGCCACTGGGACGAGGATACTCTGCTTGAGGCATTGACCGAGATCGAGGAGTCTGCAGAGGATCCGCGTGTGCTGCTGCGGGCATCCAAGTTATCGCGGCAAATACTAGATGGCAAGATAAGCTTATCCGCAACTTCTACCCCGAAGCGTGAATACGCAGGCAACTTAAAGGATTTAGAATCAATCCAAGCGGAGATGAGTCGAATGGCGACCGAACTGGACGATGTGCAGCCCATCGAGCGGCCTCACTCTGAGGAGAGACCAGTCAAAGCTGCGCCACAGGCTAAGGGGTGGTCAAGATATGAGGGGACATGGAAACCGAAACCTATAGGAGTAATTTAGTCACTCGGAAGGAAAGTACTTGAACAAAGATAAAACCCCAGAAAAGAGAAGATGAAAAAAGAAAAAGAAAAAAACCATTGTAAACACTATCTTCTAACACTCTCGCGATGCTCCTTGAGGCCTTCTCGATTATACAGAATACAAGCTGCAGCCGCCAGACACCTGCGGGGCTCACATTGCCGGTGGATCCGGGGGGTGTAACGTCATTGCTAATCATTGGCCAACAGGTATGAACAGTGCAGGCCAGCAGTAACTCGAGAGGAAAACAGCTCAAAGGAACCCAGAATTGAATCAATGAATCGCTTCATGAGACCCAGATTGTCACCTTTCACGAAACTCAGCACATATACCTCCGCTGTGAGTGGCCCAGCCACGGTTCTTGGCTCGATGGCTCTGCCTTGAAACCGAGAGCCCATCAGGGTGTCCCGAACTAACACCAATCATCAGCTTGCATTCACCCGCGCCATGCATATCCAGTCGATTCCTATGTGCAAGTCTACCATGTCTAGAGTCTCGCAAGGCTGCATCTGCTGATACGGAAACTCACTAGGGGTAGGAAGTAGTGATAACTACGCGTACCTGGTAGTCGATGACAAGTCCAAAGATGCCGTCATTATTGACCCCGCAAACCCCGAGGAGTATGCAACGCCCTTACCATCATGCCTATTTGTAAGATACGTACTAATCTCTCGTCAGGGTCGCTCCTGTACTGAAGAAGGCCATCCAGGATGGCAAGATCAACCTCACAGCTATTGTAAATACCCACCAGTGAGTTCATGATAGCTACATATACCTCGAGGGTAGAAATTGACCAGGATGACAGCCACTGGGATCATGCCGGAGGCAACAAGCGACTGGTAAAGCATCTTTGGCAGGAAAATGTTACCACAAGCAGCTGACTTTGGCCTAGTTGCAAGAGCTCGGCAACGAGAAGCTCCCTATCATCGGCGGCAAGGAGTGCGATGGCGTAACGCAAACACCCCCTAACGGGGAAGGCTTCAAGCTGGGCAGCATTGCCGTCAAGGGTCTATACACGCCTTGCCACACACAAGACAGCATCTGCTGGTTCATGGAAGATGGTGGTGATAAGGTGGTCTTCACTGGCGACACGTTATTCCATGGCGGTAGGTTCGATGCCTGAATCATGTTCAACCGACAGCCAGTGAACGGGGTTAGGAGACTGACAAGGACAATGATAGGATGCGGTCGGTTTTTCGAGGGAACCCCAACCGAGATGCACAAGGCCTTGAACAAGACGCTGGCCTCATTGCCAGATGACACCAAAGTCTACGTATATCTAACAGTTTCGATCCTGCTTGGCTACGCAATATGCTGATAAGAACCAGCCCGGACACGAATACACCAAGGCGAACGTCAAGTTCGGCATTTCGGTGCTACAGAGCGAGGCGGTCAAGAAGCTACAATCCTTTGCAGAGAACAACAAGGAGACACAGGGCAAATTCACCATTGGTGATGAGAAGGTGCGGTTGATCTGCTCTCTTGGCAGATGAGTACTAGACTAACGGGGTACTAGGAACACAACGTGTTTATGCGTGTCGAAGTATGCTCTAGACTGGCGCCAAGAGGCCACAATGAAAATGCTGACGACTTGGAATAGGATCCTGTAATACAAAAGGCCACAGGCGAGACAGACCCTGTCTCTGTCATGGGCAAGCTACGGGAGATGAAGAACAACTTCAAGTGAGTAAGTACACAGTTATGAAGAGTCATGGTTCTAGTGGTGAATCGGAACCTGACATGATGATAGACCACCACCTTTGAGTAGGATCTAGACTTGCCACATACATAGTTACCGAAACGTTGGTGTCGTCGATAGATATGTAAAGCGCATATTGTCTTTGAATATTCTTCTCAGAAGTTTGGAGTGATTTTTTTTCACCTCGAACACACCCTGACGGAATGAACCCTCGTACTGCATTTTCTAGCTCAAGTTACTCAGATGTTCCATTAGACTAGATTTTATATAGAGAGTTTCTCCGACTACATGTAATGTACGCATACTACTGGTTTCCGGTGGGAACTGAAATGAACATCCGCCTGTTAGATTCTTCCTTTTCTTATTTTCGAAGCAAGCCGGAGGACCTTGAGGTAGATTAAGTATGAGCGAGTCAACTATTCGACCGCTTGAGGAGTTGACGATGTCATATGTCCAGTTACTTGATCTCAAGCCACCAGCCCTAAGCCACCAGCCACCTCTTGGAGCCCCACTTTGCAATTGCGCATCACACAACTTGAACATTTCCGAAAACAACCCACTCACTTCCTCTACTTCCTCTCAGTACAAGCGCATATTCGCCCTCACCGCATAAGTCATTCTATAGAATAACTGCGTTGAGTCGCCAAGATGGTCAAGAAGTAGGTTTTTCTTTTTTTTCCTCGACTACCCTCGCAGGTCACTAGCTAACCAACATCGTCCCTCAGGAGAAAGAACAATGGTACCGATACCTTTTGCGCCAATGACTGACGAAGTTCAATACTGACATATCACGAATTGCAGGCCGTAACAAGCAGGGCCGCGGCCACGTGAAGCCTGTCCGATGCTCCAACTGCTCTCGATGCACACGTACGTCTCCTTCGTTGTACTCCTATCCGATCAACTGCGCTGGCCCTTGGCCCCCGAATATCTCCTCGACATGAGCCCTTCCCCCACCAATGCTCAGCCTCGCTAACTTGGGTGTCTTTTAGCCAAGGACAAGGCCATCAAGCGCTTCACAATCCGCAACGTACGTTTCCAAATTCCATTGTTGGGGCCTCTCAAAAGTGCAATCGCTAACTTTGAGTGACAGATGGTTGAGAGCGCAGCTATCCGTGATATCTCCGATGCCTCCGTCTTCCAAGAGTACACCGTTCCCAAGATGTACCTGAAGCTCCAGTACTGTGTCTCTTGTGCCATTCACGGCAAGATTGTCCGGTACGTTTTTTTATTCTCAGTGGTCCATGTCGTCAACCTTGTCCCTCTAACACGAAATCCTCAGTGTTCGTTCGCGAGTAGGCCGCCGAAACCGTGCTCCCCCGCCCCGTGTTCGTTACAACAAGGACGGAAAGAAGGTCACACCTGTCCCCGCTGCCAAGGCTTAAATGCCTCATGCGTCGTCATGAGCTGGTACCGGTTTCGATCATCCATCGCGTCGCGGCCGCTGAACCTTGAGTGTGTGCACCCTGATGCGCCACTTCGTCTCCAGGTCTTTAGAAATATGGACTCATAGCCTTACCAGAAGGAAACTATGGGGGGCTGGATCACGTTCGCGCGAATGCTAGGAGCCATGGGAGTTACGGATCAATAAGAAAAAATAACTGCCAGATTTGTTCCACATATGACTGTGTCGTAGTGCACAAGTGGACAAGTGCGGGTGTCTCAATTCTCAACAACCCGATGGTTGCGATTTTCACTTTCAATATGGAACACCACATCCAACG
Source organism: Truncatella angustata (assembly GCF_020726525.1). Classification (NCBI taxonomy): domain Eukaryota; kingdom Fungi; phylum Ascomycota; class Sordariomycetes; order Amphisphaeriales; family Sporocadaceae; genus Truncatella; species Truncatella angustata. The sequence continues at coordinate 6,830,406 of NW_025763382.1, read as the reverse complement.
ATCATCAAACACGCTGCAGCATGTTCAACAAGAATTAGGAGCAGTGCAGCCTCGTCAGTATGGAGTGGCATGAACAATGAAGATTCAGCGCTCTCATTGCGAGACTCTTGCCAAGTAAATAGCGAGGCTACATTCTTGTGTTATGCATGATCGTTTCCAGACATTAACAAGCCATACCTCGTCTACAGCGAAATCTGAACCCAGAACCATTCTTACATCGCTCAGATGTAAGGCGGCTTCACATCAAACACACATTCTCAAGGCACCGTCACACATCACATTGTATCATATTATATCTGTCTCCCACGCGCACAAAGCGTCCTACCATGAGCAGGACGAAACTCAAGCGCACGCGGGAACCTCGAAGTTCGATTGAAGGGTCGAAAAACGAGGCACCTCTTGTATTTCAAAAAGGCTTTTCATCTTGCTTCATTGTCCACACTTGCTCGTTGTTTTAAATAAATTCTGAACGGCAAGCTCTAGCATTTGTAGAAGCTGGTTGGTATGTGTGTAATTTGGGGGGGGGGAAGAGAAGGAGAAGAAGCAGAGAAAAATGAAACCCGGAGACGAAACGAAAGAATGAACGGGGGAGAGAAATCAAGACAACGCAAGAAGAATGGACAGCATGAGAACACAGAGCCACCGTCATGTCTTGTTCTCCGGACGGAGAAGATTTCTTATGATTTCAAGACATGTGATGCGTGTTTCGATGCGAGAAACTCGGAGCGCCCGGTCTTTCGATGCCGGCGCCGCGTCGCATACCTACGACCATCTAGGCCTCTTGTCGCGCATTAATCAACTCAATATCCTTGTTGATCGGGTCTGAGATTCGAGCATTGCTCTTGCTTTGGGAAGGATTCGCCCAAAGGAGGAAACGGATCTCTGCATTCTCGGCCGTTGGTGGTTTTCCCATTGTTGTATGGAGGAAGGGAAGGGAATGATGTTGGAAAAAACTCAGAGCTCAAGTTTTGTGGTAGAGCAGCTGTGGATCCCCCTTCTGATTGTGGATACAGTCTAAGAGCACAGTGTGATATCAATACGCACAGTACGCTACTGCTGCCCACCTGGGACATAGGTATATACATGTATATGTTGTCCATCAGGGTTGCGACACAGGGCAAAAAGAGGCATGTGGTACTGGTCCGATGGTTGAACGTACATAAATGGGTATATAGCCTAGGTGTTGCTTATCGTAAGAACGGACCGACTCGATGGGAAGCGTCATGCTCGTGGACTAATCCCCTTTCCTCACATCATATATGTGCAAACCGTGCTATTTAGCATCAGTCCTTGTCTGAAGTGTGACTTCCCATCGTAGACTATTTCCCTTGCCATACCCCTCGCCTAATCTATTTTGCACCAAGTTCGATATGCGCGTCCGCAGCTTACTCAAAGCCCCATCATCACAGCCTTTTGAGACGCAGAGCTTCAGGTTGGCCATGCACAATCCGTAGTGCACCTGCCAGAACTGTGCCTCCTCCACACGCTCCACGCTCGGCTCCGTCTCGATCTCGCTGACAATATTGGCAACGCCAACATCCTTGTGCTTGCTAGAGGTGCCAGAGCGACCGCCGTAAGACATGAGCAACATGAGTCCCTGGGCTATTGCTAGCCGCGTTCCTAGTGCGAACATGGATATGGCGACCAGTCCACAGACAGCGCTATCCAGCCATGCATATATTGGGATGGAGAGGAGCGGTAGCAACAGCAACAGGAATGCAGTTGACAAGGTGAGGAAGTGAAAGGGGTTGGACAGGATGCTCGGCAGGCTGGCCAGGTAGCTGGTCCGCATGATTCTACTGATACGCCCGTGATTCTTCAGCCCGTATGCGCTGACAAGGGTTGCGATGATAGCTACCAGGCTGGTGATATCCAAGTGTCCCGGCTGGACTCGAGGTCCGTGGCTGTGAGGATCAGGGTGGTGGGACTCGTGGTCTCCTAGCCCTTCGAGCACATGCTTAAGGTTGTGGCTCACCAGGTCGAAGCCACCAAATATCAAGAAGACGCTCGTAGCGAAACCAGCCAGTACCTCGGAGCGCTCAAGCCCGAAAGGGTGGCGGATACTGCTTCGCTTCCAGACCTCGAAGTTTCCCAGGACGTCCACCGTGACACCGATCAGTGCGCTTCCGACGTCAAAGAAGACCAGATGCGACAGGGCAGTCATGGCGAGCGAGTTGTGCGCGGATATAAAGATGGAGAATGCCACGCCCAGGTGGCAGCAACACCAGTACAGTCGGCGCCGCTGATCAGTCGACATGGACTTCCATGCTTCCCTCCACGTCGGAATGGGCAGGTCTCGCGGTAGGGCCAATGGCGGCCGAGGCGGCGGCTCCAAGAAGATCTGGTGTTGCGCTGAAATGGAACTGTGCTTGTATCTGTGGCCGCGACGTTGGCCGACGTTTGGCTTGACTGGCGAGGTAGAAATCACTTGTGTCTGGAAGTTGAATGGGTTCGGGGCGGCGCTAGGGATCTCGATCGGGGGCGTGTTCTCCTTGGTAAAGGTGGCGCCGTGGCCAGCCGAGCCATTGGAGGCCATGTTAGAAAAGTAGGTGGGAGACAACAGACCGGAACTCTGCTGGAATGTGGCAGCTACGGGCGAGAGACGATTGGGGTCGTAGAAAGGCTCCTCGAAGCGGTGATACGCCTCCTGGTCGCGCGACTGCTCGAGGGGCTCGCGGGGCAGATGCAGAAGCGGCGCGCTGGTATTGCTCTTGTGATAGCTTTTGCTCCTACTCGTACTCCTAGTCCTAGGTCTGTTCGCCTGCTCTGGGGAGGAGGGAGAGAGTTCTATACTGGGGGAAATGACAGGAATTGGAATGGGAGTGGGACGGTGGCCGCCGGGCGCCATTGATGAGTCGCATGCAATGTGATCATGGAGGAATGGATACAGTAGCACCAAACCTCACCTGGAAGTGGACAGGGAACCACCGATCTGATTCGTATGTAATCCGTAGTGTAGGGACGATGGCTCGGTAGCGCTGGACAGGCTGGGAACTGGGCTTGCTTTGGGACTTGAGCCTTGGATAAGTGATCTATCTAACGTATGTGTTCCTGGCGCTTAGCCCAATCGAGATGGTAGATTTAATCTCGGCAGATGCGTTGAACACGAATGCAGAAGGAGATAGGTTATAGAGAAGAGCAATTGCCAGGGCTGCCAGGGCTACTCCAGCCCCGAGTCGGAGACCGTGTCGTGTCCTGTTGTCTCAAATAGCTTGCTTGGAATACTCAACGACAGGTCATACAGTTCATGGGATGGACAGACACGCAGGGGGCGTGTGTGCATACATAGTGCACGTACTCCGTAGTGACCTGAACTAGTGCTTTTCCAATCCCGGGCCCGTGTTCTCATTCCAAGCGTGGTCTTTTGATGCTCTGGCGTTGGTGTTGGCGTAGGTCGGTCATTCCAGTTTGTATTGGCCCATTACGACGGCGACGACGGCGTGCGAGTCTCGCTAAAAAGTCCTGCCTCCTGCCTCTCGGCGCAAGGAGACGCTAAAATTCCATGTCCTGCAGGGGGTCGACTAGCGGACCTGGACGTTAGCGGCATTGCATTGCATTACTTTCGGCCGTCTCTACCCAGACGACCTTTCCCGTATATTTATCTGCGAAGCCATGACTCCCCTCAATGTTCGGCCTCGCAGGTGGTAGACCGAAGAGACACTGGCGATCCATCACTTGATACCCATCTCGTGGCAGGTGCACTACCACGATTGAGTGAACCCTGCCATCGGCATGTCATGATGGGCGCCGGATCGTCTCCTGAACCCACCCCCGAGCTCGACTGATTGACTTGACCACACACACCATGGAGAATACTCCACCGCGACCCAAATCCGCCGGGACCAGCATACAATACCAAGCCGGCAACCCGGCTGCTGCCCCAATACCAATGTCTGTACCTGTCCATGCCTCAGTGCCAGTGCCAGCGCCAGTACCAGTCCCGGTACCTGCCATAACCCAACTCCAGACCAGGAAAAGAAGCGGTTCAGGTGGTGGACTGCTGTCCAGGTTTCCTTTCATGCGCACCTCCGACAGCAAGTCAAACTCAAGCCTCAAGGAATCGAGACATATCGACATTGCCGAGGAGGCCCTGAGCAGGCCGACCCGCGCCCTGGCCCCAGTAGAGAATGGCCAACAGCCCAAGACGCGCAGGAGGAAGGGCTCCCTGCGCAAAGTCGCCCTACTAGGTCGCGGCATGCAGAGGGAACGGAGGGAGTCCAAATCCTTGGTTGTAGACACGACAGGCCAAGCCCACTCCAGCAGACCAGCCGACACCGCCCGGAATGCCGCGGACAAGGTAGAGCTTGTGACAAGCCCCGCGCCTATCGAACAAATTGGCCTGGGAGTACATCTCGGAACGTCAGACGACACGCCTCGACCATCTATTGACGGCTACGCACGCCGCGCCGATGTGCCTGCACGCTCACCACCACCACCAGCGTCGGCCCCGGAGTCGCAAGGTACTAGCCCCGACATCTCCTACATCTCGACCACCGACGAAGAAGACATAATACCATCGAGGCAACACAATGTGGCACCTCTGCGTGCCGCCCTCACCAACCTCTCCTCTGGGTCCGAATCCTACCTGAAGCCTGCTCGCGGGCCGTCTCTGTCTATCCAACGGCGACGCTCCGTGAAGCATGCCAAATCGCCGCTTTCTTTGCAAGGGTTAGCTGCTTCACCCCTGCCGGCGCCCGACGAGGAATACGACTACAGCGAAACGGAATGGTGGGGTTGGGTCATCCTAGTTGTGACCTGGGTTGTTTTTGTGATAGGCATGGGGAGCTGTCTCGGGGTTTGGAGCTGGGCATGGGACGTTGGGACCACCCCTTACGCGCCTCCTGAGCTCGAAGACGACCCGACCTTGCCTATAACTGGATACTATCCAAGCTTGATGATTTTGACGTGTATAATGGCCTGGGTCTGGGTAGTCACGGCATGGGTTGGCATGAAATATTTCAGGCATGCCAAAATTAGTGGCGATTGACGAAAGGACTAATGGAAAAACGAATGGGAACGAGCGGCTGGCATATACCCCTTGAACGAATGATTTTAAAGACACCACTATTTCCTTCCTTAGCAGCCCGCTTTCTAACGGATTGCAGCTGTTTTCTCATGATGAAAGTCTGCTTTTCCTCGTGATTACGCTTCGTACTATGTTGATGACAAATATTATGTCAGGTGTAGGAAGCTCCTGGACTAGTACTCAGAGTTTCGAGAGCCGTTCAAAGAAGTTTAGGTAAGTGAATGGTCTGGGGATGGGGGGATACTTTAAATGGCACACTGCCGTTCAGAATAAGCAGCCATGAGCATAGTGATATAAAATTGTCAAATTGGACAGACCAAATCCAGAGCCTGATTAAGTTGAAATATTAGTTAAGTATATACTCGAAATACTCCCCGCTCCAGGAGTCTTAATCCTTTACTCTAGCTTCCAGAACTTGACGTTATCAAAATAATTAGATATGTTATCCGTGACACCCCAAGACCCCGAATAGCCCGCCGAGAGCGTGACCTGGCAGCTCGCAGTCGTGTCCCCAGCAGAAGCTCCGCAGAGTTTCTCGGCAAAGTCCGCATCCAGATCCAGCATCTTGCTATACTGCGTGAACCCGGACAGTGCGGCGCTGTTCGACGCGCCGAGCACCAACCCACCGCTCCCGGGAGTCGCACCGGGGGCCTCAACCGTCATCCGGAGGTCGCTGCTGCCGGTCTTATCCGCGGCGGCCCCGCTTAGCACCCAGAAATCGACGTAGTACGTCGAGCCGACGGCCACCTGGATCGTCTGGGAATACGTGGTCGGCGCCCTCCAGATCTCGCACCGCGATCCGTCCTGGCAGGCCACGCTGCCCGAGGCGCTCGAGTACAGGTTGCACTGCCGGCCCGCACAGCCGGTCGAGGTCCACCCGGCGGCCTTGTAGATGAAGCCGTTCACGTCGGTGGTCTCGGTGAAGGCGGTCGTCTCGAACGACGGGTTCGCGAGGGCGTTGGTGCCCGCGGTCGGCGTGCTCGTGGCATCATACGTCTGCGTGACCGTGTAGGTCGAGGTTGCCGAAGCAGTCGTGGTCGTCGCAGCTGGGGCCGTCCTCTTGCAGGTGTTCGTCAGGTACGAGAGGGTGCCGCCCGTGGGCGGGGAGAGCTCTTGGACCCGCACTTCGTCCACGTACCAGATGAAGTCTCCGATGGTGCCCGTCGCCGTCTTGCCCTGCAGGAACATGCGGAAGTTCAGCGAGCCGTCCGAGCGCACCTCGGTGGCGAAGTTGACGTATTGACAGTCTAGCTTCGAGACGGTAAAGGTCTGCTGGGCCCAGTCGGCTCCCGACTCGACGGTGCTGCTTGATATCATCGGCACGAACGCGTTTGTAACGTCCGGGTTCGCGCTGCTGCCCAGATACAGAGCCTGCGTCATCTGGTTTCCAGTCGAGCTCGAAGTTGCCCCGTCGTACGTCGACACGACCTTCCAATAGAACGTGAACGCATATGCGCCACCGGCGGCCAGGTTGACCCCATCCTGGTAGAGGAGTCCGCCGTCCTTCCCGGAAAACGCCCACGTGCCATCGGCGGCGTCGTAGTTCTCGAACACGCAATTCGAGGAGTCTCCAGTACCACAGGACACGATATTCCAGCCCTCAGTGGCGGCTGCAGTTTGAGATGCAGACTGGCGCTTTGCTCGCCGCTGACTGTCACCTGCAGCTGCGACGTTCTCAAACGATGGGTTTTGGATGGGCACAGGTGTTCCAGTACTAAAAGGGGTGATAGTCCCGCTGAATGTGCGGGTCGGCTGAGCAACACCGGGTGTTGGAAGGGGGTAGTCTGTAGAAGTTGAAGACAATGATGTTGTCGTACTGGCAAGAGAGGATGTACCGCCAACAGAGGACGTGCTGCTGACTGAAGATGTACTACTAACAGAGGACGTGCTGCTGACTGAAGATGTACTACTAACAGAGGACGTGCTGCTGACTGAAGATGCACTGCTAACAGAAGATGTGCTGCTGACTGAAGATGCACTGCTAACAGAAGATGCACTGCTGACAGAAGATGCACTGCTAACAGAAGATGCACTGCTGACAGAGGATGTACTGCTACTAGAGGATGTACTGCTAACAGACGACGCACTGCTAATAGAAGTCGAGCTTGATGCAGAAGCGACTGATAGAGAAACGTCGACCTGTGAGGTAGTGGCTCCCAAAGAAGTGCTAGAGAGAGATGCAATCGATGTAGTCGTTGACAAGCCGCTGCTCTGAGACGAGTTACTCGGTATGCTGAGCGATGGCGCGGCACTATATCCGGAGCTGACGCGCGAGGATGTAGAGTCGCTTGACGAGCTCGCCGAAACTGGCCTACATGGCTTCCTTGAACTTTGCGGCGCTCCAAGTGAGCCGCCCGCGAGGGACAACACAGCTAATGTTCTTCTTAACTGCATCCTGGGTGGTTGCCTATCGTCGCTAGCTATACTCTCACGCGAGTTCAATACCAGGGCTCCCGAAGCACAGAAGCCGCGAGGCCAGGCGCGTTGGCTTTAATACAATCCATGATGGGAAAACTCCTAAGAAACCGTTGATCTCATTTCTCTGTGTCGGGGACTAACTGAAGACGATCATTGCTAGAGGTCTGGCGCGCCTCATTCATCACAAGTAAACACATCTAGAAAGCAGGTCAACTGAGCACTACAGGGGTCGGAAGCGTTGCTTAGCCGTGATATTTCAATGTGGCGTTGAATAGTTGCGATGCTAACACCAGCTAGGTCGAAGCGGACGCCGCTTCAGATTTTAGCTTCTAGACTACACGCTAACTTCAGCTCTCATTTTGAAATCCAGCAATTACAGACTAACCTAGGTCATGTCACATATCGAATTTGGATAGTTTTCTGTGAATGCTGTCTGTCCCAAAACCGCGATGTCTCCTGGATGATCGCCTTCTACGTGGAGCCGGCATGTTTTATGTTATATGGCGGGACTGCTTATGTATTACTTGCAATCTAGTCTGCAACTGGAATGACACCTTCAACAAGCAGACTCGCAGAGAAAGACCAGTCAGCATGCTCGAAACCCTGATCACAACCGCCACTGCCTTATTGAATCGTTCGCTGACTAAATATAGAGCAGCAAGCTTTGGATCAGCTGAATGACGAGTAGAGGATGCATGCACTGTAAGTGCTTAGTATTAGTAGAAGCTAGATATGCTATGATATTATCGTGTAATGTTGCCAGGTTTATACGTTCCCTGCAGTTTATATAATTGGCGCGTAAAAACTGAAGACACCCTTGGGATCGTACTTCTTTTTCAGGCTTTGAAGACGTTGTTGCCGCCAACCCTCGCTTCCATACCACTCCGCAGGGCTCTCGTCTCCGTATGCATAGTTCACATACACCCGATAATCCTGCTCATCACTTCCAGCATGCAGGATGTCCCGAAGTTGGTTGCCGAGCGTTGCAGCTTGTTGGTCCCGGGTTGCGTCTGTTGGGACATATGTGAGAAGCGGTGCACTGAGAATGTTGGCATCGCGGAAAGCGAATGCAGACGAGTCACTGTCGATTGCCTTGACGCCTTGCGAGGAGTAGTCCTCGAACATGTAGATGGAACTGTTGAATGGGGAGCTGCCGTTGACGTTGGATGTAAATACTTGGTATGCTTCCTTCTGGGCGGTAAGGTTGTAGGTCTGTAGATACAAGGGGAAGCGTGGGTTGACAAGGCCTGACTTCTGGCAAGGGGCATCGCCAAGGGAGATCTGAGTCCACGCTGCCAGATTCTGGTAGGTGCCCGACTCTGCGGTCACGGAGAGGGGGTTCAGGTCGTGGAATGGCTGTGTAATCGAAGAGTCGATCACTGCGACGCCCTCTTGGATGATGTAAAACAAGATGATCGGCTGTCCAAATTGTCAGCTGATCCTCTCCAAGGCCTCAGGTCAGAGAAAAAAACCAACCTTCTCCGGATCAATCGCAGGAATATTGAGCCAGTACGACCAATTAATCAGGCCCGCGTCCTGCGTGCCGTTCTTGAGAATATACTCATTAGCCGCATCGTAGATGGCCTCGACCTCGTCGCCACTGAAAATGATGGTCTCAATTGCCCAATCCGTGTGCTCAATGTCGTAGATCTTTACTGTGAGCGATGTGACGAGACCAAAGTTGTGGCCAGCGCCCTTCACAGCCCACCAAAGGTCAGAAGTCTCGTCGACCGTGATCAAGCTTCCGTTGGCGAGTACAATATTCATCGAGACGAACTGATCTGCCACAAGCCCATGATGTCCCTGGAGCCATCCATGACCGCCTCCTAATGCGGGTCCCAGAAGGCTGACGCATTCACAAGTGCCAGTCACTGTCCCTCGTAATCAGTTTCATTGTGGTCAAAACGCCTACCGAATGCACCCAAAAACTCACCTGTTTGTTTTCCGGCATCCCATAGCTCATTCGTGACATTAATTGCTAGTGTTCCACCCCCGATAGTGGCTGTCTGGCCATCCTCAGAAACGTTGACACTGCTGAGCTTGCTCAGGTATATCTCGATTCCGCAATCAAACTTTCCCAATGTGGTGAGTGAACCATGTGCGCCATTGAAAGCAAGAATAGGAATGCCGAGATGGTTTGCGAATTTGACCTAGTTGATTTGTCAGTCGTTGAATTATCTTGCAAGTTGGCGAACGTGGTTTCAAGGTTACCGTAGATACGACATCACTCTCAGAAGCAGGCACGACGACGATATTGGGGGTTGGCGCATCTAAAACAGACCATCGTGTGGAAGCAGCTATAAACTCAGGAGTGCCTGGCAGGTAAATAAGTGTTTCATCCGAGAGCACTTCCTTCAACCGCGAAACACTAGCTGCCGCTCGGGAGCAGACCGATTCCCCGCTCGCCGAGACGACCGAGCATGCCGCCACCGCGGCGAAGATTACAAAATTGAACCCACGCATCTTGGTGGTGAAAAGAAAAAAATTAGAGATAGAAGCGTCAGAACTCAAATTTACACGCTTTTCGTCCTCAGATGCAAGAGAGAGGTACCGAGAGAAATCTTCTCGAAAGAGGGCTCGGGAGGTATCTAAGCAAGCTCTCATGCATCGCTGTCAGGGTCCCATAGATGCGGTGTTAAACGTCGAAGGCGCTGCCTACTGCATTGCACGACATGACCCCACACTTCGGCCATATCACCCATTCTGGACCGGAGAACATGGTCTCTATAGTAGTCGCAAGGGTGCTTTTAAAGGGCATCTCGTACGAGCCCGTTCGTTCGGGACGTAGTAGGGGCCCATATGCAAGAACCGATATATTGTGCATATATGCAGGACGTGCCGAACTAAATAGACTTTTCAATCGTGAAGACACTCGGGCAAGGTGGACAACATCCAACGAGGGCTCCGTTGAATACCCACGGGACTTCGGCAATCCTTATATACTGAAGCCCCCGGAATTATGCTTTGTGAGAAGCGGTAAAGATCTTCTTCCTCAGAGACGCAGGGCTTGCTCAAATGAAATTGCTTGGACCCCCTTTGAAATACCCTTACAATCGCATCCTAATATTGGCATGGCAGAAAAGGTTCGTGGTGTAACATGGTCACTGCAAAGCTAAGGCAGATATGTTCTCAAAGTTCGACTACATCCCACGTTACCAGGGATTATTTCAGGACAGCGACATAGCGTCAAAGGTCCCTTCACCGGAGCGGTCGGCAAGTCACTTCCGAAAGTCTTTACAGCAAATCACAGTTGGTCCTTGAGTAGCGAGATCCGGGATTTCTCTGACTAAATCGAATAGATATCATGTTTCTGTTTGTCTTGCTCAGAATGAGTGGGGTTTACGGGGGATCACCGTAACAGGAACTAAACCGACACGAATCTAACCGCGGTATAGACCGAAAGGCCCACCTCTCCGAGTGATCTTGACCCATTCTGGGTGAATGCCTAACTCTATCAAGCGGAGAAGAAAATATACGACTCTCAAAATATTGAGAACCGTTGTTTGTTTCTGTCGAACGTAGGACCAGCGATTACGTTAACATACTCTAAGATTCTCTGTTCCTTTGGCAGGAACTTGGACTAGGAACACAACGGCATAGCCGAGCGCAGATCATCCCTTTACCAGGGTGCATTGCGTCGCAATTTCACGCAGCCAAGGTGTGACTGGGGTTACAATGCAGCACGCCAATCTCTGCTACAAGACCCCTGGAGGAAACCTGGAAACCTCGTGCGCAAAGGTCAAATAGAGTTTGGCTGTCGCTAAAAGGATTCGTATTGGGCCGCATTTTGCAGCAAGATACGCAATGAGTATGAAAACCCTGGCTCGGCAGTGTGAGATGACTGGGGTCCTGGGCACCAATTCACCATGGGCGTATTCATGCTTTTTTGTCGATTTCAGCTATCAACTCTCAAACAAGATAGGAACCTGGCTTCGCAGATATGATAGTGCCGCCCGTCTGCTTCTGTGTTTCCAGTATGCTGCGTGTCATTGATTTTTACATTTGAGCGAGCAAATGTCAGATAATGCTGCACTGAACTCGGCCGACGAAGCCGCGACGGCTGCAAATCGTGCATTCAACATCCAACTATGGACTCTTTACGCTGTCGGCATGCTGATGACGATTCTCCGAACGTACGCTCAATGGAAGAATGTTGGCTGGAGGAATTTCCATGTGGATGACTATCTCATATGGGTCGCGGCGGTACGAACCTTGCCTTCCATACGTAACTGGCCTACAATCTGATTCTGTGTAGTTGTTTTACTCTTGCCAGTCGGCTTTGGCATACAGCATAGGTACCTTTGCCCAAAGCCTTGCCAACAATAGCATGACCGATGAGCAACGGGCTGCGCTCACTTCGAACGATCCAGAATATGATTTGAGGTTAGTAATCCGGATGGAAATATATCAGTTATCATTGTATTGACCAGTTCTACTGTTTTCAGGGTCCTGGGTTCTAAGATTCAGGTCGCAGGCTGGACATGCTATTCCATTCTTATTGGTCTACTCAAACTGTCAATGTTGATATTCTATATCCGACTCACTGTAAGATACTCAAATACATATATCTGTGATGGGAACTTACACGCAATTACAGGATGGCCTGAGCAGCCGCTACCGCATGCCGATTTGGATAGGGTTTGGGCTTGTGGGAATCACAATCGTGGTGTCGATTCTGGCAATCATGTTATCTTGCCACCCATTTGAAGGATATTGGCAAATATATCCAGACCCTGGAAGTGAGTTCACTCTTCCCGAGCGATCACATGATTTTGTAGCTCACCAAAGCGTTTCCAGATGCATGCCAAGCTGCTATCTCCAAGCCGATAATCTGGACGACATTTTCCTCGAACGTAGTAACCGATCTTTACCTGATCGCCATTCCACTGCCTCTGCTGTGGGAGTCCAGGCTGAGGATGGTGAATAAAATTGTAGCTAGTATTGTACTTGGTGCCGGTATTTTCGTTCTCGTTTGTGCGGCACTGAAAACCATTTTCGTCTTCGAAGTAAGTACTCAAAGTTGTTTACAAATTATTCCTCCCTGTGGTTCTTTAGGCTAACGCCCGCTACCCTCAAAGGACTCTGCCAACGGCGCCCAGCTTGCTGGAGAGTGGGGGACCCGGGAGGCTTTTGTGGCAGTATGCACGACCAATCTTCCTCTGATCTTTTCTCTCCTCAAGAAGTGGCTCAAGCCGTTGTTCGGCAACGTTCTGCGAAGCTCTGCACATACGCCCAAATACAACTTTCCCGACGGGTTTCAGACAATTGGCGGCGGCAACGGCGATTCTCACGGAAGAAGGTACAGGAAAGGTGGGCTGTCCAACAGGACAGTTGCAACCGCAGGGGTGTCTATGAATGGAAGCGAGGAGCGTATCGTGACAGATGTGAAGATGCAAAACCTGGGCATTGCCGTATCCAGTGTACCTGACAACTTGCCGTCGCATAGGATCATGGTTTCCAATGAGGTGCAAGTTGTTTCCGAAGACAGAAACAACCAAAAGGAGGATCATTGCCAGTATGTACAAGAGAGTTGGCGACCTGCAGGCTTGTAGATATGGCCGTCATGACGCATGTGTGTTTCAACAGTCAATGGAAACTATTTCAAGAGCGATGCTGCTATCAGTTAGTGCATGAAGAAACTGCGTGGAAGTCATTTCTTGACTTCTATTGACTTTACGGAGCAAAGATGTTGCACATATGTGTGATCCATGGGCTTGAGGCGTGGGCTTTTATTTGGAAATCTTGAAGTTGAATGGATGTTGCAAGAAGCACACAAGCCACCACGTTAGGACATTTGAATACTGGTGGCATCATGGCATTCGTAGTGCAAATCCAGAGAGGAGCTTGCATGTCCACTATTATTGCACACTCCTAATTCCATTTATTTTTCTCATATTCCTGCAAACCCGCTCGTAGCTTGCAGAGACTCTCATTTGGATCAGCCACAGATCTTTGAGTTCTTTGTGTTGTCGTGGGCACACAATCACCAAAAACCGCGCACAAAGGATGTTCGCTTGCGTACAATGTCCCGTTCTAGCAAGTTGTGCCTCTATGTGCTGCTGAATACATGCCTCTACAATAAAGACTTTCTTTGATAAGAATGAGGCACAAGTCGAAAATTCCGCAGGACAAACAGCAAAACATTTGACTTTTCCCTCTTGAATGCCATACGTGTCTGTGGAATCACAATCTAAATTGAATTGATGATGTCCTTCAACTTTGATAACGATGGTTCGATCCAAAGCCGAAATGGCTGCTGGAGGTACAGAACTTACCAAAGGTGCCAGAGGTGCCAAACATGCCAAATATACCAAAGATACCAAGGATACCAATGATAACAAACATGGCAAAGCTGCCAAGAGAAAACTACCAGCTAAAACAGCCACGAACTCTACACGGCCCAAGAAAAAGTTCGAGGAGAAGATAAACATTATGTTTAAGCCAATCGACGAATTGATTGACTTCTTACAGACTGCAGAGATCCTTATGTATAGACCTGGAGAGCTAGAATATGAGCGAACCGTTGTGAACCCAAATCTACTATACCGCTACTCAAGACCGCAAGTCGTCGTGCAGCCAGAGAATGCTACTGAAGTTCAGTACATTGTCTACCAAGCAAAGCAATTGAAGATACCGATGACGATCAAGAATGGCGGGCACAGTTACTCGGGCTCCTCAGCTACCGATGCGGGAGTCTTGTTAGATCTCCTCAACTTGAACGAGGTTCATCTTGATATGGGGTCCAAGACGATGACTATAGGAGGTGGTACGAAGAAACAAAGCAGTCGTTTCCAACAAGCCGTTCATATAGTATCTATACCTCGTTCGCCTTGACCAATGACAAAGACACCATTAGAAGTGTCGTATCTGTTACCGAACAAGAACCAAGAAGCTTCAAACACCAGTTTCAAGGAGAACGTGTATTAGCGTCATTTACATTCATTCACTCCGGAGGCGTGGGTAGTAGGAGGGAGGACTCGGACACGGCTTTCCGATGGCGAAAATCTGTTTACCACGCATATTTGCAGATCACATGGGAAGATAAGTTCATGGAGAGAGATATGCGAGGTTACCTCCAAACGTTTAAGAATAGGATACGGCCATTCGCCATGGCCGGTTGCGCTGCATATGTCAATTTTCCCGATTCCTCATTGAAGCCAGGTGACCACGAGACGGCGTATTACGGCAAGAACCGAGACAAGCTACGCTATATCAAGGAGCTGTATGACCCGCATGATTATTCCAGCTGGGCCCACGGCATTCAGCTTCCAGCAACCGACGAGAACGTCAAGGTTGACTACAACTATTATAGAATGCAACTTGATGAGGCGAACAGAGCTGCGGAAGAGCAGGACGAGTCCGACAACTTGTCCTCAGATACAGAATCTGTTAACGAGGAAACTTTGACTGATGCCATGGCAGCACGGCATTGGAAGACCGGAAGTCGTAAGCTAGGGGAGGACTGGCCGGGGAAATGTGCAGTTGACTTTCCATTTCCGTCAGCCGCACAGGACGTATTTTGGTAGAACATTTATCAGTTTAGTAGCTGTCACTATGATGCACTAAAATGCTACCACAATTTTACACATGTTTTCCGATATCCATTGTCAATAAATGCCATCAGTGAAGAGTTGCCTATGACGCCGGTAGTGCGATCCAAGAGGTTACGATAACTGGAAATTTATCCAGGACTCTCTTTTCCCAAACCACCCTTCTTAATTACAATTCAAACATATGGAAATATGACATTAGTCGTTTGTTTTCTATGATTTTGTGTATTTGATATATTACGATCATAGAATTTATAATTCTTATTGTCACTGCCGTGTTTCAGATGTTTCACAAAGGGTGCGAAGGAGCGCTTCTCAAAGAACACTCTGAGACCCCTGAAGGCGTGGCGCTGTGCAAGCTAGAAAGTATGCTAGGTTAATGTGAGAGGCGCAGGAGTTCCTGTGTGGGTGGGGCATTCTCAAGTACTACGACCGTTTGATGCTGCCGCCTGCAAGACGTTGCTACTCGGCACCCTCAACAAAACTTCTTCGGGAGCCTGGAGTGGTCGTGATCATTCGTCACACTTCAGTAGACATCACATATAACTCATCTGGAGTGAAGCCCGTGGCAAGCAGAAATTTCTTTTCGATAAAACCATAGTGCGCCAATAATGGATTCGCATTGCAACCTCGACTCGCTTTTTGGAGTGCTAAGTCTTCTGGATCAGCTTGAACGCACAGGGAAGGCTTCAGAAACAACAACAGTCGGGACGCTCATAAAACACGGGCTTCGCGATACTGAATCATGCTCAGAGGCTATCTGGGACACCATTGCTGTAACTCGGCGCTCATTATCGGACCACGCAACACTGCAAGATTACCGGTTTGTTTTGCGGAGTACCATCAACATTAAATCCAGACCAGCGGTACAAGGATCGCACATTATGCGCCTGCCTGGTGAGATTTTGACAGATGTTTGCCGCTATTTGTACCCTTTGGCGTTTCTCGATTCGGACCGCTTTGCCACTATAAGTATGATGGATAACTTCGTGCAGCCAAATAAAGCCATACAGAGTCTGCGGCTCACATGTCGACGCCTCCGCGATGCAAGCACGCCTTTTCTCCTGACCTTCCCAAGGGTAGATTTGAGAGAAGCTTCTTTAGCGAAATTCGAAGAGTTATCCAGACATCCAACAATTGGACCAAGTATTCGGGGCGTACAAGTGACCCTACACTATTTCGATCCACGGATGGCTGCCGATGAATGCGTTTTCTCCAAATATAGCATGGGTAAACTCTATAATTCGGTATGTCTGCCAACCTACCCTCTTCAACAATGGACCAGGGCATTTCCAAATGGCTGTCGCCGACTCAAGGAAATGGATGATCATATTCTTTCGTGTAAGGCTGCTGCTCGGTCAACTATGTCGCTTGGCATATAATATACTGCTCTAGCCTGACGATGGAGTCGCATCTTGAACAACAAGGAACCTGTAACCACTCGGGTTAGGTCAATATTTAATGCTGACCTAAAACAGGCGGGCTCTCTGTGGTCTGCTGGCGTATTCGATGCGAAGTCTTCGGAGAGCGGCTTATACGAAGAGGAGAATTCCCTGGACGGATCTCAAACACGTGACCATTGGTTGAAGATAACCAAAGAAGCTTACCCTGAGTACGTCAGGTTATACCAGGACCAGCAGCGATTGCGGGAAGATGGGAGCTTTGTTCGCAGAGTCAGTGCCGCTTTGGCGAAGTTGAAGGGCATGAAGAGGTTGGAAGTCAATGATGGATCACTTGGGAGAGGTCGCTTTGATCCATATTCCGAGGACAAAGGATCAAAGGAAGACTTGATGCGCGTCCTCTTGTCACCTCGCGTGTGGGAACAACCTCTGCTCGATTCTCTCCCATACCAGCTTGACCAGCTTGCAAGGGCGAATCTTGAGCCCACCGAGGTGCTATTCAGTCTCCTACAGTCAGTCGGGGACGCCTGGAACTGGATTGATAACTTCTGCATTGACATCACACCCATGCATGACTATACTCTTCTGACAACGACAACACAGGAGCGAAAGGATATCACATGTTCAGTTCAGAAGCTGAAGACTTTTCAGTTCAAGAGCAATCGATGTAGCGACCTTTGGCCATACGACGAGTCAGTGGGGCCAGAAGTAATAATACAACTCCTGACAGCACTCGTTGACATACCAGGTCTCCAGCGGCTCATATTGGAGATGCCTCCGGTATGGGGTGACCCCTCCAATATGAACACGGAATCTTACAGCTTCGGGCCGATCTTAACTTCACGCACGTGGCCACAGCTTGAAAGTGTATACATTTCAGACATGACTCTTCATAACGCAGAGTATGAAGCATTTTTACTGCATCTTAATCGCAGGAACGGCGGGCCATCGTTGCGATTCAAGAGTCTCGAAATAATATATCCTGACGGATATTGGGAGGACCACTGATCTGTTTTCGAAAGCAGGATCTGAGTACCATCGCTTCGAAAGCCATTTAGTACTGCTACGAGGTATTTAGATGAGAACATAACATGCTCCAAAATCTTACTCGTCTGTTTCAAACATGCTCCTCATTAAGGATTTATTTGAGCATATGGAAACCGGGAAGCCCAGTTGCTTTTTCTTCAACTCTCTACAATGACCTGACCTGACCTGACCTGCTTCCCGCAACCCTCCCCACCACTGCAGATGTTTGTCCAGTTCCATAAATTAATTATTTGCAGCCTGTTGAGAGTTTAGTTCATCCCAATATTTCTGCAACGCCTTCATGACCCTCCGAATCTAACATGTGGTGGTACCCCAGTCCTGATATCCAAAGCCCGCCATGAAAGCGATGAGTCAAGTTGCGTGGGTCAAAGGCGCTCCGAAGGTAGGGGTGGGCGTGTTTGCTAGGCAAATATCAAACTGCAACGTTTCCAAAGGTTTGGTTTGTGACCACGGTAGAATGATAGCTCAAGTGGATAGAACCATGTGCTCTTATGTATGGAGCAGAGAAGTTTGTGCCCTCCAAACATGCGGACAGCCTTACTTCTGCGGGCAGCACCCTCCAAGAATTTGATCCAAGACTTTGCTTGGCAACCTAGTCCATAGACAGTGGCGACTTCAATCGTTTGTTAGATAACAGCAATTGGTGGTACAGTCTCAGACCTGATGTGTTTTATGCACGAGAGCACACGCGTCATGTTTAGGGTCTCGGAATTTTTCAGTAGGCGGACACTAGAGTTCGAAGTATTGATATTTCTATGTGAAGATTTTCTTGGCTCCACGTGTATGATCTTACCTTGAGGCACTACTAAGATTGACCTCTCTTATGACGATATCTTGATATTCCATCCTGGTCTGCCGCCAGATATCATTTAGAGTTACCTCGGGCAAGGTTGGCGCTCATAATCCCAGAGCCCATATGCTACAGTCATGGAAGACGCTCAATTTGTCCGAGCCCATAACTTGAGTCATCCAGAGGTCTTTACCCAACACAGAACGTAGATTTACGTCAAATTGTGCACACATCCATGAGAGTCACCATCGCACCCACCGCCTCCTTTCTCAACCACATCCCCTCTTACCCCTATTGACTCCCCACCCTACACTAATACCCCATGAATCACACAACACCACTACTAGTACTCTCAGAATCAGAGTCTCCATACTCACAACAGCTCCAGAAGCCGTACCAGCACCTAAAGAGCCTCCGGCCGGTCCTCCATATGCAGAACGTGACCAGGATGGCGGCGGAGATTGTGATGAAGAGGGCCAGGATGATGGCGTCGTCGTGATTCATCGCGCCGTGCTGCAGATGTAGCATGGGACTTTCGGACAGACTTTACAAAGAGGCTAAAAAGTACCATGATCAATGATTTGGAACGACCAAACAAAGGCCCGTGGGGGTATATACCTGCATGCGAGACGTTCGGGCAATCTCAACTGTGGCGTTGAAGCTTGCTTCAGAACTCGAGGGATAGAACAATACGGGGATTTGCTAGAGAGTCAGAGGTGGAATTTGAAAGTGTGATCTGGACTGGATTGAAACACAATCGGGGGACTAATATGGATCTCTCCCGTGATGGTTAAACATTTGAGAAGCGAGAGCACTGCAACATTACAGCCCAAAGGCATTTTCAATCGTCACACAACTGCTACGTTTGCCTGTTCCCTTTTCATGGAAAGATACGTCACGGAGTAACATTTGGCAGCCTCACTGTGAGACTTCGGACGAGGATTAGGAGAACCCTCCAGATTGTGTCGATAACTATCAAGTGCTGACATATCCCAAGACTTAGTAACTGCAGATTCCGCCAACGTCGTCGTCAATGGCCCAAATACCAGCCAAACCGTGCTCAACGACCGGCTCGTCAACGACCTGCTCTTCCTCGGCCTTACCGAGAAAGAAGTCGTTCTGGCCGGTCGCGCGAGTGGCGCGACTCATGAAGCGCTTCGACCACTTCTCGACGGCCGGCTCGCCAGTCTCATCGCGGGCCTGCTTCAGGAACGGGATGAGCGCGGTACCCCCAGTACCCTTGACCTTTTTATGGGCGGCGTTCTTGGAGGCGGTGGCGAGGTTCTGGCGGCTGCGGACAGCCTCGGGGCTGCGACTGCGACTGCGCGCGCGGTTTTCGCGCGAGGGCAGGATGATGTAGCGAGTGACGATGGCAATGTGGATGTCGCGGAAAGAGCGAAGCATGGCCAGGCAGGCATCGTAAGCGAGAGCCAGCGGACGATCTGTCGTGGCGCGGCTCTCGACAAACTCACGAATGTTGGCAATGGATGCTACGTCGTTGAGAAATCGAGCGTGCGGACCAGGCATGTAGCGGCGCATGTCTTGAATGAAGTTGTGAGTTGGGCCGCGCATGCGTCCCTCGCGGTCCGACTCCGAGGCGCCGGCCTTCTCGCCGGTAGGGCGATGCTCGATGCCCAGAATGATGTCGAAGAACTGGATAAGAGAGCTCTGCGCATTGCTGGGGCCAGAGTACTGGACATAGCTGGACTTGCCGGTGCCATCGTCCCAGAGGACACCGTTGGGAAGTCCGGCTTCGGCCATGTTCTTGCTGCCAGCGAGAAAAGTGCGGATGCGACGATAGAAGAAGCTCGGATCACACATGTCGTGCATGCGGTGGAGCAACTCACCCAGATCATCAAGACGCTCGGCAAAGCCCTGCAAACAACGTGTTACGGTTGCAGCATCACCTTGACGGGCGGCAGCGAGAGCTGTAAGCATGAGCGGGATGATGGGACCACCTCGAGCTTCAATTGCGACGGAGACGAGGTAAAACCAGGACTCGTCCAAAGAACCAGTGAAGGTGATCAAAGTGGCAAGATTGTCGAGATCGTCGATACCCTCATCTATGAAGAGCGGCTTGAAGTTCCATAGAACGGAGGCCGCGTATGTAGAGACAGGGGGAACCTCGAGATGCTCGCAGATCTTGAGTAGTGGAGCTGAGATACTGGGCGGCACACGTTCCTGAGGAATGTCACCTCCCCAGATGTAGCCATGAGCGAAAAATGTGAGGAGCATGTAGGCTCTGCGCCATTCTGCATCATGTTCCAGACCGATGGTGGAGAGGACCGGAAGACGGTCGATGACTCCTCGAAGACGCTTGCTCAGTATCAAGCTCTGAAGATTGGTGGCGACAGCCTCCCACTTGTTGTAATATGGATCTGGAAGCCTCGTCAAGGGGAGGACATCCGGAAGGAAGCCATGGTTTGGCGAGATTCCATAATCAGCAAGATTGGGGATGGGAGGAATCATAACTGCGGCTGTAATTCTTGTTCAAGGGCGTAGCCTAGACAGACTAATATAGAACCGCAGTCAATAGGGTGGGGTCGAGTTTTTCAATTGTCTTACTCGAGGCAAGCAGTAATGGGAAGAATTTCAAGTGAAGTCCTGACGCAAGGAGTATACAGATTCTATTCTGTGATACTCCTCAGCCGTGCGAAATCTTTGTTGTGTTGTGGGCATGTGGGTTCAGAGCGAATACTATTGCTAATTTGCAATAATGTTTCAAAAACCTTGAGGTGCAAAACGAAGAGCAAGATATGGGAAAGAGAGGCGAGCGACTTTTATGGACATGAGTTTTCGGGTGGTGCGGCAATAGTCGAACCAGAACTCGGTCGCTTTTATCTTACTAATTGGCCAGCCTTGGAACTTCCATAAAAGTCTCCTGTGAGTGGACACCAGTACAATAGTATCGATCGATTTGTATGCAGGGACTTCGGGATGAGACGGTCTAAAACGGCAAAGTGACAAAGCGCTTGTGATTGCCCCCCAAACAACATTGCGCAATCGATGCTACTTTCCTGTTCGCGATAAAGAAAAATAAAATGAAATAAACGGATTTTGAAAGAACCTTGTAACTTTCTGGCGGCGTTCGCGAACAACTTGACCTCTGCACACAAGTTGGTTTTGTGAGAGCGCGGCAAGGCACCGAAAAAGTAGTGACCGATGTCGGCTACTGTTACACCAGATCACACTGCGAGTCTGTGGCGTTGTACTTGGCGCCCTACACAGATGAGCCGCATGATGGGATAGCCCTGTGTCGTGTGCGCGCATGGAGAGAGACGGTCGAAAGGGTGGCGCATCGACTCGACGGCAAGAACACTTCAACGTAGTGTATGTAGTAGATAAGGGTCAGATGAGTCCATGAGGTACGTGGGCTAATCAGCAAGCCATTGGTCCGTCAGGATGTGTCATTGATCAGAAGAAAGCCGGACGGCATTCGTCGGATACAAGATGGCACGGAACGGGAAATGGGCAAAAGGGTTGTCAATGATGGAATCCATGCACAGAGAAGTGAAACCTTGAATTCGATGGTTGCTGGGCCCCAGACAGTTGGGGCATTCGGGGGGCTAGATCTTCCACTGTCCTGATCGCTTCAACTATGTAGCCTGGTAGCCTAGGTTAGGTTAGTTAACTATGTACATAAGGTTTCGTTCCACCAGCTCCAATGGCTCCAGTGGCTGGGCTCCAGTGGCTTCGGTGGCTTCAGCGGACAGGCACCCCGCTAGATTTCAGCCTTGGCGGGCAGCCAAAGCTAACACGAGGGAGAACAAGGCTCCAGCTCGCGGTTGATGTCACTCACTTGAAGCTCTCCGCAGTCAAGAAGCGGCTGGGATGAGCTCTCCTCCCACACATGATTCAGCGTCGCGTTCATCCGGTTCTAATATGAGGTGATTCATGATCAGAATAGACAAGACACCGCGAAAATGGTTGTCCAACAGCATGTCCTGAACTGGCTGTACAGCGTTCTGACTAGTGTATGACCGCAACCCAGCGCAAACAGCGGCCACTACGTGATATGATGCATCTGGGCTAATGCGGCGAGGTAGGAATATCACGATGTCCAGCGGACGTATAACGACGTCGCGCAAGCTCTGTCGCAATACCCGTCCCTGTCGCCACGGACAGACGTACACACATATGACAATGGGGTCTCGGCGCTCCTAGTGCACCTTTCAGGCACAATACCCATCCTGTTCAGAGGAACGACCTACCGCTTTCCAATCTCGATATGGGTTCCTCACGCATATCCAAGGGAAGCACCGTTGGCCTACGTGACGCCCACTGAGTCTATGGTGATCAGGCCAGGTCAGCATGTCGATCCCCAAGGCCGCATATATCATCCATACTTGGCAAGATGGGCTGAATTTTGGGACGTGAGTTGAGCTTGCCCACATCATGACCAAGCAAATCTATTCGTGATGGGTACTGACTGCACCGGCAGAAATCGTCACTGTTCGATTTCATGGCCATATTGCGCGATATCTTTGCGAAAGAACCTCCTGTTATTGCACGACAACAACCACGATCGACGCCCCAACAACAAGCGACGCCTACTGCAACACCACCGCCCGTCCCTCCGCTGCCTCACGAAATCTCGCGAACGCCTGCTCAGGCCCGCTCTCCCCATATCTCTGATGGGCGCCCCCCTCCGCCTCCTCCCAAAGGGAGCGATGGTCCGCAGGTTGTACCAGGTCAGGCTATCAACGCAAACAGTGGTCCTCCGTTGCCTCCCCTTCCGCCTGGCGCCCACAGACCACAGAGCCAGTATGGTTCACAACAACAACAACAAGGCAACAGGCCGTCTAGATATGATTCTGCTCCGCCTTTGCCTTCCCAGGCCACCGGTCATGAGCAAGCGCCGCGATCTTCAGCTCAGGAATATCAGCAGCCACCTCCTGCACCCCAATATCAGCAGCCCGGATACATACAAGGTGGTGGCCAAGCTGGATATCCCCCACAAGATGCACGCCATCCGGCAGTGATATTGCCTCCTGCACATTATCAAAGTCCCCGGGCATCCTACACAGGGGCACCCCCGAATTGGCAGCAACCACAACCACAGCCACAGCCACAACCACAACCACAACCACAACCTCCCATACAGCAACAGGCGTTCCAACAACATCCCATACAGCCAAAAGCCAAACCTCCTCCGCCTCCAGATATCATGGATGAGCCCCTGACACTGGCTCTACCTTCTCCGTCCAATTTGCCCCCTCCCCCCATTCCGCCAAATCCAGAAAAAGATATGCTTCTTCATCAACTTGCCGTGACACTCCATCAACATCGTATGCGCGCTCGTCAGCAAAACGAGTCTTCCATAGTAGGCTTGAACGCCCAGCGCAACGCAATGCTTACTGCGCTTCAGAATATTCAGTCCGATACGAATGCTCTTGGGGCTCTGTCAAACGTTCTGAGCTCAAACACATCCGATCTTCAGTCCTCACTAAAGGAAGCCGACGCTGTGATCGCTAATAGCAGAAGGCAAGCACCACCTGGCATTGATGAGCTTCTAGTCGCGCCAACTGTAGTGGGCAATCAGTTGTACGACGTGGTGGCAGAAGAACGCGCACTGGGAGATGCCATCTTCATGCTGGGTCGGGCTGTGGAAAGGGGTAGGATAACGCCGGCTGTGTTCGCCAAGACCACACGAAGTTTAGCCAGAGAGTGGTATCTGAAGAAGGCATTAGTTAAGAAAATTGGCCGCGGCATGGGCTTGGCCGCTTAGGCCCTGATGAAGGTTTTGAAGCTGTGTTAGATGACGGTCAAAGTTTCGAACTTAACGTGGCATGTATGTTTTTGGATATACCCAGCTTGAGCCGTTGGAGAATACGACGGCTGCCAGGGAAGCACTCCCACGTGCTTGAACCGGTGTCAGCCGGCCTTGGCCAAATTTCAGACATGTCCTGAAATGCTGCCAACAGCAGGTTCAAATCCCAAACATTTGGCAACTCTTGGTTTTTATTATTTATTATTCATTATTAAGCCTTCTGTAAACACTAAGTTGCAGTGACTTGGACACCACGTTATCGAGTAGACGAAACGCGGTGGGAGATAGTGGAATGTCATGAGTCACCTTCTATAAACACTATGTTCTTTTACAATGCTCCCTCATGTTGTTGACCAAACGAATCAATGCACGTCCGTCTCATCATGTCATGTAGTGACTTTCGACGGGTGAAACCAGAACTAGCGCATGGCAGACATGGATGTTCTGGATGTTCTGGCAAGCGGCTTCACGTCATTGCACCTTCTGACCGGCTTTTGGTTTCAGCCTTTTCGTATCGATCTAGCTCCTCAATGGCAGTTTCCCTGGCATGCGGTTCTGGTCAGAAGGTACACACGGCTGAGCACTCGAGCGTTTTCAACGGAATTGAAACATCTTGATTGTCTGCATGCCATAAGCTAGCACCATGAGTTGAATTGTTCAGCGTCAAATCTACTTTTTGTTTCAGAAATTCTCTTGGTCTTCTTGGACTTCGCAGTACCAGGTATCATGGTTCTCGTCTCAATGGCTTCAACCACCTCCCCCAGCCCTGTACCCAGTTCTCCTGTCCGCTTCGAAACTCCAACGCCGGATCTACGTCCTCAGCCACTCCGCCTTTCCCAAGGCAAGCAAAAGACTGCTACTCACCCAAGAGCATACGAAAAAAGCCCACATGCTAGTTTCTTGGTACACACAGAACAAGACAACGACGACGAGATACATGGAACCACGGCCACAATGCCAGTTCCAGGGGGGCTCACCAACCAACTCCGTAGTCAATCAGCACGGCTTGGTTCGTTAGTTTCCAAATTCGAGGTCTTAGATGCCGTGAACAACGCGGATGCAGAGTCATCACGAATTCCTCGTCTGTCCAGGAGCAAGCAGGGACTAGGTAGTCCTGTGGCTCCTGTCAAAACGCCACCTACTCTCGCGCCGGCTACGCGTAGAGCTCTGCAGCAATCGACGCCTGCCTCGAAATCTAGTGCGATAGACAGTTCAAGTGAGCCATCTTCGAAACATGCTGAACACGCAAGACCCACTGCTCGACGGTCACAACTGCCAACCAGCACTCGTGTCAAAAGCTCAACTACGGGCAACATAGGCGAACCTCCACAGACACCGAGCGCACGGCAGTCTCCTCGATCTCTACCTATCGAGACAGAAACCATGAGCGGTTCTCTGTCTGCTGGCACCACAGTCTCACCCAGCAAAGCGAGTGGATGGGATCCCAGGCTTGTCATGGGCCGCAAGAAGGGGCTTGATAACGAAGAGTGTAAGCTTAGTTACTCAACATATCCCAAACAAGACACTAATTTCCGGCAGATTCACCTTTTAGACCTCCTAAATCTCTTCTTGACCCCACGGCTTTCCGTGTGCAGCAGCCAAGTATGCTCCTGAACAGCTCGTCTCGACGACTTCCACAATCCAACTCGTCGAAGACCATACCTGCCATCACGACTAGGTCTGTCCAACGAGAACGACCCAGTGTTGCTGACCTCCGCAAGTCATTCGAGAAAGGCTCCGCAGTACCCCCAGCATCTGAAATTGCGGACACTCCGGCTGCTTTCACTCGCAAATCCACCAGTTTCCAACATCCTGCTCTCCTTGAAAACCCGCTAATCGGTGGGTTACAAAGCGGAATAACAGGAGACAACACAAGGGCTGATAAGACGGCTGATTTCTCTGACGTGAATCACATTGATGCCAGCCGGCGAAGCAAGGATTTCGGTACTCAGACACACCTGTCGTTTCCAAGTCAACTTTGCACGACTAGGAAAGGCGCATTCCAAGAAGTAAGCGAGCCGGTCCATCGGGACAGCAAAGTCGGCGACCTTCGAAAACTGTTCGACCGCTTTAAGCATGTGGAGGATTCCGAGCCGACAACTTCGATCACCTCAACTCCCGTCTCACAATCTACTCCCCCGGCTTTGACGACCACGATCAGCACCGACGACTTCACCTGCGACTTCAAGAATGACTTTAGTGTAACCTTGAAACCCGCTGTCACTGTCACTCATGACTCGCCCTTGAAAGATCGAATAAACCGGTTTGAACAACTAAAGGACGAACCTGTACAACCGATACCGAAATCATACGAGGGCCGGCATCCTGTACGTAACGTTTGGAGACGTATCTCGCAGTCCCTTACACAGTCATTCGAGGGTAATCACACCGAAGAATACTACACCGCTTCGTATAGAGAATCATCGACAAGCATGGACCACAGCCGTTCACCTCTATACCGCACTGTATTTCCCTTGCTACCTGCTCGCAAGAGTTTCCCCCTGATGCAACGCTTTTCTAGTGGTGGAGTGGCTCCTCACATATTTGGCCTCGATGGTGCGAACAATTCCACAATCCATATTCCAGACGCGGATGTCTTTTCAGACAATGGCGTTGCTAGACCAAGCAGTAGACCAGGAAAAGGCAATAGCAACGAGGCCTCGCATCACGGCAGCCCCTCGAGCGACGCAAATCGTGGCACAGTCCCTCCGAGCAAAAAGCTTTTGAAGCAAGCTGCGACGCAGGAACGTGCCGCACGTAGAGAAGAGGAAAGGCGGCAAAAGCAACAAAGGAGAGAGGAGCGTCAAGGCCGTATCGCACAGAGATTGCATAGAATCCAGACGGGCAGCCGGCCGAACGTATCTAGCCTAAAAGATACCCCTAAAGATAAAGATCGCGTGTGGGATAAGCAAACAGCAAGTGGATTCATGGTACGTCAGACTAAATTAGATTCTGGCGAGGTGCTTCAGCCGAAGCCACAGCGACCGGGGCAGGTGAAGAAGGTTGTCAATTTCTACAAGGAGACAAGTACAAGTATGCTGCGTTTGGTTAGTGGTGGTCATTACGGTGGAAGCAAAGAAACAAGCAAGGAAGGCAGCAAAGAGACCCTTGACGGCGATAACGAGGTTCGAAATACTCTCGAGCAAAAGAAGAGCAGTTGGAGAGGCAAGAGCAAGGGCAAGGAGAAGGCAAGACCCTTCACGCCTAACAACGGTTAGGAGCGCAGGATACTTTGCAAGAACTTTCAATGCGAGTTTGGGAGAGGTATCTGGGAGGTTAGGGCTTTGCTGAAACGAAAGTCTGGGGCCAGGCACACGAGCAGACCCGCAAGACAACTGCGGTTGATGGGGAGTGTGATGGGATAATGGGTAGAACTATATGTCATTGCGGATGCAACAGGGTGCCAAACAGCTCGTTATTGGATATATAATTACGTGTCGACGATGGACGGTAAGAGAGCTTTGATAATCAGTTAGTCTCTGACCTAGAACTTTGTTTTCTTTTTTTCTTTTTCTCTTTTTTTTGGAAGATAACAATATATTGTCCTTTGGAGCAATAGTCAAGATCTTTTATACTAGATAAACATAACTCGTCAGATCTATATATGCATTGTGCGTTGCTGGTATCTCATGATGACAAAAAATGAAATGGCATGTTCCAGGCAGGACCCTGTAAATGTCAAATGTAATCGCTAAACCCTCATTCCCGTTTGTCAATATGGTCTTTGACCGTATACGACCATGCTTTTCGATATCAGTTCAACGATGTGGCTAGGAGGAAAATTGATCAGGGGAGAGAACTTACATGGTGATATATGAATGGATATTTCGATCCCCCATATCCTTCCTAACATCGGCCAGTAAGACCTCGACCTCCTCTTTGCTCCAGCCCAGCCCCCTCGTGAGGACGGTCATGGTGAGGCCGTAGACGCCGTTTAGGTTGTTGACCATCTGCAGCGCGCCGAGCTCCTTGTTCTTCTTGCCCTTGGCCCAGGGGTTGGCGGGAACGATGATCTTGCGCTCCTCGACGTTGGTGAAGCCCGTCTCGAGCATCCACTGCTTGTACCGCCGGCACGACAGCAGGTTGCGCCCCATGTTCTTGACGCCGTCGACGATGAGCCGGTTCCACCGCTGCAGCGCCGTCCCGTCGAGCGTCCCGTCGTGGCTCTGGAAGAAGATGAGCGTCTCCATGAACTCGACCCACCCGCCCGGGTTCAGGTTGTCGTAGATGTTCCGGAACAGCTTGCTGAAGTCCGTCAGGAACGCGCACATGTACCGCCCGTGGATGTAGTCGAACTTGTGGCTGTAGATCCACTCGTCCTCGCAGTCGTCGACCTCGAACCGGCAGTTCGCCGGCACGTATTCCGGCTGGATGGGCGACAGGTCGGTGCCCAGGACGTCGGACCCCGGGTTTTGGTCCGCGAACTCTATCGCCCAGATCCCCGTCCCCGTGCCGACGTCCAACACCCTGTTGGGCTGGTCGATGGGCGCCAGGTAGAGCTTCCAATCCAGTACCTGCAGGGCTATCCGGTGTTGCAGATCTAGTCTACTTATCTCTTGTTCGTCGTTGGGGAGGAAGTATTTTCCCTCTTTATACCTGTGGAATGTCCTGCCAAACTCTTCTACAAAGTGGTACACGCTGGAAGTGGCCGACATGCTCGAATTTGGCATATAACTTCCTATGGCCGAGTCCGTGTCGGAATCCGTGTCGACGCTCAGTCCTATCGAGAACGAGCTCGGCGTCCCGAGAGAGCTCGACTCCTCTGCTGGCCGTAATTGCGTCGACGACGATGCGCCGGCTTCTGAGAATGCACCATCATTATTTGCGCTCGGCTCTCCTGCCGGCTTGGCCTCATCCGCGCTGACGGATTGCGACAATGATTCTGTTTGTGTCTCTGTTGTTTCGGATCCCGTCGCATCCGCCGCTGCTTCTGTGCGCTCGGCCATTACGCCTATTTCCCTCTCATAGTCCGCTGCCGTTGAGCCCGCCGCCGCCGCTGTCGTCGTGGCGGTGCCTCTTTCTTCCTCCACATTTGCTGAGGTCGCGGGGTCAGCACCGCCCGCCGCCACGCTTGGCGTCGCCATTCTCTCACAAACACACACACACACTCTCTCTCTCTCTCTCTCTCTTCAACGGTAGAGGGGAAGGAGGAAGGGAGGGAGACAAAGTTTTGTCTCGCTTCTTAATCAGCGGAAGCGTCCGCTATGGCCAGTTCAATTGCGCTGCATGCAAGTTGTGGAATAAAATAAAATAAGAATTGGCGCTCTTTTCTAAACTTTGTCGTCGCGACCTGCAGGAGTTCATGCGAGTTGCCAAGTGGTCTTTTTGGGGGCGCTTGCAAAAACCCAAATCCAATAGAACGGGATCTTAAACATCGATCGCTCTGATCTCCGGAAAAAGAAAACAAAACTAGATGGGTGGCGCTCGCGTGGCTAAGGGGAAGCCGGTAGGAAACAAAAAAGAAACCAAAAAGTCAAAAAAAGGTGTCAGATTCAGATCGGCCCATGTCAGTATTTGGGCAGGACGGGATGAGACGTACAAAACTCCGAAGAAAGAAGAAAAAACCAATAACCGAATCCCAGACACAGATAGCCGCACCAGCGCCTGTAAAGTTACCAAGGCCCTGGGTCCCGAGGGGGAGGGGAAGGGCGAATCACCATCTCGCGAGCTGCAGCGGGCGATCGGTCTGTATTTCCTGAATTGGCGATCGCGTAACGAGATCTGAGGAGGGGGTAGCACAAAGCCCAATAAAGTTCCAAGGGTCGCCAAGTTGCCCTTTCAGCTCTGAATTTCCATGGGTTTGGTGTGGTGCCAGCCAGCCAGCCAGCCAGCCCCCCAGGCCTCTCGTGGGCTGACTCGGATTTCGGGGTAAGGTATCCGTAGGTATGTATTAGAGACATCTTCGGTAATGGGAAACGCTCCACTGATTTCGACTCTAGGTAGATTTAGGCTTTTGCTTACTTTGACGGTCGCGGTTCTGGACCGTTCCGTCAGGGTCGATCGCGATACGTACCGTAGCCAAATGACGAACATGAGATCTGGCAGCCATGCAAGTGTACTATAACTTGAGTTCAATCACTGATGGACACCAGACCAGGCCACGCGGGTCTCACCACGAATCTGCATCCCGTCTAATCACCATTGCTCACGGGCTGTTGCCAAGCTTCATACCCGACCCATGCTTGAAAGATCGCGACGGCGAGTCCGAGCACTCCTAACATCAATGCGATGATCACACCAACTGACGTTGCGAGCATGACATCTCCTGCTTTGCTCCTCTTCCCCAGCCATATATCAAAGGAGCCTCGCGGAGTTGGGTCCTCGATTTCATCATTCAGATCCACGAGCCACGAGCCCAAAACTCACACTCTATGATCTTGGCTGTGTGCAAATTCGTCGCTTTCATTCAGGCTTATAGATCCATAGTGCTCACCCGACAAGCTGTCACTCGAACTCTCTATGCATGATTCCACCATCGTCATCAGTTGCATTGCAAGCGCGAAAGCGCGATATTGGTCGTAGATAGGTGAAACCTCTCCTTTGTTCCTCTTTGAAGTAATGCCAAACAAGACCCAGATACATTGGGTTTGTTCTTGTTATGGTATACTACATCCAGAACATTCTTGCATGGCCGAATGGCTTGCTCCACATCGGGGACGTCGAGTTCTGGTATGTAGAAAGCTATCAATTCTTTATACTAGTTAACCAAAGACCTGGCCCTGGGATCCAAGCCCATCCCAAATATCATTCACAGACGACAGCCTCCTTACATATCACGGACTTTTGAGCGGTGACTCAGTGCTGGACGCATTAATAAAGAACAGCCTCGCCATACCTCATGAACATGAGACCAGTATTATGACACATGGCTTGCACTCATTCTCCGACTCTTTTAAAGACCTTGCAACGGCGAGCCATCCTGTCCATCTGTTGAGTTACGACAAGTTTTACAATGATGCAGTGGAGCTGCACCATTCCCGTACGCCATCATGGCAACTTTTATACCGGTGTGCGCCCAAGAGTTCTTAAAGAGGCTCCTGAGAACTCATGTTGGCCTCGCCATTGCCGGTTCAATCAGAAAGATCGTGAAAGTGACGAAGGTGACCGCCTTGTTCTTAGGAAGCTTTTAAAGTATTGAGAGAAATCCACGACCTTCTTGCCGTTGGCTGTCAACTGAGTGGGCACTACAACCACTGGCTCTGTACGAGTTACGGTGGCCATCATGTCATTGCGTAGAATCCGACGCACGCAGGCCTTTGTTGTCAAAATCACGTGGGAAACCTGGGCTAAGATCACCAAATTTTGGTCTGAATATCGTTATGATGTCTTGCCACCAAAGAGTTCGACGTCATGTGATTCTCGGTAGACTCTGTCCGGAATTATAGCGGTCGTTTACTTATCACTAATGGTCAGGGCGTCGAAGTTTTTGAGCGGACATTTTATTTCATTTAGAGTACCTTGCAGGTGTGTCTCTTTTGTGTCATATATGTACACTTGTGGGGACAGTGCACAAAGTCATCGTCTTACTACATGACCCCTCAGATACTCTCATGAACGTAGCCAGCACTTCTCCTCCAACCTCTGATGCTGGAGGATATTTCAATGCTCCTATTGAGTGCATGCCGGTCAATAAATACGCAATATTGAGTCACTCTGATGCGAAGTGCGTAACTGAAGAAGCTCCAAATCCTGCCCTTTGTAGCCATTAGTTCCATCGTTTGGGGCTTGCGAGCAAAGCTGCTCCTGGCTGTTGATGTACGTCGCGTCAGTCAAGGCGAATGGGTCTGGCACTCTGCGATTTGATCGTTTTTGCCCAGGCGATGTGTGCGATTCCCGACCAGGTTTGAGCCTGTCTGTCAGTGTCCGATCCTGGCGCTCCATGCTCTGCCTCCTTTTCCTGACAACCCAAGAGGCAGTAACAGGCATGCATCCGACAATAATAGCAACAACCTGCTCCGCGATTGCGAGGAATGCCACAATTGTGTATATGACCGTCTTATTCGACCCACTGGCCAACGGGATCTGGTAGCATAGGCGAGCCAGACTCGCAAGCGGTGCGAGAGTACCGAAGGCGAACAAAGCCCATACGGCCCACTTTCTTTTTCGTGCCATCTGCAGTTTCCACACAGACGCCCATGGTATCACGAGGACGGCGGTATCACTGATGATATTGACGATCGATGATATCACAAGGAGCAGCCACTGATTGATGCAGGTGGTTCCCCAAGGAAGACCGTACGGGACGCACTGAAGCGCGACTAACAGTATAAGCGCGATGGTGTATAATAAGTTGAGTAGCAAAACGACCTGGATGATCCACCACAATGTTGTCCTATCGCTGCCAACCGGAAAGAAGACCCTCACGTAGAGTAGTAGGATCGAGACCTTGGCAAAACAGATGGATACTCGGGCAACCATTTGGAAGTCTATGAACAGCTAGGGTTGACGATTAGAGGATGTCACAGGAGCTACATGTGGTCTTCACCTTTGAGAACTCCTTGAAATCCGGACCGGACACATTCCACACGTTCTTTCCGGCACCGTGATCGAGCATGAGGAGCTGCAAGATGCACATGGACACAGTTCCGGCCCATGTGGCAACCATGGTCCCTTGTGCTGGTAGTCAGATCCCGCTAAGAGAGAGGATGCAAGCTCACTCACAATCATCCCACCAAAACTGTTGATGCACCATATAGCGAGTACATATTCTGCCGAGTGTCGCAACAGTGCACAAGATCATGAAAGTAGTCATGACACCAACCACTGCAGGCCCGGATATTGGGTTGTCATTCACAGTGGTAGGAGCAGGCTCCATTGTGAGGCACAGTTTAAAGTCGCTCGTTTTGAAAAATTAGAAAGCCATGAGAAGAGGGAGGGTTCATAGAGTTGTCATCGTGGGCTCTCGCTGAACAAAAGATGCGGTCGCGTCTGCCTGTGATGCGAAGCTTATTGTTACACGACATCGTTCATTAGAATCTCGGTCACCCGCACATCAACCTATAGGATGAAAACAAATTTTATAGTTAGGACGCCTTAATGCAGCAAGTTTGACGGGCTGCCTGGATTTTTTTCGAGTGATTCACACATTCAACGCAAACACATGAGACATTCCAATGCTATTGTTTGGCTGAAAAGTTTGGGCAAGCGGCTCAGAAAGCCTGGTGTTTGATCCCTGCGCACAACATGGCACTTCAGATGTACCACAGCATCGCATTCGGACCAAGCAGGCCAGCCTGATTGACAGTGACTGCGTGACCGATGCAACAGAGTCACTCTGGTTGTTTAAGTCAGGATGTGTAAGTATGAATAACCATAAAGAAGGCCCACTAACAAACATGGACTTCCCGTGCATGACGATTCCTCCCTACAAAAACCACAGACAACACTATTAATCAAGGGGATTAAATGTCGTAAGTTGTAAATGCTTTAGGTCTTGTATCGTGTCTCTTCGTTTGGTCAGACACTTTTGTTCCCCTGCATTCAGCTGTTGTGTCGGAAAGCGTACCCTTCCACGAAGCGTGATTGGCGCAACAATATACTCGGTTACGCAGCAGTTCCTGTGCACAAAGAAGGTTACTGGAGCAGGACCGGTTCAGTTGCATTGCTAACGAATTGGGGGTCGGCCCTCGATATTCCCGATTGTTTGTAATATTACAATAACCAACAGCGATCTAGTGCGGAAGTGACTTTCTCTAATCTACAATACTGCCTGCAGCCAGATACAGGCTCCCACGCCTAATTCGCCCAAATTCAACGACGTGATTCTTTGTCAGATTTGTACGACACCACCGACATCACCAACGTCGCCGACTCCACGATGCTACTGCAACTGCTAAAGAGATCACTGTTTTTTATTGCCCTTGGGGCAACCACAGCGCTTCATCTTAATATCACTGCAATTGGTGCGCGCGATGGTAGATCAACATTAGAGTGTTGGCAGCTCGAGGAAGAATTCATCATTTCCAACACAGCAGGCGTTGCAGGGAGCGCCAGCGCGGTCTTGAGTGATGCCGCCAACAGCTCCATTGTCGTCATACCTTCCGGTTTCGATGGTGGTCTGCACAATGCCCCGCATAACCAGTAAGTCGCCACCTCTGGCAGGCCTCTTTCTCCTTGTCGCACTTTGCTGACCACTTTCTTCAGATGGGTCCTTTTCACCACAGGTCTAGCCCTCATCACACTGCCCGAGAACAACTCTGCAAAGGCATATGTCACCGGCGGGGAATTCGGACTCATCTTTGCGGCGGATACGGCGGATGTGAGTCGCCTGGGGCACCGGACTCAGTATCCTGGCATCACGGAGACCATCGCTATCCAGATACCGACCAAGGACAACAGGGTGCCGGCGCACACCTGCCTGTATGACGGGGCTTGCTCGGCGGGTGAGGTTGTGGGCTTGAGGGGCCTTGCTGTTGCTGGATGAATTTCACCTTGTGAGACGTATATGGACTGGAGGAAAAACCTGTGAAGAATTGACCAGGGCTGGTAGTAGTCCAGGCGGGGTGAGTCAGCGGCCGAGAGGCACTGTTCAGGAAGGGGGCGGGGGTTTCTTGTGTAAATGGTAGAGAATTGACATACTACATCTCAATCGACGTTGACAGATTCTCATAGCTCGGTCAAACCCGTACGCTGTAAATTATATACAAGAGAAAATAAAGTTTCTTGGACTGGTTCTAGGATTTGTTTCGCCCACTTCACGTGATAATAGATGTCCACTCATCATTTTCCTCGTCAGGGCTTTCTCCTTTTTAATCCTTAGCTTCCTTTCTGCCTACTTAAGAGTGTACACCTCAAGTCTGTTTTTGGTGGTTTCCGAGCCCTTCAAACCTATGAACCGGTAGGCTGGCTATTGTAGAATTTGCGAGATCGTGCCACGGATGGGCACCCACTTCCGTTATACCCACCTAGAGAAGGAAAGGATCACAGAACATACAGTACCACTGGGGAGACTCAATGGGCCGAATCTTGAGAAAATGTGGGCTTTGGGATCGAAAGGTACTGTACATACATATGTTCTACCAAGAATCAGATTGGCTTTCGAAATCCACACTCCATTTCTCTGAATGTGTTCTTCATGCCGCAAGACAAACCCGCATAGTGATTGGTTTCCAATCCGGCGGTTCGCACCCGTCTCAGTAGGCTTGCCAAGGTCCATTACAAAAGGATACTGCTAGCATTGCACGGGCCGGGCTCCTCCCGGTTGAGACTCCGTATTCCGCGGAATGGAGTCAAACCCACATGCGAGGCCGGCTTACAATGCCTGTCATTACAACAATAGCATCTGCAAAAATGCATTCCCCCGCCTATCAGCGATCGCTAATGCACTGTGATTGTGTAGGCATAAATGTGTGTACATATGCAGGCTCCGCAAGCTACGCAAGCTAGGCCAGAAATATAGTCAGATCACCAATTGCCGAATCAAGAACTTCTGTGTTCATCCACACCTCGCAAACCCGATCCCGGGCCCATTATGCATAGTCAAGGGTATGGCGGATGAATGTGGCATGATATCGTTGAAGAGCATGCGACATACCTGTCATCGGTCATCATATATGAAAGGAATTTGCTCTTGATTGTTAATTTTATGTGATCTGCAAGCATTTGTGCGTTGTGACATTCGAGACACAGATTTCGGTCGTCCACTCGGTCTCGCTGCAGAGGAAATGGGAGTACTAGAGGACGTCAACATGAGGGCTAAGCTCATCTACGATGGCCACCTGTTTGAAAATTCCACCATGACCGATATACTCCGAGAACCTTCGAAATGGAGCTTGTCATTCATCGTTTTACAGTCGAGTATACTTCTTGCGACATTTTTGGTTTTGATAATCGTCAAGCGTCGTTATTTTTCTCCCATTAGCCACATTCCGGGCCCTTTTGTTGCGTCGTTCTCGAGGCTTTGGCATCTGCGTAAAATCCTTCAAGGTGACCAACAGGTATCCATCGCTAAAGAGCACGAGAAGCATGGACCATTCCTTCGATTGGCTCATAATGAAGTTAGTGTTTGTCATCCAGATGTCGTCAAAGCGCTTCTCCTCACGCCACTCCACAAGGTATTTATACTCTCCCTACCTTACGAATAACCATCTAAAGTTCCTGGCAGAGCAACTGGTACAGAATTTTTGTGCTCCCTGACTACCGCACATCCTCACCGCTAGGAATTAGAGATCCGAAGGAAAAGGCGCAACTGAACAAGCACTTTCAGCCAGGTTTCCAGCATCAACATGTCATTCGCTCTGAACCTCACATGGACGAAGTGATGACGACGTTTTTCTCTTGGTTAGACCGGCACAGTGCTGATGGTACGCCTATGAAGATGGGTGAGTTTTTTTCGTATGCTGCGTATGATGTGACCGGAGAAGTCACATTTTCGAAGTCGTTCGGGTTTACCGAGAAGGGAGAAGACATTGGTGGTGCCGTGGCGGTGAACGAAGCTATGGAGCTCTTCTTCGTTGTCCTTGGTTACTTCAGAAATTGGAGCTTACTTCTCTGTAACCCTTTGACTACATGGCTCGAGATTTTGCCACTTGGATACATGGGATCCACGGCTAAGAAAGTCCTTGCGGAACGTCGAAAGACCCCGGATGCGCGTTTCGATATTGCGGCCCATTGGTTTCGTGCTTTGGACAAGGTCGGAGACAACGACAACACCTGGAATGAGGACCGAATTGTCGCCGCTGCTATTTCCAACCTCGGAGCCGGCTCTGATACTGTATCTTGTGGAATGCAGTAAGTTTTGACCAGTGTCGAAAGGAAGTCGGCCTTATGAGTAACCATGACTACCACAACAGGAGTTTCGTATACCACTTGATCAGGCATTCTGATGGCTGGCAGCGGATTCGGGAAGAAATTGGCGTCGCCCAGAGGAATGGCGAGTGCCAAGACCCGATTATCACGTACAATGATGCTGCCAAGCTTCCGTACTTGCAATGCGCTCTTAAGGAGGCTTTGCGTATATTTGCTCCGATCCCGAGTATGTAATATTA
This sequence comes from Truncatella angustata, assembly GCF_020726525.1. Classification (NCBI taxonomy): domain Eukaryota; kingdom Fungi; phylum Ascomycota; class Sordariomycetes; order Amphisphaeriales; family Sporocadaceae; genus Truncatella; species Truncatella angustata. The sequence continues at coordinate 6,793,419 of NW_025763382.1, read as the reverse complement.
GGCTGGAGGCTTGGCGGGTCGCAAAAGCTGACGAGTAACACAGTGGGTTTACCGAGAGTCGCGCCTAAGGGAGGTGTTCGATTCGGTGATAGCTTCTTTCCCGAGGGAACGATCCTCTCCGTCAATCCGTATGTTATACAAACCTCCAAGGCGCTCTGGGGTCCTGATGCAGGGGAGTTCAAGCCTGAACGATGGCTTGCTCCAGATGCTGGGCGGTTGGAGAAGTTCTTTTGCCCATGGGGTGCTGGTTGGTCTACATGTCCAGGACAGCACATTGCCAGAATCCAGATGTCCAAGATGGCGGTGAGTCGGCTTGTTCTGTAAGCATGGCGAAGATTCCTGACGCTCGGGCAAAATAGGCGACACTGGTCAGAGATTATGATGTCAAGCAAGTTGACCCGAAAGAAGAGTGGGAATGGATGGCGTAAGTGGTTCTCGAATTTTCCGTCCGAATGAATGATCGAGTTTAACAATGCAACAAGCTACTTCACCATTGTGCCGCACGGCTGGCCCGTGTATGTGTCGAAGCGGCGCACGTAGGGCTGAAGGGGAATGGCAAGGGGGTGGATGCTGTTCGTGAATATAGGATCTGGACATGGAGGATAATGTCGCATACAGCACACAGATATATAGCCCTCAAGACCGTGTCGACCTGGAAGCTATCATGAGTATGTCCAGACTCCACACCATTTGACGATGACAATGTAGTGCTGGACATGCTCAAAGGAATGGATTTTGACTGGAAGCAGTCAGGATGCGCATGGCTGAGGCAAGCGTTGCAGACGGACAGTCACAACCACAATGACAATGGGAAGGGGCCTCCCAATATATACACGAATCCGTATAAACGATTATCTTGGATCACGTGACTGCCCGTTCCTCGTCACCGCACGCTAGCGCCTTTCGAGCATAGCGTCCGTCCTCTCGTTTGAGGCTCGAGCTTCTCTCTCTCGCTCGTCTCGCCCTTCGTCAGCAATTCGCATTTGAAATTGTTCCCCAGGCGCCATCACCAAGCATCAACATTCCTGGCCTGAGGACGTTGAGGCCGCCATAACAACCACGCGCATCCACCCAGAAGGACGACCCGTGCATCAGAAAGGTACTTCTTGATGCTTTGGATATTCTGCTGATTATTTGGGCACGGCGCTGACCTGATTTGTGACGGTAGCTTGCTGCTCTGGTTAGAAGCCCATAACCACCAACAGTCGCGATTCGCCCCATTCCCTTCCTTTGTCACCCTATATCGGTCGACGAGACACTCGCCGTCCCTGGCGCTTCGTGTGTAGCTCCACGATATATCGCCGTCGATTTCTAATATTCATTCGCGCCTCACGAGTCACTGCGCTGCCCAGCTGTCTCTTGCATCTCTTTGCCATCTAATCTTTTCGCGCTTATATCCAGCACCCTTTCACGCGCCTTGCTCTTGTCTTGTCTTGTCTTGTCTTCGCTGCACAACCAGCGAGTCGAGGTCCACTTCAAGCTTCAGAAACCTACACCCTCGAACCCAGCTTCAATATCAGCCGCAAATATGGACGAATACGAGGACTACGAGTACGATGCCACGTACGAAGATGGCGGCGAGGAGGGCATCACCCCCGAGGATTGCTGGACAGTCATTTCATCCTACTTCGACACCAAGGGTCTTGTATCTCAACAAATTGACTCGTTCAACGACTTTCAGGAAACCACGGTGCAAGAATTAATCGACGAGTATTCACACATCAGTCTCGACCAGAACAACCCGCCAGATTCCACCCCCGATCGTCCCATCGCTCTTCGTCGGTATGAGCTCAAGCTCGGCCACATTGCCGTCTCGAGACCCGTCATCACCGAAGGAGAAGGTATCATGGCACCGCTTCTGCCTTACGAATGTCGAGACCGTAACCTTACATACTCGGCTCCGCTTTATGTCAAGATCACCCAGAAGCGATCCGTCTGCGTGGAAGTGCCCATCCCCAACGACGAGCTCGACGATGAGCAGTACCAAGAGTTCAAGCGCACTGGCGAACAGCCCACCCGCTTGGCTTGGGAGGAAGAGGATGTCCCGATTCCCGCCACCGTCAAGGACAACAATACCAAGGATAAAGATCCCGACATGGTCTTTATTGGCAAACTTCCCGTCATGGTCAAGTCCAAAGCCTGCCACTTGGCTCACGAGACCGAAGACGACTTGTTCCTTCTCAACGAGTGTCCTTACGATCAAGGTGGTTACTTCATTATCAACGGAAGTGAGAAGGTCCTGATTGCCCAAGAACGCTCTGCTGCAAACATCGTCCAGGTTTTCAAGAAGGCCCAGCCAAGTCCTTACTCCTATACGGCCGAGATTCGAAGCGCGCTTGAGAAGGGTTCGAGACTGATCTCTTCACTCATGCTCAAGTTGTACACTAAGGGAGGAGCTACTGGTGGTATTCATGGCCAGACTATCGCCACCACTTTGCCCTATGTGCAATCCGATCTGCCCATCGCCATTGTCTTCCGTGCCCTCGGTGTCGTTTCTGACGAGGACATCCTGAACCAAATTTGCTACGACCGAAACGACAGTCAAATGCTTGAAATGCTGCGACCCTGTATCGAGGAGGCTTTCTGCATTCAGGACCGAGAAGTCGCGCTGGACTTTATCGGTAAGCGTGGCAACCAAGTCTCTGGTTTCACCCGGGACAGGCGTGTGCGGGCCGCCAGGGACATTTTACAGAAGGAGACTCTGCCTCACATTTCCCAAACCGAGGGTTGCGAGACGAGAAAGGCCTTCTTCTTGGGTTACATGGTCCACAAGCTCCTGCAGTGCGCACTGGGCCGGAGAGATACCGATGACCGTGATCACTTTGGCAAGAAGCGTTTGGATTTAGCCGGTCCTCTCCTGGCCAAGCTGTTCCGCAATATTGTTCGGAAGCTAACCAACGAGATTACCATGACTCTCAAGCGCTGCGTTGAACAGAACAAGGACTTCCAAGTCCAGTTTGGTATCAAGTCTGGTATTGTTACCAACGGTTTGAAGTACTCTCTCGCTACAGGAAACTGGGGCGATCAAAAGAAGGCCATGAGCTCGACAGCCGGTGTCTCTCAAGTTTTGAACAGATACACGTTCGCTTCTACATTGTCGCATTTGCGTCGTACCAACACCCCTATCGGCCGTGATGGCAAGCTTGCCAAGCCTCGTCAGCTGCACAATACCCATTGGGGACTGGTTTGTCCGGCAGAAACGCCAGAAGGCCAAGCTTGTGGCCTTGTCAAGAATCTGTCTCTCATGTGCTCGGTCAGTGTGGGCACAAGTACTGAGCCCATTATTGATTACATGATCACTCGAAACATGGAGGTGCTTGAGGAGTACGATGCTGTGCGCTACCCTAACGCTACCAAGATTTTCCTTAACGGTTCCTGGATTGGTGTCCACCAAGATCCGAAGTCATTGGTGAGGGATGTACAACAGCTGCGTCGCAGCAATCAAATCCCCTCCGAAGTCTCTCTGGTCCGTGATATTCGTGATCGTGAGTTCAAGATCTTCTCCGATGCTGGCCGTGTCATGCGTCCGTTGTTCGTTGTAGAACAAGAGGAGGACCCTGATCGGGGCGTGGAAGTTGGCAACCTGGTGCTTAGCAAGGACATGGTTCGGAAACTCGAGAGAGATGCGACGCTACCGGCTGACAGTGAGGACTTCTATGGCTGGGAAGGTCTCGTGGGCGATGGTGTCATTGAATACCTTGACGCTGAAGAAGAGGAGACAGCCATGATCTGCATGACTCCTGAAGATTTGGAAACATATCGACTGGCCAAGCAGGGTATCGATGTCACCCAGGACACGAGCGAGGATGCAAACGCCCGTCTCAAGACAAAGTTGAACCCGACAACGCACATGTATACACATTGCGAGATTCATCCTAGTATGCTCTTGGGTATTTGCGCCAGTATCATTCCTTTCCCTGATCACAACCAGGTATGTGTTTTTCGTTCCGTTACAAACGCTCAAGCTAACCAAGATCTCAGTCCCCTCGTAACACTTACCAGTCTGCCATGGGTAAGCAGGCCATGGGTTTCTTCCTGACGAACTACAACCGACGTATGGATACCATGGCAAACATTCTCTACTACCCTCAGAAGCCTCTTGGTACGACCCGATCCATGGAATTCCTCAAATTCCGAGAATTACCTGCTGGCCAGAATGCCATCGTAGCCATTTCTTGTTACTCTGGGTACAACCAGGAAGATTCCGTTATCATGAACCAGAGCAGTATCGATCGTGGTCTGTTCCGAAGTCTGTTCTTCCGATCATACAGCGACTGCGAGAAGCGTGTTGGCATCAACACCATCGAGCAGTTTGAGAAACCATTCCGATCTGACACGCTTCGCCTGAAGCACGGCACTTATGACAAGCTTGACGACGATGGCATTGTCGCTCCTGGCGTCCGTGTAAACGGAGAAGATATCATCATTGGAAAAACGTCTCCTATCAATCCCGACAACGAGGAATTTGGCCAGCGCACCAAGGCACATCAGAAGCGCGATGCTTCTACACCTCTTCGTAGCACAGAAAGTGGTATCATTGACCAGGTCATCATGACTACTAATGCCGATGGTCTTCGGTATGTCAAGGTCCGTGTGCGAACTACGAAGATTCCCCAAATTGGCGACAAATTTGCTTCTCGTCACGGTCAAAAGGGTACCATTGGTGTCACTTTCCGTCAGGAAGATATGCCATTCAGTCGGGAGGGTATTGTCCCCGATATCATCATCAACCCTCACGCTATTCCCTCGCGTATGACTATTGCTCACTTGGTCGAGTGTCTACTGAGTAAGGTGGCCACATTAAAGGGCCTAGAAGGTGACGCTACCCCATTCACCGATGTTACGGTTGACTCCGTGTCGTCGCTCCTGCGCGAGCACGGCTACCAATCTCGTGGTTTCGAGATCATGTACCATGGCCACACTGGAAAGAAGCTGAGGTCACAGGTCTTCTTTGGTCCTACCTATTACCAACGTCTTCGTCACATGGTGGACGACAAAATTCACGCTCGTGCACGTGGCCCCGTGCAGATCATGACACGTCAACCCGTGGAAGGTCGTGCCAGAGATGGTGGTTTGCGATTCGGAGAGATGGAACGTGACTGTATGATTGCTCACGGTGCTGCTGCTTTCCTGAAGGAGCGACTTTTTGAGGTCTCGGATGCTTTCAGAGTTCACGTCTGTGAGATCTGTGGTCTCATGACACCCATCGCGTAAGTGAATTGAAAATCGACCCATCACAATCATGACTCTCCTTTGCTCCATGCTAACTGAATACAGGCATTTGACGAACCAGACGTTCGAATGCAGGCCCTGCAAGAACAAGACCAAGATCGCTCAAATCCACATCCCTTACGCCGCCAAGCTACTCTTCCAGGAGCTGCAGGCCATGAACATTGCTAGTCGTATGTTTACAGACCGGTCAGGCGCCTCCGTCAGGTAGTGTGCTGCACGTGGCAAAGCACGTGTGGTTCTATGACTGGTGCGATAAGAAGCTTGCATCTAAACATCAGTAATTTGGATTGCTAGAAAAGATGAGCGCTGCTGAGTCCTTGGGGAGGAGTTTTTGATGCAGTTTAGTGCAGTTGCATTGGGCAGGCGTTATGCTGTATTTGAAAATGAAGGTCGTTTGTGACTTGACAACGAGTCAATTGTAAACCGTTTGGAGATGCGCATCAGTGCCAATAGAACCCAGGGGTTTCTGCACGACTTTTCGATTTTCTGACAAAACGGATAGGGACGCAATGTTGTATGAGTACAACCAAGCCTGTAACTAGACGAACAGGTTTAGACTGGCAACTGAACACTAATAAAGACTGTAAAATCATGTTCTTGACTCATCTTGCCATTTGTGCTTCGTCCTTCTTCAATCCAACATAGACGGGGACGGTTTGCTGCGGCACTTGCTGATATTTCCTCATGGTGTGAACATGGGACAAGGCGGACTGCTGAAGCACCAAAACCTTGTCTGGTTTGTTTCCGATGATTTCCATGACATAAAAACAAGCAAGGCCCGGACTATATATCGTTTACGTACTAGGCCAATGCTAAGTCATGTTCTTTTTCCAGATGCTGTTGTTCGCGACAACAGATCTACCCCTAGAAAAGCACCTGTCCCGCTGTGGGGTTTTCGGCCTGCTACGGTACATAAGTATAAAACCTTCTTTTCAAAGCTTACAGGGGTCCATCTTGAGGCTCTGGGTGTCGTCTCAACTTCGTCCTATTCCTTTCCTGTTTTGGCGTCTGGAACCCTGTCGACAGGGATTGAGGCGCCGCAACCCCCCGTCTACGCAAACCAAAACTACAATCTTCCCCACATTGAAGACCGACCCCTTGCCTCAGATCAGTGATGAGACGTCTCTGAACCATGGACAGGAGCGTAGCATCTATACGAGTTTGAAAAGATCATCTCGTCTAGAGATTCCCGGCAATGAGGTCTTACATGTCATAGGACAGCAGTGTCCGGGGTAGAGGCAGGCCGCATTCTTTATATAATGTCACCATTGGCTGTAATAGTTGACTTGGATTTTGATATCTCACCATCAAGCATAAGCATCTCGGAACTTCACCTGACATTTCTTAATCACTTTACTGGCAGGACCACATTCGCTTCTTTACGATCATTCGCTACCATCGCAATCTATTTCCCCATCCTTCCGACCGAAGAACCACTAATTAATCCAAAATGAAGTTCCTCGTCGTCCTTCTTTCTGCTGCCTACGTGAGCGCCGCGGCCGTTCAGCCAAGACATCACAAGGGCCGAGGCGGAAATAAGAACAAGGCGACAGCCGTAGACACCACAGCTGTTGCAACCGCGACGACGGCCGCAGCAACGGCAGCCGGCACCGCGGCAGCTGGTACCAACGCTGGTGCTGCCGCTGCCGCTTCCGGCAGCACGGTCGTCCTGAAGGAAGTCAACGGTATCCCGGGTAACGAGTGCCTGACCTTCAGAAACAACGGTACGCACCAAGCTGATCCAACCATGTCTGGAGATGACCACAGAAAGCTAACAGTTTTTCCCTTTTCCCAGGCGAAATCGTAGACGCCGCATGCGTCAACACGGCCGCCGACCGCCAGCTGACTCCGGCCACCGTCTCGGGCGGTTCGGCCCTCAAGGTCCAGCGCACCTTCACGGCCGGCTTCCGGCCGGACCTCGTCAATGTCAACGCGTGCGTGGGCTTCAACGGCACGCACTTCCGGGCGTCGGACTGTGCTGATTCTAGCGTCGAGCTCGTCACGTTCAACCAGAACGGCGAGCTCGTTGCCAGCGGAGGTGCCTGCGCCAGTGGTCACGACAACCTCGCCCAGATGACAGTGGATACCCAGGGCCAGAGCTGCGCTACTTATACTAGCACAGATGTTACGCCGACCACGTCTTGATGCGGGGCGCATGTCGCTTGCTTGATGCAAGGTTGAGAGTAGTACCTTAGTTTTGCATACACATGCGTGGGAGCAAGCTTATAGTTTGGAGCATATCAGGTTTTAATATTACAACTGGAAGTTCCTATTTTGGATGTTCAACATCCACGCTTTGACCATATAATTGTAACCAGCGCGCTCGCTATCAGTGGAAGCTCCTTGAGTATTTGTGAGGTTTCCTCCCGGGTCGTAATCTCCATCTTTATTATCTTCGGAGCTTACATAATCTGTAGTACCACGCGGACTCGAGTCTCTTTCCATATATTGCTTTATGGATATTACTATGTCTTCATACTTTTGCTTTACACCTCTCCTCCAAATATAACAGGTGACACTCCATCCCACCTCACGAAACCTGTTTGGATTAACTCATTCTGTGCAGGGGAAAAAGAAATAGCTGAAGGGACGCTTTTTGTCGCGAAGAGTAGGCAGTAGCTTTCCTGCTTGTACACGGTCGCGAACAAGAAAGCAATCTATGGTACATTGCGCGATCGATTTACCATCACTAAGCGCGGGGGCACTCGCTGGCACAACAATCTCAGTACGCAATATGTTGGACGGAGACCATGGCATGCTTGTCGCAACTTACGAGCCATCCCACTACTTCAGCGGCAACAGCTCGTCCAAGGTGATAAGACGGACTCATGAATCCTCTGCTGACTCTCCTACCAGTGCCACGTAGCTTGTTTTGAACAAGTTTCTCTTTGCGTCGTCTGAAACCGCAAAGTAACATAGCTCTCGAGTCGATTCCCATTCAGGCGGAACGAAAGCCGAGAAGGTGATCAGCACGTATAACATGTCCTCGTACATTAAACCTATAGAGTGACCTTATTGTCCGAGGTAACATGTTCTCCCTGTCCATGCGTTCTCATGATCATATCATGTGGACTAATCAATAAAATAAAAAATTGGTTCTTCACGCTAAAGAACCCAACTACCTCAATCTCTAACCTCTACAGCCTTGCTCTACAGCGCCGATTAAACAACCTATCAGCAATCTTTGATTTTGTCGGAATTATATTCAGGATTTCTAACGCACCATATGACTTCGTGCTCAAATCTCGGAAAAATCGGTGGCTCAAACTTACTTCGCCAAATTCTTTTATTACTACCATCTTGACAACAGTCCTGTGCTTTCTGAACATGCTTTGCGCTCTATCTAGTTTCGAGTTCTCATGGATCATCTCCACAGTCGGCTTTAGCCACTTATCAGGCTCGATAGCATCAAAATATTTGATTTTATATACTCTTTAAATCAAATTTTGCCTTTCCTTTGCCTCGACAGCCGTGCTAGTTGTCATCTTAATCACATAAGAAATTACATTTAACTGTAGTGGGAGCAACTAATTGACAAGCGGAAAACGAGAATAAAAGGTTTAGATAGTCCTAATAGCCAGCTCATCGCCGCAAAAACTTCACTGTCCGACCTCCCAGCTCTCAGATGTGTTTTCGACTAGGGTGGAATTGCTCGAATCTATACGGCAGGTATGGTGTAATCTTAAAGAATATACAGGCTACGAGGAGAATACACGGTCTTCTCATCTCACCTGTCAATAGTGGTTGTGTAAGCTCGCGCCTCGCTTACCCGAATTCTTTCAAAGAACAATGCCAAAGACTTACTTCGTCAACATTGATAAAATGGAAACTCCTTGTTCATAGACTTCTTGGCCCGCGCCCCACATCTTAGAGTGACCCGGCGCGTCGTGTCCTTCGGTCCGACAAGGCGACCGTTAAATGTATCTATGCCGTTTTCTCTACTCCAGCGTATTTACAACCTTCACCCGATCCTACCGATACATACTCGAGCACCACAATTGCCTAAGGTATGCAAGGGTACAAAAAAAAATTGTCGCTTCGATAGAAGGCTATGCTAAAAGAATGCGGGGCAAGTCAACTAACCTAGGTTAGTTTTCTTTTTCTATATTTACCAGATATTACTATACCGTATACAGTCTTTCATCCGTCAATATTTCTATAGTCGGCAACATGGTCTAGTCTTACTCGAAGCTGTTCCAAGCCAAGCTTGACATACGTGAATATCATGCTTCAACTCATTAGCTGGAGCATGAAACCCTCAGATTCAGCAACATGTCATAATGTGATTCTCACACCTTCTCAATGGTCCGCATATCTTTGCTAAACAGCGAATTTTAAGAATCGTACAACACGTCCTATGACCCGTTGTAATCGATGCCTTCTACAAAGAAATTTCTAATAACTGATTCCGCTTAGTGACATGGGCCTTGTTTTATTGTAAGGATCTTAATCTTATGATAATCGGCTCGAGATCCAAACATCAAGTAATTCAACGCTTGGAATTGATTACGGAGTTCACATTTACATCTCACAGCTGCGAGAGAAATGGTCTCTTCTCGCCAAGTAGCTATCATTCGAGCTTAGAGTTGGACTTGAGTGGGCGACCACAGGGGAACACCTGGTGTTATATATTTTGACAAGTTATTTCTTGAACTTTTGAATTTCTTTTAATGTTTTTATTTTTATTTTTATTTCTTAATTTAATCAAATTTTATCTCTTCTTACAAAATTAAGAATTTTGTTATAAAGAATGATTTTTTAAATTCCTTTTTCAAGTCTTGTCTCAATCTTTTAAAAAGAGTATGCTGAAGCCTGACTTGTGTATCTTTGCTTTCATATAGTCACTTATATAACACGGTATTGTGATTTATTTAGGTTGAACTGTAAAATACACTAGCCACTTTAGCCCTCTTATTGACGGCGATGCTATCTTCAAGACTCTACGTAAACTTTCTAATGAAGGGAAGCGACGAAACGAGATAAGGTCCCTGGCAGGATCTGTCTGTGTGGAGCAGGTGTACTTTGTTGCTTGGTTTCCCACGTTAGTACTCAATCTCTAGATGAACTCCAATCAGTAATTGCTACGAAGTCTTGATAGGTCGACGGGAATGGTGTCAACCTGTGGAGGGACTGATTGCCATCGAAGCGATTTGAAAAGACCGATCTTAGATAGTAGACGATAGGATCTAGCTGCGTATAATCTCGACAAGCTGTTATCCACACCTTTATTAAGGATAACTATAAATATAAGATCATGGATGCTTAGATGGTGACGTTCTCGTCCAATAAGCTCATGATCTGCTGGTTACTATAGTACCATTCTTCCAGTCCAAGCGATTGTGCATCGGCAAATTGCCTAGTTTCATCGTCCGCTCCCCAGTCGAAGCACGTAAAACCAGATACCTCCGAGGGATCCAATGGACCTGGATCCGGGAATAAGTCTACATGTGAGGGACTAGTCTCTGGAGCAATGTAGATTCGTGCGGCCCGGCACAGGATCTCATACAGTCGATGTGGGTGCGTGATTGACGTTTGGGAAGGCGCCTTCGGCCGCAGCGAGGCAGCGAAACAATCCAGACGGGCCAAGTCGGCGAAATCCAAGTGCTGAACAGTATGGGTAAATAGTATACTGAAAGGAATGAATGGAATATGCAGGACGGCCCTGTTTTAATTGGAAGTCAGTTAGTGAGAGAAATGGGCAACAGCAAAAAGGGGCGCTAATAAGAGACAACCCAAATATTGGCCCCCAAGAAGACGCAACGGTGGATAGACTGATCAGCTTACCAGCTAATATATTTAGTAAACATGAATGGGTCTCTTTCGTGTCCACGCAGACTAGTCATACACTGCTCATGTGCATTCAAAGCGTCGCGAGCAACTGCGACGCATTCGCCTGAAATATCACTGGGAGAGATTTGCGTGGAGGGGATTGCCCGAAGAATTAGAGCAAGTAGTGAAGTCTGGCAGACCAAATCGAATTGTAGATAAACAACCCGCATCGGATCGCTTCCGCAGTGGTCGAGCTGGCTATTGGCACTCTGTGGCATCTGTCAGCAAGCTCAGAAATAATGGACTTAGTCACTGCGGGAAGTCAAAACATACTGAAGCCTCAATATGTGTTGCACTAATCAGCTCTCGTAATTGTTCAGCGAGTAGTTCGGCCTCATGCCCGCGCTCCTCGTAGGGACGAGAAAGGCCCATAGGGCTATAAAGTTGATCATAAACCCTCCCTTGGATTCTTGCAACCATAGTAGGCCGTGTAGTATTCACGTCGAATGGCAATTCGATATCAGAATCACGGAAACTGGATGATCGACCCAATCGAAGTGATAGGCTTTTGTCGAATCTATAGACTGTCCAAAACAGACGATCCTGCACATCTTTTAGGGTCTGGTCGATTTCTCTTGCGGAACGATGTCGATGGTATCCGAGAGTCTGGCAGTGGTTTGATGCGGCAGAAATGAAGGTCCAAGCCATGATAGCTTTAGAGTCTTGAATTGCATTAAATGCCTGCTGCGAGTGTTAGCCAGTATAGTAAAGCCCTTGTCTTCATGAGGTAGGTGTATACGCCTATCGTCAACGCAGCAATGACCTCCATGGATGGCGGCATAATAAGTGGAAGTCGTAAAAGAGCGCTGTGGAGGTTCTTTTGACAGAGTTGGGAGTACTCTATATAGTCTTGAAGTCCGACATGCTCGGCAAAGATATAGGACAAATATCCATTGGCGATGGCGAGATCTGTTTCGCTGTAGTCGTCAACTGCAAAACACACTTTCCGGCAGATATCGGTAAACACATTCAGAGGAAGTATATTGGCAATCCAGACAATTCTGTCATATCCGTCGTGCTCTGTTTCGTACGTCAGCAGCATCGTAACATAGGTCGTGTTCAAAAACGAACCCTTTGCCCAACGCAGTGCCGCCACCACGACTTCAACAGGGGGCATGGGAGGATTGGTATCACGTTTCGCGATATCAAGTTTCGAAAACGACATAGACTGCCCCGCATGATTATTTTCAAGAGCCGTTACAAGACTTTTCAACGACGAGATGACTTCGCTGGCCTCTGATGTGTCATTTTTTGAGTATTGATCGTCCAGAACAGTCTTAAGGAATTCAATTATGTGAGCCGAATGGTCCAATACAGAAGATTTGCTGGCAGATTCGGGGAGAAACTGGCGAGATGGTGGAGCGTCTGCCGGTTTACCTAACTTGAGCTGCTCCGGGTAACCAGATTCCTGCTGCTTTGTTCCCAGGGAGATGTTAAGTCCCTGAAGTAGAACTTTGATGCCGTCGATACCCTTTGCGATTTCTTCAATTTTCCGATCACTGAGCGATGAGGGCCTTGTAAGTTATTTACAGAGTAAAAGAGAAATTCACAAGCAATGACTCACTATTGTGCTGAAATCAACACCCTTGGTCTTGGAGGGCTTGCATTGGATGCAATGGCGCTGTGGGTACAATCGAGTCTAGCTGTGGTACAGTTCGCACAAGGCGAACCTCTGTTACAACCAATCTGCCGAGCATGATCTATTAACTACGCTGTCCCGATAACGTGTCCATATGTGATTGAGGAACCTGACCTTTCGAGCGCGGCACTGGTCACACTGTTTCGCCAACCGTTAGCTCACTTTTGTGATGGGTGATATCACGATTGAGCTTACTGAGCGTCGAACGATCGCCGGGCGTCTCTTTGATCGCTCATCTGTCATCGCAGGAGACAACTTCACCCTTTCATTCATTTGTCTTGAGGTGAAATAGGGGTCTTGACTTACGACAACTTGATTTGTGACGATATTGGGGTTAAGATGACAAATTGGACGGAGTTGCGCGGATATGCGGCGCAGTGATGTCAATGTTGCTAACGGAGTCGCGCGCGTTTCCGCCAGTGCTGAGCGGTACGTACTAGCTTCCAGTCTTGGGTCCTGATCGGCTGACAGGCGCCATGTTACCAGAGTATAAGTATGCGTATGTTCAGCAAGCCAGAGACTGTCCTAGTTACGAGTGCATTAACCTTGTCTTCAATATATAATTATGGGATATAACATCCTCATCACCGGCGCCGCCGGCTACATGTATGATCTAAAGTACATTATATCTCTCCTAAACTGACTTGACTTTAGTGGAGGATCTGTTCTTTCAGAATTTCTATCTCGTAGGAACAGCCCAATTGAAATGAAGCACATCAGCGCCGCTGTTCGGTCGGAAAAGCAAGTCAAAAGCTTGTCAAATTTGGGCGTCAATGTAATCTTGGTAGATCTCAGCGATGAGGTCGCTGTCAATGACGCCGTGCTTCAACACGAGAGTGTGTATATAAACCAAGACTTCCTGTTGAACAGAACGACTCACCATGTATTAGTTGATGTCGTGGTTCATACAGCAAGCTCTTTTGATATGAGCCTTGTGTCCCCGCTAATCACGGCCCTGGGCCGACGACGCAAGATCACTGGAAAGGAGGCGTATTTCGTTCAGGTAAGTTTCTATTACAAATTTAAAGCTACTGAATTTCTCAACTAAGATTTTAGTCATCGGTGACCACGATTTATTCCGTCGAAAGCGGTTGGCCATACGGAGAGGTTAAGGATACTGACCCTATATTTGAAATGGAGCAGCAGATGGGGGGATCACACCCCGTTCGACAAGTAAGTTAGAACAACTCATATGATTCTTTTTCAAAACTTTGTTTCTAACCTATTAAGACCAATCTTCATGTCATCAAACAAGCAAAAGAAGAGGGGGTCACAAGCTTCATTATTCTGATACCAACTGTTTGTGGGTACTCCTTCGGCTATCCCGGCGCGCGGTGCCTATATCTTGTTGCATCTATACTAACTGTTCGATAGACGGAAGGGGCAGTGGCGAGTGCAGGAGGCTGTCTGTAAGTATCCCAGCATACATCAGAACTAGTATCGCGCACAAAATTGTCTATAAATTCGACCAGGATGGCGTAAGTCCTTCTTTCCCCTTCTGCAGTAGATATCCCAACATAATGTGACTAAAAACCTGACAGAGCCCACCTGGTGCGCATATTTCAGATTTAGCTGCGTTTTATGCTATCCTCGTGGAGAAGATCTTGCAGATGGAGCCGATTCCTAGTGGTGAGATTGGTTACTACTTTGCGATAGCCCACACAGTACCTTGGTGGAACGTTATGCAGCGCATTGCTGAGTCCTTACATGCGCGTGGGCTGGTAACAAGCTCTCAAACACAGATCTGGCCAAGCTATAAGATGGCAGCGGAGTATTTGAATTTTCCGCTTGCGCATGTGCGAGCTATGGGAGCTTCTAGGTAAGTGCTTTTGCTCGTTGGCAGAAGCAACAGTATCTGACGGATGATTAGTGGAGAATTCGGACCTATAAACGCGTATCGACTTGGTTGGCAACCAAAATGGGACGAGAAGAAATTCCTTGAAAACATGGATGACGAAGTTAGTGCTGTACAGGAACTTGACACGGTTGACACCACTATCTTCCATGAATTATTGGCCCAGGAAAGATAATCAAACATGCATATCGGAATCCCCGTTAGTACGACTCTTAAAGCCACCTTTGATCTTCGGTATCTATGTATCATCTTTTCAATTATTAAATAATGGAAGAGGTTAATAAGCACCACGCAGCATTTTCAACTCGTCGTATGTAATGTGATCGTTGCTCCTATCCCGCAGAATAATGGTAGCACACTGATTTGGCTAACGCGATTAATTACGTGGTTTCAGTGGCTTTCGGCCATATTCTAAGAACGACGAGCTATGGCAAGTGCTTCGAAAACCAGGCATATTGTAGAGTCGATTCGGGCCTGGAGATTCAATACTGAGCGAACCTATGTTCAGTGCGTTCTTGGAGAAACTTTTCCGAGGCTCAATCACTCACTGGCAACCGGATTTTACGTCGTGGCTGCTGAACTTGGGCATGTATCTCAACAGATTATTATCACATCATCTGCCGTTAATTCGCCTAATGAATTTGTTTGCACGCGTGGTCCATAGCACAACACCTATTCCTTGCCTTGAAACCACGTCAGCATTGCAATCTGTATTGCATATTGCAGCGTGGGAAGACTGTTGCGCTACTTGTCAGCTGCTTATCGCAACTAGTGCCAACCTCAATTACCAAGGATCTTTCTTAACATGTCGCCCTGATTCCTCGGAAGCCCAGTGAAACAAGAAAATACCCTCTGCAAATAGCACTGGGGAATGGCGAAGCTCGAGTCGCCGCACTAATCCCATGGGAGCTACGCTGGTTGGTGACGAATTTCTATTGCCCGTGAGCAATTGGAAGATTCCTTATCTTGAGAATGTCGATCATGAACTGAAATGCTTAGAAAGCATAATATGCCGTTTATCCAGCACCTGCCTGGCGTGGGAGGAAACCTGCAGAACCATCTAGTATGCTGCATTGGGAACGAGGCAATGACACTATAGAGACAATGGACAGGCTTGTCTGACAAGAGCCGGACGTGCTCGCTCACGGCTCTGCGGATTATTCGGAGAACCGGACTGGCTTATTGACGTCTATCGGGCTCTTTGTTACTTGCGCTTACCTACCTGCCGTGGAGAGTCTCTCTGTCGACATTCTACATCAAAATAGAACAAGAAGAATACTAGACGATAACAGGCCAAGTGGACAAGACTGCCCAGATAAGAATCCCGCTCAAGCCTATTACCATATATCCGCGAAAACTCTTTTGGGTCACGAGGACACCTTCGGTGTCTATATATCCGTCATCACTCGGAGCGTATTTCCAACCGGATATGATGCCAACCCGTCCCCACAAGGTCTATGCCTAGAAAGTTCCTCACTTTCGGTGCCATGTTATTCGACATTTTTCTCGTGGCAGTGTTTATCACGTCTGGTGATAGCGCAACGGTTCCACAGATCGACCTCAAATATTTCTCAAACCCTGTCGATTTCGAGGTCATGGCACAGCAGATGCAGTTCATACGGCGTTGTGAATCTTTGACTCGTGGGCTCTAACGTTAGCACGCTGCCGTTCATCAGTATAGGCAGCCTTTAGACTGTTTTCTATAACTATGCTGAGAGGGCTCAAGCCTCATTCAAGATGCATATGGACTGCATTGGATAATAGTTTAAAAGGTCATTAGGGTGATAGAGTACATTAGATGTCAAAAGTAAATTTAGGATATAATATAAATAAGTTTGAAAAGTATAATCAAGCTATCATAAATATCTACCAAGAAAGTTTTATGCGTTTGACAAACGCAGTACATAAGTTATTAAACAACACCGTCTGCTCTCCTTTCATCCAATTCCCGATTCGCCAAGTCCTCCTCTGCCTTACTCCAGTCTGTCTGCCGCCAGCGACATCGACAGTCCATCTCTGAAAGTTGAATTTCCTATAATGTGTTAAAAGCTCGATTCGACAAAATTATGAATATATGATATTTCGATCAGGTAGAGCAGTCACTATGGTAGCTCATGCCAGAACGGGACATCCCGTCGGCAACAGATAGAGCTCCATATATTCGGGGATGAAGACGCCAAACTCCTTAGGGTAAAGTCCGAGTTGAAGTTGCCGTACTCAGGTGCCGATTCGAGCAAGGCTAACCAAGTCTCAGATGTTTAATTCTCCTACGGCGCTCTGCATCGTAGTCTGATGCCGAGAAGTCCACCAAATGAGTCGCTCTCGGCTGAAAAGCTTCATATCTTGTGGTTAGGGAACGCCAACCCGTTGGAGACAATATACTGGTCTTCAGCCTTGACGCGAATGCGAACTCTATCATACACCACGATCAAGCAATTGAACCAAGATGGCTGCATCGAATGATGGTGGGGTTTCCCCAGACTCTATAGCGGGTATGATCTCAACTTGGCGTGGGGCTAGGGCCGACTTCGCTGTCACCAAGAAGAATTCTTTCGAGAATTGTCATAAAGCCGCTGTCACGGGCCTGCTCGAAGCAAGTATCCACGACCATCAACAGCCCATTCCCCGCGAGACGTGGTAACAACTGCGTCCAAATACTGCAGCCAGGATGCCCCTTCTCAACCCTCAACCCCGGATTCTCATAGCCGGAGCTGGAATAGGCGGTCTCAGTACTGCACTGTCACTCCACGCTGCTGGCCTCACAGACATTCACATATTCGAGGCAAGCTCACAGCTGACCACGCTTGGCGTTGGAATCAACGTTCAGCCATCAGCAGTATTGATTCTTAGGAACTTAGGCTTACTACCAAAGCTTCATGAAATCGGTGTTGAGACTCAGGAGCTCAACTTTTACAGCCGTCAGGGCAACCCAATTCTGTCAGAGCCGAGGGGTGTAGGTGCAGGATATGCGATTCCACAATTCTCGATTCACAGAGGAGAATTCCAGATGCTACTACTGGATGCGGTGAAAGAACGCGTTGGCAGCGATTGTATCCATCTCGGCCACGCTCTTGTCGGCTACGAGCAAGATAACAAGTCTATCACGGCCAATTTTGTCCGACGCGGAAATGACGATCCAGCCGAGATCCCAAGCATGACAGGTGATGTCCTGATAGCAGCAGATGGTATCAATAGCACAGCAAGACGCCTGCTGTATCCCAACGAGGGACCACCACATTTCTCCGGGCGCATCCTCTGGCGCGGCTGTATCGAGCGTGAGCCCTATTTGACTGGAGCCTCGATGATCTGGGCAGGACATGCCAATCAGAAGTTTATCGCATACCCTATTAGTGGCAGGTCAGCTCGCGCAGGCAAGTCGTTGGTGAACTGGATAGCTGAGCTTCGAGTCCGTGATGAAAGCAATCCGGATGTGACTCCGCCACCAACAGATTGGACGAAGGCGGTTCCAAAAGACAAATTTGAGGGCCCTTTCTCACAATGGCAATGTGGAGGGCTTCAGATGAAGGAACTCATAGACAGCACAGAGAAAGTGTTTGAGTTTCCTATGTGCGATCGTGATCCGGTCGATAGATGGTCCTTTGGCAGACTCACGCTGTTGGGAGACGCTGCTCATGCGTATGTGCCCAACTACCAAGAGTTTAAGACGTGGCGAATAGGTGCTAACATGCATTTATAGAATGTACCCCATCGGATCCAATGGGGCGACACAAGCTATTATCGATGCAGAGACCTTGGCTAAATGCCTGGTCGAGAAGCATGATGACTTGCCTGGTGCTCTTACCGCGTATCAGGACTTGAGATTGCCTCCGACGGCTCAGATCGTCATGGCAAACCGAGCTAATGGACCTGATCATGTGCTACAGCTTGCCCACGAGCGAGCACCTGACGGTTTCAAAAACGTCTACGATATTATCCCGAAAGAGGAACTAGAGAGCATCGGTGCGACATATAAGGCCATTGCAGGCTTCGAAAAGGATGCCGTCAACCAGAAAGCAAAGGATACAGAGCAATTGGCCGCCAGATTCGACAAACAACCGACAAAACTGATTTCATAAAAAGAACTCATACTTTGTCCCTCTGGAGTCCAAGTCAACCTCGCTATGTCTCAAGTGTTATGATGCTTCGTGGAACGAGAGCTGCAGAAGAGATCTCAGGAGGGACTATGATTAACTTCACATATTCCAACTCAGTCCTTCCAGCATCTTCCAGCACCACATCCATTAAATTCCAATAGATAGTGTGAAGGGATGGACCGGATACAAACAACGAAATATAAGAACAAAAATATACCAAAAAATTAAGAATACAACAATCGAAAATGCTGCCCCGATGATCTCGGGAATGACTCAAGAAGTGGAGAATAATGGTAGGTTGTGTTATGTGCAGATGTCGATTACTTGCGCTTGAGAGCTGCGACTCCATCACAGAAACAGATCGGCAACAGATCAGCAACAACAATCAAAACATTACAAATGAACGTCAAGGTGCTCGACATCTGACCTATTGGCCAATTGACTTATCACTGCGAATACGGCACACGAAACGGGTCGTACGCACATCTTGCATGAAACCCCCCAATCAGAGACCTCTGGAGGCTGCACAGTTACACCACTACACCGCAACAACATGCACCCCAGCTGCAAGGAATGGACCCCTCTTCTCGCACGCCTTTAGCCACCCCCAACCACATGGGAATCGGTCGATTTTTATGTTGCGTTGGACTACGAACTTTTTTGTTTCGCCCAACTGACCGTTTTGCTGTTATTTATTTATTTTATTTTCCCTTGCGGTGACATTGCCGTTGATATGTAAAAAGAATGGCACCGACAGGGAACGACAAATCTACCGCACCACAGTTTGTCGGTGTGGTTGGCGTTGCATTTGCAGTGATCATCGTTCTTTTCGTGGGCACATTCGGCGTCCGTCGTTGTCTCCCGAGGAGGTTCCAGAAATCCTCTCAAGAACCAGAGCGTGGCCTGCCAGCCGCGGGTGAGATCTCGCCGCTCTTGCCGGCACCTATTGCAGTGCCGACACCGCCCGAGGACTACCAGCAGGCGGCCGACTACGGTGCTACGGCGCTGTCACCTACTCCTGCGGACAAGAGAGAGTCTTCTCAGAATCATGAGGCTCACGAGGAAGGCATGGCGGAAACTGGGAATATCGCCAAGGCTCAAGGGAAGGCTTTGGCAAGACAATCACGGAGACCTAGCTCAGCAGGTTCCTCGCAACATTCCGCTTCTGAACGTCTTTTTGGTGCGCCTACAAGTCTCGCCCACTCCAGGTCGCCTCATGGGGGTTGGACATGGCATGACGGCGGAGGAGGCAACAGTGGACGCGGAGATGGCTCCGGTTCAGACTAAGACAGTACTTACTTGACTTATGATTACTGATGAGTTAGAAGTTCTTGGGACCCGCATGAATCAGTGCTGCGCCAGTTATAGCTTAACCTAGAATCATGAACGGGATAGAAAGTGGGAAGCGGGGGTTGGAGGTGGTTCCCGGTGTCAAATGCTAAGCGGTTTTATGGTTTAAAGGCGGCGCACCGATTTGTTAAAGGGTGAGACCGTGGTTGGTTGGGACATGATCCTTTTCGCATATTATTTGGAGCTCACTCATGAACTGCATATCATATAAGAGGTTGTTAGCAGCAGAGCATTGGGTCACACTATTATAGTGTGTCCAATTTAATACAGATGCCAAGTTTGCCGGCTGGGTTTGCGTTCATCCATTTCCTTGCCAAACGTCCTATGATATGTAGACCCTGTTGAAAAGTCCCATGATGTATCATATAAACGACGCCCAGTCGGTGAATACAAAAATAACTTAAACACCCCTGCCAATCATGGACTGAGCATGAACCAGCTCCTCAGCCGCATCCGTCATTAGTGAAATTCCAACGCGTTTGTCCAACCATATACCCTGACCCAGAGTCTCGGAAACCTTTCTGGCCAATCCGGTGAGCTACGACTGTCACTAGGTCGATGTCTAAGGATATGTGTTTAATGCAAACACATGGCCAAGAGTACGCCCTCTACGCCTTCATCAGCCCGAGTGCACCAAGCCGCCACGCTCTGGCCAAATGCGCCAAATGTGTTCACATTCCTCATTTGCGCTTTCTTTCTTTTCTCTTTTTAACGTTGCTTTCGCACCAAACGCCAAGATGGGCAAACTACCACTTTCCGAGACATCAGCCCTTTAAACAGGCTGATGGCCCTCGATGTTCAGCCAAACAATGGAGGACCCAGTTCAAAAACGTCAGCAGACATGTCCCCATTTGTATGAACAACACACGTCTCAGCTTCTATCAGGCAAAAAAATGGAACTTCCTTGATGCATCATCAACATCATCGTCGCTGGCGAGTTATCATTCGACCAGACTAATTTGGCGGCACAGGACCGAAACGCTTTATGCGCCGAAAATTGCATCGGCGAGCCGCGTCCACAAAGAATGCCGTCTTTCAACCCTAAGACACAAAACTTTACCATCCTAGGTCCTGATGGGAAAACCCCGATCACCATCTCTATGGTGGTCATCGATGCACTGCGAACCAGGCTTGCCAATATATGCATAAGCTATGGAGTGCAACTTGGTCTTAGCTTGATGGCGCTTCTCGCAGTACTGCTCCTGACTTCACCAGCCCGGATGCGCAGGTCTCTCTGCTTGGTGCATGCCAGCTCGCTCGTTGTTGCGGTCATGCGCCTGAGTCTCTTGATCCAGTACTTCCCCGGCCCGCTGTCCGATTACTATGTCATCTGGACCAAAGACAGGAGCGCAGTCGACCAGGAGGACTTCAACATGAACACCGCGGGGAACGCCCTCAACGTCGTCCAGTGGGCCCTCATAGAAACGGCTCTGATCATGCAGAGCTGGGGCTTGATGAAGACCTGGCCGAACGGCTGGAGACGTCTCACGAGAGCTTCTGCGATCGTGCTCGCTGTCGTGACGGTCCTGATCAAGAGCTTGTGGATCGTGCATTATACCTGGGCACTGCATACCGTTACCCTGCCGGTTACCATGGACGCCGTTGGGCAGGCGGCGACGGTACTCGGCGCCGCGTCGATATTCTACTTCTGTGGAATATTCGCCGTCGACTTGAGCGTACACTTGGTTACCACGAGAAGCATCCTAAAACGCATGGACAGGGGCTTGACAAACATGGAGATCCTGGCCATCGGGAACGGTATCCTGATGGTTTTGCCAAGTAAGTGAACAATATGCTTTCTCTTTTCCTTCCGATGGTCAGCCGAAAGCGGGGGAAAACTCACCAACACATTTGAACAGGTATCTTTGCTGGTCTCGACGTCGCCGCAAACCTCAGCGGCACCCGCATCCTGCCCTTCGATGCAGGATCCTGGGTTATGACACTCGTCGTCATCGGGCTCCCTCTGATTTCGTTGATCGCCAGATACCGAGGCCCCACGTCGGCGACGCCGTCTGACCGGGCCTCGCACAGATTCTCGATTTTCACAAATTCCCCGTTCAACCAGATGTACAAGGCGCGGACATCCCAGGGGGAGGAAACGGCCTTTGACAGTCCGTCGGGCGGCAGCTTCATGGCGTCCGCCGAGCCAGCCGGGAAGACATCGATGCGCTACGGCAGGATGGGGTCGTCTCGGTTCGAGAGGATAGAGAGTCGAGGGCGGTCCGAAGATGTGGAGTTAGGTATCCAAGTGCGGAGGGATGTATCTGTTGTTGTAGCACCGGGCCTGCCGAGTCGGCCACCGGTGGCCTTATGACACTGATAGATGTATAGAGCACTAAATACTAGCGATTATGTTCCATTTTCACATACCAGGTACGGACAAAACTTGTTCCTCGCGACTGAATGCCTTAGTCCTCGTTTTCCCCGGTAAGTTTATAGATCATGAGAGTGGTTATATGAAAGAACGATTAGTATTTATTTGACTGAATAACATAACCCTGCGTCTCCCGTTTGTTTCATCACACGCAATCTTATCATGTCAAACTCGGATAATTTCGTTCTTCGTCTGGCCACGACTAGAATAACGCAATAGGGTGAGGGCTAGTAATGGGCATTACCCATCGGTGATGTAGACAAGGCCAATGCCGCAGAGGTGATCAGTCACAAAAAGAGAAACAAATGAAGTAGTCAACATAGTGTATAATCCCACACTATCACAATTAGAAATTATCGCGTATGTAACGGGTATGTTCATGTTGCTTAGGATTGGGGCTTAGTTCTAAGAGGTCCTCAAGAGGACTGTGATAGGCCCCTTGCATAGGTCACGTATCACCATGCCTCTCGCTTCCTGACCCGAATCGTGGGGTTCGCCCCTTGAACTCTTTTGTGTGTGTGTGTGTGTGCGTGTGTGTGGAAACCCCGCATTTTTTGAACTTTTTTGAACTTTTTTGAAGTACGGGCTGGCTGTTCCATGTTTCTGGGTGAAGAGGCTCTTTGATAATTCTGGGGTTCTTTTGGTCCAACTTTGTGTCCGTTCACATGTGACCATCGACATGGACTCCTCAACACAATCCTCTCGTCTTAATAGGGGCTCAAAATTCACATGGTAATGGAAGTTATACTATGAACTCGATCATACGTGCCGAACTTTTGGGTTCATATAAGTCTATTCGCGCTGTCTACTATAGACTAAGTTGAGCTTGTAGCATTCTCCTGCCGCAAACGACCGCCTAACTCTACTGGATCCTTAAAACTCAAGCCTAGACCGCCACCGTTCGCCAGCGTCGTGGGATCTTGTCGGAGTGCGTACAACTCAGTATCGTCTTTATGTTCCTCGAACTCGAAGACCCGATAGTCTGAGTTGAAGTACCACCATCCTGATACACACTCCCTCAGAAACCCAGAGTGAGAGACCACGACGATGACCTTTTCGGGCCGATTGTAAAGCGCCTTGAGAGCAGACTGGCCGCGCGCGAGGAGGGCCTTCTTGTTGTAAGCATATTTGGCACCAGCTGGAGTCGACTTGTCTGGGTAGACTGCGTCCAGAGTTGAGAAGTCGATCGTGGGGAATTCTCGGCCCAGTGCAGGTGCAGGCGTGCCCGTGTCGCAAGGCTTGGCCGTGTTTTCTACGGCTTGCATCAGTGACCGTGTCACGGAAATGAAGCCATAATTCGAAATTGGTGCAAACTTATGGCGATAATACGATTTGCTGCCGTCCGTGCCTGCGGAGTGGACATGGGACAGGAGCGCTTGAACAGAGACACACAAGGGATCCATGGGAGCACGCAGACGGGCAAACTATGCTGAACGTACCTTGCCAGTCGGCATCTGCTACTATAGGGATTCCCTTAGCAATGAGCCAGTCCACTGAGCCGAGTGCCGTCTGTATAGTCCTGCGCATGGGGCTGGTGATAATAAGCCCTGCATTCTGGGCGACAGGGTTGTTCATGAGGCTTTCCCTGAGCGCCTTGAGCTGCCCGAAGCCGGCCTCGGATAGATCCGGGTCATGGATGTCGTAATTTTCTACGATTTGTCAAACTGAGCACTTACAACATGCCTCGTGAATATAGAGAGACGTACTGTCAACGTTGTGTAGTGCCTGAGCATGGCGGATGAGAATCAGAGTGGGTGGCATGGCTGATGATCTAATGGTGTCTATCTACAACAAATATGCAGCAAATCTAAAAAACGAAGAAAACCTTGACGTGTAAGCACCCGACCAAAAGGAGTGAGCAGAAAATCCCAGAAGTGCTGGTGAATCGGAGAATGTCACCCGACTCGCGTGACGTTTCTTTTCTTTGTGGTAATACCCGCCGAAGTCGCTGAGCAGAACTTTGCACTGTGCTGCGCTACCAAGAACACCTGTAGATAGTGCTGCCGAGGAACCCGCCAAATACAGTTTCAAGCGAGTCTACGCACTATGCTGTTCCAAGCCCGGGGTTCCTCTAAGTTAGCTCCCTGGTCGACTGATTGAGTGAGCTGAATCACAATTGTCAACGCCAAAAGCGCATTGCGATTGCCCCCATACCGCCACCACAATGACAAGCATAGACGAGCTGTTCAAGGTATGTCCAGTCGCTTCTTGCAGCCAATTGAAGCAATTGTTAACAAATCCAAAGGGCGTAAGCGGGAACAAACGCAAGCTCGAACCGCTTCGAGATCCAAGTAAGCCACAGCTTCATCGGAACCTACTCTCTGATGCACCTACTAACGCTATCAACTCTCAGACCAAGTATATAAATCCGCCCGCACAAATGGAAGCTCCAGCAGACATGCACGGGTAGAAGACGGGCCCACAGAAGACGCCGACGACACCGAAGCCGGACCAGTACCACCACCCGAAGACGATGAGGAAGGTGATTACGGTCCTAGCCTACCAGCCGACGAAGGAGAAGAAGAGGAGGAGGACGCCGGCGACGATGAGGAGGGGGGCCGGTTCTTCGGCGGCGGCATCAGCGCGCAGCAGCGCGAGATCCTGGACTACGTGGACGGGGCGGACGACCAGCTCGGGGAGTTCCGGGAGGAGAAGATCGACGTGGCCTGGCTGCGCAAGACGGCGCTCAACTTCGAGCGGCACATATCCAAGAACGCCGAGCTGAGGGCGAGGTTCGAGGACCAGCCCGCCAGGTTCATCGAGAGCGAGGCCGACCTCGACGCCGACGTCAAGGCGCTGAGCATCCTGGCCGAGCACCCCGATCTGTACAGGGAGTTCGCCAGGCTCGGCTGTGCCGCTAGTCTGGTCGGGCTGCTGGCTCACGAGAATAGCGACATCGCCATCGATGTCCTAGAGCTGTTGAACGAGCTCACGGATGAGGACGTGCCGGCCGAGGACGAGCAGTGGAATGCCCTGGTCGATGCGTGTCTGGATGCTGATCTGCTGGGACTGCTGTTCAGTAACATGGAGCGACTGGACGAGAAGGAGGAGGTGGACCGGAATGGTGTCTACCACGCGCTCAACATCTGCGAGAATCTGTGCTCGAGAACAGCCACGGCGGAAAGGATAGGAGGACAGGAGAATCTGGTGAAGTGGTTACTTGACAGGATGCAGGCCAAGGAAAGGGTGGTCAGCCAGAACAAGCAGTACTCAGCCGAGATCTTGGCCATCCTGGTGCAATCGAGTTCGAAAAACCGGAGGCAGCTGGCCGCGCTGGACGCGGTCGATATCATGCTGCAGCTGATAGCACCATATCGAAAACGTGATCCCGACAAGGGCGGCGAGGAGGAAGAGTACATGGAGAATCTGTTCGAGGCGCTCACCTGCATCGCGGACGAGGCCGAGGGCAAGTCCAAGTTTATCGAGGCAGAAGGCATCGAGCTGTGCCTGATCATGCTGAAGGAGGGCAAGATGAGCAAAATCGCCTCCCTCCGATTGTTAGACCACGCCGCGGGCGGTCCAACCGGCGCCGAAGTATGCGCCAAGATCGTCGAAGCGGGCGGGCTGAAGAACCTGTTCACGCTATTCATGAAGAAGAACGACAACCAGACCTCGGAGCACCTCGTCAGCATCTTCAGCTCGATGCTGCGATCGTTACCGGCCGACTCGGCGGAGAGGATACGGACCTTGGCCAAATTCGTGGAGAAGGACTATGAAAAGACGACCAAGCTGGTCAAATTACGGCGGGACTACGCATCAAGAGTGGCCACTGTTGACGAGACGATCCGTACGGAGCAGTCACGGATGAATGCCCAAGACAGAGAAGAGATGGCCGATGAATGGTTCTCCCGCAGGTTAGATGCAGGACTCTTCTCGTTACAAACCGTCGACGTCCTGTTGGCCTGGTTGGTAGCCGAGGACGGTGGTGCCCGGAGGAAGATCAAGGCATTGTTGGCAGAACGGGATGAGACATTGGCCGTGGTCAAGCAGACGATTGAGGAGCAGATTGAGGGCATGGACGTTGAAGATCAGGAAACCAAAGATACCCGTGAGATGCTCACTACGCTGGCCCAGTTTCTGCAATAGCACATGTCAGAAAGATAAGACGATAGGAAAAAATGCCAAAAAAATATCGTATTTTGCCCAATGGGCTAACTGACACAAACGTCACGACTTGGTTTCTAATTATGACGTTGACAAGCGTGATATGCCATACTCCCCTTTCCTCTTGTCCTGGCTGATCAGCCTCCACACCTGAGAGGCATAGGCAGTATCTGTCGAATCGCTACCAAGTCCCATCATCACATCTGTGACGGTCGCTCTCGTGGTCCAGCACCGCATTCTCGGGCTGCCCGTGCCCGTCATAGCCGACAATCTATGCAGCGACAGTAGTAGGCGGCACGGGCTTGACGTCGAAGACGGCCTTGAGCAGGTCGGCGACGACCTTTTCCTGGGACTTTTTGCCGGCGCCCTTGATCTCCTGGATCTTGGCGTCGGCCTCCTTGCTGGCCTCGTCCTCGGCCTGCTTGTTGCCCTGGGCGTGCTCCGACTCGAACTTCTTGAACTCGTCCTCCTTCTCCTTGCGGTACGCGTCTATCTCCTTCTTGGCCTCGTCGCGGGCCTCGCGCACGCGCTTGGTGCGGTATTCTCTGGCTGTTTTGGGGGAAGGAAGATGAGGAGTCAGCCTTGGGCGATGAGATGTGGTGGCGGCGGTGGTGGTCGGGGCTGGGATGGGATGGGGAAGGGGGGGAGTTAGAGGTGTCTGTGTGCAAACCCACCTTGTTGGACAATCTTGGAGGCATTCTTCTCGGCCTATTTTTGAGAGTGAGGTGTCAGCTTTTCAAGGTCCGGAATGCAGTAGAACCGGAGTCGTCGTACTTCGAGCAGGGTGTTGATGCCCTGCGAGTTCTGGGCAGACTGCGAGATATCCTGTTAGCTAGGTCTTCCTCCTCGGTCGATGCTGATCCATCAGAGCGTTGCGCACCATTTTGGATTGGAAGGGGAGGTGGCGATAGGTGAGGGCTGTTCTGGTGGAAAGCTGGAAAAGACGAATTCGATCGTATCGCAGAGGTAATAGTCGAGGTCGTCGTCGGTTGAGTTGATATGTGTAGCTAAGCTTGCGTACCAAAGTTGGAAGCTCCCAGTGCAGCACAGTGATGTCGTTGGCTGAGCCGCCCGCCAGGCTGGGTGGAGCTTCTGGGGGGGGGGCTCGAGCTGCCTGCACCGCATGCAGCGCCCCCCCAGGCTTTCGGGCTTCTGTATGTACTGTATCCGTCTGCTGTATCTGTAGTTATCTGAATCTGGCTTGGCTAAACTTGCAGTAGCGCAGAGCGGAACTCCCTTCCACTAAGTTAGCTAACACTCACACCTACAGTACGACAGCAGCATGTAATCGCTATCGATAGCAACCGACGTCAATTCAGTCCCCACCTGAGCTCTCAAAAAGTATCGTCGCGATTGCCTCTAGCAGATCGTATGTTGCGCCTCGACCGGAAGCAATAGTCAAGACCCGAATGATGGTATCATAACAATTGAATAACTCTCATAGAACAATCTTCCGATTCTCAGACCTGACCGCCAGAATGTCCACCAAGTCCAAGCTCACCCTGCTGGGCACTTCGCTCTTTGCCGTCACTACCGTTGTCTTTGTGCACTTCCAGCAGAAGTGGGAGGGAGATGTAACTTTTACCCCTCGGCAGATTGGGAACTGTCCATTGCAAAGTCCCGCCTGAAGAATCATGCTAATCCCTCGCGCCTCACACAGGCAATGCACCAAGGCGTCATCCGCGACATGGAGCAACAGCGCATCAAGAAGGAGCGCCAGCTCGACTTCGACATGCAGAAGGCTCTGGAGCAGGAATACAAGAAGGAGCAGAGCGTCCAACAAAACCTGGCCGAGTTGGAACCCCCGAAGCGCGCTCAGGGCCGATACCACTAGTGCTGGGAATGGAGAACAAGTGTACGATATGTGTTGAAAATTTGCATATGGCACGGTATCATGAGAGTTGGGTTCGGGTGTGAAAACCTCCCCTCTTATTCCGTCGTGTACTTCCGGCGTTCTGGATTTTGGGAAAGTACCATATGAGTAGGCCGCATAGGATGGACGTATCAATATCGCTCGGAATAGACTCGGCAAACACTCCACTCAGTTATCTCATCTCGGGCTCAACGGAATATCGCACGAAGAAATCTTTCAAAAATTGGTTCGCCCATCATTTGCACCGAGGAGCAGGAGGCTGGCTACATGGGCAGCTGAAAGGTCGATACAGCATGATTTAATCCTCATTCTCTGAGCGAGGCAATGGCCAGGTATGGCGCGCATAGTGAAGTCACTAAGAAGCGATACCAAGTATAGGGGAAGATCAGATCTACAGTTCTGAACTTCATAAGCATTCACTTGCTTCCCAAACACGTCACTCTCCTAACTTTTATTCCCTACATCTCAAAAGTTCCTCTGAATCCACGTCGTCATCATCACAACCATCTCTTCACCAACATGGCCCTCGAAAGAAAACATTATTGCTAACATTGGCAAATTTTGTCCTTGAGGTACACATTGTTAAAAGCTAGCGCTCGATGGGTTCGAAATATATGCCCCTTAGTTCGATTTCTGGGTAGCACAGAAATAGCTTTTTGCACGGTCCATGACAGGTTGCATGTAAAGATTAATCTGTATAAGCGCACCTACCTCATTGGAATTTACTTGCGAGCCTACACGAGAGATGCGATCAGTCAATCAATCATGCAATCGGAGTTGTTCGCAATGGGCCAGTATTCACACTATAAGCGGATTAGAGCCGTCGTTTCTTTCGAACTCCGATGGTGCATTGGCCGGACTCGACCATAAGCAGGACCCGCTTTGGCGCAAGGCAACCATGAAGACGATCACAGAACTGCTGTCGAACCTCATAAACTCACTCTGTTCAGTTGTGCCCCTGGTGGGTGTCGTCATTTGATTCGCAAGTCGCGCAGGGGAGTTTGAACTCCGGAGTAGGCATGTATGACTCTTGTTTGTCTTATGTCAGTCTGCAGAGATTGCTACCTGCATATTGATCATATCATTCGTCAATTTGAACCTCAGATCATACGTAGCTTGCGAATTCTGTAAGTTGTACTCGTGGAACGCCTCGTAATACTTGTAAGTGTCATCAGTACTACATATCTTATTTAAACAATATTCGTGGCCTTGATACCCGCGTAGAAGATGTTGCTGTGCATTCAATCTTTTCACCCGTCCTGCTTGAAGACGTTGCTGTGCATTCAATCTTTTCACCCGTCCTGCTTGAAGATCAAATCGAAAGGTTAACCTCATCACCACAAACTTACCAACTTACACAAGATGGCGGAAACAAGCCCCTTTCGCATCCGCGCAGCCACCAAACAGGACGTACCCGCCATGACCCAAATCCTCTACCGCGCCTTCGGGACAAACCAGGTGCACGCGGCCTTCTGGCCCCAACACCTCAGCCACCTCAAAGTACTCCCGGGACCCGGGGACCACCTAGTATGGAGAGGCGCTCGCATCGAGAAGCTCCTGGACGGAAGCAAACCCTGGGCGCACTGCATCGTCGCCGTGCGGCAGGATCCGGTGTCGGGAGAGGAGCTGATGGTCGGGTGCGCCGAGTGGCTGGCGCCCGAGCCCGTGCCGGCGGAGACCGATGATGATGGCGACAGCAGCAAGAAGCCTCCGCCTGAGAGCTTGGAGGAGAGGTTGAAAAAACTCCCAGCTGCCATGGACAGGCAGGCCATGCGGGACCATGTGGCGGGCGTCAAGGTGCTGGAGGATGCCCTGGGGAAGGAGCTGGGGGAGGAAGCCATGAAGGATATGTGGTGTACGTATTCACTCGTTCGTCCTGTACTCATCAACCTGGGTGTTTTCTTTTCCCCCAACGTATCTAGGTAGCAAAAAACACATGCTAACATTGAATTTTCCCAGGGCCCAACTCAGTTGCCGTGGATCCGGACTTTCAGGGGCAACGCATCGGCACGTTGCTGGCGCAGTGGGGCATCGACCAGGCGGACGCGGACGGCAAGGATATCTATCTGCTGGCTTCGCATGCAGGCGCCAGGCTCTATAGGAAACTGGGATTTGTAGACGTATTTGAAGACGAGATTTTCGGCGCGCCGCAGTATGCCATGTACAGACCGCGGACAGCTCGTGGTGCAGAGGAAGGATCCTCGTGACGTTTCTGAGGAAAAGTCTTGCGAAAATTCACTGTTATTTATACTACGGCCTTTCTATATGGATTAATTTCTATGATTTTCTTGTCCCATCCTTCGTTCCATGAAGAAAAGTTCCCGGCCCTCTTGGCTGTCTCGGCAGTCGCGTGACGAGAAGTCGGCACAATAGGTCCGGCCACCGACTCGGAGGATCGTCGTCAGCTAGACACTTGAAGTCCTAGCACTCAGGGCAACGTATTGGTACGATATTGAAGAAGACGGGAAACTCCTGGGCATCCTCCATGTCGAATTCATGCCAGCCAGATAGGCCTGCGGAAGGGATGGTGCAGGTAGCTCGAACGGCGGCAGCCATTGTGGACGAAAAGATTTGCGGTTGCTCGTATCATACCAAAACCGAATCAAGGGGAAGATTTGAAGGGTGATGAACGATAAAGCAAAATTGCCGATGGTTTAAAGACGCTCGGTTCTCTGCTCTGTCAAGTGGCTCCTTGTGTATCGTATTCCATGCACCTAGACTAGATGAGAGATAGCGCACGACTCTGTGTGGTGTGTAGGCGTTTGAAGTACTGAGTCTGGGTGATTACGTCTCTCCGGCTATGGGTGATGGAATCGTTCGGCCTCTCTAGGGTTTGCGCAATCTGAATCGGCGTAGTGTAACTGGAGTCCCAAACATCGCAAAGAACCATGGGATCCGATGTCATTCTCGTCATCGAGCTACATACTGTTATGGAACACCCTGAGGAAAGCTTGGAGTATTTAAATACACCAACTAGGAGCAAGTAGTCCATGAAACCTGAACTCGACTGGGCCTCTTCTACATTTTATGTTGTAGAGCTTACTTCATCGCAGTTTTATTCGTAAGCAGGGTTTAGTAACTTCGCCCAACCATGATAACTAGTGTATGCACCATGGTCCTCGTATTATTATTTGCCTTTGTGCTTGAAACGGCATAGCACTACAAGACCAAGGTGTATTCATTTGACTTTTCTCTAACATGTATCAATATGTATATGATTGTTGGTATGAATTTGAATGCACACTGACGGGTCACACATTCCTAGTTGATAACAAAATCATCTTGATCACCACGACGCTTTTACTAGGCTAAATAAATGCACAGAGGTGGATTTCTGGAACAGGGAGCTAGTTTCTATAATCCTAACGTCGTCGAGGTGTGGAGTGTTACAGTGGCTGGAAACTTGAATGAGTTCATGAATGTGGACGGCATGGAGGGTTTTATGAACCATGCCAGTATGCTGTAACTATGTTATGTGAAGACGGTGTGAATGAATGAGACTGCAAGTGTTGAGATGGAAGCAAACAAAGTTGATGCAGTTTGCATGAGCTCCGAGGTTTGAATGACCGGAACAATGGTTATTTGGCAAGGGTGAAAGCCTTACAGTGTAATTTACTTAAGCTGTCTTTCAACAATTGGGTGTCCTGGTCAATTCAGAAGATCGCCGAACTTTAAGATCTAGAGGTTAACAGTTCAAGCAGGAAAAAAACAAAATCCCAAAAAAAACCCGAAAACCCAGAAAACCCACGTCGGAGCTGGGCTCACACAACCCGTGCTTTCCCCATGTCACCATCAACTGGCTCCCTACCCCATGTCACTAATGGATAATCCAGTTCCTTCATGATCTAGGAAGAACATCTACAAAATGATATAATAATGGCATATGGCATAATTTCTCAAGTAAGTACGACCCCCACGAGTTGACCAAGATACCCAATTGTTTTTCTTTTTCTTTTTGCCTTCTTCTTACTCTCACTTCGTGCTTCTTTAGGTCTTCTCCATAGAATCTCAAGCTATTATTTATTGCTTCTTCCAATATCTTTGTATGAAACATCACTTTTATGCGTCTACTAGTTGCCATCATACTCATCCATCATGCCTAATAAATGTATCGGAGAAATCCTCGGTAAGCTTCTGACTATCACTATCAAATTGGTATACATCGAGCTAGTCACCTCTAAAACCAGCTTCAGTATCCAAGAGAGATATCGCCATCGCTTGCGAAGAGATGCCACGCAGTTTGACCTAGTCAAGATAATAATGTGAAGGAAACAGCCCTCGAGCAGACTGATGTCGCCTACCAGAAACACCATGGTCAGACAAGGTTCATGGAGATACATGCGTAACAGAAGACGCTCTAGGCTATATGAAAACCAGGACACAGTTAAGTGCACGCTAGAATTTCGTCGTCATGCTGCAACCGCAATGTCAATGTCGCTTGGAACGAGATCACTAACAAAGTCAAAGAATGTTGTTAGGCGACCTGCCTTCCGGTTTTTCATCGAGACGTATTGAGAACAAAGCGATGAACACTACCGGAATCAAGGCCTGACACCACAAAAAGAAATTCTCAAGAGACAACCAGAGTCCAGACATCGCTTACCAAACGTTTCACGGAGAGTCTTCGCAAGGATAGCAAAGTCGTCACAGCGATGGTGATGAGAAATGACGTATAAAGAGCTTCAAGCCTATAGATGAGCAAGAGATAATTCAACCTATCAACTCTTTATTCAGCAGCCGTGGTGACGGCACAAGCAAGAACTTCGACGGCCAAATTCTCGTTTGCAGCTTAAGGGCTGGCAAATGTGCAGCATGAGGAGGCAATGAACAGCAACGCTGACATGATAAAATATTATGATGAGCCCAGTAGATGGTGACGCAAGCATAGCCCAATAGCCCGAGGAGCGAGCTCGAGAAGACCTGCGAAGCCATTCTAAGGGAGTGAGTATTGCGGACCACGACATGTCTTGGCTTGAACGTTTGTTATTGATGAGCTTGTTGCTCTCTGAAAAGAGATGGATCGTTTTTTATCATCGGTATAAGCTTAGGCTGCTTTCTTTCAGCAAATCTGACGAGAACGTTATAAGAAATTGCAACAAGGTGCTCAAGTTCCACGGAAAAGTCTCCTTTGAAAGCTCAGAAAATCTTCTCCGATGGCGTTTCTTATTCATCTCCTTGATTTCAGAGACCAGCTGAGCATGCTCACCACACAGTTTGCACCTCTTCTTTGCCGCCTATTTCACCCAGGCCACAATGCCGGTGTTGAGGAAATCTAACATACTACCGACCATGCTGTGTCCCCATATAGTATTTACAGTTCTCGTCCTCTGTGTACGTAGAATCTAATTGGTTGGAATCACTATCTATGGAGTGGTACTAATTAAAAAACAACACAGATCTTTGATTGGTATACTGCTATTGGAATTCCGCTTTGGTCTGGGCTTGGCCCGTAGTCTAGCAATAGGCGGACTCCGGGCTATGATGTGGCGAAGAAGGCAAAATTGCTGCCCAGACATCCTCGGTAGTCTGATACACGTGCTGGCTAAGAAGCCGAAGTTGGGGGACCGTTCTTGACTTTGACTTGTAAGTTGATTAAATTGGTTGATATCTATTATCTTAGTTGCATCTATTGACCCTCCTCAAATGGGAACAGTACTATTGTAAGTGATACACGGCCCCAGGACCGTCGAAGTCATGGAGCTAGTCGAGTTCGTGATGGCAGCTCCCAAAGCGCTCGTACCGCACTTCAGTCCCAAAGCGAACGCCCTCGCCATTATATCCGCCATGTACGGACCTGTGTGCGTATGGTCGTTGGGATAGTTGGCGTTGACGGTCGAAGCTCCCAAGTTCTTCATCACTTGGGCCGCATAAGTGCCGTGAGGTACGTGGTAGACACCTTTCGCTGTTCCGCCGGCTACGGAAGCAGCATACCTAAGGGTTTGGTTAGCATCTGAACGGTCCGAAATTGCTCCAAATCTATGAGACTTACCATGCATAGTAGTCAAACCGGCTCGCACTCCAACTGCAGGTACCGCTCTCACAGATATTGTTCGGCGTGGCCGAGCTCATGATGACCTTAGCGCCCTTGGCCACGAACAACTTAGCCGCGTTCTCGTAGTAAGCCGGATACGTGAGGACCGTCTCGGCAGCACCATTGTAAGTGGTCTGGCAAGTCTGGGACCCGTCGCCATAGCAGTCGGAGCGGCCATTGTCGGTCGGCGACAGGCTGCCGCCGTCGTTGTGGCCGAACTCGATGACGACCCAGTCGCCGGACTTGAGCTGGTCGGCGACGGCCTGGAAGCGGCCCTCGCGCGTGTATGAGCGCGCGCTGCGGCCGGCGATGGCGTCGTTCTGCACGGTGAAAGTGCTCGAGGGCAGCGAGTACTGCAGGTACTGGCCCCACCCCTGCGTGCCGGAGCCGCCGCCGCCCTTGGCCATTGTCGAGTCGCCGCATATGTGCACGGTGGCCGCCGTGGCCTGGCTGACGGCGAGAGCCATGCACGGTAGAATCGAAGAGATATGCATTTTGAAGGGCGCTGTGAGTGGCTCGGACTCTTGTAAAGGCAACCTTGGGTCTTGACGATACTTTGGCGGATGTGGTCTCAACACGAACCCAAGCACTGGGTTAGTAGCACTCTTATGTACCAACTAATGCCGTGTTCTCGGCGGTCGAAGTCGAAAGTGATGTCGCATTCTTGCCTCCTGGTTACTGAACTCAGCGTTCGTAATAGAGGTGATATGTGGGGTGCGTATTTAAACGGCGGCTCTGGTGTTGTATCGAGTATATACACATTTGTGGGACCGAGCAGCCGCCGCGATGGGATTGGTGTAAATCACACGCTCTGGGCCCAAAATGGCCATACGGCAACCAAACTGCCGCAAGCTATGCCTGCGAAAACCGACATCCCTGCAACCTCCTTATAAAACGACTTGCTATGCACTACGCACGTAGATTACGTAAAGTCGGCCGACTTGGAAATCGTACAACGTTTTGAGAATACCTCTGTGAGGGTGATGGAATACGAGAAGATGGCTGAGACTTGAGGTTCTTCGGGGATTGCTAACATGCAGTGAAACAAAGGACAAACATTATTGGTATTCCAGGCTCTGCTGTGGGTCGGAGTGTGTTTGTCATCCTACCGACGGCAGTAGGCCCAAGGCTTGCGGAAAGGGTCAGATGTGGTCTTCAAAGTCCTTGGCATGGTGAATACGCAGGCACATTTCTCGGTCTGGTAAGACGGCCGGGTGAGGCTTTTTGATGGACTGCTCGAATTCGACCACGGGCGATATCGTGATACAGGGTTGTCCTCTTTGTTTTGCCAGTATCGTTAGTTATATGTCGGGCGTTGTCCAAAGTGATCTGCCATCTCCTACCAATCTCGAACAATTGAGAAACATCTGGTCCAATGCAACGCGGTATTAAGTTTTTGCAAATATCTCTATTTTACATATGCTACATGTGATTTTGTCACCTTATTTAGATAGAAAGCGTTGGAAGGCTTCCTGTTCAATGACAACATTGCCCACAGCACGAAGGCGCTTACGGCCAGCTTTCTGCTTTTCGAGCAGCTTCTTCCTTCTCGTGATGTCACTGGCATGCAACTTGGCCAGGACATCTTTTCTAAACGCCTTCAAGGTCTCTCGGGCGATGATCTTTTTACCAACAGCGGCCTGGATAATGACTTCAAACATTTGTCTTTGAACATGCTCTTTGAATTTGGTGACCCATTGCCTCCCTAGCCGTTCAACTTGAGACGCGTGCACGACTCGGCTGATGGCATCCACGGGCTCCTTGTTGACCAGGAGCTGCATCTTCACCAACTGCGACTTCTTCCAACCAGCGTCTTCGTAGTCAAGCGTCGCATAACCCTTCGTCACGCCCTTGAGCTTGCCGAACATGTCGTCGACGAGTTCTGCCGTGGGAATACGGTACTTCAAGATGACCTGTGATCCATGGAAGAACTCGATGCTTTCCTGCTCGCCGCGACTAGCTTCACAGAGTTCAATCGCGCGACCAAGGTACTCTTCTGGCAATGTGAGTGTGGCAAGGACGAAGGGCTCGAAGAAGGTGGCACCTCGGACTTTTGGGTTGCTTTCAGCTTCCGGAAACTCATTCGGATTCGTAATTACGGTCTCAGTGCCATCCTGCCACTGCACTTTCGATCGAACGGCTGGTTCAGTGATGATGATGCTGGCTCCGTGCTCCTGGCGCAGACGGTCTTGGAAAACGGAACAGTGAAGACTGCCAAGGAAGCCCAGGCGCCAACCGGCCCCCAAAGCATCGGAATGGTCCTTCATCAAGGTGACACTACGGTCGTTGAGCACCAACTGGCCGATATCGTCAGCAAGACGCTGGTAGTCTGCGGGATCGGTGGGGAAAGCAGCGACGAAGACCATGGGCTTCGGCTCTTCAAAGCCGGGGTAAGGCTCAACCGTAGCTTCGGACCCCACCGTGGTGAAAGTATCGCCAATCTTGGCGTCCTTGATCCTCTTCATGCCGGGATTGAAGAAGATGTAGCCGACCTGGCCAGCCCTGAGAACTGTCTGAGGCGTCTGGATGGGATACCTGATGCCTACTTCTCCAACCGTGTACCTGGTCCCCGTGGCGAAACTAACGAGATTGTCTCCAGGCCTGACGGTACCATCAAAGACACGAACGAGGCAAATGACGCCTCTGAAGCTATCGTACCAGGAGTCGACCAGTAAGACCCTCAGTGGCTTCGTCTCGTCCCCAACGGGTCCTGGGATGTTCTCGACGATAGCTGGCAAAAGCTGCTTGACATTTAGGCCTGTCTTGGCGCTGACGCCAATGGCCTTGCTGGAATCGATTTCGAAGGTCGACTGGAGTTGCTCAAGCACTCTTGGTACGTCTGCGGCATTCATGTCGATCTTGTTGACGACAGGCAGGATCTTTAGTCCCTCTGCGAAAGCCAGGTAGAAGTTGGCCACAGTCTGGGCCTGGATGCCTTGACTGGCATCGACAAGCAACAGTGCGCCGCCACAGCTTGCATAGGACCTCGTAACCTCAGCACGGAAGTCGACGTGCCCAGGGGTGTCGACTAGATGCAGCAGATAGTCCTCCCCGTTGTGGTTGTAGATCATCGTACAGGTCTGCGCTTTGACGGTGATGCCGCGCTCCCGCTCGACCTCGAGGGTATCCAGGATCTGCTTGTTGCCGGCGGAAGAGGAAATCGTGCCGGTGATCTCAAGGAGTCGGTCGCTGAGTGTGGATTTGCCGTGGTCAATGTGTGCTACGATGCAGAAGTTTCGAAATCGGGAGATGGGTATCGCAGCTATCCGGCGTTCAAGGTCGCCGACAACTGCTTTCGTACTCGCATAGTGCCTAGACACAAGAGGCGCCGCGGTACGATGCGCGCAAAGAGCTGCAAGTTGTAGCTGCGGCGGCGATGTGCTCAGGTCATGGTGACGGCCAGAAAGGCGCCAACTTGACCTGAAGCCGGTGCTATAAGGTCGGCATTGGCGCAATGTGTGAAGGCATGGTCGCATGGGAAGAGATGTCAGACGTAGACTGCCACCCATTCATGCGATTGACGGTTATATTCTTGAGGATTGCATTCGAGCGAAGCTATTCCGAGTCGAAAGTTCTGGCGTTGCTCATGCACAGTAGCGCGCTATCAAGCCACGAAAAGCTCTTATCTTATCGGCACAGCACAGTGCACTCCAAGTTACAGCGGCGAATGCACTGGAGTTCCCACGGAGTGCTCACCCTTACCCCCTAAATCTGGCGCCCACCTCAACTGTGGGTCCCTCAGAATATGATCATACAGTAGTCAGCCGTCCAAAAGATAAGCCGCACGTACGTGTTATGATGTATGGCAATCGAGTAGCTCATGTCGTTGTCGGGTTCCGATAGAGCTGCAATGTGCCCACGGATGGAATGGTCCTGAGCAGGATTCCGCATTGCCGTTGAACGTATGGATGTCTTTGGGGTGAAGTAAACAATATATATAGGCACCTGGGAGGCAGAAACGCATTTTATGTAGGAAGGCAGATTTGACGACCAAGATACGAGACAAAGCGGAAGCATATCAGGCTCCTACAACCACACAACCGACTACATTTGTTAGCATGCAGCTTGCACGGATGAAATAAATGCTAGTTGAAAGAACAAGCAGTTCTCAAGACAACCTGTCAACAGCATACCCGAGTCGTAATGCAGAGGGTTATACGTACTTATGATAATAACGATAGTTAAAACGCAGTTCCATCTCACTACTGCATGCTATCGATACTCTTGAACCAGTTTTTCGCGCTGACTTCTCATTGGACTTTTGCTGATTCTCTAAATAATATCAATATCTCCACCCTTTCGATTCCATCCAGGCGGTCATTTCTACACACCTGAAGTTGCTGCCAAGCTTCAAACAACGCCCGACCCACGATTTCTTGCCGAATACTATGAGCCCTCAAAGTCTTGGGCTACCACTGGGCTGTACCATGACCAATCCAGTCAATTAACAGCCCCAGAAGGGTACCACAGCTCTCTTACATTTCTCGCACCCCGTCATCCTTGACGTTGCGTTGGTGCCATGGAGCCGCAAGACCAATATCCGCCCGCAAACCCGCACGATTACTATGGCCGTGCAGCATATCAGCACTTTGCCCCCCTGCGGGGAGACCCAAGACTAGAGAATGTCAAACCGTTTTCGCCATTTTGAACATTGTGCCCTTGGTAGTGGCTGCAATTTATTTTCGAAGCTGTCACTGAACTCCGATATTTCCAGTATGAAGTGGACTGATGTTTTGGGTTTTGGATACGTTCTGTAGATGTATGGCAACGCAGTGTTGGTTTTTGTTTTGCAACGTTTGAACATTGATTTTTGGTTCGCAGTACAGATATGTTCATGTTTGTACTCGTACAACGAACAGATAGGCCGAGCTCTATCTATATTTTGTGATTAGCACCTCATCAAACTGGCCCTCAATTGGACCCGTTATGCAGTCTCCTGTTGAGGTACTTAGGCATGACAGCCTGATCAAGGTCTTCTGGTACATCCCAGTAGGCTCCCGCCTCTGCCAGTGCCTGTGCCATATCCTGGAATTGGAGCTCGGCTTCCGCTTCTTTCCTAAACGACTTCAACAGTGCGGTCTGAGCAGCAATACCCGCTGAGGAATTGGCCAGCGCGCCATGCTGAATTAGCAACTTGAGTACTTCGAGCCGTGGCCTGAAATCTGAGAAAGGCATCTCTCCCTCACAGACATAACCAAGAACTGGAGGGTCCGTGACGTCTGCACCAGCCGCAATGAGCGCCCTGATCGTTGCCACTTCTTTCTCACCATAGAGAAGATCCGTAGCATATTGACCCTTCAATTTCGGGATCGGGACACGAGAGCAACAAATCAGTGACAGTAGAGCGAAACTGACATCACCTGCGGCGCTCTTGATCAAGTACCGCCTATTAACGTCCGCTCCACCCGCGGCCAGTATCTCGATCATCTGGGCCGACGTATGCCTGAGACGTCCCTGATGACCCGCCACCATCAAGGGCGAAGAAGTGCCCTGAACGACCTGCTCGCCCGAATCCTTGGCATCACCGGAGGAGGCAATCCTGATCCTATATTTTGCCATTCGCTCGATCTCCACATCGGCGCCGTGCTCCACGAGTAGCCTGGCAGAGTGTACATCCTCCCTTGCTATCGCGTGCACCAGCGGAGTGAACCTCACAGCGTTCATCCGACTCACATCCGCACCGAGCTCAATCAGCGCCTGGGTTGCGTGCCCCGTAGCCGCGAAGAGGGGGAGAATCTCCGCGCCGTAGTCAAGACCGCTGGGGTCGTTCACATCAGCACCATGGTCAACCAGTATACGAACCAGGTCTGCCGCGCCTGAGGCTGCCGCGCAGTGGATCGGAGGGGATACTTCAGGCCAGTTGGGCTGGAGCTTATCCTTGTCCTGGCAGCTTTCTGATTTGTACCCCAGCTGGATGTCGGCGCCTGCTTCAAGTAGGCATTTCACAATATCAGCTCTCTTATGGAGGATCGCTGCTCCAAGAGGTGTTAATCCAGCCGCCGAATACTCGCCGAGTAAGGTTCCTGCTTCGGCGGCTTTTTTCACCCCACTGAGATTTCCATTTTTGATCTCCCGGAAAACATTATCCATATTGGCTTACGTGACCTGGCAAATACTTCTATTGTTCAAAAGTTGGAAGTCCCAAGCTCTGTAATGGGCTTGAAGTAAGAATAGGCTACGTAGAAGGGATAAAAGCAGTGAATAGAACAAGGGAGTCCAAGCGGATATAGTATCACCTTGGCATGCAAACATGCAGCAAGAGAACGATTGAAACCTCAAAGATTACAAAGTGCTGCGTGAGCACTAAGCTTTCACTTATGCCCCTGTATACCCCTCTGTGGCACAGTCGGCTAGCATCGCGCCTATAAACCCCTCATCATAATCGTCTTGTGGGCCAGTTTGGCCGTGAGTTGGCGTCGGCAGGCAGCGATGCAAGAGAAAGGTGATGAGACGCCGCGAGCCTTGTAGAAGTGTGGTGCACCAGTGGGGATGTAAGAATGATATGTTTTACACAAGTTGGTAACGATCGGAGAACTACACATGTTGTACACAAAAACTATTATCAGATTATTGTTAATTCTGGGTATCGTATGTATGCGCATTAGATTGCAGAGTACCGCCCGGTGAATGTTCCGGGCGCTTTCGTCCATATCTCCATCATCCTAATCTCATGCCATTCATCATCAAGAAACGTGACTAGGTGAGTCGAGAGGTTTCACATGAGGGCTCGTTCCAGCTAAGGTATCATCGCTCTTCGCTTTTAAATGCGCCTCTTGCTCCTCAGCGTCCGATGCTACTCGCGTCTCCTCACTGATCTCTCGGTGGGGTTGCCCTCGTTCTTCGGGTATAGGGGCTAGGAGAGCATCTGTGAGAGCACCTGGGCCAGGAGTCGGGGGCTGTAATCTCGTCTCAGGGATTGACGATGCCGCTTCCGTTGACCCAGTCGTTGGCCCCGCATCGTTCGCATGTTCTGCGGCGCCACTTGTACCTGCCACTACTTGTTGCAACGGCACCGTTTCGGGCACAGCAGAAGGCTGGAGCCTCGAGTCGAGTCTTAAAACTTCTCTCGCTAGCCCTTGAACACCGGCCAAGACCAGCTCAGGTCTTTCCCACGCAAGCAGCCCAGATTTGCCGCTAGCCCTGTGAGCATGAACGACGTGGTATTTGGCGTTCGCCCAGCTGGGACAGGCGTAACCGTCCTTTCCTTCAGGTTGCACCTGCTTTTGTGGTTGTGCTTCAGCGTCGCCGACCTGATGTGCAGGTTGGACCTCAGCCACATCTGGTTCGTCACCGAGAAACACAGTGATAGCGATCTTCGGTCGTGATACAGCCTTCTTGGGAAGGATGCATGTTTCTGGATGTTGCAAGCAGTATGCCCAGAAGCGCATTGCGGCTTCGGGGCCGGGCAACCAGGCCAGTTGTGTAAAAGTGATAAGTTCTGTTTGCGTGAACTCGCGTTTCGGGCCCAACAACCGCAAGCTCTTAAGTGCAAAGACGAGTAGGCCAGTCGGCGAATCGCAGAGGGCATACGCAAGTGTGTTTGGTTCCCGCAGACCCAACTGATTTAAGCCAAACTGAGCTGACATAGCAGTTGCCTTCGCTTTCGTAGACGGACGACTCCTCTCAAGCGCGGAAAAGTCTTCTTTCAGATAACCTAGCATCGGCAGTTTGAGCAGACTGGCGAGAGACCATTTCGCCCATTCCAGTGGTGCCTCCTGCAACTTGGGTTGTGCTAGCGGTGGTGAAATAAAATGAACTCCTAGACAGGAATCCAGGTGATGAATCGCTAAATAGTTGGCGAGCTGCCAGTCAATCTCAGCAGGCGAACCTGACCCTGAACCCATATTGGTCGCAAGATAGCGTGGGTAGTTTAATCGTGCCATCAGAGAATCAA
The DNA here is from genome assembly GCF_020726525.1 of Truncatella angustata. NCBI lineage: Eukaryota > Fungi > Ascomycota > Sordariomycetes > Amphisphaeriales > Sporocadaceae > Truncatella > Truncatella angustata. The sequence continues at coordinate 6,751,144 of NW_025763382.1, read as the reverse complement.
GCATGTCCCCAGAAGTTGAGATAACCGGCGTGTTGTTTGGCAGCGCATCGCTGAAGCCGAGACCAGGGAGTGATGGAATAACCAAATGGAAAGGTTGATTAGTAGCGACATCCTCAGGATCCGTAAAAGCTTTAATAATATGCCCAAAAGACAAGTTTGTGAAAGGAAAAGGGGGTATCATAAGAAGAGGTAGTGCATTAGAATGAGTAGAACAAATGTGAATGAAATGCAGTCTGATGGGGGCTTCACTTTGTGGTATCGAGAAGCCAGTGCGGAACTGTGGTAATTGAGCGTTGAGCTCAGCCTCGTGTGAGCGCCATGAGTACTCTTCAAGCCTGTGAATTCTGTTAGCCACACCTTATCCGGACCAAGTTGCATGACTTGCGACGAGCTTACCAGAAGTCAATCAAAGGCTCAATCTGAGGCTTAGGCTCCCACCAATCTTCTGATCTCGGGCTTGAAAGCTCATGAGGCAGTCGTGTGATCTCGAGTTTCTCTTTTGTGAGGTTGAGATATCGTGATGAGACCTGGAATTGGTCGCGGGCGCGTCAGCCACAACATTGCGGAAGATCGACAGTCTATTGAACCGAATTTCGGTAAGACTCACATGAATTTGGTATGGCTTGATTTCCTCACTTGGAGAAGCGCCAGTGGCAGATGTTTCCTCAACCGCAGCAGCCATAGTACGTTATCACACACACACCGTTGAAGACATTTACATTCGCAGTAGAGTCGCAGAAAAAAAAGACCCGCGCGCAAGTCGAGTAAATACGACAGGGGAAAACTCGGCGCATCCACTGCTATGTATCTTGCTGTATGTAAATAATAAAGTGTCTGGAGATTGATTCAGGGACCATTGTGGCTTGCCGACGGGCCTTGTATGCGAGTAGAACCGTCAGCTGTGGCGAGTGTGACCATGACAAAGTCAGTCAAGCGCCAGCGAAACTGGGAAGCAACAAGGTTCAGACTTGGAATCCGGCAAGCCGGCTTGGGCTGGACCCTTGAAGAAGTGGCGGTGCTCATGCACGATACCCTGTCAGAGTCGCTTTGTTCGGAGATGATCTGCAAGGGTCGCTGTCAAATCTGGCAAGCCTTAAAGGCAAGTGGCTCTGACTGGCGAGGAACATCAGGACATGGTACGAAATGCGAAAATGGCATCTCGTTGTGATGCGAGTTTCAAAAAAGTGCATGGTCGAGACTCTCAAGGGAGGCAGCCAGCGATCAACATTGCAGATTGACTGACGTGTGCTTGCTGGGATATCCCGTGATCTTGTCGACTTAGCAACAGTATCTTACTGTAACAAAAGCTTAGTGCCACTTGACACAACCTCGACAACTCTCAACTTAGGCGCTTAACTTGGACTCGACCGTTGAAGTATACTCGCGCCGGCTCGTTTCATGTTCTCGCTACAGACAAACGGTGGATTGTAATCGCCTGTGCTCTCCTTTAATTAGTGTCGGATTCTCGACCCGGATAGCGCTGGCTAGGAGAAATGTGCCTGAAGAATCTTTGGAACGCTAGAACGCTCGACCATCAAAGTCGTCGCTTGAATACAGGCCAAGACCTAGACCAATCAGAACGCGAATATGCCAATGGCGCATGAATGTTCAGACGTGCAAGCAAAAAGGACTTAAGTACTGATCCGCGGCGTTCAAAGATTTGATATGTTACTAAAATAAAAATTTTAAAAAAATTTAAATAAAATAAATAAAATAATGTCCCTGGAGATCTTAGTGAACGTCTGCCAGTAGCTCAAGTGGGACAGACAAACTCCATTTTCAAAGAGGCAGACTCGAGAATGTCCCGTCTGAACCCCTTGACCGTGAACCACTAGCACCATTATATAAGATGCACAAGAAAACTTCTTGTGCTCTTTACCACGTAATTACAAGTTTCTGTTGGTGCTAACCATCAGCCCATATGCTTGGCGACCTCTGGGATTGACCACTGAATAGGCTGTATTTCATTCACCAAGATTAAGTTAAGTTAGATGCGAATCCCACCAATCCATGCGTTTGGTGCCAATAACCCAATGACTTTGCCAGCATTACCGGCATCCCGCTCCCCCACAGGCTCGAATTGCTCGACATCATCGAAGAGGAACTGGATACAGAACACGAAAAGATTCACCAATGTGGATCGATGGAACGGAACAGCTCCCCTTTCGGTGGTAACAAATCTCAAACGAGCCCAGATCTGCTCTAGATGAACTAGACAGGTATAGACTCAGACGCGCGGGTGCTAGTCTACATTATCGCAGCGGATCTCTTAACCTGATTGGGGACGTTCCCGAAGACATATGTTGTCGCACTTCGTGCAATGATTCTCGTGCGAGATTCGGGAGTTGCGCGAAGCGTAAAAGGGGGGTGTAATAAATAGAACCTTTTTGCTTCATTCCATCCTTATGTTGCAATCTGAAAAACGACGGTCATCATGGCAGACGTACAGAAGCTTTCAGTACTCATCACGGGCTGCAGTGAAGGCGGCATTGGCTTCGCCTTGGCGCAAGAATTCCACCGCAGGGGCCTACGAGTTTTCGCAACAGCCCGCAACCTGAGCAAAGTGCAGCATCTACACGACGCTGGGCTAGAAATCATCCAGGTCGACGTGGTGGACCAGGCTTCGATTAGAGATGCTGTAGCGGCTGTTTCCAAGCTGACTGGCGGGACGCTGGACATCCTGGTCAACAATGCCGGCGGAGGTTACCAGATGTCACTGCTGGATGCGGACCTGGACGAGGCACGAAAACTGTTTGAGGTCAACCTCTGGGGCTTGCTGGCCGTCACTCAGGCGTTTGCGCCGCTTCTCGTTGAAGCGGCCGCTCAGGGTAGCAGGCCGCGTGTTGTCAATATCGGCTCTGTTGTCTCGCGTGTAAACGTTCCTTGGCAAGGCATTTGTGCGACTGCTCCATTCTGGTTCTATTGATGATGGTTATACTGACATTGTGCATAGATAACGCCTCCAAGGGCGCCTTAGCCATGCTCAACGACACCTTGCGCATGGAGCTCAAGCCCATTGGAATCGAGGTTCTACATATCGTCACAGGCGGTATTTCCACCAAGTTCTACGGCAACAGCGCTGGCCAGAAGCTTCCTGAGAACAGTATATATGCACCTATTGCGGACGACATCGAAAAAGCGGTCGCCGGCCACACTGCCAGCAGCCTGCAGACCATGACGCCAGAGGTATATGCGAAGAAGGTAGTAAATAACGCTCTGAGCAGTCGGCCAACGACAACTATGTGGGTTGGTGGGCAGGTTTCCATCGGCTGGATGGGTACAAAGTTCGGCTGGGATAGCATCAGGGATCTTATCATTGGCTATATGCTCGGTATGACCTCACTCGCGAGAAAGTATAGAGAGTCGCGACATATCAAGCAGAGCTGAGAACTGCTACTGGGGCTGAAGACCACTTTCTGGAGTTTCTAGCATTACTGGGTCTCTGCTCATTGATCGTTGTACGGTATCAATCACTGGATGGGACAAGTTCTCATTTGTTCCTTGGATGGACATGAACTGGCGACTAAAACCCAGATAGAGAAAATTTCGTACAGTTGTGTAGACTAAAACACTTAATGCACCAGCTCTCTGAAGCTATTCTATCAAATCCTATACACTGCTTTTCGAAATGGACCCTCATAAAATACTCAATGAATTTTGGGTTTCGATGACGTTTCGAGGTCCGACGGTAGTCCACTGGCAGCCAGTTCAAGCGTTCGTGGACTTTTGTCTGCCACATATGCTACAAACATACAATCTTCTTAATACATCAGAGTCCTTTGACTACCATCGACATAAGACGCTCAAACTAAAAGCGAGTGTCTAGTGGTTCGACGTACTCGTCATAATAAGCCTGAATAGTGGTGATGAACCAGCCTTAATTCATCGAACGAATAGCTAGTGCCTGAATATGCAGCGGAAACATGTGTCTTGACTTGTAGACCTGCCTGTGGCTGGTACGAAACAAATACTCTTAGTCGACCCTTCGTTTATTGTGCTGTGTGATTTCTCAGTCCTCAGTACCTTCGATGACCATTCCTTTGGCAGTACACACTCCGACAAGGATTTTGTTGCGTGGGACGCGAACGTCTTTCACTTTCATGCAACCAAACACGTTCAACTCCCTCAAATTAGGACAGCTTCGGAATATACTGCCCACGATGAAATCGGTGATCTCTTCGCAGAAACTGACCTCCAATTTGACCAGCTCGGGATACTCTTTCTCAGCAGCGAAGACGTCCTCGAAAGCTTCCTTGCTGATGTGTCGGCAAGCATGCACATTAAGTTCTCGAAGCTTGCTGCCAGAATGTTCCATCAATGCACGAAAGCCATCGGAGCAGAGGCCGACCTGATGTGAATTCTCGCGTGGATTTGTGGAATCAATGTGGCGGCAGTTTCGGAAGTCGATAAAGTGGAGTGGTTTGTTGGCCCAGCCTTTGAAAAGTCTGGCAAAGCCAGGGTCTGTCATGACTTCGCTTTCGGTAATACGGAGCTTGGTCAATGACCGGCAGTTGGCATGAATCGCGTCAAGGACACGGTCATCCAGGTCCGGTACCGCCTTGAGCGACAGAGTCCGCAGGTTATTGCCAATTCCACTGATCACTTCGACGTAAGGCTCCGTGGTCGTAAATGTTCTGAGTTCTAGCGAAAGGTGCTGCAGGGTTTCGAACTTGGCAAGGTGCTCAACACCTTTGTCTGTGACTGCTTGGTTGTGGGCAATCTTGAGACGTTCCAAAGAAGGGCAAACACTTGGCAACAATAGCAGCAGGTTATCGCCTACATGAAGATCTGTGTAGTAGATCTGAAGAGACTTGAGATGCTCACCCTTAGCTGACAGATACTTTTCCCAGGCTTTCTCAGAAAGTAGATTGGAGCCATGCAAGGAAATGCCTTCCAGGTTGGTGTTTCTGTTTATGAGGTACTGCATGACGATGTCTTTGAACTGGATGGCATTGCGGAATTTGATGAATTTCAGGTTAGTGACTCTCTGGAAGATACGAATGTAGTCGTCGGAGCTCAGTCGAGCACCATCGTACACTTTCACCACCTCGTGCTGCGGTTCGAGAAACAAATCGAGACTCTGGGCGGTGAGGAGTCGTCGTTTCGCCAGGTGACGTGCAATCCTGTCGATCAAAGATGTTGGGAGATCGCCAAGCTCAGAAGCGAGATCGATATGTTTAACAAGCTTCTCAATGCAAAGAGTCATCATACTTTTTGCGCCGACTGAATATGTGCCGTCAAGAATTCTGCTTTGCACCTTTCGTCGGCTTGCACCTTGTCCTGCCGTCTTTTTCTTCTTCTTGTTGTTGACTGCACCATCATCCTTGGCCAGATCCTTCCCACATTTCGCACACACTAATCCTCCATTAGGACCAGCACGGGAGTAAGGAGTGACAGTGAAACGCTTTTCACAGATTTCACAATTCTCCATTTGACCCGGTAAAGGTTTGAGCTTTCCTTTAAAGATAGCATTGGCCAGGTCATCAGAGTCGGACTCGTCGTCAGCATCCTTCTTTCGCCTCTTGAAGGCCTTTGACTTCTTGATCTTCTGAATGGCTTCAGTCTCTCTCTTACGCTTCAAATCTTCAGCTTTGCGAGTGGCACGAATAGGTGGAGCAATTTCATCTTCATCCTCATCCTCATCCTCATCATCGACACACTCGGCGCCGTCGAGCTCAACAGCACTAGGCGGAACATTATTGTCATCTGGCTGAGCTGCAGCTGCAGCTGCCTCTGTGGCCTGACGACGCGCATCGGCGTCAGCACGAATTTGACGGGCAGAAATATTTTGAGACTATTGCAGAATCAGCTCAATGCTTTAGCCAAGTGTTTGCGAATGAGGATTTAAATCTCGACTTACGGCCAAGAAATCTGTGAGGGCTGACTGTCTGGAGGAGCCGTTAGCAGAACGCACAAGTCTGTCATGGTTGCAATCACTTACGGGCCTCTAATCCCAGCGCGGCGCGGTGCACGATTCTGGCGACTGCTCCTGCGAAAACCGTTAGAGTGTGTGAGGTACTACCGTACTTCTTTATACTCACATGTTTATCAATTCTGCTTTCTTCGGCGTCTGCTTTTGTGTTTTTGAGGAGGTCGCCGCGACCAAAACTCGCCGATGTCACACGACGACGACGATGACACTTGAGTTGGTGGATCAATCGACGATGATGTCAAGGGAATGATTAAACGGATGACCACAACTCCAGATCAAAAAACGAACGACGAACAAAGCTCGCTGGTATAGAGTTTTCTGCCTTGTGCGTCTTCACCAAGTGGAAAAAGATTGCCTCGGTCACACCAGAAGACGCGACAGGTTATCCAGATCGCCACTGCCGGCGTTAAGCTCATTCATTATTCGGTTATCAGCGAGGCGCTAGAGTACCCCTAGAGGGGGCAGTAATCCACCATAATCCATCTTTAGGGTGCTTGGGATCCATGCTTCAGGCATCAGATCGATCTGGCTGCCTGGACGCTAAGCCTAGAATAGTATCGGCATGGGCTTAATTATGTCACGTGCACTCGTGAATCCCTGTTCGCGAGGAAACCGCGGGGCAGTCACTGCCCATGCTGTCTCTCAGCTTTCCAGGAGTCCAAATTCGCCACAAAGGCCGATTGAGTTTTTTTGGTTGTTTTGGATTCCATTTCATCTCAACATCCATCTGGATCTTAGTCAACGCTCTTGATCCAGCCATTTTCGGAGTTGACGTCGCTCTTGCATGCTGCAAGCAGTTGGTCCTTTCTCCCTCGTTTGACGACGTCTGACGACATTTGATCTTATACCTCACACCACGCAGCTTTTTGGCGACCTCTCCTTTGTACACAAGCTCGATATTGTGCAGAAGCACAAAGCTTCGTCCAGTCTTTGATACGAAAATACACTGATGTCAATCGAAAACGTTTTTTAATACCAACCCAAGGGATTGGATCATAATGGCGCCCAGAACCCGACGATCCGTCGCCGGAGATAAGAACTCAGCCATGAGAAATATCACTCTCACTCTTGGCAGACCTGCCAATTCTGCAGCTTCTGCAGCTGCGACGCAATCAGAGCCACCTAGAAAGCGTGGCCGTCCTAAGAAGTCTCAAGTAGCTGTTACAGTTTCGGAGTCTGTCTCTTCTGTCCCTTCACCGGCTCTTTCCGTCTCAGATAGTGGCGAGTATTCGACACCCGCTACCAACTATGCTGTCACACCGGCACTCTCAACCACTGCCACTCAGACTAGGGGCAAGCTATCACGCAGTCGCCTTGTAGTTGAGTTGCCTGATGATGTTGCCGACTCAGACGAAGAAGCGCCCAATACACAAGGATTCGCCTCTGTTGCGTCGTCCAGAGCCAGAAGAGCTCGACGACCCACTTCTTACGTTGTGCACGACTCGGAAGATGACGATTTATACTCCGACTCATCCCCTGATGCTATTGTGGCTCGTCGCCTTCAACGAGAAGAGGACAACAAAGCAGATGCTGCCACCACCTTGAAAGCCTCGTCGTTCAAGCTTCCATCGCGCCGGAGTAAGAAGAATTCTGTGGCCAAGAATGCAGATGCTGATGACGATGACGATGAGTTCATGGCAGACGTCATTAGCAATCTTGAAACTGCATCGAATCGTAAAGGCAAGGCGAAGGCTACTACCAAACCCACTGTCACAAAGCGCAAGGCTATAGTTGAGCCGAGTGATGATGAATCTTTCGATGAAGAGGACGAGTTCGATAATGATGCTGGACTTGCTATTGACAATTCAGAAATTGATGAAGACGATGACGAACCATTATCTCGATCTGCTCCTAGTCGCCTATCGCGATCCAGTCCTGTCCGCAAGAAAGCTAAATATTTGTCCCCTAGAGCTTCTCGCGGCGGCACCACTGAAACGTCCATCGCCATGAGCGACGCCGAAGGTTTTGAAACACCGTCAGATTTCTCGGATAACCTGTCTGAAGATTCTGAAGACAATGGTGAAGAGGGAACCGGGATGCAGCAGCTCGCACGTACTCGCAGAGCTTTTCAAAGACCTCGCCACAAGAGGCGTGCCAAGAAGGAGCGACTCAGACTTGAGCATTACCACCCTGAGCTTGTGACGATGTGGGAGGATCTCAGGTCTATGCCCATCCTGAAAGAAGGAAAGGCGGAGCAGCCTACTTCCATATCTCGCCAGCTGAAGCCTTTCCAGCTCGAGGGTCTCGCCTGGATGAAGAAGATGGAACAGCTGGAGTGGAAGGGTGGTATTCTTGGAGATGAGATGGGACTGGGAAAGACTATTCAGGCTGTCTCTCTGATCATGTCAGACTACCCAGCCAAGAATCCTACTCTCGTCCTGGTGCCTCCCGTTGCACTCATGCAATGGACTGCCGAGATCGAGTCGTATACCGATGGCACTCTGAAGACCCTCGTCTTTCATGGCACCAACTCCAAAGCCAAAGACATGACAGCAAAGCAACTCAAAGAATTCAACGTGATAATGATGTCTTACAACACTTTGGAGTCAATGTACCGCCGACAAGAGAAGGGGTTTCAACGAAAAGCGGGTTTGTACAAGGTTAAGAGCGCTGTTCATTCCGTCAAATTCCACCGAGTCATTCTTGACGAAGCACATTCGATCAAGGTACGCTATTTAGATGTCTTTCGCTAAACCACAACGGAGAGTGCTGACCCATTTCTAGACTCGTACGACCATGACAGCCAAGGCATGCTTCGCTTTGAACGTGGAGTATCGCTGGTGTCTCACTGGCACGCCTTTACAGAATCGAATCGGTGAGTTCTTCTCTCTGATTCGATTCTTGAACATCAGCCCGTTCTCGTCTTATCTTTGCAAGCAGTGCAGTTGTTCTAGTCTAGAATGGGCGATGAACGAGGATGGTAGATGCAAGCACTGTACGTTCACCTCTCCATATTTTTATACCTGTCGTAATTAAACTCTTTTCTAGGCAATCACGTGTCTATGAGACATGTGTCAGTGTTTAACCAGGAACTCCTCAACCCGATTCAGAAATATGGCAATCAAGGTCATGGCAAGGAGGCTTTTAAGAAACTTCGCCTCATGACCGATCGCATCATGCTCAGACGTCTCAAAAAGGATCACACCGACTCCATGGAACTGCCAGTCAAAGAAGTTTTTGTTGAGCGCCAGTTCTTTGGAGAAGAGGAGAATGACTTTGCTAACAGCATTATGACCAGTGGTCAGCGCAAGTTTGACACATACGTTGCCCAAGGTGTAATGCTGAACAACTACGCCAACATTTTCGGTTTGATTATGCAGATGCGTCAAGTTGCTGATCACCCGGATCTCATCTTGAAGAAATCTGGCGAAGGCGGCCAAAACGTTCTGCAGTGCTGTATTTGCGACGAACCTGCCGAGGAAGCGATTCGTTCCAAGTGCAAACACGACTTTTGCCGCGCCTGTGCCAAGAGCTATGTCAACTCACAAGATCAGCCTGATTGTCCTACATGTCACATACCACTGTCGATTGACCTTGAGCAACCCGAGATCGAGCAGGATGAGAATCTCGTCAAGAAATCTTCGATCATCAATCGCATCAATATGCAAAAATGGACTTCGTCCTCGAAGATCGAACTTCTTGTGCATGAGTTGCACTCACTTAGATCTGATAATACGTCACACAAGTCTATTATCTTCTCTCAGTTCACCACCATGCTTCAGCTCATCGAATGGAGACTGCGAAGAGCAGGAATCACAACGGTCATGCTGGATGGTAGTATGACGCCTGCTCAACGCCAAGCGTCGATCAACCACTTCATGACTAATGTCGACGTCGAGTGTTTCCTGGTCTCCTTGAAGGCCGGAGGTGTAGCTTTGAACCTCACGGAGGCTTCGCGAGTGTTCATTGTTGACCCGTAAGTTGCCATCATCCGTATCATGAAACAGTAACTAACATCACTCGGTTCAGATGGTGGAATCCTGCAGCTGAGTGGCAATCTGCTGATCGTTGCCATCGTATTGGACAGACTCGCCCCTGTACCATCAAGCGCCTTTGCATCGAGGATTCTGTTGAGAGCCGTATTGTAATGCTTCAGGAGAAGAAGGCCAACATGATCAGATCCACTATCAACTCTGACGACGCTGCAATGGAGTCGCTTACTCCTGAGGATCTGCAATTTTTGTTCAGAGGAAGTTAAGCGGCCGCATTGCGCCGCACGACGCAAGTGCATACCGAGTCACGTCAAGGTTCCGCTATGTTTTCTCAACCGCAGTTGTCTTCTGCTAATATGTGTGTATATTGCTCCGTTGCCACTTGGTCTGCATGTTCATTGCTTGACTTGAGCAACGAAAAGCAAAGAAAAAGGGGCGTTGGGAGTGTATTATTGGACGATGCCCACGAAATGTTTCATGTAATAGTAAATGTGTCATTAAGCCCACGACTTCATAGGGCAAGACGACCAGTACTTATTGTATTTGATAGATAATGAGAAAGCTATACGCAAGCAGTTGGCTTGAAAATACGACGAATTGCTCTTCTTCACACTTGCAAACTGGCGTAGTTATGCATCTTGACTAGACCAGAGCCAAGTCAAATATCGCGCCATGGCAGATTAGCAGAGGTTGTTACAAGTACTTCACTTAGTACTGTCATATGTTCCAAGCGCAGAATCTGGAACCTGCGTGTCCGAAACCTGACATGAAATTTCACGGTAGTCGCAAGTCTTGCAGAAGCTTTCGAAACACAATAATCTACCCATCAAGTGCAACAAGCTTGATGACCTGTGCTACTTGGAAGATCACACCTCTAACTCCCTAATTCCAACACGCCTTCCTAGACCATTGTCGCAGGTCTCTCTGAATTGTCACACCAAAAGCAGCGCGGTGCACCACGAGCAACAATGCCGCTCCCGAGTATTGAGACGCAGGTCAAAGTCGCCAGCGAAGGTAAGCGCAAAGCAAAATCCGCATTGATACCCCCTCTACAATGCAGTGCGATGCAATGACAGAGAGGCTAACGATTGATCGTAGCGGCTGACCGCTTCGTGGAGCACTACTACGATGCCCTGAACAAGCACCACCGCGGTACACAGCTGTCCCAATTCTACGTCTCCACCTCGGCCAAACTCACTGGCGCGGGTCTGAAGCCCGACATTAGCATCAACGGGCACGTCTGCGCAGCGGGCGTCCCGGAGCTCGAGGAGCTGATCGAGAAGCAGGGCAGGCCTGTTCACTTTGAGGTCCAGAGCGTGGATGCGCACCCGATCAATCCGCACTACGTCCTGGGAAGCACAAATCCGGAGGCTCAGAACGACAAGGGCGACAAGCTGAGTTTTACAATCCAGGTTGGGGGAACGGTCAAGTTTGGCAAGGGCGAAGACGGCACGATCAGGGCGTTCAACGATGCATTTATGCTCGTGCCTCATTGGGAAGCGCAAGGAAGGAATGCGGCGCGGACTTTGCAAAGATGGTTGATCGTAAGCCAGAACTCACGGTACTTGTGAGGGTTCAGATGGCAGATACACATGGGGAACGAATGGTCATACATCACGGCCGCCTTAAGCAGAAGCACACGTCTGACGCCACCTCGAAGCGCCGAGTGTACGAGATTATCCCAGTTTCGATCATGTTCATTGTCCAGGAACAGGAAGTGCAGCCGCATATAGATTCGATGCACTTAGCAGGAGTCATCACGAGAACAACAGATACTGCTTAGCAAACGCTTCTTCTGGTCACTTGATCCGAATTCAGATCGTGGGAATCTACATTTTCAGAAGCTGTTATATTGCTCCTTTCTAGTATGCACCGACAACCAGCCATTCCGGACTCCAACCTGCTCCGGTTACGCCCAGATCGCCTCTTTTCGCACCTGGTATAATGTACCTTCACGTCAAGAAGACTGCCGTATTAGGATCAAATTTTTGTCTCATACGTAAAGTACTAACCAGTTGGAGGCGATACATGTTCAACGATTGTCATCCCATGACCTTCTCTGCCGCCACCTGTTTCTCAGCACTGTTCTCCGCTGCGAGTATAGGGTAATTCTAGGGTAATAGAAACACCATAACGATAGTTTGCCAACACCCAAACTCAAAAGACCTGCCTCTAGAGAGCTTAACTAACCAGACGGCTTCTATCGGCAATCCACGGTAGCTGTTTGGTCGCGCCGAGATGATTTTACTCTTTGGAATGTCATTCTGCGTTCCATGTACCTGCAGCGATACAGGCCCAGAGACGCGGCCGCCCAACCTATCAGTATAGCGCTACTGTGGACGTGAGGTTCTGATACGACCGCAAGGTGATGAACTCAGATCTGACATTTTTTACCTTGTCCATCGAGTCCACTTGATTCATGCATTATCGCCTATTGCTAGCGCGGTGATCACGCCCTTCGGCCACAAAAAATGACAAAATGCACGTCTTGAGCTGCCGCTGATTGGTCAATAGTCCACTGTATTCCTGTACTCCCTCAATCCTGCAGCCTGAGCAACCGATAACGATGTACTCAATTCAACCCCCTTCCGTGTTGGCAAGAGACCACATTACAGTATAAGCTACCCACTATCCCCAAGACAAAACTTACTTTCGTGGTTTCTTTTCCTTTTTCCTTTTTCCTTTTCCCGTTCAACGGATGGTAACAGATTCTTTACTCTAAATACATCCGTCATTCACAAGAATCTTGCGATATCGGACACCCAAACACTGTGTCTAAAACGCCGATGTGAGCAGTATAGATCATACTCTTGAGCCCTTTGAGAAACGCCGACGCAAAATAAGAAATCTTCCTTTCAATAAACACATACCTGTACACCATTTCAAAACCCGTAACAATATATTGTTGAAGACAAGATGGGTTCCTATGTACCCGATCCTGCGCCAGAAAAGCTATGGATAGAGACACCGTTGATACCATCGACAGCAATGTCTCGGGCAGCAGGCTGGTAAGCGACATCTCCCACCATCGTCGCATCATGTGACTCCACCGCTCATACCATCACAGCAACATTTTCCTCAAGCTTGAGAACCTTCAGCCTTCGGGCTCTTTTAAGTCCAGGGGAATAGGCAATGCGATGTTGCGTGCCACGCTCGCCAAACCCAGCGGCGAGGTACACTTCTACTGCTCCTCTGGTGGTAACGCTGGTCTCGCTTGTGCCACAGCAGCCGTCACGCTGGCGCAGCCCTGCACTATCGTCGTGCCCATGTCAACCTCCCCATACATGATCGACAAGCTCAAGCTCCTCGGGGCCAAGGTCAAGCAGGTCGGTGAGCACTGGGCTGAAGCTGATGCACACCTCCGCGAGCACCTACTAGCCAATGATCCGGCTGGTGTCTACGTGCCGCCCTTTGACCACCCACACGTCTGGGAGGGCGCAAGCAGTATTGTGACTGAACTCGTTCCTCAAATGCGAACCTTTGGCGGCGTCGAACCCGACGGCATTGTCTGCAACTGTGGCGGCGGCGGTCTACTCAACGGTATCATGGAAGGTGTCGAACAAGCTCGTGACTGGAAAGTCAAGCCGCAGGTCCTCGCCGTGGAGACCGTCGGTGCAGACAGCCTCAATGCGAGTGTCAAGGCCGGCAAGTTGGTCACGCTGCCGAAGATCACGAGTATAGCAACCAGCCTGGGTGCTCCAACGGTGTCAAAGAAGACCTTTGAGTGGAGTCAGGAGAAGCACCTCGCCAACGCTGTCGTCACAGATGCGGAGGCGGTCATGGGCTCCGTCAAGCTTGCGAATGATGCTAGGATTATGGTTGAGGTGGCCTGCGGTGCGACTATCGCTATGGTGTATAACGGAGGCCTGAGAGATTGGCTGGGTAAGGGACTTACCGATGAGGAATGGTGCAAGAAGAATGTCGTTGTCATTGTATGCGGTGGCTCGAATATCTCACTGGAGATATTGCGGGACTACCAGGAGAAATACGGCGTCGCTTGAGTTGATCCGAGCAGTTATCCTCATGGCAGCATGTCTTAACACCATATTCCAATAATACCATACTATGATAGCCCCAGGAAGTTCATAAATTACGAGCCGGGGATTCCACACTCGAGAAGAAGAAGAATTAAATCAGTTGAACCGCAACCAGACTCTACTTGAAAGCTTTTCATATCACTCACCTTAATTACTTTTTGGTCACTCAGCCCTGTACAAATTCAAGCTCACTCAATCGGCACCTAGGCTCAGTGAAAAGTCTTCTGGGAGAGCAATCCAATCCTCATCCCAAGTTTGACATGATATCACACCATCTCATCCATAAGATTATCTCGTATCTTAAGTATCGACGCCTCATTGCCATAACAGTAAGTGTAGTCGCCGAAATCTCTATTACCGTTCTGCCGCTGGCAAAGGGCCCTTATGCACGATTCTGGTGATCCAGCTCACCTACGCCATGTCGTCTCACCATTTTCCATCTCCTAATCTCGTTGACGACGATATCGACGAAGTCGTTATCAGCAATGCCGACGAACACGCTCGTGACGTGGCGGCGAGTGGTACTCGTCCTGCTCGTCAACGTCCAGCCAGAGCCAACGCACCTGCATCGACCCCTATTGGCCGTCGACAACCTGCTGGTTTTCTCAAGCGCGAGAGTGTCCAGATGGATGACCTGTCTGATCAGATATCGCGATATTCTCTGCATGGCTCTGCTAAAGGAAAGGCTAATGATTACTATCATCATGGTTCGGTCGTCGTGTTTAACACCGCCGTGTATTGTAACAACAGTCATTGAAATCAGCAAAGGACGATACTAAGAAGCATAGCACCTGGGAAATTAGTCTTTAGGTCATTGGTCTGGATAAAGTCCTCAAAAAGCTCCAAGCGGCGATGTAGAAGCGTGAGGAGAATCTGGCGACGTATCGTTGATTGTTTTCATCAGCGGGTAGCCTTACAATTCCCAAACCTTAGTACACTCGACCGCACTGGTAAGATCAAGGTATATAGCCATGACATGATCGCATCATGGGTCATTTTGTAACGCGTAGTCATCTGCGAAAGACCCCGATAGACCAGGTGCTGGATGCCGAAGTTGGCAACGAGGATTTGCCACCACCAGCAAGCTCAGTGCCACAAGAGCCATTGGCTTCAAGGATAACAAAAAAGGTGAGGTAGAACATGTCGAGAACAGAATACGAGCAGTAAAGCTAGATCTCCCGCGCTTTAGAGATTGAGAAGCTCATTTTCGGGGTTGATACAAGTAACCATATTGATCAGGTGATCGGACGGTGAACTGATTGTCCCGCCACTCACTCCACGAACCGCTTTGCCAAAAAGCATAGAATCACTGCCATAGACCTTGGGACCTTTGGTGCTGGCGAACTATTTTTTCTGGGATGGTCTCGTCCCCAGCTGCTGTTCCCCCGTGGCTTCCCTGGCGGTTTGTCGGGCCAAGACACCGCCCAAAATAACAACCGAGCGGGTGTATATGGCACATCGCCACCACTGGCAAGCTCATATTTCCCTCGACCAGTTAACACGGCATCCCAGCATCTTCGCACGGTGGCTCTATAGTGATGACCTTGCTGAGGGGCTCGTAGATGATACTCCAAGTCCAAGATTCGGAGTTTAACGGAGTCTCCCTGAGCCAAGGGCCTACCTCACACCCATTGAGCCCTTTTAGATCAAGATGTGAGCTAAAACACTCGCTAATATGCGGGAATTTGTTCCAGTGTCGTCGATGGTGGGTGTGCAGCAACAGCTTCCCGGAAGATCCCAGCCCCTGGCGAAGATGATAGAGTCCTGAATTGCGAGTCCAAGTCTCGACAGCCAGTAAAATCAAGCATTTAAAATTTACAGAGGGCGTATACATTACGCAATATCACAAGTAAAGAATTAAAGGAAAATATACTAACATCCCTTCTTTTAGTGCGTATCATAAGATCGAGTGGGCTTTCCTTGGTATTTCGAACTCCAAGTGATCATATACTACATTAGCAACGTGGAATTAGGTCTACAGTAGGCGTTAGGTTACACGTAGGCAATATGGCACATGCACTTCGGTATATGGGAGATACTCTGGGGAATAGAACGATGCCCCCCGATACGTAACTGGCAATGTACACGCCCGTGACAAACAGTTCACCGTCTCCTTGGTATTCGTCTCACACTAGGGGTCTCGGGTTAACAGTCGAAGATTTGCGAAGTTTCTGCCGATAAGTCTTTGATCCAAGGTCTTTTGTTAGTTGAGGAGCATTTAGGCACCAGGAATTCCAGCGGAAGAGGCGACCTTGCAGAGGGCATCGATGCTGCGGAAAATCAATACGGTATGCCGAACAATGGATTTGGAGAACACAGGCCGATCATGGTAGGTGTAATTGTCACTCATAATGGGTCTCGATATGTACTGGACACAAATATATATCTTGCGTGTCTTCTGCCCAATCCAGTAAAGACAAAAAAAAAAGTCCCACTCCCTTTGACATACATGTGGTGACATCCCTCGCCCTTTCCCGCAACCAGATCCCATTCATATGCCTCGAACTGAACATTGAAGAAACAAAAAATGATTGTATGTTGGTAGTGTAGCAAAGATGACAGCAACTATGGCATAATACATGTGCAAGTCGTATACGTTCGCTCGAAAAAGGGGGTATAAGCTGCATCTTGCAGAAATCCACCTATGATAGCAATAAAAATAAGAAAATGAGGTGATATGTTGGTGCAGTTTTGCACCAGGGTCGCCAGTACTCAACGCCGATTGTGTCTGATACCAGATGACGAAATGGAGTGCGCCGCTTCGCGATGCGTGGTGACCATAGATATTATATGAGGTGGGGTGGTCGAATGTCACGACCTTCCTCTTGCGTCGAGACACGCTTTTATCTTTCGCCCCCTAAACTCCAGAAATAGAACAGCTTTTTTCTTTGCGTTTTTCGAAAATTCGAGCTCAACCCGTCTTCACAGTTTCTAGCGAATATTGCGAAGGTGTTGACTGTCCGCTATACGGCACCTCCTTTTGTTCCTGCTTTCTCTTTCCTAGTCTATCGCACCACTCCTCCGCACTGACAATGGTGCCATCAAGGACTCCGGAAACTTGAGACATCATGTCGAGGCCTTCCTTGGCCATCAGCAACACTGTTTGAGCGCCATCACGCATGTCTCTGTCTACTGTAGCATCTCCTTCTTCCACGTTCTGATCCTCGCGGGCGCGTTGTTGTTGGACAAGCATGTTCACGAGCGCAAATCTTTGCGGCAAGCTGGTAAGATGGCGTCTGACCAGCACCCTAGCGTTTTCAGGCAAGGCACCTCCGGCATACTTGCTGACGGTTTGAATGACATCCTGGAAAGTCTTGACCACGTCGGCCTTAACCGTGTTGATCCTGTCAACAATCTTCTGCCTATCATCGCCGTCACTGCTGGAGCCGGCTGATGAATCGCTCATCTTGTCATATCTGTCCAGCGCCAGTTTCAACGAGTTGATGACATTGGCGATGTGCACATTGGCCCATCGAAGCCAGCTCAGGCAGTACTTTAGGCTGCGCAGACTCTCCTGACTCATTGCGATGCTCAAACCCGACGTCGACATGATCAACCGTGACTGCAAAGAGTTCCGCCGAGGCTCTGCTTCGTACGCAGGCGACCTGTGCTCGTCATAAGCTGGCAAGGTATCAATGGTCTGGATGGTGCTCGCAATGGATAACCTCCGGGGATCGTTCGGGTCGTACGTCGGACGTGGTGTTGTCATTCCAGACGGGGTCTCTTCCGAATCGAGTATCATGGCCTCGGTTCCATCATCGCCTTTTCGCCGCTTGTTTGACCCCTCCTCCATATCTGCAGAATTTTGGGATTTGTGTCTTTTGCCAGCACCTAAAAACCACCGCACGCTGCCCTCGACGCCAGTGACTCGACCGACAGACCCTACTGTGTTGACAACAGGCGCAACATATCCTTCGACGTACTCGGCCCCCGACTTGAACCTTGGTGAGTAGTTCTTTGAGGCAACGTAAGCTGTCTGTGTTCCTTCTATCACACCGCCAAGCAGCGGATGATTCGTCGTTATCAGCTGCAACAATGGCTCCGGCGGTACTTGTGACCGTGACCGAGACGTCGATGGCGAAGAGCCGTCGACATTGCGGGGAGAAGATACAAAGTCTGGCGTGAAAGATACATGTTAGTATGGCAGGAAAGGAGGGCACGCTGCCGGCAGCGCACGGTATACATGATAGATGATCTTTACTAACCTGCCCTCAAGTCTCCAAGAGCCTCGGCAGCTAGTCTGACGTCGGGATCGTCTAGGCTGACATTGCTGGATCGCTCTTGATCTACAGTCTCCGAGGAAGCGGAACTAATCGCACTGGTACTCGGCGAGTTTGTGTCCATTCGCAACGGCTCGGCTTTCCCTTCCGCATGACTAGGCGTGTAGTAGGCAGTGTAAGGGTTCAGACTGGGCCAGTGTGTCGGTTGAAGTTGTTCTGCTGGCTTGGGTGGCGGTGGAGGAGCATATGTCGGCGGAGGCGGTATTGTCGGCCGACTTTGGACCTGGGTTTGGGGAGGGGGACTAATATACATGGACTTGGGCGACGACACCGTCAGCGACGATAGAGACGGAAGCGTGTTATCCTTTTTGTCACTGCCGTGGTAGCCGTTTCTCAACTGCAGAGGCGGCAGTTCCGTCGTGGGGGCATCCGGGAAGGCGATGGGCGGCTTACGGTCGCCATGTGTTTGCGCATATGACGGCGGCGAAGAATACATGGGGAGCTTGAAGGGACGATCAAGAGACTGAAAGACGGATGCGACATCAGATGAAGGTGTTTGTCGCTGGTCGTTTGGGTACGGGTCGTGCTTCTGGTCGAGGCCGGCTGAGATGGTATGGTGTGCCGGCCGGGGCAACATGTGATTGTGCTCCATACTTTGGACTTAGTGAGTTGCACCCCAAGCGGAAGCCGAGATGGCCTCCTGGCGCGAAGGCTACGATGACAAGTCTTCACGTAAGGTGCAACTCATTTGTGCAAACCTTTTTGGCGCCAGAGTTCAAACCGTTCCAGGGTTGAAGCGCGGCTGCGCAGTCGTAGATGACCCAGACGTATTCCCGTCGTAGATCGCCTCTAGTAATAAGCCAAAGTCAGGACGTAGATCGGACACGCTGGGGCGTGGTGTCTGACTCGCGAATAGTGGAAAAGGAGACTTTTACATAGTCCAATGCATTGAGAGCGGCCCTATACGTGAGATGCGCAGGGTTGTCGTCAATGGACCGGAATACGTGCTACTGTGTAAGGGAACGAGGAACTAATAGTTGCACGTATGTAATGTACTGTGTGTTTAGAGGTGTGATGGGCAAAGGTAGAGTTTGATGAGAATGATGAGACGATTAACGGACGTTGCACCCAGAAGAGCGTCCTGTCCCGGACGGACTGGGGGGGTCACAGCGTAGCAGCAGAGCGGCGCGTTCAGCGGTTGGCTGTTGGTCGCAATGAGAGACCCCAGAGACCCAAAGGACCAGAAACCCAGAGACCCAGGGAGACCCAGCACGTTGCCCTGGACTGGCAAGGTGGGTTTCGGGGGGGAGAATGAATGTCCTCGGGTCGGTCGATTTGCACCGTTTGTTCCTCTCTGGGGGCAGAACAGAAGCTGGGGGCCAGGTTGTTTTGGTGGCAGACACGCAGCCAAAAGGCAGAGGAACAAGACACGGCTCGTCGTCACTGGTCAGCTGGTCGCACACAAGCTGCAAGACCTGCAGGGTCTTTGAGGCACAAGGGGAAGACGGGACTCCACTAAATCACCCGTTGTGTTTTGGCGTCGCTCACGGAAGCCGATCTCGTTTGGGGATCTTCTCCATGTGAAGTCGAGCATTACCAATGACCATGGTTACCGAGCACCAGCCATATGTTGCAGTGCATATTCCATGAGCGAGAGGAGTACCCGTCGACGATGATATCTGAGGGCTTGATCTCGGGCTTTAGACAAACCCGGAGTCCCCATGCAGATTGGTCGGCTGGGCCACATGAGCATCCATTTCGCAGTTAATTGAAAATGCAATGCAGCAATGTTTGTAACCTAGCAGCCGGATTCTGGACCTGGATGACGGAACCACTTTCTGGGGGAGACGGCCAGGCAAGCACGTGTCAAG
Organism: Truncatella angustata; assembly: GCF_020726525.1. NCBI lineage: Eukaryota > Fungi > Ascomycota > Sordariomycetes > Amphisphaeriales > Sporocadaceae > Truncatella > Truncatella angustata. The sequence goes on along the minus strand of NW_025763382.1, from coordinate 6,731,152 downwards.
GAGCCACTGCAAAAACTCAAACAAGCGCTGATGGGGGTGTGGCACTTGGCCAATTGGCTTGCAAGGCTAGCGTCTGCTCGCCTTGTGAGTTGTTACCTACCACGGCGAAAGAGTGGGAGCACTTCGACTAGGCTCTTCACATGCAAAGAAGCAACGCTTTGAGCCAGCCAGCCAGCCTTTTCCGCCAGCTCTGCCAGTTCACTTCACCCACGTCCGGTCCAAATCCTTCCAATCCGATTCGTGTTCACTGCTGTCACAAGCCAAATGCCCTACACGCTCCCATTGCACTCGCATTGAAGGACGGCAAAACCTCCCCTCGTCTTCCGGCTGTTGAAACATATATCAGACGAACGGCATGAGACTATCTATAGCACAAGCCAGCCTTTGACGATGTCGTGATATAAACTTCAAGCATGAGACGATGGTTCCTGTGGCACTTCGCCCAAGATTGCTGCATGAGGATAGGGGAACGAAAATTTACCCGATCAGCGATCAGGAATCCTGAACGGGGAGATTTGACCTCATTTCAGTCATGTGAAAGTCGAAAAGGGTTGGCCATGATAGAGATACTTCAGGCCAACGAAAACCTTAATATGTAAGCAAGTGTGAGCAGGGACGTACTCCGCTTGTGAAGGATTCTCTTGAGGAATCATTCCATACATGGAGCTGAAGCCAAGGCGAGCCAAGGTGACGAAGCCGCGGTCAAGTACCGAAGCTCATTAATGGGTCATTCCTGCGCAGTTGATATTCCGCACGCGAGGTAGCGATCCAACGCTCACATCGTAGTCAATGCTATCCATCACTCGCGCACCCCAGCCAAAGTGGTTTTTTTTCTTCCCCTTGGTACATGGGTCTTTTCTACAGTCAAATTTGAAAAGGTCAAATCATGGAATGTCCGGTCCCTCTGACGCCGCCCGATCTACGGAGTAGTTGCCAAAAAGGCGTAACCGGGCAGCTCTTATGGTACCTATTTCATAGAATAATCTATGCGTTGCTGAATCGAGTGGAATCAATTGCTAACACAGTCGGGAACCCAGCAGAATGCCAGTCCCAGTCGCGTGGTGAAACACCTACTGTCTAATGAACGCATGGTTGTAAAAGAAGAAAGGGAATCCGAAAATCTTCACGAACGAGCTTTTATTGCAACCGTGTGGGAGAGCCCCACCAAAGAAGGCCCAAGCTTTCCGGTGGAGCTAGACCAATCTGAGCTCTCGGACACTGAGCTTCATTGTTCCGTCATTCGCAGCTCCACACAGATCCACACGTCTCCTTATTACTTAGTACACATGGTGGATGTTCCACAAGCATCAGCTGGGACAGCTGTCCAGTTGCTTGACAGTCCGCCAAGCTACACCTCATCATTCATCGAGGGGTGCTACTTGCTGCTGTACCGGGTTCGTGATCTCTACGTATCAAAGCAACGGTGAGATCAGGCATCCGAATTCCACCCATTGCTCTTTTGTAGACAACGGCGCATGAGCAATAATTCTTGAATCGCCCCGTCTGGCCCGAGTGCCGATCCATATCCGCTCCAACATCCTCTCCATCATCTTCCCCTGACAGCTATCTGGCAACATGGCCTCTGCCATCTTCTTCCTCGACCTGAAGGGCAAGGTATGATATGTGCTCAGCGTATACCACACAGCCCAGCGAGACTAACCCAGACTTCATCAGACCCTTCTTGCCCGGAACTACAGAGGTGACTTACCCATGTCAGCTGTAGAGAAGTTCCCTGTCCTTTTGAGCGAAGCAGAAGAGGAATCATCAGCAGTCCCACCATGTTTCTCACACGAGGGAATCAATGTAGGCATAACACCTCGAGCCTGGCTCATCCGCACCGCCTAACACACTCCAGTATCTTTACATCCGACACAACAACCTCTACCTCCTCGCGCTTACGAAACGAAACACGAATGCCGCCGAGATATTGCTATTCCTACACAAGATCGTCGAGGTCTTCACCGAATACTTCAAGGCGCTCGAGGAAGAATCAATCCGCGACAACTTTGTCGTCATCTACGAACTGCTGGACGAGATGATGGACTTTGGATATCCACAAACGACCGAATCCAAGATCCTCCAAGAGTATATCACACAGGAATCGCACAAGCTGGATGTACAGGCCAGGCCGCCAATCGCAGTCACCAACGCCGTGTCGTGGCGGTCAGAGGGTATCAGATATCGTAAGAACGAGGTCTTCCTCGATGTCGTTGAGAGCCTGAATCTACTCGTTGCCGCCAATGGCAACGTACTACGGTCCGAAATCCTGGGGGCCATCAAGATGAAGTGCTATCTGTCCGGAATGCCCGAACTCAGACTGGGCTTGAACGATAAGGTCATGTTCGAAACAACTGGAAGGACGACGAGGGGCAAGGCTATCGAAATGGAGGACGTCAAGTTTCATCAGTGTGTGCGGTTATCCCGGTTCGAGAACGACAGAACTATCTCCTTCATCCCTCCCGATGGCGAATTCGAACTCATGAGCTACCGATTGAACACCCAGGTCAAGCCTCTGATCTGGGTGGAATGTGTTGTGGAGAGCCACTCGGGATCCAGGATAGAGTACATGCTCAAGGCAAGAGCTCACTTCAAGAGGAGGAGTACCGCGAACAACGTCGAGATCATAGTTCCAGTGCCAGATGACGCCGACTCCCCCAGGTTCAGAACGAACATTGGAAGCGTCCACTATGCACCAGAGAAGAGCGCCATCGTCTGGAAGATCAAGCAATTCGGTGGCGCCAAGGAGTTTCTAATGCGCGCAGAGCTCGGTCTTCCTAGTGTGCGCGGCGACGATGAACATGGTGGCGGTATGACAGGTGGTTTTGGTGGCAGCATGGGAGGCGTCAATGCTGGCAAAGGCGCCAAGAGACCCATCCAGGTCAAGTTTGAGATTCCATACTTCACCACCAGTGGTATCCAGGTGCGATATCTGAAGATCACGGAGCCAAAGGTACGTTGCCGCCAATAGTCTCTTATGGTGACACTATACTGACAAATCCTCAGTTACAATATCCTTCGCTGCCGTGGGTACGATATATCACACAGTCAGGAGACATTGCGGTGAGGTTGCCAGATGTGGCTTAAGTAATGATAGTGGAGTAGGCGTACAAGCGGCACATCCAGGACTAGAGAAAAGCGAGCGATCTGGTTTTGGCGCTGCGCCTTATGAGAATAGAATTATGACTAAACTAATTCGTTCGACCTGTCATATATCGTGACTGGACTACAAGACGTTGAAACCCTTCCGGTACTCAACAGCGAACAAAGAGCCCTCAGGCTGTCCCGTAGCTCTCGCTGCAGCTCATGTCCCTAGAGCTAGAGGCAACTAGCTTATCGTTCGCCGATCATGTATTCAATATCAATCAATATACCAGGGGTTGTTTCTTTGTCTTGCGAAAGGCGAGGGTCTGTTTCGCACCAAGAGACATGTCGATGACCAACCGCCAGTGGAGGAACTTGCTTTGAAGGGTTGCGCTTTCCAGCTCCTTCTCCATATGGGTGTTGTTTCATTATGACAAGTCATAGTGACTGTCTCTTCTGGTGCTCGCATGCGTGCTTGCAGTCTCTGACGTGGTGTGCCAGTAGCGCCATCGTCTTCTGACTCTTTGGTTTGGTCAGGGTCGACGACCAGGCCGATCCTTGATTTCAGCAGTCGCGAATATCTCCTCGCCGCTCCTTCCACCTCTGTAACCTGGCCCGGGGGTGGGAGGCGTGGGCCAATACCAGTCTCTGGAAGTTGACATCTGCCACGATACATCGCATCGATCTTATGCTTTGATGCTCGTTGATATTGTCCCGAAACTCTGAAATGACACACACTGTTCTTTCTCATACGTGGGGTAATAGTGAGAAAGTCACATTCCATGAATGGGAACAAATCCACCCTTCCGGTGTTGTCCAAGCGCAATCCTGATGGCTATATTCCCCGAACGCCTAAGCGCGTTGATTTTATCTAACGAAAATGCTGGACATACGGAGATACTGAGCGTCTGCGTCCGTTCACGACAGCGTGTCAGGTTTTCTTTCCTGACGATAGCGACAGCAGTTTGAAAAGACTATGAGGGCCACGCGGATGGACTTCCCAAGACGGCCGCGTTTCATTCTTCACCACCGATTGGATATGGCTCGGCGATAGGTTTGACTTGGGATTGTGCATAGGTAGCTTTACGGCCATCTTCTCGAAGTCTCGATAACAAAATATGCTTGTGAAAAGTTAGGAAAAGACTGGCGCAGAATGAATGTCCTGGGGCCTCTGGAAGAGAACTTACCGCACCCGAAGACACGACCTACTATTTTCTTGGCAGGCTGCTCTACAGATATTCTAGTTTCAGAATACTTTCTTGAAATACAGGGAGAAATTATCAAGGGCTCTTGCGAATAAAAGTGTTTTGGATGGTCGGCTTCAGGCTTACCATCAAAACGTTATAACTTGTTAACTGTAATGCTGAGAGGCCCTAAAAGCGAACTATCAGCGAAGTGGCCAACCAATTCCCGTAGCTTTGACTCGCTTATGATCGCACTCGCAATGGCATTCGTCGAGATCTCCGACATTCTTCGAACCATTATACTTGCGCTTGGGCGTGGGAAAAAGTTCTGATGAGACTGCAGACATTCCGACTGTCAATGTTCATGATGAATATCATTGTGACTTCCAGGGCCGGTTCGAAGCGGTTGCCAATATTGCCTTGCGGAAACGTGCTGCTTAGTCGAAGAATAGAGTAACCGCACCTAATCACACAACTGAAGTTTGTAAGTTAGTCTGACATATATATGTCCAGCGAAAACACGTCCAAGGCCCTATGCCGACCACAGTATTTGTTCAAGCCTAGGTTATATATGTAATACTACACATGTTACTAGTACTGCCACCGACACCCGCTCCATTATAGTATTTTGATATGTTTAAAGAGCATCACAATTATTTCCTTCTCATCTTAATGTCTCATTCGGATCATTCCGTACTATAACAGTTCTGCTAGCTGATATTCCTCCTGTCCTTTTAATGATTTCTGCAGGTTAGCTGCTTTTTGCCAACGACGAACAGAATCTGAACGTGATCAACACGAAGCCTTTTCTGGCTAACAGCTTGCTCTCTGCCTGAGAAAATGATAATTGACTGATCATCAGACGTCCTGCTCAGCCTCCGGTATACCTTGCTCAGACCTCCACTGGCGTTAGTGCTGCTGCTCTGAGCCGCTGTAGGAGACAAGGAAGTTTCAAGCATAGTTATCCACAAACCAATGTGTCAGGCTTCACTTGGTGGTAATTGCTTTAGATAATGGTTATAATGTTATACATCCAAATAGGTGAATTCAACAGCTCGGATCCACATCATGAAGAAGTTGTTTGTCCGAGCGAATTACGACGCCCAGCTGATATTGAATCTATGGCCTTTGGAGTATCGCAGTCAGTGACTTAGGAATACATCACTTGACAGATCTTCCTTCTTGTCTGAAGCCAGAGGCGTGGAAACATCGGCTTTCGAGCTGGTTTTGAAAGAGTATCAAAAAGTAAGTCACACGATCACTCCATCCCATCGACCAAGGTTTCCAAACAGGCGCAAATCTGTCATTCACACACATGATGTACCCGACATGGCTCAAATATGGCGCCCCAAGCTTGTTTCATGGCTTCTCTAGCGAGAAACGACCAATGACTAACATTGCTAGCATAACATGCTCAGGCTCTTCCACGTTGAAGTTCTTGAGATTTTAAGAGACTTACGCTGTTATTCAATTTTAATCCTGAGATCTTCACATTTTCCTTGATTATCATTGAGTTCTAAACTAGCGTTCTTCGCTTCTCATATTGAATATTGTTTTATTCCACTCCCGTAATATTAAACATCACCACCATGCGTCACATTGACACCCAAACACTTCTCCTCCTCCAGCCTTGGGATGCCGCCGGTATGGACTATGCAATCCTATCGCACACCTGGGGCTGTGATGAGGTCACCTTCCAGGAATGGGAGCAGGTTCACCCCTCGGGCGCAATAAAGGGCCAATGTCCCCATTCAAACAAACCGGAGCACACGATCAAAATTCGTCAGAAGTCGGGCTATCTGAAGATTCTGGGTGCCTGTGATCAAGCTCGACGTGACGGGATTCGTTACCTTTGGTGTGATACCATTTGCATCAATAAAGAGAGCTCGGCTGAGCTAAGCGAGGCTATCAATTCCATGTTGTGAGTGTTGCCCCTTTTCAAAAGGCAGGTATATATTATAAGAAACAGTAAATTTAACATGTGCGTTGTAGCAAATGGTACAGTAACACCCTAATTTGCTATGCTTACTTGACCGATGTGGCACCTCCAATGTCCCAGCAGCGCTTCCGTCGGGTCTGGGGTGATAAAGCACCTGTTCCACAATGTCAAATCAGTCATGGTCTAGAATTTCGTCCAATGCGATACCTGTCGGATAACGAGGCTCGCGATATCAAACCGCGCTTCTTGAGTAGTCGTTGGTGGTCACGGGGATGGACCCTTCAGGAGCTTCTTGCCCCTCAGAACGTGGTGTTCTTTGCCAAGGACTGGTCGCCGCTTGCCCACAAGACCGAAATGGCTTTGTCGATCTCAAACTCAACCAATATACATAAGCTGGCATTGGAGAATCGCTCTACCATCCCAAGTTTTTCAGTAGCGCAGCGGATGTCGTGGGCCGCGGATAGAACGACTACTGTTCCTGAAGACATGGCATACTGTCTCCTTGGGATCTTTGATATCAGCATACCAATGTTGTACGGAGAAGGAAATAACGCTTTTAGAAAGCTGCAAGAAGAAATCATCAAACGATCTGATGATCAAAGTATATTCGCCTGGGCGTCCTACACCTGCGCGATTGACGCCTGGACAGGAGCGTTCGCAGAATCTCCATCGAGCTTCCGAGGCTGTGGGTCAGTTGTTTATGACGCCGAGGTTACAAAACTCCCCTTTTTGCAAACAAATCTCGGATTACGCTTAACCGTGCCACTTGTATCCACGCACTTTTTCTCGCAAGGTGGCCTGCGAACATACTTCATGGGCCTCAACTGTTCTTATGAACTACGTGGTAACAAAAGACAAAACAGTCTGGGGGAAGTTGCGAACGTTCGTCGCAGATTTCCTCTTTGGCTCCTTATTCGCAAGGGGAATGACACCTTATGGGAAAGATCTGGATCGCAAAAGTCATTGGTCTGCTTGCAACCGTCGTACATTGTACAAATAGGACCGGTCATAACTGACCTTCATCTTATCACAAAAGGTCGAGAAATGGAACACGAAAGGGTATGTGGCATTCAACCTGGGTATGGTACTTACGCACAGTCGGGAATCAGAGTTGTTGAGGGATTTGGCCATATGAGGACGGCCAGTCGAGCTTATCATGAAATATGGGCTCCTTCGAGATGCATCACTTTTCCGATATCTTCTCGTGGTCCCTCCAGAACTTCACATGAACTCGTGTCGGGTGGGACGTTCACTGTTCTCTTGAGTATTTCCTGGGATGAGTACTGCCAGCCTCGAACTCGCAACCACACGATATTTGAGGATACGGGCAGCGACGAACTAAAAACAAGCTTGTTACAATCTCTGGAAAATATAGCCACAACAGAGACAGTTTGTGAAAGTTCTCATCAAGACCTGCGCATAACTTATAAAAGCGCGGTAGCTGATCCTGGAGGCAAAACCCCGCTTGTGCTTATGGATGATGACTTTTTGTGGAATTGTAACGGCAAAGCAGAGGTGATTGTCGAAGTTATTTTCACGGAAAAGCCTTGTAAAGCTTCATGAGTCGCAAAATGAAGCCAAGCGCCGAGAACGTGGTTGCGTAAAAGCTTTACTGCTCTCGAAAAAGAATTTATTGGTATGTTTTCGTAATATCCAGCGCCTCAAGATATGAAATGTCATTCGCTTCTTCTTTGATTCGGTGCAAAAGTTTGAGCATCAGGCGCATTATAAAATGCGCCTTGTTGCCGAGGTTTGTGAGAAGAAAGGATACCTCGATCCCCTCTCCTGCATCCATCAAAGCCTCTTGCAGTGGCCAGTCGTGACTTGTTCCTCGTTGTTGTTGCCATATTTCCTGAACGTTAAGTTTGAGCACATCTGACGGGATGAACCATTCTGGCTCTAGATGACGCAAAGAACTTCTGCCATACTGAATAATGCATACTCGCTTATGTCTTTTGGAAAGAGATAGCAGCCAGTCGTCAAGAACAATTGGAATTTTTGAGGAATCAATGAACTCAGTCCGCCCAAATGCGAATGAGTCTGGGTGATTATAGTCATGGCTCTGGTGCACACCGCCTGTCTCGTCAATATGCCAATGGTAACATATGTCATTGCCGCCATATTCAGGAGACCATATAGCAAGACCAATATCTGTAACCCCGCCGTATCTGCTTTCTGCAATCTCAACTTCAACGGCTACATAGATGATGTCTTCCTTGGCAAACATTCGTTTTAGCTCAGCTAATTGGGCAACGACGCCAGTATCTTCGTTTTCTGTGGCTGTGTCGTGTGCTGCAACACCGAACGAAGGTATATATACATCTGCTTCGTTTTTGTAATTCTCGTGCGTCTGTGCAGATACTTTGCTGTCACCAAACCATTCTTGCCACAGATTGCGTAATGCGTCAATTGACTGTTCGATGTAATTCAAATGCGAGCGTGAAGGCAGGTTTCTGGCAGGTGACTCTGCGGCGCTGTTTAGTTGTAACATATCAAGCAACAATATTCAAAAAGACTAGTAAATGTGATTTGATGCTGTGCTCATGAAGAAGTGGTGAGATGATCGTCCGTTTGACAAATCAGCGTTATCAAACATGTTCCTTCACCAATAACTCATATAGAACAAAAGAGTAGTGGCAATGATTCAAATGTAATGTTCTGTGTTGTGTTGACCTCTTTGCCATTGTTATAGTATGCGTTATGGACTCGTACTGAAACAATGAACCGAAAGCGGCGTATTGTGTGAGCGTTATTGTTAAGCGCCACACCTGAGGCAAAAGCAAAGACCGATGCATTGTTTCGTCAAGAAGTCTTGGGACAGGAACGCTCTTAAGCGCCCGTGTAACTTACCTAACCTAAGCATCTTTGCGCATAGTGAAGATCCATATTTGACGAGGAGCATTGTACTCAATGGGATTGGCGTATGTTCGCCCAGGCTTGGAATGACGACATGATGGGGCCATCGTTTGAAACCCCTATAAAAGATTGAGTCTCTGAGATCGACGGAAAAGTGAGAGATGCAACGAGAAATCTGCATAGAGGTCATTGTTTCAATGTTACATTGCATGAGAAGTTTTGATATCTCTGAGCAGGGATGGATAGATTGATGTACTCTTTGGCAAATCCGTAGATCTTGACCCGCGGAGCTTTTTTCTCCTACTATATTGCTACTATTCTTAATGTATTTGGTTTTAGCCGCTTATTTGTTTAAAAAGTCGATTCAAGGGTCAGCTCCGTTTTAACGATTATAGAAATAGATAGATGACAGCCGATATTTAACGCAACTGGCAATCGTGTTCGCAATCAAAACTCTGCCGCCCCAAATTAAAATCTGCAGAATCAACATTTCACAGCGCTACAAGCATGACATCATTACTCACTCAACGACTTGCGCCAGTGCTCTCTATCGGTCATATTACTGCAACGATCTTGCCGGCCTGAGCACATCCCGCAGAACTTAAAGACTTACTAGGGGAATCCTGCCAAATGTTTCCTCGACCCTCTAAGTTATCAATATGATTTGAACAGCATAAGAGCTGTGCAACATACAATAGTGTTGGCTTCCTCGCTCGCGCTGTTTTTGTCGTTCTCATAGAGCTAAGTGGACACCTCGGTCAGCGGCGACCATGTAAATTTGTGGTTTACTGTGGCTATGGTGATCAGAATCCAGCAGTCTATCCGCGAGATTCGCTTACATTGATGGCTTATACCTGGCTAGTCTGACGAAGAATCAGCGATTTGAATGTGTTTCACGAATCACCATAAATGATCTCGGATGACAAATAATGCAACGTTTATTTGGCTGGCTATCAACGATTTGTCACATATAGGGGGTACTTCGTGTTGTAAGATGTTGAGTAGGTAATGTTTCATTGTGACGATGTGCACACAAAATTCAAGGTGTGACACTCGGCTTTTTATGGGATTTTGGCGACTGAGTATTGCTCTGTGTAACAACCTTTGAACGGAAGTAACAAGAGATCCGGGCCGACTCTTGTCTTCAGCCACAGTTCAGTTCTGCTATTCATGAGCCAATGGAGATATAAATATTATGTGCCTGTGGCCGCTTGAAAATAGTTCATATCATCACACGATCCTTTAGCAATCAAATTATCACAGTTGATATGCAATAGCGGCCATAATTCAACTATTCAATATCCAGGTCTCCGGAATCATGTGGGAGAACCAACTTTCTTGGCTTGTAGCCATGTTTCCGCCGGTACAAGCTATGATGCTGCCGAATGATGCCGTAAATGGACTCTGGATTGTTACTGGCGACGCTAATTGGAACTCGGAAGCGCCAATCCGTCTCGACCATACCTCCAAACCAGACCCAAAGTTGATTGAAAATGACCGGAGGGAGCGCACAGAGGCATCTACTTGGACTTGGCGCCGAACTATCTGTGCATCCAGTGGTGATCCTGCTCAACAATCTGGCTCCGGATTCAGGCCTGCTTGGCCATGGCGACGTATGGAGACTGTGAAACAGCAACCTGACGGCGAATTCAAGAATGTCGAATCGGTTGGCGATGACACCTTGACGGTGACAGATTCAGCACGCGATGGAGCAGGCTGTGGTCAAAATCTAATCAACGACGATGAACTACGACACGCTTTGCAGCAAATGGTTGACTACTGCGACCACACAGGTTTTGTCGAGGCTTACCAGAACGTTGCTTCGAAATGGGGGTCAACCGTCGTGTACATCTGTGCCCGTGGCCATATTGAAAGTTGTTATTCAGACGAGTTCGTGTCGGCCATTACGTATATTCACTATGCTTGCGCTCCTGAGACTGGATGGGTCTACAACAATTTTCTGTACCCCGACAGACCGGCGAGCAAGTGCGGAATGGATGTCACTGGTGCGGACTTCTGCTTAAGATAGGAGTCAGATTTCGCACAGGCGGTATGCAATGCTGCACCCGTAATTGAGAATGGTATGAGGAGGTTGGGTCTAGTAGACCAAGCCTTGGCGCCTAGGTTGAATTGCACAAATGCACTTTTGCGAGCACGTGACACTGGTCGATTTGGTATGTTTTGATGACTTGTAGACTTGTAGACTTGTAGGTGTCAAATTGCCTTGTACTCGTTAAGCCCCGCAAATAGGTCGTTTGGTAGCAGTCACAGCGCCCAACATTCTGAAGATGACGCTAGAAGCCGTGAGGGCCGCCGGTACGCTGGCTGAAGATGGACTTTGCTACAAATGCCAGGTCTTCCAGCTAAGCAAGGGTAGGTTCACGTCGTCACCCTTTGACGAGAAGCGGATGTACCAGCTCGGCTCATATGATGATGTAACGTCGCGCACATATTGTTCTCTCTGTCAATTCATTTCGCAAGCATTTCGCGATGGACCGGTACCTCCCGGTGCGGTGGAAGGAGCCCGTGTCCAAGGGTCGTGGAACCAAATCTCGGAGGGGTCACCCAATGCATGCTTGGCTATCTGGCTTATGCCGCGCAGCGAAGACAATGGTATTCCGTTCAACATTAGACTTGTTGGTGATGATGACACACAGATTGCCGGATCTGGGAGATTGATCAGTGATTCTGTAATCGATCCTTTGATGGTCACGGCCTGGATGTCCATCTGCCAGGCGCACCACGAGTGCGGCAATGTGGCGTCGCGTTTTCGACATCTTCGAACCCTTCCCCCAGGTTTCATGCTGATTGACGTTGTGGATCTGCGCCTCGTGGAGACAACTACGGTGAGCCGCTTCATTGCGTTGAGTTACGTTTGGGGTAACAGCGTAAAGTTCAAGACAGTATCGTCGAATGTCGAGGACTTGAAGCGGGAGAATGGGCTCGGTCATGTCTGGGATCAACTCAATCCCACCATAAGAGACGCCATAATATTCACACGCAAGTTGGGCGAGCGACATATCTGGATTGACAGTTTATGTATCCTCCAGGATAATGCAGAGAACTCACAAGCCAATATTGGTGCCATGGACACAATCTACCAACAGGCACACCTCGTCATCGCCGCCGCCGATGACAAGGCTGTGGAGGGAGGACTACATGGAGTGACCAAGACGCGGACTCCCGTCCAGCACCAAGTTGAAATACGCCAAGGCTTGAGAGTATTAGGCGTGTTCAATCATTCTACCTATATGGATCGCAGTATATACGAATCACGGGGCTGGACGTAAGTTGACAAGCATTTCTTTCTCCATGTGATTTGAGTACTTTCTGCGAGAATTAGCTTGCTGATAGATGATTAGATTTCAAGAGGAGCACCTGAGTACCAGGACCCTCATCTTTGTAAACAACCAAGTATATTTCTCTTGCATGTCGCACGTGTTCAACGAAGACGTCTACCCACCATCCAACTTCGGCGCCGACCACAGCCTCCTGTCCGCTCATATTTCCAAAAGATTTATTCGCGAAGGCGTGCAACCGACTATACTATATTTCAAGGCTGTTCAAGCATATACGACCCGAAAATTGACGTATCCTGAGTTAGACATGATGAATGCATTTAGAGGTGTCGGAAACGTCCTAAGTGACCAGCTCGCAACGAAATCGAGTTGTGGACTTCCGGAGGGCATCTTCGACCTTGCACTACTATGGCAACCTGTAGGCCCTTGCAAGCGAAGAAGGGGTTCTGGCCCTTCCTGGTCGTGGACGGGCTGGGATGGTTCAGTACACTGGATCGGTGATACACTCGCACTTGCCTCGTATGGCTACTCCGCGACAAAGGAGCAAGAGCAGACGCTAGTCATGGGTTGGCTGAAAGAACGCACGTGGATCAACTGGAAACGGTTGCCAACCAACAAAGGAAATAAAAATGTTCCATTGGCTGTGGACGACACGAAACATAGTCGCAATGAGAAAGTTGGGTGCGATTCAGCAGCAGTGAATGAGGAAAGCTGGTATGGACGAGATATCACCACTCGTGATCCTATAATTGCGTGCTATGCTTCACAACAGACTGTGCAGCCTCAAATAGCTACCCCGTACCATATTAGGCATTGGTCGCCATCCTCCGAGGGAGAGTTTCTTTGTTTCTGTACTCTCACTGCTAAATTTCGCATCCAGCCTTCCGGGCATTACCTCCGGTACGGATCTATCGATCCCGTATGGGAGCCTAATGGTCGAATGGTGTTTCTGCTGCTGAACCATCAATCGCAAACCTGTGGGTACGTATTATTACATTCTGACTGGAGGGAGCAATACTCGCCAGATAAGACTTACGACTTTTTGATGTTATCTGAGGCCAACTATTATTGCGATTGGGGTCGACCGCACGAAAATCATCCTTACAAGAGGTTTTATGGTATGGGACCGGACTGGGCTGAGTTCCATGTCATGATGGTTGAGTGGAAACAGCGGCAACCTGAAGGAAACAGAAATCAGTTAACTACTGCTGAGAGGGTTGGTATCGGACGAGTTCTGAAGGAGGCTGTCAAGGATGCCTGGGATGAGGGTCCTGTGTGGAAGGAAATTGTGCTTGGTTAAATTACTTCAAAGAGACGCCCAGGTCTGCATAGTCAATTGAGTCCGAATGCGAGTGATGTAACAACATCACATATGACTGAATTTGGTTGTGAACAAGTTCTGTACTAATTGTTCCGTGATGCCAAGCGTTATTTAACCATAATTTATACTGTCCAAGGCCGACGTCAAACTAGTCTAGCTTCCTTTCGGCTTCGGTCTAGGTATAGGTCTCAAAACTGTAAGTGGCTTTTTCTGCACCCGCTTAATCTGCTGAAATCTTTTGGCGGCGACCGCAGGCCGTCTTTTATGTGAGGGATTTTGCTGTGATACCTCAGTAATCTTGGGGCCATGTTTGCACTTTGTTGGTTTCTCTTCAATCTCAATACTTTTCGGCTTTGTGTTCATGGGCATGACGAGTTTTTGTGGCCCTTGAGCCTGCTTAGGGGTTCTTGGATGGTTGTGCCTGTCCATTTAGATACATTATACGCAGCCTTGCTCAAATTCGACTCGTTTGGCGTCTTTCCAATGCTCGTGCAGGCAATCCAGCCCTTCCGGTTCCTGCTTGGCTCCTATGACTTCATCTTCGCATTTCCGCTTACTGTTAATCGGCATAGCAGTGATGTTGATTTCGGTTCGAATGTTTACAAGAAATAGTATGTGAACTGCTTCGTAATTAAATTCAGATGAAGACTTTGTATTTTGCTCTGAATCTGTCTAGTCTTAGTCGCTATCTGGGGGATGAGGTGTGCATGACAGGTCACTATGTGGTACATGCAGTGAATATATGCTTCATCTAACAACAAGGACTCCTGCATCTAGATCGTGCTGCTATTTCCATAGTTCATTGTGGCACATGATACAGTTATGGTTCATTGAAACGCAATACGCGTTATTTCGATCCAAGGCACTTGAGAATGTTGTATTACCAAGGCTCAGGAAGATCTGAAACAAGGAGTTTTCTCCACTGATTACTTCAAAGACAAGGAGGTTCTAGGGTTTACTTTACTCTGAGATCAAGTTTCTTTGACTGACTTCTTTGAAATTATGATATTGCAGCTCTTACCTGTGATTCTAAAACCTCATCTAAAGAGGAAATGTAAAGAGGGCCCTGCAATCTGACAACCAAGGTATCTCACCAAAACCTCAAACGAAATTAAAATCGAGCTTCTCGACTTTGCATATTCCTTGGAAGGTCACAATCGTTAGGCCATCTTCGTTGCTTACGAGGTTTTCGCTTGCGGTTGTGCCATTGAGACCACCGTCATGCACGGTTGCCGTGAATATTTTCTCTACGAGAACATAACGGTAGTGTTCCAATGCCTCCGATGTGTCTACAAATCGACATCATTGGGGCACGAATCTCTATGTGTTCCAGCAAGCATGAGACGAGAATTCGGGAAGCACTTTTCTCAACTAGACTAGGTGAGAAGCGAGTCCATGATTTGCTTTGTCGTATAGTGCAGTCGTATCTTGAACGTGATGTTCGGAATGTGTTGAAATACACCGTGGCTCGTTTCTAAGCCGTAATTACTACTAGAGATGATATGGCAGCATCCTGCTAGACCATTTGATATCCCAAGCTAATGTCAGTTTCCTGGATTCTTGTATCGATGGTTTCCAACCTATATTACCATATAACGTAAGGAGAGGGTACATTGGTCACCTTGACCACAAAGAATTTGTTCCCATATGACTCTTTGATGATCAATGTGCCAAGAACAAGCACACAGGTCTTGTATATTTAATGAAACCTGCTCATATACACGAGGTTTGATCAAGTGTCTTCAACAAGCCATCATCCTGAGGACATCTGTGTAGTCGCCCCTGGTATATAAGAACTAGATGCCACTAACATCGTTAAGCCCAATCATTACCCCAATCAACACTTTCGATCATTACACCATCAATTTCAAGTACCAGAAACCCACCAGTCAATTTCACCAACCCAAATGTTTCATGAGCTATGTGAGGATATGCAGAAGGAGCGGGTAGACGAGATACTTGCGTCGGGCCTTGTGTTTTACCTCTGCGAGCATGCCACCTCCACGATGGATGGTTGCTTCGTCGACATCCATTCCTCGGTTTTCTCTACTGACAGTCTTCGACAGGTGCTCATGACGCACGCCAAGAAGCTCGAGAGACGCTGCGACTTGTGCTTTGTTGATGCGCACCTTACTTTCATGGAACAGCGGGTCACCTTCACTCTGGAAGGCCTCGAAGCGTCGAGACGAGATGACTTGCGCATCATTGACGAGAGATTTAATGTTGTAAGCCGCCGTAATAGTGACTACCAGACATGATTCGCGGATAGCCTGGCTGACCCATCTGATTTCTTCAAAGAGCAGGAACTTCTTGGTAACGTACCCGTCCTTGATGGTCTACTAGATATTATTTCGCAGGAGGTGGCTCTGATGAAGGCGGAAGCCCTAGGCCTGCTTCACGATTATCGCAAGGTGGAAGACTTCAAGAAGGCTCTTGTGCAACAGTCTGTATACATTCCCAAGAAAATCAACGATCCTTGGCAGATCATTGGATTGACTGCAAAGCCCACAGTTCTTAACCAGTGCACTGTGGACGCGATTAATCGCTTGAAAGATCGGATGTATCCTATATCGGAGAAAATCACTTTGGGCATCAAAGAACGAGAGGGGTATCTGAAGAAATGGGAAGGGATCAAGAACAGCCTTGTTGATATTTATGATCATCCCGATGATGATCTTATGTATAAAAACTGATAGGCGACGACAGCTAAGGTAAGTAAAAGCACCCATAAGTTAGAGAGGGCTAACTGGGAATCAGCCAATCTAGGTAAATGGTAAATTAACCAAACTCGCTATACTGCATCTGGAACTCCTGGTCAACGATAATTTGCTGCGACCTGTAAATTCACTTGACATTTCCTTGGGAGAGTTACTGAAAAGTGACGGATTAATTGTGTATTAACAAATCTAATAGATTCATCACTTGGTCTCAGAAGCATCTTATCAACAGTAAATATTTCTCAATCACACGCCATGGCATTGATTTTGTGGCGTCAAAAATGCTGATATCTACTCAAATGTTTTATTTAAATAGTGTACACGAAAAGAATAGGATAAACTGGGGAAAATTAACCCCATCACTTCCCTTCATGGCCCCTTTAAAAGGCAACCACCTGGTACCTTACCCCCCCTTCCAGAACTCAAGTCGAAAGAGTGTACTGGGAGCTACCGCCGGCGCTACCCCAGCCCTCGGTAGCTAGGACCTGGTAATCCATAGTGCCCAAGTTCAAGCCGAGCTTAGCCCAAGCGTCGAAGTGGTTCTTGGTGGTGACAGTACCGCTGCCGGGGCGGGCAGTGCGACGGTTCGAGATGTACTGAGTGAAGGTGGCAGTGCCGACGATGGAGGGCTGGTTGACCTGGGTGTGCTTCCAGATGTCGTAGACGGAGCCGTCGCTCTCGACCGTGCCGACCTGAGTTCCCTGTGCCGACCCCTTGCCGTCCGAGGTGTACTCCTGGATGTAGTACTCTACCAGCGGATTGCGCGACCATCCGTATATGGAAACGAGCACCGTTCCACTGGAGTGGGTTGTGGAGCCCGAGAAGGTGATGTTTCTACAGGAAAAGATTAACTTAGCACGTTGCGACTAAGACTAAGATGGAAAATGTCGGATTGTTTTACCTGTTAGTGCCGGCGGTCCAGCCCTTGCCAACGACGAAGTCTCCGGCGCCAGAGAAGGAGACCGAGTATCCGTTGTTGCCAGGCGAGAAGTTGACGTTGCCGTTGGTCTTGTAGTTTTGGTTGTAGTTCTGGCGGCGGTCCAGGTCTTGAGGCCCGATCATGAAATCAGGGGCATCAGGGCCAGCAGTGGGTGCGGCGAAGACTCCTGAGAGTGCCGAAATGGCGAGCGCAAGGTGAGTGAAAGCAACCATGATGAATGCAAACCAAGGCGTTTGGAGCTGGAGTACTGTACTGGGAATGGAGCGCGGTATGCAGAACCAAGAAAGCTTGATATGCTTGGCGAAGCTTGGTATTTGTATAGACTTTCTGGTTCCGGATACCCGACATGTTTGATTGGTCGGATAAATGGGATTTAACCGCATGACGAAGTCTATATAGGAAACATGGTATTGCATACTGGTCATAAAAGTTAACTAGCTTTTGGCTCCTTAGCCTCCGTTTCCCAAAACAAATTCAGTGCTAGTTCAGTCAATGTTTCGCATTGAGGAAGAGGTGGGTAGGGCACGGTTCTTGTGTCGATCTTATGACCAAGGAAAGTTTAGAGTTGAGCTTAAGCTCTCGGCTAAAATGGCTAAAACTCTATGTTGCTGATGACCTGGATTGGGTGTGGGGCAATGGGGGTATTCATTATGCCATCAAAGGAATCTCGTGGCAAAAGCCAACAGAACTGGTCAAGCACTTCTGTATTTGTCCATCTGCGCAGGGTCTCGAGGTTACCGCCCTGATTGTACTATATTCGTACGAAGCTGAGTGTTGCTATCAAGTCAGATCTTTTACACGTCATCCAGCCCGAGTGGGCTTCCCTCTCATGAATAGAATGTGGATGCTGAGCGTTTCAGGCTGCTGCATTCTTGTTGCCAGACTTGTCACGAGCGGCCAATCTGGCTCGTACATCTGCGAAGAACTGCCCACCCACGATTTCCGCGTCCAAGGTCGACTTCAGTCTAGTAGGTGCCACAATGGTTCTCTTGTCAAATCCCTCGATGCTGTCATCCTTCTGCCACTCTGCCCAGAATTTCTCAAGCTCTTCCTGGGACTCCTTGCTTTTGTTCTCAGGGTCTGGTTCCCACAACTTTGTCATCGGTTGAGTAATCAATTCGATACCGACAGCCTTATTGGCGACGGAGTCCAGGAACGCAGCGATGCCGATCAAATGCATGGGCTGAATTATAGCACCGCGATTGTCGAATAGGACAACGGTACCGACGTAAATGAGCGGAGTAAGAATCATGTCGCCTGTCACACCTTGCACGAAGGACGTGGCGAGGTCGTTGTACATGTTGATCACGTTGATATCCTTTTTATGCCACTCCTTGTTAGGCTCGTATCTTCGGTAACCCCATTCCAAGCCAAGCTGGAGCGTACGCATGCATACTGACTCCTCGAGAACCATCGTTTGATAACGAGGAATACGAACCTGTTCAGCAGGCACGTCCAAACCGAATTCCCGTAGACGCTTTTGGGTTCCATCACAATACAGGATGACGCCTGGAATTGCGGGACGGCGGTCACGATTGGAATCGACGATACAAGGGTTGGCCGGGTGTTGCTGGTAATAGTCAAGAGCATGGCGGAAGTCTCGAAAATCGACATCGTCGTAGACTGCGACCTCACTAGCATAGCCTTCCATGCAGGATTGTCGCTTCATACCGACGAGAAGTTGGTTGCCGAACCATGTCTTCCTGGTAATAGAAATCGGGTTAGCTGCTGCTGGGAGTCTTGCTGAAACTAGGGTCTGAATGTGATGGGTATTTCTGCAATAGTCCAACCGAATGTGGAGGTACATATGTACAAATTACTTACATGTGGCCAGCCTTGCCAATGTTCATGACGCACTTGTTGAGCGGCGCTTCGGGCAGAACGTTGTGAGAACGCGAGATCACCAAAAGCCCATGTCCAACATCGAGTAAGACGTTATGGAGCTCAGTCATACCCAGAAGGTCTTTGGCGTAATCGCCCAGATACCCCATGTCGCTAAACGAGATGTGACCATTGTTCACGACTACCTGGCGTAGCCATATGAACGCTGGTTTGAACTCGTTTGCCGGGAAGATGATAGCTCGGACATGGTTGGGCGAGGGACGTTTGTCAGAGTTGTAAGATTTCTCATACTCAGAACAAAGCTTCTTGTGGAAGAGGAAGTCTTTCTTCTGGCAGGCAGCAGAACAATATCGAGCAAATCGACAGCGTCCACAGAATGAGCTTGCTGGATTATCGCAGTAGGTGCATCGCGAACGAACAGCATTGTCTTCATCAGGAAGGCCTGCTAGGAGCTTGGCGTTGGCGACATCAGGCGAATTGTTGGCGTCCTTGTCAGCCATGATGAAACTCCACAAGCTCTGTGGGTGAAATGATGTTATTTGTCGGCGATGAGCCTGATGTTGTTTGTCGGCGATGAGCTTGCTGCAAAGTCCGCTGAAGAGAAGCTTAGTATGAATTTAGGCAATCGCTTGCATTGAAGCAAAAAAGAAATGGTACCTCCCTCACACTGACTGCTGTTTAAGAGCCACCCCGAAAACCAAGTATTAAATATCACAATCATGCCTGGACCAAAGTCCTTCAAACGTTAGGCTTTCACAACTCAGGCACCTGCCTGGGTTAAACACAAATTATGTTTGTTATCAGGCAATATATTTATATTGGGCTAGTGATTATGATATCGTCGCAGACAGCGGCGTGAAGAACAGTCTAGAGTGTTGTACACTTGTCTGGGGTTTCCAGAACCTTTTTCTTTGAATGATCGAGTCGTTATTCGTGAATCTTAGTACTTGCATTCAGCCAGGAAGACTGAAGCCTTGCATCCCACCTGTTCTTTCGTACTTTATTTCTCCAATTCCAACACGGGGTCCGGCTGCTGTGAGGTCTCAATATGCGCCATGATCTCCGGTTGTTGCGGAGTTTGTGACTTCGGTGAAATTACCGCGTCGCTCGAGATACCTGTCTCATTTGAGGTCTCAACCTCCTTGGAGCCGCTAGAAACGCCTGGAATGTCTGACTCCTTCAAGCTTTCTGGTTCCTCCGAAGTCTCCAGCTCTCTTGAGATCTCTGGGGTCTTCTCTGACTCTTCCGCTGAATCCTCTCCCACCACGATTTTCTTCTCAGTTTCCGTCTCTATTTCTGGTTCGACTTGCTTTGTGGGTTCCTCCTCAGCTTCCTCAGCAACTTTCTCTCCAATTTCCTCGACTGCTTTTTTGCTGAGTTCTTTCTCAGATTCCATTTCAATTTGCGTCTCAGAGATCCTTTCGGTTTCTTCCTGGGTTTCCTTCTCAACCTCCTTCGGCATTTCTTTCTCTCCACATCGGTTCTCTATCTCTTTCATCAACTCCTTTCTCGACTCCCTATCTGATTCCTCGTCGACTTCCTTTCCTGAGTTGGAGCTAGCGGAACCGGCCTGTGAAGGATGAGAGGGCGTCTCGGCCCCCCCTCTGACTGGTTCCACCGATATAAACTGAGTCGTGACCCGCTGCTTTTTCTGTACATCGGGCTTATCCTTGTCGGCATATCCGCTGACCACAGTTTCCATCTTCTCGCGGAACCCGTCATCATAGTAATTCATAACAGAGGACGCACGATGGCTAGACCGGACTGTGTCTATTGATGTGCGCGGTGTGGCTGAGGTGTTGGCAACAGAAAAAGTGGACTCCAGGCCCACTGATGAGAGGCGACTAGTGGTTGAGTTGGATCTGGTCAATGGAGGCAGACGTGATGCCGGAGCAGCACCTTGCCCCTGCTTTTCGAACATGGCCAGTTTGTCTGAAACGCTTCCTTTCTGCTTCTTGAGAACGCCCATATCCCGGCTGACACTGCTCGAGTTCTTTTCTTCAAGTTCTCTGATCCAAGCTAGTCGGTTTCCGGCTCCTCCACGTGGCGATATCTTACGAACTGAAGGAGCTGTTTGGGATGGAACAGTTGGAGTCAAAGTCTTCAGTGAAGCAAAACGGGAAACAGTGGAAGCCGCAGAGTTTGGCGCCGAGGTGACGGTCTTTTGCCAGGCTTGTATGCGATCCAATGGCGTGGCTGATGCACTTCTCAGCGGCGCAGGCCTCGATTTGACACCTCCATCACTGGAAGACGGAGCTGCTCCCGCGTACATGGAATGTCGGTTATTGTCGTTGAAGGGGTCGTACTCAACTTGCGGCTGGCGCTGAGACGATATAATCTGCTTTGTCGCCGTAGACAGGCCACTATTGCCAAACTGAACAGGTTTCCGACGAAGCTCCTTTGGCACCGCAACGGAGGCGCTGCTCTGGGGACGGTCCTCCTGCCGCGAGCTTTTTGTATCTCTCAGCGGGTCAGTAACAAAGTGCTTAGGTTCGACAGGTCGTCCACGATTTAAAACGCTGCCCTCGGATGGGACGAGGCGTATTGTGGCAACCTCGGCTAGAGGACGAGTGTGTGTGTTAATCTGATTTTCGACCACAGAACCGGGTCGTATACTGTTAGTGCCACGGTTGTGTGAAGAAGATCGTCGAGGCTGTCCGGATTCCAGGATATTGAGAGCAGACATGCTGGCAAACATGGCTGCTATTGGTGTTGTAGTATCCTCCGGGACTGCAGCCGGGGCTTGCTGCTTCTCCTGCTCATGCTCAGACTTCCGTGGCTCTGGTTCCAGCCAACCGTCTGCAAGCTTATATGCCTCTACAGGTTTCAAGTCAACCTCGAGTGGCTTGAAACTCAGAGTGCTCTCCTGAGCAGGAGATTTCTTCTGTCTCTTGAATTTGAAGACAGAGCTCTTCTCATCGGTACTGTCGTCGACTTTCTTGTTCTTCCCCGAGCCACGCCTTGTGACGAGGCCTGACAGCCATGATGGCTTTGTGGTGTCGTGTTTGCCTGCCATGATGGTGGTTCTAGGTCAGCTTTCCTCTGCAGCAAAGGGACCCCTCAACCATGTAACATTGTTCCCAGTATCAGTTTTCTACAAAGAACTGTAACTTGGTCACGATAACTTGGTCGCATATAGCGTTGACTGTGAAATCGCACGACGGCAACAAGGTTGATCAAGACAGGTGGATGTTCAAGGAATACTTAGGGAGGGTCACGTGTTCCGGTTGCATTGAAGTGGCCCCTTAGTTTCATATATTTGAGATGAACGCGACGCGATTCGGAAGTTCGAGCTCGGCGCCGCCGCGAACGATACCCAATCAAGTAGAGACTAATGCCCAGGGGGTGTCAAAACAACAACAGTGCGACAACAACCACCACCAGATCAAGCATTCCAATTCACAGCCATGTTTGAGAAAGCCGTAGGTTCTCCCATTCCATATGTCCCGAGTCATTACTGGGCTTCGTCTTAAGTGGCAATACATCATCTTGCCTTGCATGAATAGCTTTTGTCGCATGCGCTGTTTCGTGAGTTCGTGAAAAAGACCATGTTTTTGGCGGGCCATGCGAGCTCGCAACGCGGTGTGCACTCCGTGCCGATCCATCTAGACTACCATCCATGCGTCCCCAAGGATTGCTTGCTCATCTCAGATGCCCACGAATTAAAAGTAAGGCACATGCAGTCTCATCAAACACCTGCACCACCTACGGCTATTTCGAGCTTGGAAGATGACGGGGCCTTGGTAGATGCACATCAGTTGGTAGAGCATTTCCATCGTCGACCAGTTGTGCGAGTGAGGGGCAATAGCGTCAGTGTACCTGCATTCCAGTGGTGCAGCTTGCAACCAACGCTGAAAAGCAGTACCTGCGCTACCTCGGAACCTTAACCGTTGGCCGGTGGCACACCGTCTGATACCTAACGACCAACAATCCACTTCTAGCTTCTTGGGGCAGTCCATGTGATCAATATTTTCGTTACCGAGTTTCTTTGCACCCAACATTTTGAAGCAGCACTGGCTGTTAGACTGTCAATGCATCTCAAACTGACCATTGTGGAAAGCAGCAAATCACCAACAGATCTCATCGTGGAGTCGAGGTGATTACCAACCCCGCTATTCTGCCTGGCAACGTGGGGTCAGTATTTCCAGGGGTTTCCATTTCACCAACGAATCCACAGGTACTCAACGGCTGCAGATTTGCAATGTCGAATCGATCGGACAGCATCTTCACAAGCCGTGACGGCTCACTTGAGCACGAGCACGACGAAACGGCAGCCAATTTTGCCCATCACAATGGTCCACCACATTTCCCCTTACGAGAGGAACGCAATCACCGTCCAATGTTATTGAAGTCATTCTAGCTCTCTATCATTTCATCTCGGTATTGCCATTAGTACCAGCTCAGGTCCGATCGACTCCAATGTCCGAAGGCCAAGCATGAGCAAATCATGTATGCATTCCTCAAAAAGCCTGGTCCATCGTGCCGAAAATGAATGTGTCATCGTCTTGCTGGAATGCACCCTGAAGCTCGTGAGGCGTTTTGACGTTCTCCAAGATTGTTGCCTTGTGCAATCTCATGCCGCCTCCACTTCTTCCGGAAGGCTTTGAAACCTTCCATATTGGCACGGCTACCTTCCAGTCCCCACATATGGTGACTACCATTCGTCGGGTCCATCTCTCCCATCCTAAACGCCATGTTTTGAGGCGGCTTCCCAATAATCCTTTATTGCCATTGCATGTACAGGCTTCAGTGGTGTACCACGTTCATTAAGATGGTCAGAATACCGCAGCCGATGATAGATCGCATGGCGGGACCGTTCTGTTCAGTCACGCTATGCACTCGGGAGGAGTTTGCCAAAGAAGCTTCATCGTTGCTTCGTCGTCGATAACCAGTTCTGCATGGTTGGTTTACGCAGCGGTCTGGACCGCCGACACATGGATTGCGTGAATGAAACTGGTCGTAGTCCAGTGCATGATGGAAATCACGAAAGTTGACGCCAGTGCATGTACCACCCATTCAAGGTGGTAGGTTTCTTGCTCGCCATAACAACATGTTGCCATACCAGAGCTTCCGTTAGGTAGGCTTGCCGCAGGCGAATATTGCCTTGTTGATTGAAAACGGTCAAGGGAACAAGCTCAGGGCCCATTGATCGGGTAATAACTGTGAAAGCCCCTCGATTGTACTGTTGATTAGCTCAGAGCGGTCGTTGTGATTTCGGCTACTTAGAGGCAAGGTTTGCTGGCATTTCCAAGGAACTGACCGAGTAGTGTGTAGGCCATGTCTCGCTCGTGGCTTGCTTAACCTGAATGTGTTTGATCTGGCCATTGAAAAACAAGAAATTTGACCGGACATGATTCTGTAATGGGCGCTTGCTGTTCATATGCTCGGGGTATTGGCGGCATAGGAGATTGTGGAAATACCTACAAAAGAGTTAGATTGAAATACGAGTAAGGCTTTCTTTCGACTTACCAAACCTTCTGCTGGTAGTCACGGGAGCAGTGTAAGGCAGCGCGACAGCCGGCACATATTTTTGCAGCAAGTTTCTCACAGTAGTTGCACAACCGGCGGATAGCACATGCCTGTCCAGGTGTGCTGACAGAAAGCATTTTGGCGACACTTAGATGGTGACTCCGAAAAGAAATGAGTCTCCGCTGACTTCGTTGGATCGTCCATTTCAGCAGTAGCCGAGATGACTGAAAGGTGTATGGGGCAGATATACAGTGAAATAGATGTTGAAAAGTGTGAAATGGTGGTCGACTCGAGGCTGATCAGTGAGGATCGAGTTGCAGAGAAAATGAAGTGTGCCAGTAATATGAATTGTAAAAATACAATTGGCTATTTGTCTTTTTAGATTCATTTGCAGGGAACCGCACCTGCGAAGGGAAGTATTCGTCAACGTGTCAGCTTGAGCATTTGCATAGCTATTATCTGTTAGACACTACTACAATCACACAAATCCCAATCGAGGCCATTGATGCTAGATACAACGTTGCGATTTTCCGTGTTTGATGGTAGCCGAGCATCTCAACAATGCTTAGTCAACATGCCGCCTTAGGAAGTCCGGAACAATGGCTTTTGCAAATAGCAACCTCAACAGGGTTGCAACACCAGAGTTTAGTGTCAGGCCGATTAATTCTTATTTAACTTCAACAGGACAGAGTCTTCGACGTCTAAGCCTAGACCACTGCCGGAAAGAAATCTCCTTCACTGCCAACATGTGTTCCCGCCGCGACATGAGCCCAAGGCTCTACGACGCAACACTCACTCAGCAGCAGCGTCTGCGTTTGACTTTCGACAAGCGCTTTTTTGGCATCCTACACAAGATTCTTGACCGAACAGCCAACGCACGAATCACCAAGCGCAAAAGCAAGCAGAGCAAGGGTGGAATTCTACAAGTTCGACTTATGCTATGAACAGCAGTCTCTCTTTCATCGTCGACTTGACGCACACCTCTTCACACGTCGTTATTCGGGCCAGAAAGTGGTTAGAGATGGGTGAGGTCTGGTCGAACCGCCTGGAGTCATCCACAGCCTGGAGTATTGGTATGGAGATGGAGGAGTTACTTAGCCAATATCAGGGAAGTTTTCGCAGATTGTGATGTTTTGGGGATCATTGGCTCATAGATAAACCTCTATATTATGAAATACCTAGCATTATTGTCCTCCAAGATATTATCCCAGATTTCATCTGACTAACGATTGCTTTGAGAATTATTAGTTCAATGATGAGAAGCTATCTCAGCTCCCTAGCGTCACATATTCTCCCAGAATTCTCCTAGTGTCACAGTCCATTAACTATATTGTATCTATGCGAGCACGGTCAACTTATAGACCTGCCAAGTTGCATCTGGCGATCCGCGTGGAGCCATGTTTGGCTCAAACCTCATACCACGGAAGGGAGCGGCGGATGCTTCTAGTTCCACGAGTCTTCGAGGTCGGCCGGAAACGAACTGTCCCATTGTCGAACTTCGGCTCACCATCCGTGAAGGTATACAAGATCTTCCTGGTGGTGTTCGTCCCGATATCGTGCGCCACCTCGTTGGGGGACAAGCGGAGCCTGTCGCAGACGACACTACTGTCCCACTTGTAGGTCGATAGGAGGACAGCCGCGGCGCCGGCGACGTGCGGTGACGCCATCGACGTGCCCGACTTCTTGACGAACCTCGCGGTGGCGCCAAAGTCTGCGGAGCTGATGTCCGTGGCCGGTGCCAGGATGTCTATTCCGTTGCCCCAGTTCGTCCTTGCCCACAGGTCGGAATTCCGGTCCACACCGCCGACAGTGCACGCCGATGGCTCTGCCGCCGGCGAGTACCCGCTCACGTTGTGGTTGTCGTTGCCGGCGGCGAGGGAGAAGAATGCGCCCAGCTCCACGGCCTTCTTGACGGCGTCCATAGAGGCATCTCGGTCGTTGAGTCTCCACCCGCCCGCTGAAAGGTTGATCACGGTGCGGTTCTGCGCTACAGCGGATGACACAGCGGTTAGTGGTCGTTCGGCCGACTTTGGTGCATTCCCTTCCTACACAAAAAGAAGAAGAAGAAGAAGAAGAAGAAATGAAAAGGGGAGACTGGAGCAAGGCTTACCTCTTTTGAGCGTCATAGAGTTTACTGCCCACTCGATAGCCTTGACGGTGTTGGACGCTGGGGCTAGTTGAAACGCGAGGTCAGTATTTTGCGCGCAAGACGTTTTGCCCTGAAATGTTGAACTGGGTACGTACAGCTATAAGAGCAGAACGCCCGGATAGATATGATATTGGCCTTTCTGGCCACACCGCGGGTGGCGCCGGCGGCGATAGCAGCGACATGCGTTCCGTGCCCTTCGCTGTCTCCAGCACTATCTCAAATTTAGCACAAAGAAAGAAATGGGAGGGGGGATTTTCAAGGTGATGATCAGACCGACAGAGAAGGCATGACCTTATCCATCACAAGACCGAGCTCCCTGTCGACCCATGCCTCAGCTTGCACTTACCCATATCCTCTATCTCCCTCAAGAGCGCAGGCACTGTATTCATGTGTCAAGCGTCCCTCGAACTCGGTATGGTTGTTTATGCCAGTATCGATGATGTAGATATCGATGCCGGCGCCGCAGCTTCCTGTGCACGTGTACTCCGGGTTACTGGCCTCTTTGAGGCGCTTGGGATGCGAGATCATATCCAGATTCCAGTAGGCGTTGCCCGGTTGCTTCTCGTCGCCAGGTTCGAATGACTCGGTTTCTTTGCCGTTAGTTCTGTCTTCGGCGAGATGAATCCATCTGTCAGGTTCGACCCTCTTGACCCACTCATGTTCGCCCATGGCCTCGACGGCGTCGGCTGGGCCATCGAGCGAGAGACCTCTGAAGGCGCCGGCAGCCATGTCGTAGACATGGTTGACCTTGAAAGTGCCGTCCTCTGAGCGCTTGTGGATATGCTGCTGAAAGCGGGTGAAGACGTGGTCGGGAACATTGTCCTTGAACGTGACAATCCACTTCCCAGGAATGATACCACGATCTTCAGGGGAGGCTTCATGGTCTTCATGGGGCGGTGTCTTTTCATGGGGTTTTTTCATCACAGCTGCCACGAGGGTAGTGTACGCTAGCCCTGTGGCGATGGTGCGGACTATATTCCACATGATGGAGCAGATGGGGAACGTGTTCGTATGTATGGGTCTAGGAGGACGTAACAGCTTCGCATGTTTCAGAGGAGTTATCAATGTAATGAGCAGACTACTCGCCTTCAGAACCGCTATGCTAGAAGAAAAAGGAATCCTGACCAGAAAGACGATGGTTGGGCTTCTTATACTCAAGGGGTTGGACAGAACGGTGGTCTTGGGCATAACTAGTCCAAAGACCCATGAACGCGAGGCAGCCGGAACGGTGCTATTCATTATATATTCAATAGCCATCTGTATTGCTCTGCTGGTTACATTACCTCAACCGCGGAAGTGTGAAAGCTTGGGTTTTGAGACCCTGGTGGTAGTAAGAAATTTTGACATTGAGAAACGCGAGTCGACATATTGCCCAAGATCCAAAACATGCAAAGCATCACACCTTGTCTATGTGTTCCATGTTTTGACACTCACGCTTACATACTCTTTCTAAACGTTATCTCGACACCTGCTCCTCAGCTGCCGCCTCGGCTTGTGTTATGGCCTCTCTAGTGCCATCATTTGGATAATCCTTTTCACTGGCCGCTGGTAAATGCCTCGTCGCAAGCGTGAAGCCCGCAGCAATAAGCACGATAACGACCCAGACAAGGTAGCCCCACAGGGCCTGCGTGCGCACACCCACGGCAAAGATGCTCGTGAACAGGGCAGGCGAGAAGCTTCGCAGCGCGCTAGTGCCCGTCAAGGCTAGGGCGTTCAAGGTGCCCAGCACTGCAGGCGAGGGGGACACGTCGTTGAGCATCAGCTGGACGCCCGTGAAGGCCATGCTGATACCCGGCGCGAGGAGCATGAAGATGGGCACCACAACCCAGAACGAGGTCGCGGCGCCCGAGCGCAAAACCGCGCTGAGGATCGGGTTGCATGCCATGGCGATGGGGTAGGCGATGCCGCAGAGCCGCATCACGCCGTTCGTGCCCAGGCGGTGTTGTAACGGCGGGAAGAAGACCAGGAGCCATACGGCCTGCGAGAATCCGGTCAGACCCATGAACAGGCTGATCTGGATCGGGGTGAACCCAAAACCGCCAAGTGGGATGGGAGTGAACCAAAAGACGGGTATGATTGCGGTATAGGCAATGGCGAGGAGCATTGCGTGACCGTACACGTATAAGACCATGGCAACACCGGGCGACTTCAAAAGCTCCCGTGAGCTCATCTTCCTTGGTTGGGATACCTCTGCATGACCGCTTTCGGCGCTGCCTCCGGGCTTCTTCTTCAGAGTTTCCTCCACGAAGAAGGCGCTCGTGAGCACTGCTGTCAACCCAACGATACCGACCGCAAAACTTGGCAGGGCATAAGGGTATTCCTTGAAAAAGGCCACATTGCCAAACACATTCGGATATTGGTTTGCAGGGTCCGCCAACGCTCCACCAATCAAGGGTCCAAACAAGATACCCAAGTTACCTGCAAACGCAAACCATGAAAAACTTC
Organism: Truncatella angustata; assembly: GCF_020726525.1. Taxonomy (NCBI): domain Eukaryota; kingdom Fungi; phylum Ascomycota; class Sordariomycetes; order Amphisphaeriales; family Sporocadaceae; genus Truncatella; species Truncatella angustata. The sequence continues at coordinate 6,701,910 of NW_025763382.1, read as the reverse complement.
TCGCCTGCGTCTTTGCCGTGCTATGCTCCGAGATCATCGTCCTGATCGTAACGATAGTGCCCGCGAAAACGCCCGCCAAGCATCTGAATAAGATCATCTGCCACAGATTCTTTGCCATACCAAAAATACCTGTCGAGATGGTCACGCCGACCAAGCTTAATACCAGGACGGGCTTGCGACCCACTCTGTCCGATGCCTTTCCCCAGAGCATCATGACCGACATCTGCGTGAGACTGAACAGCGACTCGATCAGGCCCGAGTAGAAGCCCACATCCGTGGCAGGTAGATCGACATTCTGCTGAAGCATCTGGTTGATGTACGGGAATATGGAAAAGAACGCGATGGGTTCGACCAGCCGCGCGTAGCAGAGTAGAATGATCTGTGTCTTAGCCAATGGCTTTTCTCCTCCCTGAGAACTGCTGCCCGGTGCCGTTGCATCACCGTGGGTAGGTGATGCGACTAGAGCCTCTGCTACATCTGAATCCTGGTACAGCGCCAAGGATGATGATGCCAGCAAACGCGTGGTCTCACTTGCGCCTTGACTGTACGTCTCTTTGTTGGAAGCCATGATGTACTCCCTCCCGCCAGAGTATAGTCTCAAGTGCAAACAAAATTCAACGCGAAACTTGTGAAGCACAACGATGGTGACGGAACAAAGACCAAAAGAAACCAAACCCCCCAAAAAAAAGCTGCAAGGAAGATCGCGTATCATGGCGTAAGCGCTTCGGTACCTGAGCCGGGATCCATGTTGACTAGCGTCGGCTACGGTACGGGATGTGGCTTTGCATTGCCGTGCATAACTCTAGCAACTTCAAGACATAGCGTTATCAAATGTGGAATCATCAACAAACCGTCGACTAATTTGGTCTTCGAATCAAAATCAAACGTAACAATGGTCATGTCCAAGTGGGTAAATTGGCTCAGACCTCGTACGGGAGAATAACGGAATACTCTTTGTGCAATTAGATTTCAACTGTATATTACGTCCACCATGGCTAGGAACATCAGAAACTACCCATTCTCCGCAGTACTGTACATATTGATAATACAATTGATTCGCCTATGAGTTTTGTCTACGTCGAACCAAAACGCCGGTGATGCATGTGTTTGTTCGTGGATACAGTAAGTGTTCAGTCCCTGTTGCGGTTGATAAGCCACCGCTTCACCATCACTTCCCTGATCTTATATTGCTTCAGAAGAGAAGGTATGTCTGAAGACGCTTCACTTGGCGCTGGGATATCGACATAAACCAACACGAGCGTCTTCAGCGCAGTACTCTGTACTCTGTTGACGAGATGCAGCCAATGCCACGACTTGTCCGTAGTGTCGAGACCTTGCGCCTTCCAGTAAGGGTCAGAGTATGATGGGAGGACGATAATTGCAAACTCCGCATGACTGAATGCTGGACCACGATGGTACAGTAACCAGTCACATCCGAATTTGATACCCGGCCGCGTGACCCATCCTAATGATCGGAAATGGTGATATACAGCGTAATGCATGAGGAATGGGTCGTCTGGTCTGAGATTGGCGGGACGAGGCGGGAAGTAAGAGTACTCCCGACCAAGCCTGAGCAAAGACTCGACAGATAGTAGGCTCCCATCGGCTTCGTCTCTGACCTGGAGCACACCCAGACCAAAACTGAGCCAGAAGGCTTCCTCGAGCGTGAGCTGCAAATGCTCCTTGTCAGTGAGTTCCTCGCTGGCTTCTGGCTCGATGGGGATCACATCTTCTGGGACTGGTTCAAGAGTTGCAGGTTCCAGAGTCAAACTCAGGCTCGAGTCTCGAGTAAATTCAGCGAGTCCATTAGTGAGAATGCCATCCGGCGCCTTGCCGTTGCCGTTGACCATCATAGTCTGGCTGGGACTCGGTGGATCGAAAAGTTGGAATGTGGTTGATTCTACTTTGGGGGAAAAGCGAACGCTCTTGCGTCGCTTGAGAGGCTGGCGCTCCGATGAAGAATCCCCAGCAGCAGGGACAGGGTTGTCCTGAGGCGTGACTGGTCTCTGAACGTGTCCGTTCTGATAAGAGTTTGCTACACCAGTAGAATCGATTGTATCACCAGCATCAGGAGCTTCCACATCACCGTTTACTGCCCCAGTCAGAGCCGCGATACTGCCGTAGACCAAGACGTCTAGATCGCGCTGGGAGTTTGGCATAGCCAATATCTCTAGAGGTCCGACAGGAGCGACTCTGGCTTCATCATGTCGGGTTCTGTGAATTGCTTCCTGTTCTTTTCTGGCACGTGCCCATTTCATTTCTATGCGCTCTTGGCGTCTTTGATTCGTGAAGACCTCTGCGACGTGATCGCTATGAGCACCCTTTCGGGCCTGCTCGCGCTTCAACCAGTTCGGCTCGCTTCGACTGAGGTGACCCTTACCATAGAAGCCCTGTTCCCAGAGACCTCGTATTGACTTTGGGTCTTTAATCAAGACAGACCTAGTACTTGGTGACCAGACACCTTCGTAGACGACAGCCGGCTCCCTCGGGGGGAGAGGACTTGACGAATCCATGCGTATGCAACATGGGCCAGGGAAAGCGGGTTACTCGGGTGGAAGTATGGCAGTGGGAATGTGCGAATGGGCACAGGTAGCTCATGGATCTTCCAAAGCGGCACTTCTCGCCGAGCAGGGGGTACGACCGTGGCCGATGGATCTGGGGTAGACGGTGCTTGCTCGGCGACCGGTTTTGGTGGTGTCATTGCCCCATTTTGATTTGGTAGCTGCGTGTCTGCCATTACGGACGTTCAGCCCGGTCTGTTGTTGCGTCAGTAGGCTGCAGGAAGCTATAAACGTGTGCTCCAAAGGAGGAGATAGGAAAGTAATAAATCTCTTGCAGAATACTGTCGCTCAGATACCGTTGTAGTCTATTAGGTACACTCATCGAGAGGTTTGACGCCCTCTGTGTTCCAGTTGGAAAAAAAAAGTTCTGTCATCACCGCGACGTAGGTGTGAGGGGTGAAACTCACAAAGTACAGAGAAACGTGCAAGCCTGACGAGAGGGCATATGAGATATGAAGTACTTACTCAGATGAGGGATATTCTTCCCGTTGCCACCGGGAATAGTTGCTTGACCAGGCCATCCAATTGGTCTCAGCAAAGCTCAGTCACAACCAGCATTTCTCATGGCCAGTTGCATGGAGATGGGAAGAGAAAATGCAATGGAAAAGCTCGGAATGACTTGCAGCTCAAAAAAAATAGTTGAAGCGAATTTTCTGCCAATGGGGCCCATGCGCTTGCCCTGGAGAAAAAGCGCGCCGGCAAATCTCGGTGAGCTCAGAGAATGGCCCAAGCGTCTAAAAGAAGCTCAAGTCATCCGAGCAGCTGAGAGCAGCTGTTCCTGTACCAAATGTCAGCTCGCAACTGAACGCGTGACTCTTCATTCCAACGTGCCGCAAGCCATCGGTCGCGGTGTCGGTCTTTCAGGCGCAACTAGCCGCAACAAGCTACAGCTACAGCTGCTCAAATCAAATCCACTGGTCAATCCGCTGGCTTGGTAAGAAATTCGGTTATGCATCCGCCGAGACTCCGCTCATGCTGATGGAGCCCACTTAATGATTGTTGTCAAGCGACAATAAACATGCTGCCCTATATGACGATCGCAGCAATTGCTGCTGCGGGCTTTTGAGGCTATTGCGCTACTTCGTAGTTGCCTTTGTTTACACAGAGTTGCATCTAATTTTGACACCGCTTACCGAAGTCGAAGTAGGTACCTCGAGGTGATCTTCAGCACCCAGCAGAGTCTTCATCCAAAGTCCCTCGTTTTCTATCCCGCTGTATCCCAATACCGCGCAATGTCGAGATGATTCCTGCAAGTCAAGCAGTTGGTTACGCTTGGCTGTGTTGGGGCTCGTTTGTCTTATTTGTACAGAGCGTTGGCACCTTTGGCATGTTAGTACACCGTTGGCCTGCCTCGACTATGATGTGAACATCTCTCTATCCCGTCGCTTGGCTTACCATCCCTAGTTTCAAGAACTTCTCTTCCGTTCCTAAGAAAGCGACATCACCCTCACTCAAAGATGACCATGTACCTCATGTCACTATTATCCGACCGGCCAAGGGCTTAGAACCATATCTATACGAATGTCTAAAGTCCACTTTCCAGCAGACCTACCCACTGGGAAAGTTCACAATATACTTCTGCGTCTCCTCTAAAGATGATGCCGCGTATTCCGTTATGCGTCGAGTCATCGACGAATTCCCAGCCCATGACGCCCGATTGTTCATCGAGGAGGAAGACCCGTTGCTGACCGGACGCCGTGGTACGATCGATAACATGGGACCGAACCCCAAGATCCGCAACCTCAGCAACGCGTACAGAGAGGCTAAAGGAGACATTGTCTGGATTTCTGACTGCAATGTCTGGTTGTCGAAAAACGCCGCCGGGCATATGGTCGACCACCTCTGCGGCTATGGCCCGGATGGTGGGCGAAAGAAGCCATGCAAGCTGGTACATCAACTTCCCATTGTTGTGGACACTGTCTCGTCCCTCCCGCGCAACAGCAGTGAGACCCAGGCCCTCCTATCTGGCTCTCAAGATATCACCATGCAACACGAGGTCGACAGATCAATCAGGGCACAGGGTGGAGGCCGGCTTGACGAAATGTTCATGTCTACCACCCATGCCAAGTTCTACGCTGCAATCAACATTCTAGGTGTTGCCCCTTGCGTCGTTGGTAAGAGTACCATGTTTCGCAAGTCGCAACTAGACAAAGCAACCGACCCTGCACAAAATCCAGTTATTGCTGCGTCAGCTACTCGACGGCCTACTGGTTTGGACTACTTTTCTCACTTCATTTGTGAGGATCATCTGATTGGAGATCTCCTGTGGAAGACGGACTTCCCTGGACATAAGAATCATAGGCTCAACTGGGGCGACCTCGTTGTCCAGCCTGTGGCTGGCATGTCGGTTACAGCCTACGCCGCTCGTCGTGTTCGATGGCTTCGAGCGCGTAAATGGACGGTCTTGCTGGCCACTCTTGTGGAACCCGGTATAGAATCCCTGCTTTGTTGCTTCTATCTATCCTTCGCTATCACGACTGTCCCGTGGTTTCATGAACACCTTGGCATTGCTCAAACCTGGGGCTCAATGTTGAGAGGCTGGGGCATAGGCGTCACCGTATGGATGGTCCTCGACAGATTCATTTCCAACCGATTACATGCCGGCTATAGCATTGACATTGACGAGGACACGCCCGCCTTCGCCCAAGGCGCCAAGCGTGGAGGCGCTGAACGGCGACCTTTTGGCCAATGGCTTCTTGCTTGGATCGGACGGGAAGTACTCGCATTGCCCATATGGACCTGGGCTGTCCTCCTTGGCACCACTGTAAACTGGAAAGGAAAAGAATTTCAAGTGAAGTCTGACATGAGTGTTGTTGCGGTCGACGAAGACCGCCATACTGCAAATACCGTTGTTGACCATGCAACACCCAAGATAGACTAAAGAAATGAAAATAAATTGCAGCAGACAATCAACTTTCACTGCATAGAGAGTCGATGGCTTTGAGTCGGCTCTCGCACTTGATCCATTGCTACATTGCTTCATTACTGCCGTGCCTTGCTGGTATGCACCGACAAGCAGGCACATATGGGGATAGCCAGTCAGGTGCTTTGGAAAATTGTGGGTGGGCAACACCGGCGGGTTGCCATCGATCTTCGATTCTCTCACAGATCTGGTGTTCATACGTTCAACGACGAACAAGCATACTCCGATTCTCTGCATCTGAATGCGGTAAGCATGGTCGACTTGGTTACAGATGGAATGAATCGGATTATCTAAAACCGAGCGATATAGCAACATCTCTTATTCCACCCCGTATCACTATCCTGACCACATCGCACACGATCCCTTACCACTATTATAAGTATGGCTCTCACCCTTACACAACCTGGAAATGAGGAACGACTTGGACTGCGATGTTCGGGTCGTAGCGAACATGGCCGCCAACAATTGAAGTAGCCATGCTCCAACGAGTGAGGCCAATGACGTCTGGGGACGCTTTTGGTATGATTTATGCCGTGCGGAAAGATCTAGGGAACACTGCATCAACCCATTCTGCGGCACTTGCGCAATCTGCTGCCAAACAATATAAATACGAAAAGATCCCGGCTCTCGCGCACTTGTCGAGCTATGATTACTTATGAAGTGGACAGCGTAGGCTTTTGTGGTGCTATTGGGATTCCATGTCACTTGCGACTCGTCCCAGCTTATGGAAAAACATGCAGGGAACAAGTCCACCCTGTTGTGGTATTCTTCACATTGGAAACAGTGTCACAAATACCAGGAGATGCCGCGTCAAACGCGGTTTCTGCCGCCCGATTAATCAAAAGGAGTTGCGCATCCGGGTTGGCGGACCCGGGTATCGATGCAACCTCAGCTGCAGCATGCAGCTGCTCACTGGTCGTTCGTTACTGGGGCCCCTGCATATTGACTGAGGCACAGCAATGCCAAGCACCTCAATCCAACAGCAAACATGATATGATGGAGGGGGAGATTGATGCATCCTTCGCGTATTTACAGCGGCACGACATTGCTGGATGAAACCCCTTTGGCCATGTGCCGGTAGAAACTCAGTCATTGATGGAGAGTCAAGCGGGCAGGTTTCGTTGAGTTTCCCGTCAGATCATACAGCTTATACTTCACACTCACTCAGTGTACTCTCCTATCTATGGGCTTACGGAGAACCAGTCTAGCCTTGCAGCAGGGAACGAGTTTGAAGTCGAGACAGACCGTGGTATTCTGTAGTCACTTAAGGAACCTATGCATAGCCCGAGATTTATTGAACTTGGTGAGCAATTCGGTATCTCAAAGTGTCTTTATTCTTGCCTCATGTGTTTCCAACATTGTCTCATATCTTCTTTTAAGCTAACATGTTTAAGAGGAATTCATGATCTCTTGTAATATGATCCTCAAATTCGTTGTCCTTACAAACAGGATACATTGTTCAAGTATCTTTCCAAGTCTGGTTGGAACATACACCCAGTAAGATTGTGAGCACTGTCACCTCGTTCGGGCAACCCGCTCCCATTACCTTTGCCTTGTCTTTCCCTGACATTCGCCATGTATTCAACTGCACGAACCCCCCAACACCTTTCCCAATATTAGCTTCTTGTCAGGGGCAATACTTGAGATCGTCATGAAATTTCCTCAGTTTCGACTGAAGAACTGCACAATCACCATTTCTCTTGATCTCTTTGGGAAAGGAACTCATCGAGTTCGGCAGAACGACCTTGCAACCGTCAAGTTGCCAAAGTTAAAGCCGTCTACCTCGTGTACCCATGGTATTTCAGCGCAGAACCCGGCGGGATCGTGCCGTTGGTCATGAGTATTTCCTCGACAAGCAGGTCACGACTTGAGGTTTGTGGTCTTTCTTCATTCAACCTCGTAGAATAGGCCTATTTTTCTTTCCCATCTTGAGTCCTTCTTTACTATCCCAAGATGCGTTTCCGGGCTTCTCCTTTGTCGTTGGCCTCTTCGGCTTTCCTTTTCTCTGCTGTACCTCGGACCAGTGCCCTATACATTCCGATCCTAAGCGACCTGACCAGTGCTCTTGGGGGCATCGGTGTCTCGATCACAAACCCCATTCTTTCAGCCGTCCAAGCTGTTATTAACGGCGACGGACTGGTTGAAGGGGCACTGGGCGCCGTGGAGGGTGCCCTTGGTGTCGAAGCCACCTATGATTACGTCGTAGTCGGCGGAGGCACGGCAGGTAACGCCATCGGGTACCGCTTGGCGGAGGCCGGCTTCTCGGTCGCCATCATCGAGGCCGGTCTATATTATGAGATTGCTAAGCCCGTCCTCGGCACGACGCCTGGTGGTGACATTATCGGTATCGGATCTAGCATTCTTGACTCGATACCGACGGTCGACTGGGAGTTTCTCACAGAGCCGCAGGCTGGTGCCAACAATCGCGAAATTCATTATGCCCGAGGCAAGTGTCTCGGAGGCAGTTCCGCCCTCAACTTCATGATTCATCACCGTGGTAGTATTGGGAGTTATGATATGTGGGCCGAAGAGGTTGGCGATGACAGCTATAAGTAAACACTCAATTATCTCCCCTATGATGTGAACAACTAATTAATGACTGCGCATCAGATTCGAGTCCTTCCTCCCCTATTTCGAGAAGTCCGTCAACTTCACCCCACCAGACATTACCAAGCGCCGAGCCAACGCCTCAACTCAATACGATCCGAACGCATTCACCACACCTGGTGGCCCCGTACAAGTTGGATACACCAACTGGGTAGCAGTTTGGTCAACATGGTTGGAGAAGGGGATGCAGGCTATTGGCATGAATGCAACGGCTGGCTTCAGCAGTGGCAACCTCCTCGGATACCACTACTCCCAGTCCACCATCCGCGCCTCCGACCAGACCCGCAGTACTTCTGCAGAGTATATATACACCGCAGTCAACGATGATCTGGACAACCTGAAGGTGTACACCCAGACCTTGGCCAAGAAGATAGTCTTCAACTCGAACAACACCGCAACCGGCGTCCAAGTCAACAGTCTGGGTATCGGTTACACCATCCATGCCTCCAAGGAAGTAATCCTCTCAACGGGCGCCTTCCAATCGCCCCAACTGCTAATGGTGTCCGGAATCGGGCCCAAGGCGACCCTAGACGAGCTCGCCATCGACGTCGTCGTCGATGCGCCCGGTGTCGGCCAGAACATGTGGGACCACATCATGTTCGGGCCGGCCTACGAGGTGAACTTCGACACCTTGGACCGGGTGCTGCACGACCCGGTGGTGCTGGCGGAGTCGCTCGCCGACTACGTGGCGGACGGAACCGGGGCCCTGTCGTCCAACGTCGTCGAGTTCCTGGGCTGGGAGAAGCTGCCCGAGGCGTACCGCGCGACCTGGTCCGCCGAGACGCGGGACGCCATGGCGCGCTTCCCCGCCGACTGGCCCGAGGTCGAGCACATCTCCGGGAACGGCTACATCGGCAACTTCCGCTTCCCGGCGCTGCAGCAGCCCCTCGACGGGAAGCAGTACGCCACCATCCTCGGCGCGATGGTCGCGCCCGTTTCCAGGGGCAATGTGACGATTAAGTCGTCCGACACGGCCGTCCTGCCTCTCGTGAGCCCGAACTGGCTCACCGCGAAGGCGGATCAGGAGGTCGCTGTTTCCTGGTGGCGCCGCATGCGCGAGGTGTGGAACACGGACGTCGTCCAGGAGATCGTCATCGGCGAGGAGTACTGGCCCGGCGTAGACCAAGACACGGACGAGGAGATTCTTGCCGTTATCCGCGATGCGCTCATGACGGTGTGGCACGCCGCCGGCACGTGCAAGATGGGCAAGGAGAGCGACGCCACAGCGGTCATTGACAATGAGGCCAAGGTCTTTGGTGTTCAGGGGCTGAGGGTCGTGGATGCGAGCAGTTTCCCCATCCTGCCGCCTGGTCACCCGCAGAGCACCATCTACGCGTTGGCGGAGAAGATTGCTGATGGGATTATCAATGCATGAGAGCTTGTTGATGCTCTGAGTGGAGTGCAGGTCTTTTCGACCATGTCAATAACTAACCTTAGTAATTTGTATATAATATTGTAACACCAATTTTGATTTGTCACAGCGATTTGCATTACGCAATAGATTTGTCATTAGTGTTCAACTTGGTTCAGACAATCACAACCTGTAGAAACAGCACCTCGGTATCCAACCATAGGTATCATCACCCACTTGCCTTAGATCGCGAAGGATAAACCCTAGAAGCCATCGACACAAAAGTTCACGAAGCTGTATGGACTCAAATGTTCATCAGTCTCACTGCAATATTCCACTATATCTCATATAATCCTACTGGCTTTTTGTTAAAAGGACGTACAGACTCTATTAATTTCCAAGGTTATTCCATATTATATTGCTGGTAGAGTACTAGAAATCAATTGCACCTCCGTGGACTTGTGTATGCGTCACTTGTCCCAGTGTCGCAACATTGACTATATTCAGCGTATGTGAGGAAACAAATGGAAACAGCACTATAAAAATTTCATTGTCTTCTTATTGTTATCAACTACGTCTTGAGTTTGGCCCGCTGCTGGCTTAGCCGGGCCATGAAGACACCTTGTAAATGCATAAATCCTTCCGCAACACAAGAGACCTCTCAGTTGCGATGCCGGCTTCGAAACAGCACTACCATTTTGTCGGACCGAATGTCTCTCCATCTGGAACTGTCTTGAGCCAGGCTGCATATGAAGCATCCTTTGAACGAAGTTGGTTAGTACTGGCATGCGATACAAATCTTTGTTCGAGGGAGCGAACCGGGCACATACCAAAGTGTTGTAAACATCAACATTGCCCCACCATTGTGGAATATCGACTCCGGGTAGAGTAATGGCAAAGAAAATTACGATGGTACTGATGATCAACCCAGCATCCAGACCCGCCGCGGTGACGAAATTGTAGTTGTGCCACCATCCTCTGTACTTGTTCTTGATGACGTGGTTGAACAGCAGTCCGAACAAACCCCAGGACGAGAAACTGAGCGGTGTCGCAGGCGGCAGCCAGCCCATGGCACCCAGCATGATGGGCGCGTTCAGATGACGTGCGAAGCCGAGCCGAAGCTTTCGTCCGCAGAACCAAATGATCAGAGGAAGAGAGGCGCCGATCAACCAAAACCAGTTGAACTGTGAGTAGATGGCGCCAGAGCCGAACATACGCTGAGGACCAATGACTCCCCATACGATAGATGAGGAGAAGAAGGCCTTTCCGTTGGGACAGCTGAACTTGGACGGCTGAGTTGTCGTGCAGCAGTCCGGAATATTGCCTAACGTCCAGTTCATGGTGGCGATTTGCACAAAGACAGCCCAGATACTGGCTACCACTTGACACCAAAATGTTGTCTTGGGAGGAATTTTCATCTAAAGTCATTTCGGTTAGTATTTCCCTACTAGAGTATGTTCAGAAGCCGAGTCACATACATAGTGCGCCATCTTGAGATCGGAGCTATAAGTTTGCGCTTGTCCCAGAACGATTGTGGAATAGACTGGAAGTTGAAAGTTATCAGTATGGACAGATCAATCTACGACCTGCAATAAAACTTACCTTTAAACATCATGACGCCAATAGGCCGACCAGGAATCATGAAGCCAGCCAAGAAAGGCGACAGGACATTCAATGCCAAGGCAATATTTGAGATAGCCAGCACAGAAGAGGTGGGAATCACGAACACCAATGCCAAAATGATTGAGACGAAATAGGCCCACCAAGGAAGCTGCGAGTCATAGGCGAGACACGTAGCCAATCCCATTGCTGTGGTTGCGAAGAATAATACCACATACCACCAGTCAGGAGCTTCAGGATCTGTTTAAGTCTTAGTTAGCGATGCGCTGTTATTTAAGAAGCAAGACTTATTTGATCGCCTGGCTGTAGAGACTTCAAGGGCGCATATGTGCAACTTACACTTCTTCATCAATTTCAAATGCACATCCGGTTCCTGATTGCGGGCTGCTTTGAAACGATACAAGATCTCTTTTCCATGAAACAGGCCGGTATGGACAAGGACAGCGGTGAGTGCAGCGAATGAAAGTCCGTAGTTGAGCGCGAAAGTGGGTGGGAGGAAAAGTGGTGAATAGTTGGTGTACTTCTCGAGGTTGAAAGTGTGGTCACTGTTGAGAATTCGACTGACGTTGTACGCACTCTGAGTATTGTCGTAGGTCTGAGACGTCACCAATGGTAGGTAGTCGGCATAGACGGCGCCGCTGTAAGTGATGCCAATACTGGTGAGAATCACGAACACAAACAGTCCAATAAGAGTGTTGATGTGAGTGTGCACCGGAGCCAGAAGAGGGTCACCCAGGTATGCATTGACGTATGTCCAGTCGAACGTAATTGGGATCAGACTTAGCCCTGTGAAACCACCGAAGAGCTGATTTAAAACCACATTATTCGGGCGGATCCTATTGGTAAGTGTTAGCACTTATAGTCAGTTCGACCAAGAGGCCAAGGACTTGGCGCCCAGTCCTACTTACCACGTCACGAAAGCGAAGACAGACAATCCCTGCCACAAAACGCCGGGAATCCAATAGTAGCAGAACATACCGCAGAGTACGTAAAAGAAGTATCGATATCTGCTGATCCCCCATCCATTGGCTTGCGACTTATCCTGTTTGCTTTTGTCATGCAACGCGTAGAAGAGTGCTGTGTTGGAGAATATGCTTGGCCACATCATGGCAGACGGCCATATCAGGAATCTCCTGAACATTCCTGCGAACGAGATACCAATAAGCTGAGAGCTGAGCGTAAACAATAACGCAAAGCCCCATCCAAGATTGATGTTGTAAAATGGCTTGCCTTGGAGGGCAAGTAAAGCGTCGGTACTGTAGGCATATCCGATTGATACATTAGCCATAAGTGTGATGACAACATGTTCCTTTATTGTGAAAGGTCCGGTGTTGAGAGTCCACTGTACTCCGAATGTGTTGAACACTCGAGTTGGCATTACTTTGGCCCATAGGCAACCGATGGGGTAGACGAGCAGTTGTACCACGACAGATGGAAAACTAATGGCCGGACTCCGCATGGACAGGAACATGTTGATTCCACTTCCAATGGTGACGAAGATCATGCCCAGGACCCAGGCGCGAACCGTGTTTGCAATCTCTCCTCCATCCGTATTGCGAACAGCCGCGCGAACTTCTGCGTACGGCGAGTCATCAGTGAAAAGATGGTCGACTTCAAGGATTTCGTTGGCGTCTCCATCGGCCAACGCTTTTTTCAAGGCATCCAGCTTCTCCTGCGGGAGATTAGGATCATACTGATGAGAATGGGCGATCTTGTCCAGGTCTGCAGCCGCAACGGACACATCCACATCTTGAGGAGTCTTTGTTGCTTTCTCACTCAAGTCATCCTTAATGGCAGGTTGTATAACCTCAACTGCGGTATCCGCAGAAGCCTTGAACGGATTTCTCATGGTAGCCGAAATTGACAAGACTGCAACGACTGGAGGGGGTTCCCAAGAACATTGGCATGCATCGCGTTGCTTTAAGCATGACCAAGTGGCGGGAATTCCGCCAAGGCCATTGACACATTCGCTGTTCTATCATGGGCCTCGGATTGGAGCTTCCTATCTTTCGGGACCAGTCCACGGGTGGGTGGTAGTTTTCGTAGCATTGCGGGGAGTATACCTTATCAGACTACCATTTGCAGTTAGCCAAGGACGGGTTCCCTTGTATGCTTGCGCGTGCATCTAACCTAAAATTAGGCGACTTCAAGATGTGTGTGCGAAAGTACCTGAGCCTCTGAGTGCCTGAGTGCCTGCACAGCAACCCACAGGACGCACAATATATAGATGCAGTCGAGACATCCTACAGTCCTGGCAGCGAACCATCTCGTTATGGTTTTCCTTACTTTTATGACGATTCAACTTTCATATTGATCTTTGTTTATTCTTTTTACAAAGTCGTGACTGGATCGGCAACACTTCCAAGACAATTGATTGACTGACCCCGTAAGATGGGCAAAGCGCTCTTAACCACTAGACTAACCTAGCGCTAGGTAACGTTGCGTGGGTCGACTCCGCGTTCAGTGAACTTGTCGAAGGTCTAGACTAGACATCAGTTCGTGCAGTGCCTCGAAGTACTGTATCAAGAAACACTCAGTGATACGACAGTGCGCCGATAGAACATCCGGCCTCCATGTCGCAATTTTCCTAACAAACAACTAAAGAATTGTAATGGCGCTAATCTCTTATATATAGTGAAATTGCAGCGCTGGAATAACTATAATATGCCCAGTGTTTAGCTTCCATATGCACTTTCACAGAGTCCTCAATTAACGAGGCCCGCAGAGATTATGATCAACCCCACTTCCGCAATGTCGAGCCGAATCCTTGCATGATAGACATCTGAGTGGTGCAATCAAAACAATGGGGTTTTTGACTCCCATACGGTTGGGTCCAATGGAGAAGTACGTATAATCACCGCTGAGTGTTTATCCTTACCTTCATTACCTCCCCTGAAGATAAGGTTGATGATGGTTTTGACACTAGCGGGGAGCGCCGACAAGCACTGGCTAGCACCCACCACCAACGGCAGGCTGTTGAAGCCTGTTAACACCCACATCGTAATACGGATAAGAACATAAGACGCTGGTAATATCGTATCCATCCGCGATTATCAAAGGAAAGCTTTATTAATTAAATGTAGAATGGCACATGTGTCGTTTTTGTAAGCCTTGAGAGGCGACTTCACTAATTTCTGTGTTCCCTGACTGAGTAAAAGTTATTTTAGTATTGATTGGGCTGACTAGATTCGTATCGTTTCCATCTTGAGTAGAGAGTGGTGATATTCACCTGTCCACTATTGCGTATTCACCGCTCGTTAGTGGTGTAGCAGCTTTAGATTTGCGTCACTAACATTACCTTTCCACTCAGATCCGTGTTCATGATGGTAATATCGTAGTCAGTGAAGCATGCAGGGCATGACCTCTTGAGACTGTTACATCACACAAAGTGCTGTTCAGGCGAGCAATGGAGCTCCGGAATCCGCAGACTGGCGGAGTAGCGATGATTTTGTGTGCACATCACTACGATATGCTGGCATATTGGGTTATGATGGAGGAATTCGGGCTCGAAGGACTTCATAAAGAATAAACCTAGTTCAGCCGCATCGCCCTTTCTGTGACGGATCTCGAACGTCGTATGAAATGTCAAACCATGCGAGGTGAATCGTGCACGACCGGATTCTTCAAAATGTATGCTCGATTTCCAAGGAGACCGGTCATGTATGTCATTATAGCTAATCGATTGTGATAGGAGGCCATGAGATGGCCCATAGAGGTGAGCATTGCAGACCAGACGTGGCGTTATGAAATCGATCCTATGATGCAACGTCCAGATAGTGATTGCTTGGTTGTTTAGCAAGGACCGATGATGATTATCCCAACGTAAGAAGATTCCAAGACGAAATTGACCGTAATTGTCTTTCCCCAACGATGCATTTTGTTGCATTTCGAACAACAAAACAATCTGGGCGTATCTCTTTCTAGCAGATTGAGCAGCTATATTTGTGTATTGATTTCGCGGCTGACCTTGCAAGGGAAACACATCCTGTATGCCGCTGTCAGAGCTTATCCGGTATCGGACTGCTATTGGTTATATAAGGGCTATAATCCTCCATATGTGATAGAGAGAAGGGCGCAGCGCGTCAATACTATCACCCTAGCACTACCTTGCAACACTAACGTCTGACAGCCGCCTTGCAAGCCAAAGCAAAGCAAATAAAAGATGCCTGAGGCAAATGTTACAAGATCATTAGGACCAACTCATTTGTAGTATTGAGATGAGTGTTTTGGTGTCCCCGTCGCATGTGTTTTTGACATCTGATTCTGAGGGATGTCAACCAGTTCGGTACAAGACGAGTTTCATATCTTGAACACATCGTTTAATAGTATCAAGCTTTTTGGTGTGGTTTTATGGGCGTAGTAGGACAATAAGAACGATAGAAGTATGGATAGATTGAAGGAGTTTAAAAGTTCTAGAACGAACCAAGCTATCTGCTTGTAAGTACCAGTTGCCCACTTGCCCACGTGGACGGGAAAGAAAAGAATAAACGATCAAAGTTTGTGAGCACCCGTCAATTTGTTCGTTGGTACGACGAATTCACGCACCTACAAAGACTTGATCTACCTAACCTTGGTACAACCCCTGGTCATGCTACACAAAATTATGCTCTTCTTGATCTCCTCGAACACATAGTCGGACGTAGCCTTCCATAGGGCATAATACCATAATAGGTGATGGAGAGATTGACTTCTGCTGGCTGTAAGTGAAAAGGGCCGCATGAGATCATCCACTGTCCTAATCCTTTGAGTATAGACGATTTAATCTGCTACTATTACCGGCCAGGGAAATTTTGGCCCTAAGACCATATCGTCAACCGAACTGTGTAACCTAGTTAGCATTACCGCTAATCACGTTTTAGGGGTTACTTGTATCGGCAAACGCTCAAAGAGGTTGAAAACAAAATTAATTTCAAAGGGCGTTATTAATATCAATCGGAAAAGAACGCGAAACTCGAACGAACCGTGATTTGTTGAACGTAAACATGGCATACTATGAAGTCACCTCCTGCCGAATCGTGGGTCATAATGTCATTTGAAGTTCTTTTGCGGGCTCAAGCGCAAGGTCACGGTAACTGCGCGTGTAACAGAGCGCCGAACTGTGATAATCCGTGCAAAGTGGTATCTAACGGCAACATGACCCACACACGGGGGGCTGTCTCCCCTTAAGCCCAGGAAGCAACCTTCCCAAAGAAGTTGTCCTTATAGCATGCAGTTGTCGCGTGTGAACCTTTTGTGATGTCCACCGATCACAACGCTTTAGCAGTCTCGGGAAAGGCTTTGTTGCTCTAGGACTGACAATGACCACCGTTAATTGATAGAAGTTGGTTGGACCGTAGCTACAGTACGTAATAGATGTTGCGAACTAAGACTAGACCACAGTAGAACTCCCTGACGTATTCCAGCAGTAACAGAGGTCTGGCAACCCAATTTAGCAGTTCATTCGTCGCAAATATCTACCCAGACTAGGTCAGAAAGAGCTCTGTTCGCACGTCATTTTCTCCGTCAGTGTTGAATTCTCGCCAAGCTGATCGGAGGAATTTGTTGGTCAAACAGCCGCTGCGATGCTGGGTCGCTCACAATGATCGCTACGGAGTACTCAACCTCATGCCGCCGTTGCAGCACCATACAAACTAGAAATTCGGGTTATTAATCCATCATTGCCAATGAATTGGGTGCCAGGTTTTCACTCCTCCATTACCCCGGATGTGGGGAGGTGGGCAATTCTGCAGGCAATACCCCCGGAACCCCATTCCAAGTATAGGCGGGACCCCGGAATCCTCCAACCAGCAAACCGGCATTTGGATTTCGGCTACAATTCTAGCGAAAGACCTCAATAACGCTTTCCCCAAAAAAGATTCGGGTCTACCTCCGCATTCCGGAGAAATTGTATACTCGCCCATCAGCTCGCGCATAATTCATGCCAAGAGACAAAGAGCTGCATGTCGTTGGTGTAATACCGTTACTTTGCCACCTAATCAGATTAGGCCATCGGAAGCTGGTCCGAAAATATAAGGTTAATGTCGCCTCGCATCTCTTGTAGGAGTTTGCCCTTTTCTACCCTTGAGAGTATAGTGTTTTCCGAGTGTAAACTCCAGTACTGACTCTCTGCTCACGATGAAGTTCCTATTTTTCTCACTCTCAGCCCTAATGGCTACGGCTTCGCCAACGACTCCCTACGCGAAGCCAGCCGTGCCGTTCAAGCACCACGACGCAAGAAACAGCACGCCTCCGGCGTTCATTCTTGCCGGCGACTCAACTACAGCTGTGCAATCTGCAGGAGGAGGCGGCTGGGGCAACGGGTTTTTATCGTTCCTGATATCGCCAGCTTGGGGCATCAACAAGGGTCATAACGGTGCCACGACTGTCAGCTTTGTAAACGGCGGCGATTGGGCGACTGTGACCGGATACGTCGAATCGAAGAAGGCTGAAGGTTTTGATGTTTACGTAACAATTCAATTTGGCCATAACGACCAGGCAAGTCCCTTAAGAGCCCGAAATGCTGACTCGAATGACTAACCAGTGCGCAGAAAGCCGCTGCCAACATCTCTTTGGACCAGTACAAGACGAACCTCGAAAACCTTGCATTGGACATCAAGTCTCGCGGCGGTACACCTCTTCTAGTGACACCTCTTTCGCGACGAAACTTTGTCTCAGAGCACAATGCGACGGACTCCCTCCATAATGAGAGATTATACACCATTGCCGCGGCTGAGGCGACCGACACGACCTACCTCGACCTGAACAAGTATTCGCTGGAGTACGTAAACCAGATTGGCAACACTTCGGCACAAGCTTATGATCTGAACGGCTACGGTGCCGATATGACACATCTGAATGCTTGGGGCAGTGTTGTGTTTGGGAGGCTGGTAGCAGATTTGTTGTTGGAGAAGAAGGACTACCTTGAGCCATGGATCACCCCAAACAAGACTCTGAGCGACGAGATCCGGAGTGGCATCCCTGCAAAGTCATGAGATGCGAACGAGAGTAATAGCGTTATTGGATAAGGCCATATCAAGAGATACCATTTGTTTCCTTCGAGATGATTGTGCACTTCATGAATTCATACGTAAACCTGGCAAGATCAGCAATTAAAACGAAAGGGCGCCTGGCTGCATTGGTCTACATGGGCATGCTATATTCGGTATTTGTCTCTGATGGGGATCCTTATTTCAGCCCGATACTAACCAAGCAGCTGGAGGTCTTGCAACGATGTGTAAGACTAAGGGACGTAGCAGACCTATTGTGGGACCCGATCAACAAGATGAGATTGCCCGTTATTCTAAGTAGGACTGCGCTAAGACCTGACAGTTTCGGCACCGTTCGCGGATACCAACCACAATGACGGGTAGGGCCTTGGCAGAAACCGTTAACCATTGCGAAATTCCTAATAAACCCCTTGCAGCACCGGGAGCGCTAATAATCGTGTCACTGAAGACTTTGGCAACCGGATGAACAACCATGGAAGACTCTGAACTGACTTGTTCGCTTTACTAAAAGGATACGATGCTTGCGCGAGCCCCTTTTCCACGTAATAGATTGGAGTAGATGGCGCCTCTTCTTATTAGTCTCTGACTCGGTTAACTTTTCATTGCGAAGACCGAAGCCCCGAAGCGTTCAGATATCCACCAGTGGTTCCACAATGACGAACGGTGTCTCTGTGCTTCAGGGAGTCGGGTCGCAATTCAAAATGCCATCTGATCCGGGTTGGTAATAATAATTTGCGCCAAGACCTCAATGAAATATATCGTTGTTGTTTGATGTCCTTTCTATATGGTCTGAACATATTATAGCTCGGCCACATCTTGGCGTTTGGAAAGGGTTCTGTCATCATCAACAGCCAGGCTCAGATCTGTGCAGCGAATACGATCTGCAGTGGGACGGCAACTTCGGTTAACCCGCAGCGGCCAAATAATCGTGGTTCGCCTTTCAGGAGTGCGCTCGTTGCGAACAAGACTTCCCAGCTGTTCATGGAGGTGTCGCGAGCTCATTTGCCTCACTGAATGGTTGTACATCCTTCTGTTTCTCGTACTCTTATCACCTCTCTTACTAGAAAATCTGGATCGCATACAGGCAGAGATTCTCGGCGGATTTCTGGAGAAGTTATTGTGTTCCACATTAAGTCACGAGGAATAAGGACACAATATATCGACTGAGGTCTCTCGTTCCACTATGGCGGAGGGTGCTATGCCAGGCGCGCCTGCCATCTCAGGCACCGAAAATGCTTCACATTTCTACAATCAGCCGCCTCCAGTCATCGGCCTGAGTACCAGCCCAGAAACATCAAATCCGGCAGAGACTACCCAAAGCAACAGTCTTAACGACGTTCATGAGAGACCCACACCATCTCCACAAAATGAGACTGGTCGGAGCACTCCTGCGCCAAGAGCAAGGTTTCCAGATGATGAGTCGCAACTACAACAAGTGTTCTCTGCACGGCCAATACCTATAGTTTCACGACCATCAGAGTCAGCGGGTGAAAAGGATCGTGAGCCGTCGGCGCATCGGGGAGTATGGCAATCCTTTCGAGATTGGGTTGATGATTGGCGAGAGGATTACGGGTCCGCAGAGGCGCATCAGGACATCACGACTTTGATTGGGGACGCTGGGATCGACCCACAGATCATCAGAAAGATGAAGATGGGAAGTATCTCAAACCTGGTAAGTTCTCACAGTTCCTGTCCCACATCCCAGTCTCCTGGCTGTATATTTGCAATGGACTTACATCTATCAAGGTCGCTCCATCTTTAATGATAGCCCGGCCTGGCCTTGGACAACATCGTGACTCTAGCTATGTACAGAACAACAACAACACAAGCTCTGGGATTCCAACACCAGGTCATCCATGGACACATTCGCGACCATCTAGTTCTGGATCTGAAACTCCGGGTACACCAAAGAAGGGCTATGCTGGAGTTGATCCTCATGAAGTTACCCGGAGGCTGAAAAAGTTGAAGAATAAATTTGGACATACCCTCGACGGAAAAGATGCTAAACAAGCTAAATACATTCAGGCCAAGGCAGAACTGGCTCACCGGCGCAACTTGGTCTTGCTGATGGTCTATGCCTTCATGGCTTATGGTGCACCATCACACCGCATCGAAGAGTATACTCTTGCGCTATTCAAAGCACTCGATATGGAAGGTCGTGTCAACTATACAGTCGGATGCACGGATATCTCGTTTATCAACCCAGTGGACCCTTCTGATCCCATGACACGAAGTGCGTATACCACTCTTGTGAAAGCGCAAGGTCTGGATATCGGTTCTTGCGAGATCGCATTCCGAGTCTATAAGAACGTTGTTCACGGGGAGGTGACAGTAAGTGCGTCGTCGAGAACTTGCATCGGCTGCTAATATTATTTGCTAGATTGAAGAAGCCACTCAGAGTCTCATCCAGCTGATCGAAAGTCCCCCTTTTTATAGGCCCTGGTTCATCGTACCATTCTATGGCTTAGCATCGGCCCTTGCTGCCCTGTGGGCTTATGGCGGCTGGTGGTCCGATATGGCTATATCATTCCTCCTCGGCTGTATTGTCGGGACGCTGCAAATTATCGTCTCGGCGCGGAATCCTCTTTACAGCAATGTGCTTGAAGTCACGGCTGCGTTAGTTACCGCATTTGGTGCCCGAGCGTTTAGTTCCATTGGTGGATCTTCTCAAAAGTATTTCTGCTTCGGCGCCATCGCGCAGTCATCCATCACGACGATCTTGCCCGGATATATCGTCCTTTGCGGAACGTTGGAGCTACAGAGCAAGTCCGTCACTGCAGGTTCAACGCGACTGTTCTATGCCGTTATATACTCTCTGCTGTTAGGATATGGCATCAACGTTGGCGCACAGCTTTGGCTTCTCATAGATGAGAACGCGCCGACTTCGGCAACCTGTCCCCGATCTCTTGATCCAAAGTGGCGCATCTTGCTTGTGCCTAGCTATCTGGTTGTTCAGGCCATCCTCATTCGCTCAAGACCGAGGCAAATTCCAGTGCAAGTGTAAGTGGTCGAAATCTAGTGAACTGTTCTTTCTCTCTTGAAATCTTGGACCCGCGCACAAGTTGTGTTTGCTCTGTGCGCTTCGACGTCTGTATTGCAGATTGGAAATGCTAATTTTCTCATTATATCTAGGCTAATCGGGTCTGCTGCATACACTGTTAATTACTTTGTCTCTCAATATGCTACTGCCCAAGTATCAGATACGGCTGCGGCCTTCGCACTTGGCGTCATGGGCCATCTTTGGGCGCGCTCGCAGCATGCATTCGCCTTTGCCGCTGTCGTAGCAGGCATTATGGTATTAGTTCCATCTGGACTTTCAGCACAGGGGGGTCTGCTACTGGGTATCTCAACGCCGCTGTTTAACAACGGCACGACTGATGCTCAAGATGTCTACGAGCAGAACATATACCAGAGCTTCAGTGTCGGCGCACAAATGATACAAGTCGCGGTCGGATTGGCGACTGGGCTGTTCATATCGGCATTGGTGGTATATCCTTTCGGTAGGAAGAACAATGCCTTGTTCTCGTTTTAGATTGGTGTATAAATGGATTTCCGAGAGAGCACAAATTTCAAACGTACTTCGTGAGAAGAAGAGGATGATGCACGGCTGATTCGCGAACGAGCAAATGTATCGCTCTTAGGTTCTGAACCTCGATTTGCTCGGAAAGACTTAGTAGCAGATGCTAAAGGATGTAATCAAGTCGTGTGCATGGATAAAGAAACTACACTTGGTTTGGCTTATTCACGAGAGCGCTTCGATTGTCAGTCTACCTAAATCATTACTGGCTGACCACGTGCGACTGTCAAGAAATTCCTGGGCATTCCTACGGAAAGTCCACACAGGTGCCAAGTGGCTGGGACGTTGTTAGACCGTGGCTCCATAAATTTCATCGCCCGTGAAGTAAATCAAACTGTAAAACTTTTTATCAGATCGTCCCATCAGCTTCGCTTCCTATCCTAAATCGCGCCACGTTAAACGCGCGGAGCCTGAGCTGGTACTAGGCTGGGCACAACCCAGAGGTATTGGCTAGAAATATTGAATGGAGAGAGCTGCGGACATCGGTCTAAACAACAATATGACTGACGTTGCATTAGATCATTCCTTGGTCACCAGTAGCCGTGAAGAAGTTAATCTTATCGATCAATCAGATTAGATCAAACCTGGCAAACTTATGATAAAATCCTTCGCCCAGACACCCATATCCACTCTATTCCTGTTATTCCCGCAAAGCGCCTGGGCGGCCGGCAACAAGCCGCAAATGGTTCAGGCTCGTCTTCAGACTTCCAACAGTCTGAGCCGAACTAACAAATGCGCAAAGGTGCGAACCCATGCTGGTGAGCATAGGCTTATGCTGTTTCTAGTATAAGATGGGAACGCAATGTCTCCCAAAACCTTCAGCGCCAAGAACTCGCTTAAGCAACAGCGCGGCATCGAGACCATTCTGTACACACTTTTGTATGCTGTACGACGCCGAACACGGCGGATCACTGCTAAAGCAGGGATCTGAAGCACCACAGGGATGAATCCATATGAAATGATTCCATCCAACATCAGTGTGCATGCAAGTCTTCTTGTCAAATTAAAATATATGCGTTTGGTTTTCGTCCAAGTGGCATGTTCCATATCTTGCTCTTCGTGACAAACCATCAATTTTTACAATGGCGATCCTTGACAAACTTCATTTTGATCGTGAGACTACCAACGATACAAACACAGTATCGATGGTCGAGCAACCAACTATTCGGACAATGGCTGATGCCATTGCACCTTCCAACGATGATATTGAAACGGGCTTTCCTGGGGATCTCAAGCAGAACGATGCTGTGCCAGATCCAGATGCACAACTGGGTGTTCGAAAAATGGAGGCAGCGGCCTTGGCGTGGTCTAAAAAATCGTTGGCTGCTCTGTTGTGTCTGTAAGTGTTTGATTGCGATAGCCAAGCGAGTACTTCTTGTGTCGCTAATATTTCTGCTTTCTGACAGTATATGGCTTCTGTTTTTGACGAATGGATTTCGAATCTCGATTCTTTATAGCTTGGTGCCTTTTGTCACGAGCAGCTTCCAATCGCATTCCCTACTGACTGTCATCAACGTTGTGGCGGACGCAATGACGGCCGCTATCTATATTCCGATGGCCAAAATGTTGGATGTATGGGGTCGTGCTGAGGGCTTCCTCCTTATGGTTTGCTTTTCCACTTTGGGACTAATTCTCATGGCTGCATCCCACGATCTTGCTACCTTCTGCGCAGCGCAGGTATGTACATTCGACTCTATAGTCTCGTTAAATTTGAAAGCTAACTTCTGGTGATATGTCAGGTGTTCTACTCTGTTGGTTTCTCAGGTCTCATCTATACAATTGTCGTACTTGCCGCCGATGCGACGAACTTGAGAAATCGAGGTTTGGCTTTCGCATTTACATCATCCCCATATATGATCACGGCATTTGCTGGATCGAAAGCAGCCGAGGGCTTCCTGCTCAACGTCAGCTGGCGGTGGGGCTTCGGAGCCTTTGCGATTATTCTGCCCTTCGTGACAGTACCTCTGTACTTGGTGTTGAAGTCTGCTGAAAGCAAGGCCAAAAAACAAGGTATATTGTACTCGGAAAGCAGTGGTAGAAGTATAGGACAGAGAATATGGCATGTCATTGTGCAATTTGACTGTGAGTGGATTGCAGCAACTTATTCGAAGCAGTTGGAATGCTGACCTTTGAGAACATAGTGCCAGGAGTCATGCTTTTTGCCGGTGGTTTTACTGTGTTTTTACTGCCGTTCACTCTTGCTAGATCTGCTCCAAATGGCTGGAAGACAGACTATATCATTGCCATGATCGTCGTGGGTTTCGTTGTTCTTGTTCTCTTCGCAATATACCAGGTCTATATTGCACCTGCGCCTTTCCTCAAGAACAAATTCCTCACCAACCGGACTGTTGTTGGAGCTTGTCTTATTGATGCGACGTACCAAATGTCTTATTACTGCTGGAATAGCTACTTCACGTCTTTCCTTCAAGTCGTCAACAACCTATCTGTTTCGGAGGCTGGATATGTTAACAGCACTTTTCAAGTAGTGTCAGGTAAGCAACTCCAATCAAGCTATGCCAGTCATTGCGTTGAATAAATTCGTTGACCCATGGTCCTGCAGGTGTACTCCTCTTCATTGTCGGCTACCTTATCCGTAGAACGGGCCGCTTCAAGTGGCTCTTTTATATCGCCGTTCCGCTTTACATTTTTGCGCAGGGCCTAATGATCTACTTCCGCCGCCCTAACCAGAACATCGGATATATTGTCATGTGCGAAATTTTTATCTCTATCGCTGGCAGCATATTCATACTCTGCGTACAGTTGGCGGTCCTCGCTGCAGTTGACCATCAATATGTCGCTGCAGTACTAGCGGTACTGTTTGTGTCTGGCACAATCGGCGGTGCTGTCGGTAATGCTATTTCGGGTGCCATCTGGACGAACACTTTTGAGTCCGCTCTCGAGCGCTTTCTACCTGCAGATGCCTTACCGGAACTAGCGACCATTTATGCAAGCCTTCCTGTACAGCTCTCCTACCCAGTCGGCAGCCCCGTGCGACTGGCGATTCAGGAAGCTTACGGCTATGCGCAAACTAGGATGCTTGCTGCGGGAACTGGAATCATGGTATTATGCTTCGTGTGGATCCTCTTGCTACAGAATTTCAATGTATCCAAGATGTCACAGACCAAGGGTGTCGTGTTTTAGGGAATTGCAGGTCGTCCGGTTGGTTTGGACGGGTAAATTAGTTGAACTACTTTCAAGTCGGCACCGCGAAACTAACCACGCGAATACAAAGTGTCCCTCAGAACGAAACAGATTATTTTCGTACGTTAAACACTGGGACAGAAAATAATGCGATTCGATTAACACTTCTATTACATCTACTCTCATTATGTTTGACTTGCTTTCTTGGCGCGATGTGTCACATGCTTTCGCCGATATCACATCACCCTCAGTGCCGTATGCACTTTCCAAAGCACCTAGTTCACATGTATTTGTGATTAACGCTTGCCAGCAATGATGCTATCACATCTCCACCAAGATCTTGGCATCATTAGGGGTGGGTTTTCCATGGAGTTTCTGCGCTAGGCATAGGGGATGGAACTTGCATTAGTTAGTCTTTATTGGATAATGCCAAGCCCAACGGTGAAAATCAGATCATCTGATAAGAAAAAGAAGACAACATCAAATCCATGCCCCAGTTCTCATTCGGTCGAGCATCCGACGTTCCCCGCACAACAACTCCACCCTACCCCATCATATATCCTGACTCACCTCACTGGAATATAGCACGTACGTAATTCTAGGCAAAGAACCTGATGCGCTCAGATGCACATGAGAGACCCTGAACAGGTTCCCTGGCGAATAGTTTCGTGTATACGGAAGAAAGTCAGAACCGGAACTATGGTGATCCCAAAATCCTAATCTGTAGTAAACTATGGCAGCCAGACAGCCAGAGTAGATTTGGATATCTAATCGCTGTGCAAAATGAAATGATAGGTTCAAAGAGCGACTTCTTTCAGGATCTCTACAACGTTTTCGTGGATTGTCGCTTGGAATGCTAGGGTCCCTGATGCGGATACTAAATATATCTGCGATTTCCACAGCCAAGCTTCCCTCTACATATGGTACATCCCTACGAACCCACCGACCTGAGAAAATGTGGCGATTACCTACACAGGGTCAAACGCCGTACCCTGGGGCTGAAGGCCACGTCAATATTGAATATGTTATTCACAGCCGCTTTGCCTAAAGTACCATACATGTCCTGTTTGCATTGGTAACTCTGAAGATCCAGATCAAATGGCGTTGAACCTTGAGCGTGCTCATCCCCCGAATACTTGCCAATATACGGCACATTCAAGCCGAGGAGACTATCTAGTGCAGATAGCATGGCCACTGCGATGGGGTGAAGATCGGAACCCCCCTGAAAGCGATTCTGCTGATATTTCCACTATGTGAGTAGAAGGGTTCTCGAGCAATAAGAGAGGGTCGTTAATAATCACCAGCTACTTGGTAGATGGTAATGCCTATTTCTTCACAGCTGTCGATATTGTTCGGCGTCTGGAGTTCACTCACAACACCAGAGCTGTTGTTGTGGGCGTTGGGTATCCTCCATCGAAAATTGTCTACGATCGGCGCAGGGGTCCGGATCTCACTCCATCTACAGCTGATGGCAAATTCGAAATGCCACTTGATCGGCATGGAAATCCTCGAACAGACCTCTCCTTTGGCGAAGCAGATATCTTCCTGGATTTTATTCAGAACGATGTGATGAAGTATGTCCACGAGACGCTCTTCCCGCAGGTATCACTCAACACACACCGTAAGGCTCTGTTTGGACATTCTTACGGCGGGATATTCGCATTGAACGCGTTGTATACCAAGCCGGCGCTCTTTGATACATTCATTGCGGCAAGTCCCAATATTTGCTGGAATAACTCGTCCTTGGTCAAGGAGCAAGAAGCAGCCTTCCTTGCGCGCGAGCATCCCGTCAATTTAGCACCTGCGCTATTAATTACGTGGGGATCTGGACCACAAGATTTGGTGAGGGGAGAAGAGGAATCTGAGGTAGATTTTGAGAAAAGGATTTCTCATGCGGAGTTAAGAACTACGAGAGACAGTGCCACAGCGCTGGTGGCACGTATGAATAGTTGTGCGCATATTCGTAGCGTACTGGCACGAGACTTCCCTGGCGAAGATCACGGAAGCGCAGCGGTGACGGGATTACAATTCGGCATTCAAAAGTTCCTTGCCGACAAGTTCTGATTGGCGGGAAGTACCGGGACAGTGTTATGAATTTCTTCCTATATCGTCAAGTATATTTGATGATCATCTAGAAATTTGATTCAGTTTGCGCCGTGCAAAACTGTGCAAAACATTAGTTATTGATAAGCGCTCCCACTTCCATCATAGTTGCAGTGCCCCTTTCCTTTCATCTCCATGATGGCCAAACCCTTTCCCCTCTTCGTCTCGAGGACACTCATATCCATAATCTTTTCGTAGAACGGCACTGACCTCTCCCAGTCACCGGTGAAGAGCATGCTTCTCCGCAAGTGTGGCATGTCCTTAATCACCTCTTGCACACACGCAATGAGCCACTTTCCTAGCCCGTTTCCTTGGGAACTCGGATTTACCCAAACATCCGTCAGGTACAGAAATGTGGTATAGTCTGTAACGCAACGCGCGAACCCGACGAGGTCAGAATCGGTCGTCGTACTGGATGAGATAGGCGGTTGATCGGCTGACTGGCGCTCTACATGCTCCCCAGAAGAATTTGCGGCCAGTCTATACAGACCAAAGCACAATGAATTATCCAAAGTCTCTCGCATAACATTATCGGGCAACTCTTTTGCCCAGTAGAGCGTTGATGAGGCGAATGCGGCATGTAGGGTTGGGAGGGGGATGAGCTTGGAGTCGGTGGAGACCAGGTAATCGTCCTTCCTCCAAGCACGATTGCGTAGCTCGGCAGATATTGACTGCATGTTGATGACCTTCGTAACTTATGAGCGCTATATGACAATCCAATACTGTATAGTGTTGTGAAAGAGCTCAGTTTAGCTGCAATGAATTTAATGTCGATTAGCTCCCGATACCGGGAATCACATTATGACTCATTGCATCATACTCTATGTCGTCATCAACTTGGCAATACAGTCATAATCAAGTAGAACAAGTAGGAGTGCCTGCAAAATGGTGTGGAGAGATATCTCGCAAAATTTGTTGTTTTCGCATGCAGTCACAATCATTATACTGCGACACAACTCTGAAATGTGTTCCTTGGCAACCGCTAAGGTAGGTAGAACAACGAAATGCTGTACAGTAATGATTGTAATGCCTTCTCGGTTGTTCACCTGTTTTATTTTCTTTCTTTAATGCAACACATTGCTATTGTTCGTCAAACGCGATTATGTTGAGGTGTTCAAAGAATGTCTCGAGCCATGGCGACAAAGGGCTGTTGTCCCAGATCGTCTTAATCTACGATATAAGTAATGCGCAATTTCCCGGTTCATGCCAACCAAACCGAACCGAAGTCATTCTTTTCAAATATTTGTTTTCACAAACGTCCGTCGCAGAGTATCAACTTTGAATCCGTTCTTGGACACACTCAGTCTTGCAGAGCAAGTCAGAATGCCTCAGTTCACTGGCTGGACCATTTATAGCTGCAGTTGCAACTTTAAATCCTTCTTCAACGTGGATACTCTCCAGGAAGTGGATGAGCGCTACAGGCGACAGTACCTAGGGGATTATTACCGGGCCGATGACAGAACTTCGTTCTACGCGATGGCTCCTCGTCCTTGTCCTCAGTGTATCCAAGCCGCCGCCAAGGGACAGAGCATCAATCCCCATCACGATCTTGAGACACGTTGGAAAGCTGAATGGGCCGCTCGTCCTGCGCCTCTCACAAACCAAGAGACGGAGTCCCTCAAGCACGTGTTACACCACATTTGCCCCCATTTTCGGGCAGTAGGTAACCTCAATGAGGAAACGGTGTTGAAGAGAGTGAACAGCCAGCTTCAGCTCGAGGGAGTGAACATATCAGAGCAGACTAGTTCTGACGACGTCAATGAGGAAATGAAACAACAAGTAAGCCAGATTGTGGAAGAACAGCTGAGAACGTACCGAAGCACTAAACATAGGAGATCCACGGTAGTTAGAGAGTCTCTCTTACAGGAAGCTGAATTAGCTAAGCGTAGCAGCCGGTCTCCCAAGCTCGTACAGCTGCGCCCAAAGCGATTTGTCGCTGTGTAGATTTATGACGAATTGATGGCTGGAAGTAGACTTGGGCATGTTTGTTAGAACACTGGGCATTGTCTGAGTACAAAAGCCATCAAATGATTAATTGATAGTCATTCCTCCTGACTGGTTTTGAGTCATGTGATGAGAAGCAGCTCTTTTTCTCGGTGATATGTGGACGGACCCGGGTCGGCAGGTACTTATTGTGAGTCCTCAACGTGGGATGCTCCTCACCACGAGCGCTCCGGGTAGGGAGCCTTCATTCTCTGCAAAGGAGCGCGCTCGCCAGCGCGCAAAATCTTTTCGCTCCGAACCGT
Organism: Truncatella angustata; assembly: GCF_020726525.1. Classification (NCBI taxonomy): domain Eukaryota; kingdom Fungi; phylum Ascomycota; class Sordariomycetes; order Amphisphaeriales; family Sporocadaceae; genus Truncatella; species Truncatella angustata. The sequence continues at coordinate 6,672,795 of NW_025763382.1, read as the reverse complement.
GAACTGAAGTTCACGATCATACTCGTTATGGGATCATAATTAACACAAACACTGACCTAAAAGCAATTAAAGTTTGCATTGGCCGACTCGAAACCCAAGTTATATCCAACTCAAACATCCGGAACGGTCAAGACATGCCACACAACTGGAAACTGTCCATTTTAGTTAGGACACATCACGATATCAGCTCTCAGACGCGAAGCTGACTCTATGGCATAAGGTAAATGATGCTTGTCCATTCATAGTCGGCGGGACACAATTAGGAACGCTATTGCGGTCATTCAGAGCAATACGCAGTTCATGCCTTCGCCTCACTGATCCACTCGTGCTGATCATCAAGATACTTGTGTGCGCGAAGGTCGCCTGAACGAGCATGGCCTTCGAAGTTCTCTGCCCTGGCGCAACGACCACACAACCGCCCAATCTCCCCTGACGCTTTCTCATCCACAACTTCCTGGTACGTCTGGGTTTTCAAATACTTGCCGACCCAAAGACCGCCGGTGTAACGCCCAGCGCCACGGGTGGGCAGGACGTGATTGGTGCCAATACACTATTGGATGCATTAGCGACTCGCTCACTGCCTCGTACTTGCACTTCCAGATGGAGTTAAGGTATATTAGATGCTTGGCCGTAATAACCAATGCCACTTACCTTATCACCATAACTGACGCAGGTTTTTTCACCCAGGAATAATGCGCCGTAGTTCCGCATTTTCCCAAGTGCTGCGCGCGGTTCCTCCGTAAAGATCTGAACGTGTTCGCTGCAATAAATATCCGCCAACTTATACGCTTCATCCAGGTCGTCCACCACGATGACTTCGCCGAATTCTCGCCATGAGGTTCCCGCCAGGTCTGCGGTCGGCATCTTCTTCAATATTTCATCCAAAAACCGGATCGTCTTGTTACCAACATCTTCACTTGTGGTGATAAGCACGGCTGGTGAGTCCGGCCCATGTTCCGCCTGTGATAGCAGGTCTGTGGCAATTGTGAAAGGGTCGGCATGCTCGTCCGCCACGATCAATACTTCCGTAGGTCCTGCGAGCAGATCGATGCCAATCTCACCAAAGAGCTGCCGTTTAGCCTCAGCTACAAAGGCGTTGCCGGGACCGGCGATAAAGTCCACTTTACGGACGGTCTCGGTACCCAGGGCCATGGCGGCGATTGCTTGCGTGCCACCAAGCAGGAAAATCTCGTCTGCACCTGCCAGATGCGCGGCAGCGACGGTAGCATGGGGGATCTGGCCTGCGATGGGAGGCGTGCAGGCAATGACGTGCTTGACGCCAGCAACCTTGGCAGTGATGATGGTCATATGCGCAGATGCCAGAAGTGGGTATCGACCTCCGGGTATGTAACTAATGAAAGTATCAATTGAAGTGTCTATATAGAATGTAAACACCATAACTTACGCGCCGGCCACATTGATCGGATTTGAACGATGTCCGAGGAAAACGCCTGGCTGTATTTCGACCTCAAAGTCCGTGATACTAGCCCTCTGTGCTTCCGCAAATGTCCTCACATTCTTCTGTGCCTCTTTGATGTCGGCGATTGTCTGCGCCGGAACTTTGCTAATGATGTCTTGGATTTGAGCCTCAGATAGCTTGAAGGATTCGGGTGTCCACTTGTCGAACTTCTCCGAGTACGAGCGCACCGCCTTGTCACCGTTGGTCCTGATATCTGCGATAACATTTTGCACTATGTCAGAAACTTTCTGATTAATGGTAGTATTAGCTACAGAGGCGGCTGTTTTCAAATGCCTGGCACCCATAATCGCGGATCCGAATATAACAATTCAAGGGGGAAAAGAAAAGAATAAATGTTCTTGGTATGGATATTGCGATGCAATGTTCCGTCCTCCTATCCTTCAACCTGGCAGTGCAACTGTGAAATTGCCGTATTTATTGTCAATATAACAAACACAATACTCACCTAACCTAGGTTAATGCTGTTGTTCGGAATGTGGGCAGAGTGGAGGGCCATCTCCGGCCGGGTCTCGATGTGGGGTAAGGATAGTACAGCAAATGTATAGAGTCCTGGGGTAGTGATGGCAATGCCATGCTTCCGATTGGTGAATGAGCACCGGCTTTATCACGGATAGGACAGAAGAACAGCTTCACTGATCTATCGTAAGCTTCTGTCAACCAGTACATGGGAAATGCAGTGCAGTGTGCTTCGGGCCGATGTCGCACGACTCTTGACAACATTGACCCGGCTGAATTAACAACTGTCCAGAAACTATAGCATGGGAATGCTGAACCCAAGTGACTCATGGAAAAATCAATATCTCAAGTGTCCCGAGTGCAAATGCGATCCGATTTATAGCCAATTAACTTTGGTAATAGTCTCAGTCCCAGCAGTGTAAGCCACCCACACCTCTTCAACCTTTAGTGAGGCGACATCGTTGGCGGTATTCTCAAGTTCAGCGCTGCGATGGCATATCATCACATACTTGGATAGAACGAGTGTAGATGATTGCGCAAACGAAAATGACTTGTGGCCGAGACCAACCAACCTTACCGAGGTTGTTGCGTTTAAGATCGTGTAGCTGAGATGTAGGGGACATGTTTGCGTAGGCTTCGACATACGAAGATATTTGGACAACCCAGCTATTGCAAATGTCAGGGGGGCTTCGACCCATTGCTAGTTCCATCATATTTCGGCTTGGTCCATGAAGAACATTTGTAAGAGCAGGTGGCCTGCGTCCCGTTGACTATCACGATTAGCCCACTGACGGAATCGCTGAATCATCGCCAATCTTGAACAAGCGACTCAGAATCTCAAGTTGTAGACCGACAACAGGATTTATGGATCCCGTTGCAGCTGAGACATAACGTTACAGCGTTCCGAAATACAGATGCTGGATGCATCCTCAACAGCGTATTGTACCGTTATGCATACTTTCCTTGACACATACTTGTAGCATAACTCTCATTCTTTAACGAATTTGCGCTAACTAATAGCGATGAAAGTAGGACGACATATAATGACAGAACAGGACCCTGGACGATGTAGGTACGCACGCAACTGCAACCGCCAAAAGAGACGTAGTTTTGCTGGTCGGCAATATGTTGAGCGCTTCCCAATTTGTGATGTCATAAATTTGAACACGTTATGGGCCAGCGTCCTTAGTTTCGCTGTTGGGAGCTTCGGCACTGCTTGAGGTTTGCTTCGATAAGTGATATTCTGTGCTCACCCAATCACCTTCCTGTATAAACTCATGACATGAATTGGCGGACTTCACGGAAACTCTGATCGAAGTTAGAATTTTAGGGAGGGGGTGGTTTAGAGAAGAGAATGCTGCATCTATTGCCTCTCGTACATGCGAGGTGACGATAAGGCCCAGACATAAAGGACCAGTTTCGATGCAGGTGTGGGACGGCGTAGCCACGCCGTGCTATTCGTCGACCTTGGCGAGGATCAGGCCAGGCGAAGCGTTGGAACGATGCCACCACCGCTGGACCTAGGGATGGCAAGATACGTGGCGACGCAGCTCGTACTTGTCGTTCTTGCAGACACTATAACATGAAGTCGCATATTCATGCGGGAATAAGACGAATTCGCTTGAGTATGGGCCGCCGCAGAAATTTACAGTGGCTCCTTTGACTGAGCAAATTAATAGACGAGTTTCGTGGTGCCAGAAGTAGTGGCGATGGATTGCTACTAAGCATGTGTCATGTGGACGAATCGGAGATATCCTACAGTATGTGCTGAACCATGTGTAGAATTGCCCATGAGTCCTTCGAGTCACGGAGAAACAAGAACATCGAGCAAATCGCGTGATCGGATTATTTTGCCGGGACCAGAACCTCGACGCCGACAGTAACCGGTTCGCACACCTGCTACAACTACGGCTGAACTTGATCATGGTCCAACGGTTGGTGTTCTTGGTCATGGCGCCGATACGTGCTTCTTCGAAGATGATGAACTGAAATGATACGCAATCCCCAACAGTAAGTAAGAAAGAGCATACGGCTATATGGATACGTATACGAGGCAATTGGGATTACGTATTATTGCCGTGCAGTCGCAACTCGGTGCTGAGCCCCAACGTCGTCCATTTGCTGATTGTCGAGGCACTGAGCATAAATGACCGGGATGCGACAAAACTAGCCAAAGTCTTATGCATAGTTGTGGAAACTGATTTTCGTTTTGTGAAAATTCTGTCCTGGAATGGATCTTTGAATAATGCCCCCTCCCCTACATCACGAAACCTTAAAAGCATAGTACTCGGTACTTCTCCACTCTGTCAACGCACGTGGGAGATGCGGGAAACGCACGCGTGTCAAGTGTAACCATTTTCGCGCAGCTGTCTGTGAAGAATGGCCATCCATCAATGAGTAGAACAAATTAGAACAGGCTGAACAGTTCCTGACCGCCATTCTTCTTTTTCAACATGCATGTGGCTTGCATGGCGCCCGGCGCCTTTCACAACTTTCCAACGGCGGCAGATTCTTTGGTCTGGATGAATCTATGGGGTGAAATTTGTGCATCTCCTGGGGGCACTAGCGAGTAGATCGATGTCATTCCCCTAAACGGCGAACCACTAGCTCGGGTCCGTCCCTTGCAGAGTCATAATAGAGCCTCTAAAGTCTCAGGCTGTGAGAAAGGGCGCCTGTCAGTTCAGCTCCTGTCACCTCAATTCGAATAGAGTGTTTCGGACGTCCGTTTCACGCCCGTCACCTCCAGTATATGCCACTTCCCAACGTGATTGGATATATAACAGCGGTGGTTGGAACCGGCCGGATCGTTTCCAAAGCACGCTTCTATTGTGATGTGGAAATAAATCGAAGCCCTTACAGCCCAATCATGACAAGATAGTACTGGTCCGAGCAAGCAAGCTCCCGTTGACGCCTGTCAAAGCCCTCCGAAGTATGGACACCACGGACTTGGCACCGGGGGCGGGTCAGGTCCGCCAGGTACCAAGACACTACTGCAAGAGTGCCCACGCAATCACATTCGTGCAAGTGGGAGAGAGACCTAGAATCCTGCTAAGTTCGGAAGTTCTACCGATACGATTATCTGCACATTGTTGGGTTTATACCGCAACTGGCAATAAGTGTCGAGTTTGTGAGTGCTATCCATGTCTCGGACATACCCCGGTGGTAAGTTTTCCTTGCTTACGCGACGTACTCTTTCTACAAATCTTCCAAAAAAAAAGGTCACTGGAGATACTTGCTGATATAGACTAACAAATGTCTGTGAGCTGCTGGGATGACTTGAGTCAGCAATCGAGGGGTTTCTCAGCCTATTGTTACACGTTCACGCCAGACTATCAGCTCACTGCTTGACACAGGTCACCCTTATAAAACAAGCCCTAACCGTATGACAGCCACACCGAGCTGATGCGAACTACCGACGGCACGGTCTGGCTATAACGACAAATGTGGGCCTATACACACGTCAAGAAGGACCCAGAAGACGTAGTCAGGCTTCTGGCCATTTTCTGTTAGGATGCAAGCAGCGTGTGTGCATGTCATGAATCGTGCTCTCTTGAAATGTACACAGCAATGTAGGCATGCTCCTAGGAACCTAAAACGCCCTGGGAGTGGCTCGTCTTCCGTGTATATAGTCTCAGAATTCCCCAGCCCCGGATGGCTGATAATAACTCACCAAGCAGTACCTCCACATCGACAGTCCTTCTTTTACCTGTCGATAAATCAATATACACATTCCTTACAATACATAGCCTGGTGCTTTCAAAACACTCCCTTATCATAGCTTCATTCTCTGACTGCTAGACAACCTCAACATCAGGATGTTCTTCTCACTGTCTACCCTGGCCCTGCTCGCGGCTACCGCAGCTTCTATGCCCTTCTCTCCATCTGCCACAACTGCCGGCAAGAATGGACTCGAGCAAAACAGCCATCTCAGGCCCAACTCCACCGTCGCTAAGCGCTGGACTTGCAACACATCGGCGACCTTGACCACGGGTGAATCCGACAATGGAGGCGCAGGTGTGACAATCAAGAACGCTGATAGCCAAAAGCGTGGCTACTACATCTACCACAACAACTGCGATACCATGCCTTACAAATACATCTGGATTGATGCAGGAGAGACAAAGTTCGTTTCTTTCCCCGCCCAGTTTCAGGGTCGCATCACTCGCGGCACCGACGAGTACAACTTGAAATCTGCACAATGGCTGGGAACCTGGTTCGAGATTGGTTACGACGCAAGCGGGATCGCCTATTCCGACGTCAGCCTCATCCGGGGATGCGACGGCGCTGTCTCAATCTCCGCTCTCGATGGAACGGGCGTTTCTATAGGATTCACTCAGTCGATCCTCGACGGTGCACCAACTGGTGCCTACGCCACAAAAAGTAACGGACAAAAGGTACTCGCAGCCAGCGAGAACTTGGATGGCTCCATCAACACCGCAGTGCGCGATTGGTACATCTCCGAGGTCGGCATCACCAATGCTTACGTCGACGACTACCATGGTGATCCCGTCATCCGATCCAGCAACGGCCGCTTCGCAACTACCTGGGAGGCAGGCCGTCCTTAGATGTTGAGTAACAGACTCACTTGAATGACTTGAACGACTTGGACGAATGGAACCAGACCCCTCACTCGTGGTTCCTTGATATATGAACAGTAAAAAATAGAAAATACAAATTGATAGAAATAGAAATAGAACCACAATCTTTCTCGACCCCCTGCCATGATATGACACGTTACATTACGATTGGTCCATTGTACAAGAAGAGACGAGCACGAAGCATAGTCTCCTATTGTCTTATCCAGTCATGTTGCTATTTATTCTATGCTCTCTGTTTGCAGTTTGTTCTGGTTCAGTGATGAGAACGCTATGGAAGTTTAAAATCAACTATTGGGTTCAGTGGCTTACTACGTTCTCTGAATTTCATTTTGACGAGTAACCGATTAGCTATAAGTGGTACGCCAAGACCTGGATCTATGGCTTGTCTATGAAGTTCAAATATTGCACCAGTGAGTTCTCGCTGAACAAGTTACTCATGAACGAATGGTATGTTCGAAGTGAGCGTGTCAATAGTACAGAACAGATTTACCGCTAATGCAAAAGAGACGTTTTTTGTATTGAATCCAACCCGAACACCTTACTTTGGAACCCGGACCAATTGATGCTAGTGTGCAAAGCACAGAACCAACTCCATAAAACTCAAATATCGACGCTGAGGCAAGGAGTTCGAGATGCTAAGGAACTCCTCGCCCGCGGTATCATGGCTCTGAAGCTGGCTCCGAACGTCGTTCTCACAATTGGGCGTTTCTTTGGCATATCCGACGGAGTTGAAGTGGTTGATTGGTCGAGGTCCATGGAAGGATTCGGCCCTGGCACCGCCAAGCAGGCTACTAACCGGCACAACCGCCTTGATAACACCGGAAGCGGCCTTTGCGACTACATGGGGCGATCTTCTTGATGACATTCCACGTGTCACTGAAGAAGCCTTCCTCCTCCAGGGTCATTTTGTCTATCTGCATCATGGCCTGGGAAGCAGCCTCAGCCAAGATGGCGCGCTCGGTTATACCTTCAGGGATGGCAGGTCCGAGGCCAATCTCGGCCCTTCCCGACTCAGTGAGCTTGCGAGCAGCGGAGATGGCGATGCTAGCAAGGGAAACAACTGAACCACCAAGTGGTCCAAGGGCGAAAGACAGAGCCCTGCCCAGGACGTTGTTCAGTATAGGTCCTCCGACCTTGATTCCCTGCTTCAGAAGGTATTGGAATCCTTCTTCGTCCATAGCGGAAGGGGGAAGTGTACCACGACCACCTTACTTTTCTCAACCGCGTGGATTCCGTTCGAGTTGAAGCCGTTCGAGTGACCATTTCCACTACGGCTATTCCACGTCGGCGAGCCATCTTGGTGGCTATACCCTGTCGAATAATAGCCATCCTTGTGGTGTCCGTTGCCATCATGGTGTGGATGTGACCTGTTTGAGAAATGAAATTCATGATGAGGTTGTTTGCGGTGGGAAAAGCCATCTTAGGCCAAACTCTGCTGTGCGTAATATCGTGATCTGTGAGTGAATACCAGCTGGGTATCGAACACTCCGCCGGTCGACTTCGTCAGGTCAACGTTGCCCTTTACCGTGTCGGAAGCCGTTAACGTTGACACAGTGACATACTAAACTCCAGGGGTCGAAACTGCGCCACTGAGACTCGGCAAGGTTGAAGATGATAAGCAGGAACATGTCATACATGTGCGCTCCGGGACTCTACATCAACGGCGTAGACCTTGGGTAGACATGCCAAGCCTCTCTACTGTGGTTGAGAGAAACCTAATATTGAAACTATTTACGACAGGTGTGACAGTTTGATCATATCCCAGAGATGTCGGTAACATCGAGATCGAATAGTCATTTCGACCTACGATTGCATGCGAGACGGGAGGTCGATATCATGCATCCCCAGAGGTTTGAAGAAACGGGGCATCATACTCCAGCCCCGTGTCAAAACTAAGATCATAATCGACTTGCTACGATCCATGTGGTATGGATGGGCTTCAGGTTCTCACAGGTCGAGTCTGATATGGTTTCTGTCGATGTTTCTGAACCGCCCACTAAATTTCAGCGGCTTGCAGTTCAAATTCCGTATTATGGTGAGAGTATATGTTCTAGGAGTCGTCGAAGCCCTGCTGACGCTAGGAAATGAAATATTTTCCCTTAACGAATTCAGTGTAAACATCCAGTACATCAGGTTTGTCTAAATGTCTTGAGTCGTACAGAGATTCAAAATGTCTTTCAAGGGTTCGCTCACAGGCTCAACCACAATGATGTTCAGAAGTAAGCGGGATTGAAGCTTGGCAGGATACATGTCAGCGTTTTCCCCTATAAAGACCTTCGTGTGTCGCACAACAGGCTGGGAGCTATTGCCAGCAGATCAACCTTGGATAATTGGCAGAACCTGACGAGCCTTCTTCTCTTACCATTGATTCACTCCGATATCAATGTAGGTCTCCATAGATTCACCGTAGCTTTCATTCCAAGATGCCAAAAGGTTTTAGGGGGCTTCCAATTGATGTCTGCTTGATGAAGGCCGAGCTGTAGAGGTAAAGCAATAGAATTTATTCGACCGAGTCTGAGTCGGTCTGGGTATCTTTGAAAACATGTTCCGGCAAAAGCTGCATCGCGTCATTCATATGCTTTTCAAAGTCTTAACTGCCTCTAGTTGCGCGTCCAGAAGGGCGTATATGCTCATCAGTTTCAAGAGTTTTCCTTGACCGGCAGATCCGGCCTTCTTCGCCTCTTTCAAGGCTGCCGCAAGGTCTAGTAATATAGTGCTCCGGCATTTGGTCATCCTATCGTTCATCTTCTTGACGAGCGGCTTATCCCGGCCAATTGTGTCTGCCAAGTCGTCTGCCGTAGCATAGTCCTTGGCGAGGTCGGTCAGCTTGGCGATACTTGTCCCTACTACGTCGCTGTCCTCGTCGTCCTCTTCTTCACTGTCTTCACTTTCGGGCTCGGCACCGTTGACTGCTAGTCTGCTCTCCAAAGACTCTAGCCGGTCATTGAGCTCTAGCAATCTGCGGCCAGCTTCAATGTCTTTTCGTACATGCCCCAAGTCGTGGTTCAGAGCTTTGGCCTCGCGTCCGCGGTCAGAAACTCTGCCCTTGACCTCGTCGACTGCCCTTCTGAAACCGAGCAAACCGACCCTTACATCCTCAACCCTCTCTTCTCCGCCTTTGAGCTCACTGCCCAGACTCAAGAAGCTCGTGTAATTCGCGTTGACCAATTCCAGAAGTTCTGAGGATATCGCAGCGCTTCTCTCTCTCAGGTCTGATCGCAGGTCTTCTAGGGTCTGATGCCTGTCTGACAAGGAAGAGAGATATGTGGCTGCATCGAAGTCGGGTGCTAGGAAGTCGGTGCGCGGAAGAGCTGTCGGGAAGGGGAGAGCATTGGGGTCATCGTCTTCTGTGTCGGAAGACGATGAGCTGGAGGGCAGATTGAAGGTTCGCGAGGGCAGAGGTCGCGATGGCGACAGGGGCCCTTGAGGTGGCATCGTGATGTGAATACTCGGTACCGTTTTGGGTTGAGCTCGGAGCACCGTACTTTGCTCGGATTTGATGGCCGCCGGAGTCGGTGTAAGTGGATATGGGCTTCGCAAGTCAATGATATAAAGGCCCCGAACTCTCTGCTCCTGGAGGGATGATCGTGGTGGCAGATCTTTGTGAGTTCTTCTAATTTAATGTATTGTGGTAAGTATCACGTATGAGGTTTGTGGCCGGCAGCTTTGTATGAGATTGTTGTCAGTGGTGGTGATATAATTGATTGTTGGCGTGTTCGCTGGGCCCTTTGGCTTGTCCCTGAGCCCTTCCACACTCAGTTCGATTGTCAACTGTGTCAGTTAGGTAGTCAAGTTGTATGCTGAATGCGGTATGCTACTTGGTACTGGTGGTACGTATGAACACCCCACTTCACTCCGAGGAGCGTCACCGAGGTGAAGGGCCCGTGCTCCAACCTGACAGCTTATCACCAGCCCACCGATAAGCTCAATTCGTATGTAGGTTAAGTTGGACTAGGTTAGTACGGTTATCTTCACGTCACGACGTCAGTCAGTGTCAGGGTTGCTTGTGCTTGTGCTTTTGCTTTGCTTTGCTCTGCTCTGCTTTACTTTGCCTTGTTTTGTTTGCTTTGCTTGGATGCCCATTTATTACAGTAGCCACCAGCCCGCTCCCCAAGATCCGAACGCCGACACAAATACCTCGCTTTTAGCTCTGTCGTCGCTCCGGTGTCGCTCTTGGCTCTATTCCCAGCTTCTTGGCCTAACCTGAGCCATGAGCAATGAACTGCCCGAACGCGCCCGATTATTTGTCTCTGTCTCTCCACATGCATGACCAGATTGCGCAAATTTTCAGCAGATGAATACGGATCATCCTCTGACCGGCCGCGCCATGTGGGTTCTAAACTGATGCCACCCTAGGAACCCCCGGCATTATCTTATCAATCTGATCAGTCCATCTCTGATCAAATCCATCTCTGCCTCATCCCACCTCCCACACAAAACCCCTCTTACCAACTCCCGTCCTGCGGCACATTCTGTACCCGCTGTTGAGGAATTGAAGCATTAATAGAAGGCGCACCTGCACCTTGCTTGGGGTTTCCTTTTACCCCTGTTCTCGCTTTTGAAATATCTCCCACCCCAAAAGGCATCAAAAGTCTCAAACAAATCTACCCTGCATTTCGGCCGAGGGCAGCTCGGACCTGGAGTTTACGGGGCTGTGTAAACAGTCAAAGCCATCTCGTGTCCTTTTTCCAGCACACTGCGAAATCAAGAAAACCACAAGTCGCATCTTTCCTTTGGATCTTGCATCCAACTTTCCCATCGTACGATACTTGTTACCTGTTACCTGGATGCTGTGCTGGATTTCCATTGGATCGATCTTCCCGGACTACCCAACTCTGGCTGCCGCTCCACCATATAAGCCTGCCAAAGCCGCATGCACAACAACAGATAGTGGACGACTAATGTCCTTCCTGCGGCTCAGGCTCTCAACTTGATACAATGGCCAGCCCAACTGCCCTTGCGCCATCTACACGACCTGAGAGACCTGGCAAGCTCGCCATTTCTCCCATTTCAGCGGCTCCGTCACCTAGCTCGGCGCTACAACTATCTCCGACCTCAGGTGCATCAACCCCCACCTCCATCAACGCTCCTCAGCTAGCCATCAAGCCTGCAGCCAATGGTTGCCAGTCTGTACCCCTCGCTAGCATGGCTTCAACTCCTGAACCTCAGTCTCAGTTGCCCAAGAACTCCATCACCAGTAAAGAATGGGTCATCCCTCCGCGGCCAAAGCCTGGGAGAAAGCCCGCCACGGATACACCACCCACGAAGCGGAAGGCTCAGAACCGCGCAGCGCAAAGAGCTTTCCGTGAACGTAGGGCAGCCCGTGTTGGCGAACTAGAGGAGCAGCTTGACGAGGATCGCCGTGAGCATGAACAGATCCAGCAGGACCTTCAAGATCGGGTCAATGGCTTGGATCTCGAAGTCCACAACCTGCGGAGTCATTGCACAATGCTTGAGGGCAGGCTGGACAAGGAGCGAAAGGACCGAGAGAGGATATCCAGCGAGCTCGAAGCCACACGGCGGCAACTGAGAGACGAACGGGCAAGCATCTCGTCTCGGCATGCTAGTCTACCTGGACTGCATGCCGCCCTTTCGCAGCATCACACGCCACGAAGCAGCATTACCAGCACACATTCAGGTCACAGGAATTCTTCCACGTTTGCAATTTCTCAGCTCATTTCACCTTCCGACCCCTCCGACGCCGACAGGTCGCATGATGCTGTCTGTGGCCGATGTGACCCTGATGGCCCATGCGCATGTGTGGAGGAGGTCCTTGCCCATGCAGGTCCCATGGTAGACTGCGGCAAATGTACCCTCGGGTCAAGGTGCGAATGCCTCGAAGCCGCTCTGAACCAATCAGCCAATACAGACTCAGATCTCAAGCGAAGACCATCTTCCAGCTCACTTCTCGAACCAGAGGAAAAGAGACTGAGACCAAATCACGATGAAAACGAGATTGATTTTACTGCCATGTTCTCTAGGAAGAGAGCGCCGGCCGTCGTTGAGGTCGTACCCGAACCTGTTGTTCAACACGAACCCATACGGCCCCGTGACTCATGTGGCTTCTGTACAGAAGGCACATACTGTATGTGTGCTGAGGCTGCCGCGGCTGAATCCCAGTTGCCCCCAATCGCTTCCGAGGTACAAACACCCCCACCCGATTCCGACAACGACTTCGGCCCTCTGGCAATGGAGTTCACATCAACAGGAGCCGTTAAGCTGCCTCGTCTCTCCAGTCTCAACCGACCTAATCCCTCAAAGCCTCTCAGCAAGACTAGTGGCTGCGGACCAAGCGGACCTGGATCCTGTGCTACATGTTTGTCAGACCCCAAGGCCGGCCTCTTCTGCCGGAGCCTCGCCGCTGCATTTGATAAACAGGGCGGCAGTTCCAAGACTGGTGCAGGATGTTGTGGTGGCTCCCGAAGTGGTGGTGGTTGTTGCAAGTCGAAGCCTGCTGGCTTAAACATCGGGTTATCTGTGGTGGATGCTTACAAGACGCTATCAAGTCACCGTAACTTCGACAAGGCAACAGAAGACATTGGTACGTGGCTACCAAAGTTGCGCGCCGTTCCGAGACCACAAGAGGTTGGTGAGAGCACCACGAGACGTTCGCACATAGAGGTAGAGACGGCTAGTATCATGAGTGTGTTGAAGGGTTTCGATGTCAGATTTGGCAGAGAAGCGTGAGCAGTTGATGACGATAAAAGTACATATGCATATACCCGATATGATGAGGCTATGTACATAACCTAGTAGGGAGGGAAGGCGAAAAGGGGGCTTTTACGATGGCAGCTTGCATTTTCGGCGTTATATAAATCATACTAGCACTACGGTGCTGGAATTTTGCTGTGACAGCTACCGCAAATCCGACACGAGATACGGTGAGAAACCTCAATTATACGAACGAAATCTATATACTGTTACTTATTACATTGACTCACGTATTAGCTCTGTTTTATAATTCTCTTGAACGGCGGTCTTGATTTTGATGCATCGGATATCATGCGCATAATACCCTGTGGCTCAACTGTTTCGTTACGCAGGTCTTGTACCATCAAATTATATCGTTCAAGATTTCGTATTCGATCGTGTAAGACAAACTTTATTGTATGATCTACTTTGTGAAGCCGAAGAAGGACATACAAAGCACGTCGCTTCTCTTATACGTTTGTGGCGTTCTCCTCGATTATCGAGTCATTAGTAGACACTCCCAGCTCGCAAGAGTTTACTAACCTCAAAAAGCCACACAACCCGTCACTGATTCGATTCAGCATGACGTCCAATATGCCAACATATACGACACTTTCACCCGAATATTCAGTTAGAACTGTTCGCCGGGCTTTGACAATTGATACAATAACAATGCCAACCCGCCCATCCAAGCCTCGACTTCAATGCTGTAGGAAAGACCCCCCTTAGAACATGTGGTAATTACGATCTGAAAACCAACCTCCGTTTGGGTCAAGCATGGTGCAAGGCGTTGCTCCTTGCGCGAGGCTGCGACACTATTATCACCATTTGAACCTTGTCTATCGTGGTTGTCGGACATGGTTGATCGAAAAACACCACAGCTCTTGCCGAGCCATATGTGGTCAACATTTATCAAGCGTTGAATATACCTCCAACAGGAGCGGAACTGGCACCGGTCTCGCGATCGCGTCGACGTTCGACAGCAGCAGCGTCGCAACTGTCGATGAGGCAAGAGCTACAGCTGATACGATTCCGTAAGTTCCCTCATCTGCTCCGATCATGTCGGTGGAAGCTCTACAAACTTTAGTAAGAACGACATCCATGGCCTGATTGATGGGTGCTAGTGCCTTGGCCTCTGGTATCTTGGTTGCATTTCGTTACGGGATGAGGGCGGTGAGAGGAGCTTGGAATCGTTTCTCATATATACTGATGGATGACAGCCAAGCCACAGTCGGTTCCATGGTCCTACTGAACTTGTGGAGTAACTTACTAATATCATATTTGTGGCTCCAGGCTGCAGTGAGCACATTGTGTATGTCACCCAGGTTAGATCGAGAGGCATCGCTGACGAATCTACATTTGCGATCTATATCCATATATGACTGCTTTAATTGGAAACACAGCAATTTGTAGAAAGTGTTCATCATGAAACATCATGCTGAATGTTGCTCTATGTCATTGTGACTTGTTACGGTTCTACGCTGCAAATCGTCAAACATGCTCCTGCAGTAACATGCTCGCACAGTACATACACGCTCTAGCCATTGTATGCCCTACCTTGAACACTACAAGACCGACCACAAATCCCATCTTAAGGGACGCGCTATTCGCCTTCATTTACCACAAATCTCTCTGGACGCCGTTCTTTAATTTGCAACCAAACATATTCATCTTCCCACACAAACTCATCGCGAGACGCTCAATACTTACAATGATCTGCTCTGACACAACGTCCAGCGCTTCAAGCGGCGCCTTCTCGGGCACACCATGTCCCATCGCACCGCCGCCGCCATACTATGCATGCCCCAGCAAAGCGGTAACAGCGACTAAACCCGCCAGAGCCAATGTATGTGCCGCAAGAAAGAGGACAAACATACCACCTCAACGTGAGCCAATCTCCGCACCACGAAAATCCCCGGGGCGGCCCAGCTGCTGCATACTCCTCCTCGCTCTCGGGGTTATTGCCGTCATCGTCGGCCTTGCCTATGGGGGTTATAGCCTCACAACGCCGGGCTCGGACTCCTCCTCGCCTGTTGGTAGTCAGACATTCGCGGCTCCGTGCAACTATTGGAGGGACGGTGTGTTTAACCATGAAATCGGCTTATGCGGCGGCGGCAGCAAAAGTGTCCTGACCGCGGTAGACGGCGATGGCGATGGCGATGGCGCCACCGCCGCATCTGAGGGAAGGGCCATTAATGTGAATGGATTTATATCAAGATCGTCGTCAAGCTCGAGCTCGTCACTGGAGCCAGTTCAGACTAGGATTGCAAGGAGATTTGTGTCTTGATTTGAAGCTTTGATCTGGGGATCCTCGACATCTTTGAGCCTGTTAGGTTGTGAGAACTTGCGGGGTTTCACATAGGTCCGGAGCCATATGTTACCTTAATCTCAACAATCTGGAACCCCAGTCCGGCCTCTTTACCAAGATTTTGTGCAGTGGAATAGATTCATGGGGAACCTTTCTGAAGTTCTCGCCCTGGATTATACAACCTGTCAAAACTGGACGTCGATCATGCAAAATTAGATAGATTGAACTAATAAGAATCTCAAAATAGCGGAAGGAAATCAAATACCCATTATATAGGCTATCTAAGAAATGATACGGAAATACTTTAAGCCTGGCATAGTTTACTCGTGCGATTCTGAACGTGCAGCTGACATGGCGCAGTCTTCATGATGCCACGAAGCCATATCGATTCCAGAAACGAGATCATTGTGTGCGGAGTATGAGAGGTTTATATTATAGCCTTGAAAGGTGATGCACATAGGTGATGCAAGTACATTTGGTGTCCACCGGAGTTTGCATATTTGCTCAAAAGGCCACACCAGTTTTCTCGCCATAAAATCGAGCACATCATAATCTCGATGCAATCTAAATCCTCGTTTGATCATCTTCGCACTCTGAATCTTCCAAATGCCAAGCTTATCAACCACCGGGGAACTCTACCGGGCCCGACCATCTACCACACCTCCTATGCACACAGAGCAAGACCAAGAGACCAACATGGCCTCCTCAGTGACCCCAATAGACAACCGCCCCACAAACAGGTTCGCCCTCCCTCGTGTCCTAGAGCGCGACGCTTGTGGGCTCGACTCAGACTACAGCTCGACCTCCAGCTCCAATGCTCCCTCTTCCCCGGACTCGTCCTCGAACCAAGACTTCATCTCGAGCGCCGTGACGTTGCGCCTTGCAAAGCTCGCGCGCAGACAGAGGTCGCTGCCCGCCCCGGTCACCATGACGCGGCACACTGCCCGTCAATCTCTGTGCAGCATGCCGCTACTTCTAGTTGTGATGGGGAGCCTCTTGATCATGGTGACGTCGGCGGTTACTATTGTGACCTTGATCCGATTGGCGAAGAAGATGCAGTGATAGGGGGCCGTGCCCGATCGGGGTTAAAGATGTGCGTTTTGTATTATCGACGGCCGACACCCCTTCGGTCGGGGTGTGAACGGGGGCGACTTCTGTTTGGGACCCAAGAGGACGTGGCTGGCCCTAAGGGGATTGCTTACGAGTGAGATGATGGGCGCAGTGTTTATCTAAATTAGTGTTACGTAGGATATATCATATAATTAGACAAAAGTGGAAAAGAAAACATCAAAAAGGAATAGAGGTGGTTATAATCAAAGGGCTCTCGCTGGCCACCGTTATCATGCCTAATACCCGGGGAGGCCTGTATCTCTACTAAGCCCCGGAAGCCCTCACAAGGTCCCCAAATCTTGTCCCTTCGTCTCCAGCCAGCTCCATCGGATTTCCGACTTCCACTATTTTTCCCTGATCCATGACAACGACTCTGTCAAAGTCCATGATCATATCTAAGCGATGGCTGACTGCGATGACCGTGTAATTCTTGAACTCGACTCTGATGATCTCCTGCATGACGCGTTCCGTCTCGTGATCCACACTTGAGCTGACCTCATCGAGCAGTAGTATACCGCCCTCGGAGCCACCCCCTCCTATCCCCAGGTTCCGCGCTCGGAAGCGCCGTCTTAGCAACGCGCGACCAAGCGACATGAGCTGCCGTTGTCCCGCGCTCAAAGTTCCTGCGCTCATGCCGGCGTCCAGGCCGCCCCGTTCCTGAACGAATTTCCACAGGCCGACGTCAGCAAGAACGGCCTGGCAATCACCGGGTGTCGAGACCTCGAACGGATCCAGGTTAGCCTGGAAGGTGGATCCGTCCGGCAAGAAAACGGCCTCTTGAGGCACTGCAATGATACGTAGACGCAAGGCAGATCTGTCTATGCGATGGAGCGGCGTATTGTCGATCACCGTGTTGCTCGCAGCTTCTGGCACGGGATTGAGGAGCTTGAGTAGAAGGGCGATGAAGCTGGATTTGCCGCTACCTGTGCGGCCACATATGGCGATCTTCTCACCTGATTTGATGGTGAGGTCAATGTCGCGTAGGGCTAGATGTGGCGTGCCTTCGGTTTGATCATCCGCACTATTCATGGCGTTAGCTTAATGTCACGGTATGTAAACCTCGTGGGGAATTCTCCCTTACTCATAACTTGCGGAAACGCCTTTCAACTCCACTATACCACGATCCGGCCACTGCTCAGACGGGACAAGATCTTCCTCGTCTTTATCCTCTGGCTTAACAGTATCGTTGAATGTCTTGAGCCTGGCTATTGCTCCAATGGAGGTTTCCAACTTGGTATAGGACATAACAATTCCTGAGAGGTTCTCACCGAAACTCATAAGAGTGACCATAGATGCACCAGTGAAACCAGAATTAGAATGAAGTTGTACAGCAAGGGTTGTCAGGATTGTAGCCATAACCATGACAACAAGGGCAAGGACGAGGTTCAGCCACTCCTGGATCATCAAAAGCAGATAAGCGGGTCGCTGACTTGAATGAAGCAGACGACCGTTTTTTTGAATATCGTCAGAAAGGAAACCTGGGAAGGTCCATTGTCAGCAAAGCCGCTTGGTAACACAACAAATATCTCATAGGACATATGTTTGGCATTGCGTGTAACTTACCAAAAGCCCGCAAAGTTACGATGCCTTTGACAGTATCAAGAAAGTGTGTGCTATATCAATGCGGATCAGTATGAACACCGCCCTAAATGTGCAGTAGGCATTCTGGACTTACTATAGGGGACTCTTGGCCTCTAGGTCGAGATACCTCAACTGTCTGGATGTTCGAAGGTAGAATTTTGCCATAAAGTACAGCAGAATGCCGAGGAATGGGTAGCTGATTGCGATATACGGAGATGAAGTAAGCATGATAGCCATTTGTCCAATGCCTTGGAAAACCTATGGTTCAATTGTTAGGTGCAACACAAGATTCGTGGATACATAAAGAGACCAAGAAACATGGGATGGGCGACTTCAAGCAACTTACACTGTATATAGTGTCCAACAGGGCATTTGGAAGTTCTGTGTCTATAAGGTTCAGGTCTTGCGAAAAGAGGTTGGTCACGACGCCGGTGTCTGTTGCCGTGAAGAACCGCAGTGGTGCCCGAATAAGTGTTCGCAAAGCGTCTCGATGGAGGTTGGCACCTGCTCTCTTCACAGAGACCACAAAGAGAGCATAGCCAAGGAGTAATAGCGATATCATGGCACTTATCTGAAGCAAAGCATATATGCCGGCGTAGTAAGCAAAAGATTGACTCGGTTGATTTGAGTATACGTCATCTGTCCAGTATTTGAGCCCTATAAACAATCATATTAGCCAGTCAAACTAGAAAGGAGGATGGGACATTAAGAATGAACACGGAGTTGTCCCAAAAGAGTCAACTAGTGACATTCGCATAATTGTGTTCGCCTTCAATTCCATACGAAGAAAAGATGACCTTACATATTGTGGGAAAGTTTGTGAAGAATCCCCAAAGGGCACCAAAAACGAGACTTAAAGCTGCCAAGAGCAGTCCCATACTCTTCGCATAATGCTTATATACTGTCTTATCGCCGACTTGCCGCGAAACGTTCGTGCTTGGTGCCAGGGGTGTGTCAGTAGTCGTCTTCTGGAGCACCGGTAGCATTCGTTCTCGAACAATTTTGTCTGAGCACGTCGTTTCGGATGATATATCACTTTCAGAAGAGTCTTTTAACCCAAGACGCTGAATATATCCTTGGTTGCTCATCAGTTCGTCGAAGGTACCTTGCTCGGCGACTTGGCCGTTGTCGAGTGCGATTATGTGATCCGCTGCTGGTAGATGCCTTACGCTATGCGTGCACAACAGAACTGTAGAACGCCTCCGCCTGAGTAGTCCATTGGGCCCAAAGACTTGCCGAAAGACTTGTTCCTCGGTATCAGCATCTAAACCGCTGAAGACATCATCTAATATCAATAGATCGGTCTGTAGATACAGAGCTCGGGCGAGAGCAACACGCTGCTTTTGACCCCCTGACAACGTAATGCCATCAGAACCGATATTCGTCCTGTCGCCTTGTGGAAGCGTGTCGAAGTCGAAGCCAAGAGCTGTGGCGTGTATAACCTCGTCATATCTCTCGTTGTCGAGCTGAGAAAATCCTATGATGTTGTCTCTGATCGATCCGTTCGACAAAAATGCTGTCTGTTCACACAATCCTACATGAGGAAATCTAGTGCTCAGAACCACACTGCCTTCCCTATATGGAATCTCACCAACCAATGCTTTACAGAGCGTGCTCTTCCCTGAGCCAATTGGCCCGACAACCATCGTGAGAGAGGACCGAGACACTCGAGCATTCACATTACATAGGGCAAACTTATCCGCTTCCCAGCCAAACTTTGCGTTCCTGATCACGATAGGGTGTACTGATTCTTGTTTCGACTCAAACGGAGCAGCCTTGACCCCTAACGGCTTCTCCGAATTTCTTTTAATATCAGAGAGGACTTCGCGAAAGTCTTGGCGAGTGCCACACTCTAAGTAAGCTTGGATTCGGCCCAGGCAGGTCAGTCCAGAGGATAGTTGAGGAATAGACTGAAAAACATCTTGTAGTGGCTGTGTTAGTAGTAAAAGATAGGAAAGACTTGTGTAGATCTTCGTAGTGGTGAGTGTGCTTTGTGCAAATGCGAAGGTCAGTGGAGGGCTGATCAAGTATGGAGTGAAGCCGAAGATTGCAGCAATAATCGTTATTTTGCGGAACCGAGCTCCCGCTGCCAGTTCTTTGATACGAAGTTTCTGTACAAACTCGCCAATGGCATCAGAAAGGCCAGAGATCTTCAGATTCTTCATATTGGCGATAACCGTAGCTGTCAAGCCAACTCGTTTTTGGACCCCTGCCATCCATGCTCGCTGCGATTGGCCAACGAACTTCATGAGGATTGTCAATCCAACAACGCAGACCATGACAAGTCCGATGGGGGCAACGAAGACAGGCCCAAGTTGGTTATACAAAAGCCATCCGGCGAGTGCAGCTTGGATGATGCTCGCCCAAATATTGTGTAAAGCCCTGAAGCCCATGTTGATCCGTTCTATGTCTGTGCTCATAAGCGTCAACGCAGCGCTATCATCGCCCGTTCCGATGCGAGCTTGTGTAGCTTTGATGTAGATCTCAGTGACTAATATCGACCTCGCCATGGCACGCATTCGATGATGAAAATACCTGTATTAAGATCAGTGGCCGATCGTGCAAGAATTACTACTATGGGATGATATACCAGTAAAGGGCCGTAGAAACTGCAATCCCCAAGTAGATCAGCAGGCTAGCACCGATAAAGCCATAACCCACGTTGGCGTCGACTTCAGATTTGGCTAAATGGTCCAACAGCTTTTCGATAAAAAATGGCTGGCAAAAGGTGAAAGCAAGAAGTGCCAGACGGGGAAGTATAGGAAGTAGCAGGGGGATCTTAAGTGTGCGCGCTAACACTTTTACCAGACCGTATTTATCGCCCTTAAGTTTGGAGTAATCCATATGACTTGAGAATTCCTCGTGAAGCGATTTGCCGTCCAGAGAGCTATCGAGAGGATAGAGGTCCTGGACCGACAGAACTTTTCGATATCCGTCCAAAAAGATTCGGTTGAGCCAAAAGAATACACCGAGAGAGAAGATCCCACTGGTCTCCTCTGGGCTGTGCGTTTTGTGATCCCAATTAACCCATCTAGACTTCCGTTGAGCCTCTAGCAGTAGTATTCCAACTTTCAGAGCTATAGCGGCACCAAAAACGCTACTATAGATGAGTTCGGGCTGGCCACCTGACGATAGAAAGAGTGTTCTTGCCTGGGCCGCATCCAGAATAAGGGTTAAGAACAAGTAACTATTGAGCAGAACGGATGGTCTTGGGCTTTTGCTGTGATCAATAAAGCTCAACGCGGTCATGAATAGAGCGGATACAAGCTTGAGAGCCGAGGAGGCCATGAACATGCCAGTAACGCGGATGGAGCCAACCGAAACCATGATCAGTAGCGTAAGCTCAAGCGCGGCATAAGTTACGATAGCACCCTGCGGAGATGTTAGCAAGTTAAGACTTTATAATTAAACGGCAAGATCATACCAGTTTGATGAGCTGGAAGATTGGAGCATTCACCACGGTGGGC
This sequence comes from Truncatella angustata, assembly GCF_020726525.1. Lineage (NCBI taxonomy): Eukaryota > Fungi > Ascomycota > Sordariomycetes > Amphisphaeriales > Sporocadaceae > Truncatella > Truncatella angustata. Next base: position 6,651,105 of record NW_025763382.1, on the reverse strand, counting down.
TTCCGCGCTTGGGCGACTGTCCGCCATAACGATGTTACAATAAACAAAACGGACGGGATGATTGAAAAGAATAGCTGCTCAAATTGGATATTGAAGTCGAAACCCTCTTGATCCAGCTCTAGTAAGTTTCCTTCTCCACTGAAGAATGGCATCTTGTCCCAAACACAAGGAACTCGACTCTGCCGGTTGTAGTGCGGCGGCAAATGATGGTGACACTAAAATCAGCTGTGTCTTTGATATCTAGTCCACATTGAATAATGTTAAACGAGAACAGGAACGCTGCTTGACTATATGACTTGATGAGTCAAAATATTGAAGTGGATCGCTTGTCCTCATCAGCTGCCTAGACTAGTTTAAATGTCGAAATCGTATATGTGGTTGACGAAAAACCCCGGGGTTGTATGTCAGCACGGAACAACATCCCTACCAGTTGATAAGCTCCCTACGGAGTAGTTTCATCGCGAAATCCGGATTCCGTGCGGACAGTCACCAAGATGGCCGGTTTCAGCGATGTAAAAGATACGAGACAAGGCCAAGAGCACTGTTGACTTGAGTCTCAACAGTCCGCACCGCAAGACAGTTAATTTCGTCACTGCTGTCCATACGGAGTAGTGCTCTAAATCCAGCTCCGATAAGCTACGGAGTTCATGCCTTAGCGTGTGTGCCCCCGGGAGAAAGAGTGGGCTCTCATAACACCTAACCTTGCTAACCTTCTCGCCATGTCCTCCTCGAAGATGCACCGTGCCGACAAAATGGTCTAACCGAAAACCTTAACATTTCCGAGTGTATTCGAGTCTCGGGCGTTCAACATTTCTATTTTGTCACCAAATTCAAAATCGTGTCCTGCTGCCAGCTTGTTCGGCAGCTTGATGACTTCGATATTATGCCCCAGCCAGCTATTTCCGATCACACTTGACCGTGCCCCACAACCGAGATGGGTACGTGTGGGGGACTTTTTGCCCTGTGCTTCTAGCGTAATTCACATACTAGATATACCCTGGTAAGACGAGAAATTTCAACAGTTTATGAGAGACAAGCCTCAAAGCGCCGTTAGTGTAACGGTTATCATTCAGACCTTCCATCTACTGAGAGATAGTCTGAGACTCGGGTTCGACTCCCGAACGGCGCATTGCGTAAAACATCTCTTGCAGAGATCCGTTTCTTTTTATATCTTGCTTGTCCACACCCAGCGGGTACAGAGACCCTCACGTTTTGATTCATCGCAGAGAGGCATGCGTAAATACTTGCAGGGTCAAGTTCTCCCGCATCATTCCAGATAACGAAACTATTGGATCATTCTGCAATGAACAATCTCTTGGGGCTTCTGCCATTTGACAGAGGTAGTGTTTCCATGATTTGGACCAACAGTCCAGACGACATGCAGCAGAACTTCTATACTCGAGAAATCAAATGGCGTCACTCCAGAGGACACATTGAAGGTGGCAGACACTGTTATGAGGTCTTGTATAGTGTGCTCCCTGACAGCTCCTGCTTATCTCATGCATCAGAGTCGCAGTTCCGGCAAACAAGTTTACGATGACGCAAGCATTCGATCCTACCAGACGCGAAAATCTCATCTAGTGGCTACTCTCCTACCTGGTTCTTCTTATCGAATTTGGTGGGTTAAGCTACGTGCTGAGATATGATCCAAATACATCTCACACCAGTCTGCCGAGACACGCCAAAAGCAGTAATTTCTTTCGAGTTAGATGGCATGGCATCCTATACACTTCGTAATTTAGTCGAGTGCAAGAATTTGCCCATCGACCACAGCTAAATTTGATAAGCAGGGACTACTACAACAGTTGGCGCGGTTACATTCAGTTTTACCTTCACCGGCATAAGAGAATCATTCATGCTATTCTATGTTGTGCTAGTGGGGGCTGTTGTCAACGATTCTGGGTCACCCACTGGCGAAAAAAAATCATTCTTATACGTTGTATTGACAGTATGCAACAGATAAGCTACAAGCTTTGTGAATCGTTGCCTCATTCATTTATTGTTTGGGAAGTCCTTGGCCTCCAGATGTGCTATCCAATCCAATCATGGATCAGCGAACTGGTCATTGCGAGCCAAGTCATTCCGAGCTCTCTGCGCTTCGTCGAAACCCGAAACGGATTGCAGATATTTCTTGAATGCACCGGTCATCTCGCAAACTTTCTCAAAGTCCTCCCGTTCGAGGCAAGCCTTGTCGCCCTCCTCCTTGTCGGAGAGTTGGGTAAAGCGAAATTCAGCGAGGGCAACAGCAGTTTGGAAAGCTTGTTCAACCTCGTCAGTATCGTCGCCATGATGTCGTATGCAAGTAGGTACCGGAGAGTCAACTTACTGTTGCGGATCTCTCTCCCATTCCAGGGGATACTTGTCATCTCAGGATCTTTGAGCACATATTTCTTGGCTGCTCTGGAAATATCGACAAACTTGCCGCGTTCCCTTTTCAGCTTTTCGAAGAATTGAGTCCAAATCCTCTCTCTGTCTGTAGCAGAGAAGCTCTCATAGTGCAGGACAACATGAATTCGAGAAACGAAGGCGTCATCAAAGTGTCCCACTCGGTTAGTGGTGAGAAACAAAATCCCACGATAGTACTCCATGGTTCTCAGGAAGACTGCGATATAAAATTAGCAGAGCTAAAATGGACTTCGAACGTTAAATCACCTGATACTAGACTGTTTCTGTGTAGATCGGATGTCGCCCTGCGTTCGAGAAACACATCTGCCTCGTCTAAGAGTATCACTGCGCCCCATATTTCACCGAGGCGGAACAACTTATATAACTTCGATTCCAGCTGGGGCACATGTGTTCCAAGGTCGCCAATAGTGAGTGATAACAGAGGTCGGCCGGTGGATTCAGCAATACACTCTAACAACAGTCAGCAACGGTTTAGCAGAACAAGAAAAATACGACGGCATGCCTGCGGTCTTCTCAAAAGTTAGCAGATGTTGAGCAACTGAAGGTGCGTGCTCACGTAAGTTTTCCCAACCCCGGGACTTCCATGTAGCAGGAATATTTGTCCAGTACCTTTATGCTCAATAAAATCAGCAGCCCAAGGTCCAGATGCATCGTCATTGCTTTGGTCTCTGTCGCTGTATTGGTATACTAACGCCTTTATCATAAGCTTACGCTCATCCGGCATGACCAATGCATCAACTGCTTGTGGATTATGCCTGGGCTCTTGACAGCAATCTATATCTAGCTGCTCTAGTCGATGTAAGTAAGCGGACAAAGCATAGCCAGGAGGATCACAAACCCCAGATCCGAGATTTCAATGTGAATCCTATCACCTTCCTAGGGCAAAGCAAGTATCTATGGCGATTCTTCTGCCCTGTCACAGCATCGACGATTTCTAAGCTGTGGGTTTTCTTGGGATTTATATCCTCGTATTCACGCCACGGAAAACCAGCATTGTATGACTTAGTAACGTCATATTCGGAATCGGGATCCTGAGCGGGTAGATAACTGGGTATCTGAGCTGTTGTGGGCGGAACTGGAGGCATACTCGCACCAGGGCGCCGGGTCCTAAGGGTAGTGCCAGGTCCAGGTCCACGTCCAGGTCGGGCTGGTGCGCCTGGTGGGCGAAACGTGAAGAAATCGTCATCATTGTCATCAACGTTCCTATTTCCGTCCGGCCAGTCTCGCATCTCCCCAATCGCCGGTCTGTCAAAGATGAGGGCATGGTCGAAGTTTTGAGTTATGCCATAAGTGAAATACGAGCTAATATCAATAATAGCCCGCCCTTCATACTATAATTCGTAAATATCAGCTTGAAGTCAGGTATTAGTTACGGCAGCCAACATACCCAATGAGATTCTGAGCCGAGTGTTTCCCCTTTGTATTGGACCTGAGCGCCACGAAGGTAGCGGAAGAATTTCTCTCCTCTGTTCTCAAGTATTGTACGGGTTGCACCTCCATCTGTCCTATCAAGAAAATGTGCTGGGAAGACACTGAGAGATGTGATATCCCTTTCTCCATCAAATGGTGAAATGAAGCGGGAGCACTCGCGTCTACCCAGTCTACGGCCATCGAAGTCCAAATACCATAGCTGTAAGCTATAGGGACTGGACAGCTTGGCAACGGTATGGGACTCGAATGTCACCGACTTCACAACACAAGCTTGAAGACCCTCGTCCATCATCGTGTAGACTGTCACGCCTGGCTTGAAGATCAACCACAGCAACTTGAATGTAGCTGATGCAGGGACACTGGCGTGCCTCCTAGTTTCTTCCTCTACAACTTGATTGTAGTTACGTGTAACTGCCTCCCGGAAGACTTTGAGGTGATGTTGGGTCTCTTTATCGACCTCAGATACGGCGCCGGAGGCAAACCCTTCACCTTCTGATAATGCTTTGATATCGGCCATATGGTGGAATGCGACACAATATGGCTCTTTGAATGTCACCACATCTCTTGTCAAACGAAGTCCGGGATAGTACGTCACGATTCTCTTCAGTACATCAATGATGCGACGAGATCGTATTCTGATATTGTGAGAGAGTAGTTCACTGTCGTATCTGGGGTTTCTGAGGATGCCATCAGCCATGATAGTAGCCTCTCGATTACCATCATAACTTGGTAACCATCTAATATTTGTTCGCACGATCGAAACGATTTCGAGTATTGGGTCTGAAATTTTGACAACAGCTTTTTTCTCCTCCTGTAGGTCAAGAAGCTCATGGTATGGCCGATTTCCAAGCTCGTGTCCATTTTCATATAGAAATCTGATCTGATAAATGATATCAGGTGGTGCCACCACCTGTCCTGCGGCAGTCTTCTTAGCCTGGTCTGATGATTTGATTGTAGGAATGAAAATGTCAACACCGTATGGCCGGTCACTTGCTACATGCACATTCGATTCGGACTCAGAATCGCCTGAAGTTGATGATGCAGAAGTTGTGTCCGAACTCCTGCTAAGTGACGTTTCTGTAGAGCCAGAGTCTTTTGTACGCCCTCCCTGCTGAGAGTTTCCCACCTCACCAGGTGGTCGAAGATTCTGGCCGCATGAAGGGCATTCCATAATCTCCCAGTCATAAAGATTTGCATGACTACGTCCTTTTTTGGAACACCAAAGCGACGCGGCTTTAGCAGCTGGTCTATGTCGAGTAGAGGTTTCCTTGGCAATGACTGGCACCCTGCTAACTTCAATATCCAATGGTACAGAAGCATCCTCTGATATCTGGTTATCAGCATTCAATTGTGGATCTTGCGGCTTGGCTGATGCATGACTCTGTCTGGCAAAAATATTTTCTGCACTTAGAGTTGCGGCAGAGGTCTCTGATGGCACCTCTGAGACATTTGCATGATCCAAAACAATCGACATCATGTCGATATATGACTGATCAATGATACGAATCTACCATATACTAAAAAAAGCGAGGCTGCACAGAAGTTGGGCGGGGATGGCATGTTTTATTTACCTGTGTGATGTTGGACAGCCTACATTGGGTCGTCCTGTGCGACATCAACCCCGCTTCCTTTGACCATGCCGCGTTCTGTCAGCCCCCTACGGTAGCCTGTTTGTGTATGCAGACAGACCGTGGCTCATGACAGGCTCCTGGGTGCAGCAAAATCAGGCTCTAAACAGCAGGAGATTTGCATGGTCTTAGAGCGCGAGCGTCTGCTTGCCCTGCCAGCCTCGAGAACAGACGATTGAGATTACGCTCTGTAATGACGAAAATAGCTAAGATGTTAACAGAAACCGAGGCATTCCTGTTCGTAAGGAAAAACAGTCTTCAAGTTGCCAATGACATTCCAGAGAATCCAGTCGCCCAAGCTACTGCTCAATTCGAGACTCGACAACAAGCAGCAGAAGACGAGAAACTCCGTGAGCGCCTCGAGTGGCAGAGATGGCTGCATTCAGACGCATTTGATCAGTGAGCATCCTCTTTATCTTATTTTCACACAGCTAATGCTGTCATTCCTAGCACTGATGATCTTTCTGACTTTGACACGGAATGCAAGAACTTGATAGAAGTATGGAAAGATTTTCAATCCCGGTATCCAGATCTCGGAACAAGCACTTTGCTTGACAATGAAATCCCAAACATTAGTACAGTCAAGCAGGCGGTCAACGGGGTTGTGGGAGAGTGGGAGGCTAAGAAGGACAAAGGCATGGGCAAAGCCAAGGACTATTTGACCAGGTACTGTGACACGCTGCTTGCACACTCGCAATTGTTTGCAGTAATCCCAAAAGGTGATAAGTACATATCCCTTTTCACTGGCGTGATGGCCTCCATCGTCAAGGTAAGTGGCGTCAATCTTGAAGTACCTAGGCTCACACGATTTAGGCTGTTGGGAGACACAAAGAGATTGCCGACGGGTTCTGTAAAGCTCTGGCAGAAATTTCCGACAGTATGAGATTCAGCCGTCGCCAGAGTCTGCTGTATCCGAGCGAGAGAATGAAGATGCTGGTGATATTACTCTACATCAAATACATCCGGTTTCTATGTCACACCATGGATTGGTTCTCCTCAAAATCGAAAAGACTCAAGTCTTCGTTGGATCAAGACTATTTTCGAAGGAATGTACAGGAGAAAACTAAGGACATAAGAGATGTTGTGACCAAGATTCAGCAAGAAGCCACACTGGAGTTCCAAGGTGTAGTTGAGGCTACTCACAGTCGTGTCGTAGATTTGCCCACATTCACACAAGTAGGGGCGCTTGCAAGCAGGGTGGTGGATCACATCTCGAATATAATCATGGTATCGGACCAAAACAGAGCGCTTTCTGAACAGCAATTACACTCACAACTTGAAGTGATGAGCTTAAAGCTCGGCGAGGTAGCACAAAGCGCCGCGATAGCAGCTGTGGAAAGGGTGCTCCATGCGCAGGAATCGGCGGGTGGTAAGTGACCACAGAATACGACTGTGCGTCAGGCAAGGCTGATTTGTGCAGAAAATAAGTTTCGTGGGCTCTTGGAGAACGATCCAATTCTCGCGGAGAAGTCCTTACTGTCAATTGAGCCTGGAAACAACATGTCTCCTAGCGCCCCTTTGGCGTTCCGACGAGGTGAGCTGGAAATAGTATCACGGCACCTTCAAACATATTTTAATCAGGAACTCGACTTCATGAGGGATCTAGCTCATCCACCTAACGCTCGGAATATGCCGGTTCAAATTGTGTCTCGGTTACAACAATGGCTGACAGCGGCCGAGTCGGAGCTGTTATGGATGATGGGCAGAGCACATGCGCCTCAGAATTCCGACCAGTCCATCGCGGCAGCTCATGTTGTCGTCCTTGCAGAAGCGACAAGCATTCCATGCATCTTTTTCTCGTGCAGATTACCTGAAATCAAAGACTCGACTACTGGGAGCAAGTTTCAACAGGGTTTATTGATCTCGCTTATGTACTCTCTGATACGCCAACTTTGCCTGCTCGTTCCACCTGACTTCAGCGAAGACTTCAACTACGCCACATCGATTGGGCATTTAGACGGAACGATCGAGACAATATCTACGTCACTTGAGCTGATTCGACGCCTACTGCCGTTATGTCCAAAGTTGTTGATCTGCGTCATAGATGGTCTCCAGCTGCTCGATTTCCCCGACGTCAACACTCATGTAGAGAGTTTGTTAGACATGCTACAGCACCTTCCCAAGGACCATATAATCAAGTCGTTGATAACTACGAGTGGGTTCTTCACCAGCGGGTCGAAGCTGAATGCGAGTTCCCGCCTAGACTGTTCAAGGTTTCCTCAAAGGAGAACAGGTCAAGGGCTGCCGGGATCCAGTTCACTTCATGGGCTCAGGTTTTCTTGAGGGAAGCGCACGAGCTTGTCAGACCTGGCATATATTATGACCGACTGCACCCAGTCCTCCATCATCTACCAATCATATTGCCCCGCTCTCAAAGAACCTGCCACTCGTTCACAGTCATCATGATTGTTTGGGCAGCCGTCTGTCGATTCCAGTGGCAGGAGCAACAACACCACCGCCACGACCCGCTCGCCGCCAATACAAGCTACGACCAAAATTTTTCAAAGCTGCACAAAGAATGCTGATTGCCGGGAGAATCACTTCTATCGTCTGTCTGGTCCCTGGTTTTTCACGAATCCGAAAGCTATGGGCATTGGGGAGACCAATATCTCGAGTTCTGACCACCACGGAACCGATAGTCTGCTATTTAGTCTCCGAATTATCTTTGTCTATACCAATTCCTTCGAAACCCGGGGGCACGGAGACGGGACTGAGGCGGCGGGCGATGTGTTTCCAGCTCACCACATCCCGTGGCTTTGCCGGAGCCGTTTACAGGTCTTATGATTCCCGATGAGGTTTGTGGCCTGACTGGGGTTTTGGAACGCGGGTTGTGGTACTGTCAGTGCATTGTGGGCAACCAAATTTCGCTATGGTCACGGTCGTTTACTGGAGGGACTTCACTGACAGGATATAGGACAAATTCGACGATCACTGGTATTTAGGAGTCACTATGAATGAAAAGTCATTGCCATAATCTGGAACAGTTCGAGTCCTACACTCATGAAGATATAAATTCGGGCTCTACGGTTGCGGATCGTAGTCAAGTCCAATAAATGCAACATGCAATCTCGCCTTGTACACAATTTGGCACAATTGTTTAGTATGAAATGCACTCTTGTTAAATCCCTGGGAAGTAAGGAAACTGCTGTCCATCGTTGTAATACCTCCAGAACTACTCCCCATTAAATTTATTTCAGGTTGCCTCGACAGAAATCGCTGGATGGTCTCATAGATTGTCCCTGTTTTCCAATTGTTATACCCAGCTTACCTCGAGTCTTTCTTATCAAGGTGTGCCGAATGCCGAGGAGCTACTTTGCTCGATTCCCCTCCTTCACTCATCGTTCAACGTGTCTGACTCGCTGCCACTGGAGCTCGTGTCGCTATGGTAATCAACCTTCTTTTTGCCAAACAGTCTGCCCAGCCATCCCCACCCCAGCGAGCTGGAATTGCGCTTTCGGCTAGGTTTGGCACCGAAAAGCTGGGCGGTGAGACTACGGGATTGCAATACTTTAGGTTTCCCCTTTTGATGGTGACAGGAACAGCATGTCCCGACTGATGGATTAGGACGAAAGCACGGAGAAGGTGGGTGCATCGGCCCTCCAGGGAAACCTGGCCTCATGGGGTGCATTGGCCGATGGAGTGGGCCGTGTGACTGTAGTGTGTCCTCAATCCTGATACATAACTCTGAAGCAACTGCATAAAGCCTCGTCAAGTCTTTGATCGTTCCAGGCACGTTCCAGTTTTGAGTACCGGCGATATAGCATACGTGCTGGGCGATGGCATCGAAGCTAAAATCTTCGCTCTTGGGAGCAGTGATGAGATACTGAGGATCAAGCCTAACCATAAGCTTTTGCACGGCCTCGGGTGTGACATGAATCTCAACTTCGTTAGGATTGAATCGAAGCGATGGGTTCGGCAATGGATTTGGCAATGGGAGGTTTCTGCTGAGACGTCTGGTACGAAATTCGAGAGACTCCCAGGTCGGGTCCAACATTGGCGGAGGCGATGTGACGTTGTAGAGTCTCTCGAGGACGATGAGACGAAGGTCGACATTTTGGAGTGTGGCGTCTCCGTATGGTCTTGCGACGTCTACTCTCTTGTACCCCTCGAGATTGGCAATTATCTGAACGAAAAACATCTTGGCCATATTGCCGTATTATTATTTATTGATATCTCAATGTGTTGAGTCTAGCCTAAGTGTGACCAGGACCTTCTGAGGAAAGATAAGTGAAAAGAAACCAGAAAGGAACTGGGGATACCGGGGGCCCGACGACTGTATTATGTGCATTTTGCGAGCCTTATCATGCATGAGCCGCCGCATCGGCCTATTGAAGTCGTGATGATTGCTTTGGCAACACTGCATACAGCTAACTGAACCTTCACGGGTACGTGTGCCTATCCGGTACTCCATTAAATATGAAGCAGTAGGCCATTTATTGGTTGCCGCATGTCATGTTGCTTTGCTTATGTAGGTCGGCCATAACGTCACACAGAAAACGTCTTTCGCAAGCAGGCTGGACGCTTATACACCTTGAAGCTAGCGAGGCTCTACGTATTGGGTGGTACATGAGCACTATCGCAGAGTATATTGTGCAACGTTGTCATTGCCGGTCACGTTGGTTACAATTTGCATACATGGCAACCGTGATTATATAACCATTGCAGACGCATTTGATCGTACTGAGCGGGCGATAGGAAGAACGGCGTGTACCTCCAACATATAAAGGCTGTCAAAGATTAGCTGGGATAATACTTGATGCGTGCACTGCATCTGATACTTCCCGCCTATGGGTATTTGCATGTTGCGCACGTGACTCGCACACGCACCTTCTGCATTCGATCCAGGTGAGCCAACTGTCGATGATTTTGCCATGAGTCTCCTTTTCACGACTCACTGACTTTGGTCTCGACGGGAAGTGGCCGCAACAACCTGCTTTCTGCTTGTATAGGCCGGCATGACTAAGTGCCAGACATTACAAGCTAGACTGAGCGCATCTTCTTCCACGCTTGCTACGGGACGACATTGATAGGGTAGCCTCAGGGCGATGGTCATCAGCATCAAGGCAAAGAAGTTGGCGGATGAGACGTCTCTGGCTGGGCCTATGCCTAGTGTCATGTAAGAGGAGCCGTTGTTCGATGTGTTTCGTGTATCCATGACTAAGGGCAACAGGCTGCTAGTTGCAGCTGACGTGCAGCACCGGGAGATGTACAAGGCTGAAAGGGGCATTGCCTGCGGATGGAAAGCTGCTGGTCATTGTTCGTCTGGAATGAGAAAAGAGCGGAGCGGATTGCAGGCGCAAAGAGTCACCTGCTAGCCCGCCTGCCCGCCTGCCCGCATGGCGAACGCAGGCATTGCTTTGCCCGGATACTGCCGCCCATTCCCAATCCTCCCGCCAGCCATTCATGCATTGAAGTGGGTGGGCTCTGTGGGAGACAGCCAACCCGGTTGCGCATAGAGTCGGTGAAGATATCTATTGGTTCGTGGTGGATGGAAATTCCAAGGATTTCCGAGGTCAAAATGGTGGCGGGTTTGCAACAGCTATTGGTTGTTCATGCGTTGGCCGGCATCCTAGTCATAGAAGCGTGGTGAGCGGGGATTGGCTGGAGAAGGACTGTCAGCGCGAGTCTACTGTAAGGTGCAGCCCAGAGATTACAAACTCGCAACTTCGCTGGATGCTGGGTGAGCGCCGTCAAAAGGCGGAACCGCATAAGCCAAAAAAAGAAAAGGGTTTGCGTTTGGGATTTGATAGGACACGAGAGATGCGTAGCCAGCTCATTGACCTGTCCGTTGCCATTCGGCCGCTGGCACCCAGGTATAGTTCGAACGAGTCATCTGACATGCCGCAGAAGCTGATAGGGAGGATGGATGATGCTCCGTGGCTGCGTAGTAACAACAGACTGGCAAGCGAGCATGGAAGCGGAAATGGAAGCAGAAATGGATTGGGTTTTGGGGCCGCGGAGTCGCCTTGGTGCTATAGCGAACATGAATCTTATTTGCCATTGTTGCATGGTTTGCCCGCTATATTGTGGCTGTCAGAAGGCGACATGCAGGACAACACACAAACAACACAATTCGATTAGTCTAACTAGTCTAACTTATGGTTAGTAGCAAGCGTACCGAGATGGCGGGTAGTAACGGGTTCGGGCTCGCAACTGCTGATGCTGCTGGACAACACTCTGCGAGTGGCCATGACCTGGAAGGCGATATGGTACTTGGTGTGGGCTAGCAGGTCATGCGTTATTCACTCGAGAAGCAAAATACCCGTCCAATTCTCTCTCTCTCTCGAGCCATCTTGAAAGTGAATGGAGGATAAAGTGGTGGAGGGGTACGGTGAATAGACTGGTGAGAAGAAGTGGCGGAGGGCGAGCGATTGATTCCGCACATGTAGCAACGGTAGTGGCTGCTTTCGGGGCATGTGCCGCCCGTCCTCGACTTGGCCTATTTGAGAACAGACGGGGCTCGGGTGCGTGTCGCATCAGCACAGCACAAGCACAGCACTCGGTCCCCTGTCTTTTGCCCCGCGGCCAACAGCCCACAGCGCACAGGCACACCACCACATCTGCCACATGGATCATATCAGGACGCGGTACTCTAACGTACTTGGTTAGTCAGTACATAGGGGATCCGTAGTAGGCTGGCTGGCTGGCTGGCTGCTGGCCGTCGTATTGCTAAAGTAGGTGAAGAATGTACAAGCAAGGTTAGATGACAGCGGCGTGGACAGGGTTAAACGCAGCAAGCAGGTCATGAGCGGGCAGCACCCAGCAAAGCACAACACAACACATCAGTACTTGCAGGGGGAGCACGAGACAGGTCAAACCATTCATTGCATTCTATTGCATTGCTGTTTTTGTTTTGTTTTGTTGTGTTGCGCATCTCATCCTGTTCTTGTTCTCTTTTTTGTTTTAATTTTGCATACCCAGGGCTGTCATTACGAATGAAGCACGGGATGACCACCTTGTAAAGTGAGCCTTGAGAACCCATCGCATCACACACAATAGGGGTTGGGCGGATAGCGTGCACCCCACCAACAGTCAGGTACCTCGGGGCCTAAGTTATCTACGACAGCCAACACAACACAATACATTACCGCTACATACGCTGATCCTGATCCCGCAACAGAGGAGCAGCACAAGACAGGCCGAGACACGCCCAACGTGCTCGATGCAACATACTCCCATCAACACCACCGATCGACCTTGCGCGAACAAGTCTTCATGTCTGAATAAATACCAACGCCATAGCTAACTAGCAGCTATTGCTGGTCGCGCTTGGGTCAGCGTGCGCACTCGGCCTGAGCCACCATCCAGTCCATTACCGCATGGACATGGCCCATCATGATCTCCATGCAGCGGTCCCTCTCTTCTCCTGTTCGCATACACTCTTCACCACGTATGTCTACGCCTATGTCCGTGCCAATACATAGACATCAAGCCCATCGGGTTGCAGAACAACAGCCCAGGCTCCCCTTTCACTATAAGTGCGCATGAGCTAATAACCACCTCGCCAGCTTTATCGCCCACCAACACCCAGCTGTCAGAGTCACCGACGCCCTCCCCTGAGAGTCGTCGCAGCGACAAGTCCCGTCCGCGTCGGTTCCGCTCAAGGAGTCCAAGCGAGGCCCGTCTCCCCGAGCCTGTTGTCGCACCTGTCATCTCGCTGCCCGTACGACGGAGTATTGATAGCGAAAGGCATAGTTATGGCTCACCAGGACACCGCAGAAGCGCAAGTGCGCAAAAGAAGCCCCTCGTAGCCCAGGAGTCAAATCCGACCACTGCTGCTACTGCTGCTGCTCCCGCTGCCGCTGCTGCTGCTGTTGCAATTCCAAGCAGTGAACCGACACCGAGCAAGTCGTCAAATCCACCGGAGGAGGCACCCACATATGAAAGGACTGAGCCCACATTGACAAGCAAACCACCACCTTTACTGCGTGATGCATCCCTATACTCGAATCCGCAACTCAATTTTGAGACTGAAGGAACCACGCTGGAAGAGCTTGCGCACCTTGTTCGCCTGTCCAAGTACCAGGAGCGCAAGCGCGCAAACACCCGAGTGCGGCTCCAGAGGAGCTTGATCTCGACCGCCCTCTCCGCGCGCCTGACCCGTTGCGGTGAAATCACCCAGAGGAACCTAGCTGACCATTTTCGGACCGAGGACAAAAAGGCTTTCGCAAATCTCTTTGGTGCCATTCATGATGTCCGGAACAGCTGTGACGATACCCGCCGATATGCCTTGCTGGAACCTGATACGGAATCCGTAAATTCTCCTGGACTGGTCTCGACCGAGAACTTGGACACGCCAACGAGCGGGATTGGAAGCAATGCTGGTATCGGCTCCGTTGTGCCATTCCTCAACGACATATCTGCCTCTGCTCGGGAAGCATTTCTAAATTTCCTAACACAGATCCGCACAAATCCGGACTACTTGGCATCTCGACTTTCTTCTCTGACCAACACTGAACTCCAAGCCTTGAACACATTCCACCAGGGATCTGAGCCGGTGGAGTCTGTCTTACCCTTGTACAGCAGCCGTCCTAGTGGGCGTGGTCCACCAAGCACTTCCATCAGGACTGCACCCCAGTCTCCCAACGCCGTTGAGCGGCTTCTTTCTTTTCAGCGCCACGATGCCCTGTCAGCACTTATACATACCACTTTTGCCAATTCCGCCGGACCGGATAGTGCTGAGGATAGACGACGAAATGACATCTGGGCTAACGCATGCGCCCGTCTAATCTCGGAAGCCAAATTCTCCAACTCGGCCAACGAATCGATCCTGTACTCCGTACTTGACGTCTGGTATGCTATGCGAGATTGGTCAGGTCGGTCCAATATGGAATGGTATCTCATGAAGATCCTGGAAGACGGGGCTTTCCTGCTTGACCGAGCAGAGGACCAGAATGGAACTCGCTTCAATATTTCGGAGTGGACTCACAAAGACAATGTCGCCAGCGATGAGTTCTATGACCGGGCCATTGATGACCTGTTCGAAGTCCTAGATGACGAAGACGCAACTGGCATCCCCGAAGGCGTCATCGAACTTGGCAGCGAAATACTCAGGCGTTTGGATCCTAGGCTCATTGAGAGTGTCAGGCGTTGGTTTGTATCTAAATGGCTATTCGGCCACTGGCTCCCTGATATTGTCGCTTATCCTGAACGCCATGGCATGATGGCCGAGTACCATATCACCGAGTATGGAAGACAGAAGATTCTCAAGAAGGTCGCTGCCAAGGCCAAGGATTTAGTCATCGATATGACATGGACCAGTGCCAAGAAACCTGTGGCTACGCCTCCCAAGGTCAAGACACATGTCGAGAACATTCTGAGACGCTTCAAGCCCTCGAGGTCCCAGCGGATTGGAAGACTCTTGCCAGCCAGGTCCATAACCTCTTTGAGAGAGACAGCCGAAGTGCATCCATATTTGGTTATCAGCCCTGCTGACCTGCTGACTCTAGTGAACGCCTTGTTCCCTGAACGGAGGCCACAATCTGCTCATTCGAGTAGCATTCGTTCCGGCGCGCCATCTATTTCTGGTTTCTCTGCCATATCTCAGCCCATTTCCTTTGGAACATCTCGCAGCAATTTCGACACCGCTTCAGTCCTCAGTCTCAGCACGTCTTCCGTCGTCAGCGATGCAGCAACCTCAAAGGAGCCCCTACTGGACGACCCGATGGGCACCCCCCAGCGTTACTCTCCACCTGTACTCGAAAGCGGTAGCCAGAAAAGATCGAGCAATTACGAAGATGATGGATATCGGCTCAGGCTCGCCATGCATGAAATGGTACAGATCCTGGGCCACGATGTTGTTTCCGGCTCCTGCCATCCTTGTGCGGAACGGTGGGCAGTGCTCTTCATTTCCGCCGATGGCAACAATTTGTCTTTACAGATGACATATGACCCAGATGATGACCCAGAAGAAGAGAACTCATCAACTACGAGTGACACGGAAGACGAAGATTTGGATGATAGGCCAGAGCTTGATAAGGATTATCATCAATTGCGGGACTCTATCCTCAAACTCGTAGAGGATTTCGAAATTCCTCGTGGTCTCGAGGACGACGGTGCAAAAACCACTCTGAGCAACCGGGCTACCGGACTCAAGAAGTACAGGTCAAAGAACAAGATCATTACCACCGAATCCTCTATGGCTAGTAGGAATCCGTACCGAAGATTAGAACAAGAAAAGAGAGAGCGGAGCAGCTCTCAGACATCACCCACGGCTCTGTCTTCTGCTGATCAAGAACCACCTCATGGGCCCGAGCCGCAGCCAGTTCTTGTGATCATGCTGGAGGCAGCATCGTCGCAGTCTCGAGTGCAGTCAGATTTCGTGTCGGCCCACCTATACTGGAGGACGTTGCAACAGCTCAACGCCCTGTCGTCGCCTTCACTTCGCAAGAACGGGTATGCAACTCTGCTGAACATTTTTTCCCGTGGACCGAGAGACTCGATACGCCGGTCCCATGCGGCTGTCGAGGAGTACGATGCGTGGCTGGTATGGCTCAAGCAAAGCCAAGAACGACATGAAGGTCTCATCGATTCCATGATGAAAAGGCTGAAGACGCTGCGGGACAAGATGTGGTATGTCACTGACGTGCACAACTCCGCGCCATACGAGCACACGCGCAGCATTTGTAGCGCATTGAAGATCATGGGAGTGCCGAGGAGATGGGGCACATTTCAACGCACTCGAGCTCAACTATCGCGTGGCCCAGCAGCGAACTACCTCTACAAGAACGAGTCGCAAATGCTTGACATTCTAGCTGCAAGCGAAGAACAAGGCGGTCCTAATAAGCTCAGCGATGACCAAGCAGACAAGACGAGCAAGTGGCTCCATCAAATGCGTATCGAGAACATCTGCCAAGGAGAGGAGCGTATACATCGCTTTTGTTGTGAACTTGACAGCTGCGTTAGCAAACTGGTCGGCGACACAATCGTCGATGGCCCAGTGCTCTGGTCAAGCGAGCTATTTCAGCGAGATCGAAAGGCGCTCGAAGGCGCCACGAAGACTCTCAGAGAGCGAGACAGCTTCTGGGGAGGAGATGACGCCGCCAGTGTCATCAGTGATCCCGAACGACGCTACACATCACCATCAAACCGGCCCAATTCCATCGCGAGAGACCTTCGATCAATGACCACTCACAACGTCAGCCAGATATCTTTCGACTCTAGATACAACTTTTCGCGAAACAGCGCTGCGATGTCTGATATTCTAGACTCTGAGGGCTACTTTGGCGTCGCATCCCCAGTGCATACTATGGATACCAATTCCACATTTTGGTCTCCGTTCCATTCGACAATGCCATCGGCAACTTCGGTAGCCTCGAGAGCTCATTCTCCCACAACCAGCATCTCCAACTTTTCCAACTCTTTCTCTCATCCTTATGGTCGCCCAATCCCATCTCAACAGTCCGGTGGACGTCCCGGCACCTCTACGTCGTCCAACGAGACTGTCCATCTCCAGCGTCAATCAGAGGAGAAACAACGCTTTCTTGAAGACTTGCGACAAACGTTAGCCAGTCTTCTACTTTCCGACCTCGGCAATTATGTCTTCTCCATGGGGTCCGAGACCGATGCTTGGTTCGACGGGCTGGGCCAGCAGTGTATCGACAGACGCGAGGAGCAGGAGCAGCGCAACCGTCGACAATCTGCCAAAAAGGATCGAACTGCGAAGAATGGTCTAAAGCATCGTGTCATCGAGAAGAAGAAAAGTTTCGGAAACCTTCGTGTCGCAGGCGAAAACGCTGCTGCTGAGTCAACCTCGGAACAGTCCGAAACGCCGACCGTGCAAAGCCAGACCAGCACCGGATCCAACAGTACCATTTCTGGACGGAGCCGACGGCCGAGCAAGGATAGTCCGACGGACTTTCCTTACAAGAAAGCTTACCAGCGCTTGCTTAGACAATTCTGTGTCCACCCAAATCCCCAGACTAAGCTGGCCGCGCTCTTCGAGATGAAGCACCTGGTCGAGGCGTCCCTTGCAACAAGCGGTCGACGCTCGAAATGGGCTTTGCGAAACCAACTTGCAGCTCAAGAAGACCATCTTGGCAGTACAGGGGTGTTGGAGGATGCAATTGATAGTGTCAGGGAGCGTCGATCGCAGGCAGTTCTATCGCCGATTCTGTCTCCTGTCCACATGCGCTCGTCAGCTAATGTCGAAACTCGTTCTATTGTGTCTGTGGCCCCTGCAAACACTGACGCCATCGCGATCGTGCTTGAATCACTATTCAAGGACCCGAGCATACGTCCCAAGACCCTGTTCCGCGACCTACAATACATTGCGTCTTTTGTTCCGGCAGATATTCTGGATCGTTCGGAGAAGGGCAAGGCGTTTTTTGACACAACTTTAGCTGCACTGGCACTCAAGCAAGAGGTCTGCAAAACCATGGTCGAGGTTGCGGACGAAGTCATCAAGATGGACCAGCAGATCAGAAAGCCTTCGTCAACAGCCGGTAGTAGCGACGGTACAGACTCAACACGGTCTCCAACTGCGTACTCACTTTCGGATGCTGCCAAAATGCTAACCATCACGGCCAAGGAAGGTTCACACACAGCGCAAAGGGAGCTTGGTTTCTTCAATCTCAGCTATCCAGAGCTTGTTGAGAGAACTATCATGCCCCTTTCCAAACCGCGCGAAGTGTTCAAACAATCTCTCATGGAGAAGTTTGGCGCGAGACCAGGAAGCAGTGCTAGACACCCTGCTGACAGGATTCGCGGCTTGGGATCCTCGACATCTCCTGCTGGGGGTTCCGATGGCAGCAAGGATGTCGATGTCAAGAACGATCCAGCTTTACACTGTGTCGCCTTTCACTGGTTTGGCGTTGCAGCTCAGGGCGACGACGAAGTTGCGAAGCTGTTCCTGGAGCAAAACGAAATCAACCGCACATGATGCAGCCGTATATATCACACATTTTCACACGTTATCATGATTTCTCACCAGCATTATACCCCTATATATAGCGTACTCAGACATTCATCAACGGAAGTGGCATGCACACCCGTATTTGGTCATGGGTACAGGATATCGACTAGTTTTCATCATTTCCATTCTAAGTATTACGTTCTTATTTCTGTTGCTGGACAGCTGGATCTTGGTACAAAATTACTATATTTCCGAGTTATACCACACTGCACTTGCCACAATCAATCGGTAGTTCCAGGCTTGTCGTGGATTGTTTCCGAGCGTCTATTATCGGCTCGAGTAAGACATGTTTCGGCAATCTATCGCGCCGCTTGCTCCGAGAAAGGTGGTCATCGAGGTTTCTCTTATATAGATGTCATGTTTGCTTATTGCTAAAGAGATGGATATACCAGGGGGTCGGTGAGCATACGCATTCTTGGACTGCTTAGATGCCACAAATAAATAAAGCATGGAACAATGTCTCTGCGCACCGAATCATAAAGGCCGCTCGAACAGAAAATCTCGATTTGGTATTGTTAAGAAGTCATTGCCGCTCAGCTATGTGTCGTACACAATACCAAGCGGTAGGCTTCAGGGTTCAGTTCTGGGTCCAAGGCACTGATGATCGTTAGCTTTGTCAACCCTTTATAGGCACAGCAAAGCAAGTGTATAAGATGTTGGTTAAACGCGCGTATGAGGGTCCTTGACAATGGATCATGATCAAATTCTTCATTCATAATACTCTGCGTGGACCAAGTAGGCATAGTGTAACTGACACTTCCGAAAACCGGACAAGCTACAAATATGGAATTTTACGAAGTGGCCCAAAATTGCAGGACCAATCGCTCTAACTGTGACAGCCCCGTGTCATCCTATATTATTACCATTCTCTTGACTACTTGAATATTTAGTCGACCGGTGGCTGGATCTGAACACCGGGCTACATCAGAAACTCAAAATCATGAAACCACAGGCCTCTCTAATCACGGCTTGTAGGAAGCGTGCGTACTTGGTTTGGTAACATAATATATAACATTGACATGGGACAAGACTAAAGACACAAAACAACGTCTCGGTCTGATCACGAGCTTCGGTCAAACTCAAGGCCTCCGCATGCTCGTCTGTCAGCAGCCGAGACTATGATGAATATCGGCAGGAAGTGCAGAGGGATCTCTGCTCCCCGCCTGGCCCCCGATGTGGTGTTCCCGACGACAGGACTCGGTCGGGCTCTATCGCAGAGCGGGAACGACCACCCCACTACATGTCCTAGCCCTGACTCTAGAATCGTTGGGACCTCGAGTGCGGGCCACGCATGTCAAATGGAGTCATCAACCCCCGACGTTCACGGCATTCACATCACTTTGGACTTTAAGTGATCTGACTGTAGTATCCCCATCTTGGTCACTGATGCGTTGCTGCCAACAACCAAAGAAAGGAGAAGATGGAGAAAATAACAAGAAAACACAATTTAGACCCTGTGGTTGGGTTTCCCTGGGTGAAAGACTATGATTATATTTCCATGCCTGGAGATTAATTACTACAAGCTTGGGTATCTACCATTGAAATGCCTAGCGGCGGCCCGTAACCGAAAGGCAGACAGTAGATTAGATGGCCATGTTAAAGCTTCTTCACATCATCCCAGCAACGAATCACTCAAATAACGGCAAGATATGCTGTAGTTTGTCGTGGCACAATCATATAGTATGAAGGCGTGGTGTTGTTCATCAAGTGTCATTCAGCCATCAAAAGTCTATGTGATCTATCGTCTATGTCGCAGGTCATGAAGTGCATGCAGCCCTCTTCAGACTGCCGCTCAGAAAACATTCTCATTATGATCCTCCGGTGTTGCTCAGTCCTCCATGTTTGTTCCCGTGTTTCACGAAACAATTTACAGAACCTTCAGCATGGCCTCGGCGGTGGAGACCTCCTGGGCCTGCAGGTGAGGCTCGACCTCGGAGTAGATGACCTTGCCGTGGTCGATGATCATGCCGTAGCGGTTGGTGCGCTCGCCCTCAACCCAAGCGTGCTCCTTGGAGAACTTGGTGCCGTCGTCGGAGGCGAAGACGATGGACTCGTCCTTGACACCGTTGGCCTTGCCCCAGCCGGACATGACGTAGGCGTCGTTGTAGGCGAGGCAGATGACCTGGTCAACGCCCTTGGACTTGAGCTCGTCGAACTTGGCGATGTAGCCGGGAACGTGGGAGGCGGAGCAGGTAGGGGTGAAGGCACCGGGAAGGGCGAAGAGAACGACCTTCTTGTTCTGGAACTCTGCGAGGCGGAACGAGTCAGTATTTTTTTTTTTTTTTTAATTTTCTAGGAATGGGAGAGAGAATGGGAGGGAGGATGGGAGGATGGCTTACCCTTAGAGGCGTTGTACTTGATGGGGATACCGCAGGCAGCGAAGTCCGAGTTCTCGGGAGCGGGAGGGATGTAGGTGAAGGTGATACCCTCGGGGAATTGGTCGCCAGCCTTGAGAGGAGCCATTGTGATCTGGTTGTTTTGTTTGGTGGTTTGGTGGTGTCGAGAGCGTGGGAGTTGAGATGATGGTGATGACGTCGAGGACGAAATTTTGGCGGTGATCGATTAGAGACCTAGACGAAGTGAATGGATGAATGAGAAGAGAGGAAACCAAGCAGACGCGGTTGATGCCAGAGACGTCACATATGTACTTGGAGCAGCAGAGAGTGGAATAGCCGACTGTTGCAACATATCCCACTAATCATTCCACTTCACTACGGTAACCTGCCTAC
This sequence comes from Truncatella angustata, assembly GCF_020726525.1. NCBI lineage: Eukaryota > Fungi > Ascomycota > Sordariomycetes > Amphisphaeriales > Sporocadaceae > Truncatella > Truncatella angustata. Next base: position 6,629,998 of record NW_025763382.1, on the reverse strand, counting down.
TTCCACTTTGATTCCACACATGCAAGTACATAATAGCCTTCTATCCGACCAAGCTCCGACTTCGATCTCTTTCTACAGCAATGCGATACGTACTGATAGAGGGCAGGAGGGGTGATGGAGGGGCGGCGAGTGGATCGAAATCTGCTATCGGTGGAGTCATGGTATCCGCATCTAAAGCTCCGAAAGGAAACCGATCGGGCGGTGGTCATGCCATTGCCCATGCTAGTAATCGAGGCATCTGGAATTGAATGCTGTTTGTCATGTTCTGCAGACGGCGAAAGTTGCCATGTTTTCTTTAAAACATGTCATCCCGTGCATGCCGTACTAAGCTTAGATTTGCCGTTGGAGAAGCTGACTCTTTTTTTTTTTTTTTTTTTTCTCCTGCTTGCAGGACCCCTATCGTCCTCGGCTCCGGATTGGCTGCATGCTTGGAGAAACCACTGAAACAACAGTTGGAGAATCCCCGATACGTGGTACTATGTACAAGCCTGGCAAGTCCAGCCCTGAATCGTGAATCTTATCAGCAGTGCAGCCAAAGCCTTCTACAGTTATGTACCACGCTCGTTTCTTGTTGTCCGTCCTCGCATAGATATTCCCAAACACCGATTGCAAATCCCGGCTGGTCACTCTGCTGTTTGGATTGATTGAGAACGCCTCAACCTAAAAAGGTTCGACTAGAATCAAACCAATTTGTCCTACTTTGTACATACTGTAGCTCTGCAACACCTTTTACCGCCCAACAGAGTTTATCTTATCACCGGCCATATCCGACGGTAAACGTGGCGCTAATTCTGCCCTTACATAAGCCACCACACAGGGGCAAAGTGAGGCGATTGGTGTGTCTCTCTTCCGGCCCGATAGCTTTTTGATTCCTAAAACTGCGGGTGAGCCCGCAGCAAATGACGAATGCAAAATGCGGACGAGAACAGTAATCTGTATTCCAAAGACTTTGTCTTGGCGTCTTACGTATCCGCTCCCCATCACCTCCGGATCTGATATGGAGTCCCCAGGCCAGCAAGGTTGGAGCTCAGCTCCAGCCGGCTCGGAGCTCTCATGGCCAGGGCGGTCGCGCTGCCTGTAACATGAATACATGCGGGCCCCACAACCCGCAGCACACAATTGGTGATGCACAATCACTCATGGAAGTATGTGGAATCTTATCTGATCTTGATCTTATCTCTCTCTTATGTCGGATACAGTATTCACCTCTCACATCAAAAGAAACATACATGCGTGCGTCAAGGTGTTCAATCCAACCATCCGAGAGGCCACGTAACGGACTCTTGCAACAGCGCTGTCTAATTGCTAGCGTATTGTAATATACTTCGCTCCTACCTAGTTTGTGCAACTGGAAGTCGGGGTATCTCTTGATGTGGTGAAGATGGCCCACGGCCTAGGTATGTAAGATCGAACAGAGGTTCAATTAAGCTTCTTCAGGCCTTCGCGCTTCGAAGTAGCCTCAGCTGTGAGTACTTGAAACAGGAACGCATGAGATAAAACATGCCTCGGTTCAACAACGACAACCCCGCAGCAGGGGTGGCACAGCAGTTGGAAAGCCACGACTTGGCACTTCTTTGCAGTAACAAACCACTGAACGTTAGACCAATACAGTAACAGGCAGCAATCCGCAATCTGCAATCAAAGAACGGAATCATGGCTCATACAGCGGGCTCTGCAAATCTTACAGTGAAGAACCTCTTTAGCTTCAACGATCATGTGGTTCTCGTGACAGGAGGCGCCACAGGCCTTGGTGAGATGGCCGCGCAGGCTTTCGTCCAAAATGGGGCGCGTGTGATCATTGCCAGCAGGAAGAAGAGCGAATTGGAAAATACAGTGGCGCGCCTGAACAGCTTGGGGCCTGGAACAGCCGAGTACGTTGTGGCCGATCTGAAAGATAAAGCTGGTTGCGATGGGTTAGTTGCTGAGGTCAAAAAGAAGACAGACAGGTTGACGGTCTTGGTCAACAATTCCGGGGCCACCTGGGGCGCACCTTACAACGATTTCCCCGAGTCGGGCTGGGACAAGATCATGGCTTTGAATGTCAAATCTATCTTCTATGTGACTGTTGGCCTGCACTCCCTGCTCGTCAGGGGTGCCACAGCCGATGCGCCGAACAGGGTCATCAACATCGCCAGCACCGCCGGCGTTCAAACTGGCGACTCGACAGTCAAAGTGGGAGGACTGGCACCTCCTGGCCACGGGACGTACAGCTATGGACCTAGCAAGGCTGCTGTAATTCATCTTTCCAAAGCTCAGGCATCACAACTCATGCATGAGCATATCACGGTCAACGCTATCTGCCCCGGGGTATTCCCTAGTCGCATGGCCAGCTTTGGTCTCGAGAAGGCCATGAACAACGTGCTGGCACAGCAGCCTAGTGGGCGTGTTGGCAAGGCCGAAGACTTTGCGGGATTGGTACTATTTTTAGCGAGCAGGGGTGCTGCCCATATCACGGGTAATGCGATTGTGATTGATGGTGGGAGCACCGTCAGTGGAGGTCAAGGCAAGAGTACGACGCAAGAAAAGTTGTGAACGCGTTTCTCAGAGTCTCATGATCGAGAAACGCCGGACGTTTTGTGTTACTAGTCCGGCCTCCAACAAACGCAGTATTATACTTACTAAAATAATCAGTCACCCAACGTGCCACGCTATAATGCCAAGATGCTTGCATTTAGTCCTCGACACATAGCGGTTGGAGCATTGTTGTTATCATCTATTGGTACATGCATAGTGGTTTACAATCGATGATCATACTAATCGTTGACATTTGAAGCATATTGAACGAAAATATGGCCCGATATAATTAATCATTGCAGCCGGGTAAATTTACAAGTGCCGCCGACGCAGCCAATACGACTTGCTTGTGACGCACCTTTCTGCTTCAATTATATATTCCGACATTGTACTTCGGCGATTATTGTGCTGTGGCCATTTGGGCCGTTGCCTAATGGGAACTCCGTTCTTCGTCCTGCCTTTACTGCCGCTCATCTCAGCATGTGGTGGTCTAAAGTGGCCGAGGCCATATTCTGTACGAGACATTGGCTTCAGACCTACGTCTCATCAAGAGTAATCCTACTAGCCCACATATATCAATAATATGATAACCACTAATTGTGACTTGTAGGATAATTGACACAACGGTCCCTATATAAGGCTGGGTTTGGGAGCAGATCGACCAAAATCACTTCGACATTGGTTGCAGCTAGAGCACCTGCTCCAAGGTCTCAGCGAAGGTCCCTTTGGGGATCAGTGCTATGGGTATCAGCCTCTAACAAAAGCCGATCGTGTCAATCTCTAGTTATGGCGAACATGATGATGAGTTCCTCCATGAAATTCTGGAAATAGTATTAACAGGCACATCAGCACAATCCGTTCCTGTAGACCCCATATTTGTACCAGTACTGGTCACGGCACGACGTGCACACGGTATCCAAGACGTAGCCGAGTGGTTCAAAGGAAAAGCAGCTCTTGGATGCAGGTTGAGGTTTGATTTATATCGAGACAATGCGATGGGAGAATTGCAAAATCTAGGAATACTTGTTGCCTCAAACTACCGACCGGAGCCCAGGCTGAAAAGAGCAACTCTGTACAAGATAGTGTCGTCCATCGTTACAAGTTCAGCGCCAGTCAGTACCTGCGAATGGAGAACCGACATGTCTAGGGTCCGGACGGAGAACCCGACTCGAACTCCATCAGGATTTACTTAGCCACCGACACAATTTTATTTAAGTAGAACAGCTAGACATCCAAGGGACACCAACACCATCTGAGCGCGACCTTCGTGCTGTGGCTATTCACATTAGTGACCTTGTAAGATTGTATATTGCTGGATACAAGTTGATTAACTGAGCCAAACCTTGTGCCAACCGAATCTCGGAAGTAACAAACTGGCCGGTATCTCGCTTACCCGAACCATTCTCAGACCTAGTGTTGGTGAAGAGGTCGATTGCACTACTTTGGATGTCTGCCTGATGGCCCCCCAGCGTGAGGTACGATCGAGGCATCAAAGCATGCAGGTTCAGGATGGTACTGCCCCTGTTAACCCTTGCCACTTGACCGCCAATTTTATTGCAATATGATCCGCCTGAGCTTAGAAGCCTCTGAACCCAAACTGGTTTGCTGGTGCGTGCTTCTTCTCAGAGAAGCGAGCGGCGATGCAGCTCTACATACACATGCAGCAGAAGATGAGGTCATACCTCCGCCCCATCACTATAGGATACACAGTAAGATCGACTGTGCGGCAATCGATAGAGTTCTGACTGCTTTCGCGTCTCTAGATAGGCTCGCCAAGACGCTATCGGATAACTAATTCACCTCGACCAATGAGGGATGCCTTCGTAGTCAGTCTTCTTAGCTATGGCACTAATTCTACACTAAGACCGTAAATCTGAACTAGGTTGATGGCTTTTGTACACTATATAGCCCCGAGATTCTAGACGGTGGCACAATTGAAAACAAAGTTCGTCAATACACTGATTTAACCGCTTGAAGCGAGGTAAAAAGACGAAAAAGTTCTGTAGTTTGACCGGGGACTTATGCGATCACTTCACGTAGCTCGATGGAAGTGTATGTTATTAGCACGACGCTCCGACTCACCCCCCGAGCAAAAATAGATAGCGACGCAGGCCTGATTTGAACAGACGCCTCCGAAGAGATGAGATTGCACTGTGATTAGAATCACCGATTCTAGTCTCACGCATTAGACCACTCTGCCACTGCGCCCTTGAGTTGTTGTAAATTGGGGCGGTAACGAGCTCCATGTTAGTGATAAATTGATGCCAAGGTCGGCGACGAGAGGTTGTGAATATCTTTGAGGATAGAGTCTCGGTATTCTTTAAAGATGCTGGATTTGTATATATATTGATAGCGATGATGGGGCTTTTCTGTCTGACATATCGAAGTCTGTTGGTCTTCTGAGAACCCAGGTGTTTCGAGCGATTTTTTGACGAACTTATGGCCGACATGCATACTGCATTGGTGTGGGCTCATCCACGGCTCCGATGATAACACAAGAAGCAGTGCTGCATTCAGCCCAACATCTGCTCAGCCAGCTCTTTGGGTAGTTTTGCATGGGTTGTGCGTGCCTTCGGCCGGAATATGATGTCCATGTCGGGATGAACGGGACAAGCGCAGGTGGAACCCGTCGATTTGCATAGTCAACAACACGCAGGGCTTTGTTCCATCGACACAGAAGATATAATTGAATATAATTGCTAGATTAAGATACTGTCAGATTGTTTGTCAGCAAGTACGATCGTAACTTCAATCTTAAAGTAGGATGACTTGCCGGTCATGATTTCAACCCTTATGACACCGCTGGTTAATTGTATTGAATGTTAAGCCTAGTGGTGACTTTTGAGGTCATCTCGCATTATGTAACCCAAAACTCTTGGGGAAAAAATTGCGACGGTTGTGAACTTTTGTGTCAAGCACTTGTAAGGTGCTTACTATTCAGCTTGAAGCTATAATATTACAATCCATGCGGAGCAGGTAAAGCTAGAACCATCGCACGGACCATACAACTAGCGATTAACCATAACTTCGATCAACTTTGCTTCATTACACGTCACTCGAAAAATTGTTCAAAATAATATGAGATACAAATAATACTGATGTAAAGAGGTATTCTATCAAATGATATCGTCATTATTTGATATGTATTATCAAATATCATATTCCCTGTAGTTATAAGAACAACCTTGAGAAATCTTTTGGAAGTTGTCCTTTTCGTCTGAGTTCCTTTAGCCATGGAAATCCCTGCACTAAGCTGCCATCAACTGCTCAACAATTCCCGAGATACCTTGAATTCTGGTATATTTGGAAATGATCCTAGGTCCGTCTGCGTAGTCCTTCTGTTACAATTAGTAGTTATGTCTGACTTTTGCTGAGTCGGCTGCTGTGCCACGCTCGCACTGTGTAGTAGCCTAGAGTCCTGCATATGCCTGATGTATGGTTAGGCCTGTACTATCCATCCTGTTATGAAAAAGCCTGGACACGGTTTTTTGGTCAGCATTCAATCTTCTGTGTATACACGCCCCTTTTTTTATTTCTCAATCGCTTCCGATCTTTACCGAAAGCATCTATACTGCCCTGTGCTTACATCAACCCCCACGTCACATTGACCATGACTGGTCTCCTAAGGCTTCCGCGAGAGATACGCAACCAGATCATCGCCCATGTCACACAGCTCTGCGCCGAGGCGCCAAAGGACTACGAAGCATTCCAAGCAGAAGACCGTGAGGCCTTGCAACAGCACTTCGCCAGGGCGTGGCGCCAAGAGCAAAAGCAGATCCTGCTCGAAAAGTCGCCGCGCCACGGCCGGGACATCGCTGCGCTGAAGCTCACGAACCGCCAGCTGCACGGCGAGGTGCAGGACTGGCTGCGCAGACGGGCGCGGGAGCCGGTCGAGTGGGTTCTCGACGTGGCGTACCTCAAGGACGTCTCGCTGCGCCCGACGTGGGTCTCGGTGCCGCTCCTGCGGCCGCACGCCGACCGGCTCGTCGCCCGGTTCCGGATGCTAGACGTGCCGGGCGAGGTCGCGCTCTCCCCCTCGGCCCAGAGGTTCTACAGCCTGGGCGCGGGCGGGCCGCCGAGCATAACCCACATCTTCTCCATCGCGCTGCGGACCTGTCTCCGATGGGGCCCACTCGGGACGGAGACGATCAAGCAAGAAGACTCGGACCTCGTCTGTGACCCGAACGCGCGGCTGATCCATCGGGACGGCATCACGGTGAGGGAGCTGGTCCTCGACTTCGAGCCGACGGATCCCACGATCCTCCCGCTGGGTCCCGACGTCTCCCGATATCTCCGCAGCCGCCGGAACCTGGAGAACGCCGACAGCTCCAGATGGCTGGTGCGCCTCTCGGGGATCAGAGACTTCTTCTGGGACGGCAAAGGCGAGGCGAAAGATTATTTTACCACGTTTGCCCCGGAACCGTTCGACACAGCATTGTACGGCGCTCCGAAGCTCATAGCTGGAAAGGTCCTTGGTGGCTGGATCAAGAAGTGGCTCGGCCGGATCCTGCAGCTTGATATGGATGTGATGGAGTATGGCTCGGTGCTTTACGAACGGCTCAACGCTATCGAGATCCGGGTGGGCGGCCAGTTGTTGGAGCGTTTCGATATCAAGGAGAGATTCCAGACGTTGGAATTTCCAGACGAGAGGAATCCGCCAGTGGATTCCTGGAGAGCAGACACATTACCGAGGCGGTTGGCAGCGTTTGAAGCATGGAGAGAGATATGTGTGAGGAAAAGGAGGGAAGCCGGACTAGACTAATGGCGAGGACATGGGATTCAGCAGGGTAGGTGCGAGGTTCTTTTCTTTTCTTTTTCGTTTTCTTCAACAAGTTGGCACGTACCTTCTTATGCTGGTTAGTGAACATCTGATCTTAAATGGATATCTAGCACCGACCAAGCTTATTCCAGGTTATCCGTTGGTTATGGCAGTATCCCCGAGAATCTGAACCATGAAGAGTGTAATATTAAGTCACCGGTCTTTCATTTCAAATAGGAACGCCATGATCGTGGTCATCGAATATGAATATACATGGTATACATTGATGATACAGTTCCCCAGCCTTAAATTATATCTACATTGTCGTGCTCAAATGCGCAGGGTCAACCTCCCCATCAGTAGAGTTGAAGCCTCCGTTCAGAGGGAAACCGGGGCCGTTGGTAGATGTCAGGACCACCTCGATCAGGTCCTTGCCGATGTTGGTCTTATCCTCCAGGGCCGTGAGATCGACCTTGACTTGGCCGACGAGAGCCTTGAGGTTTTCGGATAACTGCTTGGGGGTGAAAAGAATGTTGCCGACGGCCATGCGCACAACACCGATCTTCTCTCTGTACTGCTCAGCGCCGACCATCTCGTGCATCATGGTCTTGACACTCTTGGTGATTGTGTTGGTCTTCAAGGAAGGCATGAGACCCTTGGGACCCAGAATTCTTCCCAGGCCAGCCTTGTTGAGGGCCTGGACTGAGTCGGTGTGACAGATGAGTCGGTTGAAAGGGAGGTTGTTGGCGTCCTTCTTGATCATCTCGAACAGCGACTCCTCGCCAAAGGCAACGGCTCCTCCTTGTCTCGCATCGTGCATGGCACCACTGCCGTCCGGACAAATGACGGCAATTCGGGTGTCGTTCTTGACGGGGTAAGGGAAGCGGACTCGGTTTCGGATGATGGGACCGTTCTTGATGGTTCGGATCTTCAAAGATGCCTCATATGTGACGGACGACGGGGGACGGCCGACCTCTGCAGCTCTGAGGTATCTGGACGAATGTTAATGTCGGGTAGCTTCAGGGGGGGGGGTTTCCCAGGGCTTGTTGCCTCGTGCTTACCTCATGGCGTCGCATAGCGAGTGCGACTCCTCCTTGCTTGGTACGGCGAACTTGTACTCCTTGAATCTCTGTTGTTTCCTCTTCCTCTTGAGCTTCTCCTTTTCTCTCGCGCGCGCCTGCATGGCCTGTGTACCTGCACTGGCGCATCGCGTCTGGACGGCCAGAGGTGCGAGGAATTTGGGTATCGAGGCGGCTGCAGGTCTGACAGTCGACGAGAGACTGAGCCTTGCCAGAGAGGCAAGACATTGATTCGTGGTGGCCATGTTCGGCCGATGTGATGCAGATATGTCGCTGACAAGCCTGAATGTTCAAAGGCTGCCTTGCTCCTGCATGCTCCGATGGCCTCGACGGGATTTGAGTTATGCCGTGAGCTGCTACAAAATTTCTGGAGCTCGGGCCGCATGGTCAAGCCACGGATGGCCAAGCCACGATGTTCAAGCCACGATGTTCAAGCCACCGTTGGGATCAATTTTGACCTTTTTGCTCATTGACGCAGCTTACCTAAGGAAGTTAGCGCAAGTCTACGTGCCGAAGCAGAGTCTTTTATCTATCTTATCACTGCGGTACGGATCCGTACTGCACATACTGCACCACGGTGCTGCTGCCCGTCGTCAGCAGTTGACGCTCACCCCGCTTCAGCTGCTCACCCAATTTTTGGATACCCCGCCACAGACCAGCTGTTTGGCCATGTATGAACGGGACCGTACGGGTGCTTTGGGTCGTCATTGACTCACAAACCGTCGAGTAAATATTGGGCACTCGAGTCCAATCTGATCTGATTTGATTTGGTTGACAACACCGTCCCTTCATCGATACCCATTGACAAATTCCCTCAAAATGAAGGCAGATGAGCTCGTAGCCATCTCTACCTCCCTGGGAGGGGACTTCAAGTCCATTGAACCCCACCTGATCAGACTCGAGAAGCATCTCGTCCTGCGAACGTACCTTGCCGGCTACACCCTGAGCGAGCTCGATACCAAGATCTGGCTCGCCATCAAGAGCAACCGTGCTGCCGTTTCCTTTGTCAAGAAGGGCTCCTACGCCAACCTGGCCCGATGGTTCGCCTACATTGAGCAGGTGCACCCCGAGATTCAGAGCGAGGTCAAGGCCGCCGACGACGCCAGAAAGAAGAAGGTCCAGGCCGCTAGCAAGGCCGGCGGTAGCTACAACCTCGCCCTCCAGGATGCCGACAAGGGAGTCGTGTGCAGATTCCTGCCCGAGCCCTCTGGTTACCTGCACATTGGTCACGCCAAGGCCGCTCTCCTCAGCGACTACTTCGGCCATGAAGCATACAAGGGCCAGCTCCGCCTGCGACTGGACGACACCAACCCCAGCAAGGAGAAGGAGGAGTACCAAGATGCCATCGTCGAGGATCTGGCCCTCATGGGTGTCAAGCCCGATTCCCTCACCTACACTTCCGACTACTTCGACCACCTCTACGACACCTGCCTCAAGCTGATCAAGGAGGGCCACGCCTACGCTGACGACACCGATGTCGAGACCATGCGCGAGGAGAGAGGAAACGGTACCCCGTCCAAGCGCAGGGAGCGTACCGTTGAGGAGAACCTGAAGATCTTCGACGAGATGAAGAGCGCCACCGAGGAGGGTCTTAAGAACTGCATTCGTGCCAAGATCTCATTTGACAACCCCAACAAGGCTATGAGAGACCCCGTCATTTACCGATGCAACGCCAACGACTCCCACCACCGAACAGGCCGCAAGTGGAACATCTACCCTACCTACGATCTCGCCTGCCCCGTTGTCGACAGTCTGGAGGGCGTCACGCATGCTCTCAGGTCGACCGAGTACACTGACCGAAACCCCCAGTTCCAATGGTTCTTGGACACCCTCAAGTTGCGTCAGGTGTACATGTGGGACTTTGCTCGTATGAACTTCATCAAGACGTTCTTGTCCAAGCGTAAGCTGGCCAAGCTCGTCGATACTGGACGTGTTTGGGGCTGGGACGACCCTCGCATGCCGACCATCCGCGGCATTCGTAGACGTGGCATGACCATCCCTGCTCTGCGCGACTTCATTCTCAAGCAGGGCCCTTCGAGAAATGTCGTCGTCATGGACTGGACGAGTTTCTGGGCCACCAACAAGAAGATCATTGACCCCATTGCCCCTCGTCACACCGCCATCACCATCAAAGATGCCGTCAAGGTTGTCATCATGGGAGATGATGCGCCTGCCGAGCCTTACAAGGAGGACAAGCCCAAGCACCCCAAGAACCCCGAAATTGGAACCAAGAAGGTTGCCTTCAGCAAGGAGCTTATCCTTGACCAAGCTGATGTCAAGCTTTTCAAGGACGGCGAGGAGATTACTCTCATGCAGTGGGGCAACGCCATCGTCCGAGCCATTTCATCAGGCGAACCAATTGACCAAATCACATGCGAGCTGAACCTGAAGGGTGACGTTCGTTCCACCGATAAGAAGGTTACCTGGTTGTCGACTCAAGGCCAGGAGCTCGTCAAGGCTGAGCTCTGGGAGTTCGACTATCTCCTTACCAAGGACAAGTTGGAAGAGGAGGACGAACTGGAGAAATTCCTGAACCCCGAGACAGCAAAGATGGAGGAGGCTTGGTGCGACGAGGGCGTCAAGGATCTGAAGAAGGATGATATCATTCAGCTGGAAAGACGTGGATACTACAGAGTGGACAAGGCTGCCAACGAGAACGACGGCAAGGCCGTTCTTTTCGCCATCCCTGATGGAAAATCGAAATAGACGCCTGTGAAACGGCGAAACCTCAAACTGCATAATGAAAAATAAAGAAAAAACTGAAGGGCGCGCGCAAGACGAAGCCACTGTCGACATAGGACTTGAGATATGAATGCAATGAAGCAAAACACATGTTGGACGCCTGCTTTTGATGCGCAGGGCTTAGGAGATACATGCGTCAGATCGGCCAAATTGCTTTTGAAGCGCTCACTTTCTCGATCTACCAACAGTGATAAAAGATGATGATTTTCTTATTCAGGGTTGGCCTTCTCCTCCAATAATCGCAACTTGCGCTTTGGTAGAGACAGCAGATCTACGTAGTATGTTGATTCTTGGTGTGAACCGGACGTGGGGCCAATGCAGTAGCGCATACAGCTATTATCATGTTCAATTCAGCAGATCCGGTAGTGTGTAAAACTGAAGAGGTTATACGGATGAGATACGCTATTTTCGATGGCCACGAGACTGGGTGAAATGGCATGAGCTGGAGCGCTCCATGGTATTTCAACATCTTCGTATTTTGTTTTCAAACCTCTGGTGTTGCCTGAAACGCTTCAATCCCGACAATTAGACTGAAATATAATCCAATCCTAAAGTAGGAAACATCTATAGTTCACAGAGGCTGGTTTAAGCAAGAATCCTGCAGTCTCACCGTGCAACCCGAGCTTATCCTGCCGCAGCTCTCATTTCTACCGAGAGACGCAACATGGTGCTTCGCAATGACCAGCATAGAAATATACACACGAACCAGAGCAGGGCTGGATTGTGCACATCAGCATGTATAAGCTACTAGATGCCGTGCCACTCACCGAAGGACATACTCTACACAGAAATTTTATGACTATTTGGGGAACGTATGATAGACCGTGCTTGTTTAGACACGAACTTGCCAGCCCCGGCTGGGTACGGGCCATGCTGCTAGGGGACTGCTACAACGGGAGAATGCCATTGGGAGACGTAAGGTGCACAGATGCCTTCAGTGCTGAGAACGTGGAGGAAGCGAGAAACAGGCCATCAAGGAAGTCGCGCAGAGTAAACGAATTTCACGTGGTTCAGATCAGATCCTAGTGATACCAGAATCGCCTTGGGTATTGACGATTAACGACAGTAAAGAAGGAACCATGTCAATACCATGCCTTATGCTTTGTGTATTTGATAAACAATACCCCGTGGTTGTGGACTGCTTGATGATATAAAATAAATGCAGAATTGTATCCAAATAAGTACATTTTATTTGCAATCACCATCATGTCGCTATCATATTCACAGATTCCAAAAGTTGCAGTGCTGAAACCCCACTGTCAGATTTTACCGGAGGATTGTCTCGGCCCCGATTCCTACCGGTAATAAACCGGGTAGCCTGCCCGAGTCGTATGACTTTGACAGAGTCCATGATCTTGCTATTACATTATTCTGGATCTAGCTAGACCTGGATGCTCTCGTTGAATATCTCTAAATTGGCATTAGAGAGGGAGGACAACGGCCATATACCACGAGGACCTAATACAAATACTCTTACTTTCACACAGTTAATAGCTGCATCACAATGGCATTCATTCGTCGACGGCCGCTCATATCGCTTTCCACTGGTCTATGCGCCTTGGGAGGGAGCTGGCTCTATGTTCGGGCGCGCGATCTCGAACGAAAATGTCCTTCGATCTCTGTACAGCAGATACCTCGAGGCAGCGCTTGTCAACATTTCATCGAGACTGTAGGGGAACCCCTCGGGACAACCTTGAACTCTTCGTATCAGCCACGATTGGTAGCCGCGTGGACCGGTACGAGACGGGACCGCTGGGTGCCGTACTGTGTTGCCATCCAGAAAGAAGTACCGCTTTCTATATTCTCTGCTTACGGGACGGAGGAAAACGATGCCAAGAGCCTGGCGACGCAGCTCATGCGAGCTTTTTGTGATGCGAGAGCGAAAAGACCAGAGTCCGTACATTTGTTCAAGGATGATATTGTGTGTTCGTCTTTTGAGCCGGGAACACCACTCTACGGCAAGGCAAATGGCCTGTCGACAAATGTGCTGGGCGTATGGAGCATGAGGGGCGGGTCTGACATCTCGCCACCTTCCGTCTCGCTGTCGCGTTCATACCCCGTGGCCGAGTTTCCTACCAACGAAGAAGCAATCAGAACTGCTTCCGGGGACTCCGCGGGCATCGTGACTTTTTGGAGCTTTCCTAGCCATGTCGCCAGCGTCGCGGACAAGGCTGCTTCTTATGGTTACCCATGGCGGTTCATGCTGGGCGGCTTCCACGAGTTGATAGTGGAGAAAAGCTCTGAGGATACTGCGAGGATTACATATGTGATGCTTGAGTGTTATCACTTGTATCCGAATGGCCAGGCAGAACCGGACTTCAAGACGACTCCTCAGTGGACCCAGAAGCTGCATCGACTGTACGCGCAGGATCTCCTCGAAAAAGCGGTGCAGCACATTGATTTGTGTCAGAGAGCCGCAGAGCGGTAGCCGAACGGTACCTTTTAAAGTAGCTGGTTGACAATGTACACTGAGTTATGAGAATTTGGCCAGCGTTCAAGACTCCTTCTAGCGGTGCTTCGACACGTTTATAGCCGTGACGCATACAGCTTCCTGGCACATGATTCGTTAAGAATTGCGTGTAACTAACGTTGAAGTGGAGCTCCAACATTCGCAGAACAATTCTTGTCATAGACAGTCTTAGTGGTCTATTTGAGTCTCAATGAGCAAGCTACTATGCTTCGAAATTCTACCGATTGTAAACCCATCGAAATTCCCCTCACTCCCCTTATTCCCCTCATTCACTTATACACCTTATCCAAAAAAAAAATACCTGTGGTTGGCGTCATAAGTGGCAGAAGTGTTTTCTTTTTTTTTTTTTTTTTTTACCAGCAGTGACCCAACCGAAGAAGTCTTGCTTGAGCTGAAATAACCAACATGAATAATCGAAAGTAGGGCCAGAGTGAACCAAGGTCTCGCTGCTAAAGACACGGTCGCAAGAGCTAGGGGAGAATCACAGTACTGCTGTGCTTATATGACGATAGCATCAAATTCAGCAATGATTTCACACGCCTCTTACCACCAGCAAGGCAATCTGCCTTTTCGTAACAGTCAGACCGGCGTGAAGCATTTTTGAAGTGTATATGCCAAGAGCCTCGTTCGGTAACGCTTAAATTTATGGTTGTGCGCAACAAATCTTGTCACTAAAGAGAAGTCGAATTGCCATACCGTTGCACATGGTCTGGGTGCAAAAAAATTACGTTGGAAGCTATGCATGCCCAGGCTGCCAGGTGAGGCGCAGGGGGGGCTGGCAAGCGTTGGGCACAAAAGTCGGGGGTACGTGTCTTGAACATTAAAATTTGGGGAAAGCTTCGTAAGTGTCAAATGGTAGTATGATAATCAAAATATGGTGGAAAAATAAAATACTTCAGAATCTAATTAATGAACATGCTACAATTACATAGTGTCTGGGAATAAGTGAGAATTAGTATAAGACGGGTCAACGGGCTGTTCCCTCGATGTTGCCTACCGGCTATCTATTTCGGACACCGCAGTAATACTATTCTAGTGCGGCGGGCCACCGATTTGTGCAGTGAGCTGTTCTCAATCGGAAGTCCTATGTCAAGGCATTTCAAAATCCTCTCACTAATTTTGGGAATACCCGAGTACCGATATTATCCTACTTGAGCAGTTCGACTGGCTTGAATTAAGATGAGTCAAGCTGGGTAGCGTCATGCAAATAATCACCCGAATGTTGCGCGAGAAAGCGACGAATGAACCATTCAGACTCACTCCATACGGCGTAAAGAAAGTGCCAATTGGCCGATCGGAAGTTCAGATGTTGCTCTATATAAGTGGGCACAGTCGTGCATGGCTCAACATGCTGACTTTGTCCAAAAGCGGTAAAACGATGTACACAATACTTCTATACTCCCGATCTGGTTAGGGCTCTCAGCCAAATAGTCGTCCTTCAGTGCACAGCCGCAGTCAGCACGGTCTGATCACGTTCCTGCTATACCATGGAAGAAGGCCATAACAAGAAACCGATCAACATGGTAAGCGTAATTTCACTGGCAGCTTGCCGAAGTATTGTTACTCGATGTAAGCCATTGGGAAATTGAGTTTAGTTCAACCCGGCCGTTCGTGCTTTTTCCAATTCCCTTGACGAGGCACAGCCATCGGCCGTGAGAGGTATAAAGAGCTCCTGGACACTACCTACCCTATGCTGTAAATCAACTTCGCAAACTCGACAGCACATTTAATCTACTTTTAAAAGCCTTTTATGATGATGAGAAACCAGCTGGCTTTGCTGGTTGCCTTTGCCTGCGGCGCGATATCGAAGCCCCTGCACCATCGTTCTTCTCAGAATTCGACGTCTGGAAATATCAATTGGGGACCCTGCGCGTTCAACGGCACGCTACCGATAGAATGTGGTTCACTGGCTGTCCCGCTGGACTATACCGACTCCAGCGCCCACGAAACCTTGAGTCTCGCGCTAGTGAAAGTACCTGCGATCAATGCGCCCTCTCGAGGTAGTATATTGTTCAACTTTGGAGGCCCGGGCTATGAAGCCATCCAGAGTCTCGCAAGCCTCGGAGCATACCTTCAGAAGTATTTGCAGCCTTCTATTGACACAACGTTTTCCTCTAACACGACTTTAGCGTCACCGGTGGCTACCATGATTTGGTCGCTTTCGACCCACGGTCAGTGGACTTTTCTTTTCATACAAACCGCTAGGATCGCAATACATACTGACTGGAAGACCGCAGAGGTACGGGAGCTGCACTGGCTTATTCTTGTTTCGAGAGCAGCCTAGAGAGGACAATTGCTACCGCCACGTACCCTTTCCCTGTGGGTGATGCATACGATACTGTCATTGGCCAGTTGTGGGCCAGCTCCAAAGTCTTGGCAAACATATGTCATGAGAGAGCGCAGAATATATCCGGACTCATTGGTACCGCCTTCGTCGCGAGAGACTTGATGCAGGTTGTCGATGCCATCGAGGAAGACGGTCTGCTTCGATTCTGGGGTAAGGCTCATGAGTGAACCGAGGGGTCAATCGTCCGCTAACCTGATCGTAAGGTTTCTCCTATGGCTCGGTACTTGGTGAGACGGTAGCCGCTATGTTTCCCGACAGAATGGACAAGATCATTTTAGATGGGGTTGTGAATGGACATAACTACTATCACAGAACCGGCATGTAAGTGCAAGCAAACCCCACAGGCTTCGAGCACAAGCACGTTGGCTAATCTGCATAAAGTGATGTTGATCAGCTTTCAGCAGCCGATGCTACATTCACAGCAGCCTTGGGAGAGTGCATCAAAGCGGGAGACCGCTGTGCGCTGTCTCACTTGAACTCTACAGCAATCGATCTCCAAGTCACTCTCCTGGGTCTGGCCAACGACCTCAAGACGGCTCCAATCACGGTCAACACTACTATCATCGACTATAACTTCATTATGAACACCTACTATCTTTCAATCAAAGAGGCAGGCCTGTTCCAAGCCACGGCGCCGTTAATTTTGGATATCCTCAATCAGCAAAACTTAGAGGCCGTGGTTGAATTCTTTCAGCAAGCCTACTCGGGGATTGCCTTGGGCAACCCCGAGGCCTTATACGGAATCAAGGGCGGTGACACGATCCCGCGATACAGCAAGCTCGAAGACGTGATGCCAGATATCGAGCACACGAAACAGACCAGCCCTATCTTCTGGGGCCTCACCACGGCGCATAACACCCTCTACGCGCAGTGGCCGTTCGAGGCGAAGGAACGCTACACGGGTGACTTCAAGGTCAAAACCCGCAATCCTATCCTGTTCATCGGAAACACCTGGGACCCCGCGACGCCCCTTGTGTCTGCACACACAATGAGTGCCGCATTCGAGGGCAGTGTCGTGCTCGAGCAACACGGATTTGGGGTAAGTTGATATTTCTTAGTTCGCAGCCCTTCATTGTGGTTCGGCAAGCCTGTATGCTAACTCTTCGTGAACGGCTAGCATGCCTCATTGGGTCAGCAATCGGCATGCACCTCGAAGGCCATCAGCGACTACTTCGTCAATGGAATACTGCCACCACCCAACACGCTGTGCGAAGTGGAAAGCCAATTGTTCCCGTAAGGCTAGTCATGCTTTCATCATACGGCAGTTTACTGTGTGCAGAGGTAGAACATCTCACTTTATTTTTAACTGTACAATATCACGTCAGCCGCTTAAGATCATTGCTATGGTACACGTGTTACGGGCACCCCATTCATTGCCTTTAGAAATATCCTGCTAGAGTCGTTACATTCTGAGGAAGTAGTTTCATCTTCCTAATATTATATTAAATACTTTATACTACTGAATCATACTCAATCAGGCCCTGCGCGGCTACGTAGCTCTTCCAGTTGGTGCAAGTGCTGTTCAGCACATCATAGTCATAGCTGATCTCGTACTTCCGCTCCAGAATTTGCATGGCGAAACCTTCAGAGGTGTGCCAAGAAACGTAGCAGTGCTTTAATCAGGCTTAAAATGGATGTCAGTTGTTGGGCTTCGAGAAATATGGTCGGCTTGAGCCAACCGGAATGTGGAAGGGAGTACTTACGCCATGGGTTGTTGGTCTTGAAAGCAATGCCCAAGTAACTACTCTCCAGCATCATGGCGACATACCGTCCCGGGGTGTTATTCAACTGCAGGCCTGACCCGGTGTGATACTTTGTATAGTCTGAGGCGAGGACCCAAAAATCATGACCGTGCGGGTGCATGGGGTGGTCCTGTGCGAAGGGCGAGTGGCCATCCGCGTTGGGGAGCTGGATGACCTGCCACTTCGAAGTTCACGTGTCTTTGCCATCGGTGACCTGCATCAGCATGGGGTACTCGTAGGTAGTTTGGAAAGACGTCTTTTTCATCGTCCATATATTATACAACCTGGCAGAACTGAGACGGGATCTCGCTTCAATCACTGGTGAGAACTGGATTGCGAATGCCGCCTTTAGAAAAAAGACGTCCGCCAGCTCGCTTTACATCCGACCAGCAGCTAACTACTCGCTCGGCGTTCTCCCTATCACTCCTGCAGCTGACATCAACCGAACGGTCTCTGGCTGCGCTTTGTGTGCTACTCAGTTTGTGTAGAACAACAGCATTGAACTTGAGTCTCAGTTCTAGGCTTCGTCCACTACCGATACGGGTGTTTATCAGTTGACTTGGAACGAGAATGATGCCATGACCGACAGTGGTTTCCTAGTCGTCATTGAAGACGTTGGGAATTCTTGATTCAATACTATGGACTTTACTTGAGAATTCTTTTTGGAATTTGGTATGAGATGACGGTTGAGCAATTTTGTATTTCTCTAACTCATCAGGGGAATTGTACATATTATTTCCACGGCGCGACGCTGGTAGACGATGATGCGGTGATCACACCGGACTAGTCCTGCGCTATAAGTGGCCATCCATGCATGCCATCTTTCATATCAGGTACTATACATTGTTAGTATTGTTCAATAGAGACAAGTAATAAAATCTGTTGGAGTGGTTACTTACGGGTACATAAAGGTAAGGCACGGCTCTCTCATACTGCTTCCATGCTTCGCCGTACTTGTTCCTGCACTTATGGATGTCCCGCCTCGTACGGTGAAGAATCATGATACAGAAGAACACTGGATAGAACCAAGGTAAGGGACTTCTGCTAAAGTGTCAGTGGGAGGTTTGCTCGTATATTGGTCCGTGTCAAGCGCATGAGTGGACGACTTACTTGAAACCTGTAACCAACGCCCACGAGACTGCGAAGAACATGTCAGCTGTGTAATGTGGCTTGCGCACAACTCCGAACCAGCCATCGACCATAATTCGATCTCCGGTCGTCGTATCGATCGCCTTCGGATTCCGCACTACCAGCCATGGCAAGCGAGGCCAGGTGTTGCGATCCAGTAGCTGGCCTCGCTCCATCTGCCGAAATCCATTCTTCTGGCCGTTCGCAGTATCCCATACCCAGTAGAAGAACAGATAAGCCACAGCCAAGGCTCCCAGCGGCCATATGCCCCAATGGTACTCTGAGGGTTCATGGCTCGCCAAATACAAAGCGCAATGACAGTACGAGAAAGGAACACCGGCCATATTCCAAAATGTCAGCATGAATCCTAGCTTTTCGAAATACATATCCCTAATATCAAATCAGCATTAACTCAGGTACCCTCAAGCTAGAACAGACTTACCATGAAGTGATTATCAAATGTTCACCTTTAGCGCATGCATTTGCATACAGGAAATGTGCCATTACGATAAATGCGACTTCCTTCGAGACGTAACCGTATGATTCGTATTGACGGGCAGCTGCCGCAGAGCTGATTAAAAAGAGGATGAACCACGGTATCCGCACTTCGTAAAACATCTTCAAGTCGAGAATTCCAAGCCTGGGGTTGAGTTCAGCACCCATGAAGAAATCGTAGATTGCGTATCCGGTCAATCGGTGGGTCCTCTGGCCGATTATTGCAGACACATAGACAGCGATGCTGTTGATGAATCCGGAGAAGATGGCCACTGTCATGATAGGTCCAAACTCGTCAATGACAGTATAGAGAGGAAAGATCCCACTGATGTGAAGGAGGGTTGCGATGAGTATGGTGGTATAGAAGCTGATATAAGCGTTGCAGAAGTACTTCAATTGTCGTCCACCTTCGTGACGCAACTGTTTGCCATAACCCGTGACTCCAGGTAAGGTGTAGTAGAGTAATACTTCCAGGGCAAAGAACGACCAATATATGAGCCAGGCTTTGCGCGTTGGGTAAGCACCAGCGTATGCCAGACCGACCATATGCCGCACAAATTCTGTCCAAGATTCTCCGCCAGTTGGCAGTGGTAAGCGGCCATCGTAGTATTTGGCAGCAACAAACATGTACCACATGAGCAATGGGAATCCGACGATGAGTGCTGCATTCCCGAGAGAGCCACCAAACTCGAAGTGATTTAGGGGTACGCCCTCATCGTCAAGGACAGCATGTACTGTTGCTGATGGTGGCGCCAAGTCGGCTTTCGTACTATGGCGTCGCTTCATGGTAGTCAAGTTGAGGTAAACTGATGATGGTCTGGGTGGTGAGTACGTTGAGATTGGCCAGACTGTGCATAGGTAGGGTGCCAAGAATTACGCTTCCGCCTGTATTATAAGCGGAGGTTGATGGTAGAACCAGAGTGAGCTCAATTCAGTGGTGGCAGATGGGGTTATATATTATGTTAGAGGAAGTCCAGCATCCAGATCTTCGAAATGAATTCATCTCCTCTGACTGGAGCACCCTGGCTCTCGTGGCAAGCTGCCGAACATCATCTCATGTAACAAATTAATGTCACGGTTCATGAGAGCGAGTGCCAAGTGTTTAGATGCTCAAGTTGTTAGCCCATAGCTGTGGTCAGGAAGGACACAGCGAGCAAACCAATGGCATGATGCGCTAGTCGAATGATATTATTTCTGTTTAGGTAAAGTGCATAGTACGTTGAATAACCAAAGCGAATTAATCCAAGTCATTATTTGGCTTGGCAAATACGCACAGAATCCGCGGTGGGCAATTGAAAGCGACCAAAAATAAGCTAAGTCGGCGTTGCCTTCCCTGGAATTTCTGTGCCCTCTCTTTTGGGACAGGGTCCACTGACTAGCCACTTTCGGCATAACACAAGCCTCTCCTTTTCGCAAGTGCTTTTGACGCCGAGACATTCTCGCTTCTGCTTGCCGTGGATTTATTTATCTGCTTAATTATTATCACCCGCACTCTACAATGTTCCGTCTCTCAATGCTCCAAATTTATGGATTATGGAAGCAAGCAACGTAAGAAGACCTTCACAGGATGCTGGACTTGTAGGTCCCGCCGGGTCAAATGCGATGAGCAGACGCCAAAATGTCAGAGGTGCAGGCTGTTCGGCGTCGAGTGCGAGGGTTATGGCGTACGACTTACCTGGTTAACCAGCCAGCGTGAAGGACACTTCAGTGCCGAAGTCGACGAAGCCTCCCGGCCGAGACGCAACATGCGGGTATTTGACAATCCCGAGGCCTGCTTAGCTCCACTTTGGTCAGATCTTGAGGTTGATGCCATGCTAAATCGGATTGATGATTGTCCTTCCGAATCATCCAGGATTGAGCATGGCGTTTTCTCGGTCTTTCCAATGCAGCCGCCAAAGGCAGTGACCTCCATACTTGAGCTTGACACTCGCGGAAATTCGGGCGGCGACAGATCGGAGACTAGTACGGCGTCCCATCCGGCCAGTCTGCGGCCTGGCGCCAATTTGTCCAACAGTTCGACTATTCAAAATCAACTCAGCCTTGCTCAATGTTCCGTGGCCAATGCAGGCGACTTGAACTTAACAGCACTTGCGCATAACGCGAAGGAAATAGTAGCAGGCACCCTTACTGCTGAGAATGCCGAACTGCCATCGCAGGATCGTCATGGCCGTGGCAATGCGGCGGTGGACATCCATGACTTGGGTCGCACTAGCCCAGTACAGCCTATTGCACAGCAACCTCCGAGACACCTAGATATGCTCCAGATACCTTCTTCGGAGAAACGATTGATACACCACTGGGTTGCTTATACTAGTGGGAAGTTGGTCCTTGTCGACGAGGCCCATAACCCATGCCGATCAATGATGTTACCAATGGCCCTTAAAGGGCTCATGTCAAAGTGGAATGATTCTACAGCGGATATAGCTGTCTTTCACGCCATCTGTGCGGGTGCGGCCTATAATTTGTTCGAACTGGGCGGGAGAAAATCCGATGAAGACAAGGCCCTTGCTTGGAGGCATGATGAACTAGCCATCCACCATTTGCGGCACAACCTTGTCCAAGCCGACCAACAACGCACCCAGTCTTTGGGTATGGCAATCATGGCAGTAAGCAACTTTCAGAATCGTTTGCTATTTTTTCTAGCATGTCTACAGACCAGATATTGCCTATCGAAGTCAATTGTTTCTTGATGATTTTTTTATAATGCTCCCAAAGACCCCTTAGCCCATCCTAGAGGAACAATTACTAACTCCGAATGCTGTAGTGCATAACCATCGAAGCTATCTCTGGCAACACGAGCCGGTGGAGAACCCATCTTGATGGTGCCTTAGCATACCTTAGTGAGTTACGGCAGACGGTGATCGGCTTAGAGGTTTCGCTGGCCTTCCAGATCCACCTGGTCCCCATGGCAATATTCTGCGGGTATCAAGTGCCAGCTGAGCTCAAAACCTTTTTGGAAGACGATGCAGAGAAGCTCGAACTTTCTTTTCCGTACTACGGAATATCACAGTCGTTCCTGAGACATCTAGATTACATCAACACATTTGCATCTTCAACCAGCACACCTAATCAGAATGAGCTAGACGCCATTGAGCTTCAGCTTTATCTAGACTTTCCTTCGAACAGCGGTGGTACACAATCGGCGGCTCACACAGCTATATTACACTATATGACGCAGGCCTTTTACTATGCATTGTTGGTATACTACCAGCGGTCTGTTCAACGCGCGGCGATCTCTTCTGTGCACACGCTTGTTGAGAAGGGTCTGCTGCAACTGGAAGCAATCGAAGCTGCAACGAAGGGGACATCAGGTTCGGTTATGATGTGGGCACCTCTCGTGTTGGGTGCGGAATGCAGCACCACGGACCAGCAACGCCGGATGCGAAGCTGGTTTGCGATAAAAAGAAGACTTGGCTTCAGAAACATTATCATCCTGGAGGAAATGATATACGACATATGGGAAAAGCGAGCACGCGGTGATGAACAGACTACCTGGCAAGACTTGATTGTCAAAGATAGGTTTGACGTCTTTCGACTTTGATGCTGGTTTAATATAGCCCGGGATTGGATGAACCTCAACATATCTCACATTTACCTTAGCCTCAGGAGCGTAAAGTTCCGGAGCTGACTCGAAAGGCTTAAAAATAGTGGCACTCAAGTCAATGTGTCTTTCACTTGGCAAGTAAATACGACTCACCTTCATAAAAAACCGATGGATTCAAAATTCGTTGCGACCGAATGATATCGATGGCCACCCGTTTCCCAAATGCGGTTGTGAACGCACCATTGTTCAACTGGTTTGTAAGACGAAGGGCGATTAGTGTGAGAAGTGTCTTAGCTCTTGAACTTTTTTGAAATAAGCAGATTTGATAAGAACCAAGCACAGAAATATACGATCAGATGCCTCCAACCCAGCACTTTCACTCGTGTCTACCGGAGCAATCGCTTGACTCATCGTTATCCACTCATTTACCAATATCCATTATTATCACATCGTGCTATACGAAGAATTAAGTTCCGACCTGGACGATGCCGGTGGAGGCATCATGAATGGAACAGTCATGTATAGGCGCTTGGCCAATTTGAGAAGGACACACGGCTCCTTCCCGGGCGGTCGGCAAGGCATTTACACTGCCCCAATGACGAGGCTCTGCGTTGATGGACAGCACTGTTCGAGATAGCCAAGGAGCCAAGATCTGGGGCACGGGGATGGTATGCTAGGCACTGGCTGCGTAGTGGGTCGTCACTAGCTGGATGGTAAGCCATGAAGATTGGCCGGTTAGAACCGACGCTAGAACCTGAGCTGGTTCCATTCCGAGCACTCACGGTACTGATTCCGGACACGAATGCTACTCTGGTCAGACACCTTCTCTAATCGTCCTAAGAGATGTTTTCCAGAAACGCTCTAAGTTCTAACAGGTGAAGATCGCCAAGTAATATCCGTCGCTAGGCTTAAAAACAAGCTTATCTTGGCATGAAATAAGCTTTCCTCAATTTGCAGGGTGCAGATTAGCGACTGCAATGCCACCTAACGAACCTCCAACTCCGGCCAAGCAGAACAATTCGGAGGTGGTCTTGAGATCTGTATAGCGACTTGCAGTTATTGATTCAACTTCGATGTCGATTTAATGGTTGCGAAATCAACTTTTCGGAAGTTTACATACGAATGAAACGGCCGTGAAAGAACGAATATGTCCTGAGTTCATGATGCCAGCCCAACACTTGAGATGGAGAACCAGGTGGGCGCTAGAAAGCTGACATTTCCAGTTGTGGGACTGCTTTTACATCCTAATTGGCCAGTCACCCATCCCATTGCCCAACCCCTGAACGGCTAAATCCCCTTGCCGTTTGACGTTGATCACGCAAACCAGCGTGGTTAATCCAAACGAGACTGCCGATGGACCGGCCATGCGTCCCTTTTCAACCGCAGATTACTAGCCCGAGAAACTGCAGAGAGCCCCATGGCAAAGATGGATTCCTTCCGCCCTCATGGGATATCACCTTCTCAACTAAGTATAATCTTCTCAAGAGAATGATCCAGATATCATGACACGACTGCATGAATATGCCTCATTCGAGTCACATGTCACCTGCGAAAGAGGGAATAGCTTCTAGTCTAGTTCATGGTCGACAGTCTCACGTTATGTCAACACTGATTACGACTTCCGATCATGATGTTTATAAATACTATAATGCCAGCGAGCTTTCGTAGCTTTGATTTCCCAGGACAGTCTCCGAGAACCAAGCCTCAGAACCCTCAATCTCCTGCCAAGCCTTGCCATCTTGCCTCCTCCGCTCCATTGCTCAATCGTTACAATGAAGTACACCTTCGCTCTCCTTGGCGCTGCCGCCCTTGCGGCCGCTCTGCCTCAGCCTGCCCAGGAGGTTGACATTGCCGGACGATTCGCCCGCCGCAATGGAGCACGCTCCGCCCGTCCTCAGCACATTTCGGCCCCCAACATGCGCAACACTAGCTACCCCCAGTACTCCAGCAACTGGGCTGGTTCCGTTCAGATCGGCAAGGGCTTCACCAAGGTCGTTGGCACTATCACTGTCCCCAGTGTCTCTGGAGACAGCGATTCCGCTGCCTCCGCATGGGTCGGCATTGACGGTGACACTTGCAGCACCGCCATTCTCCAGACTGGTGTCTCTTTCTACGGAGACGGCACATTCGACGCCTGGTACGAGTGGATTCCCGATTACTCTCACTCCTTCTCGAACTTCGACATCAGCGTCGGTGATAAGATCTACATGGAGGTTGATGCTTCGTCCAAGACAAAGGGTGTCGCTATCCTCGAAAACTTGACCACTGGTCAGAAGGTCACCCACACTTTCACCAGCACTCCCTCCACTCTCTGCGAGACCAACGCTGAATGGATTGTTGAGGACTTCGAGTCTGGTGGTAGCTTGGTTCCCTTCGCCGACTTTGGTTCCGTGACTTTCACCGGTGCCTCGGCTACCGGATCTGCTGGCACTGTCACTCCTCAGGGCGGTACTATCATCGATATCAGGGACTCCAGCAGCAGCCAGGTCCTTACTGACTGCAGCACTTCTGGTGGCTCGCTCACCTGCAAGTACACTGGCTAGACAACCTGCGGCAGCATGCTAGATGTTGTGAGCTAATACCAACATCGGGTTTCACGAGGGCTCAGGAGGTACGATGAAGCGGAGGACTTTGAAGGATTCAGCATTCTTGGGAAGAGACGGACTTAGCTAAAGCGAGGGCGCCCTAGAGATAGCCAATAGAATCCTTCGTTAAAGTGCTCTTCATGTTGTTGTTCACATAAAGTATCCATGTAATTTGTAGTTGATGATGAATTATTATTACTATCCCTGGCATTCTCCGATTTCTAACGCCCACCTGAGAGACACAACGATTGCAGTAGTTGTACATGAGCCTTATGATAATGATATGACCATAATTACCTAGTGTTGTTCTTTTATTCTCAAGTAAGGCTCCTTTCAGCGACCAGATCACCCACTCGACTCAAAAGACTTCTTGTTATATTTTGTATTATAGTAGGTCAGCCTGTAGTAAGAAGGTTACGAATATAGGGGACGTGCTTGATATTAGTTCTACCACTTAACGCTGAGACTTCAATGATTAAACCCGTAATTTCCTACCACAATGTTCCCCAGACCCCGGAATACCAATGATGCCACACTCTTGTTGATGGGCGTTCGACGTTGTTTGGTAAACAACAAGATGGTGAAGTGGCAGCACGTTCGGCGAAAATCCTGCTCTGCACCAAGGTATCTTTGCCTAAGTGATCAATAATATCACGTCTGGATTTAAGAAACTCTGGTCTTCCAGATATCAATATTTCCTACCATAACATCTGGATCTTCATGTTTAATACTCCTTCAATATGCCACAACGCCAATTACTTCGCCTTGTTTCCTTAGCCAATAATTTCATGGTATTACAAATGATATGAGATGAGCCGCGACGTATCGAGGTATACAATGCTCTTAGGTTCAAGAGGTGGAGAATTTGGTGTACTTCAGCTCTATACCCCCTGGCTCAACCCTTTCTCGACATCGGCGTCTTTCACCTGCTTCTTGCCATCCTGAGTCTGCTCGCCGACCCGTGTGCGTGCAGACTTCCTCGCCTGGGCCTTGACAATGCTGGCAACGAACAGCGAGAACAGCAACACTGCAAAACTGATGAAGAACCTCGCAGCACCGCCACCAACGTCGTCTTTCTTCAAGGACCGATAGATAAAACACTGGCTCACGATCCAGCCGGCACACAGCCCAAACTGCACCAGCCTGATCCAGAAGACGATTCTTGGGTCCGCCACGACGCACCCATAGGTGTAGAGTTCCTGGATCTTGGAAGGGTTTCCGATGGTGAGTATTCCGTGTCGCCAGCGCGGGCTGACGTCGCTGTTCTGCATCTGGTCAAAGCCGGCATCCTTCAGGAACCCGACAAAACTCTCAAACGTTACGGCGCGGCCCTCGCTGTTCTGCGCGGGGATCAGACCGGCTTCTTGGCTAACCGCGATGTTGAAGTCCGTCTCGGAGCGGATGAGTGCTGCGTATGTCCGCATGAAACCACAGGCGCTGATGTAGAGATCGTGGTTCGACTCTGGACCGGAGTTGCACTTGAGCCAGTCCCAGAATGCCGTGGATAAAAAGTAGATGGGCAGAGGTTGGATGTACAACTGGACTGGGGTTGTGGTAGTGCGGGTCAGATGAAGGTCGGGGTGTGTAGCTGTCTTCAGAGCGTATTCGTTGATGGTAGTGAGCACATGCAGCGGCGGGAGCGGACTAGCTATCGAGTCTTCTGTCTAAAAAGTTGAGTCAGAACTTGAGTCGTTGGTGTAAATAACATCGTTAAAACTTACGAAAGAATCCACGGTTATTAATCGACGTAGGACTTCGATGGTTGAGACCTGATGCGCCTTCCGGAGCTGAACCGTCAGCTCATCGCTATTCAAAGACATCCATGGCTGAGACGGTAGATGCGTCTGGCCATCCAGGCGTAACAGTTTTCTGGTGGATGAATCATATGATAACGAGGACTCGAGCCCCTGCTGCGGGTATGCAGGGGGGTCAACCTCTGATGTGCTAGTCATTGCGTCGATGAAACTTGTAATGATTGTGGTAGATCGAGAAACGTGAGAATCGATGAAAGACGAACGTCAGTTCTTAAGAACCACATATCAACAAGGCAAATCACATCATTCTGGGGTATTGGAATAGACAAGGCTGACTTTTGGCAGATTTACATGCATCTCGGTCAACAAGGGTAGACTAGGCTCAGCCACATACCAATCAAGTGTATATACGGCACAGCGCCAAGGATCTCTACAGGGGTTCTCCGCATGCCTA
The DNA here is from genome assembly GCF_020726525.1 of Truncatella angustata. Classification (NCBI taxonomy): domain Eukaryota; kingdom Fungi; phylum Ascomycota; class Sordariomycetes; order Amphisphaeriales; family Sporocadaceae; genus Truncatella; species Truncatella angustata. Next base: position 6,602,385 of record NW_025763382.1, on the reverse strand, counting down.
AAATTCACGAAATCCCCTCGGTCGTCGTACATGGTTAACTCAAGACGAAGGAGTGCAGCTTGTAAGCAATAAAACAAAGCGAGCGGGCAACATATCCACCTCACCTCGAGACTGGCTGGGAATTAATGAGGAGGACGCATGTGTCTGAACTAGTGCCACAAATCAGATTGAAACCCAAGAAGCTTCTCGGTATGCACTCTATAACACCGCAGCAATGTTAAAGACTTCAACCTAATATCCCACAAGAAAACCCGTATCAACTACGCCATCTTTCCAAGCAGTTGATCATACCAAGAAATATACCATGAGCCATACTTAGTCAAGTTCACCAAATGCAATATTACAATCCCTATATCGAATGCCAATCCATCCACGAAATCATTTCAAATTTTGCTGCTGGAACACACCAGCATTCAACTTTCGCAATATAGCCTGCTCCCACCGCTCGACCCTGCGATCCTCCCCGGACTTGATGACTTCCTTGTATTTCAGAAACCCGTTTATCTGTCCAAAGGCGTTGTAGACAGTCAAAGCCGCCACCACCTCCGTCGCAAAGACACTGAAGCTAACAGTCCAACATTCTGCCGCAAAGGGGCCGCCAGGCGATTGGAGCCATACGAGGGCCCAGCAGATCGCGAGCACCGCCCAGAGAGCCCCCAGGTGGCTCCATGGCATCTTCGGCGGCTCCATCAGCAACCGACCGTGCGTGTGTGCCTCCGCGGCCCGATCAGAGTGGGTTTGCCGCAGCAGGCCATACCTGTATCTTCCGGTGATATACCGATCCGCGGACTTGTGAAACCCCATCGACGTCATGAACTCGACAAAGTCCTCGAAGAGGATCTGCTGGCCGTCGGTTCTGTGAGATGGTATGAGGTTGTTGGCCGTGGCTGCAGTGAAGTCGGCCCTGGTTCTGATCAGGTCCGCCCACGAGCGCATGAAGTCCTGTGCACATTCGTAGATCGGATCACGACCAGTGGTAAGTGCGTCTCTCAAGTCCAGGGCTGAGGAGAGCCATTTCCAGAAATCGCTGCTGAGCATGTAGAGCGGTATGGGCTGGAGAAAGAGAAGCTCGTCATAATAGGAAATGGTATAGCTCAAGTGCAAATTGGGGTTGGTCGTTAGCTTTGGGACAGCATCGAACTGGCTGGTCTTGCCGGGTCCTACCAGCTCGCTCAACGGTTGGATTCTTTGTGGTTTGGTCTAGTAGCAATTAATTAGTAAGACACCGACATATATATTATTAGAGAGTAAGAGAGAGAGCTTGTACAAAGTAGTTGATTCTCAGGAAATGAGACAGCGTTTTGATATTTGCAGTCTGGTGAGATTTACAGATATCTGCCAACAGGCTCTCACAATTTGTCATTGAGAACCATGGCTGCGATGGCAAGTATGTTTTGCCATCCCCTCTATACAATTCACCAGTCAGTGGGTCCAAGCACAGGTCTGTCTCGATGTTTTGTGAAAACTTTGGCGCCATCTTGCGGGTTGCATGTGTAGCTTTCATGATGGTAATTCGAAAGTGAAATCCCACTGGTACACTCGGGAAGAACGTTCATTTATATGTTTAAGCCTACTGAGCTATCGCACCAAAGGTTTTGTCGACCCAAAGAGCTTGAAAGTATGAATCTGACTCACCATGGACGTTTTGTTACGTTTCGACCATTGCCACAAGTGGTTCTCTCAGTTTGACTTTCCCACTTCCGCGGATGCAGGTCTTGCCCAATAACTTATTATACTGGATATCTCGGATCGTGCAACGCAAACTGCTAAGTGTCGCATATTACATTGCGTCATACCTACCACAAATACGGCTTATTCACAACACTGCCACCAATAAGATCTGTTCTAGGATACTTTTATAAGTTGATTCATATACGTTGATTATATCTATGTACACATGATCGGAGCACTGTTTCTCTAGCGCCGATGCACTGGCTTGCATTCCGTATATTACAAAGTGGCGAAGCCAAGCTCATATGCAGCTCCAAGGCTGACCTTGGCCAGCTCGAGAAGGTGAGGAAAGTTGACTGTCTCGAGCGTGTCTTCGGTGGTGTGCAGGTAAGGACTGGTGTCCTCAAAGGCAGACTCGCTGATCAGCGCAGCAGGGTAGCCGGCACTACGCGCTGAAGCATGGTCAGAGCAGGCATAGCCACACTTGGTGGAAACTACTGGCAGCTTGGTGTACTGAGAAAACCATGATTAGCTTGGTCTAATTTACCACCAGAAGAATACCATGAACTTACGGCTTTGATGCACTTTCCAATAAAGGTTGTCAGAGCGGTATCGACGTAGTCACTGAACAAACCGACAGTCTCGGTCGTTCCTGGTGCCACGTAACCAGCCATATCTTGGTTCAACATGGCCTTGACGACCTTTCCGGACGATTTATAGCTGTTGAAGATAGCCTGGCTACCCAGCAAACCACCCTCTTCGGCTGAGTACCAGTGGAATTCAATGGTATTTGTTGCTTGGCCGGCAGCCACTCTTGAGTCGGTCAGAAGAACACGGAACGCCTCTAAGAGCTCCACAGTGGCTGATCCATCGTCATCAGCGCCAGGAGCGCGTCCGTTCTGCGGACTGCGCTGGTTGATGCTGTCCTGGTGCGCGCCGAGCACGACAACATTCGTCGTCTTACCGGGTATCGTGGCGATGATGCTGGACTGACCCCAGGTGTGAGTAAATGGCTCTGCCTTGACAGCAGCTGTAACGTTTGCGGCTGTGATGACGTTCTGGATCTGCTGGAGCAGCCAAGCCGAGGACTGCTGGCCGTAAGTAGACTTGTAGTAGCGGTTTTGGAAGTTGGAGAACGTTGTCAGCGTAGTCTTGAGGTTGTTCTGGTTCAAGCTGGGGATGAGGGCGTTGACAGCGGTGGTTTGTTGAACGGCCGTGGGATACGTGACGGCTGCCACCTTCACATCCGCCGCGTTCGGTCCCGTCTCGGTGATGTCGAAGAATCTGATACCTTGAGCCTTCAACTCATATTTCTCCGGCTCGGTCACCTCCTTCGTAACACCTGGTGCAAGCTCAATAGTGAACAATCTCTCGCGCACGTCAAGAGGAAGGGCTACAGCTGATGCCGCAAGGGCAGCCAAGGCGTAAAAGAGTGAGCGGACCATTATAGCGACCTTGACAGCTTAGGTAGACCTGCAAAAGAAAATCGAAAGAGGACAGAAAGCCCGTGGTTTTTCAACGACGGGGTGTCAACTACTCAAGTACTCCCAGAAAGGCTCGCGCTGGTGGATCTTTGATGAAGGATGTCACATTGCTTGAACTTTTGCCTCTGGACTCCGCGGTTCCGTTTAATATGGATGAGCGTAACGGGCGTCATCTTCATTATGGTCGAAACTGGCAGGCAACATAACTTCATGGCCAAATGATGGGGCAAGTGGATGAATGACTATCTATGAACAGCTAATGCGAGATGATAATTTGCGACTTTGTTGCTTGGCGGTGCGTTCAATAATGTTAGTGAGTTAAGCTTAACAGTCCTTGAGCCAATCATGGTAAATTTCACGATGGCTAGAAGACGGTTTGATGTACGAGCTTCCTGAACGAAGCTTGTGTGCCGTTAGCCAAGAGTTGCCAAGCTGGAGCTGTCCATTGAATGCTACTGCCGCAATGCTTGAGTTTGCTCATTCGCGGAAGATGGGATAGACCATCCCAGAAAGGCAGGAGCGCGAACATTACTGAAACTCGACCAAACGGTCAATACAAGAGTTCACACAGCAAGCCTAATCACGCCCAGAGTGATGCATTGGAAGTTGCGAGCAGAACCTTTTAAACTGTAGTATAGAAGAATGATGATAATTTGGTAGCCGATTGTAGCAATTAGCGAGACAGACGGACTATTACTAACAACCAAAATCAGGGACACCGAGTACTATTTGGTAATATAGAAGCATCTTTGGGTGCGTATATTATCTTTATTCCTCGACTGAGGTGGCTTTTCGTTTGCGTGGCTTCTTGAGCAGCTTCTCAACTTCTTTCGGTCCGCGCAAGCGCAAGGTCATCTCCTTCATCATGTCACCCCAAACGAGTTTGCCGCCACATTCGGGACAATTGCCGGACACTGGAAGAATGTGATCCGCCTGCTCTTCGGCTAAGAAATATTGACTCCAACAGGTTACATGACCAACACCTTCGCAGCCGTCGTTATAGCAGGCGGCATGTAGACCTTCACCAGGGCCTATGGCTTCTTTACATACTACGCAGTCGCCTTCCCTTTCGAATGTGAAGATGGAGTTAGTCTTGGCAACATAATCTTTGAGCGGAGCGTAATCCAGAGGAAGAGCATGAATACCCCATGGCGCAGGTGCCGGGGCCGCACCCGAATCTGTGATGCCTTCGACGTTGGCGATTGTAGGCGCGAAGTCGGGAAACGCTTCTAAGCTGCTCCGTAAAGGCTCGCTGGCAGTCGAGCACCACCTGTTCCAAGCCTTGTAGACATCTGGCGCGAAGAAGTGTAGACTCAGAGGCCACCTGGAAAAGCTGTCGACTCGAAGAAGCAGGTGAAGGTTTGAGAGGATCGAGGTCAGGCTGTGGCGAGGCCGCTTGGGGTGGCCATTGCGCTTTTTCTGCGTCGCGATGGTGATACGTGACTCGGATGGAATGTGTAGAGATAAATGTGGATTCGTTAAAGCCCATCTGTATCCATCAGTAGAGGTCGCCTCAGCCAAGCACTGGTTTTAGAAAGAGAGGACTCCGTACTCAAACTTCAAAGCCGCTACTGAGCCAGGGAAGCCCGAAACTAGGGCCACCATCTCCCATGGCCTCAGCGTATTTCGCGATGTACGAGCAGCGCCACCTTTGGCCTGGCCGTTATGCTGCTTCAAACGCCGAGGGGGGTGTGGTGTGCTACCAATATAAAGAGAAGCATGCCTGACAGTGGACCGCAAGATGTAGACGGTATATAAAGGGGGTATCGGCTTAGCAAGAACGGACATTCTGTACGTCTTGTCCTCATCCAGGCTGTGTTGGGAGTCGTTCTGGCGTGTAATTTACAAAGCGCGTGGCATTCATCGTATGAATTAAATTGCTAATATGTGAAGACAAAATATGCGCAGTTAATCAGGAACTCGGATACTTCTGACAGGCAACAAGCGATGCCACAGCAGAGGATGAAAGTGAAACGACATTTGGTATGCTTACTGCCTCACGACTCACCTGCACGGGACAGGCGTCACAGCAACGTTGGAGGGGCAGATGTCAAATGTCCTTCCTTTTAATGAGCGCACTGGCCAACGGCGATGCCCCAAGCAAATGTCGGCTACATATCGCGACAGACACAATTATACATGAGCCATGTAATACTGGTCATGTATTCGAGAACAAATCTGTGATAATTGAGATCCCACCAGATTCAGTATTAGCATAGTTTGTAACTAATGGCGTTGATGTTGCAATGCACAAACATATTGGACAGCATTTCACAATCAGTGGATGCTTGAGCCTACCCGCTTGATTTCAGCGGCTCTTATTAAGAATCCGTTAACCTACCTGGTTAGCTGCAAGCAAGCTCATGTAATTTGCCGTCGTGTCTATTATTACCCATAATAGACATTGATTGCCCTCGTTTCTGACACACATTGCAGCAGCTATTATGCGACTATAATTGGCATATATACATTCCTCACCATACCATGACATGCGAATGCAAAGCCACCTCATCTCGATCTGCTTATTAGTCATCCAGAGTATGTACCGTTCGTGGATCGAGGCTCCTGGAGAGGCTCCTGGTAGGCTTGGAGGGACTCAGATCTGGATCTGGTGGTACGGTAATCGCCCCACAAAATCAAACTCCGCTGCTTGGTGAGCCTTTTTATTTTTTAATTCGAAAAGGTGCCCAGATTCGTGCGGCTTCCATCGCCCATCTCTACCCATTCCAGGGGGTCTCGTCAGGCGGCCCGCCTTTTCAAACGTCACTCGTTTCTCATTGGCTTGAAAATCCATGAGTACAACCCAGGGCTGATGATCCCCGCTTCGATATCAGAGTGCTAAAATGCCAAAAGTGCCATCTCGACGTCAGGTGCCGTGCAAACGCCTGCCTTGCCTGCAGCCGCATCGCTAAATCTGACCGCATCCCATCAATCGTCGGGTCATGGAATTAGTATCTGAACCAATTCTCACCGCTTTTCAAGAAGTGCACCAAGCTAGGACTTTCGCGACTTGTCCCAACGAGCTCGGGATCCCTTTAGATGGATAGACAGATTGATTGATTGATGAAGAGGTGCAACCTCAAGGCTCGGCAAGCTTGCTGGCGTGAACCCACCCTTGACCAAATGCGCCTAGATCCCGCTACCAACCAATCCCTGAAATGGGGACGTGGTCTGTTTTCATTTTCGATCCCTCGGTTCGTCCGTTTGCCTTTTCAGCAGGCATACCGCAAGTAGCGAACCTTTATCAACGATTCATGCGCTCGCTGATCTTGCGTTCCCACCAAACCGGCAATCTTTGGTTGCCCATATAGGAATAGCATGTAACTACTCGTCATGACCAACTTTTTCATATTTGATGTCGTCCGCTGTAGCTTTACAACGCATGCATGCATTTGGGTGCATATCGTGATTTATACGTACGGAAATAGTGGTATTTTTTATCAATCGAAACGTATGACTTCCAAACCCCCAACCCGACTCCCACCCGGAACCTGGGGAGTTTCCATAATTCGTGTCGCATCGTCTGACTAACTGAGCCTGTGCCTGTGCCTGTGCGCATACACATATACATGTACGTACAATTTTAGACCAGCAACTTATCTGGCACGAACTTCAAAGCCTCCGAGCTTCCAAGCCCTCTTCTCAAAACAAGATAGCCCCACACCCGTCGTCTCGACTCTCTACTGTCAGTCTGTGGACTAAATACATGCACAGCACCCAGCCTAGTAAAATCTCCCGACAAAGCCCATACGTCGTTGACCCTTGCCGGTCGCCGCTGCCCACTACATGTGCAAAGCATTTGCGTCTTGTCCTGCCCTCCGCTTTGCTCTCCCGTCCATATCCGTTCTATCAGTCGTATCCACTTGACCTCAATTCATGGTACCTAGGTAGCATTGTAGTTTAAACTCTGGGGATTTTTTTCAGTTTTGTTTTTCTTTTCGCCAATCACAACAACAGCAACAACAACAACAACACCAACAACAATAGCAACAACGGGAGTGCAGTTGAAGGAGGAGGAATGACTTGACGATTATACAATGCGGAAAGTGACAGCTGCCGATCCAGTGTTATCACCTAGTCTATGTAGGTTGCACCTTAATGATCCGATTTCATCATGTTGCGCCAGCTGAATGAAGAAGCATTTGCATCTGAGTCGGACGACACCTCCCGGTCCTTTTTTTGTGGAGACCTCGTACCCTTGCACCTGTACTTGCACCTGTGAGAACCCAGACCAAGATTCAGACGCCGTGTGTACAGTACCTGTCTATTCCATAGTCCCATAGTCCCATAGTCCCATACTCCCATACGGCCATATCCATACCCATACCTAAATGTGGTGCCGGCCACCCTCATCCCTAACCTTACTCTCAGCATTCAATTCTCACACAACGCTCGTACGGGCAAACTTTGTCACCTTCGCACCCCAAGGCCCTCCCGTCTCGAATCTCCTGCTTCCATCTTTCGAGCCCACTAATCTGTCCCCTGTGTGTCTGGTCTATTCGGAATCTTGGCCATCTCAGCCATATCGGCTTTTACAAGTCTTGCTTGTGCACTTACTTACCAAATATCTCAAGCCATGCGCCAATCTGGGCTGTGAACACCTCACTCCCCTACTTGCATGGCGACGGTCAGACGTTTATTTCCAACATTTGAGCAATCGTACTTGCAGGTCCCCGACATATTCTTTGTAACCCCCAGCTCGTCAATTCGTCCTCTAGCATGGTGCAAACACCCACGATGGGCCTCACGGCTAGCGGCGCAGGCAGTCTGAATGGCAGTGGCCGTGGCTCACCGGCTGTAGGTTCCTCTGCTGGGCTCATGTCCACGACGAGTGCCACGAAGCCCAAGATCACACTCAACGGCAACGGTTACCACCCGGCCAACCCTCAGCTGCCCCTCAGCTCAATGCGCAGCGCGCCCCTCGATCTCCGGTCTGTAGAGCGACGTGGGCAGCCCACCCAGGGCAGGGAGACCACGAAACGCAATCGCCCTTTCGGCTTGCAAGAAGCCCCTACATATCGCCCCACCGACGACGACTGGAAAGATCCTTTTGAGTACATTCGCAGGATCAGCCCCGAGGCCTCGAAATATGGCTTGTGCAAGATCATACCCCCGGATTCGTGGAATCCAGACTTCGCCATCGACACCGAGGTGCGCAGTTCCCCTATACTGTTACAACCCGAACCATCGCGCATCGTATCCTATGCAGCGATCGATAGTGCGAGACTCGGGTCCATCTCTCTAGACTTGCTAATGGAGGTTCCTACAGAAATTCCACTTTCGCACACGAAAGCAGGAACTAAACTCGGTAGAAGGAAGTTCGTCGGCCACTGTCGTCCACTTGCCACTGAAAACGGCTGACCTTTTTGCTAGGTACTCGAGCCAATCTCACATATCTCGATGCTCTTGCCAAGTTCCACAAGCAACAAGGCACGAATCTCAACAGATTGCCCTATGTCGACAAGAAGCCACTCGATTTATACCGCCTCAAGAAATGTGTCGAGGCCCGCGGTGGATTCGATAAGGTCTGCAAGATGAAGAAATGGGCAGAGATTGGCAGAGATCTGGGCTACAGCGGCAAGATCATGTCGTCCTTATCAACGTCACTGAAGAATTCATACGATCGATGGCTCACGCCCTACGAAAACTATTTACGACAGGCGAAACCAGGTGTCTATCAGCAATTGGAATTTGAATATGGTGGCCCGCTGACCCCTAGTCCGGCCCAGAGTCCCATCAAGCGTTCCGCAGTTAATACACCGTCAAGCTTGCGGGGTGATTCGCCTGCACGAAGCGCAACGGACGCCTTGCAAGCCACTATCGCACTGAACCACGGCGTCAAGGTAGAGAGCGACCGCGATGGGGTTGTGGGCGATGCTCCAGTTGCCCCCAAAGGCCCGGCGCCAACATCCGGGGGCTTCACGGCTATTAACTCTGGAGGGCCAGTTGGTTTCACTGCAGTAAATGCAGGCTTTACCAGCGTCAACCGGCCTCTCTCCGCTGAAGTCAAGAACTTCACGCCGCCGCCACAGAAGCAGTTTGGAAGCCCCATGTCATCAGCGAAGAATACTCCAGACTTCCGTCCCTCTGCGTTGGGCTTAACAAATCCCCTCAAGCGTCAACTGAGTTGCGATAGCCTCGACATCGCCAAGAAGGAGGGCGGTGCAGATAAGGACGATGCAGATAATGGCAGTCGCAGAAGTAAGCGATTAAAGCAAGGCAAGTATTTAACCCCGTCCATCATGCACCAATATCATCTCACACCTTTTGTGGACGATTTTGGGACGCAAATTTTCTCTTCCCTTTTTTTCTTTTCTTTCTTTTCTTCTTGGCCGTAACACTTTTTCCCCCTTTGCGCAACCCTGCCTGGTACTTCCGAATTTTGTATGACAGTCCATTCCGTAAACCCCGGACTAGCGGATGGTGAACCAATCGGATGGGGGACAGTATAGAAACCTATGCGGTTGGCCGCAAACCCACTCAAGAGCTTCAGGATGGACGGTCACTACGTTGAAGACCACGAGAGGAGCAACGTTCCCACGGCCTACTTTTGGTGCTGAATTAGAGATGACTAACAACTTGCTCTTCAGACACTGTTCCCACTGTTGCTGGCTCACATATGTCGTTATTCCGCCCACTTGGGCCGCGAGTGCCTCGCGATGAGACTTTACCCCCAGGAGAGGTATGTTACACTCGGGCATCCTAGAACTCAGCATTCAAGCATGCACCGGCATCAGCTAACAGTGATTTTAGCGATGTGAGAGCTGTGGCAAAGCTGAAGAGGCCGGCTGGCTCGCAGTCTGCGAATCATGTGACCTCGCTTACCACGGTCCTTGTGTCGACCCGCCCCTCAAATCCAACCCAGGATCAGAGTGGAACTGCCCACGATGTCTAGTCGGTGACGGCCAGTTTGGGTTTGAAGAGGGAGGCCTTTACTCACTGAAGCTGTTCCAGGAGAAGGCTGCAGACTTCAAGCAAGGATACTTCGAAAACCGTATGCCTTTCGATCCGGTGCTTAATTGCCCCCGTCCAGTTACAGAAGACGATGTCGAACGCGAATTCTGGCGCTTGGTCACTAGTATAGAGGAGACAGTGGAAGTAGAATATGGAGCTGACATTCACTGCACCACTCATGGCTCCGGATTCCCGACTGCCGAACGCAATCCGAACAACCCTTACTCAACCGACTTCTGGAATCTCAACATTCTACCGTTGCACCCAGAATCACTTTTTAGACATATCAAGTCCGACATCTCTGGTATGACTGTCCCGTGGGTCTATGTTGGCATGATTTTCTCGACGTTCTGCTGGCACAACGAGGACCACTTTGCTTATTCCGCCAATTATCAACATTTTGGAGCAACAAAGACGTGGTACGGCATTCCGGCAGAAGACACGCAGAAGTTTGAGGCTGCCATGAAAGAGGCAGTTCCCGAACTTTTCGAGACTCAGCCCGATCTCCTCTTCCAGCTTGTCACTCTCCTGACCCCCGAGCAGTTGAAGAAAGCCGGCGTCCGGGTATATGCCCTGGACCAGAGGGCGGGACAGTTGGTCATCACATTCCCTCAAGCATACCATGCTGGGTTCAACCATGGTTTCAACTTCAACGAGGCTGTCAACTTTGCGCCGCACGACTGGGAACCATATGGTCTAGCTGGTGTTGAGCGTCTCAAGGAGTTCCGAAAGCAGTCTTGCTTTTCGCACGACGAGCTCCTTTGGACTGCTGCTGAGGGCACTTCGAGCGGTCTTACTATCCAGACTGCAAAATGGTTGGCACCAGCTCTGGATCGTGTACACAGGAGGGAACTCGAGCAACGAGAACAATTCTACAACAAACATGTCCAGGGCAACAAGCACTCTTGCGTTCTCAGAGCTGAGCAACACGAAACTTGCGCCTTGGGATTCCAAATTTTGGACGAGGACGTACCGGAAGAAGAGTACCAATGTTCATACTGCAAGTGTTATGCTTACCTCACAAGATTCAAGTGCAACAGATCCAACAAGTACCTCTGCATCCAGCACGCGGGGTCTCATGCCTGCTGCGATATGTCCGAATCAGAGCGTTTCGCCGGCAAAGAGCACATCCTGTTCTATCGGAAGACGACGGAAGACATGAGCGAGACGTATCGAAAGGTCGCCGAGAAGGCCAATCTTCCCGAGACTTGGGAGGACAAGTATGATAAGCTCCTTGATGAGGGTGGCACACCCACGCTCAAGACACTTCGGAACCTTCTTAGCGAGGGTGAACGTATTCCGTACGACCTCCCCTCTCTGCCAGCGCTCAAAGAATTTGTTGATCGTTGTAATGAATGGGTCGAAGAGGCGACTAATTATACGGTCCGCAAGCAGCAAAACCGCCGCAAGAACGACAAGGTCTGGCAAAGCGGGATGCGCAAGTCCATCGGCAACTCCTTCCAGGAACAGAAAGAGCGCGAGATGCGAAAGGTCGATAACATCTATCGGCTGATCGAGGACGCCGAGCGAATTGGGTTCGACTGCCCCGAGATCGTGCAGCTCAAGGAGCGGGCCGATGCGATCAAAAATTTCCAAAACAACGCAGAGTCCGCACTCAACCACGTCATCATCCAGTCCGAAGAGTCCATCGAGGAACTTCTCGAAGAAGGTCGTAGCTTCAACGTCGACATGCCTGAAATCGACAAACTACAACTCGTTTTAGAGCAGAAACGTTGGAACACAAAGGCTAAGGTTAACCGCACCATTTTCATGACACTAGATGAGGTCACCCAGCTCATTGAGGAAGGAGTTCGCTTAGACATCCCACCATACAATGACCACATGAAGCATTTTAACGAGAAGCTCGCTGCAGGTCGACAATGGCAAGCCAAGGCTACCGAACTGATTAATGCTGAAACTGTTCACTATCCCCAACTGGAAGCATTATCCAACCAAGTGCAACATGGCGCTCTCCCTGTATCGCAGGAAACCCTGGCGGCTGTTGACCAGATTCTGCACAAACAGCGAGAAGCACATCGACAAATCCTGGACCTAATGGAACGATCAAGGGAGGCAGACTATACCAAACGCCCGAAATACCAGGAGGTCATTGATGTGATGAAGAAATTGGAGGATCTCAACTCGAAACCTACGGGTACTCTGGATCTCGAAAGAGAGCAAAGACGGCACGAGGACTGGATGCGAAAAGGCAAGAAGCTCTTCGGCAAGACAAACGCGCCACTGCATATCTTGAAGAACCACTTGGAATACGTGTTGGACCGAAACCTCGACTGCTTCGACATCACTAGTGATAAGCCTCGATTGCCAGCCGAGCCCGCATCCAGAGCTCCTAGTCCTGGCGAAGAGCGCGAAACTAACAAGGTTCCTCGGTCATGGGACGATCCGACATTCCGGGAAGTCTTTTGCATTTGTCGACGCGTCGAAGCTGGCATGATGATTGAGTGTGAACTCTGCCACGAATGGTATCATGGCAAGTGTCTGAAGATTGCTCGCGGCAAGGTCAAGGAAGATGATAAGTACACATGCCCGATCTGCGACTGGCGAGTGAAGATTCCACGTGATGCTGCTAGACCGAAGCTCGAGGACCTGCTCTCGTGGCAGGATGAGATCGCCGGATTGCCCTTCCAACCTGAGGAAGAAGAGATACTGCGAAAGATCATCGACAACGCTATGGACTTTCGAAACCACATATCAGTCTACTGCAATCCTATCATGGCAACGGCTTCCGAGGCCGAGACTCAGAGATTTTATCTACGCAAGATCGAGGGTGCCGAGATTCTTCTCGCATTCGAGACCAACTTTTTCCGCCAAGAGCTGCATAAGTGGAGCCCCGTTGCGCCTGAACCGCCACCAGTGTTGGATGTGTCGAAGAGCACAAGGAAGCCGCGCCCAACAAAGCTGCAGCGAATGCTTGCTCAGCACGGTGTTGACGAACCTGAAGACCTTCCTGAGAATCTGAGAGCCAAAGCCATTAGTCTAAAACGAAAGGCTTTGAATGCAGATGCTGCCGCTATCATCCCAATATCGAATCAGCCATCTGGATCAGCATCTGGTGGACACGGCGCTGTCAGCCCTTCAGCACATTCCTACGGTTCAGGGACTCACGGATTTTTCGGGAGGACTTCGCAGCCTCCGACACCAGCGATGGCAGTTAACAGCCATGGCCACCCTAGTCGCAGCGGAGACTCTACCTCGTCTAGTAGACCCGGCTCCGCAATGCATGGTGGGTCATTAGATCTTGATGGAAGCGATACCGCCAACATACATCCCGACTTTTTTATGCATGCTGAAGGTGGTGGTCCTGGGCCGCGACTCATGGCTTCTGATCGTGAGTCATTATCACTTGAGGAGCGTCTGTTGAGCGGTCAAGATGATGTGATCAACTTGCAGAGTGGGCATGAGAAAAGTAAGGCTCTCGAGATTCTTAAGCGCACCGAGGAAGGCCGTCGCCGCGCTGAGGAGATCTTCGGACCAGAAGTATGGGACGACGAGACAGGCCTGCGTGGTTCGGGAAGCATGCCCGATGCGGAGATGCGCCCGGATGGAGATGACAAGGACGTCGACAGGATGTTCATGGACCTCACCAATGTCGATGATGAAGCTGGTGATGGCAACAAGGCCGCCGCCGCCGTGACCACGGAGAGTTTTGAAGCTGAACGCGATGCCATGGACATGATGGATTCGGACTAATGACGCTGCTCTTCTGCGACGGACATATATCCGGTTTTACTGTTGCTTGTAGCTCACTGCGAAGTGTTGAAACATTATGTACAACTATAAAGGGGGCTTCTGGTTTCTGGTGTGCTTGTTTCATCTTTTCGTGGCGGATGATTTGAGAGAAGGATGGAGTTCCGAGTTTAAAAGACCAGACACAGGGCGGCTTGTCGCATTAGAACAGGCGTTGCATTTGATACATGAACATTTCAATTATGCTTATTTGAAACGCTATTGCCATCCGCCTCTTGCGTGTTTAGCACTGCAAATTGCAGATACCTACATTTACAATCCTACTCGAGTAATGCTAAGTTCACAAATTAAGTTCTACATCACCCGAGTCAGGTAGCTGCCAGCTGACAGTCGATTGCATCTGTGCATGTACCGCAGTACCCCGCGCTGATCCCAGATTTCATGATCACGTGTGTTTGACGTCAAGAAGCTCATGTGTCACCAGTCAACACTTTAAGCATTTTTTCAGAGCGGATGGTTGGGGGTGTTGCCCTCGTAGGTCATGAACTTTCGCGACGCTCAGATATGGCACTTCACGCAGAGCAATTGGCGATACTAGAACGAGCCCAGACACACTACAAGTTGTCATCTAACACAGGAAGTGTTTTTAATCAGTAGGGATTGCCTCCCTTTTTTCTTTCCTTTTTTCTCTCTTTTGTAAATTAGAACGTTTATACTTTCTTTCAGATCCCTATCAAGAAGTCCGAGTTGGGAATTGAAGTTGGCGGGTGCTCCGCGTAACACAGCATGATGCGCTTCGGCTGCAAGCGCGATGCTATGTACGATATAACCTTAATTAGGATTCCAGATCAACCAATCGGCATTATGACAGTGCCAATCAATCACTATGCAGAGGCCAACTCAGAACCCTTGTTTTCTTTCTTCAGCCATTGATATGAGAACTCAAATGGGGACGGCATTATAGCTGCATTGTTGTTTTTATTTTATTTTACATTTTCGCGTCCACTCACCTCAATGTTGCCGTTCGCCATTTTACGGGAGCATTATATAGGCGACTATGCACTTCCTTAGTGTTGCTATTATCACCAGTCACTGGCTAGTCACTGGCATTCAAGCAGAGAGTGTTTTGCAAGTAGAGATTCCACAAAACCCGCCGGAAGGCACGTCTGGTCCTATTAATCCGTCATTTGCGGGCTTTGGGATTGAGCCGTCCAACTTATTCTCGTTTACCGGATACGATGAGCCGAACGCATTGACGTTCAACCTGATCGATAACTTGGTAAGCTACACGGGCAAGCCGCCGCATGTCAGATTAGGCGGTAACACACAGGATTACATGATATTCCGCAAAGACCAGACAGAATGGACTTGGGTCAAAAACCCCCACCCCATTGGACAAGGGGATTACGCGTGCGACCACATGCTGATCGGGCCACGCTTCTTCGAGGCTGCCAACCGATTCCCTGAAGGCACACCCATAACCTGGGGTCTGAACCTAGCATATAAGGAAGACGACTGGGCGGACCAGATCACCACCATGGCGCGGCAGGTCGTCGAAAGCTGTCCAAACCTCAAACTCGTCTCCTTCGAGATTGGCAACGAGCCTGACCTGTACCTGCAAAACGCGTTCCGCTCGGACGGGTGGGGTGGACGGGCATACACGAAAGATTGGCTTGAGCGCGCCAAGGTGATCTACGAGCAAGTCCTCAAGCCCAACGACATCGCCACGGATTTCTTCGAGCCCGGCTGCACGGCCTCGACCAGCGGGACAGATTTCCAGATTCAGGACCTCGCGTCGTTCGGCATCGACGCCCAGGCCGCGGAGAGTGAGACGTCGTACGTGGCCTCCTGGAACCAGCATGACTACTACTACTACATCGGGGTTTCCAACTACCCGCTGACGCTCTCACACTTCATGCAGCTGAGCACGACCGAGGACCAGTTCGTGTCGTGGAGCAAGCAGGTGGCGCAGGCGTGGGCGACGCCGTACGGCTACGCACTGCGGGAGATGGGGGTCGTCGGGCCCGTGGGGCTCCGGGGCATCACGGACACGTTCGGGGCGGCGCTGTGGGCGCTCAACTTCTTGCTGTACGCCGCCTCGCTGGGCATCGCCACCGTGCAGTTCCACATGACGGACGACAGCGAGGCGTCGCTTTGGCTCCCGCTCGCCATGAACGGGAGGCGCCCCTTCGTCCGCCCCATCTACTACAGCTTTGCCGCCTTCGACCAGATTATCGGACCCACCTGCACCGCGCAGGTCGCCCCCGTCCCCGTCGCGCTGGTTGGCGGCGGTGGGGTCCCAGAGGGCTACTATGGCTATGTACGCGCCTACGCCGTCTACCAGGCCGGTAAGTGGCAGAGCCTCGTGCTGATCAACTCAAAACTCACGTCCGACGGCGCCGCGGGCGACGAAATACCCGGCCTCACGGTGCGTGTGGCGTTGCCGGCCAAGCTTGCGGGCCAGAAGGTTGTCCTCAGCTACCTGAGCGGCGCGTCGTCCAACGCCACCGAGGGCACGACGTGGAACGGGCTCGAGTACGAGAGCAGCGGCGACGGCACCCCGAGCCAGAAGGACGACGGGCTGAGCGGCCGCACGGCCTCGGTCGGCGAGGACGGCACGCTCGAGCTCTTGGTCAGGGACTCGCGGGCCGTCGTCGCGAGTCTGGGCTCCAGGGTAGGAGAGGGGCTCGAGGCTGATCCGGAGGCGTGTGCTGCGATCGGGCAGAGGGGTCCGGCGCCCAGCAATCACAACGGCGGCGACGGGTCGTCTCCGAGCAGTGGAGAGGGTCAAGAGGGCGGTAGTGATAATGAGGGCGGAAACGCGGCGGCGGGTGCCAGCTTTCAATCAAGCGGCGATAATGGTGGACAAGGCGTCGCCAACGGAGACGGTGATGGGGCCGAGGACAAGAAGAGCGAGGCTGGTGGCAGAGCAGGGCTCTTTTCTGCGGTCGGGAACAGATCCTTGGTGGCTTGTGTAGTGGCTCTTGGAATTTTTATCGCTTGAGATATCTTTTAGAGGTCTAGGATGTAATGGGACGTGGCCAACACACGAACGTGCGGATAGGCAGGAAAGTGGAAGATGGGTATAGAGAAGTCGTTCATCTGGTCTCTTAAAAGAGCCTGAGAACGTAGACCTAGAAAGGTGTGCTTGCTTTACATGACTTGTATTTAGCACATATGCTTATTAAAGTGTTTCTTGCTTGTGCATTGTCTATGTATCGCCAATTCCTTCACTATATTGACAGGAGTCATCATACGTGTTAAGTGTGAGACTCAACGTCGATTACATGGGGTAACAAGAATAACGCAGTCGAGTTAATCAGTGATCTTGTGATGTATTGTTGCTCAGCCAGGTCTTCTTGAAACAGCGCTTTGCCTTCACCCATTCGTTCAACTTGCTGCGAAAACCTCCATCTGTATCTCATACAAGTCCCAATCCTTCGTAAAGGCCCACCCGAATGCACCATGCAGCCTCTGTCCTGTCTGCAGCGCTTGTCTCGACTCCCAAACACCCTTGACGCTATTATGCGGCCTGTGGCTGGAGTCGTCAATTCAGGGAAGGGGAGTGGTACCGGAGTGAACCTAGTGCGAAGTGGATATATGGTGTAGCATGCTTCATGTTTGGTGTCTGAAGGTATGAGAGTAAGGTTATGGTGAATTTATGCAAGGCAAAGGACTTTAAAAACTAGAGTGCTTCGAAGTGTACGAGAAGATGAGGTGTTATGCAGTGGGAGGCGGTGAAAATAGAAGGCGTTAAGGGAAGGCGATTATAGGATAATCATGCATATGAACTTCGCGTCCGGAACGTGGTAGGGGGTACCAATGAGGGGTCGCGCGGCGGGTATAGATGGAGGGAGGTTCGGTGGAAGGCAGCGTGATAGTTATACTGAATGATATGTTGTAGTGTGATGGTCATGCTTGTGTGAGGATTTATCGTCAAGGTAAGAAGAATAAGGGGTGGCTCCGTGGTGAAACGAAGTACTGTGACATCGGGCTTCAGGACTTGTGGGGATGTGATATGAACAAATGGCAATGCTAGAGAAGTGAACAATAAGCGATTAGGAATTGATGTTTCATGGATGATGTGCTCATGTGGGAGGGATCACACTAGTGAAGAAAACGGGCTGTGCATTGTAGACTGTTGTTGTGTATGTGATGAGCCTGCTCGAGTGTACATAGGTATGTGACGGTGCATGGGAGTGGGGAGGCTGTAAGGAGGGCACGGGAAGGATTTCATATGGGCAATAGTTATGATAAGCGTCAGGTAGAACCGAAGCAGCAGGTAAGAAATGAAGAGATGTGCTGGGCGAGGTGTGGCTCGTAGGACGAGGTCAATAGTGCACATTATCCGATTGGGTAAATCATTGTGAAGAACGGAACTCTTGGGGTGTAGATGCCACGGAGGACGAACAGGTGCGCCTATATGAGCAAGGGCTGAATGGGCTGAAATGTAAAAAGGCGATGCAAGCTAATGTCGGAATATGTTGTGTGCTCCGGAAATAATGGTTGGTTGTATAGTATAGCTTTTCGTTTATGTAGTGTCAGCCTGATTGTTTGGGTACGGGGCTAAATCAGATTGGATGAATTGGTGGAATGACGTTTGATTTCAATGACAAGGATCTTGGCAGTATTGCTGAGGAAACGAGACCATGCTTAGATGAATGGTGACTCTAGGCAAGAGGTGAAATAGGAGTGGTGTTGATGGTGGCCACGATTGTTTTGCAAAGAGGTTCGTTGAGTATCATGATATAGACGCGAAGTGCTGGTTGCGGGTAGTGGAGAGGTGAATCGGAATCAGTAGTGATGAAATGATGAGGGTCTGTGGAGATGTGGTATCGGATTCCTTGATGGCGGCGATGTAGAGTTATATATCCTATGAAGATGTATACTGCGTTGTGGTCTCAGTTTCAAATATTGCCGTGAACCGAGGCGTTATGGCACTGCATCGCACCATGTCACGATGTTGCAGCGGCGATTGAGGCATAGCCGAACCACCATCCAGATGCCAAGATGGGCCTGATCCGAGCAATGTGAGATTGACGGTGATCCACCAGATCAACGCAGGGTTCAACACCAGATGATAACCTTCCTCTCTTTCGTCTGAATTCAAGGTTTGTCCGTTGCGATTGGTTGAAATGATGCGACAAAATGACTGCATTGAGCAATCTCCTCTGCTGGGTCTGCTGACTGACCCCGACTGGGCGCTGGCAAGTTTTATCCTGGCGCTAAGCGAGGGAAGATCAAACTCGACGGCGTGTCACCATGAGCAATCCCTTCCCTTCCCTGTCGCTTACACATTCCTGTCAAAGATAAATAAGCTTTCAGGGCATTATAGCCAAGCATTTCGAATGGTATACACCAAGGTTAGTAGGCAGAGTCACTCCCTGCCTTTTCGGCAAATCCGGCAGGCTTTCCCTGTCCGCACGTCGGGAAAATCATTAGCGCCACGTCGGCGGCGAGCACTTCGTACTGAAAGCTTGTCAACTTGTGTATACAATCAAAGGCAATTCTGTCGAGATGATTCATGCTCTTCGGAACTTTGTCGATTGCACTCGACTGCAAATATATGCATGTATGTGTACGCACGTGCCGAACTTTGAATTCTGTCTTCGTAGCCTCCTCTACCTTCTGCACTACGAGATGTAGCCCTGATGCAGTGTGCTACTACACCTAGCACACCCGTCCTGCTCAAGCCTCAGCTTTCCGCCGGAACTAGTTGACCGATCCAAGAAACCTCATTATAATTCATCCTGCACCGAATTCTCGAAGATGTGGATCGGGGCTATTGCAAAAACGTGTCGAATCTATCGTATTGCTCGTCAAACATACCAGTAGTTAAGTTAACGGCAATCCTTCTCATGCTCAGATTTCGTTCGTCTTGTCATTTCTGTCAAAACCTTCTTGTTCTTGCAACGTTATGAAACGATTACCTTATATCCATCGAGCATAAGATGTAAACTGAAGTAGGTGGATTTTAAACTGATCTCACTCTTATTAAATGATTCTTTCTTGGCTATTGTCGACATGTGATTAACCCAATTAAAGGCTTCGATAACAGCGTATTTCGTGTCATTTTTATTATTCGACCGCACTAGTTTCCAAAGATGAATGAGCTCTTCAGAGTGCTTTGCAAGATATAAGAAGGCATCGCGGTCAACCATGCTAGTAGTGAGCTTGGCCACTTTCGCGTCGTTGAGTTTGAGGGCCACAGCTTCTCCCAATCGGCGAGGTTTTCGCTTTCGAGTCGATCTCTGATTCGTGCGTCTTTTTTTCCTGTGATGCTCCCGAGCTCTTGTGGTCCTGCTCCATCATTCAATAGTCCCGAGACTTATATTTTCGGCAACTCGGGACTCTTGCCAAGTCCTCTATTCGCTAAACTCTTTACAACACGTGGTTTCAATAACAGTCTCATGCTCAAGAAGGTTCTTCGGCTAGATTCTTCTACGGGCTATGGCCCGTGTACCAGTTGTCAACCAAAAGCATTCAACGATAAGCGCGACCATGAAGATCAATCCCGAGTAACTTTATGGGGACAGCTACCAGCATGTACTTTTCTAAGCAACAGATTTTTGACGGACGACAAGATGGCGAATATGCACCTACAGGTGATGTATTTATATGCATAAACGTTGACTTTCTACTCGTTTCTAAGCTTTAGATGTTCGTCAATAGAATAGTCAATTGAAACGTACTTGCCGCATCGAGTCATCTTTATACCTCTTCCTCAAAGTGCAATCGTATTGCCTATGAGATATCGTCATCTTCCGCATTCTCCAACTCCATACCGAATTGCGCCGAATCAGAATCGCTGGAATTCTAGTATTCGTACCCAAAATATGAGTCCGACTCCGCATCAAAGCTGCCGGAAACATCATCCACCCAGGTTTCTGGGATCTGCAATGGTGAATACTGATCCTCTGTTGTATGCTCAATCATTTTCCAACACTCACCCGCCCATCTTTCGGGTAGCAAGTTCCAGTGCAGCTCCCGGTCTTCAACATCTGGCCCATAGGTAAATGTGGAGAGCCGCATTCACTTCCTAGCTGGATACCAGTGGTACTTTAACCTTGAAGCAGACGTACTTCGGTGTCGTCGATGGCGCAGTCACCGCCCACATGGATGTAGGTACAAATGCTGGCGTGTTCCTGGTGGAGCCCACTGATGCAACCGTAGCACAGCTCGACCCTTGTCTTCGTAATAGGTACCTCCACCAGTAGTGAGGCATATGCTTTTACGCTTAATGACCATGGTGCCTCCAGAGGTCCAGAACAGCTGGCAAAAGAAGCTGTTGGAGAGGCTACGGAGCAATCTACAAGGGAAGTTGTGCCGGAAGAGTCGTACTATAGTCCGGGCGGTCTCACGGAGCATCCGGACCCTTTAAGCAATCATCACGACCTGCCCTCGCTAGATAGGACGATTTTGATATTGACAATTTGCTAGACGATTGCCAGAGAGACGAATCGCTGGCGTCCTACGTGAAAGGCCCGGTCAGCTCTTTAACTAATCACGGGAACATTGTTCCAGACCTTACACAAGGCACATCGCACGGAGTTTTAAATTAAGATAGATGACTGCAATGGCTTACTCGGCCTGTATCTGATGTCTCTGCTGGAACCACTGCTGGAACTTCATTTACTACCCCTCTTGAAGAATCAACTAGGACCTCACCCTTGCCACCACAAACCGAGCCATTGACCCGTATCGTAGAGCTTGCCCTTGGTAGACCTAAAACCCATAGATTGCATCTCCTTTCCTGAAATCATGGTTGCGATAGATCGCCCTCATAGCAGTACCCTCGAAAGCTACTCGTTGCTTGACGCGCCTATGCTTGGCCCCGGATGCTAATAGCGCTTTTGACCCGGACAGCGCTAACGATTCTCGGACCGATGATATGATTTTCTCATATCCCAACCAAGACAGGTGAATGCCCCAATCATACCTGTCGATTTTGAGGACAGTACCCCGCAGCACCGCATTCTAACCAACAATGAAGGGTGGCTGAGCATACCTTGACTCCTGCAGATGCGCCAACGTATGTATTTCCATTCCTTGTCTCAAGGCTGTCGCAACTGTGCGTGAAGGTATAGAAAGCCGTCTCGCGATAACAATTTCAAGCCGCGCTGAAAGAAAAGTTTTAAGCGGCATCAAGTAATCGATGTTCTGTAAGTTCTCGCGGAAAAGTTTCTTTGTTTCAATACATGAAGTCTTGACACATGGTCTCGTCGACGCAAACCCGACGAGGCTGGCATGGTAAGGAGAAGTGCGTATCCCAGTAACCTCCTATCTCTTGCATTATGCACAAAGAACCCTGCTGGGACTTTTATCGCACTATGTTCCCAGCCATTCAATTTAGCTTGCTCGCGATTGACGAGGCTCTGCTGCCGATAAATGGCGCTCAGTGCCCTCGGACAAGTTTTGTCTGGTTCGTGGATATCAATCAACATTTTAGGAGTCGCGTTGCCAATGACAATCATGGACACCGCCCACAAACAAAACGCAGTCTTAAGTCTAGTTTGGGGTTTTTTGCACCCAGCAAACACCAAGGCTCTGACAGAATACAGTACCTGTATGGGATGGGTAAAGTCGAAAGATTCAGAGCGATCATGTGCGCGTTCGATCGGTAAATCCCGAAGAAAGCACGCCCTTGAGAAATACAACTTTCTCTCAAGCATCAAAAGCATGCCTTTAGATGGAGAAGGTCTCGCATCAGTCGAAAGTTTCCTAAAAAGTCGACATTGTCATGACCACGTTGGAGAGGTCATTGCAAGATTCATGACATGGAAGACCGATCACCACTCAGCTATAGGGCGTGGAAATATTGACTGCGAAAGTCAGCCCTCTTCTCTGGAACAAAAGAGAAGCTCTGTGGATGGAGAACTCGATTCTCCCAGTTCGGGGACATATCAACAAGCATCGCCGTCGACTTCACCAACAGGTGTAGTTTACAGCATAGAAGATGACACTATATCCGATGTTTTTTCCGAACTCACCATGTCGCCGGGACAGGAGTCCAGCATTAGTTTCAGTGACACAAGCTTTGCGAGCACAGCCTTCACGACTCCCGATGCTACACCGATGAGCTCCGAGGAGTTCCCGTTGCCAATCGAGCCTGCTAGTCGCCCTGAGACACCCTGTCCCATCCCCGAATCCCTACCCAATGACTCCATTACGGAGCAGGACTTGGAACACAACAGTGACGTTCAAGAATTGCTGGCGCAGGAAGACGGCAAAGGTCCCGGAATGCGGGACGGCTTGATCCGCCGCATGAAGACGCAGAAGAGGGGAAAGCTTCCATTACTCATTGCAATTGAGCATGATTGGACAAAACAAGATCATGAAAAGGGAGTCGTCTATATCTTCAAGCACAAGAAGGAGCCCGCTTTGATCAAGATAGGTTGGACAAGAGCTGATTCTCAAGCGCGACACGGTCAACGCGGCAATTGCTACGCAATAGACACAACGCCACATTGGGAAAGTGAGCAGGCCTTCGTTGGAGCTTACCGTGTGGAGCAGTTGGTTCAGAAACAGCTCATAGAACACAATCTTCTCAATCATGAATATAAATGTCCGCATTGCGAGGGACGGCATCAAGAATGGTTCAGGTGCGACCCGGAAGACGCGAAAGCACTTATCAAGCTGTGGACAGAGTTCGTATGCGGTAATTTCTACGACACTGGTTTTGATATTAAGGGAAACCGGTATGGCAGGTTGAGTCAAAAAGGTCGCGATTTCATGGACAGCATCTGCAACGTGACTCCAGACGATTTGCAGCGACGGATACGAGCCAAAGCTACGGGAGTCTCGCGCCTTGTGGGAGAAGAGGTAGAAGGAGTCGTCAACAAGCCATTGAGTCTTCAGAATGGACTTGAGTTTGATTCTACTACAATTTCTGCTACTGTCACTGGCAACTCTCCGGAGGAAGATGACGAGGTACGCGAAGACCACTTTCAACAGGAGGCCTTGGCAGAGGAGAAACGGGGGAAGAAATACCACTTCAAGCAGTTTGGCAAGATCACTCTTGACGAGATTAAGTATGCTACGGAGTCGTTACGCGAGAAGTTGAATTCGGCTTGGCTCCGCTCTTGTGTTGTCATTGAAGAGCTTCGCCAGGGACAATACCCGAATATGGACGAGACTGTCCAAAAGTTCTACGGTGTATTCTACGCCAATGAGCTCAACAAGATAGACGAAGAGAGCGTGGCTCGAGCGCAGGGACCACGAGTCAAGACATGGAATTTCCAGCGATGGCGTAAAAGCCTATGAAGAAGTGCTCGACGCAGTATCACAGCATGTTTGACGCTGGAAGGGGTGGGGGAGGTTCTGAGTTGAGTGAATATGCATTGTATCTTGCAATTGATCATACATTTGGGCTGCTTTTGGAATTTTCATTAAGTCACTATCAGTGTTTGGCAGCATGACCTGTAGATCATTTCTCCAGCTAGCACTGATGAGCTTTCATCCAAACAACATGTGACTCAACTCGTGATTGACACGAAACTACCCATGCATCAGAAACAAAGTCCCAACATACTGCACTATATCATCAACCGCCTTTTGTTTTAATTGAGGATTTATCCCTGCATGAAAGAGTATGATGGAGTTTTGGTGGGGCTTCAACCTTGTAACCGACACGGCGAGCCTAGAGAGGCCTAGCGTGATACTACCTATTGTGAGATTTTGATGCTCGCAATGCCATGAATACACTATAAAAGGGCCTGCTTCCTCTAAAATCTGACGTAAATCTCCCCAAGATTCCACTCAAGTTCCTGTTGTGTCCGCGTGGCCACCGTCTCATTATGGTCAAGCCATTCGACCCATTCACCTCCAAGCGGCTGCTCTACCGAGCCGTGGAGGACAACACTGATGACGAGGAATTCATCTACAACATCCAGCGAGATGCCGAGGCCCAGTCCGGCTCCAGCTTTGGTCTTCTCGTACCCGAAAGCAAGAAGTCAAGCAACAAATGGAGGGAGTCTCTACAGGAACGTGTACTCATGAGCGCCATCATATGCCTCCCTGCCGAAAGTCCGGAGTCGAAGCCCACACCGATCGGTGTCGTCGCGCTTAAAGCCCACAATAAAGGCGCAGAACACCATAGAGTGAGCTACATCAGTATTGACATTCTGCGGCCACATCGTGGCAATGGGTACGGCGCGGAAGCCATCGAGTGGTCGTTGGGTTATGGATTCCAAATGGCGGGTCTGCATCGTATTGGCATCGAGACGTTCACATTCAACACGGGTGCTATGCGACTTTACTCAAAGTTGGGGTTTGTATTGGAAGGCCGCAAGCGCGAAGAGATCTGGTTTAATGGAGAATGGCATGACTACGTGACCTACGGCGTGCTGGAAGGCGAATGGAGAAACAAGATGAAGAAGGAAGGCCGAAATTGGAGAGAATAGATGTTGGTCAGAGGGACCATATTTGGTTAACGCTAATTGGTTCCGGAAAAAAGCAGATCACGGATCGCCAAGCCAAGCCCGGTGATAAAACTGGGACACTTCTGCTGATAAATCCACAATCCTTAACGCCGACGTATATAATAACTTCTATAACCGGACGTCGAGAGATAGAAACAAAAAAATTCATCCCAGCTCATCCAAAAAAAATATTTCAAAAAACAATGAAGTTCGATATCAAGATCATTAGTGATTCAGTCTGCCCTTGGTGCTACGTCGGCAAGCGCCGAGTCGAGGCCGGCATTGCTTCATACAAGGCCGCGCACCCGAATTCAAGCGACACCTTCAACGTCTCGTGGTATCCTTACTACCTTGATCCAAATGCGCCCGTCGAGGGAGAGGTCAAAGCAGATCGATACAAGCGTCGATTTGGCGATGCGAAGTTCGCCCAGATTGAACAGACTCTCGGTGCCGTCGGGAAGGAAGTCGGTATCGACTTCAGCTTTGGCGGTCGGACGGGCCACACGCGCGACTCGCATCGCCTAATCCGCCTCGCGGGCCAAAAGAGCCAGGAGACCCAAAATAGAGTCGTTGATGAGCTTTTCAAGAGGTACTTTGAGCTGGAGCAGGACATCACCAGTCGCGACATGTTGAAAAGCGCGGCAGAGGCGGCAGGACTGGATGGAGAGGAGGTCAGGTCTTACCTGGAAACGAATCAGGGCGCAGAGGAAGTTGAGAATGAAGTGCTGAAAGCGCGGCAGCTGGGTGTGAGCGGCGTGCCGAATATCAGGATCAATGGAATGTTTGAAGCACCCGGCGCGGTAGATCCGGATGTTTTCAAGCGCATCTTTGAGAAGATTGCCGATGCGTCAGCAAAAGCTTAGGGCATACTAGGTAGATGGTATAAGAGTATATTCGCACAGCCTTATAGGGCTGCTCCAATCTGGAATCGATTTACTGCGGATTTTATCATGATGCGTAACAACTAAAGTATGTACTGATGGCTGCCAAGCTTATCCCTCACGCCCAACATTCCGCTTCATTCCGGCGTATTGGTTCGAGGCATCTTACCTCATAGTTTACCTTTTTTTCTCTGTCTTTTTTTCTCTGTCTTTTTTTCTCTTTTTGTTTTCAAATGTCAAAATTTTCTTGATACAGTGAAAGAACCAAAGAGTTTTCATACCCTTACGCTCAGCCAAATTTACTCAACAAAATGTTGGCTGCCAACAAATCTGGCCAATTAGACTTAATGGGTCTACTCCAATTTCTTTGTGAGATCTGTGATCCAGATTATGCTTAGAAGCACAATCGCGGTTGTTCACCCAACACCCACCACTATTTTGGTCAGCGGGTGGCTGTTGAGTTACGCACCTTGGCCCATGTCGATTGAACCTTTGTAAGGTTGGAAAACAGAAGATCTAACTAACATCAATCTACCCGCCCAGTTCCCCCATATCCCCGGAGGGCCTGGTACTAACGGCACGTATAGCTAACTCATGCGTTGACTCATCATCAATATATTCTAACCATTAAAACAGCGACAACAGAATGGCTGGCGGCAGAATATGCTCAGAATGTTTTTATCTCTACATAACACATGCATGGCTACCTACAACACCTCCATAAATCGGCTGGAGAGTTTTATGCTTGCTTGCCGTGCAAGGTCTCAGACATACCACAACACAATTACGGGTACGATGTGCTCGGCCTTCTTGCCAATCGATGTTGCCAACTGAGCAATACTGATATGAAAAGTGTAGCGATAAGCCTAGGCACCCAATCAGCTTCTACGCTTGTATGACAGCGCTGCGTAACTTGCATGCACAATTTTGTATCTCCAAGACCATAGCTCAGCGGATTGTGTCCCTCAGCTTTGCTAGTGGTGCCGGTTTGGGGATGACGTTTGAACTCATAACGCGTAGACCGGAGCAATACGAGGAAACGACACGAGTCTAGGGATAGCATAGCCCTTACGTTCGTGTTGGATTCTGATCTCGTTTGCGGAACCAGACTGTGGTGAACGTGGAGAACGTCGCACAGAAGCGTCTTAATCGAAACGGCGGAGCCTGTCATGGTTTAGCAAGTTGTTGAATTTGGGCACTACGAGAAGGACAAGTAACCCAAGTTCAATTTCCCATCGAATCATGGATTCCATCAAGATTTCGTGTACAAATCCAAGCTGTAGATTTCCTACAGAAAGAGATAGTGCCACATCAAAATAATTATAACGAGGGAGTTGTAGGGGAGCATGTTTTGAGCTGCATGTGAAGATCAAGCTTGAAAGGTTTTCTAAAGCATAGGGGAAGTTTTGGGTGGGTACGGAAGAAAATTCAAGGTGTAACTTCAACCGCGAAGCACATGGAAAAGGCGTGGGAGCAGTGAGTGTATCGTAATCTGTTTCCTTTTTCGATACGCCCTATAATGCTGTTCAAGTAATATCCATAGTCTAAAGATGCCCCTACTTAATGCTCCTCTATCCCGTATTAATGCTTTAACCCTGTTCCTTCCAGCCTGTATGTATATCCGAACCCCCGAAGTGAACCGATTGCACCTGTCGCTTCGCTTCGCTTGCTTTACCAAATGCATATATAAACAAATAAAAGGTGTGAACGACCGTGTGCCAAGAAGCTCAAAAACAAACATGAAGCCCGAGAACAAAAGTAAAAAAACGCCGAAAACATTTCTGTCGATATAGGTGTATGCGAAATCAGAAGGTGAACAACCCGCTGCGCCGCTTGCCAAGAGGATAAATAATGAGTGTGGCGAAGAACAGACCGACCGTAATACCGACGGCAATCTCGATCATGCTTGCCGCGACGTTGAACACGATGGTGTCGAGGGAGCTATCGCTCGAGACCGCTACCGTCGAGGTTCCGTTGACCGTCGAAGTCGAGTTAGTCAACTCGTTAGCAGTGCTCAACCCGCTGAGGAGACTACCGGTAGCAGCCAACCCGCTAGGCACCAGCACAAATATGGCAGGGAGCAAGGCTGCGGCCGCGACACCGTGCCGGAGGCGACTGTAAAGATTGGCGCAAATGCCGACAGCGAAGGCGCTGATGGTGTTGCAGATCTGTGTACTGTTTGGGAATTTCTTGGACAGGAAGAAGTTGACGATATAGCCAACCAAGGCAATGAGAATCATAACCGGCATTTGCTTCCATTTCGCCTGATTGACATATGTCAAGCAGAAGGCGAACGCAGGCACGAATAGGAAGTTCCAATGCGAGTCGAGAGTGTTACTACAGGTAGTCGACGAGGTCGCGTTGTCGTCTATCCAACCGTAAATGGCTGTGCCAATGGTGATGCCGAAACCAAGGAACAGGGAGTAGATGATAGCATACACCATTCTGATGGAACCGGGTACAATGGCTTTTGACTGCAATTCCAAGGCGGCGCAAAGAACGAGGTAACCTGGAAGGATAAGACAGATTGAGCTCTGAGCGATGGCCGAGAAGCAGAACAATTCGCCGCCTTGAATGCTTCCAAAAGCTCTTGCAAGGAAACTAGTCAGAACAGCAGCACCGATTTCAAACACGTTTGTGTACACATCCGACTTTGGTGCGACGATGAGCTGCAAGAATCCAAGGAGGGAGC
This sequence comes from Truncatella angustata, assembly GCF_020726525.1. NCBI lineage: Eukaryota > Fungi > Ascomycota > Sordariomycetes > Amphisphaeriales > Sporocadaceae > Truncatella > Truncatella angustata. The sequence goes on along the minus strand of NW_025763382.1, from coordinate 6,573,575 downwards.
CGAGCAGGAAACAGATTGGCATATCGATAGGACGACCGTCAAAGGCGAACGGTGCAACAGTAGCACTTGCGAGACCCATCATGAGGACACGAAACCAGGGGTTGAACTTGTCCTTGGACTTGATAATGTCATCCAGTCGGACAATGGCCTCATCAACAGGGACGACATCGTGCAGAACCTCTTTATAGATTTCGTGAGAGTCCTTCAGCTTGCCCAGATTGACACCCTGCACTGATCGAACAATCTTGACCTCAGTAGTGTGAGTAGACAAATCATCAAAAGAAATGATCATGCAGCCAGGAAGGTATAGAAATTGTCCATCAATCTCGAGCACCCTAGCCATCATGCGCAGGTACTCCTCGAGTCTGTGAGTCGGGGCACCGAACATCATCAACGCTCTGCAGAGCTTAATGATAAACTCCTGCCGCTTGAGGATGTTCGCGACATGAATTGTGATTCTGGCTTCTTCCTCCATTCGCGGCCTGGAATTCATCATAGACTTGATCTTGCTGCTGTGCGTTCTCTTATGTTGTTTCGGATCGCCTGGGCTCCGGTATCGCTTTTCGTTCGGATTCGCCAGGATAGCCGACGCGGCAGCTAAACTGGCGAGTGTTGTGGACGAGCTGTTCATATTCTGATTATACCATTTCTTGCGCGTCGGAGTAGCTGTACCAGAAGAACCAGGCGTGGTGTAGCCGCTGTAGTCTTTGTAATCTTTCCTGGGTGCATCATCGACGCGGTAGAGCTTCATCAAATTTCCAAGAACACCTTCCCTTGGTTTCCCTCCTGGTCCGAGCAAGACATCGTCTTCATCGAAGTAGATGAGTTTGTCCATCACATTTTCGGCTGTTCGGCTGTGTTCATTGGGTGCAGGGGTCCCATCAGGCGAAGCACCATGTAGCATAGTGTGAGCTCGAACCAGCTCATAAGCTTCAGAATTGTGGTTCCGTCTGTCTTGTGCCGGACCAGCCTCCAGCTCAATCTCATCAACATGTTTCTCTTGCATCGTGTCCAAATGGTGGCCAGGTGATAAAAGAGGGTTTCCGGTGCTAACTTGCGACAGAGTGTCAGAATCAATCGACCCCCTTCTTGATCCTGGGGCCGAGTGAGAGCCCAGCATAGTAGCAGCGACTTGCTGAGCCCGAAGATGGGCTGCCGCTGCTGAAATCCGTTTCGTTGGGCTCAAATTGCCACCATCTGCATCCATGTCCAGCACGGAATTATAAGAGCTCCCTCGAATAATTGACGGCCGGGGCCTACGAAGTGGTGTCGGTGGGCTAGCAGCGCCATTGGGAGGTGTCACGGATGGTGATGGCACTTCACTAATATCCAGTGATGGTATAATAGGAGGTTCACCGGTAGCAGTGCTGTTGAATCGCACTCTACCCTTTTCCTTCTTGCCAGTGACTACCTGCTGTCCTTCCATTTTGGATCCGGGGCCTGATTTGGATAATTCTGTAATCATTGAGCCTGGGTGGTGCTGACGGATCCGTCCTAGGATTGGTACCGAGTGGCCAGTAAGATGTATCCCGGGAAGTATGTGGAAAGTTCTATGTAAGACAATGTTTGACGATTTACGCCGGGTTGGTTTGTCAACTCCAGGCTAGTTCATGATTTCGGCTGATATCCAAGGTCCCGAAATAAACGAAGGAAAAGCAGTATCTCAGAATGGCAATGATCCAGAACGACGATGCTCCGGAAAGACGGTCAGAAATGCAGTTGGCCGAATGACGTTCGTGTCGGTTGGTTGGTTGGTAATGACAGCAGCTACTTGGCCGTGTGCAACAAGGTGACGACGAACCTCCTCACCAGAAAGCGCGATGCAAGACTATTATGGGTACGGGTTGCGTATGGGGATCCGCCGCTTCCATGCGGTGGCAATTGAGAACAAAGATCGAAGAGAGCGACAGGGGACCAAGCTTGAGAGCTCAGAGCCTAGGTTAGAAGGTTCGTGACTAAGGGCCTAGCTAGCTTGTGGGAAAAAAAGATGTTCGGTTTTATGAAAAGACTTGCCAATATGACTGAATGTCCGTCTTATCAAGTCCTTTGGTCAGTCGAGAAGAGTGATCAGAATAGGAGAGCACGCCAAGTCACACCACAATTTGCTTGTGGCATTCGCCTGGTGCGTGACAACGGGCCGATATAGAGCGCTTGCTCTTTACGCGGCAGCCATAGTCTGCTCAATCATTGGCACGGATCTGCACGGGTAGGATGCGCAGGGACGTGGGAGCTTGATGGCTTCCAAGACAAACCAAGTACAATGTGAATTCAGTTGTTGGTCACAATGCAGTGGGATGGAGTTGCCATGCCGCTGTTTCCTTATCTGTGGACTCCACCAGAGGACGATCCGCCTGGTTTGGCAGAGATGTCCGGTTTTGCAACATGTCGCAGTGGAGAATGGAGCTCGGGGTCAAGCTCCAGTAAACCAGAAACGTGAGGAAATGCTCGTATCAGCTGAATTCTATGACGCACACGGTGGGACTGTAAGATTCAGAAGATGTGTCCAGACGAAAGTGGACATGAAGAAACACCATGGAGATTATCGTGAAGGTCTGGAAGTGCGGAACGGACGTGAAATGTGAGCGACGTCCCACAGCTCTGGTGGACCCGGCTTGCGAGCCCCGGTTGCGCCGGCTTGGGTGTCGGTGAACTGAACACAACAGTACGTTCGTAAACATATGGAGCGTCAAAAACCGTCCTAAGAGTTGCGTGACCTGAAGCAGATAAGAACTGCAACTGACGAAGGCAAGGAGACCCTGGGTTGAACACCGGTGGAACGTCGAGATGCTGATGCTCGAAGCGCAGGGCACATAGCAGAGCCGCAGGGGACGATCGTTCTTTCACATGCCTGCTGCACGATGCTGCGTGGGATGACCCAGCAATGATCAGTGGATGAAAATTTGTTGACCTTGGTCTGCGCGGGATGATGCATGAGCTTGAGTCATGCCAATGGTAAGGGACCTTGGTGGCGATCAGGTTCTACATAGAATGCTCTGAGCGATAAGGCTAATGCAACGTGGTCGGGCCCTGTAAAGTTAGCTAAACGCCTGGAATTTGTGCGGCTCAACACAATCTCGAGCAAGCCAGGAATAAATCGTCCAAACTCAATCAAAACCGTAAAGTTTCATCTCGCGGATACATGTATTGTGTATTGATAGCAACGTCGTTTGGATGAATGCGACTTTCCGGCACAGAAATAGTCGAAGCAGCTTTTGTCGCCGCTCGTTTGATTCACCAGATTGGCAATTCTATCAGACGGTTTCGAGACGGAAGACGCGACGGTACGGGATTGCGACATGGTCCTGGTAGATTCCAACATGGATATTAAGGTCTGGCCGCCACCAAACCCAGCCCGGCGGGTCTGTCAAATCTCCAAAACCAGATCCAGCAAGGGTTTGTTCAAATTCGAACGTGGATAATTTCGAATTACCCAAATTGGCATACCGATCTTTTAGTTGCAGAAGTAACGCAGTAGCCATAAGAGACCAGGCACAAGCCCGTCTTTGTGCAATCCCAGCTAACCTTAGACTAGCTGCGAATGAGGGAGCTAGTCTCGCCATGCTGCACTGCCAGGAGCTGTCAGCGACCTCTGCCATGTCAGTGACCTTCAGCGCCGTGTACGGTTTCTAGTTCCCAAGAGCTCGAGTAATGCATAGTCCTGAATACTGTTAGAAGCTATGTCTTTGGAACGACTTCACATGCTACCATGCCCCTTTCAACGGCAGAATTTGACTCGGGAACACTGTCAGAACACTAGCTCGCAGAATTACTTGCAATACTCTCGCCCTCGTTTGTTGTCTTGTGTAGCGGCCATATTGATGGAATGCGTTTGTGCAGATTGCAACACAGTGCCTCAAGGTTGCCACTATCTAGGGTAACTCTTTGCCTAAGCGAAGATTTTTCGCAGTACTCTTTAGGACCGCTGAAATTTTTGTATAGTAGACATTGCATTGCACTATTCTGTTTCTGTGTCTATTTAGTCGCAATCATGAAAAAGCAGACCCAACAGTCTGGTTACCGACCGGAGGAGAAGACCTTGCAGTCCCGAACAAGCCGGCGATTGTTAGCGCATCTGTCTACGTTAGGTTAGTCTGTCTTTACCGAGTTGCAAATTCAAGCCCAAGTAACAATTGAGACAGTGCCAAGATTAAAGATTAGGCCCATTAAATAAGCCTACTATAAATCCATCGCCGAGCCAGCTAAATAATTCTTTTTGCCGCCATTTTAACCTAAAACAGCAATGCAAATAACACGCAGGCAGAATGAATTCTCATGATCGACCTTAAGTTAGTGAACGGATATTTAGATTCTAGAAACTCTTCAACGTCAGATTTCCATCAAACCGCTCTTCCTTACTTTACCTTGATAGAATTAATCTTCATATGCTTACAGGATGCAATCTCTACCGTACCGCGGTTCCAGTTCAGACTTCTGCCAGCAAACTCCAGGTGTAGTTCTTAAGGCGCCTTTGGAGATTCGGGTCAATAATGACAATCGTAAAGGTTTAGAAGAACAAAACGCTAAGTCTATTGATATTGAATGACAGATTTTTAGAACTGTTAGGCAAACACTCCAGGATTGTCCCGTTTGTATATTTCTTCGGCCTTTATGGCCAGAGCTAATCTTTGTTAACAGGTATCTGGGGCTTGATAACAACGGCATTTATCTTTCAGTGGCCAAGTTCAGGGATCAACAGAAATATATCGACTCTCACAACTCAGAATTGCTCCCTCCCAGCGCTCCCAAATGTGTGAGCAGATAGCTGAAGGAGTGGCACATGCGCATGAGAAGGGCGTGATACACTCGGATTTGCGACCAGAAAATATCCTAGTTGATCAAGTCCATGGATCATTTGTAAGCATCTGGCTCTGTGATTTCAGCGGGTCATTTTGTACAAAGCTAGGTTTGGATGGCGGTCACTTGCCCGACACACCTTTTTTGACCCTCGAATGCCGTGGGAATCGACGCCTGCGACTGATATTTTCAGTCTAGGGTCTATCTTTTACACCATTCAGACGGGATATTGGTTATATAGGAGCAAGCCCCCGCAATGGAGCTCAATGGCAGAAAAACACTTTGCTAGTCAATGACCTCCACTGGGGACTCGCTCCCCTAAAGTGGTTGCGCCGTAACAAGGCTCTACAAGTATCGTCAATTCAGGATTGTATCCCATTCTGGTTGTAGTCGCTGCGTTTTCTTTTACGAATAGTTTGCCAATTATAATGGATATACGACTCCTATGACATTCTTTGCAATTTTAAATACTGAAAGGACACACATGTCTCATACCGGATTCCAAATCCCCCAAGTCTGTTTACAGCATTGTAAAAACTGTAGTCCGTTTCTGTACCCCAAGAGAGCACGGTCAGAATTAAATCAAGCAACTCCAAGAATCATTGCAAGAAGAGTTAATCTTCCGTAACACCATGATGAAAAACACTACGACAAAAATGAGATTCATGGACCAACCTTCGCGCGGGAAGAAAAGGTCTACTTATTTCAGTGCGTAAAAATATCAAAATCAACCGACCAAGGACTAACCGATATCCCAGGGCTTGGTCCCCGGACTGAACAGAAGCGACCACCTGAGCGGTAACTTAAGTGGATCCGAAGTCAACTAAGTCCCGGTGTTTTGGAACAGCCAATAATGGCTACGTACTTGCGGGAACTCTGCAATTAGATGGTGGGAACACTGTGACTTCAGGCTCTGGCTTTTAAAGCCTGCATCTGTGGTCCGGTTTTAGCCTCCCTGTATTTTTACTTAAACATTCATTTATGGCTTTTTAACGTCATACATACATGAACAAAATATGGACCTGGAAGGCACAAACTGCGAGGCTATAATCGACCAAGTTCTATTTCGCCGAGGACGATCTCGCATACTAGACAGTAGTACGTACCTTGGCACGCCGGAATGATACAGAACGTACTGGGCGCTGGCACGTACCGTCACGGATTCCGTGCTGGCACTCTTCATAACAGTACTATTCGTCCCAGGACGAAAGCAGGCATAAGCCTTTGCAAATCCTAGCACGCATTTCGTAATAGTACTTTTCGTCTCAGGCCAAAAGCAGGCACATTACCAAATGTACTAAGCATTTACAGGTCTTAGCACGCATTTCGTAACAGTACTTAATAAGAGCCAAAGTATTCACGTCTGATGCTTTCCATCTTAAGCTCATACGGCAGAGGCGTTATGAAATGGTCTACCTCTTCTGCCCAGAAATCATTCTTAGGATTCACGTACTTGGCACATGTATACTCCCAATACGGCGGGAACCATCCTGCTGTTTCCCAATCGACAATGCCAACCACCCTATCACCTCGAGTTAATATGTTTAGACTGCTGAGATCATTATGCGAAAAAACCAATTTGTTGCTCGATTTTTGATAAAAGTGAAAGAGCTCCGATACCTCAAGAGGTAAGTTCTCATACTCTACGTCTATGTTTGCATTGTTTGCAAGCGCTTCATGAAAGGCGCGGGTCGTGGGATACGGACCCCAGAGTAGCTTTGAGGGCCGGCGGCAGTCGCAGAAGGGGCCTCCATTCATGCTAGCAACTCCTGTGCCCGCGGGGGGAGGAATTGAGCGAAGATCGGCCACCATCGCTCGAAGCTGTTCACGAATCCGTTGCTTCGATTCTTCTGAACGGCTATGCCACCTGTGCCACACCATTTGCCCCTCGATCCTGTTCATAACGATATAAGTTTCGCCCTTGTGGATGAAAGCGTAATGGATCTTTGGCACTGGAATTGATGTGCGTTGTGCAACAAATTGCATGGCGTAGGCCTCAGCCATGTTGTCGAATGGTTTGACTTTGATGTATAGGTTATATACCGACGTAAGACCAGGCAAGAGCTTCCATACTCGTTGAAGGTATTTTTGGTTTTGTGCCTTCACGAGGATGATTATTAATGCTCGGACTAGCGGTCCAGGTTGAATGGATTCGGTTTTTGATGGCATATTATGATAGAGTGCAGGTTCCAGAACTATTTTCCAAGGGGTCGTTGGCACGAAGGATTGCACTATACATCAGGAAAGCTGATGGCTAACGTGTGCCAATTAGCGTACGGCACGAGTGGCCACTGTGGCAATCCTAACCGTAGTGAATTAAGAAATCGGATACGCGTTGGAGTGATGCGACGAGAAGACAAAATGGAGATATCGGTGATACACAGGTATTACCTTTTGGAACGAGGACACTGATTTGTAGTGAATGCGCATTGCGGCGCGGAGTTGGCGCGATCATCTGTGCTGGGGACAGATCAAGTTCCGCTTGGTGTAGATTGTGGCGCGTATTTCCGTCTTAGCCGAGGACTGTCCGGCAAGGACCCAGCACTAAGTTAGTGCCACTAACTTACCCCAAACCGCGACACACGCACTCTGAGTGGAATCCCCTGACTCTGTGACCCCATTGAAAAAGCTTCACCTGCATTACGAGTCCGGTGTCCTGCCACAAAGACCAGGCGTAATCCGTTCGCAAGCTGGGACGCTAGAGCTCGTTCGTATGCATATTTAGTACACTCTCGAGCCTTACAAAGCTCTGCACAGCCTCTCGCAGCCTCGCACATTCTCATCATGGTTCGGATTTTCGGATATGCACAGACTCGAGCGTGCCTTTGCAACATAACCCGCACCACTGCATAGCCACCTGCGAATTGCGATGGTTTCCATCGCTGGACCCGGTGGGCTGCGTGTCGCGTAAACTTTTTCGAGCTATCTCCTCGGCACGGCCCATTATATTGCCAGGGGGCATCGATTCTAGAATCTCTTTTTTTCACTTCATGGGATCAAAACAGTTCCATTTGTTGTGGAACTCGGGCACCAAATACCCTTGCTTTATCCCCATGTCATACGGGACTTTTTGCTTGTGGGCAAATCGTTGCTACCCGATGTTCCACTGAGTGTAACATTGTGGATGAGAGAGTTGCAACGTCGCAGGTCCCACTGAACGAGGGGAGTTTGCTGCCTGGTGACAGGTCGGCCCCCCTGTGTACCAAGTTCTGGGCTTTGCTATCATGTTGCTGCAACTTTTGCGACTGCAGTCCCTCAGATGAATTGAACTTTATCTGGTGTTCCTTCCCATGATCACGAGGCTTGGCATTTTGGACCATCATGATGTCTTAACGAATTAAAGATATACCCCTATCAGGATGTTTAAAGAACCACGCCAAACTACGGGATAACATGTAATCGTCACTGTATATTGAGGCAAACTATGCACACAACCCTTTCTGGTGGTGTGATAACTGGCAATAACATCCGCTCGGCGTAAGCGTAATGACCCTCATTATTATCCCATGTGAAACTGCTATTACCCACTCAATGATTTTACATAGTGTGTTCTAGGACTTTCCACGACATATTCCATGTTCTAGCAGTGGCACCCCCTGGCAACCAGCTACGGTATGAGAAATTGTGTTTACCCTTTGCGGGGTCTCCCGAATTGTTTTTATTCAAGGATAGCAGTGTATCCTCCCCGTAAGTACTTATGTCAAAGTATTTAGAGTTGACGCTATTCGGTCTCTTAAATTGGATTGTCTTGTCTCATCTGTCAGTGTATTTCTTGTGTCAAGGATGTTTGAAAAGTCGGATTTGGAGCCAAGGCCATGCCCACTCACTTTTCAGCAACTGTAGACATCGTAGCTTCCTTACATAAGATCTAAAGTCGCATACGTATACCCTGTAGCAAATCCCAATAGTTGCTGGGAAATGTTGCGTAAGGACTTCGTGGCACGACTGTAAACGCTTCTGACAAGTAGGCCTCTGGGGTAAACGCTCATATTGTGTCTTGTGACAACATCGATGTTCAGTACGCCAGTCCCCAGACGTTTCGCATTAGCTTAACAATACTTGAAGATAACATCTAAATCATATACAGTATATATTTACTAATACATCCACAACTCGAGAATGACGCGTAAATCTACTAGCACAAACAGTAATAACAAGCTCTCAGAGATGCCATGACAGATAATCTCGCTGGAAACCATGTTTCTGGTAGCCTTGTGATGGGGTTAAATGGGTAGATTCCGAATTCTATGAGATAGCATGCGATGTGAACGGCAAAATTCTTAGAGATATTCTCGTAGAACAAGCTGTCCACCAGGTACAACAGACAGTCGAGGCGATCCATGTATTCAAGGCATAATGCTAAGCAGCGGCTGGCGATGATACCACGATCGCGAAGAGTCTTGATGACACTGTAATACGTCTCAGTTGAAGAGCATACAAAAGCGCCAGGATACTGTTGTAAAGCAGCAAGATACCCACACGATTACCCATGGTGCTGCCATTCGTAAAAACGCCTAGGAACCGGGGCTCGTTTCTGTCTCAGAGGGCGGCCCAAAAAGGACATTCCACCAGTAAAAGTTCCGATGCTTTGTGTTCGAGCCAGGACTTCAATAAATTGACTTTCTAGAAACGGGCAATGACTGGACCAAGTACACAGTATGAGAGCATATAGAGAAAATAACCAGCTGCGGACCGCGTTGAAACTTTCCAGGATTGAATCGTTAAAGTTGGTATGTTCTTGATCCCACTAAGCACTAGGTATAACGATGCAAAGTCTTTATCGGCCAACATTGGAATTATGCCGTCAACCTCAGCACGAGTTTGCCCTTTCCAAAGCTTCGCAACAATGGCTATGATGACTTGTTTGGCCAAGTGCGAGTAAACAGTAAAAGGGATGCCTCCATGTCGTGTAAGGACACAACAATATTGAGTGAATATACCGCTTAGCAACTTGGACACTCATCGATAATGATATCAGCTCAGTAAGAATGCACTCTTATATTGATGCCCTGACTCACGAGAGTCTTAGCTATTGTAAACTTCATGACAGCGACAGAAACCTGGTGGTTCCAGATCGGAGTTCGTGTGAAGCTAGTCATAGAGGATCTAGGGCAACACGCGATCCGGCAGGGGTCGAATCAGGAGCCCGCGTATGCGCGATTCTTTCATGTCTCTATCCCAGATTTTCGCCCTTGAGCGCAGCAATAGGAGTTGCCGAATATCACGATACTAGCCAAGATAGAACCTTATTTGGGACGTAGTGATTGCTTAGCAATTTTGTTGTAAAGATGAATCTTTTCGATGCCCAACCGTAATCTTGCGTGTTCAGATAGTGTCGTGACATAGTAGAAACTTGGCAATGTATCAAAATGCAGGATTCTTGGTAAGTAGATGGAAAATCAAGGCGATATCGTTGTATTCACCGCGTCCATTGCTGAGAGATGCCACGAACATCACGGGCCTGGCTTCTGATGACGTGGTCGCCGACAGCGTCCGTAGCGCGAAGCTAAAACCAGCAAACAGTTTTAGTCGACAGGTTTCTGGGCCAAAGAATGTCTCAGCGGATTTGAAGATATACATAGTGAGGTGATCATACAGAATTACTGGCATCGTGACACGGCACTGCCATCTCAACTCCGGTTGGATGGCTCTCAAGCAATAAATGTTGGCTTCGTGAGGATTGCGGATATATTCTGACTCATTCATAACCCCCAGACGTGTTCCTTTGTCAAGAAGAACATCTATCTTAAAAGATTTCAAGTGAGAGGTTTAGCTCATGTCTATGTCTTCAGGCATATTGATTTGATTACCATGCCTAAGCAGACCCACCTCAGCAAGAACCTGGCAGGTCTCAAGCCCGGTCAGATATTAAACGGGTCAGAGGTAATGGGCTTGATGACTTCTGTTTATGATGGAGTCGGTCTACTGTCGAAAAGATGGCATGAACACCACGGTCACCCTGAAGCCGTTCGGCAATGTTAGGACCATCAATCCAGTGGGTTTGCCACTCATACCATACTTCGGTAACAATTGAATTGCATACCAGCTCTAGTTTCAAGGCGCGGTCCTCAAGGTCGAGATTTATGCTTGAAGCCAGTTGAACTTCTGTTTCTCAAATGACGACTTCAGTTATATTCACCGTGGTGACTATTTTCCACGGTTCACAACGCGTACGTCATTGATCAAGCTCGCTGGGAAAACAGAACTTGTGAGTATACCTATGGCTCTTGACTTGAACTCATGTTTGAATTTAGACGTAAGCATGCCCGGTCCAATATACTCATGAGCTAAGTCGGATGATGGTATGGCAGACGTCTCAAGGTTGCTTGAAAACCATACACAGCTTTCCTATGGCATCGTTGTCATGCTTACCACCATGTTTACTCATTGCCCACCAAAGGGTTTCCGTGTTCGGGAGGCCATCTCATGGACGAGAAATATCTCACACGACTTTTGTCCTCATGCAGCTAGGCTATCGCAGTTAGACAGATCCTCCACAACCCATGTCTTGAGCACATTGGAACCTGTGGCAATGCCCATCGACCAAGTATCATCGAGCAATTGACGAGTGACCTCGTCCTCTGGCGTTGGAGTTTCTTGCCATTGATCAAACCTATCATGAGAAAGGCTAGGATATGCGCTGCTAGAATGGGGATATCGTCAAGCTGATGTCTGGGGACTTGAAGTCTACCTCGACGCCGCGATCAAGGTCTGCCATTCCAAAATAAAATTTTGGATTTCAGGAAAGGAAGTTGCTCGGCATCCCTCCTAGACGTGGAACGTTCGGAGCGTGCAAGATGGTAGCTGTAGTAAGACCTCGCAGACACTCACCACAGGGTGTGATTAATGAGAAGCATTCAGTTCGGGAGAGTTTTATTGAAGCTTTCAAACCCGCCTACCCCATTTATATGTCACTACATAGGTATGTTGGGTTTTATCCTATGAATACTATACTGATTCATACTTTCGCGGTTGATCGACGCTCGACGTGATAGTTTACATGGTGGAAAGCCAATACCGATCTGCCCAGGAACAAGTTACAGGCAAATTTACCTGGCTGTGTTTGTGCGTCTCTCATTCTAAGTACCCATCGTTATTTTACAGTATTTTGTAAGTCTGAGCCAGATTATAATGGATAAAGACAAGCACATGTGCTGCATGGCACATCAAGTCTTAAGGACCTAATATCATGTTCAGAAATTATCGGAAATTTTGGTACTGGTTTGTATAAATAATTGGTATAATGAACATGTTCAAATTGGCCGAAGTGTGGTAACGGTTGTATGACCGGTGTTGAAGATACTGCCCGCGCTTTTGGCGGACAACTGTCCACCATGGTTATGACGGTTATCACGCTTATCGCGGCGCAGGATTTACAATGCCAAGAACAGTATAGTGTTGTACCGATTGTCGGACTTCGGGGATATGGAACTCTGGATGGCTTTAGGTTAGTGGCATCCAATCATGATTGGCCGCACTTGCCGTTCTTGGTGTCATATGCGGATCAAGCTCGCGTATTGATATCATCATTCAAACGGCTATTTCGGTAATAACTACCATGCAGACACAACTTTATATTTGAATGATCTCGAGACTTGAGTCTAACTTGAAAGTGTTTCAACAACTATTTTCAAGCAGTGTTAAAATGAGTGATCCTACTAATCCGAACATCAACAATCGCACGACGCCACAATGGGCGCTCATGCAGCGAGAGCTGTTTTGGGGAACGAATGAAGGCAAACACCCGCCTTTCAATACACGTCAGTCGTAAAAGTATCCGATTCGGCGGTCGCAACGCTGACAACTTGACCAGATCCTGATAAGCTGAAGGACCTTGCTGAGGAGCGTCTCTCGAAAGGTGGTTGGTGAGTCATTCTTCGACTAGGATATAGGCTCGCAATCACTGATACCAATGGTCTAGGCTCTATTCGTCGTGTAATGCTGGCCAGTCCTGGACACATTATGCCAATCGCCTGGCTTTCTACCGCCACCAAGTGGTTCCAAGGACGCTGGTGGACACCAGTCGCCGGGACACTGCAACCACCATTTTCGGACACAATGTTTCAGCACCAATTGGCTTCGCTCCGATCGGAATCAACAAGATCTACCATCCAACGGGCGAACTTTCACCAGCCAAAGTGGCTGCAGAGCTCAACCTGCCATACTGTCTTTCGTCGGCCGGAAGTTATAGTATCGAGGATGTCGCCAAGGCCAACGGCGACGGACCGCGGTTTTACCAGCTATACTGGAGCCCCGATGACGACGTGACGCTATCTATGTTGCAGCGCGCTACGGATCAGGGCTATACGGCGTTGATCCTGACCACGGACACATGGCAGCTAGCGTGGCGACACGATGACATCGCCATGGGCAATTATGCCTTTTACCACGAGCACGGCGCGGGCGACTTGGGACTACAGGACCCGGCATTCATTGAAACCCTAAAGAAGAAAGGATTGGACAATGAGGAGCAACCTAAGGAAGTCGGAGCTGAGTGGATTGATAAGCATATTTGGCACGGTCACTCCTTCTCGTGGGATCGGATTCCGTGGTTGATAGAGCAATGGAAGCGCATCTCAGGGGGGAAACCGTTCTGCATAAAGGGCATCCAGAATGTCAAGGATGCTAAAAAGGCGGTCGAGGTAGGCGTCGACGGTATTGTTGTGTCAAACCACGCAGGCAGACAGGTCGATGGTGCCATTGCAAGTCTGGATGCATTGGAGAAGATTGCACAGGCAGTCGGAGATAAGACATACGTAAGTGCGCTACAATGTATCCTTTATTATCACTAACATGGCAATAGCTCATGTTTGACTCGGGAGTCAGAGGTGCAGCAGATGTCTTTAAGGCACTGGCTTTGGGAGCCAAGTTCGTCTTCATTGGCAGACTCTGGGTCTGGGCGTTGGGTGCCGCCGGCGAGGAGGGCGTGCGCCATGAAATGAGAGCTCTGCTAGCGGAGTTTGACATCATGATGAACGTGGCTGGGTACCCTAAAGTCGAAGACATTGACCTTGATTCTATCGAGTCGCTTCCTAAAGGAACTTACTTCCCGGGAACCCCAGCTCTTACATAGCTGCTGAAGCGCTCTATTCAGGTGCATGATGAGGTTTACGCTACTGAGGGTGAGCATTAGTTCCGAGAACGCTCATGGTTTGCCTACCCAAACAAAACCCAGTGATGCATTGACACCGTTAGTTTAACATACTATGCATGTAAGGGATTTAATAAGAAGAGTTTATTGCAAGAAGCAGTCATGTCCCGCTAAACGCCTACAGCCAATATCATGCAATCTACCAGAAAGAAACAAACTAAGCTCATCTACGCCTTTCATCCCCTAATACTCGTGACGCGCATTCAGAAAATCAATCAAGGTCGTTCAATTCCATGCTTCAGCCTCATATGCCGCTTTATGTTGTCTTTTCTTCCCTCCGCACCACACACATCACAAGTATCTGTCTCCTCGGGGATCCTATGTTTAACCGCATACTCCTCGTGCTTTGCCCAGATGTGACGATTTAGGTCACGCCTTGAGCGATGCCGTTTGTTTGCTTGTGGGCAACCTCTTACTGGGCACTGTATTGGGTTTCTGCTGCGCCGGCGCTGGAGCTGCTGATTGCTTGGCGCACGCTGTTGTAAATCTATAGGACCATCCAGTTGGTCTAATGTGTGGGGCAGCCCCAGCGGTGAGGTTGGTTGTGAGTAGGCTCCCCCAGCGCACATTATCGGAACTAGTGCAGCCGCGGCATTGGCATTATCAAGAACATATGATGGAACAGGCGCCATGAGTTCCGTCATAAATGGAGATCCTTGCGTGCTGCTTGTATAATAGCTTTGTGACGAAGGCCAGCTGGAAGGACTGGTCTGATAGCTGAGTCCAGGCGTAAGTCCCAGATCGTGTCTGGAGTAATCAGTGAGTTGCATATCATTGGGGCCTGAGTTCTGGCCTCTCAAATCAGGATATAGGACCTGACCCATGAAACTTGGATCAGGAGGTAGTGGTTGAAACTCATCACCGAGATCCAAATGTACGGGATGCTCGTCGCCTGGAGGGAAGAGCGTAAAGTCCACATATTGGTCTGATGGCACATGGGGCAGATGTTCTCCCATGAGGGTAAAGTCATCGTAAGCTCTGAAAAAGTGTAAGTAATGATATACAAGAGCAAATCAATTCCAAAACTAACGTGATTCCCTCCTCCTCACCCCTGACTTCATATAGCCATGGTTGTTGTTCAGACATATTGTCTGGTCTTTTCGTGGTTTGCGTACTTTGGGTTGAATATCTTCTGGTTAGTGGTTGGTTTGGTGGCAGTATAGAAATTTGGTTCAGTTGGTCCTTGTCACAGGCTTTAGTGATCAAGCAGAGTAGTTTATCGACGTGCTCCAGGTCAATCGCCAGCTCCCCAAATGACTGCTGAGGAAGCTGCTGGAAACCAAGAACTGAGAAATGAGAAATAGAATCTTTTCGCTTTGTCGGTCTGATACAGCAACCAGATGATGAGTTCAAGGACCCATCATCTGATTGTTGGCTAATACCGGGTTCCTGACCTGCCCCTTCATTTCGTTTTCGGTGGGTTTTTCTGTGTTTTTTTTTCTCTTGTAATTTTCTTTTCAACTTCTTTACATCGTCCGAGGTATGTTGATGGCCAATGAATCCCGAGATTCTTCGGAAGGCGAATTCGTAAATCCTCAAGGGATTTCTGAATTCATCGAACTCAGTATATCCCTGTGTATGCCGATCCACTTGAAGAGTTCGGCAACAGGGACGACATGAATCCAGTCGAGTATGGCCATCGTGGGGTATAATCGTGATGCATTTGACAAATGATGCTGCAGTTCAGCTTTCGCTAAGTGAGTGTGTGATAGGCAATGCACCATCGGGTTTGCAGCCGTAGCAGGTTGCATTGAAGGACATAAAGAGTGGACAGCTATCGGAGGTAGAGATAGCCTTGACTAAAACGCTTTGCGCGGAAAGGCATCAGTAACGGCCAGAATGAACAGCAACAAGAATTATGCAATCTTCTGGTAAATTCACCGTCGGCAAGGCGATGGATGGGAACTCTTACTTGGTGATCAGCCAATTATACGTTGCAGACCATGCATTGTATTCTTGCATCTCCCGCAATTATAGCAATCCCAATCATCACTGGGCTGTACCACCGGGTGAGAGGCTTGGCACGTATTGTGAATGATGATTGGTGGGCCATTCTGCGACCATTTGGGCTGGTTGTACTTGTGTTCTTCCATAATGGCCATGACTGAGACTCTAAGACGCACGTTGCTTGAGTGGATCATGTGATTGGAAAACAAGACTTAGAGATATAACAAGACAAAGTCCTGGTGGGGGGAAGGGGGGGGGGGGGGGAAGGTAGAAAGTTGATACTTCAGAGGTTGAGATTCCGTGCATTGTTGCGGCATCAGTTGGATTCTTATAAGCCTGACAACTCAGGCTGACAGCTAAGGTTGATCGGTAACCGTTTTAGTTATGCCGCTGGCTGCACTAGGGGCTGCTAGCTGCTATCATGCGCTGCGAGTGTCGTGATTGAAAGCTTGCCTATTGGCATATGGACGCGTCGAGTTTCCTGCGTGTGCATATGCGATCGGCTCGCTACACTTTAGCTCGTTATTGCCATGTGAGGACACAATTACAGGGATACATGTCCGCTAAGCCAAGAGGCTGAGTCGACATAATAAGGCAATAGGCGGCCAGGCGTTGATGCCTCTGCATATCTGCTATTGTGCGCGGATCATTACGGATACATCATAGCTGGATCCAGCCACATGCGGCATTATGCTGCATTGGATCACATAGCAGAGTGATATATGAGAGGTGTCTTGGAATCGGTTATTTACATGTTCTTGCAATTACTGATGCTTCTTTTTTCAACCAAGTGGACAAGCCAGCTTTAACGGCGCCAAGGACAGAAAAACCCATCATTGTCGCGCCTTGGGAACTTGTCTTACAAGCAGTAACGTGGTCAGTGAATTGAATGTGCGCTTGACAGAGGTCTCATGTCCGAACACTAACGTAGAGGCGATATCGAAGATAATCTTGATGACCTCAGCTTGATTAGTAGACCGGGACCTTGGACGGTTGAACAAAAGTTGACGCTCTTGTCGTGTGAGCAACACTAATTTGGCTACTTAGTCTAGACTAGTCTAGACTAGACTAGATGAAAATTGCACGTGAGCAAACAATCATACTGTCGAAACCCTTCAGGATTTCGCTCACAGGATAACATCAAAAGCAGCGCGCAGCACATCAATTACCCCGCAATGCTCTGCCAAGCCCAATGGCTAGTGCTCTTAACAGCATCAAAATTGCTGCTGGCATGCCCCGCAAGCAAGGGGATCCAGTTATCAAGAGTGAGACATACTACCCCGGACCTATATAGTGCCCATGTATAGCCCCATGTATAGTCGCCTGTAGCCCCTGGGATAATCTGATCAAGCTCATCTCAACAAGCTGGAGACTATTGGCGAGGATCGCACTCCTGAGCAGCTGTTAGGGTGCAGTTGCGTCCGTGGCACCGATTATGCTGTTAAAGACAAGGACAACAACTAAGAGAACTCAGTTAAATGGGTGTACGACAACTCTTGAACTGCAGGCTTTTTAGTGGCACAGACTGGTATGCTTTTCTTACAGAACATAATGAATGATTATCTTCTTTTCGCAAAATTACGCTTTGTTGAAAATAATCCAGGATTGATTATCAAGATCGAGTCGGGAATATTTGGCATCCCGATCTAGTTTAATTCCCCAGTTGAAGAACCTTAAACTAGCGCGCGTGAACCGCTAACTCCATTAACTCGACAACCAACTAGGTTAACTTAAGGTTAGACTAGTCTAACCATAGGTTCATAATACTGGTAATAATAAGTTGCGGCGCGTATTTGAAGAAACCATGATTACCGGAAGAAAAGTAATTGAAGTTTCATCAAGACTTCTATAGTTGTATTATGAATGCGACTTCAAATTCATTGTTCATCAAACAGTGTGAACAATGTCGTTGAAATCATGCATTTACGGTTACGTTCTCTCCATTCACGAATCAAGTTGTATCTTCTATACAGTACGTATCCGTCGGACGGGCTTCACCGGCCACGGCAACTGATACAGCAATAGTCAGAGATCTATCAACATCATACAACTTTCTATAGACCAAAATTACTATACAACATAAGTCTACGTAATCACAGGCTGGACTTGGCTCTTGAAGTATCTTGTCTTTTTCTTTTTGCTCGTTAATCATGTTACCTTGCTCTTATTGTTCACGACCTTTCGCATATAATTATTGTGATAAACTCTAGTGCTACCGTATGATTCCATCTCCGTTGTGTTCCTCAATACATTATCTTTCTTCCACTTCACCTCCGCGCACTCACACACTTCGGCTGCTCACATTAGTTCAAATTTAGGACTGTTCATATACCAGCAGAAGTAGGTTAAGTTTCATGTAAGTTCCATATATCCATAACTACGATTGGATGAACTATTAGAAATAGATTCTCGACGCGGCCCGTCCTGCGAGGAATTAGCTTTCGCCAACTCGTTCATTGACAGTGGAACTATTGGCTGACATGTAAATTACGATATAGGTGCGCTAGCTAGCGTGTAGATTGCTCTGTAGACGGCGATAACGATGTCTCAAGCTTCATATGGGGCTATAGCCTTAAGTGTGAGAAATATTCGATGAGTTATACCAGGAGGGAGGAAATACATATATATCAGTGCTCCTACACTAGTGGAATTTAACAGTAGAAATTATGTCCATCACCATGTCAATCAACAACTAAGCATTCACATCTTGAAGTCTTGATGCCTTCGATTTGGACAGCAAGTCATAACGGCCTCATGGCTTTAGTGACCGCTATAAAACGCTCGCGACAATTCTTAATCGCGGTTGGTGGTGGAATCGTTTATATCAAACCATACTAGGCGGTTCGGATCGTGAGTGGCCCTGGGCTAGAGATCAGTGCCTTCACTCGCTTTGGGGAAGCGGCGCAATCGGACATGGCTCGTAGCCGCTGTGACAAATTAGGTGGCTGTCAACTGTCACCTCAAGACGCGTGAAACTCAAGTCTGTGGTTGATATCGGGGTGATTGGTAGCTGGAATGGATATGGTAAGAAGCTGTATTAAAAACTAAACTGCACCTATGTACGGCATCCCCTCGGTCTGAATTTTCACTATACTATCGTCTACATTTGGTTAAATACGTCGTTAGACAGTACGGTTTTTATCTTCTAAAGGGAATTAGAATATATTAAGGAATAACCTATGTACGAAAGGAACTTGGAATATTAATTTATTAATATTGAAATAAGAGAACTATTAGTCCCTGGCTTAACTCCTCTTTTCCTTCCTACAAATAGAATCACACTGTCACCTACCATTTCTATTTGTCTTATAACTTAAATGTTCTTGCGTCACTTTTCTTTCTTCTTTTTCATGTCTAGCCATATTTATGCCCTCTTATTGCTAAATTTCTTCGCCTGCCGTACTTATCGTAGCCCTCATTTCCGCCCAGCCCGTTTATGATTTCCATCATTTGGAACCTCCATAAAACCTCCCTTGGGACGACATTCCTCCAGTTCGAAGAATGGTGGCACCAGTACAGCGAGGTTATCGGTCTTAAACTGGGAGCTGAAGATCTCGTTGTTTTATCTATCCTGCACGCATAAAGGTATACTTTGTTCGAGGAGTAATTATATGTATATCCTATTAGAATACGTTATGAAATCTGGATATTCTTATGCCTGTATCATGCAAGATGGTCTAACGCTAAGAAGGTGGAGGACAGCGGTAAGAGAGATGGCTAATGAGATGTCTGTGTTGTGAACTATATGTGACTGGTATCCCATGTAACCTTTTAGCACCCAATATTTTTCTCTGCCACAAGCTCGGCGCCACACTCAACTGATACTTCAGAGATGCCGAATGGGTCGACTTGTTGCATTACGTAACGATCTCGATAATGATCTTCGCTGCTCTGTATAGCGCCAGTGTGCTTTGCTTTCAAGTCGCTCTCAACATCATCATATTGCTTTCCCATCAGCTCGATCCCATCTTCTTGGGTATATCTCATCTCTCGAATAATGCTCATCTCTTTTGTCACGAATATACCACCCAAATGTGTGACCATCACGGGCCAAAAGATCGGAATACTCGCACAAATGGCCGCTGCGTCTACTTCTAGCACCGCAAGAAGCATGCTGAATGATGGTCGCTAGGCGCCAGGCAGCCATGGCAATGACAAGAGTACCCATTGCAAATAATCCAATAAGCCTCAGGCGTTGAGGGAAATTTGTGGCCTGTTTCAAAATAATCTGGAGAGGAACAATCAAAATTATTGCGTCCAGTGCCACATTGATTGAAGTATGTGTCTTATAGGTGACGAGCAGTCTCGTGGGGGGTTTTGGCTCCGAATCCGTAGCAAAATCCATCCGAAGACTGTGTCCAGAATTCAGAAACGGGGATACGCGGGACCCATGCGAGGAGGAATGAGAATGCAATTCCCCATAGTGCGGTAAAAATTGCAACAATCACCCAGATCATGTAAGTCCTTGTACCTCGGTCCAAAATTCGCATGTACTGGAAGAGCAAAGTAAGCTTGATGAAGGTCGTCGCGCTAGTGTATGCTGCATTTGCAACAAAAAAACACTATTATTTCTCATTAGACAGGGCAATGAGATGTTATCAGGATGAATTACAAACCTTCAAAAACTCAATTAGCTCAATTGATGTCAGAGTGAGAAAATGTTTGCCAAGGCCATGATTGACGGCTTTTTGATATCAGCAGGCCAATATTATGATACGTAAGTGACAAACGACTCACACGAACAAACGGCAATAGAGCCAGTCGTGGTCACCAACTACAAGATCATTAGTATTGATGCTTATTTTTTCCACGTGGGAGGTTCAGACCACTTACTGGGTATAACAAAACAAAAAGATCGTCCCACCATGGAGACCGTAGTATACAAGTGCGAGTATAAAGTCGACAGCTGACGCTGATCCAAGAGATTATCTAAGAATCTCAGTCAATTCTTTGCTCCGAGAAACATTGCTGAGCGTAATGGTTCCGTTTGTAGAGGCATACTAAAAAGAGATTGGGAGCCCTCATAGCACCGACCTACGGTTCGACCAAGGTTCAAGCTCGTCGAAACTGGCTACTGGGAAATTCTCCATCATTTCATGGCAGTAGTAAACACTTAACTTTAGTAAGCCGTCACCGAATGCTCATGAAATGCGAATTGATCGTTTTTATTATCGGGTCGATGGGATCTGTAAGACCGAAATGGAGACGTGCTATTCGAGTTTCAGTGTCGCGGCCCTTCAGAAGCACCATGTGTGTCCATGGCGCCTAGCAAGTGGTGACGTTATCTCTGCCCACACATTCTCATTCGTCTCTGCATGGATCTCATCTTGTTTCAAAGTGGGCAATCCGTCCCACTGCTATATCGCATCGATTGTCGGGCGAACTCCCAATCTCTGACACGTTTGACTTGGAAGCGCAGGATGTACCATACATAGTATGATGGTACTGTGTAGACATCCCAGTCCGCTCGCCAATCTTCTGCAATTCGAGTTCCTCCGGGTGGGGGGCACGGGGCAATTATCAAGTGCGGCGGAGTAGAAGTAGAAATGACCCATTAGTCTGCGGGCGGGTGCATAAGCGCTAGTCTCAAGTTAACGGGCTTTCGGCAATTTTATACTACAAAGCCACCGTCGGCATTTTTGCAGTAAGCGCTCCATGGTGAGTACGGTATTTGGCGGTAAGCGCAGATCCGGAGGGAACCCTCTCCTATGATCATAAGTCCAAATAAGTCAAACCGTGACTTGCGCTCAGATGAGTTAGTATAGTCTAGCGCGACACGAGAATTGCCAATCGCTTCGGAATCACCGTTCTACTTGCATGTGATTGTTTGGCCACGTTTTCTCGTAGCACACACTCTTGTGGTTTTGTCAGCAAACCTAGAAGTGGCTCAAGTGCTTGAAGTCCAATCGAATCGCTGTAGCTTCTGTGACAAGATCGGTAATTACTCAGGGCGTGTAGCAATTACGCCAAAATGCTCGGCTGATTTCCCTGGTCATATCAACCTCTGCCCAGAGTCGCCACAGTTCAATGATTTCTTGTGGCGAGTCGTCATGAACATTGCAACATAATCTACCTGAGAGCATTGTATTTTAAGATTAGACCTATTTATGATTGGAAAAAGCTTTCCCCCTTTGCAAAAATTGGTAAAACTCATAAATACAGATAGAGCACTCTTGTCTTTACATCGTTTATGAGCAATCATTGCATACTGGAGCAACTTCATTGCTTAAACAAGTCTTCAGCTCAGACAAAACTGTAATTAGTTCTTCCAAATTCCTGGCACAACCGAACGTAAAGAAATCAGGTCGCACAACTACGAACCGGCTCGTGCTCCCCAAACGATCGCTAAAAGATTGATGATTGTATTCTGGCGGATGGTCGCGACCAGAGGATTGCGGAGTGGCCACAGCACGAAATATTTCTATCTGTCCGTTACGTTTGCCAGCAGATGCTTTGTTGATTTCTTGTGTGGATTCGGGGTCAAATAAGACGATTGAACTTTTCCCCAATACAGCAGAATTCAATATAGTCCTTCTGATAGCTGTCTCGGCGTCTTGGTAGTTCTGGGCATGATGGGTGGATCCCACGACAAGGAGCTTGAAAATGGATTCAGAAGGCCGCCATAGCTCGTCAGAGAGAATTGGTTCCCGGGCGTCCGATTGCATGAATATTTGAGCCAATCGAGCCCCGCCGTTATAGTCTTTCAAGAAGAAGCCTCCTTGAACCTTGATAAAGCCAACTCGCTCGATTCGTGCCTCCGGATTCAAAAGCTTTCGCACGAAGGGAATGTGCATCGTGTATTTCACAAACTGGATCAAAAGCCAAATCCAACGTGCAGGCTCTCAATTTATCATGGTTCCATTCAACATAGACATGTATGCTGCCGCATCCACGCTGTGGCGCCGTTCGAGCGTCCATGCGTCGAGAATGTTGCTCTTCGTGAGGTTGGATATCTGAGGCTGACTGAGCATCAAGGCTAGTCGCCAAGCCAGCTGCTGCGCATCTCGGACTCCACTGCCGATACCCTGGCCGGCAAAGGGTGGGAATACATGTGCAGCGTCACCGATGAGAACAACCCGCCCATCAAACCACCTATTTACCACCTTGTGCACGAATCTGAATGGCCTGCAGCGAAGAATTTCGACACAATCTCGCGGGAATTGCACTTGTTCAGGTAGCTTGTAGCCATCGGTATCCTGCCCGCGTGTGATCATCGGCGTAATGTGTTCCCAGAACAATCGTACAGCATCCATCTCATCATGCCAATCGTCCTGGCAAAATTCATGACGCCAAAGCCGCTCATGGTATGCACCAAATCTGCCAGTAGCCGTCGCTTTGCCTGGAGGGCAACAAAAATGCCAGCCTTCGGGCCAGAAGAGATTGTATACTTGGTCTGGCGTATATCCAAGTTGCCAAAGTGGGAACTTTGGGTGTGTTTGGGGCGTTGGTGGGGTAATTTTGAGGTTTGCAGCCACCCAAGTACCTGTATAGTCATATGACCCTCTCTGTTGTCTAATTCCGGTGGTCGGCTCGAGGAAGTGTTTCCGTACAATGCCTACTTTACCATCTGCACCGATGAGCCAACTACCTTGGATGCGGCGTGGAGTTCCATGTTCGTCCAGGTACTCAACTACCGGCGGCTCAGCTCTATATTGGCCAGTAACCTCACAACCCGTCCGTAATGTACACCATTTGGAAAGTGTAACCTGGCGCCGCAATGCGTGCTCTGTGTCTGTTAGACTCATGCTGGTAAGGGCAAAGACACTGCAGAGTACGAACCGAGCTGAGGTTGACTTTGCAGAAGACCATTGGGCAGCGATTGGTGTAGTGAGTCTTCTGCAAGGCCAACGCTAAAATACGGTTTCGTAGAAAAGCTGTTCACATGATAGTGGATAGTTTCTACCACTGATTATCATTTCGTCAGTAACACTCTGATGTCTTGACTTGTGACTAGGTTTACCATGTCCTATCTTAGCAAGGTCTGCGTGGAGGCCTAGGCTACAGAGGATCCTGATAGCATCACCGGTAAGATATACTCCACGAGGATCTGTAGTGACTTCACGCTCTTTCTCTAATATGACTGACTGTATCAAATGAATGTAAAATTAATATATGCTATGCTGTGATTTGTGAAAATTTTGGAAAGATCTTACGGTGATTTGATACTGTGCAAGGCACAGACCAAATGTTAGCCCAGCAGGACCAGCTCCAACTATGACCACCTGGGTTTCTTCGATCATCTCTTCGCAGCGGTAATAGGTCACGGGATGTCAACGATGGCTCGCGTACAACTTCTCCAGCTTATCACATTTGATAAAGACATCAGGAAGTCATACTACGGCAAGTTAGACAATATATGATAAGCCGTGAAGGTGAAAAATGGGTGAGCCGGCCTTACTCAGTCTGTGCTGCCCCTGCACTCGTCTAAACTAGGACAATCTTAGATACTCCGCGGCAAATATGATCTTCATGTAAAGTAGCCGAATCTCCTCCGATTGCAGCCGCATATGCCGGATAGCATTTCGCACTTTTGTATTCGGCGCATCTAAAGCAAAATAATCGTTGGTTTCTACCAACACAGTCCAGCAACGACGCTAATGCACACCTGGGGGCTTGGCGAAGATGCTCAAATTATTGATGCGCAACTTCGCAGCCTGGCAGTTCCTCCGCGTGCCAAGGTATTGTCCGGCAAAGCGCAATCCAGAGCAATCCATAAAAGTCTATTTGCCACTAGTCTGGGTCCAACTGAGGCTTATTTTCTCCAGATATCATAGTACCCGACGTACCGACACATAGGATACTCGACGCGTAGGAGGGCTGACATTCATTGCTCATAGAATCGGGTCAAGGCGAACTTTCATCTCTTTTAGGTAGCGTTCTTTATCATGGCTAGGCCATCGTGACTATTGTGGCTATCGTTCTCTATGGGCCCCTTTCTTTATATGTTGTTTTACCTTACATTTTTCCGTATAAATACAATCTCTTGAGGCGTACATATGATCGCATGTTAGATTCATGCAGAGCGAAAGGCCGCCCTCTACACGGAGGGCTTGTGGTGTGGAGCATCCTCCCATGTCCTTTGAGCACAACTGTGCATACAATTGAACAAATACCGGTGATAGTAAAAAGGAAAAATAGTCATTCAACCTAGGATATACCTAGTAACATCATCTGATCATCGATGAAATTGAAACCATACAATTTTTAACCATGATTAAGAAATTACTAGAAGATCCCTAATAATTGTCATTGGATATTTTAAGCACCTGGATTGGGCAGTTCGGGGCATTTTATCAACCAGTGCTCTCTTTTGATGATAGGCGTAGCGATTGAAGGAACTGGATATTGCTACACTATAGAGTTGTTACTTAAATGGAGCAAATGCAGGTATATTTTGGCGATCTTGTACAGAAGCAGCCAATTTATGGGTTGTTTCAGGCTGGCAATAGTTGGAGTTTCACATGGCATAATCCCAGTTGCTGATTCCAAGATAAGTAATCGACCAATTCGCCAGCTAGGTCTGATCAGGGTCTTGGTTTGCCATAAACTATTTTATTGTGATTATCTTAAAAACGAACGCCGTAAATAATGCGAAATACTGTGTATCACCTGTTGAATTTGGAATCTGATACTTGAGAAAAGCCTCCTTCCAAGTGTCCCTGCGTACTGAGAGGTAAAAGTGTGTCACAAATAGTCTATCTAAAAAGCCTCACGTTCCCTTGTCTCCGAAATCTTTCGGGATCTCTGGTCCCCATACTGAGAACGGCCCCACAACATCCCGCTGGGTAGGTGTATCTTCATTCACCACATCACCGTCTGCGTAATGTTCAATCTTGAATCCGCTCGGGTCCGCCCAATAATCGAATATCTGACTCCCTAACACATGTCGGCCGACGCCCCAAATACTCTTCCAACCTTGTTTTGCCAACCAATCGTGTCCAATCAATTGTGTGTCGAAATCCGCGACTTCGTATGATGTATGGTGAACAAAGGTTTTCTTCACATGCGGTTCCGCTCGCTGCATGAAGAAAACATGATGATCCGAATACTCCTTGCCAAGATCCAAGTGCATAAAGGTCATGACATCCATATTTGAGAAGTCCCAATGGTAGAGAACATCTGAAGGAACAAAGTTGAAATTGCTTGTATACCATTCAAGCTCGTTGTCAAAATCAGGGACAACATAGCCAAAGTGACCAATCTTGTGAACAAGCGCTGGGCCCGTATGATATCTCTGGAACTTTCCTACCAAAGTCCGTCAGTATTTGCGCGGTGTCACCAGATGGGAACCAACAAACCCAATCTTTCTTTATGGAATGGTTTATTGAATGGCCCCTGCTGCTCATGGGTAGCAGTTGGTTCTCGGGGTTCAATGGTATGCTCCTGTTGACCATAGACGATGTGGAAGAAGGTATCGTCGGGACGAGTGAAACGTATCATTTCCCCGCCACCTGGTGCATCATCCAGGCTGCTCACAATAGCACCAGGCAACTTGGCAGCCTTTCGAAACTCCTTTTCAGAGCGAGCGACGAATGCTGGCCCACGGAACCTGGGTTTGCCGTCTTTGCTCTGTATAGCGACGTACACGTACGGGTCCTTGCCGTACCCGCGATAGTATATACGTTCTGGGGATGTTCCAGCCTGAATAAAGCCGAAGTCGGCGGCAAAATTGTCGAATTTGCTTAGGTCGGGATGTTCAAAGTACACATGTGCCAGGCGGTCAAGTTGGACTTTATCAGCGTTATTCACGATATGAGGAATAAGCATGTCGGGCATGACGCGCTCGCGTATAAAGCGTGGGAGTTTGGAAAGTATTACAAACAAGAGCTTGAATATCAATGACATTCCGGCAGCGCAAATGATGACGGTTCGACGAGAAATGTCGAGAATATGCTTGAACGGCCTCTATTTGTATTTGACATAAAAGAAGTACTATATTATTCCTACCGTAGGCACATGATCACATGATTACATGATTTTCAGGAACTACATTTAATTCTCCGTCTACATGGCAAGGATTTCTTACAGAAGGCTTAGCCTCGTAAACCAATCCGAAAGAAACCAAGGACTGCCGGCGGAACGTTGACTTCGGCACAACTAGAAGTTGTCCCGAGTCGAGTGGGACGCGGGGTACATGAAATTTAAGGTTAGGAGGCATCAACGGCTCCACTGACACCGGAGTTATTATAAGATATGGTAGAAGGGTTAGTAACCATAATGGGGCAAGGACATACTATACTAACTTCTTTTTCCACAGTGTTTCTAGGTTAGACTAGTTAGGCGTGAATGTACCCCGCACAGGGAGGCACCTGCCCCACTACGAGATTTTCGGCCTGCTGCCAAAGTAGTCGCTATAAACGCATGTCAGCAGCGCGACTACAAAAGTCCGCAAATATTTCCTGCTAACGACCTTCCAAAGTCATAAAATTCACGATGACGCAAAATCCTGTTTATGCATTGATTACCGGGTGTAGCAGTGGTATCGGAAAACAGCTGGCCTTAGAATTTGCAGCCAGAGGGGTAATTGTCCTCGCTACTGCCAGAAACACGAGGTCGCTCGACGACCTGACAAGTCGACACAAGAATATTGAAGCCATACCTTTGGTGTTGGACGACCCCAAGAGCATTGAGAAATTAAAGGATGTTGTTGCCGAGCGTACCAACAACAGTCTTGATTTCCTAGTCAACAATGCAGGGACACATTATGCAGCAACTGCGATAGATCTAGACTTAACAGAAGTGACGAAACTGTTCCAAGTCAACGTGTTCGCAATTATGCACCTTTGTCAGATATTTTCACCGCTTCTCCGTCGTTCACACCACCGAAAGATCGTCCAAATTGGCAGTGTAACTCGCGATGTTCCTATGGTATGGCAGTGCGCTTACAATGCGTCGAAAGCCGCTCTTAGCCAATACACCAAAACTCTGCGTCTAGTAAACATCTATCAGGACATGGATATTCGTTTTTCTAACAACCTTTCAGGAACTTCAACCATTTGGCGTCGAAGTTATTGAAGTGGTTACTGGCTTTGTGCGCAGCAACATTCTACATCATGGATTACACGCTCCGGAAGGATCGCCTTATTTGGCGATCAAAGACGTCATTGAAGACTTCAAATACCGAGGCAATGCGAATGGTATGCCCACAGAAACGTATGCTAGGTCAGTCGTCAGTAAGTTGATGAAATCAAAAACAAATCCAGAGATATGGGAAGGCGCGCTAGCATGGACACTGTGGGCTCTCGTCACTTTGTTGCCGCGAAAACTTCTGGTACGTATCATTCCTCACACCAGGAACCGCGAGACTCATATGATGACACAGCATATATTAGTATTCTACAAATTCAAACTCAGTCGTTTGACAATCATTCGCAATGCGACCACAAAAGAAGATGCGCTTATCACTAGCACAAAAAGTCCATAATACAAACCTTCAATGCTTGAGGGAGAATTTGAGAATTTGAGAATGATGAGGCTGAAACTGGAGAAACGGATGGAGGACACTCACTTGCACGATGAAATAATCAACAAACCCCTGAGGCCATTTGATTGATCTGAAGATATATAATTTATACTGTTCTGCTCTGCTTTACTCCTTATCTGCGGTATGATATAGCTTGATTCTTAAGTTGATGAGCAGATATAGGTGTTCAGTTTTCTAAGAGCCCAAAAGAAATTCTCCTTTGAATTCTTTGTTCCTCTAAGTGAACTGGATGTTTGAAATGCTCAAAATATGGCTTTGAATCAATTTTATATTTTCTCGCAATGATTAGATTTCACGACTTAATATTTCCCCCAGCATAGACAAATTGCTTCATCGAGCATACGAAAATATCACCCAAATCATCATTTCAAATTGGCCAAGGAAGCCAGTATCTCGCTTATGAATCATGGAATAAGCATATATTCGACATGGTCTGCTAAATTTCAAGTAAAGTTCTCTTAGCTCCACCGTGTACTAACCTGGAGTGCAGCCCATTGAATCCAAACGATAATGACTGTCCAAATATTGGTTCTCAACAGTATCGTTAGTGCAAGGATCCATCGGACAGGACCTGTTGACGGTAGCTCACTCGAAGTTGATCTTATTTTTTAGTGTGCCTACCTTTTCCATCTCCACCTCAACCAAATCGCCATGTTGCAAGAAGGTCTTTGGCTTCATGAAAGCGCCCACGCCTGCAGGAGTACCTGTCATTACAGCCGTACCTGCTGGAATTGTAGTGCCTTCGCAGGTTATTAGTAGGAGAGAACCATAGCATATCAATAGCTTCATACCTTGACTCATGTGACTTAAAATCCTCTCGGGCGAGAAAACCATGTCATTCTGTAGATCTGCCATCTGTCGGACTTGGCCATTCACCTTCGTAACCACACGAAACGTTTGTCGCCCAAAAATCTCCGGACTTACCAGCGAAGGACCAATTGGTGCAAAATGATCGAACGCTTTGGCATAGAAGAATTGGCCACCTGAGTTCTTTGGCAGTTGAAAGAGGCGGCACGACAAATCATTTCCAACTGTGTATCCCAGAATGTATTCCTTCGCGTCTTGTGGTGAGACGTCTCGGCATTCACGAGATGTTACGAAAACAAGTTCGCCCTAGAGATTGGTCAGTTTTGAATTTACAAGCAATGTTCGAGGATCATCTCACCTCATAGTCCAGAAAACTCCTGGCGCAGAAATTGTTGACGGGAATATCTTCGTCCGGGTGCGCAAGAGACGCTGCAGGTTTTGTCCAGAGAGGTGGGTACGATGGAATGGTGAGCTTAGCTGGTTAACTAGGTTGATCCACGAATGACTCCATATACAGCAATATGACTCACCTCTGCTTCTGTGGCATGAGTCCGATAATTCAGGCCGACGCAATAGATAGGAAGACCATCATGAGGAACAGGCGCCAAAAACTACACTGCCAATCAGTACCTCATGTCTGTGGAGTTCTTGGTGAGGTGTGGCCATACCCGTCGAATCGTTACAGTTCTTGACCCAGTCTTAGTTGCAAGTTCGTCGAGCGACCCGTATGCATCAATACGTGTTCCATGAGGAGGTGGTCCATCTGCATTAGGGCCTATATCTGCAAAGTGAATATTCCCTTCTAAGCATTCAAAACGGATAAGGTGGGAGAATGGAGTCATTTTATTTTATTGGTTCCGATTGTAAGAGAATTGAGAGTATTCTTCGAGCGATTGTTTGTGAATTGTGAAGAACTCTTGAGGTAGGTGGTGGCTAATATAAAATCGAGTTCCTACAACTTCACCACCTGGTGGGCTAGTCGTACGCTAGACCAGAATAGTCAGCGGATACTAAAGATTGCTAAATTAGCGTCGGAGAATCTGGCATGGCAGAACATGTGCCGAGATGGTTGACAATTTCGCCGTGGGGTTTCGTCGAGATTACCTCATTCTTTTATCCTCCGAATTAGTAGAGCTGAGGCCAAATTCGTAGGATATGGATGAACCTGGTTTGGATACCAGCGCAGGCGTTTTCCAGCAGAGCGCACAGCTCCATGACCACCGCATTCGGATCCCGCCATCTCACAGCTTCAGAGTGTGCGATCGATGTATACGGTAAGTGGAATCCCTGCCTTTCGTGTGACAATTCATGAACTAAGGAATATCAATAGACACAAGGTCAAGTGTACGCCCATCGTCCATTTGGTTCTCATCTGCCTGGTCCTTTTGCTAAGTAAGAGATTTGTATCGCAGGCAACCAGGGCCGACCCGCGTGTTCTCGTTGCCATGAGCGGGGGCAGACTTGTACCTACTCAGTGCCGCGACGTAAGCCAGGTCCTCCTCGTGGGTCAGTAAGACCCAGAAAAGCCTTAGGTGAGTGGTTGAATGAGCTTCTATGGGTTTAACATGGAAGATATCGAAAACTGACAACTGTTTCTTTGTCACGCGAAGACTCCCACCGTCATGAGGTCACCTCCAACAGTCCGAATCCATCCCCAACTATACTATCCGCGATAGTTGAGAATGATACACCAGAAAAGACAGCGCCGCCACATGTTCAATCAGAGCCCTCTGAGACTCAAAACGGCCGCCGAGCCCTTACTGGGCTTGATATCACCACGGAACAAGAGCAGTACTTGTAAGATACATAACGTTTATTGTGCAAGATCTGTACTGATATCCACTTGGGCTTCGTAGGGTCAATACCTTCTTCGACATTATGTGTGATGCGAATCCGATCTTTTCCAAAACCCGATTCCTTGCCCGCTATGGCGAAGGTCATTGTAGTCCGGATCTCACGACTACGATGGTAGCAGTCACAGCCAAAATAACTAATATGGTACAATCAATCGACCGCTCAAAACTCGATACCTGCATTGACATGCTACTGACCTCAAGCTTACAAGATGATGTTATGATAAGTGACTATGCTTCACTCGATCAATTTCGCAAGGCTTGTATACTTGCATTTTATGAGTTCCACCAGTTTCCTGGGCACCAAGCTTGGATGCGAATCGGCAGACTAGCCAGGATAGCATATCGTGTGGGACTTGACCGGCTCGAGAGTCTCCGTTCACTGTACTACGACTGGAATACTATTGAGGAGGAGGACATGCAGGAGTGGCGATCTATCTGGTGGTGCATATATCGCCTTGATTCATACTCCAACATTGCATCCGGAACACCATACGTTGTTGAGGACAACCTATTCAGCACATCTCTTTTTGTGGCCCAGACACATATGTCGCCAAATGGCAACATAACAGCTGGAGATCTTCGCCTGCCACCCCGAAGCCAAGGCTTTTGGAGCATAATCCCCGATATCCTCTTAGATTCCGAAAACGCATTGATGAACATTCACAATGTCACTGTTGCCGCCATGCGGCAGGCTGGATCTATGGCGCGAGTATACTTCTTGCGATCGAAAGAAGAAAGCACCGCATATACGGCAGATCTCGAGCAGCAAATCTCCGCACTTCGCCTTGCACTTCCGACTCACTGGTTCAGTCCTAGACGCAACGCGTTCTTAAGGGAATCTCAAGATGCTCAGCACGGAAGGCTAGTTACAGTCCTTCACCTGCTCATGGCGCAGCTCATCTTGTCAGCCATCATTTGCACCCAAGGACAGTCAGAAAACTGGCTTGTCGCTTGGGAACGAGTTCTTGAGACTTGTCAGGATATTGCCTCCGTCGCAGCGAATTGGGATAGTGCATTTTGTCTAAAAGTAGATCCTGCCGTCGCATTCGTCAGTTTTACCGCACTCATCATGCTTGAGCTTCATAGGAAGTCGTCAGCATTGTCCGACCCGAATCTGGAGTCGAAAATTAGATCGGATCAAACGGCCCTTCGTTTACAACTTAACCATTTCGCAAAGGTCTGGATGCTACCAAAACTTTTGACTTGTCAGTGACCATCACCTTCGGGAAATTGGTAAATTGCGTTGCGCTAATACAATTTCTAGTGTCATTTGAAAGTTTTGCTGAATCCATTCCTGACCGTCTCCCAGAGGAAGATGTAGTACGTATTCTGTCGCGCTTTGAGGCTCCTTTGCACCCAAGATGGCTTCAATTCCTCTCTTCTGCACATATTATCCCCGAAATAGTCTAGTCTGAGCTCCTGTGTTGCTCCGCTGCTCCCAGTTTTGAATGAGATAGTATTGATGAATATTTTGCTACAAATAAGCAACTGTATACAGTATATTGATTAGGTGGGAAGATTCTGGTTTGAAATGGTCGCCAATGAAAATTGTGTGGTATCGGACACGAACAATATGAGAAATGCATTTGGCTATCTGCGTATGGGTCACGTCAATTGTGTTGGCCATTTTGTATAAGCCCACCGCCCCAGCCCGAGCTTCGAAGAGAAGTCGTCAACCACCTGATACGCAATATCAATGGATGCATTGGACAAATTGTCATCTAAATTTCTTTTTGCCAGATAATACGTTCACCTAGAAATCTGTTGGACTGTTTGAATTACGTGATCTTTGGCACCACGCTTAAGGACGATGCCTTGAAAGTCTTGTAGGATGTTGTCGAAGACTTACCTTTCACCTTGTGCACTTCCACGATGGGGTTGTTGGACTCTTTCCGTGCAAGCTTGGCTAGTTCTGACGCAATCGCTCCCTATATTTTTTTTCTATGAGTAAAGTCGTAGTCGCATAGATTTATGTCATACCTGGCTCAATTTTCGAGAATACCGTGCGCTATAAACGTCTGATTCGATACCCTAGGGCTATCACCACGGTTGCCCAATGCAGCCAGCTAGGCATGTATATATGATCACGGATCAACGGATATCATCTCTTCCGTATCCGTTTTCAATATACCACATCACCCCCATACTTCTACGTGCGAAAGACTGTCCTCGATATATGAGGATTAAGGCTTATATGAACAAGTGATCAAACTGATAGACACCTAGCCAACTCGTTACCTATATCATAATTAATAATAAGACCATAACTGTTTTTGTTTAATTATTCCTATTAGAAATCATTAGAAAGGCTAACGTATTTTGAATATAAGAAAGTCACTTGCGTACTTATTCCTTGTTAAAAGCATGAGCTTATTATCCCGCAATACACTTGCGTCTCCACTTCTTACCTGGCTTAGTTTTCCACGGAGTTTAGAGACACGGACTCGGTAAAGTGTTGTACAACCGGTTTCTTATAAACTCCGTTATCGGATTTGATTGCATGGATATGAAAGTTGAATTTCCCGAGTCTCCTCCCCGTCTGCCGACAAGACACTGCGGCTTTCAGACGAGATTGAGTCCATGTCTACGGCATTTGAACTCAATTCCATTAATATTCCCTGGCATCCGACTTTATGCGGTACTCCCATTGTATTCGAATTGTTATCGTTAATTATTAGCTCCCGCGAAGGAATGTTCATGATAGCAAACACCTTTCGGCACGATGTTTCCAGACAACGTCAGATTGATATATAAAGCACTGGGGTTTTTCGTCCCCTACGCGGGCAAACTCGTGGTTCAGTGGTTGGCAGTGGTGTACCACAGTTGGACATGGCATGAAACGCCTGACGCGAAGAACGTGGTAGTCCTTGGGGGTTCATTTGCAGGCGTTCAGTTGGTAAAACAATTGGCTGGGTTGCTACCGACCGGGTACAAAGTGGTATTGATTGAGAAAAACTCGCATCTGAATTACAGCTTCGCCTTCCCTCGCTTCTCGGTCTTGACAGAGCATGAGCACCAGGCGTTTATCCCGTATGATGGTTTAGCACGTGGCACTCCTGCTGGCATATACACCCGCGTCCAGGATACTGCAATCGAGCTCACCGAGAATCAGGTCCTACTTTCGTCGGGTGAAAAGATCGATTATGCCTACCTCGCTATCGCGACTGGCTCATCACAACCTCTCCCCGTCCAGGTAGTAGCCACGAATATCGACGATGCATGCCACGAGCTGCAAGGTGTGCAGCAGGCCATCAAAGAAAATCACAGGGTCGCCATTATAGGGGGCGGAGCCGTGGGTGTGCAGCTCGCCAGTGATATCAAAGATTTCTATCCAGACAAGGACGTGACACTCATTCACTCGCATGACCGGCTCTTGAGCCACTTCGGAAAGCGATTAGGCGACTATGCGCTGGTTGCGCTGCAGGACGAACTCAAGGTTCGCGTTCTCCTTAATGAGCGGCCCAAGGCCCCCGCTGTAGGGAATATGGCTAAGTCAGACACGCTGACATTCTCTGACGGCCGCAAGGAGCAATTTGATCTTATTGTAAGTGCCTTCTTTTACTCTTACGTGTGCTTTTCTGAACAGGGTCATATCTCTACCAGATCGTTTGCACTGGTCAGCGGCCCAACTCATCCATACTGGCGTCTCTACACCCCAGCGCCATCTCAACGGAAAACTCGCGCATCCTTGTTCAGCCGACGCTTCAAGTACTCACTCCAGATCAACCCGATTGCAATACAACCATATTTGCTTTCGGGGATGTAGCTGATCACGTCGGGCCACGTATGGCACGGGCGGGCTGGATGCAGTCGGGGTTGGTGCTGGAAAATATTCTTAGCATGATCCAAGGACGGAAGCCTCAGCGGACGTACAAACCAAACTATTTTCTCGAGGGGGCCATTAAGCTGACGTTGGGAAAGACGCATAACGTCATTTACGCAAATGAAGCGGATGGGTCCGATGTGATGGTCCCAGCAAGAAACAACAGGCTAGATTTGGGAATTGAAATGGCATGGAAGCAATTTGGGGTCGGTGCTGACTTCAAACGGATTTAGTGGAACTTTGCTAGATAGATTCCAACGTATAGGAAGTTGTAGAAAGCCACATACTCATCTCATTCGACATTGTAACCACATCGTTGAAGATATCGCCAAGACTGATGGTGACATTACAACAGCGACAACTACCTTTACGAGTCTGTAGTTTCACTGTCAGCGAGATGGCAAGCGTACTTCCCAGTCATTTATTCCTCCAAAGGCTACTCCCTCAACGAAGCACATTCTCCGATGGTATGGTAACATCCCTTGATGGTCAATCTTAGGTCCGCTTACAATTAGTAGTGTGAGGTTCGATATCTTAGCATTCGGGGCAGTCGTGGGTTTCAACTATATTGATAACACTTTTTCGCGTGCCAGTGAAGGCGTTCTTCAGGCAGTAAGCGCAGTGCCTCATCAACATTGTCAGAGAATCCTAACACATCTCCATAACGTTCTATGATGATCGAATGAATTTGGGTAGAACGATCGATGCAAACCTCGTCCACACCAGCACTTCCGATCTTCTACGCGGGCGAGACTAGCAATGCGCCTCATAACCTCTGAACTCCGGCGGAATTATACTCCATAGGTATCCAAAGCAGCCTTGTCCTCGACCATCCTTTTCTTCGCAGCCGGCCGGTAAAGCCCAGGTTGAAAAGCATTCCCTCCATGTGGCCACATGTGGCAACATTATGTGTGGGCAATGCCTTTTGACCTCGGCCACTGTAGCTTCCCCCTCGTATTTTAAAGTATTTGGCTGGGTAATTGACCGCAATAACTGCATTCCGTTGCTGTATCGCTAGTGGCTGGGACATGAGATGGTCGAGGCGTACAGTCTCGCATTGCCCATAGAAGGCATGAAAATCAACAAAAGCTGTGGCTTACAACGGTGTTGTTGTTGTCGTCGTGGAACATGGGCTCATCTGAAGTAAGTGACGGTAAGTGAATGAACCGCCGATTGGGCTAGCGCAAGTCTAAGTTCACAATCCATATCGAGCAAGTCAATCTGCACTCCAGGATACCCTTACAAATGTACCAGTACAGCGAATACAAACGCTTCCAAGGAGCGAACTACGTATGGAAAGCGAGCCTACCTCTTACTCATAGAAAAGGGTACGACCATAGGCTAGGGGTAGAGCTGTAAACTGCAGGTTCCAATGCAATAATTTCTTTGAAGCGCCAGGAGCCTTGGGGTGCAGGCGGTAGACACAAGGATTGGGGCGGCGGCCACTATATCGCACCTGCTTGTCCGCCAATTCTTGTACATACCACTGATGCCACTAAACGTCAGTGTGGGACGCTGAGATTAGTTAACCCGCGCAGCAACTTCCTTCTCACAATCAGAGCTGTAGATGGGAAAGGCGGAAACTTACATCTGGGGCTAGGCGGGACGGCGTCATGAGCGGCAGGGATTGTGGGTTACAAGCGCGGAATTTATGACCATCGCAGATTTTTCGGACTTTTGTACAGCCTGTTAAGTCCGTAATGGTTCTTTTCCCCCTATTGCTTAGCAGCCCCTACCCGCCCTATCATGACTCATCATCTTATCTAGATGTTAGAGCCGCGTGAATTGCGCTTTCGTCATGAAGCACTCCGCAATGTAACGGAATGCCCGAACCTACCGCAGCGGCGGCCTGTTCATCGGTCCACACGTGAGTTGGCTCGCGACGGCCTCTAGCGCTCTGCCGGTGCCGTTATTTCAGTCTGCAATGAGAAACGAACGCACTGTTTCTCCGCGTTCAAGCTGATAGTAGAAGTGTATGATGATCTTTCCTCACAGCCGTCCTTGCTTCTTCGATGCAGCGCCAAGCTTCACCTTTCGTTTTGAGTTTCGCCCGTTGGTCTACTTAGAGTTCGAGTCTGAGTGGATACTCGTCGTTGCTTGTGTTGGATACATCATGGAAGATGGGCCTAGGAAGTCATTTTGGAAACTCCATGGACGAGTCCACCATCTTGCGGTAGATGTGAATTGCCAATAATTTGATGGGGCGACCTGCGTTGTTGCCTACCGTTGGTACTGGTAGCTGCCGACCCAAAAAAAAAAAACTTACAGTCTCACGATCCGATCCGATCTGCTCGCATGAGCTATCGACTTCACTCGTTCCCAAGAGTATAAACAAAGAGCGTTGCGACTTCCTCTTCGTATCAAAGTCTGACTATCACCGCACATGTTCTCTGCTCGTTTGACTCGATCATTACGACTTTTTCAGTCCTTCAGCTTGACTCAACAGAACTCCCAACAGTCATAGACATGTCTTCCCGCAACGAGCCTCTTCGCGTGAGCGGAATATACCGCAATCTGCCGCAGTTTAACTCGAAGGTCACTGGCTTGTCCGCGATTGTTTGTGGTGCAAGCGGAATATCTGGTTTCCATGCCCTGCGCGCCTTGCTTGATACCCCTCGCTGGTCCTCCATCTTCATACTATCACGTTCCCCTTTGTCAGATAAAGCGAAGGCCTTTCTCACTGAAGAGCAGCTTTCTCGCATCACCCATGTGTCCGTTGATCTCCTGTCGTCAGCTGCTTCTATCGCCCGAGATCTGCGGCTCGCCCATGTCAAGGCAGACTACCTCTTTTACTACGCATATCTGCAGCCCAAGTCGGTGATCGACCCCATGAGTCCAGGAGCAGTCAAGGAATTAATCGAAACCAACGTTCCGATGTTTCAAAACCTGCTGGATGCACTACCTTTGGCGGATACCATACCTCGACGGATCTTGATGCAGACTGGAGGTAAAAATTACGGTATGCATGTTGGGCGTGTGCGCACGCCTTTGGTCGAGTCCGACCCTCAGCCACGTCACATCGCAGACAACTTCTACTATCATCAAGAAGATGCCATGAGATCATTCTGCGAGAAGTTCCCTGGTACTGCGTGGAATATTGTCCGGCCATTTGGCATCGTTGGTTCCGCTCCAAATTCGCCACTCAACATGTTCATGTGCTTCGCGGTTTATGCAATTGTTCAAGCACAGAAGGGGGAACCAATCGAATTTGGCGGTGATCTCGACGCATGGCAGTTCGAAGCAGCTCATTCAACTGCACGACTGACAGGATACCTGAGCGAGTGGGCTGTCCTCGAATCTGACTGTGCCAACGAAGCCTTCAACGCTGTTGATGGAGTGACACTTAGTTGGGACAGATTTTTCGGGGCCTTGGCACAATGGTGGGGAGTGTCTCGTGGGGTTGTTGGCCCTGACCTGAACAGTGCCAAGTATGACAAGGTCATGACTCTAGGTGGAGCTGACAAAAATCCCCTGGGTTATGGGCCGCCAAAGGAAATGAGGAGACGATTCACCATTAGGGATTGGGCTGAGGACAAGGCCAACGAGGAAGTCTGGGTGAACTTGATGGACAGGTCTCAGGGCACGCTCACCTGGAATCCTTTCAAGGAGAACAAAGACGCCATATTCAACGGAGACTTTGCATATCTCTCATTCGGCACTGCTTCCCTGAGCAAAGGCAAGAGATTTGGATACAACGGTTCTGTAGACACTCTTGAGAGTGTGCATGAGATGTACATGGAGTGCGAGAAGATGGGAATGTTGCCAAAGATGGAACAAGAACTTGCCGAGCCTTTGATTTGAGTTCTTAGCAGAGTCCTCGGCGCGGCCAGAAGCAATCGCCCAAAAATATTGTCTTTGTGTGAATCCCCAAATATAAATAATAATGAACGTGGTGAGTTGCTTTCTATTTGCCATGTGACAACGCTCCGCAAGACCGAGGAAAGGTAAGGTTCTTCTGTGAATTCACTGGACCTCAAGGAGATCAGAAAGAGTGGAAAAGTCTTGAAATCTTGGAATCATGTCGTTTCTTCCGCCGGTGAAGACTATCTTGATCTGCGAACAGTCGTGACTTGGTCATCAGCCAGCGACAAATCAAGTCGGGATTAATGAGATGGGACCGGGCGAATGCCGGGCTGGTTCTCCAGGTTGGACAGTACTACGGAGTAGTTGGAGCTAGCTTCGAAAAGATGAATGGACTTTGCTGCCTTCTCAGATCTCGGCCAGACATGAGCGGACTTCGACCCAGAATTAATTAGACTAGACTAACTTCAAAACCAGCCCAGATGACTATTCCGAATTGAATGGAATCTAGCTCGGATGCATCCGTTCATGGCCTGCCTATAGTCGGTATTACAAGTGTTTGAGCGACCATTGAAGCGTTTCCAATAAATACAGACATACTGTCCTACGTAGTCTAACGTGTCCGCTAGTCCAAATTTCCTATAGCCTGTGGGGCTGCAAGGGTCCATAGTACGTATACTTTTACAGTAGAAGTTCGCTTTGTCAGCTCAGAGCAGTTGCTATCAGAACGGATAGATGCGCCGCACAGGCACGTAAACGGGTATCTAACATTTGGTCTTGAGAGGCGATGCTTTCGGGGGCTATTCTCTCCATGGTTCAGAACCCGAGACTGGAATGGGAGCGTGCCACAATGAAACTTGCTTGATTTGTTAGCCCCCAGCAATACGGCATTAGGCTATTTGCTTCAATATTGACCTGTTATGAATATTCGCAGTCGATAAATTAAAATAATC
Organism: Truncatella angustata; assembly: GCF_020726525.1. NCBI lineage: Eukaryota > Fungi > Ascomycota > Sordariomycetes > Amphisphaeriales > Sporocadaceae > Truncatella > Truncatella angustata. Next base: position 6,533,959 of record NW_025763382.1, on the reverse strand, counting down.
GCAAGGTTGAACGGGCTTGGTAAATGTGCCCGAGTCTGCCGTGCTAAATTCGTATACAAGTCCTTGAATTGCTTTTGAGACGAAATCCGATATTAATATTCCGTAGGAGAACTTACTTGGTCTATACTAGCTCTTGTTCGTGGGGACTGAAAGTCAACGGCCAAAAGATACTAAATCGCAGGATGTCCAATACAGAAATGAAAATTGTAGGTCGAATATATGTCGTGGAACTCTAGATTGTCTCAATCGGCAGCAATGGTGCAACTCTGAACTATGATGTAGTTTCGGCTGCCACAGCCCTCTAGGAGCAACTCGCCACACATGGCCCTACAGCATAGGGACCTCTCCTGGTTGCGCACAGTAACGCCGCCGCTGTCGGTATCTATGCTGGTGGCCGTATTCGCACGACCAGTACGAACGGTTCCCTCCAGAACCTAATCGACATGTATTACAGTGGCAACTCACCCCTCCAGGAAAGTAGTGAGTCGAGATTCGTATTCCACCTTTAGGCACCGTACGGGCTAGTATCTTTCCAACGGCGGGGTGGGTGCGTAGAGTGTTCTTCGATCATGGCTTTTAGGCAGGGCACAGCCTGCGCCTCCTGGAATGTCACTAAATTTAAGTCCTGATTGAATCAACCATCGACCTCATCTCGAAGTTTCTCCAGTACTCTCTCGTTCGTGCACAAATGATAAGGAGCTGCACTCAAAGTAATGCCTGTAGTGTCAGAGCCGGTTCCAATGCTATTTCCACATGCGTCAGATATACTCGGCGCGCCGATGCGAACTTCGGCCTCCTCGCATCGTAAGGGTCACTACTTGTGTGGTTTTACCGCTCACGAAAGCTACATGCGGCAGATCACTATTGCCCTGTACAAACTGCGTATCGCATGGAAAGAAATACAACTATTGGCCTACCACCGGTCAACGGCAAATATGGTTGCCCGATTCTGTTGTTACAACTCATATACATCGGAATCAGCACAGCCGGCTGCCGCGGAGCAGGGAGGTTTGTTGGCTGAGCTACGGGCATTCCCAAACCCTGCACGATACTTGAACAAATGCGACGTCCAGAGCGCCAAACAACAGCAGGACAGAAAATGCAGTACCTTCTCCCTGTTAGTTTCACTACGCAACTGCAGTTCGACTCCAGTGGAACTTGAGTCAGCGTGCTTCTGGTGTGAGGCCCATCCCGAGCGAGTGTCCATGGTCCAGGGCTCTCATTTGCGTTACATCCAGTTTACCTTTTAGCTCACACCCACTTGCTCATCGCGGTGAACAGTGAAATATTTAATGGAGACGGTTAACAGATGTCATATAACAAGAAAAAAGTATTTCGCTTGCATATAAGTTAATATCATGCGGCGATTGGTTCTGAACACAAGCATCTGAGACAAAATTACCCAGTAAAAGCAAGTAGGAGGACTAGGGAAACGGAAATACCTGAGACTATTCTAACCAAAATCATTGGCGACACTGCGGTTGGCGTGAGATAGCTCGATGGAAATGTCAGACCAGGACCTGGTTTCAACATCGATGCCCTTTCTAGCGACCATGAGACAGTTTTTGACTTATTTTTTCCCCATTGTTTTCTAACTTATATTAATTATATACCGAGCTGACCAGAAACGTGATGCCTCGCAACTACTGTGCCACGATGGCAGTGACTAAGAGGAAATGGACCCCATGAGGATCAAAACAATTCTTCTGCGCACCCATTGTCTTGCATCCTTACTTACGACTCCAATCAAATTCCTTGGCAGCTGCTACGTTGGTCCTGTTTCCCATTTCCAGATCTTCCACAGATGATGAGCTCCTGTCGCTTGCGTAATCTGCCTTGATTCTCTCGACAGACGGCGGGCTTCTCGCAGGCGCAGCTCCGAAGTTGGACATTCCAATCTCTTCCTCCAGCTCTGTTAGATTGTTTCTCTTAGCACTCTTATCAATGGCACTGTCGTGTCGGTTCGTGCTGCGATGTACAACGACGGACCGCTCGACGGCAACGGACAAGTTATTCTTATCAGAGACGGTCGTCTGTGTACCTTGATTGTCGCGCGTGGTAACGTATTGGACGATAATGGCGTCGAAGAGGACTGCACCGAATGGTGTTAGTTAAGTCTCACTCGCGTTAAATTAGATTGCTAGGGGAACACTCACGATCGATGTTACATGACATCAAGCACACCCAACCTGGCTCACCATTGAGAGCCATCATAATAATGATGTTTCTATATTTCTTAGTGTCACAGTTTGCATCTGGGTAGGAAAAGAAATACTCACAACGCGCAAGTGATTGTTGATGTTACAGCACCAATGAAAGTTCGAAAGACGAGATCACGAAGCTTTGCATTTCCAGAAGTCTTGTCCATATTGAAAGAATATGTGCTTCGAAGGGGAATCAAAAACAAGATAGTGAGATAGACCTACACCAGTATTAGCGAGTACACGTTGCAAAAGCCAATTTCTCGGCAAGCACTTACGTTGACAGCAAGATCGAATGAGACAAGTGGGATTAATACGGGGCGTTGCATGCCAATGACACACTTGCCATTCTCGATGTAATCGATTCGGTAGATGAAGTTAAATATCCCAATGATAGCAAAAATACCTATTGCCGTTAGAAGAGTTCATTATTATCAGAACGAAGAGACGATGTAACCTACTGAGCATCACAAATGAGTTGAAGATGTACAACTTGGATTGTAGTCGCGACTTTCTGCCACCCCATACAACAAACTGAGCGTTGTTAGTAACATGTCTTCCTTGTCAGCTGTTGGCGAATTACTTACGGCTTTTTCCACCAAGAAGAAGTAGATTAGCTATCGAAGTTAGCTATAGCCCACGTCACAATCGGCTACGATATCACATACAATCTTCGTTGATAAGTAGCAGGCTAGGCATAGAAAGATGGCGGAAGAGCAAAGCGCATTGTCCGAGTTAATTCCAGGGCCCCATCGCAGCACACTCGCTATGGCAACAAACAACCAAGAGTCTGTGTAAATGGCAAAAATAACTATTCAAAAATTAGTAACATAACAGCTTATTTTGATTCTACTACATACGCCAGCTGACAAGTGGTAATCTTCTCCACGATGTGATTGCGTTGAAACGTGTTGCTACGAACCGTCAATATACTGGATGTCATATGTAAGCAATAAAAGTGAACCAACCGAAAAACGCTGATAATAAGGTCAATGACAAAATAGCGAGAAGAATGCTGAAAACGGTGCCAGGCAAAGGTACTTGGTATAGCCCATCAGTAGACAAAGCCTCCGCGGCTATGTCGCGCATACGAGACAGCATCGTGACTATACACTCCCGCGCTTAATTAAACGAGCGATATGAAGAAAATTGTGGGAACACTGTATAGCATCCCACGTCGAGAAAAGAAAAGTCGTACGATAATCGTACGATGTCCCAGTGCCCGGAGCGCATGGCTCAACCTATAAGGGAAGTCTGCGCTCGCAGGAACCTCATGGACTACCGGCTGGACTCGGCGTTCTCCATGTTGACACTATTAGTCTAAAGGCCAAAATCTCAACGCAAAGACTGCTTAGGGCCCGAGCACACCTGCTTCGATCGCCCAATACGGTGACTGACATGAAATCGCAACACTAAACTGCGAGTCATCTTGACGTCTACCCATGTGGGAGTCCCCCAAATCAATGGTAGCGGCTGATCACAGCCAGTATCTTGCGGAGCGGATAGTCCTTACTTAGCCCGTTTGTCGGATCTGAGAGCCGTGCTAGCCTTTTTTCACGGACAAGAACTCACGAAACGATCAGCTTGGATTACAAGGCGAGTCAGTTAGTCGTTGGCCTACTGTCTTGACTAATGCAGCCGTACGAATTCGGAAGTCTCTACCTTCGTAGGGAAACTCCTGTTATGCTACGAGGACTCTCAAAGTACCAGTTCTGCGTCAACCTCCACACAAATTCGAGGGGCAAGTGCTGATGATGAGGAGTGTTCTCATCAGTCCTCAAATTCTATTGTTAGGTAATTACATGCCATGCTCAGTAAACGATGCCTCAAGCACTAGCCCTGGCGCAGTATGTTGATTGGTTCGCGACTACCACAGCCGCGTAATTAGCTCGAGCGAAAATGGCGGACCGTCTAAACTCAAAGCCTTTGGCGTTGGCTCCCGCTCTTCGAACTCAAATCTATCATTCAGCATTATCAGCACCAAACAACGAGTTCTTGCCAGGTACAAGAGCTAAACCGGCAAGTGGTGTTTGGTCAAGGACCGTTGTGGCTTTTCTTTCCAGCATCGCCGGGTGATAGCTAGCATGTTTAGAAGCGAAACTCATCAACAATGTGGCCATCTCGTGTTCATTTCGATGTGCTTACCACCAAGCGTAAAGCCGCAGATGGGCGGGACCGCTGTATCTACTTTCGCATACACTCGATATATATGGAATCAAAGCAGCCGCGTGACGGCTACGAGACGCAGAGCGAGCACAGGCGCCCGTGTGCAGCACAGATGGCACCACGTGGCGAACAGGGACGGGAGATATCCCGATGGCATTGACAAGCTTGACAAGCAGATGCCCGACATCCAAGCCACAGTACCTGGACCCGCCACAAGTCTGCAAAGCATTTGCATTTGAGGCCAGAACACCCCGGTGATCACCTAGCGTCACGTTTTGACCCCTTGGCTCCGCATAAGGTTGGCGGCTGGACTAGCTTTAGTCGGTATGACATGGTAGCAAGCTAGAGCGGCCTTGCCTAGATGCGAACCGAAAGATTGGTATCGATAAATGATTGGTGAATCTTCATTGAGTGGTTATCTGGGACTTGGCTCTAGTCCTCTCACCATTGAATACCACCGGATCTTTGCCGGCCATATTTCCATTGACAAGAACGCGAGGCCTCTGTAACGGTCAATGTTGAAAAGGTATGTCCGGTGTGCGCGGGCTATATTGTATGGACAAAGGTCACCTGGCCGCAACAGTCTCGCCCATCTAGCTATATATTACAAGGTCTTTGACTGTTCAGTATGTTATCGCATTTTCGTCAAGTCTGTATATACATATCATCCTAACATGGCACAGCTTGTATTCTGCGCCGCCGGATTCCAAATTGGCTGCTCAACCTAGGACAAGCTACAAGGCGATGCATTATAAACAAAGACACAACACTCGTGCTGAATCCTGATGGTGGTTTCTGACTTTGTTCTTCTCTTGATCTTCATGGGAGAATCCAGCGTTTACTGCAATACTCTTACGCTTAAACAGCACGCTTCTGGTATTTGTCAGTGTACGATGTGGCTTAGGCCCATACGATACCGAGCACGATAGCCAGGTGACAACCAGATATCAACTTCGTGTGCTGAAGAACTTGCAAAGTTGCCGGAAGTATGGACTTTCTGACAAGCTGACCTGATTGACTACCTTGGGAATAAGGACACTCATTGATTTTGACCAACAGGTAACGAAGAGGACTACGAGAGCTCCCAGCAAAACGACCGGCTTGGGTGACTGCGGTTTCCCGCATATCTTAGCAACCTTGTCGTCAGGGCCAGTCCGCGACTATATCCTGTCATCTGTAACGCTTCGGTTTAATTGACTTCTGTCATAAAATGAGTCGCCTGAAGAAAAGAAAAATTTCCCCCAGTTCTCATTACGCAGTGCCACGCTGCCGGCACATAGGAGCCTCCCAGGTTACTTCTGATAGCACTGGCACCTGATGCCCGTCGGCGCTGATATGCCCAGCGTCCTGGGCCTGTACCGGGCACGACAGAGGGGCCGTCTCCATCACAATAAGCTATCACACTTGACACCTACAAAGCTCGCCAGAAATTACCATCAGAATCACTACGCGCCTGCGGAGGACTTCGGATGTGCTCGCTTGTGATTCAGCCTCCTGCAAAAACGTGAATTTGTGGTTATGCGGCTTGCAACCGACCATGGCCCATGGAGTTACCGTGTCCACGAGATGGTGACATTTATTCATGTGACGACTCGAGGTTTAAGTACTAATAGGTTGACAGTGGCATTGCACGCAACATGAATCTCGCCTGTCCTAGTGCGGTACATGGTCCGGACAAGCTGACTATCGAACCGGCATAGCTGAAGGGTATTTGTCATTTGCGGTGTGACCAGTATCGAAAACCATCGAGGTTGCTGTTGACACCTAGTTCAGAAATGACATGATGCCTTCTGTGCAACATCAGCTCCGGCCCTTTTCCACGTGGATAACGATTTACTCGGCGCGGGAGCAGAGATATACGTGATGCTGTGGTAAATCAATGGTTCAGGCCGTCTCCGGGACCGATCTGCATATACGGAGTACATAGTTACCGGGCAAAGAAGGCAAGCATTTAGTGCGGGGAAGGTAGCCGATTGTGGAGATAGGTGGCTTTGTACGCTGATATCGCATCAAGTTATAAGGGTTCAAGTCAGCAGGTTCAATCACCGGCAGAAAACCGACCAAACATTCGTGCTGAAGAGACCAACTGGACTAATCGCAGATCGCGCTAACGAAAACAATAGTTGGTTGCTGAGAGTTAATTTGAACAGTCACAGTACTGTATCATTCGGCAGGTTCGGGTAGTGACATGAAAGAAAGAATAATCCATTTTAAAAAATAAAAGTATGGGCATTTGAACCCCTGAAAAGCCCCGCTCCTGCTGCGGCGAGCCAATGATGTTACTTCCATTTAGGAAAAGTACGTACCTCGACACGAATGCAATGTCAGCATGCAGCGTCAGCATCCAGTCCTTTTTGATCCGCTGGGCAGGTGGGCAGCTGTGTCGCTGTCTATGGTTGCTGTGTGTCCATACGGGTGCGCTGCATTTCACTGAGGCGAGAGAAACCTGGCAACTTTCCATCTTCACCTCGGATTACAGCCATAGCCATAGCATTGATGGCGGCGAGTCCAACAACGCCCTGTACTGCAATACCTAATTTCGGCACATCCTTCGCACTACTGCGATAGCCTGCCGCTTCATCCGATCTGATCCTACCTCAGGACACGTCTTTTTGTGGTCGCGTCCCGTCCAACGTCAACGTCGGCCCCGCTGAGCTGCGACACCTACCCAAGCCTTCCAGGGGGTCAGAGAGCATCCCATCACACCAGCAAAGGAACACTCAACTGGCCAACAGGAACCGGATACTCACAACCATGGCGCACACAATCGTACGATCGAGACCTAGTGTCGCCAGTATCTTGACTTCTTCGCGTGGCCTGCTTCCCTCCCTCTCGATACCCACGACGTTGCTGCTGGCCGCGACTCTCCCCATGGCTTCCGGACACGACCACGATTCTACCAATATCCCCGAGGGTGAAACCATCTCGATAGATCCAATTGTACGTCAATCTGCCCCCAGGCGAACCGATTGGTGCGACTGCCCCCGTGGCACATACCGTCGTTGCCACTACCGCTGCAGAGAGAGGATGCTAATAGGATATGGACTGTAGGATACGACATTATGGATTCACATTCTCATCCAAACCTCTGCCTGGGGAATCATCTTCCCTATAGGCATGGTTCTCGGTGTAGGTTTTTTCTTTCTCTCTTCTTGGTCGACGTTTTCTCTCCAGGAGACTGCTTCTAACTATATTTCGACGTACAGATTGCCAAGAACCGATGGCATGTCCCCGTTCAAGCTCTCGGAACTATCCTCTCGCTGTTGGGCTATGCGCTCGGCCACATGCATGGCGGTCGTGAATTCCTCCACTCCAACGTCCACTCCAAGTTCGCCACCCCGCTCATGTTCCTGCTCTTCGCCCAGGTCATCATGGGAATCTACTTGAAGCTACATCTGGAGAAGGGCATCAATGGCAAGATTAGACGCTTCGTGAAGCTGGGACACGGCATTGTTGGCAAGGCCATGCCAGTCCTTGCCTGGACCCAGATGATCTTCGGCGGCATTACTGCCCTCGGCTTTTGCCAGGGCGAGCATGTCGGTCAATGTGCTGCTCATTTCATCATGGGTGGTGCCTTTATCGCTTACGGTATCATCCTAACCATCGTCCTACTCGTCGGTCAGATCTGGATGCGCCGCACCGGCCGCTCCCAGGAGTTCTTCGACAGCGCCGTCATTGCCGCCTGGGGATGCGTCAACACATTCACCGAGCACCGCTGGGGGACCGCCTGGGTCAAGAATGACTGGCAGCACACGACCATGGGCGTAATCTGGTGGGCCGCTGGTCTTGCTGGTGTCTGGTTGAGCAAAGATCGTGACGGCCGGCCTCAGCGCAACTTCATCCCCGGCTTCGTCATCCTTATCACTGGCTGGGGTATGAGCTCTCACCCTCAGGAACTCATGACTAGTGCCATGACACACAAGATGTTCGGTTACACCCTCATGGCAACTGGTCTTACTCGTATTATCGAGGTTTCCTTCGTCTTGCGCGACCGCCAGGGGATAGCTGAGAATGGTCGTGAGACCAATAGCTTTCAATATGTTCCCGTCTTCGTAAGTTCTTTGCGCCCGCCCTCTAGTCACTTGTTCATTGGTGCTGACCTTTGCCTAGCTTCTCTATGCCTCGGGTTTCCTCTTCATGGGTGCTACGGAGGAGCAGATGGCCCTTGTTGCCGGCTCCAGCATGGATGCAGTGTCCTACATCCTGATCTTATACTCGCTCGCCTTCCTGGTTTTCCTATTCACCATGATACTTGTACATCTCTACGACCGTAACGCCAATGTCGACGAACTAGCAAAACCCGAAGCCAACGGTCGTCTGGGCCCGCGTCTCAACGGTCACGTCCCCGTGCGGGATGCTCAGGAATTCGAGCTTGAGGGCTTGATGAGTGATGACGAGGACGACGCAAGGCGAGATCGCGCTCACGCTCAAATGCACGGACTTGATGATGACGACTTAGAGAGCCCAAGCACGTTGGGCAAGAACGAAGAGCGTGTTGCCCGCTGAGAAGGACTCGTCAGAGGATGCTCTAAACACAAATCGAACTAGATGAGCTAGCAAAAATTGCGCGTTAGCATTTCCTTGATTATGCATTATCTCGGCGTCCGGGTTATGGCCTTGCATGGTTGTTTGGATTTGAAGCTTGTCGAACATAATAGACCTTTTTTTACGCAACAATCACACTATACCTCAGTAGCCACTTAGGGGGCATTTGGGAAATGATCGCCATGGCTGACCACCGTCCCGGCTCAGTCGCCTCTCGGACATTTTCGTGATTGGGGCGCATCAGTCGAACCAACTATTGAACTTCCGGCAATGTGATATCACACGGCAGGCACGAACACATGGCAACGAAGAGCTTGTTTAGTCTGACATTGTATAGTTGTATGTTCTTGTGGCCCGTCTCTAATTGGCGCGCATCTTGACACAGGTCACAAGCTCGGAAACAAGTGCCTGATGTACCCCAGACCGACTCCATGAACCTGGGACTATTGTCGCAAACCCCAGGGTCAAGGGGACCTGACAACGTACATAGTTCACTTGAAAACCGGGGCCTTTCTGGCATGCACCCCACGTATTTCCAAATATGGTAACTCTGGGGTATCCTCCGATTTAAAGTCAATGGCCCTGGTTCCACCAATAGCATCGGCACTTGTCGCTCACAAGAGGCAATGCCCCCCCTTGCAATATTCCAGAAGCAAGCACAGCGAAACTTTGACAGGGCGAATGTTAATTTCCGATGCTGAACGCAAGGCGGAGTATGCATGCTGAAGTCAGTGGACCGACTTACCAAGCTATTCACAAACGGCCCGCAAAGGGGGAATCGTGGCCATCACCGCTGTTGTGTGCGAAGTTTCCACCACTCACGGCACGATGGGATTGTAATATGGTCAACGTGTAAGGGCCTGGTACGGGACCTTGATGAAAAAATGTGTCTGGAAGCTTCAGGAGGTGGTTGAATAAATAGATGCCTGTCTGTCCGCTGATCGACATATCAATTTCCAGTGACTCGAGCTCCCAGCAATATCAAACGCTATCCGCCCTGCACTGCGGGTCTTTCTTTGTGTGACCATCCACTCGGCTCACCGCCAGAGCCATGATCTTCAAGCGTCTCTTAGCTGGCGCGGCTGCCTTGATCGGCTCCGTTGCCGCCTACGCCAACCCCGGGTCCTGCTCCGGTGCGTGCTGGGCTCACGACCCGGCCGTCATCCAGCGCACGAGCGACGGCGTATATTTCCGCTTCAACACGGGCAGCAAAATCGGCATCTGGAAGTCCAGTGCGCTGGAAGGTCCCTGGACCTACCAAGGTGCTGCTATCCCGGCCGGCAGCAGTATCGATCTGGATGGTAACGATGATCTATGGGTACGTTTTGTAAACTTCTAAGGGAGTGAAGACTAGCGCCTGTTTTTCTTTTCGTCCTGAGCATAACTGCTTTGAATACAAAGCATTGCTTTTCTGCGAGATGAGGCTTGGTAAATTTGGGGGCTAACGGAAGTTCGTCGTGACAGGCACCGGATGTTCACAAGGTCGGCGATACCTACATCCTTTACTACGCCGTCTCAACCTTTGGTTCGCAGAACTCGGCTATCGGTAAGTGTCCCCCTCCTCTTTGATATTCGCGTACCACACACAATCTCTCATTTTAAGGGCATCACGTCATTCTCCGACTTACTGACAAATTACCCGCTACAGGATACGCAACATCCACAACCCTAGAATACGGCTCCTGGACCGATCACGGCGCGACGGGCATCTCCTCCTCATCATCCAAGGCCTACAACGCCATCGACCCGAACCTGGTCGCCGTGGGCTCGAGCTACTACATGAACTTCGGGTCCTTCTGGGGGGACATCTACCAGGCGCCAATGGCGTCCAACGCGCACACGGCGGCCTCGTCCTCGTACCAGATCGAGTACCAGCCCTCGGGGAGCCACGCGTCCGAGGGCGCCTTCATGTACTACCGGTCCGGGTACTACTACCTGTTCTGGAGCGAGGGCATCTGCTGCGGGTACGACACGAGCAAGCCGGCGACCGGCGCCGAGTACAAGATCCGCGTGTGCCGCAGCACGAGCGCCACCAGCGGCTTCGTCGACGCCTCCGGCACCAGCTGCACCAGCGGCGGCGGCACCACCGTCCTCGCCAGCCACGACTATGTATACGGGCCGGGCGGCCAGGGCGTCTTTGCCGACAGCACACACGGCACTGTGCTCTACTACCACTATGGTGAGTTATTTCTTTCAGGCCGAGACGTTACCAAGGGGGTACAAAATGGCTAATCGGATTTCCTTTTTGAAGCAAACACAAACGTTGGCCTGGGCGATGCGGACTATATCTTTGGTTGGAACGTGGTCAGTTGGTCTGGTGGTTGGCCGACTGTCTAAGCGTAGGCGGATGGTATGCAGATCCCGTGAAAACTGTAGAGCCCTGAGTATGTTGGGCAGTGAAGGATGGTCCTGGACGCTTTCGAGTTCAATTGTATATATTTCGAATGTTAGTTAATATCATCACTGTATATACGCGAGCTGTAGGCACAGAATTTCTGCGAGCTATATGTCCCCGACTCTTCTTCTACAAGGCTGGAGTTGTCCCACTTTATTCCATACAACGGCAATGGCTTCATACGCGGCATGTAAACTCAAATCTAGCAGCTTTTAGCGTTATTCTCTCTATATGATACTAGCGCGAGTATACGAAGGATCTGTTTCAGTTTCCGTGAACTTTCGTGCCAACCAATTGGAATCCCTTCCGCAACGTGTCTCAGTCACGCACGCTCAACGGTATTATGCTTCGGTACTGCTATGATTTCTGGTGGCGAGGTGGAGTTTAGCAAAAGCCTTCTTGGAGAACCCAAACCTATGGGGGTGAGGCGACGTCAATCTACCTGAGCAATATCACTTGGGTAATCTATCTAACGCACTTTAAGCCATGACAGTCAAAACGCTATCTCCAAGACATGGCCACAGTAGTGTGTGGCTATCAAGCCCAGGTCTTCGGCGCTATCGAGACCAATGTGCCTACCGGTAACATTATTACATTCGACAAGTAAAAAGAAGAATCAAGATGTACTGCACTAGCCGCGAATCGAACGCGGGGCCCATCGATGGCAACGATGGATTTTACCACTAAACCACTAGTGCTGAGTAATTTGATATGTCAATTTTGAAGTTAAACATTGTTTATGTTGCTAGATTGAGAAGATTTCTTTTGGACTAGATGATGATATTATGGATGTACAGTTAGGTGGGCGACATTGCAGGAAGCCAGGTGGAGATGGATGGTGGAGCTTGTGAGTCGTGTATAGACTTCATCCACATGCGACTGAGTCGAACACGGCAACCTATGCAAAAGGTGAGTACCAAAAGTCCATGGACGATAGTACGGATTGCGTTTGCGTGGTCATAGGCATATAGATGAAATAGTCTCGAAACAAACCAAGGATAGAACGCAACAAGGCATACTATTATCATCTGCTTGTGACACGATCAGACTCCGTGAGTCTTTGGCTTGCTGTATTTGCTTGATCGCTGGAATACCCCCATTCATGACTCGTCCCCGGCTTCAGTAGGTTCTAAAAAGTATAGCCGTGATACCATCCTAGGAAGTCATCAGCTGGGGTGTACCAGACTAATGCTCCTCCCCTTCCACCGTGCGTAAATCATCGATATCGCGGTAGAAGGATCCGCATCGTCGATTATGAGGCACTACCAAAATTTGCTGAAGAATCTTCCAGCAGTCCTCTGAAGTCAATGTGCTCAAATCTTTGAGTAAAAAGTGCTCCCTATATTCTCCACTCAATATCAACAAGCAGCAGACACTGAGGTTTGAATGTCGAAAAACAGTGAGGCAGCGTTTGATATGTGAATGTGTTTCTGGTTTAGCCATGTAATAGCAGCTCCAGCAGCACAGCTGAAGGGAGTGACCACATAACCGCTGGGAGGTAGGAAATGTCCAGCATCCTTTTGACCACTTCTTGGAGAGATCGCCATGTGTTGTTGTTGTTGTTGTTGTTGTTGTTGTTGTTACGTTTTCGCTGATGTACTTGCGTGGCACGACTTCGGGAAAAGATAAATCGCGGCTTTGGTTATTGTGATCAAGCAGACCAAAATCTTTGCCGAATATGGCGACATCGCGTTTGAAATTGAGGTAAAGCAGGCCACACACGCGTCCGCGCACTGGCATATAACTATGTCCGGGCTGGTAAGCTGTACAAGATGTTAATTTCAGCAAACTTATGGGTCGCTCTCCGGCATGACTTACCATGTATTTTGACCTGAGAATCGAAGAACTTCTTTGCCTTGTCTCGGCTTTCGCTGTTTACCTCAAGAAGGGGCGAGCGAAGGTGCACTGTGGGCAAGACTGAGTTGAATACGCAACTGAAAGGGACCACGCGTCTTGTGGTTTCCGATTCCAGGGCCATGTTCCATATCTCAAGTCGCAACTCAGCCGGAAGGTCTCCAAAAAGTAGAAATTGGGTCGCTTGCTGCAAGTCTCGATCTGTCATTGTGACTTGTGCTCTGGTGTGTGGTTTGTGGTTTTCGTTGTGGTTCGAATAAATAGGAAGTGGGAAGTGGGAACTTTATGTGAAACATAAAGTTCTGAAGTTGTTGATAGGGGCAACTGACTCTGAGTACGGCTTCCATAGCAACAAGAAGATGGCCGGGCGACGGCGCCGAGAATTTACCTAGATAGGCAGAGTTGAATTATAGGCGGACAGACTCTTGATTGTACCCTAATAGATGGCATCTCTCGGGCATCTCTTCAGTACGGGTTACGACTGTAAGAAACTCTACTTGAGGGTATGTTGTATTCCTCATTCGAGCTAACAGTTTTCACAGCAAATCTAGTGAAGCTTATCTACATGCAACCGCATTCATTTGTTTACTAAGATTACGTAAACTCCAAACCTATTCAGGAAGAAATCCTTCCTTTCTATATCTCTGTAACATTATTCAATTATCTCCTCAGACCTCTCTCTACTTATCTGAGGTCTCGATGACAAAGTCGATTATACCGCCATGTTGCGATATCAGCAGCAGACTAAATTACAGATTGATAATCCACGTGTAGTTCAACAATCGTAACAGAGCGTAAGTTGGCATTTCCATTACTACTTAACTCCGCTCCTCTCAAGCGACGTCCATAAGACCATCTAATTCTACGAGGACTTTGTAATATGTAACCGCTCAACTCCTTGGAGAGATTTTGTCACTTTTCCGATCTCTTACTATATCATAATACCAAATCTCCAATACTTTATAAATGTCCCTCTTCCCACTTAATCGAAGTAAATAAAGTTAAGCACCAGTAAGGAAAGTTCTGACACCATCGTGAAACTGTTTGACTAAAATCCTGCGAACATCACACAAGTCACAAACTGCATAACCCCCCCCAAGGTTTCAGCATGTTGTGGTGTAAATCGCCTAAGGTCGGCATCGATTTGGATAGATTGAAGTCTTATGGAGCGGGAGGATCCTGAAGGTCATGACTACGTCGCTGCAAAAGGGGAGCGACTTTGCCTATTGGACGAAACATATCGCGCTGCTTCTTTTGTGCCTGTATCAATGGGGACCAGGAACCACCTGTGGGCTGCAATAAGCTTAGATGTTGTCGGCAGCATGTATCACGAGCCAGTAGGCGTACCTGAGACGCGATCGGATATAACAAAGAGCGAGGACCTCTCGAGGAAGCTTCATGACTGGACTAACAAAAGCAGTAAGTGGAATTAAACGACCTAGGTTAGGTAAATCTCTTTTTTTAATATCAAAAGTACCAGCTAGAAATACAATCAAGTCACGATCCCACCCGAGACTCACAACTGACTCATAATCTCCCCAACAGCCCTGGCCCCATCTTCACCGAAGGAAGCCAGCATGCATCTCTCCGTGAGTCTCGCGTCCACAACGCTCCTCTCGAACATCCTGTTCTCATACTCCCTCACCACATCATCCAGCGTCCTTCCATTACCTCTGACAAACCCAACAATGCCCTCCGCCAACTCGACCGCATCTACCATACCCACATTCACGCCCCGCCCGGCAAACGGAGTCATCAGATGCGCCGCATCGCCAACCAGCGTGACGCCGGGCCTCGACTCCCACCGGAAGCCCACGGGCAGCATGTAGAGATGTCTCAGCAGCGCGCGATCCCGCATCGACAGCACGGCCCTCGTCAGCTCGGGGGCAAAGCCCCTGAACCACTTCCGCAGAAACGCCTCGCGGTTCGCGGGGACCAGCCAGTCCACCTCTCCTTGGGTCTCCGATCCGCGGCCCAAGGCCTGGCCGGGATCCAGGGGGGCAGAGCCGACCTCCCCCGTGCGCACGCAGGCGTAGCACCGCGCGCTCCCGTCGCCGTGGCGCTGGAAGAGCAGGGCGCGGTCGGGGTCGAAGGCGAAACAGCTGCCCTGCCCGACCACTGCCGCGGTGTCCGGATCCCGGTCCAGGTCGGAGATCCAGACGTCGAGGGCTGTGATGCCCGAGAAGTGCGGCTCGGCGCTGCTTAGACACGACGACCGCACCTTGGACCAGGCGCCGTCGGTGCCGACGACGAGGTCGTAATCTTGCCGGGCCGCGGCAGGGGACGACGGCTGGGTATCGAAGCCTACGGTCCACGTCCCCGGCCCCGACGCAGAGGGTGTGATGGAGTCTACGTGCCAATTCCATCTGACCGTCCCCTGGGGTAGCGCGTCGAGGAGGAGCTGTTTCAGGGCCGCTCTATCGATCTCCGGTCTCCCGTGGGCTTCTTCTGCTTCTTGTTGCTCGTCATCATCCCCCGATTCGATCTTGTCCTCGAGCACCTCACCAGGGCCAGGCAGGCCGTCACCCTCAAAGATGACCTCACCGCCGCCATTGAGCAGCCGGATCGCCTCGCCATCGCGCCGGGCGACTTTCAGGAACACGCCCAGCAGGCCGGCGGCCCTGAGGGCCTTCTGGCCTCCGTCGGGATGCAGATCCAGAGTCCCGCCCTGCGAGCGGGCAGAATCAGGGTCATCGCGGTCGAAGATGTCGAATGCGAGGCCGCGGTGGTGTAGTATGGCTGCCAGGGTCAGTCCGACGGGACCGGCACCCAGGATGGCGATCTTGAGCGTCATTATAAGACGGTCAAAATAGGTATATATACTTGGTATTGAAATAAAGGAACCAGGAAGAGTCAAGGAGATGACATGGACAGAGGATACGATGGTACAGGTTCAAATCTTTTGTTATAGGTACTCGGACGGAGTACCGAGAGGCGGGCAGACGTGATGGCAATGTGATCCAGAGCAGCGACTACATGCCCATGACGTGGGCGAATATTCCGTGGAGCCCAGCAAATACCCTGAGCACTTGCATCGCACCGGACGACGTACGAGGCCTGCGCGTGTGCGCTTCGGCAATCCCAAGCGTCAAAGCAAGACAGTGAGGAGCAGACCTCAATTCAAAAGGCTAAATCTCAATATTCCTACTCCAGCGGCCGCGTGTACGGAGTATGCTCCTAGAGGTCCACAATTTCCCGAGGAAGGGACGGTCGGAAAATTGACCTTGTCATGGGCACTTTGAATTCAAAGCAAACAAACAGACAAATCTAGAAGGGCACAAGTTGGCATGACACGGAACGTCCACATCTCTAGTGAACAGAAAGGATTTGAAAACAGTTCAATGCAGTTCGATTGCTTGTGCGTAAATCTATGTGCATGCCATCCCCAGACCCTGTACGCCTTGAACTCATTGCTGGACCAGAACTTGTCAGGGCGTAGACTGGATCAAATGAACGGGGAAAAAAAAATATAAAAAAACATTCGCAATACTTGTGACCTTTCCGTCCATGTCCTAGACAATCTTTCAGATGTCTTTGGTATCATAACATCCTCGACGGGATTTACCAGTTCACCACCAAAAGAATTCCTGCAGAACTCAATTTTCCCTTATGCGACGCCTCAAAGACATATTCTCGTGGTTGGGTATCTTGGCCCAAAAATAAAGACGAATTCACACCATAGGCGCGGCGTGAATTAATGGCTGCCTACCAGCAGCCTGTACCAAGCAAGAACCAGAAAATACAATATGCCAACGCTTTCAATTCTGGAACACAACGCGGTGTAAGATGCCCTTATACGCTCACAATATCACCTTGGTGACTGTAACACCCTGAGACAAACTTGCAATATGATCGTTCGGCGAGTAGCCGTGCGTCACTCTGACATAAAGCTCTCTGCTCGATATAAACAGAGCTAGTAGAGTGTCCTTGCCGCGCTCTAGTCAGCGGCAAAAGTGCAAGCTTATTTGTGTAAACCTTGGTAGGTATGCAATATTAACGCAGTCGGCTTGCTCAGACATGGCTGGTGCCAACACAAACCAGGGAAGGCTTCATTCAGTGACCATGTGGTATGTCTAGTCCATGGAGCCTTCATCATCGTCTTGTTCGATACTCTGAATGGTGGCCGTACTGGGACCGGCATGTGCTTGGCCAGGGCCTCCAGAGACATTGCCTGTGGCTGTGCTGGGCCCTCTGAGACTGGATTCCTGGTGCTGGAATATCGGTAGGTTCTGGATCGTGGGCGTCTCCTGTGTAGGTGTAGTGGATCCAATGACGGGTGCGGGTACCGCGAATGTGTCGAGTGCAACAGCCGGTATGGATACATTAGGATCTGCTTGATGCATGGCAGCATGGCTTCTGGAAGCGTGATCAAACCAGCTACCCTGAGTTGTGTTTAGACCTAGAATCTGTGGTGCTTGTGGTGGCGGAGGTGGCGGAGGAATCGTGTTATTCTGAGGCTCGTCGTTATCTGGGCCGAGGGCAATTTCACTACCATCGCCCATGTCATCATCCTCGACCACATCATTATCCTCGAATCCATCCATGTCCACGTGGGGAACAGGGGCGACTCGCAAGTTCTCATCGCCATTGTGGAACTGGGCGAATTCGGGCTTTGTGTTCAAGAAACGCTTCAGTCCACTGACACCGGGGCCAGAAAAGACACAGAAGACCTGTCGCTGATGGTCTGTGAAGTCAGGTGGGGCTTCACGACAGAAAGCCTCCAGATCGTCGCGCAAGAACGCAGTGACACCAGTCAAGCTGAGATGTGTGAGCTTGGGACAAGCATTTAACAAGCGGATGATGCTCTGTGGAGAAGAAGAGAGGTTAGTTCATAAGTCTTGCAGAAACGTGAACAATATAAGGGTGTACTCACAGGCAAAGTCAAGTTGACGCAGTAGCTCAGGTGAACTCGTTCAAGACTGCTACTACTGTGGTGATAATTGGTCGAGACGTTGCCGTTGGCATCTCTCCGTGACCGAGCTCGCTCGTTGGCCTTAGCAAGAGCATACATGCTGGCGTCAGTGATATTACTGCACTTGACCAAGCCAATACGTTTGAGTTTTGGCAATGTTGCTAGCCTCATGACAGACTCATCGGTGAGATGCTGGCAGCATCCCAGGTCGATGTAGCGGATTCTGTTGCACGCCTGGACGAGTTTCTTAACTGCTTCATCCGTGATATTGCGGCAGTGTCCAAGATGCACGTAGTGGAGATTCTTTCCCAAGCGCGAGATGGCGTAAACAGCGACATCAGTGATGTTTCCGCACTTTGCGAGAACGAGGTTGCGCAGACGGGGGGCAACATCGATGATCCTCTCGACTGCCCGATCGGTAAGGCGAGCGCAGCAAGTCAAGTCCAAGATACGGAGATGCTCGTACATCTTGTTGTAGGGCAGAGACAAGAAGGCCGAGTCGTCGATCAAGTCGCAATTGGCGAGGCGGAGTTCTCGGAGGGACTGACCATTGGCTAGCAGGGCCGTGACAGGCTCATTGCCAATGTTGTGGCACGAGTGAAGATCGATCTCGAGGATATTCGGGCAGTTGTTGGCAAAGGCAAGAACTGCGTCGTCGTTGAGTTGGTTGCAGTCGTTCAGTTTGAGCTGCACATGTCAGTTCATATTTACACGGCGGCAAAACCCAGGGCACGGGATGTGGTGCGAGGTAGACTTACCCTCTTGATGTACCTGCAAGCTTCGGCCAGCTTGATCATACTCTCGTTCGAGATGCGCTTGCAGTTGGTCACGTTCAGTCCCTGTAATCTGGGGCAGTTGTCGGCAATGGCAAAGACAGACTGCTCGGTGATCTTGTCGTCTTGGGAGATATCCAAGGCGAGAAGGTGTGGGCTGTTCTGGACAAGAGCCATGAGTCCAGCATCGGTGAGGTCCTTGCAGTTAGTCAGAGTAAGGCGCTCGACGCGGGTGCATACGGCAAGAGGCATGACGCTTCCGTCATTCACATCATCCGAGAGGGTTGCCAGATTGAGGCGCTTGATAAAGTCGGGATATGTGAAAGTCGGGTTCGGCAGCTGCAGAGTCTGACAGATCATGGTGTGTTTGGGCCATGTGGTACAGGTAGGACGGTGCCAGAGCATCTCTACCACGTTCCTAGCCCATCGCCGCGATACCATCATGCATCGGAACATGTCGGCGGGGGAGCTGAGACGAGAGAAGATGCTGATGAGGATCTCGCTGGGCAGGGTGGCGGCGGGGGGTAGACATTCTTGGTCGTTAACCTGCATGTCTTGTAGGTTGGGCATGACGCCCAGCGACGACTCTGAATCGTTGTTCACGCCGTAGAAGTCGGACTCGTCATTGTCGCGAGGCAGGGGGGAGTTTGTGGACGAGGACGATCGGGAGTCTCTAGTTTCGGCGTCCATGACTACGGCGAGGGGCGACGGCTGTCGCTGTTGTGCTTGTCCTTGTCCTTGTTCTTGTGCCTGAGCCTGTGCCTGTTCCTGTGCCTGTACTTGTCCTTGCCCGTGGTGTTCCATGGTGTTGATGTGCGCTGGGCTTGCCGCGGCCGCAGCTTGCGCAATCTGTGTTTGGCCAGCGATAACGTCAAGAGCAGGAGCGGGAGGTCGCATGCTATTTTTCGAGGTGTATCGAGGTCGATATCGATGGATGCACACGGTCAGCTTCGGGGTGCGGGTGCGGGCTCGGGGGGGCTCAGTCTGAACTGTGACGTGATGGTGCTATTCCCAACCCAGAGGTGGAACGGAACAAAAGCAGACTGGAGCCGAAAGGCCCTGGCGGTATGGTAGGTGTGTGCCTCAGAGGCGACGTCCAGGTCCCTGGTGATGGTGTCGCCGACGATGGGTTTGGAATCGCCCGCCGAGGATTTCTTGTTGATGGTGTTGTTACTCTGGATTTAGGTTGAAATGTGGTGGTGATTGACCCGGGCTGAACTGGACGAAATCAAATCAAATCGAATCAAATCAAATGGATCCAGGGAGAGGACCCGGAGTTTGGGTTCAACTTTGGGTGACGGGCTGGGGCTGGGGTCTCTCTTGATCTTGGTCTTGGTCTCGGGACGCGTGGGGTTCTAGAAGTGCTTAGGTGAATATACTGGCTAAGATCACAGAGAGCCCAGAGGTAGAGGTCACTACGGATACGGGATATACTGGTGCTGATGCAGATTGCTGATGCAGATGCTGATACTCGAGGAGGCGCAAAAGTAAACCCCGCTAAGGCTTAACGCTCCTCTTCTGCTGCTTAGCTGTGTTTTAGTGCTGAGGACCTCCTGAAACAAACCAAACCCTGCTACTGCACGCCAGCACCAGACATAGCACAGCTATTTGGCGAATTGGTTTCAAGCATCAAATTTGCTGGCAATCCGATCTGGTCTGATCCGGTCACAGGTGTAGGTGTCTCGCCAACATGAACAGCATATGAGTAATAGGTACAAGATGATGATGATGATGATGATGATGAAGAAGAAGCAGAAGAAGAAGAAAAACGGATTGCTTCTTGTTGTTGACTTTTTGGAGGGTTTGTTGACCCCTCCTTCAAGCCTCGATGGAGTATTGGCAAATCAGATTACGCTTTTAGGAAATGGAAAACACGGGTTTCCAGACCGTTGATAACTCTAACCACAATATACTTTACTGTGTACCAGCCTTGATGCTAAACTTCTCCAATCCAACTGACATCGACTCTCGCAAGCACGTTCCAAGCACACTGAATTCCCTCCACCAACTACACTTGCCACATCATCTCTTCTGTCCGTCCAGCCTTCGTGATACCGCATCTTGGCTGAGAAGCCCTCCGTGTCTTCCGAGGCCCCCAAAAGTTCTTGCACTATTCTATCACAGCATCCTCACACTTGAGCTGGCCAATGTCTCTTTTTCTTTCTTTTCATGTATATGTATAGTCAGCATCACACCATAGGAATCGAGAGACCACAAAGAGAGGCTGCAGCACGACGCATTCAATTGCTACGAGATTGGTTCAATGTTACCCCGCCATGAATACAGCCTGCTCGGGGGTAGTTGTATA
Source organism: Truncatella angustata (assembly GCF_020726525.1). NCBI lineage: Eukaryota > Fungi > Ascomycota > Sordariomycetes > Amphisphaeriales > Sporocadaceae > Truncatella > Truncatella angustata. The sequence goes on along the minus strand of NW_025763382.1, from coordinate 6,512,805 downwards.
GCAGGTACGCAGGACAGGACATGCCGTAGAAACGGACGCAGATCTCTACGATCTCGTATAGACAGGTTCTACATGGTTACGAAATCGCATCCATTCTTCGTCGGTTCACTCTCCCAACTACCTCATTGCTGAGGTTGTGAAGCCATACATAGTAAGCTCGCCTCTGGTCGTAGATTCAAATAGAGGGGTTGCTGGACAGAACGCGTGTCGATATGCAGACTCGAATCTTCTGCTGGATACTTTACTCCTACTTGTACATACACTACACACCAGTAGATGTCAGACTGCGTGTGTGAACCGTAAGCAAGTCATTTGTAAGCAGCATCATGCACGCCCGGTAAATGCATATGACTGAGACGCGCATACCTCCGTACAGGAGGGATCATCTGTGTCTGCCGAGTTTGCAGGACGAAAACGATGCCCAACCAAGCCCATACCCTCGTTACCTGTCGCAGCCGATCAAGCCCTGTGCCCTTGGGATCTGAGTCACCATGCCAACAATTGAGCCATGCTTATTTTCTTCAATAGTCAAACCTCCAAACATGTATGCTATATGCAGGCTGGACTTCTAAAAATTGCAGAGATTGGGTGTGATGACATGGGCGCTTAAGCTAGCATCCAGCCAGTCATCTGGAGAATCACACTCACACTCCCACTCATACATAGTCGCACTCGCAGTACGGGATCCGCAGTACAGGACGGACCCCTGCTTGTCGTCGACGATAAAGACTGATTGCAGGGTTGATGGCAGCACGGCCTTCCCCACCCTACTGTAATACTTGGCACTTATTATTATTATTAGACTCTTGCCCCAGCTTGCCAGGCTTGCCAGGCAGGCTGAAGAGAGAGACTGACATCAGCGGAACGGGGGCAGACCGCCATCTGACAGTGTCTCTGCCGGGCCGACGCGATTGGCCTCGGATCTCTATCATATCGTTCCATTGAATGACGATATTTCCACCTCTGGCAGCTCTGGTCTGCGAAATAGCTTTAGCAACAGCAGCATCAAACTACCTGCTTCCGAACAAAGCTTTTTGCGGCTTTCTAGAATAGACGACAAATCAGATCTCCTTCGTCTGCCCACGAACCCCAATTGTATCCGTCTTGATCCATGGCAATTCCGTAGCTCCGATACCTTGAACCCTCAACTCGCCGGATTTCGAGCATGATGAAGCTATCACGCCCTTTCGTCCATCCGGACGCTCTCGTGCGCTCCTTACGCCAGACGCCTCGCCCCAGTCTACAGCGACTCCCACAATGCCTCAATGCCCCCCACCAGACACGAACCTTTGTTCGCCGCCAACAGAGGACGTCGCACCGCGCATTTGAAACCTTGAACCTCGATCGCATGCGCACCGATTCATACTCTTACCACGTCAAGCGGCAACGATTCCTTGCAGCTGGCGCCGTTGCTGGCGTGTTGGCGTTTACTTACACCGCGTACCTGCTGTGGAAGGAGGTCTCCAAGCCCGCAAAGTTCGATTCAGGACTTCCCAGCAATGTCGACCCCTTCAATACCGAGGCTGGCAGCAAGCGCAAGACCGTCGTGCATGATAGCGAGGGCAGGGAAATGGTTCCTACGGGCAACAAGACAGTCGAATGGTTCCCCCGCCTACTGAACTTGGATACAGGTGCTGCCGATGGGCAGGAAGCCAAGAATGGAGTCGAGTACACACTTGTTGGTTTGGGTACGAGGACTGTCACTTTCCTCGGCTTCGAGGTCTACGTTGTCGGGTACTATATCGCAACGCCCGACATTGCGGCTATCCAACGTAAACTTGTCAAGGAGATCCACCCAATTGCCACAACGCTGGTGCCCAGCGAACGCGATGAGCTGAAGAGGAAGTTACTGGATCCCGTGGAAGGCGAAAGGCTGTGGCTCGACATTCTTGGAGACGTCAAGCCAAGAAGTGCCATGAGAATTGTCCCCGTCAGGAATACAGATTTTCCTCATTTGCGTGACGGCTTTGTGCGGGCTATCACGGCCCGGTCGCAAGCTCACAAGGAAGAGTACAATGACGAACTATTCGGTTCGGCCATGGCGGAATTCAGGACATTATTCAACCGAGGCAAGGTCCCCGCCAAGGGAGAGTTGATTTTGGTTCGCGACGAGAGGGGTGTCTTGACGATCTTGTACGATGAAGGAAAGCAGCAGAAGCAGAAGACCGAGGACGAAAAGGTCCTCGGCACCCTCGGCCGAGTTGCCGATGAACGTGTCAGCCGCGCACTGTGGATGAACTACCTCGGAGGCAAGGCGGTAGCAAGTGAGCCTGCCAGAAATAACATCGTTGAGGGTATTATGGAGTTCGTCGAGAGGCCTGTGGGCACTGTCGCCGCACAGGTTGTGTAAAAGTTATAGGGTTTGAGATGGCACAAATTCGGTACGCTATTCATGCAGAGAGGGTTTAGACAAGGCCACTCCGTCCTGCGACATTTCTGCTCACCTGTATATTAATGTATGGGACTTGACAACCCATGTACAATATCAGATACACCAGCAACCAGTCCTCTCACCATCGGTTTCAAGCGGTCGTGAGCTAAGGGACTAAAGCGGCAAGTAGCTATGAAGCTGATGATTAGCTTCTTGGATTCGCCGCCATTTGACTTGACTATCACCAAACACCTTAGAAATTCAATCATCCGCGGCACGGTCTTGGTGTTATTTATACCCACAGCATGTAATGCACAAAGGAGTCCCCACTGCAAGTAATTAGAATGAAAACAACAAGCGATGTGGCCCTGGGGTCTACGAAATCTCCTACATCGACATAGAACGTGCTCGTCGAAACGAAGATCTTCCAATTATACCCTTCTCAAGTATGGACAATAATCGAAGGTTTAATATATCAGACAGCTGATGTTCAAATTACAACCGGAAAAGCTTCGCGGCTGCATATGTACCAACAGGGTTTCTCGTATTTCCATGCAGCGATCGTGGATAAGCCACGGAGCTGCAGGTCTTCGACGTATCAGCGCTGCAGCTTAACTCCAGCAGCGTGGGTAATCGAAAAGAACCCAGGAACCCCCCTCTCAGGCTGCACGGCTTTGAGCCAAAGGAACCTTCTACAGTGGATCCAGGACGCACGGTATACTGCAGAACTAAGCCTTGTAAGGTTGGGTTTGCTGTATATTGCTGCTTGGCTCACGAATCGAGGGGGCTCCCGTAATTTTCTTCTTCAATCTTCAGGGCCACATTTTAACGCTGGAGTATATGAACTGTGCCTACTCATGAACATGCCACGATATTCTCGAAGCCGGACAGGTAGGCGATCATGGCCATCGATGCCGTTGGAACCGCAATCAGGCTTTACTGCTTAAATTACCTTGTGTATAGTGCTACTTTGGATTGACGATCTCCGAACTAGCCTTGGTCACCTTCAAACCCGTCTTGGCTCTGCGGTGACGATTATTTGAAATCGTGTATAAGAGTGGTAATTATGGCACACCTTGATTCGTGCCCAATCTAGGGTTGTCCTGCACCGGCCTTCACAGGGCATGACCAGAATCAGACGCTTTGATGAAGCTTTTCGAAGCTCATTCAGAAATCTGGTCCCATACTCTGAAGCCAAATTTTGACTTCTCACGGAGCTTGGTCCTTGCAACGTAACACATGAGCTGATTACCAAGGTCAGCCCTTACAGCTAGAGTGAATCCAGCAACCTGCTCTTTCTTTCGCAGCCTATTGGTGTCGGCTTTTTATTTCAAGAGGGGGCTAAGGGAAATTATCAATGAGACGACCTTGTTTGCGCGGAACAGCTCTGAGCCAGGCGGTCGATATCCACTCACAGATCCATTCAGGTATGACATCACAACACTGGCAGCTTTGGTACATGGGAAAGCATACAGGCGTTTCTCCTGGCTTTCTCCAAAGTAGATTAGACAATCGCTTCGCGCTCGTTCAATTTTTGACCGAGAGTTGCGATCTCACCCGAGCATTGGTATTATTGTTTCTAATAACGCGATCGGTGTCGATTTAAACTATACTTTTAACATGAGCCAAGTCGCTGCCGGTTTATCTATACGGGCGATATATTATATCCGACATCCATGGGGGATCTAGAAGACTTTTCAGATCAAGGGGTCAGGGTTCGCTTTGGCCTACGGCGACGCATACGAACAGCTTCACCAGCTGGTTCACGGGCAGGCCGGGAAACAACGATAAGTGACTTGTGTCGTGTCTTTATCGTATTGCTATCCGTCCAGCTCTGGAGGGCCGGGCTAGGGCAAGTCTAGTTCGAGGAGGATATTTATGTACAATGGCCATGTTCGCTAATACGAGATGCGACGAATCAACCACACTTCAATATAATAATTTGTATACATGATTTAGTTCTACTGACAACTTATCTTTGATCGCACCTCGAGGCTCACTCCGCCCAATAGGTGGGTAAGAAAAGGACAAGCCGTCGATATGTTTGTAGCCCAATCTATGGTAAGATTTGTAAATTATTGAGCGCTATGTTATAAATACATTACCCCATGTACGCAGGGCAGCTATGTATCTATTTATGTATGAATGTACACATCTACATGCTTGTGCTTTTGATCGAAGGGCGTCTTGGCCAGGAAGGTCCATCAACTATCGCGACATGCGGATGAGATGAATTGCTCCGCATCCCGTGAAATCAAGTCCGTTTTGAGCCCCATATTCGGTCATGGAGAACACAGCCTTTATACCAGAGTTCATGCTCGCAGAATTACGGAGGCTTTTGCCGATTCTTTTGTCGGGTGCCTCAAGACACCGATGTGGTCTCGGATTACCCAACGCTTTGATAGAGAGAGCCTTTGTCGCATAAGAAGAGGTCCTTCCTTGAAAACAGAAAACCTTTCTGAGGACCGTGGCAGGCTACCGCGGGCATATAATACGAGTAGTTCTGCAGCTTTGCAGAAAGGCTTGAATAAAGATGAATTTCCCAGTATCGATATTCGACGATGCGGCTATGCAGTCCTGGTTTTGCGTGTCTTGAGCCAACGAAGGACTCGAGATGCTTGACTTTCCGATTGGACGGAACGACTATCTTTCTCAACATTCCGCGTCTTGGTTTCAAGACCCCTGGATTTTATCGTGATTTTCAGATCCAATAGTTCGCGTTCAAGCCACTGCCCCTCAGTGATTCTAGCAGTACAGATATCTCCATTTGGCAGCTCCATTGCAACAACGGTCGGTTCGTCTGGCTTAATAGACCCTACGGCACGTTTCTGATCCTGGCACGCAGCTTCTTGGAACATTTCTGGTGTGATTTCGACTTCAGCCGGGAAGTTGTACAGGTTCCGTATAAGGATAAACTCGATATAGTATGAACGTCGAAAATGGAGTAGCAATGGATATGTAACCGTGCCTTGAGACTCCGCCGCGATGGCAATAATTGCCGTGGTCGAGGCAGACCAAGCACTCTCCAGTATATTCTCAATGTTTACCAAGGCGGATGATCGTTTTGGAATCGACGGTCCAAACCTGTATACAGTTTCTGGTGTTTGGGCTATCGGTCGAAGGCGTAATGTTGGACCGATCTTGTGACCACGCAAATCACCAAGAACCGGTGCTTGTGGGTGAAGAAGGATAGTCTTGTGTACCAACTCATCAAGGTTCAAATGTACTAAATCGAGCATTTAGACAACATGCTAGATATTTGCGAGTCTGACTTACGTTTTTGATGGCCCGAAAGACCTAAGGTTAAGACCCTTGATGCGACATCTTCCTGATCCGGCTGAACAATATACAGTCTACGTCTTAAATGGTAACATCCGTCTTCCAACGATATCAGAATGGCGGGCCGGCTGACCCATGTATTGTCAACATTGGCAAAACAATCGAGTAAACCTAGTCTCAAGGAGTCATAATGCCTGACAGGATATAGGTATAGATGAACTACTAGTCCGTCTGGCGTAAGCTGTATGGCGCTGGGTCCAGGGTCTGGCAAACGTCTCTTAACCAGCGGCACCCCCCGAAAATGGTGCGGCGCTGGCGCCAGGATTGGTACTCCTCGAGAGTGATCTGGTGAAACCGTCAGGGCATCAGCTGCAGACAATGGCCAATCCGCTAAAGTTTCCACCGAAGAGAAGTCGTGATGGTATAAAAGGATCGACTGGTCGTGCGTTCGCTTGAGAATCTCTTCCTGCAGCCTCTGAAACGCCTGCGAACCTTCACCATAGAGCAATGGCATATTTACGTCGAATATCCCCATTAGACAATAGGCTTCGTCTTCGGGCCGGGTAGTTTGACGATAAGCCGCCCATGCCATTCGCTGGCTTACGCTATAACGATCGAGATCAGAAGCACTCCTGCTATGTTTGTCTCTGAGCAGCTCAACGTCAATAGACGTTATACCTGCAATATCAGATGCCAACGACTCTCGGCTGCCTATGAATTTCCAACTCCGATCATAAAATTGCACACTCGGCGGTGCAATGAGCTCCTGTAGCGTCCAGCCCCGACTGAACCAACGAGCGTTGTTACCCAGAACTGGCCAGTCCTTTGCTATTACATCAGAGAGGTAGGCATAACAAACGCTAGATCTCTTGTACCAATGGTACATCGAGTTGATAGCCTCGGATAACTCTGCGCTGCTACTTTTGTCAATACAGCACGAGTCAATCCAAATATACTGATATCCATTGCTGTAGGCCAACTCAGCACTTCGCTTCACTTTCTGCCCGCTTGCTGTTCGTCCCCATTCCGAAGCCGGACTGTTTTGGACATCTGTAAAGAGTACCTCTTCGTGGCCCCAGGTGTGCGATAGAATTGCGTATTTTGGCTTGCCCCTCCCCGGAAAGAACTCAAGTGCGAGTGTTTCTGTATTCAAGAGGCGCATGTTGAAGTGTTTCTGTGCACAGGATATTCTACGATGTCCACGCTCAAGCTGATGTCGCGGAACCAACGCGACAAGGTAATGACCATGAGCCTGGCATGGAAGCTTCAGCAGAAGCGGTGAACTGGCTTTGCAGACGAGCCTGCGATGATCTTGTCAGTTCTGATTGGTTAGCATGTTACTATAGCAGTCTATCCTGATTGTCCAGCGAATTATAAGTATGCAACGTGTAAGCAGGAACGCGTCAGGATCTTGAAAATTGTGGCCCACTTTTCTTCCTTCCCCACAAACTTGAAGTCTCAGATGCGCCTTGAAGTTCCCTTCTAAACATGTTCAGCCACTTCAACCCAATTGAATCTGTTAGATTAGACAAACAGAGTCGATGTATCTTATCTACATACCCATATACAAGAGCAACCATAGTGACGTTCCAATCAGTGGGCAAGTTAGTTCCGTGGTCGGATTTTGCATCACTCGCTCAAACGCGATCAGCTTTTGACAGAACTGTACATGAAGAAAGCATACTGGACGGGGTTTTCCAGTCTCGTTTTACACACGACTCACACGCAGTTTGTGCTCTTACTGAAATAACGGACGGTTGCGTGTATTTTATTCAATTATCAGTCATCCAATGGAGTCCAATTCTGATAATAATAATACGTTGAGCCATCCATATGTATGTTGAGCGAAGTGTATTCTCTCTCTCAAATCGGGCAGACTGGGGATATTACAATTCCCATGATCAATTAATGCATTTGTTCTTATTGACGGTGAAAACACTCACTGCCGGTCACGCTAGTCATTCAGATCCCGATATCTCCGTCCGGCCCTGCCGAGCCAAACCCCGGCGATCCACACGGCGCCAGCCCTGTTTCCCCTTAAGAATAAACGTACCACCACAAATCCCGACGCTTGATTGCCGAAAGAGAAGGCCCTTACATTCATGCCACAGATTGCGCAATGCTTGCCACTGTCCTATTCGGCTCTACCCGGCGGCGTTCATTGGGAACGGATTCGTCGGGCTTGGCCGGTACACGAGCCAGTGGCCGAGAGTGATTGTAATCATTCAAACTGATCAGAGTCAAACCACGAAGCCCTGAGATTTAATTTGTTTGTATGTGGCGTATAATGCTGAAATTATGCTAAAAACCTGTATATATCAGTTCACAACCTGCTTTGCCGCCATTTTCTAGTTCCTCATTTCCAATTGATTGTTACCACCGGAATTATTTCATTGAGATTTAAGGCACAACAAACCTTGAAACCAAATTGAAACTTCAATTTCCTAAGAATTAGACAACCTCCTTATCTTTGTATTTGCTATCGTCTGTCAGCCTGCAAATAATACACAAAACCGTCATTATGAACTCTCAAATTCTCAGAGCTGCGAGACGACTGCCACGAAAGCCACTTCCTCTACCACAGATGCGACACGCTTCCAAACAGTCTCTCTACCGCCAACTGTTCCCTGCGGGTACCCCTTCTCAACCAACAGATTGGTACCGCCTAGCCAGGCATGCATGGAGGACAGCGTCATTGTGAGTAGAATATTCAACGACGAACGGGTCGTCGAGCTGATCTTGCACCCAGATATGCCCCCATGTCAATGGTGTTATTCTGGCCGTATCCTGTATATAAGATTGCTGAAGCATTAGTTTGATTCTTTCAGCGTGGAAGTTGGGCGTTTGTACATATCATTGAATTCTTTATCACATTTAAAACGACACATAAATATACAAGCAAGCATTTCAGATGGTGTTTCTACTTATCCAAAAGTTCAACAGCTCCAAAAAAAAAAAAAAGATGAAAAAAAAAAAAAAGGGTCGCTGAGTTGCCAGTAATAAGTGAGTGATTGGCATCGTAATTTCTATCGTATGGCTGTGATGTTGAGCTCTATTCATCTACTGGTGCTCGGCCTCATGTTTCCGTTTTCGACTTCGTAAAAATAAGCTAACAGCTCGCGAGCATACCTGTTCCTACCAAGGCCATTCTGTGGATATCGGGTGCCATGTATTGACAAGGACGATCGCCGAGTTCCCGAAGTCGATCCGGCGATGTCTAATTTCATACCAAATGATGAAGTCCTTGGAATATATTCGTGAACGACAGCTGTCTCTGCAGTTACTAGAGAATTTTAACATCGGGTGATGAAGCGCCATCATTGATAGGTAGAGTAGGCTAGGCTGGCCTTTTCACTTGACCAGTCAAGCTGCCCCGATCGGGCTCTGCTTAGGTCGAGCTGTGTCGGTTTCTTCTTTATATTCCCACCCGCGGGAGTGGACCTCGCTAATGGTATGAGCATTGTTGAGAACTCTTTTTCCAAAATATTAGTCATAATGGCATGCTTCGACCTAACTCAATGACTACTGTCTCCATGTATACGTAGACCGGCATATGATCTTGAATTGAGCGACAAAGTATTATTAACAATAATAGAGAAGGGGAAGAAGAAAAAAAAGAATTTCCCGGCCTTCCCCGGTACACGTGTCCACCACATTCTTCCTTATAGATATAGCTGTACCGCCCATTTCATACGGAATCTGCCCTTAGTGTTCAATTTCACCTCACCTCGCCGCATTTAAAAAGAAAATGACGATGTTAACATCTCACTGATTAGACAATACCACACTGAAGACAGTCACTTCACCAAATATAGTTCACACAAATGCCTCCACCAGATCTAGATGTGGAGAAGCTACCCTCGCCGGGATTAGAGAAAACACCCGACGCATTAGCCATGTCTACCAAGCGTCTCGCCAATCCTGTGAGATAGTTTTCAGCACCACGACGAGTTCCGGGGAAAGAATTAAGAGCTGAAACATAATACCACAGGGTCCACTAGGCTTCGGAGGCTTTGCGACGGTGCTAATGACGCTCTCGCTTTCCATGATGGGCATTCGTGACGTGTCAAACCAAGCCGTCTTCATCGGAGACCTCTGCTTCATAGCTGGCCTTGGTTTACTCGTCTCTGCCCAGTGGGAGATGGTGAGAGGTAATACGTTTGCATTTACAGTGCTCTCTGCTTTCGGTGAGTAGTCTCCAAACCTAGAGGTGAAAAAGTCAAGACTTTGCCAATGTTATTAAGGACTCTACTATGGCGGATACGGTGTGTTACTAATGCCCTCGATGGGCATTGTCTCTTCGTATGGCGGACAGACTGCAGAGTACCACAATGCGTTTGGATTGTACCTTCTAGGTAAGTAGATAGCTGCTAGAACGCTTGGTCTGTCGTAACTAAGCGGACTAGTCTGGTCGATCCTCAATTTCTTCTTCCTTGTCGCTTCCTTAACAACGTGGGTACCATTCCGAAGTTTCTCGGCAGGGTTGCTACTAAATCCTCCTTCAGCAATGTCGCGAACATCGTCATCTATGCGGGGTTGGAGCTCTCCTACGTTCTCAATTGCGCTTCGCACTTCTCGATCGCCGACGGTAAAGCAGCCGCCAGCCAGAATTTGACGACCGCAGCTGGAGCTTTTGGTTTCCTGGCGTCTTTAGCAGGCTTTTATGTGGTTGCACATGAACTGTGCCAGGACGCGTTGCCTTTTAATGTCCCGTTAGGAGACACATCATTATTCGCTCGAGAACGAAGACTAGGTGTAAAGCGGAACTGAGCTGTTAGTTCATAATAAGTTTTCCCAACGATAAGCACTTTAGTATAAATCTGTGCCAACTGAATGGGTGGAATCGGGATTGTTAGTGAACTTTCAACGCCGTGGAAGTCCGCGGACATCGGGTCCCACTTAACTTCTGGGAGCCAGCGCCAGATGCGGTTAATGAAGTGGTTGCGGATCACCTCTTCTATAGCGAGACATTATGAACGAATGTATCGTCTCCATTTTTAATGAATAATCAATGGCAGTAGGAGCTTACACCATCAAGCTGACGAACAACAGTTTCTATCGAGAATTAGTATAATAATTGAGAAAAGTACATTGAATACCACATGAATCCAGACGTGACCTACTCTCCCAGTGCACCACTTCGAGCCTTTAAAATCTCGTTCACTAGAAGCTTTGGTAAATAACCTGTATTCAGTTGACCAACCGAGATGCGGTACCTGGCATTAGTAGGCTGGCTTCTCCTGCCCTCGATTCAGGCACAAGCACCACCTGTAGCGGAGCAGTCCACCAGCTTCAACTCTACATTCGCCCTGACAGACTCGCAAATCTCTGGCGCAAACCTTACCGGAGAACAAGCCAAGGCCATAAACACGGTCGTCAACTTCGAGCGCAGCCAACATGCCAACGGCGGCGTGTTCGAGGACGAGTTCTACACGCTCCCGCCGCTGATCAACGGGACCGTACCCGCAGCGGGTGCGATCCTCAAGCTCCAAGACTTCACCCCGACGGAGAGTTTCGCACTTCCGCCCAATACTGCGTTGAGTCGGTTTCTCTACACGACGCAGAACCTCAACGGCACGGTGATACCGGCAAGCGCTTTCGTCTTGTGGCCATACACGCCACGCCAGTTTGAGAGTGAAACCTCGACCCGTGATGTACATGACAACTCTACTCAAAAGGCCCCCGTCGTCCTCTGGACCCACGGTACGAGCGGCTTTTTCGCCAGGGCGGCCCCGTCGACAGACAGGAGCCTGTGGTACGGCCATGCCGCCCCCTTCGCGCTCGCGCAGGCCGGGTACGCCGTGATCGCCCCGGATTATGCCGGACTCGGGATCTCGGCGTCCTGGGACGGCAGCGAGATCCCTCACCAATACCTGGCGAGCCCTGTCAGCGCCAGCGATGCGCTATACTCCCTGCGGGCCGCCTTTGGGGCCTTCGGGGACAAGCTGGACGGGCGATTCGCGGTCCTGGGCCACAGCCAGGGCGGCGGCGTCGCGTGGGCGGTCGCGGAGGCCCTGGAGAGCTCGGCCGGGTTCGCAGACCTGGCGCGGGCCCACGTGGGCACGGTCGCCGCGTCCCCCACCACAGACGTATTCACCGGTGTGCCCTCGTTCATCGTCCCGTGGCTCAGCCTGTTCCTGGGGGGCATCTTCCCCTCCTTCCGCCAGGATACGTGGCTCACGCCGCTCGGCATCGCGCGGGCGGGGCTGCTGAAGGAGATCCAAGGCGGCATCGCCGTCAGCACTCAGTTGTTTTTTTCGCTTCCTGCTGGAGAGCTCCTGCAGCCTGGCTGGAATGAGAGCTACTATGCGGCGGCGTACGGCGGGCTCGCCAATGCGGGCGGGAAGAAGTTCAGGGGCCCCATGCTGGTGCTTCAGGGAGGAGATGATATGTATGTTCCATACCCAACGACGACCAAGACTGTCGAGGACACGTGCGAGCGTTTCTCTGATAGTGACCTGGAGTATCTCGTTGCGCCGGGGGTGGGTCATGTTCCGATGCTCGTCGGTACAATGCACACTTGGTTGCAGTGGATCCAAGACCGCTTTGAGGGGAAGCCGCTCAAGAAGAACGGCTGCGTAACGAATCAAGTCCAAAGTCTGCTACCGCATGGACAATATCAGGCGGCTGGGAATTCATTTTTGCAATGGGCAGGCGCGACGAAATACAGCTACGAAACGTCCTTGGGCCCATAGACAGGCGTCTAGGGTCCAGGATAGCCTAGGGAGATGACAACGGCTGATACAAGCTCTGAGTATGTAGCTGTCTGCTGAATGTTTCCTGGTTACCAGGCATGTAAATAACAAAAGCGAAGCATATGATAGACGAACATGCTGGCAGATACTTGATACATATAAAGTGGTGAAGTGCATGAGAGTGGTCAGTTGCGGTTCCATACGCCGTGAAAATGAACTGTTCTGAAGTCCCCATCTTGACTCACGGTGCTCAAGCTTTGTAACCTAATAAGCATGACCATACAAAATGCTTCCATGATCAGATTGGGCTCTACCATGTTCGACATCACATATTTTCCCCGGTAATACTTGCGAAAGCTACCCTTCAAGACAAACTACTTCGACCGACTTCTGCTACAATATCAGCTAGGCTTTCTTCTACCCGATGGCATCTCAACATGTCTTTTCCCTATCGAGTGCCTATGCTTAATTAACCCTGAACCCTGACCCCACTGGATTATAGTGCGCGGGGAATGTGGGGCATCGAAGACTGCCACTCTGGGGATGAACTGTTGTACATAGTCGCCGGTTGGTGTCGATCGACAAAGTCATTTCTCGCTAAATTTTCGAGGAATATCACAGCAACTATAGCTTTTAAAACCATACTTCTAATTTCAATTCAGAGAGTGTTAGTGGGAATGCGCCCGGTTGCTATTGGCTAGATAAATGTAGGATCGACTCGTACGTAGGTCATATAGTCTCTAAACGAGATATTAATTCTAGTCACTTTGGGAAGTCAAAGCAGCTTCAGGCAAATTGCTCAATCCACGCAAGTGCGGTGCTCTTACACCGCTAAGCATTGAAAGGTATTTGTTGGTTAGCAGTCTTGAGACAGTCTAACCCCTGGAATTAAATGTGTAGTGATCATGCGACTTCAACTCTTGCATGCCGTGGATAACGAAGGACGAGTGTAGCTTTCCAGTCTCACCTCAAATATTGTTATGTTCGCCTGCGGCCATATCAAAGCTTAGCTTTCTGACAGTCATTGAATTCATGTGGAAAAGCCTACATCACCTGGCCTTAGTACAGGACGGCTGGGACGTTATAACTAGTGGCTCTTTACCAAGACTGTAATGCACAACATCGCATGATTGGAAGTGTAGTTGCGGGACGCAGGGAGAGGAGCCTACAAACCACTAAAGAAATTGTCATAATACGGTACTGCTTAACTCTGATACTTTGGTCAACAAGATAACACAATGCTTCGTTGGGCTATCTCTGAAACGAAACGCTTTGGAAAACGGCGCTGGGATCACAATATGTAACTTTGTGGGAATTATCCTCGGTCACCAAGCACGACCACTAGCATTATAAATCAGTAACACATCTCTCCTGTCAAAGCCGAGCTTCATATGTCATGTAACAGTCATGTGGCGCCTGGTAGGATGATAGATATATGCCGCTGGTAAATAAAGTGAGGCTATGTACAAGGTTGCGTTTGTCGCCTTTGCGGGCTTGACGATTCAGGAATTCTGCACTCAACCAAATCTGTAGACTGAGTTGTCTTTGAGGGAAACCCGCTTAATCTGGTTCCTATCATCATCAAACGAGCGTACTGCTGGTCAGCCTCATCTCAGCATCCACATCCATAATAGCACGAGACATAATTCCATGAGAAGACACGGCATGATTCACTTGTTTTGGTTCATTTCACATTTCGGATCCTAGACTTCCTAGCATTGACCGAATGAACACAGACAGGTCGCCCCAGAGGTTGTGAAACATATCAATTGGTGTCCCCCAACGCTCATCCGAATGACCTGGCTCTTGTTCCGGTAACAAGAGCAAAAAAGTCGAAGGAGTACCGTACCCCCTTTCCCTCACGCCGATCTAAGTGCAAAGGTTTTTCTCATGGTGTCGTGGTATGATGATTTGTTTTGACCGTTGCCCCCCGCCGAAAATGATGCAGAAAGTCGTAGACTGATTTGAATTCAGAACGAACAATGACGAAGACAGGACCAGACAATTAGTAGCCGAAGCCAGCGAGCTTCTCGCTTGTCTTGCTGTCAACCTTGGCGTTCTTCTTGGCGTCAGACAGTTGGCGCTGGGCCAACTTCTTGCGCTCGTAGTATGCGGCACCCTTGGCCTTGCGGCGCTCCTCAAGTCTAAGGAGGGAATTTGTCAGCAAGCTGCTCCGTAGAATGATACCTGGAACACAGAACACGAACCTCTCAACAACATCCTGGTACTTCCAGCCAACCTCGTGGGACAGGCGGCCGACAGTGCAGTACTTGCGGCCGGGCTGCAGTCTCAGGACACGGAGGGCCTGGGGAACGACCATCTTCTTCTGCTTGTCGTAGGGGGGAGGGACACCCTCGAAGACCTTGAGTCTCTCAAGAGCGGCGGCTCCGCGAGCAGTCTTGTGGGGAATCATGCCACGGACGGCCTTGTAGAAGATTCTCGACGGGGCGCGGAAGTGGAAGGGACCACCACGGGTCGGGTTGTAACGGGTCATCTTGCGGAGGTAGGCATGGTACTTGACTGTAAATCCAAATCATGTCAGCTCGTGATCTTGCATCCAAATGTTACATTCCGCGGGTGATCGATCCCATGTCTCTTGCCTAGACCAAGCAGACACGATGCCACATCGGTCTAGCCTGGACCAAACGACAAATATCCAGAGACACGACCAAAAAAAGAAAACAGACGTGGACAGCAGGGTGCGACGTACGCTTAGCGCGGAAGAACTCTCCAGAGATGTTGAGGGCCTCAGTGCGGACAACGACGATCTTCTGACCGTTCAGGAGCTGCTTGGCGACGATGGAGGCAAGACGACCAAGGAGGTGACCCTTGCCATCGATGACAACCTAATTGGGACACAGTCAGTCTCGTTGCTTCCAGTGGTTGTGTGCCTATCAAATTTGGTTTTCGAGTTCCCGGCGTCTCTGATATCATTGCCCTGCTCTTGCCCTAGTTTTGCGATCTTGGTGTTTAATTGTCGTAGGCTTCCAATCCGTCCATGCCGCTCCTTGCACATGATACCATATGATCTCCCGGGGAGTGGTTCTGGGTTCGGGCACAGGGTTGGAGAGTACTCACAACAGGCTCGAAGGACGACATCTTCTTTCGGAATCGTCAGCGCGGGCTGGTCTGATGTAGATATGTGGATTGGGGAAGAAGGAATGAATTAAAAAGAGGGAAGAAGAGGGTGTTGTGTTGGCAGATCCAAGCTCGCAACGCAAACTCCAGACTGGAAATGGATCGAATCCTCTGAAATTCGGCTTACCTTGAAAGCTAGGAAAGATTAATTCCTCGCTGGGGTTGTCGTCGGTGTCGTGAAATGGGTTGATTGAGTCGCAAATCCAGCAGAGAGGACTTGTGTGATTGAAAATTAATCGGCCGCTGGCACACGCTGGGCGGAGTGCGCTGCCCGTTCGCGCTTGCCCCGAACCAGAATAGTGGAGAATTGAGGAATGACAAGAGCTGTGGCCCGCTAGGGTTTTCCAAACCTACGGGGGAGGGCAAATAGCATTACATATTACATATCACACATCAATCGCACTGAGCAGCGTGCACAAGCCAGCACTACCTTGGCATAACCTTGGAGCTGGCGTGCACATCTATGTGCATTAGCGGCACTGTGCACTGTGCAGCGACAATTGTGCAAATGTCCATCGTCCATTTCCATATCATCATAATAATCTGTCTCTTTGTAGATTGCTCTCCGTGTCAAGAGCCAAAAGCAATCTGCGTAACTCATAATGTGCCCTGCCCAGGCCAAGCCGTAGTTAGCACAACAATACCTACCCGTTTGCTTCCTGTTCCTCAGTCCCCCCCTAAGCCTAAAACATACACGCCGTCATAATCGCTGCTTGGAACGTCCGCTCCGAACGAAAGGGCAAGACCAGTACAAAGAGTAAGTGTAAATCTAATTGCAGGCGTAGGACCACTAAAAAAAGACAAAATGTATAGAGTAAAGCTCAGCCTATGTTCTGCCCATCTTCTTAATACAGTTGTGGTTTCGTAGAACCCTCCGGCAGATGCCGGTCGATACCGTTTAGCACGTCTTGCACCTGAGTGACCAGCTGCTTCCTCTTGGCTCTGATGTCCGGATCTCCCCCCGTGTCCACCTCGTCCAGCTTGAGCATCACCTGCTGCATGATCGTTTCGCTGATTTTCCTGTGCTCGTCCTCGCATTTTTTCTTGTCTTTTGGCGGACTGGCAGAGAACTCGACGCATAACGGCAGCAGCTTGGTGTTGAAATGCGACGAGATGGCCTGCAGCTTCTCCAATGCCCCGCTGGGCACCTGCGGCGGCGTGGGCATTCTGCTGGGTTGTCTCGATTCCTCCGTGTCTGATCTCCTGCCGTCCGCCCCAGCTCCTGGTATGTCGAGACTGCTCCCCTCGCGTGGGCTTCGGCTCTTCTTCTTCTTTCCCCGCTTGTTCTTGCTCTTGCCCTTGCTCTTGGTCGGCTGCCCGTCTCGGGAATCAGCAACGACGATTTCCTCGCTGCTATCGGACTCGTCGTCTGAAACACCGCCTTCCGGCAAAACGACCAGGATCTCGCTGTTGTTCTTGACGTTGTATGCGCGGATCGGCACGTCTTCGTCTTTTAGTTGTCGGCCCTTGTAGAGCATCTTGATACGCCTTGTTTGCTTGGGACCGACCTCCATGACCATACCGACCCGGTCGCGCACATCCCGTACGTAGAGCTTGCCATCGCCGATCGAGTATGCGGGAAAGTGGACGGGATATATGGTAGCCTTGTTCTTGATCAGAAGAACATCATCATCGACTTTGGCACTCGAGGGTGGCTGGCTCTTTGGGTCGTAGCTCCGGGCTGGTACTTGCAGCGAGTGCTCCAAGTCTTCGGAAGTGATGTAGCTAAAGTCGTCTTCCGTCACCCGCGGTGCGCCGCCGCCGTCCTGGGAGGCAAAGGGTGAGAGACCTTCGCGGTAGTACCGAGACATGCCTAAGGGAACTGCAAAAGCGGCGCAGGCAAGCGTCGAGTAGATTACTGTCGGTGAAAGTCCCTGAGCCGCAAGGTACTCGTTGGAGCCAGCAAGAGCCCCCGATAGCTGGTCAATAGTCGCGTTGACGTATGTTGCCAATCCCGGTGGCAGATATGCAGTGAGGTTCTGGAGGGCACCAGAAGATGCCAATATTACCTGATCCGAAGCCACCTTGAACCAATTTGGGTAGTCCTCAAACGTTTGAGGACAAACCCGGGGAAACTAGAGTATTTACAAAAGAAGTGAATCGAATACAAAGGAGGGGAACGGAGAATGTGGAGTCGAGGCAACTTGGGACGGCGTCCTGTCAGCGGACGTCAATGAGTAGAAGACTTCGATTCGATTCGTGTCGTGAGCGCCGCTTGTGGGGCCGGTCCGTCAATCTCCAGTCGTGAGTGACTGCTGGGGAAGAAAAAAAAAATCAAGACCCCTTTCAATGCAGCTTGTTTATTTTACGGTAGAAAGATCTGCAAAGGCTAAAGATTGTCCCACATGGGCAACGCCTTCGAGGGAGACAAGTCGTGTTTGGATCTGATACCAGGCAGTACTGCGTTCTTCAATCCTGGTGCGTTGTCCACTGCATCAACGCTCAGCTACTGCAGCCGGAGCCTTGCTGTCATTCGTAGAAGCAATGAGGGATGTACGGAGTAGGATGGGAATCATGCTACTACAACAAACGGTTTGAACGGCAACGTAGAAGACTACCAAGACTTTTAATTGGATGGGCCCGGGCGACAAGTTCCACAAATTTCATAGCTGCAGCCGGAGGACTTTTGTCGGTATTAGGTAAGCGAAGAAGAGGTACGTCTCCTCTCAATGATGAATTGCTTTGAAGGGAGAGGCTTTTATGCCGTAAGTTTCTTTCTGCAACAATCTGCAAGTATATTCAAGTTGTTGTACAAGTCCACCTGCGCAAAGTAACGACATTTGAGAAATGGCCCATGCCGAAGTGATCTGCATGGTGGCCGATCTGTCTAAAAACCGACTGCTGTACGAGCTTCACTTTCTATCGAGGCATCAATTGGATAAGGACGATTCGTGTCACATTGGGTAAGGCGGTGGCAGAAACGCATCGCAGGGATCGGGTATCCAGTGGGCTTCAGTGCGGACAGCTAATAACAGCGCGATGGCTACCCGTTCAAGCCATTCTCGGTCAATCTTATGGATCGTGTTGATCATTTCTACTCACAAGACAAAGATTCGGAAACCAGCACGAAGTCCACGGCTTGACGTGTCGAAGGGTCTACTGAAGTCCCGTTCAATAGAGCGCAGCATTGACGGAAGCCAGATTTGTCATGCGTTGACATAGCATTCTCACAAGTTGTCATAGGAATTCTAAATTCTCGCCGTAACCTTGAGAGTATTCAGAGATGCTATCGGCGATAAGGGTGGTCATGATGCCATGTGCCAATATGTCATATGCCATGTTGCGTCATCCATCCCGCAGCAAATCCCATGCTCGCGACAGGCGAAAGAAAAGCCCTGGAACGTTCAGTGGTTTCCCTTGGATTGCTCGCATCGCCTCGGAAAACAAAACAAACTGAATGTGAATACGCATGCATTCCAGAACTACGCGAAAGTGTAAATGCATTCGCTTTGTTATCAGTAATCAGTCATAGAATACATTCGAAAGCTGTTCCGTGACAGCCACATGCAAATCGATTAGTCTAGGCCGGGGTTGATCGTCGAGTCCACTTTCGCCATTGCTCTTGACAAATCACGACGACCCGATCCGGACGGCTTTCGAATCTGTAACCAAAACAGTTCGGCAAAAACTGGCGCTCGCTCATAAGTCCATACTGTATATAAATATCTACCCCTCGTTCTGTCCACGAGTCGCTGTGGTGATTCTATCCCTAATCAACTTCATGTCCTTCCTGCGTCGCTTTTTCGCATCCTCCGCAACTCCAGAAGTAATGGCATCCGCAAAGGAGAAGGCTCAGAAGATCATTGACGACAATGCTGTCGGTTAGTGGTTTTTTTTTTTTAATAGCCCGCGCATTTGCGTCGCGCTCCCATATCCAAGTTCAATGAAATCCCAAGACTAACCCCTCTGCCACTCTCTCAACAGCCGTCTTCTCAAAGTCTTACTGCCCCTATTGCAGCGCCACCAAATCGCTGCTCTCTTCCCTAGACGCGAAGTTCTATGCGATCGAGCTCGACCAGGTCCCCGATGGCGCCGAGATTCAGTCCGCCCTCCTCGACATCAGCGGCCAGCGCACCGTCCCCAACGTCTTCATTGGCCAGAAGCACATTGGTGGAAACAGCGACCTCCAGGCCAAGAGCGGCGAGCTGCCCCAGCTGCTGAAGAGCGTTGGTGCTTTATGACTCGGTGACAAAAGGAGTGGGAAGCTATGAGGCCAGGACAGAAACGAGTGCTTTTTCATAGACACCGCGATAGACCTCGGAGGAATTGGAAGACTCATCGGTATGGGCGAAAGGTCCACTTCGAGTTCAGGTCCTGAGCGCAAGGACACGGAGGAATGACAGCACATATTGCCATGGTTCCATACTCGAGTCTACATACCATAATAGAGACAAGTAAAATCCTACAAGCGCCACTTCCCGCAAGGAAATTGCATCGTGGCCATTGACATTGTTTACATCATGCGCACTACGGCATCTCGTCTTCCCCTACTGCGATCGGTATATCCCATTCAGATGGGTGCAGAAGGAATCCCTAGCTCTGTAAAATATGTATTTAATACATATATCCCACAGCCAACCGTGTCTAGGGCACGTTCACTGTGCTTTTATTGTCGTGATACCGAATCAGGTATCAGCAGAGTCGATGGGATGAACCGAAAGAAAGTTGCTGTGAGTGGTTAGAAGGATCCAACACTGAATCTCCTTTGTGCACGTCGTCCAGTCAAACAAGAAGTGCTAATGTATTTCCCTCTCCTAAACACATCAAGCCTGGATATATCAGATCATAACTGATCAAGAACGCGCGAATACGGCCAGATCATTTGCATTCCACACGGTTAGTATGACTTTGTTTATGATTTATAGGGATTTCGGGATGAATAGGGATAGTCACCCACACAAAATCGATAACAAGATTGGGTGCTTCAATTTGAGGAATCTTACGAGGTGATAGGGGAAGTATTGAAATAGAACGAGAATCCTCAAAGTACGTCGAGGAAATTGGTCAGGGTTCTTTAGAAAATATCGATAGCGATATTCGCAGTATCTCGCACAAATACTTTGTCAAAAGCTATATCTTAACCCTTGTCCTCACGAAATAGTCACGGTATATTTGCCACCAGCGAGGCCATCAACACTCACCACTGCCTCGTTCGTGACATCGACCTCGGTGATGCCTCCGGGACCATCAAGCGACAATTTCGTCGAGCCCGGTCCTATCGCTATGTCAAATGATCCCGATGTGCCTTCAGGAGTTTCGAACCTCCCCGTGAAACCGCAACTACTGTTATGCCACTCAGCAGCATATGCGCCAAGTGGCGTTTCGTAGCCCGCTTCGAGGCTGGTAAGCCCACCAAGCGCGGGCGCGATCTTCCACGTCTTGCCGGCGGCGGCCAAAAGCTGGATGCCCGCGCCCAGGAACGATAAACTCGACGTCGGGCCCGTGGCCCAGCCATGGGCATGACTGACACGAGGATCATTCTTGTAAGCCGGATAGTGCAAGCTGCCATTGGTCGAGTAACCCTCAATGAAGCTCGAGTTTGTCATGCGCGGGTCGTCGAGCATGAAGTCAGCATACATGAACTCTGTGAGGTCGACGGCTCGGTCGGCCCTTCCGACCTTGTAATGTGCCTGTATCTCGAACCCAGACACGAAAGGTGAGATGGTCTCGCCGCCCTCAGGTGCTGGTGCCCCATATGGTCGGATCCAGCGCGCTGCGAGGGAGTCGCTAACGGCCTCGGCTCGAGAGCCATTTGCGACGCCAGAAATGATTGCCCAGGCGTTGCCGTCTTGCGGGTAGAGAACCTGTTGAGTGTCGTTGTCTCTGTAGAGCGAAACTGACTCATCCCATAGGAGGTCGTTGGCAGCAGGCGGAATGCCAGCAGCAGATATGGTCCAATTGCCGACGTCGCTCTTGTCGTTGACGACGGCCGCTAAACTAATAGCGTTTTTTAGAGTGAAATATAGAATTGAGTTGGCCTTAACTTATCGTCAGCATAATCATGGGGACGGCCACTAAGGAATGTTACCTCAATGTTGTGCCCACCCATGCCAACACGCAGCCAGTCAGAGCTCGAGGTCACATTCGCCAAGCCCGTAGAGTCGATGAACTGGAGCAGATAATTGACTCCGAGTGTATATTGGCTCCAGTATGACTCCAAGTACTCGATGTCACCAGTAAACAAGTAGTAGTCATAAAGGTCGTTGAGCGTATGGCAATGGTAAGTGAAACTCCAGAGCCAAACAGTCGTGTTTGTCTTGTTGCCAATGAACTCATTGAATGGTTCTCCAGCATATGGCAAGCGTCCATCGGCCTGCTGTTGAAGGAACAGAGCATCGATTCCATTGCGGATTGGATCCAGACTGTTGGTGGATACGAAGATAGAGGGGCCTGAGATGGCAATATCACCCGGCCAGATCAACCTATCTCTTTTACCACCGTCAACGAGAACCGAGGTGCCATCTTGGGGGGTAGTGGTCAGTATGTGTTTCTACGTTAAATAATTCAAAAAGATAGCTACTCACTTGAGATGGTGTAGTCGTAGTGCCACCCCTCCAGAGGCTGACCAAGGGAATTTCCAGTGGTCGGATCTATAGAACATAGCTGGTTCGTATAGGCGCCGGCATACCACACGCGGTTCAGCTTCTCACTGTTGCTGTGAAAGTGACCGGTATATGCCGCGGGGTTGTCCATCTCAGGCGAAGTTATCCAATAGACCGTCAAGTTAGAGATGCTCACAGTGCCGGTTGCGTTATGGACAACAGTGAGATATCGAAAACCACCTCTCTGGTGCGCCTTGTCAGCTTCATAGAGACCAGGTCCAGTCAGATTGAACCATAAGGGCAAATCAATGCCATCATCTTGTGTAGCATCACAATACTCGGCGCTGATCCATTCTGAGCTCTCGGTAAACGTGAAACCGATGGCCTCATCATCGCCCTCCAGCGTGTCGACCTGGAAGCTAACAGTGCCAGCGATGTTCTTGCCAAAGTCCAGAGTGACATAACCTTCTCCATCTAGTGTCGTAGAAGCCTGGCTCGCGGGGTCGACGAGGGCATCGAAGCCTTCCACATCACCACCTGTTTGGTATACAGACGCAGGAGCTAGTGTCCGTGATGATGGAGCCAGGATATATTCACCGTATTGAACATCGGCCGCCGCAAGCGTGGCGAGGGCGAGCTGGCAGTATAGCGTGATTGCTCTCATCGTTGACATTGGTGAGATATAGTCCTGCAGTCCTGCAAATCGATACACAAATATACAGGAGCATATTGGGTGCGGTGGATGGCGTGTATAAGTATTGCAGATCCATAGCTATCACTGACGAGGTCTCGGTCCAGTGAACATGACGACCCCATTTTACGGGACAAAGAATACCGAGCAAAACCTTCCACGTGAACTGGAGGTGAATATCAAGAACGCTTTCGTCATGATGTTGAGTTGGAGAAACGCGAGTAATCCGAGTGCGTAACCTTGCCGCCAAGGTTTGCTAAGGGATTCCGCGAAACGGAAATGCCGAGTTTAGTGACAATATACGAATAGGCGGGTGGAGACATGAACTCATATTATGGCATGGCACAAAGTCCGTCCCGAGAAGACATGACTATGGCGATTGAATACTTGCACCTGTAGTCGCTACTATTGTTTAGAAGCGTCGAGACAATTTACATGCCATGCAGTCAACACGTACGATGGTAGGTACTCTTGTGATCACGAAGGCGCCTCAGTACTCAACTCTGAAAAGTGAACTGGTGGCTGTGCGCAACTTGAATGCCGTGTTATAAAGCCGGAAATGGTTGACATGCTGGCGTCTCGATAACGTAGCATTACCCCGCAATCTGTACAGATTTTTAGAAGCGAATCTGGGGTTTCTGTGGGGTAGAAGAGATTTCGACCATTCAACCATTTTGGGACTTTTGGAGAGCTTGGCTTGGACATCAATAAAAGCGTTTGGTTTACTTGAAAGCGTGTGTCTTCAGCAGTGAGTACTGTCCTTACAGCTCAAGGGCTAGTGGTGCTGTCGATCCGCCCGTTGAGTTATGATCTTCTGATTTCATCAAACCTCCGAACCCGAAGCTATAAATCTCAATGTAGCTGACATGAATTGCAACTTTCCAAAGTGCAGTTGGATGGCGAAACGCTTTTCTGATAAGGGATATATGGGAACTTATATCTCAACGACTAGGACGTTTTAGAAAAAGATGTGAGCCTTGCCTTGCTTAGTGTCCCCATCACTCATCCCAGATGACAGCGCTGAGTCCATCCTCACCGCCATCCGTTCCTGGCGTCGCAATCGCCAGATTAGCAACGAGACTACCAAGCCTCCCGGTGGTCGTGTTGCGCTGAATAATAGCAATATTGGACGATGTCTGCCCGCCAACAGCGACAAGGGTGCCCGCCTTGTTGATGGCGAACGTTCGGGGATACCAGGCATGAGCACTTGTGGCCTCCACAAAAGTGATAGCACCAGTAGCAGCGTCGATGCTGTATGTCGCAATCGAGTCTTCCTTTGCACCAAATGTCTTGTCGTTGCGGTTGACTGCATACAAGAAGTTGCCTGACACGTGCACTTCTGCGGCCTTAGAACCATATGGTGCCGACTTTCCAGCCGCGTATGTAGAGAGTGTCTGGGTCTTGGCCAGTGTCAAACAGCCAGAGCTCTGATAAGTTACCTTCCATGCGGAAACCGAATTGCCCAGCTCGTTGACCGTGTACAGCATCTGTCCATCAGTTGCTCCAGCCTGGGGCGACCACCAAGCGCCGTGGCGAGGACCGTCTCCAGAGCCAGCCTGTCCAGCAGAGCAAGCCGTGAGTTTGCCACTGGCAGCGTCGATGCTGAATATACGAACGAGATCAGCACCAAGGTCTGGTGCTAGTACGTATTTGCCTGTGGGGTCCGTAATGACTGAATGCGGATGAGGCTTGTTTTGTCGGCCTGCGTTCGGGCCTGGCTTAGACATCGTGAAAGTCTCCTTTTGCAGCGATTGGCTGCTAGATGACAGTGGCAGCTTGTAGGCTGTGATAGTTGAGGCATCGCTGTCAACCAAGGTCAGCCTGCATCCTTCCGCTTCAGTCCACGGTCATTTGACTTACTATTCGGCCGCCGCAATATACCCACGGCCGTCTGAACCACCATAGAACCACCCGTGGACATCTCCACCTAATGTTTTTGCTTGTCCTACCTGCTTCAGAGAACCATCTGTATTGACGGTATACGAGGTCACCACTCCACCGCTAATGCCTTGCTGGCCCGCCCCGGACTCGTCGAAACAGTAGAGTATACCTTTGTCAGAGTCAAGAGTAAGCCATGATGGCATCTTTCCACAGCCACCAGTTGAAGAGGTAGACTTCAAGGTACCAACGCTACCACTGACTGTCAAATCTAGAGAGTAGACTTGCCCACTGTAGTGTGATACCAGCAGCTTATCAGCAATAACAATGGGCGCAAGCCCAAAGGCTAACATCATGAAGGGCGTGAACAGAGGCATCGTCATGCGCTATAGTAGGCGTGTCTGAGGAAACAATGGTTAGGGGAATCTCTCGAAATATGTAATAAAAAAATTGAAATCAGAATAAAAGGATTGTTCTCTTGGCGACATCTTGCAGCCGTTGCTGGGTAGCGGAAGCACAGGAACATGAAAAGTGATCTGCATGCACGTGAGCGCCAATTCAATCTACTTGCTGCCACGAGGTAGTTTATTGCAATCTTGGTTGAGCCGTGTCATAAACATACTGTAATAGGGAGTGTTACACAGCTCCGTCTACCGAAAGGGCTAGATCCGGAGGATCATGTCGACATTTTAATTTGTGATATTAGTGGATGAAACCCAAGATTTGCGGCTAATTGGCACCTTAACCGTCCATTCTATGACGAATTACGGAACGTCTGCGATGCTGTCATGTTGCTGTTGTTTTACTATGCATATACTCGGGTGTCCTCTCAGGCTTCTGTGCTTGTGCCTAGAGAGTCCGCCGCCACCGGCGGACCGGCATCGCTGCTCGCATGTCAACATTCGATAGGCAATATACTCCGGGTAAACTGTCCGAGCGCTCAGCTCAGAGCAACCACAACAGCGACGAAAAAGAAGATTGAAATCTTATGATAAAACGCTACAAAATGGGCCTGATTCCTGGATCATTTGCGACGACTAGGCCCCATGTCTGGATTGCTACGCTCTTGCGTCCAATAAGTTGTCTTCTCTAGACTCTTGTAACGACGACGACGACTTTAAATACGGTCCTATCTGCGCTAAGATGCGCTACGTTACTGTTGGTTGGCTAGGTGCCAGCCTGCTCGCAGCACTCTCCGGTGCCACCGCCCTCAATAAGCGCGCCGCAATAGACGACTGTCTTCAGAGTGCCTCCGTCCCCGTTGACACGCCAGGCTCCTCTGACTGGAAAGCCGATGCGGCACCTTACAATCCTCGCCTGACTTATACACCTGTCGCCATTGCGGTACCTACCAAAGCAGAGCACATACAGTCCGCCGTCTCATGCGCCGCGAAAGTAGGTCTGAAAGTCAATGCTAAATCTGGCGGGCACAGCTACGCATCTCTCGGCTTCGGTGGTGAAGATGGACATCTGATGGTGCAGCTGGACCGGATGTACAATGTCACATTGAACAAGGCCACGAATATAGCTACGATTCAGGCAGGCGCAAGATTGGGACATGTGGCCTCCGAACTGTATAACCAGGGACAAAGGGCGTTTGCACATGGGACTTGTCCCGGGTAAGCTGTACTTATTTTTGCGGAGTCATTCTTAACTGGTCGCTGACGGTTTTGAATTTTACAGTGTCGGTGTTTCCGGCCATTCGCTTCACGGTGGCTTCGGAATGAGCTCACATTTACACGGTCTAGCTCTGGATTGGATCTCGGGTATGACCGTAGTCCTAGCAAATGCAACACTCGTACACTGCTCCGAGACCGAGAACCCGGATCTCTTCTGGGCGATGCGAGGTGCCGGATCTAATTTCGGTATCGCAACGTCGTACGAGTTCAACACCTTCGCGGCGCCTTCTAGCGTAACGTGGTTCACTGCGTCGCTGCCACTCACGAAAGCAAACGGTGTTGCGGGACTGGAGGCGCTCGAAGACTTTGTGAAGAATACGATGCCTGCGGAGTTGAATATGAGAATATTCGCGTCATCTGCATTCACCCAGCTTGAGGGACAATTCTTTGGTAATGCTACAGGGCTCGGGACAGCCCTGGCGCCGCTTCTGGCCAAGACGGGCGGATCTATTCAACAGTCGCAAAGCACAGGATGGCTAGACGCACTGACTCATTATGCCAATGGCAAGTTGGATGTCACTCACCCATACTCACTGGTAAGTTCGCTTGTAAGATCAATTCTCAATATTGGGAATATACTCACACTCCACTTTAGCAAGAGACGATATATGCCAAGAGTTTGGAGCTAACTGGCTTAAACGGTACTGCTGCAAAAAACTTTGTTAACTATTGGTTTGATACCGCAAAAAACATGCAATCGCGGTCCTGGTACTTCCAACTTGATATGCATGGTGGCAAGAGCTCCGCGATCACCACAGGCAACCATGCCTCGTCGTCATACGCCCACCGTGATAAGCTGTATCTCATTCAATTCTATGATCGTCAGTACAGCGGCGCTTATCCAGCAAACGGTTACTCGTTTCTCGATGGCTGGGTAGCAACAACTACGGCAGCTTTGGCGAAGCCTGACTGGGGCATGTATATCAACTACGCCGACTCAAGTCTAAGTCGGGCCGTTGCACAGGATGTGTACTACGGGGCGAGCTTACCAAGACTCCAGCGCATCAAAGCAGCTGTTGATCCTAAAGAGCTATTCTATTATCCTCAATCTATCCAACCAAACGCTACGGCATAAGAAGTCAAGTATCTCTAGATTTAGATTAAATGAAAGATCGTATATATAATCCAATAACATTCATTTTTCAGTGTATCCGTGTCTTCGTGTATTGTACGTGCGCAAAGTTTGAAATGCGGTCCTGAAAGTCAGGAGATTTCCTTTAAACCCTGAACAAGACCGACGAAGGCTTCTGACAATGGATGCTCCCCGAGGATTCCAACCACAAGATCCTAAGTATCTTAAACACCAAACTTTCAATAGCCGGCATCTCTATACTGTGCAATGAATGGAATAGAACGCCAGGTATAGAGATCTGCGAGTGTATCCTGGATGCGACGAGACCCATCCAAAGAAAGTACCCGGATAAGAGAGGTAAATGGAATCCTCGATATATGAGGGGCTCACTACAAAAATTACACACCCATCTCAGCAGAATCCAAAGCCCATGCCTTTTATATTGTAGTTGGGTTTCTAGACCCAGGCCATACAATATGACAGACCCCACATAAGAGAATAACCCAAGGTTCATAAATACACTCAAAGGGCCTGACAGTGGTTAAGTCTCATCTAACTCGGATCCTTCGGCTTATTGGGGCTCGAATTGCTGTAGAGATATGTGGTCGTTTAGCTGGGCGGGCAGAAACAGTGAATCACATCGATGTGGAGCGATCAAGTTACAGTTTGAGACAACATTGTAGATCAATCAATATTTCAAATCTATTTGGCACGGGTTTTCCACATGTGACAAATTCAATCATGTTTGTGATCCTCGGCAATATTACGAGTTCGACGTTGTTGTTGATAAATTAGAGTATGGCATTATGATCAGCCGCCTAGTAACTACATTTATCGGCAGCATTGACCAGATCTTACGCAAACTCTATGGATAGCTATTGGGGCTTTTGTCTTAATCGATACGTCAGTTCGAATCTTCTCCCTTTATTAAGCAAGCTCAAGATAATTTGGCAGTGATGGAGTTGATGAGGTAAGGGGTCCGTTGGCACCTGATATGGATCTGCCTAGAAGTCAATACTGTTAAAGATCATGAATAGGAAAGTCTAGAGCTAAACAAATATCAGGAAAGATTAAAGTAGCGGAATTTGGACCATCACAAATACTATTTAAACAGTTTCACTACCATAAGAACTCAATCCTTCTCACATGCATACTTCCCACACAACCTCTTTCTTCAGTCTTGAGTTTCTTCTACAACCTACTACAACAAATACTTCTCATACATATTCGATCATGTACTTCATGGCATTTATTAACCTACTTGTGCAACCGGTCGTCGCTGCTGCTGCTGCTGCTACTACTACAGCATACAGAGGCTACCCGACCAGTGGTTGCGGTTCACCAGCCCCTTGCATTCCCGGTACATTCATCAACTCCACCATTGAGACAAACAACGGATCTCGAAAATTCGGCATCTGGGTTCCGGAAAACTACGATTACACTGTCGAAACTGGATTGATCTTCTCTTATCATGGAGCGAACGGGAACATCTCGAACCAGCGCGCGCTAGATCAACTGACAAATCCGGAGTTCAACACAGACTACATAGTCGCCTATCTTCAAGGTGTAAGTGTTGGGTACATCTAGGTACTATGAGTAGTATACCCGCGGAGATAATTCCGGAAAACACTTGCGAAATGTTGTCAGACGTGAACATGACCCAAAAAACAGCAGTAGCCCACAGGGATGATATCAGTCATTGAGCAGTATCCTATTTCACCTCTTACCCTCCATGTATAATTACAACTGATTTCTCTCGTTAGTGACTTTATTCTTCTGATCCATTTTTTATGTTCAAACTGCTGTGCGAGAATACTGACATGTCTCTCAGGTCAAAAACAGCAATGGAAGTACGACATGGCAAGGCGCCCCAGGCGCCCCTGCCGACGACATTGCCTTTACCAACACTGTGCTCGACAAGATCCAGTCGCAATTCTGTGTGGACAGTGACCACATATACGCCACTGGAAAGTCACAAGGTGCAGGTTTTGTCGGCCAGCAACTAGCCTGCAATTCTAAGCTTTCCGCTCGATTTGCTGCATTCGCTCCCGTTTCGGGTGCGTACTACAACGCAAACATCACGGAAGAAAGCGACTGCAAACCCGAATCAATGCCAGCCCCATGCTCCCCCAGTCGAACAAATATCCCGATCCTAGCCTTTCACGGCGGTGCCGACAGCACCATCAGCTACCACGGCGGCTTTCGGAAAGGCGCTTGTCTACCCGACATCCAGTACTGGGTGCGCCAGTGGGCACAACGCAATGGCTTGCAAGCGTACCCGTCAGATGTTCATATCCCTGGCAGCGACGGTGGCTTCACACGCACTTATGGTAATGGCACGGTAATGCTTGTCTACGATGGCGACAATATCCCGCACGACTGGCCAGCAAGCTTCAACAACTCTGACAATGCTGGCCATCACCTGACATCGTTCAATGCTACCACGTGGATATTGGGCTTCTTCAACGACCACAGTCTAAGAAAGTAGATTTCAATATCTAGTGAAATTGTGTTCAAGCAAACGTCACGAATCATTTCGATAATATGAATGTTATGAATGCTAGGAATGCTGATATCTCGGCTCATGCTGGTCACATTGCGGACTTAACGGAGAGGGAAAGGTGACGTGCCTGCAAAAGCGAAATCATTAGAAACAGCAGGCAATGTAATCTTTCGGGAAATGATTGGTAGAGCGCTCATCTATGCTACAACTTGAATTTATCTGTACTTCTCGTTGGTGTTAGCTCATGATTTGGCTTATTGTCTAAGTCTATCGTGTCCGCAGTTAGCGGCGTGAGAACTAGTCTAAAGTTTAATCGCCTCATGCTGAAGCAACCATTGATTCCATCTTTCGACTCAACCGTTCCTATAAGGCAATTCCATTCGTTCGTGGCTAAAATATGCTTACTCGAAACTGCTGCTAGAATCATAGCGTAACAGACCGCACTCGTGCCATAGCATTTGACGTGCCAAGATCAACCATGTGGCTAGGTTAGTCAACACGGACGAGAACATTTTGTATTACGCAACGCGCTGCCTGATGGTGCAGCATGAAGTATCAACGACCGAACTCCTAATTCTCTGGTGGGACTGTCAATCCAAAGGGGCGGAAGTCTCGACGTTCGACAAGGACTAAACCTGCTCGCCTACAACGCTTCAAGCATATTCGATAGTCAGTCATCGACGAGAAAGGCAAAACTGATTTACGCTCCATCGCAACGATCCCCAGCCGTTTCCTACAGGGTCATCCTGATACTCCAAGGATGAACATGTTTGGGAAGACGAGCATCGTTCCCCTGGGTGATTTCGATCGCGTTGCTCCTCTGTTCGACAAACACTTGTACTACACTGGTGATCTTGGAAATAAGTCGTTTGGGTAATTCTAACAAGCAGGCCGAAATCATTGCCTGCACATTAATTACAGAAGAGTCACTCTTATTACGGTACGTGCCAAGTCTTGCATTGCGTCTTGCATTGCCTAGTTATAGAAATTTATGAATTTACGTCGCCGTACGAGTTTGGGACAAGGGATTATCAAATGTCTCGTCAATGCTTTTCGTGTATACCCTACCAATACTCCCCTTCATCACCAGAACTTTGAGCACATAAGTGCTCTCGCAATTATTGTTGTTGTCGTCAGGACTACTGGAACAAAATAGGACTGGGGAAACACCAACCCTCGCAACGCCGATAACGTCAAGCTTATTATTACTATATGTATAGCCGCCCTCGTCCTGCTTTCTAGATAATTTTTCTGCGAACTCAGGCTCGCTGAAACGTGCGATGGGGAATATTTATCAATATTGCGTGGAATAATAAAGTGACAGATTAGCGATACGCACCTCCTATAGTATTTTCCTTTGACTTTGACAAGTGAGTCCTTCCAACTTTGCAGTCTCCGTACAAAACAGCCCTTGGAGTTATAATTGATAAAATGGATCTCAATATTGCCGACAAGGAGTTTGAACCTGGCCTCACATACGTAATTTTGTCATAAGCCAGATCACTCTTTGGTATCATACCTGGTGCCCCTTTCGGAGTAAACACTTCAAGAAAGGCTCAAAGTGCTACAGCACCTTTTGCATCGCATTGGAACGTATGATGCTCCCAGCGTTTTCTATTACATGAACAATGGCGGCAAAACCTTCAGTCGCTATCAACTGCTCCATTGAAGCCATTACCGAGCTCAAACTACATTTCGTCAAAACTCACGCGAAGCTTAGTCGCTTATGCACATAAGAAGCACCTAAACGCCGACTTTGTGGTATATGCAGAGCCTTATAATACGATCAGGAAAGCTACGGCAAGATATTCATGAGATCATCAAGTTTGAAGTTATCGGTCTAAAAACCCACGCTTTCAAATTCGATTTGAAGACATGTAGCAAGACTTCTGTGTAAAGAGGCGGCCTTTTCATTACCAAAACACCAGTCCATCTAAACAATAAGCTTTCTGAAGTGGACTTGGAATTCATAGTTCTAATTTGACGCAAGTGAATTGTTTTAATTATTTATCTGTGGTAGCAAATTCAGTTGTCCTGATGAGGCACTTAGTTATATCTTTGTCAAACTCCTGTGACTAACGGTAAATTGGGGTTAAAAGAGATGTGTGACGAATATATGAGCTCTCTATCTTGGCTATTAGTTATGAAGTAGTATACTTTGTGTGGATAACGCGTAGGACGATAACTTCATACAACCTTATCTCTCAACACAGGAGCAGCACATAAACCATGACCCTTGTTGTTCTTTGTTTGCTGATAATTACTCTGAATCCATGTCATTTCTTTTTCTTTCTTTTTCGGCTATCAACTTGTTTAGGCAGGATACCTCACTCAAACGGGGCCCTGCCGTGAATTAATGCATGTAAGGGCCGACAACACATGGGATGAAACACTTTTGTATCCCTCCCACCGGCTACTTGCAGTCACCACAGAATTGGGAACATGCCGGCACTTGTCTCGGGAACGCGCCAGCTCATTCGAGCGCCCACGCGCACGTCTCTACGTGGTAACGTAACCTATCATTGCGGAGCGAAGGTGCCTCGTTTCGGGATTTGAGGGTATTCCTGTACAGTATGTTTTGTCGCGCGAAATCTCAGACGTAATGCGCCATATACTAAACAACCGGAATACAATGAAGCAAGGCGCCTTCCCTTTTTCTTTTCTGAGCTCCCCAAACCTTGTGCTAGTCTGGTCTAATAGGCCCGAATATCTCATGACGAAACTGCTAACGAGGGTGGGTGTCCTCGTAAGAGCAACCCCATAAACGATGCATTGGCTCCATGTACCCCAGATTCTGCCCCAGATTGTATGAACGGACCGATGAGGGCTCGGTGTGAGTGGATGAAGTCTAGTCTAGGTCATAGCCACAAAATCATTTGGTGTCTTAGTAGTTTAATGCCTCAAATCGTCGAAACTCATCAAGGACGGTTTGGTTTTCCCCGCCGTCGGCAAAAGACGATCCGAGGTTGAATACTCTTTCGGTGGATCGAGGCCGGCCAAGACACTACAGGAAAATCTGGGGCAATGGTGGGTACTACAGCACAAGAAAATACCGCGGATCAATAGAACAGCAACAATAGGCTATGCCAGCAGAGAAATGGCAGCAAATAATAAGAAGGCGATGCTGCATATGAAACCGACTAAGGTTAGGAGCTGTGGTCGTCACAAGCCGAGGCAGGCGTTTTTGTGATAAGCTGCATATCATCAGGCTGGAGATGTCCCCAGAAGTGCAGCGACCGAGCCCGAGTCTAAGGGATCGAAAATGGTACGGGGTCATCGTTCAGCGCATCAATGAAGCGGTTCATTAAGGGCCACATGAATGAATGTTGCACAGCCCCGACAAAAGAAAGTCTTAAATAACAATTTGTCCAGTGTTGTGATCGTGCTGGAACATGGCACTTATCCAGCCCGCATGTTGTGATGATACATTTATCCGTGTCAGAAGTAGGAAAAAGTGACAGTATCGCTGAGAGAACGATCACATTCACACCTATCCGAAGTAGATGCAGAGCCGGGCCGGCAGCCGTCCCTAGTCTACCAATGCAGTTCCATGATTCCTAGCATCTCGATCGGGCATAGCGACGCTGTATCGTAGGTGCCTCAAAGTAGAAGCTTGGGTGTATGTACTTGCTAACGCTTGTAGCGCTAAATTACATGCAATGTGCTGACCCGCGGGCCGACTCGCTGCACCATGGCAGGATACGGCGGGAGTATTGGTGGGGTTGGAGGGTTGGATTGGGAGGGAGTGTGAACCCTGAAGGCACGAGTATACATGGCTTGGTTGATACCTATTTGTGCAGAAAAACCAAGCACAATGGCACAGTATTGCAACGATATACCGATACGGTCTTGATGTACAGAGACCTCCATTGACCCTTGTTTTCCATGGGGATGTCAGACTCGTGTATACAGTCTTAGTTATAATGCGGGCTAGAACATTCAAGTGACCATTACGTATAGATACAGTTTACCGGGCAGGTCCTCACAGAAAGAGTGACTACAAATCCGTGTACCGTCAAAGTGCCTTGCATATGTGGATGGTAACATCATCTCGTCCTGGGCTTATATGCAATGCACAGCTTGCAGGCTGTTGCTCTCGCTTGTTCTGTCGGAACCGAAATTGTCGTTTTGAGCACCAATGAGATTCTATTTCGCATAGAATCTTTCAGAACTGCGACTTGTCGGCTTATTGGCGTGCTTCCTTCAGGGAAATGCTCACCTTACCTTAGAATAATGGGCAAACATAATAATCTGCGTCTGCATTTGCGTCAAGGGCGGCAGGGGCGCGTGCCAGTGAACCTCGATTTTCAGGTTAAGTCCAGGACCTCACTCTTCGAGTATGTCGTTGGCGGATAAATCGGGCCCCTCATCCCACTTTATTAAGGTTAGTGTCTCCCAGCAGGCTGGTAACCACGTCGGAATGAATATCGCTTCGAAAAGAAGAGCACAAACATGTGCAAGTTGGTCAACTTATCCCTCCGGAAGAGACCAGAGGTTCATTAGCAGCGTCTCGATCGTTGAGTAGCAGAACATGGAGACTTTCTATCCGCAGAACGACTGATCAATGATCCTCTTTGGGCAAAATAACCATGTAATATTGTGAAGGTGGCGTTAGTCTAGAAGCAAAGTTTCGCGAAGGAACATCGAAACCGGCGATTCCCGCGGGACCAGGGTACTGATCTGATCCAGTACAACATGCATGTGTAACGAATGTGCAAGCCGACCGGTGAAGAAGGCTTTGCTTTCATCCTCTTCCTTTCAACTTGGAACAAGTGACAACGCCGCGCCGCACGCATACGTACACACACAATCTCTCTCTCTCTCGCGTCGAGAGAGGGGAGGCCCTTCCCGTCCGCAGTTGCAGCTGGCAAGAGTTCTTCTAGGTTAGTCACATCTTGATCATGTGAGAATGTTTTGAAGACCACCGCCTGCTCAGGCTAGTCTCGGGTTTAACCCACCAGATGGAAGGCACACACAGTCCCGCCTAATAGCACTCACTCCCTTGTTCGAGGCTATTGGCACCGAAATTTTGGGGATGGCTATTGCATTTCGCTACAATAGGCCACGAATGCTCTCGATTTTGGATTAGTATTGGGGAGAGCACGGACGGCATACAATCTATACGATTTTTGTAGCTGAGGAACCTTCCTCCGGTACTCATCGCCACCTCTCACGAGCGAGCATGCTTGTTTCCTCTAAACCTCTATTATTTAGAGGTATTTGAACTGTGAACCTAGCCGGTAGTACTCACGCTCCCTTGTTCCCTGGACTTTTAATTCGTAGGTGGCAAGTCAGGCAAGGATAGTACTTCGAAACGTGCATTTACAATAGGGGATGTCCCCCGCATAACGAGGCTTGATTCAATGTGTGCACTTTCGTTCTCTATAAAGCCTATTTCATCTCTTGCGGTGATTTCATTGGCTGTCTTTCTATTTACCGTTCAGAGAAAGCCTTGGTATCCTTTTTTTTCTTTTCTTTGGTGATCTCACTGCCGCAGCTGAATCCCAACTGATTCCTTCCAGTCATCTTTTCCGAGGCCCCGTCCATTTAATTGGCTCTTATCTTAAATGGGAGATATGGCCCCACGAGTGATCCTGCTCGCTTGATAGGCTGCGCGTCATCTGCACCATCCCGGCATTCCGTTCATTAAGGGATGAGGTCCAGAAGTGTCATGCTCACGCCACATATCCTTCCGTCCAGGACCGTTTTCTTTGCATGGAATCGTGCCATGTACCTCGAAAAGGGATGGTAACACTTAACGGGTTAGAGACCGCAACTGCTATCCCACCACCCCGTCTCCAGTCCCTGAGTTGTGGCGTTGACAAACGCTCCATTGTACGATATCCTCGCAACAGCCTCCCGGCAGTGCATGGGTCGAGACACCCCTGTGCGGCAAATGATTCGTCGCACATAAAATAACTTTCATCCTTATTACCAGGGTCAAATACCCGTCCGATTTTGTGTTGCGATGGAAGGCTGTGTGCATGCGGCACCGCCTGCTAGCGCGGAAGCTTGGGATTTGATGTCGTTGTACAACCTCATAGAAATCCTGATTCGGCCAAAACCCTATATCACGACGGCATTGAGTAAGCATTTGTTCCAATATTATCAATCATTTTGTGAATGCATTTGGGTGCAATTCCCAAAGAAGCACATGTACTTCTTGGTTGGAGTCATAATAAAGCAAATGCGAGGTCTCAACCATAGGATAGTTGGCCCTGCAGTGCTGCCATTTGTTGCGACCGCAATGCCACGTACCTCACAATCTTTTCGTCTTCACGCTCGCGTGGCTCTACAACCAAACTCTTGTCGTACATCTCATGTACATCTCCAGCAGCCGACATGTTGGACAGTATATAGTCTTGTAGATCTGGGACTGGGTGGAGAGAGTATGGCGCATTCTGATATTGCTGGATATCTCTGATCACCTCGGCAGTCTTTGCACGCTTGGCGAAGTTGATCAAATTAGTCTTCTTGATAATCGATGGAATACCATCCTCAATGAAAGTCAGATCTGTCAAGTATACGCCTAAACTAGTTGTTAGCAGCGTAGATTGAAACAAGAGCGGAATGTGGGCGTACCAAAAAAAGGAATGCATGGCGGGTTGGCCGCATGTAGAGCCTCGCGGTATTCACCAAAATTCTTCGTGCTGGCCATCAGTCGGCGCATCGTCTCAAGCGTGGCCTGAGTGCGAGCCGGCACCTGGTCCCAAGTTCTCTTGAGGCGGGCAATCGGCGCTGTACCAAGGGCAGAAATGATCGAGGTTAGTGTAGAGAAATTGTTAAGCGTACGGCATTTCTGTTACAGTCAGTTCTTGACAACCCTTACGAACAATGAGCACATGACTTACATCAGCAACCGAAACGAAATGTTTGATGACCACCACGCGCTTCTTGACATCCATCTGAGCTAGGATCATTTCGGCCACCCAATTGGTCATTTGATTAGAATGGAGAATTAGAGCCTTCACGTTCGGAGCCGGCTCAGGTTCGCCTTCGCCGACCTTTTTCTGCCATGTCTTATTAAGACATTCAGAAGGTTTAATCTTGCCGTATAGTTTGGACTCAATAATGGTTAGTTGACGAGCAAACTCGGTAACGTCAATGTCCAGAAATTTGAGCTTCTTCATGTTCTTGGGCATGATAGGCGCAGGGACATTGTTGTTGAAAGTCTGAATTAGTCGTTTCGAAGAAATCTCTTTGCCACTCAACCGTTGGTCGAGCACCGCCATTAGTGGTGCAGAACCGGGTGTCTCTGTGGACTTGACGGTGTCCCGCGCGAACTGGTACACATCACGGATAAGGTGCTTTGACTCATCGTTGTTCTCTTCCAGCCAGAAATTATCGAACCAACTCTTCATAATGTTGACAACTCGGAAACGAATAGGCTTTTGCTTGCGATCCCGCCACACGTCGAAGTCGCTATTGCTAAGGCCCTCGGGGGGTTGTATGTTAAAGCGCTGTACTAGGAGCTCAAACAGCTCACGTGCACTTGTGAATGAGCGATATGTTAGTAGGAAAGTGTTGTTGAAGTTCGAGTCTAGCTTGTCGTGGCGAGTGAGCTGCTCTGCTAGAGCTAGCAGAGTACCACCCTTGACAGCAGGAGGGGATGCTTTGAGGTCCCAAGACAACTCGCTTTCAAGATCGAGGCGCAAGAACAGGGGCATCTCCTCCGCTTGTTGTATAGAGCCTTGTGGCGTGGGGTCGTCTCCCAAAATCTTCCTCACTTTTGACAAATCACCCTTTCTATAGTTGTTGGTCGGGGTATCCCCTTCAGTAAATGACTGCGACGCGACGAGTGGCGGCCGACCACCCATGGCCATAGTGCGTGACTCCGTGCGGGAATGTATCGGGTTATATGGCATAGTCTCGCCTCTCCTGAGCTGCTCGCGCTGGTATGTGTCGTCTCGGAACTGATTGTTCTGTACGGAGGCGACGGCGACCTGTTCTGACAGAAGCTGCAATGAGAATCCGATGTGGGAAGAGTTCTGTTCCAGAGCACGTGCACATTGTTCGACATATTTAAGGCGAGCTTCCAATGATTCGCCCCGTACTTCAGCCCACTCGTCACCAAGAGGGCCAGCGACAGCCTGACATCCTAGTATGAGATCCGATATATTATCATACAGGCTCTGCTTGTAGGTGCTGTAGTCGGCCAGTTGGGGTGTCTGAAAGTTGTTCCCAAGCGTCGAGAGGTCGATAGACTCGATCATCTGGACCCAAAGCTTGAATGTTTCCATGACCTTGCCACCAGCTACGCAGATGTTGTTGCCAATAATTTCATGCTTGTACGGGGTGATGATCTTTTCTGTGACTGTCAAGTTTTTCTCAAGTTCCCTGATGCTGGAGACCAGCATCCTCTTTTGCTCATCCAACCTTTCCAAAAGCTTGCCATCCAGCACAGCGGTTGGCTCAACAAGCCCTTCCTGCTCGTCGTCGAGGAAGTTTGAGGTAATGGGGTCACGAGGACCAAGCCCGTTGTTCTGCCAACTGCCACCTACTGTGCTTCCGATGACGAAGCCAGGAAATAGTCTTGGAATGTCCTCTCCCCGTTGTTGCTTGGCAACCTCGACAAAGCTGAATACACCCATCAAGACACCGTCCGCCTCTTGCATGCACTTTTGGACGGACTCGGCATTCGGCCAGTCTGCAGCGGCTATGTGGGACGAGATGACTAGCTTGGAGAACTTGGACATCATGTCTCTAAAATGTGGATATAGAGCCTTGTTGGTGGAGATGATGGATGGCTGACCCGAGTGGTTATCTGTGGTCCCTGAGCCGGCAGCCAACAGCAAGCGGAGATGATCCGAAATGTCCTCGGCGCGGCTTACGTATTCGGAACGATTGTTGCTCGTGATGGCATCGCGATATCGGTCGATGGCCTTCTTCATATCCGTAACTAGCCTGGTCCATGTCAGAGGATAGGTAGATCCGTCGTCAAAGAAGGAGCGAGGTATCGTGGCAGCTTGTGGCAAGCTGAAGCTAGCGCCAGTAAACGAGGTAGCTGAAGCTAGCATAGGTGTTTGACCAGTTCCAAGGGCCATGGGGACGTTTGTGTTGATAAAGGTATCCCCTCTGATACGGGTTATCGGAGATGCGCCGTTCATGGAGTCCATTGAAGGTGCCGGGGAAATTCCAATGGCAACGCCATCATTTGCATAGGCGCGTCGTGCTCGCGAGGACTATAAGAACAAAGGCGGTCAGTCATTTTGTGTATAGGGTAATCGGGAGCAAGGTAGGTACTTACCATGGAACCCCTGGACGCCATCATGATTGATTCGCCATCCATCTCCGATGCTGAGGTTGCTTCCGAGTCTTCGTCTTCGTCCTGCGTGAGTCCTCTTGCCATCATCTCTGGCGGTGGTCGTGTCTTTTCTGGCATGTTCACGTTCATTCGATCCCGCGGTCCAGATTCATTGATGGATGTTGGCGATTCCAACGGTAGCTCCATGCTGCTCTCGCCAGTCATGGTGTTGTAGTAGAACAGTCTTCCATCGCGGGTCGCTTGAGGTATCCAGAAGTCTGCGCCTCCTGATTTCGTGCTGCTGGAGATGGTTCCTTCCAAGGGGAGGCCATTAAAATCATCCTGGTCCGACTCGGTCTCGTCGTCGAACTCCTCTTCTTCATACCGGACCTGATCCTCGAAGTCATCTTCTTGTGCCGCGATTGTTCCATTCTGCGCAACTTCCGGAACCTCGTCAGGACCTGTGATTATCTGGCAGTAGTTACTCGGGAACCAGCCTCGAACCCCGTTTATCACGCCGTCCCACCAGCCGCTCTCCAGTTGAGTAATGACTTGGATAACATCGCCCTCGTGGAAGCTAAGACTCGTCCGGTCGTCAGCTTCGTAGTCATAGAGAGCCCTCACATATATAGTGCCCTGTGGGGCAGAACCTATTATGCCGTTCATGTTGGTGCTATATGCGGATTTGAGGATGTTGCGATCGCCGTTAGAGCGGGCCAACGAGGCCGAGGCCGAGTCGGGGAGATCAATAGCGGAGTCGGGGTCGTGTTGGTGTTGGGAGCGGAGGTTGTAGTTGGTGCCTCTTTGTGTGTGTCGCAATGCTGAAGAAGGGTTCACGGTCATGAGCATCGTGATGTCGTCGGATGCGGCGTTTGCAGTGGATATTGATGGAGTACCGGAATTGACATCAAGTCATTATCCAGTAGCACCAAGACGCAAAGGGGGTGGATTGAATGGAACGAGTCAGTTGGGAGCCCCTTGCGCTACGTACGAGATCTACAGGCACGGCAGCAGCTCAGCACAACACAGCGGGAAAACGTTCCTTTCCTGCTACTAGGACCAGCAAGGGCAAAACGGAGCAGTTCTCCTACACGATTTGATCAAAAACCGCCGGCCGCTGTAGTCGTTCCTTGTTCTTGTTGTTATTGTTGTTGTGGTCGTCCCTCCTCCAGCCCAGCAAAGGGGAAGAAAATAGCGGAGCGCGGTCAACGAGGGGTCAGAAAAAGTCGTGTGTATGTATGTATGGGAATATTGGCCCAGACGGAAGAAGGAGAGAAATACAGTACAGGTCTTGCCTTCTCTGGGTTGCAAGCTCCAAGAACGCCGAAAGTCTTGTCACAAGCGCTAACTTAGCAGGACAATGCAGACCGACGATGATCGCGAGCAATGTCGTGAGTGGTTGACCTTTCTCCTAACCGGGCGGGTAGAGATGTGAGTTAAGTCGGCCAATTCGCTGATGGGAAAAGGAACTAGGTCGCCCCCAGACCTCCCAGGACCTGGCTGACAGCTGAAAATCCTATAGAGTTTGGGTTGGCAATCCGTTTCCCGTGGGCCAAGTCCAAGTCCCGACAGTGGAGATACTGGGCAATGTTGCGGTGATTGAAACAATGGCTATCTAGAACGGCCGTTGGCTTGTTGTTGGTTGAATTGACCAAGAGATCTCCGCTGCTTCTGCCAATTGCCGTTTCTGTTGTTTGTGCCCAGGTCCCCAAGAAAGATAGTATGCCTAGACCAGGTGGTTCAAACTGGAGGTAAAGGCAAAGCAGTGGAGGTCTGCTACTAAAAAGTCGCTGCTACCACTCCAAAAGTGCACCAGACCAAATTGCTGCGGTTACCTTACCGTATGTTCCAAGCAGTTTTACTTGATCAATAAGGTAAAGTGCGAAAATACCTACCCTTGGTACTCCGTCTCCATACATGTACAGCTTTGCTTGGATCATGAGCCCCTCCCTTCTTCGGGGCTTTGTTTCCCTTGACGATTATTACGATGTCTACCTAGGTTAGGTAGGTATGTACCTTCTTAGCACACCACACTAAGGTAGCTCACCCGAACAGGAGGTACAGTACGGACCCATACATGTAACAAAGAAAATGTAAGTATGCGAGAGATGTCTCGGTACCAGGGTGATGCAGTATGTGTGTGTGTCAAACTCGAAGCATTGCAATCAGACGTCAGAATAAGATCCAGAGCGAGTCTCCCGCTGCAGTTGAATCTTCTGTTGTCGATCTATCACGTCCGGACCTCGAAGCAAATGTCGCAGTTTCCTCGACTTCGTTGGAGCGATATTATGATAATACGCGCCAGGTATTGATTGTAAGAGCCAAGTTTGTGCTGTATGTAGCCAAAGCAAATATAACAAAAGCAATTACGCCTATGTCTACGTTTATTGCCTTTCCTCTATGCGTGCTCAGTACCTGGGGGGAAAAAACCGTTGGAAAATCGCTTCCATAAGCGAGCTGTCTCATCAGTTCTGGTAAATTATATTAACCCGACCAGTTGCTGCAACGTCAAGACCCTACCACCAAAGAGTACTGGTACATTGCACGTCCTCTACAATCGAGGTGTCACCCGAATCCTTGCGTGCACCGCTCCGGCTCCAGCAAATGCAGGCGCAATGCCCCGTTCTAAGTCAATGGTTCTCACGAGGAAGCGTATCACTGGCTGGGTAGAATTAGAATGTACAGGGAGAAGAGTGGCTGACAGTTATGTATGTATCGACCGCTGACCCAAGTACATTCAGCCCCTACAGTACGTCAACTCGAGACCTACATTGCTGGTAATCGGAGACGGCCCGAGATGCCCCCAAAGGATTCCACCTCAGTTTTATGGTTGTCTCTAAGAGCTTTGCCCATTGCTTCAAGTTAGACCCCTTGCGGGGAAGACAATGAATGCCGAAGGGCACATGGCAAATTCAAATGAACGAGACTCGCAATCATTTCAACGACCGGTGCATGACTCTCTCTTCATGACTTCTGGACAACCCACTGTACTGTTTGCATGCCTCAAGGTACGCGCTAAGATAATCGTGCCTGCGGCACAAACTGCTTATCTAGTCGAAAGTACCGTCCACACAGATGTCCCGAGTCACAGCTTCGTAAGAGGTTCTCTCGGTTCTTCGAAAAAGGCTCAGTGAACATCCGTACTGTGAGCCGGACAAATGCAGACTGCTCCGTTTTTCAGCGCTGCATTGCCGCGTGGACATTGGGCGTCGCTTAACAGCATTCATTCCCTGCTCGGTGTCTTATTCTAGTTGTGGAGATGGATTTGGGTGACGAGTCGACTAGGTTATCAGATCAGAACGTGCTGTATCGCTAGGGTAAGCTTAATTAATTAGAGGAAACCGAGACTCTGGGTTCTCGACCGGTGAAGACAAACTAACCTAGAGCAATCCAGACAGCTGAAAAAAAAAAAAAAAAAACATTCGATATATCGAACGACGACCATAAGAACGGTACTATGGAGGAGTAGTTGGTCTACGACTACCGCTGGCTTGCTTAGCGAAACTTCTTTGGCTATGTCCTTTGGCGGGCGTTATTGAAACCCTGGCTCCCAGAACCTTTGCCGGCTGCATTGACAGAAACGTGATGGTTGGCATGGGAGACACGTGCTTTGGCAGTCTGTGCTTTTTGATGCTTGAGTGCATACCAACATGTACTCTGTACAGGTCACCATGTCAGAACATCCTTCCACCGAAATCATGGTGATCGTCGTTGACCTTGTTTTTGAGACATACATAATGCATAATCTTCCACGGTTTGCTGCCAACGAGAACAGACCCTTAGACCAGTAAGATAACCTCCTCAAAACCACTTAGCAAACCCAGGACTCCAGAGCCTAGTGAGCCTCGACGTTACCACGGCTCGTGTTCCCCGCGAACTATTGATCGGAATATTTATCGTGAGGCTGCATAATCAACCCGCAATATCGCCGTGGAAGCTCGTCCCTTGCTTCGAGAAGGTTATTCGTGGTTTATTAGAAAGACGGAAATGTCTGTACACAGTATGCAGCATTTGCATTCCAATGCATCTTTGTACAACGATAGATGCAGCGTGACGACAGGCTTTCTACTATGTATGCATCATCTCATAGACTAGATTAATTTTCGTCGATTGCGCTGCTCGCTCGAATTAGCTCCAAGCCGCCCGAAACGCACGCGAACTCGTGATTGAGCACCCATTTTAAGCTGAAATGCTTCTTCACGGCACACCTGCTGTTTGGGAATTGCTTTCCGATATCAGGGATCAGACTCCAGACGACGGCGGACGTGTTTGCCCTTTTTGCTAACCTAGTGCTCTGCCTACAAATTAGACAGCTCTATAGCG
Organism: Truncatella angustata; assembly: GCF_020726525.1. NCBI lineage: Eukaryota > Fungi > Ascomycota > Sordariomycetes > Amphisphaeriales > Sporocadaceae > Truncatella > Truncatella angustata. The sequence goes on along the minus strand of NW_025763382.1, from coordinate 6,469,390 downwards.
TTAATAATGCACCTGGACGAAGCGGGAGAAACCACCGCCATCTTATCGAGCTCATTTCAGTGTTCAGGTGGATCACACATGCGGGAGCTAATCAGCTTGTATCCTTGGTCTTGTCGAGGGACAATTGACAACCATTTCCCCTATGTGACCTCTTTCCAGCCAATCTCTATCTAAGGTGTCAATGAAATATTGAGAAGGCAAGAAGATGCATGCGAACGATTTGGACGATTTGGACGATTTGGACGATTTGGACGATTTGGACGAGTTGGACGAGTTGTAGATACCTCGGGAGGAGCTAGCTGCATATAGAAAGCTTCTAGATAGGCTGGTTCGATGCATCTGCCCCCCAAGATAGTCGCAATGGGAATGGAGACACCCCGGTTTCCCCTTCGGCTTATGTGAGAACGGCACGGCGACGACTTTCATGCTCGAGAAAGACTTGAAAACAGTGCGACTGACTTGCAGCCAAAGGATCTTGTCAGCCGCTCGGCCAATACATGTATCGCAACACTGGGTTCTGTACTGGTAATGGTTACTTTTATTATGATCCTCGGTGCCCGCCGACACTCTCGAGAAAGCCGTTCGGCCTTCAAAGCCCACTGCATCAAACACCTTCCTTTTCGAGATACCTATCCCCAGTCTCCTGGAAGCGAAGGTCGAGCCCAACAGATCCCAACGCTGAAGCGTGGGATTGAAGTCATGACTTCAATGCAACATGCAAGATTGTCTCACAAAGTATCCATTTTCCGCAATTTGTATCTTGCCTCGGAGCTGACTGATACACAGGGCTAGCCAGCCCCCACGGCAGCCTGTGCCTCTTCCGCACCATGACGCCTGCATGAGAGGTGTTTAGAGCCTCAGTTACAGTCCTTTCGCTGGGCACGACTGCCTTGCCGGGGAGTCTGGCCAAGCCAAGACTGGCGGCATCTTTCGCAATTCCATACACAGCATACGACTTTTGCCCGTATTTATGGCTTCGTGAAACAATTGGTACCCTGACACCTAGTGATCCAGCACGACATGGCTTCCAGCTTCCATTTGTGTCTATGCCTTTTGGGTAGACCATGAAGGCGGTGGGTGGTTCATGTGGTCCTTTACGAGACACCACAGGCGCTCGTGTTTCGCCCAAACCTGCTGCCTGGCTGGATTCCGTGTTGCTGTACAACTGGACAACGCCAAAGGGTAACATCTTTCGCGAATATGGTGTTACAGCTCCTGTGTGGTTCATCCTCGAGGATCAATGATACCCATATGGTCGTCTTGGGGTAGTACCAGCTGCACCAGAGGTCCCCCAAGGTCAGCTTACTAATGTACCGCCTCAAGCGTCCTCAGCATAATTCGCTTGTATCTATTCTTGCACTGAAGGCTGCGCGCTGCACGAGCAGGATTGACGAATACTCAAAATCTCGCAACCTCCTGTCTGTCTGATTTTCGGTTTCGCTTAGCATGCCCTCATGCTACATCCCATTGGGAAGGCGTTCGGCTTTCTATTTCTGGGGTTACCATGTCTCCAGTGACACTGCAGATTCGCTCATGCAATTCGTTCTACAATTAGTCTTGCAGCGTGGGGGAGACTGCTTCCTGCAAACCGTGGGGGTACGTCTACGCACTGACATGAGGGCTGTTTGACGCGTTTTGCGCATATGCTTGAAATTGATATCAAGCTTGGCATAGCAAGCCGACTCTCAGCTCAGACATTTGCTTGAAACACACGAGGTGTGTAGAAGCCTGCGATACAAATATTTGTTAGAGGTTATCCAAGAGGCTGTCTATCTGGCCTCACGTGTCTCCCATACACTTGCCGTCACCACTCAAGAGAGCACGTGCAAAATCACTTCGGTGAGCCGTTCGAGGAGCACCTCTCCTCTATTTTTTTTTGAGGAGGTTCTTCATGGCAAGCGTACAATACGTAACTTATCGCAGCACCCCGGGTTCAGTGGGTTTATCGTGTCCTTCCAGCTGGGACCATAGAACCGAGCTCCTTCATCAACGTGTCTAGCAGAGACTGTATTATTCTCTATGCTAAAGCAGCAATTTTGGGGCTAGAGACACCTTATCACTGCAGCAGGTTTTTCTTTTCGATGGATTTGAACATTATCATGTTTGCTGCTGGGGAGTCCTGGCGAGCAAACCAAGGTGGCGATGGTTGGAAATGCCTGGACAAGGAGGAGACTTGCCACAATGTATCTGGTCAATGGCACGTCAACTAGCTCTGCTCCCTTTGTTCAGAGGTTGGCGGATCTAGTCCAAGCTGTTCGCCAACATCAGATAATTACGAAGACCATTGGAATCATCTAAGCCATCATTACCAATTTCAATTTCTGGCAAGGGCGTAAAGTTGCCCGAACTTTTGCGTCTGCCGCCTGGTCTGGATCCTCGGAACTAGAAGGATGCACAGAATTCGCTGAAAGGATATTCTCCTCGTGTCTTATTATTTGCTGATCTGATTTAGATGATGAAACTCAGTGACTTGCCCTGGATCTAAAATTCGTGGCAAATCTGTACGAACGTCGGCCGTGCCACCGTTCAACCATGATGTCCATTTCAAGTACGAGTCGTATTGTGACAGGGCCCAAGGCTGCTCGTTCCCGGCGCAATTAGATTCACGCCCAGGCTTATCGGGGAGCAGCCCCAGGGGCCGAAGATTCGAAAGCATTCCTGTCCTGCGTTGAAGTACAGGTGAGCAGATCAATATTTTCCTTGCAAGTGATATCACCATGCTTCAAGGAGTGTAAGACTCGTCACCAGCCGAACTTTCACTATCAACTTGAAATAAATCCGAACACTATTGAGCTTACATGTGTACAGTGAAACCCTCAAGTAACAGACCGGTAGTATAGTGTAACATAAGACGGTTCGTGATAGCCACTCAGCGTAGAAAGCGACTTATAACACGACAAAGAACTTTTTTCGTGTGGTTTGCAATGTAACTGCCCACCGGCAGCGGAATATACGTTTGCCCAAACAAATGATGCATCGTCCCTGAAAACAACCATCGATTACCACCTAGTTGACCTGAAAAGGGCGATTAATGTTGTTATTTAGTGATGCGTTGACCGTAATATATAGGTATAAGCAGAGTTGTCACAGTAACGATTGGAGATATTGAACTATTAGTCACCACGTACATATATGCAAGAGGAAGATTGTTCTGGGTACGATGATGTCGCCACGCATCATCTGTCGGCTAGCGCTTGTGAATGGAGATCGTCAGGGGAACCACAACTTTTGGACGATCCGGAGATCGCTACTGGGCATGTTCTTTGCTTCCTTCACCCTACCGAACTCCTGGAACACCAATGGACGAATTCCAGAAAACGTTTCTTGGTTAATGCCCCTGACACAAACATGCAAACACCATAGAGTAGTAATTGATTAGCCCCTTAAAAAGAAAGCCTTTGACGTCAGGGCATTGGGATATTGTGGCTCCTCGTCTAACCCAGAATAGGCAGGATGGCATTTCTCGAATGACATGCGACAAAGGCCAAAGGAAATTATTAAGCGGCACTCCCTTTGTGCTTGGTCTACTGTAGAGTCTAGAAGGATAATGACATGCTGCCCCTGGGCGCACGGGATATTAGACCTATGGTCATGCAGCGCGACGCCCTTGACCTGTTCTGTAGTAACGCGCTCGATTGGCACGATACCAGGCCCCGTTCCTGCGCACGTGGGTCCCATTTCCGGAAGCCTCCCGCGAAACCCCAGGTCCTCGTTTTCCTGGGATCACTTTTGGCTTGGTTTGATGTGGTACTTTTACGAAGACTTAGCACATTTAGCACAGTGGGCAGCACTTCGCCCAAGAAACCAGGCGTTATTGAACTCTGCTCAGGTGGTCACTGGAAGCAACAAAAACACAGCATCAAGGGCCCAGACTCTGCACGATAGCGGAGTGTATTGCGCTGCAGTTCAGTGTTCACCGTCTGTTTCTCACCGCTATGCTTCTGTATCTTTCAGCGCTGTCTAGGGCCTCACCGCATCGTGAAGGTCCCCTGCTATTGTGGTGAGAGTTGCAGTTCACGACAGGCATTGAAGGCATGTCTAGCCCGTCGCGTCAGCACTGTGACCCAGAGCCGAGCCCAGTGGAAAGGAACGTTGATCCTTTCAGCGGGGGCCGTGACCCCCTCTATATGGGTCTCGATGGAGACGATAGTTTCCAAAAAGCCCACCCAGTGCTCAAGGCTGCCGGTATTGGGCAGAGGTTCTGACACAAAACCCGACTTGCGAACCAGACCATATGCCGTAGTGCCGCTATGCCGTCGGCAGAGACGACTTGATCCGCTGAACATGCTTGCCTTGCATTGCTTCTTACCAAGTGGATAATATGGTCTGAGTTGTCATGCTGCAAAGCACTGTGCCATCCTGTTGCGGTTGCGAACAAGTAGCGGTGATGGTGGCTGGACTCTGAACCTTCCTTCTGGACTGATGAGATCGAATGAAACATTGAAGCGGACTACAACGTGAGTTCTCCTAGAGTCTGAGATAAGAAGGCTTATTGCTGATGGTCGCCTATGGCCATGGTGGTGACGATTCATTCATCTACTTGTGAAACGTGGATCATGAGGAATTCCCAATTTTAGGGCTGTCATCGTCTCATCGCAACTTCGAAAGAACGACCTTATCTCACTGTGGGAACTTCTAGAAGAGCAATTCCACTTAGCGAGCACGTCTAGGAAGTCCCGGATGCCATCCCGTCGACTAGCTCGTGTCAGCGTTAAAGGGGTTCGCTATTCCCAAACCAACCAGCCGGACGTTGAACGAACGTAATTAACAAACCAAAGCGCTCCGTCATGTGTCCAACCCGTGTTGTCCCGTAATGTGCAACTTAAACGGAGCTGTAACACAAATCCTGGACAATAATACGTGCGAAGAATTTTCACAGCCGTGCTGACGTCTTGGACACCCCAGTACCCTAACTCGAATTCGCATGTACGTATGTGCTTGGCATTGATTGAACGTGACACGGTCGATGCTTCTGTGAAATGTATGCGTTGAAAAAGCAGCAAGCCTGGCCGGGAAGGCCCGCTGCGTGAGTAGATCCCGTTCTAGCAGACAGCATATTGACTAGACAATTTGCGAGGCTCGAGTTAGTAAAGCTGTATAATGCGAACACCATCGCATTCAACGCCTCTGAATGAGGCTTGTCTCAAGTACAATAAACAAGTGGGGCACAGGCAAGCTGAGTTCGAAGCTGAGAGTTGCGCTGAGCTTCCAACTGTCCGGGAAAATGGGTTCGGAGTATACGACCCCGCAGAGTACGTAGTTCATTGATGATCACCACGCCCGCGATAGTATACCTGTTGGTCCATGGAGAGCACTTGTGGCTCGCTGTTGACCGTTCAGGTGTATGCGATTGTATGGCCGGTATCATATTTAGCAGAGCTTTACCATCTTAATTGAGTACGCCTGGAATGATGTGCTTGGTTACGAGGCGGCTTTATCGAGAAGTTGTCGCATGACCGTTGCGAACCCCTCATTCCCAGGGAAGTTGGCCGAGCTTCATGATATTCCCCGCTCACATGCTCGTCGAAGGAATAACTACCCCTCATCAAGCCTCAAGGTTCAAGGCTATCAGTAGCAGAATGCTCATTCTGTCAGGATCAGGGCAGCCAGGCGGATATTGCGAGGTCCCGAATCAGTCCAAATTAGCATGCCATCGTACTATGTAAGCTAGGTCTCCGGAAATGAGGGCCAACTGCATGGCGCAATGTGAGTTAATCGCTGCGTATTGTGTTGATGCCCACAAGCCACGAGCGCAATCCACCTTGCGGTCCATAAGTCTACTTCGAAACCCTTGGTGTGGGGTGCTCTTGCGACTCCTTCACTGCATTTCGGAAGCGTTACTCTGTTGGAGGGGTGGAGGGGCATATGTGTGGCATTTTATGGCAGCTTGGAGGCCATTACTGGATGCGTTGGCTTGTAAACACCAGCCTCATCCTGAAGGGCTGCATATGCTCCATTATCTCGCATAAGAGCGACCATAGCTTCTCATGCGAGAGAGTAAATCATTCAGCGGTTCGCTGATCACCGTCGAGTGCCCTGTCGAGCTGTCTATTCCCGGGTGCAGTTTTGCTGTCGCATAACAATCCCGAGCTACGAAGATGCTGGGAGATGGCCTCCGTCGAACAACATTCCGATGGGGCCGACTGAAGTGTGTATTGGCACTTTGATCCAGTGACAGAGATAGATAACAAGTCGTACTGTAAAGGGCCCGCTATTTGAAGTTGCGGAAGCTGGGCCGGGCATTGGTCTTAATCCATTGCAAACCCAATTCGCAATTGCATTGCCATATCGTACTATCGTCCGGCCCCAACGGAGCTAACTTATTGCGTTAGTACTACAAAGCACGAGAGCGAGCGCAAAGTTCGAAGAGGAAAAGAGAAAGAAAAACGAAATAGCACCTGGCCAAAGGGCAAATCAAACTATGCATGCTTGTGACGAGAACTTTTTCAATGCAAATAGAAAAGCAATCTCCCCATAAATAGGATAGGATCATGTAGTGGGCGGCCACCTTGTCATGGACTCATGGCACTGGAGGTGACAGACATTACGATTGCTATTTCAGGGAAATCGCCAATTAATTGATCAATCGAGAATAATTAAATCCCACTGTGCAAGTTACGAATGCGGCCAAGGGAAGCACCCGCGAACCCGTTCCGCCGGTTCGACCACTAAAACAGCAACCCGCCCACTCCGGTCACTGGAAACCATTCCCCAACTCCACTTGAATTTGGGAGAGTGACAGATTGAGTTGCGAATGCGCCTCAAAGGCAAAAATAAAACACGAGCTTTCGGGGAGGTCAGGCTCATCTCATAATGGGCAATCTCTAGTTGTCGACTAACGATTGGGACTGCGCGTGCGATCTTGACACGACTGCATTGTCAATTCTGGGAGGTTGGTTTCTTTTGGGGAGTTCAACCGATCGGTAGCCGTTGCACCAGGGAACAATAAACAACTTAGGCTGCAGTGTCTGGGTGCGCTGGGGTGGTGGGATGTGGGCTGTCGCTGTAGGATGGTTGACGTGGTGTCATGTCCAATCCATTCTCGCAACAACGCTTGATGCATTTCCGACTAAACCTTATCGGGCTATCGCTGCTTTTAGAGGCAGGGTTGCTGGATGTCACTTGACGTTTTTTTGTTGCTTGGTGCTGGAAATCGATAAAAACACGGACTGGCTTTGATATGGTGTCGTGAACGTGTTCCACTAGGATTGAAGGTTGGAAGGTCCTCCATAGTGTGTGGTAGGTGCGCGTTGTTGTCCTCTCGTTTAGTGAATTAGAATTGGTGAATTGAAGGCATGGTTCCTTCATGAGTTCGCACGGCCTTGGCTGGCAGCCCCGCTTCGTAGCTTGAGTAGCCCAAGACGTGCTTAGCTCGCCCACTTCCACAACCACCACCCGCCAACGGGACCCTTTCTCAGCTGCCCCTCCAGCACTTTACGCGGTCAAGCATCACAGTGTTGATATCGCGCAGTCGCAAACGCCCCCAGGCCGAGAGATTCGCACGGTGATCGTGCCAGGCCAAGTGACACCATCCTCCGTTACCTGGCCGCCGGTCATATCACCCACGAACCCCCAGCAGGTACCCCACCCACTCGACTTCGCACGTTGCAGATCGCTGGCATCCATGGACGAAATTGAGATTCATACTGGGTAAGTGGCCAGTTTCTCTCGCTCGTCATGCCTGCTGCACCCCGTTCTGACGGCAGGTACTCTCTGGTCACGCACTGTGACAGCTCCCTTTCCATTTTGTGCTGTGCAAATGCACACTGGGACTTGGGACTGGAAATGATCACTGCAAGCACTCTGGCTCTGGCTCTGGCTCTGGCTTTGGGCTCCGTCTCCTGGGAAGCTGCGAACCCCCCTCCCCCCCCAACTCCCTCCCTCCTTCCAAACTTTTGTCCCTCTTTCCCCTCCTTTTTTTCCCATTTCCCATTCCTCATCATCCAAACTGCCCCTCCTCCAAGTACTCAAATACCCATCGCGCATCGCGACAACATTCCCTTGCGCCGCCTCTCAGTAGCCGTGCGCCTTTCTCGGATACCCAGTGTATCGAGATTTAATTCTGGCTTAGGCCATCACCTCCTAATCACAATTCATTCCATGACCCCCATATCGATACCAATGACCAACCATACACAGTTCAGTCAAGAAGACACACTTTAAAGCCCACGGGAGCGCGTGAGCGAGAGAGCGAGGAGAGAGAAGAGAGAGAGAGAGAGAGACAACATACGAGAGTAGAGCAGTTCAAGTAGTCAGACGATATTCAACCATCGGTCTGTGACCAGAAGTTGCCGCCATCCCCGAGAGAAAAGAAGAAAAGGAACAGAATCATCAGCGCCGTTGCACATCGTCCCACCATCGCTGTTCGAGTATCAAGTCAAACAACGTCCGCTAGAACCGCAGAAGAGCAAGAAGGTGCTACAGTTCTTGATCACTTTCATCCTTCTGTCGACCAAAAGGCAGACTCACACACCACCTCGGCCGACAAGGAATCAACGACGCTTCGAGATGCCTGCCGCCAACGTTGCCGTCGCCCCTGCGACATCTGCCGCATCAACTCCGGCCGCTCGCAAAACCTCAGTTGCGGGTGCACAGCCAGAGAGGAAATACAAATGCCAGTTCTGCGCAAGGGCATTCAGCAGAAGTGAGCACCGGAGTCGACACGAGCGATCACGTAAGTCACCCAGATGTTGTTATGTTGGATTGTTCTTTTCTTTTCTCGTCAGGATAGCCGTTGGGGGCCGCCGCCATCCAGTCGGGTACTGCTACTGCTGCATCTGCTGGCTGGTACTCCAAACCGCCCAACCCCTCTTGTTTTGGTTGAACCTTAGCAGGAGCTTCTTGCGCAATCATGTCCCTTTTACCCCTCAACACCATTTAGTGGCATCACGCGACGCGTGCTCCCCCCCGGTTCTTGACTCGTTGGCCCGTGGTCGCTAACAATTATCACTTCGCAGACACCAAAGAACGTCCCTTCAAATGTATGAAGTGTCGTAGCACATTTGTGCGCCGCGACCTTCTACTACGACACGATCGCACTGTCCACGCCAAGGATGGGGGCGTTCCTCTGCACAGCGACGGCAAGCGCCGCGCTGGTCCCAAGGCTCCCCGTGCCGTCGGTGGTCCTTCCAAAGCATCCATCGCTCTTGATAATGCCACCCTCGAGCAACTCGAGGCCAGCAGCGATGGCAACTTCGACGTTGAAACAGCTGCCATGTTGATCACGGACCTCCAGCACAAGACCGCTATGCGACACAGTGGAATCCCTTTCGAGGCCGCTTCAGGAATGGCATCCATGGCTTACTCGCAAAACGACACCCCCATGATGGACTCTGCTGTCACCTTCCCGCCGCCTCCGTCCGAGTCCATGCATCGAGATGTTCCGTGGGACGCATTCTTGCACCAGGAGCCCAAAGCCAACTCCATTACTTCCTCTGCATCCTTCAACGACCAGCAGTCCCTTGCTTCTGTGAGTAACGCACGCGCACACCCACACGCACCTGTACACGTCCAGGCCCAGGTCAACCCCAGTCCTCGGTTGCCCTGTTTCCCCAATGCCAGTCGTACGTGCAACGGTCTTGTTCCTGCTTTGCAGTCCATGATCAACTCGCTGCCTACTCCCATCTCTACTGGTCCTCCTACCGTCTCCGCCTCCACTGCTCCTACTTCACCCCTTTTGAATCGAATCATGGAACCGTTTACTGATCCGACCAAGGCCGCCAATTCCAGGACCCCCCAGGTACTCAGTGACGACGAGAGGAATATGATCTTGGACAACATCAGGGTACATGACACTGACCGCGCAATTCCTGACGGCTTCCGAGTCCCGAGTTTGGCTTGCTTAAATCGCTACCTGTCAACGTACTTCAACCTGTTCCACCATCACCTGCCGTTCTTGCACCCTGCTTCTTTCAGGCCTACCGAGGTGTCACCAGCGCTTTTGCTCGCCGTTCTGTCTATCGGTGCGCTCTACGCGTTCGACCAAGATCAGGCCTATCTGATGCACATCGGGGCCAAGGTCCTTGTCAACCAGTTCCTGCAGAACAAGGAGAACTTCAGCTCTCGCAAGTGTCCCCTCTGGACCATGCAAAGTTCGTTGCTCAACATGATCTTTGCCAGCTGGAGTGGCGACCCCAAGGGTCTTGAATGGGCCTGCTCGATCAAGAGTTTGCTTGCCAATATGGTTGCTGGCAATCGATACGAGCTCAAGCTACGACATGACTCTCGCGTCGGCGCGCAGCCCACGCGCGCTGAATGGGTCGAAGACGAAGGTTGCCGCCGTACCTACTACGCCGTTTACATCTTCTTTGGCTTGCTCACCTTGTCGTACAACCACACACCAGCCATCAGCTTCAACGAGTTCGAGGACTTGCAACTACCTTCTTCAGAGGGTCTTTGGAACTCCAAGGTGACCGACGAAGAAGCTTGGCAGGACCAGTTGAAGGCGTACCCTGTGCCTACATTCATGCACGCTCATGACAACCTTTTCCAGGGTGAGACGTTGAAGTACAGCGCCTTTGCGACGCGTGTTATGATCAATGCTTTGTTCTTGGAAGTCTGGTACCACAAGCGCAGCCCCGAAGCTCTGCAAGACGTCGTAACCGAGTACAAACTCAGACTCGCTCTCGAGACCTGGGAGAAATCTCTGGATCTCTGTGAACCTGAGGCTGACACGGTCCCGCTCAGCGCGCCATACAAAGGTCACCCTCTTATCTTCAACGCTCGAGCCATGTTCCGCAATGCGCGCGCACGGCTCGAAGTTGATCTCAAGACGGTTCAAGAGGCACTTCGTTATCACGATCCTTACGAGGTAGCCGCTACCATGTCTGCTGCGCGTGATCGAGTCAAGCGTTCCGGTGAGATGCTCAAGGTCATCCAGGAGTGCTACGAGTGCATCGAGATTGCCGTTCGCCAGGGTGTCCGATGGGTTGCTCGCACGTCGCCAACGAACTGGAGCGTCGAACATCCACTATGTGGCATGGATCTCATGATCGTCCTCACTTTGTGGCTCTACCGTCTGGAACATGACGAAGAGCCGGCATCTGAAGAAGAGGGAGCCATGTACATGAAGATTCGCGCTCTGTTCGAGAACGAACCGGACAACCCTCCTACTTCTCAGTTGAGTTCCATTGTCGCAAACCTTTGGGGTTCGATACTATCCGAGGTAGTTGTGTGGGGGTAAGTCAAATCTTATTTACAATCTCCATGTTGGACTGGTAACTAACACGTGACCTAGAATCACCCGACTCATGGGAGAGTCCTTCCACCTCCATGCTCAAGCACTCATCGGGTACGTGGACGATGTGGAAGCATCTTCCAACGTGTCAACGCCTTCGATGATATCCCAAGGCGCCGATGAGGAAAGCGTGTACTAAAAGCATTATTACGAGATGACGATTTCCTTTTGTCTTTTTTTTCCTTAAGGGTGATGGTGGATTTCTTTGGCATATACCTCCAGAGTTCGTGCTTTTCCGTGTCGTTTCTGGTCGGACAGGCGCGACGGTGGGGTTTGAAAGGAGTTTATGATCTCATTGCGGCTGTTTCTTTGCGCGTCTGCATTCAAAGGTCGCTGGTAATCAGGGAGGCTCGGACGGCAACCCAGGCTCTCTATGAACTGGTAGAATGAGGGGAAATAAGCGCCGTATGCGCACTTAATGTGTGAAGCAAATGGTGGCTGGTCCATTCTGGAATTCTTTTCCCCTCTGTTCTTTTAGCTACGGCACATTACCCTGTTTAATCGTTGATTTTGCGATATGCTTTCCTGCGTCTTTCAGATACCTTGTTCGAGTTACCACGCATCACCCGTTTCCTTGAAATCGGCTCTACTCAACCATTCCTTCAGGAGCCTGGCTTGGTCGGATCTCTATTGCAATAGACGGCATATGGGAACTGGAATGGATACAAGCTTTGGCGGCTTGGAAGTTAGGACGCGAACCAGATTGTTTCCTCTGGTTGGTTTGGTGTGGATGGGGCCTTTCCGACTGTATAGATATTCGCGCCTGAATTGATCACTTCTCTGAAACTGGGTTGCCAAGAATTACTACGATCGTGAATGGCATATTACGTGACACTTATATTGTGGAACCAATCAGTCAACCAGATTGGGTGAGGTGTGTGGGTGAGTTGATGATAATTAGTCTCGATGAATTGGATTAGAGAGTCGGATTAGAGTTGGATTATCAACATCGTCCCGCATGCAGGCCGCCTAAAAGCTGACATCGTACTGGATCTAGCTCTGCTTTCGTCCAAGTCGTTCACGGCTGATCTTTAGGCTGTAAAGTTCATCACAACTCGATGGTGACTTCCGTCCATGATCCTTTCTTTATGCAAGGGATGGAGCAAACATAAGGACACGTTGTGATTTGTGACTAGCCACGCCAACATCGGCATCGACAACCTCGAAGGATTTATGTCATGGCCGATTGAAAAAAATAAAATTTTGTTGAAGGGCCATCAGGCCGTTCAGTCATGTTCCTCCCCAGCACCACGACATCGTGGTTGGCAACGGAACGGAACGGTCAGGCGCACGATCACAAGCGGAAGCTCCAGTCTGCGGGAGTCTTACGGAACGATCGGAACAGAGAGCGTGGTGGCACCGCGACGTTCAGCGTAGCTATGTTACTCTTCAAATTTTGCGTTTTCTGTTCAATGCTTCTAGAGGCTACTCATCGGGGTGGCAGCCCCGATTTGTTGCATTTCACGCATTTTTCCATATATCAAATAAAAATTACAAGTCGCCTCAAGAACTAGACTGTAGGCGCCTTCGGGTTTCTGACGCACGAGCGTGAAGCTGGGGTAACTGAGCTTTAAAACGTATGATAATGGATAACAATGCTTTGGAATGAACGTGCTAAGAGACATGCCCTGCAATAAAGAGGGTATCGACCGACTACTCTCATGCAAAATGTGATATATGTAATGGAAATGCAGATGATGCAAGACCTCCCCAAGGTCCCCCAACAACCAGATCTGATATGATGCGAAAAGATAGATGGCGATGCCTTGTCCTATGCCTTGTTGAACCTCTTCTTTAATATCGACGACAGGCGTTTCAATCCACCCAGACCCGACCTCCTCCTCTCCTGCGTCGGTGTGGCCGCAGGGGCCGGTGCAGCTGGTGGGCCTTCCTGCTTGACGACCTTCTGCTGCTGTTCCAGATGTTCCAGAACGGGAGCTGCATCGACGCTGGCGGCGGACGAGGTGCCAGTCCCGCCAAGCGTCACGGTGAGCAGTGCTGGAGCACCATCAAATACGCTTCCGGACTGGTCGCCGCCGCTCGAGGAACCGACGTCATCGTAAGGAAAAGCGTAGCCGCGTAGATCGGCGTTGGTCTCGTGGCAGATGCGCGAGTAGTGGTTTGTGACGGCGTTTTGGTAGTAGTTGCCGACCTGCTCACCCTCGGGCTGCTGGGAGTTAACTAGCAGCGTCGAGCGGTTGAAGGCCGCTGCCAGGCGCGCCCCAATGGCGCCCATCTCGGCCTGGTTGCCCTGGTACCCACCGAAGGGCCCCGTGCTGCACGAGAATATATCTGCCGCCGAGGGCTGAGCAAAGGTCCCCACGCCGTCAAAGGTCAGCTTGCCGCTGATCACCTTGCCCGTTACGTTGCCCCATTGGGCTTGGGTGTTGACGGTCAGGGCCTCTGATGAGTACTTTTGCCACACGGAATCGACGTAGGATTGATAGTAGCCTTTGAACAGGCTGTTGTTCATGACGATGCCGCCGTTCGGGCTCAGAGCTCGCAGATTGGCGCCGTTTTGGGCCTTGACGATCAGCTTGCTCCAGCCGGCATGGTCGTTGTTGTCCTGCGTGACGAGCTTGTTGCAGACAGTATCCAGACCACCAGGTACCAGTCCTTTGACAGATTGGACGGCGCCGCTGTCGTTCTTCAGATCAAGTGCGATTGGCAGACTGACAAAGTCGACGTAGCTGATGTTGACGAATAGTTGATAGTCGTTGAAGGTAAACTCGCAGAATCCCCAGAAAAGGTTATAGTTCGGATCACTTGGGTTTGTGACACTTGGCTCAACGATAGCCGGGCCGGGGTTCACCAAGAATGTGAGCTGTCCATCAAGGACGAACCATATACGACCTCCTGCAATTCTTGGAATTGTCACGGTTCTTGTTGAACCAGGGGCGCCAAGGGATATGGCACAGTCCGCTGAGAGCGCCTGCAATGGCTGAGATGGCGATGTTGGATGATACACAGTCTGTCCATCCGATTGTATCAGAAGAGGTACATTGTTCTGATTGAGGTCGAGTCCAGTAATGTACGCGTAGGCATTGGATGAATTTGTGCTGTTCTTCAACGCGAACTGGCAGGTGGATCTCGTCATCCTGGTGATTCTCTTATACGGCTATGCTAGTGGGTATTCGGAAAGTTCTGAGAATTTTGGCGAAGAGGCCCAGAGTAGGATATGAGATCCGATCTTTAATTTATCTGCAACAGGAACTGAAATGGTAGAGAACTCGCAACCAGATTTCACACTGAGAATCCTCGGGACGGGTGAGCGGCTTGTGACCCTACAAGGTCATTTCTCGAGGAGCGAGTCAATATTGAAAATGGGGTATATGACAAGAGTACGTAAACCGAACTGAAAAGGAAAGAAACATGTTGCGATGGTGTACCCACCTCACGACTTACCTGTCTCTGCTTATTGAGCTAGGATGTCTAGAATGTCATGCGAGATCAGAACAGGCTCATAACGGTTGGCGGGAATTGGACAAGCAAGCGTTATGAACTTAAGTCATAGACTGGTGGATCCTGGCTAATCAAAGCTTTGAGTTGCATAATGCTACTGTATGCGTGATGTCCTGTGTGCAGCTATGGCGCTCGTCTATCTGGTCTACCAAGACTTGCATTCAAAAAGCATGTTTCCCCTGCAGCCCATCAACGAATGATACTTGGCTGGCAGCGTCATCATCGTGTTCGTCTGTCGTAGTCAGGAACGAGGGGTCGCCACAGTTCTGAAAGCAATCCCAGAAATTCGCAAGGCGAGGACGGAAATCGTAGATAACCTGGTTCGCCGTAATGGTTCTTCTGCCGTAACTTGGCGTAAAGGACCAAGCGACCCAGGCTAGCCAGGCGGTAATTTGTGGGAACTTGGAGAGATGACGTCCTCTAGCCTGACTATCAATCCGGTTCAGGTTTGAAGAGTGGGTGGAGCCAACAAGGTGCTAGAAGCTCGTGGTTCTGAATGCTGGCGCAGCACATCCATAGGCTTGTTGGTGAGAAACACGTGCTATAATCATGTCTTGGGTTTGTATACAACCAATGGCGAGACGAGTTTATAGTGTGGATATGTAACTACGCATGTTTACGATCTGATAATTTGAGAGCACGAGGCTCGGCCCGTACACCCTTTCATTTTGGTGTTATGAATATCGCGGTTCCGGAACTAGAATATGACTGGAATTTTGTACGACTTGTCGACCCAGAGGATTGGTTATAGTTTACCCCAGATTTGACGCCCGGGTGTCCTTCGGTGTCACTAATGCGACGACACCCTCGAAATCAAGGGTCGTCCAGTGCGGCTCTTCCTCGTCACACCCTCTTAGCCCGACATCTTATGAGTGCTGGCAATCACCTGACTGAGTCTCAATGAGAATGGTATTGTGCGACGGCAGGCAAGGACGAATCGGGTACGGTATACGGTCGCCTACCTGGCTCGGAACTATGTCAGGTGCGGAGTTGTATTTCTTTTGGGGAAAATCATGGGGCTTGTTGCTACTTTTGGAGATCATGCACCTAAGTCGATCATAGCGGAGAAATTTTGGGATATGGGGAATCCTGACGATACCAAAGCTCTTCGCAGTGGTATCGGCTGTGGGCGTTGTCACGGGGGATTGTGAATCCCCGCAATATTTGACTATGAGGCTTGCTACAGGCTGAAATGAAGTCCGATTTGCAAGCCTCAACTCGGGGCCAAGGCGTGGAAAATAGTCACACTACTCTGGCGTAAACACCTGAGTTATTGGAGCACTCCTTCATTGTTGATGAGCCACAGGCATAATCGCTTCGCTGATCTTCGTTGGCCATATCTCAGGTGCACAGGAATGACATGCCAACGAGTCACGAGTCTCCCAGAGTGTATACCTTTTGTGTCTGTGTTGCAAGATGCTGGGTATCATAGCCGAGCTGACTCGCGCAGCGCATACTGCAGATGTGGTTCTCTTGTCGATCAGTGTCCATTGGTCTTTTTTCGGTAGTTGACTGGATGTCCGTTTTTCTTGGCGAATTTCCTGATCTTGCTGAAGATGTCCATGAGGGCGAAGAAATAGACGACCTGCAATACCCATGACAGCATAGTGTCGAGTATCCAATTTTCCCTAGGGGCGCCCCCCAGCGCAAGGACTCGAAGAACGGTGCAAAAAAAGTTGACAGTGATGGAATATGCTCCCTTCTCTAGGCTTGCAATAGCCCTGGATGCCACCTCGTCCGGGGTCTGAACAGGGTCGCCGTCCTCGAGGATGCGAGTAATCTCGGGCTTTGTGAGGTTCTCGCGTTCGAAGCCGGGACTGGAAATGCTGCCCGGGTAGACGACATGAATCTTGACCTTCTGTGGGTATAATTCCAACTCTTGCACCAGAGTATCGGCGAGGGCTCGGAGGGCGGCTTTCGATGGATTGTAGGGACCGTATCCAGTGACAGGGAGAAAGGCGAGAACAGACGAGGTAAAGATCAGATGCTTGGGCTCTGGAACGACGGTGACATCGGGGCCGGTCCACTCGCGTAGTATAGCGTGAGCCATCTCGGCGCTTCCCCAGAAGTTGAGGTCCATGTGTTCTCTCGTCAAAGATAGGGGAGCCTCAACCCAGAAGTCCGGGGTTGACTTTCCGGCACAACACCATACGATGTCGAGAGGTTGTCCATTGTTCCAGGCGACGGCTTGGGCGATCAGGTCGCGGGCATAGTCTTGCTTGGATACGTCGGCGGTGATGTAGTGGAAACGTTGGGTGTGGGGATTCTTTGCGACACTCTTTGACTCTTGTTAGTTCTGCCTCGAGAGTCGATCGCCATAGAGGCAAGGGGGAAGGGGGGAGGGAGGCATAGATACCTTGGCTTCGGCGAGCGATTCCTCTAGCTTGGCGGCAGTCCTGGAGACCAAGATCAGATTGGCACCTTTGGCAGCGAGTTGGCATGCTGCACTCCGTCCCATGCCTTCCGAAGCTCCGGTCAACAGGATGGTCTGGCGAAAAGGGTTAGCTGGCGCAGTCGCATCTTGTAGTGGATGGTCTCGGGTAGACTGACCTTGCCATCCACAGGCATCTGATTCTTGCTGTTGAATAAACCCATAGTGACAGCTGTTACGACTGGTACAAGACCGGCGGCGGCGGCGAGAATCCAAGGGGAGAAGGGGAGGAAATCCATGCCCAGAGCCAGAGCCAGAGCGAGAACCAGGGCAAGAGCGAAAAGCAGAAAGCCAGAAACAGGAGCAGGGATAGAAACAGAAAGAGAAGCAGGACTGGCCGAGCTTTCTATTTATATATATAAGGTAGATTGAACAGAACCAATGGCAACTTAGTCCATCAACCACCGTCCCTCACAAATTGACTCGAGATCCTTCTTGGTCCGCTTGCATTGTATTGCATCCTCAACGGCCACGATGACTTTTTCGCAAGAGTAGTGCTAGAGGGCGTCTGTAGCTAAGTAAGTTAGTGCTAGCAGGATCTAGCCAAGGGCGGACCCCTGGGAATTGGGGGGTGGATCTGCTTTGTAGCTTGGGGTTGCAGCTCCTATTTAATTTAATCATAATCCGGGACTGAATACAGTAGGTAGTACAGTAGTTATGCATGGAGTAGTCCCTTGCTTCGTATCTCCGTGCTATGCTCTGTCATTGTATCCGGCTCGAGAAGAAAAGAAGAAAAAATGAAATGAAATGAAAAAGAAGAAGAAGAAACCCTTCTTATTGGATGGAACAGAAAGTTGAGCCGCCCACTCCCAAGTCTCACGCTCATTCTCACTTGCCTGCCCACTGCCCCGTTCTCGCTCCACCAGTAGCCGACTTTTGCGGTTAGCGTATTTTAAGCGGGCCCAAATGCTCAAGTGGTGGGGGTGCTAATCGATAACATTGGCAAGGGCGGAAAAAAAAAGTCTGGGACGGCATAGCGACATTTACGCCGACTTGCGATATTCTGCGGCAGCACTCGTAGCCCTCAAGACAGCAACACCCCAGCACGTTTGCTCAAAATGGCCAAGAAAAGAAAGGCCTCAAGTGGCCCTGCCCAGCCAAAGGGACCGCGCGAACATGATCCAAAAGAGGCCCGTCTCGGCCCTGTAACAACATACCAGGATGTAGCAGACGACCAAGAGAAGTACTGGATGGAGCAGGACGCCATCATGTTCAACGATGGCCCAAAGTCCAAGAAGCAACGCCGCGTTGAGGAGGACGAACAGTTCATGGAAGACTCCGAAGAGGAGGTCCTGGCATACGACCAGGACTCCGATGATGACGACGAAGACGACCAACTCGAACAACTTGCCCGGAACGCTAAGAAGTTCTCCAAGAAGGCCAAGACGGCGGACTCTGACGCTGAGGACGCTGGCGAGGAGGAGGAAGAAGAAGAAGACACCGGCTATTGGGGCACCTCCAAGAAAGAATATTACGATGCCGACCAAATACAAACCGAGGCCGATGCGCTCGAGGAGGAGCAAGAAGCCAGGCGTCTGCAGAAAAAGCGATTGGCCAAAATGACAGATGAGGACTTCATATTCAACGAGGATGAATGGCTCGCCGAGCAACCCCAAGATGAAGACGACAAGGAGGTCGTCACTGAGGTCTTGAAAGATGTTGAAATTCCCGAAGACATGTCTCCCGAGGAAAGGCTCCGCATCCTGCAGTCTAGGTACCCCGAGCTGGAATATCTCGCCGAGGAGCTGCTTGAACTGCAACCTCTACTCGTCACTCTACAGAAACAAGCCGACGGTCAAACAAGGCAGTCGGTAGCCACCGTCAAATATCGAGTTCTCGGTTGCTATGTGGCTACCTTGGCCATGTACTTTGCTACGCTGACATCCCCCGTACGCGACTCGAATGGAGCTGCCAAGGCACTCGATCCTGCCGAACTACGAGATCACGAGGTCATGGGCACGCTATTCGAATGCAGGGAAGCGTGGCAGCGTGTCAAGGATCTGAAGCTTCCCAACACTTCTGATGCTATTACAGCTATTCCATCCCTTACAGACGAAGATGCGTTGTCTATCCAAGACCTTGCAGAAACAAGCCTCAAGCCTTCAAAGCTGACAACTAAGACTAACAAGGAGAAGCGCAAGGCCAAGCAAACAGAACGTAAAGCTAAGGAGGTGGAAGAATCACTGGCAGACCTGGATGCCCTTGTCACCAAATCCAAGAAGCCAAAGAAGTCCAAGGTCGAAGCTATTGCTGATGACAACTCAGACTTCGGCGAAGAAGAGACCATGGATTCGCGGGCTGCAGCGGAGAAGGAGAAGCGCAAGAAGAGTCTCCGATTCTACACCTCCCAGATCGTTCAAAAGTCGAACAAGCGAGCTGGTGCTGGTAGAGATGCTGGTGGTGATATGGATCTCCCTTACCGCGAGAGATTCCGAGATCGCCAAGCACGCCTCAATGCCCAAGCTGAAAAGAGGGGCCTGCAGTCCCATAAGGATGGTGCGGATCTAGGTGATGACAGCGATGCTGAAAACGCGGCTGCGATGGCCCTCAGAAACAACGCTGACGAAGGTTTGACCCCCAAAGACTCCCAAAGACTCCCTTCGCCCTTCTCCTCTATTTCGTTTTGTTGCCTCAAAAGTTGATTTAGAAACCATCTTCTCCGTCTTTTATCTAAACGCAGTAATGCTAACCTCTGACTGTCGCATAGATTACTATGACCTGATTGCACAAAAATCCAGAGCTAAGAAATCCGATAAGGCTGCTAAAGTGGAGGCGTTGGCCGCAGCTTCCCTAGCAGACAGAGTGGTTCCCGTCGAAGAAATCGGAGCAGATGGCAAGAGGAAGATTACGTATGTGTATTTTCTGTGCCTGTCATTTGATACATTATGCTAACGACCGTACAGATATGCTATAGAGAAGAACAAAGGATTGGCACCCAAGCGAAAGAAGGAGGTCAGGAATCCTCGTCTGAAGAAGCGTAAGTCGCCAAACAATACTAGTTATCCATCTTCAAATGCTAACACAATTTTTGTAAACAGGCCTCAAGTATGAAGAAAAGACCAAGAAGCTCAAGAGTATGAAGGCGACATATGGAGGAGGAGAAGGACGGGGAGGGTATAAGGGTGAGCAGACAGGTATCAAACCTGGCTTGATCAAGTCTGTCAAGCTATCCAAGTAGATTGCTGTACAATTATACCCTGGAGTGATTCTGTGATCTTTCAGCGCTATCATTGCTCAATGGTGTGATCTGTTCAAAACCTCGAGATTTGAAATCGCTTTTACGATGCCATGGTTGTGGCGATGATCAGGGTGGTCACATGACTGGCGCCAGTCCCTTCTACGGAGCTGGCACGATTGGTTCTCAGGAATTTTCCACCGCTATGATATGACACGGAACAACCTCATAATTACCAGATTTGGTACGTTATTCAAGAAAAAGTCATTTGTATAACATGGAATAAGATAGATAATCGCAGTGAAGACAGTGAATGAAATCATGGGCGTATGCGACTTTATGGAATTGTGTAATGGCTCTGGGCGATTATGCGATCGCCACCGGGCGTAAGAGCACAGCTGTTGCCAGCCGGCCATCTTAGCCCAATTTACCCTGCTCAGGCAGAAAGCATGCAGTCTTAAGAAGTCACCGTCCGTCAAATGTGACCAGCCGCAGTAATCTACAATGACTCGGTGACAGGAATTATTTTATGTCGTGATGACCGACGAGGAGTGAAGCTATGTCATCCAGAGGAGGATCAAGTGTGCCAAAGTTCACTTCATTCAAGAAGAACTCTGAACCCCTAATCCCAACCCCAGCAAAGGATGAAGAGCAGGAGAAAGACTGGCAAGAGGATCGTCGCGTGAGACGAGAAGGAAAACCTCGCGATACTGGAAGGCATAAACGCTCGAAAGACCTTGGTCGGGCCTCAGACGGTCGCAGCACAGAGAGCGAAAGAGAACCAGAGTCCAAGTATGATGTCATCCACCGCCCAGCGCCGCCTCAACCAGCCACCGATGAGCTCTTCACTATCGACAAACGCGGAGATCCTCTGATCAGGCGGTACGGTGCCAATGACCGTTATAAAGTTCCTGCCTACCGCAGATTTGGCGCCGGTCGCCTTCTGGGATCAAAGTCCTTCTTCAGAATTGACCGTAGCGGAAACCGTGAAGTATTCTTCCTTCGTGGTTATGGTGAAAACGGCTCACAACTCAGTCGCGACCGCAAGACCGTGCTAGCCAAGGTCGGCCGAGCCAGGTCTGAGCTGGTGCGAGTCCGGCCGGACAAAGTACAGACATTTACTGGGGCCGAGGATTTCCTTCCGCTGAAACAATTAAGAAAGCGAAAGCGCACTCAGTCAGGGTCAGATGGGTCTGCGAGCAACGAAGGACCCTCATACAGGTCCATACATGGCATGAGCAAGAAACACGAAAACTCCGATAGTGACGAGGCATACGGCAGCGATATTTCTACGGAGTTCGATCTAACAGATACGAATGACCCAATCAAGTTGAAGAATATTCAGCTGACAGCCCGGGTCAAGGAGCAACCAGACGACATTGATGCTTGGGTTCAACTAGCAGAGCACCAAGATATCATACGTGATTTGAATAGCCCTGAAGGGCGTGCTGCCACCCAAGCAGAAATCAAAAGCTACGCGGACATCAAGCATTCTATGCTTGAAAAGGCGTTGAAACATTCGAAAACGCCTGAGCAGGCTGCAAATTTGCGCCTGCGTATGATGCAGGAAGGGTCTAAAATATGGGACCTCAAGATTGTCACACAACGATGGGAAGAGCTCCTAGCCGACCATGGTGCCAATTTCGAGATATGGAAGGCATATATGACTTTCAGACAAGTCAACCTATCCACATTTCGATATGACGAGACGAAGCAGCTATATACCGAAAAAATACGAGCGACAGCAACAGAAATGGCGGAGCATTCATCTGAGTCACGGAAGATGTCCTTGTATGACCAGCTTATCGTAGTATTCTCGAGAGCAACACACTTCATCGCAGACTCAGGCTATGCAGAGCTGGCTGTAGCAGCATGGCAAGCTATGCTCGAGCTTCACTTCTGTCGGCCGGTCGCATTGGCCAATGCCTCCCCTTCGTTGAGTTTGTCGGGTCTACAGACGTTCTGGGAAAGCGAAGTAGCGCGTATTGGCGATGAAAATGCGAAAGGATGGGGTATATTTGAAAGTACTGGAGGTCGCGAGGATCCACCAGAACCCAAACTCTTTGATTCCAGCATTCCTTCTAGTACGAGAGACCCTTACAAAGCGTGGGCAGCTTTTGAGAGGCATAGATCTCAAGATGCGAAGATCCCAGCACGCACCATGGATGATGGGACGGAAGACGACCCATATCGTGTCATCATGTATTCCGACATAGAAGACCTATTGTTCTTCATTCCAACTCCCTCTTTATCGCTCGTACAGGAACAGCTATTGGATGCATTCCTGCTTTTCTGCCAGCTCCCTCCCGTATTTGGTTCTAGCGTCCCGATAAGGACTCTACTTCAGGATCAGGTTACTCATGGTGGTAGCACTGGATTTATAGTGCAAGAATACGAACCTGAGCTGCAAGACGATGCTCCCGGAGGTATCAAGCCACCTATATTCGATCATTATTTCCGAACCATGGCAAAATCTCTGGACGTCATGTTCTCTTATCAATGGTTCAGCTACATGAAACCACTCCCTGGCACCATTTCATCTTGGCAATACACTGTGGTATCGAACGTGTTGAAGCACCTGACATCGACTTTTCGTAAAACGGAGCTTGCAACATACTATCTTTGTTTCGAAAGTACAAATAACACAGGAAGCATCAAGAAAGCCGCCAAAACGCTTCTGAAAAAGGAGTCGAATAATGTAGATCTCTACATTGCGTTTGCCAGATCAGAGTTCACCAAGGGAAGCCAAGACGTAGCTATGAACGTGATTCCAGCTGCTCTAGGCTTGAAAGACCTGACGATGCATGACCGAGTGCGGCTTTGTAGCACCTGGGCGTGGATGGAGCTGGAGAACAATGGTATTCTTCAGGCGTCAATGCGACTGTGCCAGGCCTCAGAGGATGCAGCAGTCAACGATACAATATCACCGCTTCAGGTTCTTAAGGTTCGGCAGCTGTTGACAAGGAACCGCGATCATTTCGTATCCTCTAGAGAGCCAGACATCGCTTTGATCTACGCTGAGGCCTTGGCTCTCCTCGAATACACCACAGGGAATAGCGGTAAAGAACCAAAGTCTGGAAATCAAGGTGATATATGGTCTGTTATAGCAAGCGTCACGTTGTGTTCGGAAAGCTTCATCTCCCGTGGATTCTCGCGGCACTTGGCACATGAAAAGTTGTTGCAGTCCTCCGCACATCTTCTTTACTATCATGCTAGCCACGGGTAAGCAATCCCGCTAAGAATTAACAACTCTTTTTACTGACACCTTTTGGTTGCAGTTCGTACAGACCAGCATTCTTCCGCCAAACCATAGCGAGCTACATTCGACTTTTCCCAAGGAACACGGTCTTTTTAAGATTATATGCCTGGCGAGAGGAGCGCCTCAGCATAGAGGATAGAGTACGTGCGATTCTGGACGAAACCGTACTAACATCTACAGACGACTGTGTCAGCAGCCGAGTCTTCGCCATAGAGCACGAGATGGTCAGGGGAAACCCTCATTCCACTCATGCAGCCTTTGAGCGAGCAGTAGAAAGCGATGTCTGCAAGCATCACATCGGGATATGGATATCGTACATACGGTATTGTCACCAAAAGAAGGAGCTGCGGCCGAGAGCTAAGGATGTGTTCTATCGTGCAATTCAGAGATGTCCGTGGTCAAAGGAAGTATTTATGGAAGCATTTTTCACACTGATAAGGGAGATGGACTCCTTGGAGCTAAAATCAGTCTATCATACTTTCTGCGATAAAGGCTTGAGGGTACACGTTGAGCTCGATGAATTTGTTCAGCAATGGAAGCTGGTTCAGAGATGATAGGCAAGTCAACAATGGTCTCGACTGTCATTACCGTCTTGCCCCCAGAATTCTAGGATGATGCATATTCGTGGGATTTTCAATAAACGCCGATAATGATCGTTGTCCGTGATGATCTCCGGTCTGCTCATATCGTGCCGTCGAACCATTGTTCATAGCCAGCTGTTAACTCCGATGTCTGGGAAGGTTCCAACGGTGAGGCAATTTTGAAGGTCATATCGTATACATTTTATCATGATGTCATTCGAGCAATGCCCACCTGGGGACCCGCATACAAACAGTTCTGCTTCCCACGCTGATTACAAATCAACAGCATCTAGAAGTGCATAACTAGAGCTGTACCTCTCTGGGAGCTAAAGTAAACAAAGACTATTTATTCGCGGCTAGACACATTTTCGCGGCGTTATACTGATTCCCGTCCTTGGTTGTATAACACAAACGTCACCATTCACCATTTTACATGATCTAACACTATCATCGACACCATGACTACCAGAGCTATCGTGTTTGTTGAGGGCCCCGAAAAGGTGGCTATCCGTGAGATTCCTAAGCCGAAACTCCGAGATGGCTATGTGCTTGTGAAGGTGCACGCCGTGGGCATTAACCCGACGGACTGGAAGTCCATTCATTACGGCATGTCCGACGCGGGCTCCCGCTCCGGGTGCGACTATGCCGGCGTGGTCGAGGAGCTCGGCGAGAACCTCGGCAAGCCGTTCAAGAAGGGCGACCGTATCGCTGGCTTTATACATGGCGCGTACGTTCTCTTTTGCCCCTCCCCGCGATTTAGTATTTGCCCGAAAGAAACAAGGGGGAAGAGGAAGAGAAGAATGGATGTTCAGTTCTACTGACATACACAATTATAGCAACCGCGTAGAACACGACGACGGCTCCTTCGGCCACTGGGCCGTAGCCAAGGCCGACATCGCCCTGCGCATCCCGGACAACCTGTCCTTCGAGCAGGCGGCCACGCTCGGTGTGTCCGTCACCACCGTGGGCCAGGGCCTGTACCGGGCCCTGGAGCTGCCGCTCCCCGTGCAGGCCCCGGCGGAGAAGCCGGAGCCCATCCTCATCTACGGCGGCAGCACGGCGACTGGCATCCTGGGAATCCAGTTCGCCAAGCTCTCCGGGCTCAGCGTCGTCACCACCGCCTCGCCCCGCCACCACGCCTACCTGCGGGACGAGCTCGGCGCCGACGCCGTCTTCGACTACAGGAGCCCGACCTGCGCCGACGACATCCGCGCCTGGGCCGAGGCGAGGGGCCAGAATCTCCGCAAGGCCTGGGACTGCATCAGCCTCGAGTCCAGCGCCGAGATCTGCGCCAGGGCGCTGGCGTCGGACGAGGAGGGCGGCACCTGGGCCGGGCTCGTGCCCGTCGAAAAGGAGAAGCTCCTCGCCGTGAACAAGAACGTCAAGGGGCCCCTGGTCACGCTGGGCTATGATGCGTTCGGCGAGGAATACGTCTGGGGGACGTCGTCTTCCAACACCACGAGACCAGTCTTGCCGGGCGAGCTGGAGCACGCTAGGGAGTTTTGGGAGCTGGCCAGGGACTTGTTGGAGGAGGGCAAGGTGAAGACTATCAGGCCGACGGTCAACAGGGGCGGAGAGGGATTAGAGGGTGTGTTGAATGGTTTGGAAGAACTCAGGCAAGACAGGGTCAGCGGAGAGAAGTTGGTCTACACATTGGCGTAATCTAGAGGGTTGCTCGTATCGATGGGAATTCGCGTGAGCCTGCCAGGATATCACCGAGGGGTGCGCATTGGTTGTTAAGTAATTAACGGATGCCTATTTGGGGTGGTTTCAGGTAGGCATGAACGATCCTTTCAAGATGACTACTGCCTGCAATGCTGGTCCGAAATCCCTAACGACTGTAGTTGCAAACAGCCACAACCAGAGAAGGTTCCGCCGGGTATCTCTCGGGACCAAAACGGAGTGCTTCATACATACCTGGAACAAAACTGGTGTGTCTTCTGTTCAAAGCCGTCTGATTCAACGGTCATAAAGATGAGATCCAAAGTTCGGTCAAGTCACATTTGCTCAAACTCCCGGATGCTGCTTTGCTGGAGGAATGTTAGAAGAACAATGCTACAGAGGTGATGATCGGCATTACGGAATATGATAAGGTTCAAGATGACCAGAGCGGCAACATACGCGTCTGACTAGACCCATTGGCCGACGCTTGATCTACGGCATTTTCTTGACGACATTGTAATATGAACAGAAATGCTCTCAAGAGATACTAGATGTCTGTTTCCTAAAGGCTGCAGCAGGTTGGGGGTTGCGACTACGAAAAGCCACTTTCTTACCTATTTGTATATTTTGTCTCAAAATCTCTCATCATATCGCGACGCCAGAGACACTAATTTGACGACACTCCCTTGCCGGTTGTTCAAATATGGACTAGAATACTTGGCTGCTGAAGCTGTGCTCGTTCGTCGACCAGATGCCACGTCCGTATGACATCATTGGTTATTCTTGCTCAATAACTACACAGCACGACTCGACATTCCCATAGAATCCAGGCTGCCAGGCTGCTGGTTTTGGACTAGTCGAGGTCAGATGAAATGCAGGGGCACGAAGCAATCGTATAGTATACGCCAAAAAAGGGTACACAAAAGGGGGGTTATGTAGGATTGGTCATGACTTGTTCAGGTATGAAACCAACACTGGGGTGCGGACTTCACAACAGGGGTTGGCGTGCACTCGAGTCAGACGTGAAGCAAGCAAAACCAAAGTATGTACTTGCGCATGCAGCGTTAAATGAGAACTAAAAACTCACAACTCGTGGAGCACCCCCGGGGGCTGACTCTAGGTGTACGCCTCGTCCAGTGGACAACCTGCACCTGCAGCATCACTAACCTTGGAATGATGGAGCGGCGACACTGACTTAGTATAACCACAGAAGACAATTGGTTAAGGTTGGGACGACAGCACCGCTAGAGCACGCTAGAGTCGAGGTGTGCATCCCGCTTTTCAGGGTCCTCGTCGCGTTTTCTGGGGCAGTGCGGCTTGTGATCAACGGCCGGCCAAGGTCACAGGTCTCGATGATATAATTGTCTGTCCCCTCGCGCGCCCGCTTTCTCAGTCGTACTGTGTGGTGCAGTGCACCAGACGCAAATGAGACTCGGGCTGAGCGGGCACCTGTTGGTTGTGGATTTGCAGGATCACTTGATCTGCGTCGAGTTTCCCCCCAGCGCCCACTCCGATCCGATCGCTTGCCCGTCCCGTCTCGTTGTTGGGCAAGGGTTTCTAAATGACAACCCCGAAGACGCGACCTTCGTAGCCCCACGTGTGTATGGGGACGCAACAGAGCACAACTTCATCTTGCAGCGTCATCTCTGTACTTTCACATCCTGGGCGCACATTCAACACGGTGCAGCGTCTCAACTCGGGACATTCACAGCTTGCCTCGCTTTCCCATCGTGGGCTCGGCGGCCGTTTCGAGGTTCGTAAGCCAACGAGCCTGAATCCCCTCCAACACCGGTGCGAATGCTCCGCTCGAGGTTCCACCCCGAGGCACTCGCTCCCAGACCGACATTGCATGTCATTGCAACGGCACCCTCAAGTTAGACTTGAGTGCCCTGACCCTCCCGAGTAGAGACACCTCTGCTTTTGCAAGGCGCAGCTTTCCAAAAATGGCGAAAGACGTGGACCACGATGCGGACGAGGGCCCTTATCCGGATATGTCAGCGTCCCAGCACTCCGTGGCATCCCAACTCAGTGTGCCCCCGTCGCCCACGTTCACCCGCCGTCACCAACTGCGATCAAGACGGCCGTCCCTGTCCGAAACCCCCGATGAGCGAACCTCCCTCCTCAGACCCTCGAGGTCCCATCTGCGCATACACAGCCCGAATGGCAGCGCAACGCCGAGGAGCCCTCGCATATCCAGGCATCAAAGCTATCATGGCGCCGCGTTGAACTCAAAACATCATAGTAGGACGGGCTCGTTTGGCCAACGCTTGGTGAATGCCCTGGGAGACAGGCGAGAGTCCTTGGTAGAGTCAAAGGGCTCCATCTTTGCCGACGAGCGAGTGTGGTATGATCAATTCACCTCAACGGACTGGGTCCACGACAGCATAGCAGATTCATACCGCGTCAAAGCGCTGCGATCCCGTAAAGACTTCTGGGGCAGGGTGATTGTGCTTTTCGATGGAGCCCAAGGCTGGATCTTGAGTGCTTTGGTGGGATTCTTGGTCGCCGTGCTCGCCTATTGCGTCAATGTGGCCGAGACTACCATATTTGACTACAAGGACGGCTACTGCGCGAAGGCCTGGTATCTTAGGGAGAAGGTACGGTCTTGACATTTCCAAGCGTGCCCAGACCTTCAACTTACTGACGTTTGTCGCAGATGTGCTGTCCGCATGGCCCTTGTACTGATTGGCGGAACTGGTCTGAGGTCCTCGGCGGTCGACCCTTTGGAGACAAATGGACTGAATTTGGTGTCTACCTTATGTTTGTCCTACTGTTGGCAGTCTTGAGTTGCTTGCTTACCTTGACCACCAAGACCGTGGTGCCGTCTGCTTACCGCATGACCACACTTGATGAAAACTTCGCAGCCGAGGCTTTTGCTGGCTATGAGGACAACGAGAACGACAATGAGACGAGCCCGCGAGAACAGACGCGAGAGCCCGTTGCCCCCCCTATGGTGTATTATTCAGCAGCAGGTAGTGGTGTTGCCGAGGTCCGCGTCATTCTCAGCGGTTTCGTGTTGCACGGTTTCCTTGGCTTCAAGACGCTGGTCATCAAGTCTGCTGGCCTCATTTTGAGTGTGGCGTCAGGTCTGAGTTTAGGTAAAGAAGGCCCGTATGTTCATATTGCTACATGCATTGGCAACATCTGTTGTCGTATTTTTGCAAAATACGACAAAAACGACGCCAAGAGACGTGAAGTCCTGTCTGCGGCGGCAGCAGCTGGAGTCGTCGTTGCTTTCGGTGCTCCCCTCGGCGGTGTTCTATTCGGGCTTGAGGAGGTCGCCTACTTCTTCCCTGCCAAGACGCTCTTCCGAACCTTCTTCTGCTGTATCACTGCAGCCCTGTCATTGAAGTTCCTCAATCCCTATGGAACTCACAAGATCGTCATGTTTGAGGTTCGTTACAAGGTTGATTGGCAGTACTTTGAAATCTTTTGCTTCATTTTTGTCGGAATTCTAGGTGGTGCGGCTGGAGCGCTGTTTATCAAAGCATCTAGGAAATGGGCTGTGACCTTCCGCAAGATCTCCGTCATCAAGAGGTATCCGATGGTCGAAGTTATTTTGGTCGCACTGGTTACGGCACTCATCGGGTATTGGAACCCTCTGACGAAACTTCCGGTAGCGAAACTGCTTCTTAACCTTGCCGCACCATGCGATGACGAGACCAGAGACAGCCTAGGCTTGTGTCCCAGCGATATGAGCGAGATTCCCGGCATCATGCGTCTTCTGCTTGTTGCATTGTTGATCAAGGGCTTTCTCACAATCATCACTTTTGGCATCAAGGTACCGGCCGGCATTTATGTGCCGTCCATGGTGGTTGGCGGTCTGATGGGGAGGATCATTGGCCATGCCACGCAATGGCTTGTAATGCGTTTTCCGACTTGGGGACTCTGGGGTACATGCCCAATCTATGCGGAGGCTACGTGCGTGCAGCCTGGTGTATATGCCCTGATTGCTGCCGGCTCGACCATGTGCGGAGTGACAAGGCTATCCGTTACTCTCGCAGTCATTCTCTTTGAGCTGACTGGAAGTCTCGACTACGTGCTGCCCTTCTCTTTGGCTATCCTTGTCGCCAAATGGACAGCAGACGCCATGGAGCCCTTGAGTATCTACGATCTGCTTACCGAGATGAATTCGTATCCTTTCCTCGACAACAAGCACAAGCCTATCTTCACATCTGATCTTGCGGATATAATCCCTCGAGTTCGTCGTGAGCGCGTGGTCGACATCACCAACTCGCCCCTTGTTCCAGCCTCAAGTCTGCGGACAAGATTGGAGCTTCTCCACAAAGCTGGAGAGCTGGACGGCGGCTTGCCCATTCTTCGAAAGGGCATCCTTGTAGGATTGATCCCTGCGCCAGACCTGGAATTTGCTCTAGACAACCTTCCAGATGAAGAAACGGCATTGTGCTTGATGACCAATATCCCGTCCATTGACGAAGATGAAGACGGCGAGCGAGATCCTACCGACTTTACCCCGTTCATCGACCCCGCTCCGGTTGCTTTGGACATCCACTCTCCTATGGATCTTGTATACGAGTGTTTCGTCAAGCTCGGTCTCCGGTATATATGCATCTTGAAAGACGGAAAGTATGCAGGCATGGTAAGTTCGCTCACCAATCTGTGGCTAAAGTAGGTACCGACTAATACTCTCATAGACACACAAGAAACGTTTTGTGAAATACATGCGTGAGCTCGAGCAGAAAGAGCATGGTTCATGAATGCGATTCTAGGAGAATCATTGTTCGAATTCTATTGAACAGTTTTTGGGGTTTCTTTTTCTCTTTTGCATTTCTTCGCGCATGGTAGATTTTTATAATCGTTGCATTTTCAGGAAGTGGCATTATACATTGATTTTGGCGTAAGGGTCAGAAGGCGCTTTTTTCTTTCTTTCTTGATCTAGAGGCATTTGGCAACGATAGGTGGCTTATTGATTGATTATGGCACCAGCTTGCGTTTGTTTATTATTGCAGGTATCCCAGGACGAGGACTTGGTCAACGAAGCATACCGTTGGTTCCAACGTAACAGCATAGTCAAATAAATTGTCACATGTGTGAACTCTGTCAATCAGCGGTTTCATACCAATATAGCTGCTAGGAGTTACCATCAGTTCAGCACAGACTGTTTGGCCGCCGATGTCCATCCGGAGTCTCAGACATGATGTGCGGCACGACGACCAACTCCACCGGGTTCTGCTTGAGCATAGAAGTTGAATGATTCAACTCGAGAAACTCTTCACGCAGTCCTAGCCAAGGTCAACATTTCGATCTCGCCATCCAATATACTCCATGATACATATTACGCTCGCCTCTTTGCTCCTTCTGCCACAGCTAATGGTTGGCATCACGCTTCAGCCACGATCCCATACACCAAACGTTCTTGTCAGGTGGACATAACAACAATAAAGGGTAAACAATGCTGGGAGATATACTCCCTGACATGGTGCCACGATGAGGCACAAGCCTTTCTGCGTCAAGATCCTTGCAGGGAACTATGCAAATATGCGTTAACAGCATATAATGTTTGTGTAATATCTGACAAACGCTAACACGGTTTTATCATAGAGGGTTGGCGAATTTGTAGGCGAAGCGGGTACAGTTCGTGGTGCATATGGGGGCAAGCAGCCTATGCTGGTGGGAAGGCTACAACAATCTGGTTTTGAGGTAAACAGATTGTGACTTGCCACACGCTGTACTTTTGCAAATAAGCATTGGAGCAAACTAGATTGTCTCTGCTCACATTCGAGTTACAGAGCTAAACAATCATATCGATTCTCTCAACTGAAATCCACAAATCTCAATGCACGCCATGTCACCACAAAGGTTCCATTTGGATATTGAGCTCTTCAGGGAAGATTGTAAGTCCTCAAATGATTCAATCGTAGCTGTTAACATAATTCCAACAGTCATCACTCAATCGGTCCGTATTCAAGCGTTATCAATTCCCTCTGAGTTATTTCTCATCTCACATCCCGCTTGCCAAACCTACAAGGCACAAGTTCATCATCATTGTGCTATATTCAACCGTGTGCTCAAACCACATCATCGCTTAAAAGGATAATTCGCAAGTTGGCCTTCGTATATTAAATAGACGAAGGAAATATCTTATCGAGGTTGTTTCCGGCTCTATGTTGGCCGGACTTGTCAGTCACAAGTTTCTCTTATTTTAGAATCAGCGAGAGATCGCGATTACCAAATTAAACAAGTTGCTCGATATATACACGCCAAAAAAATGTTCATCCCGGCTTGTGGGAATCTATTCTCACCTGGAACTTCCAGTTTACCTGTCGAAAAAGATATTCTCCTTATATCTTCTTTAGGAATTCGCCTTGCTCTACGCAAAAGCGACAAAGGACTAACAGCGGAGTAATGCGTCGGCGTCTACGTTGTAATTTATCATTGTGTATAAGGCCCCCAAGTTTCGGTTGGTTATTAAACATGGCTTTAAAAGCAAATAAATCGTGGGGAGAACAATCGGATTGGAGTGTGCCTCAGTGACCCAAATACAGCATACGTCTGGCCAGGCAACCGGTTACTCCATTCTGAACAATTCAATGAGATCTGTAAAGCCTTGACGCGATTTTCATATGCAACTGATCCCCCTCATCACAACAATAAACATTCCGCACACCTCGCACCACCCCCACTGCAACAATTCAATCTTGCACCATTCGCAGCCAACTTCACAGTCTCAGTTCTACAGACACACATATCGTCAAAAGTCACGTTCTTGGTCGCAATACACGATGCCTCCTAAGAAGCAGACCAAGGCTGGCGAGGACGCCCCTATCGGCGGTACCACACTTTCAGAACCCGAGACACAGCTCATCGTTGCCATCTTTGAGAGCTCCAGCAAGGGCGACTGGGTCAACAACGTCGACTGGCAGAAGGTCACAGATACCCTGGGCGCTACCAACATCAAGGCAACCAAGGAGCGCTTCCGAGCCAGTGAGTTTACTTGCCCCTGTAGCACCCGCCTCTTGCCGTGCCATCTACATCAATATCGCTGCTTGCTCTTGATTTGGTACTGTTGTGTTCAAAATGCTTTGAAGAACAATGCTAACTTTCTACATCCAGTGGTTGCCAAGCATGGGTTTTTCAGGACAGAAATTTCCGAGGGCAAGGACGCTGATGCAGCAACCCCCAAGAAGACTGCCAAGGCAAAGACTCCCGGCAGCCGCAAGAAGAAATCTGAGCCCACTGACGATGATATGGGAGAGACACCTACCAAGAAGGTCAAGACTAGTGTTGATGCTAATGCTGATGCTGATATGGCCAGTCTGAATGGTGATGGCCTTAGCATGCTGGATGGCGGAGATATTTGAAAGTCAGCTTCACTACTTGGAAAATTTGCAAGAAGTCCTGGTAACCACTACCACTACTAGAGGGAGGAATTTATTCTTGACGACCATTATGTATTTGAGAGATCCGGCGACCATTGATCGTCTGGCATGTCACTTCTGGGCTAATGCAGCATGTAATTGCAAAGTTTTGGCAATGAACAATTTGGTAACGACGTATTGGAAACCCGTGCTTTGGCGTAAATAAGCTGCAGACATGAGATTTGGCGATATTGCATGGACTCTGGCATCTACGGGCGTAGGTACTTTGACACACTCATCCCGCTGAACTACCCTCTTCCACTGTAAGCACCTATCAACCTCTAGGAACCACAAGGGTATTCTATATTATAACCTTGCAAGTCTAACGAGAGTGAATCCTGCAGAGCAACACATAATTCTGCCCTGATATGTACGTGAACCTCGGGCAAAGTGTCTATTAATTAACATGAACGCGCGTTGAGGATAACAGTACAATATTGGAATGTTCAATCTCTATCAACTGGATAATCCGAGAATCGACAGTGGCCATAGGTCGTGGAATATCATACCGTCCAGGTATTTATGCGGCTCCCTCCCAAACATGCTTTTTTTGATAGCCTAAGAACTTCGACGAGGAAAGCTCTTTTTCATTCGTTCTCTACCTCCAACATCCTTTTCAAATGTATTCCGACTGAGAATGAGCGGCTAGACATTATAACTACGACTCATCATCCTGAGCGAGGGTAAGTCGGCCGCTGGCAAGGATCATCAACCGCAATAATTGTGTGACATCGGGATGATGTTCTTGAAATGCGCGGTCCCTTTGAGAGCTCA
The DNA here is from genome assembly GCF_020726525.1 of Truncatella angustata. NCBI lineage: Eukaryota > Fungi > Ascomycota > Sordariomycetes > Amphisphaeriales > Sporocadaceae > Truncatella > Truncatella angustata. The sequence continues at coordinate 6,435,431 of NW_025763382.1, read as the reverse complement.
TGGGTCCGGTAAGCTCCAACAGTCCACGTCAGCCGCAGGATGGGTCAGGGGCTTGAACAAGTTTGAGTGGATCAAATAGAACTTATGTCCCATGCAGCTTCTTAGACAGAAAATGTCGTATCGATTATCTTGTCTGCACTGTGATCGATGTTAGCTAAAACACGGGACTGAGAGGCAAAAGGACAAAAAATATCCCAGAGGGCCCGACTCGTGGTCAGAAACTAGCATACTGTGCACTGTTGAGAATACTCCCAAGTTTGCTTTGTTTGAAACATACATTCGATAGATGTAGCTGCGCACTAGAGTTGGCATGAAAAGTCTTTCTAACCCAGATTTCCCGTTTCTTACAACTAGGTAGTACGAGATCTCTCAAGTTGCCGATCTCGCAAACAATGCCACTCAGGGCCCATCAGACGATAAGTTCTCCACTGGCCTCTGGTTGTACTATCCAGGTGTTCCGACCCAACCACTTTGCCCACCATGAAAATCCAACTAATGGTTCGATGAGCATTCAATTCCTTGCTGGAATGTTGTCTTCCATGGTTTCTAAGGTCTAACTCAAGACGATGCGTTGCCCACAATTCCTTTCTTAACGTTGTTGATGTTTAACCTGCAGAGATTAGTAAGAATTCATAGGACAAGTGACGGCCGATATCGAAGCCGGTCGAAAATGGCCCTGTTGAACTGCCCGTAGATCTCTAACTCAGGTAGTTGCAAGGTTGGGGCAGGCTCTGCATGCTCGATATATCGTATTCGGATTAACCTAGTGCCCACCGTTCGGGCTTAAAGGAGACACCGTACGAAGGCTAAGCAGTCGCGTTCACACACCGGGTCCTTCCACAAGAAGAAAAATGAGTTTATTGCATGACTATGAGGGCTCGCCCGCTTCAACAATGATGACTCTGTGGCCGACAATAGTGCGTTAACATCCCACTGATCTCGAACTCGACGCATTGTATATGACTCGAACTTCCATCATGAGATCACTGGGCATTCTACCGAGACGTTACCATCGCCTTTCGCCAAGCACTCGGATTGACGAAGGAGGCGGAGATAAGCGCGATGACGACGTGCCGAATCTAACTGGGGAAGCGGTTGAATGCCAAGGCTGTAAGCTCCTGGATGTTGAGCAGATTTGGCAGATTCTCAGCCTTGGCACTGTCGCAAGTCGAAATTACAAATGGGGGACAATGCTCTTGGTCCAATTCTGTCATTGTTGTAGCGCGCTCCGACCCACCCAGTTTCATCTAAATATCGGCTCTTGCTGCTAGTGTCCGTTGGTCTGCGAGTTCAGTGAGTGGAGCTAGTGTTAATCAACAAAGCTTATTGCTGTACAAGAAATGATGGGGCATTTTCACCGATATTTTCTCACTAAAGAGGTAGCATGACTGTAACCACATGAATCCTATACAAGGTATACGATGGGGCGATGGGCCAATCATTGACCATGTCTGGATCATGCCAAGAACTGAGATCCAGAAACCTGGGCGCGGCTCGATTGAAATGTCCCGAAAAGTCGGCCGGGCTGACCTGCATCCCCTTGGTTCCTTGCAGAAACAATCAAGATCGAACGACATGCAGCTGCAATGTTCAATCTTCCTCAAACAGAGTCTGGTGATCGGTATTTTCCAGTGGGCTTCGCGGCTACTCACCTACATTGAATGCTCAGTATAATCGCCTCCACAACTGGGCTGTGAGACTCATCTAGACGAAGTTGTCTAGCCTCTTTTACCCACCCGGCAGGCGAAAAGGGCCCATCTGGATGAAGTCGTTCAGTTTTTGATCCTTGCATTGCAATGATAGTTGGTAAGTCAACATCCTCAGATATGCTCAGCATCTGAATACTTAAGGTAATGTTACTTCCACACAATGAAGTCTTTTCTTCTCTCATCACACACAGTTCTTTCATCCTCTTGTTCAACCATCTTCTTCACATTCTCTCATTAAGCAGTGCTTAATCATTCTTTTACACGCTCCAAGCCGGCTTAGATCAACCACTTTTTTTTTTTTTAACATCACCTTCATCTTCAACCTCTTCAACCTACACAATGCAGTACCGTATTGTCTTCGGTGTCGCCGCCTCCATGGCTCTCGGTGTCTCTGCTGCTCCTAGCCCCATTGTCACTAGTGCTCCATCTCTCGAGGCGCGCAGACTCGCTCTGAAGCGTGACAGCCTTCCCGCCTCTTCGGGTTCCTCCGTCCTGAGCGACGTTCAGACTATCGCTGCCGGCGAGTCTTTCGATGGTGGTATGTTCGCTTTCGACCGTGGCGTTGACTGCGAGGGCCAGACCGAGGGTGGCGACTCTGATGCCGTCTTCCAGATCGAGGAGGGTGGTTCGTTGTCCAACGTCATCATTGGACCCAACCAGATGGAGGGTATTCACTGCCAAGGTGCTTGCACCCTGACCAACGTCTGGTGGTCGGCTGTCTGTGAGGATGCCTTCACCATCAAGAACCAGGACGCTGGTGATACTACCTACATCAACGGTGGTGGTGCTTTCGGTGCTGACGACAAGGTTTTCCAGCACAACGGTGCCGGAAGCTTGAGCGTCAGTGACTTCACGGTTGACACATTCGGCAAGCTCTACCGAAGCTGTGGTAACTGCGACTCCATGTACGAGCGCCACGTTATCATGGATAGCATCACTGCCTCGGACGGTGACATGCTTGCGGGTATCAACTCCAACTACGGTGACTCAGCAACCTTCACGAACATCGCTGTCACCAGTGTTGACGACATCTGCGTTACCTTCACTGGTACTGATGACAACTCGCAGGAGCCTACTAAGAACGGCTCCGGCGCTGACGGTACCTACTGTATCTACAGCGACTCTGACGTCTCCGGCGACACTTCTTCCGGTAGCTCTGGTTCTGGCTCCTCCGCCGCTGCTTCCACCCAAAAGGCCACCGCTTCCTCTGCCGCAGCCAAGACCTCGACCACCAAGGGAAGCAGCACCAAGACTTCCTCGGCTGCTTCCAAGAGTACCAGCGCCGCCGCCGATGAGGACGAGGAGAACTCTACCAAGACTACTTCCAAGAGCTCCAAGTCCACCAAGACCTCGAGCTCAAAGTCTACCAAGACTAAGTCCTCTTCCAAGTCAACCAAGACCAGCGAGTCCAACTAAGATGTTGCAACTGGCCTAAAGGCTACCGGTGAAATTTCGGGATGGTAAATCACTCCACCTAACTGGTTGATATTTGATGACGAACAACAACAACTTCTCTTTCCTTCTTTATGATGTATATCTTATGGCTAGCTTGTGTATATATAAAAACTACATAGACGGGTTGTTAGCTTAGATCCTAACAACGGTTTCGCTCGTGCGGTTCCAGCACTATTACTGTCATTCTCTTTATGCATTATGCTCGCCTGTGCCCAGTAAATATCCGGGTCAACCATGACCGACACATCACAGCCAGCAACGCAACGACTTGAATCCCTCGCACACGAAATGAGATTAATGGGACCGATTTGATTTCCCGAATGTCCTAGCAATGAACGTCGAAAGCATGTGATGCCCGAAAAGATCGCCAGTGTTTTGTTCACTGGAGTTGGGGTAACTTGGGGAAGTTGGGGGTACTGGATGGGCCCCACGGCACCTAAATACAACTGACCAGCGACAATCTCCAGCGCAACCACGAAGCTGACTTCTTCTTTCAATCAGCCTGCCCATGGGCCTCCCCACAATCGGTCCGGGTACCAAACATACGACTCGGTCCTTCAAGGTCGGAGCGGAGTTGACATGTCGATCTGTCCGATTCCTGGCAGGTGTTTAAAATCGACGAGGAGATTCTGTATAATGCGAATAGCTCGACCAGATTTCAAGTGATGATTACCGTCGTGATTGACCGCGAACATGCCGAGCTAATCAGAGCTTTGGAATCTGTCATGAGGAAGCGTCTGTCTATGTATGTCGATGTATATAAAGACTTTCGTACCCCGTGTTCACGATTTTCTCGAACTTCGTCATGCATTCTCAACCTTGGCATTACCATTTCACCCCATCTTTCATCTCATCCGTATTATCCCCAAGTCTTCTGGCCATGGTCTCTTTCACAGTAAAAGTCGCGACATCTGTTGCTGCTCTCAGCACTGTAGCTGTAGGCCGACCCAGAGTCCGGCAGGATACTGGCTCGGTTGATGCTTTTGTCCAGACCGAACAACCCATCGCACTGCAGGGCGTTTTGAACAACATCGGCCCGGACGGTTCCAAGGTCGAAGGTGCTTCGGCCGGGATCGTCGTAGCAAGTCCATCAAAGAGCGACCCAGATTGTAAGATACTGCTACTACCGCCTTACTGGACGAGTTGACGAACTCACACATAGCCCAGATTTCTACACTTGGACGAGGGACTCTGCATTGACCTTAAAGACAATAATTGACGAGTTTATTTTCACCGGAGAAACAACCCTTCAGACAGTTATCAATAACTACGTCGAGGCTCAAGCTGTCTTGCAGACTATAGATAACCCGTCCGGGGGCCTGTCGGATGGCTCAGGTCTAGCTGAACCCAAATTCTATACCAACGAAACTGCATTCACCGATGCCTGGGGAAGACCTCAGCGGGATGGGCCAGCTCTGCGTGCCATTGCCTTGATAGCCTACAGCAACTGGCTGACCGAGAATGATGGACAAGACACGGCCACAACGGACGTTTGGCCCATCATCTCCAACGATTTGTCATATGTTGGACAATATTGGTATGACAGAGAACTGCCCCGAAGAGATTCCACACAGAAATTGATAGTTGACCACACAAAACAGGAATCAGACAACTTTTGATTTGTGGGAGGAAGTTCAAGGAGCAAGCTTTTTTACTACCCAAAACCAGTACCGATCCCTCATCGAAGGTGCTGCTCTTGCTGCCAAACTTGGAGTTACTTGCACAGGTTGTGACCAGGCTCCCCAAATCCTGTGTTTTCTGCAGAGCTACTGGAACGGAGAATTCCTCGTTGCAAATCTGAACACCAACAATGGGCGTTCTGGTCACGATGCAAACACCTTTCTTGGTTCCATCGCCATTTTTGATGTCGATGCTTCTTGCTCGAGTCCCACATTTCAACCTTGTAGCAATAGAGCACTGGCCAGTTTCAAGGCGTACATTGACTCTTTCCGTGACGGCTCAGAACTATACTCGATCAATGAAGGAATCCCAACGGGGTCTGGCATTGCTGTTGGGAGATACCCAGAGGATACTTACCAAGGCGGTAATCCCTGGTATTTGATCACCACTGGCGCCGCTGAGTTTCTGTACGACGCAGTCGCCCAATGGACAGCTCAAAAGGCGCTTGCCATCGATGAGACGTCATTGCCTTTCTTCACGGATATATATCCTTCAGCTGCACTTGGCAACTACACATCTACGGACTCGGAATTCAATAGCATAGTTACTGCTGTGACGACATATGCTGATTCCTTCATTTCTATTGTCCAGACATACACGCCAGAAGATGGAGCACTGGCTGAGCAGTTCAACAAAGACCAGCCGGGCGACCCACTATCAGCGTCTGACTTGACATGGAGTTATGCTGCATTTGTCAGTGTGTCACAACGACGGGCCGGGCAGTATCCAGCTGGTTGGGAGGGATCCACCGCTCCCGAACTGCCAGATTCATGCCAGGCATCATCTACCCCAGGATTGTACGCGCCAGCCCCAGTCGCATCTATCAAAGCTTAAATCCAGCTGGGTAGGGGTTGTCTCAGAGAAAATATCAATCTATTGCCGATTTGCCGTTGAATACAAGTCAATAACTCTATTGTGTGGATAGTCATTCTCTGGGTTGGGGTTGTGAGCTTCATCAGTGCCGATATAGCCGGTAACCATGTCGGACGAGAAAAGCGCCCCGTTATTGCAATGCCAGTATGATCGCATTACAGAATATCTGTTAACCAGTTGTAGAAAATTCATTCGTATACTTACTGAACTGCTCGCGACTGAAGCGAATCGTTTTGATTATGATCATATCATATCATATCCATGAAGGCATTTCCCTCGCAGGAGTATGCCGTCACTTATGCATTTCTTCCCATACCAAATTTCGCGTGTCTGCTAAGCACCGGCAACATATTTACTTCGTCGCAGCTTGCAGTCCGTTAGTATTATCTGTGCGGTGGTTAGAAAGCTTAAGGTTATCTGAAAGTTGGAAAAGCTCATGAATTGATGTTTTTTTGTTTATCCACCAAGACTAATGATGGAGGAAAACAGTGGCCATGCGCGATGACAACAACTAAGGTTAGTCTAGTCTAGCGCGATTCTGGACTTTGAAGGGGAACATAAAAACAATCATTTTAGATGATGGACGCAATATAAGTTTGTGCTACCTTACCAACCTATGCTTCGCCTGGCAATGCCAAGTAATGCAGGGCCGCAGCAAAGTTGTTCCCCAGATTGTTGGGATTTACAAGTTAATTATAGATATCAAGCTACTGTCTGATTGGTCAAGTTGCCTGCTTCCGAAACGAAACCATGCGATGTACTAGCAGCCTTAATTTATCTGCGGATACCTGATCGCTAAGCTTCGCTCAATGTCCTACAATATGGTGACCAATATATTGAGGGCACGGCCTGAACTTGTGCTCTTCTTAGTGCATCACGCTCATGCAAGATGCCTTTCAAGAGCTCGAACTTGTCTGGAAAAAAAGAAAAAAAAAGACGGAAAAAAGAAAATAAATACCCACGATATATCTATAACCCGTCTTCTACAGACTGTCAATTCCGACATGAAGAAGGCTCATGCGGTGCAGCCTAATCCAAGGGTTGTCGCAATATGACTCTGGGCCAATTTCATTTCGTCGGCCGCGCGCCCCGTTGTTAGTACCCACCAATGTGGTCCCTCAAATCCTACGAACACGGGCACAGCCCACGAACAGATCAACAAACGATTTTTCATCCAAATGGGGGTCAAGTCGTATAACATTGACGGCATTGCCTCTGAGAGCTGTCATGATGGAGCACCTGCTGGTTTACATCTTATTAATGTTTCGACTTCTTGACGACGAGTTCACAAATCACTGAAATCGGCAGAGACGTGGGGGCGGTTCGAAGCATGTCCACATACGAAGGCATATGGAGGCTACGGCAATTCTTGCCGTGCTGGGTGGTGCAAGGCATATGTGTTGGAATCTTGGGTATTATATCGTGCCTCTTGATAGGTGCTAGTGCGGTTGTTTTGACCGTAGGCTATGGCGCGGAGGGATTTGCATGGCTTGGGTACTCAGTGGATGATCTTGCTGATATTGCTGTGTCCGTACCCTGATCTTGCAACCCTCTACGAATCCGCTTTTTACTGACGGCCAAACAGAGTACTCGGCAGCGTCATGCTGATACTATGCATTGTGACCCTCGCACTCGATATTGCGGAGGCAGCATTCTACAGAATGCACAAGCTCAGCCCAGTATTTATACTCGTTTCGGCATGCATCAAGACCGCGATGTGGTTGGGCTATTTATCCTTTGTCATTGCGATGGCAGTAGGGAGCTCGCCGAGTCCGCTCGACCTGATAATAAGTATCATACTCGCGGTGACGAGTATATGCCAGCTTGTTCTTGGCGCCATTCACGTCCACAAACAACGGAAAGGTCTGCTCGATAGAGGCGACTATGCAGACTTGGGGATTAAAGCAGGAGAATATGAAACTATGGCCACATTGCCGAGGAGCAAGACATGGCGAAAATCTATCCCAGCAATCACCATCACATCACGAGAGTGGGCGAAAAGAAACAGTGAAGAAACGGACTACGAAAGCTACCGAAATTCGTTGATCGAGGCCGAGGTCAGGCGGCGGAGCGTACAGGAGCTTGACGGAGCCGACGAGCCCGCAGCAGAGACCCAAACGCTTGCTTCTTCGAATTACGACGCCTCGACGTGGGCGGCGGCGAGTCCTCCACAAAGCCCGCCACTGGCGACAGTGTTGTCAGCTCCGCCGCTTAGAAAGACATACTCGCCAGCATATAGCTCATATCACTTCGATCAAGCGGATCTGGCGTTGACAGGGTTCTATGGCGCGGGCAACGAAGGCGAGACAAGGAGATTCTAGTTTAGAAAACTTAAAAGAAGAATAAAAGATATCAAAAGAATCTAATTTAACTAAAGACGTATAGGTTTAAGCCGTAGTCCGAGGCTGTACGCTTCTGGAATCTAGTATTGGCGTTACCAAGGCTCTATATTGACCATGAATTACATCCGCATAGAGTGATGCCGTGCGATTGGGCTGCGACACTACGGGGATGAGCTAGGTGAGGTCGGTTGTGGGTTCCGAGTTATACGCCGGATATGTCACATGCATAAAAGACAGGGCAATGATTGTGCATGGAGTATGTCCGATGGGCTGATGTCAAGGTTTTCACTTGATAATGAAAACTCAATTATACTTTTTTCTTGCTTGGGTATGTAAGTTGAGTTCGACATCAAAGCTACGTCATGCTCTCTACGTCACTGTGACTTAGCCCCACGGGGACAACTTGTATGCTACATAACATCTGAGCAACCGGTGTCCATCTTACGACCAATCAGTCACCTGCGTTCCCATCACAATGCTCCCTGTTCAGTAGCAAAATCAATCAATCAGTTGTGCTCAATAACCAAGACACTTCGCCCCGATGACAGGCTCCGGGGCTGAACAAGACCGCCTCGGCGGCTGGTTCGGTGGCAACAAGGCCGATCAGGTCAAGGACACCGCGCAGCAGAACTTTCCTAAAGGGTCAGGTGCCGAGCAGGACCGATATGCTGGTTGGCTGGGAGGCGACAAAGCTGACAAAGTCCAAGAAGCTGTGCGAGAGCACCTCCCTAAGACCTCTGGGGCTGAGCAAGATCGCTACGGGGGCTGGTTCGGTGAAGGTAAAGCAGGACGAGCTGCAGATGCTGTGCAACAACATTTACCTAAGACTTCTGGTGCCGAACAGGATAGATACGGCAACTGGTTCGGCGGAGGCCAGGCAGATCAACTCAAGGATGCCGTGCGGGAACATTTGCCAAAGACCTCGGGAGCCGAACAAGATAGATATGGCAATTGGTTCGGAAGTGGACAGGTACATGAAGCTAAGGAGGCAATTAACAGGCACTTGCCTCAGACATCTGGCGCCGAACAGGATAGGTACGGAAACTGGTTTGGCCGAGGGCAACCAGGTCAAATTAAGAACGCTGTGCAAGACCATCTACCGAAGACGACTGGAGCTGAGCAAGACAGATACGGTGGTTGGTTCGGTGGGGACAAAGCTCCATCTGCTCGCCAGATCCGTGACAGCCTGCCGGGAGGTTCTGGTGCAGAGCAGGATCGCTACGGATCTTATTTCAACCTCACAGGCAATGAGCGTTATCTTGGAACCACCACTGTTGGACTTCTTCAGCACGCAGTCCTACCGTCGTTTGGTTTGCATGCCGGGCTCGGTGCTATTTCGTATGGTGTAGCACGCTACACTGACAGAGCAGAAGTAAAGGACTACCTTTGGCCGAGCGGCCAGGTCGCGAATGCTTGGTGGAGTGCTATTGGAGTTCCCGTTGTTTACGGTGGTCTGTCTATTCCAACTGCTTGGGCTGCGTTGTCATATGATCAAAAGTTGCTGCTTACCGGCGTCAGCGCCTGGGGGCTTCGTCTATTCTACCGAATTGCTTTTCGCAGCTTGAGGCGCGGTGAAGACGATGCGCGCTACGTGGTTGCTAAGAAGCAGGACCCCGGCTTCTGGAACAAGGCATTTTTCAGCCTGTTTCTCCCCGAGGCTGTGGCTCAAACGCTGATTACACTACCATTTGTGCTTCCGTTCCGTGCTCCTGTCTCCAGTGCAGCGTCTTCTCTCAGTGTCGCTTCTTCGGCCATCCCGCACAGTTTGGCTATCTTCCTCTTTGCAACTGGTTTTGCTACTGAGATTCTCGCCGACCGTCAGCTAGAGGCTCACAACCAAAAAACTGGTAACGCTACTCTCAACCGTGAAGGTGTGTGGAGCATCGTTCGACACCCTAAGTAAGTGACTTCGTCTTGCTCTTTTATTTTTATTTTTATATCCACTGAACATTGTGCAGCTACTTGGGTGACGCCCTGTGCCATTTCTCTTTCTCCCTTCTGGCTTCCGCGGCTGGTCTGTTGCACCCTATTGCTGCTCTCGGGCCGGTCGTGAATTACGTTTTCTTGCGTACTGTTGGCGGCGACAAGGAAAACGAGGCATCGCAGGAGGAGCGTTACGCCAAAGAGAATCAGGCCAAATACCAACAACTGCAGGAGTACAAGCAAACCAAAAACAGTTTTTGGCCGAGCTTGAACGAAGCCAGCAACAAGTGGTTATGGGCTGTTGTCGCTGTCGGTGCTGGTGTCGCTGTGTTCGAGCAGTCGGTCCTCAGCTTTTGGACTCGATAAAGAACAAACTATCGCACGGCTCAAGAAATAACCACTTGGTTGTACAAATATTGCACATAAAAAGGGGTTGCATCGAATCAGATCATCGAATAACCCAAACGAAGGTGTAATGTCATACTTATCGGCTTTGTTTGCACAATAATTCCGCAATCCGATCTGAATCCCATCAAGTTCTGATCACGATCTGTTTTTTCCTTGCGATCACTTGCACTTGTACGGTCTCTGAGTTGTACCAGGGCCGTACCTCGCACTTGCTGGTGCTCCGTGTCCGAGGGCCCCACTGGAGGTTTCATTACAGCTACATATGTACACATCCCTCTTGCGAGTAAACAAATGCCGTCACCCACTTCTCATCGTTATCCATATTTATTCTCGATTGAGTAGCAATACAAGTTTATCCCAGAAGCTGTAGTTCAGAATTCAGGCTTACTGTAATTTCATCAACCTATCATGATAATCTCATGTTGCTACATTCATGTTTGATCAATAACAAGTTTTAGCGCGGTTTCCAAACTTGGCTGACGCTGAGTACTTACTAGCGTCAGTATCAATACTTACCAGATACCACAAACAATCGAAGTGGTCATACTTTTGCTATACACGGGCGCTTTTGAGGGGACAATTACACACCTCCATCACTCAATTCGGATCGAGCCGAGCATGGCTGTTGCCGCACGTATGTCACTTCTCTAAAATTCCGACAGTTAGGATTCTCATTTTCTACAGGTGCTACCTCGTCGGGCTATGTCGACCCTAACTTCCCCAACCCGGGCGGCAAGTGGGATACCTACATAATCATCTACGGATATACACCATCGTTTCCATTGGCAGTCTTTGCCGCCGCCTGGTTCGCACTTTTTCTCGTCGTTCATATCATCCAAAACGTCCGGTTTCGTTCATGGTATTTCGCAACTTTCCCTGTTGGACTGTTGTTCGAAGTCGTTGGTTACATAGCGCGATTGCTTTCAGCCAAGAACGATCCTTATAACTTGATCTACTTCATCATCCAATACTTCTTCATCGTTACAGCCCCGGTGTTTCTGTCCGCCGGAATATACACCATCCTTTCCGCGATAATTTCAAGGATTGAGAATGGAAGGCGATACGCATTTCTCTCGCCAAAGTTCATTATCTGGTTCTTTGTCGTGTCCGATGTCATCTCCACGATCCTCCAGATCACAGGTGCTGCCTTGATCGGTGTGAAGGAGTCTCGGCGCCAGGATCCAACAACGGCGAATAACATCCGTAAGCAAATTTCGAAATTATTTTTTATTCTTTTCAACATTGACACGGATGCATACTGTCCATTGAACACATCAGGGCTTTTTTTTTTTTTTTTTGAGTCTTTCATAATTAACCCGTGTAACCCGCGACCCGTGATGAAGAAGTAATCACTAACACCAACTCTTGTAGTGCTCGGAGGTCTTGCCTATCAGGTTTTCTCCCTAGGCATCTTTCTGATCCTAACAATCACGCTCTTGTTTCGTGGACGCCGGGCAATCAGAAACGCTGGATTATTAGGATTTTATCTTGTTCTACTAGCTTCAACGGTCTTGATCTATCTGCGTACTTGTTTCCGACTTGCGGAAACAGCCGACGGCCTGGGAGGTTCGCTGTACACGAACGAGATCTTGTTTGCTTGTCTCGAATTCGCTCCTGTAGCAGCCACTGTGCTGCTTTTTGCCGTCTGGTATCCCGGCAGGTGTGTGGGGAGGAGCATCGTGCCGCCAGGAGCGTTGCGGGCAAAACCGTCGCCTTCTTCTATATAATGCCTTTTCAGGCATCCGTGTAACTTGAAGTAATCCATACAAAACTTGCCCGAATACACCTCGGGCGTTGTTTTTAACGAGAGTGCCTTGTGCCTCACTCCTGTGACTGTTTATGATGATGATGATGATGATGATGATGATGATGATGATGATGATGATGTCTCCTCAATGCCATGAGCCTTTCTCCATTGCCGCGTCACCGCTACGAGCACAGTTCATTCAAGCAATATGCTAGAAAGAGTTGAGCTATATAATGCACATCGAGAATGTGGAATCTAAAGCTATGTAGGTGCTAATCAATCATTTATGATTTAGCAATGTTGAGTGCATCATCGAGGATCAGAAACTGTGACATCTCGGGTCTGCTCCTCTTTGTAAAGCGATCTGGCATCATGTAAGGGCGCACTTAGATTATGTATATATTTCAGAGCTTTACCAGACTGCAGAGCCTGAATCTATGGCCAACCACTATACCGACACACTTTGCTACTCTGCAAGGGTACCAACGCAACAAGGGGGCTCAAATACAAGTACAATTTGCCCCGCATTGGAACCACAGCTTTGGAACCTACCAAGGCCTACCTGATTCAGGGCACCTTACACCTTACACCTATCCTATGTAAGCCTTACAGATGTCCCAAATTTCTGCCTTTCGCCGCGCGCCCTTCGATAAGAATTGTGACGTAAGAAGACAAGTCAATGTCGTACACATTGTTCGATTCTTGACCAGTTGGTAGCAATTGATACTCAAAATTGCCTATAAATGAATGAATCTCACCCAGTGATCTACAACACGTTATTTTTCAAGGTCAATGAAAAGCGAGTCTACTCCAAGAAGCCCGAAGATACCATGACTTCCAAGGATTCTTTCGAGCTCCCCGATACCTTTTCTTGGGGCAACTGGGCCGTAAGATATGCCAAACTCCAGCACCCTGACCGGCCGCGCGATGCTAGCACTGTTGTTTTTGTGCATGGCACCCCTTGGTCTTCCGACGTCTTTCGCCCTCTTGCAAATGCGTTATTGACGGCTGGCCGCTTTGAGATCATCCTTTATGATCTGCCTGGATACGGCCAGTCACAAGCCTATACTGCGCGGAACAATGGTCCAAGCAATGACTCCGAACCAGATGTCTCCGTTGGAGCTCAGGGAGAATGCCTCTCGGCTCTGTTGAAGCACTTGAATTTGACCGGCGAGAACGGTGGAAGGCTGCCACAAGTGGTGGCTCACGATATCGCCGGGGTCGTCTCCTTGAGGGCCCACCTTCTGGAGAAATGCCAATATCAAAGTCTTTGCCTCATAGATACGAATTGTGTACTGCCTTGGGGTGACACGTTTTATAATTTAGTGCGTTCGAACCCACAAGTTTTCGAACAATTACCGAACGGGGTCTTCGAAGGCCTGCTGCGAGCGGTCATCAAGAGTGCTAGAGTACATGGCCAAGGCTTGAATTCCAACTGGGAGGACATTTTGGCTCGTCCGTGGCTTGCGGATAAGAATCACTTAGCAGGGAGGCTACACCCGCAGGTCAATTTCGTACGACAGATCAAGCAAGCCGACGATAAACATACGGCGGAGCTACTGGACAATGATCTATACTCACAAATCCAATGCAAGGTCAAGGTTCTTTGGGGAGAAAGAGACGAGTGGATTCCCCACGAAAAGATGGTGAAGCTATGTGACTTGCTCGGTCCTCGATTGGCGCAGTTTAGCACGATCCCTGATGCTGGACATTTGGTCATGCTGGATCAGCCCGAGAGGGTTGCAATGGAGATTGGATGGTGGCTTGCAGAATGAACTGGACGTTGGTCAACCCTCTGAGTATTTGCGCACGCTTCGCGGCATGAAGACCCAGAGTATGTGTGTGTTTTGCGAGTCGAATACCCTATGAATCGGTACCTCGTCTATGTGTAATTAGTAAGTGATCCATCGCTAACTTGAGGGACGCTGTCAAGGTGACGTGCGCTATAGTCTTAGCGCTAAATTTAGATCCTATGGCGGTCGCAAATGATGGCCTCCTTAGCACACATCAATCAGAATCCGTCGCATATTTGTGGAACCGGAGACATTACAAACCTGTGCCACACCATGTTTCCATCTTCAGAACCTGGATACTATATAGCCTGATTTCTGTTTCTTTCTTATTCGCTTCGCGCGTGTCCTTTGGCACGGGCGCTGCACGGCTCGGACTCTGTATCACAACAGCTAACTTCAAAATGATTCCCGACCCCCGATTCGACTTTTAATTGGTCATGCCCAGGTTGATCCGCTGCGGGGTCACGAATCCGCCATTATGGCTGGGTATCCCTCACCATGCTGCATGCTAGTAACGCGGCCTTTTGATGACAGCTGTGTTGATCGTCGGTTCCTGAGGCTACCTGTCATTTCATGAATCTTTTCGACGTCTTATCAAACAGTGTCTAACACACGAGACTAGCCATCATGAGCCGCAGGTGGACTTTACCAATATATAAGATCGTCGTCTTGGGCGACGGCGCGGTCGGTAAGACCTGTCTCACCACAAGACTATGCTTACAATCATTCGTCGACACGGTGAGTTACTTCATTAGGAACTGGAACAGTCACAACCTCATACCTAAGCCAGTATGATCCCACGCTGGAAGACAGTTATCGCAAGCAATGCGTCATAGACCAACAGTCCTGCATCCTTGAGGTCCTGGACACGGCGGGCCAGGAAGAATACACAGCCTTGCGGGAACAATGGATACGCGACGGCGACGTGTATCTGCTGGTATACAGCATATCTTCTCGTTCGACCTTTGAAGGCATTCGAAAGTTCTACCAGCAGATTCTACAGGTCAAGAGATGGTCAGACCATGTGGATTTGCCTATCGTCTTGGTCGCAAACAAATGCGACCTGCCCACACAGCGGATCGTGTCGACGCAAGAAGGCGAAGCCATGGCCAGGGAACTCAAGATAGGGTTTTTGGAGACTTCCGCTAAGGAGGGTTTGAACGTTGAGAAAGCCTTCTATGAATCCGTGAGGCGGTATCGGAGGAAGCACGAGGAGGAGAACCATGCGGATGGGACAGAGCGAAAAAACTCCAAGTCGAACAATCCGAAGAGTGGGGGGAAGTGGAAAGGACGCATTACCCGCATGTTTGGATCATCTGGGAAGCATAGCGACTGAACCTTTCGAGGGGCGATAATACGTCAGGGACGACCATCTTCAGGTTCAGCCATTCTGGATTTCATAATTCAAGTGTGCCCGCAGAATCCAGAAGATCAGTACAATGCCCATAGTGGAAGAAAGCTCCAAATTGAGGCACCGGTGTTTTTCCTTACAGGTAATATTAGTTAGCAGAACCTAGCTATCAACCCAGGACTTCTAGCAACGCTCCAAAGTTGGGAGTTCCTAGACCAGACGCAGGATCCCACCCTTGCGTAGCACTCCATCCGACTTCGACGTGACCATCGCTGCCACGGTAGCAGCCCCCAATGTTGCCAGAGGATATGTCCCAGAGCGCGGCGCGAACCTTTTCCGAGTACAAGAGCGGGTTCAAAAAACCCAACACTGGCTTGCCGGCTCTCAAGCGTGCATCGTTTATGAGTGTGATCATTGAGGCCCAGACAGGCGTGGAGGCACTTGTCCCTTTAGCGGTAAACGTTCCGTCGAGTACATATCGCACGCCGATCAGTGTCACATCCGGGAAGCCACGGCCGCTTGTGTTATACCATCCATCATGCGTCCCATTTAGCCCGGTGATGTAGTTTGCCGTGTCGGTCAGCTGCCACTCCGGCGTCTCGAAATACTCCGAGAACCCCCCGCTCGACCACGACGTCGGTTCCCATGGTATATACTGGCCCGTAGCTCCAACGGAGGTGACATATGGACACGACGCGGGGAATCCAGCGAGGAAGCGCGACTGGCCTTTGTTGGGCCCGGCGTTGACGATGCAGTCGCCTTCAATGCCAGAGGCGCCATTATCGCCCGAGGCCGCTAGCACCGACACACCCCTCGCTGCAAGCTGCATGAACAAATCGCAGACTTTGATAGCATATGCGCGCGGTGTGCCTTGCTCGTCGTCAGTGTAGCTCAGCGACAAGACCTTTGGAAGTGTCTCATCATCGAGCGCCAGCAGATACTCGAGGAACTCGAGCCAGGGCTCATAGCCGTTTGAGGTCGCGTTGCTCTGGTCCGTACCGTCAGGACCGATGTACAGTCCTCGACCTCCAGTGGAGAGGTACGTGACTGGCAGGGGCTGGGTGAACGCCATGCTGTAAAAGGTGTCGAGTATAGCCTCGCCACCTGAACCGGTGTTGGTGTCGTTGCCGCCGTTGACGGACGCTACAGTGAAGTTATACTCGGCACTATAGCCGGAGGCGTTTCGCTCAGGACTGTACTTTCCAAGAAAAGTTTGCAAAAGGCCTTGGTTGGGATATTCCTCCAGGAAACCACCTATGCCCAGCGTACTTCCTGATAGTGAATCAGGTGCAGTGTACGTGATGTTGTATAGAGCTACCAAACAATCTGGTGTGACATAACTGGAGCATACCTGAGGAACTGTTTCTGCGGTCAGTATTTGCTCAAGAGGTCAATGAGATAAGCATCTCCAACTCACTGGAAGCTTGTCTGCGAGTTACCTCAACAACATCTTCATGATGTGGTGGTTGAGCTCTTGGCGAAGTCTCAATGAACTGAGTTACAGGGTAAATGAATTGGATGTGCTGCACCAAATCACTAGGCAGGCCATAATCCGTCGCTCTATAAACCCGGGCAGCTCGTGGTGTTTCATATTCCATCAATTCGCAGTTCAGTAAGGAGTTGATCGACTGGATAGTCGCGTTGAAGCGGATCCAAGCTGTGTCAAGATAGGTCTCGTGGACACCTGCCTGCCTCAACCAAGCAAGCACTGCTGAAGTAGACTGATGGTCGGTCCTCTGGTATTTTTGTAGTTGGATTCGGCCAAGATGCGCACCGAAATTGGCATGGTCTGGGTTGCTGGTTTCTGCGAGCCGTTTCTTCAATTCTCCCAGCCAGGGCTGAGTTAAGGCAATTGAGAGTTCTAGATATGCCGACTCGTCTGCATCGCCCACAAGCTGCCATCCTTGAGGCACAGTTGCCGTCTCGTGTACAACGATCTCATGAGCTCGAGTCACCGCTGCCAGTATAGGCGCGGCGAGGTATAGTGCTGCTAAGAAGATATGCATGGTGATGCTAAGGAGAGAGCATACCACCAACCAACATGGCCCATCGTTTTATTCCCGTTCAGTGCCATTCGTCCTATTTGTAAAAACAGTTGATCTCAAGCCATGGATAAATCCACAGAAACCTGATGTTTCGGCACGTCCCGGGCGTGCAGTCGTGTTTGGTTAAGCGTGATGATTAGCATTGCGGGGGTTTGATTACACCTGCCATGTTCGAACGGCGGAACCTCGTGTTGAAGCTTCACTTCTCGTATCGCATGGGTTGATTGATGGTACGAACGCGCCGACAATCCCGGCAGTGGGCCAAGCCCTATAAGATTAAGCTTCCAGAACAAGCTTATATCCATCGCTTGACTTCGTATGCCGGCATTGCTCCATTTTCGACACTATCTTCGAGACGACGGAGACAGGGGTCGTCAACGAACACGATGGGCGCTATGCCAAGGTGAGAGAAAGCCGCCGGCGTGCATGGAAATACATGTCAAATAAAAAGAGGGATGGAGCGTTCACAGATTGTCTCGTGAGGTGCGCATCCCTCGTTTTCTTCACATACCAGCACGTGCTAAGTTGCAAAAATGCGATCAACTTTGACTGTCGCCGCCGCCAGCGTGGCCGCTGCGCAGACTGTGCCAACGGTCCACATTCCACTGAACCTCCAGTTCGGCGGCAACCACAAGGTCTCGACTAATGTGTTCATCCCATCGGCCAACCAGACCATCGAGGTAGTCTATGACCAGGGCAGCGAGAACTTCTTCCTCTTCGGGCCTGACTCGATCGACAACTGGGGCAACTCTGGCCTCGGAGCTCGAGGACCTTGCAACGCAAGCGTGCCGGCCGGGTCTTATTTCAACTACCCGGGCTCGCAAACCGCCACTGCACCCGTGAACCATAGCGTCTCATACGTCTACGGCGGTGCCGACAAGATCTACACCGGCGAGGTCACGGTGAACGACACGTTCGGTTTCGCCAACGACGCCGAGACTACGCCGGTCGAGGTCGACGACGTGCGCGTCCAGCTCGTGGACTTCTTGATCCAGCGCATCAACGACCCGAGCTGCAGTGGCACGCCCCTCTATGATCTGGGCATCCTGGGAGTTTCCCCTTACTACAACAACGCCTCGAGCCGCGTCACGTCTGGACCCCACGTCCGACAGGACCTCCTGGAGCGGGGCGTCATCGACGCGCCCGTCCAGAGTATGTGGTTCGACGAGGCCCCCGAGGATGTGTACGGCACGTACACGGGCGGCGGTCTCTTCGGCGGCGTCGATACCTCCAAGTTCGCCGGAGACCTGATCAAGGTCAAGACCCTGCAGCCCAGCGGATACGTTGGGTACTTCACCGCGGTACCCACCATCAGCATCAACGGCGTGACTTTCACGGCGCCTGATTACCAGGATTACTGCCAACTGGACTCGGGCACGCACGACGACACGATTCCCATATCGTATACCGAGAACGAGCAGTTCTACAACGCCAGCGGCATCATCGAGACTCCCAAGGGCTACATCGGCTGGCCGGGCGAGTGCGACACCATCCCCACCAACGCCACAATCGACTATATCTTCCCCGGCGCGACAGAGGGCGAATCCGCCACGATCAAGGTCCCGATCAGGTCGTATGTCCGCGTTGATTATAGCACCCTCGACCCTGGCTACTGCATCCTCAGCGTGAGCACCAGCGGGTGTCTCCTCGGCGCGCCGTTCGCGAGTGCTTCCTTCTTCGCTGCTGATGACGAGACGGGCCAGATCGCCTTGGCCAAGGGAGGTGTTTCCAAGCGGGGTGCTGGGGTTGACGAAGCGTCCGTGGTTGCGAGAATACCCTAAACTAGTTATAGCGTCATCAATATTACTATATGCCAGTCCGAAAATTATTGATATTACTTCACTCGTCTCCCGTGGTATTAAGTGCTTCTTGAGTTCGAATACATTGATATTCGAGCTAGAACCAGGCTGCCATTCTCTACTGATATATTGTGTATGCCGGTATCCTCGTCGATGACAATCCACGGCTTCACATCATTCACTTGTGTATCGTACGATATTTGAAAGGGTGTCATCCCTGAGCCTGCTGCTTTACAGCATATATAAGTAGATAGAGACGGAGGTATAATTTCTTGAGTTAGATTGCACGAATCCGTCAAACTGCAACCAGGCCCGAAGGCTTTCAATTCCACTCGTTCTGTTGCATTTCTTTAAATTTTACACTGTGACAGCAGAAAAAACTCCTCATCCATATGTATGATCTCGTGCTAGTTTCGGTTATTTGACCTCGACATGGTAAACCCTTCATGACGTCCCATAAGTCGGAGCTTCAAACCAAAATGATAGCCTTTACGACACTACTACGATATCCGTACGGAGACGACCCACAGGCTTCTCCCACCTCATAACGGTGGTAAGCGCCATCACTACTATTCTTAAAGACTGCGAGGCTAACCTTGTTCGTAGATATTTCAGTTGCTAGAAACGAAGGGCGTCAAGTCGATGGAGTTACTACGAGAGTGTTTGTCTTTCTTGATCAAGGATATCCAACGCCAAACCCCATGAATGTTTAATTGCCATCGATGGGATCTTCGGGGGTTGTCGTTCTGGACGCTCCTGGTGATATTGTTGGCTACCCTAGAACATTAATCGCAAATTTGCAAGACCGACTCTCTGCCCTGCCTGGTTAAAGATACTATGACATAATTTCTGCGAGGTATGCATGCCTGCCAAATTTCCCCAACACTATGTCAATCGGGAGCAGGACGTCGGCGCTTTGCATGAACGCGTTGAGGCCTACAGGATTACACGTCTTGCGCATAATTCTCGGTTCTGATGGTCCTGGGGCCAGAATTTCCACCTCCCCGTACTGCTTCTGGTCTGCCCTGCCGCAGTGTTTCAAGAAACTCTTTCCAGACCGCTTGCAACAAGCCGCGACCAGATCGGAGGTAAGATTGCTGTTATCGTGTGGTTTTGTAAGGTCCATGCTCTAGAACCGGTTCCATGACGCAGCCATGTTTGATCGTGGCCGTGGAGAAATGGATAGGTTTTTGGGTCGAAGAGCCTCTACGTAAATTCATAATACTCCGAGCACAAGCCGGCCATGTCATCGAAAGTTTTGGAAAGACAATCGAGATGTCAGAAGTAGCTGACTGATAGTCCTCATGGTAGGCACCTAAGACATGCGCGCTTCAGTTATACCAAATCCTCGTTCATTGTTCACGTGCAAGGCTTGATTCAACCTGCACACGCTCTTCGAATTTTATGTTGACTGACCAATCTCTCCAGCGGGTGACCCACAAGAACCGATAATTATGCCTCATGGGCCGTTGTCATCTCATCATAGATCTAAGTCTCTATCCCGCTCTTGCAACGCATCCCTCTGAGCATGCCTGACGCAAGTCAAAATAACTTGTTCAGCGTCGGTGGAACACTATAACGCTCGTCAATTTGTCCAAACATGGCACCAGGCCGACGAGAGCAACAATACATTAGACTAAATGACTCGCATTCACATTGTTCATCCATATTTGTCAACACCGTTAGGTCAAGATCATAACTGTTGTCCTAAACACATTGATCGACACACCAGCACAGGACCTATCACAACTTACCACATCTCCCAATCGAGCAGCCTTTGGAATCTAAGCTACCGCAAGATCCATGGAGAGCTGACCTCCGAGCTAACGGTCTGTGAGACGTAGTGGCGTCGATTCGGAGTTATTTCCATCGTGGATCGGATGAACTCAAAGGTGTAGTTTAATTTTAGTACTTCGCGTTTTAAAGTGGTTCATCGACCTGCTCAGCTTGTAGATCATTGCCTGTCACATTCTGAAATGAGCCAGAAGCACTTAAAATCGGATGAAGTTTGACAGTATGCAGGTACGGCGTTGAAGGAAGCGGGTGTGATTTTGTACAGCAAGGGTACGAGCTAAGAGTTACTATCTCAGTTACAGACTAGCAATAACCACCCCCCAGAGTCTTATCTGTCCAGCTTCAGCCACGATCCCAACCTTACAGCTGAGTCATGACATATCGAGCTGTTCCCATAGTCAGCAGCTCGGGCACGATCACGCGAGCAATAATATGTAATGTCATGGCATCTAGCCTCCTTCGATTATAGTACCATACATGGCTACAGACTCAGAGCAAAGTTTGCCCAGATTGAGATAAGCATGGGAACTCCTGTCTAGGTAATTGAGTCGGAGGATGGTGCGTGGGTGAGATGTGTCAGTTGTGCGCTACACCTGCAGCAGGGGTTCAGATCCGCGTGACCGTTGAGTCAAGACAATTGCCAACAACTTCGCCCACAAGAGCTCGTTCGTCACGAGTCCCTACAAGAGAGGCAAACGTAAGTCGCAAGGCCCAACATGGTTGTCAAAGGCAAAGCAGAACGGAACGCTTTACTTCAATGGTATTCCTGCCGCCATAGCCACAGAGTGATCCGTGCGAGTCGCGTAGCGTGCATGATCTGTAACAACACTGGCAGCCTAACCGACTTGAATTGGGGTGATCGCATCTCAATCGGACCCTTGACCGGCATTGACTCGCTCCTTTGCGCTAACCACCTGAAGCGCCTGCTACGTGCCCCATCATCAGTGCGACTGACAGATGGTGGCGCGTCAGAAACGGCCCAGCCATACACTTAGGTGCGTGACCCTTTTTGAATTTGCAGCATGCCACTCGTAGCTCTTTGGTCGACGTACCCATCGGCCATTGACATGCCGTCCCAGCTGGCCGCTCCTCGATTTGTCTTCGCAGCTCGCATTGCCGGTTGAAGCGTATCCAGGCTCAGATGTACCCAAGAAGTTGTGGTCGTAGTAGATGTGGGGCTTCCTGGAGTAAACGAGATCCGTGGTTGACATGGCATGGCGGATATCCAGCGCCACCTAGGATAGGATAGGATAGCCGTACCCACGTCATGCTCAAGGCCCCCCCCCCCCCCCCCACGCTCCCTGTGCAGGTAATTTATATCAAACCCCAGGGCAAGGCATGAGAATAGCGAAGTTGAAGAGTTGAGCTTGAAACAATGATATTAGAGGTTTCAACTGCGTCATATAATGCCACCTGGTGGATCGTATGTGGGCGCTCTTCCAGAACCAAGACCAGCACTCCCAGGCGCTTCCACATCGACTGGCGCAGTGTTGGTTTTCCGTAGCATGAACATAGGTTTCTTCCCCTCCTTGTCGAGTTGCTTGAAGAGGATAAGTGGCTTCTCGTCAAGGCCAAGGCACCGTTCTTGATCGCCATAGACAATGTAGAGCGCGTACTTGTCCCATGGTTCGTTGATGTTGTACTTTTTGAGAGCCGCGGGCAGAACTTTGTAACAAGGGTCGTCCATGCTGACTCTGAAGGACTTGAAAATCTCCACAGAAGCCGAACTCGAGCCAGGCGTGTCAGGAGCGGGGGTTTGCAGTCGCCGGGGAGGCGCAGGTTGTTTGGAG
The DNA here is from genome assembly GCF_020726525.1 of Truncatella angustata. Lineage (NCBI taxonomy): Eukaryota > Fungi > Ascomycota > Sordariomycetes > Amphisphaeriales > Sporocadaceae > Truncatella > Truncatella angustata. Next base: position 6,412,722 of record NW_025763382.1, on the reverse strand, counting down.
CCGTAGTGATCGTTTTCAGAGAAGGTGGTGCGAGTTGAGGGCGTCGGTTGGTCGGACCGATATGATCTCGAAGCGAGAGTAGCGCTGCCCAATGTCGGAGGGGAGGTAGGTGATGGCATGTTTGGTGAGTAGCCAGGCGAGGTAGCAGTAGCATTGCCATTCATCGCCGCAAGATGCGACGAGGAGAGAACAGCCCTCTCGGCGGCGCTTGCCGGGTCCAGAGTTTGTTCTACCGACGGGCGCTCATGAGTGACTTGCAAATGACTGGGAGACATGTTTTTGGGAGTCGTACCCAGAACAATTCTTTTTGTAGAGTACTGCCTGTTCAGGCCTCCTCCAGATTGTAACGACGACGGCGTGGGCGCTGGAGGCGATATGGTAGACGACTCATATGCGTAGCCCTGGTTGTCCCTGCCAGACAGGTTCGGCAGAGGCTGCTGCGCGTTCTTAGCTAGGCGCAAAGCTGGTAACATATCCTCGCGCAATCGTCTATAGTCTTCAGTAAGCCGTTGCAGGTCTTGCTCGACCAGACTCATTCGCTCATCGCGAAGACGCAGTTGTTCCACGAGGTGCTTGATATCCTTCAGTGTAGCCGTGGCATTCTGGGCTTCGGCTTCGGCGGCTAGATGTAGAGCAATTGTTAGGATGTCTTGTACTGCTAGGGGGAGAAGAAACGGACGTCGAGGCTGGCGGAGAGCTCAAAGGGTGGCAGTTTGGAGATACATACATGGCGGGACATAGTGGTCGCTGTCTATGGGGACATCCTGAGCTTTCTTGACATCATAGACGCTCTTGAGAATGGTCAGCCGATGGCCGACACTAGCAATGCTCATGGACTTGAGGTCATCATGCAGAAGAGCTATCAAGGCTTCTCCGACGATCTCGTTTTCTGGCAAGGGTCAGACTCTCCTGTGCGTGCGTGTAGACAGGTGGGATGGAGGACGAACCTATAAAACGGTCCGAGTATTGCTGTAGGCCTATGGTCGCAATGAAATCGGCACACTCGTCGGCAGTCCACTCCGAGATGATGGTCTCGGGTAGTCTGTCAGCACTACTGCGGTGGCCATATGTGGTAGGGGTGTGTTCGGTGGACGAGCGGCCCTCAGAGTCGGTTGGAGATAATTCCGAGTCGGTCGCGAGTATAGGAGATCTCGAGTGCAAGCTTCTCTCGTATTCGTCGTCGGCGTCTGACTCGGCATACGCGGTGCCAAGTCCAGAATCGAAATTCATCATGACTTTGGGCGCGTCTTGTGGCTCCGCAAGCCGGGTGGTGACGCTGGATGCAACGGTTGTATGTATAGGACAGCTTGCCGGGCGGTAGTAATTGTGTCGTCGAGGCTGTTCAGGTGTTCGCGACCGAGCAAGCAAACGGGGGCGCGCGTCGGTGGAGGGTGAGAAGGAGAGCCGGAAGTCGACTTTTGCCTGGAGTCGGAGTTGCAGTGGCAGCTTCAGGTGGGATGGAGTTGAGCCGAGTCGATATGCCTGCTATGGGTATGCTATGTTATGTGTGCTACGGTACAGAACGCTACATGAACGCTACATGTATGGACCAGAGCATCTGGCTGACGGTCTGAAATGAGGAGATGCTGGCAACTGGCAAGGCTAAAGCTCAAGCTAACCGTAGTGCAAAGCCAAAGCCAAAGCCGACGGCGGGAGTGCACGACGATCGGTTGGTTGATTGATTAGTTTACTTGAGGCTTTCAAAAGATAGGCAGCGCAAATGAGTGGTAGACGCTTTATTCAGGATCGTTTTGCAGCCTCTGTCTCAAGAGACAAGTCAAGCCAAGCCAAGCCAGGTCAAGTCAACTCAGGTCAGGCCAAGACAAGACAAGACAAGACAAGCCAAGCGATCGAATCCTGCCAAAGTGTCAACCGCGTGGGTTTGTTGCCAAAAACCAATGAATGCTGGATGCCGATGCCCGTACAAGTACAACAAGTGAGAAAGTGGACTACCAGTTGAATTGATGGAGAGATCCAATTCTAGTGGGCGCCTGTGCGCGCTGGTGGACGCTTGTGTACGCTTTGTCGTGCTTGTAGCCGCTGCTGGGGGGGCCCTGGTGAGCTGGGGTCTTGATCTGCCTCCCTTCTCTGTCTTTCTCTCTCTCTCTCTCTTTCGCGGCGGGCTGGCCCAATTGGATTGGATGGGATGGCTGAAGAGAATAGTTACTGGAACTGGGTAGTTACAAGAGGTACCAATCCGTAGTACGTAACTTAAGGTAATGAAATGCCCACTTCGCTTCGCTTCGCTTCTCTTCGGGTGGCCCTTGCGCTCGCTTGCTCTTCTTTGCTGCTCTACCAGTATGCTGCTCTGGGGTGCTCAAAGGGGCATGGAAGCTTGAAGCTTGAGGCTTAAGGCTTGAGGCAAGCTCCCCCGGCTGGCCTTTTTCCCTCTTAAACGTCACCCAAGACGTGCGTGGAGGTCTCTTTCCACCCGAACGCGTCACCGAAGCAAAGCAACCAACGGACTACTACGGTACTCTCACACATTCTAACTTACTAAGATTAGGTTAGGTATGTTTTGTACAACCCACTAACAAAGACAAGACCACCCACATCCAGACACCCCTGCAACCTCTGAAAGTCGTACCTGAACCTGAACCTCTACGGTTAGTTAGGCTCGCGTCCCTCATCATCCCCCCCCACTCCATGATCGTTTAGAGCTCTAAACTCCCACTTCTACCCTAGCCGTCATTGCATTGCATCAAAACCCAAGTCTCCCCATGTTCAAAAGCTTCTTTTCTCCATACTCCGCCATTCTTATGTCCAGGTTTTTATTTTGCTTCTCTCTCCCCTCCTCTCTCTCCATGCTGCTATGTTTTTCTGTAAGATCATTTCGTTGTATGCTGGTGTACCATCTTGAACCTCATCTGATTGGCTCTTCACTCGAGGCTTTATTATTGTGGTAAGCGTTTCATGGCCAACTTGCTCGGCCACTTACCACACCACAAATTGCCTGAGGGGCCCGGTGTAACCCTTTAACCTTTGTCTTTTCCGAGATAGCAAGACAACGGAATTCGTAACCCGACCGACAGATAATCTCACGACGCAATTTTTCCATCTCATTTCGATTCAACGAGTCTATGGAAGCCTCACGTAGCATTCGATGCATTTGGAATAGGGGGTCTATGGCTTCCATCTTCTTTCCAATCCACCTTTCCCCGGTTTTCATGGCCGAGTACTACATTATATGTGCCATTCGCAGATTTGCAACTCGGCTTGTGACCGCAGTTCATCTATCGCTCTCCTTGGCGCCGCCCAATTTGGTGCCATTTCGCCTCAATTGGCAATTTGGCAACGGCTCACTTTCCGAGTGCGACACCACACCCACCGCTTCATCCCATGTGGGTGGTATTACTAAATCCACCAACAAATAAACTCAAAATCTTTTTCTTCAACCATCAGCCATATTTCGCCCTCTTATGAACCATGGTATAGAACAAGACAACCACTAGCAAGATTTCGACGTCGGTTGAAACATGAGGGATCGCATCCGCGTCTTTGACTAGTGTCGTCGGGCTGGTTTCAAGTCTCCCCGACTGATTCGTTTCTAAAACACAGTGAGGACGAATAAGCACTCCAAAATAAAAACCGCCGACTTGCTTATGCATTGCAAAGCCCAAGCTTGGTCTGACTGGCAACTTATTTGCCCTGCAGCTGTCCAAATGCGGCGCCGTAACGGTCATGCAGGAAGTCGCGCGTTTCGTCACATGCCTTGAAAAGGTAGCGCCGGGACATATGTTTCCTAAACAGTGACCTGAATCCATGATACTCAAACAATAAAGCTGTAATTGAACCTAGTCTAGCTTGAGCACGCTTTGATGTTACTCATGGAGTCACCTAGGAGCCTCGACGCAAGGATTGTTCAACTGGCTTGCACCCATTTGTGACTTGCCGACAAGACCCCTCTTGGAAGTTTTTGACTGTCTCATCGCCAGTAAGGCCATCTTCAATCATCAATACAAGATATACATCAATCAAAGTCTTCCTAGTTCTCTGGGTTAGCTTAGACGAGGTCTGGCCATTGACTCGGTGCCCTTCTTTATCCATTGACTTGGAGCCTAGTAAGCCTGTTGGTGTTCATGCTGCTTACACAGCCATCATACACTCAACTTGATTCCACCTGCTAGTATATCTTCTGACGAAGGTGATCATCGGCCAAAACGTCAATAGCTTAGCACTGCCGGAGAATATTCAATGCGTGACACGCCACAGCGTCGCGCTAGCTCGAGAGCACAGATCGTTCCGTATAGCTGGGAAATAGATAGCTAACCTAGCGTATTGTGTTGCCCAGGGGCACTTGAGCATTCTTCCCGTCTGCCATGGCGTTAGTACCGATTGCTGGCAAGTATGAGACCCTGATGGTTTCCGCTTCACTGGATATCTGGGGATGGTAATCGAAAGGAGCCTCACTGGCTGTGGATTCGGACACAACTACTCTACGTTACTTCCTGGGATCCAAGCGCAGTGTCCGACCGTCATGTAGGGAGTATCGGGTCTTCCACCACCGGTGATGATCGTGGTTCGATGCATATTTCCGGCACCGCATTCTGAAATTTGGCCACGAACCCAGGCCGAGTATGGCATTCGAACATCTCATACTCTGACTAGGGTTCTACTGATACATTTCAACTCGCATCTTTCTTCCTATCTAGTGACTGGGCTGCTGTCATTGTTTGGCATGAGTATATTTCGGTTTTGTCCCATCATGTACATATGCAAATGACTCGTGGTCTCGGCCCATTCCGTATCTTCCACCCGCGTTCGAAGCTGAGATCTGTTTTTCTCATACGTATGTTGCCACAACCACACCCACCCCGATAGAGGGGCCTTGCTCCCATGAGGTTCCGTTGTTGTAGAGGTCACGTTTTAAATCGAAATAGGAAGTGTATATATGTCTCGTAATGGTGTGTAAGCAAATCGTTTCTCCGCCTTAAATCAATGATGTGATAGATAGGTCAACTTCTGCCGGCGAGCTTAACATAGGTACTCAATAGCAATTTGGGAATATAGCTATCAAGATATGCTCCCTAAAATCCGTGATTTTGCATTCAGCGGTATTGAAAGACACTCTTCGCAGTATTATATCTGGACGGGATTGACACTACACAAGGTCCGTAAAGACGGGTCGTCCCTGCGGTAGGGTTGTTGAGCCCTCATATTAAATATCGATTCATCTAATTCAATCTCTGTCAAGTTGTGTGCCACCAGGCACTATCTGTCAGTCGAACCTGAAGCTATTGGTCTATAAATCGCGTTCAATTTCGCATCCTAACGTGATTCAGCAAACATGGAAATTGTCACGGTATGGTACATTATTTGTCTGATTCTTAGATACGTTTTTCTGTCAAAGCCCGAAAATTCTGACTAGTCATGCAAAGGGACGGCAATAGTTAATGATTGTCGCGTTAAAATTAATAAAGTCTTGGTATCATGCAAGGTATCATGCATGCTTAGACCTTTTACCGTTTAGTCCCACTTCCCACCAGATATCTATCAGTCTATCCATCTATCGGGTTTTCTAGAGTTCCGACTACATGAAAGTAGCACTTAACTATCTTAAAGGAAAGGGCATGAAGTAGATTATTACCACGTTTTCCCAACCGACAACAACTCATCCACAACCCAAGTGGTGGTCGCAGCAAGATTAAGATTACATCTGCCCATGTTCTCGCCCTCGAGATCTCTAGTTCTCCCTACTGCACATGCTCCTTCTCCTCGGCCTTGGGGATCCGCACCAAGGTGCCGGTGATGAGGGCGCCGGTCATGGCGGCGGCGAAGCCGAACCACCAGATAGCTCTCATGCCCTCGAGGCCGATGGAGCCGTCGGGCTGCTCGTCGACCCTGACGCCGATGCTGTCGCTGATGCTGGTGAAGATGGCGCTGGTCAGGTTCTGGACAGTGACGAGCAGGCTGCCGGCGCTGCCCTGGTAGCTCCGGGGCACGCTCGAGGTGATGAAGATGGCGGCGGCGGCGAAGCTCATGTCGGGCCCCAGCGTCGCGAGGGCCACCCCCGGCATGCTGAGGGCCCAGTACGTCGTGGACGGTTGCTGCGGGAGGAAGAAGACGGGCCCCAAGGCGAAGCAGACCATCGAGGCCGTCAGGATCCAGTGGCCCGGCCAGATGTGCAGCGTCTTGGCCACGATGAAGGTGGCCAGGACGCCCACGATGGCGTTGGGCAGGAAGTAGAGCGCCGTGGTGAGCGGGGTGGTTCCTTGGTATTTCTGCCAGAACTGGATGGCGTAGAACTGCCAAGCGCCGTCTGGAAGAAAGAAGACATTAAGGTCAGTATGTCTTGTCACAATTCATAAGAAAAGAAAAGAAAGAACCTCAACTTACTAAACCCTCCAAATCCGAGGAAATACGCAATCATCAGCGCTGCAAACCCAGGTGTTTTCCACAATGCGTTTGGGATCAGGGGTCTCTTGACCCGGTTCTCGACCATGTAAAACGCCACGAACATCAGCATGCCCGCTATGATCAGAGAGTACGTGTACGGGTTCCACTTGGCAGAACTGCCCTGCGTGAGACCAAACAGGAGTAAGCCGCAGCCCAACGAAGCTAGCAGCGCGCCCAGATAATCAAAGTCCCGTAGGCTGGGAGCGTTCGCATCTGACGAGTCTTGTGCTGGGCGCAGAGCGGGGATAGTGAACTGCGCCGCCACGGCACACAGGGCGAGGAATATGGACGTGCTGCCGAAGATCCACGGGAGATGCGACGCCAGAGCACCACCCTGGATGCAGCCGATCCAGAAGCCAAGCGGGGCGCCGGCCGCCATGAGGCTGAAGACCTGGGTCTTGCGGATGCCGGGATTGTAGACACGGCCCAGGATACTCATACTCGCCGAGACCAAGATGCCCACAGACAGGCCGCCCATGGCGCGCGCAACGAAAAAGAGGATTTTGAGCTCGGGCTTGATAGCTGCAGCAGCAACCGCGTTCCATAACGCCTGCCAGACGAAGGCGCCGACCATCAGCGGCTTGGGCGGTGCCAGGTCTGCAAAGGAGCCGGAGATGATAACGGATAGACCACTGGCGAGCAGCGAGGAGCCCACAAGCCAAGGGCCCTGGCTGGGCACAATACCCAAAGCAGCCTGGAATTTTGATTGTGGCACCATTACATGACCGAGCGTTAAGCTGAAGATCAACTGGCCGGCCGTGTTGACCAGCACGAAGACAGCTTCGGCGAACAGGTTTTTCAGCTCGGGTGGAACACCCTGCTTCCCCGACGATCTTATGGGCTCAGCATCGGGTGGCAGACCGACGGTGCTCTCGTGCACGACCCGGCTGCGGACGTGGGCGAGCTCGAGGATCTGCTCACCTGCCGTGTTGGTATTCACCTGCTGCAGTTCATAGGCGTGGGACTCGTGTAGCGCCGCCGCGAGAGCCTTTGAATCAATGTCTTGTGTCTCTCTGTGTCCAAGCAAGGGGTGTGGAGTGATTGCGCCGGACGGCAGTCCCGGTGTCGTAATATCCCAAGCGAATGGTGTCTCAGTGCCAGAAGTCGGCGGCCCAGGCGACTCGAGAGGAGTCTCGAGATGGTCCGGGCCGTGATAGTCAGAGGTGGATGGGCGTGTTTCCGCCATTATCGCTTCACTTCTGCTTAGTATGGGGTCTGGGGTATGACAATCCATTAACCCCAAGTTTTTGTGACTTCAATGTTAGAATAGGGCCGAGGAACCTTGGGACGGGTCATTTTGGGTTTCTATAGTCACCGCTTATCGTCAGCTGATATCTGGATAACCCAAAGAGTGGACATCCCACTTAGGCTGGGGAAGCTTTGTACACCATGACGTTATGGGGCCGACTCGGAATATGGATTGCGACTAGAGGTGAGAAAATTGGGGGGTCCAATGAGAAACGCCCTGATATCTTCACCGATGGATATGATGCAGCGAAAACTCCATCTGCGCAAGACTCGCGTCGCGGAGCTACTAGGAATGGGCTTTCCGTTGAAGCTAGAACTCGCTGGCTATACCTATTGAGGATAGCGGCGGACTATACTACATAGTATGGTGGGAAACCGCAGGGGGGCAGGTGCTTTTCCCGGGAGGTACGCCGTATGTCCGTTTTTGCGCCTCGGAGCATTATCGTGAAGAACTGGTCCCCTGCCTCGTTGTAGTTAACAGCCCTCATATTATATTACAATGACTTGACATTGAAGAGTTTTTGTAGAATTCATAACATGGTTTCCATTTTTGAAAAAGCGTCGAATTTTTCAACTACACAAGATCTGGTTCCAAATGTCCTGAACTTTGGAGCATCATTTTAGCCTTCTAATGCAACTCCCAACGCAAAACCAGCAAGCTGAGATAAGTTCAAAATTAACGGACATCTTTGGCCGCCTTGACAAACTGCCGTATCCGATCGAGGTTTTGTGCTCCGTCGACTTCAACTCCACTACTCACGTCAACACCCAGAACATGAGCGGCCTCGACTCCTAGGCTAACGATTGTTTCAGCAACATTTGTGGGATCCAAACCTCCGGCCAACATAATGCGTAACTCGGGATCATTTGCCAATTCTGCTTTGATGTCGACAGAATCCAAAAGTTTACCGGATCCGGAACCAGAGTCGAGAAGAGAAACCGCATGATAGCCCCTGACATGAACACCCGGCTCGCCAGGTACGAATTTATGCATGACGGGCACCGGGATGAATTGTGCCCACTCAACGGGCTCGTTTCCATGAAGTTGTACCACGTCCAAATTATAGCGCTTCTGAAGCTCGAGAATTTCTTCCAAAGGCTGATTTAAGAAGACTCCAGCAAGCAGTGGCCGCGTCTTACCAGGCGATGTAATCTTTTCGGCAGCCGATGCAAAGAAATCAGTGGCGATATGTGCCGGTCTCTTGGGCGCCGGCGACTCTGGTCGAACAAATTCATGTACAGCTTTGGATATCGCCTTTGCTGCCTCGTCGGAGACAGTGCGCTTTCGGTCAGGAACAAGGATCATGCCGATCAAGTCTGCTCCAGCTTCAGCAGCTGCGATTGCAGCCTCAGGAGTTCGGGTACCACACACCTTGACGAGGAGAGGATCCGTCGTAGTCGATTTTTCAACAACCTTGCCGGCGCATAGTTGCTGGATAAAATCTGACGCGTCCGGCGCACGCATGATTGCCTCACCGACCAGAACGGCGTTCACTCCATCCTTGTGATTCGCCACTACATCGTCATATGTGTTGATACCGCTCAGTGCGCAAATGATAGTCTCCTTTGGCACCAGGGCGCGCAACCTGCCTGTTGTGCCGAGATCAACCTCGAATGATTCCAAGTTGCGATTGTTGACACCAACGGCTTTAGAGCCAAGTTCGACTGCGATCTTCATTTCCTCGGCATTCTGAACTTCTACAAGCGGCTCCATGCCTAATGACTGGGAGTACTTGTAAAGCCGCGTAAGTAACTCGACATCTAGCATCTTGACGATGAGCAAGACAGTATCAGCACCGGCAAGTCGAGCCTCCAGAATCTGATACTCTTCAAAAATGAATTCCTTTCGCAAAATGGCGGGCCGGTTTGGCATGGCGCTGAGGACTTGTCTGACGGCACGCAGATCCTCGATGCTACCCTTAAACCATTCGGGTTCGGTCAAAACAGAAATAACACTGGCACCTGCCAATGCGTACTTCTTCGCCTGAGTTGGGGCGTTTATGCCCATCGCAAAGATGCCCTTTGAAGGTGATCCCCTCTTGATCTCGGCCATAAGAGAAACGTCAAAGGGTGTCTGGCGTAGTCGGTCGAGAAAGTTGATCTGTGGGGGTGCAGCCCCTAGGTCATAAGCAGCCTGCAGGTCTTCAGGCCGCTGTGAAGGAATAAGCTTCTGCGCGGTGACCGCGTCCTTCCTATGAGCATAAATTTGCTGCAGAATGTTGCTCTTTTTCGGTGCATCCGGGGTGGTCGTACCATTAGTTTGGGCGAGCTTTTGGAGGCGATCGTTCTCGGCCCAAGTGCCTCCCTGCATGTGCAAAAAGTTCTTGAACATGATCCGACCCTGTTCAGAAAGAATACTTTCGGGATGGAATTGAACGCCTTCCACAGTATAATCCTTGTGCCTGACGCCCATAATGACTCCTTTGGAACCATCATCCTTGGGAATCCAGGAGGTAACCTCCAAGGCTTCCGGCAGAGTGACGTGAGTACCGGCAAGGGAATGATACCTCGTGACGGGGAGGCCTTGCGCCATACCGGCATAGACACCCTTGGTATCATGCTTCAGGGGCGAAGTCTTGCCATGAAGAATTTCTCCAGCAAACTCGATTGAGCCGCCATAGACACCAAAAATACATTCCCTAAATTGGCAATGAGCGACGAGATCGATGGTTGACGGTGCAAGCTAGAAACTCACTGTCCCATGCATACTCCGAAAATTGGGATTTTGCCAGCGAAATGTTTGATTGCATCTTTGCTGATGCCGGCGTCGGTGTCTGGGTGGCCGGGCCCGGGGCTTATGACTAATTGGGTGGGCTTCTTGGCGATGAGCTCGTCAAGAGTAATCTGGTCATTTCTGTAGACGGTACATGTGGCACCTTCTAGCACCAAGTACTGGTAGACATTCCAAGTGAAGGAGTCGTAGTTATCAATGAGAATCAGGTTAGATGCGGTCGCAACCGGGGGCGAGGGATCCGGATGGTGGGGTGAATGATCAACGAGATGCAACGCCATGACTCCCTTCAAGTGCAAAGAACCAGATGTGTGGAAAGGAAAGTGTGGGAAAATTGCGAGATTGTCGATCACTGACAGAAATTCCGGAGCGAACACTGTTACCTTTAAAGTGAAGGGAATGTAGTCCTTGCCACAATTGGACACTTGTTCGTAGTAAGCAGGGAATAGTAATGGGAGGGATTCCGCGATGGCACTGCACTGGACGAAGTGGTGGCAGAAAATGCGGGCGGTACGGAGTACAGTCGGTTTCCTAAGATGACTCTTGGCTCTGCCGATTGAGGCAAAGCGGTGAAGAGCTTTGAAGTCGAATGCGAAGTGCGAAGCGAAGCGAAATGATGCGCGCGAGGCTGAACACAGCTAACTTACACCGACTTGTGCAAATCACCCCTCCAGTCTCAATCGTGCTACTGCAAGGCTGCGGCTGCATCAGCGTACTTACGGAAAGTGCATACCGTACTGCTCTGCGGTACAGGGATCTTGGCCACTCCCCAACTAAAATCTCGAGCTGTCCCCGAGCCCATTTTTGTGTGTGCCTGAGCCAGAAGCTACCCGCTGAAGGAGCCAGCCATGCCCCAGAGCTTGGACCGGGGTTTGGGTTCGGGCTCGGGTTCGTCCTGGCGGCTGCAAGATTGTTGATTGACTTGGTTTATTTACTACCTGCATTTTACGACCCGCCGCGAATTCTGAAAGCTCTAGACTAGATTGGAGTGCTGCAGCATCTCGAAGACATTTTGGAAGCAGCGCGTCCGCCACCTCACATCACCACGTCCGCTGTTTTGCTGCAACCCAGCACATGGCATTTACTACATGATCTTGATGCATAAGGCTATGTGCATTGCCGGCAGTAACCTGCAGCAATGGCACCCCAGCTCGTCGACAAGGTCTATTTACCTGACCTAGAGCCCTGCTTGAAGGGCGAGTCTGTTGTTTTGTATGTCCTGTCCTGTCAGCCAGCCTCGACCACCACTCGGTCGCTAACCTACTTGTTCCCGTAGGTCATGGAGACTCGTCGCGTCGGCTCTGGCAGATACTACTGGCCACCGCCAAAGTAGTCGTGCCATCATCGAATTCCTTACGAACCCCATCGTCCAGGCCTTCTTTACCAAGCCTGGCACTGTCTTTGAACCCGCGGGCAACAATGACCCTCACAAGCAAGCCTTCGAGACCCGAACGTCGGCTGTCCAAGTCACCCCTACACCTAACGACAAATACGATATCAACACAATAAAACAAGATTCCACCTGGCTGAGCAACAACGCCAGCATAAACCTGTTGGCCGCTTTGCGCATAGTCGTGATCGAGTTCCAATCCCGTTCTCGGAACCAACTCACGGGTCCCATCTCGAGCCAGGATGTGACGAATCTTCAGGAGGCCGCTGGCGCCACCAATGCGCAAGCTTCCAGTATCTTACCCGGGCTTAATTTGGCTGCTACTCGCGATGCTGCCGAGCTCCAGGCCGACTTTGAAAATGACGATGCCAGGCGACGTCGCATATTCCAGACCTACCTGGCTGAGCGCCGTTACTTCGCTATGACAACCGACCACTTGTTCACTTTGATGCTGCACGAGCAGTTGCCGTCGTGTGCCGCCAATGAGGCGACCAGGAAAATACGTGTTTCCTTCATGGAGGCATATGGATTGACGTCGCAAACACAGAGCACTGGGGCCCCCGCCAAGACATATCATGCTCTGATCGCGCAGTACTTTACTGTCACCTCCGACAGCATCAAGAGTTGCGAAGACGTCTCCTCCGTCGCCAAAGACCAGACGCTACATGACGACGACATGCAGAATGAATGGATTAAGACTTTCCTCGCCGAGGCCATCCATGCCATGACCGTTTCTTTCCAACTGCTGGACTTGTGCAGTCAAGTGCTGGTTTCCCCTGAACTGGTGAAACAATGGTTTCAATTCGTGGGCGAGACCTCTTTTCTTGATGTCCTGGGCGGAGTTGACGGACTTGCTCAGCTCATACCGCCAGTGCAATGTCTTGTCAGCTTGATATCCCTCACCTTGCTCAATTTGCCCAGGACATTGGGCTTTTTCTACGGAGAGCAGGAAATTGATAATGGTGTCGAGTTCCTTGGGTCGTCAGATGCTCTGCTTATGATACACGAAGTAGTCACAAACGCTGTTGACCGAGGTGTGGCTTCTGCCTTGCCCGTAGCTTTAGCTTGGGTGCCGGTTCTACATGGCATGTATGCATCCTACCAACAGCGCGCCGAACAGCGCGATGCAATTCAGAATCAGAAAGCAATTGAGTCGTATGACTCGGGAACTCAGATGATACCAGGCGCTGGACGGAGAAACTCAGCTGGAAGCATTACAACCATTGATAAAACCGGCTACGATGACTTCCTCGCCATGACCTCCATGGAACGAGATATCCAGCCCGCTTTGCTTATCGGAGCCGCAGCCACGAGTGATGGCTTAGTGTATGATATCATCTCTGATATGGCTCGATGTCTGGGCACTTCTGAAAGTGCCATATTTGCAGCGTCTGTGGGCTCCCGGATGAGGTTGGCATTGATAAGTCTTCTAAAGTCCACATTCAGCTTCGTTGGCTACAAAGGAGAACCGCTTACAGCACTGCTATCTTTGCTCTCCGGCGGTGATAGCTACTGGCAGCTCACAGAACCGAGCACCTTGCTACCCAAAGACGATGTCATCTCCCGGACGCTCAATGATGAATTCACCCTGGAAAATTTTCTGGGTCAAGCTTTACAGCGGTTCCCGTACGAGTTCATCCCTTTCACAAGCCTGTGCAGAAATCTCGCTTCTACCACCCACTCTTCTGACACCCACCATGATGCTATTTTGAAGATCCTCAAACGAACACCTCATCTGACCTTCGAGCTTCCGAAATCTTTCAATGATTATGAGCTTGCCCAGGAGGACGAAGGCTTGAACACAATCCGATTTTTGGACGATTTCCCCCTGTTCGAGATCACCTCTGCTCGTAAGCGTATATCTTCAGACGACGAGACATTTATCATACCGGCGGGCACATATGGTCGCTTTATGAGCGACTCCGGCAGAATCGTCCTCATGGAGTATAAGCATTCCACGTTGTCTCTACTCGGAAAGCGGTTGGAAGCCAATCTGACACCTAGCATTTACCGCCTCGAGCTCGGTGTGCTCAACGACGATGAGGTCGCAGAGGTCATCTCTCTGTTGGCAACTTTGATCCGAGTTGAAACCACAAAAGCTGTGAGGCACGCGGATAAAGAGGCCATTTCAGAACCCGGTTTATCTATCATCGCCGAAGCAAGCAGCGCGTTACGACGGACCAAGGACATCATATCAGTTGTCTGTGATATACTCGACAACTATATCGAGAATGACCCAGAAAGCGCCATGCTCCCGATCGTGACTGCCTCAATACAGTTTCTTGATGCAATTCTGCCACTCCAGCCTGGTCGCGTATGGTCATATCTCGGACGATGCGCATTACTCAACAACGAATCTAGGGCTGGCCGGCTTTCACGCCTGACAGGCACACTAGAGCTGTCTAACGAGCAGTACGAGTTATTGGCTAGCACGTTGCGATTCTTCCACAACGTCGTGGACAGCTCCATGATAAGTACAGTCCAGAGAAAAACACCAACTAAATCGAACGCTCGCCAGCAGGGCTCTGAAAGTATATGGCTTGGCGTTTCAGACAAACTCATCACACAAGTTACTGTGGCTATATCACAAGCCTGCGTGGACACATTGGAAAGTTCGACTACGTGGCGGTTTTCGTCTGAACTGCAACGTACAGTACTTATCCGGGACCTTGTCCCCATTCTCAACAAGTTCATACTATATACCTACAGTATGGGCGAGATTGAAAACAAGAAGAAATTGGCGGCGCCGTTAGAGCCAGCCGCCAAGTATATAATTGATAGCTTCTTAGCGCCGTCGGCAGGAAGCCTACGTATTCAACCACTTTTGGCAACTCTTGCCGTAGCAGTTCATTGGCCTGGAACAACTATATATGCCAATGGCTTGAAAGCGCTGAGCGATCGAACGATCGCCGTTTTAGAGCTTGCCACGACTCTAGTTCGGGTGGCAAATTTCTTCGACCAATCTTCGACCACCATAGAGTTGCAGTTATTCAAAGCGTCGCCCTTTGTGGCTAGGGTATGTGCTGCCCATGAAGGTTTCAGGGCGGCCACAATTGCACTCTTGGAAGCGTTAGTTGTCAGTGCTGGGAAAGCGACGGGCGAGCCACCGTCATTACTTGGATATCTAGGTCCCCAGACTTCGAGATCCTTCTTACAGCTGCTGTCCTCTTTGGACAGGCCTTTTGACCAGGCAGAAGAAGTCAGCATTATCTGGCGGTTCTTCTCCACCATTGTTAGGAACAGACAGCAGTGGATGGCAAACTGTCTCCTCACCGGCAAGACTCCGCGCGACGCGCGAAATGGCCACGACAAGACATCCCAGCCGGCATCAGACGCAGTTCTGACTTCCGCGCTCAACAGACTCTCCAACATGGATACAATCCCTGCCTCTGAAGCTTTATCGATACTTGACTTCATAACATCCGCTCAAAATTATTGGCCGTGGACAATTTTCAGTCTGCAGAAAAACACAGGATTCCTCTTAGGCCTACGGAAGTATGTGAAAGGGCTCGAGTCATTTCACATTACTTCCAAGACCAGCATGCTCCAAGCCTGCGACGAAGCTCGTTTAGCAGCATACATCGCCGAGACGTTTGCCATGCAGCTCTTCCACCTGCGTCAAATGGGACAAGCTGATAACTTGGCCAACGAGTTAGCTGGAGATCTTGATTACTTCTTGAGAGACGGCGTGCTGGTATCTGGCTACAACAATTCCTTGCACGCAAACTTTGCGAGAAATTTTGCAAACAAGTATCCCAGTTGCAAGCTCGATGATTTCAAACGTACACTCCTCGAACCTCGTGCGCTTGGCAATGGGTACTACTATGCCCTCAACTTCGCCGACACAATGTTGCAGTTTGACCCTGGGTGGGTAGGAATCCGTGGCAACGGGTTCAAGAGCGAAATGGAGAAGGCAAACGCGAACTTGTCTCTCGTAGATGCCCAAATAGTAAGTATACCCTACCCACGTTGGACAGAACTTTGCTAATAGCCAACAGGCTCTTTTCCATGCTTGGGAATTCCTGCTGCTTGAGTTGAGCCACTGTCTTCCCACTAATAGTATCCTTAAGAAACACACTCTCCAGGTCGCTGAGCAGTGTTTGGCAGCCAACGAAGCCACCCAAGGCCACGAGCAGATTTTCGAGAGGCTCACCGAGTCCCGAGTCGATTTGGCCCTTCTGCTCGTGCAGCGAGTTGTCGACAATACACCATCCGCTGCCGATGTCGCGAAACTTCTGAATGCCCTTTGGTCAACAGTCAGCACTTTTGAAGAGCCTTATGCACCCGGCAGCCTCTCACTCTACCGAACACTTCTTAAACTTCTCTACGTGACATTGCGGGCTCAGGTCAAAGCGTCGGATCCCAAGCTTTCCAACAGTGTTGCAGAGAAGCGTGCTCTGAATGACTCTTCGTTGAATGTGTCGCAGACGGTTCTTGGAATACTGGATGGTGTTGTCGGGAAAGGTCTCCGGACACTGGTGTCGCTGATTCACGACTCAGACGCAACCATCTTCCCAGAGGATGTTGCCATTGTGAACGCCATTTTGCAGGCATGCCTTTGCATACCGGGCATCAGTCAGAGTCAGACACAGATTGTGAACATCATGGCTGCGCACGATGCCGTACATGTGGCCGTGTCGTTGTACTCTTGGGCGGATAAACTGGCGGAAAAGGGCGACCCGATCTATGGCGAACTGTCCATACTCTTTCTGCTCGAGCTGTCGGCCCTGCCCTTAGTGGCGGAACAACTCGCCTGCGATGGCCTGCTCAACCATTTGACGTCTGCCAGCTTAGCCAACTACCTCAACCGGCCCAACGTGTCACCATTTGCAGACTCGGTTGGCCCACAAAGGTGCTACAGCATTTGGGCCAAGGGCATTGTCCCACTGCTGCTCAACATCTTGACAGCGCTGGGTCAGACAATTGCTCCGGAGGTAGCGTATGTGCTGAATCAATTCCCCAACCTGACGGCGTCGAGCATCGAGAGGTTCGAGGCGCCAGGGGCGAGTCGCACGCAGGCGGCGCGCAGCAAATCGGCGTACATCACCCTACTCTCGGTTTCCGAGATCCATGATCTGGCACTGATCACGCGCGTGCTTGGTGCCCTCCGCGCAAGCAACGGCCGAGACATACCCCAAGTGGAGTGGGACTCTGCAGGCGCACTCGAGAATGTCGAGTTCTGGTTGGGTAGCCGAAAGATCCTCCGGGAACGGCTGGTGCCGCTGGGACAGAGAGAAATCGAGTGGAAAGGGACGAGGCCTAGCGACGCTGGAAAGGCCAGGGGCTACGAGAGCAAGCTCGAGGAAAAGGTTGTAGAGCAGCTGGAAGGGGTGAGGGCCGTGCTTGGTGAGGAACTGGAGTGAAAAGTGCCTGTTGTACAGGGTGGAATTGCGGAAAGAGGGTGCGAAGGAAGGCGCGTGGCGAACCAAGAAATAAGGAGTATATTTCACATGATATATCGCGGAGATGCATTGGAGATATATCTGGAGCACTCTGATGATGGCAGCGGAGGACGCTCATGGGCGTTTACGGCATCATCTCATTAGAGATAGTGGTGAGGTTTGATCCAGGGCTTGTCAACACAAAAAAAAAAGTGTCCTTTCAGCATTACAAGCATGACATGCTCAACTGTGAAGTATTGTGATGCAGTGTGTTATACGAGGCGTCTAGAGTGTCGTGAACAGAGTTGAATATTTCGGGATCTTCTCCTGCCCACACATGCGAGCAATGCACCGGCCTCTTTACCTTTTATTATAGTACAAATATACAGGGAGGACCTGCAACACATCTCCGTCCCTTTTTCTTTTGGCCCCCAAAAAGACGTGAACCCGAGTCAACCGTTACGGCTCTGTCGAGGTTTTTATGATACACTTTGACACACGCGGCTGCAAGCATTCCGCAACAGCCCCTTCACAGGTCATTCATGGCGAGGAAGATGTTGTTGTTGTTTGCTGTTTTTGCCTGCATCCCATTCCTTCCTTCCGTCCTTCCGTTCTTCTTTTTTCTTCTTCTGTTCTTCTTCTTCTTCGTTCCTCTACCGCTGCTGCTGCGACTGGGCGAGCTGGGCGTTGTGCTCGGCGAAGCGCTCGCTCAGGCGCTGGGACTGGGCCATCTGCTTCTGGACGCACCGCGTGATGCAGCCCGTCTCCCGGTTCGAGAGCGACTTGGACGTGAAGTCGTCGATGCACGACACGAAGCAGTGGTCCACCAGGTTTCCGAAGATCTTTTGTGGCGGGAGCGTGGTCAGCTTCCCTCTCCCCGGGGGGGACGTTTCTACTCGTCGAGGGGGGGTTTTTCCCCGAGACTTAGGGAAGAAAAACACTCACGTTCATGAAATCCTTCATCTGGCGCTTCTGCAGGCGTTGCTCGAGCGTGCGCTGCTCGGCTGCTGTGAGACTGTTGCAGGTTTGTCCATGGTCAGTCTTACTGGTGAACGATTGGTGAACGTTGACGGTGTGCGGCTGTCCTTACCCCATGCCATCCATTTTGAGTAGGAGTTTTATATAGAGAGGTCGAAACAAGTGGGTGTGTTTGTGGTTCGGTTGATAGTTCTGGTTTGTCGCAAATCCAAGGTGGTTGTTTTCTTGGTCTGAAGCTTATGATGCTATGGCAATTGCAGCGGCTCTCTCTCTCGCTCTCTCTCTTTTTCCAGAGGCTAGCGCGTGCCAAGTTACAGGGGAGATCCATTGGAAGCTTTCGACCCGAGAATTGCGACAGATAAGATAAGCGGTGCGCTAGCATCCGCACATACAAACTGCAGTGCAGTACAATGGCAGATGCACCTACGGAGATGTCACGTGACTGATGAATCGCCCCGCTTTCTTTGCTGCGCACGGTTACAGTATATCTTGAAGAGACCAAGAGGTTCCCTTTCGCTCTTAGTTCGCCAATCTTGCAAGATGGTGATCGGATAGCGCATTCAGCAGCATGGTCAGGAGGGTAGTTAGCCAAGGAATGCAATGGCTTCCACGTCTACTGATTTAGCCGATCAATTCGCCTACTCGCTTACTTTTCCTGCGACCTGCTTGGTTTACCGTTGTGGCGCCGCTGACCGCCGCTGTGATCCCGGTGGACAGTAGTAATGATGATCGACTGCTTCGATATCTGTCATGGCAATTCAAAGTCTAGACAATGAAATTTCCGTGCTCCAATTCAAAATATATTCTGGGCTTTGTGATGCAGAATGACTGTGTGTTTGGCGGGCTTGTAGAAAGGTAGGCAATAAGGCATCCCCATGGAATAGATGTAGAAAGTGCTTGTCTGTAAATAGATCCATCCACCACTGCTCTCACTGATTATAACATAATTAACAGGCTTCTACCAGCTTTGATCAAGAGGTGATATCCCTAAGGCGTACACAAAGTGACAAGGGATAATAGTTTATGCGCCCAGTTTATACTACACTGTACTCAGCGTTATACGGATCGTCAGATAGATGCTTAAGCCCTGGCCAATGATATCAACACCCGTATTTGACTTATAAGCCCAGTAGTTGTTGCCCAGATCACGCATATTACAGCCGATCGTACTATATCACATCGTAACGCTTTCGAAACTTTCACTAGACCTTCAATAATAGAATAAGGCCTCAATCAAGCTGTCATTAGTTTATTCTATGGCGTTGTGTTAAGGATCAAGGTAAGCTAGAACCTCATAAGTCTACAGTGGGTCCTTTACGATACTTTACTGTAGATGAGTCACGTTACACGTACTGTGTATTTAATAATAAATAATCACAGGTGTTTAAAGTCACTAGACTTCGGCAGAACTCTTGAGGAAACCTGACCGTATGTCATAATGTGTTACATCTATTTCATGTGACTGTGAGCTTTGTGGGTGGCCTCTCCCCAACTGTTGGAACAGTGGAAAATTACACGCAGCACCACATTTCTCTCAAAACTATGTGCTGACTTGTTTTTTTTATTAAATCTACCAAAACGTCCATAAATGATGAAGACAAGCGCCAACCGGCAAGTATGTATAAAATCCAACCATTCCTTCGTTCGTTGACAGGCAGTGAATCAAAAAGCAGTAAAATCTCACTTCGCTGTACTGAAAGGTTGGGCGTTTGTAGGGTCAACTATAAGCTTGATCTGGTCTGTACCGTCCTCATGACAAGCAGTCAAAGCATCTTGTCAAGTTTAGACAGCCTTATGGGGGTGACCGACTGGGATCGTAGCACTATCAGCTCGTAGCCAAGGTGGCTACCCTCTGCCACATCGATGTCTTGAGTCGCCACTGCAGCAATCATAATTATAGGGCCGGATCCGGGAGCAGTTTGAGTGCCGGCGAGATACAGGGCCAGGGCCAGTCTGGACATTTTGCCTGTCGAGGCATTGCTTGAGCCGCAGCTGTCGTGGTAACAGTACCGATAATGGTGGTGACGGTGCCATTATTGGTGCAAGATGGAGCATTGTGCTGCCAAACCCAGTTGGGGCATACGTTGTAAGTGCCATCTGGAGACTGCGAGTTAGTTGTTGGTTAGTTCAAAGTCTCCACACATGGTGGATGCAACGGCGATAGGGGTTGAACCCGTGGGAGCGAAATGGGGGCTTGTAAAAGGCAAACGTGGAGAAAGGGTGTGTATGGTTGTATGTCAATCAACTTGTGCCGTTAGAACATCACCCCTGACATCTGCTTTCCGAAACGATGGCCGTAGACGCGTGGGAGTAATGTTTTGGCGAGGAGTTTTGCATATAGGAACATACCTCAGAGGCGACAGGCAGAGCTTGAACAGTGCTGAAGAGACTGACGATGGCCACAATGACGATGGTGACTTTCATTGCGAGAGTGTCGAGTCTCGGCCTGATGGTAAGGTGTGGGGTAGCTTCTGGTTCGTGTTGTGGAATGAAGATTTCAGAAGAGTTGAAAGTGAGTGTTATTTGTATTGTGGAATCTAAGTTTCCGCAGAGCTGAGGCTGAGTGTCATTGGTGCTCTGAAGAGGAAAGCTGTTCTCATAGTTTGGCAACCGCGTGGGCTTACAATAATTGTTTGAGAAACTTCGAGAGGCAATGAGTGCACCTTCAAGCTTCAATGAGGCAAGGTCAATGGGTAGGCTCATAAACGAATAGCTATTATTCAATTACCGTCTTGTTGTGCTCTACTTATCACATTCAGCCTGAGGCTTCTAAATACCTGGAGTGTCAATGCCTTTTCTGCCAATCGTTTCCACCTAGCTACATATTTACCAATCTTCAACCGATCTTCTACCATCTTAAGCATCTATTTTCTCATCCTTTTACCTCTTACGTATCCATTTTCCACCTTGAACCTTTCTACCTTGAACCTTTCTACCTTTCTACCTTTCTACCTTTTCCCCTCTAAATTACCCAACTTTCATCTTTCATCTTCCATAATCTTTTACCTTTCACCTTTATCTTTCATCTTTGTACCTCTTACCTATCTAATTTTTTTTTCCATCTTTTGCCTATGTCATCCTTATATTCACTTCATGTCACCTTCATTTCATGTCTTTTTCGCATTCATACTCTATTGCGAAATGACTCACGAAAATCCTAGATGAAGAGCAACAACAGCGTGTCTCGACGCGATGACAACAACATCCCTGATGGCGCTACTGCCACATATCTCATGGTAAGCAACCCCACCCCGTCTTCCTTGTCTGGGTCTCTCTGCCGGCCTGTCATCACTGAGCGGTTGCCATCACTCAACAACACGAGACTTGCTGAGGGTCCCCCCACAGCCAGCTCTGTACTAGGTCATGTGTGTGCGCTGGGTACCGTTAGGACCCAACCTCCCAACTTTGGGCAGGAGCGACACCAATTGGTACACTTCGCTGTGGTCAGGAAATGAGTCCGTGTTGGGTAATCCGCCTCGTGGGCTCGTTCTTTTCAAGTCATCCATTTGGTTGGGTTCAGCCTGGCTAGGTCGTCGCCTTCTCGCCGGCGACTCTAGGTGTGTATTGAAAACGTAGTCGGGGATCCTTGTAATGAGGCGCCTTTCGTGGGAATAATTTTTGGCTACGCGGAGCATTGCTTTGCGGGGTACTGTTGTGGAAAGAACGACGGTGATGCTGGAGAGATCTTGACTTCTGAGGATTTTGGGGCTCGCCTACTCAGTCTTTTGCCATACATTTTACTGACGGGGTTGTAACACAGACTACCGAACCTGCTACAAGCGGCCTGGTTTCTGCTCAGCACAACATCATGATGGGCAATGTTCAGGCTATCCACAGCCAGACTGATGAGTCCATGAGCGTCATCTCTGGCTTCCTGGCCTCCCAGCACGTTATGATGGAGCATTTCGAGGCTACCTCCGAGAGAACAACAGAACATATTGAGTCTATGAAAGAGACCTTCGACAGAACAACAGAGCGCATTCTGGGAATTATGGAGCGCCTTGAGGTCATGCTTCAAGAGCAGAAGGCCAAGAATGTGCGTGAGGCGAAGAGCATGAAGCGATCGGACAAAAAGGAGGAGAAGGCTCATGTGCAGTAGGTGAGTAAGAGCACACCCATAAATATGGCGACGGAAACTAACTAACCTATTGGTATAGTACGTCGCCGGCTACGCGCTTGTTTTTTCTACTGTTGTCATTCTGTTGGTCTTGTCAGCATGCATTGGTGCAATCCACCACATTCGTCACACATGGTTAATGGGATGGAAGAGGGCAAAGATTGAAGAGGACATGCTACCTATAATGGAAGATGGTAATGACTGGATAGCACGAGAGCTTGCAACAAACAGGGAGACGTGTTACTTGCTTATATGGTAGTCAAGCAGCGCACTTCATGAATGCTGTAATCAATTTCCAGCAGGCATTCACTAAGACAAAACAGAATAACCTGACACGCCACTAGATTCTATACGGTTTCTTCTTCTTTAGAAAGCTAATAAGATAATCTGGGTTGTTTGCATATACACCAGTAAAAACCAGTGAAAGCTCGGGGTTATGTGTGATATGCGACGTCGTGAATTTCTACATCAGCTGTTTGGACGGTGGTGCTGCTTCAACCAACCTCACGGACCTCCGTGCACATTGAAGTACTAGGAACCACTCGTGATTTGAACACAAAACTTACGTTTATATGTAATAGTCCGTACGGGGAGGAATAGAGCCACTAACTGCCCAAGACAGCCGACGGAAGCATGAACTTGCCGTTGATCAGTATGTTAAACTTAAGGTATGACGCCCGCAGCCCTATGACGCCGAGTTGAAGGCGCTGGTAGTGGGTTTTAGCGGGGGTTTTTGAGAGAGCTCTTCAAACAACCCCGCCATGAGCTTCCGGTTCCTGGCGAGGAGTCCAGGACATACGACTTGGGGCGGGCACTCTCTTCTACTTTCTTGCTCTTACAACTTCTTTTCAGCAATTGAACAGATACGAATTACTCTTACTCTACAACACCTCTCCAGGCTTATTACTCATCACTATTGCCCAAAATGGCCCGCAAGTTCTTCGTCGGTGGTAACTTCAAGATGTGAGCCCCTCGTCGCCGGACCCTTGGCAGCTTCGAAAAAGGCGCAGGGATAAGTTGAGAGGACGTGAGAGCTGATTGGAACCCAGGAACGGCACCAAGTCGTCCATCAAGGAGATCGTTGACAACCTGAACAAGGCTGAGCTCGACTCCAACACAGGTATGTTCTGCAGATTGCATCACCGGCGCTCTCTCGAGGCGATGGCCGAAGTAAACGAAACTTACACAGCACTGCAGAGACCGTCATCGCCCCCCCTGCCCTGTACCTTCTCTTTGTGCGTGAGCACCTCCAGAACAAGCACGTTGAGGTTGCCGCCCAAAACGTCTTCGACAAGCCCAACGGTGCCTTCACCGGTGAGACGTCGGTCTCGCAATTGGTTGACTCGGGCATCCACTGGACCATCCTCGGCCACTCGGAGCGCCGCACCATCCTGAACGAGACGGACGAGACGGTTGCCTCCAAGACCAAGTTCGCAACCGAGAACGGCGTCAGCGTCATCTGGTGCTGCGGCGAGTCCCTGGAGCAGCGTGAGTCTGGCAAGACCCTCGAGGTCATTGCCGGCCAGCTCTCGGCCCTGAAGAAGCAGATCAACGACTGGAGCAAGATCGTGATTGCCTACGAGCCCATCTGGGCCATCGGCACTGGCAAGGTTGCCACCACCGAGCAGGCACAGGAGGTCCACGCCTCCATCCGCCAGTGGTTGAAGAAGGAGGTCAGCGACAAGGTCGCCGAAGAGACCCGCATTCTGTACGGTGGCAGTGTCAGCGAGAAGAACTGCAAGGAGCTCAGCAAGCAGGCTGACATTGACGGTTTCTTGGTTGGTGGTGCTTCCCTGAAGCCTGCTTGTAAGTGCCCCCCTTGTCTTATGAAAGGCCATGCACGATATGATATGCTAACTAATCATTACCAGTCGTCGATATCATCAACTCCAAGTTGTAAGGATGTGCTCCGACGCTACTGTCATCGACGATGGCAAAACCAGCTAGAAGAAAATAAAAAAGGCTGAGGTCATGAATGATGAGAAAGGTTTCGGTTTGGATCGGGAACGGATTCAGTGGATAGAATGACCCAAAATATAATATACCCTTTACAAACTGATCTCTTTCCAACCATGTCATGCATCTGAATCTCGTACTGCTGCCGAAGCAACGATAATTCTGCGTAATATTGTATTTGTTCTTCTTCTTCTGCTTATTCTTCTTCTTATTCTCCTCGCATGGTTGAATGCTTGCTTGCATGCATGCCACTGGGTTATGCTCGTCCATATGATACACGCTGAGCCCAGCTGCCCAGGAGATTGTACATTTGATATACAAAGCCGCGGCTTGAACACGACTGACATTCCAAGCTCTTGGGTAAAATGCAACACGGTGCACCCCAACTATACCGGCATTCCGTTTCCATGGTATGGAGACCACACACCTCTGACACTTTCGGCAATACTCGTGACTGGCTTGTTGACCTTCTTCAGCCTCTCGCCGCTGGCGTCCCGCAAGAGCTCAGCCTTCTTCACGATGGTCGAGGCCTCCATGTTCTTGACGCAGATGGCCTTCTGGTTGCCGTTTATGTAGTGGCCGATCATGACAGGGTGTTTCCGGGGTTTCGGCGATACGGCGAACTCAATCTGTGGGTGTGCTTTGGCGAATTGTGGTAGTTGGTGCTTTATGAAGGCGCTGGGACGAGGGTCAGCGACTGATGGGCCCGATCCCCGAGGGAGAGAAAATGCTTACTTCATGCCCTTTGAGCTGCCGGAGTAATCACAGTAGTGAATATCCAGGCGCTTGCACTGCAGGATGAAAGCACCGAGGCCATTCTGTAGAGCGCTATCAGTACGCTTGCTCGAGATTGCTTTGTGCGAGATGGCACAGAAGGGGGCCGGATTACCTGGCCCTTGGAGACCTTCTCGATCGCCCTTATCGTCATGTTGTCTTGATTGGAGGTTGAACTATTTGCACTCAGCCTCTCTCTCACCAGACCCAAACAACGGCTTGAAGTCGACGGCCTGTCGCGAAATTTTGGGAGCTCTAGGGGGGGTGCTGCCGCTAGCCTACTTGAAGACTAGACCCACGAGCAGCAGTCCAAGGAGTACTCCGTACATGCGGATCCGTAACAGAGTAGTCAGAGACACGCAACATGCTCACAGCGGAAGGCTCTGACAGGGTGGGGTCTCTTGTCCCCCTTTGCCGCGTCGGATAATTGCCGGAGAATTGATCAGGCTCGCGATGAAATGAGTGAAATGGGAGAGGAATTTCCTGGCCTTGGCTTGAAGCTCCCGGTTCTAGACTAGACTAACGAAACGCGACGGCAGCCTGTGGACCCGGGACATAACTTAGACAGACACAAGATTCAGACACAGCTGCTTCATCAATCTCGAGCCCTCTCACCAATCCATCACAAGGTGACTGCGCTCCCTTGGTTCGTGGCTTTCCGAGAGTCGCATCATCCCTGTCTCGTCCTGTCCTTCTTTTTATTTTATTTCGTTCATCTATACGCTTCACGCAGTATAGCGGTACCGAGACCAAGATGACAGACAAGCTCCCTCCCCAGCTCCTCGCCCTCTTCGCACCTCGACCTCCCCTGAGATGGGTGCCCCATGTCGACGAAGCGCCCGAAAACCGACGCACCGCCGGCCCGGCTGGTGTCGCCCAATATCTGCCTGCCCTCAACGTCTACAAGGACAACGATGGATACGTCCCAACTGAGAGTTGGCTGCAGATGAAGGACCGCAAGAAGCGCGAGGCCAAGGAGAGACGCGAAAACCTCTTGACCGAAACCCCAAAGGACTGTGCGTCTCCCCGTTGTCGATATCCCCGTCTCCTGGCGCTTTTACGCCCCGACCATACATGCTGACTGATGCGATACAGACAACCCAGACCAAGACCCCAACATTCGTGGCGATGCCTTCAAGACCCTCGTGGTGGCGCGATTGAGCTACGACGCCAACGAGTCTGACCTGGAAAGGGAGTTTGGACGCTTTGGTCCAATTGAGCGCGTATGTTGTCGTCCCCATGATGAATATCACGAAACCAGCTGCTGACTTTCTCTAGATTCGAATCATCACAGATACCCATGCCCACGAGAAACCCAACAAGAAGAAGAAGCCCCACCGCGGGTATGCTTTCGTCGTATTCGAGCGTGAGAAAGACATGAGAGGTAAAGCCACCATTGATTTTTTCCAGAAACATTCACACCATGTCCCTCACCTGAGATTTGGCCCTCAAGCTTGCCTATCTCTCCCCCCTCTCCCCCCCTTTCTCCACCCTCGCAAGGTATGACTTATTATGGTAAGGATTTACTGACAATGGCGCGTTGCTGCGCACGTGTGAATAGCTGCTCTAGATGGTTGCGATGGCATCCGTATCAAAGACCGTCGAATCAAGGTAGATGTCGAAAGAGGCCGAACCGTCAAAGGCTGGAGACCTCTTCGCCTGGGCGGCGGACTTGGTGGCCGTGGCTACACCAAGGCTGTCGGTCCCCGCCCTAGCGGTCCCGGTGGGTTTGGCGGCGGCGGCGGCGGTCCCGGTGGCGGCTTTGGAGGACCACGCGATGGCTTCCGCGGAGGCTTCCAGGGAGGTCGAGCCCGCGGTGGCTTCGGCGGTGGCCGCGGCGATCGTGGTGGTGGCTTTGGAAGTCGAGGAGGCGGTGGCGGCTTTGGTGGTGGTCGCGACCGTGGTTTCGGCCAGCAGAACGGCTTTGGCGCTCCTCCTAACGCACCTGCAGGTCCTGGCTTTGGCGGCCGCGATCGAGACCGAGGTGACCGCAATGGTCCAAGTGGTGGTGGGTATGACCGTGGTGGTCGCTCATTTGATGACAGGTCTGGACGTGACAGCGGTAGATACGGCGACCGTGACCGACGAGGAGGCGGCGCCGGCCCCGGTGCCGGTAGCAATGCCAACTACGAACCTGTCCGAGGCGACCGTGGAGACCGTGGAGATCGTGGAGACCGCGGAGATCGTGGAGACCGCGGAGATCGTGGAGACCGCGGAGATCGTGGAGACCGCGGTGACCGTGGTGACCGAGGAGACCGTGGAGATCGAGACCGAGGCGGTCGCGACTTTGACAAGCCCAGAGACGACGACAGATTCGACAGTCGCAAACGTGGATTTGAGGGAGGATATGAAGATCCTCGCAAGTTGCGTCGCTACTAGCTTAGCTTGGTGTCTCGGTGGTGGGTTTCTTCTGTCTTCACACACTCTCACATCTACTACATCATTGTATCTCCTTCTCCCTTTGGCCACCAAGGGTAAGCAAGGGTAAGATCAAGTCCAGCCCAGCCCATGTCATCCGAACAAAGGCCACACACATCTCAGATGAAGGTAACACCAGTCACCGGATTCCAGTCGACGATCAACAATCTTGCATCAAATCGTGCGCCCTTGGTAATCGGTAATGCCTGGTGTGGCATCTACTCGTTCTTGTTGGCGACGACTTCCAGACCCGGCGCTGTTCCCATTCAGCAACTCCAGATGCCTATGGGACTTGACCGCCTAGGATTAGCCAGGTAATATCGTTCATGTACACTATAACGTCGCTACAGAGCTAGGCACCGACATCTTCAGGAAAGGCCGAAATGGTCACGTAATAAATTGCATAGTTTTTTTTCTTTTCTTGGAAGGTAAGGTCAGAGGTAAGGAATGTAACTCAACCTGCTGACCACTGTGTTGGGGTGGCTTATAAAAGTGAAAAAGACCAGAAGAAGAAAAAAAAAATAAAGATTTGAAAGGGAAAAGGCAACAGGACCCTTTGTCTTCGTGTAAGATAGCGGAGACATTTTTGCTTAAAATAATTGATTTTGTACCCAGTTTTGAATTGTGCCAGTTTGGATTGTGTTTGTACCCGAATTGAGTGATGAACAAAGTACGAGTTTTAGACCAAAAATAAGTATTTGAGAATCAGTTCCGGGAACCGCAACGAACAGTGTGTGATATATATATATATATATAGCTCAACCGATCACTTATCGGAGGTGGATTTGATTGAGTATTTATGAATTCAAGTCCCTTTTCCCTGATCTCTACCGGAACGCCAGTGACCAAACCGTGATGGTATCGCCCTATGCACATGAACAAGAAACATCAAAACCATTTATAGAGTGCGCGCCATACATCCACACCCCCGTTGGTTCGGCTCGTGGGCACACAAACAAGACATTTGACATCCCCTACTCCTCCATAGCACCCTCGCCGGCGCTGGGCTCGACCACGGTGACCTCGCCGCTGGCAGCGGTCCAGTACGCCCTGACGTGGACGGCGAACTCGCTCAGGCACACGCTGAACAGCTTCAGCAGCCTCGTCTGCCGCGAGTCCAGCACGTCGCCCTCCTTGCACACCGTGTAGCCGTCGCCGGAGCCGTCCTCCTCGCCCAGCACGATCTTGCCGCGCACCATGCGCGTGGGCATGCCCAGCCGCCGCAGCTCGGGCTCGATCGTGTGGCCTAGGTGCACGTCGTGCTCGGCGGGGACCTCGCCGCCCGTGCTCATGACGTAGCCGGCGGGAATCTCGAAGCCGCGCGAGGCCACGGTGCCCGCCCGCGCAAAGTCGGCGAACTGCACGCCCGACAGGTACGACAGCACCGCCGCCGGCTCCCGGTTCGTCAGCAGCAGGCCTACCGACCCCGACATGTGCGGGTTCAGCTTCTCGATGTTCTCCAGGATCGCCTCCTCCGGGGTCTTGCCCAGGGCGCGCGACATGAGGGTGGTCTTGCCGAGGAAGATTCTGTGACGAGGACAGGCATTGTTAGCAATCTTCTCTTCTGCCTTTATCTAGAGCCATTGTCACACAGACACAAATCACACGCAAGGTGAGAGGGACCCTGCAGTCGTGGTGGTAGGTCTGGAGGCGGGGAAACGAATAATAAAAATAAAAATAACAGCTAAAACTTACCGACAGTCGTTGAGCTCTTTCCGCACCTCCTGGATGTGTGTGTTGCGCATGTTCTCGACGCTGATGACAAAGACGTGCTGGTAGTTGGGGACGGCTTCGCGGATGGTCTCGAATAGCTTGTCCTTGTGCTCGCGCGTCTTCTTGCTGACCTGGGTCATGTGCACCACTCTGTTGCGCTTTGATTTAGGCATTTTGTCGTTGTTGTGATTATTACAATTCTTCTTCTCTTTTTGCTTGTTCGAAGATTGTGCCAGAGACGAACCGTGTGCGAAAGTGAGACGGGGGGAGGGAGAGAGAGAGAGAGTTGTCGTTGACGTTGAAGCGTCGAGGGTTGTGCTGCTGCGTCTTCTTTCTCAGGTATTGAGTATAATCGAAAGCCGCTCCCGCTATCGATATGAACTTTTTTTTCCGAGAGAGCCCCGTCAAAATCCCAAAAATTTACTTATCGAGAAAACGGGCGGTCAGCTACTTTTCTCCCCGCGGTGGGCTGACAAGGGGGGGCTAGTAACCAATTAGAGAATCGTTCAACTTCTGAGCTTTCAGCGGTACCAAAGGTACTGGAGCAGCTAGCGATCCGTGCAGTCGAAGGAAACTCCGCGACTGGTCAAATACGGTTTGTGTCTAGACTCCCCAGAGATGTAGAATACCCCCCCGAGCCTATATAAATAAGTATTGTAGATAGTATGAACTCTAGCTACAGAGCGGAGTGTTATGATAATTTAAAATAAAATAAGAAATTCCTCATATCATCCTTAATTTGACCTATCATGGTAACCCCAAACCCCGACAGCTGTAAAATCATCAACTCTGTCCTCCATACTACATAGCCTCTCAAAAATCGCCTCGAGCAATGGCCCGTGGAGAAAGTAGTAGAGATACAAAATATAGTCACACATATCCCCTATCACTGGTTCTGTTCCATCTCAATTACCACAGTCGTAGCTCTCAAGTCACAAGTCTCCTATCGAGAGTCGAAGATGAACCTCAACACCAGTCTTCCAGTCAATAGCATGTAACCGTAGACCAGAAGCAAAGAATTCTCTCCCACCGCAGGAAGTGGTAGCGCCTCCAGAACTGTCGTGTCCAGCATCTCCTTTGCCGTGACTAGCAGGTCAATATGCCAACCGGGCTCAGTGAGGCAGCAAGCAGCGCGGCGAGCGGACATCTCCAAACTAAATACTGCGAACGCAGCCTCGCGGGGGCTGCGTATCGAAGCTCTGATCTGTGCCATTACAGTTGCTTGATGAGCTTCACGTGGCCCACAGGTAATTAGCCCATATCGCTGCGATGATATTGGCCTACGATGTCTACCTGACGGCGATAGGGTGAACTCCAAAAGCTCAAGGCTAAACAGTATACGTGGACCGTGCCACTTCGTAAGACATTCATTGACTCCTCGAGGACATTTTGTAGGAGGAAATGGCAATGGTGACTAAATTTGGTGAACAGTGATGTATTAGGATCCTTTGTACATCTATCTGCTCAGGTGGGTGAAGACTTCTTCTATAAAAACAGTTTCTGAAACTCTGGTAATGGCCAGAATCCCTCTGCATAGCCAGAGACTGGTGGATCAAAAGAGCCGAAAGGATCCCGCAGTGTGCGAGTATCTACGTAGGACCATTAATCGTGGTTCGACTCAACTGGAGCGGTACAGTTGGTTGTGGATTACCTAGGGAGCGTAATCCACGATATAGTCTCCGACGTCGGTGGCGTATTGACGCAGATTTTCGCGTTCGGAGCTGAAATTTTGCCTTGCTTATAGTATGATTCAAGCAAGTTGATAAATACTGTATGATTAGCCTTATCAAGGGCTTTTAGTCTGTCCAGGCGGGTCGACTAGAGGAGTATCTCGCATAACCAACCCAGCTCCCAACACCACGACTGAAGTGACTGTTCATACTCGCCAAGTTTCAGTGATTGCGGCGAGATCTAACTATAGCAACGCCAGCATTACAGAGACTTCTGTGTGTTTCCAAAGAGTCCAAATTTCTGCTATTACCTGACAGTTTCACAAAAGCCTTCTGCACAAATATCCTTGGAAGAGCTCGATCTCCCGGCTTATCAAGATTCTTTTCGACGGCTGTTCAACTATACAGCAGCTGACCTGCCCCATCGTCTTCGGTTGCTTAGAGCTTTTGGATTGGGTAGAAATAGCTAAGAGATCCGCCATCCACGAACTCACTGCACAAAGCTTTCAGAGTGTTTTAGCCTTGCCCTTCTGGCTTCTCAACTCGACCAACTGGGAAACACTCAGTTGCAGGAGAACTAGACTATCTTTTCTCTGCCTTCTTGACTTCTATGCTACCGCATATCGCGTAGCACCTTGTGTCAAGATCAAATTCGACTTTACAACGTTTGTTATGTTTCTATTCTTCAGTCTTCAGTCTTCGGCCATGGCATTTGCGCTTGAAGTAATGATATGGGTCTGGTCCAGGTCCACAGTGCCATTAAAGACCTCCAATTTCCCACTGCACAATATTTGGGTCAAGGTCGAGGTTCGCAGAGTTCATGAGGCAGAAGGTCAGATGGCAGCGAAAGACTCCGAGGTTGTCAAGGAAATGAAGGAAGCATGAGTCTTCCCACGATAAAGATTTGATCTTCGTCGAGTCCTTGCACATCACAGGCAAACATGAGGAAACCACGGCACTGTGAGAGAACTTTTCAGTAAATAATACAGCTGAGCCGTTGCTTAGCATTAAGTGCTGTGGTGAAGAATTAATGCATGGATCAAATTGTGCTTGGTAAATGGGTCTCCACATCTCATCATCATGTGATCTGTCTTTCTCTCGCAATGACACCTGCAGCGCCTCGTAGATCCATGAAAGAGACTCAATTGACTCCTTAATGCTTAATATTTATGATTTTCGTCTAGACATTGTATTCCGACATAAGGCTTTTGACTTCCATAAGCTTGTCTCTTCGTAGCAACTGGAGAGCTTCGATATTCATCCCGGAGAGCTTGTAATGCGATCGCTTCTTAAGAAGAAGTCAAAAGACCTTTACATCTTCCGGCACGCTATAAAGAACTTGACTGGACACTAAATAGCAAAGACA
Source organism: Truncatella angustata (assembly GCF_020726525.1). Lineage (NCBI taxonomy): Eukaryota > Fungi > Ascomycota > Sordariomycetes > Amphisphaeriales > Sporocadaceae > Truncatella > Truncatella angustata. The sequence continues at coordinate 6,380,584 of NW_025763382.1, read as the reverse complement.
GAACTAATTACTTAGGGTATGCTGGCTAGCTAGACAGGGTGGATCGGGAGCTCCTGGGCCTCGAGTGCAGGATGATCTCTTATAGCTTACGCTGCAACGCAGAAATTACTCAAAGAGGCATATAGTGTTGGCCATTCTATTAGCAAGTGACGCCCCGTCGATCCCACACCAGAATAAGCGATATCCATCACCTCTCATCCTCATATCCGCAAATTGGCAGCAGAACTTGACAAGCTAGAGCGCAGATCAGAAAATTATTAGCGAACCCATCTCAAGCTACGAAGTGAGAAGCAAGTACTCAAAAGAGCGTTGAAGAAGCACATTCGAGCAAAGTGGACAGATGAGCAAGCGGTTCGGGATATTAAGTTCTACGGTAGCTACAGGATTGTAAATTCCTAGAGTATGTTGCTACGACAGCCAGAGAGAAGATCCGTAGGCGTCCGTTTTGAAAGACCTAGTTAGCTCTCCAGCGCCGAAGGTAGTTCTGAGCTATTTAATTAATAGACATCACAGATGATAACATGGACGGTGTTCCAGATGTTACAAGAGGCACATCGCACGGAGGCTCAAACAAGAAAGACATACGTAGGTCGCAAATGTTGATATACGAGCAAGCTTGGGTGAGCATTATATTACTAGAAACGAAATATCGTAAGTGATTTGGGACTACATGATGGTTGACTCTGAGCTAAGGATTTATCTCAGTTTACTCATGTGCGTAAGACTATGGCCCCATGGGATGCATAAGTCATGTTGTGGAATATTATGTGCGAAATTGAGAGACTCAGCTCAAAGACCGTACCAGGTATAAGCATAAATGACGAGCATGGGAACTATCAAAATTGTCTCTCTCTGACACGCATTATATTTAGCGTTTTATCACCGTCACATGCCTCAGAGCTCCTGTTCAACAATGAACCAAGCATTGGAGTAGCCGATGCAGCTATCGCACGCGAAGGGCTCCGATCCAACCATGACAGTATTACAATTGCTGTCGGAATAGAATGGCCCGCACTCATTCAGATCTTCACCTGAAACTTGCAGAACGCCAATTCCATTTGCCTCCACACACTTAAACACGTCGCTGCCAAAGTCGATTTCCGTGCTCTTCGAGTCACCAGAGCACTCATTTTTCCCATCGAAGAAATCCACCGTGAAGGATGCGGCCAGAGCCGAGCTCACAGCCGTGGCGGCCAAGACGAACATAGACGAACGCATGATTTGTTACGTAGCTATGGTTTCGGTTAGATACAACAAGGCACTAATGCTTAAAGTAGAGTTCGAAGTACCTTTGAGATGTCGATATTTGTGACTCGATTCCGGATAGAAACTGTTGTTTGTGTTTAAAAACGAAGAGACTTAGACCATCTGCTGGCAGTAACTTATATAGACGGTTAGAACTCCATCCTACAAACAGAATTACATGACAGACAATAACTTTTTCCCATATCTGGCTAGCTCTGCGTTCGGTTCATATCGCTGCACTTCGAGCATGTTGATCACGATCCCAGGCTTCAAACCATACCTCGAAGAAACGAGGTCTCAGTTTCTCTGGAAAATACATGTCGACATGTATATCGTCCAAAAGAACCTGTCAGTGAATTGGAGCAGATATTGAAATACCAATCCAATGACATCACAGTAGGCGGAAGTCACGGCAACAACAGATCCATAACTTAAAACCGATTAGGTCTTATGAGATTAGGTGCTGCCGGAGCATATCTAGTTGATCGGCAATGCTGAAATCTATCATCCATCCAATCAGAAAGTACATTTATAGAAAAAGGGGGGCTATGGAGCCGCTAATAACATCCTGCTGTGGAATTCGTATAGTAGCTTCACCACCCTCTTCATGGCCAGTCACGAAGGATTTACTGATCCATAAATCTCTAGGCAGAATTAAAGCCTCAAAACAAGCTCATGCGGAGATCGGGTGCCAAGCGGAGATCGGGAGCTAGCGTTAGATCAAGGTTTATACGAGACTCCGGTAACAACAGGAAGGCCGTCAGCGCCGTATACATCAATCATAACGGCACTCAAAACTCGCCAGTTGGAAACGCCGTTATAGGGCTTGACATCTCCATGTGAAGACACTTTGACCCGGGTTTAGTTATCGACAAACAGTAGTAACAGAAAGACAATCTTTTATCCATGAGCCGCGAAAAGCAGGTTGCGCAGTCCTATACCTGGGCAGCCAGGAATCACACTAGCAGTGGCGTGAGACTGACATCATGATACCTAGAGATATAGTTGCTAAATCGTCATGGGCGATGTATCGGGTATAGAACTGTCCGGCGGTCCACAGGACTCAGGGACTCCCGGCTGGGAAGGATGGGCATCAGACAAGCTGTTCGGGTCTCGACGCTGTTGCAAGGGTGAGCGAATGTAGTCCAACCTCCTAAGCGATTGATATCACCAGATGACCGAGGTTACATAATATCAGCACAGAGCTGGAGCTTGTGCATGCTGATGTTGATTAAAATATGTCCCTGGAAGTCCTCTGGCGTCTAGCTGTGGAACCAAACGAAAATCTGATGTCTAAGAGCCATTGAAAAATGGCAGTTGATATTAATGTGATACAAACCTGTCTGCAGGTAGAAAAACTGGATAGATATGGATATGCCTGGAAGCGAAGTTGCAGCGAACATAAATGCTGCCACAAAAGTATTGTTAATAGCCAATAAGAGGGGGTGGATGGCAAGTATGTGATATGTTTTCTGCGAACCTGGGCACTTAAATTGGGGCGAATGTGGACTCGCTTCCGCTTATGATGCAATTGAACGCCGAAGTTGCGATGTTGGAAGATACTGTGATGTAGCTTTCTTAATTGGTCTTATTATCGAGCGGCACTAATCTTTGCCGGGGCATCTCGTTTAATTGGGATATCCCGCCTTGCAACGCAAGCATACAGTGATGTTCCGAGCCAATCAGACAAAGATGGGTGCTAGTACTCGTCCATCATCGCTCGGCGAAAGTTTACGCAGCGACCGTTCCGGGTGGTGGGTCACAGGATAAGTTATACACGTACTGAGGCTGACCTAAACAAGATCAGTCCTCGACTGGATTCGTTTTAGACCAAATCATTCGTAGGTACAGCATGTTAGTTACGGATCCGTACAGTCCTAAGTCAGCCCTCCTGCACGTCGGTTACGACCTATACCCTGGGGTGCTCTCTCCTATAGTACATCCCAGCTATCACCACCCAATTCAGAACAAACGATGACAGCAGCAAATTGCAGTGCTCTAATTAGCAGCTCGAATGCTACAGCGCGATACTGCAACGAGTCCTGCGAAGCCTCAACGTACAAGAGGCCCCTGACACGTTTGACGTTTATCCAGTTGCGTCTGGAAGTCAAGCGCCGCCATGCTTCAGCGTTTACAGCTCAGGTCTCACTACTTGTAGTCAGACCTGCTTTTACAACATGGTGGCTCGGTACTGGGCTTTGGGTTGCGCCAGCCCCGAGCCTTCTTGTCTCTGTAAGAATGTCAACATTGGATACGGTCTGAGAGATTGCTCGAATGGCGCTTTTGGCACGACTGTTGCTTCGACGGTTATTGCTTATGGAAGCTCGTATTGTGGGTCTGTAATAGCGGCTCCTTAATTCATTGCAGGGTAACGCAGGAGATGCTTACTGTCTATTGGAATGCTTATAGTAATCTACACTCTAGTTTACTGAATGTATGTAGTTTGAAAGATGACTTACTGCTTTGAATGTTATGGTAAAACTTCATATAAAGATTCGACCTTCATAACGTTATACTATATGTAGACCTGCAAAAACGTTGCGCACCATCTATTCGTCATCCGTAAAAGTTGGTTGATCAGTCCTGTTTCGAGTAAGGCTAGGTGATAGACTAGACGACAATATAGACACTAAACTACCTGTTCCTATTCGCACGTATCCTATTGAGGATCGCGGCAGTTGAGCCAGGTATCATACGAGGCGGGCCACTCCGATGCTTCTCAATCCAGCTTTGCTTTTCTTCTATTTTGTGATCCGGTCCCTTATCTACCATCCATTCAGTCCTCGCCGACACAGAGTAAGCCTGGAATCGTGCAACCGTCTTAGCTCTCAAAACATCATCTCGTAAGCTCACGAGCCAGGGATGAACAGCTGAAACGATCATTAGGAAAAGTCGCCATCTCTTAGAGCGCAAGACTTACCGCTAACCCAGTCGTGCACCGTGACAAAGTGATTTCCTGCAGAAGGCGTGACCACCAACTTGAGCCCCCTCTTCCTGGGCGGTCTGTCTTCTCCACAACATCTCAGAAGAAACTTCGTGTCCTCCTCCTCCTCCCAGCTGCCGTCCTCCTTGGGCTCCTTCGCGTAAGGTCGGTCCTCATCGCTGAGATCTCCGTACGTGACATACTCAGGGTCGAACTCGCCTCCTTCGTGAACCCCGTGCCACGCGATACAATCAGACTCCCACTGGTCGAGGCCGTAGACTGAAGCCTCGACAGATGAGACCTTTGGCTCGGTGACAGGCAGCTGTGAGATCTCGTGCCACGTACCGCTGCCACTACCTCCAGTGTCTGGCTGGAAGTATGGTTCAAGATCTTCCGGACTGCGAGGGATCTTCATGACGGAAATTGCGGTGAGAAAGACACCATCGAGAGGCCAGAAGAGACGTCTGGTGGCGGGAGAGAAGATGACCTCATCGCTTCGAAGCTCTTTGAACGAGGTGTAAGGAGGCTCGTCCAAATTTCCTGATTGTGAAGTTGCCATTGTTATGTTGATGGTTGAGGCTGTGAAGTGAGATTGATTCACGAATATGAACCCCCTAGATGGTGTGAAGGTGAGCTTGGAACCGAAAAGCTGTCGACTGCGCCAAGTCTTTTTTAAAATATTGGAAGTCGAGTAGAAATTCAATTGCGCGTTCGCACTAGCGCTCATTCGCTTGGCGGACAAATAAATCCATCACGTGCAGGTTTCAGCTTGCATCCTCAGCAGGAATATATTTGAAATTCATGGTCGCATAAATTGCTATGTTGGGTGGTACGAGTCGAGGTCAAGACGTTGGAGCTCGCTTTATTTTGCGACTTACTCGTTAGTATGGGGCGACATTTCTTCAAATGAAGGACGAGAGCAAGGAGTCAAGTAACATCACCGTCACCAGACAAAATTTGACTGCCCTGTAGCGATGCAGACCGTTGTGAGTGCTTGGATCGTCGCCTTGGTTCTCCGAGTGAAGCAATCGGGCTAAAGTTCTCGCCCGTGATGAGCGGTCTTCATCTGCCGTCCGGAATTTCGAACATGCCAATGGTATTGGTAGGCCAGTCATCCGGGTGGTACGAATCACTGCTGACGATAGTTATGTACCCGACTTCAGTGTCGAGGCTCCGTAGTAGCATTATCATGAGCAGCCAGTGGCCCAAATAGCTTGCTATAAAGGCTATGTCGAAGCATTTTCTTTCGCCCATCTCTGGGTCTCGAACTTAACAAAGGAGGCATCGAGCACCAGCACACAGATCTGGGGGATATTTCCAGCAGAGATGCACCCGTTGATGGTCGCGGCCACTTGGCGGACGTTGGAAAGGATAGCCAGATCCAGAGAAGACGACCTCGTGCGAAGCTTCCTCGCTCGCTGCCTTTAATGCGAACCTGAGTCCGGTGTTTTCTGCAGCTCTGTCTCGGACTATGAAAACGGAATAGTAGACTTGTAGTTCCGGCGACGAGACGATGTAGCGAACGATGGCGCTGTGGAGATGACCATTTGCGCCAGTGACGATAATGGTAGCTTTCTGGCGCGTCGTCATGATGGATCAATGCAAGGATTGCGCCAAGTCCCGTTGACAGCTTTCTCCGATGGGCGGGATGGGCTTCTTGACCTTGAAATGGTGCGAATTGCTATCGGGGGATGCCAGGTTCGGGCGGCAAACAATTATTTTTGTCTAAAGACGACCGGCTGACACTGTTCCCTTTTTGCAGTGAATGTAGGCCGAAAGGCCGACATTGGTTTAGTGAGATGACCATTCAGTCAATTGTTCTTTCCAGATAAATGTTGTGCTGGTTTGCATTGCGATGATGGTAGAGAACCCCAACACCAAAATACGTGTGGGTAGGCTATAAAATAAGGGCCTACGCTGCTCGTTAAATGTGGCAATGTAAACGACTATAATGGGTCACAGTTAACGTAGAGCACTCCGTATGGTAAGGCGAGGAGCTCTCGGATCACCTAGCCTTGGAATGGGTGATCGTGTGACTTAGCCAGTGGGCATATGCCCACTTTCTGTACACCAATATTCTCTCCGGAAGACTCAGACTTCTATATACTACTTGGCATTACCCATACTATCATTCCACGCTCATGCGAGCACCGCATGTGCTATCCTATGCTCGAGTAGAATCAGGCCTTCCTTTCGGTGCATCAGAACTATCCTCTAGCACACAGATTTCTATAACAACAGTTGAAACTGTCATATTAAACTGCCAACACATGTAGCGCATGAATTAGGAAAACTTATTACGGTCGTCAAAGATATCATGAACGAGTTATTAAGAGGAGTCCGGGGCGATAATACGTTTACTATTACTTGAATTAAATTAAATATTCCTACACCCTCTTACTTTCAAGAAAGCGATGCGCATCAATTCAACTATCAGCTCTTCCCGCAAAGCATGCAGGGCCATCATCGGCTGGACAATAGATACTCGTCAAGAAAGAGAGTACTAGCATGATGCCGCTAATGGTACAGCATGATAGTCGTCGAGTCTGGGGCAATACAGTGGATGAATTCGACAACAGACGATTTGTGCCAGGCGCGAAACGCGTCAATTCAAGTGCACTTCAAGGCTGAGGAGGAAAGACTTTGTGTCACGGACAACTATTTGCAGCTACCGAAAGCTTGATGTTTTCAGCTTTCCTTTCTTTTAGGATGAATCTCTACCTGATGATGACGAGTTGACTGTACCTTCGACTATCAATGAGTCTATGGCGAATGCAGTTCTTGTGCCTGTTTCGGACTTTAAAATTGAGCTGGATGCCGAAGAAAATAAAACCTGGAAGATGTTATCTTCGGAATCGGGAAATGAAATGGAGACAGCGACGGAAGATATAAAAGGCTCTATCCTTAAATCAGTTCATTACCGTTCGAGCTTGAACTTATTATGATGTTACTACCGAAAACCTAGCCTCGTCACGTAGGCTGATAAGGAGGTAAAAGTGTTTTTTTTCCCCCGCCGTCAGGCATACTTGGACCGCCGGATCAGTAGTTCGGTGTGATGACTACCGGCGGTTCCCTGCTGTTGTATTGTTCTAATTTATTTTGGACTTAGAACTTTTTTCGGGTCTTTTATCCTTGTTCTTTTCTTTCATTCTCCACTTCGCCCCCTTTTACATGAATGTTGAGAACTCTACTCTAGTCAGTCATGTGGGCTAGGTTGAAGTCCGAGTCATGTAAAGTCTCGCGTTTGATGAACAATCACTATGGTAAGAAATTGTATACAATAGCACTGGCGGCAACTGGGAACATATCATTCATCATCTCTATGAAAAGACCGTAACTAATTAAGATGGCAGCCAGCGCACATATACAGAATCATTTAGAGCGCTATAGAGAGTCTGATCTGACAGCAAATTATAAAACTCATTCAGTACTGGAATCTCGAGGCCGCTGAAATAGCTCTCGCAGCCAGCCTTCTGTGATGAATCAACTGAACTGACCACCACTATTAGGAAAATCTGTATTCAGCCGGCGAGACTGCCCTAAAGTTTCCGAATCTCACTGCTCCGCGACTCATTCATTCACAAAGAGTGGTGAGATGCCTGTAGCCTTGCTAGACTGTTGCCAAGAATAGACGAAGACATCAGATTACACACACCACTTCAGGCGTTAGCAATTCTTCCCAATATTGGTGGACTGTCTGACAAAGATTGCACTGAGGCATTATTGAACTTTTCAGCCATAGTCAACATGGCGTAAGGCTCTCTGCCAATGCAGGCTGGGATTGCGTAGGTGTCTGCGATGTACTTGTACCTGCGAGTAAGCCCGACCTGTAACATCCCCCGAAGCCATGCACTATCTATTGCTCGGATAAAGGATCCCCGCTGCTAAATACAGTGTCTCATTTATGTCCCGTTCCCACAATCCATTTCCTGTATCCTCGTTGCCCGAGGGCTGAGGATACAGTCAGCCATGCACATTACTTCGACATACCAGAGCATCATTCTATGAAGTTAAGATACTAGATTATTACTCAAGTTTACTAGCTGGCATGATGATAGCCTAAGTTGCCCTGTCACTTAGCGATTGGTGATTACCATCATTTTTCATCGTGGGTGGGGGCTAAATACGTCCACGCGGCGGACCGGTGTAGGCTTTCATTCGAGTTGACGTGTACCATGATAGGGAGGGTAAGAGAGCACCACGGGGCAGGTACCGGGTCGAGAGCAGGGGAGTTTTTTCGACACATTATGCAACCCAAAGGTTTGTACGGATCCGTACCTCTTCTAGTAAAAAGCCCGCCCAGCCGCCGCACTGTGATCTTCAAGGCCTGATACCATAGTGTCAAAGCTCCTTTTGTTGGGGTATTCATGCATGTGATCCTGTGGGTTCCAGCCTATTTAACGACGCCACATGTCTTTACCGCGCATGTTGTAATCTCACACCCAGGGGTCTGAGGTAGCACTTCAGCTTGAACTGACAGCACGGAAAACTCTGAGAGCGACCCGCCACTGATTTATGTGAGGTCTTTACCATTGCACATATCGCACTGAGATCTATCATCACTCACAGTCTGCTGTAGTCAAACGGGTCATCGGTAGCTAAGTAAAAGAAAACTCATGATTTTACCGCAGTCCGACACCAAACAATTATTTGTAGGAGATGTCTTGGGACGTTTTCAACAAGCATTTTCGGCGGATACAGAACAAGACAGTTCCGGCGGCACAAATGAGGATCTGAAAATCGAATGGCACAACCCAAGTGTCGTCGTGGGAACGGTTCTCATGGTAGTTGGTAGCAAGGCTGTTCAGGATGCGTTGGCGCAAGCGTCAGGTGCATTGTTCACTCCGGTTTGCTTTTCGTTCGGATGGGTTTCCTACGCGCTGTCGACTCTGGTGGGGATTTTTGGAGATGGGAGGCTGCTTCCAACGCCGGACTATGCCGTGAAGGTTTTCAATCTCGACTCTGGATATTATCGAAATAACAGAAACTGGGTCATTGGCAGGATTGTCAGAGACCACGAGACCTTGATGTCGTCTCAAGAAGATGCAAAAACCAAAGCAATCAGAATCTCCATCTTTGATGCCGAGAGTAATAACAACGGAGCGCACAAGTTTGTTTACAACAGTCTACACATTTGGGGTGCTGTGGTAATATTCATTCAACTCGCCATCGCTTCTATTCCAGCAGCCATAAGCCAAGGACGCGAATGGGGGCCCCTTGCGCTCACGGCATTCGGAACTGCGCTAGCCCTGATGGTGGGAGCATTGCCTCAATGGGCTGCTGAGAAGCTTCCGAAACGTTCTGCGTCCAAGGCGACCTATGCACTGACTGCAGGCAACGGATCCAGGGACATAATGGTTATCAAAGGTCAAGGCAACTGCATAGATTTGGAAGAACTGGCAATTTCAGAGTCGCCAAGAAATGGCTATCCGTGGACTAAATTCCCAGCATTCTCCTCCGCGCAGAAGCACTCATCTCAGCCTCGTGCCAAAGAAGCCTGGGGTTTTCCAACGGGCTTTCTCATGACCTGTATAGTGACTACAGTATCTGCCGTTTTGTGGCTCCTTGTGATGATCAGTCTTGCTGGCTTGGATGAGCACACATGGGCGTTGATTCTTGTTGGATTCGTTGGTACCCTCCACAACACTCTTCTTGGGGGCATGGCGCGAGATCCGAAGCACAGAAATCTCCCGCTGAATCTCATCGACACTATCACCGCCAGTAAAGTCATGGACGGACTAATGGATCTTGAAGTTACCCATCCTGGATGCGCACACGCGCTTGTGACAGAATTCTTCCCTGGGGTGATCAGACCGAACGAGAAAGATTGGTGGCATGCCACGGGAGATCGATCGCTCACGGATTATGACCGGCAACGATCAAAAGACGCTAAGAATAAGGCAGTTTTTCCTCCAAGGTCGCCTCCTCGATCATCAATGCCGCATTATAAACTACATAGCAGTACTACTGGTGGCCTTCCGACATTCGTCACTACGACCGAACATCCCTCAGTAGTTTTGCATTCAAGACCTTCAGATGACGGTTTATCTCAGCCTGTCATCATAATCCCCCGAAATGATATATGCGATTTGGGCGAGCAGATCAATGATACAGACCGCCTTATGAGTGATGCTGCGGGAGCTGCTCCGCAAGAACAAAATGAACAGGGTTTGAGAACCGAATCTGCGCGAAAACCGCGATCTCCAAGTCCAGAGCCGAAGGGCCCTGGCGCTGTGATTGGTACACTTTCTCCCATCATAGAAGTCAGCTCGGGCGGCGAACAGAGGAGAATAGATCGGAATATGTCTGGAAGAGCAGGGTTGAGTGGGAGTTTGACAGACTCAGGAGAATCGACCAAGCGGCTGAGCTGGCGAGAAATGTCAAAGGACTTCTCTAAGCGACCGGATTGGGACTAACGAATCACTCTCGATGATCGCATGAGATTTATAGCTTTCTGAAGTATTTCGGCATATGGAACCGAGTTGTTACCGCCGGCGTTTTCCTTTTGTTGGTGAACCGTCAGTGGAAGCTTCTTTCATGTATAAATTTCGTCTGTATCGTCATCAGGTAGGTATTGGTTTGAGATGCTCGATTATATTTAAATGCACTCTATTTCATCTTGACTGAGGCACTGTAAACCTTCGGAAAAGTTGCCACCTGCCACCAGTGGTGTCTTCTAGACTAGGTCTCTCTCCAAATACTTCGCCTGTGGCACTGTTCTCCGTAGGTTGAGGAGTTGTTTCTTGCCACGATGGTCCTAAATATCCCAAAAACTTCACCAGCATGCTTGATTTCTGATTATCAGCTGCTGTGTCAGAATCAGATGTCTCATTCTGGTCTTCCTGGTCATTACCATCTGCAAAATCTTCCTCGATAGAAACGTCCTCCTGGGTCACATACCCGTCAACCCACCAGGATTGAGAAGGACCCAATACTTCTCCGAGGCATACACTTGGTTCATCCGGGCCTTGGAAAAATCCTTTCCTGTACTGTAGTCTATTCTCTTGAGTATGAAGATGATTTGGCTCCTTCCATATCATGATACGATGAATGATACGGGTATGGTACACTGGTTGCTGCATACTATCTGGATTGCCGGACTTCTCAACCTCGACCAGCAAGGCAATCTCCCGAGGCCACTCCCTTGGCTGCGGCCCTGATAGTATGATGGCGAGAGTCGATTCTGCGGTTTGCAATCTGTTCAGCTGGTCGTTTGTTTTCTCATCTGCTGGCTTGAAACTATACCATTCACTGAGACTTCGGTCGACTGGGAAGGAGAACTTCACCTCATGCCCGTCTGAGTCTGTTCCTGCGGTCGTTCCAAGTATTTGCCCACGGGTCTTGGATGAATCAGGATAGAGAAGAAAGCCGGGATACTGGACTTGAAGCCCAAGGTTCTGGTCCAAAACAGTAGCTTGTTTCCAAACTCGTAATGGATCCGGGTAGTCAATTTCGTGTGCTGATAACCAGGTCTTTGGTGCCCAACCAAACCCTTGACGATTAATCCTTTCACCTGGGAGAAAAATCATCCCTGATGGGATTGATCCCCTGTACTGCTGTTCTAGCAAGGTCCAGAATTCAACAGACAGACTCTCCAATCTGTTCGCATCCTGGTGACAGTTTTCTTTGTTTGGGTCATCCAAACCGGCTTTTTCAATCTCAGTATCTTCGTATTTAAGATTCAAAAGGGTAGCGAGCGCCAAAACCTCATGCTCTGGTTTACCGGTAGACTAAGGACAGAAGATTAGCATTTTTAGATACCAAGGTACATAAAACTCACCCTCCATCTAGTGGCCCGCCACGTGTTAGAAACCAGGTTGGCAGTTATGGCAGGATTGTTCTCCCGATGATCTACTACTGGCGTGTTTCTCCTGTCTCGACGCTCTTGCCCCATCATGATGTGGGATAACTGATCCTTGACGAGTCTAATGATACCCGACGTAGGACTCTGAATAGCCTTACTCAGTTGCTCTTCAAGAGCATCGAGTTTGAGTAAATTCATTGTGCCTCTCTCAGCCTCCTCAAATGGTATGATTATCTGGCGACTCAGATATGCTTCTTGTAGTGTCCACAGTCGCCGCATCCAGACGCTGGACAATATGCGCATGGCGGCTTCAGCAGGGTTGTTCGGGTTTCCTCTATTCATGGCCTTCAAGCCATTGTCGAGAACAATAGTGTAATTGGACTTATCAAACACTTGGAAAATTTGTCGGATAGCCTTTTTTTTGAGACGTTGTTCCACAGAAGGGCCTACTGGCACAACGAGCGTGTCCATCCAGAACAGAGCCTTCTCGGTCCTAGTTGCTCGCCCAATCTGCCTTCGGATAAATTTCAATCTGCAAGTGCTCAACTCATTCTTGTCCTCATTTCCCCAACCGTCTGACCATACGTGTGACATTGTGACAAAGTCAGTTTTCCCGGCGCTGTTCAGATCAAAAGACTCGACCTCGAGGCTGGGAGGGTCAGGTCTATCAGATGTTGTGCGGAACCGGAGTAGTGGAATTATGTCTCCGTCCTCCCTCAGGATCTCCATGATCTTTTCCTGAGTTGGTCCAAGTGACTCGCAGCCTTGGCAGTTCCCTATATGTCCTGAGTAAGATCCACGCTTATCGTCCCTGGGATTGAATTTGCACATATCTGCGGTACAATCTCTGTGATCCTCTTCCATGCGGGAGGAAGTGAAATACGCCTCGTAAGCCGACGTCAGCATGGTTGCATTTGATCTCAGCTGTCCCTTGAGAAGTTGCATCGCCCGCTTGCACCACCCTTTTTTCTTCATTCCCTCAAAAACATATCTTGGAGCTCCCCACCCAGCATGGTCGTCGGCGTGCCATCCGTCTAGCTTGACCTTTAATTTCAATTCCTTCGAGGCCATGATACTTGCTTTGGCCTCTGATAGCGTTTCGCCAAGGCACATCAATACGAGTGCATGCTTGTCGTCCATATAGAGGGCGTCCTCGATATCATAAGCGTAGCCAACAGAATTTCCGATGTAGGCACAATTCGTTCGTATAACCTGGCGTGCGTGATCCAGAACCCAGCCGACCTGGATCATACGAAATCTTAGGCCGTCAAAATGTGCCTTCTCCCAGTTCGCCCATTCATTGAGCTTTCGGTTCAGGCAGCTAGTTGACAAGTATGTCTCGGCGACGAGGTCTTCAAGACTGAGACTCGGTACTCCTCCTTGTTGAACCACTGTGAATGCAAGTCCAAAGAACAACCAGCTTTGCAGAAAAACAGCAAGGTTGGTGATTGGTTGTTCTTCCCCCAACGGCTGAATCTTAAAATCCTCGCCGATCTTCCAACCGCAACTCTTTGGAAAGGACCAAAATGCTTCGAAATTACTTGGTGGTTTCAGTTTTTTCGTCAGTATATCAGTTTGGCACTGAACCTTCACGCGTTCGGCAATGCCTTGACCATGCTGTTCCGCGACATGCTCCATCGTGTGGCAAGTGGCCAATACATCAGCTTTTGCTCAAACAAGATCAATGATATTGAGGGCCTGGCTGTTTGTGACTTTGTTTCCGCTACAATTTCTCTTGAGTTGGGTTTAAAGTAGGACAGATCACCAGGCATGATCTCTGAAAGTTATCAGCCTTTTTAGCAGCATCAGGGGGGCCAGAGCCTCATGGCAATACTTGCATCCTTGGTTTGATCAGTGCCTGTAAGATCACGCGTAGGTGACCTTGCACCCTTTCCTGATTCGACAGCTGAACAATGCCAAGTAGGAAGGTGGTACCACATTCGCTGCAGGTCAATCCACCTATGGTTTGTATCTATGTGTACCCGTACTCGAAAGGTTAATCACCACCGGGGGACCCTGAACTGACCAGGTACAAAAGCGCACTGACCAGATACAAAGCCTTGTGGCTTGGCATGACTTGGCAATAGTTCCACAGGTACAAAAATCAGCACTAGCCCAACGGTATACATATGCTTGACATATGTTCAACATTATGTATACACAGTACCTGCGGAACTATTGCCAAGCCACGGCAAGCCATCAGGCTTTGTACCCGACCAGTGTGCTTTTGTACCTGGTCGAGCAAATCCTCGATTCAGACGCACGTCAGCCATTCGAGTTGATTGCCACACGCGCGTAGTGAGCCTTGTGAGCCCACCCGGCAATAGCCAGTGTCACGGGTGCATGCAATACGGGTGATGGCTGTCGCCCCGTCAGCAAGAAACTCTTTCAACAGTTTTCTTGTATCACTTGGGTCATGGTTGTAGAGGGCCCCTTTGCAAAGCAACTGGCAGTCGCATTTATGGTTTGCCTGCTTGGAATGGGAACGGGACCCAGGGACATGGATCGCAAAAGGCTGCGCCCACCTGAAAAGAGTACCGTGCCGCCCTGCAATGGAATGCATGGTAGAAAATCTGATCACCGACCCTCTCGCCCTACGCTCGAGTTGATTAATAAAGACACCCCCCTCCCCACCCCACCCCAACACAACAGGTTCTTCTACTTGCTAAGGGTATGGCTGAGAGTTTCAGTTGGGTCTGACCATATCGATCATGGCTCTGACGAGAGCTTTGTGCTCCGCTGAGGCGTAGCAAGGGAGAAGTGAAAACCTCCCCTCTATCTCGTCGAAATCCTGAGCAGTCGTTCAATGCCATTGCACTCAAAAGATCTTCACAATGCAGTCAATGGTGAAGATCCCCGAGCTCCCTGTGATGTGTTCTGTTGCTAATATGGCTTAGGAGGATGCATTCACGACAATATTTGAGACACCCGAGCGCAACGGTCAAACACACAAGTACGTGAGTTATTGGCAACAAGGATACTCTTCGCTAATCTATAGTTTTTCAAGCATCTTCTTGATCCACGGGTTTGCGACGAATAAGTTCATCTATTTCCGCGAGGTTTTAGAGAACTGGGTTTCAAAGTCCTCCAGAACCGCGAATAAGCCTGTGCTCGTTCGTGCCTTCAGGTTCGATGCGACGAGCGTCATCGAAGATGGTTCCAAGGCTCTATTAGGAGAGTCCAAACGTCTTCGGGACTCCTTGACGAGATGGGTAGAAGACTCTCAAAGCGAAGGCTCCACTGCTGCCACCGCAGCGATGTCGATGGATACGCGTTCGGAAACCATATTTTTCATTGCTCATGGCCTAGGTTCCTGGATTGTGAAAGATGTTCTAGCCTCGCCAAGCAGCGGAAGCATTACATCGGCCCCTATAGATGTAGCCCTCATGGACGCTGCAGTCGTGCAAAATTCATCAGACAAACCATACGTGGATTATCTACAACGTATGAGCAACAAAATCGGCTTTGGGGATTCTGTAAAGGATTCCTATGAAAGCCTATCATTAATCTCACGCGAAATTGACGACAATTTCGAGAAATTTAAGAAGCATCACGTTAGCGAACATCCTCATTTACACATCCGATACTATCCAGTTATCGAAAAATCAATATGGCTTGCAGAACCACCTTTGGTCGAAGCTAGAGAGACAATAAGTCACCCAACGAATTAAGAGCCAACTTTTGAGACTAACACTCATAGCAAACACTAACGGATCGCTTTCTACGCTTATTTTGGCCGCCCAATTACGACAAAGAAGTCGCAAGATTGGACTCTATCAAACTTGTCGAGGCTATTGAAAAAGTGTTTACTCCTGTCTCTAGCGAGCAAAGCACGCAGGCTGCCCCGGTAAACCATGCAGTTCTCGACTCATCAACCCGACGAACATTGGATAGACAAAGCTCGCCTACAAACCTGAATGCCGTGGAAACCCACAAGATTGACTCAGCACCACTGATGATGAATGGTGTTGATATCAACACTTGGCTTGGTATGAGCCGGGTTGATGAGATGAAAAAGCATATGAATGCAGGAGATGAAATACAATCAGTTGTATCGGCAACACTGCGACCAGCACTTACCTCGAGCCCCGAAAATCTTCGATTGGCGTCTCGTCTGGCATCATCATTCTTCCATAGGGGAGAGCTCCAGAATGCCAAAGTTCTATTTGACCAGGTTCTTCGGGCTATGGAAGAATCAAGCCCCCAGCCCATCATAGACATCATCGCCACTCGAATGCAAATCACTATTACCATGATGTATGGCGGCATACAGAGTGGTATACAGAGCGAGGATGGCCCCAAAGGTTTATACTCGGAGGCCCTAGAAGGTCTCGACCGAGTGCTCGATGACCTACAATTTCTGCATATTCAAAATGAGTCCAATGAGGATAGAACGAGAAAAGCCGAGATCAAGGAGGACTGCCACAAATGGCGAGCGCGTTGCATGCTCCGTGCAGGTAAATGGAAGGATTCAGAAGAACTTATATCAAGCTTGATCGACGCGGACTTGGGTACTTCAGACGAAAAGCTACATAGAGATTTGGCTTTAGCGTACGCAAACATGGGGGAATATACTCTCGCAAAGGACCGCATAAAAGTAGCCGAGACCTGTTTGTTTCCAGAAAGCCCCAAAGATAACTCAGAAGGGTCATCGAACACGGATGAATTGAACCGAGTCGGCAACGAAGAAAGACCGGAAGAAAAATCGGCTACTGCGAGATCTACCGAGCTGAAGCACATTCAGATTCGTCTCGCAGATGCGACAATATCTATGTTTGCTGGCGAATATGTACCTGCATTGAAGATATCCTCCGAAACTACGACATCATTGAAAGAGGCTATTGGTGCCACACATTTTAGAACACTCGCTGCCTTGAACCTGCAGGCTAGGTGTAAGGCATACATGGGCGAATACAAGGAGGCAGCAACTTTAGCATCTAACACTTACGAAACGGTTGCGAATACTCTTGGGCGCCGACATCCGTTGGCTCTAGAATCTATGGACTGTTTGGTGCACGTATACAGAGCTCAGCATCGTTTTGCAGAGGCAATAGCCACAGCAAAATCCCTCGCAGAGAATTCCAAGAAGACTCTTGGAAGTAAACATCCCCAGACCATTCGTGCTGACTATCAAGTCGCAGTATCACAGCTTGCCAACGGCGATTATTTTACCTCGGAAAAGGGCCTTCGGAAAGTCGTCATCAGTGCTGGGGACCACGTGGGCGAAAATCACCCGGAGACATTGAAATACACGTCCAAGTTGGCACACGCACTCCTTGAAACGGGTAAAGTCGATGAAGCATGGGGGGTCGCAATTGATGTAGCCAAACGTCAGGCAATTCATTATTGGAAGCCACAGGTGAGTGCACGCAACATTCAACTGAAATAGCGTGGAACTAACTGAGAGGGGGAAAAAAAGGAAAGGATTTCTGAGCCATTGGAGTATATATGTGGTCACTTGTGTAGTCTCTCGAACCACAAAGATTCGACGTTAATTCACCCCCTCCTCGCTACTACCATCCAATTATTGGCAGTCACGCAAACAAGAAAGCTTGATTACAAGCCCGAGACTGAGCTTTCAGAAGCTCGGCTATTGCTTGAATGCCTCCACTCCTACTTCGCAACAAGACACCTTGACGGATCGAATGAGTTGAAGCCAAGTCAATCGTCAATAACGACGGACTTCGAATTTGCCATGGTTCTCAAAAAGCTTCATTCCAGAATAAAAGACCCTCGAGAGGCACTTGATAGCATCGAGAAGATTGCCGTTCTTCTCAAGGGGGTCGTAGTCAATCGGAGGGAAGCACTCGGGCCGGACAACCTGGAAACTCTGTGGGCGTACCGCGAGTTGATAAACGTGAGGACCATGCGCAACATGCTCCGAGTTCGCCGAGGAGTAATCAAGCGTATTGACTGGAAAAAGCTCGAGAAGCGATCTCAGCAGATCTACCTATCCTTTGATTCGCGGCTAGGATCATACCATCCACGGACCCTTACTTGTCGCTTATGGTGGTTTGCATTTGCGGTACTCAATGAGCCTAAAGGCTCAAAGCAAGTTGAGGAAAAGTCGAAGGAAATTCTCCAAATACTATCCACTCCAGGGGTCACAGATGAACGTTTGGTCGAATCTATGCAGATGCGGAATGTCCTTGCCGACTTGCTGGTACAGGCAGGGTACAATTCTGTTGCATTAGAGTTAATGAAGCCAGTTAAATACCGTATGAAAACAGAAGCAGGGGAAACGAAGACCGATGAGGATAACTCTCTTTCATTCATTCTAGAAAGTCTGGACGATGGTCTGGAGACTACCCTTAAGTCGATCGTTTGGCACTAAGTACTGTAAAATAGCTCAATTAGGTTAACAAAGATAATTATGCCCCTATTTTCTTAGGCCACTCTTGCGAATGAATCTGTTAGTTCCCTAACACCTTTCATAGAGAGACTAGTCCCTAGGACGAGGAATAAGTACCATTTCATACATGTCGTATTATATGTGATCCAAGATAGAGTCACATCGCGGGTCGCTTTCGCTATAGAGGACGATATCTGGGCAGAGAAGGCTTAGTTCCCGCCTACGTAATCCCGTAGCCGCCGGCCCTATATAATGCTCTATATACAAAACACACTGGTTTGGCTCTATATCTTTGGCGTTAACCTTAATCCCCTTGTCGAGACCACCTCTCGCGCTTACCATAACTTAAGCATCGCGTATTGTCAATGGACCCGTGTAGTTAAACACATTCAATTCCTCGGTCCCGAATTTGCATATTGTTCCTAGCCTTGTTTCATAGCTTACATTTTCGTGCCCTCAATAGGCGTCGACGTTTAAAGCCCTTGTCTAAATTAATATAGAAATTAAGCTTGTCTTCGATATAATTAACATTTTTAGTATAGACCTTTAGGAGCATGCTAGTTCCACTGTAGTCTTCAATCAGCCGATATATTGTGCTCGGAAGGCTTTTGTCCGCTTATTACAAAAAGCTACGAGAGCAGGCCCACCCGGAAGATGAGACAATGTAGTGACGTAAAAGAGATTTCGAACATTCGATGGTCTATTAGCGTATATTCCGCCTCGGGAACGGAAGTCCTACGCTTAATTAATAAAAGAAGAGAAGTAAGGTACCAAGGAGCTTACCGGGATGCTAATGTTAGTACTTATTCCCATACTAGTCACGATGACGATATTATTAAATAGTGACACCATACCGGCGATCCGTTACAAATAGTTATCGGACGGACTTACAACGTAAATTATTTTCACCGTAAGAGCTATGATTATAACAGAGAATTAAACTCGTAAACGGGCGAGAGGTAGAGTAGATATCATAGCTAATGTATTAATATAAAGTGAAAAAGGAGAGCAATTACAGGGAGCTAGATAAGGATCCAGGAGGTTTAAATAACCCGATTTATGGTTACACGAAGATCTCGTTGCTTTAAGCCGACCTAAAAGAGTTATCTCTCGATAATGAGATGGGTCCAAACACTAGTGACTTACGTTGTTACGCCTAACGTACCCCACGGGCGAACGGATCACACGGGCGAACGAACCACTTTAGATCATTTTCTTACTATCTGACTTTATTCCTTAATACTACCATAACGCAACATGGTCGGTACTTATAATAAAGGCCAAATTAATCTAGCGCTCTAAGCGCTTCGTACGAACCTAAAATTAAGTTTGCGACATACCGCTACGACGTATAATATATTATATAATACCTTACGTAGCCGATAATGCGGTAGAATTACACGGCGCGAAATCTCCGTAAATAATCGAAAAATTAAGCGATTCTAAAGAACTAGTAATTATACGATATATAATTAACTTAGATTCGCGATCATTTCCTCCTCGAATAAGTAGTATCGAAGATATGGCGAACCGACTCCTTTCCTAACGCGCCGCGGGACGCGTCGGAGTAAACTGGGCGTTAACCTTCGTACGACGACAACCATAACTCCGGACGCGTTTTAATCGACGGATCGATTACTAAAGGGTCCTTTACGAAGATCTAAACGCGTATCGCGCGTGGTTTACCCTCGTACGAAACGTAATCTAAAAATACCTAGGACCTCGTCTAGTCTTTCTCTTATTTAAGAATTAAAGACCCCGAATAACCTAATCGAGGAATTATAACAAAGCGAATATATACGAAATAGTATCGTATAATACTAGAATAGCTCTTTTACGGCTATAGACCAATTTGCGAAGGGTATAACGTAAGTAATATACCGGCTCGTTCTTTTAAAAGGCGAGAATCTTACACTTCGAAAGGCGAATAATCTATTAAGCCGACGCCGTTTTACGAAAAAGACCTAATTATAAGATAGAAGGTCACTTAGTATACAAGCTATAAAAGACTTACAGTCTTAAAAAGAGGTAGACGGGCAATTATAAGGTGAATCACGTTAAGGTAGTAGTCGTACGAAAAGGGTTAAGACGCAGCTATAGCGCTATAAAAGGTGCGGAGAGCCCGGACATAATACGCGCACTTGTTAAAATGTTATAGAATCGTCCTCTTTAAACGAGGACGATTAATTTGAATTGATTTTTAGCGTTGTTGTAAAGATGACTTATACTTTATGGTACGAGGTTGTAAGAAGTGGTTCGTTCGCCCGTGTGATCTGTTCGCCCGTGGGGTACGTTATATCACGACTTATTTCATTGTCTAGGGGTAATACTACAGCAAATTTAATACGCTTTATTAACTAGGCCCTAATAGCGGATGGTTCCTAATTATGATCCGTGGTTAGTTGTATCCATAAGATGCAAGATATTTCTACCGAATTATCCAAACTTGAGAACCGTAGCCAGTACATTAAAGCTGAGTGTGACGCCTAAGCTATCGGTCCAAACGAAGAGGACTTAGTAAACATGAAATATGTGATTAGAATATTACTTGCTATCTGTCGACTTGAGTGAGATGTTTCGGCATAACAGAGTGTAGTGGCTCGCTAAATGCATCCTGCCCGTCCGTTATAGCACGAACGTTTCGTAAGCTAAACTTCTATCGGTAGTAAGGCTTGAGCAGGCAACGAGCTTGAAATATCACGGACTAAAGCCGATTGCTCTGCTTTAGCTCGCGACCGTTTCCTCGGTACGTGGTCGGGATGTTAAAGTCGTCTAAATGGGCCCCCGCCTTTATGCTAATCAACGAGATATATATATCACGACTAGGCACCCTTGATCTTAACCATAGAGGCCCCGTTACGAAGGCATATATGGTACAGAAATGTTTGTTAGACAATATTTTCTTTATGCTTTGCATAGTGGTTCAAAAAGCCGCCTCCCTGCGCAGACTCGTTGCAACAATGTAGCAACAGCTTTTGCCGTGTTTCGTGCCGCTTCGACCTCCTTTACGATATGCAGTAACCGGAGAATACTCTGCCAGCCAATTCGCACGATTAGTGTTAGTATCAAGAGGCGGCGTTGGCGAGCATTCAATACCGTGCACCAACTTGGTACAATTGCTCGTCAGCTTCCAAAAAGCAACATTCCAGACATCTCAATAGCTTCCCAGATAGATTTCCCGGCTTTCCGTACCTATAGTGTTCGCCGATATTATGCCTACTGAGGGGATGGCACAAAGAAAAACCAGCTATAGCCGAGGACGTGTCTGAACGGTTCATTGAGAGGCGCCATCGTAGGGAGGTTTGGTATTACTGTGGAAGGCCGCGTATGGTCTATGAGCAGCTTAACTTCCTTAGCTCTATCGGCGAGAAAAGTTGTTTTGCGACTCTGTCGAAGTTCGCATTAAGGGTCGCTTGTGAGTACATCACGAACTCTAGACTAAGAAGATTGGGCTTACGGTGACTCCTTGGTATTGAACCAGAAGATGCTGGTATTGTTACATCATAAGTAGTGTTATGGCAATCGCAGACTGGCTTAGGATTATCCGCGCAATCTGTCTTCCGTAGTTTAGGGGTACCTTCTAGGGACATACTTGATGATAGATAATTATATGAAACGTCAGCCTCATTGATCACTCCACAGGCCATATATTATATAATTCAGGTACTATGATACTAGAAGGAGAGAAGCTGAAACTTAAGTCTGGTTGCACCAACCTTGTAGAGAACATAAAACGGATGCAGGTGCAGCTGAAACTCCTGCCAAGCATTAGATATCGGCATTTCGAGGCCAGGAGCATCTACTTGGTAATAATTTTTGCACTACTATCCACTTTATGCGATGGAGGCATATATAATTCAACAAATAAGGATGTCTATGACTTCCAATACCGGATGGCATCCAGACTGGCTTAGCAAGTACCATTGATATATAATGTACATAAAATTTCATAGAGACAATACAGTGATAGCTACCAGAATAGCATGAGCATGAAGGGTTGTGTGCGTCAAGACATCGTTATTTCTTTGACACTTCATGATTTTCATTACTTTTCCAATACGGCACTACCTATTTTGATCCAGTAGATAAAAGGAAGCCATGGACAAAAGAGAAGGTTACCTCCAGCCTGAGTTTTCTGATACGTAAACCTCTTCCGTCTATGCCATCCTCGTTGAACTCTCTTCTCCCATGCCCTCTTCTCTCACACTCTCATCTTCGACATTCGCTTCCTTCTTTAATCTTCGATCCTTCAACTCGTTACCCTCTATAGTACTATTTCTGTCCACAGTCTGTCAGAGCTTATCCGGTATCGGATTGCAATAGGATATATAAGGGCTGGAATCCTCCATACCTGATAGAGAGAAGGGCTCAGCGCGTCAATACTAGCACCCTAGCACTCCCTTGCAACACCAACGTCTGATAACCGTGTCATTGCTGCCGATCGTCAAGTTATCTCCAGCTGCGGTTGAGTACAATGTCGAGTCAATCAGCAGATAGTACTCGTCAGTGGTGATGTTGTCAATGTATCGCAGAGTTGTTGAAGCCAGGAAGTTGATATTTATAGCTCACTAAACAATGCGTCAATCCTTGCGTCAACCCCCTGGTGATCTGTCTGACGACGCGGCTTCAGTAGACGAAGTGAAGAGATGGATCGCGGCGTAAAGTGGCATCGTGGCCGCGTATCCAAAGGCCTGTATGGCACAACCCCACAAAACAGAACTAGATAACGAGTTGGTAATCAAAGCACTGTGTGACTAAGGAATAAGGACATATTGACTAGTATAGTGCGTGATCACTGTTGCCGGACTTGAATCCTTCAATCATCATAATCATGAAGATGGGTACCAGTTGTCCGCCAAACTGGAACGCGTAGAGAGAAAGTGCGGGATATGAACCATCTGTAATGTTCGCCCAAAGCACGGTGGCAAGCTTGAATACGTCATCCGCATAAGGCAGTCCCAACAAACAGATCAAAAGCGGCGCCTCAGGGCCCGGCAAGACGGGATTTGGAGACGCGAAGGATGTCGACGAGGCGGCTAATGTAGCCATTGCGAGATGTTTGGCCATGGTTTGGGTCATGCGGAGTTTGCACTCCCCCTCATAAAAAATGTGGGAATGGTTTGTTTCTAAATAGGGTTAAAATCAGGCTTGAGCTTACGAAGAACCCTATCCTCGTGGAGCGAGTTGTTTTGAGCTTCGCTCATGAGTTGCATTCGATACTGGCAAATATTGTAGGGACTATTGAATGGGAGATTGCCCGTGGCTCTCTAAGCGAGAGCAGGAGGGAAATAACCCCATATACAAATGAAAGTATACCAGCCAAGCCACGAAGTTAATGCATACACAAGCCTTCGATTTTGTAGCGGTTCTACAGGATATCTTGCTTATTTGACAGTCATAGATCGAGTATGGACGCGGCCCGGGAGCTAACTATCTAGGTGATTGCATGTACACTTGTACCACATGATATGTCCATGAACATGCCTTAACGTCTAAGTAGCTAGCTCTTCATAGCCTGGCTGAGAAAAGTACTGATATTGAAGGCATATTTTGAAAGGCCCATTTGTGATAGAAAGCACGACGTGCGCTTAGTCGTCTATTGTTGCATCCGACGTAGTTTTCCACCGGTGAAAAATGGTGGAAAATATGCCTCAATAATAAAGGATTTAATCAGATTAGAATATTATGGTATCGTATTATAAATGTAGCGAGAAAAAAGTGTAGTTTTATTAAGTGTTGAGCAACAAGTGAGTGTGAAGGACGTGGTCGCATTTAGTCTAACCTTGCTATGTATCGTTAGCTATGGAAGCGGGCGGGGTTAGGCCAGTATTTTGGAGATACGTCGGATCGGAGATAAGTACACACGAAAGACCGGTCCTTATATCCGACCAAGGTAAGACCAAACCAAGTGCCACATGGAGAAACCTTGATATGGCAATCAGAAGTGTAACAAAACTTGAGAAATGCCACAGCTCAGATTTATCTCCGTAGAAGGTAGGGACGGAAAGGCATCAAAATTGACCAGTTCCGTCAGGAGTCATGCGATACGCGCAGGTCTTCGGAAAACCACGCATCCGCGAAGGGTCAAGACGGCAGCAGAACAGTCCTACCGTTCTGCGAAATGCAGGGATGACCTGATGGCCCACTTCAAATTTCCTGAAGAATTCCAATCACTGACGGGCCTGTCTGGGCCTGGCAATGCGTCCGCTAGACTGGCACTCCAAGAGTGCAGAACTGCACACACCAATTCTGTACCCCAGACATTTGTGGAGGTGGGGCTTCGTCTTAGTTACGATCCGTATCGATACATGAGCTGATGCTACTTCGACACCAGACTTCGACACAACTGCGGGCATATCACATACAGGCTGTGTGTGCAGGCAGCATTGATCCATTCAATAGTCTCCCAATACCGACAAATCCAGAGGTAGACTGCCTAATCAAGTACTGTAGGTCCTCGGAGTACTTACCATCAGGATATGATCATGGGCTGATTTCCCCGGCTCGGCTCGCTAGTAATTACTAAGTTCGGCCTCAACTTGGCCACAGTCGACCGCAGGAAGTCGTGGTTCCCCTATGCATTACAGAACGCGCCGATGATGCACAGCACTCTCGCAATGACTGCGGCATTGTGGCGAGCAGAACATTCAGCTCTAGAGTATTCGATTCAGGTGGAGGGCATACACCAGAAAGGCGAGGCGATGCGAGAGATCAGGACCAAGCTCGCACATGCTGAGTCTGTCGGCAATGATGACGATATGAATTTCTTGATGGCCACCATGTCAACTTTGGGAATTGTCGAGGTGAATGAGGCGCGTACAGTGAACCCTGCAGTGGACTAACACGACTCTAGACCTGCGATGGTGACTTCGAGGCCGCTGAGACGCATCTACGAGGCGTGCAAGATCTTTTCAGCTCACGAGGCGGTCATGACAGCCTCAAAGACGATTTCGTGCTTTGCAAGTCAATCAACCTGTAAGATTCAGCAATCCCTTCTTCCTGAACCTCACTAACGTAAAAGAATTAGGGCCGACATCCAGGTCGCCGTCGCACTGGGCCATCGACTCAAATTTCCTCTTCTGCACACAGACCAGGCATATCTCCCGGCATCAATAATAGAGCAGGCTTGGTACCCGCCACTGGATCATTCAATACTCAACGATAGCTCGTACTATCATGTTCGGATATTCGTCCAGATAAGACAGCTGCTTTTGGCACGCCAGTCATCAGTGGTCTCTCTGGATGCCCTACGGACTCTATTAAATATGGCGGATGATGCAATCTTAAGGCACCTCTACCAAGACTCGACCGACGTGTCGGATGCCAGCAGACGCTCACGTGCGCTCGTCCTAGCTGCGCACGTCTTCACGTACGTCACGTTGCGTCAGGTGCCGCCATCGAGCCCCTTAGTTCGCCGAATGTGCGCTAGACTTCAAAGTATAGTCGGGTTGACATCATCTGCCAGGGAAATCTGGACAGAGAACATGGCGGCACTGTTGTGGGTAGCTTTCGTCGGGCTGCTCGGGATGGGGACGGGGACGGGGGCGAAAACCCCTCCGGGAGGGCAGTGGTTCCTGGCCCTTTTTCAATGCACTGTACAAAGGCATCCACAAGGATGTTCTCCGGGTGATGGCAGCATTCGCAGGTTGTTGTCTTCGTTTCTTTGGGATGAGCTTTGTTGCCAGCCACTCCTAGCTGGGTTAGAGGAGCGGTTAGGTCAGGCACTATAGCTGAGTAAGCCCGGTGATTGGAAAAGCATTTTGACCCACCCTTCCGAAATAGGAAATATGTTTGAGTAGGATTTGTGACACTGTGCTCGAGTGGAGTGTATCATATTGCCTAAACAGGCGAAACTGACGCATGCAGCCTTTCCAGCGCGTATAGCCAAGCGTTTAATAAGTATAAAAGAGACAGATCAATCACAAATATCGCCACGAAAACATCATAAACGAGGTCCTTAACCTTTCTAGTAGATAACACTGTGCATTTCTATTAACCATGACCGGAGAACTCGTTTTGCTTACCGGAGGCACTGGCTTCCTTGGGTACGCTATTCTAGTAGACCTCCTAAAGAGCGGTTATCGAGTCCGCGTCGCGGCCCGCTCACAAGCCAAGATCGACAAGGTGCAGGCAGCCCCCTCCATCACCGACCTGAACCCCTCCGCGACGCAGCTGATGTTTGTGATCGTGCCGGACATGGCAGTGGCCGGCGCGTACGATGAAGCCGTGCAGGGCGTCGACTTCATCATTCACACCGCCGCACCTATCAGTAGCGCAGGGGAGGGCTCGGCCGCGCCGAAGGACCACCTGGCGGCGCTCCTGGTCGCATCCTCCGTAGAGGGCACCCTCGGCATCCTCAAGTCTGCACACGAGAAGGGCGGGACGGTAAGACGCATCGTCATGACGAGCTCCACAGTAGCCATCGCGCCCGCGAGCGTGTACACCGACGCCGGCGCCACGGGGCGCGAGGAGGTCGTGCGCGGGCCCGGGCACCGCGTGCCCGTCCCGCCACCGCCGTACGACTCGGAGCTCCAGGCGTACTGCGCGGGCAAGGCGGCGGCCCTGGACGCCTCCGAGGCGTTCATGAGGAGCAGGGCCGGGACGACGGCGAGCTTCGACCTCGTGTCCATCATGCCGTCCTGGATCTTCGGCAGGGACGAGCTCGTCGCTGACGCCAAGGAAATGCTCTCCAACGGTGCGACGGGCATGCTGATCGGCGGCCTGCTGACCGGCGACCGCGGCGTGGGCATGGTCGGAAACGCCGTCCTCTGTGCGAACGTGGCTCGAGCGCATGTCAGGGCGCTGGACCCCGCCGTTGAGGGGAACCAGTCCTTTCTCCTCAATGCCGAGCCAAGGTGGGAGGACACGGTTCCGATTGCCAAGAAGCATTTCCCGGAGGCTTTCAGATCAGGCCTCTTTCGGGAGGGTGGTTGGCAGCCGCCGACTATACCCCTGAAGTGGGACTCAAGTAAGGTATGTGCTCGTGATTGTATCGATACGTCTTTGTCTTGGGTGGTGTTAATTTGAGATTCAACAGGCGCGAGACGTTCTTGGCATTGACCTTGCACCATATGACACGATGGTGAAGGAGGTGGTTGGGCAATACTTAGAACTAGCGAAGAGAAAGGACCAATGAGACAAAAGGTGTTGCTTTTGGCATGTGGTTAGCAAGCAGTGTTTCTGTTCTATAGTTGGGCAATCCAAATAAAATAGGCTTCACCCTATGACTATTTTCAACTCGCTGAAAGATACCAGCTCGAACCCATCTATGTCTATACACCACTCCACTTGCCGAACTTCTTCCACTCTGTGAACAAGCTTCTAAAGATAGCCCGTCCACTCTCATCCACAGCCTCGCTCAGTATCCTCCGATTGCTGTCTGGTGTAATACCCAAGATTGAGTACACACCTGTAGCCAATTCTTTACGCACATCCCTCGACACATCGCCCTCCAACTGGAGCTTGATGTAGAGTGCAATGACCCAGAACATGTGCTGTCCCGCCGATCGTTTCACGGCATCAGTTGCAGAGTCGAGGCTGTTGTGCTTGCCACGGGCAACCGAGGCAGCACTTGGCTCGCAGACCAAGGTAAGAAGACGGGCAAACTTGGCGCCGTGGCGGGCTTTGAGACGAGTGTCTAACCAAGGAGGGTACAAAAAGCTACTGTTGGTCTGCTTGGACTTGGCAGGGTTGGCAAGCAGAACACGGAGTAGGGTCTGGAGGGTTGACACCAAGAGGTGGTGATGTCCCTCCAGACGCAGCCTGTGGCGCTTGATGATAATGGCCGTTAAGCGGTAGAGGGTGTCGAACACTCCTCCGGCTACGCTAGACTCCGGATCGCTCAATCTGGGGCCTTCTGACGAACAAACGGCGGCAACAACTGCCATAGTATGTTCAATATTGACTTGAGTCATTGAACTGGCATGTTTGTCGAGCAGAAGCTCAATTACTTGGGCGGTGTTTTGGAATTGCTCCAATGTCCTTGTCTTTCTGGCAAGTGAGTTACAAAGAATGACTTGAACCGAGGCAAGGTCAAAGGTCTTGCCCTCTTCGGTTACCGCGGATAATGGGGCTGAGACTATATGACCAGTTAGCAATTTGTAGCCGAATACATTTGGTAAGGCATACCTTGAATGGCCTCGATGATCCTGCCCAAGACCGTGTAGGGAATGCTAGGATTCTGCCATGATGAACAGTCCTTCAGTAAGTCATGAAGCAGACTAGTTCTGGCTGATGCATCGAGGTCTTTGATTGACGCATCAACAAATTCGTTGATAGCCAGAGAATCGGCACTCGAAGAATATTCTTGGCTCATTTGCTTCAACAAAATATCAGAACTGGACACTCCCTTGTTGTAAGTCAAAAAAGTAAAGAGTTTCCATCCTGTAGGGACGCCTTCAGAGGAGAGTGTATGGCCAGCGTCCTGCAGCCTCGCGACGACCTTTGAAGATAGCTTGATTGGCTGGGCTGACAATCTGTCCCCAATAACGGCGGCCGCGCGCAACGTCAGATCTAGCACCATCAGATCGTCTTCGGATTTGGCAAACTTTCCAGGCTTCTTGAGTTTTGACGAAAATTCGGCGATACTGTGGCCGACAAGCTCGCGTAGTTTTTCGGCGACCTGTTCCTGGTTCAGGCCATGTTTGGCCTTGGTAGATGACCCCTGCAAAGCAATGACCACACTCTTCAGAACTATTAACGGCATGATTGGGTTGTCGGTTTGCTCTATGTCAAGTCCTTCGATGTAGCGAAGAATCTGGTCGAGGTAGGTGGCCGAGGACTCAACATTGCGAACCATTTGACCAATCATGAGCAGGGCCAGTTTCTCTAGGAAGGGCAGTAGTTCAGAAGATATGTTCACGAGGAGGCCTTGGACATCGTCGAATGCCATACCCTATATCTCATTTAGTTAACCAAATCACGTTTGACATACAGGGAGAGGGAAGAGATGTTTCTCTGTTTCGGAATTGACAATCACAGACAGTTTACTTACGTCGTAGAAGGTCGGTTGCGTCATGACCAAGATTAACAGGCGTAGAATGCGTTCATGAGCAATGGGGAATTCTCTTGAGCCAGCCTCAACCTCTGTTTTCCGATTCCTCCACGATGACATGATCCTCTTGCGGCGATCTTTCGTGAACACTTCTGGTGGAAAGTCAAGAAGAGCCGAGATCGTCGTTGAGCTCGTCGCAGAGCCAGTCCAGCCACACACATCAGAGCTCTCTAGTTTAGATATTAGAGGTTGAATTAACGCCTCCACGATTTCCTCGTCGTCCTGCACAGCATCGTCTTTGGGAACACGCTGAAGAATAGTCTCGCTAGGCCGCACCATGATTTTGGCGGCGTTGGACTCAATGCGGTTGAACAGTATTCCAAGCAAATTGCTGATTTGTTCTTCCCCACTAGATGCTTGGCTGATGGCTGGGAACTGGTTAAAAACAAGATCTATGTATCTAGACACCACCGGAAAGCGATTTTCGTCTTTGACTTCTGCGATGATGCGCTTCAAAAAGGTGCAAGCCTCGGCTAGCGTATCCTTCAGCTTGTCCCCTTGGGGGTAGTTCGCATGAGATAATTCACAACAGCAAGCAAAAGCCTCGAAGGTTGCAGTATCGGATAGCGATCCACTCGAGAGCAGTCGAGACAAATTTGCCTTGACGTGATCCCAGATGCGATTCACATCAGCAGCGGCAACCCAAGATGTAGTTTTCCTCGTGATGCGCCACCGAGGAGTCAGTACCGAAGAAACCTGAGCTGGATTGTTTGAGGGCTGTAGGACTATGTCGAGCAAATTTGACTTGATAGCGTCAATATAATCCTCATCGGTGATCCCCTGACAAATGGCGTCAAGAACGATCAAGTACGCCTCGGAGTCGTCCTCCTCTTGCAACCTGTCAACCAGGGACGATACTTGTTGGATGGAAAGTGTCCCTTGCAAAAGGTCCGCGCACTGCTCCCGGGCACGAGCGTCGTACCAGGGCGACTGATCGAGGGATTCGCCTTTCGAAAGCAGTTGAGAAATTTGACCATGCCATTTCTTAATGAAATTGATCAGGTTGCGGGCCTTGGCGGCAGCTTTCATGAGCGGATTAATGACACCTTCCACTATTTCTTCAAGTTCAAATTCCTCAGCTTTTGTGACAGATGTGACCGAAGCGAGTAGTGCATCAAAAAGCTCCTCATCGAGAAGGAAAGTATCTGAATCGCATGAGATAATGTCGGCCACCAGGCTCCAATTAGTCGCGGCTTGAAGGGCATAGCTTTTGCACACGTGCCTGAGGGTCTCCAGATCCGGCTGGCAACCACGCGTGGCGTTGCTCATCAAGTTTGTGATGACGTGCTCTGCAACATTATGCTCTTCGGCAAAGGTAAGTAGCAGCTTGAAGACGGCGGACGTCCAGGTGAGTCTCTCCCTTTTGGTGATGGGGTCGTCAAGGCCTTGCTGTGACAGGGATAAAAGGTGTGAAAGGATCTTAATGGAGGGCGCCGGGTCCTTCAGAGTAGTAGAATTGGCTATTTCGAGAGCGCCAAGTCCCTTGCCATTTGTGAAAGTACTCCTCGCCGGGTTGATCAGGTTCTTTGTGACGAACTGCCTCATCTGCTGCAACCACGAGCCTTTTCTAAGCAGGTTTCCCTTTACTTTGTCGGGCCCAGAGAGAGCGTCGAGGATGGTGCAGCAAGGATTGTATAAGCTTGCTGCGAACTCGTGGGAATCTTCTGCGCTTCCCAGGTGCAAATCCCAAAAGGCAACAACAGTTTTTGGCCAAGTCTCCTGCTGTTCCACGATACCGTCATGCGGGAGAAGGCTCAGTGAGTGAGCACAGATCCAAAGCAAAGGCGCGACTAAGTCTTTGGCAGCTTCGGCAGGGACGCGGAAAAGCGATTTGATGTGTTCGGCGCCAATCAGGACATGTTCGGAGTGCCGGTCTCTTGTCGTATTCAGACGCTGTAGGAGCTTTTCGAGGGCTCCAAAGAGCTCCGACGCAGATTGCAACAGCGTCTCGGGCAAGCGCAGGGTGGCAAGGTCGAAGGTAAGGGGCTCGTCTCGCTTCCTCTTCTTTTCTTTGGACGGTCTTGTCTTTTCTTGAGATTGGGGCCGTGAAATATCTCTGGCACTCTGCTGCAACACGGCGATGAATTTGCGCTCCAGGAAGATCCTCGAGAGGGAGAAGAGGGAAATCCTCTCAAATAGGCAGCCGATGGTGGTCCATGTCGCAGGATATCGTCGAAGCTGTTCTGCGATGTCGCTACTGCTGTCCATGTGCTTCAACAGCCAGCGCAGGATTGTCTCTTCGGCGGCGCACGATTTGCCGCCTTTCGCAGCGGATAGCTGTTGCCATATATCATTGATTTTGTGGTCGAACGGGCGGGCATCGGATTCGAGAGACCTGGCGGACTTGATGAGGGCCAGTTGCCTCGCCTTGGTAGGGATTAATTTTGTTTCCAGCGCCTCGACCAGTGGCAGTCGACTTACATTGAAGTCCCCGCGGGCCATGGTGAGCAAAATGGCCAAATGGTTATGGCGCTTTGGTCGAAGGCCTGTCTATATCTCCGCCCCAGCTTGATGAATCTCACAACGCTGTCGCTCTTCATGGGCACTTTTGGCTTAGAGCTCCAAGTCCCCGCCAGACCCTCCGTCTCCCAAAATTTCCCAGATTCTGCCATTGCCGAACTCTGCGCTAGGCTATTTACAGCACCGCAGCGAGATGCCATGTGGATATCCATGTCACCGCCTGCGGAATGTAGCGACGACAATTGCAATGGCATGGGGTCGCGGGTACTTTACTGTGCTTAGTGGACTGCTGTAGCTACGCCCTGTAGCCACGCCTAACCTCGCAGGCCTGGTGGGTGAGAGTGCTGTGCGCTTCGGGACAGAGGCAGAGCGGCAAAGGAGGCTCGTGCCCCCCGTCAAAAGTCCCGGTTTTGGCACGGAATCACAAGCGTGGGAGAGCAACAAGCTTGAGCTTTCTCTGAGCTTTCACTACTAGATCGACGACACCACTCTACCACAACAGTCAATTGACTCAATTGCACCACGTATGTATCCATCAAGCTGCACAGCTGCCCGTCCATGCTGATACCGCATTCAGAACCCCCCAAGAAAATGTCCAGCACATCCGTTCCTCCCCCACCGCCCGCGGTCGCACGACCTGTCAGCGAGGCACTTTTGAACGAGAAGGTACCACGCAACACGCCCCCCCCATTGCTCCCTACGCGGCTAACATTCCTCAGTGGGACCGCTGCCTTTCCAACATGCTCATCAAGTCCTCCCTCGGCCTCGGATTCGGTGTCGTCTTCTCAGTCCTCCTCTTCAAGCGCAGGGCGTGGCCCGCCTGGGTCGGTGTCGGTTTCGGCGCTGGAAGGGCATATGAGGAGTGCAACTGGAGTCTGAAGCAGGCCTCGAGGGATCTCAAGAGGGCAGCATAAACCCACCGTCGCGCTTCGCATCGCACCGACCATGGGGGGAAACGTATAACAAACTAGACTCGAGCGCAGACGCAGCGGCCGGAGGAGCGTGACCAAAGGGCCATGTAGAAAAGCAGGGCGGATGCTGTACTACCATTATACAAACCAATAGACGACATTTTCTTTCTCCTTCATGGCCATGACACGACAGGCAATATGCGACAGCTCCAGCGCTTTCCCTAGCTGATAACCCCCTAGGTGATGCGGACTTGGCCGTGGATGGGTGAGTGTTCGTGTTCCCATCACTCTGTTGACAAGTGTAGCGTCCTTTGAACGCATTTGGTCACTCTGACGGGGCAGGCCATGTTTGTTACCCTTGCGAAAGATCCCTCTTAGGTGTCTAAACATGACCACAACTCTCCAAATTCGCGTGGTGAATAAGCTCCATTGCGATGCTATAAATCCAAGTTGAACTCTTGCCTCGAGAAACCGCCAATTTTACACCCAGCCGTACACATTATTGCGGCATATGTCTGACCACTCGGGTTTGAGTATGACTACAATCATCGAAAGAGCGCGAACCTCGCGTACATTCGGTACTGCCGCCCCTCTTCACCTTTCCATGCCCAGATTGCCTCATCATGCTACTCGTCCCGCTCCTTCATTCTTACATTGCCGCCGCCTTGACCGGTTGTACTCGCAGCAGCGATTCCATGAACATCGTAGCTGTAAGTATCGGCATCATCATACTGTGCTCTGCGATATCCTCAGTCCGAAGACAAGATCGAAGGACGAAGGAGATGGTCCGCTTCAAGACTATTCTGCCGACGATTCGTTTCAGAATCAGGGGACCACTTCCAAACACCCGGATGACATCCTGCAACCTAGCGAGCCCATCATGACACCCACAAAGCCAATGTGGGACCAGCCAAACACCATGTCTACGGTGCAAATATCCCCGTATCTTGGAACAAAATACCAAACAGCAGCCTCAGTAGCTGTACTGTTAACTCTAATTCTGGTCGTGGGGCTCGTCCTCTCGAAGTGCTACCGCAAACCGCCGAGATCGGATACAGACAATCTGGAAAAGGTAGACACCGGTAAGCATGACCTGGATGATACCTCGGCGGGGCGGCTCGAAGCTTGGAACGAGCGGAACCTCGATAAGCTCAGAGCACAGCTCCCCTCGCTGCGATCGCGTGCCGCAGTGTACCGCTCCATCACAGAGCCGGATCCAGTAGGCTGTGGCCAAAAGGTCGATGAGGATGCCTGGCGCCGATTCCGCATGCTTTTCGCCGCAAAGGCAGCGTCACGTGATGGGAGCCCTGCCCGAAGGTCCTCCGGGTCCTACAAATCGGACCCAGAAAGTAGTGCCGTAAGTGGTGTGGTGCTCAATATATCTGGGGAGCTGAGGCGCAGGACAAACACCTAGAATGTTGGCGTAGTGTGTGATCCAGGACGAGAAGACGCCGAGAATGGGCCCCTCGATGAGTGAATACAAATGGAATGAAACTCTAGAGATTTGAGAATCGTAGCTATTTCCGCAGGATCCTTCACGAGAAATTACTGCTCTTCTTTCAAATTCTCCATATGAAATTGCTCTTGTCAATTCAGCATTGTCTGCCAGGAGTTATTCATGTCCCCCTGCGGTTTCCTGTAGAAAAGAAGTCGTGTTTTATCGAAGATTGCAAAGAAAGGACCTTTTCCAGGGGAAGGGGAAAGTCAAACATAAAAGCCCTAACTTCGTATGTGTGCATGCCTGTGTACATTCTGCAGTTCTAGGTTTAGTCTATAATTTCATGTCATCGGTTCACCTAGTCAAAAGATAGATACAAGATATTACGGTACGTGATAATATACTTGTACTCTGGAATTGTAGATGATAAGCTATGGTAGTGACACTAACGAATCAAAGCTATCAAGCAGTGGATGAGTCAAGATGGACGGCAAACGCCGCCTCATTTACGTTCATACATCCGTAGCCGTATCGCCGGTAGCTCGACGTATCTCGTCAAGCATGGCTTGAGCACTCAGCGACCCTCTCGGTGTGCCCATGGGAAACTTGTACCTCCCATCCGGCCCACCAGGTGGGTCAACCAACCCGCCCCTGGGCGAGCCATCATACAACGGTATCTGTCCCTCATAACTCCTGGTAGGACAGATCTCTTGTGCCAAGTCCATAGCATCGAGGTCCTCGGTCAAGTTGTACAAAGATGTCACACAAGCTCGCATCCAGCCCATGTACGGGCCGCCTCCACAGTAGGGCGCACACGCAGGATCCTCGGCATCGATGACGACGACGAAAGGTTCAGCGCCGCGAACACCTCTTTGGGGCATCTGAGCCGCATGGGGCGCTTGCAGTAGAGATGCCAACGCGGCCTCGTCTACAACCAAGACGCAGTCCATCCGCACCCCAGATTCCCGTCGCTCCTCGTCAACTGACCCCCGCTGCCTATAACGTGCATACTCCTTTGCCCAGGCAGCGAAGGACGTCCGCACCGAGCCATAGCTTGCTCCCGCCAGAGCAGAACGGTTCGACATGACCGCAAGTGCGAAAGCATTGGATTCCAACGCCGCAGCATCGCCACGTCCGGGGCGCCATAACGCATGCGCGCGTATCTTGGCCAACGCGGAGGACCACTGCTCCTCATCTGTTGTCTCGTCGGCCGCATAAGCGGTGCGGACGAGCACGAAACCCCACTCGCCGGCGAGGTTGTCCATAAGTGAACAAAACGCGGCGGATAGCTCAAGAGCCCCTAGGGCCTTCTTTGATTCGCGATGATCCATCTCGACAATACTAGGCAATAATTCTCTGTGGACCCGCCGATTTGTACAAATCTGAAGAACTGCAGAAGGCACCCGTGGACGAACTAACCTTAGCATATATACCCCACTCTGTTACCGATCAACGTCCTAATTCTGGGAGGCTTGCCGACTCGGCATTATTTTACGCAGCCAAGTCCTCAACCAGCAGAAACCGTCCGCCGTCTTTCTCGAATTGGAAATGAGCATACGATGTCAAGGAAAGAGGGTTGACATTGAGAGTATCACTCGTAGACTTTGAGCTGATCCTCTAAACTTGTCCAAAAGTCCATCTCAAACTCCCAGGGCTGGAACCTCACGGTCGAATCCGGCATGGTACTGAAGTCGAATTGTGCGGCCTGCGTCGAGCCTGTGTCGGTCCCCAGTTGCCTCGACATGACAGCATCAAGTAACGACTGTATAGTCTGCGTGGCCTGCGTGAACAACGCAAAATTTGGATGTCCCTTCTGAATCCAGGCTCCTAGTCTTATCTCCACGACAAGTACGTTCAGATCTTGTATCAGCTGTGAAAAGGACGGGGCGCCATCTGCTTGGAAATGCGTTTGGGGCCCCAAGAGTGCTACCGAACAGATTCCGGCGGCTGGAAGCCCGCATAATGCGACCTATGTGGCTGTCAGCCTAGATTATTCGTCATAATAGGTGCAGTAGAGCGAAATACGCACTTTCCATGTTAAAGAGGTCCCAGAATTGACCAGATGATCTCGGATCACAATGACCTCTACCATGAGGGAGAGCATCTGGGCAGCAACCTTAAGAGTCGAGCTAGTAAGCTCACACATGCTGTTCTGGCCAGCTATGTCAAGAAGCAGGAGTGTATGTAAGTAATCAAGGCGAACCGAAGCAAGAAAGTCCCGGCCGAACGCGCTAGAGTGACAGTCTCGAAGACGCGTGCCCAATTTGAAGTGTGATGGCAACGCATCCCACTGATTTTCTATCCTTGAGCGAAGATTCCTGACAAAGGCATGAGTTTACAAGATTTAGACTGACACTCGAGGATACCTACCTCGTGTGGTCATCATTTCGGCGAGTCGGTCGACTGCAAAATATTTGGAGGATCTCTTCCTTCAAGAGTGCAAAGAGGGCACAACAGCGGACCTCTGCTGTATAACTGATAGCCTCCACGCCGCTCTGCCCACGATCATGGCTAACATCGCTGCTCCCTGGTGTTACCGAGATTGTGGATTCATGTGTGTAGTAATCGTTCCTCGGTGTATAGAATCTGCCACTTGGCATCTGGAAATAGCAATAGTCTTTCACGACGCGCGGCGGCCGACCTAAGAATATCGCTATCATCTTGTCCAATGAGTATATGCGAGCAAAGCAAGTCCTCCGCATCTCTGCGAGGAAGACTGGGATGATAGACGTATTTTCATCAATTTTCTCGTGCAAGCCTAAGGCAAAAAGAGAACTTGTCAGATCTCCTACCCGGCGCCACGAGCGGTAGCCTGTTCACTTTCATCAGTCCACAAGGACGCATTGCGGAAACGGAACATGACGTATCATCAGATGTCCGATATCAACTCACTCTGATCCCCATCGACATGAGTATGAACCATGAAGTTTTCATACTGAAGTATGAGCTGCAGATCATTCAAGCAGTCGAGCGCGAGGCATAACTCTAGGCAGGAATCGCACATATGTGTCAGGGTTCTCATAAGCGACATCCGCTGCTCTTCGCTATCATAAAGGGGAACGAAGGCAGTTGTATCAAGAACGGCCCTGCTTGCGGCCGCCAGAAATATCCCGAGTGTCTCCCAACGCAGATTCTCGTCCACGATCTGTGAAATGAAGTCGCGAAACGTCGAATCCCTGGAAGTTTGAATCGGTTTATTGGAGTTCTCGAGTAGAGTCCTGGCACTCGATGGAAGGGTCAGTTGATTGTCGGGCGGACCAATCGTTGCTACAGCCTCCACGCATGCTGGCACCAACGGTTCAGCTATGTTTAGGTTGACGCCCTTCTTCAACCACGAACGGACTAGATGACAGAGATCTAAGATGTTGAGTTGGTTGAAACGATTCGCGCATCTGATGGCCCGCTCAAGCGTGTCTGGATCCTTGAACAAAGCCACGCCAGCCGGCGATGATACCGCGGCTAGTCGGACATTCATTGCGCTCCGCATTCGGACAGATCAATTCGTTGCTGAAAGAGTCACAGAATCAATCGATTGATGAGAGACTTCTGGTGAACCCGGAATTCATTGGGTCAAAGTTCGCGACACGCCGGTCACGCCGAACAGCCCGATAGCGCCGATTACGACCTTGGTGGGTATACTAGCAATTGACGCGACTAACAAACCAAAGTCCCGACAATGTCTCAGAACAAATTATATATGACTGGTTTCGACGGTCCCACCTTTGCAAACCATGTAGTAATCAGTTTGGATTTGCCTTCAGTCAGGATGGCCAAAGAATCGATGTTGAAAATTAGTGACGGCCACCAATGCTGGAGTTTCCAGCCTCGACGCATGGAGGTCGATCCAGCACAATGGGGCGTCGCGATGTCTTGCACAAGCCAGACCTTTAAAACAAAGAACCATGATCACAAGCCATCCGCAAAAGTTTGGGATTGCAAGTGATATTCCATAGTTTCACTATATACGGAACTGATGCCCCACGGGCTCTGTCCAGAGTCTCGAACGTCGTAAGGAGATATATTGCGTGATACAGGAGCACGACTTGCTCATCATCGAAGACGATTCCTACTATTATCTCGAGCTGGCTCCGTATCACCGGACTGGACATAATCCCCAGACATGCGCCACGTTGTCAGCGGAACGGCTTTTGGAGTCGCTCCTGCCATCATATGTCACCATTGATATCGATGGTTGTGTCATCAGGATGGATTTCTTCAGCAACCGGCCCGGCGCGTGTTCTGATGTCTTCTACAGTATCACATTCGCGGCTGCGTCTCTGGAAAAGATGGAAGAAGCAATCGTGAGGCTTTGTAAAGCTTTAAGAACGAGTTTCTGGTTAGAATCAAGATCATTGTGATTCATGTTTCGTTCAGAAACGCCGGGCCACAACCACGACGGAACCGGCGACAATGTCCTAGGTCGTAGCTCTAATGACTCGATAGAAGCAATGCATCCGGCACTTGATGCTGGCGGTTCGGTGGGGAGGATGAGCAAGTGACAGCCGTTCATACTAAGGCGAATAGCAGGAATGCTCGCGCCTCGGACTTTATCTAAGGTAGAGCAGGTGGGATACTAAGCTCTCTGAAAGCTCCAGTCTTACATACTTCATAGTTCGCAGTGACAGCGAAAGACAAAAGCCCCGAGGACTTGCTAGACATTAATTGAGACGATAAATACCAATACTTACTCATAAAACGAATTTAATACTCGATACCGCGCCTCTGCTTCTTGGCAAACTTATCCATTGGCCCTTGTTTCTCGTGCTTCATCGGCTTCCGCTTCAGTTCAGGATGTCCAGCATCATCGGCGTATTCGCCATTGTCATCATGGTCGCTCCCTGCGAACTGCTCCATCTCCGTCTCGCCTGCCGCCTCAAACAGTTGCCTCCACTCGCCGTTCTTCACCCTCTCGTCATCCCCACGGAGACCAATCGAATACGCCGTCTTGAGCGCCGCAATGCAAACGCCTCTTCTCTCGCCAAAGTCCAGCATAGGCGGCGGGTACGTTCCCTTCCTGCGCTCCCCCAACCCGTCGCCTTCGATCTTGATACCAGCCTTGTCGAGAGCGGCCTTGGGTGCCTTCCAGGGCTCATAGATGTACTTTGCGTCGAGGTTTCTCAACTCAGGCACATATTCTCTGATCAGCTTGCCTTCCTTGTCCCACTTCTGCCCAAAGGCGACGGGGCTGTAACAACGGTAATACTGCGAGAAGAACGCGGTGCAGCTTAGCCACTGCCAATTCCCGGCATTGCATGCGGGCTCATGATCGATGAGAAGCTCTTCGAACACGTCTGCACCGCGCTCCCAGTGGATATAACATCCACCCCTTGTCAGAAAACATGCGACGGCATGTCGGCCCAGATGGTGTATCCAGCCTTCCTGGCGGAGCTGGCGCATGAGCGCGTCGATCCAGGGGAAACCGGTGACGCCGATCTTGTACCGCTGGAACCAGTGCTCTGCTTTCTGGGAATCGATGTGATACTCACCGCTGATCGCGTTCATACCCGTCTCGGTGCCCTCTTCCAGCTTGGAGGGAAGGTGCCACGGTACGAAGCGAACGTATGGATTGTTGGTCGTTTGAATAAATGGTGAGCCGATGGCAGCCTGCGCAGCAAAATACATGTCGCGAAAAAGAAGTTGGCCTGTTAGGCTTTCGGGCGGCGTGGAAGCGCCCTTATATTTGGTGACCAGATCTTGAACGCGCCAGTAAAACAGACGAACAGAGAGCGACCCGAAGTGCATATGCGGGGATAGGAGAGTTGTAGCTTGTGGCCTGAACTCTGCAGGATTTGTCTTCGGCTTCTCGAAGGTGGCAGCGTACTCTTCGTCGGCAATAATATGATCAAGAGTCTTGAGCGCATGGGTTTCTCCGCCCCGATGGGGCGTCGTTGCAGCTGGGAAGCCGAGCTCCTCCAATGTCTCGATGGCGAAGTCACCGTTTGGACCAGCAATACTGTTATACGCCCTTTCCTCCTTATCGCGCAGCGGCGCGCTGAGGTCTGGCTTGCTGTTTGGCTGCTCATAATCAAAGTCCACAGGCATTTCCCCGGGGTCAGGGAGGCTCTTGGGCGCGGGTATGGGTCTGGGAATACCTCCAACCTTCTTGCCCGCGGCTTGAAGCTGCGTAATGGTCATTGTTGGCTTGCCGCCATTCTTCTTGACTACGTCTTCCGAATCCCATAATGTTCTGCCATAAGGACTGATGACCTTGACGCCAGCATACTTGGCTGCCTCTGCGACAGCACTGTCTCGCTCCCGAGCATAAGAATCTGTGTCTTTCTCATAAACCAGATGAGTAACCTTCCAAGCTTTAAAGACCTTGGGAAGCACTGTTTGTGGAGCCTCGCGCAAAACAAAGAGTTTCGACTTCGGATTGAGTTTGGTGATGGACTCCGAAAGGTCATTTTGACAGTCGAGTCTGAGTTTGTGTTTAGTAACGAGTGTCCTTGGCATCGTGATTTCGACTTACAGATATTGCCATCTATTCACACCTCCTTTGGCTCTGTAAACATAATGTGGGTCCCACGTAAAGATGGGCCATAGGACTTCGGGGTCTAAGTCTAAGGCGGCTTTGAGCGCAGGCGAATCATGCAGACGGAGATCAGTCCGGAACCAGTATACTACTCTTGGTCTGCCCATCTTCGTATGCTTAACGTCACCTTGACGAGTGATTGACGAAACGCGGTTTGGCAAAACAATGCCTCATTTGGTGCGAAGCGGTTGTGCGGGCATACAGCGGTCTCAGAAACTTACGCTAGCCTCGTTTTTTAGAAGTCCATGATGTCAACATCCTAAGGTTAGCGACGGTTTGAGCGTTCGAGCGCTAGAAACCGAAAAGAAGCCAGGACGAGTGAAGGTAATGATCAGGCTGAAACCAAAGTAGTATGCATAGGTCTTATCACGTAACGATTACAAACTATACGAGCGCCCTTCTGACGTTTGCTCAAGTTACCATAGTGGCTTATTCCCAAAGACGTATATACATCTTGGATACATCGTGATGATAGAATTGATGATACCCCGTATC
The DNA here is from genome assembly GCF_020726525.1 of Truncatella angustata. Taxonomy (NCBI): domain Eukaryota; kingdom Fungi; phylum Ascomycota; class Sordariomycetes; order Amphisphaeriales; family Sporocadaceae; genus Truncatella; species Truncatella angustata. The sequence continues at coordinate 6,339,371 of NW_025763382.1, read as the reverse complement.
AACGACGCCTGCTAGTTTACAGCAACTGTTTGGTTCTCGGTTGCATCTACACACGAATATGAGATTCTGATCTGGACTTTTTGCGAACGGCGAAGAATAAGTTTATATGCATCATGGATCGCGTCGGACCACTCCGTACATGTTCCCCAGAATTCCCTTACAGTATGTAGTTGGTTAGCGCAGGAACAACTGCGGGAAGCGACAAACCCCTGACGATCGCCTTGCATAAAGGGAAAGCAAGTTTCAGCGACTCTTTAGTTAGAAAGCTGACTGGCTAGGTGGATGAGGGATCTTGCGCGTTACTCCAAAGAAAGGCGCATAGCACACCACGGGGGCAGCAGAATGCTCTTCTGAAAAGTAATTGTAGACGTTGGTTGTCCATGTCGATTTTCGTTGTTATAGAACTTAAGTAAAGGATGACCCTTGACTGATGGGCTTGCCGGCCGAGAAATCACGCGATCTAGGGCATTTTGATATTGCGATTTTATGCAACAGCTTTGGTCCCCGCAAGCTCCAGGGAATGCGCAGGCTGTATATACATACAGTATTCTGATTCTGTATACAGGCGGGATCCGTAGCATGGTGCCCTGCGGTTCCGGGTCCGCATTAATCTGGAGGTACAGTACTAGTAGGCAGCATGACTGCAATGTCCTCAATAATAATGGGCCGACGGATGGGGCATGACCAAGCGCTGACTTGCTCAAGAGTGCTAACCTAGCGAAGACAAGCAGAACGTAGCTGTAGAATACAAAAGGCATACTGCACATGGGCCCAAGCACTTGACTCGTGGTTCCATTGAGGGTGTGATTCGCAATCTGCAGATGTAATGATACTTTAAGGGTAGCATCCTACTCCAGTTCATGTGCGCCTTTGCCGGTCGTAGTTTATGGATGGTTTTGTTTCTTGTTGTTTCTTGTTGAAACCTGTCTCGAGTCGGTCGCAATCGCAGTCGCCAGTTGCAGTCCGTTGCATATGTACAGCGAGAGCAGCCAAGGGTCGCCATCAGCGCCTTTGTGCGGGCATGAATGTCAAGCGGGATGGTTGCACCCTGTTGATTACTGGTTAACAAGCCGCAAGTCAATGATCGATGCAACAACAACAGACTGGCAGATCAGCACAAGTTACTTACTCGCAGCAGTAAGGTTAGCACTACGGCATGTAATAGTAGACGTCTGCGTGCTGGGCTCTTCCCTGTACTTCCCTCTAGTAGCGTCCCTTGGAAATTCAGTAGTGCTACCTTGGGCCAAAAGGCCCAGGGAGGAAGGCAGCACAAAGGCAAACGCAGGGTGCCGCGAATGTCCCGTGCACCTTGGGAATTGGCTCGGCCCCGCTTGGCTCCCAGATTCCCTTCACACCGGCCAATTAGAATCCTGGTTGGCACTGTTTCACGAGACTCCTTTTGATGAATTTCTGTCCCCCAGCTTGCCCAGATCCCTTCCCCCTGGCTGTCAACTCCTAGCAAGATTCCCTCTGCCGATGACCACTTTACAGGCGACGGGGCCTTTTTTTATTTTAAGATAAATTTTTTTAATTGTCTCGCCTTGCCCGTCAGAACATGTATGCATGCTGTGTCCGTGGTCTTGGTCTTGCAGTTCTTGGTCTTGGGTTTTTCTATCGCGCAGTACCACTTGGCCACTGCGGAAAGGCACTATTGTTTACTATTCGCGTCTCTCGTTCGTCGGTTCATTGATTCATTCATTCATTCGTTCATCCTTCTAACCCAAATTAATCAAAAGCATCTGGATCCAATACTCTCACTTTCACTCCTTTCAATTCCCATCACGCCAGCCCGTAGCGCTGCCGCGGAAAGAACTAAGGGCTCAAGGTACCCGGTCAACCTTTTATTTTAAGTAACACATACTGGGAAGACATCTGTCATCGAAAGCCTCCAAAAGTGGGAATTCTTGGAATTCACACCAGCTCCCAGCGCCCAGCGCCCAGCCCCTTGCGACACTCAATACAGCTACTTGCAATAAACAGCCCAAACACCACATGGTAGCACGCCGCAGCTTCCCTACAGTACAGCAAGTCCGCGAATGGTCCAGATGAGCGAGGGAGCACCTGCAGAGCTGCTGAATTGATTCTGGAAAGGTCTCGGGAGAGCAGAGGAGAGACCAACGGCCGAAACAGCCCAATCTTTGCATCTGATCGCAGTCTCCTCGACCCGCCACGATCATCTCAATATTAGGAACCAAACTCCAACCTACGAGACTTTTATGATACGATTCCGCAGCAGAAATAGCGGCCCAAGATGACGAGGCCGCACATCATTCGCGCCGGTACGTTCTGATACATTGAGCCCCCCCGACCCCCTGCGCCGCATTCACTTCTTTTCCTGGGAGCATGTCGTCCCGAGGATCGACTTGGCTTACAGAGGATCCCTTACTTCTGTCTTGTCGCGTCATTTCCACCCTCTCTCGTGCTCTCCCTCTCCTTCTCTTTGTCTCCCTCACGCTCTCCCAACTGAACCACAAGGACTAACTCCCCATTCTTCTCGCCTCTAGACTCTATTGATCTGCAAGATCACGACGCTCCTTCTGCAAAAGACCACAAGCAGTCTGCTTCCGCCAATGGCCAGTCAGTAGCACCGCATCAAGCAGAGACCCTCCGCGAAGTGGCCGCAGAGACCAAGGAGGACAGAAGAGTTTCATGGACCAACGGAGACATTGATATCCAGCAGTACGCTGATGACGCCACAATGCAGCAGCAGCAGGATGCTCTCGCCATCGCACAGAACGGCGGAGGCGCCGCATCAGATGACGGCAATATCGACACCGACGACGACCTGGACGACGACGATGATGATATGGACAAGATCTCGAGTTCCCCTTCAATTGATGATGGTGAGGACGCCCACACCCCCAAGCTGCCACTCTTTTGGCCAGCACGCATCGACTCTTTGCGCAATCAGCCTTCACCTACAAGTTCTTCGGTATCCAGCGAACCAAGATCGTCCTCGCCGTATATGGAGAGGCCTGTTTACCTACCTATTCCTTTGCGTCTTCCTATTGGGCAGTCAAGCAAGGCTTCTGCTCAAACAACCACTTCGCGTCATCATTCTACGGGTGAGTATACCGGAAACGACCTACCCGACACCACGGACGACATCTTTAGTGACCCTTCGCACAACGACGACCCATCGAACTAGGAAACCGATGAACCCGACGTGCCCGAGACTAGCCAAGATGAAGTCAGGGAAGGCGGGACAGGCGAGGAAAAGGACGAGAACGACAGTGGTATCAAGTCAGACGATGCCAACCTAGAGCCTACACTCAGCCTCGGGTCCACGGAAACAATCATGAGCGAATTGACAGGACCGGACGAACCTATCTCGCCTTACGATTTCTTGATACCCTACACGGCTTCCGAAGATGATGACGACGATGACTTTTCCTTGACCGATGATTCCAAATATATTGATTGTGGCTGGAGTGGCAAATGCTTACAAGACGTAGAGGATATCGATTTCGAATTCGTCTATGCCCTGCACACTTTTGTCGCGACCGTCGAAGGTCAGGCCAACGCCACGAAAGGTGACACCATGGTGCTACTCGACGACAGCAACAGCTACTGGTGGCTTGTGAGGGTTGTAAAAGACAGTAGCATCGGTATGTGTATTCTGCTGATCAAGAACTCGTTCAGCGTTTTAATCGCGATTACAGGATATTTGCCGGCAGAACATATTGAGACACCAACTGAAAGATTGGCACGTCTCAACAAACATAGGAACATCGACCTATCGCAGAGCATGTTGGGTGACACCGCAGGAGAGAAGAGCAAGAGTACTCTCAAAGTGGCTCTCAGGGGCAAGAGAAAGAAGACAGTGGTCTTCACTGCACCTACGTATGTTGAAGCATCTGATGTGGACTACTCATCCGAGGAAGAAGAAGAATTCGATGGCGAGCCTGGTCAACAGCAAGCAGCACAGCAGCAACAGCAGCAGCAGCAGCAGCAGGCCCAGCAAGCAACAACCGTGGACAATGTGGAGGATGATTCCGCCAAGGTTGAGCCTCTGAAACCTCGGGTTAGGAGCAATTCCGAGGAAAAGGAAGAAATCGATGAGGATGAGGCCGAATCCAGGGATAGCGATGAGATATTTGAGGGCAAATCCGACAACCGCGCTAGGACCACCAGGAACGGCACTGTCAGAAACACGGACTCTTTTTTCAAAGACGAGACGGTGGAAACCAAGAAGATCACACTTACACCTAATCTTCTACGCGATGATGACTCTCGAGATTCAAACTCACTTGACTCTCAAGGTTTGCGACAACGCCCAAGTTTCGACAGATTAGAGAAGGAATTGGTCACGGATAAGCAGAAGAAGAAGGAAAAAGACAAGAAAGAGAAGGACAAGAAGCCGAGCGTAATTCGGAGTTTCTTCTCACGTAAGGACAAGAAGAAGTCGGTCGATGATGACGATGATTCCTTCGGCAAACGATCGTTGGATGCAAGTCTGGATGGCGCCGAAGAGGACGCCAAATCTGTCGAGGTCGACGGGTCGCCAGAAAAGGTTGCCTCGCCTCAGAGAAACCCGAGCAAACTCCAGAAATCGCAACCGAGGGCGGAGTCTTCGCCCAGCAGGAAGAACAGCAACGCAAGAGACACGCAAGCTGCTGCTGTCGAGGCAACGCAGGCTCTGGCAGCGGCTGGAAAGGCGAAGGAGGGTTCGAATGGAACTTCGGCTTCCCTTAGAATGGTGGAGTCGGACCCCATTGATGCCGCAGACAGGTCGCCACCCAAAGAATCCAAGATTTCTAAGATACTGCATCCGCCACCCAGGGTTAGCAAGTCCAAGTCGCGGGTTGAATTGGATGATTTCGATTCGTCTGAGGATGGGGAAATTATTGCTGCCCTAGAACCCAGCCGGGAGGCACCGCTTTCGCCCGAGGCTTCTCAGAGGCAAACCCCTGAAGAAAAACAGACACGACCTGTGTTGCCGGGATCGTACCCAGACAGCTACCTTGGCACTGCGCAACCTCCAACGCCGCAACCGACTGCACCAAACGCACGCTTACAGCAACCTTTGGAACGACTTTCGGAATCACCTGTCCAAGTTTCGCCTATCACGTCGTCTAATCCTCCAGCATTGATGGGCGACACATCAAGCCAGGAGGATCGCTCGTCACCGATATCATCGCCTTCGCCTGAACCGGCCGATGTTCGTGGCCATCAAAACCAAGACTCGATGACATCTACTTCGGCCACAGGCGCAGCAACCTGGAATGATAACAACCTAAGGGCTTTCTTCGACTCTAGCTCCGAGATCCGGGATCTGCTCACTGTTGTTTACGACAAGACAGATGTGCCGCCGGCTGGCCCTGACCATCCCGTTGTAGGAACGTTGTTCAAAGAACAGAACGCCAAGTTGGCTGAGATCACCTCGGTAAGTTTCCCCCTAACCGGCGGATTCGCACGATTTTTCTAACATGATGCCACAGCAACTCGACAACATGCTCGGAGACTGGTTAGCCCGCAAGCAGCGCCTTCGCGGCACCGTTTAGAATTGTTTTCATGCATCACTCATTCGCATAGCGTTTCCAGCACAAGTCACCTCGCTAGGTTTGTGGCTAGGGGCTGGAGCAACAAATTACCCTGCACTTTTCGATACTTGGGTTCCTATTCCGTATAATCGGCTGGCGTATGGGGGCTTCTAAGGATATTACGGGCAAACGGCTTGGGGTGAAGCACAAGATATACCACGGACACTTTGTTCCGGCTTTTTTGAATTTTTCTTTTCTTGCTTAGAGACAAATGAGTCAACGACCTGTATTTTTTTTGACACGGTATGAAATGAAGGTGGATTGGAGGTTTGTCTTTTTTTTGCATCTTCTCGGTCTTTTAAGCACTAGAGGAGCTTCTACACAAAGGTCTCACAAATCCCTGGCGCCTAAGTGCTAGGGCTCTATGATAAGAGGTGTTGTGAGACGTGTACTATACCGTCGCATATAGCAACCGCAATGTACATATTGTTGCTTTTTCTGGCGTGTTCATGCGTCTTTGCATTGATGTTGATTGGAGCTGTCAGGTACTGGAACTTAGGGAATGATATGCGATTGTTTGTTCCATTGATATACACCCATGGATCCGTCTGATGTGACCGGGGCCAAAAAAAATTTCAACTTTTTACGAGTGAGGACGAGATGTTTAGATTATCCGACTGAGTGTTTCACAGGCTTGCCTTGAAGCGATTGCATTGCACGAGATCATGTCCAACGATCGGGAGCTGGCTCTGTGCCAGCATCCAATGTCTGTCTACCCTTCCCTGTAAAGATGTTGTAGCACCAGAGTATAGAAAAGGTGGTACAAGAAACTATTGCGTAGTGAAGCGGGCATCATAGTAAGTGACTCACTATTCACGTATAAATGGCCATCCACGATACATACGTAGTGTACGACTCAAGTTGGAGAGCCACTTCCGACGCGAGTACGATATACTGCTAGCTAGTTCTGACTGACATTTGTTTGAGTTAATGAAAGAACACCAAAGCAAAGACCATAACACAGCCGCGGTATATATCGAGCTTTTTATTACTAAAAGCAATGCTGCTCATGTCAAGCAATGCGCAAGCCGCCAATTTACATGTGGTTTCAAGGCAGGCCCGCCAAATTGGTAGCGAGATCCAAATCGGTCGTCAGCGCCTACGACTCGGCTGTGAATGGTCAACAATACCCACCCAAACCCCCTCTCGCAGGAGCCATCGCCCCTTTGCTATACCATAAAGACGCAACATGTTGCTCGAGTCAATTAATAATGTGTCTAGACTGTTTTAATATAATATTCCTTTTAATATGTCGCAACAACAGGCCTTGAGTGATGAACGATATGCCCAAGTACACAGGATTGAGAGCCATGGTCCGCCGATCAAGTCAGAAAGCGAGAGCCCTGACCTAGGAGCCAGACAGTTCCAGCCCAACGTCGGATCACCACAGTATCGCAGCTATGAGGACTCTTATTCACCTCCTGCGCAGGTCGGGTGGTACCCAGCGGTTCTTCTACCTTCAGAACTTCGCAAATATCACCAACCGCCCACTTACCTGTTCTCCGAAATCATTCCTATCGCGGACCCTTCATCTTTCCATGATCTTCCTGCGGAATACACGCACATCCTGCCGATGACTACCCTAGTCGAGCCGAGATTTGCTGCTCGTGCAAATGAGCTCATCAATCAAAGACTTAATCGCCAGCCGGGTGGCACTTCAGTCGTTGATCCAGACTCAATCCTGGGCGAGTCGGGTCGCCTGTATCATGGTTACAAGGACGGAAAATATTATTTACCTAACGACGCTGTAAGCACAGTTCATCTGAATATGGGTACGTAAATGCTGAATTTGAATAGGCTGAGCAAGAACGTCTCGATTTGCAGCATGAGATGTACCGGCTACTATTCGACGGCTGGCTGGCTCTTGGTACGTTCATTGGCCTTCCGGTATCGGCTGAACTAATCAACTGTATCAGCCCCCATGTCAAGGCCTCCGAGATATGTGCTTGATATTGGAACAGGAACAGGATTATGGGCAAGAGACTTTGCGGAACAGAACCCATCGTCTTATGTCATTGGTAGCGACCTGAGCGTTATCCAGCCAGATACGACGTTGTCCAATCTTGTGTGGTCAAAGGACGATGCTGAGGATGCGTGGCTATTTCCACTGCCCACGTCGCATCTCGTGTCGGAGCATCTCAGAGATTCGAACGTGCAAGCACACCTGATACAATTCGATTATATCCACCTTCGACTCGTTTTTACTTGCTTCAATAGCCCACAGACTGTCATCAAGCACGCTTTTGATAACCTCAGTCCAGGTGGACTGTTGGAGTTCCAGGACCTTTCTCCTGAAATCTATCAGAATAATCCAGCGTTCGAAGGAAATTATACCCCCAATCTCACTGCGATATGGTATCGTCCACTGACACGGCACAGGGGATGCACTACAGCGTTGGTCGGAAGCATGTAGTCGCGGAGCAATGAGCGTCGGCCGCGATCTTCATGTGGCAGAGAAATACAAACAATGGCTCGAAGAAGCCGGTTGTGAGCCGTACTCCGATATAGCCGGAGGTAGAACAGTTTTGCTAATGCCCGCAGTTGTCGAGGTCGTGGAGACTCGATTCGTGCTGCCATGTCACCAGTGGATGAAAGACCCCAAGTTCAAGCAAATCGGTGCTTTCAATCAGCAAAACTTCACAGAGGGCGTCCGCGGAGGCGGATGGAAGATGCTGAAGGCATCGGGCATGACGACGGAAGAGATCGAGCTCCTCATATCTCAGGTGAAAACCGAGCTGAGGATCAGAAAAAACCATATATACGGCTATGTGTAGGCTTGAAGCACTTTGCGGTGTGAAATTCCCGTCATGGCTAACTATCTTGAACAGTTATGTTGTGTATGGACGCAAACCTCACCCCAGCGAACTGCACGCCTCTGCTTCATCAGTGCCGGCGCGCAGTTGATCTAGTTCTAGACAGTGCTGAGTTCTTCTCGAAAACGAAGCTCGACTATAGCGAATTATTCGCGAAAAGTCAGATGATCATGCACTGTCATGGCGCAAGAACATGCGTGGATCTGGATGATGTGTTATGGTGGAACCTATGACTTGTGTTTTATATGATAGCTGCATCTTTAATTTCGCGCGGAAGTTATACATGTGTGTTAAAATTGATCTCGAAGAATAATACTGTGTGTGAGAACCTTGAAAGATATGGGGAAGCGGAAGTGGCAGGGGTGGATACTTGATTAAAAGATTGTAGTATGCTGAATGCGATTGCACCTGTTTCTCACACTGCGAAGCTGAATAGTTAATATACCAACTATTTATAGAAGTAGAAACTTATAGGCCACACCCTCATATAATATATATACCTACATAAATGTAATATTTCCTAGGGGACATACCGTACTGCTACGAGTACAGAACGGGTGTATCGGCCGTTTTACCATATACTGTTTGAGTACTCGAATAAAATCTTCATACATCTTGAAGAGCATGCTCCTCTACTATCGCAGGTTCGTTTTCCCTCCTGAACACCCATAGCCCAATTTGCTTAACCCGTTGCGGAACGGCTATCAAACTCTGTCTTCCATCATCCCGATGAAGCCGATGCTTGGTCCTTCGTCCCTGAGCCCTGCCTCCGTACGACCAGTTCCAGTTCGTTACTGAGCAGCCCCTGCCAGCGGCGGCGCTCTTCTGGACCTCGAGCTCCTCGAGCAAGCGGATGTCGTCGAGATGCAACTCCCCGTCGATGCTTGATGACGTGAAACAGCCGCGCCGGTACACCGTGTAGACCACAATGCCCGTCCACGTCAGCGGCCAGAATGCGATGTCTTCATACGCGATGCTACCACCGATGCGGTAATCCATGTATCGCCTATGCCACTTGCGCAGCTCATACCACGACTCCTGGTGCGCGCCGATGAGGCACAGGGTCAGACCGACCAAGAGGTAGATTATGGTGGTGATGGTGGTGAGAAAGTAGGATACCCACGGGGCCTGGAAGATTGAAGACATATCTGCGAAAATTATTCTGAGCGTTTCGAGAAATAGTTATGGGGGGTGGGTCGGATAATAGCGACAGCTGGTCGTTAGAGGTACTCCATCGACGGTAGATTCGTGGAGGCTAGACTGAGGCCATCCCAGTGTATCCTGATCTTGAGGTGTAGTTAGCAACGAGAGAAGCTTGACCCAGATGTAGGTGATGCTTTACACTCTTGTTAACTTCGGGTCTTACGATTCTCTTGGGCAGGGCGATGCTTGAAAGTCTCTCGTACCGCTGATACTAATGAATGAAGGGCGGTGCAACTGAGCCAGATTCAAGCTGAGTTTGAGTCCTTCAGATGCGATGGGATAGGTCGATCGCGCAATTTTGTTAGAATATTGTACTTGTTACTCCTTTGCGTTGAAAAGCTGGACCAGCAAACGATGTCCTTGTTTGAACCATTTCGTTTGATTCGTTAGATAATTGTCCAAAATACACATCAACTCTATTTCGGGCGCATGAGCATAGTTCGAGGAGATTGCGGTGGAGCTGCAGGCAGTAGATTGTCAGAGATGTACAGGTGAAGCTCGCTGCAGGAAAGTGTGGAGGTTCTACGGGACAGTTGAAGCTTATTCTCTGGCTTCTGACCAAGCAAGAAACGTGCATCGGCCGAAGCGGACGAATCGCATAAGCATGAATGACCAGCTGAGGCAAGTCCGCTAACTCACCAACGACGACGACAACGGTTCGGTACAAACTAGTGTGGCTGAGAGAAAATTCTCAAGTTCAGGTTTAGTGGTATCGAGAGCGAACCACGAACAATATCTCGAACATGCATTTGGTGTGTGAATTACCTGCAGCGTAAGCGAGATACACGTAGAATGAGAAGGTAAGTTAAACAAAGGACGTCTTTTGAGGCTGGCCAATACTCGGAAGAGTTTGATAGCATATTTGAGGGGCACATCCGCCCAACGAGACTTTTGTGAAAGAAAAGGACCTCACTAAGTATCGGATCCATCATTGGCACAATATCCGCACTTTACTAAATGAGCTCATGTGTGGGAGAATCTAAGACTTCAAAGAGCTAATGGACGATATCGTGTGATACAGCCTCTGCTTTTACACAATTGTGTAACTGTGCCTCGAGTACCCAAGGTGGGATATGATATATCCTTAATCGCGTCGAATGCAGGGCGTTCATGTTTATGTAGTATGAAGCTCCACGTATGATTTAGCAGATCTTATGCAATATTGAGCTTGGTCATCCAAGTTCCTAAGATAAATTATGGCGATTGAACATCGTATATTGATGGAACGAAACCGTGAATATGGATTCATTTGATTAAAATGCCAAGGTATATCCTCTAGTGGATACTGTTATATCCTAACGTTTGCATCCATATGTAACGTGCTTTCAATCTTGTAGTTTGCGAACGTTTTGTAAGCTATTTTAATTGAGATATGGAATTGTCAATGCAGCATAAAAAAAAGGTAGCGTATCAATAGGAGTCGGCTGGTCTTTATTTCATTGCAGGTTCTGTCTAAAAAGAGAACGCCTTCTCGAAACAATTTGCAAGGATTGGCTGATCAGTTGCTATGAACAAAATGAATATCGAGCAGATGAGGCTCGGAAGTCTGAAAACTGAACTAAAGCTGCATGAATGAGCAGCCTATGTACAAAGGGAGCTGGCAGCACTCAATTTACAGCATATCGGAGCCTCGCGCCAGCCACGGCACGAAACAGGCGGATGTCCAACCATGGAACTAGCCGGGCCACGGCATTGCAACCGTCAAAGCGTTGTCTGGTCGCCTGCAGACGGAAACCAGTAAGGTCCATCCGGTCAAGATTGATGTGATGGGTGAGGGTGTAGATAAGAGCGGATCCGATCATAACACACATGATGTGTTTTTTGGTGCTATGTATGGCTTTGCGCGGTTCCTTTTTTCGGCTGCACGCATGTCGGTGTTGCCCGAGAGTGACACAAACCGGGCTTGTCGATGAGCAATTGGCATCGCAGGTCATACAAAGTTAGATAGAAACTTCCGCAGCTGAGTAATGTGCGACTGCTTGACACGGATTAATAGAGAGCAGATCGTAGCTCAAAAATATGTGTCATAGTCGGACTGCGATTGCGCGCTGGTCTCGCTCCACCCATCGGAAGGAGGGGAAAACAAGTTGTTGTAAGACGCCGGATACTGCGCTAGGCCAAGAGGTCTTGGAAAGGTTCGACTAAGATTGATAGAGAGTATTTCTCCCAGGTAAAAACCTGGTACGGTTATGCTTCCACTGTCGCGGTTTGTTGAGCGAGAACTACGATTATATCGCTGTACACGTTACATGTGGCTGACTGCAGATAGAGGACTGTGCGGCAATCGGTTGTTGATTGTTGCAGGGTCGGGGAGTGGTGTCATTATGGCTTGCAGATGACGCCCGCATAGAAGCCATCTCATGTGTTGAAGCCTAATCGTCCCGAGTGTCCGGATTGAGCCACACATCATAGAACAGTGAAGATGGTCACAAAAACTGAGATTCCAAAGAACCAGAGCCGCAACGAGTCAAAAGTAGCGGTAAGGGCCTCCGAGTAAGGGATTGGCGGATGCAAAAACACCAACGTAGAGACAGCGTAGTTGTCGGCGTGATCTTTTTTTGATAGCCAATCGTCAAGACATATGCGGCCGATACACAAGGTGCGTCTGATTACGCCCAGCTTCGCAATAGATCAGATCCCTGAAGGCTATCCAATTGGATGGTGTGACAGGAGTCCCCACGCGGAGCCTCATTTCATTGTTTCTCGGGACCTCTTCCCTATGGAGAAACACCATGTCATAGCTTGATTAGTCGGGTTGCCCGACAGAAGAGCATGTATCGTCTAGGCGGTGGAGGTGAAATTTGCGCTATATGCATGCAGAGATTAGTACACTCAGAATGCTGTCTTTTATGAAAACCGGATGCTGAATCTAGAGACCTGGGGTACGTGGAAGCTGCGATAAAACTGCCGGCGGTAACCAAACAAGCACACCGAAGAGCGGGTACTAACATGACAGATTAGTAAAGAGCATGGCGAGAATGCGTAGAAGAGGACTGACTTAATTGGGCCGCTAACGAAATCGTGAGGGCTGCATTCTTTATGCACCTCAATGTTGGGGTCGAAGTTTCAACGCCCGGTGGAGCTGCAACCTTGCATGAACTGTATCCACGGATAGGCTACGGCTTGAAATAAGGCAACCGTCTGTCTTCGATTGGTTCGCGAACCATTTCGACATAGTTGTCGAAAAAACTCTTATTGGATAGCTCTCAGAAAAGTCCAATCAGGTCCGCTCATGGTATGATAAAACTGCGACATGGAGTATCGAGACCTCTTGGTTATATGCAACGATCGTAGAGAGCATCAAAAAGAGAAGCTTCGTTTGGGCCAAATACAGATACCGCTTTGTCGTTGCTATACTCTACGGTATCAAGGGAGTTTCCAACGCCACGGATTTGCTTGTGAGTAAGGGCGACTCCTCAGTTGCTCCAGCAAGGCGGGCAATGGCTGCTGACGGCTTGCGATAAAGAGTGTCATTGAAGATCTCCTGCAGCAGGGGTTGGATAAGATACTTAGAAATTCGAACGAGGTTCTACGGCATCCCATGTGCGAATTAACCACAGTCCTTGGATCGGGTTGCAAGAGCGGGCAACAAACTCAAAGAAGGAATGCTTTACAAAGTAAACAGGTTTTGATTCTTAAAACGCAGTGCAACATAATTGAAAATTGTTGCTGCATTGGCTGTATCGCACAGCTGGAGCGGGCGTGGTGGCGTCGAGATCCTGGTCGATAGTTCGACCCGGGAAATCATTATACAACCCCGCTCGAAGTTATAGATATATCGATGATGCCCTGCGACTTCGAGGACGTAGACAGTCGTCCGCCTCATTCGTGTCCCCGCTCCCACTAAGTCCAAGGCCTGGTCCTTGACCTTTGCTTGTGAGCACAGCTTGACAGTTCCATTGTTTTGGGGAAACGGTAAGAGATATATATATATGCTTATTGCTCGCCCGACTGGAACGCTTTCATACCCAACATTCCTTTCATCTTTTTACAAATTTATCACATTCAGGCCTCATTTATGACTCATTGAAAACATGACTGCACCTCCGTTCATCCAATTGAAGAATGGTGGAGGTCAGCGGCCGCCGCCTCCCCCCCAACCAGCACGGCAAGGATACCCTCCGCCAGCAGGAGGACAGAGACCAATGCCGTCCAATCTACCACCTTCGCACCATAATGCAGGGTTTCGAGGCCCAATGCAGCCCCAGATTGTTCAAAACATGTTTCCACCAGGTCTACCCAGAGCTGAACTACCAGTGGAGCTGCGCCTCAATCGACCAGTAATACAGGTTTCTGATATCAACCAGCGCTTCTTGTCCGAAGATGATATGCGCGTACAATGTACTGAGTACTTGCCCGTTCGTTTCGAAAAGGTTCAGAGCCATGACCTCTACGACGACAATGGCCAGCTTGTGCAGCCCAACTGGGACAAGGCAGTATGCACACAAGTGCAGGGTATGTCGATAAAGGATATCACCAAAGAGATACGATGGTTAGATATGAATACGCATGATGTTGTATCGAAAAAGGCGACTTTACCACCGGCACTGCTTCGCCAGCTCGATGTCGCCATGGACGATCTCATCAAGGCAGACTATGACACTGCCAACTACGTGTGGACTTTAGCACAGATTGACCAACAACTCAAGAAGGTTGACACGCACACAACGGTGTACCATCATACAGTGCCTCGAGGCCACAAATCACTTAACTCGAAACACCACCACTCGAGCAAGAAGAGGAGATATTCCACTTCAGGGAAACCAAAGAAGAAGTGCATGGAAAGGGTTACACTCACGGCATACTTCAAACGTTCACCACGACCTCAGGCACCAATCCGACAACTTTACGAGGCTAAAGAGAGGGCACGGGCTATGACACAAGGTGGAGGAGCACCGATGGGTGTAGGCCCTCCAGGATTCCCACCTGCGCCAGGCGGTCCCCCAAATGTTCCGCTCAGATGGCCCGCTCCGCCTCCAAACCCACAACCCCAGGGCGGCGGTGGACGCGGTGTGCCACAGATGGCTCAGCCAGGTCAACGACCACCTGTGAAAGGGCGACCACCAGGGAATGGGCGACCACCAGTTGCTGCCAACATTGCAGCAGCCGGCCGAAAAAAGCAGAAATCCTACAAGGATTCAGAATCGGACAGTGGTTCGGAGACTTCGTCCAGTTCTGGCTTCTCAAACAGCTCAAACTCAACAAACACTTCAGAAACCCAGTCATCGCACTCTTACAAGAAACGTGGCCGCGGGCGAGACAGGAGCCAACATCGCAATCATAACCAGCCGCGAGAATCCAGCCGAGCCTATGGTATCGCCTCTCCGAAACAGCACAGCAGACATGAGAGGAATTATATACTCGACCCTGGCAGTCGAATTCCTCCCCCAACGGCGCTGCATGCATTACCCGTATTCACGGAAGATCTTGACAGGGTCAGAGATGAAGCATTCCGTGCTGGACGTGCAGCTGAGGCGTACAGCCGACAATCTCCACCTCCGCCGCCGCCACCGCCGCCGCCTGCGGTCACGACTTCAGCGAGTGATATAGACAGGCTCCAAGAGGATGCCTATAGAGCGGGAGCGCGCGATGCTCGGGCTCGCGATATCGTGGACGAGTATGAAATCCAGCCCAGGCCGAGATATGGCCCTAGGATCATTCAACCTCCACGAAACATTGTTCGGGCTGTTGATCCCAGGTTCCTCCCTAAAGAAGCATTGCACAGTATGCGTTCTCCAGGTTACTCAGATGATGACCTACCACCCCTCGAGCGCCTTTCCATGAATGACCCTGAAAGGTTATATCACCAGCAACAGTCACGGCGCTATTCAGCGTTTAAACCACGGAACTATGACTTCAATAGCGATGTCAGTGTGGATGACTACGACAATGATTTCGTTACAGAGATCCGGGGACGGCCATATTCAGGACGGAGGCATATAGCAACCAATGACTACATAAGGCGGCGTGAGATTCCTCGAGGGATGGATTTTGAGTGTAGCCCAGGGAAATCTGATGGCTACATGAGGCATTGCGATTCATCCCGTCCAATGGATTCGGGATACGACCCAAGGCCGACTAACAATGGGGTGGGGCATCGCGAGGCTCACGGAATGGGTGGTCTCAACAACGGACCGGGCACAAACCCTTTCAACCCTAGATATCCGCCAAGGAGAGGCTCGTTCGAGCGCCGTCGCGGATAAGTAGGTATTTGTTGACATTGCTCCCAGTGTTTGACTTGAGATTTCAACTCTGCATGACTTGGTACGACACTAGAGTTTGTAGCTTCGGATATAAGGAATGTATTGTTCAGCGTGTTTGGAGTTGATATTGGGTCCATTGGTCGAATGTTGCGCCCAGAAACTGTGACGTCGAAATGAAGATGGGTTATGAAACATGATTCTAGCAAAAAAGGTTCTATCGTTTTATTGATTTGTTAATAGTTGATCAATTGATTCATGATAAAAGCTGTTGGACGATGCTTTGAGTGCATATGGGTAATATTTGAGAAGTAAATGGTTCTGCTTCATGGAGGATTTTGTAGACTACAAGAAAATTTAGCTGTACCTCGCACTGAGTACTTCACCTCTTGATGCTTCCTGTTTGATGTTGCGGTACGCATGAAATGCATATGATTGAAAAACCATACCGTATAACGAGGAAAACATCAAGCCAACAGGTAAGAGCTACATGTGTCGGCTGCACTCTTGGAGCTGTGTATAAGCGTTCGCAAACTTGGTTTCCTCAACTTGGAGATTCGAGGCGAGGCACAAATTGTCTCAGTACCCGAGACAGGCGCTTTCGCAGTAAGACAGACACCGGACTTACAGACACCACACAACGCCATCTGTAGCTGGAAGTGTCTATCCACCGTCATCTTGAACTCTTTATCTTATGAAATAGCCACAATCCTTCAAGCAACGGGAGGGAAGCGTACGAGAATCTGAACTGTAGGTTCGGTAGCAAGTCTGGTGTCATTGTAGGAGCCATGCAGATCTTACCAATAATTTGTAGCAAGGACCATCAGGTACCTTTTTGAACCGTCGAAACGAACTACACGTGGACGGTAGGAGACGAATGAGAGGGAAGAATACGGTGCAGAAATGTCAGTTTAGATGAAACCGATAGAGTTGTCGACCCCTGCGCAGATCAACCAGACTTCCAGTTGTCGGGTGCATCACTTTCGGCACAGGGTATCCGGGAACCTTTCTGTTTTCTTGCTGACAGGGTCAGCGTGACTAGAACTTCGGGCCACGATGGGAGGAAAGGTTCCGACGGAACTGAACGGAAGGCAAGGGAGGGCCTGGCATATTTTAGATGCGATGCGACACCCAATCTCTTTAGGAGGGTGGTTGTCGGATCCATGTTTAGGGGACATGAAATCTCATTGCGGTCATGAAGACCTGTATTGTGGACGATTCGCCTGCCAAGTTGCAGAAATGATGGAATCAAGGAGGAGGGCCTGGCTTGTTTTGGTACGCGCTGAGACGGCTTCGCGGCCAGATTATGATCACGATTCATTAGCTAAAACCCCACAAGGCGCAGGCACTAGAGTTGGTGGCGTCTGCGGGCCGGACGAGAGTGAGGTCATAGACTGGCGAATCTGGGGAAAAGCTCTAAAGACGCGACTGAACGTGGAAATTGGCGCTAGTTTCGAGCTTTTTAGCTGTTCAGCTTTGGGTGCGTAGCACCAAGTATGATGCAACTGATTGTCTTTTGCCTGTCGTCCTGTTCCACTACCGGATTGGTAGCGGGTGGCTGTTGACACTTGTGGTGTTTCCGCAATGCATGACGCGTCGCGTGACTTTGGTTGACGATCAGGTTGCTTTGATATCATGTTCACAGCGTCGAATCGCCGGCTGCAATCCTCACGGCTAGGTGGTTTTTTTTTTGTTGGTAGGTAAAATAGAACAGGAACAAAGTTACGCTGCCCACCGTTGCATGTGAACTCAGCGCACTGCACTACAAATGATCGCTCCCATGTGTACTCACAATGTGCCTAGTTTGGGGTCGTTGGTTTACAGACATGGTATACACAGAGAGTACAGCCGAATAAAAGCGGATTGGTCACGATAATCGACATGTTGTATTGTACATATGCAATACTAGATAGGAGTGGATGCGGTGGTTCGATTGTGTGATCGATCTTGACCAACAAAAAAAAACCAAAAAGAGAGGAAAAAGAAAAAAGCAAGAAGAAAAACCTACCCACACACCACACACCACACACACAGACACACACACACACGATGAACTCGCACTCGCAAGCAAATCTGAACTTGATGTTCTGGCCCCCGTGGGATCGAATAGCCAAGGATTTTAATGAGCGGCAAATCGCATCATCCCTGTCCTCGCTGTACAAATGCGGTGCCGTTGGCTTGCATAGGGTAACTAACATTTAAGTGACATGGGAGTCAGAGTGGGTGGAGTCCCAGATGAATAATTCTCCTTCGCACCCCTGCGATACCACCCCCCCTGCCCCGTTGAAGCTGTCAATCTCATCAAGAACCAGCAATCCACTATTCCAACCAAGCAGGGCATTGCTTTGTCGATTTCCTAGCTCAATTGGGTGCCAATCGCACTGGATGATGGGCAAATTAAGTAAGATTGCCAGACAATAGATTCGCATACCAGTGGCGTCTATCCGTCACCTAGCCGGCGTACCAAAGGCACCTGGTATGCATTTGGGAGATTTGCGTAACGTAGACCAGAGCTAAGGCCAGCAAAAAAGACTGAAAGCCCGGGCCTTTGGTCGTACCTACGTCTGGTTATGACGTATTTCAATGAGCTGTTTCACGTCACCACATGCCCGTGAATCAAGCTTCAGATGCAATGTTAGAGGAGCCAGCCCAGGCGATTGACCAAGCCATTGACTTGATCCACGAGGCCGGTTGAGACTTCCACTGCATGCTGCTAGCCTGCGCCCAGCCGTCTTGTTTTGTCTCTTCCCAAGTTGCACACGCACTGGCAGCCTATAATAAACATCTACAACCCCCAATGATTTAACCTGGTGCTCCTGTTCTCTCTCCCATTACATCAAAGACTTGACCAAGTCGCAAATACTCACACATTATACCCCAGCTCATTTCCTTTTTGATACCCAATTCCCACCTTATCGTTTGGTTTGTATTCTCTCTCCATCGATAATTCCTAATCTCTAAAGCGCCAACACATTCACCACATCACCCATCGACATCATGACTAGCGTAAACAAACCTACCGACGTCAAGCAGAAGGAGGCAGATGTCAACCGCAAGCTCCAGATTTACGGCATCATCAATGCATTCTCGAATGGCAAGGTTCCGTCGGTAAGCCTTTCGTCCTCTGATGTATACGCGCAACGAAATGCTAATCTTCATTCCCACGACAGAACGATCAGATTGATGTTGCCCTGAATAGCTTCCTCGCATCAAAGGCTCTTGGCGGTTCGAACAAGCTGTCGTCGGAGGGTCAGGCACTCGTCAAGGATTTCAGAGACGTAGTACAGCAGGCCAAGCACCTCCTACTTTCAAAGAATGAGGGCAACCTGCTACAAGATTTTGTCTACCAAACCACACAGTTCGACCCCAATGCCGTTGGCACGCCCAGCGCACCCGTTGGCAAGGACACGGCGAAGCAGCATGGCGATCAGGCATTGGAGGGTTTTCGCACTTTGGGAACGCTGATCATTACCAACGGTCAGTTCCGCAAGCTGTTGAACGATGCCGTTCTTCTCCTACGCGACATTGCTGGTGATGCTGCTCAGAACGCCGCAGGAAAGGTCAGACCTTCCGATGAACAGCTCAGCAACATTGATCGTCCCGCCGATGATCACACATGGCACGAGGCACCCGACTTCTCCAAGGGCAACGTCAAGGCGCAGCTTCAGAACGTCTACAAGGGTGACGCCAGACAGGATGCTAAGAATGTCGCCGGTGCTGGCCTCAATGCCGCCAACCCGACTTCAAACGGTGCGGATACCGAAGCGGGTGCGAGAGCCGCACGTGACCAGGCATCGCAGCACATCAACCAAAACCTGTCCGACGAGGACCAGCAAAGGATACGCGAGACTAAGCAGAATGTGAAGGAGACTGCCAGCCAATACCGGGAGCGCACCAAGCAATATCTTGGCAACAAGATTCCTGAGGAGCGCCGCGACCAGCTTATCTGGCGTCTCAAGGTAAGAACTTCATTTTATTCATGTACATTGGATATAACTAACATGCTCAGAAAATGGTAATCGAATGCCAACAACACCCCGACTACCAGCAGGCAATCGGTACCCTTCTTGATCTTGCAGAAGAGTATGGTGACCACAGTAGGCGTCTCGCCGGCGGCAGCACTGGCACTGTCAAGCAGACGCGCTCTAGCCTCGCCCAAGCTGAAGCTGATCTGAAGACGTTGATTGAGCGCTTTGCCAATGGCACTTCCAGCGATGATCTGTTCTCTTCTATCAACGCCATTTACGAGGATGCTGATCGAGACCCTGAGCTCAAGAACTGGTTCAAAACCATGAACAGCTACATCCGCAAATGTTTGCAGCAGCAGGGCTACATTATGGAGGACTCATCTACACAAGAGTGGAACCGCCTCTATGATAGTGGAAACTACCTCCTGCGCCAGAAGTACCGAGGCCACACAGACCGTGTTGTCGACGAAGTTAAGTTTCTTGTGGGACAGTTCGATGAGGATCCATTGAACAGGCAGTTTGGTGCCTCCATGCAGAAGCTCTTTGCGGATCTTGGCAATGATGCCGATGGCAAGCCGACTTTCAAGCCCCACCTGATCAGGGATCTTACAGATGTTATTCTTCCAGCTGCTTTCGAGAGCATTGCGTATATCCCTATTCCCCGCATCGAGTACAGCGACCCCATGATTGACGCTGTCGTGGAGAATCTGGTCTTGGAGAGCGACAATTTCATGCCCAACGTTCTGGAGATTGCTAGTGACAACTACTTCCGCTGGGGCCGCAAGCACATTACCAACAAGCACAAGAACACCTTCGATGTCAAGGTTGCTGGTGTTCAAATGGATCTGCGCGATGTCAGCTACTACGTCAAGCGCAAGCAAGGTTTCCCCTCCATCACTGACACTGGTGTTGCCAACCTGTACATGGGCGGTGATGGTTTCTGTTTCCGCATGAAGTTGTCTAGTGCCGACAAGACTGATAGACAACACTTCTTCAAGGTCGACAGCGTTGATGTCGATGTTAAGAATCTGAAGATCAAGCTTGTCAAGTCAAACCACAAGATGCTCTTTGCCCTTGCTAAGCCTTTGCTGCTCAAGGTCCTCCGCCCCGCCATTCAGAAGGTTGCCGAGAAACAGATCAAGGATCAGTTCAACCAGTTTGATGAGATCATGTACAAGGTCAAGCAGGAGGCTGATCGTGCCGAGAATGAAGTTAAGGATGATCCTTCGCAGGCTCAAAACATTTACCAACGCTACGCCACCTCCCTCCAGAAGCAAGTCTTCCAGGGTAAGAAGAAGGCCGAGAATGTTGCTGCTGACAAGAAAGTCAACATTGCTGTTACACAAGAGGATAGTATCTTCCCCAACATCAAGCTTCCCGGCGGTATCAGTTCCAAGGCCACGGAGTACAAGGAACTTGCTCGCAAGGGTGAGAAGTGGGAAAGCCCTGTATTCTCCATTGGTGCCGCCTCCAAGAGCACTGATCTGCCCCGAGCCCCCGAAATCAGACGGAAGGCTCATAAGACATCTTCGCCGACCCACAATCAGTCTGATAATACTGGTTACTTGTCCCACGGCGACACTTCCACTGGCAGTGGTAGTTATTCAGCCGGTCAAACGGGTTACGGCTCTAACTCGGGCTATCCTTCCAATAACACCGGTTATAACAATGGCGGTGCTTATGCCAGCCAGAAGCCCAGCGGTAATGGCCACCTCAATGTCACCCCGCACGGCGGAGTTTTGAACGGCAACACCACCAAGCCTTTGGCCGATGGTTACGCCCCAAATGCAGGTGCCAACAACATCGCAATCTAGGAGAATAATAGTGGATGACAAATTGGCGAATGGTTAATGAAATCCTGGTTGATGGAAAATCGATACCCACACAGAAAGTCTGCTTTGTTTCCTTTGTATCACGACACATACATAATTAATTTTTATTTTTATCGTACTTGATTTCGAATTTAATGAATTGTTTGGTACAAGATAATACGTATAGAATTTGAAGTTGAGATTGTCCAATACCTATGTATGATGTTCCTGCGCGTTGGTATCTATAGCTTCATCGTATCAAGGCATTGGCCTGCAAAGTTGCTAGGTAAACCGTTTTCACACTACCGATATCCATTTAGGTCTAGGCACTGTATAAAAGCCATGTGGCTTGTGTGTTTGAAACCATACTCCTCAGTTTTATGTGCAGACTGCGGAGAATCGAAGTAAATCCGAAAAATAATTAATGAAAATCCACTCAATATTAAGCACAGAAAATTGGAGTGTTTAATGGCAAGGTGATAAGTTTGAGCAACAGGTAGACTCTTACTCACTGTATGTGAATATTTCCACTATTGACGTAGACCAAGTTGTACATTAGAGTGTTGGCAATATTTCATGGAGCACAAGGTACATACTCAAGCTTGGGCTTAGACCTGGGTGCGAGAGTGGGCAATGGCTCTGTACAAGAGGAGATTTCAGTGATCCGTTAGTCTCGTATCCACTATGGGTCTCGTCATTTGGCATGCCGGTGACGGGCTAATTGGCGTGTGGGCGCATGATGTGTGTATCGAGCTGTGCTGTGGTCTGTTTATATAGAGTTGGAATATCTGGTGATTGGTTATTGTGAAGGCCGGAATGGACTGGATTACGAAGCTATACTAATGTAAAGAACAAAATACTGAGAGTGGAATCCTAATTTAACTCCACACTTGTCGCTTTATTGATGTTTGTGATCATATACATGCGATGAATGTAACTTGTCGTTGAGGATATGGGGGCTAACCGAGAACAAAAAAACGGTTCAACTTGCTAACAACAATAAACATGACAATTCCCTGTCTTTTCGTGGCCAACCCGTCTCATATAGCCTTCAAATTGATTACTCATAAACATAGCAGAATGGACTGCCACCAAGTGTGTCAATAAGTTCTCTCAACGTTCGCTTAGCGTTCAGCGGCTGAAAAAGGAGCACATCGTCAAGAGTTCCATTTTGAAACAGCGGGATGCCCGCCCAAGCTCTAGTTCCTCCTATATTCTAGAGCAACTTTAATGTCAGATTTCTTTATGATGATACGATAACGGTCTGAGATTGGGTGACTGTCACTCACCTGTCTGTTTTCCCAATCCAAATTCTGCCAAATGAAATATAGCCTGTCAATTTGAGCATGATGGAGGAAAAACCCAGGCTCTGAAGAGCTGAAGTAGAAATCGCTACCAGGGTCACCACCTACCGTTCATTGTCAGTTCCATTATACCTATAATCAAGTAAATTCTCTGTTTATAAAGACCTACTGATCGTATAATGTCCTCCGCCATGAACTCCAAAGAAGACGTTTGCTGCCTCGGGATACCGTGTGTCTCCCTGCATTATGGCCTGGAACAACTCGATATTCGGGCTGTCCAGAACGAGCTGTGTACTATTTCGTAACGAAGCCCATTGTGAGCAGATGAATCCATTCAAATCCCTCTTCAGACAGCGCGGGTTGTAACGCGTCGGGTCGGGATCCACGATAGAGCCCATGGTCACAGTGTAGTTCACAAACGGTCCGCTGTACACACAGCCTCCGCCAGAACCCAATGGTATGCCTGGAATATCTAGTGCAGGAATAGAACCGGCGGTTCGGTTCAGAATCTTCTCTCCGTTGCTTCCTAGCGAGGTAGCGGAGCCATCGAAGACGGGTGACGAATTGGGGTCTTCGCAGTCGAAGCCCCACTCCCAGTAAGGGATCGTGCCAGTATAGCCGCATTCCTCAAGCTTCTCCGCGTATGTATACAGAAAGTAGCGGTGGAATAACAGGAAAGCAGCCTGACGTTTCTATTAGGGATATATGATCGTTTGTGACAGTGTGCTGCTGTTGACTCACAGAGACATGTACGTATTGTACAAGGAGGACATGCAAAACAGTAAAGTCGTCAAATGCGGTCCTGAGCGATTGGTTAACAGCTCGATGATTGAATGAGGGGTGACTTACTTCGAGCCCTCGAATATGGACATTTTTCCAGGTTTATTCATCAAGCATTGAACAGCGTTTGTGTATGCGATTCTCTCGTCGCCTGGAATATATCTCCTGTACAGATTAGTCAGCCTATTTCACTCGAGCAAAGAGCCGCTGCTATGTACCATTCTTTGTAGACCTTGACATTCTCCTTAGTGCAATTGTGCGGGCCACCGCTCTCAAGTCGACTCAAGGCATTGTCGTGGGCGATCTTGCTCAATTCTGCTAAGGCTTTACCGGAATCTATGTCGTCCAGGGAATACTGAGCAATCCCAGCTATCTGCCTAGTCACTAGTGGCAAGAGCCACAGAATTCGCTTTATTGAAAGCATAAAGGTCATCGTGATATGTTTTCAGGTGTGTTTTCATGTCTTCAACAGGTACGCCCACATCTTCCAAAAGTGGGTTTGTCTTTATACTTCAAGACTCAGTGCATCCACACTCACTGCAGGCAGGGCCTTTTTCATTTACCCAAGCGCTCCCTGTATGAGACGCTTCAGTACCTTAACTTGGTTATCAGCCTGCAAATCCCAGGTTCGAACAGAACCAGTTTCTTCAGCAGTCGACATTGCAGCCAAGATCTATACCGAGACGTACAAATACGACCCTATGCATGTCATATGCATTAGGTCTCATCTTTCCAGCAACTATTGAAAGGACCATTACGGGACGGTGGCCAAGGAGATATCCAACACTTAACAAGTGGCCAAAGAACTGTAGCAATTTACGCCACTTCTGCACCCGGTATACTAGCGTCAGCGTCGACTCCGTAAAACAAAACCGTGTAACAATAAGCTTCTAACCTAGGGTGCTCACGACTTACCGTTGCAGCCTTTCAGACGTGCGTCTGGCCCAATCGCACATTGAAATGCAACAAGTACTTGGCCAATGGACGCCAAGAAGACTCGCCGTTGACAGGACGGTCCTGCACACCGCCAAGGCACAATCTTATTTGATGCGACCCCAATTTGATTATTTAGTCGACAGTAGATCCCTCCTAAGCGATGCTGTGAGATCATTTTGTTTGAAAACTCTGCGCCTTATAGCCGGCGAGAGTGGGCAATACTCCTGCATGCGCTAATGCATGTGTCGCATAGTACTACTTATCACTACTTCCGTTGGAACGACATTGGCAATCCCAAAACAAGTTAGCTTTATCATTATTGCTGCATATCTGTCAGAAGCCGCATATGCCCATACGATAATTGCACAGGGTCATATAGTTCATGGGACTTATACCTTCGTCATACAGGGCTAGGCCCGTAACAGCCAAGGATGACGTCTTCCTCAAACAAGCATGGCAGCGACCGTTACTGAATATTCATATGAGACAAGAATTAAGTGCAAGAAAGAGATTCTATCATACTAAGATCCTTCACGCATCACATCTACTCGAAATATGTCTGGAAGTATATGGTGCATCAAGCTGCAGCTCCTGATATACAAAAAAACCAATTTCATATTATAACACATGGAAGTTGATGTTTCGCATGTGAGGATCAGGAGGGACGAATGTTGGTCATCAGCAATTTGGATGCTCTGAACACTGTTCGAATTTCTGTTAGAAAGTCTGGCAGAACCCCTCACTATGAAGGTCAAAGCAGCTAAAGCATTCACGTGCACAGGGACATACCAGGGACGGGTGGACTACCTATTGGACTCTTGTGTCGTTGGGAGTAAGCAGCATATAGCACATCTCATGCGTTGGTCGCGATCATGGCTTTTCATTAGACACGGTACCATTTTACTCCTTTAAAGAAACAGGTTTTCTCTCAGGACAGTGTCTTCACAAATAGGTATGGAGTTCAACCAATACTCAAAGAACTAATAATTAATACCAAAGATGACCTCTTAATTCTAGCTAAGATAGAAGCTGAAGAGCACAAATCGTTCATTTGATCAGTGTTTACACTGTGTAGATGTTAGCCAATTAACTGTGTACCATTTGGTCGGCTCCCCGCTCGGCTCGCCTGCTCTCAGCTCCTTTCCCCTCTTATTATATTTTCCAATCATTACCGTCAATCTGAGAGTCAACATGATAATTAAAGCGAAATATTTGAACTTTCGAGAAGGGCTAAAGTGGCCAAAACATAAGGCTAAGCGTAACGGAACTGTACTCTTATATGCTTATAGCACTAACATTACGGCTGTCACGGCCTGAATTCCAAGGCCACAATGCAAGATAACCCCCTCTCAATTGTTGCCAGTATCATCGGTATTCTTACCTTCGTCACAGCGATACTAGGGTCCACATACATCCGCTGTAACATCTTGCGCAATGGGGAAGAGGCAATAGCCTCAATCCTGAAGTCTGTCACAATCACTATTAAGGATACTGAGGCATTGACGCAGATAATGTCGTAA
Organism: Truncatella angustata; assembly: GCF_020726525.1. Classification (NCBI taxonomy): domain Eukaryota; kingdom Fungi; phylum Ascomycota; class Sordariomycetes; order Amphisphaeriales; family Sporocadaceae; genus Truncatella; species Truncatella angustata. Next base: position 6,313,293 of record NW_025763382.1, on the reverse strand, counting down.
GGAGAGACAGAACACGACTTCGGCTTTGATCTGCGAAAAACCCCTCCTGAAATACCTCTATATAACTGAGCTCGATATTTTGGTCATATATATGGGCGCTTCTGGTGGCACGGATCTGATGGGGAGTTTATCAAATTTTCAAACTGAAAGTATTAATAACGAGATATGGCAGGACGTGATGTAGGCTCCCACACTGGGTCAACAACGGGAGCCGCAGAAACGAACGGAGCATGCTCGTGAATTCCGGCGTAAATTCCAGCGACCCCGCGACATTATTATTATAAGACATCCCCAACTAGCACTTTTGTGGTCAGGTGTGATCAATCTTGGCGCAAACAGGAAATTGATACACTGGTAGATGGCACGAAAGAGGGCCTTGGGGAAGATCAAGGAAGGAGAAACGATTCAATCACGGCTATTGCTCTATCAAATCTCTATTGCCAACTCTTGAGTTCACTTAATACCAGTATTGAGTAGAGTCAACTAACACTTATACCCCCAGACTCGCATTGCTAAGCGGGGAACATATTCTCAAGTTCGAACTGAGCTATTTTAAAGGTCTCGCATTTCAAAAGAACAACTCTATACGGGAGATTAAGCATGAGAGCAATAGGATCAGAAGTTTTAGAACTAACATGGTAAGTTATATAGATAGGGCTAGAGAGTCTGAGTCGCAAGCCGCCTTGTTATGACTACTGCCTGTGCGGTCTACAGTTAAGTGGAAAGGTCAAATCAACCAGGCTTGGTAGCACTTAGTGGGACATAGACTATCACATTTGCGAGAAGATACCATAATATTGCTTTGAAACTGGCGTTCCGGAAGAGACAATGAGTTCGCCATAGGCTTTACAGTGTACAAAACCCTGTATAAAGCTCTCAGAGATGGCTCGGGGATCACAGGGATTGTGCCCGGCGATAACGACTTTACCCCTGGCAAGAAAATCTCACGATATATCATTACAGATTCCAAAGGTATTTAATGGTCTGTACGTGTTTTAATCCTGGACTATCTTTCTGTAATGTGACGCTTATACTATCGGGACCGCAAAATAAGGTGGCATGACCAGCTGGAAAGGGTCAAGACGAAGATGGTTATCCAGAAGCTTGCTCTTACGAAATTACTTCACACGGTCTAGGGATGCGATTTCGTCCGGGCCAGACTGCTATACGCGGTGGTGATCCGGGGCGCTATCACGCACGGGGTACCAGCGTGGCATAGAGTAGCGGACGACCCAACGGGACTGGTAAACGATCTAGTCTAGTCGAAACACATAACGAATGCCTACGGGTGGTATTGAACCAGGACCACTGTCTTGTCCCTTGGTCATAAGCCTCACGACGAACTCACTGGTTCACTCGCAGACTGATCACAAAGTAATGAATGAAAAGGATGAGCTTGGTGACCAAAATAGTATTAATTAGCGACAACGAGCCATTCTCGTTGTCTTCCGAATGCACTGTTGTGAAAAAAAAAAAAGCCAACAGCTAACTGTGCAAAAAGTGAAAAGCATGCCCCAGGAGACTATCTGCAAGTTCCATCCCTTAGACCTTATAATGATCAGGCCGTGAACAACTCCGACGAAGGTCGTACGACCCACTTAGCCCTCTTGCTGTAATAGTACAGCCAACACTCACTACTTCACTATATAGTTATTAACACTTTAAAGGACAAGATAAGCTAGCTTACCGATTCCCCAGATCTTAACTATAATCCTCGAATTATTACTTAAATTTTAAACAACTTTATTAAACCGCCGTTATATACATATATTGAAGTAGTGAGTGTTGGCTGTACTATTGCAGCCAGAGAGCTAAGTGGGTCGTACGACCTTCGTCGGAGTTGTTCACGGCCTGATCATTATAAGGCCTAAGGGATGGAACTTACAGACAGTTTCCTTGGGCATGTTCTCAACACTTTTGCACAGTAGTCGCCGCCCGGTTTCGCCTATACGCCCGAGCAAGGCCATGTCTACAGCGATTGGCCATGCGCCTATGTAGGCAAGAAGCACGTCGTCTAACAGCAACGAAAGGCTGGGGCTGTAGTGCTAGTGGTAAGTGTGGCCGTTACACAATCCATATACAAAGGGAGTATTCAAGTAAAAAATAAAAAATAAGATATAAGCTTAATGTTCGCGAAGTTACAGGATTATGTATAAGGTGGCATAATACACGTAGCCAAAGTGCTATGACAGGTTGTCGAGTGTATCTAAGACTAGTTTTTCACTATTAAGACAATTCCATCTCTATTAGCGTACTTGAGAGCTTACGGCAACGTCTCTAACGTAGGAAAGCATTTGTCGCTCCACTAGGTTACCCCACTAAGTAAGCACCTGTTGCTATATCTCCTTAGGCTCTTCGTTACGCACACCAACACTAGTTCAACGTGTTTATTATTAGGCTTAAGTGCTTAGCCAATGGGCGTAAAAGTGATAACACTAAAAGCTGGCAGGAGGGTGGTTACCATGAATTAAAACTTGATTTAAATCATAGCAAATCTAGGGGTAATCCGCGACTAGGCTCTTCGGAAGGGTGTTACCAGTGTGAAAACGCACAATGAGTACTTACACCTAGACATCACTACAATGTCAATGTAGGGTTGCCTCAAATGGAGTGGCCTTAGACATTTACCCATTCCTACCCAACAACACGACGTAACGCTAATACATTTTTACCATTAAAGAAACCGACTATAGCTATAGCGCCGCCTGTTGCGACCGCTAGTACTAGCCGAATGCGTCCCAACCAAAGAGTAGCTTCCACTCCACCGCCTTTACAAGTAATCACTAATCTCGACCTCACTATGGCAACTACTAACTTCCAACACGCCGCTATGGCGACCTTGACTGGTATGTCTTGTTTCTCGAAGTTCTCCTCATTCTAGTTGTTCTCGTGTTATTACAAGGTAAGGATAGATGGTAATGGTAGCAGTGCCTTTCCTCCGCGTTCCGAAGCCGAAAGGCGTCCGGATTCAACGGAGCCGAAGACTCTGAAAGCGGTCACCTAGATCCCTCCAATATCCTCAGGGCTATCACCAAGAGATTCGTCATCTCGAGATGTGCACCCGATGCCTTTCATGAGCGATACGACACAGGCCTGACCTGTGTTATCGGGGATTCGCTCGCTAGAAAGGAATCGGCAACACGGCCGTCTGGCAAAGAGAACGCCCGGGGCTGGTCGAAACGGCGTCGTATCAGCTCGTCGCTCGAAGATGAGCTTGGCGGCACTATCTTCAAGAGGTTTAATAACTCGGGGATCTCCTCGCTAACCTTTCGCTTGTTATTATAGTTACACTTTATAATACCTCTTTTCTTGCAAATACCACACACTGGGCGGGCTCTATCAAAATAAGAAACAAACAACAGAAGATCTCACTTTTAACCCTGGTACAAATCAGCCAACTAAATGTTGCGTGGGTGATAACGATAAGCTAAGTTGTAAAGGCGATAACCGATCTTATTGTCGGCCCCAGACGGCGGATATCTACAGTATAGTACGGGGCCTTTTGCAATACTGGAATCTAATAACGACGTCCACCGTGCTGTTATTCCACGCTTACGTGCGGCTTTTACTAGTACCACCCTACTTTTGGACGGTGGGGATACACAGCCATCCTTAAAGAACACCAGCTACTATCTAAGAACCCCTACCAACCATTATAGCCAGGATTGTGCACGAAAATAAGGTAGACGGAAAGGGTTATGCATTTTCTTATGACGTTAGCTCCGGCCAAGAGAATGTTACGGGTGTAGTTATAAGAGCGAATCCTCGTTCATTAGTGATTATAATTGGAGGATATTGGATTGGTTAATTACATGTGTATTTGGAACAGTATTAATGGAACTATTGCCTTATAGTAGACCTCTAGGTGATCATCGATCACCTCGTAGCCATTAATGTATTCGAAAATCAACAAACCTTCGCAAGCATCGCGACCGCTATACTCTCTCGACTCTCGATCACGAATAACATCGCTACTTTGCCTATTCCCCATTACACAAGTACTAAAGGAAAAAACGGCATTAGGATAGAGGTGATATCATTTGTTACTCTACCACAATCCGTAAAACTCCGTGACTTTACAGTGACCCATTATTACCTATTTTTACAGATTATCCTGCGCACAACAGCCGCGATTGACATCCTGAAGTCCGGTCATGAGACTGTCGGTAAAGCCTAGCCTTGTTCCTCAAAGTTGTCATTGAAATTGGTCAATCAATTCCGTGATGCCGTTGGCATGTTGAGCCCGTGCATTCGAGTGCTGGTGCAGATTGAAAAGGCTGTGCTGCAACCCCTACTACATCTGCTAATCGTATAAGGCGTTATGGCACCACATTAAGTGGTCTAACGTGTATTTGTTTGGGCATTCGTCTGAAGGAGTGACAGATGCGTTAAGTAGAGGCTGTAAGCAGATGGGCGAGCTCAGACTAGATTTTTCAATCACGCCCTTCCAATACCGTCAATGGATGAACTCAGGGCAGCCGGGTTTCCAATGAATGCTTTGGACGAGAACATCGTTGCACCTCGCAAGATAAGCTCAGGGCGGCCTGGAGAGACCATAACGGAAGTATTTCAGCTCCAAGCAAATCTCATTAGGGGAGGTCTAATCCCCACCTTCCTCGGCCAGCATCAAGCAATGGACGGTGTTAGCCAGGGCGTCATCAGTGGAGACATATTCGAAACCAGGAGGTAACGTTTGCGTGGCGGCTGATTTGAGCGTTCTTAGCGAGGATGAAGACAGACTGAAATGAGACGAAGTCGTCACACTTTGCAGGTTACCTTGCAAGACCGTATACCGTACTGTACAGCCAGAACCAGAAGTGATAATTCAGGCTTTTAGAAAGCAGTAGTGTAATATGTGATTAGGGGACTGGGACCAGACCTTGCGACCATATTAGTTCTGCTTCGAATGTGGCAGACATGATACGGACCTAGCTCCTCATATAGCGTGACGTGTAGCGTAGGGGAATACTTCCAAGGACAGAAGCAGCCCTGGTCTCTCAAGTTACACCGCGGCACAAGACCAATCGTTTAAAAGTCGAGCTTTCAATCATTAACATGAGTATTTTGTACTATTCAACAACATTTTCTACTGTACAAGTCGAGAGAATGAGATGAAATGATTATAGCGGTCCATCAGTCTCCAAAGCCAATCCTTCTCACGTATAAGGCTAGAGCTCTTTATTTTGAGAGCCGTTAAAGTTAAACAACCAGTTGTAGTCACAAAGTGGCCTCTCCAACCGTAATTAGTACGTCGCTCGAGGATTATCGATAATAATATCTCCCTAGAACAATAGCGCATTAATACGGACATTTAGCATATCCATTACCTAAATTGGATTTATTCGATAAGCTACGAGCAAGCCTTCTATATATATTTAGGGCCTAGTTTACGATAAGAATATCGCTTCCTAGAATAAAACAAGCATGCACGTAGAATCTTTTCTAACTCTTGTACTAATAACGCCCCTAAAGCGAGACACGGAATATGTGATAATAACGACCTAGCTTCTTCTCATGTCTTGATATGCTTAGCAGTACTATATAAAAAATGGCAAATCATTGCTGTTAACCTCGTCCATATTCTTTCCCGAAGTAGTCGAGGAAAGTGGCAACAAACAACAAGCATCATCGATACTACCTACTCAATTAAAAGCGTTACGATACGATTAACATGTGTGCAAAGAGCTCGACTTGCCCAAGCAAATGCTAGCCAGTACAGATACGCGCCAACGCTCGTGCTACATTTAAAGGTCAAGTCTGTTACACGTTAACCGGGATGCCGACCACTACGCCAGGCAATAGAAAAGGGCTGGTACCATCGACTCCAAAGCTTGGCTAATACTAATAACAGTTTGTAACCCACCAACTACCAACAAATAAACCTATATGGCATCGCGATGGAATAGATAGCTACGCACTGACTAACAAGTAAGCCGATACACTCCAACCCTGCGGCGCGCTGTGGCGCAATACTGCAAGCTACAAGGCTTCGAACAACTAACCAAGCGGATGAAGGAGAGACCGGGCGGCGGTTTCCTTGGCGGAAGTGCAAGAAAACAGGGCACTTAAAAAGCACATTAAGCAAACTGTTACGAACGAAGGCCAGGAACCAGGCCTGAAGTGGAGAGAAGAAGCATAGGGCAACCAATCACCACTACTAAGATTCTATTAGACAAAGAAAGCACAGGACCCTGGGTCACGTGACTTAGGAGCAACACAGGGACGGCGCTTCATACGACTCTAGGAGCGACAGAAGCATTGCGCTCCCAACGCTCCAAGAAGTATCAATGAAGGAATGAATAGATATAATAAAGATTAGGTTTCCTGCTCTACATAGACAGTCATTACTTTAGTGATCATCTAAGCATCTATCTTACCCATAGGTGAAGCTTAAGCTTTGACGACTACACTTGTGAATCTCTATTGCTCAGTATACTCTAAAGGTCTATCTCTATAGTCTTCTCTTTGCGGCTAGCATATCTTGTTAGCATAACCCAGCCCATTATATCATTTGTGGTTTTGCAACCCGATAATATAATCGTTATGCAAACATGGCCTGATGTAAGCTTGGAGGTGAAGTTTAGCTACAAGAAGAGTTTAGAGGTCAATCTTCGGTTAACCCGCATGTGGAACATTCTGACCAAAGGTTTCGAAAAAGGTGAAATAGGTGCTCTTGGCCTTGGCGAAGGTATCATTCTGGCTGCCACACCCGAGGCGTTCCGGATTATGTAAGCCACGCAAAACCTAGTGTGGAGGTGAGAGGCTTAAAGATGATATAGAAACGACAAAAACGAGCCACACACGTTAGTGGAACAGCTCTTGCACGACACCTAGGTAATGATGGCTGTATGTCAGGTTCTGCATCCAGCTGCGCAAAGCCTGCTCTAGTACCATCGATTGACCGCCGATCTGGACTGACTTCGATATGAAAAAGTTTGCAGTGGCTCGTAAGGTTATAGATTATCAGATCATCGGACCGATCTGGCATCTATTCAAAGTTATAGACGGTCATTCATAAGCTCCGCTGTTGTTGTCACGGCCATGCGTTTGTCAATATCTAGGAGAGATGGCTGAACTAGCAGCTTCGATTAGGTCTAATAGTCCTTGCCCACGTATGTTGAAGTTCTTTGTACACCATCTGAGCGTGGACCGTGCAGTGCAAAAGAAGGTTATGATTGTAATATAATAACAGAACGAGACCATAGCTATCTCCGATAATAGATTTTGGCTCGAATATTGACCGAAAGAACCCTGTGTATTCTAGCTTTTCTGGAGCGAATACTGGAGCAACAAGACAGTGACGCTCCAGTGATTTCCAGTTATAACAGCAAATGACCCACATCTAAAAGCCCAACCAAGTTTCATAACATTACATGTAGTAGATTGCCAGAAGAGATCTAGTAGATCGGCAGTGCTGACATCTATCGTCCATCCAATTTACAGTACATCATAAAATACTGGGGCTATGGAGCCACTAACATCATTCATCCTGCGAGACCTGGCTAGCGCGTCCATTGTATTCGTTATTGACAGTCCTGAAGGATTCACGGACCCATATATTTCTAGGTAGAATAAACACATATTTAATCAAATGCACAGATCAAGATGATTCAAACAAGCAAGGTTTCCCGAACGCACATATCGTAACTGCACATGACCTCGTATTTGTAGACGAAGCTAGCAAATTATGAGTTCCCATCTTGAGACGCTTTAAGCCGGGGTTAATCAGCCGGTAATAGCACTCTGTTCAGTCATGGCGGGCTTACGGTAGGCGAACACATTGATCGGCTTCTCTTTGAGTTAAAAGCGGTTACGCGACTCTGTACACTGACTCGACCGAAAGTGACCAAGGTTATACCTGATTCGGTCGAAGTGGAAATAGCGACAATTCACAAGCGGCTGAAAATGGCAATACAGTCGTTCGGCAACCGACACAAATCAGAAGCAGACCCATGGTGAGCCAGGAAGCCAATTCATGGCTAGTAGCGGGAAGTGGTCCTCAAATTGAAAAAAATTAGAATGAATTACTTGTGGGCCGGTAACAAGCTCATCTCCACAAATCTGGTGGGTAGTCTGAAACCGGGCGCTTTGGGAATATTCGAACAGCTCTCGTCGCGTAAGAGTTCTGGTCTAATCGGTGGTGATTCTGCTGTCGTAACTTCGTTTAGTATGATATCATCCGGGGACTGTGCGTTGTCGTAAGGTTATGTAGTGACTATATGATATTTCGAGTATGAAACAGGTAGGCTAGACACTTTTTGGTGTTACAGATTCCCTGCCGAGAAAGCATGCTGACAGGGTCTTGTCATACTGACTGCATGTCAGCTCGTGGTCGCATCCGAAAACGGTCCAACTGGCATACGGCTACGAGCTTGCGGATGCTGATCCCCAAACTGTTTTGTATGATACAGAGAGAGTGATTAGTGCATCGCTTGATTCGTATCACCACCCTCGTGCAGCGGTGAGTCACTGAAGCAAACATAACTGAGTCGCAAATATTGACTCTGATTTAGGAAGGTGCTGATCGCCTATGCGGGCCTCTCAATAGTATAAGTATAAGTTGGTAAGACGCCACAGGGAGGAGCTTGGTCGTTGAGTTCTCCCGCAACTTTTACGCTCACAACAGTGCTTCTCCAAGGACTGTTCCATTTCATCCATACGTAGCTTGCTTACTTACCCTGCTCAGCACCTTCTTAAACGGGGACTTGCAGGTGTTCAAGATTTGAGACGAGATGGCTATGGAATCTATGTCAGCCGTGTTCGCGGGCGCCTTCAAATCCGAACGTCTGGTCTACCGGAGCATGGAAGATACAGAGGCAGACAGAGATTGGATGTGGAAGAACCTTTGGAACAATCCAGTCAATGTGGGCTTGGCCAATCTTGCGACATTCGTGCCACCCTCGCAAAGGAATTTCAAGAAAGATTGGGAGCAGATATTGTCCAGAGCCCTGGTCGCAGTCTTCATTTGCCTACCGCCCCCAAAGAAGGCGGAGGGTGTGGACTCCGACCCAGCTGATAAGGCACAGGAAAAAGATGTGAAAGACGATGGAAGCACGATCATTGGCATGATTTGCCTCTCGAAATATGCCATCGACACCTTCAAAAGGCGTACTGGCATTGGCCTGCAAATCGCAGATGAATACCAAAACAAAGGATATGGGAGAGAGGCTATAAACTGGGCGCTCGACTGGGCTTTCAACTTTGGCGATATGAACAAGGTAGAGATTGGGACTGCATCGTATAATGACAGGGCAGCAGCATTGTACGAGAGTATTGGGTTCAAGCGCGAGGGTGTCAAGCGGCATGCATTTTTCATGAACAGAAAGTATTGGGATATCATTGATTTCGGCATGCTCATGGACGAATGGGAGGAATTGAGGGGGCTGAAGGCAGAGGCCAACGATGTTCCTCTTGGGAAAAAATAACGTGAAGTAGAATATCGATTGTTAGGAAAAAAAATTGTGTCAGCTCTTAGGAATCTTCTACTAGTCTTTTTGTTCTTGGCCATGTGTAGATATCAAACATGGCCAAGTTCGCGTCTTTCAGCTCAGTATGAATGTGTGTGTTGTTGGGAATGGTAGGTAGATAATGCCAGATAATTAACCACTGTACAATCAACAGCCCTCCAAAAGAATGCGTGCCATGATGCTTCTATCGTCTGAGACTAAACCTTTCAAGTAAAACTTTACAACGTCCCACCAATTCAGAGATGTACAAGATCAATAGGCCATCATAATGTTGTATTCTGCCTTCAAAGTCCTCCTCTCCAATCGGCGCGCAGTTCTGGACTTGTCGGGCTGGGTAGTACGCCTCCTAGCTCGTCAAGTAATCTTTCAGTCTTCTGACTAATAGGATGTTCTCGCGTGAGCCGTACTTGAGCCCATTCTAGGGCAATATTGCAAGTCTCAATCGCTTTAGCGGTATTGTTTTCAAAGCGGTATAAGTAAGATAATTTCCACAGCGCATAGACACAGTCAAGATGCGCATACCCACGGCTAGTTTATCGTCCTCCAGATGTGGCTTGCCTCTAAATCTTGACTTAGTCGAACAGGATAGGCGCATAAAGGGCATCAACAGCGAACACCTGCAAGGAGAAGATGATTAGGAGTTTTAAATGTATGTTAAAAAAGCGGTGTCCTATTATCAGCATTCCCACTATGTTACGTCTGCCTTAAAGATTTCTCAATCTTTACTGCTATAGTTTATATAAATAAATAAAACAAAAGCTCCTATAGACAATTCATGGAATGGCGTCTTTCTCCCAAGCAGCATTGGCTGTGTTTATATGGCCACTGCAGTCTCTGTGTCAACGTCCCCATCTGAAGCCACTCTCGACATTTTTTCCTGATTGGTAACTCGGGGCCGGCTCGCTGGCGAAAGCGCGGCACACTAGGGCTGTTACATCCTTTGCCTCAAATCCAGCAAGGCATACCCGAAGTCCCCTGAGTTTTTGCCTATGATAATCGATTTCTCTGTATTCGTGCTGCTCTGTTGAGTCTTCCGTGATAGGGTGTGGTCGGTGGTTTTGTGGTCCGCAAACCCACGAAACCCACGATGGTGGGTCTGTGGGTTTATTCTGGTGTATCAACGACTTCTCCGGTGCCTCCCCAGGGCCAATTTCATCCTCTGGTTCATCTAGTCACGCCGTGGCCGCATTCTTCTGTTGCCCACCCTCTTCGGGGATCAACATGAGGGCATCTATAGCCTCCCTCTCAGCCAACTCAACTAGTCCCGTGTCGAGCTTCGGGATGAGGCCAGACCGATACCATGAGCGCAGGACCTGGCATATACCAACTATCATGGCATCTAGGGAAAGCCTCTGATTCGTCATCATCTTCCTCGCGGCCGAAAAGAGTCTCTCACACTCAGCGCTCATAGGCTGAACGGTGAGAAACTCTAGGGCTATTTCTGATAAACGAGGGTATTTGAAGCGAAGACTATGCCAGTACTGCAAGGGGCCATGGCAATATACCATCTGTTGTGACTCGTTAGCACACCAAGCAGCGTATTCGTCCCTCCCCCCCGTGATACGTACAGCCTGCGCTTGATTTTGGATTTCGATAGCACGCTTTTTGAAGACATCCTGCTCGAAGGGATCGTAGTAGGTACGCTTATCTCCTACAGCTGGCGTAGATAAAGAATTTGGTGAGAGAGGCATACGCTTCTTGTTTTTATTTACTCGGGGATGCTAGAGAGCTAACCATCTCCACCCCCTTTCTGAATGCACCCCCTTCCCGAACGCCAATTCCGACACTAATTCCACGAACGTAACAATCACGCTCAATCATTTTACACCAAAACAATAGTAAATCAATTGAATCTAGTTAGCCATCTAATGTATTTCGTGTCCTTTTTCGTGTTTTTGGAGTCATTTCAAGAAATGAATCAATTGGGACTTGCTCTGCGATCGGCATTTCACGTATCCTCTTCTTCAGCTTCTCTTGCGCTGGTCTGATGTCAGCGATCGAAGCAAAGACCTTATTCGGGTCTTTTTCTATTGCTTGACGTTTATCAGGCTTATGGCTATCTAGTTCAGTACCTAATCTGAAGTTATCGCGACGCATGGTTGCTAGTTCAACGGTCATCAAGTCGATGGTTTTGGTGGCTTTCTTGAGTACCGATGATATATCCCGAGGTATCGACGGGTATTTCCGATGAAGCTCCCGTATTTGGTCCCTTAATTGCTTCGAATTCTGTGGTGTCCCGAAGCTGGTTTCTACGGCTGTTGACTTCGATGATGGTGTTTTCGGCGATGGTATAAGTATCGGAGGGAAGAGGTCCGGGTTATCTAGTACTATCGAGAAATTCAACGGCCAAATACCACTCTTTTCCCATCCATGTTGAATGATCTTTTCCGTGAAGGATAGCTCTGCAGCTTTGTGATATGCTTCAAGCATTCTTTGCTTTTGAATAGGACCGGATGCCTTCATGCCTTGGTACTTCTGAAGCTCTGTATGGAAGTGCGATTTCAACGATGAAAAGCACGTTACATCTAGCGGTTGAGTTGCTTCGCTAGTATGCGCTGGTAAATATACGAGGGCTATCCTCATCCTGAACGCTGATAGCATGAACCGTGGTGATATATGGCTTCGATGACCATCTATAATGAGCATCCGCCACGGCTTCGGACGATAAGTCCACTCCTTTGGTCTTGTTTCGGGTCCAAAGATCGTTTCCAGCCATTGAATAGCTATTGAACTACTAGTACAACCTTTGGAAGATGCTGTGTACTCTGATTCCTCAAGATGATGGGGAAACCACTGTGCTTGAACCTCCGTGCCTTTGAATATAAAGCCCATCGTGCCATGACGACCCAAAGCGCTGATATAGTGTAGAATGGTGACCCAGCCAGTAGCTGTAGACTTCTGAATACGTGCCCGACGTGAAGCCGAAGATCCTATGACCACTTGGTTACAGGATTCTCCTTCTTGAACTCCAGTCTCATCCATATTATATATATCTTCAGGCTGAATATTATACCCAGTTCTGACACGTGCTACAAGATAGTAAAACTGCTCGATTGAGTTCTGATTCACGCCTCTCATTCGATCGGCATCAATAACTCGTCCGATTTTAGTTTTAAGCCGTAGATGGCGTTTCAAGAACTTATTCACCCAGTTCTGACCGAGTAAAGCCTGGCCTTCGATAGCTCCGAGACCTGACGCGATATCTTGCGCGAATTCTCGAACCATAACCTTCGTCGGAGCTCTTCCACACAGTTCCTCGTGTAAGATCCAGTCCTGAAACTCACTCTCTTGTAGATTTGAGAGCTTTTGGTCACTTTCGTGGCCATGGGAGTGAGGTTGTGCACCATGGAGCCGTCCAGACAGCGTCGAAGGTGCTATCCCGAAACCACGTGCTGCGCGGTTCTGAAATTCACCGTTTTGAACAAAATCAATTGCCTATTGAATGTCGCGTTCACTTCCTCTAGGCATGGTGAAGAAATCTAACGATTCTGATAAAGAATGGTGTTGTGGTTGAAAATTCTGCAAGTAGACCTGTATCGGAGTTCTTTAATTTCGGCGTTCGGGAAGGGGGTGCATTCAGAAAGGGGGTGGAGATGGTTAGAGGCGAAAGGGTTCCAGAAGCAGCGCCTTGTTGTGCTGCAGGCTAAGCTGCTCCAATGAAAGAAAGGTTCTAGGCGGGGAGATCCACGTCGCAAGTATATTTCAAGAAGTCTTCATCCTCCTTCGCCTTGTCTTTCTCTTTTCCCTAGGATCAATTTGGGCTCCTGTTCGGACAAGGGTTCGGTTTGGTCCCGCTTCCAATTGTGGACTAACAGTGGCTCTTTCAGTTCCCACGCTAGCATTGGCTTTGAAGGCCAATTACAGTGCAAAGGACTTCTGGGCACTATCATCAACTCAAGCCTGGTTGTTCATCGTCACACCAATGGCTGGGGACGTCGGGTATAAATTGACAATTAGTTCCGTCTTGTCCTTGGCCAGCTCGAGCGAGACTGCTCCGAATAAGCCATTGCCGACAAACTTGGACTCTTCCGCAAGACTGCTGTCAACAGTATGAAGACTGTAGAGACGAGCGTTATTCGAGTTTTTGTAGACAACACAAAGCCGGCTGAGTGTATAGAAGTTGAGCTCAGGCTTTCCTAAAGGTTTTCTGTTTGGTTCGATCGCCCTGACAATACGGTTCATTACCATTTATTGGTTATACTACTCTGCGTATCAGATTCTACCCAATTTTCTAACAAAGCTTACTAGACACGTCGAACGGCGACCGAAAACTGGTAATTCACAATCTCATATGATCCATTCCGGTCACTAGATTTTGGAAGAATCCTCACAAAAACAGGATGATCCTGTTATATTTCATAATAGTGAATCAAATTGCCTCGATGTTGAATCTAGCTACAAATACTCAGTATGTTCAAAGACATCCTGACTCACTTTACCGTTTTCTTCCCTTCCTCTTCACCGCGAATTCCCAAGAAGAATGGGTAAGTCGCCTTAGTGACGAGACGCAGAATTATTTCAAACAACACAGCCGTAATAGAGGAGGTTGGTATACCACACGCAACAGGAATCACAGCAGTAGTACCCAGCGCAGGGACTATCACAATAGTGGCACTCTATAGGGGTCAGCTTAGAACTCTGCGATAGAGGTGTGAAATTAATTTCAGTTACGATGTACCAGCTGTAAGCACAGTATCATTGTCTCCAGCCTTAGCGGGAATGATAGACTTAGTATCCAATATTGATCGTGTGCCTATTTGAGTATTTAAAGGAGGTAGAGTTATTACGGATTAGCTAAGTAACGTGCCGGTTAAATCATTAGAATCCGTAGCAGGCGCGGCTTAAACTCAGAGGAAGTGGCCTGCGAGGATGAGAGGAGCGAGGAAGAAGCGCATGGTATAAAGGCTTAATATAGTCTTCTGAGAGGGAGTTGTGTTATTGAAGCTGAGGGAAGGAGTGGTCGAAGGGGAACGCAGATGGGATTCAAAAGCCGAGAGGTAGTTATAGACTTTAAGGTAAACGGAAACAAGGGCTTTCAGGCTAATAGTCCAAGCATCCTCCATCTCGATACAAAAGAAATTAACGTCCAGTCACTTTTCTCCGGCCGCTACAACCAGGATCTGTTCGAATAAGAGTCTTAAAGGGATGAAATGCACCAAAGACAGGCGGGTGCAGCAGCACTAGTGTATGTCACATGCAGATCAAACATTAAACCCCAAGATCAATCCTTATCGAAAGACAATTAGATACGTCAAGTCAACCGCTTAGCCATTTATCAGTGCCATTACATATACACGATCCAATACATAATTGATAAGGCCAGCTGACGTTTCCAAACTGAAGGCATCTACGTAATATCACATGTGATGCTAGGAGATCTATAAGTAGGAGGTCGAAATTCATCCTGCTTATCCTTTTAATTAGGTAATCACCCTCACTCTAGGCGATTCTAATAAGCTTTGCTATACATACTATGTAAATTCAATTTGAGTTAGACGCCGAAATAGGAGCTTATAAACTAGTGACTACCACTAGGAAGAGAGAAAGAAAAGTATAATAGAATAATTCTCATACTTCCCACTGGCTAAGAATCAAGCTCGCTTAACGTACTCTAATGTTTCTTCTACAATAGAAATTTCGCATACTAGTGAGAACAATAAGAGTAGTAATAGACAACAAATATTCCCATAAAATAAAGAATACGCCCTAATTAATACCTAGACATTATTATATACTTATAATTACGTCGCTACAGGATACTACAGGCTAAAGATAGGTCGAATAGTGTTTACATGTAATAAGTTGTCATGGCTTAAGGTTCAAGGCCGTGCCTACCAGCCAAGACACGATAAACCCCTGGTCAGCTCGTTCCAGAATTCATCTTCTCAATGTCCAAGTCTCTCTAAAGCGTCTATATATCTACCTACCGCCGCATGTTCTTGGCAAATCGGCATGATCTCTTCACTGATTAGGTTATAGGTCAACAAGTGCGGGCTTACTCCTTTATCTTAGGTTCAGGCCTGGATTATAGAGCTCATGCTTACAATAGTACTTTAGCCAACGGCTTCAGTACCAAAAAGGTTCACGCTTGCTAGTCACACTGGGTCTTTTCAGCCTTACGGCGGATGAATCATCCAGTGCGCTAAAGGACCGACAGTAGTGTCCCTTGTTGGATTGAAGCCAACTGAGTATTGGCTATGCGATGCATCGAAGTATATCCCAGCAAACTATAAACCACGAACGCGTCTCCAAGGATGCCAATATCACGAAGATGATGAGCTGGCTGTATTAATATCAAGCTTTTTCTGGCTTCGATGTTGTCTACCGAGATGTCCCACCCTACACGCCTCAGACTGTACAGCCTGGCCACCAAAGCTGGTGTGCTGGCTTAGTCACAAATTGCTCTTGCGATACAATCGGTTTTCACGACGAGGAGCCAGTGAACAAGCTGCTAAACTTGACAACATGATTGTATATGGGTCACATTAGAAGCATGTGGAAACGATTAGTAAAGGAAGCGGCGGGTAATACCGGATCTATACGTTACAGGCGAGATAAGGTTAAGGCTGGAAGCTGACCAGACATTCATGTTGCGCAATATTCTACGTATCCGCTCGTGCTTGGCAGTTGAGGTCCGCAGTTCAGGTTCACGGATAAGGAGTAATCGTTCCGCCAAAGTAAATGTTGATTATTATAGTAAGATTACAAAGCTGCTGGTAGGGCTGGCTCGGAATATGCTAACGATCTCGTCATTCTGACTCTGTCGTAGCGCTGATTTCATATAGCCTTGGCACTACCCCACCGAACTATTGCCTCATCGGAGGAAAGTTCACAGAGTGGAAAACTATTACAAGGTGCTAATTTGAGCTATGTTGACAATCCACGTGTATATGAAAAAAAATTTGTTACACATTTAGCAAGAGCCCCGAGCCATCGTAACATTGTTCAGGAATGGTGAACGGCAAATCTGTCATGCGATGGACTCCCCCGGTACTTGGTCTTGGCATACCACCGCTCCACTATGACAAGCCAAAGGAATGGAGGTATGCTTCGAGCTGGAACTAGTCCACCAACACGACCTCTAGGGCAGAATCTGATTCTGAATCACTATGACACCATTTGATTTCAGTTCCTTGGAAAGGTCATCCTAGAGCGGCATCTGGTCCCCAAGACTGCTCTCTTTCAAATCACTCACACATCCATTGTGGGTGCTTGTAATCGACGGTCCAGAATTGGGGAACATATCCGGAACGATACCATATGTCGCGGGGACTGGATTTGTGTCGTATAAACAATTTCACCAATCAGATATTTCTCCTCTTGTATGCAGGCTTCGCAATCAATCGAATGAATATAGTGATCAACTTAATCCGCCTTTTCTCGAATAAATCAATTAACCTCTTTTGATGTTTTGTTTAAATCAATCCATCTGCAATTTACATTGATTGAATTGATTGAAATAGGTGTTATTGCTAATATGGGGTGGATATTGGTGTTGTTGTTACCGAGAGTATAAGACGCGAGAACTGCGTAAAAGTGTGACCGAGCTTGGAAGGAGAGAACGCGATCACAATGCCGCCACCAAATGCCGTGCGAAGGGCAACGCAACTGAGGAAGTTATGAAGAATAAGCAACGAATGGAGCCGCGAAAGAAACCAAGTATTGTAAGACTTTTTCGACGAGTTAAAAGTCGAGGTTCTTATGCTAAAGCATGAACATTCTGTTATCAACATGTAATCACCCTATGATTGACAATCATATAGGCCAGATTGGCGAAGGAATGACGCACTCGTTAACATCTTTAAAAGCTGCCCCAAGGTAGGACAACAATAACAATAACTTGAAGAAGATGGTGGGAAAGGCTGTGGCATTTTTGCTAGAGTATCTATAAGTTCCTTTGGGGCAAGTGGTAATGAGTTAATATTATAGAAATGAGTTTTAACCTATAACGATATAATATCATAGCTTTCGTTAATCACGAAATATTCATCCAGTTAATGATCGTTTTTACTCTAAGCTTCCCGCTTATTTATATAATATAGTAAATTATGGTATCTACTATTTTTACTATGTAACTTTTATCTTGTTATATCATTAATTTGTACTAACGGCGGCGATTAATATACTTGGCAACCGTTTAGCGGCACTTCCCCTTCCTCGCTTTAATCACTTCTTTGAGATGTTCTTTCTTAGAGGCTTGTTTCTTTACTTGTCTTATTGCCAATAGGACGTGCGAGCCCAAGTGTCCTAGACTCTTAACAGCCGCTAAGCTGGCCTTGTTCATTCCGAAGACGCGATGCGGGGATAATGCGCGCGGTCTCCATGATCTGGCAATCGTCACCAAACCTCTTTTTCTTTTACAAATCTTGTGAGGGACATCTTCCGACGAGGACATGGCTTGTTGGAGCGAATACGTTCTATTTTTGCCTCGAGAGCGCGCTCGTAGATGTTGAAATCAATGGCATTGGGAGAGTCGGAGACGAGATCAGCCGGTGTCTCCGAAGCTTCAAATTCATCGTGATCGCCCAAGCCGATTACCAAGAACTGTACATTTGCCTCGGTGGAATGTTGTGCGTGGCCTTTCTCACTTGCCAAGAAACGCCGGGCAAGATGATCTGATAAGTCGCGATAGACATTCGCCGCTTCCAAGAGTTCAGTCGTTTTGTCGTTTATCGATTTGCGTCTTGGCCGATCCCCAGCTTGAGGCTTCTTTGTATTTGTTGTGGTTTCTTAGGATGTGCCAAGGACATAATCCGGTATTTCTAACGTTTTTAGTGTCTGCGGCGACTTCAGGTCTGGCCTGCCAACCCTGCTCTTTTCGATTCCACTGAATTTGTTAATTGCTATCATCTTTATCATGTGTTAGACGTCCTGTAGTTCAAAAGCATTATAGTTGCACACATAACTGTTAACATGTGACTCATTTCCGTCGTTGAGGCATGGTTAACTTCGAGTTCGTTAGGTGGTTCTATAAGTTCGGTGGCGTTCTCTTCCTCGGAGAGTAGAGGGTCGCCCCCTTCCTTGGTAACCCACGGATGATTCCACCCTCGTCAGCTCGGCCAATAAGCCATAGATGCAAAAGTGTTACCCTGAAATCCCGCATGCTAATTCGTTAATTTAGATCCTTTTGCAAGATACACTTTATACAGTCGGCTAGAACAGGGTCCTCGTCGGATGAAATCGGAAACTCTTTAGTGCGAATAAACTTATAAATCTCCAGCACATTATTAGGTCGATGAAAGAGGAGTCTGCCATATCTCAGACAATAGAGGGACATATCTATGGACTATATATTAGCAGCCTTGCCTGATATATCACCGTGCTTGGCCATACACAATTCAAGTGGCAAGAAGGCTGGCGAGCCGGCAGACTTGGCCGTCCTCACGTCGTCTGATTTCTCAAACATTTCCGAAACTCTAAAGTCTATAATTTTGAAGCAGTCATCCGAGTTAATAGTAGGTTATCCGGCTTGATGTCGCGATGTACATTTCCATGCGCATGTACTGCCAACAGTGTAAGTGTCTCTTAATTTAGCGCATGTTATAAGAAATTGACGACTGACGGTACTCGATTCCTAGGACGAGGTCACGAAATCAATGCCAACATTGTTCCACAGAATATGGATGGGAATCCTTATCAAGCCCGACTTTTATGATTACCCCCTTTTTACATATCTTAAGCACTATCCACAAGGAATCCTCTTTAGCGTCGTCTAAGACTTCGATTAGGGACACTAGACTCGGGTGGTTCAGCTTTTTCATGATGGCGATCTCTTCGCGTATGAGGAACAACGAGTCCTTTTCTTCGGCAACATCATGACTATTCATGTCCCTCCTATGAGTTGACCATGGTGCCTGTATGCCATAGCCTGGTCTTAATCCGCCTGGCCGATTTACGATGTTTGATTGCGCTCGTTTTCGTAACCGTTATTTGGAGAACTCTCTCATGGCCTGACACCCGTAGTCAGTATGTTTGAATGAGTGTTGTATCAATGGCTCGTACGTATTCGTTGCCATATTAGTCTGTCGCAAGATGCACGGCACCATACGACCCCTGGCCGATCTCTTTTTTGATGATGCATTGATTTATCATGAGTTTCGTGCCTTCAGTATCGTCACTGGTATACTCGGATCTGGCATCGAGGGTTTCCTATAGGAGCCCTTAGCCATCTAGCATCTTGGCACTGTTTGTCTGCACTGGGTACTGGACGGCTCAGAATAGCAGTAACCCACCTTGACCTTACGATGGTGACTCCGCATCCTTTTGTGGTGTCGTAGGAGACTAGAACTGTTGGACGGCGGGTGCTAACCTGATCTTTTCAGTAAAAGACTCGCCGGCAGTGTAAATCTTATATAGAGCCTCCATGCCATTGCTTCTTCTGTGCTCTGGTTCCTCTGCGAAGTTTCTATGTCGAGGTTGTGATAGTACAGCCAACACTCACTACTTCAGTATACTAAAGTAGCTAGTATTAGCTGTACTAATATAACAAGAGGGCTACGTGGGTCGTACGGCCTTCGTTAGTATTGTTCTCGGCCTGATATGTATAAGGTCTAAAGGATAGGACTTATAGATAGCTTCCTAGAGCATGCTTTTTACACTTTTACACAGTTAGTCGTTGGTTTTAACAGCAGCGCATTCGGAGGATAACGAGAATGGCTCGTTATCACTAATTAATACTATTTTAGTCACCGAACTCATGCCTTCCATTCATTACCTAGTGATCAGTCCACGAGTAACCCAGCGAGTTCGTCGCGAGGCTTATATCCAAGGGACAAGACAGTGGTCCTGCTTCAATACTCGAGAATTTATAATCCTACTATAACAACCCTAATCGACATGTGTTACTTATCCTAGATCGCAACATCTAATATATCACAAAATATACTGAAATATACCTTGGTGAATCGTGGCCTCGACACGAAAGCTCTATAACTGCTCCTGCTTTGGCCATAGCCGGAGAACAGGATAGTAAACTCCGAAACAATACCCTGTCCAATGACCACTGCTAGGCACTTTGTTCGTTTCTCGAAAGATTATCATCTCATCTCGCTCTGCCAGGCTTTTATTTCTCTGGCTAGTCATTATTATTAGGTCTACTCTAGGCCGAATATTCGCGCCCTCATGAGAATCACACACGTATACGTATATATGACCATTAAGTTTGCTAGGAGAAAGGGATATAATTGGTCTTATAGGCCTATCGAGTAGAATTTGTTCCTTTAATAAGTGTGAACACTCTCTAAAGACATTTGACCTATCTAGCTACCTTAAAGGCATACAAAGCGGAATGTGAGTGCTTAAAAGCCCTATACTATGTAGCTCATTCTTCTTCATCCTCTAAGCTAACATGATGAGCCGAAAAGCTGCTCCCTTAAGTCCCCGGTATCCTTAACCGGACATGTTCGAATGAGTATATGGGTTGGATCGTCACCTCGGTTATCAACTTCAAAATCTGATAGGCTCACAGCCTCACGCCGCGAGGAGAACGAAAGATCTTCAAGGCTGAGAATATTTTTCTCATTACGTGGATTTAGGGACGGGGTTCGCGGTTGACGAAAGTCCTTTTGAGAGTTTCTGTCCAGATCTAGGCGGTCGCCTTTGGCACGCTTCTTGGCCAAGGGTGAGACCGGCGAGCTGGTGAAAGGCTGTGGCGATCTAAGGGGATTTGTGGCAAAATGAGAGGTACGTGCCGGTGTAGCCTATTCTGCTCGATAAAGGTGTAATGGGTGACCAGGGGGGTTTCGACATCGCCATCATAGAAGTTCAACTAATAATGACTGTGCGGACAATTGGAGATGAGTATTTTATTTCCAGGGTCTGCTGTTCACACCGAGGTCTAAGGTTATATATCGTTAGAATAAACAATAATTTCTTTAATTTGTATAAGAAGACAGAGATTTAGTAACTTCCACATCTGTCGTCAAAGCAAGTTTATAGTATCGGCTTGTCATTGTCTCGTCTACAACTAGCTTCGCGAATGAACATGGCCCTAAAAGCCTGAACAGTCGTGAGAGTACAATGATTAGTTTTAAGGTCTAGCAATCGTACCGCCTCTTCGAAGAAGCAATCGCCTGATATCACGAGGTCACCGTTCTCGCAACCCCCAGTTTGCCTTAGAACCAGCTGCGATAGCAAGTAGAGCATTTACAAGAATTAGAGAACAGTATCTATGCCGGTAATGTAGAAAATCTTGCAGGAAATGCTCCGTGCTAAGATAAGCGAATGTAAGAAACTCCTAGCAAAAATAAAGGTCGAGCAAGTGGCATACTAGTGCATTGTCCGGTGTCACGCTCGTTTAGCTGGCCGATGGTATTACCACAGGCGCTTCTGATAGATGCATTGTCTAATCTACCTTAGGCCTTGGCTTGCGCATAGTGTGATACTTGTTTCCTTGTGGAAGATGCAAAGGCTTAGTACGAACGCACAATTAAACGAAGACTACATATAAGTCATATGTGATTAAGTGAGCCTTTTAAGCTATTACCATCGAAATGCGTTAGTTGAAGGCTATAGCAACTAGCCACCCTGACGTTAGCCACAAGTATGCCACACCCTTTCCTAAGCGTATAATAACAGTTCCCGGAATAGTCGAGGGCGCTTCGCTTAGTCTAGTATACTAAAGTTATGACTATAAAATGTCGTGATAGTGCGCTTTCTCGATAATACGTTAGCTTGATCCCATATCTCTTTCTATTTAACCTTTCGTGTCGATTAGCAGTCTTGTAAGTGCCGCTTAAAGAAACGTTCTTGCTTTCTTATCACATAGGGTAGCTGTATCACCTGGTGGTCGCCGCCTGGGATAAACACCAAATCAAAATCCTTGTCCGCTTTAATCAGCGCATTCACCACCTGCATCGTCGACGCAGGATTGACATTCGTATCCAACTCTCCGACCACTAGCATCAATGCCCCGCTAAGCTTATACGCATGAGTCACATTGGATGATTCCCGATAGCTGTCATCGACGGGATAGCCCATCCACAACTCATTCCACCATAGCTTGTCCATGCGATTGTCATGACAACCCGCCGATGCGGCTGCCGCTTTGTAAAAGTCACCGTGATGCATCACGGCCGCCGCGGCATTTTGACCTCCGGCTGAGTGTCCGTAGCACCCGACTCGAGACAAATCCATCCAAGGGCGTGTCGCAGCGGCGGCACGAATCCATGCGATGCGATCGAGGAAACCAGCATCCTTGAGATTCTTGTAGCAGACGTCATGAAAAGCTTTCGACCGCCAGTTAGTACCCATGGCATCGAGAAGTACCACAATATATCCCTGGTTCGCACGTTCGCGGAGGTTGGGGATACTTTGAAACGTCTTCGGAGTATAGTAGTTTTGGGGCCCGGCGTAGATCAGTTCGAGGATCGGATATTTCTTAGAGTCCTTAAAATCTATAGGACGAACGATGATACCATGTATACCTGTCTTTCCGTCACGTCCAGGGGCCACAAATCTTTCTGGAGACGACCACCCAGCTTCAACAAGTATATCCAGCCTCCTCTGTTCCAAATCCACAATGTGTTTTCCAGTTTGTGCATCGCGAACTACAGTGCGCGGTGGACAGTCGACCCGCGACCAGCTATCGATTAAATAGTGCTTATCTGGCGCCCATTTCCACGTGTGCGAGCCATTACCTTCTGTCACGATACGTAAATCTGACCCATCAAAATTGACGCGCGCCAAGTGGGCGTAGTATGGGTCTTCGCCTGGCACCATTCCGAAGCCTGTGAACCAGATTAAGCGTTTGTGCTCATCGACCGAATCGACAGAACGCATGACCCAGTCTCCCTTTGTGACCTGGTTCTTCAGTTTTCCATCCTTGAGATCAAATAGATAGAGATGATTCCACCCATCTCGCTCGCTAGCCCACAAAAGCTCATCATTTGGCTCCAAAGTTTTGTAGTATAACTTCTGAGCATAGTCCACGAAAGTGCTGCTCTTCTCCTCCACCACGATATGCACGGTTCCACTTAGAGTGATTTCCAACAGTCGAAGATGTCGATGGCCCCGTTCATTGAAGATGAACCGGTAATTCTTGCCATTCTTTGACCAACCAATATTGGTAAGGGCATAGGGATTCCTGAATAGAGTGTCCTCAACGGAAATTTCATGCCGAGCCACCAGGTCAAAGAGGCGGGGTCTCTGCACCTCCACGTTATCACCTGGCCTGAGGTATTGGATAGTGTTTAGTTTTGGCTGAAGCTGGTCTTCGGGTGACGACTCCACCATGTGAATGGCATGCCTAGATGCTGGCTTACACTGCCAGACCACTACATGCCGCCCGTCCGCGGATGGGTAGATGCAGTCATCCTGGAACTTGTTGTCTTCGAAACCATCGAAGGATATCTGACTTTCTATCTCTTCCGTATCCTTGACCCAGATGTTAAAGTCTCGCACAAAAGCCTGTGGTGCTGACTTCGGGTCCACTGGACCTTCACCAGAGTCGAAGTCCTCGGTTGATTTGTCTGTCTCCCATCTGAGAGCGAGACTCTTAGGCAGTTCCTCAATGACAGCAGAAGACGGACTGCTCTTCACAGCAAAGGCGACTCTCTTCTCCGGATTCTCAATGGCCACCCGCCAGATATGATCGACATAAGATTGCTGTGTTTTGACTTGACCTACTGATAGTGTTCCATAATAAGTAGGCTCTCCGGAATTATTGATCCACGAGTAAGTGATTGGCTTCGTCGTGTGATTCTTAAAAGTGATGGAGCTCGGGTGGCGTGACTCTGGCGAAGGAACTTCCTTACAGCCATTCTCAAAGTCGCCTTTGACAAATTCTCCATGCCAAGGTTCAAGCTTGCCATCCTGGCTGTATTGCCAAGTCTGCTCACCGAGCTGGAAACGCATCCACGTACCATCGCGGGCTATGTTGATCCACCAGAACGGTAAGTCATGAGTGCTTACGTTCTGCTCTGTACACCTACTCAATTCTTCCGCGAGCCCATTGTGGTCAAATGCTGTTTGACAAGTTCCTTTAACGCAGTCTACTAGTATGAACTGCGATTTCTCCGATTCGGTTACTCGCATATACCAAAAGGCATCGCCGCCAGGCAGCCATTGTGGAGTGACTGTAGCTTGTCGAATACACGACTCTTCCAAATCCTGTAATTTTCGGTCCATGGTTTGTATACCTGCTCGCAATGATAACTAGTATATTACCGAAGCGGCAAAGGAAAAGTATATTACATGATAGGAAAAGCTCGAGATAGGTATTGTTGGGAAAGAGGGGTATGCTTACAAATGATGTCATAGAGCTTACGTGTAGTTTTACTAAGACCATTTACTAAGGACGATTTAACTAATATAGACAACTAATTAGCCTTTTACGCGCAGTCCCTTTGCGTCCTCCATCATCTCGCCCGGTATCAATTATATCAAAGCAGATCTCGGTAGCATAGACAATTATACATGAGCTTTTATCGTCTCTGGGTTCCTCATTAGCTATTACTGTGGCTCTCTAATAATTGCCCCGCTATCCGAAACGTATGGTCGTTCCATTCTCTACAAGGTTTGCAGCATAATACTTGTCATTTTCAACCTTGTATGCGTGCTAGCTTCCAATTCTGGCAGTCTCATCATTTTCCGTATATTCGCTGGCATTGGGGCTCTTGCCCCTTGCCGCTTGGAGCTGCATCCTTTGTAGATTTCGTACTCCTGATAGGAGAGGAGCTTCTGACCATCTGGACGCTACGGCCTATGGTGGGACTAACGGTCGGACCAACAGTATTTCACCGTGTGTTTTTTATGATGCGGACGAGGCTAACATAACAGTAGTCGATGGTTGTCTCACTCAAGCGACTGATTGGCGGTGGGATTTCTGGGTTCTTGCTATCGCTGTAATGTTTACTTCTCGTTCCCTTTCGGTCCATTTTTTCATCTCACTCTCTCCGCCCCCTCTGCTACCAAATTGTGGTCGAATACTTGGTGATTACTTGGTAGAGCGGTGTTGCTATAGTCGTGACCTTTCTTGCCCTGCCTGAGTCTTATGCTCACACCATTCTGGAGCGTAAAGCTAGCGTTTACGACATATAGCCGGACACCCGAATCTTCGATCAGCGTCAACGGCAAAGAGAAATACCAAGGACTTATCTATTTTATTCAAACCTCCGACCTGTCAAACTCATGCTTTTTCCTCCGATTGTCTTTCTCGCCAGCATGCTGACGTGAGAACTCACAGAGCAGTATGTAAAGCACAAGCTTGATAAAGCCATCGTAGGTGGGAGCGTACAATAAGCACGGGCTCTAATATCTAGCGTTGGATGTTAAACGCAAGGAACTTTATGGCTGGGTCTTTAAGCTGAGGAGTTCTTGTCCCATTATTTTCTTTTGACCAGTGGATGGAAGCTTATGCTTCGTTTATACTGCCGAAGGTACAGTATACATGTGTATGTTGGTCTGGCCGACTTTCACTAGTTTGTTAACGATTTTGTGGGTAGTATGTGACGATCGTGGTACTTTGAATCAGCTACAAAGCTCTCGGGCAACTTGCAGTGCTGCTGATAGTGTATCCTACTGGTGACATTATCACTGTCTGCAGGGACTTTTTATTCGAGCATTTCGAGTCTAGAGCAGGGGCATGCTGCGTTTCCCAAAGCCTGCACTTATTATTAAAGTATAAATATTCACTTCTGAACCTTAGAGTATTATTTGAAGAAGTGTCCAAGTATTTACAATGCAACACATCGCTTGAGTCCCTCCCGTTGGCAATACATGTTTCCGAGCTAAGCTTGGAGTGGGAGAATTTTGCAACTTCCTCAAGCCTACGATACAAGTTGGAGAAATTCAATCGCATGGCAGTTAGTGTGTTGTGACTTACTTTCAAAGATCGTTATATGCGGCGAGAGATGCTAACGCCCTAATCGTGCTCACACCAACTCAAGTGGATGCGTGGCACGGATACGGAATCGAAAGTAAGTAGATTAGCTCGGAATACTCGGGAAGCCGACTTGTCCGATATCATGCTGAGAAGCGCAGTTTTCAGTATTTCCCAGTGTCCACGACTCATTACACTTTGTCACGATTGCGGGGAATAACAATTGAATTTTATGGTTGCTAAGCTATTGTCATGGGAGGAGGATTCCTGGTAGGCCTCACATCAATAGCTACAAACGCCTGAATGCTTATTATGAACCGGTGTACTTCAACCATTCTAGATTCGTTGCTTCGTGCTTATTTACAAGAGTACTGTAATATCTTGCCATTTGGCCTCTTATGCAGAAGCTAAGTATCATTTTTCTGGATCCGCACTATATAGATGAGAGTGGGCTTCATGATGGAATGGTTGAACTCTAGACTACGCTTGGTAACATTTCACAAGAAGAGGGTTGGTTCCGATGCCATGTTTCATGCCAAACGCCCAATTTTCAGGGGTGAGCGGTTGAATGTCGATAGTTGAAGACTGCTAGCGGCTGTAAGAGTGCTTAGCGTTGAAGTAGTAGTCTGCGTGGGGTCGCTAGTGCCCACTAATGGAATCCCAGAATTTGTGAAAAGAATGTTTTTATCCTGAATCAGAATGTTTTGCGGGCTTAATATCGTGTGATATCGGATGTTTCGATGATGTAAATAAGAAAGAGTAGACAACAAGCAAAGGAATGTGCTTCACCCGAAAAGGCCTCAACTACCCGCATATTTGATGACATCAGACAAAATACGCTTCTGCTGGAATAATTTCTCAGCACAGAGAAATATCTTCCTCTTCTAGCCCCCATTCTGTCCATTCCTGGCAATCCTCATCCCTCCCTAATGCTCCTGGACGTCCGTTGTGATCAAGCTTTTCACTGAGAAGCAGTACTGAACCCACCAGTTTATAGCAGCCGGCTCGGTTCAGTCTACGCAATATGAAAGGTGATCTTGTCCCAAATATTATACAACAAACATCATCTACCTCTACAATGTCAGGTGCTAGACCGTAATATCCACGGGCCGTTACAACAAAACTTTTGTTGTGTACATCCTCCATCCTCTTTTCATGGAAAAGCTTAGCATCTTCATACAAGGCGTCTCCTTGAAGTAACTCTTGCTGCAAGAAACGTATGTACGCCGACTCAAGAGTCCTCCACTCCTTCAATCGCCCCCGATAAATTCCACAACGGAATATATCAACAAAAACCAGCAGAGGAGTACATGGGTAGGGTGGTATGATTGAGCTTGTCGATATAGACTTCCAGAGCAACGTAATGTCTTTAGGTGTCGTAGAATTCTTGTCATAACCCATTGCAGCCAGTTTGACGGTGTCTATAATCACCGCTCGAACTTGTAGGGTATTCTGGTCCAGCAGAGTGGGATTATGGTAAGGCAATTGTTGTGAAGTGATGCGCTTCGAAGATCTGTGGTAGTTGTCAAGATGACCGGTATAACTCGCGTAGCGACGAACGTGCCACCGCGGTACCCATGAAACAAATTCCGATTCCATAAAATTGGCGTCATTCTGAACAAAATGCAAAATATCCAGATCTTTGCTAACCTTGAGATACTCGCAAGCGAAACTTTGATACACATGAGAATATGTAAGCTCATAATTCGGCTGCAATATAGGACGAAGCTTGTCAGACTTAGGAAGGCCAAGGAAAGCGTATATTCTATCTCTGTGATCGGTAACATCAAGCCACCTGGCATGATTTAAGATCTCGAGAAAGGAATAGGGTCCAACATCACTGTCGCCCCTGAAAGTGATAGCTTCGTCGTATCGGTGAAGATAGAATCCTTGAAGATGCAGGTCTGACAACCACAACTGTTGAATGTTCGGAAGTTCTAGTGCTCTACGAACATACCAGGTATAAGTACGGAGAAGCTCCAGCCACTTGATACTCGCGTCTGCCCATAGAAGAAGTGTGTCTTCATTAAGTGCTGCTTCCTGGACCACCCAGCCCCGTTTGAACCAAGGCTGTTGTAACAGGACACCAAAGGATTTCCATCCACGATGGAAGAGAAGGAGATCCTCCTCATCGGGAAACGGAAAACTATTGGCACCCCAGCAGAAGTTCGCTTTCTTGAAAACGCTCTCAATCATGTAGCCAATGTCAATGACCAGATTTGCAACGATAGAAGCATGAACATGATCAGACGATCGTAGGCAGATGAGTGTACGAGTCGACTTCTTATATATACCCCCCATCAAGGATACCTGATGACTTTGTTCTTGCGGATCTGCTTGATTGATGCAAATCGAATCAACCCAGAGGGTTCGCGGTTTATTCTTCAACCGGACCTGGCTGAGAGCATCGCGCAAATTAAATGTAATGGGAATGGTCTTGCCATCGCAACTAATCGTGTGGATTTTAAATGCTATACCCCATACGTAAGAGATTGCTTCAAAGTCAGGAATTTCATCCAGATGGGCGGTAAACATAGTACAAATGAGGGGATCAGTGTCCGTATTCGCTGGATGAAGGTATAGGTATCGAGCAAATAGCCCGTCGGGTAGTGGTTCGTACTCATAGCAATGCTTCGTCGGGGTAGTCTTTGCCTCCATCGACAGCATGGACAGTACGGACACGAACTGGGTGTGGAGTAGTTAGTAGTGGGGATAAATGACAAAACAGAGAAGGGGCTAGACTAGATGAAACCAGATATCTGCTTGAGGAAATCCAGAGAAAGTGGGATAAAAGCGGGGTAGGATTGTACAAAGTCCGAATCTATGCGAAACGTGCTATTCAAGGAGACTTGCGGCAATAGGGAGAGTAACGACAAGCTGACAATTCGGACCAAGATTGAGTAAAAAATACACTGAGTGGCCGTAAATATGACGAAGAGGAGGATGACAACGAAAAATGCGAAGAGGCAGAAGAAGACCGGCGATATTGTGATCAAACATATTGTTCTAGTTTCGTCAATGCTGAGGCCCAACTGCATGAGCCGGCAGGCACTGGAGCAGAAGGCCGATGTCAATGGTCTTCTTACCCTAGCATGGGCTGCTAGGATAAATAAAATAAAATAACGCTACGTAGATATTGTCGACCTGCTCACCATGAAGCGTGCGGACACCACGTTCTTAGATTTGAATGAGGCCACATATATTACTATCGGCGTTGATTGATGTGTACGTAACACGTCTGGACTTGTGTGCTCTCCGGCTTGCGATATTGGGGACCCAAGCGAGAGCCACCCGGTGCGCAGCCACGGTCCCCCCTCGACAGAGACAGAAGCCATTCAGGTTATTATAAATCACAATACAGCGGGAGTAGATCTCGGCTGTAATTGCAATTCTTTTCGCTTTGCAGTAATTTCCACTCTCTATTTAGAACTTAGGACTATCTTCTGATTGGATTACACACACGTAAAGTTAAGGCTTTCAAGGTTCACATCTGTCCAGTTACTGTCCAGAATTTCGGCGTTGCCTGCCTGTTCCACGTCCCTTATTGCTAGATGGAAGCTTTGAACTACACCCTATAGTAATTCCTCCACTCGTTATATGCCTTCTAATATACGCTCCTGTGGAATGGCTTCTCCATTCATTTCTTTCCGTACAGTGTGGGCGACAAATAGATCTATTCAGCGCTATCGTACGAAAGGAAGAAGGGATTCTTCCTATCGTACGCGATCTACAGATAGGGGTTTGGCCTATACGGCTACAAGCTTCCGACAGCCACGGTGTGGCTGTAGTGGCTTGCCGTCAGTACGCCGGTAACGAGCTAGACTATACGGTCGTGCGAGACCGCGGATAACCATATTCCAACACATACTATTTATTCCTTATCGATAGTATTCCACAGGAAAATATTGCCGCCAAAGAGCTCTTCCTCGTCTGAGCCATCGTATTAAAGCTTAGTCTTATATTGATTGATTTGGTCCTAACCTAGGCAGTGATCTTGACAACATCATTGGCATTCTAAGGTTGAATCTCGCCAACATCCTCAACAAGCCTGTCTCATATAATCAAGATCTTTAACACCTTCTTCGTCGCTGTCAAAATCGTTAGAATCAAGGACCGAGATCACTTCGGCGATATCCGCGTTGCTTAAAGACTCATTGGGGTCGGCCAGGGAATCTTTATACTCGGGCACCGACGGCAAGGCCCTCTCTGAGTCTGAGTTCATATCTGATTGCGAGCTCGTCGCTGACATTAAGCTCTAAAAGACAGACGATCCTAATAGCGATGGCTTTTCCTTTGCGCAACCATTTGAGCAAGAGACAAGACCCGGAAAAGCCAAAGCATATTGGCTCAAAAAGCGCACATGGAACTGAGAGCTAAGGCAATGGCTAAAGCCAGACAGATCCGTCGTCGGCATCAGCCGGGTTGCCTTGGAGCAGGGTAGAAGACTAGTGACCAAAAGCAAGCCAAAGTTCAGCTATCCTCAGGTCTAGGCGAATGAGTTCAAGAAGAGCAGACAGCATAGCGTTGGAACGGAACAGGACCGCTCGGCTCGAGGAGTCATCGGCTAGCAGGCCAACCATGTACTCATTATTAAGGGCAGTCAATATCTATCTGTTCCCGACGCCCATATGCAGTCGTCCACACCGAGTTTCAACCACTTTTATCCCTCCGTCCATAGTATAGCTCTATGCTTTTATGCACTCCTAAGTCCAGTCAAGGGGATTTAAGGTTGGACAGAACAAGGGATAAGCATCCGGACACGAGTAGAAGTTGATTACGGAGTCCAGGAACAGGGGTGGCCATGTTGACTGGCACCGGCGCGTGCTGAAAGTGCCTCGTGCTAGAAGCGCGATTCTGTCTCTAACCCAAGCTTTTAGAATGCTACTTGCCCAAAGTACCTTCAGAGTAGTGGCGTTTTACGACACATAACTGACACACCGACAACAGACAATGCTACATGCCATGCCAGGAAAGCCACACCCGTTGTTAGCTATATCGCGATGGAGTCGTTTATGCGTTCGGTGGTTCGAAGGATATAACGCGTCGCGTGTAGGACGTTGGGGGTAAGCCGACCTAGCCATCAGCGGCAGCAACCTAATGTATCTTCGCTTATTGTACTTCACTGACTGGCAGCGAAAGGCAGGCTCCTCTGAAGTAACCACACACAGCACCAAGTTCAGCGTCTCGGCCTGTCAAATCACAACCCGACCGATGCCCCTCCCAGATATCGAGAGGATCACTATTGCACCGTATGAGTGTATCACAGCTTATCACGTAGTCGAAATGTCTGCATAGGAGCACTAAGGACCTGGGATGGATAATAAATTGACCATCATCATCATCATCATACTACTATTATTACTAACCCTTCGTCCAGTTCCTTTATTTCACTCTTGGCCGATTGCAATTAACATCCCCCTCATTGAGATGTAAGCCAAAAGAACTTTTCAATTATACTACTGCAGTCTAGGCCCACGTTTCGGAAACCATGGCCTCGAGGGCAAAAGGCAACAACGCTAGGCTTCGTCTTATCGCCAGCCCACATTAGGTGAATATTTTTCGGGGGCGCCTGGTACGGTAACGTCTGGTTCTCCTCCCACTTCGTGTTATTTTGTCCCTCTCGGTAGAATTTACGGCAACACCTCGATCAGGAGGTAGGGAGAAGCCCACGTAGAAGTAGATACATATCGCAATATACTAAGATCGGGTTAGTCCATATCAGCAGACATGTATCGGAAATGTTTTGCCTACCTCTGTCAACAAAGCCATAAGCGCGAAGAGAACCGTAGAGCCGACTATTGGGTTCCATATGGATGTATGATACTCGAGCAGCCCATTGCCTACGGAGCTGTAGTAGTTGGTACCATAGTATAAAAGAGCGTAGACGTTTCGAGCGATAAGAAACGGTGCTGCCACAAGGGCACCACCTAAGACCTGGGATTAGAGGTACAAATTCAGCTGTTGCATTTTGAATTGAGTCATCTTTAGCGTACTTACTGTGCGGCTGCTTGCGTGGTATTCATGTCGATGACTCCAAAATACGAGCTGTGTACTAAGAAGGCCAAGCAAAATAGCGCCAAATGCAGAGTACCCTGTCAATTGGAGTATTCTTGCGATATTTGGCTGCGAGGTAGCCATAGAACTCCCAGTAACGAGTACTATAATGGCAAACAGGAGGGCAATACGAACGAGTTTGGCGAAAGAAAGGATGCGGTTTTTGTCGCTCAAGTTGTCAGTCATACTGCGAGCGGTGTCAATATAAGTATAACTCATTCCAAGCAGACTCCCTTACACAATTAGAACGAAACCGAAGTTTACGATGAGCAACGGGATAACCCCGACATTGAGGAGTATGGTAGCTGCAATCAAGAGACCCTCACTCGTCAAGTCATAAGCCAAAGCGATAATGACTGGACCGCCAGCAAGGCGCACTTGGAAATCATCAGCAAAGGAATAGTGTAGCCAAAGTATGATTCAGCTATCCGTGCTTACTAAGGCTTAGAAGAATAAAAGGATACCACGCAACCCTCGGGCGTGTGGGCCAATTGCGGTGCACTAGATACACGGCAAGCGGCGCGATGGGCGCGTAGAAGACTGTCTCAGCAATGCCGAGAGCAGCAAGAGGTGGAAGCATATCGAACAGTTGCGATGTATTCGATAATTGATGTTTCTGGGAGCCGAAGGCCGACTTTTTGATGATTATAGATGGGGGAGACGGCGCGCGTGTACTTAATATGCGTGATAGGTGTTGTGGAGGTTACTAAAAACCTTGGCTTCTTGGAAAGACAACGAGAAATCTGGGGTAAATAGGCAACCAATTTGAGAAAGACGCACATGCCACCATAGGTTGGTCCCAAAAAGTTCCTCATCTCTGGTACGTGTCCCAAAAGCTGGTTGTTTTCAATAGATCTGATTCGTTGTGTCACGTACGCTAAATCGCGCAAAGTGTCTAATCTTGGTTACGGGGGCCTAACTGCCTTATTCATAATTTGACAGTAGGGTGGTTCCTGCCATTTGGAAGTACCTGAAATGTAACTATATGAAAAGCACCTGACAATTAGCTTCCCTATAATCTTGGCAACCTACAAATGCCACCTCTACATCTATCGAATCACTAGTCATGAGAGTGGGATACCGAGTGCTAGGCCATCGTTTAGCAATGGACACAACAGCCGGTGGGTTTGGATTGATCGCTCGTAGCCGGGTAAATCTGATGGATCGCTTGGCACACATTCGTGACAGGCTGATAGATGGCCTGGTATGGTAATACTGTCTTAAGATCATCGAAACACTTGGTCCTATTCAGGCGCTGATCGGCGCCGCCACTACGCTTGCGGCTGATATCAAACCTTACGTTCAAGTAGTGGAAAAGTTGTGGTGAGAGGTGATGGCCTGTGCATTTGGCCTTCAATAGCGCTAAATGTGTTGGACCTTGACTTCTGAATAAGGCAGTATGTTCGTTTTACCTTCTCGCGCTAAGGGGTGGCAGCGCCGTTCAGCCCCGGAATAGGACTAGGTGTTTTGATCATCCTGCACACGAAATACGGTACGTTTAGTAACATGGCTAAGTAATGGTTGCCATTTGAGAGTACCTGTACGTAGTATTATGTACTGCCAAGCCACTTATGCTCAACTCCACTAAGACTACTATGATTAACTAGATCTTAGATTTACCTTAGCTAGGTCTACTAGTACTTTGCTATAGTGCTCTCTTAGTAGAAACACCAATATATGTACCTAGTCTGTGCCGTGAATTTTCTATCTAACAAGGGTAACTCTAATAGGCCTGCTCCTGTAGTATTCACTTTAACGTGATGTAGGAGCTTAGGACCGTCAGTCTGTATTTCCATAGGGATTTAGGCGAAGGATTTAGGCGAAGGATTTAGACCGTGGAGGCCGAAAGCTTGTTTCCTAAAAGACCAACAGCTCTCCATGCCGCTCCTCCACGACACTACTACCGCATGCTCTACATAATACCTACGCAGATGGAAGGCCTCCAGCTATAAAGAAGGGAAGCCACAACAACGGTTACTTACCACTAAGCCCACTGAGCAATGCCTTTAAGAAACTAAAACCGTTACAACCAATCGAGAGCGTTACAAGACTAGCGGAGGCGACCCCCGAACTTCTAGCGCTAGCGGTAATAAAAGGTTCCTGACTCCTTAAACTTGGCTCCCGAGCACCACCATGTAAGTTAGTGTAATGCGATGCACGTGACCTACTGAACTATGCGCTATTAAGAAAAGTGGTGTTACGAACAATGCCATATTGTATTCATGACAGGTGATTAGTGCGTTGCTCCTATAGGCTCACGTATAAATAGTTGTACGACAAAGAAAGCTCAAAGTATAAGGTGTGCGAAGTTCGGGTACGGTTTATAGATGCGGATAATTGATGCTACCGAGAGAATTCTGTCAAATACATACGAGAGCTTGCCCTAATGTAATATTCCCTAATCCCCGACCACGGTTCCAAAATGATAACCCCTCCTGCTTTGTCCTTATTCCCTTACGCACCGTTAACAAAATCAGAGACGACCACTATTCTTCGTATTCCACCGTCCGTGCCGAAGACCTAGATGACCACATTGGCAGCCAGACCCGCCGAGAAAAAGAAACAAGGATAGCTGACGCTAACTCAACGTGACAGTCGAGGTATTAAATAAGGAGCAAGCTAGGTGCCAGGAAACTGATTAATTAAGCAACACTGATCACTGCTAAGCACAACTGATTAAGGAACCATTAATAAAGGGATGAAAGGATATATTAAGGACGGCATTTGCTACTCTACCTAAACAGCCATTACCTTAATAATCAATGTAAACATCTATCTTACTTATATGTAAAGCCTATCAAGTTTTGGCGACTATTCTTCTAAATTCAGTTATACTCCAACCGCATCACTGCTCAGTACCTACAATTATTAATAGTCTTGTATAGCTAGCATATCCAGTTAGCATAAACACCCAACACCCTATACTTCCGGTTCATTTTCTAGCCCCTAGTATAGTAGTTACACTGGACACGGCCACGGTACTTAGAGGCAGCCCGATGGAGGCATAGGTTTGGCTCGTATTACTCGTATTATTGGTGTTATCTTGGTCTTAGGACGGATAAGATCACTTTATTCAGTAAGCCGAAGTACCGTCGATAATACGTGTACGTGTAAGGATAGTAGTAAATGACGGCGGACGGTACGTGGCAGATGGTCCAAATCCGAAATTGATTAATGATAGCAGGCCAACATGATGTCAGCAAACAACACCTCGTCACTTTCAGATTCATCCCACTCCTTTCACCATAAGAGTTTTGGAGGTGGCCAAGCTGGATAATCAATGCCCCTAAGAGAGTTCTGTTATGTATGATACAAGAGCTTGCTCACATGTTACCAAGCACTATGCGCACATACCACCACATAAAGGTACTTAGAGCTTCAAGCAAGAACCTCTCTTTAAAATTAATCATCCACGCTTAGCCTCCATACCTTTCTCAGTTCTCAATCACTACTTAAACCTCGTTAAATGAAATGCATTCTGTTTATTTCTCGATTCTCAAAACATATTATCTTTCAAGCTCTCTTGGAGTGTTTCTATATCTCATATCCAAACCCATCCAAATGTAATACTCTATAATCAAAGTCACGACATCGCCAAGATAAGGTAACAATAGGCGATATCCTCTTATTTACTACATACTTAATAGCCCGAAGCTTTCGTCCGTTGTTGCAAGATGTTAACACCCCCGCGCAGAACGAGTTATAAAATCCTGAATTCGCAATGTCTAAAATTCAACGCCCGGGAGCTCATCGGTTCTAGTTCCACCGATATAGTTATTAGCGGCATTCATTTCAACTTGACAACATTGGAGTATTAGAACTATACACTTTACGACAATGGCACCCTATCCAACGGCTCATAGTGCTTGCTCACCTTCGCGCCGTACACTCCGACCCTCCTCTACCCGAATGGTTTATTCATCAACAGTACATTATGTTACACCCTAATAAGTCCCATCAAAGCCCGTAGCGCCGTAGGTCTGGCATTCGCCGTGATGTTTGCCTTAACCCTAATTTTTACATTCATCAATTTGACCAAGCACGGCAAGTTATATCTACTGGTGGAAAAGAGATTATATCTTATAAGCAGGCGTTGGCAATGGTATTGGGCCATATTCGGGGCTAGCGCCGCCTTGATAGGGCTATTTACCGGCTTCGATGTCGACCGGTTCTACCTCCCCCGAACTTCCAATCGTCTTGAACAATTTCTTCTGGTTTATCCTGCAAATAGGAACTATGGCTCTTGTATAGGAAGCCGTTCGCCATTGGGGAAGCTGGATGGAGAGGCAATACATCAACCCAAGCTCCTTCGTGCTTTCGCAATCGGACCGGAGGGGAATGTTTGAGTTATAGCTGCCGTTATTCTTCTATCTATGGTTATGGACGGTGAGTACACTTAGGCTCTATAATGTCTTCATAACTAATCACACCACAGAACTTCTTTTTGATTATACCTCGAAACTGGGGCAATATTAAACTCCAGCGTTCTCCAAATCAGACTGCCGAGTTTGCTGCCCCAATAAGTACCGATGCCCGGTTCAAAGCAGCAGCATTCTGTCTGTTTATGTATTAGCTCACCATTATTGTTTCACTATGGCACTCCATTCGGCATTATAAGCCTCGCAACCGAGGGTTCTTCAACCGTCTTATCGGTGGCCTAGGTTCTATGCCCTTCCGATTTGTGCTCCTCATATCACTTTCCCTGACAGTCGTGGCATATCAAAGTCTCGCTTCGTAGCAATTTAACTTATTACCCCTCAAGCTGGCCTCCAACCTAGTAGCCATGTACGTTGGTGGATATGCGCCGGCCTTGTTGATTCTGACAATCCAAAATATCGCTGGCCTTATACGGCCCAACGAGGATCAAGCTCTCATCCAGCAGCGTAGGCTGCGCAGTGCGGCTATCAATCAAGAATTGGGTCTCGTACGGAGGCCAGCATGGTGGAAGCGCATAAATGGCGATACCAATACCTTGAGCATGAGGGATCGGATCATGCGCAACGTTCGCGAGGTCGGTGGTGGGCATCCTACCTTGAGAAACGTCGAAGCTGCTGCTGCAACGAGAGCGAGAGAGATAAAGGCCATTGCCGTTGCGGCGCCTATCGAGATGAATGAGATGAAACGCACCAACAGTATCTCGAGCAGCATCCGCACAAATGGGCAGCGACCTCCTCCACCCTACACACCGTATTCTGGTAGGTCGAATGCACGGAGTTCGGACCGGGCGGTGCAGTTGGCCGCAGGGCTGTTGTTTCCAAGTGCATCACCGATAGTGGAATCACTCAACGGTTCTGTGCCAGCGAACGCCATTAGCGGACGAAGCTCACAGCATCGTCCTGGAACTAATGAAAGAAACAGGAGTACCACTAGTGGTGCTTCATTAACTGCTCAGCCTCAGCAGATCAAGAGCATGTTGGATGTATAGGGTTAAACTTAGGACACGGATGGAATGGTGAGATCGACGGGAATTAGCGAGCTAGAACATGTCACAAATTTACGTGTTATGATTACTCTTGCATATAGGGCGTGATTTGGACGGGTCAGTCATTTGGAACATGGGGACAATATGGTCTGGATCACTACATTGAGGGACAGATGCAGATAGTAGCTATACGTATTTTTAATATCAATAAAATAGAAGTCAACCTGCTATCTCTTGCTTGCTCAAGTCCATCCTCTTCCAAACAATAACACCCCTATGCTCTCTTTCCCCCCTTTACGTCAACCTCACTCTAAATCACATATTAGTTAAAGACGAAGAAAGCAAATAATGCCATATCAGACTCTCCCAAGGAGATTCTTCCGACTATCATACCCGCTCTTTAATTGCCTCATACAGTACTTCCGAGTACCGCCCACCCAACCTACTTTGAGAATAGCGCGGTACTGGTGAGTAAACTCAGTTTCGCTCTTTTTGATTTAGAGGCTCTGTCACGGGACGCGGTACGAAAATTTACTTGCTGTATACTCTATGTATTGTGAAAACTCTAAAGCTGAGGAGTTGAGAATTTCTCACGCAACGCGCAGTTAAATACAATGGGGGGTGGCAGTGTGCAGCCTTCAACGCACAGACCACTCAGCATGGATCGTCACATGCTCCACTGTAGCTGTATGTGTGGCAATATGGATGACTATAGATGGCCATAGTGTACGGAGAGCACTCCGTACACTAAGGTGACGAGCTCACGGATCACCAAACTTGGGAAGTGGTGATCACGTGACTGAGCCAGTGGGTATATGCCCACTTTCTGTACACCGATATTCTCTTTTATGAACTCAGACTTCTATATACTACTTGACAGTACCTATACTATCATTTCACGCTTAGAGCGTTACACTTGCGATCCCATGCTCATGCGAGCACCGTATTCACTATCCTATGCTCGAGTAGATTTAGGCTCTTCCTTCCAGTGCATTACACCTGACCTTCACTACAACAGTCCTCTACATTAACTGTAGAAACTGTCATAGTTATGAGTCCGGTTAGCGCTGCGGTTTAGGGCGCGCATTCCATACTGCCAAAAACAGATGAGTTGTACGTACGGCTACAAGAGCCTACGGCGATAGCTGCCCGAGAGTGCGACTAGTTCGTACAGTAAGGCGCATCGCACACACTCGACTCTTCTAAATGGCGATTCTACCGAATAGCGACTCCGAGGGAGGATCAGCGAGACAGCGAGGGAGGATCAGCGCGACAGCGGCCTGAGAGGTGAAGCGGCGCAAAATCCCTGAGCACAAGGAGAGGTCTAGAGTTCGATTCCCTAAGAATGGCCGTTACATATAGCCCTTCCACTGGGGGGGTGCAAGGCCTAGGGGGTGTGTGGCAACGAATATATACCCTGAGATTACCATCGTTCTATTGACGGTGGGCCCATTGTTTTTGAATGTCACAGTATGGCATTATTAGGCCGCAGATAAAAGGTGGCTAAAGAACCATTACGGCTAGAGCACCCTGTACAAAGGCTGCCGGAATTGTTAGAATTGGAATATACTGAAGCGTGCTAGAGGCCGCCGGAGCTACTAGATTATAATGTTTGCCATTCAACGAAACCTTAATGGAGAGTTTTTCACACCGAAACCTCCGTCGAGAAATACCTATTCGCATATCCCGAACTCTTTTTTACGGGAGGTGCGACCGGCTTTATTTAAAGTTTCGCTTCGGTCACTAGTGGTGCAGTTACGGGGTATTGCAGTACCAATTTGTAGCTGCACGGCAGTGCTCGTGCGAGCTTTGTACCTTTTAAGTGCCTCGTAGCGCTCGTAGCAGCGCTACAAATCACGATACTTTGTTTACCTCAGCTGAATGCGACTATCGCACGTCGCAACCTGCTTAATACGCAAATCAGCCTAATGTACAGCCGGCCCGACCTGATTATCTCCTTATTCTGTTGATTGATTCATTACAACGTTCTCAAGTCGATTGGTGCATCACACCAATGCTCCCGAGCCGCGTCGCAAATGTCTGAGGATCGCCAACGCCGAATACAGTCCTGGATCGACCTTATTCAGCAGTCCGTTGAAGGACCTCCTGCTAAACTTATATGCCGTGGTCTTGACGGCGCGGATCCCACCACTGTTCCTAGCGGTCCTGCGCTGACCGACAACCATATGGACATGCCCGCGACGTCTACGGGGCGGAAGAGAGCTATTGAAGACGGAGGTAGCGCAGGTATTGTTACCTCTTCATATGCTTGTACTTGTGCTCTTGCTGGTGCTCTTGTTAGCAATGTGCGATCATCAATGTAGAGCAGCGGACAACACCACGACCGATCTTCCCAATGCGGAATCGTCGAAATTGGCAACCAAAGCGACCCAAGTCAAGCAGTCCTAAGAAGACCAAGTCCATCTTCGAACAACTCCTGAAGCCGGTCAACTTACAAGGCTTTCCTATTGGTGCCCGTGTCCTTGAGAGACTGACAGATGATGTCAGTCCTCTCTACTTGCAGATATACAATGCGACCGAGAAAGAGGCTATCATATCATTCGAGCTCCGTGATCAGATGATGAAGCAGCATGGGGCATAAGCACATTCGTTTGAGACGCCTGACGCGATGGACGGTGCTCGACCAGAGCTTTAGCGGAATACGAGTCTTTATGCAAAGTCATGCCGAAGGCCGCAGAGGCACTGTTCTGAGAGCGACATGAGAACCTGGAATAATCACGTCCATACGCCACTGTTGGAACTGGTCTTCACTTCGAGCATTGTGGCCTCCCGAATATGGTTAGCGATGAGCCATTATTTGCTTCGACACAACGTCAGCGTCCACTACGAGATCGTCACGACCGCCTCGATCGCAGCCGACTCGCTTCCAATGCAGCCAACAGCCGCCAACAGCACGGCCACGGTGTCGACTTATAGTCATTAGTCTCGGCAAAAAGTATGGGTCGGGGTTCCCAGCATCGCCAGACGGACTAGACGACTATATCTAGAATTGACAACTGTGGTGACAGTAGGAAGGTCGACTACGTGCTGGTCAGGGATATGCCAAAGACTGCAAGGCTCCAAGAAGAGATTTCCCGCATCATCAACATGTAGATTGTTGCGGCATAGCTCCCGTTAACCAGACCCACTACCGACCCATCGAGAACAGTCTCACTGTCATGTCAATTGAAACGAAACCGGGGCTCCCTCACCAAGACCCTCTCTTGCAGCTTGGTATATGGACTACGGCCTGGCATAGTCGCATGTACGACCTACGTCGCTCACTCGTTGGCGCTGGCCCGCGACCACGTCTGGTCTGCTAACCCTGATTCAGGAAGTAGAACAAGTTCGGCGAATATACTTCGCTTGTGATATAGGGACGTCCGTCCATGTGCGTGGTCCTATAATTATCGGGACCACGGAGAGCATCACATCGGTGTACGTCTTGCTAGGATCGCTTAGAGCCATCAAGGAGTGGGTTGTGGTGACTTTCCAAGATGTGTTGGAGAAGAGGTTCATGGTGAAAGAGGACCCGTCTGCAACGGAGGCCCTATATGCATCGGAAGTACCCTCTGCCGAGAGATTGCTTGGTGAAGCTTCCCCGGAGTGTCTCCGTCTGTAAATGCACCAGGAGTCTTGTATGCCTTGTGCTCGTGCATCGGTTGTGTTTGATTTCCACTGATGCTGTCTTGCCTTATCTTCTTGATCTGGACAAAGACACGAGGTTCTTGGACTTGACAATGACCTTGAGGTTGGCCTGGGCTTCTCAAAACCTTGTGCTGAGTCGTCAAGGGTGGACATATGTCGGCTGTACCCTTGGCTGGCTTCCGCTGGTTCGAGAGCCGTGATTTGGCTCTGTGGAGTGGTAAGTCCTTTGCCGTCAAGCACTTGTCAAGTATCTGCGTCTCCAATCCCCCAATATTTTGGCCATAAGCTAAAGTTACTGCTGCGGAGTCCTTCACCATTAGATTTAAGTACTATATCATGGGTTTAAGCTATTAGGCCTTCCTGATTTGGACGATCTCCTCAATCGCTGTGGCTGAGTACTTTCGCTGAAAACAGTCCTATTGCTCGCCATTGAGATGAGGATCTCATCGAGAATGTGCATGCCAAAGGAGTCCTACAGTACGGATGGCCTAAAAATAGTGTCTCGCTTAGCCTATGAACAGGGAGCCATGTAATTGTCTATTTGGGAAAAGCCAATACCCTTGGAGCACAGATTCCCGACATTGGAAGGGTGTATTTCTGGGTCCCACGTGTATTTGCAAGTATAGGCTTTGCCAGCGCCTAGGCGCCGTCTGAGTGCACACCGGACTACTCTTCAACATCACCTTTCGTAAGTTTTTGGAGCTCCGTCACTACTCCAATAACCATGACACCAAAGCGCAAGAATTGAAGACGAGTACATACACACACGCACACACATCCGCAGGCAATAAGAAGACGTTATTGTTAATCGTAAATGTTTACGCTCTTCCTGAAGATCCCGCCTGAGCGTCGGTATTTCGGGCCCTTGCAGCCCTGGTCGGTCGTCTTGTTCTCGAAAGCCTCGATGATCCCGTAGTAGGCGGGGTGTTTGGTGAAATTGTCAAACCATAACAACGGGGATCCCTGGCCGGGGAAGGTGACTGGTACCCAGCTGAAGGGGTCGTAGAAGTCCCATATTGTGATGCCAACACAGGCTTCGACTTGGACACATGCTCCGGCAGCCTACATATTGACATGGGTTTTAGCGGTCAACCGTTAAGAAGGTAATGAAAGGAAAAGGAGGGGGAGGGGGTCTGCATGGAGCTTACGGTTTTGTATGCTTGCTTCTGAGCCTCCAGACTCGTCTCATTCACCGGCAACTTGATTCGCACGTCCAGTTCCGTCATGGCCACCTCAACCCCCTCCGCAGCATATGAATTCATGGCCGCAATGGTCTGTTCCAGTGTCGGCGAGCTTCCTACAGCCCAATGCGACTGCATCCCAACCCCGCTAATATTGATTCCCTCTTGCTTGAGCATCTTGACAATCCCCACAGCGGCAGTTGCTTTGCTGCCAGGGGACTCGATGTTATAGTCGTTGTAATACAGCTTGACATCTGGGTCGACCTTCTGCGCCGTGCGGAACGCGAGCTTGATGTAGTCCTCGCCGAGCGTGTCGTAGAAGACAGACTTGCGGTAGGTGCCATTGTCGTTCAGAGCTTCGTTCACAACATCCCAGGCGTAGCACTTGCCCTTGTAGTGTTCCATGACGTGCGTGATGTGGTTGACGATCATAGCGCTCAGGGCATCGGCTGTCCAGTTGGTGGCCCCCACCCAGGGCGCGAGTTGATTGTGCCAGACTAAGGCGTGGCAGCGCTGGAGGAGTCCCTCTTTCTGAGCGATCGATGTTACAATATCTCCTTCGGTGAAATTGAAGACGCCTTGCTTGGGCTCTGTAAATAGCCACTACACCGGTTTGAGTGGTTTGTCGGACTTTCCAGCAGAGGGGTGTACGCTGCTCTCACCTTTTGCCCGTTGCTAGCCGTGGTCTGACCGAACTCGTCCCCGTCCCTGAGGATGGCATCATATGTCTGGTACGATGACTCCAGCCCGGCTCGCTCTCGTTGTCCTGGTGAGTCGGTCGCAGTACCGAAGTACTTGAGGCCAGCCTTCTTGGCGTAATTGTCCAACTGCGCAGAGCACAAGGGCAGAATCAGAGCCAGGAGTGAGGTTGGGTGGACCATCGTATGT
Source organism: Truncatella angustata (assembly GCF_020726525.1). Taxonomy (NCBI): domain Eukaryota; kingdom Fungi; phylum Ascomycota; class Sordariomycetes; order Amphisphaeriales; family Sporocadaceae; genus Truncatella; species Truncatella angustata. The sequence continues at coordinate 6,269,814 of NW_025763382.1, read as the reverse complement.
CTTTACTACAAACAAATTAAATATCGAGTAGTAAGGAGCCGGCGAATGATATAGTGGCGTAAGGAAGGAACAGGATTGGCATATTAGGACCGTGGCAACCCATTATATGCTGGTATGATCGCTTTTCCTAATTTCTTTGGTATAAATCATCGTCAATTCTATTCTGTATGAATTTTTTGGCCCCACAACTTCGGAAAACTACCGCCAGCGACTCATCACAATCATAATGAATCAAAAACATGAGGGCGACATTAACCAGTAGGCTGATGGCAAAATAGTATTTGATTATGTGTCCGAGATTTCCACCAATCCAATTACAGTTAGCATGCTGTCTGGAAAGCTGAGTTGTGACCCGGGACCCTGGTTGGGATATTACACAGCGGCTAATGGCACCCACCAAAGGACGGCTAAATACAAATAGCCAGGCTATATGCATGTAACGTCGATGTGGGGAAATTCCAGGATCCAAGATTGCGGTTCGCTTATGCTTGATTCGCTTGGCAACCAAGATTGCAGTTCACTTGGGTTTAATTGACGGGGGTAAACGTACAGCCCGCTAGGATCCTTAGCTCATCTTTTACCCCTTTGAGTTAATGATCAAAGTATATAACTTATTATTGGCTCATTCGCCTATCGAAATTTTGTAATAATTACAACAAAATCTAGTAGATAAGATTAGAGACTAGAACGGGCTCCAGGATCCGCCCCGCGTATGTAAAAGTGCTCAATGGGCTATCTCCCATGGCGTATACGAGATAATGCGTATCACACTTCGAGTAGCTAAAGTAGTACCTACCACCGCGTTTATGCATCCACGCAGCCACGAAGAAGCGCCAGTCATAGTCGTCAGCGTTAAGCGGCTTGCCCGTCTCGGGCGCCAGGATAACATTGTCCCGCACGGGCGACGCGAACATCCGCCAAGCGAGTACGCTGCGGCTGTTTGTGGAATATCATGGGACTGCCTGGGGTGTCTGTCGGTCTTGTCCCGGTAGAATGAAGGTCGGGTTCTCCAACTTTTATTCTAATTTACCCGCCTTATCCTTCGATGCGGCACAACATTCATCCCAGTCAATTTGCACACAGGAGTCATCCAGGCCCAACAGCGGTTCCGAGAGCAGGGTCTACAAAAGCCTCGGATCAAGAGCTGTAGGATGAGGGCACTGCCAAGAGCACAACACCATTACAAATCCCTCTCTTTGGCCCACTGTTACGCACCTAAGTGAGATGGGGAAAATGTTTGCCATCCTGCATAAGGTTATTCTACATGGTGATGCTCTGGCTTTTACCGGCCCAGGCTCGTTAGCGCTTGGGCGTTCTTATATTGTTAATGTCCACATAACTAACCGTATCTTTCGTTCCAGTGGCTAATAATAATGGTGCCCAGTCACGCTATGAATGGTGTTCTTGATGTCGGTATTACTCCCCTTGAATACGCATGTATGACGATCAATTTATCAAACGGGTTAGATTAACTATGTCATGGACTATGTCGTCGATCACAGGTTGATCCCGAAGAGAATTGGATCTATTATTTGTAATATCAAGTTAAGTTGAAGATCTGAGAGGTCTACAGCTGAATGGAGATTGTCCAAAGGCCTTGACGCAGAGACCACCTGGCAACAGATTTTCTGCGGCTAGCAACGCATGGCGGACCCTATTCATGGTGGTCTTTAAGAAAGTCTTTCAGTCAACGACTCCGAGGGGCAAAATCGAAATGTAGTCCAGTGGCGCTGATTCCAACCCATCGGGAGTGCCCACAACCTTGAGAACGGCCCCACTTTTGACATCGACATTCCTAAAAGTGATCCTCGTGGCGGTCTGTCCATCAATGTAGGGCGTTGGGGCCTTTCCAAGATTGTACTCAACGTCGCCCTTCCACTTTCCCACCAGGTTGTCATCTAGATATAATTCCCAGGAAGAGTTGCCAATCGCCATGTCGAAGTAATTCACTGCCATATTGTACTTGCCAGAGACGTTTAGCAACGTAGTAGTTGCAGTGCCCTGCGTGGAGTTGCTTGATGTAACAATGCAGACACCCTTTGATGCTGATTCGATAGGCAGAACTTTGTACGGCTTGTAGCCGTCCAGCTGCATATCTTCTGCCTCAATTCTGTATATGTAGTTTCCAACACGGCCCCTCTCATCGGCGATTCCGGACTTGTTGAAGTAAAAGTTAGTGATGCTATCCCTCCACACTATCGAGTGTCCGGCTTGGTAAACCAGATGATACAGGATGTGCTCGTATCGTTCTGCATCGATTAGTCCCTTCAAGCTTTCCCAAGCAGACGTAAACATCTGGGCTGTCGCCGCACCATTGTAGTGGGCATCGTAGATATGTTGGATCACAGTCAGGCCGGACTTGAGTGGCTGATTGTACTGTACGTGGTGGAACCAGAGCAGCAGATTGTCGGGCGTAGTCTCGATTTTCTCGTACCTTGCCGCCAGCTCCGGGGGATACTGTCCCGCGAATCCCGTACCGTTCCATACCGTGCGATCCATGCCGATAGAGTTACCATCAGCTCGCGTCCACTGACCCCAAGGATTGCCATCTTGAGAAGCGGGATTGGGTCCATAATGGGCCAAAAGGATATTAGTCAGGGTCTGAATGCCGAGATTGCCAGTGTAGTTCTCATAAGCAGGCCACGAGCTCATAGATATGGATTTGATGGTGTTGACGACAAGTTCGTCGTGGCCGAATGTGAGCTTTGTCCACGATTCGAGCAGATCCTCGGCAGATAGATCAGGATTCCATGCTAGTCGGCCATACGCGTATAGATTGGACATGGCAGTGTGACTGCCGAGCCAGGTGGTGTTGGTACCGGCGTTGACAACACCTGCGTAGCCCCCGAGCTTTTGATTGAATCGCTGGCCTTTGATGATATCCTTCAGACGAGAAGATTCACTGTCAACCCTCAAGTCCAAGTCAAGCATCTCCTTCCACATCGGAGCCAAATATACCAAATGTGCCTGCTGACCCAAGTATTCTTGGCTAATCTCGAGCTCAATAGCGCTGCCGGTTTCACGAAGGTGGGCGAACAACGGCGAGACCGGCTCACGCACTTGGAAGTCGATTGGTCCGTACTTGATCTGAATCACGACATTGTCTTCAAACTTGCTATCCAGTCCATCGAAAAATTGCACAGCTGCATTGGCACGGTCTGCTTTCCAATCGAGTGTCTGGTTCAAGGTCGTAGAGTCGTAAACAAAGGCACGGAACATGACAATACCGCCATGCGGCTTCACTGCCTTTGCGAACAGATTGGCGCCGTCGGCCAGAGTCCGGTTGTAAGTCAGTGGGCCCGGCTGACCTTCCGCGCTTGCCTTGATCAGATAGCCAGCGAAGTTTGGAACCTTGGTATATATGGTATCGGTAATATCGTGCCACCAATTGATGACCCCCTGATCCAGGGGGTCAAAGGTGGTAAGCCCTCCTAGGTCTCGAGGGGATGAGAATAGTAGCGATATGCCGATCTGGATTCCCCACGGGCGGAAGGCATCTGCAATTCGACCGAGGCCATCTATGTTGCGGTCGCTCAAAAGAGTCGCGTTGGCATTGACGTTGTTGACGACTATTCCGTTGATGCCAATGGATGCTAGAATCCGAGCATATTGGGCAACTCTAGTTAGATCATCACGCACGAAGCCATCCCAGAAGAACTGTATCATGGTCAGCAGCGGGATTTGGATGAAGAGACCACAGAACTTACGATTGAGCTTCCACCATAACCACGTTCAACACTGCCATGTGTTCCACCGTTCATCAGATTGTCCCATTGGTTGACCCATCGTATGGGAGCGTCCGGGTTTGAAGCATAGGCAACTTTGGTATCGACACCTTGAGCCAATCGAGAAAGATACTCGAACGCGCCATATAGGGCTCCCCTCTCATTCTGTCCGAGAATCAAGACTGTGTCTCCACGAATGTCCAAGTAGAAGCCATCATCGATCAGCTGAGGGATGTTCTTCTTATCTGAGGAATAAGCATCCACTGTGCCAACAATGATGGCCGATTCGGAACCGTTGCCGGACTCTCTCTGAAGTTCATGCTGAACAGTGACGTTAAGACCAAAGATACCGCTCAGTCCTGTTTTAATCTCTTCTCCGGCAGTGTATACCGGGCTAGTTTTGGTCGTATTGAGCGAGATGACTGTTGAAGGAAGGCGGCCCTGCCAGCAATTGGCATTGGGGATTGGAGCATAGCGGAGCCAGGCATTCAATCCGTCCTCTGCTATGACGCAGCTGACGAACAGAGTGGCAAATAGAAGACGGCCGATGCTCATCATGGTAGGTAACCCTCGTTTCTAGATTCTTTTTCAAATAATAAAAGGTGAAACTCACATTGAATTGAAATCGCGGGCCCGGGACGCGTAAAAATGATTCCTTTAAGTCCCAGGATATAGAACAATAACATGTGTCGCAATTTACTTTGTTTACAGACTAGTCCCTACCATGTGAGGAGGCAATCCACCAATGGCGTTGCCGCGGCTAAATGTTCGGATCCCAATGATATATACCAAGACAATATTTGCTGGGAATTTCTCCGGCGTACGTTCTTGGAGTCTGCTCTCCTATGTACATACGTACTCTGGGAGGATGCAGGAAAATCATTGCTTTGTCGTTTTACATTCATACGATATTCAACACGGTAAAGAGCCGAAGACTTAAGCGACCAAGATTAGAAATATGAGTGTTGCCATCGGACGGCTTATTTCAGTTATTTCAGAATTATGCAGCTAACAACGCCGTGGGATCAAAAGAACATTATTGGACAAGGTGGCGATTGTCCGCTCCCTGTGACATACTATAAACGTTATGCTCCGGGGGGTTCCACCGGGCAGATGTGCCCTAGTCTAACCAAAACCTTTTAACATTATTTAAGTTTTAGGGAAAGGCTGAGGCAAAGCAGAGGACACCCGCAAGAGGGGAAATTGAATTTGTGGGGGATCCTTGTCGTGAAATCCTTGTCGTGAGATCCTTGTTGTGATTTCAATAGCCGACGGCTAATGAAATATGGATCTCCAACAACTTTTCTCAATTCGACAGCACTGTAAGACTTGGGTAACATGTGCTAAAAGTCGGGGGCTGTCAGGGACCGTCGATACAGCCCATCTTGTTTGAACTTGCACATGGACGGATGAAGGAGTGCGTGCCCATACTTGGAGCGCGGGTTTTAGTGGCATTCTGACGTCTGAGTCGCACCCACGGCTCTTACAAGACTTCGGTATAGGGAAGAAGCATGATATATAAACGTGCGTTATGTGTGTTGCTCTACCTGTTGCTCTACCCTACAATTAGCCTGGTTGATTTATTAGACGCTCAAAAGTCACCCGATACTGCTCTTATCTATCGCGATAGAAATTTCCATCATTTCATCTTTTCCCCATCTTGCTCCGCTACTGGCGGAAACAGCCTTGTTCACGCAGGCTCGTTGATGAAATATCACAACGACGACCAATATTTGACAATGCCTCCGATAAACACACTAGATTATCCAGGTCAACGATCTGACCACTGCAAACCTAGAGCGGCTGTTCAGAATGCCCTCGTAAGATGCGAAACGTGTAAGATGAAAAGGGTACGTTAATTCCAGAACCAGGCTTGCTCCTATAATTCCTCCTTTCTTGGGGCTTCGAGAAGCAATCGCTAAGCTTGTCTTAAGGCGAAATGTGATGGTGGCTATCCGACCTGCGGATGGTGTCAACGTCGTAATGTCCTCTGCGAGTATCGAGACAAAACAGCAGGATCCGGAGCTGGTTTTGGAAAAGGGATTGAGCAACGAATGAATAAGCCCGAATATCTTTTGGGGTCGCTTGAAGATAAATGCCAAAGTGAATGTGGTGGAGTTCCAAATATATCGGGGTCCGACGTCATGGATCCCAGTTTTATAGCTGTCCAGATGATCTGTGATGATTCTGCACCCAACCCCTGGGATAGCAATCTCACAGGGACTTCGCAAGTCGAGAGGGCGCTCTATGTACAGACCCCGTCTGCACACACGATAAGCGCCCTGGGTAAAAGTCTATACTTGCCACCTCTTAGCAATTCTACGAGGTCTAATAGCTTTGAGCCGTCGATGTCATTCGCCAGCATATCGCCCTTAACACAAACATCTACCACGCCTCCAAACTTCACTACACAGGAGTCTGCCTCCACATGGTCGGTATTCCAGTTGCCAGGCCCAGACGCGATACAAATACAGGATCAGCTACTGATTGACGGTGACCTTCCACCTCGCAATATTTTATACACTTTGATCAACCTCTACTTCGAGCACATCAATACGTGGTGCCCCATATTGCAAAAGGAGCCTATTCTCATTATGTTGCTCAGCCTATCTACACTTAATGAGACAGATCAAGTTTTATTACATGCGATCGTGGCAATATCTTTACGATATTTTACTGATACCAGCCTGAATGACGGGAAGAAAGAGCAATACTACAAGGTCTCAAAGGATAAGGTACTGCTTTTCTGCATACATAATTCCTCACTCAAGACCTTGCAAGCTCTGCTGATCCTGGCATTGGATCTCTACTGGGGATGCAGCAAGTTGGGAGGATGGAACATCACAACCATCATCACCCGCACCGCAACTCAACTTGGTCTAACTGTGGAGAACACCTCTTTCTTAGCGTCTCCGTATTCTATATTTCTCGACGACTTGAGGCCGATGACGCTGCCAGATTCGCAAACCTTTGTTGAAAATGAATCGAGACGAAGGCTGTTCTGGATGATCTATATCCTTGATCGATATGTAGCAATGGAAACCTCTTTCGACTTCGCCTTAAATGATGAGCAAATTAGACGAAGGCTGCCTTGCCACGATGAATTCTGGATCAAGAATCATTGGGTGGAAACAAAATGGTTTCAGGCTAGGTATAGCTCTGAAACCCTACCGGACCACATCCCAAACCAGCATGAGAACCTCGGGGCCTTTTCATATCACGTCGAACTTTTTGGTATCCTGTCTGAAATCTGTAGGTTCCTCAAGGATCCCATTGACATCACTTTTGCAGACAGCGCGGAACGATGGCAGAGACGATACGAAGAGCTGGACATTTTACTTATGTCTTGGCAGTTTAGCTTGCCAACAGAATATCGAAACATTTCCGAGAAGCACCTGGAAGCGAGTGATCAGCCGTTAGATTGCATATGGATCATGTTACAGGCGACATATTGCACAGCAACCATTCAACTGCACTCATCTGCCATTCGCCACATTACAAACGGGTCCAGCTTTGGCTCTTTAAGCGACGCAAATCACAGTTGCTTTTGTGCCGTAGAGGATATAGCTACGCTGGCAGTGTCTGCTCTAGGCAATGGCCTGCTCACCAGATTGGGTCCCCCGCTCGCCTTTTCGCTCTACATTGCAGCTAGGCATTTGTTGATCCACGGGCGCGCACTTGAACAAAAGCCATCATCCCAGGCTGCTATCTTAGTCAATACACTTCGGGAGATAGGTCGATACTGGACTGTTGCTGTCCGGTACCTCGAGCTGCTTTAGTTCTAGCCTAGCTAGCATAATCACATTACAATCTCAGTTAACACGTAAGATCAGTTATAGGCGCAGCCGTGTATATCACCTAGAAACTCGACTCAAACTATGTGTGTGCTTGATGAAGTTCTAAGGTTAGGTGTATTCTAATCAGGGGGGGTTTAGACCTATTTCAATGCATGTATTAGTTACATCGCGTAAATTGAAATAAATGGCATTGTTCATGCCCATATATCTAAATAGAAAAAACAAGCCATCCAGACACATACTATAGTATAATCCTTGTTTCTCGAAACTCCAGGCCTTTGCAATATCCGCAGGTGCATTTTTAACTCTCCATTATATCAGGGAAGACCACGGAAGGGGCGCTATGATGCCTGCTCCTCTCATCCTCGAACCTTTGAAGAGGTATACCGGTGTAGCCTGTCTCCGGATTCGTGCCCGTAGTATAGATTACAATCAACCAGATGCTCTTCACGCCCTTATAATAGTTCGATAGTCGCCTATGTCCTACCAGAAGGTCTCGCTGGTCTCGCCGCTTGCGCCTCCGTTGAGGGACTTGGAATTCCAAACGAGAAAATTGACCCAGATTTAATATTAAGGGGACTCAAGGTCAGTCGCGAAGTACTACTTGTGTCAGAGGGTTTATGGCAAAGTGAGAGACTACAGAGCAAGAGAAGATCAACGCCTGCGCTAAGTATATTGATAGTTCGGGTTGACAGTGATACAGACTGAACTCTGCCTTTCTCTAGCATAGGGATCAGTATTCCTACTTTATGTAACCAAGTCCTGCCCCCCATGTCTGCGTACGCTGTGCATGCTCCTGCGTAGCGCCGGAACTGCGGGATCCGTAGCGTGCAGCACCTCTGTCTGAGCTCTGGCGATCCGGTCACACCAGCGTATCATTTCTTTGAGTAGTTCAAATCGACTAGACTCTGACAACTTCAAATTTGACTTAGCCTATATTGATAGACAGCAGAGTCTTGTGATCTGGCAGCTGTTCTATGTCGCATCGCTCGGATGCATAAAAAGCAGTTTTTGCATTGTGCTGCTACAAATTGCTTTTCACAAGGTCTAACGTTGATTATTGTATATATGTCACACTATATTTACCACAGTAAGTGAGTAGAAATTGTGAATCTTCACTTTTGTCTATTTTGGCTTAATGGTATTTGTGGTTAAGTGGCCGAGAAATAGGAGTTAAGTATTAGGGGCATCAGGAGCGCTACTACAACAGGTGCGCCAATGATAACATTAGTGCAGAAATGAATGTATATATTAGTTACTGGGTTTCCTACACAGAGAATCATTACTTTAGTGATCAGTCCAAACATACATTTTACCCATAGTGGAAGCCTATAAACATTTGGCAAGTATTACTTGTGAACTGCCCATGCCTTATTGTTTAGCATATTGAACCAGGACCACTGTCTTGTCCCTTAGGTTATAAGCCTCACGACGAACTCGCTGGTTCACTCGCAGGCTGATCACTAAGAAATGAATGGAAAAAATGAACTTGGTGACCAAAATAGTATCAATTAGCGACAACGAGCCATTCTCGTTGTCTTCCGAATGCACCGTTGCAAAAGCTAGCAACTCGACCGTGCCAAAAAGCATGAAAAGCATGCTCTGGGAGACTATTTACAAGTTCCATCCCTTAGACCTTATAATGATCAGGCCCCAAACAACCCCGGACGAAGGTCGTACGACCCACTTAGCTCCCTTGCAGTAATTGTACAGCCAACACTCACTACTTCAATATACCTGTTAAAGGTATCCTCAAGGTCTCTATTAGTGGTTAGTATACCCTATTAACATAAAACCAAACCCAATTTATATTATTCGCGTTTATCTACCCCGTAGTAACAGATTAGTCACATTAGGTAAGTGAAGAGAATGACCAAATTGGTTGACAAACAACTAATGTCAGCTTGTATAGCTAACAATATGACCGCGCTCGCACCAGTCTTACAAGCCAAATCTCGATTGTGGATAGCAAGAGTGGATACCGTAGGCCGGCTGCTTAGCGGTGTTTAATGGCTCGCAGCAATTTAGACTCGCCGGGCCTCTTATATTGGCGGTCGGGGAGTCTGTGTCTGTCTTAAGCTTGTCCCAACTAGACGTTAGCAAAATGGAGAACGAAAACTGAAAAGTTAGGATCACATGGCTAAATTTTACTACTGCGCCTCTCGATTAGATAGTTAGCACCGAATGAAGGACGGAATTCCAATGAGAATATCATTCAGCATGCGTGTGAGGGGCGTTAGAACTGTGACCTCGGAATCGGCTCCAGCAAAATCAGAAAACGGCGTCAAAACCCAATAACGCCTCCAAACTGGCCATATTTGTGTATGGCGCTCAACTAGCGCACACTAGGCTTCGTAGACTGACTGCAAGTAACCTTTAACAAGTTTAATCGACATCTTAGATCCATAGTACCTAAGCTTGGACATGCAGCGAACAATAGAAGGACTGGTGCAATGGCTGACTTATTCGCATTCTGACACTAGTTTTATCATCCCTTAAAGCGAGGACCTCAAGGCAACAGTGATTACATTGGTGGCAAGCACGTCTCGCGGTACCTGTTGAAAATGATCTTTTTTTCCACCATCTCCATTTGTATCGTTATTGTACCACATGCTTTGATATCTCGATTACCTCTTTAATTCACCCGTCACCAAAAATAACGTCTCTTTGAACGATGATCTTATCCTTGTTGTTGCAGAGAGGATGGCGCGACTGAGGTTTCTCAAGGTGTTCAGCCGTAGGTTTCTGATAAGAAAACTCTCACGCATAATCCCCCGAGCTGGAGCGAATCGTGAGGGATTTTCTCGTCCTATCACTGTCTATATCATCTTGACGGTGACCACGCCGTGGGCTGGGACGGAGACGGTGACCTTGCTATTGGCCAGCGTGGCGCTGGATGAGGCGAAGGTGCTGCTCTGGTTAGTAGCCCAAGCGGATGCGGCCTTTGGGGTGAAGCCGGAGAAGGACAGCTCGGCCGAGGCGGCGGAGGTGCCACCGTTGGTGAAGACGACGACAACACTGCTATCAGTGTTTTTGAAGGCTCCGATGATGACGTTGCTGATGGTACCCGACGTGGCAACACGGATGGCACCCGGCCGGATGTATCGACTCCACATGGCGAACGCCCACATGATGGCGCTGGGCGTTGCGACGCCGTTGACCACGTCCACTAGGTGGGACGCTGACTGGGTCTGCCCGTTCTCAAAGCCCTCCCAGAAAAGGTATGCAGACAACTGGGCATTGACTATGGCGACAGCGAGCTTGTTGGCCCATGTGAAGCCCTCGGTGGCGGCACCCGAGCTGTACCACGTGGTACTGAACGCGCCGCTCGGTGCGCCTTCCGTATTCCACCTGGGCAGCGAGGTCGCATTCAGGCTTGTGGTTGCATCAGACGAGTAGCTGTGCGCCGTGATAACTCTCAGGTGGGATGTGGCACCACCAGACACCAGGTAGTTGAGGTACGTAGCCATGTTTTTCCATCCGAAAGTGTCGCAGCAGGCGATGCCGACGTCCGTGTGTCCTGCATTGACGAGAGTCTTGTTAAGAACACGAATGAAGTCAATGGCGTCGCTGGCGTCATCGTTGATCTGCATCTGAGAGTACGAAACCTCGTAGTCGGGCTCATTCAGGAAGCCAAGCTGTGTGATGGGTAGTCCCTCGGCATTGTAGTACTCTACATATTTCACCAAAAAGTTGGCGTAGGCTTGTCTCCAATCTCCTGTAGAGCAGGCGTGGCCGGAAGATCCGCATAGGTAGCTAAAAAATTGCGTATTAGTCAAGGCCCCCTCCAATGAGTTAGTGTTGTTCTCATATGATGAAACCTACCCAGGTGTTGATTCGTTACCGCTGGTCTTCATAAAGCCCGGTGCGCTCCAGGCGTCTGCGTATATGTAGTCCACCCCATAGCTCTTGGCTTGCTGCGAAAACCAGACCTGGCCTCTGTCATCACCATCCCAGACATAAGTTGGCGTGCTGTTGGGCGAGCCAGGGCTGTTAGGCTCAATACTGTCGCCGCTTCCGCCCGAGCCAATGCGGTTCCGAATGATCGAAAATCCGGCACCGGTCGAGGTGTTGAAGAGGTAGTCCAGAGCCGCCTTCTGAATAGTTGTGTCGCTGAGGTCTTGGAATTCTGAAGCCCTACCGAACGCCTGGGAGAAACCGAAGCCATGGATCTCCTGATATGACACGGTCATGGACACAGTGATGGCTGTCTGAGCCCGAACGGGCATTGCGGCCAGACCACCCAGGAGGGCGAGTATAGTGAAAATCGTCATCTGGATTCGTGCTAAGCAGCTAAGTGGCCGAAGTCGTTAATCTGGGTTACCCGAGATTATTAAGCTAGACAACGATTGTTGTAGGTCTAAATAGCTGCGCTGATCTCTTATATATTAAGAGATCTGTGCTTAATCTGTCGACCGAGGCACCATGTTCATATTAAATTTCTGCTCGGTATGGGGGTACAAGTACAGTTCGCTTGCGGATCATTTGTAACCCTGAATGTACACTTCCCTGTGGAAACGTGACACTGAGTTTGGATATTGTCGGGTATAATCTGTACTACGGTACCAGGCCGAAAAACCCACAGTGGTACAGGTATACATCCGCTTTCTGCCAACCAGCGCCTTCAAATGAGTACTTTATCGAGCTTACACTCTGAAGCAGGCCTGAGCTTTCGACATCTCCTCCTGCTTCAAACCAATCAACGCTTATAATTTCCTCGATCTTGTCTCGGTACATGCCCCACGATGATTAAATACCCTCTAGTACTCTACCTATCCTCTACAATCTAAATTGTATGTCTAGCGCTTAATTTGATATTGTGGGGTTGCACCCCACTTATCTATCCCTACAATTTACAGATCTAGATTGCATGTCTAGCGCTTAATTTGATATTGTGGGGTAATACTCTCTAATCTATCCTTTACAAATCTAGATTGCATGTCTAGTGGCTGATTGGAGGAACTACGTCACACTTCCTCCGGCTTGGGCGATTCGATTGATTGATTGATTGATTGTATTTAACGTGGGGACCGTCCCTTACTAGGGCAAACCACGCCTCCCAGAGCCATACATCGCAGGGTTTTGGAGGTATCAGTATCTACATACATTCCAGCCTGCGCACGTGCCAGTCCACGCTATTGCAGGACCTGAGTGAGAACACTCACTCAGTCCGTCAATTCAAACGGCCCTTCATCTCGGGCATGTCCTTGTGAAAAAGTTACTCCTCTCTACAAAACGCGCCCACTGCGCACTCTTCTCCCCCAAATATTGTGTATAAGCCGCCCTTGGCGTGTGCCTCGGGAGCAGTCGGTGTCCTTGCAATTTCCTACAGAAGAAAATATGCTCTGGTGTCTTTCTCTCTCCGCAACTGCAGTGGTTATTGGAGTCCGTATGCCCGAATCGTTCATGATATGCTGCAAAGTCGCCGTGGCCAGATCTTGCCGCCAGGAGCCTGTGCAGCGTAGCCCTTTTGAATGAGACGAGGTTCTTTGACACCGCCGCATATGAATGCACATCTTCATATCTGGCTTCGTCTTGCGCCGCCCACCAGCGGGCAAAATCGTCTTTTCTCTTTCCTTTGAGATGTCGCCGTACCCATGCAACCGTAGGCAGACTGTCTATCCTCGTCTCGAGCATTGCGCCTTCCTTGGCAAGTTTATCAGCAGCTTCGTTTCCTTCGATGTCTTGATGTCCCGGGATCCACTTGACCGTCACCCCAGGACTGTGCCCTGATGCAAGCTCCTGGAAACGTAGAAAGATGGCTTGCGACGATTCCGGTGGTGATCCATTTAGCCCGTCCACCACGGATGTGTTGTCCAGACAGACAAACAGTCGTTTATTCGGCCCGATCGTCCTCGCCGCTGCGAGTCCCTGCAACGCTCCGTGCACTTCGGCGTCGAAGACCTCTGCCCGGTGCAGCCTGCCTCGGTTTCGGTACACTTCTTCGGTGGTACCGCCTTTCCTAATGGTAAACCCCCAGCCTGTGCGCTTGTGTCCCTTTTCCTGTAACTGCGAGCCGTCCGAGTACACGATCAGCTCTTCTTCCTCATTTCTCTCCCGGAGCCATTCTTTGAGCAGCTCAGCTTCTCCATCCTTGCCTCCCCGATGTGGTGGTTTCTTGAAAGATGGCCGGACCAATTCTGGCCTCGGAAATATGGGGACTAGCTGATGGCATCTCTGGAGTCTTGTGGGGTCCTTTCGCGCTTGTAGTGGCAGCCGCCGCACTAGTGGATGCTCTTTGTCGACCCGCCCAAGCCGGAAACCGTGGCGTCGGCGGATGGACTCTGCCAGTATCTCAGCCGGCGGCATCTGCGACTCGAAATGCAGAATATGGCTTGGGTGCGTTCTCCACACAGGCAGAATGGCTCTCATTGCCGTTCGTAGAACGGACTGCATCTGCTGGAGCTGTTTCTTGACACGGCATGACGAAGTCGTGTTATCCTGCCTCGTCCTTTCCCGTCCTGGGTACCAGACCTCAAGGCCGTGCGTGAGGACCGGGATCACACAGGACGTGACGGCTTTCCTTGTCGACGCTACCGGAAGACCTCTGACGGTGTTGCATAGACTGCGGATGTGGTTCGCCACTCGGCTTGCCTTGCCCGTCCAGTGCTTGACATGGTCTCTGAAAGTCAGTTTCCTGTCGAGGAATACTCCAAGCCAGCGCATCGAAGGCTCTGCCCTCTTTCGGGCGGTGCCATGGGTGACGATAGGATTGTTGGTGTCTCTTTTCCTGGAAAAGTGCATAATCTCGGTCTTGGCAGGGTCAAATTCCACGCCATTGTCTTGTCCCCAGTCGATGAGCTCTCTCAGTTGTTCTGTCGCCTCGACGGCCGTTTCTTGGAGTGTCGTCCCGACGTTGAGGATCCCAATGTCGTCTGCATATCCAAATCGCCGCCGTCTTGTACCCAGTTTTCCGCAGATGGGTTCCGTGTAGAGCATGTACAGTATGGGAGACGTTGGTGAGCCTTGTGGCAGACCGCAGTGGAGCGGTTCGACCTCGGTCAGGGTATCCTCAAACCGCACCCTGGCAGAACGCTCTGTCATAAACGACTCTGTCCATCTGATCAGAAAGTGGGGCCAACCCTGCTCCCTCATCCGCACAACCAGTCGACCCACGAGGGCTGCATCGAAGGCACCTTTGACGTCCGCTGTTACTAGTGTGGCAACTAAGCCTTGGTCGAGAGCTTGTTCAATATCATGGACGAGTGCTGCTACTAGATCGGTCGCTGCACGCTTCGGCAAGGCCCCGAAGTGTTGTGGTGCCAAGATGCCGCGTTCAATCACTGTCCATGCTAGCCTTTTGCCGACTAGTCTTTCAAGCCCCTTCCCAAGACATGATAGGAGAGAGATGGGCCGATAGGTCCTGGGGTCAGAGTAGTCCTTCTTCCCTGGCTTGGGGATCATGACCACCTCGGCTACCTTGAATGGCTTCGGGTGGTACCCGACCATCAAGCACCTTTGAAAGAGGTCCGTTACATGCTTCCCAATGATAGGCCAGCATGCCTTGAGTATCTTCACGGTAAGACCATCCACCCCAGGCGAGGTGCTGCTAACCCCGACCGTGCATGCCTCGGCCTCCTCTAGCGATACGTGCTTTTCGAAGGGGATGGGTGTCCGCTGTCGCACTGGAACTGACCAAGGATTGGGAATGTCGTTTTCCCCGTTGTTTCGCTCTAGCGTGGCCCTTCGCAGTGCGTTCGCCTTGTCTAGCTGTGTCTCAAAGATTCTGTTACCGGTTATGATCGGGGGCGCGCTCAGACCTGCTGTCATCTTGTGCCAGGATATGATTTTGAACAGATCACTCGGGCTTTTGGCTCCGTCAATCACACCCCGCCAATACTCCCTCTTAGCCTTCCTCACAACCTGGCGGAAAACTTTCCTTGCGGTTTTCTTGTCCCCTTGACTCGTATTACTTTTTGCTGCGTTTCTGTATTCTTCAACCGCGGTTCTGCATTCATCATTCCACCAAACCGTAGATCGGAATCGTGACGTCCTCCGACCAGCTATTTTGATGCAGCTAGAGATAATCTCACCCAGGGTCTGAGCGTAGCCGTCTAGCTCCTCCCCAGTATAACCTAGCGATGGAAGTTCGTGCAGCCTGTCATGGACCATTTCCACCAGCTCAGGTATGTTGTCAACTGGTACGGTCCATCTACATGGCCTTGTCACCCGTTCCAGATCCCTAGAAATTGGTACCACGACCCGGAGTGTTTCATGGTCCGACGTCGAGTGGAGTGCCTCGCTGACTGCCGCCTCTGCCATTGGAATGTCGGAGAACACCAGGTCCAATACATGGCCATCGTCGTGCGTCGGCACATCGGGCTCGGAGATCAAGTCTAGGCCATGTGCAGACATGATGTTACCCAGCATCTCCCCTCCATGGTAGTTATGGTTACCCGATTCCCAAGAGGCGTCGCCGGCATTAAAGTCGCCCGCAACGACACATCCAGACGGTGGAATCCACTCTTCCAAAATCCTGTCGACTTGCTGCGGGTCTGTGGTTGACCTGTATACGCTAACAAAAGTAATACCTCGCACCTTGACCCACGTCACGTCCCTGGTCTGGTAAGGCCGGAGCTGTTGGGCTTGAAGGTGCTTCCTCACATAGACCAGCGACCTCGGCCGCGTTGTATCACTGTCCCAGTTATCTACCGGGGAAAACACGTTGTAGTTGGGATGCGCCTTGACCATCATTCTCCTGCCTGGTGGGACGCCGATCCACGGCTCCTGCATCAGAATAATGTCCGCCCTCTCTCCTTCGTAGTCGGCCAGGTTAAGAGCTAGTTCAGTCGGATCAATGCTCCTCTGCCCCCCTGCCGCATTCACGCAGTGCACAACAAGGTGTCCGCGTCGTGTCTGTGTCTGATTCCTAGTTGCATTTACGGGCATACGATAATCGTCTCCTCATTGTTGTCCTGTTGGCTCTCGTGAGCCGTGCCTGTTTCATCTTCGACTTGCATCGCATCAGCGCTCTGCCTGTCATCCCTGGCTTCGGTCCTGCCGCTTCCTGGAGCGACAGTACTCTCTTTTGCAGAGCTAAATGCCTGAGACCTCGCACGGTCGCCTGCCTGCCTTATCTCGCGTAATTGCTCCGCGCCTGGTCTGCGAATAATTCCTTTCACCACTTTCGGCCGTGCCGGGCACTTCTCAAAAGTGGCAGCATGCGGGCCGTGACAGTTGACGCATTTGGGGATTGGCTTGCTACAGTTGCCTTCGTGCACTGGTTTGGCACAGGTTCCGCAAATTATCTTTCCACAACGGTAATTTCTGCCATGAAAGGAGAAGCAATCTCCACACTGGGGAACTCGGGGTTCCCGGCGTAGACGGTACGACGTCATGGAGTGTGCAAAGAGCCTGAATGGCCGATTGATTTCCCCCGTAAAGGAGACGAGCCAGTCTGTCTCTGCGTCACCATCAGATGTATGCTTAGACAAGACACACCTCACAGGCCTTACGCCTGTCTGAAGTTCTGCCTCGTTGGCAACAGCCGTTTCGTCGATCTCGACTGTAAGCCCCTCCGCTGTCATGACTTTTCGTGGACAGCCCCGCAGCTTGTAGTGGTGCCACACGACATGTTCTTCAATTTTCTGTGCTTTGAGAATGTCGATAATCTCGCTCTGGAGGGCCAGGAGTTTTGCCTGGGTTGGCTTGTCCCGTGGGTGCAGCGTAAAGCCGGAAGCGCACCGGGTCACCTCGCGGAGTTCCAGATAGTCGAGTCCGAGTCTTCGCACGAGGGTGGACTTGACGCCATATGGTTCGAGTCGGGAGTTATCCATGCGCACAAATATGCGGTTGTCTTCTTGCTCCTTGCGGCGTGGCCGGTCCGTACGGTCCATGCGGTCCATGCCTCTTTCATCAGCTGCTGTATTTCGCTGAGCTCTGTGCGATGGAGCCGAAGTGTTCTTCGAGGCAGCTACTTGGGCGTAGGATGGTTTGACATGTTCTCCTGTCGGCGCTGCAGCATTGGCCTTCCGCCGTGCCGACCTATGTTCTGTAAGCCAATCATCGAGGCGGTTAGCGAAGAAGGAGCAGAACTCCATTGCATCGAGGTAAAGGTCGGTGCCTGCTTTTTGGAGGACTTGATCAATTGCATGCGCACAGTCCTGAAACAGCTTTATCTTTTCTTGCTGGATGCGCAGGTCGCGTTCAAGAACTGCAGCGACCTGATTCTGACAGTTGCCAGGGCTCGTTCTGCGCTCATCATCGTCGGCAGTGTATCTTCTGTCGTTGACTTCAACGGTGATGTCTTCAATCCGTGGTCGCTTAGCTCCGATGATGCTGTTGATCTTGCCAGTACCGCCTCTGGTGTTGAGGGGGGAGGATGGTGTGTAGTCGGTTTCAGTAACCTGTGACGGGCTGCTAGCAATGTCGCTAAGTAGGACTTGGCGGAGCCTGCTCGGGGTAGTGGGGCCGCATGGCTTCCTTGGGGTGCGAGGGAGAGAGGCTCCATCGCTTATAGTCCCCGGGCTGGAAGCGGGTGTGCCAGGCGGCTGGTCTATAGGGGTTGTCATTCAGGTCAAAAAGAATTTTTCGAATGCCAAGAGATATTAAGGGTGTACTCCAGTGGTGCCACTAAACTAGCGTAGTTGCCTTGTCACGCCCTAACAGCGGGGCGCCAAGAAAAATAGTTGTAAAAGTTCGTTGGCTTGGGCGATTCGTGACGTATGTTCTTAAATACCCGGACAGGTGGGTGACACAAGAATTGGCGCACTGGCCACTATAACCTCTCAACTGTGCACCAATTCTTGTGTCACCTACCTGCCGGAATGACCATCGTGTTTGAACTCATGCAGCTCTTGCGTCGCAGTAAAAAAGAAATTCCATAATATTTTTTCTCGGGCTACTACGTATATTGGTTAGCAACGCGCCATTCTAGCCTTAAAAGGGAACAGTTTTGTAGAGAAGTCATGGGAAAGCAGCAACTGGTGGACTTTATGCAGCGCTAGGGCTTTAGGCTAGTCACCCCTGGGGAGAGGACACGAGGCACCAGCATGGTAGCAGGGAGTTGACGATTGCGTTACATCTTAGCTAAGCACTAATCAAGTAGTTTATGTGCCTCAATATAAGATTAAGCAGTGCTTTGGCTGGTGGAATCCCCTCCACTTCGCATATACACATTGCTTGAAAAGCTTACACCACTAATCCTTTTCTATCAGCCTTCCTTAGATACCACAAGGCTCACCGTTGACAAAGCAGGAATGGAGCTCTTAGATGTTCCATTCTGGCTGGCTCGAGTTGGTTCCAACATCCAAGCTGTACTTGTCAATGTCAGGGGTTTTCTTCACTAGATAGATGCCGAAAACTCGACAAGCAGCAATGTCCTTATCAACATATTAGGTAACTCAGCTATCACTCCGAAACGTTTCTAGTTCTTTGTTAACATAGTTCAGCAAAATTTACAGAACCTGGGGCTAGTAGAGCGCTGCTGATGTTAATAGACAAAACATGATTGGTTTGCGAGTGTAGATTGCCTTGTTTTAATATCTTCTTATCCCTCTCCCAAACTATAGGAATTGAGGGGAAAACATGCGACTGTCTGGGTTCTCAACTTGCTTACAGCTTGACTTTGTGCCGAATCTCATCTCCAAGATTACTACCATCCCCCATGTTGGTTCCCTTCAATAGGGCTGTACACCGTTATCAAGTTGGTCACCTGCCAAAGGTCCCCACTCTCGGCAAAATGCGGTGTGCCCACTCTGTTTGTTTAGCCTAAAACTCTGTACACGTGGAAATGGGCCAATGCTTACGATGCTTGTCTTGTTTCAACCAAGATGACATACACTCAATGGTCTAATTAAGTGGATACGACCAGATGCATAGTTCCCCAATCCCTTGAGCAGGACTACGAAATGCTTAGATATAAAAGAGATTCAGTCCTACCAAAAGGTTGGTAGAAGCAAAGAACCGGCCGGGATAGTGCTTCGACACCTAACTTCCCGCTCTGCAAGCTTCATGGCTCCAAGTGTTCGAAATCCAAGTCCAATCCCATTACAAAACGGCCCGTACACCTTGTAGAGTTCATGACACCTACATTCAATTCTTTTGGACGGTACCA
Organism: Truncatella angustata; assembly: GCF_020726525.1. Taxonomy (NCBI): domain Eukaryota; kingdom Fungi; phylum Ascomycota; class Sordariomycetes; order Amphisphaeriales; family Sporocadaceae; genus Truncatella; species Truncatella angustata. Next base: position 6,250,237 of record NW_025763382.1, on the reverse strand, counting down.
AACGCTCGACCGTTTTATTTCTTATCACTGAATTCTTGATTTCATGCCCATGATGTTTACTCCGGTCTATATGATTTTCTACGTAACCGTGGCCCTGGCGATATCGAACTTCACCAACCCTGTGGTATATGCAGACTTTGCAGATAACGATGTTTTCAAAGGCCCTGATAGTGCTTACTATTTCTCAGCATCAAGTTTTCAGTTCTCGCCAGGGGCGCCAATACTGAAGTCTTTCGATTTAGTCAACTGGGAACTAATTGGTCACTCCGTACCATCTCTTGCAGGATTTGGGCCCAAATTTGAGATGAATGGTACTCCGCCATATGTTTCAGGCGTTTGGGCCTCGACCATGCGGTATCGCGGAAGCACGGGCATGTGGCATTGGTACGGCTGTATCGGCTTTTCCAAGTCTTTCATTTATACTGCCGCCTCAGTGACCGGTCCTTGGACACAGGCGGGAACAATCAATACTTGTTTTTATGACTGTGGGCTATTGATCGATGATGATGATAAGATGTATATTGTCTATGGCCAAACCAACATTAGTATAGCCACATTGGCTTCCGATGGGTTGAGTATATCGACATCAGCACAAGTGTTTACAGGGCCTGACGGTCACACTGAGGAGGGTTCACGGTTATATAAGGTATTGAATGATCCCCGATGACTACAAAGATATGATTTTTGACAAATACACAAAGATCAATGACTACTACTACGTACTGGGCGATAGACCTAATGGCACTACTTACGTCTGGAGGTCCTCCTCTATATATGGAAATTGGACCTATCAAACACTACAGACTGGGGTTTCTTCACCTATTAGTGGTGGCGGGCTTATTGATCAAGGAAGTTTTATCCAAGGACCTGATCGCAACTGGTACTTCATGTCCTGCACGTGGTCCTACCCAGCTGGTCGAATACCTATCCTTGCCCCAATTACTTGGAATAACGACTGGCCAACTTTGGCTGTTCCTGGCAATAATTGGGCCGTTTCTTATCCGTTTCCTTCAACTTCAGCCGCCCCACAAGTCGCCTGGACTGGCACCGATGTTTTCTCTGGCACATCGCTGAGAGAGGCGTGGGAGTGGAATTTTGCTCCCGATATTACCAATTTCACCATCAACAATGGTCTGACGTTGAGGACAGCCACAGTAACCAACGACCTATACAAAGCACGAAATACTCTTACGCAACGAACCTACGGTCCTTATCCTGTAGGAACGGCGAAAATCGATTTTTCCGGAATGGTCGATGGTGACTCATGTGGGCTTGCAGCTTTTCGAGATTCTTCCGCATGGATCGGCATTATGCGGTCAGGGACTAGTTACAATCTTGTCCAAGTATCTGATGCTACTCAAAATGCGACCAACAAATGGTCCACAATAAGCAATGGCACTATATCAGCAAGGAAATCTATCTCTGCTGGTTCTATTTACATTCGAGTATCTATGGACGTTCGACCGAATGGTGCCAAGTCAGCAAAATTCTCATATTCTTCGGACGGATCGAACTTCACAACCTTTGGCTTAACATTCACACTAAACACCACTTATAATTACTTTACAGGCTATCGTTACGGTATCTTCAATTTTGCTACGAAATCTCTGGGCGGCTTTATTAAAGTTATCTCATTCACAAGTAGCTAAGGTAGTTAACTTAAAGTGTGAAGGGCGCAATTTACGGCCCAATGTATTTGTGTGGGAAGGTTGATAAGACAATCGAACTTGTTGAAATAAATGTTATCCCTACAGCTAAGTTCCGCCGAATACGTCACATGAGTCATCTTTGTCACTATAACTACAATCTAGATGGTTGTAATCTAAGCAGTCTTTAATTCCAACAGAACTATTTCTTGGAGGATGGGGCCTGTTCTTATCTTTATTCCTACCACTGTAGAGTGCTGTACCTTTGCGGACAGGCAAAAGAAGAACTAGATCACTTCCTTTGTAGTTCCAGCCGCTGGAAGTGGTCCTACCGTCCTAGTGATGGGCTCTATAAAGTTGAAAGTATATTGCGCGAAGCCGAAACCCGGCTCGTTATTAATAAATATATATATGTGCATTTACAAAGCACACCTTGCAGTGCTGATGATTCCGAGAGAGTAGAGGAGTGGGCTCGGCACGCCTGTATGCTTGGGAAGATCGACGAAATCAAACCAAATTCCGCGCTTCTAGCCTTTCCAGCCGAAATAAGATTTCAAATACACGACCTTCTTATCAGCCGATTCAACCGTGAGCAGGACCCATCGTGGGCGATTGGAAACACATGTCAACAACTGGTTATGCTAGAAGTGATTCAAGCTCCACAATATCGAACAATGGAACCGGCGATACTGCGAACGTGTAGGCAGATTTAGGGTGAAGCGGTCTCAGTACTCTACTCAGGGAATGTGTCTAGATAAAGTAGGCCGGAGCAGATGTTTCTCTTATGGCACCGATTGGCCCTACGAAAATCAAATTGGTAAAGTCCTTAGATATGTGGATGGCCGGCATGCTACCGTGGTTAATAATGCTCAACTTCTTGTCTAAGAAAACTCTTAGTCTTGAATATTAAGCTTAAACAATGATGACAAGAGCTACGACTATTGTTGAATAACTTTGTTTCTAGCTTCCAAGGGGCCGTCTTCACTATTTGGGTGTTGAAAAATAGCATCATTAGCACCAGCCCCCCAGATAGATCCGAGTTATTTTGAAATCAGTGTCCCACCATTCTGTGAAATTTGCCTGTTATCGTGGCTAAAGCGACGCTCTATTTCCTGCACTAAAGGCTCTACAAGCATGCCAAACACTGCACAACCGACCGCCACGTTGTTTCTTGCTATACACAGCTGTGAGAAGTGGCTCTCGAAGAGCTCGGTATACAGTCACAATCGAAATCAGTCTTCTAACCTACTCTCTTATAGTCTTCAGTTTGAGGTCCATTAGGCGGGGCGAAAGCTATCCCTCTTTACTCAAGAAACTCTCCAAGTGTAGTAGTAGGGGCTTGGTGGAACCTGGAGAAAATGGAGGGGGAGACTATGGAACGACGACCATGAGAATGTGGGGTGTACAGATGAAAATAGTGATCACGGCTACGGGTACGAGAGTTCAGCCGAAACAATAGTGTGTATACAGAGTCTCTATAAGCTCTCAATTACGCATAGCGTTTTAAATACTATTATCGGCAGATAATTTACAGCGGACTTAGTTACATGTCAAGAGAAAGCGTTTGAACACGAAAGGATCTAGACAAACCGCAAATAGAAAGCCATGTAAATAATTCTTGTATTTGAAATTTATTGGCGTAATCTGCCGCTTCTTTGAACTATTTCTCTCATGTTTGTAGAGTATATCCAGTATGTGTCAAACAATAAGATAGATAGTGCATAAGATGGTTACTGCACAACCAGCCACACACAAGCCACCACAGCCACACCCTAATCAAGTTCAGTTTTATTGATCATCTCCACTTCCTGTATTCTGTACTATATGTTACGAACGAGGCCATTACATGGGCCGCAGGCAAACCCCAGAAAGCACCTATTAGAGGAAGGCTTGGCAACCAGCATTGTGATTGGACAGAAACAGAATGAGGTCACGTGACCCTTCGGAAATGATCAGTGGTGATCAGTGCAGCGACACTGATCAAAGGACTATGTGGCTCAGCATTGATCAGTAGAAGTATACTGATCACCAGTGAGCAGAACAACATCAGTGAAGGAATGAATGGATATAATAAGGATTGGATTTACCACTCTACATAGACAGTCATTACTTCAGTGATCAATCTAAGCATCTATCTTACCCATAGGTGAAGCTCACGCTTTGACGACTACACTTGTGAATCTCTATTGCTCAGTTCACTCTGAAGGTCTATCTCCATAGTCTTCTTTTTGCGGCTAGCATATCTTGTTAGCATAAACCCTCTTGCATTATATCATTTGTGGTTGTGCAACCCGATAGTATAATCGTCACATATAGACTATAGACTAATAACAATGACTATTTCAACACCACCTTATTAGCCATTTCATTAGAAAACGGAGCATTTCAACAGCTACAGCGCGCGCAATTAGATCCCTGAGGTACTACAAATCTTATAGAAGAACCTATGCGGTGACCAAGCGCACCGCCGAATTTTCGAGCCACCAAGTACTGTACCAAGTGGTAACCATTCCGTAATCAATGGGATAGGGTATATCCATGTAATTTCTCTATATTCTGCCTAGCTGCGAAGTACCAATCAATACCTGCAGATTCTTCAAGTTATCAGCACGTGACCCTATACTCGGCACCTGCGACACCTGGCGTACACATTCCATAGCCACACATGTAGACAGGTAGTATGGACTTTGGTCTCGACGGATGATTTGGCTGTGTATCAAACGTTTCAATTATTAAGGAAATAAATAAAGCTTTATACAGATTATAATTTCCTAATATGGCCTCAAACCTTCCAAGGCTTGCTTATTTATCAAGTGGATATATATGGGGAAAAATAGGTGGGGATCTCGCGTCTTTAGACCTCGCCACTATGTGGGACTGCACGCGTGGAGCCTATCCGAGAGGGTCTCTCAATGCCTAATCTGACAGAACCCTGCATACTTGCTTGACTTGGCAAGATCCCATGGAGGTTCGTCTCGGCGCTAACCACCCTTTGCCTAATCGGAGAATTTGCCAGATCCAATTATGCCAGATCTTCATGTCGTTCCCGTTCTCGTTTACGTTCTCGTTCTCCGTAGGCTGCTGACTTCCGGCGTCTATGAGCCCCACTTACTGCAACACTTATTCAGGCGATGCCTAAAATCCATAAATTCCGTCCTTAGTCGAATTGTCTCCCATCAAGCTCGGCAGATACCATACAAGTAGGGAAAGTAATGTTCGTCCAGTATTGTGCATTGCTTGTCGACGATTTTCAAGGCTTGTCGTATTAGTTGAGCGGACATACTACCTGAATAGATGTGGAACCGCCCCGCTTTGCTGCGATCGCGCAAAGTGTGAATTTGTTAGGGTCAGGTTGAGACTTGGTCGTTCTTCTTAATTGAGTTATTAGCACCGTGTCCAATCAATAAAAGATCCGAGAACAGCGCGCCAAGACTATAGGCGTCGTTGGTTGAGGCTGAGTTGATGTCCACGGCATCGTTTTCGTTTGCGTGTAGAGCCTCGTTGGATGAATCTCGTATGGTAGCTGTGCCATATGGGTATAATCTCACGTTACCTTGCTATATAGCCTACACGCGCTTCCGCAAGTGATCCGAAAACCACCAACAACATTGCAATTCCGTTTGTACAAGACTACCCTCCAATTACTTTTAGGCCTCACTTAACAAATCGTACCATTAGAATCGTCCTTGCTTTAGTGACCTTGATTCCTTTCCTCTTGATTCCGAATCGCGACTATACGACTGCTGTCAGAAAATTTCGAAGTATCAGAATGGCCTCTTCGGTTAGATATCAATATACCCCATCTTTGGCCGCCGCAGTCATTTTTATCATTCTTTTCGGGCTTTCGAGTTTGAGTCATATCTTTCAGTTGATCAAGTACCGAACATGGTACTTTATACCATTCTTGCTCGGCTGCCTTTGTATGGATTTTCCATTTCTAGCTGCTTCCCTATCACCTCGCAGAACGCTGACATAGAATAATATTGCAGTTGAAACCGTCGGATACATTGGAAGGGGGTTGTCCGCAACTGAATCTCCCAATTGGACACTTCCCCCATATATCATCCAGGCGCTTCTGCTCCTTCTCGCGCCAGCACTATTCTCAGCCTCGATCTACATGATCTTGGGGCGATTGATTCGACTTCTCGATGGCGAGAAATTTTCAGTAATTAGGACAAAGTGGATGACGGCATTCTTCTTACTCGGAGACATCGCCTCTTTTCTTGGACAGGCAATGGGTAAGCACAATGATCTGTACCGTAAAACATGGCACTAGCTAAGACTACTAACTCGCCTTGAAGGTGCCAGTAAACTAAAAGACGCAACTACGTCAAGCGAGAGGGATCAAGCCCAGTGGATCATCATTGTCGCGCTGTTGGTGCAAATCGCATTTTTCGGGTTCTTTCTAGTCGTGGCGGGTATCTTTCACCGTCGCATCATGAAGAACCCGACTACGCGATCATTCAGCATCACACAACCTTGGAGACAATGTCTTCTCGTCCTCTACTGTGCAGGAATATTCATCATGGTGCGATCAGTCTTTCGGGTCCTTGAATATTCCATGGGAAAGGACGGGGAACTCCAGTCGAAAGAGATTTACCTCTATATATTTGACGCGACTCTTATGATTATTGTGTCGATTGGGTTCAATATTTTCCATCCGAGCAGAACTATTTCCGATCAAACGGTCGATTGTCTCCCGCTTTCAAGCTCCACCATTCAGCTAGAGGTCCGAAAGTAGACTTGGACAACAAAAGCTTATGTACGAGAAAAGGGGGGGGGGTGGGGGGGTTGGAGTAAGACTCACAAGGTAAATCTAGACCCGACAAGTCGGAGGGGAACAAATGGCGTATAGAACGTGTTTCAGCTAGTCCCGAAGGAATTTATAAAGGTATAACGTGCTTGGATCTCCGACTTCGCAACAATTTTTATAAGTAGAACAGTGCATTTTAATGATAGGATACAGGATGATGGGAGGTACTGCAGAGAAGGATTTTATATACAATATTAAGGATCAGATATGGTTTAAAAAAAATGCTACTGCAAGAGCTGCACTCCAATGCCAATTACTGCCCATGGTGTTTCGGCAAGTAGACCGTCGCTTGCCTTCACTAGCGCCGCGGCCCACCCCTTGAAGACCCAAAAGCTCTTCAAGACGACTCGTACAGAGAACTGCATGCCACCAAGTTTACCGACACAGTCGATGACCTAAACCCTACTTATGGCGATTCTTGCTGCAATTTAGGCTCCTTCAGTAATACTGCTAAGACGGAAGTCGCAGATGTAGCCGCTGGCGATACGATCGCTATGAAGCTCTTCTACGACGGTAGCATTGCCCACCCCGGCCCGGATCAAGTCTGTGAGACTCTGATCTTAACGCATTCTTAGTGTTTTGAAGTTGTCTATGAGTTAATATTTTATATGCTCTTAAAGACATGTACAAGGTGCCTGGCGACGTTCAGGAATATGAGGGTGACGGTGATTTGTTCAAGATCTGGGAGACGACCATTTGTGATGAGAGTGGCGACTTGACCAAGGATGCATGGTGCTCCTACGGCATATCAAAATTCGAATCTCAAGTTCCGAAGAATACTATGGACGGCTAGTATCTCATTCGAGCTGAGCACGTAGATATTTATGGTGCTCAAGATCATGCGGCCCAGTTCTTCTACAGGTAGATCGAATATTCTGCATTTTCCTATTGTTAACAACGATATAACCGAATATAATAGCTGCGCTCAAGTTGATATTTCCGGATCCGGTACTGGTATCCCTAGCAGCACTTACCAAATTCCAGGTGTTTCTAACGACAACATGACACTCGTTAATGGACTTTAACCTCTGGGTCGATGATGTTGCTACCATTAAGTCTGACATTGCTAAACACCTATCGGTGATGCTATTTGGAGTGGAAACAGAAACTCATCATCCTCTGCCAAGGCTAATTTCGAAGCTATCTCTGCATCCTCTATCCTAGCCGCGGCATCCTCTATTATAGCTGCTCCATCTGCTGGGTGCTGGTCATCGAAACATTCGTCCATCTCCAAGGGATCAGCTAAGTTTCAAGCTGCGATTTAGGGTACCATGTCTTGGTCGTAACGCTGAAAAGTCAGCCTTTACCAATACATTGAAGCCAGTTTTGTTATAGTCCGTTGACTTGTAGGTGGATTTGATGCTTTCATACGTGTGGGCCGGTTCTTAGTGGTTGCATATCAAAACCCCTTGAGCGATAAACTAGGAAATAATTTCATTTTTAAGGCTGATTTTTAATTGGAAGCATTATCGAGGACTGCGAACCGATTTCACCAGTCGGAATTTGGAATTCATTTAAGATGATTGTGACGAATATACTATTGTGGATAGTATAAACTCCAAGATAGAAAATGGGTGCTGGTATTTCTGCTAGCATGGTATGCTAGCCTCAGTAGTAAGTCTAGAGAGATAGACTATAGGTCGAACAATAGTATGGGCGTAGTCATAAGCATAATCGGTAAAACGTGATAGCTTTCACCTATGAGTTAGATAGATACTTTGATTGATCACGGAAGTAATGACTGTCTATGTATGAAATGCTAACTACTATATATCCATTTATTCCTCCACTAATCATCGTGGTTCACTCTAGCCAAGAGTGATCGCTCACTGGTTCGCCCCATAATCTTGTCAACCAGTCACGAGATCTTGGTTACCTAATACTTGCATCCTTAGTGTTTCACATGCGTGGCTCATCTACCCTGTATGCTACCTTGTCCTGGATGGTCGCATTACTCGCTTTCTCGTTCGTAACAATGGTCTGTACGCGATTAGTAAGTGCAGACCCTAGATCGCGGCCAATTTCAGGTATTTTAAGGATGATATCGCAAGGCTGATTATCCTCATTTTGATGAAAGCAGGCAATAATATATAAGGATAACCGATTCAGGGCCTGCCAGCCATTAAAAGCATTACGAATTAGGCTTGGTGACCACGCGAGTGTACTGATAACTGCTGTTTTGTGCTGTTTATACTAAGAAAATGCTCGTGATCTGATTATATTAGCACAAAGATGCGCATTTAGAGCTCGGACTGATGGATTGATGTATTCGAAAATCGTGCGTAACCTCTGATTGTGGGCTGCTGAAAAGGGTAGGTTGGAATGAACGATCCATTAGACTAGCAGCCATTGGAAGTAATCCTTATTAGAGCCTATAATGAAGGCACTCGCAAGGCACTGTTCGGTAGTGTCTTCAGGTTTGAGCTTAAAGTGATGGAGGATCGATCCTTCGGTCTTAGATTCGAGCTTCAGTTTTCTGCTGTCACCGACTGTTTCAGCATTATATTTTGGCTTGCCTAGAGGAGCTCGAATCTTATGATCTTCGAATACAGGAGACAAATCATTCTGTAATATAAGGAAGGAAAAGGATTCAATCTTCTTATAACGCCGCCGAATGCAGATCTTGCAAGCGGATCTGCGTATGGTTGCCTTTGCTAATATCATACCCGTGTTCACAGCACCAGTGCCGATGGGTTCCTCGAAATGCTGTAAATGTGAAACTATGCAAATACCGAAATAGAACGGCTTCATATTGCAACGGAGCAGCGTACATAGCGGTAATTTTGAGGCTTTGATTTGGCAAGCATGGTTGTGGCTAGGGCTTGTGGCTAGGGGAACCCATATTTTTCAACTATATTAGCATGCGTTGCTTTCATAGATTTCACGCAGGACAGGCACCGTATCAGAAAGACTGGATACACTACGCGGACCTTTACATTTTGTTCCTGATTGGTCAATTTCAGTACATACAGCATACTCACGATACCTTGATAATTTACCAAATCTCTTTTTTACTTCCCTCAGTCGACTTTCCTGTGAATACTAATTGCTTCCCATGGACCCAGAACTACTGTTCTTTTGACCTGATTCTAGTCTGGTTAGGAGGAAACTAATGTACTGGAAGTGCCAGGACCAAAGTACTGACGGTTAGGGAGTCGTTCCAAAAATCATGATTCTAGTAGTATCACGACCTATGACCACAGTTCCAGTACCAGGATACTACACATACGACTCACCAAAACACGTGGGAAACAACCGCATGCTCCTGATAAGCCACATAAGTTGCCAGATTTCAAAGTAGTTATCCTGTTCCAGTGTATGTAGGTGAAGACAGTGGCCAGTCCTCTGTTGGGTTGCCCGAGCTGCTTCACAGCAGTGCCTTTCAGTAGGCGAGAGTTTGTAGGACAAGCCCGCATGTCCGCTGCTCCGGTTCAATATTCATCCTCTATCAAGGGCGGTTGTGATGCTCTAGATTCTGCTATAGATGGACTAGAAGTGATAAGAGGAGGTAAGATAGCAAGCTAGTAGATTGGTAATACAATCAGAGCGTAAAACTCTAAAGCTTAAAGCGAGTCTTATTTTTAGCAGCTCCGTTGTAACCTCGAGTTCTCACTAGTCCCTTCCTGATAGGCTGATTCAGCTGTGATAATCTCCATAATAATTAGCTTTGTCCGGGTTTTCTGCTAATCGGAGCATTTTTCTGCTAAAATTTTACCATATAAACTTATGAATTGGTCAGAATTAGGTTCTATCCTGGCTAAAAATGGGTATAAAACGCGTCGAATGGATTGAACCCATTATATGAAAATCCACTAGATTTTCATATGGAATGGTGTCCATTTCTGTAGAGAACGAATGTAATGGCTGCCTTCGAGAATGAGCCGATGTAAAGGATTAATAACGGATTCCCGTGGATTGCTTGCGAGCCCTGGGTAAAAGTGGCCATTCCCAACAGAGGACAGGCTAAGCGTGCACACACTTGAATGTCCTAAATCAGTACGAGTATCTTGACATTTGGTACGTCGTGATCCCAATTAGATACATCCAAGTGGTCTCGTATACGGCAGGAGCTGTCGCTCGTCAGATGTGAGATAACGATGATAGAGAGCGGCAGAGGGTCATACCTATCGATTAAAATCGAGAAGTCGTTAAGTTCGATCGATTCGACTCGAGCGGTGTCCCGCTTGAGTCGAATCGAAATCGGAATCGGGCGAACTGAAAAAAGATTCACATCAGATCCAGCGAGAGACAAGGCAGCTGCTATAGAACCATGCATAGATTGACGAGAAAACTAAGATAAAGAGCTAAGAGAGACTATTGCATCCACAGCACCGGATAGTAAGACTATATAGAATAGCGCCAGTGGCTTACCTTACTACGTAAATACCGCGTGTACGAATCGTGCACACAGCTACGGTTAGTCTGATATTCTGCGCAGCGGGTCAAGTCAGCAACGTAGTACTTAGCGTCTTTTCACCAGCTGTTCGCAGCTGGGAAATGGCCCTTGTAAACTGCCATATAAACCTACTCCCGTAAGCCACCTGCAAGCCACATCACATTTACCCATGACCTTGTAAAAATCATCTAACCATAGGACCTTGTCATAAACTGCGTCAGTAGTGCCTGTCTATTGCAAGGCCTACACGGACCATAATCATAAACCATAATCGAGGAGCGCGAACGCACCCTTAGGCAGCAGCATATTCTTTTCTCAAAAGAATCTTAGTTCGCCAAGCCTTTCTAAACACCACCCAAGATTGGTAATGTAGAAAACGGCAAGCCTCATTCTGTAACACAGCCTTCTCCCTAAACATGGATAATTGCTTGGAAGCTCGTGTTGCATCCGAATAGTGGGGAAACTACACTACCAAAATTGCATGCTGCTTTTACTAACATTCCTTCCATCTACACCGCATCTCCATCCAACGAGAGGTCGCGCATTTGCTCCATTCTAATCACAAGTTACTCGACAAACCGAATACAAGCTCTATTTAGAAATTCCTATTGGCCTTATCAGACTACCATTCGGCAAGACGCTTTATGGAAGATAATCCTACCAGACCAGGTCTGGCCAACCACGTAAAATTCCGGCTGAACAACGCGATACTATTGGGGACATAGTCATACTATATAACTACATCAGAATTATCATATCTCTCATTGTGTGCTACTTGATACCGTCTACCTTTCCACTATACTTTATTACACACTAACGGCCATTAGAAATACGTTCAAAGAAAGCGACTAATGTGTAAAGCTTAGCGGCAATGTCGTGACCGTTGACGTTACCTGCGATACAAGAGTCTGAAGCTAGCACTAGTCTAGGAGGGGAAGAAAACAAAAGAGATGCATAGCGCGAAGCAAATCAAATGACCGCTTACCCTAGAACAACAAGTAGTCGATACCACAGCTAAGGCGATTGATAGACCTTGCCCATTATAGGATTTCTAACAAACAACTACACCAGACGACGATTGGATGGGGTAAACACTATATGATTGGGACGAGGCAGATGACTAATAGACAGACGAATGTCATATTCCTTCTATATAGAGCTTCATTTATTCATAAGACTAGTTATAGGAGCGTAATGGCATAGAGGGACTGTGGGCGTTTCCTATTCATGAATCCCGAGATTTATAGGTTTCATACTTACCTAGAGATTGCACCTGATATGCATGAGACTCGTGAGTTAACTATAACTGCTTAACAGGCATGGCATAAAATCGTGGAAAAGCCACTTCGTAACCTCATGAATATTATGCCTAAATTGTGTGAGAGACAGACACGAACTCAAAATGTAAAAGCGGCATGTCAAAACTGCAGAATAGGACTGGTTAATTCGATGCAATAGGCTTAGTTGCTTGGCGTGATAGGGTATCAAACTAAGTGCCACTAGCTGGCACACTGCCGGGGCGCAGCAAAACCTTCGAATGTGGCTACCCCTGAATCATGCTTTCAAACTTGGAATTAGCCTTCTTTTAGGCCGGCGAAATGGATAAGAAAAGCCTGCGGTGAATAACATATTCTAGTATGTCGATAATCTCTTCGATCTCCTCACGCATTTCATGTCAATTGGGTGCCCTGCTATCTATAATCGACTCTAACACACAAGTTGGACAGGGAGCTTTGCATTAAAATGAAAAGGTTGGGCTACAAGAAATCACGCAGTGGATGTACTCGATGTAAAGAACGAAGAATTAAGGTATGTGAGCTGGCCTGAGCTATCCTGGATCGGAAGGGGGAAGCACCAGGGTTATCTGGATAGTTCTAATTGATCAGGATCCAGTGCGACGAGAAACGTCCCTGTACGGCGTGCATAAAACATTCAATACCATGCAGCTTGGTGGTTTCTATCACAGGTGAGGAGTCCGTCAGCACAACTTTAGCTGGCCGGACTGAGCCGTCTGACAGGAGTCCAATGGTAAGCATTCAGAGAGCTCCGGATTCGGGCCTTCGTAACCTGTTATACTGATTGTAGAGGCAGTACGACCGCTTGCCACATATCTCCACTGCCCTAGAGCAGTCTGCCGGAACACCTGTAGTCTTGAATCTTGGACAAGTCAGCAACTTGCACAACCAGGACCAAGATATTTCAACATTTCAGACCGATCCATTCGTCTACTTTGCTAGATTCCTGACCGAGCATCCGATGCAGTGCTCCAGTGATTGGATTGCCACTGCCGGGTTGATGCATCACTATAGCACCGTTGCCTTTAGCACCCTGTCTGCAAACACAGAAGTCCACAAAGCTCTGCAATTTGATGTGCCTCGAGAGGGACTTCGTCATCCGTTCCTAATGCACCAGATTCTTGCTTTTTCAAGTTTACACCTGGCATTCCAGCAGAATGACCATCGCCAGTTGTATCTTATGCAAGCTTCTCAACATCAAAGCCATGCGATAACTGGCTTAAGAGACGCCTTAGTCGGCACCATCTCCCCGAACAACTGTCATGCAATTTACGCAACGTCTACCTTCATCGTCTTGGGAGCATTCGCCATACTTCCCTGTTACGAACAACGTAGCTGTTTCGTGTCCACAATTGATAGTGTATTAGAGATATTTACACTGATCAAAGGAATGGGGGTGATAGTGTCTAGTACCGTTGAAGATCTCAGAAGGGGACCTCTAAGGGGCCTTCTCCACAAACCCAAAGGCAAGGAAGGCAGGGCGCCCTTGAAGGATCTCCTGTCTCAGACCTCTGCCCTGAAATCCTATCTTGCATACACGGATACGCTCGACCACGAAGCCAGAACATGTATGGATGCGGCAACATCTGCACTCTGTGAGTGCCTTACTGAAGGGCCTTCTACTGATGATACATTGGATATTGAAAAATTGCGAGCCGTGATTCGGTGGCCGTTGTTTTTACCAGAAGAGTTTATAGAGTATGTTCGACGCCGGCATCCTGCTGCGGTAACCATCTTACTCCATTACTCTGTTATACTGCATTGCGCCGAAGCGAATTTCTGGTTTCTCAAAGGATGGTCTGCATCATTGGTAAAAGCATGTAATGACGTACTTGCCGGGACACCTTGGGAAGCAATTGCCCAATGGCCAATTAACGCCATAACATAAGGATGATAGCGGATGTTAGCTATAGTTTTATAAGACTAAACACTTTTATAATATCACGGTTATGAAACGCAGGGGCTTACCTAGTATAAAGTGGAAGAACTCTACTAATTGTTAGAGATGAATGAAGTTTGGTATAAGAGATATTGGCAAGGCGTTTTATAACATTTCAAGGGCTTGTCCAGCGGAGTTTGTTTTTACTACATACAAGTACATTAAACCTAGCGAAAGGAGGGAAAAAGAGTGAGCCTTTTCGTATCTAATCAATGAGAACAAGCTGTCCTTGTATGTGTCCAATCTTCTAGTCTATGCTTTTATTGTTAATTAAGCGAGAGATGTCCAGGCCTAAACATCAGCCAATAGCCTATGAAATATACAACTCTTAACACCATTACAATCGACTCATAACGTTACCCTATTCGTTGACAACAAACAATAATGATACTGTTCCGCAGTTCCCCGGCTGGCTACAAGGTGTGAAATCTATCGAGCGCTCGACGCTTACTTAGCCGTCCAAATCGATCCGATCGAGAGGACGGGTGCTCGATTCGATTCAACTCGACCTGACTAGCTTATTCTCGATGGGGTCATCGAGCGTACGTATTTTTCAAGCCGGTGTAGGGCATATAGGACATTTGCCCGGTCTGCTAACTATATCAAATATAGCTAATGCCAGTGAAGTGGATATAGTTTAAGTATTTTCCCAGTTCCTAAAATTTGAACTAATTAGTTTTTATCAAATTATAAAATCTCTTTACGTTTACTATCGTATAAATTCTTCGTTACGGAATAAGAAAAGGCCTATTTACAGGGTACATGTTATACACAGCTTATACGGGCTCGATAATATTAAAGGATTCCTCTATTTACGTGTTACGTATTGCTAAGTAGTGTTACGTATTATTATCTAGTACTAAGTATTATTAATTAGTGTTATATACTTCTGTGTTGGAATATGGTTATCCGCGGTCTCGCACGACCATATAGTCTAGCTAGTTACCGGCGTACTGACGGCAAGCCACTACAGCCACACCGTGGCTGTCGGCAGCTTGCAGCCGTATAGGCCAAACCCCTATCTGTAGATCGCGTACGATGGGAAGAATCCCTTCTTCCTTTCGTACGATAGCGCTGAATAGATCTATTTGTCGCCCAAACTGTACGGAAAGAAATGAATGGAGAAGCCATTCCACACTGATCAGTGTTCACTTGGCTGTGAACGCAGATTGGCAAGAGTGAAGAGACGGCGTTATCTGAGTACGTACGGTAGTACGTAGCGAGACGTCGTGCTAGATCCTATTCGTGTGAAAAGAGTAAAAAGACAACGTTATCTGAGTTCGTACAATAGTACGTAGCGAGACGTTGTATTGGATCCTATTCCCGAATAGAAGACGTGTACCGTTTTTCTTCTTCGTACGAAGGTGCTCAAGTCTGAAAGAGTCCTATCCCTTCCGTACGAACATAGAATTACACGTGTGTGCCATTACACATCGATAATGAGTTTATCACCTCCCGCAGAAAGCGCAGCTACCGGTGCGCACGAACCGGGCGACGAACAACAACTCCGACAAGATGGCCTATCGCACGAACAAATGGCAGAGGGGAGCGATATTACCCTTAATGCTTGGCGAGCCGGGACAGCATTCGAGTTTTGGGACCGTACGATCGATCTCGAACAACCGATTAACGAAAAACACATTAATACGTACATTGGTCAGCTCGTAGCCGAGTATCAGGGCATCTCAACGCTCCGATCACTCATACGAGCATACCAGGAAGATTTTGAAGGATGGACCACGTTCCAGTTCGGGCACGCCGCACGACCTTTCAAGCGTGCCATGATCGAGAGACTTGAAAAAGGAGGATACCATTTCCCAAGCGGCCTTACGCAAGACAAACAGCTCGTACACCCGCTTGGAAACTCCGAGGCTGTCAGAACACCTCGTGTATCACCCCGTACGAGCACCCTTACACCCGGACCAAGTCGTACGAACGAATTGCCTCTAGAACGGATCGAGGATAACCCCGATCAACACCAAAGGACCGAACAGCAGTCGTACGCACCGGATGGCGTACGACAAACAGTCGAGGCCCCCGTAGCAGGCAACCGACCGCAAAGAGACAGTAGGGAACGGTCGAACGACACCCAGGAAGTACCCGATCGTACGACTCGCTTCCCATCACGCCCTGCTCATATATATCAAGAAGAACAACCAAGGGCGTATGACCAGGACTACGGCTACGGCAATGTCCCACCGGGAGTACCATTCACGATGGAAAGTCAGGGATTTCCATTCGCACGAATAGCAACAGTTGGTCCAGAAAATCCGAACGACCCGTACGCGCTTCCACCACCCAAAAGAATATATAACAGCACGTGTAGCCCATCCCAGATCCAGGCCTTCGCCAAGGTTTGGAGAAAAGAGTTGAACTATACAGGAAAGCCGTACGATATCCTATACGACAAAGCCCGGATGTTTATAGCTGCGTGTAGGAAGATTGGAATCACCGAGGACCAATTCCACGCAGTATGGTCGTACATCTTGTCAGATCGTGCGTTAGACTTCTATGTTAACTATATCGGCCCCGACAAGATCTGGTATGATATCTATCGTGCGATGGATTTGCATTTCAACCACAGGGTGAACCACAACCAGTACTGGGCAGACTGGAGCTCGTTAACGTTCGTACGAATGCGAAAAGAACACGCCGACAAGACCAATTCAGAGGTCCTAGAGATGCTACTAGACAAGATGCAGTTGACCCAGCGTGCGTTAGGAGCTGGATATCAAGGAGAGATCCAACTTCGTACGGCCGTTGAAAGAGCATGTCGAGGTGTCCCAGAGTTGGAACCCGCTCTAATTCAACAAAGACAGTCGTGCGAAGAGCTATTCTCAGATATGAGAGCAGCCATCACTGTGGCGTCAGACCGTGAGCCGACTATATACCTGTCACAACTAGACTCGTATATAACCAGGTATCTTACCGACCGTACGTATACCCGTAACCCGACACAACCGTACGAGCAGAAAAGATCAGATGCTATCGTACGAAGACCATTCCGGGACAGAAAGTTTGGATCACGACCTCAGGGTCGTACGGACAAGAAATGCTTCGTATGTAAGAAGGAAGGATGTTGGTCTACAAACCACACTCCGGAAGAGAGAGCAAGATCTCGTACGAGATACTTGACAACATGCGATGACCAAGACATCGAACCTCTATCTCGGGACGATTTTGCATCGTACGTACAGGACTACGAGGGACAGGACCCTGACCTAGAGGATACGTACGACTCCGAAGAGGAACAGGGACAAAAGGTTGTCCAATACCTCCTATCTGCGTCGTATATCCATCGTGCGACAGGCACAAGTGTATACGACATGCCGTACGATCAACCATCCTCAGAAGCATTTGTCCTAGAGAACCAGTATTCGCACGAGTACCAAGGTGAGCTCTGGGATACTGGAGCATCACAACTTTCTACAGTCGGCAAATCACAAGCCCTCGCGTGGCTACGTGATAACCCTCGTACGAAGGTCAAATGGGGTCCTTCGTCTAACACATTCAACTTTGGAGGAGGAGAACCCTTACACGCAATTGGTACAATAACCAAAACCAATCCCCTTGGTGAGGTTACGTACTATATCCTAGAGGTAGACACCCCATTCCTGTTATCATTAAACGATGCAGACCGCCTTGGAGCATATTTTGATAACACTACAAACCGCATCGTACGGAAGAACGATGGTATCTCACTTCCGGTCGTACGAAAATGGGGACACCCGTTCTTTAACCTGTCTCGTACGGAGGCATCCATGTTCTTAACAGAACAAGAGCTAAGGCGCCTACACCGTCGATTCGGACACGCGCACGCAGACCGACTCTACCGGTTACTTCGGAAAGCCGGTATCGAGGATGTTAATCACTCCGTACTAGAGGGAATACAAAAGGTGTGCCACCATTGCCAATCGTACGACCAAGCACCCAAAAGATTCAAGTTTACGTTAAAGGACGACCATAACTTTAACTACGAGATCTTTGTAGATATCGTACACTTATCCGACGGGAAGGCCCTCCACGTAATCGACGCTTCGACGTCGTACCAAGCCGCTGAGTTCTTAGAAAAGGAAGACGCACGAAGCGTGTGGGATGCGTTATGCCGATGCTGGATCTTCGTATACCTCGGGCCGCCAGATATTATCTCGCACGACCCGGGTACCAACTTCGCATCCAAGGAGTTTAGGAGCAGCGCACGTATAATGGGCTGTACGTGTAAGGAGGCACCCATCGAGGCTCACTGGGCAATCGGAAAGATTGAACGCGCCCATCCACCCTTACGGAGGTCGTACGACATCCTGAAGAAAGAGCTCGGCCATAGTACCGACAACCGTACGATCCTCCAGATGGCAGTTAAGGCCCTGAACGATACCGCCGGACCAGACGGCATCGTACCAACGCTCTTAGTGTTTGGAGCGTACCCACGGATCAACTATGACTCTCCACCATCAACAGACAACATCGCCCGTGCGAAGGCTATTTCCAAAGCTATGACTGAACTCCGGAAGATTAACGCTCAAGTTGATATTAGTCGTGCGATCAATACTAGGAATGGTCCTAATCCGTACGCCGTAAAAGCACTCCCTCTCCGTAGTAAGGTCCTCGTATGGAGAGAAAAAGAGGGATGGCAAGGCCCGTACGAGATCGAATCGCACGACGGGGAGGATGTAATCCTTGATATGGTGAATGGACCGACCAGGTTCCGGTGTACGCACGTCAAGCCGTACTATGAACCGGAGGTCGAGGAGGAGGAGGATACGGAGGTTGCTCCCATCGTACGAGAACCACCACCTGTACGAAGGAGAGGACGACCACGTAAGAGTGTCGTGACAGATCCGGAGATTGCTCCTATCGTACGAGAATCACCACCCGTACGAAAGAGAGGGCGACCACGTAAGAATGCCGTGGCAGATCTGGAGATTGCTCCTATCGTACAAGGACCGTTCCCCGTACGACGGACAGGTCGACCACAAAGGCATGCAGTTATCCATCTAACTCAAAAGGAGAAGGATAATCGTACGCTAGCAATCAAGCTAAGAGAAGATGGTGTTATTACCACTCCTGGAGCACCGTTCGAGGAGTCAGATGCTGTGGAAGTAAATGATCTTACCGTACGAGGTGTATTTGAAATTATCAAATACGACCCGTATCTCCACAAAGGAATACGGATCTTTAAGACTCGCCTCGTACGAGAAATCAAGGGCAAGACAACACGACCGTACGAAAAGAGCAGACTCGTCGTACAAGGGTACGGTGACGATTCTAAGGATCAGATTCTAACCCAGGCACCAACTATCCAACGGGTAAGCCAACGGCTTATCCTTGTACTTGGTCCAACTTTGATCAAGTCGTACGGAATGGTTGGAGAACTACGAGATATCACACAGGCTTATCCACAAGCCCACGACCAGCTCGCACGACACATTCTAGCAGTATTGCCACCAGAGCTACAAGCCAAATACCCGGAGGGTACCGTCTTGTGGATCAAGAAGCCTTTATACGGCCTGGCAGAATCAGGACTATATTGGTTCAAGACGTACCATAGTCACCATACGGAGAATTTGAATATGGACACATCAACGTACGACTCATGTCTATTACTCTCTAAGGACAGCTCGTACGAGTTTGGAATCACAGCCCTTCAAACAGACGACACCCTAAGCTTCGGTACGGAAAGTTTCTCTCGTCGAGAGGAGGAAGAGATGCAAAAGGCAGGTTTCCGTACGAAGCCCAAAACTGCTCTATCGCACGACAACCCTTTAGAGTTTAATGGTAGCCGTATCGAGATGGATGGGGAGGATATTCTATTCCTCCAGAAAGGGCAGACCGAGAACCTACAGATTGTTGACCATCGTGCGGAGGATGCACCCCAGCAATATGTCTCTCAACGCGCACGAGGAGCATATATCTCGTCTGTCTGTCAACCAGAGGCAGCGTACGACCTATCGACTGCTGCCCAAGTAACGGAACCGGAGGATACCGATATCGATTTCCTAAACCAGCGAATCCAATGGCAGATCGACAACCCTCGTAGAGGCCTAAGGTTTATTCCTTTGGATCTAGCTCGTACGAAGTTATATGTGTTTACGGATGGTTCCTTCGCGAACAACCGTGACCTCTCATCCCAGCTTGGGTTCATTGTAGTACTCGCGCAAGAGATACATCGTACGAAACAAGAAATGACCTTAAGAGGGAACATCGTACACTGGACATCGTCCAAATGTAAAAGAGTTACGAGGAGTGTTCTTGCGAGTGAGTTGTACGGCATGGTAAACGGTTTTGATATTGGAATAGCCATTTGTACGACACTTAGAAAGATTACCGACCGCCTAGAACTACCACGGATCCCTATGGTCGTCTGTACAGACTCATTTTCCGTGTACGACTGTCTTGTCAAACTCGGCACGACACAAGAGAAACGGCTTATGATCGACATCATGGCCTTACGGGAGTCGTACGAGATGAGAGAGATTTCGGAGATCCAATGGATTAATGGGAACGATAACCCGGCAGACGCTTGTACGAAAGCAAAGCCTAACGCAGCATTAGAAAAGCTGGTATCGACAAACCAGCTTACCGTACGGATTGGAGGATATGTTAACCGTCATGTACGAGAAGAATGACAATCATGGACACAAGGAGGCACCGTACGGAAGTATGGTCAGAACGCAATCAATTATATCTCGTACGAACTACGAGAACTACCCAGTTCCACCCCGGGTTCCTTCCTTCTAATCGATCAAATGCAACGCTGTGCGTGCGACTTCCAGATGCAGTTGGAACAGGAGCTATGCTGGTATCCTTGGACAAGGATACAACGGTCGAAGACCGGAAAAGAAGCATGGCATGAGTGTGCACACGGCCGATCGGAAGCTGTACCAACGGCAGAGACAAGACTATACATGGTTAGCCAGCCGTACGAGGACAAGAGAAAAGCAGAACGTACAGTGCAGTAAAGTACGAATCGCGTCGTACGATCTTGGCAATCGCAAGGGGGATATGGCCCCAGTCGTTGTTCACCGTAATGCGCACATCTGTCATAGGCATCTGGGCGAGGGCGAGCTCCTCATTCTAGAAAAGAGCGTTAGTATACGATCGTGCGATCATAAAAGCAACGTACGTACGTTCTTGCAAAGGGCGAGAATATTCGCACGAGTCTGAGCATCGCTACCACAGTGCACGATAAACGTCTGCTTGCCACTTACGGACCCGATGAACGAGGTACG
This sequence comes from Truncatella angustata, assembly GCF_020726525.1. NCBI lineage: Eukaryota > Fungi > Ascomycota > Sordariomycetes > Amphisphaeriales > Sporocadaceae > Truncatella > Truncatella angustata. The sequence goes on along the minus strand of NW_025763382.1, from coordinate 6,228,919 downwards.
TAGCAGCGGGTTGGTGTTTAGGGCAACAGGAAGAGTGGCCATAGTGATAGAGTTAAAGAGCATGGAGGGAGAAGAGAGAGACCTAAGGAAGGGCGTACGAAAGGATCCTTTTATATCTTTTTGGGCGTACGTTCTCGACAGCAAAAGATGTGATTCACTCACTCGACGTGATTCACTCACTCGATGTGATTCACTCACTCGAGGTGATTCAGCCACGAGCAAGGAAGGCATGCAAAACAAGCTGTTCATCACAGCAGAAGCGTACGAAAGATCAGACGGCCCGTACGAGCTAATCGTGCGGAAAGACCTGATAGCAGGTACACAGGGGGATATCTGGATTCAACTCCAGGTACATTCCAGGACGCCCCGGAGCCATCCTTTAGTCGTTTGTGACTGTACGGAGATAGCTGGACTTAACCAAGGCCAGTTGCCCCTATTCCTAGGGAAGAACGTTTTTCATTTGTTTTACTATCGTACGAACCGCGAAAGAAAAGATAGCTAGTGTTGGAATATGGTTATCCGCGGTCTCGCACGACCATATAGTCTAGCTAGTTACCGGCGTACTGACGGCAAGCCACTACAGCCACACCGTGGCTGTCGGCAGCTTGCAGCCGTATAGGCCAAACCCCTATCTGTAGATCGCGTACGATGGGAAGAATCCCTTCTTCCTTTCGTACGATAGCGCTGAATAGATCTATTTGTCGCCCAAACTGTACGGAAAGAAATGAATGGAGAAGCCATTCCACATTCTGCTTAATTTTACGTACTACTACTTATTGCGCGTACTCGTAACTTCAGCTAAATTATAATCTAGATATATATCGCCTTTGTTATTATAATAGCCTTAAGCAAGACGAATTTTGAAATATAAGTCTTTTTGCTTAGTCCGCCCGATTCGATATCGAATCGAATCGAAAACAGCATCCTCTCGACTTGAATCGATCGAGCAGTACTTCTCACCTAATCGAATCGATCGATTTTATACCCTGGCTGGCTATTCTCTTAACGTTCCATAGGCACTGGGTTGCCTTTAGAATGCGAAGAACCATTTATTATATAACCATACGATACGTATACCTGTTAGATAAAATAAATTAGTAGCCGAGCAAAAGGCAGATAGCGTTAAGCCACGAACTACTCCTTCGTTTATATAATTCTTAAAGCTTATTAAGACAGTGGTACACTTAATAGGAGGCGTTTAAATCTATTATAAAGGTTTACCTTGCCTTTAGTCTTATTACTTAGCGTATACTGCTTTAATTGTTATCCTCTTATTAATCTCTTTGAGTAAAAGCATGGCCCAGGAGACTATCTACAAGTTCCATCCCTTAGACCTTATAATGATGAGACCGTAAACAACTCCGACGAAGGTCGTACGACCCACTTAACTCCCTTGCTGTAATAGTACAGCCAACACTCACTACTTCAATATTAACTAAGACGGGCCAGAGTTTAACGCCAGAGAGCGTCCTGCCGTAATCAGGAACCTTACTATATAAAGCCTGTCTTAGCGATGCTGTTTTAATAAGAATCTTCGATAACAACCACCCCGTTAGATTTAACAAGCCTTTAAATTCTCTAATAACGGTAATCTTATTTACAGTAATTGTTGGAATATATTATTCGCGGTCTCGTACGACGGTTGACTACGTAGTATAGGTAGTCACGCGGCGTGCTGGCAGTAAGCCACCACAGCCACGATGTGGCTGTCGGCAGCCAGCAGCCGTACGGGTGAACCCCTATCTATAGACCACGTACGAGGGGAAGAGTCCCTTCTTCTCCTTCGTACGACAGCGCTGAATAGATCTATTTGTCGCCCAAACTGTACGGAAAGAAATGAATGGAGAAGCCATTCCACAGTAATCATGACTATGGCGGTGAAATTAGCGTTAGATCTAATGTTCAGACTAATGATAGACAGACCTTCGGGTGCTCTGTCTTAATTCACGGGAACAAAGTTCCGGGTGTTAGAATAAATACCCGGCGCTCTAACTGTCCCGCTCTTCTAGGCTACGCCTATATTTAAGACATTTATAATAATTACGTAAGCAAACTTCCCATTATCCCGGGAAAGATTCGACATAACGATCCTCGTTAAAAGGTATATAAGGATCGCCTAAGAGCGTGATCACCTTGGTTTATAAGAAGGTGGTCGTACTCTTATAAATACCAACGCAAATAAGATTACTAAATGCGTTGCCTAAGCTAATATACGTGACCTTCGGTTATTTTATAGATCATTCCAAGACTTATTGCTAATAGACCTAGTCTACGAAATGGTTCCACTTGTTACCATTAAGGGCGTAGTACCGTTTAGTAATGTTCGCATCTTTAACGAAGAGGTTACAAGCTTCTTATGCCATTTAATTCTTTACTCGCCCGACCTCGTTATATAATCCGCGCGTTTAGCGTTACCTTAGTGTATAATTCCGCGACAGTCTTTCCAGCGAGAACATAATATAGGACTATCGGAAGTATGTTATCCATGAAGCTGTGACTAGAAAATCGTTTACAGGCTGCGTTTTCTTAAGTAGCTTTCCTTACTCACTTAGATTACGCTCCGCCTCGTCATAATGGCTAGTGCTAAATACGAATACCATCTCGCTTAAGAGCTCGTATTTTTCGGCAGCTTAATAAGATCCCGTATTAGCTAAGAATTTCGATAATAGTTCTGGTTATAAACGAGGGTCCGCACAAGATTACCACAGTTATCATCCGTCCAGAGAAGCGTAAACAAGCCAGGAACTTATAGACCGGCGTTATAGTACGCTCCTACTTCTTACGGCGCGTGTTAGCAAACTACTACCACGCTAATATCGATATGTATACTAATTTTGTAGAGTACCCATACTTTGGGGATATCCGTAAGCTTTGTCGTATTAAGCCTCTTTTCTACCAAGGACTGTTAGACCGGATTGATATCCTTAAGGGCCAGGGTTATACGAGCCGGAGAAGCAGCGTCACCACTTCCCCGCATAACTATTGTTTAGATGATCTCCTATATACGAGCATGAGCGATAGTATTATTGAAAATCTTGATAACATCATCACGGTTCGAAACTTAGTTCTAAATCTTAATAACATAACTTTGCTACTCTTTTTCAAACCTGGCCATAGACTTATAATGGCTTATGCCCATAATGACGCCAGAATCTTTAGCAAGCTGGCCGTTCATAACATTATTAAGGTAGAAAATTTTCCCCAGGCCATATATAGTTTGCCATGAGACGAAGACCTAGCTCGAATATAAACCGATAGAAGTCGCTAGTAACACCATTATTCGGGGGTTTCTCGTTAACCCATCCAAACAAAGCTGGAGACTTGTTGTTAATAAAGAAACCTCGATACTTAACGGAGGGTGGGCCTTGCACTTCTAACCTAGATGTTCTCCTTCGTCTAAACCGAGACGTCAGCCCACTAATATCACGGTGATACTCCAATCTGCTCCGAGATATCGTAGCGGTACTTCTAGCTGCGAGGTTTTCGCCATTGCCGTCCACAATGGTGACGGTGCCGTTAAGCCTGACGACACGGTCGAAGTCCTAAGCAAGATCCTTGGCTATCCGTTGCATAGCCCAAGCATCATGCTTGGACATAGCAATGATTAGAGCCGTGTTCTAGTCAGCTAATGTCAAATTGTCGAGGCCAGCCGAGATTGAGAAGATGCCGGAACCGGCTACCCCAATAATAATAGCAAAAGTAGAACGATAAAGAACATCATGGTGTCCCAGGATTACAAAGGGCGTGCCCTATTGGGTTGGATTGGCATGATGTCCATCCCCTCCAGACCTAGAACGGGGTTTAGACATGCTACTATATAACTTATTAGCGGCTCAGACCTCTATTATTTGGTGGGAGCCAGACATCCATAGGGTCGTATCGAAGTGGCTAATTAAATCTTACCTACCCACACAATCCATCTCGCCTCCCCGATTGCTCAAGTCCTCGCAAAACTAGTCTCATGCGGACGTGTCCATCATGATCTCGCTGCCAAGCCTGCCCCTTAGGTTGCCACTCCTTTCAGGGGTCATTCACAAAGGATTGGCATTATTCCACGAGTAAAATGCGTCTTACACTCGCTCACCTGATGGATAAACAATGGTTTCAAAGCCACAATAGTGGTGAGAACAAAAAGGCATATGCCGACGGCTAATGGCTCGCTTTCCATAGCCGAGAAACCAATGAGATTGCTTAGGCAATGCGGGAAATGTGGGTAACGCGAAGTGTTTGATTACAAAGGTTATTGGGTTGTCGACATCCACTAGTTGCCCTTGCAGGGTACTGACACACCTGGGACACGGCCAAAAGCTCAAGTACACCGCGATCTGGCCAGATGATCACGCTAACTTGTAGATGCTATGTTTACCTGGAAGTGCATCACATAGCTCCAGGGTTAGACTCAGAAGCTACCCCAGCTACTCCAAATTTTTAATTTTTTTTGGTTGTTGCAGACTGCCTTCCGACATCTTAACAGTCCCCATGTTGTTTTTTGCAATATCGAAAGATGTCTATTGTGGATTGGATGTCAGGCTCTTACAAGGCCAGGGAAGAAATGCTTTTAACATTTACAGTAAGGGCTTACCACCAACCTTACTGACCGATTGTAATAGGCCGAACCGGTCATTTATCAATAATGGTGGCCTGGGTGGGGTGCATATGAGAACGAAAATTCAAAAATACTACGCGGCGCGAGAGCTGCGTAGATATCCACGAGTTAATTTATAAGGGTGTTAGTGTTTGAATCTCCCGTTAACCGACGTTATTCACCGTTGAATTCGCTCTTACAACGCTTACTGCTATTCCCGCCTTCATCACTTCACCTGTGTTGCACCATCAATTCTCACGACCAGGTCGATCACAGTAACGTCCAAGCTACTCCACTCGAAAGATTTTAAATACAAGAATTATATTCGTAGCTTTCTATTTACTGTTTGTCAAGGTCCGTTCATTTTTGAAAGCTTTCTCTTAACTGGTGAGTAAGTCCACTGTGAATTCTCTGCCGTTAATAGCGTTTAAAATCCTATGTGTACCTAAGAGACTAGAGAGACTGTCTACGTAATATTGTTTTGGCTGGACTCTCTTACCCGTAGCCGTAGTAGCTTTTTTCAACTGTATACCCCATATTTTCATGATCGGCGTTTTATGGTCTCCCCCTCACCTCCCCTCTTCCCAACTTCTCCAGATTCTACCAAGCCCCTTTAAGTTTATTAAGGTCTGACCCATGCTTGTTTACAACCTTGTCACTTGCAGGGCCACCAGGCAAGGCAGCCCACATGACAGGCAAACCAAGGAAACTGCTCAACCAAAACCACTCGCACAACAGGTGACCGCCTTATCACCAATGTCCAAGTCGTTTCCGCCATTGCACATTGTGGCTCAATAATTCATAAATCAATTATATTAGGTTAAGCCAACATAACCAAATAGGAGCGTCTTTATCCCTATGCGTGCCAAGACTCGCATATTGGTCCCTCTCAATCTGCAAGAGAAGAGAGCAAATCTTTAAAGACATCCATTTGCTCGCTACGCTCAGACTGGCTATATTTCTGCTTCCTTCGATCCTTGGTCGCCGACCTTGCTTCCGGCCCTTGTTTCCATCCCTGCATCAAAATCGCAGCCTATTGGGTACCCCACCGGCAAGTTTAATCCCCCATTGCCTCCGCGGAGCATTGGGGTATCAAATTCAGCTGCAAGTTGGTTCCAACCATTTTTGTACCCTGGTATCTTTCTTGCCACCATGTTTCGAACCTATGCACTCGTCCAACCCTCTACTAGTATGCCAGTGTCTTGAAATTGAAAATCAGTGGTGCCGCCTTTTCGCTACGGCGTTGATCAACTCTTATCATTCTGGCATTACTCATGCTTCTTAACATGCTCTTATAATTATGCGCTGATGGGCTACAGGGAAGGCTTTCAGTCTGGCCTATTGCCGTACTCCGCAAATATCACCGTTACTATCAAGGCTTGCTATAGTTACATCTTCCTCAATTATACAGTACATACCGCTTTTCTAGATGCACTCTTACCTTCAAATTATACAGACACCGACATTACTCACCTAACTTACTCTAGTCGTTCGAATTTAGGTGCTTTCTCTAGTATAATATATACCTTAGATTAACAAGAGAATCACTTCCAATAGCGGCTTTAGTACTGGAGATGCTTCCTTCTGGAGCTGCGAAGATGCTTTCTAATCCTCTTCAGCGATTTTCTTCCGATCATTCTCTCCCAACTAAAACGTTTCTGCCAGACTCCTATGTCTCTGCAGATTATCTTCATAGGGTGAATCTCGATGCCTCTAGTCACGGCTCTCAGCACGCTGTTCAACACCTACAGCAACATGTTGGTGTATCTGCGCCTCACTCGTCCGAAGCGCCGCAACCAAAACATCGAGAACTCTACAAAGCCCCTGAAGCTCGACTAACCAGCACCGGGGTTCCCATTCGAAGGAGAATTAGCAGAGCTTGCGACCAGTGCAACCAAATGCGGACGAAATGCGATGGACAACACCCTTGCGCACACTGTATAGGTAGTAATGGTGTTTCTTTCTGCGAATCGGATAAGTTTGCTAACAAGCAGCAGAATTTGGTCTTGGGTGCGAATATATCCGGGAACGAAAGAAAAGAGGCAAAATCTCCCGCAAAGACCTGGCTCAAAAGGCGACCGTGCAGGCGGCAGAGGTTCAAGATGTTCGAGAGTCTTCCACCCTAGACGACGATGGCTTGTCAACCGAACATAGGACAAACCGCGGTAAATCGAAGCAGCGTCAACTGTCTACTTCCAATGAAAATGTGTTTAATAACCTTTCCGAAGAAGTCATGGAGAGAGGACAAGCTGTTTCTTGTCTGGATAGTCTGGCAGAGTTGAGCTCTGATCAACCTCATCTAGCTACCAATATCTCAGCACTAGAAAGCGATCAGCTTGGTAGTCCAACTTCTTTGAACTTGGACGTATTTGGACAAATGATGACTGGGCCAGCCCGTAACTCCTACGGACCCAGTCAACCCGGTCTTTCAAATTGTACAGATATTTCCTTCGGTCTTCTACCCCAGAGCGCAGGCAATTACATAACAGGTGCCAGCCCTATTAGTGCCTACCCCATTACAGGAGAGCCAACATCCGCCGGCCGGGTAACAATGCCATCCTCACCGCCGCGATACCAGTCGTACATTCCGCAAATCAACTACCACCAGCAACTGCGATACCCTGTTCTAAACCCTCTCCTCCCACATCTAGGGAACATAATTCCGGTTTCTCTAGCCTGCGACTTAATTGATCTGTACTTTGCGAGCTATTCGTCTGCTCACGCTCATCCGATGTCTCCTTACATTCTTGGCTTCGTCTTCAGAAAGCGGTCCTTCCTCCATCCCAATCAACCGAGGCAATGCCAGCCAGCATTATTGGCAAGCATTTTATGGGTATCAGCACAAACCAGCGACGCGCCATTTATAGCCAGCGTTCCATCAGCTCGAGGTAAAATCTGCCATAGGCTACTTGAGCTTACGGTCAGTTTACTAAAGCCACTAATACACACACTCTCTAGAGATTCATCCCCAGTTACCAGTTCTGTTATGGACGATGTAGCTGTAGGAGGACTGGGCATTGCAATCCCCTGTTTTATGAGCCTGGACAATGCGGCCGGAAGGTCTGGTCCATTCGGAACTGCAGGAACACCGGACGATATCGTCACATATATTCATCTCGCCACAGTCTTTTCAGCCAGCGAGTATAAGGGTGCCAGCTTAAGGTGGTGGAATGCGGCTTGGTCACTCGCGCGAGAGTTGAAGCTGGGATGTGAACTTCCATCCTCGGCTTCACAACAAATTGATCCCAAAACTATTAATAACAACGCCGTTAACGAACTTAACGACGAATTAGGAGCTATCACTAATGAAGGACGGGAGGAAAGGAGACGTATATGGTGGCTTGCATATACCATGGATCGGCATCTTGCACTTTGTTACAATCGACCCCTATTCCTCCTGGATATAGAATGCGGAGGTCTTCTTCAGCCAATGAATGATACAAAATGGCAAAATGGCGACTTTAAACCAAACAATACGGACCCGGCGCTATCTCACCACCAAGTCAGAGGTCCACACTTCGAATGTAGTGGGCATTCTATCTTTGGGTATTTTCTGCCACTTATGGCAATTCTTGGTGAGATTGTTGAGCTTCATCACGCGCGTAACCACCCTCGTTTCGGAATCAGCTTTCGATCCGCCCCCGAATGGGACGGTCAAGTAGCAGAAATTAGGCGCCATCTCGAGATATATGAAGAGAGCCTCAAGAAATTTGAGCAACAATATTTCCACATCTATAATAATAATTCGAGCGAACCCTTACTAACTTTGGAGATGCCCGGAGAACTTGAGCGTATGGGGTCGCCATCAGCGCGCTCGGTCGGTACCAACTCATCACGAATGACAGAATCAGATATCCAGACGCGGATAGTCATAACATACGGTACTCATGTCATGCATGTACTCCATATCTTATTGGCTGGAAAATGGGATCCAATCAATCTTTTTGACGATGATGATCTCTGGATTTCATCGCAAGATTTCATTACCGCTACTGGCCACGCAGTTTCTGCTGCCGAAGCTATTAGCAATATTCTTCAGTACGACCCAGGCTTGGAGTTTATGCCGTTTTTCTACGGAATTTACCTACTTCAAGGGTCATTCCTCCTTCTTTTAATTGCCGACAAGCTTCAAGCCGAGGCATCCGCGAGTGTTGTGAGAGCTTGTGAAACCATCATCCGTGCTCACGAGGCATGCGTCGTCACGCTTAATACAGGATATCAGGTAAACTCATCTTAGTATCTAGATGCAATTTTGGTGCTGATATATAGCTAGCGAAACTTTAGTAGAGTAATGCGAAGCGCTCTTGCACAGGTCCGCGGCCGTGTGCCTGAAGACCTCGGTGAGCAGCACCAGCGACGGCGTGAACTTTTGGCGTTATATCGGTGGACTGGCGACGGCACTGGACTAGCATTGTAGGATTATTACAACAAATAATTGCTGATGATTTCTCTGCTTTTGTTAAATTCGATTAGAAGTTTGGCGTTTACATTATGGATCCGAGGGTCTGGCGTATAAAACATTATAACCTGTCTACTGATAATACTCTGAAAGTCTCGAGTTATAGAAAGAAGTTCAAATTTTTGCTGCATTTCAGGGAGATAAATTTGGAATTTCCAATGCTACACCGATATCTACGGCTTCTGTGTGGAAAACGTGCATAGAATATGATAGTCGCAATACATGAAGCAGACTATTAGCCTTATCGACTTGGGTAATGATAGCCCTGATGTAAACCTATATAGTGTGGGATGAGCTCGTTCGGGTGGCTGGCAAGTGCCGGTGCAGTTGCCCTGTTTGGATTGGCAGAAAACCTCGCACCAGTTCTAAATCAGTTCGGTTCGAAGGGACCGCGTAATTGTTGAACCGAGTAGGGTACATGCGGACATGTCCCACTAACTCACGCCTACTAAGGGGTACTATCGTGAAGTAGCTCGGGCAACCTAATAGAGGACTGGCACAGTGGGGACACAAAAGTCTGAAGCCATCGCGATATTCCCACATTTCCGGGATATAACAACAGAATTCAATCATATATAACTCAACCCAAATAAATCACAGAATTACCGGATTAAAATGTATACTATTACTGATTAGCTGTTGTTCAAATTTATGTAGTTCATATCCGGTATACCATCATCCTTCTAGTATGACCGCTTCGATATGCGCCGGCATAAAGTTATTTAATATATTTATCATAACTAGGTATACTAATCTCTTCCTCTACTTAAACCATAGTTTATAATAATTCTTTTATTGCCTCTTGTAAATCAGATAATGTACGGAGTTTCTTATGCTTCTCGCAGATATGCTCTTTTATTAGTTTTCAAAGGTTCTCGACAGGGTTAAGATAAGGGCTATATACGGGCTACTTTACAATCTTATTACTTGCTTCACAAGCTATATTTTTTACGGGTTTTGCCGTGTAAATTACTTCCTTATCTAGATAATGAGGGAGATACTCTTTAATTAATTCGAGATAATCGCGCGTTACTACGTCGCCCTTTTTAGTAAGCGGTCCCCCGTCGAGTAAAATAATAAAGGTTTGTATTCCGTACCAGATCCCACCCTGAAACATTTGCGTTTGCCCAGACTCTTTATAACAAGGTTATATATATTAATGTGGAATGACTTCTCCATTCAATTCTTTCCGTACGGTGTGGGCGACAAATAGATCTATTCAGCGCTGTCGTACGAAGGAGAAGAAGGGATTCTTCTCCTCGTATGTGGTCTATAGATAAGGGTGTGGGGTTCACCCGTACGGCTGCTGGCTGTGGTGGCTGACTGCCAGCACGCCGGTGACTACCTATACTACGTAATTAACCGTCGTACGAGACCGCGAATAATATATTCCAACAATTAAGGTAATAAGCGCAATTCTCCTCTTTTAGAAGGTTTGGTTAGTAATTAGGAGAGATGACTTACACGGAAGTTAGAGTGGAATTCTTACCGTGACGACGAAATGCCTACCGTGGTCTCTTCTGTAAAATGAACTCGGCGCCAAAAGCTTAATGGCTTCCCGCGATGCCGTAGAGCAAAAGATAACGGTGATTAAGCGTGATATTCGGTTAAAAAAAATTAGACGCTAGAGTGCCCAGGCCTACGTAATGCCATCTTTCCGGAGCCGTTGCCGTAGAATACGGCGGCTCTATATCTCCCGAAAAAGAGGTAATTTGTATTGGCTGGTGTGGTGTAAGTGTGATTTGTGCGGTGGTGATTGCCTAACACCGATTCATCTGTTTTAATTAGCACGTATTCGAGTCCAATAGGCTACTTAAATAAAAGCCATCGTCTCACCATTGATGCTACCATTATTTTCCCTGTAATTTCCAGTAGAAGTCGTGCGGAAATGATTATACTCTTTATCATCGCTAGAAGAATTACCGTTGCTGCACACACTTTTCTTCGCAAGTTGCAGCAAGTGTCCTGGCTCTAAGGATTTGGGAGTTATTACATATGTAGTCAAATCAATATTCTCTTGTCTACTCCTGTCATCTAACAGGACGCTAGCATCCTTAATTTTGTTATTGCTGGGTTGTGGTAGTATCACCTGCTTATTGCAATGACTCGAATCTGGAAGGCCGGGTCGTGGGGAAGTTTGACAGGAATAGGCAGGTGGTGACTGTGAACAGGCGGCCGAGCAGGAAGCTGGTGTGCCCCGGAGCTGTCTATTCATGGCTGATAAAATCTAACAGGATCCATGAAAACTATTAATCGGTGTGAAAGGTATCTCAAACAGTAGGCTGAAAGATAATAATTGTTGGTAAGTTGGTAAGAGTGTAGGCTTCAGGAGCAAGATTCTTAGAGATAGTGACTAATTTTATGCTTTCTAGATTGATCTTTTATACTCTGACCCTAACCATTACAATTTAATCTTACAGGCACCTAGTTAAAGACACAAAGATTCTGAAAATCCATTTCATTCAGTGATTTTCCTGGTTTCAAATCGTATCCCTGTGTCTGAAATCACACCGCCACGGTAATACAGTCTTTACAGGGACATCCTATCCCACTATTAGCTTCAATATTTCATGATTGGGAGATTGCTTATTCATTTGAAAACCTCAGTCTAAACTTGTACGGTGCTTCTCTCTCCTCTATTTACACAGGGCGAAAGGGGCTAGGATTTGCTCATATGATCCCTCTATTAAGCCAGAGTAGTATATCAGAGAGAACCCAAAGAGTTCACCTTAATTTCAAATGATACCGGGCTTCTCGGTTATTGTCTTAGACCAATAGACCGTAGTATTAGTAACTATACGTATGTTTCTGATTATGAAACTTCTACTTAATCTAACATCTAAACAAGGGATATCGGGCACCTAAGACTTTGAATCAGAAAACTCCTCTTAACGCGTCATCTAAGCTCGGATACCGTTGTATCAGGTACCCACTAACAATCTTTTCTGATAGAATAAGAGCTAGGTGTGATAGTAATAGTGACTGTGGAGCGGTATCTCAGCCACTCCAAGCTTTTCCCTTGCATTTCAGGGAATCCTGATAGGGTATTAATGACACCGCAATCGTAAAATAGGTAAATATGGCTAGAAATGGGTCAAGGGTGTTACGAACAAGGCTATTACATGGGGCTGCAGGCAAACCCCAGAAAGCACCTATTAGAGGAAGGCTTAGCAACCAGCATTGTGATTAGACAAAGGAACGCCATAAGGTCACGTAACCGTTCAGTGGTGATCAGTGGTGATCAGTGGTGATCAGTGCAGTGACACTGATCAAAGGACTATGTGGCTCAGCAGTGATCAGTATACCTCTACTGATCACTAGTTAGCAGAACAATATCAGTGAAGGAACGAATGGACATAATAAGGATTGGGTTTCCTAATCTACATAGACCGTCATTACTTCAGTGATCAATCTAAGCATATATCTTACCCATAGGTGAAGTTAAAGCTTTGGCGACTACACTTGTGAATCTCTATTGCTCAGTGTACTCTGAAGGTCCATCTCTATAGTCTTCTCTTTGCGGCTAGCATATCTTGTTAGCATGAACCCAGCCTGTTATATTATTTGTAGTTTCGCAACCCGATAGTATAATCGTCACTTAGGGGAAGATGAATTCAGTCCTTTCGTTTGCATAATGTCTCAGAGAGAGGGCGGAGCGTGCACCTCAGAAGTTTATGAGGATAGCCGAGCATGTTTAGAGTCACTCACGCTCCCCAGCAGCTGATTGTACTACCCCGTGCTTGTACGACAGCTGTCTCCCTATGGTTAGCTAGCCTATTCCTAGCTTTCCGGCTTTCTTCGTAATCTTATCTAGAGCAAATTCTAATAATAGCCTGACAGAACAGCCTCTGGCAGGTCCGGATACCTACCCCGCTTTTCTTGCGTTATATTGCTTGAATCATGAATGCTTAGCCGCATTCAATCAGGCAACCATAGGGTACAATTACCTGTCCTCTATACCTAGTCGAAGTTCATTCGCCGTTCAAGGGATCACACTATCCTCAATTTGCCTCCTTAATGTTCTCGCCTCATGGCTCGTACTAAGCAAACAGCGAAACGCGTTGGGAAACGTTTAATAACCTGGACGCGGTTTCACCTACCGCGGGAGCAGGAGTGGCCGATGTGGTCCGTAGACCACGCTGATATTCATGTTGGCCCACTTGCGCGCGTGGAAGGTTGCTGTAAGGCATCACTGGGAAGAATGGTCGAGAACTCTGAGCAGGCTGCCTATATCATTGGTGGGTGTCATCTGCATCGGGAACGGATTGCATATTTCCTGACTGACCTTGTTGTAAAACTACGTAGAATGGTCTACGCTAGATGACTTGAAGAACTTCCAGTCCTCTCCTGCCTGTGCAGAGTTTCTGCGAAACCTCCCCGAATACGACAACTCACAAGTCTCTATTGAGTCCGGCTCAGCACTGAGGCACCTGACTTTTGACGATGCCTCCTCGTCGTTACCGCCGGCGCCGTCGCGCTTCCTTACTTTTAAACACGTTACTGAGGCTGTGACATCGCAGGTGGAGGGCCGCGTAACCATTACTGCCTTCTTAATACCACGTAAAGTCGACAACATAATGACGATATGGAATGACAACTTTAAAAGCGTATTTAGTTACTTCATCCCTCGCGGCTCCCAGTTTGTAACTGGCCGTAAAGGTTTCTGGTTTAAATCTTTAGCCATATGGTTCTGGGTACTTACGGAAGACTACTGGGTGGAAAAGAACTTTGGGAAGCTGGAGCAGACGCAGGAAGATAACGAGGGTCGGACAATCTTCTGCCACTTTCACCTATGGCCACGTAAATTTGGTGCCACTCCGGAGCACGAAGAGGCATCGGCAGCAGACCCACAGGCAAGGGAGTCGTGGAATCAGGCCATAGCGCAGGTGATGCCTCCGGCTACGGCCTGGGAACAGGAGCGTTGGGACATTCGGGAAGTGCCGCGTTTTTACCCCCGGGAGCCCGAGTGGGATCCGGAGTTGCCTGTGGAGTATCAAAAAGAGCAAAAAAGACTCATGGAGGAATATCTCCAATTCCATGGCTTCAAAGTCGGTGAAAGGTCGTGATGAAGCTATGGCTCAACCATAAGAGTCGGCGGTAGTTTGAGAAATTTATGTTTTGGGTGTGTCGGGCTTGAACACATCAATAATAGCTCTTCTTCTTTTGGAGTCCATATAGTCTTTTGAGTATTTACTTTGTTTCTACAACTGAAGAAGTATGGAAGCCAATGCTTGAATACGTCACACTCTCGCTATGGTGACGCTCTATTGCGAAACGGTGGCATTACCGTCGTTGGTGAGGCTAGAAAGTACTGGTGATAGTGGCAGAAATTAATTAATTAGGAAGGTGCCATCGATGCAAAAGAAGAAGAAAAAAAGCGTTTTTTATTTGTTGTATTGGAGATATTGAGACAGAGATGAAGCCGCTCCGGACCCGAGGATGAAGACGTGTATGGATGGGAGACTAAAAGCAACGAAGGAGTACCTTGCGCCATATAGGGTGGACACACCGAAGGATGCGCTACAGAAGCAGTCACTGAAGATGGGGTAGGAATGAGTTAAAAACTTCGTGATCGGGTTTTTTACAGCTGTTAAGTACTGCCAAAATTGTTGAAATTGGGAGAAATGCATGCTGTTCGTATGACGGCCACGCAGGCACGAGGACTTAGCATACTATATACCCCATCTCACAACCCTCCGAGTCCTTTTTGAGTTTGCTGCTGGTAGACGGCTCCGGTGCTCACTTGTATCAGTCTAGCCATCCTTTGACAGCAAGCAATGATATTTCTGAACACAGTTTTCCGTGCCCAAAATGTTATGATAGCCGAATCTGCTCTAGTAGTAGGCGAACGGTTGGAACTGCGTTCCGCTGATAAAACCTTCATCGGAACACTGTATGACACTGTTCTTCCACGCGTAATGTACAAGTAGCCGTTATAATGTATACATAAAAGGACATACTCTGTAACTACTTATGTTTGCAGACCACCTGGTTTCAATTTGGTAAATACGATAGCCTAGTAGACTAGCTTTCAGTCTTAGGAGGCTGACCTATTACGGCATGCATTTGTAACTGTTCTCAGTTACAAAGCTTACAAAACGGGGGCCGGGATATACGGTCTAGCGCGGTAAGCAGGCTACCCGTTTCTGTCCCACGGCCTATCGCTAAGATAACCCCTTCTCACCAGGTAGGTATGCCCTTACAGCGCTGAATTAGTGCTCAGGTGGGTGATAACTCGGGAATCCCCGATGTTGTATGTTAATGTATTTTTGTGTGATTCTCTCTACATTCGTCTATTACTCGCTCGTTTGCGTCAATATTGGCATTGTGTGACGAATTGGAAAGAAGCTTTCTCATGGTGGCATCGGAATGCTCCTACTCTTTCGACTGCAGCGCTTCCTTTGGTCTTCCTACTTGATATAAAATCATCGCCGCCTATAATATCCCTTTCCTGTGCGCAGTTCACAGAGCTTCTTTTCTCATCTCTGGATGGGCAGATCACTATACAAGAGCACAATGGAGGAGTCTTACCCTGTATTTGGACTAAGCACAAAAGAAGAATAGCAAAGGGTATTGGCCTTGCACCAGGACGGCTGTACTTTTAGTATTCATGCTGAAGCAGCAAGTTTAATCAATACGCCTATGAAACGCTTCACCAGCTTCTGGAAGAAGGCGGGGATGGGGGAGCTGCGATAGAGAATGGAATCGACGGCATCGACATTTGGTGTTAATCAAGAGTGAAAGTTATCGAGGTGGAGTAAGCATCCTAATTAGAGGCTTTGCTTATCAGCAAGATCTGTCTTCCGGCTGCACATTGCTGCTGAAATTCCAAATGAAACAGCTCCATTAGCCTTCGTGGAGGCTCCAGAGGTCGAGAGGGGGTTTGACCAATTCTACGTGAACCATTGGCAGCATAACCATCATTTGACAGAAGAAGAGGTAGACGCAGCCGCAGACGACTTCTACGATACCCAATACACTCAGGTATCTGGCATTGAAGAGTGGAAGCAGGATAAACAAGACTGGGTGGCGTCAGATCACGTGCTTGCCTTCTTTTGGCACTGCGTTTCACGGGCGCGGAACTGTTTACACTTCCCTAATGCCGTGTTTACGGATGACATGGAAACAGAGATTGCCTTCGCATTTGCAGCACTAGGCTTCTTTGTGCACAGAGTGCTGTACGAGACACCACCGACCTTGATAGATTGCCGAGATGCCGGACGAGCTTGTTGCAGACCTTGAACTCCGGTGGATGCATGATCACAACTTTGGGTTTCAAGAGGGTAGTGACTCTGGTTTCGAAGCATCTTCAAGTAGGAGATGGAGTTCGAGTGAGGAGACTAGAGAGAAATGTGCTGGACATGACAAGTCCTTGGAACCTGTCTTGAAAGTCTGTGCTGTCTTCCCGCATGCCCAAGAAGCAATCTAGTTCGAGGGTTGGTTCGATCTCCCGGGTAGTAATGATGATTACCCTGACATGCTCGTTGAAACTGACGAGTGCGACGAAGGGTACGAAGCGGAGGACGAGGATGACGCGGAAGTTGATGATGATATGATAGCGTGAGTTTAAACGTTCCTGTATTTCCTTCACTCAAGCTTCTTTGTTTACTCAAGTGGCAACTGACCATTTACTTAAGTGGCAGCCAGGCTTGTAGTAAAGTGCTGCACAGTTCAAATTACGATTGCACGAATTAGGTTCATGAACTTCATGCATTGAATGGGTGCGCCCTGCAAGGTACATGCCGGTAAGCTTAAGCGACACGAGGTCTACTGTGAGTAGGGTTACTGCTTTACTGGATTGGCTTGACAGCTTAGTGGGGGCCAGGGGGCATTGACTTGCACATGTAGTCTAACCTGGGGTAGGTTAGGCTAGGACAGTAAGCGTAACAGTGCTAACCTTAGTACTAAGGCAAGCAAGCAAAGCACACTTGAGGCCCCACCTGCCAGTGACATCCATTAACGCGCAGCAAACGCGACTGCTTGCCCCCAATCGAATCTCAGGCCTTGCCATTGATGGCGGTGCGCGCGGAGAAAAAAAGGTATCAAAACATTCGCTCACTTCCTAGAGGCCCTCTCTCGCAGATGGCACGACCATTGCCTCACACAACTGGATGAACACGCGACAGATTCACGTCCTGCCTTGGAGACCCCTACTCGCACTTCGAACCCGTTTTCACATACACTCGCTTCTTCACATTCGCCTGCGTCAAGCTCACGTCCATGCCTCGGGGCCAGACTATTCCTCTCCTGGCGTCATGTTGGACAGGGCAACCCAGAACTACGAGGCTTCACGGCCTAGCCAACCTGCGAAACCGCTTCTGAAGAAAAAGCTCCTTCCCTCGAGCAGCCTGGCATCCCGCGATGGTGACATATCAGACTTCACCAGCAAGAATCGCACCGGCAATGTGTCTTCCAACGCATTCGGGAGCGCCAGTCAAACTGCTAGAACGAGTGCGAATACGAGTTGGGGCTCTACGAAGGCAACCACCTTTCCTCTAAATCCAAAATCAGACAACGTCGTCCCGAAAAAATCCACCACCTCTGTCACCAGCTTTGTCAAGCCAACTTTGGGCTTTTCCTCTCTCTGCAGTCGCTCGGACTCTTTCGAGGATGAGCCTATCTCCAGGACCATAGGCAGCACCGTATCGAAACCCACCTCGGTCTACATAGCTGAGGATGACTTCAGCGACGACGATGCTCTGGAGCTCGACTATCAATGCCCGGCTTCTCTCCCGCCTCCCCCAATCCCGCCAAAAACAACAATCCAGAGGCAAACGTCTACTATCTCAATACCTGATACCCCGCCTGCCCCTTCTTATCATCCTTCTCCGGCCACTGCAACCTCGACTCAATATATGCCGTGGACTTCGTCGCCTCTGGAACATCTCTACCCGCCTCCTTTGCCCCGTCCACAATCGGCCAAGCGGCAGTCGTCAAACCACGTCAATCCGATCGCGGCTCCTGTAGCCAAGAAACGAAAACTTCCCCCTTCGTACTCCAGACCAGCAAAGGAGGAGCCTGAACTTGGCGACCAAGAAGCAGACGCGGATTTATTCGCATCACACAAAAACCCATCAAGGCCCAAGAACGGTGGGGTCGTCAAAAAGGAACGCTGGCCAAAGAAAGAAGACGATGGAGATCTGTTTGCTTCATTTAAATCTACCACAGCTACCCCTGCGACCAAGTCGAAAACTCTACCATGGGATGCGACCCATAGTGCACTCAAGGCAAAAAAGAATCAGTTGAAGAGCCAGAGCAAGGCCAAGTCCGATTCTCAAGTCGATCTTTCTATGGATGACATCCAGTCTGCTACGGCGACCCACCACAAAGCCACTCACACTGCCATGTCACTCAGTGCAGAGCAAGAACACGTGAAGGAGCTGGTGGTCGAGAAGATGCAAAGCGTTTTCTTTACCGGTCCTGCAGGAACGGGTAAATCTGTCTTGATGCGCTCCATCATTGCTGCTTTGAAGAAGAAATGGGCTCGTGATCCCGAACGACTGAGTATCACGGCATCAACAGGACTGGCAGCTTGCAACATTGGTGGCATGACACTCCATAGTTTTGCTGGTATTGGCCTCGGCAAGGAGCCTGTGCCTGAACTGGTCAGAAAGATTCGACGAAACGCCAAGGCCAAGAATCGCTGGCTGCGCACCAGGGTCCTGATCATAGACGAAGTTTCCATGGTTGACGCTGAGCTCTTCGACAAATTGTCCCAAATCGCGCGTACCATCCGCAACAACGGCCGACCTTTTGGCGGTATCCAGCTTGTTATTACGGGAGATTTCTTTCAACTCCCTCCTGTACCAGACAGGAATAAACGAGAAACCAAGTTCGCTTTCGATGCTGCGACGTGGAGTACGTCGATAGATCATACCATCGGACTAACTCAAGTCTTCCGTCAACGAGATCATCGTAAGTCTATTGATATTTTATGCTAGTACAAGCGTTAATGTCCGCCAGATTTTGCCAACATGCTCAATGAGATGCGTTTGGGTCGTGTAAGCGACGAGACCGTGCAAACTTTCAAGGGTCTCTCCCGGCCAATAGCATATGCAGATGGACTCGACGCAACCGAACTCTTCCCCACTCGCCAGGAAGTTGAGAGGTCCAACGAAATGAGGTTACGTTCTCTGCCCGGCGAGGTTCGCGCGTTTCCAGCAGAGGACTCAGGAGACCCGAATGTTCGAGACAAATTGCTGGAGAACATGATGGCACCCAAGGTCATCGAATTGAAGAAAGGTGCTCAGGTTATGCTTATTAAAAACCTGGACGACACTCTCGTCAACGGATCTCTTGGCAAGGTCATGGGCTTCCAGAGCGAGGCTTCTTTCGAGGCCAACTTGCACAAGATGCTCGGCGATGACGAAGCTGATCCGGCAGATGATAGCGGAATTGAGGTCGCCAAGAAGAAGATCAAGTCCTTTACAAGTAAAGATTCCGCTCTGAAGGATTTCAGGGATTACCCTGTCGTCAAATTCAGCGCCACTGATGGTAGCCATCGAATCTTGCATGTTATGCCAGAGGAATGGAAGGTCGAGCTTCCGAATGGCGACATTCAAGCAAAGCGCACTGCGCTACCTCTGATTCTGGCGTGGGCACTGTCCATCCATAAAGCCCAAGGTCAGACATTGGAAAGGGTCAAGGTGGACCTTGGCAAGGTCTTCGAGAAAGGACAGGCGTATGTTGCGCTTAGTCGTGCAACCACCAAAGATGGACTGCAGGTGTTGCGGTTCGAGAAGAATAAGGTAATGGCCCACCCAAGGGTCATACATTTCTACAATCAGCTCTACAGTGCTGAGACGGCCATTAAGAAAAAGCCCACAACCATTACGGACTTTGTCAAGGCCAAAACAGGAACGTCTTCAAAGATAGCTGTCATTGACTTAGATGATGATGAGGAAGCAATGGCTGCTTATGGCTAAGCGCGCATTTATCGGTGTAGGGTTGGCATTCAGGAATGATCTGGTGTCAAGTTGCTTTGCTGCTCATATGCCTTACACGGCCGTTAAAACTCACGCATGGAAGTAGACAAGATATAACTTATCTCGGGCACATGACCAATGCCATGAGGCGAATAAACCAAGTAATATTTATGTTCTGGATCAACTGGTGACGCAGAATTCATGATCTAGCGGCGGGGCCTTTTGAAGGTAGCGATCAACCTCAACATTCTCAAGCCTCATGTCCTAAGCAAATCTGCCCACCAGTAACTTGAATTCGTTGAGAATTCTATCAGGAGATAACTTCTGCGAAGCGATCATTCTAGTTTCTGAAGAAACACCAGCGCAATAAGAGTACAACATCTTGAGCTCAGGGATCACGACTTTATACACTGCACATATTGGCATCTACTGATCGCGCGGGGCCCTTTTTGTTCCTCAAGGGGAAACAAATGGCAAATGTCTCTCTTAAAGCATTCCCTAATGAAACCGCAGCACGTTGCGTTCACCTGGGCCACGGACACTATTCCAAAAGATATGGGTCCACTTCCATCGTGTCTCGAAACGTGTTTCGTTTCACAGCCTGTTAAATCATCACCGAAAACTACAAAGCTCTCGGCTAAGTAGCAAAACACCACGGGGGATAGTTCTTTTTTTCCCCTTGGTTCTCCATCTAACATTATAGATTTAAGGACGCATCAAGACCAGTCTGGTAGGAGCGCCTAAAATGGACGCATCATTCGAGAGAAACTTCACCTTCTTCACCGTAGGGACCACCCCTGGATTCCTCCCTAGTTCGAGTTCGAATCCGAGCAGCTGATGCGGTCTCGTGCCCCCAGGTCCCAGCGGCATTCGTGCTCCTGTTCCTCCCGAAGCTCTACAGCTTCGCGCTGGGCGGTCGGTATCTCGACCCCGCCAGCCCGAAGAAGTACCAGCCCTCCGTCCTGGAGGCCGACGACCTGGACTACAAGGTACGTAGCCCCTTGGGCCAGAACGCGACGGAGAGCCGTCATGCAAAGGCGGAAAGCTGACCGCGACAGACCAAGGCCCGCATCCTCCGCGCCGAGGCGGCATTCGCCAATGGTCTCGAGACCATCGGCCTCTATGCGGCGGCGGTCGCGGCGGTGAATATAGCACCGGTGGAACCCGGGACGGCAAATATCTTGGCGTTGGTTTACCTGGCGACCAGAGTGGTATATAACATGATCTATGTAGTCCTGCAGGATGATCCGCGCTGGGCGTTGGCGAGGAGCGTGACGTGGTTTGCCGGCATAGGAATCGTTCTGGCAATGTTCGGGTTGGCTGGTGCTGCGGTGTATTGACGCAAACTCTGATTCATCTCACTGAGGTGTACGTTCTCCCATAGAGGCAGATTGCCGTATGTTTTCTGAGCTCCAGTATCCTGGTCGGGAGGCCGCGTCGCTGTGTGTATAAACGAAGAAATATGACGGCAAACAAGTATAGAATTCAGGGGCCTCATCAGAGTCGATTATTGGCAGTTGTTGGCATCCGATAGTCTCAAGACGAGCGTCTCTTGAGCTTGATACGTGACAGGACACAACTGCTGCATCTCGGGTGCTCACAAATGTGACAAAAGGACTCGTTCGTGCCGAGTCCTGTTTTTCCGCAATCGCAGCAGTGCCAATGGTAAACGTAGCGGGTGCCTATGTCGGCTCGAGGCATGGCAGGGCGAATGAGATTTGCTTGAGAGACACAACTAGTCAAGCTGATGTAAAAGGGGGGGGGTTTTTTTTGGTTGGAAAGTCTGCTTGAGTTATAAAAGCGTTCAACAGTCGACATGGGTCAATTGGTATAAGGCTAGATACACCATTGTTTCGTGAGCTCATAATGCAAAGCTAGTCCACCACTTATATATGCTAGACATTGTAAAATGATGATGCCGTTGGATTGTTGACGTGGTTGCACACCTTTCGAACCAGGGTAATAAGTGTACAGAACCTTACCACATTTAACGAGGCCTAGCTGAGCCTCGCTCCTGATTCGGCATCTTACGTCAGCCGCATTCATTGTCACATGGATTCTAGATACCCACCATCAATGCGCATAAAAGTGATCTCTCGATTCTATAAATACTGGCGATCCTTCTAGGGAAGCCTGTAAATAGAACATATTTCTATGCGGACGGTTCAATACCCGTGTGGAATTTCTCGAGACCACATGTGCACCCATTCCTTTCGCAGTCACCGATGTGTTTCCTCGTCCAGCCGACTGACTTCTTCACACCAAGTAAAGGCCGAGACGAGGAGAAGGCCCACATGGAGGGCCAGATCGCGTCATCTAGCACCGTATCATCGCAGTCGGAAAAGTTTTCCAGCGCTTGCGAAAGCTGTTTTGTTGCCACTCCGTTGCAAGTTATTGTAGTAAGCCTCTTGGCCCATCCGTATGAGAATACTGATCTCCCAGGGTTCAGCTGAGTCTCCAAGACCTGCTGCGCTTCGGATGGAAGGTTTTCCTGGCACTCTTCGGTACTGACCACCCTAATTGGTAGCTTGAGAGAAGCAGGTACTGCATGGACAGACCATTTTTGCAATTCCTCAACAAGTTGAGTCGATGACTTTGACATGTCCTCCCCTAATACCAGCCTTGCGCGAGCCTTCTCAGTATCAGTACCAATTGTATCGACGATATTTCGGTAGGTTTCGACGGCCTCCTCCACACAAACCAACTCGTAGCCATCAATAATAGGATAAACTTGCGTGGGCAGGAAATGATCCTTGGCTTCCTGCTCGGAGTGAGCAATTCTCTGACGATCGAACCAGTCCTCTAATTCAACATTCATGTGTGAAAAGTCGGACGTCAGAGCCACTATAACTGAAGTGTCAATATTCAAAGTTTGGGAAAATTTTGTCTTAGGATTGGAGTACATCCTAGACATGATCTCGTCGGTTAGTTCCGGCGATGGAGGCAGATCGTCACTGCAGAACACTTCGACTCCTGGTACTTGCCGGCAGAGACTGACTATTTTGTCGACTTCAGGGTTTTCATGCTGCTTTATTCGTGAGAGTATCAGCTGAATAACCGGCGTTTTTGTCCGTATTCGGTGATTTTTAGCAGCCCGAGCTAATTCCTTCGTGGTCTTTAATATTGGGATATCCAAGTCGTCTTCGATCGTGTATCCTCCCTCCTCGTCCTCATCTTCGCTATCGCCGCAGAAAATGGCTTCCTTTGCAAGATCAAACAGTAACCTTCTATTCGTAATTGTGGATATTTTGATCCAGGTCTGCAAGCGATGAAAAATTAGTCTATTCTGCTCTGTAAACCGTCTGAAAGATACTTACATGACCTGCATCTGTAATGAGGTCAACCATAACGTGCCGGTATTTTGAGCCCATGTGAGTACCCAGGGTGGGTATGATACGCTGCCCTGGTGCTTGGAGTGGTTTGTCTAGTTGTTCCGTACATACTCGTTGTCGTATGTCGAAGATCCTAGACGATCGCTTTGCTACCTCCCAGAGACTATGTGGATAAGATAATTCAGCCACCAAACTCCCTGTCTACGGATTTTGTAGCATTCAACGTGAGGGTGATCATGTGTTTTGAAAAAGCTGAATTTTGAAAACAAGTATCGGTAGGATGGAATATGGCAAACTTCAAAAAGGGGGGAGGGGAAGGGCATTGCATTACGCAAGCAGCAAACTCACGTCTCATAGAACAGCAAATTACTGCCAGATCGAGCATTAGCCGATGGGTTGTCCTCAAGTTTCTTTTGCAAGTTTCCAGTTTCATTTCGTAATTCTCCTTTCAAGGACGACAGCTTGCCTCCCACCTGCGGGATTGGTATGGTTCCTGGACTCGGATTTTAATATATATACTAGTAGGTAGGTTATCCTATATGCTATAATGTGGTGTTCACACACCTAATGTATTCTGTCGAACATGTTCTGTAAAGAGCTCAAGCTCTTCAAGTAGCGTGCGTGCACGTTCTAGGCTTTCGTTCTCGTTCATGAAATCGGTTAGGTCTCCGCAAAAGCTAGTATGGTCGTATATTTGCGTTTTGAAAAGAATAATGTATAATTCAACATGTGTCGCGACCTTCGTTGAACGCAAACACCGAATGTAACTTGAGCCGAAGTTGTGGATGCAACATTTTATGCGTCACCAAATACATACCGCTGTAATTGATGCCCCACCGGTAAGCGCAGCCTAGATTACTAGTCGGCCAGAATGGCATTGGCATTGGAGTACACCGATATTAACCTTAAGAGTAGGAGTTTAGTGTCCAAAAGAGCAACCAGGTGGTCGACCACCTCTGGGAATATGTTCTTGCACGAACTATCATACGGTGTACATAAATCCTGAAGTAGCTTCCCCTGAATAGTATCATCTCTCGTATTTGCATCTCATTCTTCAAGCGATCCCATATTTCGCCGCTGATCGTGGCTAGATTGAATGGTGGATTTATGGTCAGACCATTTCGGACACTAAAACGTAGCTGTGCCAACCTCCAGTCCGGTACATAGTACAATAGATTTAGTCCAACGTTAGTGTTTGGCAGGTTTAAGGCAGCATCTCTAGGCTGCCACAGGTCATGGCAATGAGAGTCGGAAGGCGTGAATAATTCATTCCTGAAGGTCGTTTCGTGCCCAACAGCCATAAAGACGAAGCAGCATGTACTCAACTTATCTTTCTGTCGTTGCCCATTTCCCACCCGTACAGATCTCGGTTTTCTGGTCATTTGTTTGGCCTATTTCCCGCAAAACAAAGGACCAGCACAAACAACCTGTCTCTCCATTGATCCTTGCTACACTTGCGACATTTGGCATTCCACAAATCAAAAAAAGGATTTCAGTTTGACACTCTCGTTTGAATAACTCACATGACCCAACTGGTAATATTATCATGAGTCAGCAGAAGAGGAAGACTCGTGATGCTGGTGCCGAGGACGAGGAGTTGCGCCAGTACGCTCCTCATGGTGGCAACCTCGATGAAATCGATGAGCTGTAAGATCCGTGCCATTGGCTCAAGAATATCGCTAACCCACATACTTAGCTACCCAATGAGACCTAGGAACCATGGTCGAACGTTACTATTTTCTGAGCTATTCCAAAACCTATTCAATCCATTGAATGAAAACACGAAGCGGCCATCGGGACCTCAAGCTCGTCGAGGCAGAGGTAACCGTGGCGCAGGTCAGCCGACCCCACACGAGCAACGCAGGCACATCATCGAGAGGTTCATCTCAAGGTGGCGCAATGAGGTTGGCGATGACTTCTACCCAGCATTGCGTCTCATTCTTCCAAACCAGGATCGTGACAGAGGCACATATGGCCTCAAAGAGAACTCTATTGGTAAACTGCTTGTCCGCGTCATGAAAATCGATAAGAACTCAGAAGATGGCTACGCGCTTCTTCATTGGAAGCTGCCCGGTCAGTCCAAAGCAAGCAGGTTAGCTGGCGACTTTGCAGGCCGCTGTTACGAAGTGATTGCAAAACGTCCCATGCGGACGAAGCCTGGCGATATGCGGGTCGCAGATGTCAACGAACTGCTGGATAAGCTGTCTGCCGCATCTGGAGAAGCAGAGCAATTGCCCATTTTCGAAATGTTTTATGACCGTATGAATCCCGACGAGCTAATGTGGCTCATTCGAATCATTCTAAAGCAAATGAAGGTGGGGGCTACAGAGAGGACATTTCTGGGCTTATGGCATCCTAATGCCGAAGCACTATTCAATGTCTCCTCCAGCCTGCGTCGCGTCTGTTGGGAGCTGCACGACCCTACTGTGCTACTGAATGATGATGATGCTAGTATAGCGCTCATGCAAATATTCCAACCTCAGCTAGCTCAATTTCAGCTGTCTGGAACTTTCAAGAGAATGATAGAGAAGCTCACAGGAGACAACAGTAACAACGAAAACATTGAAGCCAGCGAATATTGGATTGAGGAAAAGTTGGACGGCGAGCGTATGCAGATGCACATGGAAGAGGACCCCGATAAGCCCGGCGGATATAGGTTCGGCTGGTGGTCGCGAAAAGCCAAAGACTACTCTTATCTATACGGAACTGGCTATAGGGACCATGAATCAGGACTTACACAGCATCTCAAAAACGCCTTCGCCCCTGGCGTCAGAAACATCGTCTTGGACGGTGAGATGATCACATGGGACATGCAGCTTGACAAGATCATGGCCTTTGGAACACTCAAAAGCGCGGTGATTGCTGGAAAGCGAAACCCTTACGATGAGGTTGGGGCGCGTGCCATATATCGTGTTTTTGACATTGTGTACTTGAATGATCAGGACTTGACTCGATACACATTGCGAGATCGTCGTAACGCATTGGAAAAAGCAGTCCCTGGCGTTCATCGTCGACTTGAACTCCACAGACACACGGTGGCGACCTCTCCAGACGAGATCGAGCCTCAACTCCGGGATGTGATTGAGAGCGCCTCCGAGGGCCTAGTCTTGAAGAACCCACGATCCGTCTACAGCCTCAACCAGCGAAATGACGACTGGATCAAAGTGAAACCTGAGTATACAGACGAGTTCGGCTCTTCAGTGGACGTTGTCGTCATCGGCGCATATTACGGAACTGGACATCGTGGCGGCGGTCACTCCTCTTTCTTGTGTGGGCTGCGTGTGGCGCAAGACGATATCGACCACGGTGCTGATCCAGAGAAGTGTTTTAGCTTCATCCGAGTCGGTGGTGGCCTCAGAGCCCAGGATTACAGAGAGATTGCTGCGAGAACAGAGGGGAAATGGATGGACTGGAACGCAAAAAGACCTCCAGTCAAATATATCGAACTGGCCGGCGGGGATAGACAGTACTGGAAACCAGATCAGTGGATCCGCCCCAAAGACTCTTTAGTGATTGAGGTCAAAGCAGCAAGTTCTGGCCCATCGGAACAATACGCGAAGCAGGTCACGTTGAGATTCCCCAGATTCAAGTCCATTCGAGATAATCGAGAATGGAACACTGGTCTCGATTGGCAGACATTCAATGAGATGAAGGAGCAGGATCTTTTCAGACAGAAGGAAAAGACACTGACCCTCGATCGTGGCCGGCGCCAGGTAAAACGCATCAAAAGGGAGCTCTCAATTGCTGGTCAAGAACCTGTTCCAGCTATCTTTGCCGGTCCCAGCACCAGTGTCTTCGAAGGTCTCGAGTTTTGTGTTTTCAGCGACTCCTCCCAGCCCAAGAAGAGTAAAACCCAGCTGGAGACCTTGATCAAGGCGAACGGCGGCAAAATCTCGCAAAGGGCGATCCCGGGATCAGAGATGATACTTATCGGAGAGAAAAAGGTTGTCAAAGTTGCGAGTCTGATCAAAGCTGGTCCAGTTGATATTATCAGGCCGAAGTGGCTCTTGGACTGCGTGGCCCAGAGCGATGCCAGCAACAACTTCCTGTTACCTTTCGAACCGAGACATTTATTCCATGTTTCGGATGCTATGAATGAACAGGCCCAGGGGAACGTGGATCGATTTGGCGATAGCTACGCTCGAGATCTTGGTCTCACAGACCTCAGAAACCTGCTGCAAGATATTCCCAAGGATGAGGTGGTGAATGAAGCCTTCGACGGCGATGATTTCATGGAGCAGCTCGAAGAGCATGGGCACGATATTGGTAACTTAAAGGGGCACATTTTCAAACGTGTGAAAGCATACTTCGCTACAACCGACAATATCTCAGACATCACAGCACTCAAGTGTAAAAACTGGCTAAGATTTGGATCCGGGAAACTGATTGACGACCCGGAAAGCAGCCTGATAACTCATATTGTGATGATAACTGGTGACGAAGAGACAGCGGCACGAGAGTTTGCTGGTGCATTGCGAAGGACTATCAGTGGAAGAGCACCAATGCCCCGCTTAGTCACACAACAGTGGCTGGAAGAGTCTTGGGAGGAGGGAACACGGTTGGATGAGGAAAGATACGCGCCAAGGTAAGCGTGACGTCAGGCATGAGTTCGAATTGCAGAGATGTATGCGCGAGTGGAACACATGGATATCTCGTGATCTATATTCCTAGACGTTTGAGCTATGTTATTGAAAAACTGTTATGACCTGTGCGCCTACAAGTGCCGGAGGACAATGCGAATTTTCTGACTCAAACTGGAGGTTGCTCGGGCATCGGAGAGAACTTCACAAAAGGCTTTCTTATTTGCCAATTGTCAAGAACAACCGGTCTCCAACGTCACCAACACCTGGCTTGATATAACCGTTCGGTGTCAGGTCGGCATCTACGCCGGCGACCCAGATCTCCACGCCCTCAGGCCACTCTTTCGCTGCTCTGTTGATTCCTTCTGCAGCTCCAATCACGCTCAGTACGATGATCCTCTTCACACCCCATTCACGCAGCGTTTGTATAGCGGCCGCGCATGTACCACCGGTAGCAATGACGGGGTCCAGGATAAAGGCCAGACCAGAGACGCCGTTGTGCTGCGGCAGATTGTTGTAATACTCGACCGGCTCCAGCGTCGAGGGCTCGCGGTACAGACCAAGGTGATGCACGGGGACTGGAGTGGGCAGGAGTGTCTGTATGGCTACAAAACAACAGAAAGACAGATGTGTTAGCCGAGAGACATGACAGGGCAAGGAAGGGAGGGAAAGGGAGAAAGAAAAGGCACAAGGGGGCACGAACCTTCCACCATTCCCAGCCCTGACCGCAAGATGGGCACGAGCGAGAACTGCTGCGGCTCGATCGTTGTCGTGGTGTACTCGAAGCCTATCGGGGTCTCGTCTTTGGGCCCGTCGACTGCTGTGAAAGCCGTGGCGAGCGCCTCGACGCCCAATATTGTAGAGATCTCGTTTATTAGCCCCTTTACATCGCGGGAATGGGTTTGTTTCGATCGCAGCAGACTGAGCTTCGCCCGCAAGCAGGGGTGGCTTGAGACGTGGACATTGGAAGGAAGCGGCGGGGCGGACATGGTGGGTTGGGTGGTGGTCGGGAGTCGGTATATCACGAGACAGTTTACGCAGACGGAGACGGACGACGATGGCAATGGCAATGTACAGTTAGTGTGAAAGTTTGCGAACACAACAACGATCTTAAGGTGTGAGTGTTTTTGGGTTGAGATTGAGATCACATCACGCGCCTAAGTAGCAAAGATGTCCAAGAGCAACAATGCCCAAGTATGCACAATGTCCTGCGGTGTAAGCCGGAGCATGCGATTGGGGGATCTGCTGTGTCATTGGAACGGAAGCTCGAAGCTCTCAGCTGCTGTAGCTCAAGGGACAATGGCGGGGCTTCGGCCGGCTGCGGGGGAAGATAAAGCACCCCTGGCCACTGATAAGGCGCTGGATCCCGAGCTAAACTTGTCACGTTTGTAGAAGACATGGTGCGGACGCGGGACTTCTGGCAGGGTCCTTCTCTAATATAGGCTTAATTCCACCGTCTTGTCTTTTGGTCCACACTCAATCCACATGAGCTTAGCAACGGTAACAGGTTGATCGCGTAACTACATACTATAACTCCAGAGATAAGCACGGAGGCGGCGGGCACAAGTCTGCTTCTCATATTCGCGACCTCCCCTTCCAGTCGTTGTATACATGGTGCAAAAATGGCACAGACCTCGGTGGCTTGTACCGCACTATCTGAAAGAATCATTCATTCCCACACCAGCCAAAGCCAAAACATGATGGTACTTCTGCCACTCTTTATCCTGAGCGAACCAGTACTTGAGCCACCAGCATTCTTGGCCGCATCTGCCTGGTCGGCAAGGAAGCTGAAGATGTTCTTGCGGCCCTTATGATGGTCTGGTTAGTGTTAGCCTCGAGGGGCTGGACGTATGTCGGCGCTGAGAACCAAGTACAAAACTGACAGTGCTACTGATACAACAGACCTCTTGTCTAGGGCTGAGAATACAACATGTCGGTCGAATAAAGCGATTATGCAGTGTCACACTCGTGTACCCCCAGGGCATGATGCAGTGCTCACTCGTTACCCCTGACCCGACTGAACAACTATCAAACTCATTGCGTCCTCACTTCACGATACACAACGCATCAGTGGATCCAAGAGTCGCTATTTTGCATCGAGACGAAGTGCTGGTTGCGCGCGTTCAGATAAACCGTGGCATATATATCCCTGTTAGGTCTAGCGGGGTAACTAAGGTTAATCCTTGGATAAATCTCGATTGTTGCAGCTCTTATGGAGGCACCTAATTTCCTGCCAAGAAAATATAAGCTCTCAAAGGCTATCGTGCTTACTCGTCGTTGAGAGAAGGACGATTGAATAGGGTTTCTCCGGATGCCGACTGGGCGATGCATTAATATCCAACGATCGTGGGCGGACGAGTCTCAGTGGAACTGTACATTTCAGGATTCTGCGGGTAGCCTTGCACGATGACGCAAAGTGATAAACTGCCAGGGATAGCACACAGCCATGACGAAACAGATGGTATAACATCAGGAGATCGCCGCGTTGGAGCTGGAAACGCCTCGCCTTCCGTGATGCCTCAGAGTCATTCGACTGCAGCTCACAACCGCAGCCAAGAATCAATCAATTACGACGTACCATCCTCGTACCGCAATCTTGACGATGCGGTCGACCCAGAGCCAGTGCAGGATAGAGATCAAGGGACGTTACGGCAGCCTATTTCGCGAGAGGATTGCCATGACAAGGAGTCGGAGAAAGTTGTCGAAAAGCAGGCGAATGAGCGGCGCTCAAGGCATGACATCGACCATGGGCCAGTCGGTAGCCGGTACCGCCGGCAGTCTGCCTCAGGGGTCAATTACGATGTTCCGGACCAGTATGTGAATACGGCAGAGGTCTCAAGTACCGGACCGGTACAGAACGAGGATGGAACAGGGCAGTACCAGCACCAATTCCTTGAGGACATGCGTGGTCGAGACCAGGACTACCTCCAAGGCCGAGCACAGCAACATACAGCCGGACCTGGTGCATCGCTGTCAATTGAGGAGGTGGAAACGCGTGGGAAAATGGAGGTTTCCGAATTGGCCACACAGATATACACGGTTTCGTATCTCATCCTTTTCTCGATACTCGGCACCCTCGCGCGACTCGGACTGCAAGCTATAACAAGCTATCCTGGAGCACCAGTCACTTTCAGTTCTGTCTGGCCTAATTTTGCTGGAAGCCTTATTTTTGGATTCCTCGCAGAAGACCGCAAACTATTCCTTCACGAATGGGGCACAGCGACGTACGAACGGCAGATTCGGAAAGCTCAGCGGCAAGCAGACGAGGAATTTGGAGGACCAGGCTCGCGAGCGGTGGAGATAGACCTGGCAGCAGCCAAGAAGGCTCACTTGGCGACCAAGAAGACAATACCAATGTACATTGGTTTGGCCACAGGGTTCTGTGGTTCTTTCACCTCGTTTTCATCCTTCATCAGGGACGTGTTTCTTGCACTTTCAAACGACCTACCAAGCCCGGGTCTAGGGCCGGCTACTGTCCCGCGTCATGGGGGTTACTCTTTCGAGGCATTGGTGGCAGTTATTCTGGCGACGGTCTCGCTCTCGTTAGGCGGACTGTTCGTTGGCGCTCACCTTGCCATTGCTTTAGAGCGCTTCACACCGTCATTCCCGATCAGGCTGACGCGGAATGTCATTGACCGCGCCGCTGTGTTTCTGGGCTTTGGTTGTTGGGTGGGCGCCGTGATCCTGTCTGCAGTCCCCCCGGACCGATTCTCCCATGGTCTCGGAGCAGCAGAGACGTGGCGCGGGCGGGCGACATTCGCGCTGGTCTTCGCACCACTTGGTTGCTTGGGGCGCTTCTACGCATCGCTCTACCTCAATGGCAGGGTGGCCTCTTTCCCGCTGGGTACATTTGCAGTGAACATCCTGGGGACGGCCATACTGGGAATGGCGTGGGACATAGCCCATGTTCCGGACGGCGGGGTGATTGGATGCCAAGTGCTCCAGGGAATAGAGGACGGCTTTTGTGGATGCTTGACTACTGTGTCGACATGGGTTTCCGAACTCGCGGCATTGCGCAGAAAGCATGCCTATACATACGGAGCGACGAGTGTTGTCGTTGCGCTTGCATGCATGGTTGCCATCATGGGCGGGCTGCGCTGGAGCGACGGGTTCGCCGGCTTGGTGTGCTTGCATTAAAAGCGTGGTGGGAAAATGACATTACTGTACGAGCACGTGCTCACATATTTCAAGACGAGGGACGGGAACAAATCAGAGTGAGTTTAGGCTTTCATTGTAAGTTAACTTAGTATGCACACAAAGTTCAGTCACACAGTGACGTGCTTCTGTACCCTCTTGGCTTCTTATTTCCCAGTCGCCGCAGACCCATGCAGAGCCATGTACCTGCTGGAAGTTACCTCCTAGTCTAGTCCGGGCTAGAGGACTCTTATCGATAACGGCCGGAGCTTAGCGCGGGCTGCAAATGTTCCAATGAATGTTCGGACGGCGACGGCGAGCCTAATTAAGAAGTGACTTAACCTTAGGCTAGTCTAGAGAGTGAATTCATCCCACTTTCCTTCCTCCTGATAATCCAACCCGAACCTGCCACCAAAGTCACAGCAGAGCCGACTTTCTTTCACACCTAATTGCCGACCTCCTTGGATTCTCCCGTCGCCGATTTTAGACCTGCAGTCCAGCTCCGGCTCTTGCTCACTACAATCCGCCTTGACCCCCTGCCAAAGCCTCTGCGGCGCACCTCCCAACCGCCATCATGGATTTTAGAGGCCTGCGCATGACGGTGGTGCTCAAGCAGCCCTCCGGGTACGCTGTGGAAGGCATCGTCTCTTCCATTGTCCCTGGTCAGCTGCTTGCTTTGGAGCAGGGTTAGTATCACGTTTACTCCAACCAAACATGTTACGCGGGTGCAGGTGCTGACTGCCACACAGTTCGTGTTTTCAATACTGGCGAACATCTGCCCAGAATCGAGCTCAACCCGGACAACATCTTGGACATCAGAGAGTACCGCGAACCTCCTCCGCCCGCCTACACCACTCCCTTGCCCGAGCCCCTACCGCTCGCCCCACCGACTCAGCCAGCCGGCAATGCCACCTTTCAAGATCCAGCTATTCTCAGTATGGGGCGACCCCCCGGCCGTAAGGATGCCAACATCGGAGAGAAGCGCGACCCCCTGCCGGCAGTCTCTGTTCCTGCGTCGGCCCTTGCCCACCAGACCGCAAGCCCCGTCAATCCCCTGGCACGAAGTGTAGGCGGACTGAGCATAGCGCCTCCCGAAACGGCGGCTTTGGACACGACAGAGGACGAGCTCGCAGGCGGCGCTACGCCCACCGGCCCTGCGCAGTCTGCTTCTGCCAAGGCCGGCAAGAGACCTCGCCAACGCCAACGGAAGAGCGCCAAGGGGACTACACGAAGAGTGGACGAGAACGCGCCGCCATCCGCCTCCAAATCAGCCACCCAGGGGGACGGCTGGCGACAAACACCTATTCTCGAGTCCACCAAGTCCTTCCAGCCCTTCGCCTCTCTGAAGAAGCAGAAAGGCCGTGTTGCGCCGAATGCAGACAATGGCTGGATGTCCGAGGACGTTACCGACGTGCAAGAAGCTGCTGAATTTGACTTTACTGAAAACCTCGCCAAGTTTGACAAGAAGACTATCTTCGAGGAGATGCGCCAACAAGACCAGGTCGACGATGCAGATAGACTCGTATCTCACAACCGTCTGCCTAAGCCGAAGCCAGGGACCGCAGGTGGCAAGAACCTGCACTACACTGAGAATGTGCTCGAACTCCCGTCAGCCCTAGCAGCCCTGAAACTCAAGGAAATGCCCGATGACTTTTGGAAGAGCGAGGCAGATGATGCGACCATAAATGGGGGCGAGCGTCTAAGCGGCAGGGAGGGAAGCGGGAGAACATCTCGCCTCAGGGGTGAATCTCGAATGTCCACGAACAGACGGTCGCGTTCTCGCAAGGCCAGCACCACGCACAGTGTTGTCGGTGCTCCTAGCAGAATAAATTCTGGCGCAAGGATCGCTGTATCTCAGCATCAGCCGCCCACGCCTACAAACATGCGCCCGCAGCCACCTACAGTAGCAAACACACAAGGCTTCTACTCCATATCCACAAACCGCCGTATCGAGACGGTCACCCATTTACAGATGCTGAACATTGAAAACATTTCCCACAACGAGCTAGGTTTCAGTGAAGACCTGATGGCAGAGAACGCAGGCCGGAGCATCTCCGAGATCACCCTGATTGCCCTTGACGATCCTGCTATCCAGCTACGGAACGCCGTCGCCCCAATGCCAGTGACTCCCACTATTGTCATTCTAGCCGGCAACAATAAGTCCGGTGCTCGATCAATCGCCTGCGGTCGCCATCTTCGCAATCATGGCATCAACGTCTTCGTTTGTGTTGTTGGAATTGAGAGAGAGAAAGAGCTGATGGATGAAGTTCGAAGACAAATACGACTATTCCGCAGCTTTGGTGGTGTGGTATCTTCCAAGGCCCAACTATTCGAGAATCTGAGCAAGAACACCAAATCACTGGATGCATCGGCACAAGTCTCCGTCACCTTGATCATCGATGCCCTTCTTGGCCTCTCGATATCTTTTGAGGAACTGCGCAAAAGCGATCAGGCCACGACATATGAGCTGATGGAGTGGGCGAACCGCAACGAGGCTTTTGTCGTGGCCATCGACATTCCCAGCGGCATTGATCCCACGAATGGCAAGGTCAACATCATCGATGGAGCCAAGCTCTACGTGCAGCCCCGTTATGTAATTGCTCTCGGGGCGCCCAAACAAGGTCTACTCAAAGCTGTGGAGCTCGGTGATGAGCAAGCAGACGATATCACAATCGACGAGTGGAAGATCTTCCTTGCAGACATTGGTCTTAGCACAGCTATATGGCGAAAGGCAGCAACGAAGCTCCGTCGGGGTATCGAGTTCGACGGCAAATGGATGATGGAGCTACGTTACCAGCGCCCGCAAACAGATGAAGATCTCGACTAGAAGCGAGTTCGCGTTTCGCTGGGCAATCATCCTACTGGTTCGGACGACGATCTTGGTGATGATCATGATACGAATAAAGATAATTCGTGGCAGTTCTGGCATGGTGTTGATGGCGATGAGAAGTGCGAAAAAGCTGAGCATTGACTGATACCCCCTTATTTTGATTGACACCGCATTTTACTAGGCGTACGTGGGCGGAGAAATCGTCTTGGTTTTCAAGACAGAGATGTCAGTGATATGACTGGCATGCTCATATGATATATGATACTTAGCGCTTATTTTTCAATGATATATACTCGTACGAGTAACAAGCGTTCTTCTTGGTTTATTGATGTAAACGTCTCCCCTTGTCAGCCCTTCCAACCTCTCCCCTGACTGCGACTTAAGAAATTTGCCTAGTATCTGCTTCGAAAAGACATCGTACTGCCCACGGCATAGGACTCGCACTTGACGTTGGCCACGGACAGCTTCTGTTCGATATCATAACGGCAGCGGCTCATCCCAGTATGTCACGTTGATGCGATATATGGTCACAGAAACTGGCACACGCATGACACACGACGAATGTACTCTCCCAAAAGCACTCGACAAGAAAAGTCCCACAATTGTTCGATATTGTATCTGGTTGCACGTCCGATGCTACTCCAATAAACGCATCGGACGTCCGGCAGCAAGTCAACCAAAATCGGCGCCCTTGCATTCATAGCGCGAAAGCTGCAGCGGGAGGGGGAGAGACATGTCGGGCAACGCGTCAAAAGCAGCCGCCGCCAGCACACCGCAAGAGGGCCCGAATTGCATGGCTCGAGATCGGAAGATACCTTGCACTGCCCAGGGATCAAAGATCTCGTCGATCACGTAAACGACATACATTTCAACTAACTATACTTCCTGCCGGTCGCCTCGGCGGGTTGTTTGCAAGCTATCTACACGCGTACGAGCGCGCCAAAGAAGAACGCTTGGTGGCCGGCCGTTGGATTCTTCAACTTGACCTCAGGAGACGGGCTCAGTGGGGCGCCGGACGACGTCAAATGGCAAGGACTAGGTCAGTGGCAGGCACGGAGGGATGAGTGGTATCGGAGACACGTAGAGCTGCGAATCCGCGGGTTCATAGGCATGAAAGACTGCCCGATCTAAGAACTCCTACTGACGGGTAAACAACGTGTCAGGATCACAGTTACTACAGATCGTTCGGGATGTTCTGTCGGCCCATGAGATATCAGCAGAACTTCCGCGTCAGCTGAGGACTAAAGAAGAGGAAGCTACGCTGGACACGGCAAAGCACCCTTCATCCGCGGCGTTGATGGGTGCGGCCGCCGGAAGGCACGTCGCGCTGCATACTGCCAGAGAAGTGTCGCGCTGTACACAAGCAGCCCGAACGGGGGGAGCGCTGTCAAACGAGCAGTAAGTATATCTCTGGACGAGTATCAGCATAGTACGCGTCAGTAAAGGTCCCATGTATTCGGTGAGAGAGAGAAGCAGTTCGGCGAAAAGATCTAAAGGCATAGTCCCCTAAAAAAGATTTAGACAGCTTCTTGCAATGCTCCGAACCATTTCTAGGGACATGGTATAGGTAGATACGATAAAAGGTATAACTTTGCGTTATAGTGAGTGAACCAGTTTTGAATTTCGAATATTAAAGATGCTGAAAATGATGAAAATGCGAGGTCAAAAGAAAGTAGATAGGGAAAACTAGAGGGATGGCTAGAGTCTTGTTTAGAATGGAACTATGTTAGCCTGCCACCCTAAGGGTATACTTTATTGATGGACTTTTGGTCGTGCAGAGGACAAGCTTGACTGGCCTTGAGATAATGTGAGTGATATTTCTCGGTGGTGCAGAATGGCTGTTTTTAGTAAAGATCCTGAAGAACACGTGGCGAATTTACGCACAGATAGTAGAGATAGCAAAATATTTGA
Organism: Truncatella angustata; assembly: GCF_020726525.1. Classification (NCBI taxonomy): domain Eukaryota; kingdom Fungi; phylum Ascomycota; class Sordariomycetes; order Amphisphaeriales; family Sporocadaceae; genus Truncatella; species Truncatella angustata. Next base: position 6,192,163 of record NW_025763382.1, on the reverse strand, counting down.
TGGTATATGCTTGGATTGATGATATGCAGACATCTACGACGAAAAGAAAACATGATTCAAAAGCAACAAGGGGAGTTGTCATATATTACATGTCCTGATTCAAACAACCAATTAATACATCCAGCCTCTAAATTCCACTTGCCAAGTTTATCCGTTAAAGATATCAGCCATTTGTCACTATACGTATTTCACTTGCCGTGACAACTTGGCATGACCAATGATTTCAACCTTCCCAGACAACTTCGATGATCGCCAAAGCAGAACGCGGTGGTGTATCGATAGAAATAATTCTGAATCTCTGGTCCGCTTCCTTAAAAAGGTTCACCCAGTCCGTCCGATTTCTATCCTTGCCATTGAACGTCATCTTCATGATGAGATCAGAGCCCCTGGGTATATCATTAGTAAAATGTTCTGTATTTTGGGTCCAAACAAATCGAAAAAGAAAAGAAGAAAAGCTCACCAGGCAACCTGGCCCTTGACCAACCCCACGCTACCAGGCTCCGGCATACAAGCCTCATTGACGAACACCCTGGATCCTTTCTTAAGCGCCGGTATCTGGTTCCTCAGCATGCGCACGGCGTACTTGTCGGACCAGTTATGGAAGCAATTTCGAAACAAGTACACATCGGCGCCCATGACCACGGACTGTTCCTTGAAGAAATCATACGGCGCTAACCTGAGCCTCCCCTTGAGGCCCTCGGGGACCAGAACGCCATTAATAACTTCGGCACGATCTAAACTAACCGCTTCCCTGATCCCCTGGTACTTCTCCAGCAGCGCTTTGCACAACTCGCCCTCACTGCCCCCGATATCCACGATGCTCTTGGGGCAGCTGCCCTCGCGGTCCCAGCCGCAGTTGTCAACGAAGTGCGCGACCGCGTGGCTGGGCAGCCTGGTAGCCAGGCTCATGCCGCTGGCGACCCTCCGGACCCTCTCCTCGTCGCCGGCGATGGCGGCGTAGAAGTCCAGCCTGCCCTCGGTACCCATGGCGACGCTGGCGGCGGAGTCGCTCGGCTCCTGGGACCCGCCGAAGCGGGCGAGGGTCTCGACCATCTTGACGCTCGCCGGGTTCATCTCCTCGACCAGCATGCCGAGGAAGTCGTGGGTGGGCGGCAGCGCGGCGAAGACGGAGGAGGCGGCCGTGTGATGCACGAGACCCGTGCTCGGGTCTTCGGAGAAGAGGCGCAAGGATATGGCCATGCGGAGTAGCCGTCTAAGATCATCCTCGGGCAGGCCGCATCGCCCGGCGAGGGTCGTGTAGGTGACTGACTCGTTGAGGCCGAGTTGCTGGGGGATGCGGAAGCGGTACAGCGCGTGCATTGTCGCGTTGGTCGCGGGCTGTTTACGTGACGTTGGTAAATGCGTCCAGCTGTTGTTTCGGTTTTCAAGAGAAAGATTACGGAAATAAAAATCAATAGGAAATTGATAGACTTACAAGGGGTAGCAACATCGAGAAGAGGTGGCCCATTGGTCCCAATACTAGGGCGCGGAGCTCATCGAGGGCTTCGACGAGTTCATCACGGGTATCTTCAACCTCTGGTGACAATGGGAGAACTAAAGGAGATCCGACGGTAAAAGATGGTTGAGGGTGCCCATGGGACTCTAAGGTATTTACGATGGAGGCCGAATGGCTCTGGATTAGTGCTGCGAGTTCTGAAAGTGATCTTGACACTGACATGATGGGCTCAAATATGATTGTTTACTCCAGCTTGGATGGTATGGCAGTGAGCCAGTTAGTTTTAGACGGCCCTTTTTATATATATAACGAAAAGTTGTACATGTTCCATAGATATGGAGATTCAATCCTTCCGGCTTATTCTCCACTGCCGGAGCCGACCTGGGGCTGCCTCGGGGTCGGAGACCGGGGAATGGAAATCGGACAATTGTGGGACGCCCATCTAACCTAGAAACCAATATACTAGTCCATTTTTCCCGTTGTGATTTCCGGTTGAGATTGACATACTTGAATTGATTCAATAAAGCCAACTCAACATTGTGCTACTGTATCGCCATCCCTGCCCACGAAGTCCTCCTTGTGAGTTATGCCTCAAAACGCTGCTTGCATGGCTGCATCGAACATGCTAGATTTTCTGGAACAAATAGGACTAGGTAATTCCCACGAGCGACCTTTTTAGCAACCACACTACTCCATAATATTGTGTAAACATTTTCGAGCTGCTTGTATTGGTGTTTCCGGTATTCTACTGCTGACTTCTCATATCGGAGTTATCGATAGAAACATCCACATCAGTCAGCCATTCATCTCAGAGGCGGTTCAACATGACCTCAATATCTCACGTCAACAGGGTATTAATTTCTTCTCCTTAAGATAAAGACCACGCTCAGATTGCAGTGCTAGATTGGCAGCACACACAAAGCAATAGTAGGCCATAGACAGCAAACAACAAAACAAACGTTCACATGGTCCAGCTAAGCCACGTGCCCTATGCATGAGATGCTATCCCATTAAAAGCTGACAGTGTTGATAGAGTCGAAGTTCGTTGGATCCATGGTCATGAAGTCAAGCAGATCCAACCCACCAATATTGACACCCTGGTCAGTCATGGTAACGTTCGAATTCTCGCCCGTCTGAAACAGACCAGGGCCAGTTGGCAAATACCACATTTGATCGTCTGGATTCGTCCAGTCATTCTGCTCGAACATGTTGTCCGCCATAGGAAGGTCCACACCAGCATGTGCTGGAGTACTCGGTCTAAATATTGAAGCGGAACCAGCGGGGTAAGGAAATATGCCTGCGGTATTATCAAAGGGCGTTGCCGAAATTGGCAAAGCAGGCGTGGTCGATCGATCTATATGATAATTAGCAAGACCTGCATTCAAGAAAAGAAAATTGCTGCTATTAGACGACACAAGAAAACTTGTCCAACAACCGTTGTCGACTTACCAGGTGCTAATAGACCATCCCGAAGCTTCAGGGCGTGCTCCGTGTATGTTGAGTCAATTCCACTCGCGTGTCCATTAACGCTGCCCGCCTTGCTTGTTTCACCCGCCTGGTGATTTGGAGCATGCTTGAATCGAACTCTCAGACGCAGAGTAAGAGACTCGAGCAAATCGCCAAACCGGGTTCCGAGATGAACATCGTCTACGACGCAGTCTCGTAAAGCATCAACTGTGCGATCCATAAGGTTGATACTCATCTCTACATCAGATTTAGGGGCACCAAGGGCAAATGTCTTGAGCAAGAACATAGCACCGCTAATGATCCTGAAATAGGTACGGACCGGAGCATGCTTCAAGTAACCTCCTGGAAGAAGCCCATCGACGACTGTCGTCAACAAATTGCGACATCCATTGACAACCTCTTTTATAAACTCCTGGTCCTCTACACCGAATCCACCTAGGGTGCCAAGAGGCAGGGAGCCCAGGAGGGTCTGTGTCTGTATCTGGGTCGGTGGTGCACCCACAGCGTTGTGATGAAAATTAGGTATGGTATTATGGGGGTTGACTGCATTTGTTGTAGATCTTTCCACGACAGCTTGTAAAGCGAGTGAGTTGACGTAGATTCTGACATACTCATATTCGATGGTGAGAATATGGCGGATGAAGGTGGGCATGCGGATTTGCTCGAATGTTTTCCACCAATCTTTCAGAATTGGCTGAAACTTCTGCAACTCCGTAGTGTACTCTCCGCTCTGGATGATATGCGTTGTATGCTTATGCGATCTAAAGAGTTTTTCGTTTCCCATATGCATAGCATTGCTAATGCCAACCCAGCAATGTATAATTTGGTCATCAAGCTCAATGTCTGGAACGTAGTTGATGTTGGACAAATTGGAAATGTTTGTGCCTGGTGTGTTCCCCTCATGGCTATTCGGCCTCCTTACTCCCGAGTGGTAAGGGTCAGTCACACGGATACTCTCAGGAACCATGTTTGTCCAGCCTAGACGACCAGCCAACTGCGTAAGATAGATCATCAGCAGGCGCTTGATACGTGTAGCTCGTAGGCGGTAGCCCTCATCCTCGTACTCGGGCCGAGTGATATCAGCGAGCACGACGTCGATGTTATCAAAGACACCCAGCTCATAGGCAAGAGCCATGGCAGTGCTAAGCAGCATCCAGCACATACGGTCGCTCCTCCAGGCGGGTTCAAGCCATCCTTCAATCCGTCTTTCGCCGAGACTGCCGTTGCCGTTCTGGCGGTTGGGATCATCGTCTAAACCCACAATGTGAGGTAGGTCGTATGACGGCAGCATGAGCTCATCAATTGCTTCCTCTGGTGGGAAATGCAGTGCTCGCGGATGCCACTCGGTGAGGATCATTAGCGACTCGATGGTGCCCAATGTGCGGAGACTGCCTTTTCTCAAACCTCGCTCAGGTGCGGTACTGGAGGTCTGATCAGCGCCCGAGCCACAAAAACCACCACCAAATGCCTCCTGTCCCCACAAGCATCGCTCGATCATGCGGCGCAAATATCTCCAAAGTTCCTCGTGAATTGCGTGTGAGCGGCAATGGCCTCCGGTCGTGTTGATTTGGTAATATCGTGAGGCAATTGTTAACAATGTTACCGTTAAGATAGGCTCCTCGGTCAAGAGGATCGGGTGAGACGCCGGAGCACGATATGTTGGGGGGGATATGGGCGTCATAGGTGAGAGAAACTCATAGTAACTAGGTAAATATTTTTAGTCGTGTACAATCTGAGAAGCGGGGCGGATACTTACTATGTGATGTATTTGACGGCTTCCTCCCTGGTGAACCAGCCCGCTCTAACAAAACGGAATCGTCCCCACGACTTCAATGCCTCTTCATAGCCGTCCTCATGTCGTACATCTAGCCTCTTTTCCAGTGCCTCTTTCTGGCCTTCCTTGGTGTTGGCAGATGGCAACAATCGGGGATCGATTGGTTCTGCAGACCGCGCCTGCACCCGACTAGTAGGGTGACCATTCGTGATAGCCTCTCTCGGGGTAGTGCGGTTCGTCGAATGAGATTGTGATGGCTGTGTATTTGACGTACCGCTGTCTTGGTGGACATGCGCATGTGGATGGTCGGTTGCAGCTTTATAGAGCAAATCCAGAGCGTCGTGTGGGCCATATACTTCCTTCCTCATGATAGTTTGCGCCTCGAAGTTCTCCAGTCGAGCGCTGGCGTCTTCGCCAACACCCGAGAAGGAGGTACTTCTACTGTCCTTCCTGTCGAAATCGGGTCGCCTCAATGGCTGCGTTCGTCCGCTTGATCCTCCAGGTGTCAAAGGGGCATCGGTGTAAGAGACTCCCCTGTTAAACGGAGGCGGGGACGCATCGGAAGCATGCCTTTTGCGACCGTTACGAATCACGTAGTCTTCTTCGCCATCTTCATCGTTCTTGCGCTTGCGGCGGGTGGCGCTGAAGTAGCACTCCTTGGATTCTCTTCGACAACGGACACAAGGGGGGTCGTGTGGGTTGTCAACACTGCCCAGGTCACATCGGACCTTTCTCCGACGACACGGTATACATGCCTGATAGACACGCTTGTGCTGAGCGGCAGACAGCGATGCTCCAGATGCGTTTGCCGGTTGCGTTGAAGGGGGGTGTTGCTGGTGCTGGGCAGTGGGGGATTGCTGCTGTTGAGAGGTTGATGCAGAGTTGACCGAGGTCGGGGCGCCGTACTGGGACATGGTCACGGCGCGGGAACGGGGCGGTCAGGCCTCAAGGCCGACTCTTGCCACGCAGATTCGCAATTGCGTCGAGTGTTGCTGGTGGTTTTTGGTGGTTGAATGCCACCCCACCCGGTCGAGGATGCGATGCGCTTCGGCTTGAGACGGGTTTCGAGGGCTTATGTTTGACAACGAACTGATGAAGTGGGACACCGAATGGTTTATGAGAGCTAGAGAGATGGGTGGTGTATTGCGGGGTTCCAAGGTCAAGGTCTATGAATAAGCCCAGGCCTGCTTAAGTGAGCCTCCTGCATACCTATCCAGTCCAGATACAGCAAAGCCGCGGACCCGACTGGCTATGCGCGCCCGGGATGCGATAGCGAATGAGCAACTAACTTGCGCCAGCTACATATGTATGTCGGACAAGACCCCCTGAAATACTTGTACGGAACCGTGCGTTATTGTGAGATGACTTTTCCCATCAGCCAGGCAATCAACCTTAGTAAGATGATACCACCGGGGTGAGCCGTATGGACATATACCTAGATATGCTATCCCAGAAGGTCAAGGAACCTCCAAGCTGGATCGCTATCAATTTGTGTGACTTGTCTGGGTGTGCTAAAGAAAAAAGAAAAAGAAAAAAGATACCGCAAGATGAACCGTCGTAAACGGGCCGTCCTGGGTTCTACAATAAACTGATAGATCGTGCTTGACCCACGAGTCCAGCCAAACAATGGTCTTGTCACCCAGGAAGGAACGTGATAGGTGCGCGTCGGTACCGAACCTCGTCTTCTCGCGGTGAGTGGTCTTACAGAACACTGAAACGATATTGGTAGGAGATAATGAGAAGTTGAGATGACCAATTGGGAGAAGAAAGATTTCTGTCGGAGAATTTGGGATTGGTTCATACTACGGACTTCGAGAACCAAGGATCGAGAAATCGCAAAGCGATGTTCAGATGCCAGCAGAAGGAAGCCTCAGCCAACCACCTTGGAGCACACGTACTGCAACCATAAGCCTCCCGCTCTTGCCGTTCCACCATAAACTTACTCCAACAACCACAGCATCGCTTAACGGTCATGTGGTTTGGCATCTGTTTTCTTAGCTGCATCAGCATTCCATACTATGAAGCAGAAACTTTCAAAGCTTGACACACAATTGGCAGGCGCCTCTAGCTCACCTTGCTCACCATGGCTGGAGTAGGAAGGCGCTATCACGGGGTCCAATTTCCATTTGCAATCATCGCGTCGCTGTTGCAGGGGATGCGACTGCACCAATTGAGGGGCGCCGAAGCCCACTAAAAGATCACCGTCAGGACTGCTGACCTTCCGTCTGAGCTCGGAACATCTGTAGTTATGCACTGTTTGTTGTTAGCGGTCAGGGCCCGCTTGCTTCTTCTGGTGAAGACATGCACATTTTGCGAATATTTATTCGTCAGCCTGCGAACCAGCGACTGTTCAAACTTTACATTTGGACGGTTTAGAGGTGGAACCCGGGCTATGCTAGGACCTGATCGATCCTAGACGGATAACGGATCTATTAGGCGAACAATAGCACAATCCGAGGAGCCGCAGCCATACACATGACGTGTGGTTAGCAATTAGCAAATACAAAGTTCACATGTCTCGAGTGATGTTACAACTCGATATATCATCATACTCGAGTCTGCAAAATAACAATGCATAACAATCAGAGTATAACCAGCATGCTGATTAAGTTAGTACTTACCGTAGTTTAAGATAGGTTCCCTTTACTATGCCAACCACAGATATCGGCAGGAATAAGTAGGGTTAGCAGTGCGGCAGAAAGATCTTCGGTCAAGCAAGACGAGTATCCTCTGGATTAATTGCAATTACGCGATTTACTAGAATGCAATATGGTCTATCGAAATAGGTATAACCAGAAAGTATGTTCAAGAGGTCTCCTGGTGGCACCTAGATCCATTGCGCATTGCTAACGTTGTCTGCTCACAACAACATTGCAACTAATACATTTGTCTGGATTTCACATCGACAACTATTTTGAGAATATTTGCCCGTCAATATCGCCGATAGTGTGGAGCCTAACAACAAATCGAAGTCAAGCCGCATGCTTTCATTCAAAAACAATTTCTAAGCTATCTGCTGGGTATCTATTGATCATAAAGGAGCAAATTATACCCCACTGTATCATTGCGACCACCCCTCCAAATCTAGTTGCTGCTCTTCAAGCCCAGACTCAAGGCTACGGCCAGGGGCAGTTGCTTTAATATGGACAGTGGCTGAAGTGGCAAAAGAAACCTTGGTAACCACCCATCCCATTGTTACAAGACCTTCTCGACGCATCGAAATAGGCCAACGAGCTCACCAACCTCCCGAGGTTTCAAAGACCAGGAATCACTTGAGTCCAAGTCAGTAACATCAGCCGGATCATCGTCTTTTCGTGTCCTTTTAACGCCCCGTACCATGCATAAATCACAAAGCAATCAAAATATACCCTAGCAGTTCTTCTTGTGCTCGGGTTCACGCTTGAAAACAAGAAGCAGGCCCACTCTATGCAGGCACGAGCTTCTGTTCGACCTGTAAACAAATTAGTATTGGCAGGACAAGCACATCTTGGAGCATTTTGGCAACTAACGAGGACATCCCAGATCATGCGGGCCAGACTCTCGGGAAGAGTGAACAAGTCGACCGAGAACTCGCCAGCATCGATGTCGTTCTTAGTGTACGTATCTTCCGTCTTGTGATCGTGGATCAACTGAATGACGTGCAGCAGGTCGTCCTCGCCAAGCTTGGTCAGACCCTCTGCCATCTTCTCATAGTCCACGCCGGCCTTCCTCTTCTTGCCGTCGTTGGCCTTGCGAGCCTTGGCAGCCTTGGGGTCATCGTCGTTGGCGACAGGGCCGGTCTCACGCAGGATCTGCATGAGAGCTTGGGAAGGGTTCTTGATCTGAATGGGGTGGATGATCTCGTATCTGTTCTTCTGGAAGTTTAAATCGTGGTAGACGGTGCACTTGGTCTTCTCGGTGGTATACATGTCAATGGACATTTCGAACTCGCCCCAGCCTTCGTTCTTGCAGAGGTAGGGAGCATCGTTGAAGGCTAGTAACGCAGGTCAGCCTACGATGGCGCACGTGGTGATTCCTGCTCAACTAGAAAAGAGAGACATACTCTGAGTAGGGTTCTCGAACGACGGATGTAGGTTGTATGTGACCTTCTGGAAAGCGGTGGCGGGCTTCTCATTTCCATCTTGATCAAGCATGTAGATCTTGACGCTCCATTCCTTCATGGGGAACTCGGGCATAGGGGACTCCTTGTCGCTGCAGTTGCACCGTCAGCTTCCCTTTCGCATCACATCACATCATACTGCATCATGATGGTCGCGACACAATGCAGAGCAGGACCAATGTCGCAAAAGCTCAGAGTGCTGTCGCGTATGCTACTCACATGTTCTTCTGCTCAGTGACGAGCTTGATCTTCCGCTAGAATGACGCACACAAGTCAGTGCTCTGCTCTACTCGTGTGTGCTCGTGTGTGCTCGTGTGTACTCGTGTGTACTCATGTGTACTCATGAGAGCGCACACAAACGCGCAACACGCGACGGGGAAGGAGCGACTTACTTCGATCTGCATGGTGCCGGTCCTTCTCTTGCGCTTAGGACCTCTGTTGGCCTGGTGGACGGACTCTTCGACTTCAGCGATGTGGTGAGCGGTGGCGGGTCTGTCGCGTGTAGAACGTCGCGGGGGACCTTCCCAGCCAAAGTTGTTATTGAGCTCACCAGCTCCCTCGCCATAGCTTGCATTGGCGGTCATTGTGCTCGGATCAATTGGTGCTCCGATTGGGTGGCTGTCTTTTAGCGTGCTTTGTGGACTCGGTCTCGGAAGCTTATAAGCTTTCCCCAGAATAAGGTGTGTAAGTGATAGTGATAGTGATGTGTAGTGTAGCGGGTCGGTAAAGTTGTTCAGACCATAGAGATGAGTCGAGTATGTCACTGATGTACTGAATATTACTTGCAACTATTCTAATCACTTACGAAATGGGTTGAATAGTCCACGAAGTACTTTCAACTAACTGAACGCAAGTCTAGTGACGTGAAGTGAGTGCGGTGGGTACTGGGTACGGTAGATGCTGGGAACGGTATGACTACGGGCACGTATTTTTCTGGGTTAGGTGCGAAAGAATGTAATCCGTGAATGACGTGGAGTCAAGAGTGATTACTGTCATTTGTTGGTGAGTGTGGAAAAGTGCCTGGAAAGATCCTTGAAATCAGCATTAAAAAATATTTGTTCATGATTGTTCGTGAGTGTTGAACGAGGAACATTTTGGCGATTGTTAATACCAGTATATAGTCACGCAAGATAATGGCGCTGTGCCTGAAGTATGTATCAGTTAACAAGCAGGCGCACAATAGACGCAGCTGCTCCTTCTCTCCAAGTAGCTGTTTACTAAGAAAGACAACGAACGCAATTGTGGACCTGTAGTACGGGATTCACCTGTTACCCAAAATCCGACACATAATCATCCGGCCGGGGATGGTCTAGAAGCGACAATGGACAAGATGTATAAGAGAAGATAGATGAGGTAAACGCAATTCGAATCCCACCAGCAACAAATGTTGGGTGGGCCTATGAACAGTTGGGAGACTGCTACCACCAAGACCTATGCTGTTGCTTCTTCTTGTTACACATGCCAACATAGTGTGTAGACAATAATGGATCCAGGCTGACAATGGCACGGCCTCAAAAAGAATTTGGGCAGAGACCGCCGTATTTTCGCCAGAACTTTTGTAGAAAATGAAAATGTCAGAATCTGCATACTGCGGCTGACTTTGCATTCTAGTCAAGTTTTCTTTACCATATTGCACTCCTGGTAAGACATGCCATCATACATTGGCAGTATTGTATTCATTGTATAATGCGCACGGCTGCCTCGGTGGCTTAATTATGGCAGCCGCGTGCGCGGGGTTACAACCTCTCAGTAGAGCTTACGCTGTCATCTGGTTGGCTGGTGGTGACCTTCAGACTTATCACGTTTCCTGCCATGTACTTGATAGACGCAGTCAAGCTCACAATATATATATCCTTACCTGGAGCATGGCGCCCAATACATACCTGCTGCCTGACCCGCGGCTAGGCAATAAGACAGCCTGCTATGACCGCAGCGAGATCGTTTCAAATTTGGAAGCCTTCTACGCCTTCCTTCCTCATGTTCCATCCTCAGCCGTTTGTCGCGCACCTCCAGGCGGTTGGCCTTCAATCACAGCCGAGATTCTTCGAGAGCATGGAATTCACAAGACCACCGCAGTTGTGGATCTCCTCCGCCATCTCCCTTATATTGATGGCATCCACCCCTGGATCGCGCCCGAGGCTTTCCCTTGCGACTATCGTATTCTGGGACACGAGTTTGGCCGCGAAACCCCTGGCTGGGTGTCCGATGTGCAGCATGGTGAGGGGAATGTCAGGCTGCCTGACGGGTCCCCCGGCGGCACGGAGAAGTGGCCTCCCTGGGTCGTGCAATTAACAACGGGCACGGATCGCGAGGGCAGTTGTTATATGCTCGATACGACGGACGGCACGGTCACGCAGTATTGCGTCGTAGGGTATTTGTACGAGCCAACATATGATAAGGAAGATCCACGGGCTTGGCGGGATCGTATCTGTGGGGCGGATACAGCGACGCTGACTGATCAAGTCAAGTATTGGCGGAGAGAGTATCGCGAAATGCGGCTACTCGGGGTTCCGGATGGAGGCGATGGAAATGGGTATCCAAGTTTGTACTTTCGGGATGAGGGAGATGGGCCGGGCAGTTATGGCTGGGAGGAGACCGAGGCAAGTGGATATACAGCATTGAACACATGTTTGACCCAAATATTCATTCGGTGAATCGGACGCTTGCTCATTGCTAACATGTACTACAGGAATTACGATCCATTTATCAAAATTATGGTTGGCCGGACCGGTTCGAGAAAGATGCTTGCCAGGAAGCATTAAAGCCGTGGTCGCTGGCGCACTGACTTGATGACCCGTTAATGAGTCGAAATCGTGTAAACACTACGAGAAGAAAAAGGACATCTCAAGGCATTCTATTACTAACGTGAGCTAGCCAGGCTGTATGTTTACTATATAGCTAAATATGCTTAGACGCAGGCACAAGTTGACGCCATCTTTCAGCTATTTGAGGAGTCAAAATTTCCGCTTGTTGTTCTTTGTTCAGTGCAGTTCCGGCTTGCCTGTTTCGGCGGGGATAACAGGCATGATAAAGTTGGACCCTGGCTGACTAGGCGGAACGTTGTCGCCTACCTTGAACTGGGCGGTTGACGTAACAGTAGCTTCGACTTGAATAGGGGAAGAAGGCGATACAGCTTGTCTTATCGTTTCGACGACAGCCTTGAGAGCCTCGAGCTCACGGGAGCACGCACTGTCAGCACACTTGTCAAACCCAAACTGGGCACGCAGCTCTTCAGCGGACGCTGGCGTGGTAGAGTTCGCATCTACGTAGACCAATCGGCCGACCTCATCCAGCCAATCCCGTTTCTTGCTGGCGCCTTTTGCCCACCCGGCCGTCGAAGCAGCTTCTTGCAAATGGCCTAAAAACCAGTCGTCACCGTTCAGCAGCGCAAACCCCGGGTGGTCTTCGCCATCAATCGTGGGTTGGCATATATTATCTACCAACCCGTCGTCCGCCAGATTGGCCTTCAGATTGGGGAAGTCCATGGTGTACTGCACACGCTGGAAGTTCGCGCGCACGTAGTGGTAGACCGTTTCGGCACCGCGGCGGCCTCTCTTAGTCTCTAGAGGGATTCGCGTGTTATCGTATCTGTAGTCCGCTACACCCGGACAATTGAACAAGGATCCGGCCTTGCTGTTGTCGCCCGATTCAATAAGACGGATCCGTTGCCCTCGGTCATTGAAGCCGGGTCGGTTCTTGATGTCATCCGCCATGCTACTGATAGACTTGTAGCCATCATTAGCGTCACAAATAGCCGCTGGCGGGTACTCATCCGGAGAACATTTGCCATCTTTTGGGAGATCAGTGAAGAGAGGCTTGAACTTTGCAACATCACGTTGCTTGGCGTATAACGCGCTCACAGGGCGCACTTTGTTCAGCGGCCGGTAATACGGACATGTCAGCGTCCGAAACTGGGGGTAATTCGCCGAGATGGAATGGTAGTTCAAACAGGCTTGAGGATGGCCTACGGCATCAGAACCATCGCAGATGATGGCCCGGGCGGCGCTGGGAGCATCGTACACTTGAGTAACGACGGTCACGTGAGCTTGATCTGGGTCACAGTCGGCTCGTTTTTCTTTAGGACTGTTACGTGGACAACTTGAGCTTGTTTTGGGAGCGCTCTGGAAATAAGCGGTCAGATTCGGTCTGCATTCAACGTTCATTACGGTGATGGGGGGTACTCACATGGCTTGACTCTGGTGGCCGAGATTGTCGTGTCGCGGTTGGTTTATCGAAAGAAATTGTATGCTTCTTGCCAAATACTTTGAAAACAGCTTGGCCTTCCTTTTCGACTCCCTTAATGCAAAGTTGGATCAAAGCGGGTGTAGCGGCGATCTCAGCAATATCCGCAATTTCACCTGAGAGGGGTTTGGTCAGTTCAACCTCGTCTACTCGACTGATATTCCACCCGAACATACCAAAGATTGGAATCAGAGCTTCAAGAGCTTCCAAAGGCGCAAGTAAAGCAGGAATCGCAATCCGGCAGAAAGCCTTAGCTGCAATGTCCAAGGCGGCCTGCTCTGCAGCGGCCTCAGCTGCATCCTTCGCCGCATCTTCAGCTTTGTCTTTGAGATCGCTGCCGGATGGTGCTGGCTTGAAGCCCTTACAACAGAAGCTTTGAAGGCCACCAGTACATGTCCGGTCTCCTGATTTCTTATCGTGGCTATTGGTGTCTTGGACGACTTCGGTCTCACCGTCGTCGCACCCGCCCATGCACGAGAGCCCGATACCACGGTAGCCACGCCACTGGCAGGTCCCCATACGGGTGCCGTCATCGCAACAAAGGGAACGGTACTCGTTGGGCTTACAGCGATCGTTAGTGGACAACTTGCCCGGCTGTCCGTTCACTATATATTGTTAAGATCTGTAAAATATGGTACAAAAGGTGAGAACCATGACGTACTTTGTGCAACTTGGTTAGTTCCTTTCTTGCATTTCTGACTACAGTCGGTCGTGTAGCAAGTGATACCTGCAGCGAGGTCGTCACTTTTCTGTTTGGCGTCTTCTTGATCTTGCGTCGTGACTCCTGGGGCAGGTGCTAGACCATTGTCTGCCTTTTGATCAATTTGGTCAATCGCCCAAACCTGTTTCCTTGTTAGAGATCTGACACCCGCTGCTATCCTGCATGTAGTTGGCCTTAGGGACCGTAAACGTGTTGGTCATTATTCACTTACCATACTACCTCCAAGACACCGAGAGTTTGCGAATTTGCGCTTCTGGTCAAATGTATCATCATCGTCATACGAGATCCACTGGTTGTTATCCCATGTTATCCATTTCACACCAGCAGCTTTATCCCAGACTGGATTGGCGTTCTTAGAAGCAATCACATCTTTGATCTCCTGCAAAGTCAAAATACCACTAGCGTCTGAGCAAGGGCCTGCATTGGCGCCTCCAGAAAACTGGCACACGCCATTGGGAGTATTGCAGGAAGGATCTGAGAGAGTGAAACTTCTGCCGTACTAGAGAGGGGGTTAGATCAGCTGAACAGAGAACTGATAGATGAGGGATGGTAGTACCCAACCGAGACCAAGTACCACCTTGTCGGGCTCTACACCAGCACGCCAAAGTAAATCAAGCCCCAAGTCAATCTCCGTGATGTTGGTATGAGTCGCGAGATTTGGTCCAAGAGCTTTGGATTGAGCGTCCCAAACACCGTGCACTACAGGTAATTAGCTTTGTTTGAGAAAGAGCTTCAGGAATGGCGTACGGTCATAGGCCATGAAATTGAACCAGTCTACGTTGGACTGAATAGCAGACAAATCGAAATGCTGAAGATACCAGTAGGACGTTGGCAAGGTCATGGATATACCATATCCGGTGCCTGTGCAGGAGATTAGTTGAATTTACCACTCTGACTGCATCACTTTATATGATGCTTCAACCACATATATGGATCGGGTCATTATGGAGTCGACTTCAACTCTTAGCTCTGATCCTGTGATGATGACACTAGGTAGATCCTAACACCCTATGCGCCAGCTCACCAATCATTGCACGGTAAGCACTTACCAAACGCAGCTCTCAACTCCTTCACCAGACTAACATAATTGGCTTTGTCGGCTGTAAGGCCGCCTCGGTCATCTGCCTGGGGATATTCCCAGTCCAAGTCCACACCGTCAAAGCCATAGTGCTCCATGAAGCTGATGAGGCCGTTGATGAACTTTTGGCGATTACCGGCGGAACTAGTCATGTCACTGAATGAGGAACGTGTGGGACCTGGGTCTGTAAAGGACCAGCCTCCCACAGAGATCCAGGCCTGGAGTCCGTTATGGGTATCTTTGAGCGCCGTGAAGCGTCCGAGAAGTGAGCCGCTGTTGCTGTCCATCGGGGCTATCTGGAAAGACTGCGGATCGAAAAAGGCGAAAGCAAAGTTGATATGCGTGAATCCGTTCAAGTTCAAATCCTCAGGCATCACGGCTTGACACTTGCGGGTGGCAGCCCATGATTCATAATACCCTATAGTGCGCTTGGCGATAGAGTTGCCACCACAAGACGGTCGGTGGACATCGCCACAGCCTCCGAAACCGCTCTGGCAACCGCTACCACAGAAGTCGTTTGTCGATCCGCAAAACCTGGCGCTTCGTGTCAATCTTCTTCTGCGTCTTGGCGCAGTTGAGTAATGAGAGTGGGACTGGCTATGGTGACTGACCCAAACTTGGAACAGCACACATCCAGTGGACAGTTCTGCTGGCCGGTTTTACCATATTGCCCACATTCAGCTTTAGCATCACAGTTAGATGTGCAGTTGCCTGTCCAGGTGTCGGTCAGCTCTCGAGTAATGAAGCCCCTCGGCGGAACTAACCAGCACCGCATTCTCCCGGAGAATATCCACAGAGGTTGTTGTTATTTCCACCACAACAGGCGGCATTTTCACAAGGTGTCTGAGCATTACATGTTCCGGTTGGCAATGCTCGGGTGTTGAGTAACAGGTCGAGACCTAGGGGTATCGGTGAGTGGAGCTTAGCCTCGATGGCAACGATGTCCTCAAAAGGGGCTGCGAGGACACTCAAAGAGCAAAATATCACAGAGAGAAACAACATCATATCGTTATATAGTAATAGCCATGAATGAATCAATAACTTTCCAGGGAACAAGTCTAAATAACTCGAGGGGACAAGACATACCCTATCAATCCATTAACTCCCATCATACTTCTGCGAGTTATTTTTGATATGACAATGCTTCTAATAAGGAAGGTCAGCATGTATGTCTCACTTATTGAAACCGTCTTACGAGGACTGCATGGTTATTGATGGCTTCAGGGGGGTTACACAATACTATTCATTTCACGGCTATAATCACTAGCAATGCTACATAGTGCCTTACTAACTCTCTGATTGGTCAATTAGCCTAGTTGTCTGACATCCAGAACAAGGGAAAACGGCCACATGAAGGTGCCCCCAAAATTGCGTGTGGAACAGCAGATGTACTACTTGTAGGGGTATGAATCTTTAGCTCGAAAGATCAATAGAAGGAACAGCTCGTGGTCTATCCCAATTACAAAGTTTAGAGATCCTTAACGATAAAACCTTTTTACCGACTTTCTCCCTAGCTGCCTGTCCCTTCAATTTTTCTTCTGTTGATTGCGCAAAACGTCCCATGCTAAGTTGCTTGTATTCTTGCCTTCCAAGAGAAAAGATTGCATGCGGCATAAATCAACTGCCGCTGCCCCTGAAAGATTTGCCAATGAGATATTTCTGGTTCAATAATGTGGGGTGTTTGACCGTTGTACTGTAACGAAGATCCCAACTGCATTGCTTTACCTGCATGATTCTTGGAAAGCTTAACACCATGTAAGCATTGCCAAGACGAACTATTAGCTTTGGCGTCGAGATCCCTGCCAAGGCAACTCTGCATCTTCCTGTCAGATGGGTACCGATGTCTTAATGAATTAAACAAGGTACTTTTGGCCAAGAGCTAATGGTGAGACAGAAACAACGGTTATTGTGAAGCAAAGTAGGGAGTGTATGTTGGTCGAATTCAATATGTCCCCATCCAGTCCCACGGCTATTCTTATCCAAAAGAATCGACTTTTTCCTCCACGAAGCAATTCCACAACAGCTGATATTCTCTTTAGCATCTAAGATGGCCCAGTTTATGGTCTCAATTCTTGCAGTTCTCATTCTCGTTCAATATTGTCTGACTTTCAATCTGTATCCTGCCGTGAACCCAGATAAGTTGGGTCAGGCTCTTAACCTCTCCACGGAATGTGTCACTGCTCTGTATGTCCATTGAATAAGATTTGAAGTTGTACCTTAGGTGATAGTTTATTGACGAACGAGTCTAGCAACCAGTCTGTACCAGAATGTGACCAAACACTTTTTGGAATGGTCGGAGATTTCGAGAACTTTTGGTGGGAGGAAGATAATGTTACAGCCTTGTGCGATGGCAATTGCACCCAAGCTGCTTCGGACTGGAGGCTCGATGTTCACGACTCCTGTTATGGCGAGTATATATCTGCATATGGGAGACTGATCCCTGCAAGTTCTGTCACGGAACGCCTTTATGATAGCCTGAACATCGCTTGTTTGCCATCAGGGTGAGAAGATTTTCTATGCACCAGCAATTCGATACCAAAGCTGACCACCAACCAGTTCCGCCAACTTTTCTTGGTGTTTGACGGAGTCTCAACAGTGGGTAGGCTCTGACATTGTTCGGGCTGATTGCACTGCGAACCCCTCTGATCCATCTTGTGGGGGCGACACCTCTGCAATCCCGGCAGAAGCCATGCGTATGGCGAACTTATACAGCGATGATATCGTAAGACTTGTGGGAAACACCTGCCATCGTGATTTTTCTAACACCAAGTCAGTTATGTAACCAGTGTTTCATCGAAATGTTATTCTCGCGTGTCAGTTCGAGTCTTTTGAGTAACGAGGATCACTCTGATTATCTCGTCGACCAACTTCAGGATGTAGCAGACATTTGCAGCACGCAACTTCGTGATTTCACGGTCAGAGCTGTCGCAACTTATAACTCGGCACCACCAGTAACATCGGTGCCAAGCACCACAACGACTTCGGGAGCACCGCCTGCCGCTGCGACATGTGCAGGCCAGACAGTCAGCAGTGGATCTGGTTGTGATGCTCTTTCTAGCCAGTATGGAGTCGCTACGGGAGATCTGCAGACTATAACCAATAGCAGCGACTGTCAGGTTTCCAGTGCGTTGTGTCTACCAGCATCCTGCACCTTGCAGCAAATTCCCAGCAGTCAGACATGGTAAGCAAATGTTAACCCACGCTTGAGAATTGTGTCTGGCTAAATTTCCTGTAGCGATATCCTTGCTGCTAGTCTCAAGGTGACTGTAGTACAGTTACTGAGTTGGAATCGCAACATCATGGGCCTGTGCGATAGCCTTACAGGGCAATACGTGTGTGCCAGGTAGAGTGCTCAAATTACCCCAAGTGCTTGTTGGACAGGCTAAACTGATGGAACGACAATATTAGTGCCCCTGGAACGAATAGCTCCTACTCTCTACCGCCACCACCGCTGGGGACTGGCGCCGATGCTGGGAACCAGCAACGGGGTGGTGCTGGCGGCGTGGTCACACCCACTACAACTGTGACGGGTACAATTACCGATCCTGCATCTCAAGGCTCCAGCTCGGCGCCATCACCAACACAGGATGGTCTCGCCAGCAACTGCAACAACTTCGCTATAGTCAAAGCAGGCGATACTTGTTTCGACTTTGCCAAGAATCATGGTGTCACTACTGACCAGCTGTATGCATGTAAGCGACGGGAAGCATGACCAAATGACGATGAATTAATTAAAACCAATGGCTAACTCACAATTTTACAGGGAACCCGGTACTAGGTCTCCAAGGCGCCAATTGTTCGACCAATTTCTGGGCGAGCGAGTACTATTGTATCGGGATATGGGCGACTGCAACGACGCCCGTGACAGCGCCTGGTCCAACTCAAACTGGCATTGTTTCCAACTGTGCGAAATACGCACAGGCTCAGAAAGGAGATATTTGTGACACATTCGCCTCTCGAAACAGCATTTCCAACGCACAGCTCTACAGTTGGAATACAGTCCTGGGAAGCGCCGGCCAGAACTGTGGCACTTCCCTTTGGACAGACGAATGGTATTGTGTAGGTATCTCCGCCCCTGCTATTACGACTACCACCAGTAAACCAACAACGACTACGCCTGTCACGGCACCAGGCCCTACGCAAACTGGAATTGCGGCCAATTGCAATAAGTATGCTATAGCAGCCACTGGAGATACTTGTAGTGCATTTGCATCGCAGAACAGCATAACTACTACGCAGCTCTATGCTTGGAATACAGTCCTAGGAGCGAATGGGGCCAACTGTGCAACATCTTTTTGGGCAAAGGAGTATTATTGCGTCGGAGTGAGCTCTTAGATGGCATCCCTCGGGGCAATCCAAACCAGTAGAAAATGAGCAAACTCGCAAGTCGTCTCAATATGAAACATTCCTGACCATCAGTGGAAACACTTGATTACGTCCATCCTAACGTCATAGAGAACACGAAAGCAAATAGACTCGAAAGTTTGCCGATTTAACTGTAATACCGTAGCCCACCTAGGTTAGTGGGATACGCTTAATAAGCAGCTTTCAATGACATTATAATAATTCTAATGAATACTAATCACTAACAGCTAGTAAGCTTCAACATCTAAAACATTAAAGATTATACCAGAACACAACGGGACTATGACGAAAGGGTGCCGACGAGACATGTTACTGCCAATATAGACTTCCAGTACTAGCCTAATCGGGCTAGTTAAGCCTCCGCAACAAACAGGTCGTCGTCATACCCCATACTTGAATGTTAACCAAAACTACAGTTCTCTCGCAACACTGAGCTGCACTCTGCACTCGGCACTCATGCTTACATCCATTGCATCTATTTTTATAATACTGCAATACGCACGATGAGTCCCGAAGAGGCCGTGGCTGGGGCCAATGCCACCATTTTTGGCCCATATGTCTATGTATTCGACCCCAGCATGCCGGCGGCCGCTATACAAGACAAGGCCATCTCGATTTTCCAGCGGATGGAATCTAACGAGTTCAGCGCGGAGGGATATGCACTGCTCTTCAAACCTGGTATCTACTCGGTTCTCTTTGACGTGGGGTTCTACACACATGTCGCAGGGCTCGGACTGAATCCCGACGATGTGCTCATCGACGGTGGTGCCAACGTGCCAGCGTACTGGATGCCAAATCGCAATGCTACATGTAATTTCTGGCGATCATTCGAGAACTTGGCTATCAATGCCTCAGGAGCCACCAATCGTACCACAACAATAGCTGTATCACAAGTAAGTTCATCAAAAAGAAAAGAATCATGCATCTCACCTCAGAACTAACTATGCATAGGCAGCGCCACTACGCCGCTTGCATATCAAGAGCCCGAACGGCCTGTGGCTGTTTCAAGTAGACCCGGCCACCGGCGCCGGTGGCTATGCCAGTGGCGGATACATGGCAGACTCGGTAGTCGACGGCCAGGTGCTCCCAGGGTCCCAGCAGCAATGGCTCTCAAGGAATAGTAAATGGGGAAGTTGGGCCAACGGTGTCTGGAATATGGTCTTTTTAGGCAGCATCAACGCACCAAGCCAGGCCAACTTTCCCACGGAGCCATATACGACAATAGAGTCCACACCCATCATTCGCGAGAAGCCTTATCTCTACAGCACGGGTGACGGAAAGTACGCAGTGTTCGTCCCGGCACTCCAAAAAGCTACGCAGGGACCCAGCTGGACGGGAGGAGCTACCCCTGGCAAGTCCATGTCGATTGATGATTTCTGCATCGTACAACCGCCGACGGCGAATGCTTCTAGTATCAACTCGGAGTTGAGATCTGGAAAGCATGTTCTTTTTACACCGGGAGTCTATATGTTGGATGAGGCTATCGAGGTGACGAATTCAGACACCATAATCTTAGGTCTTGGACTACCCTCACTCATTCCTACTAGAGGTAACGCGGCGATTCGCGTAGCCGACGTCGACGGAGTTACGATTGCTGGTCTCATAATTGACGCGGGAACTATTAATAGCGCAACCCTGCTTGAAGTTGGCTACACAGGGCAGGCTCCCTCCGTTAGGCACAATTCAAATCCGACATTCTTATACGACTTGACAGTCCGCACCGCCGGGCGTCAAGCTGGCAGGAACGATGTTGGCATAATCATCAACAGTCATGATACGGTGTGCGATCAGATCTGGCTGTGGCGTGCGGACCATGGGCCCGGCGCAGGTTGGGAGACAAATCCCTCGAAGAACGGAATTATAGTCAACGGTGACGACGTAACGATATACGGCTTGTTTAACGAGCACCACAAGGAATACCAGACGCTCTGGAACGGCAACAATGGCCGCGTGTACTTCTACCAATCTGAGATACCATACGACCCACCTAACCAAGAGTCCTGGCGGTCAGTCGGTGGAACGAGGAATGGATATGCCTCATACAAGGTCGCCGACCATGTGACCAGCCACGAGGCCTGGGGTTTGGGTGTCTATTCGTATTTCCGCGACGCGCCCGTCAAGCTCGAGAACGCCATCGAGGTCCCCAGTACCGATGGTGTAAAACTGCACCACTTGACGACCATCTGGCTAAATGGTGTAGCTGGAAGCGAGATAACACATATCGTAAACGGTACAGGCGGACGCGTATACGCAAATAACCCCCCGGAGGCCATGCGGCAGGTCGCAAAAGAGTTCCCTGGCCAGAACCCCGGCACACCAGATCCACGTCCGCCACCGCCGCCGCCGCCCGTGCCGCGGTCCTCAAAACGAGGGCTCTGCTGGCCTGTCGATAACAAGGACTCGGTCACTTCTTTCACAAGACCCGGTACCAAGGTTAGCTGGCTGTACAACTGGAGCCCCGACCCCCAGCCGAATACCACGTCCGGCATGCTCGAGTTCGTCCCCATGCAATGGAACCACGTAAACATCGACGAGCTCGGGGGCAAGCTCCAGAGCAGCGGCGCGCGGACGTTGCTGGGCTTCAACGAGCCGGAGCTCGGCGACCAGTCCAACATGTCCGTGGAGCTGGCGGCTCGCGAGTGGGTGCGCTGCATCGAGCCACTACGAAAGGCAGGCGTGCGGGCCGGCAGCCCGGGGATCTCGTCGGCGCCGCACGGCGTGGGGTGGCTGCGGGACTTCCTGGCGGCGATCCGGGCCGGGGGTAGCGACGTGGACTTCTACTGCCTGCACTGGTACGGGGAGGCGCTGGGCGGCTTCTACGACCACATCTGGAGCGCGTACCACCAGCTGGGGCCGGACCGGCCCGTGTGGATCACCGAGTTCGCCTGCACCAACTGGAGCCGGGACGCGCCGCTGCCGCGCGAGCACGTTGAGGAGTTCGCGAGGGAGAGCGCCCGGTACCTCGACACGCTCGAGTGGGTGGAGCGCTATGCCTGGTTTGGGCCCATGAGGGATACCGGCACGGTGGGGAGATGGGCCGCCATGCTGGATGCCGAGGGCAACGTCACGCCGCTGGGGAGAGCTTACAGGGACGACTGAGATGTGGCACGCCCTGCAGCCGCATGCCTGTTTAGGAAAATTCGTTGGGGGGGGGATTTATCATTTTCTAGTTTCTTATCATGGCATACGGCTGGCTTTCCGCTCGAACCACCTCCTGGAGTGGAGTACCCGTAAAGTTTTTTCGATATTGTAATCAGTGCTAGCTTTCGTGGACTGTTATGCTCACAACTTTGGTAGTTTTGGTGGGGTACTTCATGCTTCCAAAGTATATAATACAGCCCTCGGCCTAATACCTCCATTTCATGTTCTGTCAGGACTGGTGGCGGATGCCTAATCGCAAATATTCCGGAAGCTAATGTTAAGAGGTATCCTTGACTTTCTCGATACCCTTATAGCTTTACGCAAACTGCCTACTCGGTATCGAAAATCATCCTAAACGCGGCGCCGGTGTATATGACCGAGAACATTGCCACAACACAGATATTTATCTATGCCTTAATGTAATACTGAAACACATTTCTTCTCATTAAAACATCATAATCGTCACCAAGTCGATTAAGTACACGAAGACAGGAAAGGGGGAAGGGAAAAAAACTACTTAAAAAACTTCAAGTGAGCAGAGGGTGTTATCTCGAAACCACCTCAAAATCCAGCCACTCAGTATTGTGCTTCTTCTAATTTGCTTTTGAGTGATCCGCGCCAATGCCTAGACGGAAAAGAAAGACTTAAGGGGGGGTATGTTTCAATCAAGGGGTGTCGTCCCAGAACGCCATTCTCATATGCCAAAGTACACGAAGGAAAATCTCAAGAGATGGTCATGGCCGGTGTTTGCCCTTGAGGGTGGGCGTCGAGGTCAACCTCTTCGACCATTCTGCGGTGTGCAGCACTTTCACGGACGAGGTTGCCAAAGTACTTGAGTGCAACCTCGCTCTCACCCCTGGTCTTCAGTGTGTCATCGCGACGTGCCCCTAGTTGCTCTACGGAGCGCTGGAGACCAACACGAAGACTGTCTGCAGGAAAGCGCAACACCTTACGAACTGAACCAGAGATACGTGCGCTGTTGGTATGGATGTAATCGATAGCCTCAAGCTGTGCCGAAATCTTGCTGGACAGTCGGTGTGGCAAGGACTGTGGAATTTGCTGCAATACATAAGCGGCGACACCAACAACTATGACAAAGTTAGTCTTGAACTTGAACACCAATGCAAAGAATACTACACACCTGCCACGAGGATGCCAGGGACAATCAGCCGCCGTAGGTTATCGTTACCGAGGACTCTCGCTGCGCTCATGGTGTGGTCCATCCAGCCATATCCACCAATCATGCGGCTTCCGAGTGCGGTTGCCACGGTCAAGGCCATGCCAGTACCAGCAACCTTCTCCTGACGCTGGACGATGGTGGACCAGTCCACAAAGTCCCAGAGTTCTGTCGGTACATCGATCTGCTTAGCAAGCTGGTCCTTGCGTCTTCGGAACATGACGTCTGAGCGGAAATTCAGGTCCTGATACTCATCGCCAAGATGGTAAAGACCGAGTTGTTTGATTGCTTCAACGCCATCGACAGTCTTCGTTCTAGCGTTCTCCTCGCATGCAGTCACGGATTCTTGGACTTCGGACAGCATGGCTTCCTTGAGATCTTCGGCATATTGGAAAGCGTTGAAAATACCAGAGTATGGCACCCCTAGGTTCCCTTCAGCAGCGTCGGTAATTGCTCGGTTGAGGGCGATCCGGGTCTGATCGTAGATTTCCTTGCACGTGTCTTCGATGGTGTGGTCAATCTCCTCGCTGACTTCCGACTTTGCTTTCCTCGACGCCTCGAGCAAGGGCTCAAGTTCCTGTAGGTCGTGGTTGACACGGTCGAGCTCTGACTGTGCAACTTCGGAATTGACGGTGGCGAGAACATTGACGTCGTTAAGAATATTGTTCAGGTACGTCTTGGCAGGAGCAAGCTTTGATCTTGCTCTCTTTTCAAGAACGAACCTACGCAATGATTGTTCGAGCTTTTCGAAGTCCCGAATCTTTTCCTTGTCCTTGCCTTTACCCTTGGGATCATTGCTTGGATCATCGTCGCCACCGCCTCCACTTGAGCTACCGCTGCCTCCTCCATCCGGACCACCGGGCGGTGACGCTGTTGGCACAGCGTTACTGGAAACAAAGTGAACCAATTCAGAGGATTCCTTGAATGTTCGTGGACTGAGACCTTGAACCTGGTCCAGAATAGCCTTCTCGCACCTCTCCTTATTTCGTATACCATCGAAACCATTTACGACGATGAAAAGGTAAGCCTTCTCTGCCGCTGCCGCCCAGATAAACTCTTTGGCAGTCATGGTGAAGTGGTTCGCTGCGGAAACGACAAACACTACGACGTCAATCTCTTCCTGGCGCGCAAACACAGCTGTCGTCTTTGTCGTATCCGAGTTCAGGCCAGGGGCGTCAATTAATGCGATGTCCACCACTCCATTGGTGAGTAGCGACTCGTCAAGTGTTCGAACATCTCGGACGTAGACCTTGCATTGCATATAGTTCTCGTTGTCCAGGACGAGATCCTCTAGTTTTTCAAGAGAGTAAACATCGTATGTTGTCTCGTCGTGACGATTGTAGATGGCGTCCTTGTGTACGGCGTGGACCTCTTCGACGCCGCCATTTTCTCTCAGAGCATCTAGTACCTCACAGAAGATGCTTGTGCATGGCTGCTGGTCCTCGGGAAGGACCTTCCTTCGCAGCAGAGCATTGCAAAAGGTTGACTTTCCAGCGTTGAGATCTCCAGTGATGAGAACTTTGCTCGAGGTATCGTCTATCCTTTCTCGTAACGATTGCAGGTGTTTGATACTTGAGCTAATCTTTCCATCGAGCAGGGAGGCAATGGAGCCCTTCTCGAGAGAATGGACCAGCTCGGCCTGATGTAAAGAACCAAGCTTGAGGTCGAGCTTGAGAATGGAAAACTCTTGGGCTATCTGGGGGCTCATGAGACGAGGCTCAGTGACCGATTTCGCGTCGGCATCCTTGCTAGATTCGCCGCGACTGTTCTCGTCGACGGTGGTCATGGATCGTCGCAAACCACCACCGGGGTGGCGGGAGCTTGATGGCTCGGCGCCAATCATGGAATGTGTCTGATGGAAGCTTGGGCGGCCGGAAGAGGAGCCGCGGCGCTCTCTTTCCCGGGTAGGCAGCGCGGTTTCGGCTCTCTGCACGGAAGGGTAGTGAGCTGGCCACGTAACGTTCATCTCTTGCAAGCTTTTCAGCATCTCGACAACCCTGTTGATGGAGCGACCGAGCTTGAGGCGCTGCTGGTTATACCACAGCTGGTGCATAGTGGCATCCTGGCTCTTGCGATCGTTTTCGGTATGGGCAGTAGCTGCGAGGATGGGGTTGTCTCCCAGGCTGGGATCGGTTCGCGGCGACATGGTGCCCAGTGGGAATCGACTGGAGCCGAAATCGCCATCGGCTATGCTGCCACCATAGCCCGAGTCGTTTTCCAGGAGCGACTGCAGTCTGGCGGCGTGCTGTGATGTCGAACCTGAACCGACTTGCATGTAGCCGGGTTGTCCGGGCGAGTTTGTGGGGTTTGCAGCGTCGTGATCATGCTGCTCGCTGTCGTCGTCCCATTCCGGTTCGGTCGGGGACTTGCCACTGCCCTTGCCCTTGCCCTTGCCCTTCGGTGAGAAATACTCTTGGCTCATGATTGAATGTCGGGATCCATCGATCGCCTCGATGCAGATAGATTGATGGGGTTGGCTGAAAGCAGAGGGAGGGAAGCAGAGGAAATAAAGGAGCCGACGGTTATGTGGCTGGTACTAGGATCAATCCGTTGCCTGATATCTTCTCCTGTTTGCTGTTTTTTTTTGCGCTGGGAAGTCGGGATGGTTCCGCATTGAGATGCAAAGAAGGCAAATCTCGGGTGGTGACGTTCATTGGTCATCAACCGCGACAGCCGTGGAGCTTCGGCTTCGGAAAAGGAAAAACACGTCATGCAGGCAGTCCGTTTAAACTACTGCACTGGAAGCTGCCCACAGGTGCGCCCTGGCCCCCACTACAGCATGCTCCGCCGGCGTCACAGTGGACGGGGGTGGGCAGCTGGCCCGTCGTTCCAAGGCCACAGCACTATTTCCTCAGTTACGTAACTGCCTGGAGGCTCTCCCTCAATCAAGCCATGCCCGCCAAGCACGGCAGCGAAACCAAGGCCCCAGTTGGGGTACAGCATCCAGCAGCCGACCAGCGACCGGCTCAGGCTTCTAACACACAACCAACATTGAGCCCCGTCGACGAAAACCCTCCCAGCCAAGACATAGCCTCTCTGACTTATCGCCGTGATCATGAACGTATGTGGACCCATCGCCTGTTCTTACCTGCTCGTACCTGCCACAGCCGGCGAACACCTAGAGCTGACAGCTTCCCTCCCAGATCCTCGAATGGGCATTCGGCAAGCGCATGACGCCCGCCGAGCGCCTGCGCAAGAACCAGCGCATGCTCGATAAGGCCATCCGAGAGCTGGACCAGACACGAGTGAAGCTCGAGAAGCAGGAGAAGACGCTCACCACGCAAATCAAGCAGAGTGCTCAAAAGGGCCAGATGGGCGCAGCAAAGATCCAGGCCAAGGACCTCGTGCGCACGAGACGCTATATCGAGAAGTTCTACGGCATGAGGAGCCAGCTGCAGAAGATCTCCTTGCGCATGCAGACCCACCGGACAAACGAACAGATGATGCAGTCTATGAAGGGCGCAACCCAGGCCCTGGGCAGCATGAACCGATCCATGAACTTGCCTGCTCTTCAGCGCATCGCAATGGAGTTCGAACGTGAGAACGACATAATGGACCAGAGACAAGAGATGATGGACGACGCCATCGATGATGCCATGGACGTGGGCGTCGAGGAAGAAGGCGACGAAGTAGTGGAGCAGGTCCTCGAGGAGATCGGTGTCGACCTGAACCAAGCGGTAAGCCCTCCCCGAGCTCGGAATGCAGACGAACCCGAATCCCTAACAGATTGCATCTAGTTTGGCGAGACACCTACCGGGTTACAGTCTGACAAGGTTGCCGAAAGCAGAGTGGCCCAGGCTATCGGTGGTGGTGGCGGCGGCGGCGGCGGAGGCGGCGGTGGTGCTGCTGATCCCGGCGATGATGATCTCCAGGCTAGACTTGACAGCCTTAGGAAGTGATTTAGAGACGCTACCCATGAAATAGCTGTTCCTGGTAAACTGCATTTTGCGACATGGAGTTTGGGTTGCGATTATCACATATAGCATCGGGGGTTCTTATTTTTTATGCAGTAATGCTGATCACATGAGGGTATCTCATTGTGACCCAATGTGTTCACGCTATCATCCTCAGTATCTCCAAGACGCCGT
Organism: Truncatella angustata; assembly: GCF_020726525.1. Lineage (NCBI taxonomy): Eukaryota > Fungi > Ascomycota > Sordariomycetes > Amphisphaeriales > Sporocadaceae > Truncatella > Truncatella angustata. The sequence continues at coordinate 6,164,555 of NW_025763382.1, read as the reverse complement.
TCTTATCTATTGGAGCTGGGTTGGACTTCACCCATCTGTCGTGAAGGCTGTTTTCAGCAATAGCGTCAAACTTGTCCCCATTGACGCCGAACTCACGTAAGGATCGCGGCAGCCCTAAAGCCTGGACGACGGCGGCTACCAAGCCACCCAGGTCGGCTTGCTGCTTTTTCAACCCTTTTGTAACAAAAATACCGGGCGCATCTGGCAGCTCCCATAATGCTCGTACGATAGCATCCTGCCTCTGTCTGTTGGCATCGTTCGCGTAATTGTACTTACAAACTGCCGGCAACAACAGACAGCTCGTCTCACCATGCCCGACGCCAACCGGGCCCAGTTGGTGTCCAATACCATGGCTGGCACCTAGCGGAACGCCTCGCGAGCACGCGCTCATTGCGTCGATCACTCCCAGTTGACAATCGAGTCTCTTCTTCAAGTCACCCTTGTCGTTCTTACACCCAAGGAGGCCAGGTATCAACTTCTTGAGCCCATTCCAGGCATCTTCGTCTGCATGGCCGTCGCTCTGAAGGGAGCACAGGGTCTCGATGCAGTGGTCCACGGCCTTGACCCCCGTGGAGAGCCAAATATGCTCGGGCGTGCTCGTGCTGAGCTGCGGATCGAGGATCACAAGGGCAGGACAGCGAATTCCCGCTTGGGCGGAGAAGGACCATTTCCTGCCTGTCGTATCGTTTGTGGCCCCGGCCGTGGCAGAGTACTCGCCTCCCGAAAGCGAGGTAGGAATGCAGACCAGCGGGATCTGTGCAGGCATGACGTTTCCTCGGTGCTGTGAGGTCTGGGGGTGCAGACTCTCGAGCTCCTCGAACGTGGAAACGTCGTTGGCCAATGCCAGACTGATCAGTTTCGCAGCGTCTGTCAGGCTACCTGCTCCCAGTGTGACCAGGAGATCAGCTCGGTGGTGCCTGGCGTCGGAGACGATTTCTAGAATCTCCGACCAGTGCGTATGGGGTTTCATGCCCACGCGGATGCCAGCAAGTCTGGACCCTAGTGCGGATTTCACATCCTGGAGGTAGCACGTGTTGGATGCGAGACTCTTGGACACAATGAGGAGAATGCGTGAGGCATGGAAAATGTTTTGGACATGTTGCGGCAGGGCCTGGGAAAATGGGATGCCGTGGCTGACTAAGGGCTTCTCACGCCCTGCAAAGGCAGGTCGCAGGATCTCTTCGGGCATCTTTCGTAAACAGATGTGGATAGGCGATGATGGGGTTTAGACTGAATGTCGTGACCAAGTATCGATTACCCAAGAGTTTAGCCGTACAGTCATGGCACGCACTGTAGCTTAGAAGTGCAATAGATAATTGTCGGCAAATGTGGACGTATACATGAATGCGAATGAACGGTACCGCAGTTCCTTGCCTGTATCTGACTGCTCCTCAGTATACCAATAGAGTATAGTATGAGCTGCATGTAGCGTTGCATGAGCCCACTTACTCTTCGAGATTACAAAGCGGAACCGCCGACTTGCAGGGCTTGTTCATATGACTACTGCGCCCATCGTAGGCATGCATTGGAACTACAGTAAATAAATAACAAGCTTAGCAGCCCTGGTGCCGGGTCGGTATATCGTGGCTTTCTAATCTCCGGGCGCGTCATTGCCGAAACGCCGGGGGGCCGCTGTGCCTACCGAGCGCACGGGCCCATTGGTCTATGGCGTATGCCTGCGTATGTAGTATGTTCTGTAGGTTGGTGAATGGCCCAGTTTCCCCTCGTCCAGCGGATCCCAATTTCCAATCGCTGTCCACTGCCCAGTCCAGACTCCAGTTGTCCAGACAGACCCCACGTTCCTCTCAGAGCCTCTCACGTATTCTATCACTTTCACGATGCGATACCGTAGTTGAGTGATCTCATCCGCATCACACACGACATCGCGATCGAACCCTAGTCCGTGGCTTATATATACATGTTCATGTTTGACCACTGGCACTCGACAGCCCTTCTAGAAGCACGCACCACTGCTACAGCTACGGACAGGCGACACACGGGGCATTGGTTTCGAACCCCAAAGGTACGTTTACCTAGTCCCTGCGTCATTCCCAATCATGACCGAAATGCGTTGGCCATTTGCGCGCTCATTGCCGTGACGCAAACTTTGTGCAACTGGTGCCTCTTCCGTTGCTTCCATGTGGCCTGCTCAGAACCTGAGGCTGTCATTGTCTGGGGCCAAAACAACATGTGTATTGCTTCTTCTGCATCTTCTCTTTATGTCGGATTGTTTGTTGGTTCCTGGCCCTTACCCACAAATGGCCGGGCCAGAAGACAAGGACCCTCGGGGAGCTTCCTGTGATTTAGGTGCAGTATCAAAACTTGCGCCTGAACTTCTGACTGACATCAGGGTCCTGACTAGTGCCCGACGATACAACTTGATTGAATCGCCCCTCACACACAACGTCAATAAATACCGGCTAGACTAGACTAACTTTGCCATACGCTCTCCTCTACTCCGTACTGTGCGATTAGCTGAATACTGCTTCGCTTCTCTTCGTCGTCGTAGACCTAGTTCCCTCAACGTCATTTTATGCCCTCTCAACAATAACAACAACATCAACACCAACAGCAACCACACATACTGCTACGAATCGCCGAACACGCGACCCTCGAAGCCCGATCGACCTAGTAGCAGATTCTTCTCCCGAATCGCTGCTTCGAACCTCGAACCCCCGGCCCTCGTCAATACTTTAAATCTGGCAGGGAACAAACGTCGCAGTCTCTCCGCTTCAGGAGGTCTGCTGAATAGGATGTTTGGTGGCGGCTCCAAATCCGATTCCGCTGACGACTCAGGTAACACCATCAAGAAGTCTCCATCGCCCGATTCAAGGGCGGATGGCATACCCATAAAGACCTCGGAGCAGGCAGCTGGCGAGAAGCGCAGTGGCAATGGCAGCCCTCCCGGACGAACCGACACTGGCGCCGCAGACAAGAAGCGCAGGAGTAGCACCGTGGGGTCCAAGGCTAGCAGCCTCATAGCCAGCGCGAAGCAGTCCCTGAACTTCTCCCAAGTTGGCCGACAACCCGCGGACCCGGCCAACTCCCACACGCCCTTGCAAAAGCTGGGCAAGCAGGACCCGGCCCTCGCCGTGCCTCAGGGCCAACATAACAACTCTGCGGGCGAGTCCCTGCCCGGGCCACGCTCAACATTCCGTGTTGGTGTCTGGGAAGATCGGAACAAGAAATGCCGACGCACCATGGAAGACACTCATGCCTTCTTGTATAACTTCCTCAACACCCCGGCTCCTGCGCTCAATGTCGATAACGTTAGCACCAAATCAGGTGTATCCGGCGAGAGTGCCCTCTCACAACCTGAGATGATATCACAGGAAATGGTCGAGACGGACAATGGCTACTTCGCTATCTTCGATGGCCATGCCGGAACCTTTGCTGCAGATTGGTGTGGAAAGAAAGTTCATATCCTCATGGAGGAAATCATTCGAAAAAACCCCAACGTCCCAATACCCGAACTTCTGGATCAGACCTTCACTACTGCCGATGCGCAATTGGAAAAGCTTCCACTCAAGAACAGCGGATGCACCGCCGCCGTCGCTGTTCTGCGTTGGGAAGACCGAGTGCCCAGCTTCAGCTCCGCCACCGGCTCTCAGTCGATAGCCCCTGCTGCTGCTGCGGCCTCGAAGGAGGGAATCAAGACCAAGGATGGTAAGTTGGAGGACAATGACCACACCACCCCTGAGAGTGCTCATGCCAAATTAAAAGGCTCCGCCCAACGTCAACGAGTCCTCTATACTGCAAACGTCGGCGATGCGAGAATCATTCTCTGCAGATCCGGAAAGGCCTTGCGGTTGTCGTACGATCACAAAGGTAGCGATGAAAATGAGGGCAAGCGTATCGCCAACGCTGGGGGGTTGATCCTGAATAACCGCGTCAACGGTGTCCTGGCCGTGACTCGTGCACTTGGAGATACATATATGAAAGATCTCGTGACGGGCCACCCTTACACCACTGAGACGGTCATTCAGCCCGAGATTGACGAGTTCATGATCATAGCTTGTGATGGAGTAAGTAAAGTTTGTTACTCCACTATTTGTTATTGGCTAATTTGTTGTAGTTGTGGGACGTCTGCTCGGATCAGGAAGCCGTAGATTTGGTTAGGAACGTCGAGGACCCGAGCCAAGCGGCCAAGATGCTTGTGGATCACGCTCTCACGCGCTTCAGCACTGATAACTTGTCATGCATGGTCGTGCGCTTCGACAAAGTCGCCCTGGTGGAAACACAGAAAGACAAGGCCATCGGCGTCGAAGGCGACGCTTTCGACACGAGTGGTAAGGTCAGCGAGGCCGAAAAGATTGTGGGCGCGGCCAAGCAGAAGATCGCAGATGGAGCACCTGCTGTTGGTGTATCAGGTAGCAACAGCGGTCGTGGTCATGACCCTATACCGCTTGGCGACAACGAAACATTCCAGCCAACGACCCTGAGAGGCTCAGTTGACGAGGCACCCGAAGACAGCGATGCTCCTGAAATCATCACGGAAACCGTGCCAAACCCTGGCTCCCATGTCAACACCATTGAGAAGTCGCATGGTGCTTGATAGACGCCTTTTGCTACTCTCAACGTTGGACATGAGCTCGATTCTTGGCACCAGTCTACCACAGGACCTGGCAGTCCTTCGTGCCAGATACTTTGGAATCGCCAGTAGGAGCAATATTACTTGGAAGCAGTTTTCAGGCTGTAGTACCGCAATCACGGGAGATCAAGTGGGCATGACTAAGCAATGCGTTGTATCACACTGAGTGACGATTGCGAAGACGCGTGGGTAACAGCAGCATCACCTGCGCACCCTGTTTGGTGTTCTACGCAGTGGGTGTAGGTGCAGAAATATGCAGTGGCGTTTGTTGAAGAAGAATCAAGACGTAGCAAACAGCACGGTTTTTTTTTTTTTCCTCGCTAGGATTGGCAAGCGATGCAGATAGTTATGAGAATATGATATATGGATTTATCTCTTGATAGATTTGCACAGTCAGAACTTCCTGGAGAGATATTCATAAATCATTATCGTCCTCAGTGGGTATTTCCTTTCAGTGCATCCGCATCCGATGTGGTTGTTCATGTTCATGATTCTAGGCTTGGCATCAAACATGTTTCCTGAATTGCTGCACCACTTGCATGGCAATGCAAGGATCAAATATACATCGATCAACGCTCACTGGCGGGCGAGCCATGTCGAGCTTGTCACCTGCATGTTGCACTGCTAGATAAAGGGGCCAAAGCGCTAGCACAAACGCCCGGGATGCTAGCTCGAGCGTACATGCAAGTCTGGGTATCGTGCGGGGGTAAAGATGTCTCGTTCAGGGAAGATGGCAGCACGAGCAATAACCAATGCCGGTGCCGCCTTTGAAGATGTCGTTCTGCGTCTGAAGAAATCGTTCGGTCCTCGGACCCATTGCGAATATAAAGTGCTGAATATGCTAACGGAGGTTCTGGTCAACGCTGCCGCTGCTCCTGCCGCTGCCTACCTGCCTCCCCGCCTTCAGCCGCCAGTGCATTGGACGATGTGGGCAATAAGCAACGTCAACAGCATCATACATATTTGCCTCCTCCCTGAGAACGGCTCATATATACGTAAATCCCAGCCCCCTGGGACGTGTTCCGCCCTCAGCTAGTCTCTAGCATGATATAGAGTTTCGCTTGCACAGGAGAGCGCCGTGGGATCGGTATTCAGGCTTTGCTGGGCTATTTCAGCGGCTGCTCTTGACAGCGGTAAAGATAACCTGTCTTGGATAGAAGAAGAAAAGGAAAGAAGGGCAGATCACTGTAGGGATACTTGGAACATGAAAACCTGAAACATTAGCAAGCTATAGAAAACTCAACAATAACAGATTACCATAATGAATGCGACACAATTTCGATTGACACCATTACATAGGAGAAGACCAGGGATACGACGGGGCCTCTCTCCAGGTAGTCGCAGGGAACAAGGTCTTTCTTCGCTGGAGCTAATAAGACCCTGCGTGCACGTTTTCGAGTTGACATTAGATTGGCTGATGCAATATGGTCCAGGTCAGAAAACATCTAGCGCGGGCTGCTAAAGAGCAAAAAGGAAATGCTTGGCGGGTCACTTCAGTTCCTTTGAGGACGAAATTCCCCGCTGAATCCGTGGGAAAAGTGGGAGAGGAGCAGCAGCAGCAGCAGCACGACACAGTGGAATACATATAAGTTTATATGTATGTATGTATGTATGTATGTATGTAGGCCGTGAATGACACCTCGCGCAAGCTTCGCGCAAAACGATCCAGTATTGCTGTCTGCACCTGTACCTTTACGGAGTAGCCCGCTGTCGTGCACAAAGCCCACGCTAACGGCGTGTGCTCTCTCACTTTAAGCCCAGATGGTCCAATGCGCACGACCTCAATGTCCAAAGAAAGGAACCTCGTCCAACAGGGCCTCATTTTGGTGTCTCAGTCCAGAAATTCCTTCTGTGCTGCTTTCCGAGAGAGCTTGTCGCCTAGCTCAATGATGCTGCACTACCATCTTGGGTCAGATCGTTCAAGTCTGTTTCCATGACATGTTCTCTCGTAGTTATTGAATGGTCAAGTACAGTAGACAGCAGTAGACAGCAGTAGCATTTTCTTCTTCCTGGATCGTCCTCTCTTCTCCCACACTCGAGTACTATTACAAGCGCAATACGATAGTTGGGGCGGACCCCCCGTCCTTTTTTACTCGATGATATCCACAGAGCTCCGTCTAGCCCCTGATGGCATCGCTCTGCATCACTCGGCATCGCTCTATATCCCTCGACCCCTATCAATATCCCCCTAGCCAAAACATTTGGTTTGTCCCGCCCTTTCAAACAATCTGTTTCGGCCGTCCGTCTGCTGCCGTTGCCGCTTCCGCTTCAGAGTCGAGACCAAACTCTGAACGCATGCTCTGTACATCTGTATTCTTCTGTTTCCCAGCGAGCGGTAGTCTTTTAATAGACGAAACTTATTTGTGTCGAATTCTGCAAGAACAGGCGACCATCCCTTGGCAAGGATTTACACCCTCAGTCTCTGCGCGTCTACGCCCATGCCCAAGCCCAAGCCCGACTCAACCGCCACCCAATATTAATTTACCACTGTACTACCTATTGTACATGTTTTGACTTTCTCGATTAAATGTCGGAAGCACCAGTACAGCTACCGACTGCTCACGAATGCACCACGCCCTCCCGGATGACCGACTGGATTCTTCAGAACTGGTCTAATTGAGACTAAACACATTCGAAAGTTAGAGTTACGGGACGCCGACACGGCAGAGGTGTCATTGGAGACGTCGTGAACCGGCCCGAGCCCATTACAAACGATAATTCTAATTACTTGGCCCTTCGACCAAAAGACCAGCCAACCTCCCGACTGCCATTCCAAGCGCACGATTATGTCGTTGAATGGGCTGGACAATGCCACGGTCAGGGAGGCGCACGAGGCTGCCGTTGCTGAGCATGGCGGATGGTACGCGACTACCCGATCTCCTCTCTCTCTCTCTCCCTCCAAAAGTCTTTCACCGCGACCTTCCCCCCAAAGCTTAATACGGCTGGGTCCCGCTCCTTCTGCACCATACCGATACGCAACTATCCGCACCCGTAGCTCGTCTCGGACCCCCTGAGGACTGCTTGACGTTGCCGTGTCGCCTCCGACATGGGCTCACCTTTCTCCTTGCTTTTTGTTTTATTTAATTTTTTTCCTTTCGACTATCGAACAAGCAGCTGCTAACTATGAGCCCCGTATCGCAGGTTTCTCCTAAAGTACGCCAGTCGAGATGAGGTCGATGTATATAGCCGGGGCACGGGCGGCATCGTCGAGATGCGCAACGCCATTGCCAACTACGAAGAGTCCTCCCCACTCTATGGCTTTCTCAAATACAGACGGAGGAACGTCATCTTGAAGTTTCAGCCCGACGGCTGCTCTAGGCTTATACAAGGTGAGAGCTTCCATTGCTTTAGTCGGTCGAGTCACGCAAGAACTGACAGTCACCGCACACAGCCCGCGCTACTGTACATTTCAATGCCGTCTGCGAACGCTTTACCCCTTACAACACGACATTTGAGATCACCGAGGCCAAGGAGCTGAAAGACACCAAACTTTCCGCGGCTTGCTCCCTCCATGCCGCTTCCGGCTCTTCATCGTCTTCCACCAGCTCGCTGCGCCGACGGCGGTTGATGGAAATTGCCGAGGAGGAGGAAGAGGAAGAGAGAGAACGAAAGAGACAGTCCATTGTGCAAGAGGAAGAAAGGCCTAGCACCGCCGGCGACCAGGAGTTTCGAACTCCATTGTCTTCTCCCGAACCGCCAGTTGTTCTCGACAAGGAACAGATCGACTCGCCGAAAGAACCCAACTTTGCCTCTACAGCCGAGAAGCCAAGTTTCGAAGGGGTACGGCCTACGTCGCCGACAAGATCGGAATACGAATCAAGATTGTCCTCGCAGACCGCTCGCCCCGATCTTTACAGCTACTCTTCGTATCCCTACGGCAAGCCCCGCGTAAAGCTCGGCCCAAGACCCTCTCTTGAGTCAAACAAGAAACCGCAAACAGCGAGCAACTTTAGGCCAGTCGCCGCTCTGCCTGCTGGATTCAAACTAGCCCCCAAGGGTCAGAAGAAGGGCAGGTCTGGGTCGCAGGATCAAACGGCAGGAGACGAGGACCAAGACCACGAGCAGGAAACGGAAACGGAAGAGCTCGCACCCCTCAATGCCTCGGTCACCATTCCTGAAGCCCCGCATGAATCCGAAGCTGCGCTTTTGCCTCCTCGACCAAACACGAGCTCAGGGGCATCCTTGAAGTCTATTTCATCTATAGCACCTGTCAAGGAGAGCAAGATGACCCCGGAGAAGGCAAGACTCATGAAGGCGATGAAGTTGAGGCAGCAGCAAAAGAAATCTAGCCTTATGGCAACAGAACCATCAGCTGTGTCACTTCCACCCGGGATGGATAACGAGGCAATCCCTGAAGACAAGACAGAAGACTCGAGTGCGATAGGTGAACCTGATGGGCAGGAGAAAGAAGACCAATATACGCTAGCGCATGCTGATTCCGCTATCGCTGTCGACCCTCCCACGCCCATGACTGTGGATATCGAAGTCATGGAGGATACGTTGACAGATTCTCATCCACCATCACCTACAGCTGCCTCCTCTGACATTGGAGAGTCTACCAAAGCCTCCTCATTGTCCGAGTCGACCGATGAGACCGTGCAAGCCACCAAAGAAGGAAATTTCGATGACGACGGCGAAGCTGTCGAGCATGATCTACAAAGTCTCGGGGAGACCCACGAAGCTGCTTTGTTGACTTCACCGGCGCTGGATGCTGAGACACATGATGATGACAATATCTTGGCACAAGACGATGGGCCCCTTGCTCGGGAATTCGACTCCATTCCTCAGAACAGCCAGTTGCCAGCAGAATCAAGAAAGAACGACATGATTCGAGAGTCGGTCGAGATTGATGAGCCAGCAGTCGAAACCTTGGACATCACACCTCAAGAAGTGGTCTTGCCTCCTCCGCAAGACGACGAAGCCGCTTCGCCAAAGTCGCCGTATGGAATCCCGGTATCTAGGTTCGCAAGCAACGATAGCAAATCGCCCACCACTCCAAGCCTGAAGTCAAGATTCTCGACGCATGATCTCAAGTCTCTGCCTGAGCCTGTACCGAATTTGCCAACGCTGGTTACGCCTCCCACTCTTGTAGCGGCGGATTCCCAGCCACTACCAGTCAAGAAAGTAGAACGCTCCGAAGCGCTAACCAGTGAACCTTTCGAGACTGCGCAAAGCAAACCTGCAAGACGCAATCCATCTATTTCACCCATCAACACCGAGCTAGCGAGACAGACACCCGATTCAGAGCTGCCTGACCCCCTACATGATGATGATCTCATGGACGAGCTGCAGTCAGCTACTTTTGAGGAAGCACAGCCAATGAGGTTTTCCAAATCTCCAATCACGCCTGTTTTCCCTTCCACAAGCCCGAAAAGGCCTCAAACTGTTGGTTCCAACGCGCCTCTCACACGAGCATTCTCGAACCCAATGCGCGGTCCTCTTCTGGCTCCTGGCGATGTTTCGTCAAGCTCCGCCCGCAGCGTCTCAGCAGGTGGCGCAGCCTTGCTTCACAATGTCACGCGACAGCCTTCTAGTGCCGGGCTTTCGACCAAGAAGGCAACAGGTGGCAGTATCGCTCAGCGTATCAAGGCCCTGCAACAGCTTTCGGGAGACGGCAGTAAAGATGTCGACAAGACTCGTCCCAGGACAGCAGGCCCTTCAACAAGTTTCATCAACGTCCGTCAGCCGAACGCGAGGGATTCCTCAAAATCACCTGTTCCATCTTTGGCAGACCGTACCACTTCGCTCACCCGCCAGACCACTCTAGACCCATCGAGGGAAGGATCCCCTGAACTCTTGGGTGGTCTGCAGCCGCCCCGCTCAAGGGCTGGTTCGATGGCCAAACGTATGTCGATGTTCGAGACGGGAGCTCCACCAAATAGAGGGCGGCCTGAATCGATTCAAGTCACTGCTCGTATTGTGCGCGACGGGAATACCTCGTTCCCCAAAAGGCCTTCCAGTAAGGACCCGGTCGAATACAACACTGCTGATCTAAAGCAGTCGCCATTGGTGGTGGATCATCTAAAAGCTGTGCCAGAGCCAGTCAGAGCAAACACGATCGACGTCGCCAGTCTTCCTACTATTGAGGCACCGAAAGATACCATTCAAGAGAGGAGGCTATCACGCGACAGGAAGGCGTCAGTGACCGAAGACGACACTGGGAAAAAGCGACGATCTTCCCTGAGCATTGTTAAAGACTTTATCAAGGATCGTCGATCCTCCGTCACCAGTAACAACAAGCCCACTGACAATTTGGCTGTGCTTTCTCCAACTCCTTCTAACAAGGCACCCTCGCGACCACCGTCCGTCCACCAAACTAGTGGTGGCAGCTTGGGCCGTCGTCTATCCATCTCAAGCCGTCGTTCTTCCGTCAGCAAAGAGCAAGACAACTCTTCGCCACTTCTGTCGCCAACACCCACGATTGACAACAGCTCCGACGATACCGATAAAGCAAGTCTTGGCGACAAAAAGTCGCAGAGCCGCACATCACGTTTCATGCGCCGCTTGTCCAACACGCTCGTGGCGACTCGTAAGAGCGCGGCTCCCAACACGCCAACTACTGTGCGTGAGGAGGAAGAGGTCGTACCAGACGTCTCTCCGGCCCACTCGCGCAACCCATCGCAACCCACTCTTACTTCTTACATGGGTGACGTCAACGTACAGTTTCCAGATAATCTGCTCTGGAAGCGGCGGTCAATGTGTCTCGATACGCAGGGCTTCCTCGTGCTCAGCCCCATAAACAACGGCACTGAGAAGACAGGAGTCAGCACTAAGCGCTTCCATATGAGCGACTTCCGCACCCCCTACGTCCCAGATGTGGACATGCAGGAGTTGCCCAACAGTATCTGTTTGGATTTTGTTGGTGGATCTGCTTTGCAACTTGCATGTGGGGATAGACATGGGCAAACCCATACACTTCACGGTGAGTAGGCTCCTCTGCCCAATGGAAAGAAAGATCGTACTAATGATGATGTAGCTCTACAAGAAGCACACCACAAACATTCGTCCTTTGGTCAATAACTGAGGCGAAATGTCTTTAATTCCCTAATATTTCGAATCGCTTAATTCGGACCACACATGAGTGATACCCACCTCGCTACGCAGTCATTTTTTTCCTTCCTTCGATTCTATCTATCGTTCAAACGTGCATCGCGCCGGCAGCATATTTCCTTTGTGGCAAAATCTTACGCAATCTGACGACCACCTCTATCACCACGAGATCGGTCTCCTTTGATTGCCGTTCGTGTTCAAGGAGTTGATTTATCCAATAATTTGGCTTTCAGTCATCTGCTTGACAGCAACTCTCTTCAACGTTCTACTTTTCTTTTTTCTTCTTCTCTTTTTCTTAAAACAGCACGCCACGTTGTGCCAGCAAAGAACAAGGGCTTTCCTGTACTTTGACTATTTTCGTTATTAAACACTTTGTTTGCAGCACTCAGATTGTTGTCGATAGGGGACAGTTATGGGCGGGCGCAGTGGGAGCATGAATCCCCAGACCGGATAGGTGTACAAAATATGCAAGAGGAAGACGTGGAGGAAAGTCTTGGGTGTGAGATGTCTGTTGAGTTGTATACACACGGCAGGCTGCGCCTCTTTATGTACATACTATTGCCTGGAGCCGGGGACCTGTCTCAATTACAGACGCCTGATTTATAAAAATGCGGTCAATAAAAGGGCATTCCCAAGTTTTCAACGTTTCATGACAGCGAGCTGTAGCGAACGGAAGAAGCCCGCCGTGAAACGTTTCTGATAGGGAGGTCGCCCAGTAGAAGTCTACCCGCACAAACCCAGCATGAATCGTCCAGCCGTCCCGTCTGGGTAGGCTCTTGAACGTATGCCCTGCAGCAAGAGCGAGTAAGCCCAGCAGACCTTTCTACGGGTCGACCCCGATCGAATAGTTCCCGCAGCCCGACGCCTCCAACGCCGTCATGGTGAGGGCCCGGCACCCAGCGCTCAGCGGCGCCCCGGGCCTCCCTACGACGGCCCATGTCAACGAGCAGAGCTGAAACGCGCGCGCCCCTGCGCCGTCCCCCGCCGCGCACCCCAGCTCGTTCGCCGGCCCCGCCACCCCGCACCGCAGCGGCGCCCGCCCGCCCAGCGTGTACGCCGTCTTGGTGTCGAAGACGATCGCGGGCCCCGCCGCCTGCAGCGTCGCCGTGCGCCCGTTGATGTTGTTCCCCGTCGCGTACGCCCGCAGGCGCCCCGTCGCGCGGTTCGGGATCCCGAACAGCGTCGCCTGCGCTAGAGACCGCGTGAACGTCCCCTGGTACAGCTTGCTGCCCGGGGGCTGCGAGATGGTGCTGAAGTACAGGTTCGTCGGGGGCGAGCCGGCCGTCCCGGCTAGGTAGAAGCAGTCCGAGACGTCGGCATGGGCTGTGAGGGTCAAGGCTGTCAGGGCGGCGAGTAGGAGGAGGCGGTGGTGGAGGATGAGGGGGAGCAGCATGGTGGCCGGTCAGGTGTGTGTGTGTGAATTAGCCAAAATTAGGCGTAGGAGATGCAAGTATGATAGGAGAGAAGGTGAAGAGGTGAGTGGGTGGGGATATTGGCTTTATAGATTCGGGAGGAATGTGAGAGACCCTCCTGTCGAGAGATATGATCTCCAAAATTACACTTGCAGAGTATAGTAGCGGTGTTCGGCGAGGTTTCACTATGGTCCTAAACCTGAGCGCCTTTACTATAGTCCTGAACCTGAGCGCCTTTACTATTGCTGGATGATACGAAATGTCGCAAACCCTGCCCTCTTTCTTTTTCCCAAGCGTGAATAGACAAGAATCGGCGTGGCGTAGTCGGTCGCCCTCGAGTTTTGTCATTACGGACCTAACTATGGTCACACACGTTATCCTCCTGTCTTCATACCAGCAAGATTGATATTGATAATTCTACATCGTCTAATTTGTTCCAGAGGCTTACTTTTCTTACTCAATCATCGTCATGATAGTGGCGTCAGCCCTCGTATCCGCTGTTTGCCAAGATTGATGATAGCGCCCTGTCACTCAAGGCGCCACTATATAATAAATTTCGTGATGTATCTGCCAAGACCAAAAGGCTTATGGCCAGAAGTTTTCCGGATACTTTCAGTGCAAATTACGTAATTACGTACGTATCTTGTTTTGAGTATTTTCTATTCATGTGAGAGCCACACTAGTTACACAAATGCGATATCCGATTCTCCCATATCATCTCGGTCTCCAGTGTCTGTCAATTTTTGGTCAAGATGTGGAATCTCTCTCAGGATGCCTCGAGGATCTCATGCCATTCCATTCCACAAATCAGGATGGCTTCCTGGGCTCAGTTGTCTCACTTGCCACTTTGAACGACGGTTGTGGCGACGCCCACGAGAGCTGCGCAAATAAGTGCGACAAGCATCAGCACGGCCAAGAGACCATAGCCATAATAGTGGGCCTGCTCCAGCAACTAGAAAGATTCGAAGTTCAGCTTCACATCGTGATGTGGTGCAAGGAAAAACAAGTAAATTTACCTCATTCATGCGCTTGATTTCCTCGGTGCTCTTCTTTTGAGCCTTATTCATCTTGCCGACGATAATGATGACCTTGTCGATCTCAGTTTGCTGACGAAAATTGCTCTCCAGAAGATCCTCAATTGCCTCATTGAGCATGTTGAGCATGATGTGCTCCATGGGTACATGAGGCAGTGGTTGGTGCTCCGGATAAGGAGGAGGAGGACCACCATGATTACCGGCATCAACTCGGCGTAGAATGTTACGCATGGCTCCAATTCCACTGGTGAAGTTGTTGACGCGGGTGTTGCGTGGACCGCGCATGGGAGCAAGGGTAGCGTTCTGGGGCATGGGGACAGCGGGCGGCATGCCGACGGGACCACGAGAAGCGGGACCACGAGAAGCAGGATCACGAGAAGTAGGACTACGAGAAGCCGGGGCGTTCATAAAGTCCAAAACATCCTGGAGCTGGGACTGGGTCATATGGCCAGGTGCCTGCCTAGGGCAGGAGCCGTCCTCGGGATTCATGGCTGTATTATTGTTCATTGTTGATGCCTTTATTTTATTTCATCAGATTGAGTTCATAATCGAAAGAAATATCTTACGAGTGATTGATGGTGAATGGACGTTGTCGTAGGTGAGGGAGACTTTCGAAGACGGATGGTGGATATGAGTGATCGATGTGCCTAAACAAAACGGACCATAAACAAGATTGAACGTTATGATTTGAGTGGCAAGAGAAACGTGTCGTAGATGAAAACCGCTGCAAGTAATGATGGGAGTGTCTGATGTGAAGCTATCGTGCAGGACCAAATGGTTGCAACTGGGCAAGGATTGTTGTTCAGTGAACTCTGTGGTTTCTGCGTTAAACCTGTAAGAAGGCGCTGCTTGTTGCAAACACGTGAAGGTACCATCACAAAAGTCGTCGGTAATTATTCGCGGTGCTGTTTTGATGTGAAGAATTAGAATATGCGGAACACAGGAGAATCTTTCGGATGACAACGGTGATATTAGTCCGCCAGCCAGGGGTAAAACCTTTCGAACATTGCATGGAGTAACGGTTGCGCATTCTGGCATGACAAGCTATGAAACAATGCAATACTCAAGCCGCAGCAGTACAATGCTCATTCACGCCCATCGGGTACCTGATCCGTCAGATTCTCCAAGTTGTAATCAGCCACTCAATGGCAACTAGCAGTATCTCAATCAACTACAATTTCTCAAGTCGGTATGACTACTTAAATCCTGGATAGACTGAGTAATGTGATCATACAAACTCTGGTAGAGCTGCGATTTGAATAGAGGGTTGTGACGGTGTGGACTCCCACTATAATCGATAGGTTCCTAGAATAAATATTGATACTGTAGCTGGAGTCACGAAACTCTGAATGAGTCCACTCGGCTCTCATTATAATAGCTCAGCACCCAGGAGAAGCTTTTAAAGCATCCTATAAAATTTTAGTTTCTTGCATTCATTCGGTGTCCTATTTGAGTCTTGACAAAGGCGCTTGAATAGCCAGATTGTTCTTAACTTGCAGGCTCGATACCAAGAGACTATCAAGTTCCCAGTCCAGACAAACTATTGAACACTACATTATCTGATAATCTGGAAAATAAAATGTCCAGATCGTGATACGAATGCCACTCCGGTCATTATGGCCGTGTTTAATCGACATCCTTGTGTTCATCTTGCGCCTCAATTTTCGCCAGATCAGCATCAATACATTTAAAAGCCAAGGACCCGAAGAACGGCGGGTAGAGGAATGGGCGAAGATCGAAACGGTTATCGTCAGGGGAGTAATCATTCGAGTGCAGAGCCGGGGTAAGCGTAGTCATCTTATGGCGATTGATGGCGTAGTAATGGAAAAACCGTTTAACCTTATCAGCGATTTGTCTCGGCGTATAGACAGGGGTAGGATCGTCCTTGGCTCTGGGGTGATTCGGACCCCACTCATGCGCAAGGCGTTGGAACATCCCGTCTGTTCACACATTAGATTGACCTCGGCCATGTTCGTCATGAGGGGTAGGCAAGGTATTCAGTAACTGAAGTAAAGTACAACAGGCACATTATGGCTAAAACAAGGAGATACAAAAGAAAGACTTGACTTACACGGTCCCAACTTATTTTCCTTCCTCAGACGACCAAAAACGGTGAGCTCGTCATAGGTCATGCCCATGTCTGCCTCATCAGATTGTACGTAAGTTTCGGTGATTGGTTCAAGCTCTGCTGTCGGAATTGCTGTAAGGAAATCCTCCAGGCAAGGAAGCTCAAAGTTGACTTTAGCCCAAGCAATGAGTCTTTTGAGATCGCTCTTGTCGATGGAACCGATGGGATTGATATCGGCAGATGAACAGTCATATTTTGTGAGATAGCCTCGAAGTGCTAAGTTTTTTAAGATCTCTCAGTCAGTGGATCTTCCCATGATAATAAGAAAATTACGCATCGGGGCGTTGGCTTAATCGAGACCACTAGTCTCACTTCTCGAAAGACCTGCAGGCTGAGAAGGCCATAGGCTGGTATTCTCGAAAAATAGAGACAATTTCAGGACGCAGGCTATTTTTATACGTACACTCGCCCACATTTGCGCTTCCAAGCACCAGCAGAGACCCGCCTCCAGGTCGCTTACGAGTGGTGGGAAGAATCTGTGCAAACTCATAGGCCGTAACCATTCGGGTTCTGGCTTGAATGTTCTGTCTAATGTTAGCTGTTTATCCACTAAGGCTTTCAGGGATATGGTCGTGTATTTGTGATGCTGAGGGGGGACCAATAAATAGGTAGGCCAGTTTTGGTTCCAGTAATGCCCAAACATGAATATAAACGGCGCTGGCAACTGACCTGAAGGGTGAGATTCTCTGCAATACTGCCTCCGTGTACTTTGAATTGTGGCTCAAAATTGAGACAATCAACAATCAGATTACGCTGGGCATTGAAGACGTCATCAATGTCAAGGTTGACATGATATGCGCCTATTGCCTCGGCCAGTTCCTTGGCTCTTGAGCGAGTGTCCTTAGAACTTTGCTTCTTCATGCCCATATACACGGTATGAAAGAGCTGATTACATAGGTCTTCAGGAGTATCTGGAATCTGGCCCTCATTGTACTTGGCAATTCGCTTGACATCGGCGATGACTTGCTCATTGCCTGCCTTGCAAGCCTCCATTACCATGCGGCACATGGAAAAGACTATGACAGCAGTGGCACAGCTATCAATACCACCACTAAGGGGCACCAGGTACCCAGCAACACCACATCTGCGCAGATAATCCCATAAGTAAGCACCAGCGCAGAGGGCAATTTCTTCCTCTGGCGAATGGTATCGAGGCTGAATCTCTCGAGAAGGGAAGCGACCCAGGTCTAGGTCATCATGTTCTGAGCTCAGCGCATAGTCGGTCTCGATTCTCTTGTACTCAGGTGCCAGTACGGCTTGCATGCCGCGGGCAGGCGCGCAGCGGTAGGCTCTGATCTCCTATGCGGTAGCCAGAAGTCAGTGGTGTTTCATCTAAACAGGGACACAGAAGGGGCCGATGTGTACTTCTAGATCTATAGTCGCGGTCACCACCTCGACATCATCCAGACTGAACTGAGAGCCCTGTGCAAGAATTCGGCCATTGCAAATAATCATTGCGCATCCATCGTAGTAAAGCCTATCTCCATCGCAGCCCTGCTGATTGGCGTAGATATAAACTGCAGAATCAGAATGAGTAGATGACTCTTTGAGTTTAATCAACGGAACTTCAATAGCGAGGGGACGTGTTGCGGAGAACAAATTTCAACCTCAGTCGGTTTACGCATTGGTGCCATGCTAAAAGGGGACATGGAGTAGATCTGGAATTAATTTACTCACCGCCACCGTTCTTTCTAGTCGCCTCTGTTATCAGCTGGATGCGCAGTGCAAGTTTGCGAAGTGTGAAATGACTGCCGGAACTGTTGGTTATGATCTGCATTAGAACCCAAGTTAGCCAGTTTCATCAGCGCTCAGTCTTGTTCGAGACCACTGGTCGCTCCTCTTGAGAGGTCTAAGGTCGACGCCCGTTGACTAGTATTTTCTCGAAAATCAAGAACAATTGAGGATGCAGGTGTTTCTATACCTCAACTCCGTTCAAAGATAATCCATCATGCGGTGCGGCTGGAGTGAACAACTCTTCACAAGTTTCGCAGCCGATTGTTGTGTCCGGGGTAGAGATTACCGCATCGCCAATTGTCACCTTGGTTGTGCCCTGTAGCTTCTGGATCATTCTTGGCAGATAGTACTCTTCGCAGTGGCGAGGCCGCATCCAAGGTGAAAAGAAACGCTGCTCCCTATAATTGCCATCGCCAGCCAGCCATAACTTGGGACGGATCAAGAGAATCTTGCCATCTAGGCAGACGACACGGCAGTTGTACCTCACGTTGCGATGTAGAACAGGCATACCAAGGTCAATGATTATACCATAACACGACTCATCCCTAAGAATGGTCTCGAGGCACTGCCATGAGTGGAGGTATAGATCTTGTTCTAGCAGATGATCAAGACATCCATAGCCGCAGATCTCGAGTTCCGGTCCAACTCTCAAGCCGGCACCTGCGGCTTTGGCCTTGTGGATGCTTTCAACGATGCGCCTTGTATTTCCCTCGAAATCCAGTGCCCATTGATTTAGGTTGCAAGTAGCAACCGTCACCTGCAACATCCAGAGTCAGTTATTGTTTCGAGGCTGCTTAGCAAGTGTCCGGGAGCAGGAAAAGTTGCCACAGATGCATAACCGACTATTTCGGCCAAAATGCTCTCCCAATTGGAAAGGCGCAAGGAATGCCTTCAGAGTTTACATACTAGGTGTCCCATCCTGGCTGTTTATCGGTTGGGTTTGGTGTTGCTCAAGGTTGGATTGACGAGGGGTGAGGTTTATGTTGAAACGAAGCGAACGGAGTTAAATCGGAGTCATCACAGACGTGGGGACTGCTCGCCTGATTCACGGCTACACTGTAGGGCTTCAGTAGGTAGCTTAGGTTAGCGTACAATCAAACAGCTGAAATATGCGTTAGTTCGGGCAAGATCCGACGCTTTCGTTCTTGACTACAGCGGTATCCAGAATGGAATTACTTCATAAGAAATCTCGTAAATGCTTGACCACGGTCCTTGCAATCTAAGTAGCAGAAAATTAGGTTTGGAAGTGCGGATTAGACAAATCTACGGACTACGTTCCGCGGTTGTATCAAGTAGCGGGGGACTATTTCGTAGTGGGGCTACAGCTCTTACCAGGCCTCTTGTACGGAGTACCGTAGGTATCTTATGTACTTAGTCAACCGCAATAAGCCATTGATGGAAGCCATCAGCACAAAGTTACATAAACTCAAGCAGTCACTGATCTCAGTTCGATATACTACCGGCTTTTGATTAGAAGGCCGTGCTAAATTTGAGGTTAGTCATTTTAGAGATTATTCTTATTTTGATGGAAGCGCTAGGATGGACTGTAACTTTCGAGAGCACCACTTGCTCAAATACATACGTAGAAAATCACCAATTATATGCGACATGAAACTTCAACAAAGCACTCGGCTTGAAAGCCACTCATACAAGGTTTGCCTTACAAATTACTGTAACGAAACGTACAGCATGATCGCGGTTTAATCTCGTGGTGTAGAGTATTACTGAATTGTCTTTTAGGCCACTTCTGTGTATTTATCGCCTCCAACGTCGTCTGGCAGACGCAAACTGAGGGACTGAACTCAAAGATCCCATTAGGATCCCAAGTAACTTGGTTCAGAGCCGCCACTAAGTCTGTATATTGTAAGATGGCCATACCAAAATCCTGTAGCAAATTTTAGTTACTATGAGATGGGTTTGTTGATCCTTGAGCAGCTATTGAGTTTGGCTTATTCTGGTACATCGCCATGCTCTATCAAGTCATCAAAACTCAAGTGGTCTATTTGCTCCTCTATATACCACTTACAACGAAGTGGCAGTGAATGAGATAAAGGTAGACATGGACTATCAGAAAGCATTGAGGAGCCCTCTTAATTATTATCGCAATTGACCTGTATCACGCTATATTTAGTTACAACACGATTGTCGACGTGTGGAACCTGGAAGTACAACAATACAACAATGTAGACTTTCTTGTACAAATCTATGTTAGCTTACCTACGCGACCCCAGAAGGGTTGCTCTGCTTTGAGATGTCATATCACCGTTGATCCTGTCAAGACTACTGTCTCTGATGACATCGACTCCGCGGTCAGTGGGTCTATCAATAAATATTTAGAGCCTATGCCCAGAGAAGTCACGTTCAGATGAGTTGCCAACCACTTTTCTTCAAGACACAAGTTTTTCGAGGCGCAGCTGAAAACTGGGCATGGCTTCTGCGCGTTGGTAAGATACATGTGCGGTACACCACGAAAAAGTGAAGATAGCTTGAGTTTGCTAAGTTAAATACGGATCGAGGTATATACTATTACCACAACAAATGATGTTTCAATTAGATCGGTGGAGTTGTTATTTCGAACATCTTAGTCCATTTCCAAGTTGAAGAGTACTTGGCTTAATACATCAACAAGGCGTGTGTTCGGCCATCACCATAATGAAAATTTATCATGTATCAATAAGCTCAATTTAACAGCAATCGTACATATGATACAAGCAATGTCTCAGAATTACAGAACTATGAAAACGATCAATCCTCGCTGATTGCCAAATTCCCTACCACGTTTGCAACTTTGTCATGTGTTACTGAAATTTCAGATTCAGTTTCCGATACTGGATTCAACTGCACAACGTATTCGTGCATTTCTCCCTTGTTCATATCATCCTCGACAAGCTCATCACTCGCCGCATATACAAGCGCAAAATGACGTCGAACGTTATTGACAGCATTTCTGATGGAACGAGCGCCAAGATCCTTGTGATAGCCGTTATCTGCGATGTGCTGACACACCTTGCCGTCCTCCAGAACACGAATGTTTACATGGCCAACAAATACGCACCTGGGCTCCTCAATGTCAATGTCTTGACGGGCATCGTTTTGCATGTCCATCAGGAACTTGTGTGCCACCACTGCTTGTTCTTTTGAACTGAACTGAAAAAAGGGAACTATGGCATTGATGCGCCCAGCTACTGCAGCCTGCAACTGTCAGCCTGTCTGCCTAAAAGCATAGATTAGCAGATAGAAAACCTACCGATAAATAAAGTACAAAGAGCTGGGAAAGCTTTTTCTTTAACGGTGCTAGCGACACTTGACGAATGTTCTCATGTTTACAATCGGCAAGTTGCTCTTCGTAGAAGTGGCCGATGATATGATCTCCAAGATTTGTGGCGAGGATCCAGATCACACGTGAACATTCAATCTCACCAGAATCTCGGTCTGAGCGACGGTCGCGGTAAGTCCCTATTGCAAAGTAAATACAGTATACTAACTATAACAAAAGAGCATACTGACCATCGTCCATCACCTTGAGCAACGCGTTGCGGACATTGGCTGTGGTCTTGTCGAACTCGTCCAGGAATACAACACAGCGTTTACCTTGGTTCTCTACGAGGTAGTTGTTAAGGGGCGCCCCATCGGAATTGCCATGATAACCGGACGGACTGCCAAGTAGTGCCTCAACCGTCGTCATCTGTGCGCAATCCAGGGAAATCATCTTGGCCGACAACAACTTTCCCATCTGCGTGGCAAGTTCGGTCTTACCATGCCCTGATAAACCGGCGAATGCTAGTACAAAGGGACTTGTGGTGTTGAGAGCGATATGTCCAAACAGATTCTCCATGACCAGCTGGGTTCCTAATTCTTGTCCAATGATTTGAAAGGGTAGCTTTAGCAACGGGTTAATCTTGTGACCTTTGGCCATCTGCAGCAGCCGTCTGGATGGGGCATGAAAACGATTGGCTTGCCATAGACAATAGCGCACCGTCAGATTCAACGTCTTGGAGAGAATTGTACGAAACTGAGTAATACACCATGAGTCGTGTTCTGTAGATAGGAGATCAGGTCGTGTTGCTCTTGGTGTCTTGATGAAATCCTGCCACATATCTTTTGGAACTGATTTGGGGTTGGCACCCTGGGCCAGAAGCATTTTGATGATTTCGACGTTAACATATCCAGTTCGCACGGCCCGCATTATAGCAAAACCAAGCAACGGAATGTGCCCGAAGTCCAAAGCATTGACGTTGACATCGTACTCTAGGAGAAGTCGGACGGTTTCGACAGAATCGCTGTCAATCGCGTAAGTGATCACACGGTGATGCTTGACAAGATGTTCTAAAGTCTTGCTCACTCGGCTTGGTGTGACGGTCTGCAAGTACTCCTTGATCTTCAGAGTGCTACAACGATTAACCAGCGCTCTGGCCAGTGTCTTAGCGGAGAAGATATGGGATTCCAAACTAAGTGCAACATCTGACTCAAGTCCCGAATCATCAAACTGCAATACTGGAAGACGAAAGTCATCCTTCATAGAAGGAAAAGTGGGCAAATCGCTCAGAGCCATTATTTCCAAGCAAACTAATGACTAAGAAAAGGGAAATCATCTGTTCGCATCGAGAGGGAGAAATCTTGCTATTTCTATGAAGTAGTTCTAGGTATTGGACCCTGGCCGGTATGAACTATCGTCCAGTCAAACAGCCACCTCCACCCGTTCACTTCGTTGGGCGAATGTCATGCATCTTGCCGAAGGACACCCAGTCATTTGAATGGTGAATCAAGCACTAGCGTAATCTGGCAGTTCACGAACCAATTCGAGTCCATCAAAGCGTTTGCAAAGGTCCACACGTGAATAAAGAGAGCGAAACTTAGCAGAACCAGAATTTGATCGTTATATCTATTGATAATCATGGGCTATTAGATCAGAATTTTCATAGTCTGTGTTACGAAGAGTGTTTGCAATGTCCGAGGTAGCGCTCACCGATCATTCACCTACCCAGGCTTTCCTTCAAGAACTAATTTCCACTTCTCGATCATCTATGCTTAAGCCGAACAATTCGAGGAGAACAAGAACGACAGTACCCAAAGCTGTGACTATGGTGAATATAGCAAGAGTCCAGAACCGGTGCTTCTCTACTCTTTCACGATGAGCTTCTAGGTCCAGCTCAGCTTGCTGATCAATTGAAAACTGGGCTTCTGGTACGGATGTAGGCCAAGCTAGTCTTGAATCGCCAACGGGCGGATGCGGCAATGGCTTATTGAGACTAGACACTTGGTTAGACATCTCCACAGGCTCGCTTCCGTTGACAAGACCGTAGCGGCTTTGGCTACCATTAGTGTGAAGAAGCACAACCAAAGCGGGCTTTTTTCGATAACGATTGGACTTACCAGATCTAGAGACTCGCCGTGATGGGACCAGTTGCTTCGAAATAACATCCTTCTCGGTGATTTGACAATCGGGCTTAACTTCTAGAAACTCGTCGAGTCTATTGCCATAAGACGGTGACAGTACGCCTGGTACTGGTTGTCTCAGATGGCCCGGTGGCATGCTTCGAGACCTAGCAGCCATGAGAGATATTTTACTATGCCTTCTACGGTTCCCTGCTTCCAGAAGGGTGTCCATTTTGATAAAGTCAAGTGAGGTAACGCTTCTTCTCGTCAAAGTTGTAAGTTTAAAGCAGGATGCAGAAGTGCTAAGTTCAGCAGCCTTTGCTTCAGATCAAGAGTGCGGGAAAATACAACCACCGATATATTGGCAAGAAATGTTTGCAACGTTTGTGTATTGCTTATGTACTTATTGTCTTCAAGATATTTCTTTGGTGTCTTTGTCAAGGTTTCTGCATAAAGAAGCACACAATGTTCGCTAAAACATCAACCATCCCAAAGAACGCTTCATTTCAATACAGTAGATAACGTTATTGGCTTCTACCTTGTTAGTCGGAATTTTGTATTAAATGATCCAGTTCTGGACTGACACCGTGTCAGTACTTGCTGACTAAACTGTGTACTTCTGGCTAATTCTGGCATGCAGATCAAGTGGGCCCGATTTCTGGTAAAAACAGGACTTTGACGCCTGCTTCTCTACATATCTGTTCAATGCTATCTAGCTAATGAAATGCTGCATTGTCTATCACAAGGACAGACTTTGGCTCTGGCCATCTACCACATAGGGGTAATAGTTCACGCATAAAGTTTTCAAACATTGTACTATCGGTTGTGCCTTCAGATATCTTCACATAGACAACGTCATCCTGTGCATACGCTGGAAGGACCTGGTATTGGTTCCCGCGATGGAACCGGGTCTTCTCGACAGGTGTTACTCCTGACGGAGCGATCCGCTGCGTCGATGGCCGGTTCGGGTATCGCATCCAGATTCATCAACATTTGCCAGGTGATATAACGAAAACTCTGAAACAGTATGGCAGTAATAATCACACAACTCTGCGTTTCTCTCGGCTGCCAGGCGGCATATTGTCTTCCTTGTCCAGCCAATCGAACGGAGCGCCCGACTTACGCTCATTTTTGTCACTTGAACGCCATCGAATTCTTTCGCAAGGAAATTGACCATCTCATCTTGGAGCATGTCGGGGTATTGTAGTAATACATATGTCGCACAAGGCATCCAGCATAGGCGACGTGACGCTTCTCGGACGTCTAACGGCACTTCGAGGGGCTCTCGTTGTCCCAAAGCATCGGAGGTTCCTTCGTATCATTGTGTAGATCGTGGCGTGCAGCCGACAGCATCTGCAATTATAGCATTAGTCAACTTCTTGCTTTCGATCATGACCTGAGCCTGTTCTTGTTTCGATTCTGCCAAGTTGGGTGCCATGGTCGGTGATGGCTGTTTTGTTGAAGGACGATAATCAGTGCGATTAGCACCAGTGCCCTTGAGTGTTTGGCCGTTATGGGTCCACCCCACCCTTTCGTACCAGGTCGAGACATTTTGCGCGGGACACCTGATCTCGTTTTCTTCATGTCTCTTCCGCGAGGACATGTGTCGTTGTTCATCACTTCATTTTTACTGCGGCGCATCGTCGCTGCAGGTTCGACTCCAAGATGGCATCGGATTGGTTGATCTGAAAGACCCCGCGTTCGACCCTGACTGCGCGTCTCATTGGAAGAACTCGTTGCTCGCCTCCAGCCTCAGCCACCATGACTTATGGCAGAACTACGATAGCCTCTTGCGAAGAGAAGACTTTGATGTGATAAGAACCTTCCATCTTAGTACGTACAGCCTTGAAGTGGCCGAACGCGACATTCTCGACCCTCGCGACAACGATGCGACTACTTCAGCTCGAAATAGATGACAAATTGACCATCACGGAGGACCTTCTGCACGACATTCCTCCTTATGCCATACTGTCACATACCTGGGGGACCAACGATGACGAGGTTACATTCCAAGATATCAAGGAGAATAAGGGGGAGGAAAAGTCTGGTTATCAGAAGATCGTGTTTTGCGGCCAGCAAGCTGAGCGCGATGACCTGAAATACTTCTGGATAGACACGTGCTGCATCGACAAGACCAGCTCTGCCGAGCTCACGGAAGCGATTAACTCGATGTTCCGCTGGTATCAAAATGCCCAGAAATGCTACGTATACCTTGCAGACGTTCCATATGGCGACTATCAGACCCACGAACCGGCACGATCGACGTGGAAGGTAGCATTCCGGAAGAGCAGATGGTTCACTCGAGGATGGACACTGCAAGAACTTATTGCGCCGCGTGCCGTGGAATTCTTCTCTGCCCAAAGCCAGCAGCTCGGAAATAAGAGCTCGCTAGAACAAACAATTCATGAAATCACGCAGATTCCTGTTCATATTCTTCGAGGGGATCCAGTCTCACAGTATGGCATCGAGGAACGAATTGAGTGGTCGAAAAATAGGAAAACAACGCGACCCGAGGACAAAGCTTACTCTCTGCTAGGCATACTTGATCTATCGCTGCCTGTCATTTACGGCGAAGGGAGAAATCGAGCTTTTGAACGACTCCGAACCGAGTTCTCGATACGATCGGCACAGGTCAGGGTGCTAGCAAAACTTCCTATAGCTGAAGGTGCCTCTTTTGATTCGCATGCCGAGGAACATAATCCGTACTGTCTTCCCGACACGCGCATCGAAGTCTTAGGAGAGATATTTAGATGGGCTCAAGATCCACATTCAAAGACCGTTTACTGGCTGAATGGCATGGCTGGGACTGGGAAATCGACCATATCCCGCACGCTGGCGCATACATTCGCCAAGAGTAGTGCCCTTGGCGCTACCTTCTTCTTCAAAAGAGGCGAAGGCGACCGCGGCGGAATGTCGAAACTGTTCACCACGATCGTCAGTCAGCTGATTCGGCAAGTGCCAGGAATGGCCGGACCTGTGGAGACAACTATAGACGCCGACCCTACCATCATCACAAAGGCTTTACCGGAACAATTTGACAAATTGATTATGGATCCAGTCTCTAAAATATTGCCCGGAAGTTCTACCTCTTACACAAAACCGATTGTTATCATCATCGACGCCCTCGATGAGTGTGAACGAAAAAAGGATGTAAAGGTTCTCATCGAGCTGTTGTCGCGCGCTAAAACACTACCAAATTTACAGCTTAAAATCTTCCTTACAAGTCGCCCAGACCTACCTATCCAACTTGGCTTCAAGGCTGTCGATGGCAGGTACCAAGACTTCATCCTCCACGAAGTTACAGAGCCGACCATTGAACATGACATCGCTGCGTATCTCAAGCACGAGCTTCGCCTAATTCAGCAAGACTTCGATAAAAGCATATCTCAAGACCGACACTTATCCGCAAATTGGCCAGCTGAGAACGACCTCCGGACCCTTGTCCGAATGGCCACCCCCCTTTTCATCTTTGCGGCAACGGTCTGCCGTTTCATCTCCGACAGTCGAGTCGGAAGCCCAGATGAACAGCTCAAAGAGGTGTTACAGTACCAATCCAAAAGTCAAGAGTCTCAGCTGGACGCCACTTACCTTCCTGTTTTAAATCAAATGGTTATTGGCCTTCGTCCAAAGGATTTTACTCGGGTAGCAGAGCGCTTCCACAAAGTAGTAGGGTCGATCGTCACTCTTGCCAGCCCCTTGTCTACTTCCGCACTTACTCAATTGCTGGATATTCCAGTGGCTACAGTCGATAATGCGCTTAGGCCGTTGCATTCTGTGCTTCATGTTCCGCCGTCTCTAAAGCAACCTATCAAGCTGCTACACCTATCGTTTCGCGATTTCCTAGTCGACCCAGCGAGGCGTGAGGATCCGTTTTGGATTGACGAAAAGGAAACCCACCGTCAACTAGCTGCCCAGTGTCTATATATACTGGGTACTCTAAAAACTGATATCTGTGGTGTTCGAGCGCCTGGAACGTTTGCGTCATCGATTTCCCCGGACGAAAAAAACGCAAAGTTAACCTCCGAAATCCAATATGCATGTCGCTTTTGGACACATCACCTTCAAGCATCCGAAATCAATACGTCAGTAATAAATGACGTCTGGGACTTTCTCTCGTCACATTTCCTTCAATGGCTAGAGGCATTAAGTTGGATGGATAGACTTCCCGAAAGCTTTCGTATGGTTAAAGATCTGCAATTATCGTTTTTAGTACGTAAACGTAACAAACGAGCTATGATATATTAGTCTGACGAAACTCAGCCAGCAATCTCGCCGAAGATATCGGAATTTTTGGACGACTCGGTGCGATTTATTCTAGCCACAAGCTCGAGCATACAAATCGCTCCCCTTCAAGCATACTCGTCAGCGTTAATATTCTCACCTAAACAAAGCAAAGTTTGCAGCATCTATAATCAAGAAATAGCAGATTGGATAACCTTAAAACCGAAAATGTGTTCGAGATGGGGACAAAGCCTCCAAACTCTCGAGGGCCACACGGATTGGGTAAGCTCGGTCGCGTTCTCGCGCGACGGCAAGACGATCGCGTCGGCGTCGGACGACAAAACGGTCCGGCTCTGGAATGCGAGTACGGGCGAGCTGCAGAGCACGCTCGAGGGCCACACGGATCGGGTAAGGTCGGTCGCGTTCTCGCCCGACGGCAAGACGATCGCGTCGGCGTCGGGCGACGAAACGGTCCGGCTCTGGGATGCGGGTACGGGCGAGCTGCAGAGCACGCTCGAGGGCCACACGGATTGGGTAAGCTCGGTCGCGTTCTCGCCCGACGGCAAGACGATCGCGTCGGCGTCGGGCGACGAAACGGTCCGGCTCTGGGATGCGGGTACGGGCGAGCTGCAGAGCACGCTCGAGGGCCACACGGGTCGGGTAACCTCGGTCGCGTTCTCGCCCGACGGCAAGACGATCGCGTCGGCGTCGGACGACAAAACGGTCCGGCTCTGGGATGCGGGTACGGGCGAGCTGCAGAGCACGCTCGAGGGCCACACGGGTCGCGTAAGGTCGGTCGCGTTCTCGCCCGACGGCAAGACGATCGCGTCGGCGTCGGGCGACACAACGGTCCGGCTCTGGGATGCGGGTACGGGCGAGCTGCAGAGCACGCTCGAGGGCCACACGGATTACGTAAGGTCGGTCGCGTTCTCGCCCGACGGCAAGACGATCGCGTCGGCGTCGGGCGACACAACGGTCCGGCTCTGGGATGCGAGCACGGGCGAACTGTTACAAACCCTAGAAATCGGGATGCCTACATATAAGCTCAGCTTTAACTCCAATTCTACGCAGGTGTTAACAGATGTTGGATCTTTTAATATCGAGCGTCAATTTAATGGCGTTCCGACCGGGGGAACTATGGATCTCCTATCTGCCCTGGTCGAAGATCACGGACATCTTGCTGGGTATGGTATTAGTCAAGATCGCAATTGGATCGAGTTCCAGGGGGGGAAAATCCTATGGCTGCCGGTGGAATATCGGCCGATAGTATCAGCCATAAATGGTTCAACTGTTGTTCTTGGATGCACCTCTGGCCAGATGTTGATTATGCAGTTTCACTATCAAGCGGGACTTCTATATTAGTAAAAGCGAAGAAGCCCAATGCCTTATTTCTTCATCTCTTTGCAAAGGAGGGACCTAGGGTTCACGCGTAATAAATACTTTGATTATCCGCCGTAGGAAGACCCTAGAAAGCTCTAGCAAACTCTGGCTTAGCTAAGTAAAATCCTGTTCGCCTTAAGTGCTACGGGTTCCCAGATTAGAGATGCGTAGTCCATGGGTATCGATGACATAGCAGAGTGGAATGCTTAATAAGCTGAACGGTGATTGGTGCCCATAACTACTCATGCAAAGCACATGTACCTAAGCCTTACAGCCCCACATTCTCGACAAAGTGGCACTGTGTAATGCCCCAAGGTCCAAAATTGGCCGTTCTGGTAATGAGATCCTCAAATAAAAGAGGAAGCCGTTTTCGTTATTTACTGTAGTGTCCATTGCCAGATTACGTACTCTGCATCACGATGGGTACACAAGGATCTGAGTTGTAGGGTAAGGTCGCTAGACAAGGCTTATGCCTGGACCTGAACACAATGCCCGCATATCATGAATGAGAAGTGGAGGTGGTTTGTTACCCAGAAGATAAAGAAATGTCGTGGCGCACAATGAATTCGTCATCATATGTTAGGCATTTTGACACGGTTCGAATGAGAGCATAATAGACCAAGTATCTCCTCAGAATATAAACAAAGGGAGTTATTTTGTATCTCTACTCGAACACTTGGAATAAAATAGCTTTGTAAGAGTTACCTTGAGAAACTATATAGCAATGGACTTTATGCTGGAGCTGTAACAGTTATTGGTATTACCCGTAAACAGCTTATTACTAAGGTAGGACGGTACGACTTACTACCAAAGAATACAAGATATGGATGCACCTGGCTTGCCATCTCTACCAGAAAGCCAATCTTCTGGTATTCCAGCTGCTTCAATCCCTGCAAGTGAAAATGCTACCACGATGTCCCCCGAAGACCGACGTGCGTTTTACAGGTCCCTTGTGGACCGCATGACGTGTTGGAGAATCACAAGAAACGATAGTCCATACGAGTTCTGGACTAAGCCATTGCCCACAGAGCCTATGCCATACCTCCACAGTGCCAAGGATTTCGTCGATTTTCTAACAGAGAACTGCTATGCGGCCCAAATGGACAAACGAGATGAGCACGAAAGTGCAGAACTCACCGCATACTACAGTGCAGCCAAGGGCATCAAGATAAATCATGATAATCTCCAAGATCTGGCGGACACGTTGAGGCAGTGGCTAGCGCAACTGGATCACGACTTTTTCTTCGGCCTGTTAACACGCCCGGTCAGCGTTGGAGGAACTTGGATGCCCAATGAGATAGGTTTTGATCTAACGATCATGGACGCTTATGATCGGTTGGAACTTCAGGACACAGGGGAAATCACAAGGGTAAGCACAGGGTTCTACGCTCCGGCCCTGAGAGAAATCTTCATCTTCACTAAAGGCCTTGAAGTTCCAGACTCAATTTATAGGACAAAATGGACTATAGAGAGTTTTGAGAGCCGCAAAATTGCCTTGAAAGTCTGCCCGCAAACCTTTGAGCAGCTGGTGGTTACCTTGGTCCATGAATTGTGTCATCTTGCTATTGACGTTTTCGGCTTTTATGAACAGAGCAAGGAAGGCAAGCTTCTCAGGATGAGGGAAGTCACCCATAATGAGTATCATGGGGAGGCATTCACAGCCCTGCACCAGTTCATTATGGAACATCTGCATAAATGGGCACCTAATTCTGATACATTTAGGAAATGTGCTGAAGAAACGCAACAACTAACAGGTAACAATAGGACGCACTGGGCTAGTATCGACGGATTGACGAGTTCCTCAAGCAGGCAAGCATCAATCATGCCATCTTCAAGCTGACCATCTTCCAACTTATGGAACAGCACATCGAGTGACGTTACTGCCATCATGAGAGCTACGTTACCACATAACTGGAATTAGAGAAGGGGAAGCATCGTCCTTGGGCAGCAAGTGGGTCGGCGTTGACCGTAGCTCTAGTGCTGCTGACATTGTATGGTAACTCATTATTGTGTGTTATTGGACTTCAGAGAAATTACCGCTCGATCGACCTAAGTTGGAAGGGCGTACTTGTGAACATGTTTGTAAGAAACCTAATAGGCACGTTAGCTTGGTGCTGCGGCTGCTTCGTCAAATGGCCAGTAATTGTCTTTAACGCCGTCGTTGGATGTATTCTCTTTCGATTGCTGGAGGCATGCGTACACGGTCCTGTACACGACATTTTGCAGTTTTACAGGCTTATTGGTAACCAGCCGATGTCGTCAGACCCAGGTAATAACTTGACCCGCATACAATTGGGCGGCATGGTCGTTATTGGGAAGACTCTCTATTGGCTCCTATTTGTGAGACGCCGTAAGCCGGGATACGTTCTCGTCGTATGACGCTTTGCTTGAAATAGTCATGTCATGTGTGCTTAGAAGAATGCTTACGAATGGAACGCCAAGTAGTCTCGGTTGTAATCTAAAAATGCAATAGTTGCCAAACGTGCTCACTATTAAACGCAGGAGCAGGTACGTTACGTAGACCTCACTTATTTTTCAATTCACGGGATTAATTTCAACATTACCTGCCCGGTCGTATCGCTAACACAAGAAATGTTGCGAAAATCATGCGAAAGTAATTGAGATTTTGACCAGCCATCTTTACTTGCTGCACTGGCTGGTTCTTTCGCCTTCAATACACTTTTTGTGGATTAGGGCTGATACCTACTGATCTTCGTATTGAATACTGACAAAGTCGTTCTCAATCATCCCTCTATGATAATCATGTATTCGAGAAACCGGCTAAATAAGGCAATCTCAGCAACTTCCGCATTCTGTCCGGTTGTTGTAACCGAGTCCTGAACAATCGTGTTCATGGTGAAGTCTTGGTTGGCACGTACATAATGGCCTAAAAGTAAGCTTGTCATAGTAGAATGGACAAAAATGGTTGTATACAGTAGCGTAGCATACCGTGAGCAGTCAATATGCTCGTGTGCGTTATCTTGTCAACTAGTCTAATGCTAGACAACAACTATGAGACTTCCAATAGTGGTACTTCTAGTCGTATGGTTCTAGACTCAGACCGACAGGGTCAATTTACTCAATTATGTATGCAGGAGACACGAAGTTCATATAAATCAACATATCCGGAGAGTGCCAACGCCTACCCAAAGACGATCGGGGACAGGATAAGAGCCCCGAAGGACATGAGGACGAGATTCAATAACTGGAGAAATGCCGAAGTTGACGAAATGGCACGTTTCTGTAAATTCAGCAGCCCGCAAATTATTTGCTTAGCGCCAAGGACGTCGTCGACTTCATGGAGGAGAACTGCGAAGCGAGCAAGCATGATGAAAGAGCGCTGCTGAATACACATGCCAAAAGGGTTTATCAGGGAACCGGGGATGCCCATGTAGACCTTGACAGATGGCTTTGCTGTAGTGAAAACCAAGCCAGGCTGGACCATGACTTCTTCTACGGCCAGCTTATGTCTATTGGCGATATCTATGGACCAAATACTGTGATCAATGTTTGAACGTCTACCGATTCATGTATGGAACTAGAAGTGATGGACGGATACGACCCTTTTAAACGGGATGATTTTCGTCGCTGCATTCGTATTGTCATTCATTGTCTATCACTGCCCTGTTTTCGCTTGAAATAGGGGCTGGAACGGATCGAATGCAACGAGGTCGACTATCTACGTACACTCAAGAGAACGATGGCGAA
The DNA here is from genome assembly GCF_020726525.1 of Truncatella angustata. Lineage (NCBI taxonomy): Eukaryota > Fungi > Ascomycota > Sordariomycetes > Amphisphaeriales > Sporocadaceae > Truncatella > Truncatella angustata. Next base: position 6,131,921 of record NW_025763382.1, on the reverse strand, counting down.
CCGTTTATTCTCAAGTACCATGTTAGAACCGGGCGTCGATTTCTTCGTTCTGAGCTACGTTGAGGTTTCTTCAAGAAGTTATGCCTCGCAGTGATTCTGGGCTTTGCAGTCAACGGCCTCATGGACATAATGGGGCCTGTGCGGGCTGAGATTGATGTACGACAAATGAACTGGTCGAAGGCTGTACGTCTGATCGCACCTGAAAGCGTCCTAGTTCATTGGGCTCTCTATCGCAAGCGTAGCGGTCTCACAGAACGATGCATCGTGGAATGCCTTGACGAATAAAAACCATCCTATAGAATTGTGGCGTACGATATTGCGTTGAAAAAGCTATAATAAGTAGCGTTTGCACGTTTAGTGCAATATACATATTTACCAAACCCTTAAAATTACCCGAACAATTGCGACTGAATGCTGAAACGCAAGCCAGAGTGGAATACCGCCTCGATGAGATTGCAGAGATCCTGTCGACAAAACGACAATGCCCAAAGCGGAGTGTTGTTCTTACTGTATCCCCCAGGCGAATCTCCATAGAAGGAAGGCCGCTAAGTTAGCCGCATCATTCTATCGGCCCTAGCACTAAGGCAGGGGGCACGCGGGTTCCGTCCAAGATTCGGTGCAGCGCTGAAAATGAGATGAAAATAGCAATCCAATCTCCCAGAATCTCAGCTAGAGGACCAGGACACCCATGAGATGGGCTTAGTCAGTACACACCCCCTGACCTCGCCTTACCTTGACCTTCGCGTTAGCGGTCCCAGAAGAGGAGCGAGATGACAAAACTACGGAGTAAAAAAAGCAACGGGGCAAGAGCATCTTGGTGCGCAAAAGTGTAGAAAAGGCGCGACGATCATAATGAGGCTGTAACCTAAGAAAAGTACTAAAAGCTGGGGGCCCCAACCCACGTTTTGCTTGTGCCGCAATGCTGCGTCTCGTCTATCCCGATTTTCCTGTTCTGGCATTCCTTTGGTGGTAGAGCTGTGCGACATCCGAGACCATGGTAAAATTTACATCGATAGTCGCCGTTCTGGCGTCTGCTTGTGCAACGCACGCCAAGACCAGCAATGACGCCTATATTCACAGTGATTCTGCTGAAGTGAGCAGTACCTCTTTCTGGTACGCTAATCTGGACCACACCGGGTCATACAGAGGGTACGCTCCGGATCTTGATGGCAACTCCTCCACGTACCCAGTTTATGTGGCCGTGAAAACCGGAGCTACAGCTGTCGAAATCCAAGCCGCCATCAATGATGATGGAAATGGCGGAAGCCGCCATTCCCAATGGCTGGCGTCCCAGCCCAGAGTTGTTTATATACCACCTGGAACATATGAGATCAACCAGACGATATACTTCAACACTGACACCATTCTCATGGGTGACGCGACAGATCCGCCAGTCTTCAAGGCTGTTGCTGGTGGATTCACCGCAGACCAGACCCTCGTTTCTGGCCAAGACCCTGGTACTGGCGTGAGCGGAGAGTTGTCGTTTGCGGTCGGCTTGAAGAACATCGTGCTGGATACTTCAGCTATCGATGGAGGGAGTGACTTCACCGCGCTCTGGTGGGGCGTGGCCCAGGGTGCTCAACTTCAAAACGTGAGGATCACCATGAACTACTCCGTCAACGGCAAGGGACATAGCGGTATCCGTCTAGGACGGGGCTCAACTCTCGGTCTGTCGGACGTGCGCATCGAGCGTGGCCAGAACGGGATATGGCACAACGGCCACCAGCAGGCGTCCTACAAGAGCATTTACTTCTACGAGAATACCGTAGGTATGCTGATTGATGGTGGTAACACCATCAATCTTCTTGCGCCTACTTTCGAGAGCGTTGGTACTGCCGTCTTGTGCACTGGAGGTTATCCCTGGATCGCTATTGTAGACGCCAGGTCGATCAACTCCGGTGTGACCTTCAACACCACTTCATACCCATCCTTCCTCATCGAGAACCTTACCAAGGACACCGACTCGGACATCGCTGTGGTTGTAGGAGGCACCGTTCTTGAGGCCGCCACCCATGTGGACCAGTTCTCCTACGCAAACACCGTCGGTCGCGACCCGATCTACGGAGCGGTCAGCTCGTCAAACACCCGCCCTGCGGCACTCGCGCCCGGTGGCTACTATCCTGTCTTGCCCGCGCCCAACTTTGCAGCAAACCCTGTCTCGGACTTCATCAATGTCAAGGATCCTTCGCAGAACGGTGGGCAAACGGTACTCGGCGACAACACCATTGACGAGTCCGCCGCCCTGAACGCGGTGCTTCAGTACGCAGCCGCCCAGAACAAAATTGCCTACTTCCCCTTCGGCAAGTACCGCGTGGACGACACCCTGCTGATCCCTGTGGGCTCCCGCATCGTCGGCGAGGCCTGGTCGACCATCACGGGCTACGGCTCGGCCTTCAAGGACTCCTCCAACCCCAAACCTGTCGTGCAGATCGGCAACGCGGGCGACGCTGGCATCGCGCAGATCCAAGACATGCGGTTCACGGTCTCCGACGTCCTGCCCGGCGCCATCGTGGTGCAGTTCAACGCCGCGGGCGCCTCCCCGGGCGACGTCGGCCTCTGGAACTCGCTGATCACGATCGGCGGCACGCGGGGCGCCAGCCTGCTGACGGACACGTGCACAGACGCGGCGAACCAGTGCCAGGCGGCCTTCCTGGGGCTGCACCTTGCGGGCACGTCGTCGGCGTACGTGGAGAACGTGTGGAACTGGGTGGCAGACCACACGACGGAGGGCTTCTCGGGGGGCTCCAACATCGCGGGCAAGGGCGGCGCGCTGGTGCAGGCGACGCGGGGCACGTGGCTGTACGCGCTGGGGTCGGAGCACTGGTGGCTGTACCAGCTGAACCTGTGGGGGGCGTCCAACGTGGCCGTGTCCATGCTGCAGTCCGAGACCAACTACGACCAGGGCGACAACGCGGAGCAGGCGCCGCCGGCGCCCTGGGCCCCCGACGCGGCCGGCTGGGGTGACCCGGACTTTGCGCACTGCAGCGAGGCGGACACCCGCTGCCGCATGGGCTTCGCCACCTATGTGCAGGGCGGCGAGAACATCTACACGTACGCCTCGGCGTCGTGGGTCTTCTTCAGCGGGCCCGGTTACCAGGGCTGCACGGACGGGTGCCAGGACTACATGCACTGGATCGAGGAGACGCCGGGGAACCTGCAGGCCTTCGGCCTGTGCTCCAAGGACACGTACGCCGGGCTGAGGCTGGCGAACGGGACCGATATCGTCACGGACCCCAACTTTACGGGAAGTTGGGGCGGTGATGTCGGACGGTACACGCCTTAAGCTTGTGGGTCTTGATGCTGGCCGCAAGAGGGTTCGCTTAGTGTAGAACTCTATAAGTTTTTTTCGGTACATAACTTCGTTACGTGGTTGCTTGAAGAATTCCGTGTTTTCGTGACACAAGTGTACGTGAGCCAATCATCGATGCCATACGATGTGTTGTATATTTTGTGTATAGCTATTATGGCGTTCGTTTTCTCAAGTCAACTTCATCAGTCTGAGGTCTCTGCAACGGACTGACTGATATTATGCCCAATTCTCCTAATTCAAGGTGCTGCTTCGACAAAGTGAGCAACAATCGTCTTGGAGGCGGCATAAACTGGGATGTACAAGGTCGGAAGCAGACGGAGCAGCATGATTGATTATCACAATGTGTGAACAATAAACAGGTTCGTGATGTCGAATATCATTGATTCTCATGACTCCAGTCGATGCCAGATGCAAAACATGCTACCTTCCCCTCCTTCCAGGTGCCTTAGCATCAATGCCAAAACTATCATACAATGCTCGCCGCAGTTTCATAAGATGGGAGTGATGGTGTTTCCCACGCACAAGCTAGTGTGTTTCCTCCCCTATTATAACACAAGAATTGGATGCGCAAACCAAGAAGCGCCTTTCCAAATTCCACGTCTCCAGGCGCAGTGACCGAGGATGTGCGTCAAATGGCCAGGACGATGGGAGATTAGATCATAGCGTAGTGTAGTGTACAAGCCTCGGATGGTTCGAGGCGAGAAAGTCGAGATGTGATTTTGTGGTCATGTAGACGTGAGCGACCAACCAGTTTGGCGGGTGAACAGTTTACAAGGCGGGCTTGGCCTCGGAGCTGCCAAGAGCCTGGCCAACCTGCTGGGCGACGGCAGAGCCCTGGGAGTCAGGAGCGCCACCAGCGGTCAGAATCTCGCCGCCCATCTCGCGCATCTTCATCTCCCTCTCCATATCCATGACCTGCTGCTCCTCGGCAAAGGCGAGGGCCCAGGGGACACCTAGAACAAGGGCGGAGGTAGCGATGACCCAGAGAGTCTTGCCACCGAAGGACAGGACCGACTTGACGGCGTCGGTTGTGTTGTTGACGCCGTTGGCGATGCTCTGGCGGGTCTGGGGAGGGACGATGTCGCGCAGGGCGTAGAGGCGCTCGCCTAGGGTCTCGTTGGAGGGATCGTAATCCGATTCGTTTGAGATTTCCGAGTCTACATCGAGGCAATTGTGAGCATGTAGATAGCTTCAAGAAGAGAACAAGAGAGGCCCGAATTCATGCGTGTTGACTTGACGTATTGACTTGATTGCACCATGATCGCGCGTGTCGAGATACAGGCATCATACCCACAAAGCCAGGCAACCACAGCAGAGAGAACAACCAAGGAAGCAGGGGGGAAAACTCAAGCCAAAAAAAGGCTTACCGGTATCACTGTAGTCGTCGTCGTCTTCCTCGGGACCAACCTGGCCCTCCTGGAAGTGCTCGTCAACAACCTCTGTGAGTTGAACCATGGTGACAAACGGTGTAAGCGGAAGAGTGTCGAGGTGGATGGCGCCGTCGAGGGTGTCTGAATCTTGCGCGGTGTATGTGTGGCCTCGTTGAGTCTCGTTGGGTGGTGCGATAGTACCGTCAAGTTGCTGCAAGCGCGCCAGAAATTCAAACGAGCTCCCCCTAGCAGTGAGCTCAGAAATTTCGGTGCTCTCAGCGATTATGACGGCGTCGGCAGGGGGGTTGCGGCGGGGCTGTCATTCTTCCGTTCCGAGACGGATACCGTGCGAATAATAATGACTTGCCGTGGGAAAAGCGATCATTGCCGCCTGGAAGCACCGTGCGTCGCTTAGTGTTTACGCGAAGGCGCTAAGCACATTTACCCCCACCAACAGCATCTAATGCACTATTTGCCACATAACTACCTGGCAGGTCAACACAATGATCTGGTCAATTCATTGGATCGTGTCAATTCCACTTTTGTGCTACTTTCATGTCCATGGTCCCTCGAGTTTCTACAGCGGCACGAACGCATGAGTAGTCGTGCATACACTGATGCTTTTTAAATCCATCCATGCCTCCTGGAAAATCAAACGATTTGAGGTTTGTTATTACGAACCGGCGGTCGGAGACTACATGCCAAATCCTGCTTAATAGTTAGTACATAATAAGAGGCCATATAGTTAACTCGAACTCCTATATCAGATCAGAATAAAACCATTGAACAGTGTTTCATATTATTATCCAAGTTGGGTATATATGTTATCATGTATTCGCTTCATGAGATATTTAATTCATATCTGTACCACAAACAATGCCTCGCAATGCAATGCTTCAGCGGAGAGCAGATTTCCCAAAAACTTCTCCTAACCAATAAACATATGAGATCCTCTAACATGCGCCCTCTCGTGACTCGAGCATCTATTTCCGCCCTTTGGCTGGCGCATCTGCGAACCTGATTCCACGCCTGGTAGGAGGCACTCTCGGGGTATTATCATCCTCGCTGTCACTGTCCGACTGCTCACCACTGCCGACACCAAGAGCAGCCTCGCGTCGTCTCCTTTCCGCCGGCGTCTCCTGTTCCCGATGCGGTTCTCCCGCATCGTCGCGCATCCCTGACAGAGCGGCGAGTCTGCGGCGTCGCTCGACCGCTGTTTCTGGTTCGTCGTTGCTCGGAGCGTCCGGATGGCTCTCTATCGGAAGCTCTGTGACAGATTGCTGTTCCCTGGCGGTTGAACTCCTACCCCTAGCAGGCTCGGGGCGTGCTGGGGAGTTGCTGTTTCCCCTGGATGAACTGGAACCGGCATTCTTGGCAGCGGTGACTTTGATGCCACCGCCCGTCGAAGACGGTGTGGCTGCGCCGGAGCCTGGCGCTGAAATGGTGACTGCCGGGACAGGCTGCCTCTTGGCTTGCGCCAGAACCGCATCCGGCGCGTCTGAGTTTTCCAGCACCTGTCGCTTTGTTTTTGCGTCCATTTTGCGGACCTCACTCAGGAAATCTTCCTTCGTCATTCTTCGGCCCTGTCCACCGATGGTAAACCTGATTTTTCGATCGTCCTCCGCTTGATACTTCTCTAACTCTTCAGCAGCAGCATTCTTCTTCTTACCTTCACTAGCTCCTCCCTTATTGAAGCCAGTCCATCCGCTGAATGTTGACTGCCGGCCTAAAGCCTTGGGACGGTCCTCGCTTGGCCCGGCCTCAGAGACGACTGCTTCATCATTGAGCTTTTGTCCCTGCTTCTTTCCTCCCATACCCATGATTTTGAGACTTTGACCAACCAGGTTACTGCCTTGTCCCTCGGGCTTTTGAGAAGGTAGCTCATATTTCTTGACAACCTCACCATCTTCGTCTTCAACAATGATCTGCAGCGTGTTAGTTCATGAGATTTTTGACTTGACCATGGCAGAAACTCACAGTATTTCCGAATTGGTAGGCTCGGGCAGGCTCGTGCCGCCTTTCATGGCTGGTTTTGCCCTTTCTTTTCTGAACTTCGTCGTCCTTCCACTTGCCAAGCTGCTTCTTTAGACCATCGTAGGTCCAACCAGGCTTCGATGTCTCTTGTTTGGCCTGCTCCTTGAGCTCGTCCATGTCATGAACCACCTCTCCAGTCTTGTGGTGCGTTTTGCTAGGTTCAACGGCCAGCACCTGACCATCCTGATCTTCAATAATAATATTGTCACCTTCATCGTAAATTTCCACGCCAGGATCGCCCTCGGGTCCGGTGTTATGTTGCTCGTGGTCTCCTGTCCGGCTCCTTTCATAGCCCTTGCCAGATGAGCTCGACGACTCCGACTCCTTCTCGCGCAGTTGAGTAGAGGAGTTTTCGTCCTCGGCAACGGCAAGTGTGCCGGATGTATCTTGCCTGGGTAGGTCGGCTCCTGACATTGAGGGAGACATGGGCGAGGTTGGCGACATGGTTTCGAGCGCGCCACTCGCTGTACGCCTTTGAGGAAAGATGGCAGACTGTGTGACTGGTCCGCCTGGTCCAATTCCGTCGTCCCACCTTTTTCTGTTCTTGCTTCGCCGTCGGGACGATGCACGGCTCGCTGCTCTGCTCGGGTTATCTTCTTCTTCTTTTTGACGTCGGAGAAACTGTCCTGGCATTCCAGTTGGTAGTAAGGCTCCAGGTGGGAGCTGGACCGTCTTTTCGTCGTCGACATCGGTGTCTGACATGGTTGAACGAGCCTGCGACTTGGACTGCGACGAGATTCTAGGCAGCCGGTTCATCCAAGTTGGTCCATCTTCAGGGGCAGCGGTGTAGGACATGGTAATGCTGAGCGTGTTGATGTGTTTTCCAAGCGTAAACACAGCAACAGATGATCCGTGAACAAGGATGGAAGAAATGACCAAGAAGGTTACTATAGGCCAGACAAGAGCGATCAAGTGATAATGGGGTGTGTCCTCGGGCGGAAGCTCAGCCAGCGGGATTGTTGTCTCTGTCTCTAGTTCGGCTCGAGCAAGAATGGCAACAAAAATAGCACCGACTCCGATGGGACCAAAATGACCAGCAAAGGCTGCCTCGCGCCATGTTTTGATGTCAGGTATGAACGGTTTGAGAGCCAACATGATTGGTATGCGTCTGAAGAGGATGACAAAAATGGCTATGACGACGAGACGCCAGGCTGATAGACCAAGCTCGGCGTTGTTGAACTGGTCCCAGGGAATAATAGTCCCCAGAAAGACGAAGTAAGCCAAGTTGATTAACAGATCAATAACGTTGGACACATGTGACTCCTCGGTCTTGGCCGAGAACCACCCGTCGTTGGAGAAGCCAACGCCTGCTGCGAAACCCACGAGAAGATCGTCGACGCCAAGTATACTGCCAGAGCCAGCGCAGAACAGTGCTAGGGTGAAATAAAAGACAAGAAAACTCTCCCTGTCGACCAAGTCGTGTTCTTCGGCATACTTGATTCCATGGCGGGCGATGTAGCCAATGGCAAACCCGTAGATGGCGCCGAAGATACACTCGTAGAGGACGGTGAAGACGAGCCAATGGTAGGTGGTCTGTTTGGCGTCGAGATGCTCCTGGATGAGGTACAAGGCGAGGTAAATGAAGGGAAAGGCCATGCCATCGTTGCAACCTGATTCGGCAGAGAGAAGATCTCGCAAATGTTTTGGCACACGTTTCGCGAACTTGCCCTTACCAACGACGGACGAGGCCAAGACAGGATCGGTTGCCGTTACACAAGCTGCCACACAGAGGCTCTCCAACCAGTCCAACGTGGGGACCATCCACCAGATGAATAAGCTTGTGATCAGCCAACCAAATGTCATGACGGGTAGCAGAAGAAACACGACGGACTTCCAATGCTTCTCCATGTAGAACTTGGGCAATTCGACCCCCACGGCGAAGCATTGCACAACGAGTACAATCCTGGAAAACTCGAGGGTCACTTCGTCAACATTGCCCCACGTTTGCGGATCAATTAGGTTGGCTGCATGGGGTCCAAAGATCAGACCGCATAACGTAGCTACAGTCGCCTCACCAATATACATGCGCTCCTTGATGACAGAAGAGCATAACATAAAAAGTGAGGTGAAGCCACCGAGGATGATGTACACCAGGTGGGACTTGGTGATGGAGAGATGATCCCACGCCATAGTTTACTGCTGCTGGTTTGGGGGAACCACCACTCGATAAATTTGGCCCTCCAGACTCTGAATCAGTTTGAACAGTCGCCTAGTGCTCAATGGGTGACTGTCGTTCAGTTTGGTCGTTGCTCAGATGCGGGATTGACGCCGAAGGCGCACCCTGACCGGGTGGAAAGTGACGGGACGTTTTCGAGTTTCGAGAACCCCCAATCAATAATGGCAAACCCAGACAGGAAATGTCCTCGATGCATTCAGAGAGATATCAAAGTGCCAAAATGCTGGCAAAGTCTACTAGAGATGTGGGCAAGAAGCGACAAAGCTAGGTAGAGAATTTTCGACTACAGATGTTGGTCTGCTTGGCTCGGCTGCGACTGCTTGCACATCGGAGCTTACAACCGGGGGTTGATTTGGTGCCTTTGAACTCAGTGAAGAGCTGCTCGGGGGTATGGCGTTGTGTTGCGTTGCTTTGCCTTCCGTTACGTACGCTGCGATGCGATGCGATGCGATGATGCTCGACAACAAGAGGAGAGTTGGAGCGGCTGGTTCGTGAGTGGAAGCAATCGTAATGCGACGGACGATAAGCACAAACGTCAACAAGAAGTCGCCTCGAAGAAGAAACTGGACCAGGTTTACTTTTAACTTTTGACTTGAACTCCATCGATGATGAGGATTTGGGGCGCCATTACTGGGCCCGATGTAGGGCAATGACAGGGATCTGCCCAAGTGCTGGGTACTAACAACGTGCTAAGTAGTCAACACCAGTTAACTAGTGGGCCTGTTTGCGGCGGCACTCCAGGGTCTGCCAGGGCCCCCCGTGGGCGCTGGGCCTGCATTGGCCCTGCTGATAGGTTCTTGTCGTGGGCTGTACTCCAAGAGTATTTTCTGGAACCGACGACAAGCTCTCAAGCGATTGCCGTTTTTCCGATTCGACAAGCTGATATCCCGACTTGCAGGCGATTGACCAACGTGTGTACACGAATCAGTGCACATGCAGATTTCAACCGCATGATATGCAACTGTCTTTATCATGGGGCGGTAGCCCCATTTCTACTGTAGGATTGCCTGAGCTGTCTGTCTAGGGTCACAAACAACGTCCGCAACCTATGCTTGTTTGCGAAAGTCAGAGTTTGGAAGCAACCTTTTTAGCTGAGCGAATGCGAACGGAGCGCTGTAAGACCATGACCACCGATGTTAGTACATACAAAGGATCGAAACCCGATTTGACAAACGCCAAGTCACCACAGTCTAAAATCTCCGGGAGCTGGTCATGGGCGAGTAATGGCCAATTCCCCGGCAACAAGGAAAAAGAAATAACTCTTATCGTGGCACCTTGCAAGAAGAAAATATCGATGCCGCCAGCTCCCACTGCTTTGGTGCCTCTATACATGGCAGGTACGTGTTGATAACAATGCACCCTATATGGTTTCAGGGCCCTTTGATCACGAACCTTCATCGACATCCGGATCGCAGCGTGCGGTCATGTTACACCTTCAGGAACTTGCTCGTCTTTCAACCCTTCTTCTGTTCGGATGAAATCTTCCGTTGAATCACTAGCTACCAACCTCGTCTGATAAAAACAACAAAATCTGCGCTGCGGGGCAAGTCTTACGAACGCCCAGACTGCCGAGATGCGACGTTGGGAGTCCAACCAAGTCGGTATGGCTTTAGTCTACTTGGCGGCTCTGCTCAGGTGGGCTGAGTAGGATTGCTTGGATTGCCCTCGCCGTTCGCGCTTGGATCACAGGCGCAAACACTGCATTTGCATACGTCACACTTTGTGTTCCCCAAATTGGATGTTTCCCCAGACCGAAAGGCAGGTAAACTACAGTAGCCACCCACGCAGGCCAATACCCATGATTTCTCATCAAGGGATGCCTCAATTGAAGTTACTTGCAGGCATGACCAACGACCTTGCATTGCATTTCATTTTATTTTGTGCCGGAGGACTACTTGGTTCAGTCATACGTTGTCTGTATCATGATCCTGCGCAATGTTAATTCGGAGGACAAGAGGACGACCGCGATCGAAACCTCGCCGATTTTCATGTACACCATAATCTCCGCCGCGGACATTTTGCCATGCTACATAGTACATGGTATGCACAGGCTGGCTCAACCCGCATGCCCACCCGGCCCCGGCGCACAAGTGTGTGGGGGTATTTTGTTGCTCTACGGCTCTATAGCGCTGCCATGTGTACGGATGCATGAAGTTGTGCACCTTTCATGCATTCTGCTATCACGAGACTTGACAAAACCAGTTCAACATTTGCTATTGGACGCCAACCAAAGCCGATCAACCTATGACCAAACGACTGTGGCTGACACGATCCTGCGACTCTCGAATGAAGTCATTGGTCAACATCGCTTTTGCCATTTTCGTTGACTAGAGAAAGATCTTCCTGTTACCAACAAGAGTATTGAAGTTCTGAAAAGCACAACTGCGGCTCGGCTTCTTCGGCTCGCCAGCAGTCTTGGATGCAGTCTTTTGGGCACCATTCTTGATTCGCTAATTTTGTGAGACTCCCACAACCTTATAAAGCGCGAATCTCAGGTGGATACACGACGCCGCCGTCTAAAAATAGCACACCGTATGTATATTGAACGGATCGGGTATGGAATGAGGCTCAAGAGCTATCAGGGTTCTGGTGTTGTCACCCCTAATTACCCAGTATGCTTACTATCAAGCGTTGAGCTTCTAGAAGGACCAAACCCTCGTTTCGGATCATCCTTCAGCTCGACGTTACGTGGCAGGTCTCCGGTCTTAGTATTGGCCGTATAATGTATTCCATCCGCATCAATATCCATTGGATGAGGCAAGACATGGCCGTCGGGGTTTACTAGAGTATCAAGCACATACCGAATCGTCCTCCACTGGCTGTCGTTCTCAAATTCGTTGCCAAAAGTCAGGCGATGAAAAACTTCATAAGCTTGGGTAAGTTGGTACAAGCTGAAGTAATCAAGGTGTATCATGATCTGCAATTGGATCTCCCCAGGTAATTTCTCAAGACGAATCAACCTCCGGCCGTTGACAAGATCTGGACCACTCATGGCTGTTGGCATAGTGTCCAATGCTGCTGCAAGTGACATTAAATGGTCGAAGTTCGAAGCAATGTCGGACCAGCATGGATCTGGGGGAAAGGCATGATATTCTTCTTCTGATCTTTTCCCTAATACTTGTCAATGCTTTCACTCTTCCCCGCAAGCAGGAGCATGAATTGCTATATTTACCCAAAATGCGGCTCCAAAAAACCCACAGTTTACGTCGGACGGATTGATATCCTAGCATTGTGGACGACGATAACGCGGATCAGTAGATGTCCACTGTATAGTAATGCGCCCAGGTTTCTGGAGAAATTATGAGGAAGTTCAGTTGGTCTAGTGGAGAGAGTCTTTCATAGTAAGTCTAGATATGCGTATGGTCATGCTAACCATGATTTACCACCAAGCATCCAGCACTACGGCACGTGATGCGCAACTTTTCCTTGTTGTCCCATGGCTATCACCAATTGTAAATCTAGGTTGGGTAATGGTTGGCATGGCCAAGTTCGGACCCAGCAATTTGGTAAACGTACCGAATTCAAGCTTGAGCTGCATCACCTTGTGATGAGGATGGCACGCGCAAGTTTCCGCGATTCTCGACTTGGTGTGTAAGGACCCTGTGCAGATCAGCACTCGGTGAAATCCGATCGCTTTCAATTGTTTCAAGCAAGTAAACAGATGTTCGAGTCTAGACCAAATTTCTCCAGATTTGCATCCCAAGCCACTTTGATACACGATTGTTTCTCTGTAAATAGAGGTGCGGGAAGCCTATCATGTGTGGAGCATGCTGGCTGACGGTCATCAGCGCCGATCTTATGCAGGCATGGTCGCACAGCTGCTACCCCGACTTACTCAGCTGAAGAGCGATTTGTCGCCATCCAAAAGCAAAACGCATCTCTTTTCCTCAAAAACATAACTGAGCTATGCTTTTACTTCACATTTTGTCGCCATGGATAGACTGCGTCCTGGAGACGTGAGTCCCACGGCGACACTACCGGATGACTACCGCGCAACACACGACGTCTCACCCATATCGCCTGTTATCGAATCGCGGCTATCCAAGCGTAGCGTGAGCCGGAGATGGCGAACACTTCCAAACGAATACTTTGACGTGTCTCCTCAGACACCTGTCCCTGAGCATCACGATTGGCTAGTAACTTCAGATGCACAGCCAGTTTCTACTCATTCTCATAGTTCAACTCCGTGTGCCCGTCAAAGATGGCCCAAAGAAGTTGGTTCCAGGGAAATTCCGCGAATTCCCTTACAGGATCCAACACAAACAATACCTGAGGAGGAATATTCATTAAGTCTTGACTCATTACAGGAATTGGTTTTAGAGGATGGTGACGACCGGGAGAAATCGCCCAAACCCCCCACGGCCACTGCTACAGGCCTGTCAGAAGTCACTAATTTCTCACCAATCCAACGCAGTTACTGGAGTCCTGTATGGTTTCAGGACCATTTGCTGATCGGTTTAGGTGTCGCTTTCGCCATCATGGCCGTTGCCATTCTTGCTCTATACCTTGTATCTTCGAGAGTTCTTGGGCTAGGACCTTCCGCTGGGCCTGCGGGTCTAGTATATTTATGGAAATATATTCCTACGGCAGGTATTACACCATTCTTTATGGTAATCAGTAAAATCTCTACTGATACTATCTCACAAGCAATTGCCGGCTTATTGGCTCTGTGGAACAATGTCGACTTCACTGCCAGGCTTCTACAACCGTGGACAAATTTAAAAGATGGACCGGCTTCCGCTGAGCGGTCAATTTTCCTTGACTTAATTTCCACGACATGGCTTTGGCCGAGTACTTTCAAAATTGCGGCGGAAACCTGGAGTACTGTGCCCATGTTCACAATTCTTGGTGTTATCTTGCTCAATGTCGTTGTAAGTCCTGGGCATATCTCGGCTGGCTTCAAGCTTTATCTAGAATATTAACTTGTGCTCAGATGGTTCTTTCGACTGCCCTACTTCAGGTGGAGATAACTAGCATGGTGATTGATGGTGAGCAGTCACTTGCAGATACATTAAATGACAAGGACGACAAGATCGAGGTCAGGATAGGCGCAGCAGCGCCAGTTATCACTTTACTACTAGCATGTCTTGGGCTCTCCATCGTCGTTTTGTTCAAGCGATCATATGAAGTCGTACCTCGAGACCCCAGGAGTATTGGGTCAATTGCTCTTCTCCTGCAATGTAGCCCCGAATTGAGTCAACATTTTCGGTCGAGCTTCGAGCATTTACGATATCATTTACAGCACGAGCGATTCATGACTACGGTGCCAAAAACGTCAGGATTTCAATTTGCGATTGTTAGAGAGGCGATGAACCCAACATTTCAGCCTGCCAACCGTGGTGCACAAAAAAGTGACAACCCGACTTGGTGGCAACCCGTGCCACTCAGATTTTGGTATAGGGTCATCGCGATCGTATTTCCACTTCTTTTAATTGGTGCTTTGGAAGGTGTGCAGCAAGTATCGAACAGGTCTGGTGGTATTGTGTCAGTGACCTCACCGAACACTGCACACTATGCTTTCACCATAATCCCAGCAATAGTCATGTGGAGCGTTGGCGTGATTTACGCTTCTCTCAATTTCAACACAGTCCTACTTGCGCCTTATTACGCGCTGGCGAAAGGATCACCAGCTGACCGCAGCCTGTTCAACCGGGACTTGGGTCGGCTGCCGGTGATGCAGCTGATGACTTCGCTGAGGCAAGGGCGCATAACGACTGCCTGTACAGCATTGTCCGCGACCATTGGCCCCTGGCTCACTATCGTTGTCTCTGGGCTTTACTCTGCTGTGCCCATCAAAGGCGAATCAAGGATTGTCCAGAATAATGCGCCGAAACTCGCACTTCAAGTTCTTCTAGGTGTGATGGCGCTGTGTGTAACTATATCGTGGTTAAGCATGCAGACAAGTGGACTTCTACCACATTGTCCGTGCAGTATTGCGGGAGTGGCAGCGCTACTGGCTGGCGGTGGGTTATGGAAAGGGCCGGAGGAGGAACGGAGAGACGTGGATATACCAAGAGGGATGGAGTGGATGAGTGACGATGAGCTGAAAAAAGACGGTTTATGGAACGACACGGTGTTTGGCTTGGGTTGGTGGCCAGATGGAAGGTATGGGATTGATGCTGGAGGCCGTATTGATGAAGGTTAGCATTCAGATTGGATTTACACAGGCTAACCCGCACATTTCAAATTGCCTCAACAAGACTTGTGCTCAGTTGAACAGTATTATTCACACTCAAAACATCTGGGTTCAATATGTTGTGCTTCTTAGTAAGAGGTGGCCATTGAACGCTGTTAGGGAGCGTATCTTGCAAAGTAAAGAGGTTTTGAAATGTATATCTCTCACCAACTCCACACCTCCTCAATCACGTTGGTAGGGAGACTGTCCTGTGTCAAATAACGTATGTACTCCAATCGGCCGCCTTTCGAGTCGAGCACGAGTACAGGCGGCGAATTGGGCAAGAAACACCGATGATCGCCATCTGTATAATCTTTCACTTCTTCCGCGTCGTCTTCTTGGATTTCCATCACCCTCTCGGCAGCCTGTGCGACCAGCAGGCTGTTCCAGAGGCCCTCTTGGCGCGAGGTCGATCGAAGAAGCTCAATGGATCTACGCCGGAGTAGAGGATCCCGACAGTGCCTAGCCACAGTCCAAAGAGGAATGATAAAGCCCATGTCTAAGCAGAACGAGGTTGTGCCGCCATGGAGGTAATAGCTACTTGAAGTGCCGCATACGATCCTCTCGGCCAGTGCTACCATCTGCTGCATCTGTGGCAGGAATTCAAACCAATTGGGCTGGTAAGATGGGGGAAGCTGTTCGAGGTGATATGAGACCTGCGCATTCAGCACGTGTAATTTTAATACAGCTAAACTCATTTCATCTCTCCGGTTGAACAACGTTCGGTGGCAGGCTTCGAAATTGTGTAGCGCATCCAGGAAAGCCGTCATCAGGCTTGCGCAGTAGTTTATGTGTGCTTCAAGTGCGATAGAGTCCTCGCTCAGGTCACCTGGAATCAGTTCGTTCAAATTGCTGCCCAGAAGACACTGTCCGTAGTCGAAGAGGGTTTTCGCTTCCTCAATACTCGAGATAGACAGGGGCACGGCTCCAGATAACCCCAGAGCTAACTTTTGTCCGTAATCTATGAAAGAATAGTCTCGGGCGGTCTACACTCGGTGCATTAGATACTCGGAACATGCTAGTGGTTCTGTGTATACCAGCTAAATACTTACCTGTCTGGCTTGTTGGTCTCCCAAGTTAGCGAAGACTCTGGTGAGAACCTCTAGCGGGACGTAAGAATCAGCCACACTTTTGTTGCCAAGTTTCTGATACTGATAAGTGCCGTTTCGCTGGTTGTCAACAGCTTCGAGTAGTAGCTTGACGCCGCTTCGAATGTGACGTCCTGCTGAGTCATGGTGACCTTGCATATTCTGACTGTGTCAGTGGCTTTTCCTTTTGGCGTAATGTTGGCTATGATATATGGGTCAAATTTACCTCGAAGCAAGTAAAGAGAATACACGAAATAAGACAGACATCGACCGCTTGCTTTCCATCGTTACTAAGTGGGATGAGCAGATCCCTGATCGCGTGGTTATACTGCTCCAATGCAAATGCTTCAGTCATGTCTGTGGCTACTCTCTTATACTCATAAAATTCATGGAGCGAGCCTATGGCGACAACAGCATGGCATATCGCCGGTTCGTGGTAAGCTGCTTGGAGAACAAGGCGTTCCCAGAACTCAGAACCAAAAAAGCCAGCTAGTTGTGGACAAGTCCGTTGCACGAAGAACGCAAATGATCTTTTTGACTTTGTTGGGGCTTGAGTGTCAAAAGATGGGCTTGTCATAATAGCCAGCGAGTTCGGAGATGACTGCGATGACTGAGGCGATTCAACATGAGCGTACCCGCCGCAAACACGAAGTGTCGACGTGCATCTAGTGCAATCTGGTCGCGTCTCGTCGCATTTTACTCGTCGTACTAAGATATCAGTCAGATGAGGAGACGTCATCAGCTAGCAATGGGAACTGTTACTTTTGCATGTGAGACACCCCGTCCTGGTCTTTGGTTGGTACGCTCGCTTTCTTCTCCCTCTCGCGACTTTGGGCATTGGCTCTGAGCGTTGCGCTGGTAGCTGAAGAAATTTGACACAAAAGGTTCGCTATAGCATAATTTACGATTGATCCTTCACATCCGACAAGAGAAACCCCCGAACCGATTCTAGGATTGGTCGCAATTTGAAAGCGTCGTGGCAGGGTAAAGGATCCGGACATTCAGGGGCTGGAATTCTGCTGCCTAACGATCAATCTATGGCGATTGTTAAACAAGAAGGAAGTGATACGAGTCTAGGCTCTTTGGCAAGCAACTCCTTCTCGTAAGGACCCTAATACTAAGAACTTAAGAAGATCATTAATCGTGTCTGCTTGTCTGATGCAGAAATAAGCCCACAGATCTGGGTCCCACTAGCTCAGGAGATACCGCTTTCCGATTGGTCGGCTCGTAGGGACCCTGTCGCTTTAGTGGATGCGATGAGTATGTACCATCTGCGTGCACCGACACTTAGCAGCATGTAACTCGTAACTTCAGGCGACCTCAAAGCTGTGACGGAGCAAAGCCATGTGTGTCCGGCTTGAAGCTCGCCGATCATGTGCAAGATCTATGAAGCAGGCGGTCCTACTACTTTGGGTCCGCAAGTGGGTAAAGCCTCATGCCACTCTGCGGAGTGGTGGGGGGGTATTAGACATGGCTGAACACTGCCCTATGGCTTCCCATAGCTTTTATCACGGACTGAATAGAGTATATATACTCTAGGTTCAGCCGCCAAAGTCTTATTGTATTACATGTATCCGTTCATTCATTCAGTCATTCATTCATCTATTGACTCTAGCTCTCAGATACTATCGTTGAACTTTCTCATAATGATCCGTCTTTCTCTGCTCGCCTTTTTGGGCCTCTCGCACTTTGCCACAGCCACTTGTCAAAGCTGTACTTTCGACCAAATCGTCCCCTCTCAGTCACTTGTCTGGTGTCCTTGTTATAGCGACTTCTTCTGTGCACGGCTTGATGTCAGCTCCCTAAATATTCTGCATTTGTTCTACGTGCTAATAGATTACACAGGTTCCTCTTGATTACCAGAACGTTGACCTTGGTCGGGCTTCAGTTCCCCTTGTAAAGCTTCCTGCTCAAGCCAATTCATCCTTCGGGGCCTATCAAGGAATGATACTGCTAAACCCCGGTGGTCCCGGAGCTTCTGGGGTTGAATTGGCCTTGGGCAACGCCAGCACTGTTCAGGTCAGTATCCCCGTGTGCCCACCATCCCGCCACAATTTATTGCAGGTGTACATATTACTCATGGATTGGTTTCTGCTTGAAAGAGCTATTTTCGTTTCATTCCAGCTTATGAGCCGACTTGTTATTTGCTAACACGGTGTCTCATATAATAGGCTCTCGTAGGGACCAACTGGGATGTTGTCGGGTTTGATCCGAGGGGCATATATCTCAGTGAGCCCGTTGCGAACTGCTCATACGACGTCCCCGCGATCAACACATCTTCAATTCAGACACGATCGGTTCCAAGACTCTCAGATGACTACTTCATCAACCAAATACAGTATAACATGGAGCTAGGAGAGCGATGTGCAGTCTTGGCTGGCGGGGAACTGGATGCTGGCCCACATATGTCTACCGCGACCACTGCAAGGGACATGCTTAGTATCGTTGACGCCTTTGCAGAGACAGAAGATGGAAAATCATCCTCAAAGCCCAGCGGTCTATTGAACTATTATGGTGTCAGCTACGGTACCTTCCTTGGTCAGACGTTTGCTTCAATGTTCCCTGCAAGAGTGGGCAATGTGGTTTTGGACGGTGTCGTAAATCCTGAGAGCTTTTTGGCCAACTTCACAGGAGATTCCATCACGCACATCGATGGAATCATCGCCGCCTTTTTCATCTACTGCCACGAAGCTGGACCGTCAGAGTGCTCGTTCTACAGTGGATCAAGCGCACACGACATCTATGAGCGTTTCAATCAGTCGTTTGCGCAGCTTGTTCCACGGGTCGCAAAAGCTCAAGGCTGGTCGAACGCCACAGATCTTGAGTCCGCTCTGCTACAGCTGAAAATCGGACTTTTGACGGCTGCTAATCATCCAATCGAATACTTTAGCCTGATGCCCGAAATCCTTCTAGGACTGGAGAGTGCCATTGCAGCACAGGATCTCGCACCATGGATAAAGCTAGCCATATCATACTTCGGAGACGCAAATACGTCTGTGTATCCGGAGTGGAGTTTTGGTGTTTTGTGTTCTGACCAGGACAACAAGTGGTATGTAGTTTCATGGCGCTCTTTACCCCGTCTAGAACGACTTGAAACTGTTTCGTCCTTCTGCGAATAAGTAACGCTGACTTTGAGTATCGCAGGTACAACAAGACCTTGGAAGACGTAAAGCCTTTAATAGAGCAGCTTGAGAAGGAGAGCATCATCGGCGAACTCTGGGATCACTCATTACTGGGATGCCTCGGTTGGTCAGTCAAGGCGACCGAGATATTTACCGGTCCATTCGGCGGCGACACAGCAACACCCATACTCTTCGTCAGTAATACTTACGATGCAGTAACGCCGATTGAGAAGTCAGTGATATACCCTTCCTGGTCAAATTCGTAACTAATTCTGGTACTAGCTCGTTTTCGTCAGCACCGAACTATAAGGATGCCCAAGTGCTTGTTATTGACGGAATGGGGCACACCGTCAGCGCTGCTCAGAATTACTGCGGCTACGCAAAGATAGCGGCCTACTTCCAGAGCAACGCATTGCCTGGGGATGATTATTTCTGTGCGCTCGAGCAAGGTCCATTTGGTATTATCCTCAACGGCACACTGGCGGAAAGCATTGAGCAGGCTGCATTGTCGGACCTCCACTAACTTTTTGAGTGGACCCCCAATGATACATATATATATAGACATGTCGGTTCGCACATTAACATCTTACAGTAGGATGTTAACCTCATATCTTATGGTCTTCCACATCACCCACTTCGAAGTATATAGTAGGACGTCTGGGTTTAACTTCTTTTCCATACTTTATAATACATTTTACTTGACCTGACATGTATTTATACACAGCGCACAACTAATATGCGTTATATATTGCGAGTTAATCCTTTGTATGTGGCAAAAGCCATTGCCAATACGACCTCTGCTATTTATGTCACTGACTGGCTAGATGGCTCATCTGACTTAAGTGCATTGTCAATAATTACGTCTCAAAGGACTTAAAATTGCTCTAGTCTATGCGAACTGTAACCCCGAGGTCTATCACTCCTCAGAGCTTACCCTTTCTGAAGGAGGTTTGTGGCACAGGTACCGCCCTATGCAATTGTCTCACAAACGAGGGCCACTGGTGAAGGAAGTTTCGTGGCTTGGTTTTGAAATCTCTGAAGGGTGTAAAAGGGTGCTTGGCCATTATCCCAATGCAATCATATCCCATATGCCGTCTAACTTCTACAATCACGAGAACCGTCAATCATTCGCAATCAAGTGCTTGGCACTCGATTCCACAACTCCTCAACAGAGCTGTAATACTCGAGTACCGCGTATTTTTGAGCATACCACGATTTTGTGTGATTGATATCGGACCTATTACGACAGCAGCTACCGCAAAAGCTATCAAAATGCCGTATGCAATCCATAGATGCCTAAAATTATACCTGAATCTATTTTCTACCTTAGAGCGTATGCAAGGGTATGCAGTGGTTTCATCGCCCAGAAGACTACCAGATGAACGGCCAGAGGTTGCAGACCACGTAATTGTGTACATTCGTCGGTCTTGAAATACTGGAAGAACAATGTTTTCAAAGAGAATTTGGAGCCGACGCTCTAAATGCTGGAATGTCGAAACTTGTTACGTCCATCGAGTAGGGAATATTGTATGGCATTGTATTTGAGCCAATGCCAGGATTTGAAGTAAGCGTGCTGTTGATAGCGATCTAAAGACAGAACCAATTGCATGATATGCAGCTACACAATTGTATCATTCATCACTGGGATACACGTAAGATGACTCGGGCAATGCTGCGGTCTTATCGTTGGTACCATCGTTGGCGTTCTTCCCCACAAAGGTAGTGTCTGCACCTGGATTAACCAATGCGGAGAACGCTATCGAAAAGATCGGCTCAGTCCGAAAATCACCAAAATATGTCGGGAACGGTGGTTCATAGACATCCGGATCCGGGATAGTCCCCGGCCAGAAGTGTTTTAGTTGCGGGTCAGCGTATTCGCCAAGGTGGTTTGCTGCATAATAGCTGAAGTTGCCTTGAGGCGGTAATATTCTCGTGTCGAAAGAGGCCTGCCTGTGAAGATCTTCAGATTAGGTCACGTTATTAAACATAACATCATCACATTAATGGCCTAGGGCTATAAGTTGAACAGTGTATTGAAAAACCCACCCAGAACCACATGCTACATATGAAGCATTCGCCGGAGTTGCGGTGCCGCTCTGAAAGGGAGCCGCTGACGCAAGCTGCGTGAGAGAGTCACCAGGGCGGGAATAGTAGTTGAACCAATCAGGATCAGTTTGGTTAATACGAGAAATGTTTCAGTAGCCACAGTATATTATTGGGGTAAAGTCATCAATCCTGGTTGGGTTGAACCAGCATAGGTTGTCTTCTTGACTAAAGTTTAGAACATTTGGTCCTGGACTCTGTTGGCTCAACAGACAGCGATTGACTTGTAATTATAACGATGAGAGGACCAGCCTGATCCAAAATAAGTTCGAGTAAGACCATACAAAGACGATGAGGAGTTGCTAGTGAGCGCTTAGAAACCAGCACTTATCAACTGAACCATGCCATGGACATTGCAACCTTGGCATCCCGGATACTCGGCCAGAACACTGCTGCGAGCAGATCAGTAGGGCCAGTGGTTGCACAGTCGACGGGACCATGGCTCATGGGCCGACTGCTGACCGTAATCCAAAGCCTTTGCCAAAACGCTGCGACCACGGCTATCTACGACGTGTAGGTAGAGTCCCAGAGCATATCAATAATACGAATAGTGCTCATATTAATGATAAGACCCCGGCTCCGGATCAGCAAGTCATAGAAAGCTTAAATAAACAGCACAAGTCATCGGACAATAGTATCCAAGATTTGGTGCGCTTTATCTACGCCAAAGTCGAGAATCAGCATTCTGTATCCACCGCTAGCGATGTTTGCCAGCAAGTCGAGCCCACAGCCACTCTTAGGTTTGCTGCCTGCGAGACCGATGTCTGGGACGTAACATTCAATTAGACAATGTAACGATCAGATAGCCCTTCTGGTATTTTGGACGTCTTTGTCGCTGTCACAAAAACGGTGGGACAGCTCCTGGCAAGGCTAATGACGATAGCAGCACCAACGCCACCCGCCGGGCAGCCCGTCCCCAAAACCGACTTGAGGAACATTGATCATGCGCTCGATCGAGGTACAGCGTCATTTGGTTATAGATGCATATAGGGGGAAAATTTTTAGAACCATCTTCTTGAATGGCTTGTGGACTCTCTACGACCACGATAGCCCGAAGGAGCACTCTATCTAGGGGTAGTCTAGAGGGTCTTGCTTTGCAGGGAGGCGAGGTTGAGCAAAGCTCTGCGGCTGCGCGCCATTGCGCCCCATGTGCTGTTTGCGGTGAAAACATCAAACGCCAAAAGCTACCATGCCAGACTGGATGCATACCACGGCTAACTAGTGATGATTGGATTTGATACAGAGATACTACTGTAAGATTTGGGTCGTACACATCAATAGTGCGGCACAGCAAACAAGCAAACACACAAAATAGTCGGTTGCTCTCCTCGCATTGCTAGGCTACAATCTTACTAATTGTCGAATTTTAGGGAAATGACACTCTATACCTGGAGTTCGATCATTTTGAGACCATGTCAGACGAGATCGCTGGCGTACTCAATGAGACACATGTCGGGCGGCTTTAGAATCATCGATATAGAGCACAATGCAGCTATCGACCTGATGCAATCCCCAAAGGTGAAAATGGAGCCCTTATATTACACATAAGCTCTAACTTGGTCTTCAGACCACTCCCAAAATTTTTGCGCGATGCCGCTTCCACCCTCGGACTCCAATTTTGAACCCGAAACGAGGTCGGCGCGCATCTCACTAAATCGGCCCCAAGGGACGACTATGCCGAGTCAGCTTTATATTCGCAATCAATTGTCCGGATGGGATTAACTTACTCCAGCCTCCAGACTTTTCCAGAGTCAATTGATCAGAAATTCCGGCAAAGAGCTCTGTGTAGGCACCGTGAATTGGTGGGTAGGTTATCAGCCACTTCAGCAATAGCTTCTGCACGAGATATATGTGGCGGTCGAGATCAGATGCTAAATTGCCTGGATTGAGCGCCTGGGACATGTTAGCATTGTATCTAGTCCGCTTAGAGGCTGTTCCAGTCTCACAATGCTGATGACGCCATCCTCGCGGTGCCTCCTCGCATATTCGGTGGCATGATAGTAGTTGCCTGCTTTGCTGACGCCATACTTTCCACCTAGCTTATTCATATAGACTCCATCATCCTTGCTGTAGTCCAGATTGTCCACGTCAAGGCCGTTCTTGGGGCTCAAAGCCTCAGCCGCTGAGGAGGAAACCCATACTACACGAACTGAGTCCTTCGGTGCTGTCTTTGCGGTTTCTATGAGCAGTGGCGTAAGGAGTTTCGTGAACAGGAATGGCCCAACGCAATTGGTACCAAGCTGGAGCTCATACCCCTGCGCAGTCTTGCTACCTTGCGGTGGCAACATGACACCCGCATTGTTGAACAACACATGGAGCTTTTTCTCTTTCGAAAGAAAAGTCTCAGCAGATTTCTTGATGGTATTCAAGTCACCGAGGTCGAGATGCAGATGCTCCAACCTGCCTGTTGATGACGGAAAAGCTTCCTTGGTTGCATTGATGGCTGCTAGATTCTTCTCCTCATTACGCGCAGCTGCATACACCGTCGCATTCTTGGAATACAATATCTTGGCAACTTCCTTGCCAACACCGGCATTGGAGCCCGTTACGATATAGACCTGTCATGAGGCGTAAGTCATAAAGGAGCCTAGAAGTTGATGCGATGGTTCATCAGGGTGAGGAGCCGTTACCTTGTCGCTCAGATCTGATATGTCCTTTTCCGTCCACCCAGGGGTGGGGGGATACATCTGGCTAATAGCGGATACTCGACTCATCTTTATTGCTTCACAATTGTTGCTATTCATACGTTCCCAAGATATGTTATGCTACACGACTTGCAGCTCCGGGCTTTGCGGTATCGTTAGCACGGAATTTCTGTAGCTTCACGTAGCGACGTCACCACAAGCCTCGGTAATTAATCTGCTAATCTAGCGTCCGTGCCAGTCTGTGCGGGACAATGAGAAGCCAGCTTGAGGAAAGCCATTTTGAAAACTTTAAAGAGAGCGCAAATGGTGTACACAGTTTGATGGAAACAGAGGTCTTGTGGAGCAGATTTGACAATTGAATAGCTGCATGCGAGTCGGAGCGCCTGTGTGATGTTGAGGGTTTAGTGCTTATAACCAATTGTGGCGGGTCAAGTTTGAGGTAGTCTTCTGTAATCCTTACAGGTTCATGCAAGGCACAGAGAGTTACGCACGCGTGCCCTTGGCCGAGTGACTGTTCGTAAGCCATTTGACAAACGTCAGCAATTCGGCAAAGTCCCATTTCGCAATCCTTAAAACCGTCAACATCGCTCAAAGTACGACACGCTGTCAGGATCGATTCGAGATGGTTCGAGAGAAGTTTGCACCTTGAAGGTGTATTCACTGCCGCCAGTAGGCGCGCAGAAGCAAGCCACCGAATTATGCGGTGGATTTAAAATGCCTTGGGTATTGTTGCTCGAGATATTTCAAGTCACCTGTCAATCCGAGATTCGCCACAGGATCTAGGCCCAACATCGTCTTTTGCTCTGGGTTCAGCGTCTCTTGAACCTCTTTGGGCAGTTTTGCTGTCCAGTTGACCTGCTGCCGAATATGCGAAGAGGTGTAGTAGCCAAACAACAACGCGCGATCCTGGTCCTTCGTTACGTTCGAGCCGCTCGTATGCCATACACGGCCATCCATTGCGATTATATCCCCTGCTTTTGCTTCGAATGGGACGAGCAACTCGGGGGCGTTTTCTGGCAACTCGTTGCGGGAAACGATCTTGTTGGAACCAGGTATATACATGGTCGCGCCATTCTCCCTAGTTACGTCGGTTAGACACCTGTGACTTGATGTTAGCGGCCGATATCTAAAAAGGACGCTGTGCTTCTCAGGTAGATAATGTACCAAATGATGTTCATGGCTTGAACTTTATTCCAAGGCTCCTCGAATACCAAGCTTTGGTCCGAATGCAGAGCCATCGATCGAGCGCCTGGTCTTGCAATGTTGGCTGTAAAGTTGGAAATAATGAAGTCATTTTCGAGCACCGTCTTAACCATTTCAAGCGCTGTCGGATGGAAGATGAGATCACGAAAAACCTTGTCCAGCTCCATCAAGTAGAAAATGCGGACATTGCTAGCATTGGGATCAAGAAATGGCAGATGCGTATCCTCGCCTCGTTCTTCAGCTATTTCTTTAGCTTTCCACAGCTTCTGCAGTACTTCGTCTGCTTCCTCTCTGCTTATAAGCGAGGGAATCCGGGCCCAACCGTGCTCCTTGAAGTGTTTGCGGGCTTCAGTATGTTGACCAGACAAGGCCATTTCAATGAGTGGCGGAAGTGATTGACTGTTGGCCTTCAAGGGTACGATGGAGGGAATATGGTAACGAGGCTGTTAAAGAGGATGCAAGCTTAGACAGTCTTCGTCAAATGGCGATATTGAGTGTGGAGTGAAACAGGCGCGAAGCCGGGGACTTGTTGTGCACTGGTTGGCTTTATGGCCTGCTTCATTGGATCCAGAGTCGTTCTCTTCCAGCCTCTAGATCCCCTCACATGTCTGATGTGTCGCGCAGCAGTCTTGCAGTATTACCCCAAGTTCTAACCATTTCCGTCGCTTTGCAGTTGTTACACTGCGCGTGTGTTCTCAACGCGTCAGATCGATAACGAATTTGACTGGCTAATGAATCGAAGAAGCTACCAATCAGATACACGCCGCGTGACAAGGGTAATTTGCTCGAATCTCATTCGATCTGAGTGAGCTCCCTGAATTACCTTGGGTGGCGTTCGAGCATTGCATGAAACGAATGTGTTCCAGTCCCAACCGTGATGATTGGACAACAATCATGGTGTTGTATATATGCCTCGATTGTTTGTGGAAGTTGTCGGACGGCCGACATCAACTTGGTCATGACTCGCTTGCTCTCATTACTGACCGTCTGGGTGAAATGGGAACCGTGATACTCTCTTCATCCCAGAAGACCTGGGAAGTAGGCCTTGCTTCCAAATTAATATGCTAAGGAGACACTCGGTTTTCAGGAGTTGGCATATTGTTAATCCCACGGGTCAAAAAGTCCCTGGACCTGTCCTGAAAACACCAACACTCGACTTATACCTGCTGTCTCACTTGTTCGAAAATAGGAGATCTGACATCATTGAAATACTTGAAAACGGGCTCCAAAGCGATGGCAAACCAAAAGTCCTACTCATGAATTTTTCCCGACGATGAAATTAGTCTTTAGAAGTAGGGTGGGAAGTGACTAGCGAATAAGTATTATAAGGAGCACCATACCCAAGAAGAAACGAGTTGATCAAGCCGTATGAGGTATGCTTGAGATGGGCCTACGATGAGCAGTTGCGTCTAGATTACAGGCAATACTACATAGTGCTGGACTACGAACCTGCACCGAAAATATTAATCAATCTGGGAACACAAGCAAATGTACGCAATCTCACCAGGTGATTGCCTCCTCGAGAATATGTATCAGCAATCCCTGACACCTATGACTTGATTGTAGAGATACGAGCCATGGTGGGAGCTATGGTGGCACTCGCATACGCAGAGTAAGGACCTCTACATTGCTGTCGCTGAACTCAGCTTGGCCAGAGTAACGTAGCTACTTTACCACTGTCTCTGGGAGCGAGTGATCACAAAACTTATATCATGCAAAGAGGTTGACTAATGAACTAGACACGCAGGGTCCTATCGGAAGCCCCAATGGCTGATGCAGGGTAATATGTGAAGTTGCATTTAATGGCAAGTATACCCATTATGGTCCGATCAACAGGTTATTCGAGCTTAGTCGCACATGTGAGCTGTTCTACATGAGCAGCCCTTTACGGGAGGAGGCTATATTCGGTCCCAAAGAGGATATAAGCATAAGCTGAATCCTTCCTGCCTGTGCCGCCCGGAGAGCAGCCGAGCCTCGTGTTCTACTATCGCCGGTCTCTCAGCGGAAAGCCTTGTCAGCATCACACGTTGCAGCAAAGTTAAAATTAGCTTCCACCTGAGCTGACTCAAAATACGAACACTTTGACAACTACAAATACATGAGACTGACGACAGCTGAGATTCTTGGTCAGGCACACAAGGAGTTTTTTCATGACAAAATATTTGCTAATATTCTTACGTCCTCAAGTCAATATTTCGCAAGTAAACAATACAACCAATTCCAAGATGCGTCCAACCACTCAGGTTGCCTTGCTGGCTACTCTTAGCTTGGCCGCACCACTAGCCGAGAGGGCCGATGAAGTCTGGCACGTGACAAGATTCGCCGCCTATATGGCAGCCCATTCCATTACTCAGATGTATGTTCCATTGGATTGTTGCTTGATTACAAGACCAAAAGCTAAATCAACGAGTCCACAGTATCACCTTTTCCGTGGAGCTACCGGGAAGTGAAGGGCCAGTTGAGTGTAGTACGGGAGGGAGTGCCGCACTTAGCAGCACACCTTTTCTACTTCCTGTCAACGGCACCTGTGTCGAGGGCTCAGGACTCAGCTTTAACTTTACTCAGGTCGAAGACTTTGCAATCAAGCTTCAAGTAAATAATGAAGAAGGTGTCCAGGCCACCCACACCAGTGACCCAAATTCGGTCAAGTTTGTGAGCACAGGCTCGACCCCTCTGGACACAATGACGGCCTATGTTGGGCTGCAGGACTATGATCTGACTGTAGCTGGCGAATACAACTAAAGGCTGAAATAAAGGCGTGCCAACAGTTCTGGACGACAAGAATATTCTGCAATCAGGTGCTGGGTCTGGAAGTTGCTAGGTTAGTCGAGGATTTTAGATTTGATGATGAGAAGAATCCTGTTGAGATTACCTAGTTCGAAATTCACAACAAAGGAAATAGAACTACCTAAAATGGTCACAGTTTGGACTTTTGTAGAGTATTAACGATCTGCCCCCACCACAGCTGTTCCGCGCGATGGCCGTTGTGCTCCATCATATTCCGTCACTCTTTTCCGACCCATAGCATTGGTCAGTGATACAATACTCAACGTCACCTTCGTCGACAGCCTCATCTAATGATGGAACCGCGCCCGACCAGGTTCCATCTCAAGTGGTGATATGTATGACAAAGCTTTCATTAGTAATCCGTCACTGGCAGTTCCGCTTGTCCCGCACCGCTATCTCCCCAAAGCCCAAACCTAGGCGTTTAGACTGGGGCTATTTCGAACCAATCAGTCTGCATGCATCCCTACCGTGCACGAGGCCCAGTCTAAAAGTCTAGTTTAGGCTTTGAGGAGATACGATACATAAATATTCAGAGAAACGATTAGACAACAGCAATTGAATCTACCAATCTATCATACATTGAAAGCAGCAACATGGCATCTCAATTCCCGTCAGAGTCCCTCCGAACACTAGTCCAAGAAATTGCATCGCTATTGAAGGAGCGGCATGAGAGCGTGTCCGTTGCAGAGACCGCAGCTGGTGGCCTTATATCTGCCAGCTTATTGAGCTACCCCGGTGCGTCTGGGTATTACAAAGGTGGACTCACGCTATACACGTTGGAGTCACGCATAGCATTTGCCGGCTGGACCAAGGACTCGGTCAAGGACTACACGGGTCCAACGCCGGCCATCGTGGCCGGGCTCGCCGAGCACACACGCAAGACGCTTGGAAGCACGTACACTGTGTCAGAGAGCGGTACCGCCGGGCCAACGGGTGGGCAGACTAGAAATCGCACGCCGGGATATCTAGCGCTAGCCGTGAGCTCGGAAAAGGGAACGGCGACGCGGGAGGTAGAAACTGGGCTGGGAGGAGACAGAGAGGCGAACATGCTGAGATTTGCTGAAGAGGGACTGAAGCTTTTGAAAGATGTCATTACGGGCAAAGAGAAGCTATGATGTGGTTGTTATAAGGACTATTAATATGGGGTTCACCCAGCTCTATTCCAGGTTGGTCTGTTCGATGTCCGCAGATGCATCAGGTAGCAATCGCATTCGTAATGACTGAAGGCACAATAGACTTATTTCAATTAAGGATATGACTCATTCCACCGTTTCTAACAGTCGCAGGGTAGTTCTGAGGGATTGATTAGGTCTGACATGTCGCATCCTGCTGTGACCCAACGCGCCGAGTATAGCGTGGAATCATTGAAAGGTGTATCACCTTCAAGAACACGTGCAACAGCAAGCGACCATATTATATAGCACAGGGCATTATGATCGATCAAATGCCATACTTCAACGGTTAATCAGCCAACTCAGAATTGGGGAACGCAGTGGGCTACGGTGTAGTTGTCAACTGGCTCGATGGCGCTGGACCGCATGCGATGAGACAGAACTTGGCTGCTTTCACGCAGGAGAGAAATCAATGATGGGAGGCTCTGTTACTAAACTGGATTGATTGGAGATGATTGTTGCTCGATAACGATATGTTATGAGCCCTAAAGCCTGTCTCAGGAGATTTGCTCCCAAAACCCCCTGATAAAACGTGGAAATAACGTGGTGTTTTGGCCGAAAGCGTTGATAAAAAGTTATTGCTTACCTCCAAGGCCTTTTTCTTTTTCTTTTCCTTCCTGCACTTGCACGCCTACTTTGCTTTTTGACTCGGCTGCCGCCTGTACTTTAATGTCGCAGACCGCAATAATGGCAGCAGTAAGAAGCAAACACATGACAATAAGTGCTTGGAGCAACATATACAAACTCACAAATCGTACTCTTGGCTGCCAGTTTCGGGTTCGCCAAACGGAACCAAGAACACATCGAAGATGTGCTGAATTGACTTTTCAGTTGCAAGTGCTCGTCTTTGATGCGTGTACCGAAATGGGCTACTCCAACTGTCCACCCGATGTGTATGGATGTAGGTTTTCAAGATTTTTCTCACAGATCAATAACCAAGAGCATAAGAAGGATGGCTGACCATGTTTACTTTGTGCCTTACATAGATCAGCTGTCCTGTGTGGCCCAAGGTCAAGAGATGCAACATCAAAACTGCGGAACAGTCAAGATTCGTCTCCAACGTCCACATATTTGATGAGCAGTCAAAATTCGTCTAAAGTGAGATGTTTCGGTGTATTTAATGTTGAAAAAAAGTATTGCATGCAAGCCCACATCAACCCGGTATGCCATGACTCTGGCAGAACTTCACTAGTACTTGCATAATCATGGAGATCATCCAAGGCACATGTGTTCTTGGTCGGTCATCATTTCTGGCAAGTTATGACTCGTGACCGTTCTCTAATCTTGGGCGAACCGCTCGCTATATGTTCCGGATAACTCTTCAATGAGACAGGAACGCTTCATTAGCCCGCGTTCCCCGTATACTACGCCCCTGTTCACCTGCAGGCCAAGCAGGAAATACTTTTCTGGGCCGGCAAAAACGGCAACCACGTAAAGTCGGCGCCAGACGAGACGTGCATTTGTCCCAATGACCTGTGGTAAGCCGTCACAGTGGTTTCACTTGATTATATTGGAACTAACATTATGACCAGCAACTAATTTATAAGCATTGAAATAGAGAATCTATCGACAGGTCCTACGGGGCTGACGGGAAATTTGGGGACTCCTTACCGCCGAGCGGTCAAATTCAAAACTCCGTCGTACTCGCCGTATTGTTATCTGTGGTCCCATTTGCCAGTCGCTGCACCAATTTTCAGAATGTTCTCCTTGCCGATCAAGGGCTCATGGGATTGACCGACTCCAGATGGTGGGGTGCTGGAGGGGTTAGTGGGGGTCTTTGGCGGGCAGGTGCCAATTTCGCTACATATGTGGAAAATCCCCGTATCTCATCCCGAACAATGGCAGGCTTGCTGGCAGCGCAGGCAGCTGCAATTGCTTGCAAGTTGCGACCAACCCTTCGCATTTTGGGATCGCCAAGCTGTGTACCAAGCTTTCTAGTGTTAAGCAAGGATGGTTCATTCTGTCTCTGTCGACTAGAAACCCATGCTTGGTATCAACAAGGATGGAAGATAGTGCCCGCAAATGCTGTAATTATAAGCAGTCAAGGATACTGTACTCGAACTTGTAATTCGAAACAGGCAATCCAACAAGAGACAGTTCCAGGCACAGCCTAGCGCATGAAAGCGATTGCAATAAGAAAACGGCAGTCCGGTTCTTGGCGGCAGGGCGCACGGGAGAGCCGCAATGCAGAAGAACAATAAATCTTGCCATCTTGTCTTGGCAATCGGAATGTCGGCACCTCCTTTTTATTTTATTTTATCTGTTCAAACGTCTCAGCAAGTGTGGCAGAACTCTTGAGGTTGGTCCGTTACCAACAATGCAATTCATTGCTGGACAATTGGCGCCTCAGTGAAGCCATGACCGTTGCAGCGCGTCTGCAGGTTGGACTCGGATAGGGAGCTCGGAGAATGAACCCCAACGTCGTTGACTTCTGCTCGGAAGCGAGTCGTTTTGTGCATTCTCCATCGAAATATGACGACAGTTCCGCATCTCATTAGTCTATAACGGGCATAGCGGAGTCGTGGTTTCATCAAAACCCAGCATCGGCAGGCGGCTTTACCGTGTCGAACGCGTGAGGCGGGCTCGGGTGGATGACGAGTCAATCTCTCACCATACCGTATCAGGCTGGCGGCTACCATAGTCTTGAATCGCAATGCGAGCCCCCTTTCAAGATTTTCGCACTTCTCGCAATCATGGATTGTTGCCAGTCGGTGATTATTCTGAGCCGAGGCAAGGTCACAACCCGCAAGAGTGTCGTCAATACTGCTCGTCTCTTTCTAGGCCGTGTGGCGTTCCAAGGCTGTCGCGTATGCACACGACCACCAGTTCTCAAAGCTAATGCAAGCCAGGACACAGTAGAGAGCTTTCCTCAGAACTTGAAGCCACACAAGCACGCGACACTCAATTTTCTGCTACCGTCGGCGTCTTGACGATCAGCGACAAGGGCTCCCGCCTGCTTGGCCAGAGTTCTTGGCACCTGTGCTATCACTCCCAAGGCCCGCTACAGTGGACCGAAGCCCGAGGATTTCATTTGATTCTCACTTCAACCGCGGTTGTCAACAGTGCCATTGTGTACTATGTAGAGGAGGCGTTCCAACGTACAGCACCGGACCTGGATAACTGGTGAGCATGTTGTTTCGGTCCCATCAGATAAGTTCATGTGATAAGATGCCCCTGTCACCGTGTCGGTCTCTTACTTCCGGGAAATATATCCATGCCGGAGCCACGAGTATCTGATCCACCCTAGCTTCCATTGTGGAGTAACTTGCGCGTTGCAGAGGAGTTCATTCATCAACGAGCTATTAGGGTGGGTATGATGATCTTGTCTGCTGTTTGATATTAGAAGCGGCCGAGTCGCTCCCTCACACTGGGCCATGGAACTTTTTTGCTCTGTTTTCCTGTCACTCTTTCATCACCAGTTCCCCTACGTGGTGCTAATCCAATTGCCCAAACGTTGTCTTCCATTCTCCGCAGTACACCTGCTTAGTGCTATCCTTCATTCTGGCGAGCATTTCGTGCGGTTTGGGGTGGGAATAAAAAATATTTAATCATGGCGGGCAAGGGAGAAGATGACTGGAGAGGAAAGGTGATATGGAAGATGCCCGAATGGATTGAACCCGTGGTATGTGTAGACTAAGTGTTGGATTGAACTGGGCCTCGGACGCTAATATTCTTTGTAGGGCATTGTGTCGATTTTGCTCATTGCCATGTTCGTCACGAGGAGAAGGGACTTTTCGATATTTGGTGGTAAGGGCGCAACATACCGTCCATTAATCGCCCAGGAAGATTCGCCACGAACGTCCGACGACACAGACTATGCCTTTTCGTCTAGACCGACCACGGAGTACTCTCCGAAGCGCAGACGCATTTTTGGACTTTGGGCTATCTTGACCCCGAACTCGAGCCGGTTTGCGAGACACTTTCACTCGCGCATCTTGCAGAAATATCCCTTTTTGGTCGAGATGTTTTACTGGGTCATCACGTATTTCTTCTATCGCATGACTGCCTACGTATCCGCATTGTGGTATGGTAGCACCGAGAGTCTATGGAATAACGCTCAGGAGCATGGCATCGCATTGCTTGAGACCGAGGCCTGGGCGCTCGGCTCTACATCGACCGACACCAACCGCTGGATCGAATGGCGCGTACAACAATGGTTCGTCGAGGGCGCTGCGGCGGGCGACATCCGACGCCTGATGCTGACGATCCTCAACCGCGCCTACGCCCTCATCCACATTCCCGGCACCGTGGGCTTTATCGCGTACTATTACTACGTTGCACCGAACCACACGCGCTTCTCTACTGTGCGACGTACCATGTCGTTGCTGAACCTCTTCGCCTTCTTCACCTTTACCGTCTATCCTTGCATGCCGCCACGCTTGCTGCCCAAGGAATATGGATTTATCGACACCGTCAACGCCGAAGATGCCGCCAGCGTCTTCATGAGCGGCAAATACGTGAACAAGCTGGCGGCAATGCCGAGCATGCACTTCGGCTACGCATTCTGTATCGGCTGCGTCTTCATTTACGAGAGCGGGTTCATGCGTCAGTGGTGCCGGATCACATCAAAGAAAGTGGAGGAAATTGTGAGCGATGAGGAGGCCCCCGAGTATCTCAAGGTAGAGGACCCCGTCGAATCGCAGCGCTCGCCCCTAGCCCGGATCCTATTTCTCGTCTTCGGCTTTCTATACCCATCGTTCATTCTGCTCTGCATTGTGGCCACCGCAAACCACTATATCCTGGATGCTATTGCTGCGGCGTTTGTGGTGCTGCTGGCGTTCACCTGCAACAGGGTTCTGCTCAACTTTCTGGTGCTCGAGGACTGGCTGCTTTGGGCATGGAGACTCGAGAAGCCGGAACCTACTACTGGGAGGCTAAAGTAGATAGATAGAATGTTGTAATTAGCGTAATACACACTTGTTTCTATTGATGATGAAAACTCTTCCATGTCAGTGAACTTGGTTAGTTATCGGGTCTCGATACCGCTATTGTTCTCTTAATTTGAGTTTGACACTTTCGCGGTGCAGAACTTGGCTGTTGATTGGCTCGTTTTGGACTAGGAATGCAGAGTTGCGATTACGAGTGTTAATCTTTTCATGGAAGTGAACACATGAGCATATTGTAGCAGGCTAATGTTTAGTCTCGAAATATTCTTATTATTCATGCTTTCTTCGGCGGTATCTGGGGATTCCGTCTATAAATGTTTTGTGCTCAGCAAGGCTCTGAATCGCTCCAGAGGGACGATCCAGCCGCTCATGAGTTTCAGGTACCAGTACGTATTCCCATCCAGCGGGCGGCTTGTGCATCCCTTTCTCTTCCAAGTTGGACATCACGTTAGTGGCCGTTTCTTACGTGAGAACGACGAATGACTTTTATAGGAAGCCATGTTTGCCCTGGTAGCTCGACGTGGCTCGACCTGTAAGCTTATGCTTTTCTTACATCTGGATCCAACCGACGTGTGCATATGAGCTAAGTTAGACTGGTTGGCTCAATCATCAAAGCCTAACCCAGTGGCTGCCGCTGTCTATTTGGCCCGAGAACCACATCATCAGCATTTTAGTAGATTTGCTGGTCGTCGTAGGCTCGTACACTTTCCAAGTAGTCCCGGACTTGGTTGATATCTTTGCATACTGCATCATTGTTAGCGCAAGTGTTCCTCTCTTGATAATAATATGTGAAAACTTACCATGCTTGGCATCCCAGCCATCGGATCCCGAGTTGTCATCTGGGAAGGTCGTTGCATGACCCTCTAGGGCAGTATCTGCGGCACACAATATTGCTTGTCGCATGTAGCTGAAGCAATGGATCATGTGCCAGTGGTGATCATCGGGGATCTCGTGGCCCGACTTCAGACCAGAGTATGTCTGCACAATGGCCCAAAGACAGTGCAGCTGGTGTGTCATTGAGGTGGTGAAGACAGTCATGCCCGGGTCCCAATCGATGGGGTTCGGAAGGTCATGATACTTGGAAGGCTCCTTGACCCATTGGAAACCCATGCCGACTAAGAAGA
Source organism: Truncatella angustata (assembly GCF_020726525.1). Classification (NCBI taxonomy): domain Eukaryota; kingdom Fungi; phylum Ascomycota; class Sordariomycetes; order Amphisphaeriales; family Sporocadaceae; genus Truncatella; species Truncatella angustata. The sequence goes on along the minus strand of NW_025763382.1, from coordinate 6,096,726 downwards.
GACGAGTTAATGAAACTCAGGCCAAGGCGTGACAGATAGAACTTACGTGGCATGAGCTTGTTCCACTTCTCGAGTACGTCAGGCTTGAAGAACTCGGACACGTTGTATGGTGCGTATTCCTCTTCGTGCACAAACGTGGTGATCTGCTCAGAGACTACATGTCATGTTAGCATCGGCTCTGATATATCTCCGAGATCGGTAACAAAGGCCTATCAACTTACATTTCGGACCGACGCCTGTAATATCTCCCCCGAAGTCATAAGGCTTGACAGCTACTTGCTCTCTGAAGTATGATTTGGCAACAAAGCCCAGTATAATCAGAAGCAGTGTCGTATCAATCAGCCACCGCCATGAGCTCAGGAGCGCGCATATTGTGCTTGTCCTCGACCGCCTGACTGGCCTCTGGAGGTCCACATCATGCCACTGCTTAGTCTCCTCCATCAACGACTCGACTTCGGTACTCGACCTATCATCGCGGTCGTCTATCGGCATGTTTTCGTATCTGTGCTGTTTCGATCCCATTTTCGTTGAAATCTACGTATGGCGTGTGATTGTTACAATGCCTTGAAAGTGAGAGTGATTGAGAACCTTTGAGGGATTTGATTATTTTAGTGAAGCAGTCTGAAGTCTACGAGAGACGGCAGCTGAATTCCATCTTATTGCGCTCATGACCCTGGCGGCCCCTACGGCAGGCAATCGTCCCATGTTCACTTCAGATTGTCTGTTGCGGACTGCTTATGTTGCAGCTGCAGGCGTTTGAGGCAACTTCTGAGACTGGCGCTTTGCGGGGTACAGCGCAAAACGTGAAGCACCAGGGGTAAGCGAGGTTGGAGATGTTTCAGCGCTTCTAAGGTGTTCGAAGTTGCCCACGTCAAAAACACAACAGAAGCAGACCAACATGTCACTCTAGTGTCGACCCCAAGCAAAGAATCCGAAGAGAAAGTTAAATGCACTAGGATAGATAAAGTGTGATCAAGCCAGGCTGTTCAATCAGAAATGACACTTTATTGTCGATTTCCGTCGCCAAAGATTGACAAGAAATTTGAGGTCAGTGTGCCGCAGCACGGTCAGTTGGCCCCACATGGGAGGTTTTCAAAGCGGTTTCATGTTGCCAAGCAATGAGCTTTCAAAACATCTTCGGACCAGTACCATGTAACGAGCATCCGAAGATCAGTCAACTGTCATTTTGAGTGGAAGCGAGCAACGTCTGCTATTAAGCATATTGGATGCACGGTACAGTACACACCTTTATACCAAGTGAAAAAATAGACAAGCAGCTAGGGCAGCCATATATCATTCAAATTCCGTTTCAACATTATAGCACCTTCTTGGCTGGTCTTGAATCAGGTTTCTTCATATAGTTGTCATAAGATTAGGACCACTCTAGTTTATTCATTTGTTTCCCCTTTTTCCTTCTCTTCTTCACCTCCTGGATGATCAAGTGACAGAGGATCCAATCAGCGTTCGGGAAACGCTTTCAGCCAGCTCGATAACGCCAGCTCACATGTGCACTGAATCTAACCTACGACGGGATTCTCGAGCGAGTTGGTATTGTACCCCGCCAAGGTCACTATACTTCTTCAACTTTTTCGACTGGGGATGAGACTCTTTATGCTCGCGACCTGAGCATTCATGCCCCTAGCTCTGTTAATGCTTCCTCAGCCGCAGTGCGCCAACTTCTGACGCTGTCGGACTTCTGCCCTCGTGGACAGACCTCAACAATGGCTCGAACGTAGTTCAACACTCGGCTGATTTCCAAATACGGCTTCTGGTTCTTGATGTCGAAGTCGGCTACTAAATCGCAGTCCAGACTCTTGCAAAGTTTAGTAAAGATCTGATACAGTCGATCTCTCTCAGCTAGCGCTTCAGGGCCTTCTTGTGCGTTCCACAAGAAACCTCCTCCAGGGGTCCAAATTGGTAGAGGCAGGACTGCGGAGAACTCCCAATCCAACACGGCAGTTATCTGTAGCGTAACAGAGTCGCACATGATATTACCGAAGTGCAGGTCCCTTTGCGACAATATATACTTGGTATCGTTGAGGTTTGTCGCGTTGCATTTCAAAAATGCGACGAAGGCTTGAAGCCGGGGAATAATATCTCGCATCCACTCCAACGATGCGTGCTTCTCGATGTTCAGAGTATACTGCTGAATATGCCCTTCGACATAATCCGTGTAGGTATCGAAAGGACCCGTGACATTGAGCGTGTCGATGGTTTCCTCGCTTCCCCAGAATTCACCGATCTCGGGTGCCTGCCAGAAGTTCTCTGCCAACACCCGACCAGGAACAATCTTGCCATTTTCATTCATACTCAGCCCGCCCGAGTGATGCCACTCGCATTGGCGTAGTTCCATCAAATAATTCATTAGCTGGATTATCAGATATTCTCGTTTCTCATCGTCAAGACTGTCGTAAATGGTGTCAACACTAACGCCAGGTGCCTTTTCCAATAAAATGTACTCATGACCAATTGCATTATCCTGAGATGCATCGAAACAGACTATGGCTGGTACAGGTATCTTGGTAGCGTCTCGAACCCAAGTCATTGCCGCAACCTCGTTGAGCGTTTTAATTCGAGGGAGGTGCTTGCCAGAGACTCTCAAGACCAATGATATCGAGCCATCGGGCTCATTCGGCTGGGCTTGCCCTAGACTAAGAGCCGATTCTCCTGGAAATGAGATCAGATAAATGTTGTGGTATGCAGCTGTCGTGATCAGTGGTTTGACAGTGGTCGGCTCTGGAAGACGCAAGTCCGCTAGTAGCTTCCGAATGAGGTCTTCCGATAAATTGGGAGGCAAATATAGCTTAGGATTAGCCATGATTGACGTTATGACTTTGCCAAGACGGTTGATAAATCGTGCGGGTGCACCTGGACTTAAGGGACCATGCCGTGGTTTGTCTGGTGATTACTATGCACTCTGGTTGCGTGCGTATGTCGGCCTCATTAGAAGCCCAGAAAGTGCCGCACATTCTAGCTTTCATGACGACTACTATTATTGGCTGTCGCGAGCTGCTAGTCTGCGTAAATTCAATAATCATTATGATTCATTTTGGCTGAACCGCCCCCCCCCCACCATAGGTATGATTGAAACCATACAGTTGAGGAAGCTTCCTTGCGAAGTACGATTCAGTGTCATATCACATATGTCCAATGTTCAATCTCCTATGGTACTTACGTATGCATGCATGTTCGTATTCATCACACATAGATGATTGAAAATTAGGCTCGTTGCGATGGTAAGGGTATTGATACTGAGTCAACATGAAATATATTGGCGCACACATTTTGGCGCCTGGCAGGTGGGAAAGGCTTGGCCAATGAGCAGAAGCTTGAGCATTTCGCCAAATGGCTTCGTTAACATTGGGTTAGGTTAGATGACTCGCGTAACTGAATGTATGGCTTCGAAATTGCATGTTTATTGCTACCGACGCCATGTCTAGCACACCATTAGCCGCCTACGCACTGGCTGTAGCTGTTGCGCTAGCTGTAGACGCCGTTGAAGTTGTGCTGCTTCCACCGCCAGATCCCACTACCACCGCTTGTACCACCTGACCCAGGGAATTGGTTATAATGTTAACTAGCGAGTTCAGCGCCTCATACTTATACGTCCTCTGTATAAGTCCACCATTCAATATGGTTTGCGCTCCAGTGTAAGTCATGTTCTGCTGATAGTTGCCGATGATTGAGCTCAGCAAACTTCCCGCGGTCCCCTCAACTTCCTGCACGATATTGCCCAGGTTATCGATCAGGAAGTTGACCTTAGAATCACCGTTCACAATGGATCCGAGCAAGCCGTCGACCGCTCCAACTACCGTGTCCAAGACGTCACCAACCTCGTTCAGCACATTGATTAGGAGCGGGTTGAGATCAAGAGTGGCCAGCGTTCTGTTGACAATGTCCACCAGGTTTCCGAGGCGAATGATCAACTCCAACTCAGCATCAACATCTGCAATCGTGATGTTGACTTTCGTGATTCCAACTTGAATGCCAGCATTGATCTCAACCAAACCCGCAACCTGAGCGGCAAGATTGATTTCTGCTTGCAAGTTGTCTACGTCCAACTCGATTCTGTCCACGGAAAGCTGTGGAATTCTCAAAAGCACATCAGGGGGATTCGTGCTGGACGATGTTGAGCTTGAAGTCGTGCCGCTTCCGCTTCCGCCGGAACTGCTGCCAGCGGGTGCGGTAACAGAAGAAGAAACGTCAGTGCTCGTTGAAACGGAGCCCGAGTCTGTCGGTGAAGCCCCAGTTGTCGCGGAGTCCGAAGTTGCGACTGTTGAGTCAGGTGCTGTTGATGATGCCGTCTGTGCTATTGCGACGGCGAACAGCACGAACGCCCAAACGAGTGAGAGGAAGTGGTATCGCATACTGAAAAAAGGAGCGTGTTGGTGGATAGCGACGGCGCACAACGGATCTCGAACAAGCAAACCAGCTGTGGGCTTTAGGATGACATATAAGGCAACACCACATTGACCGATCGGATAAGTTTCCTGGCAAGCCAAAAGTGGCACCCCTCCACCATCTCGATTGAGCCATTGCAGTGACCTACTAGCTGGTTACGACAGTGCTGTTCGGGCTCACATCGCTTGGAGGAGCGTAATATGAACAACAAATATGCTTAATTTCACCGCTAAGAGGCGTTCATGGGTCCAAAATCAAGGTATTCCAAGAACGGGGAAATTGCGCATAATGCACAAAGCTTTGGCGTTCTCGGGGGTTATGTGGTTGCCAACCATGTAGCCCCAAAACGATCGAATCGGAGGTTATAATCCCCCCTGCATACGCGGAGTTCTCCACAGAATGGGACTAAGTCGACCAAATTCTAGGCCCTGTTGTACCATGCTTACCCACTGTCTGGTTCTTGGTTCGGAATCACTGTCAACCTTGATTTTCAAGATCGAAAAGGGGCATGGTGAATCGATGACCGGCACTTGTCTGTCCTTGATGTACACGGTCACTAACCGGCCGATTACCACTGGAGCTGTGATATACGCGATTGAAGCGACAACTGACCTCCGCCACCCTTTTAGATGATGCATTCCCCTCCTTCGTTTGATTCGAGCTGATCAATCTTGGTTCGTCAAGGTCCAGCGTATCCAGTCAACCCAACGCTCGCCATGAGTCCATTCATTTCCAAGGCTTTTGCCTTGTTGCTTTTGTCGCTCTTTTCAATAGTCCTGGCGCAGAATGATGGCTACATCGGGTATCACCTCGACCAGCGTGGTGATCCAGAATCAGCCGTGTACGAGACGGAGAGTACAGACACGAGCGGTGGTGTCATTCTGCCACAAGAACCAGATGTGTACTTGAATGCCTCAGTACATGTGGGCGAGATCGACATCGAAGTCGACAATATCACCGCCAAAGTCAATCTTGACGCCAAAGTGCTGAATCTGCTGCATTTCACTGCCGGCGTAGATGCATCCATCGACCGCGTCAAGCTGACTATTCAAAATGTCACTGCAAAGGTCTACCTTGAGGCGCGCCTTGAGAATGTGGTTGCCATGATAGACGATGTTCTTTCTTCGATTGATCTGAACCCAATCATTGCTACACTCGGCAATGTGGTCTCTGGTGTCGTTACCAACGTCACGGACGAACTTGGCGGCGGGTCCAGCACAACCAGTTCTGCAGCGTCATCCACAGGGACGGCTGCGGCAAAGCGATCGCTCGGCTCGTTGGACTACAACATCGCGCACAATATTCTTTATTCCGTTAATAATTACGCCGGTGACACTCACACCAACCGCATCCTCGGCCAAAATGGCACTTTCTGGGATGTGAGCTTGGATAATGACGGCAATGAGACCGGCCGCCAAAACGTCGGGTATTACAGTCGCGATATGACATACACTGGCCACAACAAGACTATTATCTACAAGGGAGTCACAGAGTACGAGCTCGGATATAGGTATGCACCTTATCCGGGCTTGGATATATACGCCCACATTTTCATGAACGAGGGAGGCTCTGTATTCAAGACGAGGATAGTGTCTGAGGCAGAAGCCGGGGGAACTAGCACAATCAGCGATGACACCAATCACGAGTTGTTGAAATAAATAAAGCTTCCCCGTTCGGTCCAATATCTGCTTCAAATAAAGTTGCTAAGAATATCGAAAACCGTGACAATAATTTATGATGCGCTGATAGCTCTAGGATGGATCAATGGAGAAAATCACCCGAGTAATCTTAATTGGTTGAGAGAGGTGGCCGTCAAGTGACTCGTGGTCAAAGCTGACTTTTGTGCTTGCCTAACAGAACTCGTTAATAAATGTATTTCGCATTTGTTTTTCAGAAGAGACCATGTTACTAAGGATGAAGCTATAATTACTTTACGAACACAGCTATTTATCCTCCTTGATGAGATGACCGAAAAATCCCTTCAGGAAGTACGCAGATCGCTTTGCATATCTGGGCTTCTCAGGGTCATTGAAGTCGACCCAAGTCACACCAAAGCGGTCACCGAAACCAGCGGCCCATTCCCAGTTATCTGTGAAAGTCCAGCCAAAGTAGGACTTGATGACTACTCCCTGCTGAGACGCCTTCGCGACTTCCGTCAGATAGCTCTTAAAGAAGTCAATACGATGAGGATCTTCAAGAACATCATCCGGTCCCGTAGGCTTGAAATTATGTTCGCCCTGTGCTGTTGTTCCATTCTCCGTGATGTAGATTGGTGTCTGGTAGCGATCCCAAATCCATCGCAACAATTTCCCCCAACCCCAGGGCGACGTCCTTAGCCAGGGCGTATCACTCTCTGTGCCCCTTGAGACGCCCTCCTTGTTTGTGTCGAAGACCTCAACATTGCCCTTGTGATCGTTGATGTCGGGCTCCGTATCCCGGTGCTTGACGTAGAATGCTGTGTATGAGTTCATGCCGTACGCCTCGGAGCTGCCCAAGACAAGCTTGCTTTCCTCAGGCGTGAACTTGGGTAGTCTATCGCCTAGCTGTGCGCGCATGGAAGCGGGATAGTCACCCGTCTTATAGAGGGGATCAGCAAACCAGGCGATCTCAAACTCCTGAGCACGCTGTGCCGCCTCGACATCCTTCGGGTCGTTTTCATCCCATGGCTCATTCCAATTCCCGTGGAGTGTGATCATTATGATGCCCTTTTGTGATGGCTTGAATTCTTCCCTGTAGATCTTGGCCACATACGCATGCGACAGCAGTTCCGTGTGCGCAACGATGAAAGGCTCCGTGCTAGAGTCACCTTCCTCGTTCAGTTCCCGGAAGCTGGACCGCGCGGGTGCGTGTACACCGGCGGCATAACCGGCCAGCGTATAGACACCAGGCTCGTTGTAGGTGATCCAGTGCTTGACGCGGTCGCCAAAACGCTCAAAGCATACTCGTGCATATCTGTTAAAGTCCGGGATGTACTTCTCCTTGTTCAACATACCGCCGTACCGGTCCTCCAGCGCTTGCGGCGTGTCCCAGTGGAACAACGTCATGAATGGCGTGATACCGTTCGCAATGAGCTCGTCGACCAGTTTGTTGTAGAACTCAATTCCTTGTTCGTTGACAGGGTCATCTTTGCCTCCCAGTGGAATGATTCTAGACCACGAAAGAGAGAAACGGTAACCAGTTACACCATACTGCTTCATACGCGCCACATCTTGCTTGTAAAAGTCGTACGATCGTGCGGTATCATCAGCGTTACTGCCATCCTTTACTTTACCAGGCGTGTGACCAAATTTGTCCCAAATTGATAGCCCCTTTCCGTCCTTATTCCAAGAGCCTTCAATCTGCGGGGCTGCTGTCGCGTAACCCCACTGGAAATCTGTGGGAAGTGCATCCTTGATGCTTGGATCAAACTCGAATTGCACCATCTTGAACAAGAATAGAGTACAGAACCATAGAGTCTTATTGAAGCGACCAACGCCATTTCCTTATATGTATCGCCTGCTGTCTGTGTGTTAAGCGCTGCGAGCGCTATCGCTAAGGCGGCCCGAAGTTCCTAGAATCCGGATTGATTCGTGGGATCAAGGACTCGGGCATGACTTGCACCGAGGACAGACTCCACCATACCGCGCTACTCCCACCTACTTGAGAGATTTTACGGGATTGGGAGATCACACGTGGCTCGCCGATACACTCACAGCAGCTGCAGGTAGGTGAGCCGCATCCGTCACCTGAAGCATAAGCGTATCCGGCCGGCTTCCGGAGCGTGGTATCTGCGTGCTTGAACCCCGTCGACTTATCGATCCGCTCATCGCCCGATAAATTGAGTATTGGGTAACTGCGATGGTGCTGTATCCCTCGCCGAGAGAGAACATATGTCTAATAAAAACTCTCGGTATCAACCGGCCGCCCCAATTGTGTTGATAGTATTATTCATGATTGAAGGCCTCCATTTCTGTTCTTCGGTGAACACTCTGCATCATATCATGATAAGCTTTTTCATCCCTCTGTCTGGCTGCTTGGTACACTTCGAACCCCTCGTCTCGAATCATGTCGCGGCCGTTGTCACGTTCAATCCAGGGAGTTGGGCCTGAACCGATGTCGAAATGAACATATTGAAGAATGTGTTCACGCTTATGTTCCAAACCTACACCAAATTGTGGACCATAGCCGAACACAGGGATCATGGACGGGCTTGGGCAGTCGTAATCCAAGAACGTTGTGTCCTCGAGCCGATGTTGACAGATGGTTGCTAACCTCGCCCTTTCATATGTTGATGTTGGACTGTCGATAGTGTCTCCCTCGTTCGAATCAACTGTCGTCTTGAACTCGCAATAATTTCTCGCTCTATATTGAATCATGCTTCTGTCCGTTGCACCATGACCCATCCTGAAAGATTTCAAGGAATTCAGGTTCGTTTTCCAATAGTCAAGGACTTGATTCCATCTTAGGTGATAGGCAAATTTGTCCGGGTTCCATTCCTGATACCCACCTGTCATGACTTCTCGTAGCGGGTAGCCCCAATTAGAGTGCGTGATTGTTTCTCCGTCTTGTGACTTATATATGGTACTTGACTCGTCCAGAGGCTGGACAGTGCGTGCCTGCCACATTATGGGGCAATCGTCCAGGTATAACTCCTCCAAGCCTTCCCGGCCGTTACTTTGGCCAACAAAAGATGCAATCCATTCAACCTGCCAATGATGGCTGAATACATAGTTCCCTAGTGCCAGTACACGAAGATTGGGTAATCCGGAGAGTTCACTTCTTCCCGGATTGACTGCGCGGAAGTCCATCTTCGGATTCCATCCCCAGTAGTCTCGAAAATAAAGTGACAAGGTTTTGAGGTTTCGTGCTATGTTAGGAGACAGCCAGGTATTGGGTAAACCCGCGCAGAAGTCGTATTTCTCGGGGTACCACCTTGCAGCCGCAGAGGACGGGGAGTCTTCTGTTGCGACTAGCAATTTGAGCGAAGTCAAGCTCTTTGATAAAAAGACTTGCCTAAAGCTCTCGGATTTAGTCAAACGCTCGTCATCGAAGTCTGCCAGGTTAGACACAGTCAAACTACTGATATCAATCGGCTCTAATGACTCGTTGTCTAGTTCCAAAATGCCCTCTGTTGGTAGTGGAGGTAGAGATCCTCTATCTTCTGGGTCGAATGCTACCAGCCCTTCTTCGCGTAAGGGTCGGTTTGCCTGAGGCCAATTACCTGCGAGACTTCTGAATATGATATCGAGAACCAGATACCTGAAGTCGTAAGTCTCCTCCGCTATTGAACCATTTCGTTCATTGCCACACCACTTAGTGAATCTCAAATTCAAAGCCGTCAGCCCTTGAAAACGTCTGATATATGCCAACGCTCGGAAAAAATCTCGGGGTGGGCGAAATTTCCGATTTGAGTTGTACTTGAAGTCTGGCCCGATCCAAGTATCTACAGTGATCTCACGAACCAGTGGCCGCAGCAGATCAGATTTGGCGACATTGACGAACCCATGCACATCAAGTGCCGCCTCCAAGCGCATATGTCTGAATGCATGATATGTTGCAATATTTCCTACGCGCTTGTTGAGGAGTCTGCAGCTAGCCAACGTCTGCCGTGGAAGAATTGCAAATATTTGATGGTAAGCATCGTCTGGCAGCAGCGCCATAATCGCAGTGAGCGTTAGGCGGCACAGCGGGAGAACGACTATTAAGCCTAGGACGTATGATCGAAGCGGAAGAAGGAAGGTGCTCAGAGTTCTGCAATCGAATGATCAACACATCGCAAAAGCACAAATTATGTGGCGGAAGATCCGAGGTTTTGTCCAGTCCAGTTGATTGGAGATAGAACGGGAGCCTAAGTCGGGGTTTATCAGTACGCTGTGGCATGCACACTCGAGCCAGTACCAACACTAATGTCACTAAAGGACGTAAAACCAAGTGGGCTGCTCGTGCTTAAAACCCACCACAAACAACGTTCCCATATGGTGAGCAGCGCGACGCGTCATGATTTCTGCCGCTTTGCACAATCCCACTTTCTGCATTCTTCAACGGAAAACCGAAGTCGTGTCAAGCGCGCAAAGTCCTTAGTATTTGACTCCTAGGGTCACATCATTGCCACCTAAGAACACTCGCATGGTGATCTGATCGCGTACCTGGTGTGGCCGGAATGATCTCTCTCGATAGAAACTAACCTCGTGAATCGGCGACATGGAGTTTGAGGTTCAAGGTAGTCAGCAAAATGATTGTGCCTGAAACAGTCAACCAACTTTATCCTGGCCACGAGCTCAGTGCTGTTGCTTCAGCTTCGCTAGGAAATCTTCGAACAATGGAGCGCTGAACTCCGGGTCAGCTCGGCAGCGGGTGCTTTTAATTAAGGCTTGCGCATTGTGCACGTGCTTGAATGTTCCATCCTCCATGAGCCAATCTCGCAAACCCTCCGCAACTTGACAGACGTCAAAGCCCTGATCGCCCTTGACGAATTGGAACATGTCATCATCCCTGTTGAACTTCTTCTTTCGAGATACCATCCGGCCACCCGCCTCGACACCCTTGTATCGATATACCAACCATAATGTTCTTTCGTTGGAGCAGACGTCAATGACAAGATGACAGTCAGTCGAACGAGCAGGTTCAGGGCCGCATCCGTGATACTGGCTCTTCATCAAAACCTCTCCGACTTCGTACATATACTCCGGCAATACTTGTTGGTCCAGTCGCTGACTCTTCGATCGGTTCAAGCTTGTGTGTCGATAGTACGCGCTTCCTCCGACCTCCTTTGGTTGCGCTTTCATTTTCAGAACGGAGCCCTCAAAGGCGTTCTTCTCAGTAATCGTGCTAAACCAACGCCAATCGTTCTTCCTACCGTAGATCCAGGTCGCCAATCGAAAACCTGTGCCTAGATGCGCAATGTTCTCCCCAACGGTAACAACGTACGTGTAGGTGGCTGTTGCCTGGTGCTTCTCATCTAGGTCGATATCTACAAAAAGTGGGATTTCTTTGTTGTACAGTGCCCAGGTTGGAAGAAGTTTGACTTTGTCGGAGATGAAGTCAAGCGTATGTATGAATTTCAAGTGTTTGCCGGCGTCTACCATACCTGGTCCACTGCAAATTGGGAAGTTAGTGACCACTCTTTAGAAGTTCTTTGCAAAGAAACCCTTAGATTGCTTACTCTGAGTTCTTGATCTGCTGTTGGCGGTTGTCTGCTTTACTGGCACATTCATGGGGTGTCGCGGGCCGGGCTGAGACAAATTTGACCTCCCCATCGTCCTTGCTTTCGTTACCTGGCACTTACTTCTTCTTATCTGGCGTTGCGAATAACATTGAAGAAGCTTTCTGAACACTGAGCTGACTTACTGGGGTCTGCTGATCATGGCTGGCCTCCAAATTAGCTAATCGAGCCTCGAGTGAAACATTTTCTGCTTCTAGGTTTTCCAGCCGGGTGAGGATGGCAATAAATTCAGCGGTTCGCATAGTCAGATGACTTTGCAGATGCTCGTTGGGCTGATTTCGTTGGTCCATTATTTCCCATTTGACTGGAATTAGGTGGAAGGTGAATGGATAGAAGAAAAAACAAATTAGAACGTGGAGAGTCTAACTGTAGTCATGATGGTTCGAAACAAGTAGCAAAAGCGGGTTGGTTACATATGGATTACTGCCGCACAGTTGAGCAGCATATCAGGCATCGATTTAATCAAGCCTTTAGTTCCAGTGTATTAAAGAAGTTGCAACTCTTGTTGTAATTACGGCTACAATACATTGACTCAACGGTCTGCTATAAAGCATGAAGTTGTACTAGGTTGAGTAATGTGGTTGAATTATTCTTGTCGGTGACTTTCGTTCAGATTTCTGGTGAGGCAGGAAAGTCTGCCCCAGTTCGATATTGTTCCCGGAACCGTTCGACCTGTTCTTACACTCCATAGTCTGGGAAAGCTCCACTTGACTTGATACATTTTTAAATCTAGTAAAACATGAAGCATGGTAATAGACCCTATACTGGTTCAACATTATTATGGGACACATATAGTAGCCTAACGCTTTAATGAGCCTCATCGGAATGAGTTGGGACCTTACGTAAATAGCGAGTTCCTGGACAGCATGCGTGGTCTAAAGGGTGATCCTACAAGTAAAATAAATCTGAACAATGTCCTGCTAGAAGACACAAAAACTTCAAAATGACCATTAGGATAAACAGTATTACCACACTATCCATAAATGAATCTACCCCACAGTCAATCAGCTCAACCACATTATTCCTTTTACCATGTATTCCTCTTATACAGCATAGTCAACATTATCAAGTAAGATAAATAGCTTCAAGGCTTGAGCTATCATATAAGCGAATGGCGGACTCGTAAGTCAAAAGCGGGCTATTATAAGACACGATGAGACCTACTGGTCTAAGAACAGAGCAAACTCGGTTCTTGAGTTTTACTTTTTTGTTACACCACAATTTCTCCATATTATAATACCAAACTCGCCAACCATAAGCCGTAAACTAAGGGTGGTAGAGCTCGATACCGCCGTGAGTCTCACAGTAAACGCACTGTTCATTCCTGCCTTGTCGAGCATTCCTCTCTGGCGCATGCATCAACAAGAAATCGCAAGGACAAATATATCGCTCAAACAGTGGAGATTTACTCGCTTCTGGGTCAGTTCTCACGATCCTAGCCCACTCTTGGCTAGCCATGGTAGCTGGGCAGACCCTCTATTCTTTAAGACTTCCCTTTGTAGTTCCCACACGAAGTGCCGTGACAAGCATAGTTGCACAAAAACACTTAGCGGCTCTGTACACGGGCATCGTTCTGGCATATGCGGGTCTGCTCATTGGTGGCTCGCTCTTCGCCAGTGAATTTCACTAGGGAATGCAGCTAGGAGACTTTTAAATAGGCATGCCATTCCGCATTTCGAATGTAATTTTCACAGTAGCAACAATAGCAGTGTTTTTGGCAGCCGTTAAGCCTGGAGTCAAATCTGGAAACCATGACCCATCACTTATTGAGCAAGAGTAGACAGAGTCAACATCAATGGATCGCACGGAACCTGAGTCTCAGTTGAATCTCACAGCGGCTGCAAAACTGCGTCCAATACAAGCCCAGCCTTTGATGTGATTTTGGCTTGCATGGCGAAGTCTGGATTAACGATTGATTCAAAGGCAAGCCTTGTGAAGAAGTGCACTCAAGCAATGCAACGGCGCTACCATCATTGACGCAAGTTGTCTCGTGTTTTGGTCTTGTTGAGGTATATTTGACGAAAAGAGCTATTATCCCTTCCATCCCAAAACATTTATTCTTGTCTCTGTATAGTATCTTATAGATGAGAGTATGGTGTTCCCCATGAGCGTACTATTCATAATGAACATTTCGATTCAGCCTCGTAAACCCCTAACCCCAGTGTACCATTGTATGTTCCACCACGGGGTTCAAGGCTATCGTATCGTTCCTACGAAGGCCCAACTCTATCTGAACGACATCCCTGGTCATATCAGCATAGTGTTTGGCCTTGGCTACATCACTAGACATTGCACAATTGAGTGTATTCATATATTTCGTGACATAACTTCGGTTTTAATATATATTCAATTTTGAATTTAAAATACTGCGCATTCACTTTCAAATTGGCTGATGATAATAATGATAATTATACTTATGCATTGAATTTTCAACTGATTTATAGGAATAGATAGAACAATACGTAGTATTCTAAATTCCAAATGAATTTCTAACCTAGAAGTTGTGCTTCTCTCGAAGAATTCTTCGTGCAAATGAAGGGGCGGGGGCACAAATGTGGGGCACAAATGTGGGGCGAACCGCCACAAAGGGTGCGCACCACAGTATATGCACATTTGCTATGTATGTTGGTGCTGTGGTGAAACGTTACATGTGTAGACAAAACAACAGCTTACAGTCGAGAAAATTCCACGGGCAAAAGATGAGCAAAGAGCGGATGTTAGTGCGGCAGGTTCCAAGTTAGCGGAAACAATGCCGCGTTTTAATGTGAAGTCGCATCTTACGACCTGGAATGCAGTGCGAGCTTAATTCTATTTTAATATCGATGGGCGTTCCATAACGTGTGACGTCTGGCCCGCAAGAGAAGTGACTTGGAATATCTATCACGTCAGTTGCAATGTCTTTGTTGGGATATGCATCATAATCGCAATAAGCAACGGTCACCGATGCTTCTCAATCATTTGTTCTGCCTTGCTCGCCAAGCTGATACCTATTTTTCGCAAAGTTGCAGCCTGCAGAATAAAACTTCAATCATGTCGTCACAACACCCGGCAAGCTCCTGTCACACTGCGCAGCACTAAGACCCCCTGCCAATAACCCCACAACACAAGCACGGGTCGAGGAAGAATCCCTCCATGCTGCCACAATGAGCTTGGTGGTCAAGATTCTTGCGATGCCATGCCATGCCATGCCATCGAAACTCACATGAGCTGCTGCATTCTGCGGGTTTTACCCCAATGAATCCACGCCAATGTCTCGGTCCAACCAGTCGAATCAGTCCTACAGCTGACTTGATCGCCCTTTTACAAGAGTACTTTACGCAGAGCAATTTCACCCCAGTTACCCGCAGTTGGGATAATGATTCTACGTGGTGGAGAGTCGACGATCCCAACATTAGTGTCTGTAAGGAGAACATTCCGATGCTAAGAGGTTTCCGCCATGTCTGCCGGCCGTCGACGAGAAAATCTGCAGCATACATTTTCAGTGCTGTCTTAACCTAGTCTATTAGCCATAGTTGCAGTAAGACCTGCTCTCACCGAACCAGACCGTTGCCCAAAGTCAATTACAGTACATTCTGCGGGCGTATCGTATTGTGGTTGTTAACCCGACTATACCGGACCAACCACAAGTTGGAGTGTGCGGGGTTGGCAAAGCGGAGAACCCTGCAAGTGCAGGAACACCTGCATGATGATGAGCTGCCCCAGATTTCGGAATACGATCAGCAGGAAGCTGCCCCACACTACATGTAAACATTGTAGCATTAAATACCGAACTGATCTGCCTCTCGTCAGTTCGTTTGACCCGAGTTTGGGCTTAACATGTGCATTGCCCAGTCTTGCAAAGAACTTCCACTGAAAACGGACAGTGCTTCCAAAGCCCGTAGCCGTTGACCAACAGCTTTCAACATGCGTTTCCCGGCCTTGGTTGTCCTTGCGGCGACTTGCAGCTCGGCGTTGAGTCTGCATCCTGTAAGCAAACTCCGATTGATTTATGCTTATGTGCCGTTTGTCTGGCAATAAGTCACAACATCATACTCTTTGATCTGTCCCCTTTTGACTGCAAGTTGTGCCGTGCCTAACGATTTACAGCTTGAGCGCCGCGATGACCTCGCTACGTCTCCTCCTGTTTATCCTTCGCCGTGGATGAACCCGCAGGCCGTTGGTTGGGAGGAAGCGTATAAAAAGGCCAGGGATTTTGTCTCTCAACTTACACTAACAGAGAAGGTCAACTTGACCACTGGTGTCGGGTACGTGAACCTGAACGTGCCATACAATAAAACTGATCTGACTATTTTGCAGTTGGCAGGGTGAGCAATGCGTAGGGCAAGTCGGGTCCATTCCTCGACTCGGTTTCCGCAGCCTTTGCATGCAAGACTCACCTCTTGGTGTACGATTCGGCGATTACGCTTCAGCGTTCCCATCTGGTCAAACAGTGGCAGCCTCCTTCGATAGAGACCTGTTCTACCGAAGAGGTCATGCAATTGGCGCAGAGCACAAAGGCAAGGGAGTTACGGTAGTTCTTGGACCGGTCGCTGGACCAATTGGCCGTACACCAGAGGGTGGCAGGAACTGGGAAGGATTCTCCCCTGACCCCTGGTTGACCGGTATTGCTATTGCCGAGACCACGAAGGGTATCCAAGATGCTGGTGTTATTGCTTGCGCAAAGCACTACATCGCGAACGAGCAGGAACACTTTAGGCAGGTTGGCGAAAGCGTTGGCAGAGGTTACAACATCACCGAGACCCTCTCGTCTAACATTGACGATAAGACTATGCATGAGCTCTACCTCTGGCCTTTCGTCGATGTTGTGAAGGCTGGCGTGGGCTCCATCATGTGCAGCTACAACGAGGTCAACAACTCTTACGCGTGTCAGAACTCAAAGATGCTCAACGGCTTGCTGAAAGGCGAGCTTGGTTTCCAGGGCTTTGTGATGAGTGATTGGCAGGCTCAGCACACTGGAGTTGCAAGCGCTGTTGCTGGTTTGGATATGACTATGCCTGGTGATACAGAATTTAACACCGGTCTTAGCTACTGGGGCACCAACCTGACATTGGCTGTCATCAACGGAACTGTCCCAGAATATCGTATCGACGATATGGCAATGAGAATTATGGCTGCATTCTTCAAAGTTGGCCTCGAGCTTGAGCAGCCACCGATCAACTTTGACAGCTGGACGACCGACACTTATGGACCCCTTCATTATGCAGCTAAGGAAAACTACCAGCAGATCAACTGGCACGTCGACGTCCAGGATGGCCATGGTGCACTTATTCGTGAAGTTGCTGCAAAATCGACAGTTTTACTTAAAAACAATGGCGCACTCCCTTTAAATAAACCTAAATTTCTTGCTGTTGTTGGCGAAGATGCTGGACCAAGTTCTTGGGGACCCAATGGTTGCTCCGATCGGGGTTGTAACCAGGGAACTCTTGCGATGGGTTGGGGCTCCGGTACCGCTAATTTCCCCTATCTCATCACCCCGATCGATGCGCTCAACATTCAAGCAGCGGATGATGGCACTCGCATCGAAGCTGTCCTCAACAACTCGGCCACTGACAAAATCAAGAGCCTCGTATCTCAAGCATATGCGACCACTCTCGTCTTCGTAAATGCTGACTCAGGTGAAGGCTATATCGCTGTTGATGGAAACGAAGGTGACCGTAAGAACTTGACACTTTGGGGGAATGGTGATGAAATCATCAAGAATGTGTCTGCCGTATGCAACAACACCATTGTCGTCATTCATTCTGTTGGCCCTACCCTGGTCACCGACTGGTATGACTCGCCAAACATAACCGCAATCATCTGGGCTGGGTTACCAGGGCAGGAGAGCGGTCGGTCTCTTGTCGATGTGCTTTATGGCAGGGTCAACCCAGCTGCCAGGACTCCATTCACCTGGGGTGCCACGCGGGAGGATTATGGTGCTGATGTGCTATACGAGCCCAATAACGGAAACGGTGCACCTCAGCAAGACTTTACAGAGGGCGTTTTCATTGACTACCGCTCCTTCGACAAGAGGAATGCTACTCCCGTCTTTGAGTTTGGCTTTGGATTGTCATACACTACATTCGAATACGCAAACCTCAACGTTGCCAAGAAATACCCTACCGAATATATTGCAACTACAGGTGAGACTGCTGAAGCACCTGAGTTCGGAAACTTCTCGACAGACTTGGACGACTATCTTTTCCCTGGAGACGAGTTCCCTTACATCTGGCAGTACCTGTACCCCTATGTGAACACATCTTCATCAGCGGAGGAAGCCTCACAAGATCCGCACTACGGCCAGACTGCAGAAGAATTCCTGCCGCCGAACGCTATTGACAATGAGCCACAACCTCTCCATCCTGCTGGTCCCGCGCTTGACGCCGAGTCGGGAGGTAACGCCCAGCTTTGGGAAGAGCTCTATACTATCACCGCTGAGATCACAAACACCGGCGACGTCGTCGGTGATGAAGTTCCCCAACTTTACGTATCCCTTGGCGGCCCCGACGATCCACCCGTCGTTCTACGTGGCTTCGATCGCATCTGCATCGAGCCGGGCCAGACAGTCCAATTCAACGCCACATTGGTGCGCCGCGATGTCAGCAACTGGGACACCGCAAGTCAGAACTGGGTCATTTCTGAGTACCCCAAGACTGTCTATGTTGGTCCTAGCAGCCGAAAGTTGGAGTTGTCTGCTTCCTTGGACTAGATACATCGGGACTGGCCTGGGTAAGAGAAGAAGGAGGTGATTACCTGGATACATGCACAAACTTTAGTTGTATATACTTAATCTTTAGTCATAATGTTAACTGTAACGCGATACTGTGTTCTTTCAATCCGTCATGTCTCATTGTGACACCGTTACGGGCTCGCGCTTTGCAAATCCGTTGACTCATCTTCCGCCTATACAGTATATGGCTTGTATGTTCATGATTGATCTTGTATTATGCTTGTCGTTCGGACTATTTACAGGCTGACTCGCTAAAACTATCAGTTTACATGCCCATCTTTTCCTTCCAGCCCTTCGGCTTTTCGCGATGTTGCATTACACCCCAGGTATTCCACGACCCCGAGCTTCGACCCGTCACTTCAGTACGAGCCGTCACAGATGGCGGCCTTCCGATAGCGGGAGGCAACTTTAACTCCTCAGGCGACGGGAATTGAGCTATTGGCGTGCTATCCCGGATCCTGACGTCGACACCCTGGGCATCCGGCTGCTCCGCTTTCTTGATGTCGAGCGGCTCAGGCAGCACGACGTCTTCTGGTGTCTCATCTACCCGGCGTGGTGCTGGCTGCAGCTGCGTTGGCGGCAACGTAAACCGGGTGTACTCGCTGTAGCCGTCGTCGCTGCCCCATCCTGACATGCTCCTCAGATCCAGAGTACGGAGACCTGTCGCGTTCGACACCAAACTCGCCCGGGCCATCATCGGGTTCATCATCTCGCTGTCCTGCCTCCCAAGCCAGCGCGATATCCTCTTCGTCCGCTTGAACCCCGGCTGCGCTACCTGTTCCGGCTCTGCCGGTAAGATGGGTACCTCGTCATCTTCCAGGCTTCGTCTCTTTTCCTCAAGGTAGCCGCTCGAGTTGGCGGGCATCTGGTCCAGATAGCTGTTGCGAGCTCCGTTCTCGACAGAGTACGCGCCCTGTATGAGCTCGTTCATGATCCGGTCGTCCGATTTGTGCGTGAAGCGGCGCGGCAGATATTGTCGGACACCTCCTGCGGCCGAGCCCGAGGAGGGGGAGTCCTCATCGGAGCTTCTTTTGCTCGGCCCTCCCTTGCCCCACTTTCGCCAGATGATGAAGAGCATGGCGGCTATCACCATAGTGCCAACTGTGTAGTAAGTCAGTACCCGCCATTGTTAGTTGTGACGTGTCGAGATGATCTGGATACTTACTACTGCTTCCCACCGCTATCCCGGCCACGGAGCCGGCGTCGAGATGCACCTTCCCATTGTCTCGGTACTGTTCCGGGCCCAAACCATCGGTCGGCATTGTTACGGAGTCAGCAACGGGGACCACGGACGTGGATATCGTCTCCGTCACGCTAGTTTCGAGCTGGCGCGCAGCCGTGGATGTGGTTGACAGGCCATTTGTGATAATAGGGGACCGCGAAGTAGTGGGGGTTGTTGTGTCCGAAATAGCTGGCGCGAGCGCGATGTTTGTAGGCGAGGGCTTTGCCTGCACAGGTTGAAGCGCCGAAGAAATTGTCACGAAAGTATTTGGGACAGTCGGGAAAGCCAGGGTAGAGGAGCTGGAGAGTTGGGGATGGTTAAGAAAAGGCACAGCGCTAGATGTGATTTTGGGAGGGAACGTCGTTGTCGTGGGCGATGGCGAGTCCGTACTGGTTACCGCTAGAGGTGGGAATGATGTGGTGGTTGGTGATGGCGAATCTGTACTTGTTACCAATGGCGGGGGAAGGGTCGTCTTGGTAGCCGTGGAAGTGTCTGTCTTCATGTCCTTGAAAGACGTTGTTAGTGGCGATGGTGTCGACGCGGTGCTCCCAGGTGTGTCCGGCGAGGACTCTGGACTTTCAGTGTTGCCTTCGACATCTCCACGCACGATTATGCGCAATGTGTCTGCAATGGACTGCCCACGACGGGTACCCCGTCTAACGATTTCATCAATATCGCGGTTTTAGGAGTGTATATGAGGGAACGAATTTCTACGAACCTCATCGCGTGTAGACTGGCCGTCACCGGTTCCTCCACCAAGGTCTTAATGACTATCTCTTATTCCTCCCAAAGGCTCCAACATCCAGTTACCCTCACGCTTGATTAATGACAGGCCAGCTGGATGAGATGGAATGAAAGAGAGGGGAAAATTAGGGCCTGCCCAGAGAAACAGAATGAGAATAAAGAGGGTAAGGTTAAGTCAAGATTGTTTCTTCTGACGGCACGAAAACTCATTGAAGAACTTGGCGCCGAGCCACAAGATCGGCCGGCTTCATTACATACCCACGGGTGCTGAAGATCGCAGTGATGCGCAAACCCTCTTGGGGATTGTGCCCAGTATCAGCGGCAAGATCTATAGCTTCAAGCATTTGGTGTTTCGAAGCCAGGTTCCTTAGGACTTGGCGTCCGTTGAGCTTCATTGCACGTACGAGCGCCATAGCAGCTGCGTAGCTCCTACAACCCGGGAGTCGTGCGACACAAATAGTCTTATCTAGAACTGAACTGCGCCAATCAGACAATCAAGACATGGCGATAGTGCCTCGGCGCGGTTGAGACCCCCGGTTCTATTGGCACGGGAGACCCCAGGTCAGACCCACATATTTCGCTGCTGGAACACGCACAGTCGAAAGCGAGTTTCACAAAGTCGGCTCCTCAGTTGGTCGCTGATCGACGTCAGGGCATCATTTGCCAGCCATCATCAGATTCCAAGCTGATTTGCCGTAAACAGTGAGGTAGTTGCTCGATTTTATAAAACGGCAAGTGCTGGCACGCTCCTCACGCGTCTTGATGTTGGAGACTTCTGATAACCCCGACGTTCTATGAACGGCTCTGCGGCTTTGACTTCGGAAGTCCGCGAGAACCGGCAGGATGATTAGCACTGAGATTGTGACTGGCTATGAGCCATGTGGAATCTCCATCCCATCATTGTGCTTAGGCCGGTGAAACAAGTGAAGCTTGTGAAGCATTCTCGGGCGACAAATCCCCGAACGTTTTAGCTGTGCTAACCTAGGCCTTTGCGCGAAATTGTTTTACGCCTTCAGAAAGCCGTATTGGTCCTGCTGTCCATCGGAAGGCAATGTAAGGAATGTAAAGAAAGCTGGGGCTTGCACTCCAGCAGTGAGTACTACATTTCAGCGTACAATTCTAGAATAGAACAGGACCAAGAAGCTAGGCGCGGAGATGTGGCAGGGGCCAACAGCTGCGCGGGAGCGCAGCGTTGCGAATCAGAAGTCAGGATTTAAGAGCAAGAGGTAAATCGACGGAGGTGCGCAAACGACATGTGAGGGTAGCGTTATGGCAGATTATTTGGGTGTTTTTCCTTTTCGGTTGATCTTATAACATGTGGGCGTGGGAGTTGTTCCAAGTAGGGGAAGTTATGCATCCTTTGCCAAGTCATTATTAGAAATAGCTGGCGACAATTGGGTGCGGCTTTTGTTGGGGTTGGAGGCCGGTGGAGCGGGCCGCACTAAGTACACAGCGTAGGGGCGGGGTAGCATAATCCAGGTACGATGAATGTTAGGATGTAATATTATACGAATAAGGCAGTCATTTTGGAATTTTCCATGCAAGTCACCAAACGTTGATTCCACGAAAACACGTCTCTTGCCATGTCCGCGTTCAGGGCTAGCGCTCGCCTTTTAGCGGCACGCGTACCATCATCTCTGTCACGGAGCGCTACGCTGAGTGCCAGTACTCGCTCATATGCTGCGGTGGGGACGGAGCAGAGAGTCTGGACAAAACACTCATTTGGCGAAACAAGTCAACCCATTGATGAGCCTGAATCGGCCACGGTTCTGGCTCCAGCCAACAATGAAGTCCTTCGGAGAGCTGTCACGGCGGCGCAGCCCAGGAACGATTGGACTCGAGAAGAGATTTCGCAAATCTACCACGAACCGCTCATGGAATTGGTGCACCAAGCAGTGAGTCAAGTCACCAAATAACCCACGAGCGCTTTTTAATCGAGTCACAGAGCAACATCCATCGGCGCTTCCACAACCCCAGTGAAGTTCAGCTCTGCACGCTTATGAATATCAAAACAGGCGGCTGCACCGAGGATTGCAAGTATTGTGCTCAGTCCACACGGTATCAGAAAGGAACTGGACTGGAGGCCAAGAAAGTCGAGACTGTTGACTCGGTCCTTGAGGCCGCCCGCATTGCCAAAGAAAATGGCAGTACCAGGTTCTGCATGGGTGCGGCCTGGCGAGATATGCGTGGGCGTAAAAACAGCATCAAGAACATCATTACCATGATCCAAGGCGTCAAGGGCATGGGCATGGAAGCTTGCGTAACACTGGGCATGATCGATCAGGACCAGGCCCACCAGCTGAAAGCCGCAGGACTGACTGCATACAATCACAACGTTGATACTAGTCGAGAGTTCTATCCATCAGTCATCTCCACCCGGACATATGATGAGCGCCTGCAGACTCTGAGTTACGTCCGTAGCGCAGGTATCAATGTCTGTTCTGGTGGAATTATTGGCCTTGGCGAACAGTCCAAAGATCGTATTGGATTGCTACACACTGTCTCAACCCTACCATCCCACCCCGAGAGCTTTCCGGTGAACGCCCTCGTTCCTATCAAAGGTACGCCTCTGGGCGACCAGGAAGCTGTACCTTTCACGGAGATGCTTCGTACGATCGCCACTGCACGTGTAATTATGCCAGCTACCATTATTCGTATTGCAGCCGGTAGAAAGACCATGTCCGAGGAGAAGCAGGCAATGTGCTTTATGTCTGGTGCCAATGCAATCTTCACCGGGGAGAAGATGCTGACAACCGAATGCAACGGTTACGACGAGGATAAGGCCATGTTTGATCGCTGGGGACTTCAGCCCATGAAGAGCTTTCAGAAGTTGCCTTCGCCTCGATCTTGAACGACAGCATCGCCCACCACCGAGAAGGGGGGGGTCAAGTTGACTTTATTTACTTCAAGCCGGTCTTTTCATATCATTACTTGAATTACTTCTTCTAAAATTATTTGAGGCGCTTATTCATCCGCGGCAGAGGCCCGGCAGCGACAGTGCTTCTACGCCATCGTTGAGAAGGCGTTTCTGGGAAAAGAGGTAGACGAGGACGACAATGCTGTAGCGCTATCGCCTCTCGACCACCTCGAGGGAAAAATATACCATTTGACAGATTTAAGAACATAGTTTAAATATACGCTCAATTGAGCGTACACCATCCACTTGAATTCTTAATTACGGCAGTTTCTGCAATCTGTGATGGGTGACGAACCAAACCAGCCGGCGCCGAACGAAACACTAGCGACGGGACTTGACAAGAACGGCACAAAACAGCAGATTTCTCGGGATGGGTCAAGAATATCTCTTTGATTCATAGCTTTTCACAGTAAGGTTGATATAGAAGTCGAAATACGGAGACCATCTCGTCGTTCAATGGCGCAAGCTCCGTGCGACGATCACTCAAACTCGGATCGATGGCACAAGGAGCAGGCTCCATTGCGTATCTTCTGGAGTTCACCACGATCCGAGAGCCAACATACTGTATAAGCCTCATGGCAGCATTTGTGGCAATATGGACGACTATAGATGGCCACAGTTTACGGAGAGTCCTCCGTATAGTAAGGCGAGGAGCTTTCGGATCACCTAACCTGGGTTGGGTGATCACGTGACTTAGCCAGGGGGCTTATGCCCGCTTTATGTACACCGATATTCTCTTTCGTAGACTTAGCCTTCTATATACTACTTGACAGTACCCATACTATCATTCCACGCCCTAAGAGCGCCACACTTCCGATCCCACGCTCATGCGAGCACCGCATGTGCTATCTTATGCTCGAGTAGAATCAGGCTCTTCCTTTCAGGTGCATTAGAACTATCCTCCACCAAAACAGTGTTCTATATCAACTGTAGAAACTGTCATAGCATTACTATCTCATGGTGGGGGTTGGAATCGATTCATACCAAAACCTGTGTCGCTTGATGAAGCATTTAAGCCATCATAGCAAAACATATATCTTTCTCAACCTTGTCTTCCTGGTTGATACACATGGCATCAATTTGTGCTTGCCCATTCGGATTAGGGACTGGTCATGCATATGCCAAATGGAAAATGTAAGGTCAAAAATGGGTAATATTAAATCCACGTTGAGGCGGAACCGAGAATATTAGAGAAGTGACGTCATTAATGACACAGCTTCACTGACACGCTCAGGATTGGAAACCACCTGGCCGAATCAGTTGGTGAAAAGTAACACGCTTGGGCGTCTTCAAAGGCTGTGACCACCATTCATTAGCTACATACTGTACTTACAAGGAACATACTTGATCGTCTCAAGCGCTGTAACTCAGTCGGATTTGTATGCAATACATTTCATGGTGTTTCCTTCACAACTTTTAAACCACTTTTCTCCACTACCAATTCTGCAATGCTCGAAATTGGCTGCCCGCCCATAATCTCAAACACAGCTACCGTGGCGCCAAATTCCCTGCTAATCCAATTCCTCAGCTCGACAGCCATGAGCGAATCGACACCGTAGCTAGACAGCGGCTTATTTGATTCAACATCGGCAGGGAAAATGGACATGGCGCCACCCAGTTTCTCTGCCAGGGCGCGCAGCACGACTTGTATGCGCTCACCAGAGTTGGCGGCTTGGCGAAACAGAGTTGCCGGCTGATTCTCTTGGGCCACCAACTGAGTCCCACCTACTGCTGAACTGGGCACATACGAGTAGGCAGCAAACAATGGCCGGTGAAACTGAGGCAAAGGTACCTGGCCGCAGGTGATGAAGTCAGCCGGCGTTCGTAGGCCGAATAGCACCTGACCCGACGTGCCTTGGGCTGGTTGAGCAGGCGGGTTGACGGGGTCGCAACACAGCGTCAGCAGGGCAAGGAATTCTGTGTCGTCGATTGATTGCAAATCCTGGTCCCTTTGTCGCCGGCGCTGGTAGGTCGCCGTCTCGGCGATGATACCAATATTGCTCATCCAACCAATGTCAATCGACAATGCTTTCTGGCCGCGGGCCAAGCGATAGTGCGCCAGCGAGTCCTGAAATGCACATCCCGCGCCATAGTTGGCGCTAGATAACTGTCCAACCACACCTGCCAACGAAGAGAAGAGAAGAAAGAAATCAAGATTTGCAGGAAGTAAACGATGCAGATTCCACGATGTTTGAACCTTGGAACGCGCGGCCAAGTCCCATTGCGCAAAAGTCATGTTTTCGAACACAGCATCCTGCAGAACCATCGCCGAGTTAATACATCCCTTAATGGGCGGCATACTCTGCCTACACTTGGCCAGCATGCCCGCAAGGCTTGCCTCATCGGACGCATCGCACTTGGGTGCAACAATGTTCACGCCGCGCGCCACCAGCCCCTTCACGAGCTTGATGGCTGCTTGGGACGTAGCGCCTGATCGAGAGGGAACAATTAGATACTTGGCTCCGCGATCCGCCATCCAACTCTATGATAGTGTATGGTTAGTCACCGCTAAAATAATGGTTACATGAAGCTTAACACAGCTCAGAGTCCGACATTGTAGGATAAAAATGATGCAAGGGATAGCGAGCCACGAACGCGTAACTCACCAATGTAGCACGACCTAACCCGCCGAATCCCCCTGCGATCAGGTACGATGCGTTGGGATCCAAACTCCACGATCGGCGCTCTAGAATGAGTTGCTACAGCCAATGAAGCAATTGTCAGCTTATTGTTTCTAAGCTACATAGTTTCAACACTTCCCTTGATATTATACAGGGACGTCGCTTACCGGGACCACATCATTGGGCTGTGGGGCAATCACTATTCGACCAATATTCTTACCGCTTTGGAGGTACCTGAATGCCTGCTCAATTTGAAGTACGCTGTATACGTGCAGCGGCTGAGGCGGTTGAATTTTACCTTTACTCAACAACTGCAATGTTTCATTGAGTAGGGTGGCTATGACGTTGGGGCTCAGCCACATCAAGTGAACCGCAGAGAAAGAGACGTTCTTCGAAAACATGGCCATAGGCAACGCCGCGTTGGAGTTAATATCAGCATGACCAATATCAATGAAGCGTCCAAAGGGTGCCATGCATTCCCACGAAGCTCGCAGCCCGTCACCTGACAACGAGTTTAAAACGCAGTCAACGCCATAACCGCGGGTGACGCGCATAACACCTTGCGCGAACGATGTAGTCCGACTGTGAAAGATGCAGTCCTCAGGGATACCGAAAGTGTCCACTAGAAACTTTTTCTTCTCCGGGGATGAAGTCGTAGCAAAGACTTGAACTCCTAACATCTGGGCTATGCGGACTGCCATCTGGCCTGTACTACCGGCAGCAGAGTGAATTAGTATCTTTTCCCCTTGTCGAAGTCGGGCCACATTAACGAGACAGTGGTACGCTGTTAGACCCGGGACAAGAATCGAGGTCGCACTTTCGAAGGACAGGGTCTTGGGTATCTCAATAACACGCTGCTCGTGCGCGCGAGGATACTGTCGCATGCAACCTTCAGCCACCATGCATACACGGTCTCCGAGCTGGAGACGTGCGGAACAATTACGGCCAACCTTGGTGACAATACCGGCGCAATCTGCACCCAGATCGTCCTCATCCTCTCGACCTAATGCTATCAGCACATCCCGAAAATTTAGGCCCCAAGCCTTTGCTTCAATCTCGATCTCGTAAGGGTCAAGCTCCGCCTCGTACTTGATGTCTTGTGTAAATCGCAATGAACCTATGCTACCGGGCGTTCCGATCACCAACTGGAGCCCTATGCTCTCTTTCCAGGCCTTTTGCTGCAGCTGCGGATAGAGGAGCGAGTGAAGCATGGACATTCCGGCCTCATCTTCGACAGCCCGACCACTTTGGACGTGTCCGTGACGAACGATGTACTCCAATTCCTGCGGGCGTGAAAATGATTCGAAAGAGGCGTTGAAGATTTTTGCGATGAAGTGCGCGCAAATGGCGACGTCCTTCTCACCCTCGATGGCCATGGTCACGATGTGGCTATCCGGCTGCTCAGACCGAACGGTACGCATGAATCCGTTGACGGCGCTGTAGTGAGGATATTGCGAGTCGTCAGTAGCCGTTGCCGTGACCCACAACAATCTAGAGGCACGATTAAGCAAATATTGCAGGCATTGAAACTTTTGATCTGAAAGAGAAGCGAGAAGCGGTCTGTTGTTGACCTCTACCAGACAGACGATGCGAGCGTCGTCGGCCAATTCCAGTTGCGCCAGCTCATTCAACGAAAAAGCACAGACACTAGCTTGCCAGTGACCTTCGCATTCGAGAAGGCTAAGTAACTCGCTTGCCAGTGCCGTTTGTTCCATCAAATGTGCATCATCATCATGATCGTCGATGATGAGGACGAGATTTGTCTGCGATTGAGCTGTTGCCACTACTGTTGGTAACTTACACGTCAAAACTCTATCGTCCACTGCGGTGCTTACGATTATGCTCATGAAATGACAATCGTCGTCCTGGTAATCACGGATAGTCAGGTCATTGCCGGAGAACCCACTCGCCTTCAAGCATGTATCCCATTGACTTTCCGGTACAGCAGCAGAAAATGGGCGCCATTCTTCGTGTGCCACCCACCATCCTGGTATAAGTCCAGTCCAGAAGTTGGTAGCGATGTCCTCCGGGTTAATCACCTCCAAGAGTATTAGACGCCCACCCGGTTTCAGTGCGGTGCGGACATTTCTCAACGTTACTTCGAGGTTTGGCGTGGCATGTAGAACACTACCTGCAATGACCAAGTCATAAGTACATTGATCAAATCCCTGGGCGTTGATATCTTTTTCAAGGTTCAAGGTTTTAAACGTCATACGGCCTTGCAGCTCCGGCCATCTGCTCCTGGCAACCTCCAAAAACATTGGCGAAACATCAGTATAGACATACTCGGCGAAGCTAGGCACGCATGTACGAGATTCACGGTCCTGAAGTGCACGAATGATATGTCCTGTCATCCCACCCGTGCCAGCTCCCACCTCGAGAATACGGGAAGCTGGGTTCTCATGCGATGCTAACTCCAGAAAACTAGCTAGTCGGCCATCGGCGCAAATAGTTTCGAAGATATCGGCATAGAATATAGATGCTAGGTCAGACTCGAAGACGATTTGAAGAGGATCAACCTCTCCAGCCAGAATAGCGGACAGGTTCCGCGCCACGACCGTGTAAAGTTTCCAGGTCGGCAGCAGAGCTTCAGCTTCGCGTAATCGTACTTCAATCTCATCATCGCTAATATTCATCGCCTCTTCTCTTTTCGCATTGGTCAAGCGTTGAACATGCCGTTCCATCCACTCAATATGTCGGCGGTGGTTCTCGGGCATCTCGACAAGGTGCTGCGTTGTATCAAAGAATGCTAGTGTGCGGACAGTGATGAGATCTAATACAGAGCACATCTTAGTGCGTGCAGCTAAAATCAAACGTTCATTCTTGACGAACTTGGCGGTTTGACATATATGCACTAAGTCCTCGGTGCTGAGAAGACTTAGTTGCGGCTTCCATTCAATAGTGTGCATGAGCTTTCTCCTATGAACTTCATCCGCATCTGTCTCGACCTTTGAAATTGCTGCTGTTGCAGCTTCTTTGATGATGCAAAGGACTGACCCGTCGTCGGATAGGGCACACACAGATCCTTGCTCCCCGGTACTTCTGTCGATTGAAGTGCCCATCCAACGAAGCGCGTTCGTCTCAGGATATTGCCAGCCCGACGCAGCGAACCAAGCTTCAGATAGGCGCACTGGAACATTAGTTACGCACTGCTGGCCCGCTGCAATGCGCAACATATGGAAGACTACATCTAACATGGCAGGATGAACGAGGCTTGTTGTTTGGTATCTGCGCTGGGAGGTATCGACTCGTGCAACCGAAATGGACTTAGTTGGGTCCAGAAAGATATCTTGTAATACCTGGAACCAGTCTCCCCATTCAAGGCCATGCTTGGCAGAGTTCTGGTAGTAGACGTGCGAGTCAACTGAAAATTTACAAGACTTTACAGCTCGCTTATAGTTCTCCTGAACATTCTGGTGGGTTAACAGTCTGTCTTGACCTCCGTCGACCTGCGCAGAGTCTTGGTACTGGATTTGAATAAGTGTGCGGCAGCACTCTGTCCACTGACCCCGAAAATACGACATTATGGTAATATCAAACCAATTCGATTCTTTCTCGTGCTGCTGCCTTCTCAGCGGCCGCAGACGTACTTGTACCTCGACTCGATCTTCCCAAGCCTCATGCACAATAATGGGGTTCATGAAGCGAGCCTCCTTAACTAGGTATCCAGCGACATTACGGTTGCTAGACACCATTTGCTCAACAGCCTCCATGGCCATAATCAGCATACCCGCGGCTGGGAAGAGCACTGTTTGGCTGACCACGTGATGTCCAATCCACGGCATCGATTCAACTGTTAAGAAACTCCGCCACCGCGGTTCTAACGGATTCCAGTCAGAGGCCCGCATTCCCAGCAACTCTCCAGAGATAGGCTGGCGCAGTCTGAAGTCCCGACTCAGGCGTGATTCGGCCCAATAGCTCTGTGAGTGATCAAATGGATATTCTGGCCCATCAATGACAAAAGGAGGCGGATATATGTCGTCCGACTGATATATCTGGTTGACTGCAAGCATGGAAATATCGTAACCCATGCAAAATAGGAGCCCCACGAGCTCCAATGTGGTCTGGGACGCCGGGCGAGACCGGTGTAGCGCAAATGCGTATCTGATGTTCCTCTTACTGTTGTTGTTCTGGCTCATAGTATCAAGTACCGGTCGCTTTAATGTTGGGTGTGGACCAATTTCGACTAGATCTGTGATACTACCGATACCGACTTTCAGCGTTGATGATTTCTGTGTGAGAAGCTGTACCGCATCGGCAAAGAGCACCGGCAATACCAAGTTATCGACCCAGTACTGTGCTTTGGACAATACCGCCGGCGTGACTAACTTGCCTGTCACCGATGAGACCATAGGGATGTCCTTATCTCTTTGAGTCCCGACGTCATCGAGCTCACCCATGAGCGAAAGATAGTCAGCCGCAATTCCAAGCATCGAGCGAGAGTGGTACGCTACTCCTGTTTTCAATGTCTGAGTAAAGATGTTGTCTTTTTCGGCCTGCGCCTTAACAGCATCAATGGCATCTTTGGAGCCTGATAATGTACAGTTCACGGGGCTGTTGACACAAGCAATGCTAATAAAGTCAGTTGTGCTCGTATAATCGAGGTAACCAAGGACTTGATCCTTGGATAGATTGATTGATAACATGGCACCTGGCGACATGATCTGAGCAACCCGAAGCCTTCCGGCAAGCTGTCCCCGAAAATACGAGACTTTGCATGCGGAAATCAAAGACAGCGCACCAATTGCATAGCTAGGATTGGAAATTAAAAATTAGCACCGGCTACCATTTGTGTGGGAGACTTCTGGCGTGGCTGTCTTGCATGCAAAACCTTAAAGAAATGGAGCGACTTACGCAGCAGCAATTTCACCAGATGAGTGCCCTACAACGGCTTTTGGCACTACTCCAAAGCTTCTGAGTAATTCAATCAATGCAAGTTGGACAGCGGTGGAAATCGGCTGGCTATACTCAGGCTTGTCAATGTTACTGTTACGCCGTAGCTCATCTATGATAAGAAGCAAGCATTAGTTCTCTCTCTCATGCGTTTTACGGCATTCCCAACATACTCACCAAATATCGACCATTGACTGCCCAGTATGCGATAAATTCCGTCGATCTGCCGCAAAGTAGATGAGAATATGGGATACTGGATTAATTCACACCCCATGTTGACGTATTGGGCTCCTTGACCAGTAAATACAAAGGCCAGTCCAAGGTCATACAAGCGTCGAATTGGTTTGGCGGCTGAAACTGTCTTGACCGAACGGTTCGGTCCGTCATTGACTAAGGCGAAGGTCCGCCAAAGCATCTTACTTCGTCGGGCAGCCAGTGTATAGGCTAGTCCGTCGAGTTTGGCCGTGTCGCCTAACACCTTCGCAGTATAGAAAGCTGCATAGTTCGACACCACGCGCTTAACAGCCTTCTCGTCAGCAGCTGTCCAGACAAGAAGTCTGGGTAAGCTTGAGCGTCGTGGTATTGAAAGTGTTGAGTCAGCCGTCTTGATCGCACGGCCGGTCGGAGAATTCTGAGCGGTTCCATTTACAGTAGGACATGGTCCAATAGCATCTGTCGCGGGTCTAATTGCTGTAAGGGAGACTGTGCAGTGGTTTGCAGTCCAACCTCGACTTTGTAAGTAATGGAGTGCGTCATCAAGAACTATATGCGTATTTGAGCCTCCGAATCCAAAAGAGTTAACTGAAACCCGGCGCAAGCCTGTATTTGGCCAGGGAATATTCTCGGTTGGGACCTAAGACGCACAGGAGTTAATCAAATGACACACAACGAACTCCAAATGAGATCTCTACTGGGCGTACTTCAATGTTATAGAAGTCGGCATCGATTTCGGGATTGATCTTTTCAAAATTGGCATTTGGCGGAATGATTCCCTTCTCGAGGATCACTGATACAACCGTTAGTTCATCAATAACGGAGCAACAGGGACAGCAAGGGATGTGAGCTTACGGATTGACTTGAGGATCCCGACCAGACCGCTAGCACCTTCGAGATGTCCGACATTTGATTTCACGGAGCCACTACAGATCGTGACTCAGTAGGGAGTTTCAGATCACGTGCTAGGCAGTTGTGGACTCACACATATAAAGGCTGTTGAGGCGACCGAACTTTCCGGAAAACTCGGCCTATGGCCTTTATTTCGATTGGGTCACCTACTGGTGTACCGGTACCTGGTGCCCATTACGTCAAAACAGTATAAGTAGACATGGAAAGGAGGTATCACTTGCCGTGGGCTTCAACATAGCGGGTCTGATCAAGGGATAGTCCTGCTTTCTTGTATACATGACGAATTAGATGCTCCTGCGCCCGTGGGCTAGGCTGAGTCAGTCCTGGTGTATGACCATCCTGGTTAGAGGCGACAGCCCTGATGACGGCACGAATCATATCACCATCTTTCATGGCAGCAGCCAGAGGCTTGAGAACAAACGCAATGACACCCTCGCCTCTTGCGTAACCGTTCGCACGGTGGTCGAAGCTATAGCAGAGGCTGTCCGGTGATAAAAAGTTCTGGCTAGACAACATCTGAAATGCAGCCGGGTCAAGAATCAAATTGGATCCTGTGACAAGGGCCTATAGGACGGAGGGACATTTAGCAACGTTTGAAACCGTAAAACAAGACAAGCAACTCACGCAAGTGGCATCCCCGTCACGAAGGACTTTGCAGGCCATATCGATGGCTGACAAACCGGCTGAGCAAGCTGTATCAACGTGGATGCTGGGACCTCGAAGACCGAAGTAGTAGCTGACACGATTTGGAATTAGGGACGCCACTGTACCAGTTATGGCTGTGCGCTCCGCACCATCGGGATCCATAGCAATCATTCTTGCCCAGTCTTCTGTCATGGACGCCGAGAAAACGGCAGTCTGCGAGTCCTTAAGGTCCTCAAGCAGCATCCCCGCTGGGAAGGAGAACCTCGTAAGCCGGCTTTTTTTGAATTATGTTTATGGACTATGTCTAGGCTGTTCTTGCTTACCTTTCTCGAAAGCCCGGTACGATGTTTCCAAGGTCCAGCGCTGCATTGGATCCATGGAAGCAGCCTCCTTTGCCGTGACATGGAAGAAGGGGGCATCGAATACTGCCACGTCTTCTTTGAGGAAATGCCCACCACGACATTGAACCTGCCCACAATCTATGAGTCCCAACACATGATGATGCATGCTGGATATAAACATACCTTGGAGTGTTTGTTGCCCACAAATGCATCTACACTGATGCGCGATTCGGGCCAATCCGTCATCATGTTTTGCCGATTCTGCAGCATATTCCAAAAGCCGGCTTCATCGTCTATATCCTGAGGGAGTTTGAAGGAAAATCCAACAATAGCGATTTCGTCTGTAAACGTCATTTTTCTGATCTTACTGATGTCCTGCGTCAAAATTTTTATCAACACTAAATCATACGAAAAGCTAATATCCATAGCCATCCTTTTATTGCATATCTCATGCTTGCTACAAGGCGCCTAATCACTAGAACTCGTGCGGAGTATATAAGCAAATATTTGCTAGACGCGGACTATACGTTAGAGCGCGGACAGTGCTTATTACCCTTGCCGCCACAAATTCTGGAGCAGAATGCAAACATCTTTTGTCTTTTTAACTAGCCAAAACGCAGCTTACGGCGATGACTCAAGACTGGTGTGCTTTCCGTGCTTTAGGGACTGTTAGTCCACTCAAGAACAGAAGGAAGAAAACAAGCACTGTTGATAGGTTGCTTCCCACCAGCACAGCTTGGCAGATGATCCATGCTACTGTTGTTGGATGCCTTGTTGCGTTTCACGGGGTAAAATAGGTCAGCTTAATATGTAATTGGTTTCTGTTAATCCCTTTAACTTTATTTTTATCCTAACACATAAAAGTGTATGTGCCTACTATACAGAATTATGATCGAACATTATATGATTTCTATTAAGGAGAGTTTCTTATGGCGAGAGCGTCCTCGATTGCGCTAATTTAGGCTCTTTTCATTTCGCGGAAATATGGGCCGAGGGTCCTTCCTGGGAAGGAGCATATATTCATGTAGAATATTGATGCTGGTCCGTCTGCCTCATGCACGGGTCGCATCACATTTCCACCGTGCATACACATAATACTATAGTAGTCTCATAGCGTCCTCGAAGCGTCTTCAGGGGTCCATATATTATTTCATTATGGCTGCTGTATCAAAACATGCTTCCAATATAACTCCGCCAATTACGGATGTCTTAGTCTCAGGACGAGTGATTACACAAGGCGCTTGACGCGCGTCGGCAGTGTTGGGCTCTCTTATGCGTCGGGCAGATGCAAATATGATCGGGAACTTGATGCATCAACGTCTTTCATCGATCGACCATGCAATCCAACCACCAATTTGGACAAGTCTCTCGGCTGCTTAGGAGTTTCCGGTGTTTGCCGGCGACATCTCTCTGGCGCTGTCAATCGTGCGCCCTCAGTGCCCCTGAAACTCCTTGAGCCAATCTAGCCCCTGGCACATCGTAGTCTAAGTCATGCAGAAAATCTTGGCGGTACCTTTCGTCACAAAGTTCCGCCATATCCTGATGCAGCCGTGCTGTATCGGTGCCCTGGCCTGAGACAGGGGTAAGAGGCGATAGCAGGCGCAGGGACCCAGTTGTCGACCCAATCGACCACATGTGCGGTGGGGACTCTGAGCATGGCACCGTCGGCAGGTATACCGGCACATTTAACGACGCCTTTCAAGAAGCTCGCGGTGCTGGTCAACATCGTATATAATGAACTCGAAATACCCATAATACTCATCACTGACTATACGTCACCAATTGTAGAAATTTCATCTCAGTAAGTTCGCACTGCCTCTCCGCATTCACTGCGTAGGAATTATATTTGCTCGTGACTGAAAATGTGATGAGAGGTTGTCTACAAGAGCGCAAAAGCCACAGAACGACGGATTTGGCCCAGATTCTGTAGATATAGACCTATCCATAAATATAAACTCGTGGTTATCAAGCTCTTAAGGAAATCGTGCTGAAAATTTATCAGACAGATTTTCTCACAGTCTGTCATAGGTACGGGGGAGTTTCTTGTTGATGTATACCTGTTTACATTTCGAAGATCTTTTGATACCGCAAGAGTCAATTAGGTTAGTGATATGATAGCTTTCGAGAGTGTGAACAAACAGGATCAGCATATCTTGGGATACGTACCTCTCCCGTGAGAGCAAAGGAATCGCATCTTGGGCCGTTAGTGGGAAATAAGTGTAGTCCAGATTACGTTTTAGAAGAGCTTTTAAAAAGCAGCTGTGTAGTTGACGTAATCAAGCAACTAGGCTAAGACTCGCAGTAAGGGAGAATATATCTAGTCTGGTGCGAGAGTATGTGGGGTGGAGTGGAGTAAAACTAACATATTCTAAAGTGCGAGCCAAGTATTATGCATATTGAACGAACCTTTTAGGACGGAATGGTACATTGGTTATAAGGGTAAATTGGGGT
The DNA here is from genome assembly GCF_020726525.1 of Truncatella angustata. Classification (NCBI taxonomy): domain Eukaryota; kingdom Fungi; phylum Ascomycota; class Sordariomycetes; order Amphisphaeriales; family Sporocadaceae; genus Truncatella; species Truncatella angustata. The sequence continues at coordinate 6,061,456 of NW_025763382.1, read as the reverse complement.
TTCAGGTTCATCGAGGACCTCGCTTTACTTTTGCAGCCATCTTGACTATATCCCAATATTCCACGCAGGTGCCCTATTCTGCCACAACATGACGTTCTCATTGCATTTCCAGTCCAAACTCCATGCGAATATGTGAAACCTAAGATACACTGTACCATGTGAACACAAATCTTTTTCATAATTCGATATTGGATCTCGTCCCGTTCAAGCATCAGACTGTGTATACAGAACTGCAAGAAAAGTGACTGAATGCTGTTGCCTCAGTCACATATCCCATGCATTTTTAGGAACGACCTTGCGTCGTTCATGTTCAATATCCGAGGAGTCGCTAACATCCCGAGTCTCATTGACTGTCAGATGTGTTGTGCGGATGATGCGGCCTGAAGCAGCACGCTTTTCGTGGTGCAAGTGCTCAGTAGATTCAGTGGCTTTCATATCCCCCATTGGTGTACCGTCTTCGTCTAGTTGATAGTATGCATCCGTGGTTGGAGTTCGCGATTTACTGGCCTTCGCGGATCCCTTGCTACTTGCATAATAAGGCACATCTCTCGGGCCAGTCGACATGCCGAGGCTCTTCTTGATCACACGGAGGATACCTGCGTCCTCCAACATCTTGGGTATGCAGGGTACGCAGACAATGAAAAAGCCACAGGTCATTTCGGCCATGGCCCAGAATATGAGGTCCCCCAGGTGGTAAGTGGAATCGGTGGAACTTCCTCCTGCGATTGTCACTTGCAACCGGAACGCTGCCGCTACGCAAGCCCTATTGTGCCGACCCTAGTTAGTCGTGGTCAAGCCTCTTTCCTACAATGCAGAACTTACAACAATCCTAGTCCAAACAACAGGGAGACACCGAGTCTCTTCCGCCACGACATTTGTAGCTTCCAAATGATGCGATGGGGAAGGAGGAATATAATTATATCCGATACTAGGTAGATAATGCCTGAAGATAATTGGAGGTCGTATAAAGGGAAGCATTTTCCCTGAATGGTGAAGTCCCAGCTAGCTTGGTGGGGGATGCACTGCAAGTTCATGGCGATGACGATGCCAATACAGGCGGCAACTTGCAATGCTATCATAGTAATACAACACCACCAGAAAATGTTGTTTGTTCTTGTTCCACGAGGCATCAATATTCGGCACCAGTCGACCAGCAGCGCAACCTTAAGTAACATGAGGACGATGACGTAGGTATTGCCCATAACGAAAACGAGCTGGTAAATGCACCCATCATGTTAGTCACCTGCTTTTACAAAGGGCAAAACATGGAAGAGGGCGGTCAGGTTGATGCTCACATATGTCATTGGTATAATGTCACGCAAACGGACATCCCACTGGTGCACAAAATAACCAGGAGTAAATATCATGCCGAGTGAGGCCCAGAAACAGCCCCAAAACACGCCCTGGAAGACTCGTCGTTAATTGTGGCTGCATATAGGTGTATGAGAAGGAGAAACATACAAATGCGCAGAGAATCAAGGCTGAATCATGAGTAAATATCTTGGAAAAACGCAAATCATAAGGGGCCACATACCTTCTTCTGCCTGGAATTTCTTCAGCAAGACTACCCTTCCGTAGAAACGCAGCAGAACACAAATTGTCGATATACTGGCACATAGCATCAACACTGTCCAAGCCAGTGGGTTTTTGTTGTCTGGATTGTCCAGATTTGGTACTACTCCATCTGGAGGTGCGAGTGCAGGTCCGTTCATATCCAGAACAGCTGACATCTTGAGATAGGGGCGCTGTCGCGGCGGCCTATGGGTGACCAACAGACAGGTGATCTAGCTCGCTGGTGCTTCTTCAAAGGTTCAAACGGTTTAAGGAGAGTGAACACAAAGGCGAAGTATATACGCTGCTGTGTGATTTGCTTCTAGTTTGTTTACTCCATCAGCTCTGATAATCAAGGTATTGTAAATGCTAAAGTTTTATTTCTCATGGCCACCTCTTCGAGGACTTTGACAGAACCTAACAAGATATACCGGTTACAGGCCCTGATCGGTCTTCCCTGCGCTTTCTGTATGCTCAAAAGAGTTAATACCAACCTTGGAAGATGCCTGTAGCACTGGTTGATGTAATTAAGGGCAGTTTACAAGCGAGTACTCAGGTATCATACCAACTTAGCCCTCATCCTTCATCGAAAAACCATTTCAGGAGTACAACCGCTTATTGCGGGAAAGAGAAAATGAGACACGGCACAATTATGGTTCCGGCATGTTGGGGGACATCCCCATGTAACAACGTCGAGTTGATACGTCAGTTTAGGCTGTAGGCAAAAGGGCATGATCCTTTGGTACGCCTAGCAGAGACAATCAGAGACCCCAGGAATTGCTGATCACTTCTATGATGGTTCATTGAATATTGAAGAATCAATCAAGGTCTCTGATGTCTTGGTGCGCGTTCCAGGGTCTCACTTTGTCAACAAGGATAGTTGAAGCCGTTATGACCTTGCCCCCTGCCCGTGCCTGTCAGCCCACCACACGACACCCTAGCAAGTTTTACTCCGGTTTCCCCGCCCGTTGAACCGGTGTGTTGTTCTATTGGTGTCACCAATAGTTAGAGAAAACCAAGACTGAGCGCCACTTTTCTTCAAGGATACTATTCATCCAACCATTCCGCCGAGACCGCTAGGACAGGGGACTTGGGTCTGATTTTCACCGACAAAACTGTCCTTGCATTCTTTCACGAAACGAGCACAATGCTTCCCTTGGCTAATTGCGTTTGACCGTACGATGAACAAGCCATGGTCGTGTGAACCCTGAAGCACTTGTGGTATATGGCTGACGTGTTTCGTATGCAACAATCTCCAACCCCGGAGAACTGGTGCCACGCTACTGCAGACAATGTAGCATTAAGTCCCTAAGCCAATACCTCGGGTATATTGAGGGCCAAGTAGAAGAGGAGTCCCTACATTCTGACAGCTCGTAATACTCGCTTCCGTCGACGCACATGCGAAGATCCTCATCATGAATGTGCGGTACCATGACTAGTATGGGGTATACTAGTCCCTCTATTTATTTTGTTATCTCCACAGGCATGAACCAGTCTGCCGGAACGGCTCCGTAGAGTACTTTAGTTCTGATTGTGTCGTTCCTCCCCAGTGTCGCTGTCGCTTTTCGTCCACTAATTATCCCCGCATTATACGGTGTGATAACAATCTCTACATTTGGTTACAGATCATACACATAAACGAAACGAACAAGAATAGAGCCAAGATGCCTGAGGTATCCCCAGAAGTCGCCCAAATCATCACCAAGAAGCAGCTCTGGTACTGTCGCTTCGCCGACACTGGCAAGTGGGACCAGTTCGATAAGGTTGCTTTGCCCGAGTGCACTTTCGCGTACCATTCGGAAGGCAATATCTTCGTTAATCATGGGCTGACTTATGCGTGGAACTCGACGGACGAGTTTACGTCGTTCTTCAAGGTGGCCTTCGAGAAACTCCAGACTCTCCATGTGTCGGGCCCCGGGGAGTTCGAGTATGTTAGCGAGGACGAGGTCAAGGCCGTATTCGTCGCCGCCTACTATTCAGCGTTGAAGGATAAGTCACAGGAGTCACACGGAGTTCAAGGTGTTGGCGGAGGACACTATTTCCAGACATACAAGCGCAAGGGTGACGATTGGTTCCTATCAGAGCTTGTCTTTGATCGCATATATGAACAGTGAGCATAGAAGCCAATGACACCACTTGGAACAACCTATCGAAGCATCAACCCGCCGGGAGGAGAAGCTAGAAAGTGAGATAGAGTGCCGAGAATTCCGATTACTTGGCTGAATAGGGTCTTGATATAATCATTTTGTCTCTCCCTCGTATCGGACGTTGGATATACCAGAGCTTGTCCGCCATGATGGCTTGATTCAGGGTTATTGATTGGTTACAATTAGGCGGCCTGTCTTGCTTCAATTCAATACTAGCATTGGTGACTCTGCAATTAGACGAGGCCTCTATATTCAAAATACGCGCTCCACTCAGGGTCCTCAATCAGATCCTTTGCAAGGTCTTTCTCGTATGTGACAGCAAAGTCGTACCTGTCTTCTGAGCCGTCGGTCCCCGCACGAGGCGGGTAGACCTGAACTATGCAACGAGTCACCATTTCGGAGTGATGGCGAAACGCGACCGGCTTAGCCAACCCAAAGTCAGCGGCGGCAATATCGGTTGCTCGCCAGTCGGTCATGAAGATTGACATTGGCGAGACGACATCAGTGCGGAAGAACAGATTTGTCTTGTCGCGGAAGGTCGCAACCATATCGAGCCTCTTGTCGAGGTCTTCTTGGGTTACCCCGTTGGTGAGCTGGCGGATAAATAGAGCCAACTCGGAGAGCGAGCTGTCCGAAATGACCTCGGCCGTTGTCGGTTGACGGAGCGGGCCTTTGCTCATTGCTGACATCACGCCGGACATTATATTTCCTTGCGTGCGAGGTGGGCATGGAGGGCTGTTAACCCGCCTCCTCATATCGACGGCTTCCCCCCAAGAAAGAGGAGATGACATGTCTGGCTTGAAGACGGGTACACGGAGACGCGAGAAGGTACGCCAGATGAATGCAGAGAAGGCATCATAGGTTGAAATCCACGAACCGTCTTTAGGCATAGCCATTTTCTTCAAACGGGCCGCTTTGCTCAGAGGCAGACGGAAAAGAAGCAGGTCAATTGGCCTGAGGTCAGGATGGTTCTCACGGGCCGGAGGGGCATCAGTTTTCGCTTCCTCTGGGACCTCTTTCCTGATGAAACGTGAACGGTCCAAGCAGGAAGGATTCCAAGTGGGAAACGTCGCATTCTTGACAATCGCATAGCAGTTCTCTGCTAGCTGATGGGTGAAGGAGGCCCATCCCATCACATCGTTGGCACAGTGATGGTGGTGCATGTTGAAAACCAGCCCACCGCGAACGAAATTGGCCTTGAAGGCTGCGACCTTTGGTTTGCGATCGACATGTGCCTCTGGCTTGATGCCATGCATCATCTCAGGGACACTCCATAGTCTGAGGTTACCTAACGCCTGGCTGCTGAAGTTACGTGATTCGAGCTCATCGAAAGTGGGAAACCTGTCCTCTGCTGCGTCAAGCCATTGGACATGAAAGTCTACCGCACTGTGCCTGCGCTTCAAAAACGAATGCCAGCCATGTGCGTCCTTTTCGATCGTGCCACAAAGATGTCTTGCCTGGCTGAGAGTCCGCTCGAGGCCGTTCTTCAGCACGTCCACCATGTAGCTCTTATCGGCGTCGTCCAACCTGAAGAATAGTACATAGTTATTCCAAGTGCACGCCGTCATGTAGTCAAGGAGAGAGAGCGGGATTCTTTCGTCCTCATCATCATTTTCCCATCCCAGCGGGCGGATGTGGTACAATTCTTGCTTTGGCATAGCGTAAATGTGCCTTGGTGACCTGCGCTCAAAATATATTGATTATAAGACTTTCGTATCAGGATCACAGGAACACACAAGGTCGTGTCATAAGGCAGGTATTTTCCATGGTAGGCCAAGACCGCAATTGTGGTGATGGAAATGGCACACTCTAGTGCTTACGTAGGATCATTGTTCAAATTACACGTATTCCGCCGCGGAGTACGGTATCGAGCGAATGTATTACCCGACGCGGAGTTTTAAGAGAAGAGAAACCGGCTCAAAAGACGACCAACGCATATAGCCCAACACCAACATGGCCGTACACGGAGGCAGCACACTGCGGTCCACTTGCGTAACCACACCGTAGCAAATCTAGAACAGGCCCTTCCCAAAATAAAATCTGTTTTTGGCGAACATGAAGGATTGCAACCATACCGCGACTTCCACAAAGCTGTTTACTATGTCACTTGTTGTAAAGGAGAGGCAACTTCAGTAGTGCAAGGAATAATCAGTCTTCAGAAAATGGAGACGTGTAAATGGTGTGCGGAAGTCGCTAGACGAGGTGCAGCCCGTCCGTGACTACCCTGATCCAGGTGCAAGCTACGGAATGCCAGGGTTCGACGATACTCACATGAATCCTATGAATTTATTCAAAAAACTTGTAGTTTATTCTAATCGAGATTTCCATTTGACCCCAGCGGCAACGTTCTGTACGGTCCCGACGTCCACGACTTTGGCCGTTTCGCGAACGTAGCATATTGTGGTGTAAAATCCAAGCCGCTGGCCATTCCAGATCAAAGTTGTCTATCCCCTATCGTTCGTCGACTGTTCTTCCGTTTTGGGGACCGATTCTAGCACTGGTATACTAACCGCTGATGGTGGCTGCAAGGGCTGGCTACGAGTCTTTCGGTAACGCATATTGCAATCATTTCAAGGTCGCCAGCCATGATAACAGTATTAGGTCAAGTTCTTCTGCCTTGTTGCAGGCCCACTCTTCACCCAGTGTTGCCAGACCGCGTTGAGTAGACCGAGTCCTAGACCGTGATCTCAGCCAGGGTGCAGAACACCTCGATGAGGAAAAAGAAAACAGCACCGCGAATTAGTTTCTCTAGTCTACGACTTGTGCTATTGGGCTTTCAAGCATGAAAAAAGAAGTGCTCAACACTAGCCTATTCAGGAGCCTGAAAATGTACCGAGCTGTGCCGTAGTATGCAGACAGGAAATTCAATCTTCAAATGTAATAAATATCAAGTCTTCAACACTGGCGGAAAGTATTCAATCCTGCACTGCCGATTTCGACTGCAGGGGCGGCATGAGGTGCTTTATAAGGTGCTTTGAAAATTTGTTCTGTTTCTGGTTCAATACAGTCTTTTTCTGTTTGTCCTGTCATACCAACTCGTTTCCACATGCAATTTAATCCGCTCGACAAATGCTGACGCCGACACCTCGCTAGCCATGCAAATAAAGATGAATGGCAAATTCCAGAGGGATACTTTCTAAGGGCTGACTGAGACTGCATGAAATATGTTGGGGCCACAAGGGCCACAACTCAACATTCCAAGAGCGCACATAAAGTGCGCCGAGTCCCAATTCCTGTGCCCCCTTTCTCATCCACTATGTCCAACCTAGCATTTCCAGGGAATTACGTGCTTCGTGCACCGGCATAGCCTGGACACCTAGTTGTCGCACTTGAGTGCCCTTTCGCAGCCGTTGCAGTCCCAAGGCAACCTTCCAGCCTTCTTCTTCTCCCAGAACGAACATGTAGCGCTTACCCTCCTGATCTCTGATGTTCGCACGCAGTACGTGCAAGCCGCGCTGCTTCCACTCGCCAGACTGCCCACCAGCATTTAAGTCGTACGAATCCTCATAATCTCCGTGTGGACATAGGCGGCAGTCGTTCTTACAGGTACGCAACATGCTCTCGCAGAACTTATCGGCCTCGTCGCCAGTAAGAACCTTGAGAACGCCGCGATCTACACGCGTAGGGGGGGGTCTGTGTAGCACGTTCGATCTTTTGGGCGGAGGGGCAACCGTCGGCGTGGCAAAATCACCCGAAGAACACCATACCTCCATAAGCTTGAGTGTCCATGCCTTAACGTCCCACTCTCGCTGGGGGACTCCGCGGACATCGTCGTCGATGAATAAGCCTTCAGTGGTGATGCGCAGGATTAGGCCATCAGTCACTGAGCCTTGACCTGACAAGAGCTGGGATGCCGGCGTCTTGGCAAATTGATTCATGAAGCCATAGACGGCTTTAATGACAATCTTATTGGGATCCTTGGTAGAGTAGGCACCGCGCATTGAAGGCGGAGGTGACGTTCGCGCGGTCGACTGTGAAGGAGCGTAAGATGACTCAGTAAAGATTGTCTCGCCAGACCTTCTTCTTGAATGGCGTTTAGGCTCATCGTAAGGACGATAAGAATACTGGTCTTCATCGGCGGTGCCGCTGTACGTCCGGGCAGATGGAGCTGACGGTCGCTTGGTAGAGTTCGGGATGGGATTAGGGGTGGCAGGCGAGGGCGGCTGTGAGGGCGGTCGCCCATTCGGCCAGGGATTGAACTTCTCGCCCTTTGCTGAGTAGGCATAAGTGCTCTTTCGTTGGGCCTCGGCCGCCTCTTCCTTGGCCTTTTCCTGTTCCTTTTGCCGGTTTGCTTCTCTTTCCTTGGCTTCCTTCTCGAGCTTCTCTCTTAGTGCCTTTTCTCTCTCAAGCCTCTCCCGCAGGTCTCTTTCCCTAGCCTCTCGCAGTCTGGCCTCTCTGACTTCCTTTTCTTTAGCAAGCTTCTCTTTCACTAGCTGCTCCACTCGCTCTTGTTCACGTTGCTCCTTCTCCTTGGCCTCCTTGTCAGCCTTATCCTTGGCCTCCTTTTCAAGTTTAGCCTTTGCCTCTGCTTCCTTGTTGGCCTTTTCTTTGGCAGCCTCGTCTCGTTTGCCTCTCTCCCGAGCCTCCTTCTCGCGCAGCTCCTTGAGCCGTTTGGTTACCTCCTCTTTCCTCTTCTGCTCTGCCTCCTTGGCTTTGCGTTCAGCTTCGGCTTGGTCTTCTTTGCGCTTGCGCTCGGCTTCTGCCACCTCAGCTAATCGCTTCTCCTCGGCCTCTTTAGCCTTGCGTACGACTTCTGCAATATCGGCCAATCGCTTCTCCTCGGCCTCCTTGGCCTTTCGCAGAGCTTCCTTCCTCTTGACCTCTTCCCGTGCCTTCTCCCAGGTACTAGGCTCTCGCTGCATTTCAGGTTTCGGTTCAGGCTTAGGAGGTGGAGGTGGCTGAGCCTTGGGTTCGGACTTTGACGGTGGGGGCTGAGCCTTCGGTGCTGGCTTCGTAGGTGATGGTTGAGCTTTGGGTGCAGGCTTCGGGGGTGGCGGTTGAGCCTTTGGCTCTGGTTTAGGCTCTGGCTTTGGGGGAGGAGGCTGGGTCTTCGGTTGCGGTTTTGGGGGCGGTGGTTGTGCCTTTGGTTCGGACCTGGGAGGTGGTGGTGGATGTGCCTTTGGTTCGGGCCTAGGAGGTGGTGGTGGTTGTGCCTTTGGCTCGGGCCTGGGAGGTGGTGGTTGTGCCTTTGGTTCGGGCTTGGGCTGAGGCTTCGGCTTAGGCGGCGGAGGTGGTTCTTGTGGTTGTGGTCGTGGTTCCTCCCGCGGTGGCTGCTCGTGATGGGAGCGGTGCTGCCACGAGCCATTTGGCTTGTCACCGCCTGTTGATCCGGGGGTCGGTCCAGACTTGGGAGGCGGTGAGCTATGTGGAGGCGGTGGTGGAGGTGGACCACCGGCGTCTGCACCAGCGCCACCAGCTCCGGCCCAGTTGAAGCCTCCGCCAGCATTGGGCCCCCATCCATGGTTACCGCCAAAGCCCCCTCCTGCTCGTGCTCCGGGCCCGCTATCTGTCTGTGTCCTGCCTAGAACCCACGAGCCTATTGCGACCCATACAACGAGGAGCATTATACCCACGCTGCCCATGCCCTGGAACCCGTTCCACCATGTCTTGAAAGCCGGCGCCATGCTGTGGCCCAGCACAACAAGCACCAAGGCAGATGCGAAGCCTGCGGCGAAGCTGTTGACGTTTGGCTTTAGCGATGGCAGATATAGGAAGCCCGAGCCGGACGAGTGTGGCGGTATGATGAAGATATCATATTTTCCTGGGGGCATGTTCGGACCGCCGCTTGTTGTCTTTGGGTTCTCGCCATGAGGCGGCGGTGGCGGTGGAGGACCGCTCATAGCTCCAGGATTGCAAAACTAGAGGTGCCAAGTTGTGTGCGTCCAAGAGCAGACAGATGGGGAGATGGTGTCGAGGCGGATAAAAACAACGCTGGAAATCATGCGGTCGAGTAGACGGAGGGGTATATCGTAGCCATCAAGGATCGTAACGTCGTAATATGAGCAAAACTTCAAGAAACAAACTGGGCGGGTGGCTCCTCAACGACGACGCGCAATTAGCGATGGAATCAACCAAGTTTGTCAACCGGCGACAGAATGCAATGCACGAAATCTGGCAATCAGCAAACGACAAGACACAGCAACGGCTTCATGTTTGAGATACACGTGTTGTCTTTTAAAATGACGGAGTAAATAGCGGTGGAAAGCGAAAAGCGAAAGCTTACTTACAATAGTTAGGCTCCCTCTGACGAAATATTTTCCTTCTGTTTACTTTACTTTTGGCGGGGGGGCGTTTAACGTTTACTGGGCACAGCAGGGGTCGATCGATGTTGACGCCGGTGCTTCGCTTATTGTTATTAGCTGCTAACCTAACCTGCAGAAGCCGCTTCGCCCTAATGGCAATGACAGCGGGTCGAGCTGTATTGTGTTTAGCCTATCCCGGCTCTCAAGCGCAGCATCTTCCCTCCAATTCGCCCAGACAGTTCAATTCCATGGCCCCCTCCCCCCACTCTGAACCAGCAAAGAGGCAGCTCCCGCTCCCTCCCTTAAACGCAACTGTACCGACTCAGATCTCCATGTACATACATAGTCTTGAGAGCACCCTCCCAGTCGGAACAGACGAGGTCTAAGGTGCAAGCGATCCGTGCGATAACTATAATGCTTCTTGGAACGGAACAGGCATCTGCATGTCGTCTTGACACATCCTCCCTCGCGTCCACCGGGGGTGCGCGATTTCCCTTGCCATGTAGGGATCCGTACCTGTGGAAAGACAGATGCAGCCACCAATTACACAACGACAAGCATGCAAGGCAAGCTGCAGTCCAAGTCGGCCTTCACAGTTGTTGCGCTCTCGAGTCTCCACCATCTCCCCTCATCTCGACCAACGACCTGCAGTTTTGGACGGTCAGGACGCGAACTACACCACCACAGACCACGCGTCGCAAGAAATTGACAAGTAAAGCCGATGTCGCACAGAATCAATTTGGTCGCACAATTTCATCCAAACCACGGGATGGTTCGTCTCTCTCCTGGCCCCTGCCCTGACTGGTGGTGTCGCCAATTGCAATGGTCCAGTTTGCACTCTCTTCTTTTATCAGCGAATTGCGGCTCGTTCCCCAGAGCTAACACGTACCATGTACTGCGCCGTCTTGGTGTGGGAACAAATTGCTAACTTAGCGCTCATCCCACAAGGCACTGCCTGTGGATTTGGTTTCAAAGAGACACTGTGCCACTTTGACGCTGTCGTTCTTGTTCATCATCTCGGTCCACGGATATGTATCAAATTCCAGGCGTCCGTTACTTGTGACGTTTGATGTGTCTGGCGACACCTCGTACATAATTGCAGGCCGTCTACCAACCGGCCGCTGAGCGTCAATCAATATGCATGACCGTTGGACGCAAGCTTCACGCCACTGATGTGGGTGTAATGGATGGTTGCTCGAGCAACGAAGAGCTGCTGCTTTGGCCCGAGATGGTAGGTGACGTAACCACGCCACGTTTTCGTTTGCTCGTTGCAATGAATTATGTAATCCAGCAAACCCAACCGTAAGACATCCTGTCACAAAGTCATGGACCCCTCGGAATCTCACTATTTTCTTGCATACATAAGCTGAGTCGCATTGCCTGTTCACAATTACCTAAGCTTTGATTAATTGCTCCAACAGTGCGGAGCAACCCCGTGGACGTTCAGCTCACTACACGAATATCTATGCTGTGCCTTCAGCCACAATGGTTTGTCTTACATGTATAGCAAAGCATGTCCGCAAACGGCCTCTCTATCACCCGACGGCTGATCCAAAGTTGGATTGCGCAATAAAGACAACAGATAAGACAAGGACAATACGCTATACCACACCCACCATGTGTGATCAAGAACAACAACCTGAAATGAATATTATTCTACAACTATTTTCTGAGAAGATGACCCTAGACTGTAGAGATGCAATTGCATCAAATACGCATGAGCTGCAAATAAGCAGTATTGGCCATTTTTGTTTTGAAGTATTCCAAACATGGCGAACCTGCATGAGCCTTCAGAAGACAATGCTTACCCGAATGATGTTCCATTAGAACTGGAAATCTCCTCGGTCGGTAGTCTCAAGTCGTGCGCAGAAAAAGAACACCAACGCACGCAAGAAGATCGATCATCTTCATGTATATCACCAGTTGGTCTTGTCCAACATCACGACATCGAACGAGATGTAACACTTTTTGGAAAGCACACGGGGTGGACTTTTCAGGGTCTTCGCGGAGGTAAGAATACAGAAGCCACGGGTCCTCAAGTCGATCATGTAAGCGGCTACGGAGCACGTGTGCATCCAGAGCGTGATCGGGAAAATCTTTGCGATTTATTTGAATCGACACAACTTGAGAATCTTCCGCCAGTCCCAGGCCCCAAGCTCTCCCGATGCCGGGTCCTGGCCGACCCTCTAGTTGTCACACTCGAAGAGCCACTTCATCGAGGCGACCATGCTCATATATGGAAGGTCTCTTGCCATGGCCATACATATGCACTCAAAATTGTGAGTAGTCAGTACCCCTGTCTAACAGCGATATCTTACGGTATCGATAGTTCAAACCACGTCCTTCGACGGACTATTGGGATTATATTACCTATCCTTTTGCCTCGCACACAATAACGCGTGCAGACCTACAGACCTATATGGACCCATTCCTCAGTGAGCGTCGTGCTTACGGTCGCCTGAAGGAGATGAACAGAGAGAGTTTAGCTGTGAAATGCCACGGATACCTCATCTACTCGGAATCCTTCCTGGAGGAAAAGGGCGTTGACCTGAGCTCCGCTGCCGAATCATCGCAATTCTCGTGGCGGAATAACCAAAGTAGTATCTTCCTGGACGCTATTCCAGAGGAGCCTGTTGGACACGGCTCGAAACGTATTTATGCACTTCTGAAGGACCTCGCGCCAGTAGAGGATTCCGAAATACCCACCCAGTCACAAGTGAAGCAAATGTCGAGGGATCTCGTGGCGTTACACAAACTAGGCATCTTCCATGGCTCTATCTCTTATAAATGCTTCATGACAGGGAAACTAATTGATCTGGGCACATCACAGACCGTTCCCAGACCATTCTTGGACGGCCACTTCCGTGGTCAGGACCCTCTGGGCTCCGAGAAGGATCTTCTTCTCAGCGACCAGTTAGGTTTCGATAAGGAAGTTGTGGATTTCTGGACCGACGAAGCGGCAAAGACAAAAGGCATGCAACGGAAAGTTTTCAGCAGGGCGTTTTGCCCAGAGAAGCGATGTTATGACAGGTTAAGAGGAGGCGAGAATAGGGAGTTTATCAAAGATCTCCGAGTAGGTGAGGGTTGGTTCAATCCTGCTGACTATAAATGGAAGAGCATCGAGCCTGGAAAGCGGAAGAGAATGAGTACAGCCTGAGACGGTATGGCTTCAACAACCATAAGCGAGGAGAATAAAGCGGTAGAGAAAACTGAAAAGAAACAAGGGCGGAACGTGGAAAAGAGGGAAAGAAGAAATTTAGAGGCGGCACTTCCAATCTCTGACATAGAACAATGATCTCCATATACAACGTTAATGCAATCCGTAACACAGATCGACCATCTCTTGGCTGGCAGTCGGCTGCCAGCTCCTCAGTCTTGGCAATGTTCCGCACCTCGGACTGTTACAGTCCGGTCTGACCCCGCTCTGCCAGTTTCGTCACCTGCATCCAGACGCCTAACTGTCCTTAAAGCTAACAACTCCTCGACAAGCTTTACTGCAACTTGTCTGGTATGAAACCATCTCTCACATATCGTTATAATCATGATGGAACCTGAAAGAGATCAGACCATTGGTTCTTGCAGCACAGGATGCTGCGGTAGCTCTAGTTTGGCCGCCAACGAAAACGTCATTGTCAAGACAAACGCCACGATCGAAACCAGGAACTCAACATGTAGTCATCTCACCGGCAAATCTGTTGACAATTTCGACCATGTTGAAAAACTAGGCATCAATCCTGTTAAAGGTGTTGGGGAACGAGACAGCTGTTGCCGACCCCATTCCGAGGATACTTCTGCCGACCAGGAGACATCTGAGAACCTTGACCGAGAAGATTGTCGGAACAATTGCTGTTCGACAGAAATTGAGTCTATTCGGGACGATTGTCAGGAAGGCTGCTGCCTTCAAACAGAGGCTGCAATCAAAGAGGGCTACAAAGACAAGTGCTGCTCAGGTGGAAAGCTTGTCTCGGAGTGTATGCCTTTGAAGGCAAAGCCATCTTTGGAGGGACCTGATATTGGTCCACCCTGCTGCGATGGCAAAGAAAATCCTTGCTGCGATGGTAACATCCACACTCATCACCTATCTCAGACAGTGCCTCAATTGTGCTAACCGATCCTAGCGACCTGCATTGATCGAATTGTTCTCCGGGAATGTGGAGACGATGATAACGAAAGGAATGGGACATCGACCGAGGAGACCAAGAAGAGGCGTGCTACTATCCGCCATCGTTACACTGAAAGATTAGATGCTATAGGCTGTATATGCCGCGCTCTCATTTCCTTGGGACAGGAGACTTGTTGTATCACTAAGCCACGACCAAGCAATCCTTATGAGGACAAGAAACCAGCAGCCCGTAAGAAACCACTCGATAAATGTTGTGACAAAAAATCGAATACTAGTATCCAGAGGAAGTCGCCTTACAGTTCTAAGGATCGATGCAGAGCCGAAAATTCCGCTTGTGAAGACGCCTGCTGCGAGCGGACACAGCCAGTTGACGTTGTACCAGAAGGAACTACAACAACTCTGAAAGATCCTGAAAAGGGACTTTCGGCAATCGAACATGTTGTCCTTAGCCTGAGCGGTATGACCTGTACTGGCTGCGAGACCAAGGTTCAGCGAGTACTAGGCAATATCCCAGCGGTTGACGACTTGAAGACAAGTCTGGTCATGGCGCGCACTGAGTTCAATCTCAACACTGGAATCATGTCGGTCGAAGACGTCATCAAGCATCTGGAAAGGACTACTGAATTCAAGTGTCAGACGATCTCCATTCAAGGCTCCACAATTGAAGTGATCTCTCAAGATGCACACAATGTCTTGGATCAACAACTGCCTTTTGGCGTGAACCAAATTCAACTTGTGGAAAAAAATGTACTTCGGATCAATTTTGACTCCAAAGTCATTGGCGCAAGAGCTCTGCTCGACAAGGGATTTATCCAACCATTGAAACTTGCTCCTCTTAGGGTTGATCCTGGATTGTTAGCCGGCGATAAGCACGTTCGCGATCTAGGATATATGACCCTGTTCTCCTGCATATTGACAATTCCGGTACTGGTTCTGGCATGGGCACCTCTGCCAAACCACGAAATGGCGTATGCAATTTCCTCCCTGGTGCTCGCCAGTGTCGTGCAGTTTCTCGTTGCCGGGCCTTTCTACCCTAAAGCGATCAAGGCTCTTGTCTTCTCCCGCATCATCGAAATGGATCTGCTCATTGTTCTGAGTACCAGCGCAGCCTACGTCTTCTCGGTTGTATCATTCGGATATCTGGCGTCTGGCAACCCGCTATCCATAGGCGAATTCTTCGAGACAAGTACCCTACTCGTATCTCTCATCATGGTCGGTCGTTGGGTTGGGGCACTGGCACGGCAGAAGGCCATAAAGTCCATTTCGATTCGCTCACTTCAGCCTTCCCTGGCGCTGTTAGTAACTCAAGACGGTACACCGATCAACGAAGTCGACACTAGATTACTCCAATATGGAGACGTGTTCTGTGTTCTTCCTGAACATCGCATACCCACCGACGGAATTATCATTGACGGCGTATCCGAGTTAGATGAGTCGATGCTGACTGGCGAGTCGATACCAGTGGGAAAGGCCGTCGGTGATAGAGTCGTTGCGGGCTCGATCAATGGATCTGGCAAATTAGTTATACGACTTACTCATCTGCCGGATGAAAACACCATCAGCACCATTGCCGGTATGGTCGACGAAGCCAAACTCAGCAAGCCAAAGATTCAGCACCTCGCCGATCAAATCGCAGCCTATTTCGTGCCAGTCATCATCTTTTTGACGGTTGTTACATTTGTTGCTTGGATTGCCGTCGGCGTACATGTTAGAAAGCAAAATGGTTCTGAAGCAGCGATCCAAGCTATCACATTCGCCATTACCGTGCTTATTGTCTCGTGTCCTTGTGCAATTGGGCTCGCAGTACCTATGGTGATTGTTATAGGCAGTGGTGTGGCGGCAGAGCGTGGCATCATCTTCAAATCAGCTGAAAGTATCGAGATTGCGCACAAGACAACGCATGTTGTCTTTGACAAGACTGGTACGTTGACAGCAGGGAGATTGACTGTGTCGGCCTGTTATCTATACGAGGAGGACAATTCACAAATTTTGTATAATATGCTTGGTTTAGTCACCAGCAGCAAACACCCTGTATCTGCTGCGGTTGCGAGATATCTCCTTGAAAAGGGGGTTCGGCAAGCTCCAGTGCATGGTATCAAGACCATCACAGGGAAAGGTGTTGAGGGGTCTGTTCCCGGCGGCGAAGTCATACGCGGTGGCAACGCGCGCTGGCTGGGAATGGAAGCTGATCCTAATGTCGCAATGATGTTGGTTCAAGGTTACACTGTGTTTTGTGTGGTTGTGGGCAGTCGCCTTTGCGCCGTATTTGGTCTTTCGGACTCCTTACGCCCTGATGCTGCTTTGACTGTGTCTGAGCTCCTGAAAAGAGGCATCCATGTCTCAATACTGAGCGGTGATGAGCATGGGGCAGTAAAAAAAGCTGCAAACGAACTGGTTCTTGACATTGCCAATGTGCGTTCTGCCTGCAGCCCAGTCGATAAGCAGGAGTATATCAGGTCCCTCTTGACCAGTTCTCTGCCCAGTGGCAAGAAACCTATTGTCGTCTTCGTCGGCGATGGCACAAACGATGCCGTGGCGCTTGCCCAGGCTAGTATCGGCGTTCACATGAACTCAGGTACAGATGTTGCTAAGGGCGCGGCCGATGTTGTGCTTATGAGGAGTTCCCTCAAGGCTGTCGTCAACATGATTGACGTCTCCAGAGCCTCAGTGAGGCGCATCAAGTTCAACTTTGCGTGGGCGTTCGTGTACAACGTTATGGCTGTCTTGCTAGCCTCGGGTGCTCTCGTTGCGGCGAATGGGGGCAGTGGCGTACGTATTCCCCCGGAATACGCTGGGCTGGGAGAGTTAGTTAGCGTGCTCCCTGTTATTGGGGTTGCACTTGGCTTAAAATGGGCCCGGCTACGAAATTTCTAGCTGTGGGATAGTGGTATTGTTGGTTCTCCGGTCATCTGAAAGAGATAATATCGGTAGTCATTTCATGTTTTGAACCTTCAGTCAATTTATTGTCTGGGTTGTGTTCGCTGGCCAATAATCGACATGCTTTTTCACCTAGACCTGCAATGACTCCGACGGATTGTACCGCTCTTGAGCAAAGTGACAATTATTATTATCCTCTATATCATCCCTTATTATTTAATTGATTGCCGCGTGGCTAGTTGAGAATGGCAGTAATACCATAATCGGTAACACTTCATATACAATGGCAAGATATAGGCTAGAACGCACGCCCTACAAATTGACTTGCAAAGCGCTTTCATATATTAAGACACTTTTCTCACCGTAACATAATGCCTCGACTTGGTGGTACATGTTCTCAGTATACTTGATCGAACAGTGCCGACCAACCCAAGTACCAAGTACTTCATCCATATGAATAGCTTACTGATCAGTATCGGTGAATGTTCTTACATAGCACACAACGCACAGCGATCTTATTCGGAAACAGCTTCTTGTGGTAAAGAAGCAGTAAACATGCTAGTAATGATGCATAACTATCGGTTCTCAAGATAGACCATCATATCACGAGGTCGTGTTTTATGATATCGGAACGAGTTAAGTGCTAAAGAAACCTTCTGTCGAGTTTTACTCAGATACCTTGTTAGTTACATCCGGTAAGTGGATCGTCAGCTAATGGATATAACGCCTAGCTTGGTCATATTACGTATTTTAGGATTAATGCAAACTCATCTCTAGATAAACTCTGTGAGGCTTGTAATTTGATCATAATATGTGGGGCTGAGGGGCATGACACGTGTATATATACTCCGTATAGATGTCCATGTTCCCATGCAAGGATAGTGATCTCAACCAACACAATACAAAATATAACTACTTTATA
The DNA here is from genome assembly GCF_020726525.1 of Truncatella angustata. Lineage (NCBI taxonomy): Eukaryota > Fungi > Ascomycota > Sordariomycetes > Amphisphaeriales > Sporocadaceae > Truncatella > Truncatella angustata. Next base: position 6,043,594 of record NW_025763382.1, on the reverse strand, counting down.
CTCTCATAACAACCTCACTACTAACACACATGTTATAGGTGATCTTCGTCTTGACCTTACTGCTCCACAAAGTTCAATGACCATAATTATACCCCACTTACCAGGTACCAACGATGGCGTTCGTGACAGCTATTTGTTTTGACCGGCATAGCACTGTTCTATAGTTCACCACGAATACAGATGCATCTTACACAAAGTCGGCACGAACCGTTGGATATCTATACAAGCGTCTCACTCATCGGTCCACTAATCCCAATGAATCAACCAAATCAGAGTTTTGTTCAAGGCTGAAATATCGCATACTTTTACTTCTTCTCCAAGAGAGTTGCTCGTCGAATATTTCTACTACTTCAGAAAAGCTATTGCTGGGCGTGTTCCCCCTAGCAGAACATCTGGCCCCGCTCTCAATTCATTGCTTATCAAGTAGCCTACGTATTTCGTTTGCTCGTTTCGCACATCTACGCTATTTATGCTTTATGATTCTATATCATTGGTCATTCATTATCACCGGGTCATCCGCTACATGCACTGAAAAGCCAACCCTATTATAGATAGCATGGGAGTTAACAAACATGCGCGGAGAAATATGTTTTCCGGACTAGATAGCAACGAGGGCTATATGATGAGCTTTGTAGCTGTAGTAAGCCCTCCTTGTGCGTCTGGTTCCTATCTCGATAAGACGAACAGGGTTGCTATCGCAAACATTGCTGAAACGATCGATCTGGTGGAAATCGAGATCTCTTTCCATCACGTCTCGCAAGACAGGAGGTCAAGGGGCGCGAGTATCTGCCCAAGCTTTCACACGATAGTAAGGCTGGCATCTGCCCACGCCAGATTCCGATGTGTCACGTGACTCAACTACAACCACTGTAGACTCATCAGGTTCTGACTTATCTTGGTGGGCTGCCTTACACCATCCCTTGGCATGCCTTGTCACAACACCATAGAATGAACTAACGATAGCTTGTAGCTTTACCGTTTCAAAGGCCATAATCCATCCGTAGTCATCATTGGCTCGTGCTCCTCTCAAAGACAGTGAGTCTTGCGTCACGTCGAATTTAATAATATGTGCGATAGGAATTTGAGAGAAAAGTTATACTGTTACTAATTCTAGTATTCGCTCAGTCAGACTGAGTCTTTGGACAGATTTTCAGCTCAAAACTTCAAGAGCGGAACATCGATTCATTCACTAAGTCAAGGTGTAGTATATGCGATGTGTTAAATCAAGGTGATGTAAGTGGTTACCGGCGAAGAAACCCAAGTTATATTGATGATATTTTCTAACAATGCCTCAAATATGATCACTATACATGTGAACCTGGTCATCAGAAACGAGGATCACCTCTCTTTTCCCTTCCCCAAGCTTTGAGCTTCCTGAGACCGAAGTCATAACTACAACACTGACTTGTGTGCGGGGATATTGCGCACTTGACGGCGTCGCATTCCTTTGCCGAAACGTTTCGTGGGTAGTCTTTTTCTTCTGTTCTGATCTGGCAACTTAGTTTTGTACTCCAACCGCGTGTATCTCATAAGACCCAACTCACGTGCCTATAACAGGCTCTTAATTTGATTGTTGTCATGCAGCGCTTCTTTGGGGTCGCAGGTAACCTTGTGCCACCGCCTTTTCTTGAGTAAGGACTCGTTGAAGCCCTTTCCGTCAAGTAACCTCTTTTTCCACGAGGCTTGAGGATTTTTGTTCGCCATTGGTGGTCCAGCAACAGACCCCTGAGCATTAGTGAGCGCGGGGCCGTCACGAACGGAACTAGACTGGTGGTAATTACCAGCATAGGTCTGCGGCGATTTGTCACGGGTCTCTAGTGTAAGGGAGGTGTAGGTTGCTTGGGTTTGGAAGGCTGGAACAGTGAGAGGAGAAGATGGCACTTCAGTGGGAAAGGATGGTCCAGCCGTAAATGTTGTAATTAGGGAAGTCAAAATTGCTTTGGTGTGCAAGTTGTAACTGAGTATTATATCCAGACACCTCTTCTACCCCCAATTTTTCGAGTCCTTCTCAGTCTTTCTTTCTCATGTTCTAAACAAGTCTTGACCTCAGTATTTGATAAGTGCTCTTAAGTTCGACCTTATTTCCTTGTCGATGGATTCGCACTTGTGACTTATAATTTTTAGAATTACATTTTTCGCTCCGCATTCGGCTTCTTTTTTCCAAGAGGCGACTTTTTTTTCTTGTTCTTGTTGGTGTTAGGCATTATCGATGTTGTTGACATTGAGTCCATACCTCTTGACTTTGTATGTGTTACCCCTGGTGTTAGGGTCGAAAGCTTTACCAGAAAGAAAAAAAATGCTAGAGTTTGACCCTGGGCACAAGTCATGTGGCATGGTTTCAAGCTGATTGTGTAGTAAGCATTACAACACTTATTATAGTTGAAACAGTCAGGGGTACGATATCTTTGCGTATTTCGTAGCTGTAATCTTCTTTGCCAACTCCTTTGCTGGAAGAAATATTGGTTGTGCAGGTAATAATGAGCCGTCAGAACAAGCTATAGACTCAGAATAACCTGCAGGAATCGCTGGAGAATCATGATTGCCATCATGTGGCGGACACTCTAGCTGAGAACTCTTCAGTCAGGAGTTTTCCGTGGACTCGACGTTTCACTTTCTGCAACAGTCCTCAGAATCTTAAGGACCTTCTGAAAGGATCTGGCCATGGCACCTTGATCAACCTGTGGACTATCGGGTTTACGTGAGCCCGGTAAGGATCGCCAAGTCTTCTCGAATAGACACAGTATAAAATACGGTACAAAAATTTTCGCCCCATGACTGCTAGGAAAGGGGAAATTTATTCGAGAAATGACATGAGCAAGAGAAGAAAAAGCAAAGCTCGGAGGGTGGATTTCCAGGCAGTAATGCATGCTTCTTAAATTGACCGCCCACCCATACTAAGCTCATAGGTCCTCTTGCTTGTCCTGTACCATTATTGACTAAGGAGCCAAGGTAGGACCGATGATGATTCGTTGGGGAAACATTCCGTCTGAAGAATCAAATGTACTGGCAGCGAAGTCTATCGACCATTGTGAGATCACACCTCATTTTCGAGGGCCAAGTTCCTTTAATTGGTCTGATCTCCGAGCGGCGTTCGTGGTGACCCACGATGGGTTTGCTTCAATCATTCTAGGGACTTGCAACACGTCGTATCGCTTTAAAAAGTACCACTAGGGCTTCAATGATGAAACAAGACTGCAATCAAGCCATCATCAGTTTGTTATATGGTGTTGTGAAAGGGCATGCCAAGGGATTGCGGTAAGGCCACCCACCAAGGTAAGCTAGAACCTTATGAATCTACAGTGAGCCCTTCAGGATATCATACTATAGTTGAGTCACATGGCAGGAAAAAGTCGTCACAAGCATCCAAATACTAAGCCCGTAATTCCTTCTTTCAGGATGTCGTATAAGCTCATTTTATACATCATAGATAATTACAGGACACTCAAGTATAAAGTCAAGTTGTAGAAAGAAGAATACAAATAATAGAAGACATGCGTGAACCGGTAGGATCCATGACTATATACACGCACCCAACTAATCGTAGGTGCCTTAGGCAATCGTGGGCTACAACCATGGTGGACTCATTTCCATCACGTATAAAGACACTGGCTTATAAACAAAATGACGATAACTTCAATATTAGTTGCCCGTTACAGTATTGTCAATCGCCGAAGATCCTCCTTTGATATCGATGAGTACGTATCTTTCGTTACCAACGAGTGTTTATGTTATATTACCAAGGCTTCGGCGTTACTAGCTGCAGTATAAGGACGTGCGTGGCGGTTCACCCACCCGTTGCTATGGCGATTATATATGAACCGCTGACTAGTACGTTGTTATTACCTTGGCGGGTAAGGCATTTGCAAGATTCGCGGATGGCTTATAGTGATAGCTTCAATGATGGGTGGAATAATCAATCTCCTGAAGCCAACCTTATCCTATTCTAAGGGGCTTCGGCTACTCTCAAGGCGCATCATGGAATATAGATGGGATACTCAAAATTCCATCAATAAGGTCTCCACGATATCCGGTTACATCGGTGATTCATAGTTTTGTAAAATTATGTTATGATAGCGTTGTTAAGCATGCTGTTGTCATGGTTGCCGTTGGACGCATTAGAATCGTCTATTATATATGAATCGACGAGTTGGTCCGTTGCGTACGGGGGTGTATTGTGTATTATGGAATGCGCCCCTTGACTGCCATGTAATAGGCTAAAGCTGAAGCGGCTAGCATAATGAAGATATCCCTCGACGTCAGTATTACTATTGTCGCTGGTGCGCGGCTTGGTTTCAAGGTGTAGTCATTATATTGGAGCGGTCCACCGCGTTGTTATCGTGTGCCCTGAATGGATGAATGTCTGGTTTGGTGTGGCTGTAGTACAGAGGAGCTATGAAACTACTTTTTGATATATAGCATTTCCATCACGTAGTATTGCATCTTGAGGTGAATTCTTACACAAATCAAGGGGATATATGAATTTGGGCGACACGTGCTAACCTACCTTCTTATTTCTGTGTGTAAAGGGTTTCTATAACCCAAAGTTTTCTATAATATGATATACTTTCAAGAAAGTGACCAGATATGAGCTCCCAAGATACTTATTCTCGTGTTTGGCGCATTTCTAGACGGTGTGGGCCTATAAATTATGACACGAAAGTGCTAGAAATTATAGTGAAGCAGCCACGAAGCGTTCCTAAATTTTCGAAGTTGTAACTTGGATGTTCTGATGTGAGTAGACAAATTTCGATATTTGTGCCCTGCCAAAATCCTGAAACAAAGGTGTCATTTTAAACTATCGGTTGATCTAAACTGTTTATAGTTTAATTCTTATATTATCAATAATTCAATAAAGCTTCGCAACAGAATATGCCCTCTCGTAATTTTGGAAATTATTACGGCACCTCTTCTACAATGTATGGTATAATAGCCCAGCCTTACATCAGTCCGATTGAGCTCATAATTCTCTAACACTGTTTTGCCGGATGAGGGTGTAAGTTATCACTAGGTCCACTGGTTAGGTGATTTAATGCCTTTTTAATATAAACTCGGTAAGAGTGAGCAATGACTAAAATCATAGTCAGGCTGAGGAGTCAGACGATTCGATTGAGACAGCCTTCTAACCTAACATGTTCAGAACGTATGTTCTTCGCAACAATGCAGGTAAGTGGACCAGCTGTTAGTATCGCTATCGGAACTGAAAAATGGCAAGGTGTTGAGCTTGAACCTCACTATTACGGTGGCATTATGAAAAATGCGCGAGATGCGAAATGAGACCTTGGACTCAAATACTATAAGCATTCAGGTTTTCATGCACAAGTTCATGGCCCTCTTATTGGAATCAAGCGCTTCACGATTGCTGTCATCACAAGTGGTTTTTTGACTCTCGCTTTCTCAGAGAATGTAAACTTTTGTCAATAATACTTCGCCTAATGGTCGGTAGAAACGCTCAATGAGGAGCCTAGCTTATTGAAGCAATAAAACAGAAATATATATGAAACGTGAGCCAAATTGTTACTCCCACATACATTACTGTTGCAATCGAAGCTGGCCCTAACATCAGAGGATGGTGTAAAGGTCTGGTGTATTTCCCCAGTGCTTCTCGCCAGCGGGTTATGAGGCAACGCTTAGAAAATAAGTTACTAGGGGCAGGAGATCCGGCAATGGTTGGCGATAGCTGGCGAATTTGTATGAAATGTTTCGGAGAGCCAGAGAGATGCTGATGTGGGCAGGTTAATTTATGAAAATGATCTCTAGTACTGATAGTTTAAAGAAAAAGAAAGAAGGTCTTGGAAAACGAATTTGGCCAAACCCGATAATTGAACATGGCCATGGGGTGGTAAGCGGAGCTTCGACGTGAACGCTGTTCATTTATTTATATTCAATGAAATTTGGTGATGGTATAAGCTTGTATTCTACGTGAAATACTGCTGCTATCGTTCAAAGCTCTGGTGCCACAGTAACATTGAGAAATTGCTGAAAATATTTCCAGGATGGATCCTGTGCGATACCAGTCATGATCTCATCATTATTCCACATGGAATCCCAAGGTGCAGCATTCTGGAACAGTCCAGTTCCCCCAGTCGTTGAATTCATTTGCATATTGACAGGTTCGTTGAAGGACAAATTCAGGCCGAAGGCATCCCTAACACCAAGTCGCTGTATGACGGCGTCCAAGAGTACCATAACTCGCTTGGTGTCCTTGTGTCGAGTTTGTTCCTGATCCCTGCACAGTTTTCGAGCTTTCTCGAGAAGTTTCAAGCTAGATTGCACATCTAGTGTCGGGTTGTAATGCCCACATGTCGATGCGCAAAGCACGAGGCACAGAGCCATAATCCCAAATAAGAAGTCATGCCAGCTGATGGCGCTCAAGAACCAGCTCTCTGTCTCTGCTTGTCCACCCGCTGTGAATTCATAGTAGGCGTCCGTGAACCCCCCAACTAGCTGAGACGCGACCTCATAGCACACTGCGATACTCTCTGGGCAGTTCTGTGTCACATAGGGACGATGGAGTACACACAGGCATTTGCAGTAGACGAAAGAAACACAAAGCCGTGTCACTATCAGGCTAGCTGAATCCACAACCGACTCCGCTATAGGTCGAGGTTTCAAAGGTTCTGGCAATGCAGAAAATACAGCTCGAATTTCCGCATCCAAACCGTCCAGTTCGGATACATCGGGACTAGCCGAGAGGGTGTGACGGAGGACCTTCTCGAAAACGACCATGAATGCGTGTTTAGCAATACTGAAAGACATGTGACTAACATCTTCGGCTGGACGAGATGGTGGTAACTGGACTGAGTTTTCGTCAAAATCAGAATCAAGCAGGGCTCGTGGCGCTCTGGTATCCCACGTAGGGAACTGAACACTAGTTGGTATACCAAGATGAAAAGAGATGATGACATCAAGTTGCATACAAAACGACCATGTTCTTCTGCGCATCTCGTCCTCGAAAGGAGAGAGTTGGAAAAGCGACTGGTCTTTGTGGTAACCCATCTTCGTAGCGAGCCGGATGACGAGGCCGACCAAAGCACCAATATCTGAAGGTAGCTCTCTGCTAGTCAAGCAATGAGCTTGGATGAAGACTGTCAGAGCCTCGACTGCAACGTTCCTTGGCCTGAAATAGTGTCCTAACGCAAGACAGTGTGCTGCAGCCACCGAGAACTGATTCTTGGACCATTGGCCATTCCCGTGCTGTTTGAGCGCGTTCGCTGATATGTGGCAAATTGAGAATAATATAGAAATCCATAATGGCGAAGCTTCGCTAGGAGCCTGCCAGAATTCCTGATATAGACGTCGAAATTGGGACGCGTGTATGAAAGGTGCTTTAACCGCTCCGGCTCTGAAGTACGCTGAAATCATCCTGTCCACCTCTTGTCTGGCGGGCATGTACGTCGCCAATACAACGTCAAGAGGTAGTGGTGTCGCGCCGCCAAACAGTATTTCTACACCGGAACTTTCGTCGTCGTCATCAATTTGACTATTCGATGCAAGCATGTCGTCAATTGGCATCGCTAACTTGAGCTCCTGAATATCGTGTAACATAGCTGACCAATGCGTTGCACCATTGTAACAGGACGCGTCCCAACTCGATCCAACGATATTATGTTGTCCGCTTCCACCAGCTTCAAAACCTTGAGAAGGTGGCGTCAAAGATAGACTGCTTTGCTGGGGCTGGCTTGCCTGTGATGCCAACTGTTGAACAAGCTGCTCAAGATGCTCGAGCCGTGCCTGTGTCTCAGATTGTTGCTCCGATCTATCTGCTACTGGAGCGGGCGGCTGATAAGTGCAAGATGTTTCGTCGCCCCTACGAAGGCAACTGCTGCACGGCTTCAAGCGATCACATCGTAGCTTCCGCCGCCGACATTCCTTGCAGGCCAATTTATCCCGATTTCTGGTGATGACTCTTGCTGGTGGAGTCGTCATTTTCGTTGAAGTTGACAAAGCCTCAAATAATTGATTTCATTTTCAGAGTGCTGGTCGTATCGGTAGTTCTCAGGCAAGATAAAAAGCTGACTGCTGCGATGAACATAAGGCTAGATTTGATGTATTTTCAGCGATCGTTGTTCAATGACGGAATTCTCTAAGATTAGTCGCAGTTTACTTGGGGCGGCCGGGCGGCCGGGCGGGGTTAACGTTTAGTATTGGCGTTTGACTTTTCGTTGAAGCTCTACGTGGACTGCGTTCAATCCATCTCGTCAATCCATCTCGTCAATCCACTATACTTAGAGCAGCTTTGAGGAATTACAACAACTGCTCCATATTACAAGAAACCTGAAAAGAAAAAGGTTGTCGCTTAAAAAGCAGTTGTGTTCTGCCTGTCGTCTGAGGTAGTGCCAGACATACTAGGCCTTGCACAAGTTGCACGCGCCCTGCTGACGGCAACTCGGTGAGCTTTGCACCTGAGGATTCTGGTACATTGTATCGCGCATCGAAGGCAAACAACTTCGGGCTTGAAAGCTGATTAGGACAAAGATCATATAAATTGCTACATAATGCATCTCTTAATTATAGAGTTTCATAGACCGCGACCGATGGATGTTACGTTACCCATATCCGCCTCCCCGTTAGATGACCTGTCATCATTGTCATGGTGAGTTGGATTTCCATTCACGGCAAAGCTAACCCCTGCTGCAATGGGGACGCCCTCCGGTGGTGATGATCGCCCGCTATCCTGGTCCACTTGTTCTGTTGTGATATGCACTTCATTGTGTTGATATATCTTCAATGGAATACCATAGGTACCGTTGATCTGCTCCTGGCTTTCCGATGGGCTGATGTCGAGGTCATTCACCCTCTTTTCTCCTCCGGTACGACTAGTCAGATTTCCGTATGCAGATCTGAATCTAGAGTTGGCGGCTGGTGTATTGCCTGTGGACTTTCCGTTGAAGGATCTGACGTTAAACGCACGCTGCAGCAAAGTCCATGTAAATGGCAGATTTGCAACGATGACCGCCGTGTTCGCCTCACGTATATACCACACTATCCAGTCTGTTCCGTAGGGCTGACCTAAGCTGTACACCTTGCTCAGAATTGCAGAGAGAATCTAGATGGAAGTGTCAGTTAGATAAACTTTAATCTTTTTCCAAAAGGAAGAAGAAGAAAAACGAAGACACAAAACTTACTGTGAAAAGGCCAAGTGCAAACACGCCAATCAAAACTGCTTTGCGCTTTGGAGGTAATTGCGCCTTAAAGAATACTGGCATCGGAAGGGCGATTATCATGATGTCGGTAGTGATGTTAAAAACAGTATTGGTAATAAGATGGTCTTTTTCTTGGGAACAGTTCACTACAGATCCAGGTCAGATTTGTCAACATGTTGTAAACCTATTGCAGCTGAACTCACTAGTGGGGGCAGGGACCTGCCAATAATGAGAGAAAGGACGACACCACACCGCAAAGAATAAGATTTCCATGACAACAAAAGATAGCGCAGTATATCCTGCAGTTATCTTTACGAAGAGGTTCTGATGCAAACTCGTGCTATGTATAGGTGAGCTCAGGTCTCTCTTCGAGTATATCTACAAGGAACGGTACTCACGTCAAACGGCTGTACATGATGAGAAGACAGACTTTCACGCCCCATATAAGGACTATCTGGAACTGCTCCACCACTATCACCATCTTTGAGCCATATTCTCTTAGAAGGACGTTTTCGGGCGATAGGTCGACTGCGTTTACGTCCTCGATGAGGTTCGTTGGCGTGTACGTGAGGATCTGAACCCCAACTGAAACTGCAGTAAGAGCAGCCTATGAATAAGGTTAGATCCAACCTAGTTCACGAAGTTCAGATATATAGGACTGTTTCTTACCACAGAAAATACCATGAGCCAGTCATCAATCTGCAATTTTCTAAAAGACCCAAATAGCATTCGCCTGGAAAGTCTGCAGGTAACTTGTCAGCATCAAGCACGGCTTCAACATGTCTTGGATGCCGCCTGTACTCACAGCCGACATGTTACAACCACAACGGTGACGGCAAACCACGCCCACAGTTCTGCTTCGAGAGCAGACATGGCTACTCAATTAGTAGAGGGAGCCCACCGCAAATGATCGAAAGAACAAAAACATGGAGTAGAAGCGCAAGGTACAGACGCACACCGAGGGAATGGGTCAGATGAACCTTAAAATGCGACTCCGATCACCTTACATATGAAGTGCGCTGCTAACCTTGAGTCGATCTGTGGCCCATTACCGTGACGTGTTCCAGACCCAGCTCTGCATGTGGTTATGTCGGGTGCAGATCCGGGAGACGAGAGGACGGGTACCAGTGGGCTAAGTAGGCACTAACATGATATCAACTAAATCGTCAACGAGAGCAGTGGATAAAAACTCTGGAGAATCAAAGGCGAAAGTCGCTCAATCAGCGTTTATGCATCACCCGATTGGGGCTCCACCGAGATGAGCTGCGTATAATAGTGGTGACCTTCCGCCTACCATACACAACGACGAGTCAGCGCCCTTGCCAGTCCTTTGGGTCCCCACGTCCCGGCAGGCACCACACAATCCTAGCGTTCGCGTCGCCTGACATATTGGCACCGTTCGAAATAGTATCTCGTTGGTCTATCGGTCTCAGGAGTGCCTCAGATTATCAGATCCAATTGATTTTCTGGTTTCAACGCCACATCTGGCGACGTGCACCGACCCTGATTGGTGTATCCGTTAGAAGACGAACTAACACGATCTAGCGTGAGACTAATATCACACAGACCTCAGGGAACACGGGCGCGTCCTCGGAGTTCTCCAGAAGACTTCCCACGGGCTGTGTACACTAATCATCAAGTTCATCTAGAATGGCGCCATGTTGCCATGTAAGCGAGATCATGTCAGACCTGGCCAGGTATGGTCCGCTTGGAAAAGCACGCGACTCGGCCGGGGGTCACACGTGGAAATGCACTGGATTGAGCAATCCGATGCGAACAAGTGCTTAGTCAAATATATATCATGCCCAGAATATGGGTTCGTCCATGCTAATAGCAATGCGACACTCTCACACTCCAAGCGCTGTTAATGATCGGCAAAAATTTTATATGTATTCCGTATGTATGGGGCAGAAGTTGGCCATATTGGTCGACTGAGAGTCCTGCAGACTTTTTTACGCAATGGATATGGGTAAGGCTGAACCACTGAACCCTACGGATGGGCCTGGCACAACGCGATTTGTCAATGAGATGCCAAACATCATCGGTGCGACGCCCACAAACCATTTGTCACCATAGACCTTCATGACAATTCAACCACTTGCTATATCCCAAACTTCATTCAACGTCGGCTCCGAAGTCTGGTCGAATAGGGGCGCATGACACCTAGTTCAACTGTCAATGTGCTTTAGGCGCCCGCTAAACCTGACATGACACAGCTTTTATGCATGCGTACATTCATAGTTATATAGTAGCCATTCTCGAGAGAGCTGCAACGTTTTCCACTGCGAGCCCCTGGCCAAGCAACCTTTTAACACAACTCAACTGACACTTCCACCGAAGCGAGTGCCGATGCAATGTGCATTGATCCACCACACGGCAATCCGACAAGACGATTGGAGTTGTTACACGAGAAAGGGGAAGTGCACAAGGCAAGTAGAGGGCAAAATGTACCCCTGATTACGCGTTGGGTTGGCTACCAAAAACTTTAAAAACGGTCGCTAACCCCTAGTTCCTTGCTTGCCTTGCATAGTCGAGGTGCTACCTCGGCTAGCTTTTCAGCCATGGACCCGCCTGCGCGCATAGCCCGTAACCGGAGTAAACCAGGGCTTGAAAGTGCAATGAGCCGTCGGCAACGGCTCGATTTTGGATCCTGTATTCGTGATACAACTAGGAAGGACACTGCCAATAATCATGACTGAGTCGACAATGCTTGGCCTCGCATGATGTCGGGTTTTCAGAACCTTCTTGCGGGATATACGGACGAACAAGCAAAGGAGTGGGTTTTCACAACTATGGGGTCCCCGTTCAACATCAAATGCATATTTCCACAATCTCTGGCGCGACTGCCACAACTCTATCGTCTGCAGACTAAATCATGTGTCGTGACCAGCAACGATTCATGGTGCTTCTTTCATGTGAGTCTTACGCGATCAATCCAGCTTTTCCCTTCATTTTGTTCAAAAAAATTAAAATTAAAAAAAAATTAAAAATTTCTTTGGTCCTTCGTCAATCTGTGGCCTTGGACATATTTGGCTCCACCAAAATCTCTCTCCTCTCTCTCTCTCTCTCTCGCAGCCAATGTCTTCGAATGCCTGCCGAACTAGGCACGCCAGGCCGGGCCGAGGGCTGACAAGGCAAGGCTGCGTAGGGAGATCTTGCCGCCTTTTTGTGTCGTCGTGTAACCATGCATACCGGTCGCCGACACCGACAGGTAAATCATACATTATCTACCTGTCACCGCCTGACCGCTATACATATCCCCCCTCCCCCATCACAGGTCGTCATCTGCACTATTAGCCTGGCTTGTCAGGATTACACGTTGCTACTAATAGAGTGCGACTGATGGCGCCCTTGTGTATCGCGGTAGGTATGGGATATTCTGCGTCAGAGGTCGTTAAGCCAGATAAAAATAACCCCCCCCCCCCCCCCCCCCCAACAATCAGCTCTATGGTTGCAGACGCATAAAGGACGCTATTGTATTAAAAAATCTTTGCATACCTAGCAGATGAAAAGGGCCCTAATGGCAAGCCCAGCTTTCTGTACGAGCTGTCAGTTAAAGCTCTGTTAAGCACCAGCACAAGCACGATAAGCGCGATGAGCATAACGATCTGACGATCTCTTTCTTATTACCGGGGGCATGGCCAGTAGTTAGCCAAACAGCCCAGACTGGTAAAGATTGCCACATGTCTTCGGTCCAATTGCTAAAGATCTACACCAGCTTGTACACCAGCTTGTACACAAGCTTTACAGTCCACATGGTTCCGGTAGACCCGACTGTGGGGTGCAGCATATCTAATGACCCGCGGCTGGAGGGAATCCCGTACGTCATCCTTCATTCCTTTCGGAGGGAAGGACCTCTTATTGGTCTTTTCAGGACCTTCATATTACATCGCAACGTCCAATACAGTCAACAGTATCGATGGCAACGTCGCCAAAGCATTCCCTTAGGTCCGTGATATTGGGTGTAGTGTTTTCGGCGGATCATCTCCGCATTCTACTTCATCGCAGAGGTGATGAAAATCATGTCGTTCTTCCACCAATTGAGAGCCAGCCCGCCTCACGCGTGTAGACAGAACGGGCACTTCGTCGCAGAACATATATCTCTGCCAACAAACGTGTGTTTAGACTGTTCTCGTATCATATAGCTGGTAAGATTTTTCGAAAGTGCAAGCTTGAGGATTGTGTATTGCCAGTGACCGCGTCAGCTTTCAAAATATGACAAAATTGACGTCTCCCCTTGTTGTTGGCCTTGCAGGTGTAGGACATGTCGCAGCGAAGACAGGTATCCATGGGTTTACGCAAGTTTTTACCTTGTAAGCACATGGTTTTATTCTTATTTCTGTTTCTTTTTTCTTCTTCTTTTTGGTATTATGTAATCGAACGTTAACAATCATACGTAGCGGCGATAGCTATACAGCGAACCACTTTAGCGCATCTGGAACGCAGCCCAATGTGTCTAATCCTATAGGAAATCCAGCGTACCCTGGAAGCACAACCTCTGGAGGACCTAATTGGATTGATTATCTTGTCGCGAAGTACAACGACTCTTTGGCGTACGCTTACGACTTCGCTGTTGCAGGTGCAACAGTAGACTCTGTCATTGTGCCACCCTATCAATCTTCGGTCAAGTCATTCGTGCAGCAGGTGGCTCTCTTTGAGCAATACTACGGCTCCGGTGGAGTTTATGAAGACGTATGGACGGCGGAAAACTCGCTGTTCGCCAGCTGGTTCGGCATCAATGACGTTTTAAACGGCTACTATGCTTCAAATTGGTCGACAGTGGCCCCACAAATAATTCACCAGTATTTTCATCAGGTCCAGCTTGTGCACGACGCAGGCGCTCGCTCATTTGTGGTTTTCATGGTGCCACCTATCGAACGCTCGCCAGAGGGACTTTCAAACGGTACACTACCAGGGGCTAAACTTGGTGAAGTGGTGCACAACTTCAACAATCTTCTCCAAGCCAGCTTGTCAGAGTTCAGGCACGCTAACAAGGATGCGAAGGTGTGGCTTCTCAATAGTACATCTATTTTCAACATCGCTCTTGATAATCCCACTGCTTATGGAGCTAAAGATGCGACATGTTATGCAAGCGACGGGACTACATGTCTATGGTATAACGATCTGCATCCTGGTTTAGCTATACACAAGCTTGTGGCGCAAGGGGTTAAAAATGTCACAGAACCCTAGACGAGACGAGGGAAAGAGGTGACCATAGGCATCATTTCTGAAAAAGATGTTACATGCTTGCGCCGACCTCTTTGAAAATGGCTATTCGGGCATATGCTCTTAGGCCAGTAAAACCAAAAGAGACTGCAACGGAAAGAGCTCGACTTGAACATGGCTTGGTTATTTTGCCACAGTAAGTCGTATCGGCTCACTAGTTGCTCTATGCTTGATTGGTCCGGGATTATATATATGAAGCGTCTCGGAGTGTGCTTTCTGTGGAACATTCTATGGTCTGAGATTACAACCCTAACCATTAGATAAATTAATCACGAAGTAAGAGGTCTTCGATCAGGATGTACCACAATGGAGTATCAATCGTTAAAATATTGGTCGTATCGCAACATAATTAGTCCCAGAATACAAACAGCCTGACGACACCAGGATTGCATACTCTTCACAAGGCTAGAGCTAACGGGATGCCTCTGCGGTACTACTCTACAGTAATCAAGTTTCTGGGTCTTCAGGCATCGTACTGAAACTTCCTGACTGTTGTAGGTTTCTGTGGAACTGAATAAGGTTGCGTTGCATTCAATTAGCTTATCAGTGTGCATAAGTATTGGTTTCTTGCACGTAAATCATAGAAAAGATTCTTAATCGAGAAGTCACTCATGCCATATCATTTGCCATACCTTGCAATACCATGACAGGAGTGACGACCTGAGTGATCATCTATCCATATACCGCGCAACCCTTTATACTATCTTTTGGGTTTAGGACCCAAACATTGTCGCCTTGATCACGCTTAATAAGTCAGAGCGATTGTCCCAATGTGTTGACAGACTTTACATTAGTAATGCTAATAGTCGTGAGTATTAAAGCAGAATTGGACCAGAGACCACTATCACTGGATTTTACTTCGTGTTGTACTATCTAGATCCGGGCCGTTCCTAGTTCAAAGCCATAATCGACATTGGAGAAAAGCTGGCTTGACTACAACAATCCGCCACTTGTCAATCCGCTTAGATAGAATTTCCGCTTGAGTTCTCGGTCCTTTTGTTGCAAACACATAATTAACGACAGGAAACGAATATCTAGAAAGATATTCAGCCCGTCCGCCTAGTACAGATGGAGCCGAACAACAAGTATAAAAAGGTAAAAACTTTAAATATTCGATATCTAAGACTTATACTTGAAGAGATCGTTCGACGCCTAGCTTATCTTACACATATTAAGCTAACATTTAAGGCACTTGACTTAATCAGGTTAGAACTTTATCGAATAACGATTATTCTATCAATCGACGCTTCACATGCGTTTTCGGGGATATTAATTACAACACAACCCAAATCGCACGGAGATTATCTAGATCGTGATTACGGTGGACATATCATTTTAAGCGATGCCGTTATTCGCTAATCGGATGAACACTATACCCCGGTCGCTAATCATGATATATTTCCAAGGGGCAAATCTCATTTCGCAAAAAATGACCAGGGTGTGAACTCGATTTCCCGGCAAAGCTTCCACCAATCCAGACTCGTCTACATCTGGTACGTTTGGAAACTGAATTTGAAATGTTGCCCTTTACCAGAGTCAATCTGTCGAAAAAGGCGATCAGATGCTAGCAAATTTATATATTCGAGCCAATGGGCGAAAGTGATTGTCCTATGGAATGCTGGTCTGGTACCCGACCGTTTGGAGCCTACCGAGCAAGCCTCGCCTCTAACGAATGCATGATGAATAGTCATTCTTTCGAGACCTAGGAAAACAAAAGCCACGAGTGCGATGTGCACGTGTCTGAGTGGATCTTCGAGGTTTGAACGTGCTAACCTTGGTTGCTCGCTAAAAACATGCACAGCGGTGATTGCACCCCCATGCACACTTGCATGCTAGCAATCTCGGTAAATCGTATTACACGTTGAGCTTGCTTGCCTGGTTTCACTTATAAGGCAAACTTGTGTGCCACCATGTTCGGGCTTGATTGTCACGTTCGTCCCTGGTGTAACGTGATCTACAGGCCGCCAAGATGTTCCTGATCCTTACAATTGTTTCTGCTGCGGTTGCATCATACGCGTTTCCCAACACCACGACAACGAACTCCACCACAAGCCTTTGCAAAGTCTTCCCGGGCGATAAGGAATGGCCTTCTGTCTTTGAATGGAATAGTCTCAATAAAACAATTAGTGGCAGACTTGTCAAGACTATACCTTTGGGCTCTCCTTGCCATTACCCTGACTATGACCAAGCCGTATGTGAAGAACTACAGGATGAATGGATATGGGAGTCAGTCCAGTGAGTTTTAGTGATCAATTTGTGTTTGGCACTCATATGATGGCATGTTGTGTGACACTTCTAACGACGCAATGACAGTATCAATTCGACCTCATCAGTCATGGCCCCGCTCTTTGCGAACCAGAGTTGTGATCCTTGGCAACCTGTGTCTAGGCCCTGCGAGTTGGGCAATTACGTCCATTACGCAGCTGACGTGTCCGGTCCAGAAGATATTAAGTCTACAATCGCTTTTGCGCGGGAGAAGAACATACGCTTTGTCATTCGAAACACCGGGCATGACTATAACGGGTGAGTCATTGCAATAGTTCCGTTGTGTTTGATGATTGGCTCATATCCACTGGAATTTAGACGCTCGACTGGGGCAGGAGCACTCTCTGTACGAACTCATGGCTTGAAAGACATCGAGTTCATTGATGAGTGGGCAAGCGAGGAATACACAGGCTCAGCTGTAAAGCTTGGTGCCGGAGTTCAAGGGTATGAGATCATGGCAGCTGCGAGAGATCGTGGCCTTGTTGTGGTCGGGGGCGAATGTGCTACTGTGGGAATTTCTGGCGGCTACACTCAAGGAGGTTGGTGTTGCTTACTCTATTTCACAAACTTTCGATTGAAAGGGTTTCTGTGTCATCCATTGTTAACATTTACGCAGGTGGTCACTCTGCTTTGAGCACGTCATACGGCCTTGCTGCAGATAATGTCCTTGAATGGGAGGTCATCACTGCTGATGGTCAATTACTTGTTGCGAATGAAACCTCGTATACAGATTTATTTTGGGCATTGCGAGGAGGTGGGCCCGGTACTTATGGCGTGGTGACATCAATGACCATTAGAACCCACCCCAATGTGATTGTTGGTGGTGCATCGTTGTCCTTCTACTCAGCAACTACGACTACGGAGAACTTCTACCGGGCAATCCAAAGTTTTCATGAGTTGTTGCCTGCGATGGTTGATGCTGGCGGCATGGTCATCCATTACTTCAATACGGAGTACTTCATGATTGCTCCATTTACGGCGTACAACAAGACTGCCACCGAGTCTCAGGAAATCTTGACACCATTTATCCGAAGTCTTGCAGATTTGGGCGTCAACTACACCGTCACCTATTCCGAATTTGATACATACTACGACCATTACGACCAATACTTCGGTCCTCTGCCACAGGGCAACATACCTATTGGACAAGGGCTTTTTGGTGCTCGCCTGATTCCTCGAGATGTCGTCAGCAATATCACATCTGCCTGGCAAGAGGTCATTGAACTTGGGGCGCTCTGGATAGGAGTGGGCACAGACGTCAGCCCCTACGGATCAACCGACACCACCAGTGTGGTCCCAGCTTGGCGGAAGGCTTTGGTGCATGCTTCCATCACATTGCCGTGGAACTTCACCGCTCCTTGGGGCGAGATGCTTGACCAGGCCGATAAGATGACGCAGCAGGTGATGCCCATCGTTGAAGCAGCGACTCCAGGCAGCGGTGCGTATGTCAATGAAGGTGACTTCCAGCAACCCAACTTTCAAGATGTCTTTTGGGGGGACAACTATGCTAAGCTGCTTGGCATCAAGCGGAAGTATGATCCCCAGAGCTTCTTCTATACCCGCATCGCTGTCGGGTCGGAGGCATGGACAGTGGGGAACGATGGGAGGATGTGTCGGGCGTCATGATCCCAACCAGCTTTGTGGGATATCCAATAAAGTGTTCGGCAACCATTTCAGATCATAGAGCCTCATACCCCTTCATAAAAGCGGAGATCCTGATCGGCGACCAATCTTGCTAAGGTCAATAGCGTACACCACGACATACAGCTACTGGACTGAATTTACCGTGGCTGGTTGCCATTTGCCGCAGCTCAAGTGCATTACCAAGGTCTTGGACGGTAACACTACGGTAAGCGTTATTCCCGTTGCACATGGTTAGCGGATATGGATACGTCGTTATCGTAGAATGATAGAACTGGCCCCGGACAACCCGAGATTTGATTATACTTTTCTCTCAACTCAACTTCCATTGTAATCCGTGCCTGGTTTACACCTAAACCAGTTTTAGTTGCATCCCTTGCGGCGCTAAGAAAGCGCCTCTTGGTGGGTTCCTGACAACATGACCTGTGGACAATCAATGTGATGATCTCTCAGCGTGGCGCATCGGTTTGATGCACTTTTGCTTATAGATAATAACCAGGAAGAAAGGGGAATATAGGAAAATTTTTTTTTTAAGAAATGGCAAGAAGGCCGCGCTAGGTAAGGATGGAAAAGACGAAATGGGTTTGGCGTCGGCGGGCGCAACAGCTGTATATCCTCAAAGGCTCGGGATGTATCCTGTAATCGTTGAGTGGGGCAACTGTGCTGCGACACAAACGTGTGCATAAATGACTGTATCATGTAACCCAACTGGCCGACCACACATACAGAACTTTGTTGTAGTAACTGGGTTTGACATGCCCTTGCCAAGTGCAACGAACTGCCGAGATACGCTCTTGTCCTGAATTACCGAGGCGAGCTGAGACCGGTGAGGCAAGCCGCCAGAAAAAAACCCCGCTCGGTAAGTGGACCGGACCAACACTCTATTGCGATTAATACTACTTAGGGCCTTTTGTACAATTGCTCACGACAAGATTTAGGCCCGGGATACATGACTACTGGGTCCGTCTTTGTTCTCGGAACGCCCTGGAACTATCGCTGCCGGATAAAAGCGTTTATCCACACCGATGTCGCATCCAACTTGAGGATTCTGGCAACTACGTTTACGAATGGCTTGGATTGGCTGAGACTGAATCGTCTTGAACATGAATTTGACACTAAATATTGACCTTGATGAACACTCTGAGCTATTATGGTACCGTATGTGACGGAGGACCACAAGTTAGAGTATACATGATATGGAATATGATATCGCCCGCTGACACTTTTCGTAACATACGTTGGTAGGCGGGGTCCTGACTCGATAATATGTCTCACAATAACAAGTGTCTTAAAGACCAAATTAGAGAATTGTCGAGATTGACCGTCCCGCAGGATGACAACCCTCGTAGATCTTGGAGCTGGATATGTTATCCCAAAAAGGGAAGCCTTCACGTGATCGGATCTAAGCCGAAAGCACATTTATTAACTATACAACTCTGGTCAATCTCGAGATGGACATGTGGAATGCTTTCCGAAGAAGCCCGAGATTTCCCCTTGATGCCGGCTTGGAAATTGCGCAATTCTCTTAGGTGTGGCAAATAATCAAGTTATAAACAGAAACGCGAGGAGCTTAATTGTAACCAAACGAATACGATCACCATCATATTCCTACGCTCGACTCATAGATATCAGAGTCATTCTGGGCGATTCACTATTCCAAGAAGCTGTCCAGCATACCCATTCACAATGCCACTACATCTTCATCCCTCCATCGATGGCGGCATAGAAAAAGGCCAGCCCGACTTTCCCGGAGGCAAACTCTACTGCCACTGCAGCAATGACAAAGTCGAAGTCACAGTCGATAGCAATGTTCTCCACAACCATGCTTGTGGGTGCTCCAAGTGCTGGAAACCTACCGGTGCACTTTTCTCAGTCGTTGGCGTTGTTCCCAAGGAGAAGGTGAAGGTGACCGCCAATGAAAATAAATTACACATCATCGACGAAAATGCGGCAATTCAACGCAATGCTTGCTCCGAGTGTGGAGTTCACTTGTATGGCCGCATCGTCCAGGACCATCCGTTCAAGGGACTGGACTTTGTACACACCGAACTCAGTGATACGAAGGGGTGGCAAGAGCCTCAATTCGCCGCGTTTGTCAGTTCGATAATCGAGCAGGGCTTCTCGCCAAGCGAAACACCTCAAGTTCGAGAGCAGTTCCACAAACTAGGCCTGGAGACCTTTGATGCCTTGAGCCCGCCTTTGATGGATGCGATTGCGACATACAATGCGAAGAAGTCAGGCAAGCTTGCTGCTTAGGGGTCGACTCGAACGACAAGCATGAAACAGAAATAGGTAGTGTGGACGAAACGGTATTGACGTGAGATAAGCCGGGTAGTTCAGTATATTACGTATTCAAGCTTGCCAAGACCGTCCAATTTATGAAGCTTGAAAATTGAAACCTATCAAAGCCCATGTAGTAGTGATGTTGGTGTAGATAAATGCACTATTGACTATATTAGACATGAAAAACGTTCTGATCGGTGGTGTCGCTTTGCATTGGTGTTTCTAAGGTCCACGGCCGTCGAATCCAGCTCAAATGACCCAATAGGAGCGTGCCTAGCTACATAGCTAGTCAGCCTTAGTGCACCTTACACTAGGCCAAACTATATAAGGCGTGGGAGTAGGCGAGAGTGGGTGAGTATGGTAAGTATAGGTGAGCATGGCGGTAGCTAGCCTGTCTTTAGTAGTCCCCTCGGCCTAAGATCACTATGAACGGGCGTTGTACGTACCCGGTGTTGATATTTGTCATTCATTGTACGTCTCTGGCAATAGACACATTCTATACCAACAATACTGGACGTAAATCCAGGATAGTAGTGTCTCCTGGTTCTATAGTACTATAGTTCAAGCTAGGAACCTCGTCATAGTGATGATTACGATCCATAGACCCGCCAGCACAGATACGACAGCCTTGACCAAACATGATGCTAAGTATGTTATGATGACACTACTTTCCAAATCACAGAAAGCATCTACGATATCCATTGTCAGAATCTTCTATCTAGCCCTAGGTTTTGTTTACGGACCACTAGTCATTCTTCCTTTTAACATTTTTATCCTTTTCAAGACCATCAAAGTGAGTGTATTACTAGATTGTTTTCTCAAGAAATTAAACTAATCGTGTTATCCGGCAATATGAGCGAAGAAATATGAGCATCGTAGGCTCGCTCCGCTGAAACTTGCCTCCAGGCCAGATGCTCACTCGCCCGTATATTGCGACTCGCCGAGGAGGCGGGCGTCGCAAAAGACCATCTCCCATGGCTTAATCTCATGATAAGGGCGTTTCTGGCCTGAGTTGCTCAGTTTGGGTTTGATCTAGAGATCTGACGTTAATAATACACGTTTCAAACCTATATACATATTTGGACCATCGCGTCCTTTATGTGGGTGTCGAGTGGTTGCGCGGAGCTAGTGCCCTCTAGAACGCTAATTTTGCAACCGAAGGTTGGGCACGAAATAAGTATGCCGATAGAGCCTTCATGTCTGCGCTGGAATGCACTCTCGACTGCAATGGCAACAATGTTTAATGCGATATCAGAACGATGTTTGCTGGTGCAGGCGTGCAGCTTCGAAGTTCAAGGTGCGACTCCCGAGAGTGAGTTCGAGCGGTCATCGCGAGGAGGCATCGGTCCTGGTTTTCCATTACTGAGTACAGAAATATCGGGCGCAATGCGACTGTGATCTCGGCTTGATAATCGTGTCATCTGGAATCAGGGACTCATGATAATTTACGGTGTTCACGACATAATCAAGGGGTTTGTAGTTTGCACGCTTATGACTAACCGGTTCTCGCTGTTCGGACACTTTTCTCTCGGATATCGGGAATCGGCTGTGACGTCTTGAAATAGTTAGAGTGACTTCGTCGTGCTAACTTAATCCCAAATTGCTCGACAGCGCAGTGAAATCGGCGCAACTTGACGCCGCCGCGGATACACGTTTCACGCCGCAAGACCGTACGGAGATTTTAACGTACGGGATCATCCCGTGAGGAATGCCAAAGAATGCTGAATAATTGTGACATTGGACGACAGAAAACTGCGTTAGTTGTAATCTCATGCTGTCCACGTTCCTACTGCAATAGTATATATGCGTGTGCTGCGACCATTCATACTGTAGAAATTCGGAGATAACCTGAAACAACAACCACGATGGCAGATTTACACATTGCGCAGCCTCTCACTTTGTCATGCGGCTTGACGCTGCCCAATCGGCTTGCCAATGCCGCCATGGCAGAACAGATGGCAGACAAACAGGGATTGCCAAACAACAAAAGTAATCGACCGTATGCGGAATGGGCGAAGGGCAATTGGGGCATGGTGTTGACCGGCACGTGAACAGTTCCAAAGCGCTTGACGGTACATGAGCTAATTGCCATCTTAGGGAACGTCCAAATCGATACAAAGTACCTCGGCGCTCCTGGAGACACTGTTTTTAACGAAAACATCGAGTATTCCAAGATGCTGGAGGCCTGGAAAGTCTGGGCCAAGGTGTGCAACTCGCATGGCACGCCGACAGTAGTTCAGATCAATCACCCGGGTAGACAGTCACCTCTCGGCGCAGGCTCTCGGGGGTTTTTCGCAAAGAACCTCGCCCCTAGTGCAATACCGTTGGATTTTGGTCCTGGACTGGTATCAAAAATCGTCACTTCCGTCGTGTTCGGAACACCTAAGGAGATGACAAAGACAGATATTGACGATGTAGTCAAGCGCTTCGCCAGGACGGCCCGTCTTTCTGCGGAGGCAGGATTCGCTGGTGCAGAGATCCATGCCGCGCATGGGTATCTATTGGCACAATTCCTTTCTGAGAAGTCCAACCAGAGGACGGACGACTATGGTGGCTCGCCAGCTGCAAGAGCCAAGATTGTTGTCGAAGTAGTCAAGGCCATGAGAGAAGCAACCCCTAAGGGATTCTGCGTCGGTATCAAATTGAACTCAGCAGATCACCAGTCACCACAGGAATTTAGTGCTTGCAGAGAACAGGTGAAGCTCATCGCAGCCGCTGGTGTTGACTTCTTAGAGATCAGTGGTGGATCATATGAAAACCCAACGGTATGGTACACGTGCCATACTACCAAACCGCGAATGCTAATAAACTTGACTACAGATGAACACAGGTATCATCAATGATGAGAAGCCAAAATCGGAACGCACGAAAGCTCGTGAAGCGTTCTTCCTCGAGTTCGCACACGCGATCCGACGGGAAGTTCCTGACGTGCCTTTGATGGTGACTGGAGGTTTCCGAACGAGGCAAGGTCTGGAAGCCGCAGTACGTGAAGGAGGCTGCGATCTTGCTGGTATTGGTAGACCTGCGACAATCAACGCCGTCTTGCCAAAAGAAGTCATCTTTAACTCGGCAGTAAAGGACGAAGATGCGACTTTCAATGTGAAGAAGATACAGCCACCGTGGTTGATGACAAAGCTTGGTCCTAAGGCACTAGGTGCTGCAGCTGACAGCGTGAGTTTGCACCTTGATTCCGTCGTTCTTGTTGTCAGGAGCAAGCGCTAACTCGTTCGTCTACAGGCCTACTACCAAGCTTTACTCCAAAAGATTGGCTTGCCCTGATTGAGCGGTATTTCTCCTGCCCGGTTCATAGTTGCACGCGCATTAATGTAGTTGGAGAAGTCGTGTTTTATTCTCTTTAATAGATTTTGCACTAGATTAGACCTGTGTTTTATACCCACCATATTTTGCAGAGATGAAATCTGGGAATTATCATTGTCGTACCTTTTCTTTCTTTGGGTTGTTTTCCCTCGAACCGTTCGTGTAGCACTTCACCCCAACTGTATTAGTGGACCAAATTCGAGCCGCACCCATGTAGGTGGCTAACGTTAGAGGGATGGGGGCGCATCTTATCTCGTGACTAGCCAACCTTAAAAAATTAAATCCATCCATTTTTATCGCTGTTTTGAAATACAACTGCCGTCAAGCTCTACCAAAAGTCATGCAGTCCATAACAAGGTCCCATGGACGCGATGTCACGCGAGCTTCCGAAGATTATATCGTCAGGCAGCCTCCAGACTCATCGGAGGGGGTAGAAGATTTCGACGATGAAAATCACAGTAGCCTACTCCCGTATCAGAACAGAACAGCCACAAACCCGGAAAATGGCGGTTTGAAGTGGTCCAACCTTCTCACGAGGTTGCTGAATTCCAGGAGAACCCGCACGCTTCTGCTCGGCCAGATTGTCTTCGGCACATTTCTTGCAAGCTGCCCAATTCCTCGTCTCTATTTGAATCATGCCTTCCGGGTCATATTCATATCAATCATGGCCGCTTTGGTCACTTGCCCGAGTCCGCGTCGAGCTGGGCACTCCAAAGAGCGCTTGACACAAGAGCTTTTCAACGCATTCGGATTTTGTCTTTCCATGTACGCCATATTTGGTGCCGCAGACGAGGTCCACATTGATTGGCAGTGGCATTCCCTGCTGGCGTGCCGGACGTACGATGGCTATCAGCCAGGGTACCTCAGCAGAGTGATGTTCATCTATATCGGGCTTCGTCTTCAGAGGTACGCTGGTCTTCATTCCCAAAGCCGCATTCTGGGAGCTTATCTTTTGAGCCTTGTTTGGGTGTATGCGGATTTTCCTACGACCATCTTCGACCATGCACGGGGGAGAGTGAATTGGTAGAACTTGAATTTTCATAAAAGAGAAACGGGGAAAGAGCGCAATTGGCTGCGGTACAAATTGTGCATGTTATAAGCATGCCCTACTCAAGATGCACCACTCATGCTTGCGATCGTACATATTGAGGAGGCAATATACATTACAGTTATGCCCAGGCTCAGTACATAGTGTTCCGGAGGAAGTAACTAAACCACCGTCGCATCACATCAACTAGCAAGATTTAATAGGATGCATCCTCTTTCAGCACGCCTGCGCACAGAGGTGGTCAGAGACAACCGAGCTTGGGCGCCATGGCGTTCTCTACGAGTGTAGTCAACGCACCGAAGCCGTAGCTGCTATAGTTCCGGTCTTAGCGGCGAATACAAAAGACATTCGCTACCGGCATTGTTACATGACTCATATCATTGGCCGCGCCACAGCAGGAGATGCTCGCGCGCGAGTGCACGTGGCTGCGAAGGAGTAGATCTCAAGCAGTATCCGAGGACTGCAGTCTCAAGGTCAAACGGGAACCATGATCTTGAGCACTGTATTCGCAAATTATCGCTGGTATGGCGCTTTTTGTGTGGAGTTCATACAGTGAAAGGTCAAGAAGAATTACGGAGGCGACCAGTGATGAACTTTGCATACTCGCGTCACTCGACGAGCTTGTCCAGAAGCCCACGAGATAACTTTATCCTCCGGTCACCACATGTTGCTGGGATGTTACAATTAAAAAAATGTGTCTACAATAATTGAATCCCTCTTCCGCATCAACCATTATCAGACTCTCCTTATTCTTAGTCCAACCCCTTGGTTTAGATGGAGCCTCAGAAAGAGCGCCTTCGTTCCATAATGACAATGGCCGATTATAACCTCAATCAAGCGATTGCGAAACCCCGCCCGCGCTAGTATGCATCGTAAATGTACAGTGTCGTGTCTCGTGATGTTCAAGCCCTATGAACGCCAAACCTGATCCGGTTGAAGCCCTCTGGATAGACATCGGCGCCTATTAACCCCGAGTTGTGTGAATCGGGGATGATGTCCATCTCGGCCCTCCATCTGGTGCCCGTCTGCTCGCCTACCTGATCCCACATGCTTTGCCATGATTCGGCATTATGTAGGAAGCGTTGATACCCTTTTGGGCCAGGTTGATTACCGGGATCCACACAGCCCACCTGTCGTCCGAAGATGAAAACGTTCGCGTCTTTCGGCTTGAGCAGCCGTATTATCCTCCTCGCTGCTCTGATCTGGTCATTCCATCCGAAGAGGTGGAAGAAGCTTGTGGCGTGCACTACGGTCATCTTGCCATCGAGCAACTTGAGCGGATCTCTGGTCGGCGAGTCGTCCTCCGAACCCGCAAGAACGTCGCCTGCGACGAACATTGACTTCAGCTTTTTTCTGTCCCGAAACAATTCGTAGCCTATTTCCACAAACCGCGGCTCGAGATCCGCGCCAAAGAGCCGACTGGAGCATGCGCCATCGTCTACCAGCTGTCGCAGCACCTGCCCGACACAGCACCCTAGATCCAAGAGTGTATCACGGGAGAACCTCCTCTTCAAGAGTGCAAGGGCCTGTTGGTACCTCGGATCCGAGGTGAAGTCCAGTTGCAGGAACCTGAACTTTCCAATACAGCCGTAAGGCTTGATCTGCCAGAGTCTCTCGCGCTATTCCAGGTCAGTTGCTGATCACACAGAAAGATCCTTCAAACAATTCCCCCCCCTAGCGGCAGGGGCCCCCTAGTCTGCCCAGACTGCCTTTTCGCTGCTTATTTGTGGTTTGGCTTCGTGGGCTGGCTTACTATTGCAAGGATATGTGCGTCCACCTCCGCGGGCGGGACGCCACTATAATTCTCCAGCAGCTGGCGAATGGGCCCAATGTCCGCCGGCAGCACCTCCCAGTATAGCTGCGCTCTCAGTTCGGCAATGTCCCAGCTGCGCTTTTCTTTGAGCATGGCGGTTTGTGCATCCTCTTGGGTCATGTTTCGCGGGAGAAGAGGAGGAAGAAGATGGAAAAGAGGGCCGGCTTCTGGGCAAACCGTACGACATGTAATATATTTTTTTTTCCCTCCCAACTGAACCTGGCTTGGCTTGATAAGCGGGAACCATGTTCGCTCGCCTTCCTTTCGGTTCATGCCGGCCCAATCAGCAGTTGCATGAGCTTTAATTAAACGTTGCTGGGTGTGTGTCTTCTTACGTTATATGGCGTGACGGGGTCGACCGTAGTTGGTAACGGAAATGCCCGGGGTCAGTTTGTGCTCATATTATGATATTTGATTATAAGATGAGGTCGGCCCCTTAAAGCTGGGTTGGCAAAAAATCCGTAAATGTTTTGTCACTGGCACGACGCCATTTCACGGCGCTATCTCGAGCCGTGCTCCCGCGCAAGCCACTGTGCCACTTTTGCGTGGGGTTCCGTCATTTAGGCGCAGATCTCCCACGGATCCTTGCTCCCAAGGTACCCAAGTTGCCCTCCGGCTGGTTGCTCAGCTCTGATTGGGCCGTTCCCCGCATCGCATCTCCAAATTCCAGGGGCCTGGAAACATGGAATCACAACGCTCGTGGCTGATGAACACGCAACTAATTGGCGGAAATGGTATTTCGAAGTAATGCAGTCAGCATTCAATCGGCCCTATGCGGGAGGTAGCTATAGTACATCAGTCTCCTGCCTATAGTACTTGACTGTGTGGACAGCTGCTGGCAGTCTGATATCAGCTGAGGGTGGTACTGTCTTTAGGCACTCAAGCGCTAAATCTGCTGGAAGCTCACTAACAGCAACCACTACGACGCACCAGGATCACTAACCAAGCCCCCCAGAAGAATCACATTTAACGGGCCGTTTTGCCGGCAGTTGGGGATATCGTCTATCGATCCGTCAGACAGCCGCCAGGGTACGCACTCTTGGCGGGCAAACACTTTTGGTAGCGATGTCCGTACTGCAGTGACAACGATCAGCTGTACATTTCATTCGGCTCCAAAAAGAGGCTTGTTGTTTAGTGGTAATCCCTGCTGCACTGCAGAGAGAGTCCGAAATGGCTGCCTATAAATCTGCAGCAGTGCAACATGACAAAGTCCTAACTTAGCTCCTGTCGTGCTACTGTAACCTATGACCGGAGCCCGTTGTAGTTGGTCGATCCCGCCTCCCACTTCAGGACGCCTATTGTCGGACGGTTATTTTTACTTCTTCGGATTCTCAAGATGTGGTGCTCGCTCTCGTTCATGATAGCCGTGGCAGGCGTGGTGCAATGTCGATGTCAAGACAAATACGACTACATTATAGCGGGCGCGGGAACCTGCGGCCTTGTTGTCGCCAACCGGCTCTCCGCTGATCCCACTACGACCGTCTTAGTGATTGAGTCCGGCCTTGACCAGCGGTCCAACCCAAATGTGACATCAGTCCTTGGATTCATGACGGCCTTCAACACATCCATCGATTGGGCGTACGACATCATCCCCCAGGCCAGCCTCGGCGGCCGGAACATGCAGTACCACGCCGGCAAAGCATGGGGCGGCACCAGCACCATCAACGGTATGACGTATCTTCGGGGCGACCGTGCTGAGATCGATGCCTGGGAGGCCCTGGGAAACACCGGGTGGAACTGGGATGCCTTGTGGCCGCACTACAAGGGCGTAGAGCATTTCGAGATTCCTACGGCAGCTCAGCTGTCGGCCGGCGCGGGCTGGAACCCGGCATTTCATGGACTGGAAGGGGAGTTGGCCACGGGATATCCGTTCGAGCTGTACAACGGAAGCGTGCACGAGCCATGGCGCCAAACCTGGGAGGGACTTGGATTCCCTTTCAACGAGGATGCGAATGGTGGAGATATCAGGGGCATCAGTATCTGGCCGTACACCTTGGACAGAGATGCGGATATTCGGGAGGACTCTGCACGAGCCTTCTTGCACCCAATTGAGAAAAGGACCAACCTGAGAATCATACAGGGAACAGTAAAGCGGGTTATTTGGAAGGATGGTGACGACTTCGAGGCCGACGGAGTCGAATATCTGACGGCAGATGGTGAGAGTGTAATCCAGCAGGCGCGAAAGGAGGTGATTCTATCGGCTGGTGCCATGCGCTCCCCGTTGATACTGGAGTCATCGGGCATCGGCCACAATGAGTAAGTCACCGGAGATCTACAGGCTGCTTCGTGATCAGAGATTGAACAGTGGCTCTCGAGACCGATACTGATTCTTGGCAGAACTCTTACGAAGTTGGGCATTCACACCAAGATTGACTTGCCAGGAGTGGGGGAGAACCTGATCGAGCAGCCTCTCAACGCGTTAGGCTACACGGCAAACCTTCCCAACTCAACCGGCACAGTAACCCCCTTTGGCCTTTTCATCAACGCGGAAGACATATTTGGCGACCAGACAGCTAGTCTGGGAGCAGCAACGAAGGCGAATCTTTCCGACTGGGCGGCGCAGGTCTCAGCCGCGAACGGGGGCATCATTGATGCCGAAGCCGTACTGAAAGTATTCGAAGTCCAGCACGATCTCATCTTCAACCAGAACGTCACTATCGGGGAGATATTGACCTCCTTCGGCGTCTTGTACGGGTTCAGCTACGTGGTTAACGTCGGATGGCCTCTATTGCCGTTCTCCAGGGGTAGTGTTCATCTCAAGTCCGCCGAAGAGATCGACAACCCAGTCATTGACCCGAAGTACCTGCTGGTTGACTTTGACACGACAATGATGGCTGGGATGTTTCGGGTAGCGCAGGACTTCTTTTATCAGAAACCCTTTAGTGACTTGGTGACTGGGTACGCGTTGCCCGGCGATGCCGTGCTTCCGCGAAATGCAACGGAGGAGCAATGGCAAGCATGGCTTGTGGATACAGGTAAGGAGTTCTCTCGGAGGTGAACCACTACACGAACGCTGATATTTTTTCTTCTTTCTTTTTCAGTGTCGCCCAACCATCACGCTTTGGCTACAGCAGCAATGATGTCGCGCGAGCTAGGAGGTGTAGTAGATCCGGAGCTGAGAGTGTACGGCACGCGCAACGTGCGGGTGGTTGACGCATCGGTCGTACCTCTGCAGATAAGTGGTCATCTTACTGCCACCCTTTACGCACTTGCTGATCGAGCGGCGGCTATCATCCTTGGAGATGTATGAGTTATAACTGGTAGTGTGCAGCAGCAGTCGTAGAAACATGTTATCGGTATTGAATTGTCATGATTAAATAGTATATATAGCTTGCTGCGCCTAATCCCCACCCATCTAATGGTATCATGTGCCAAATATTCATGCGCCCTAGTTTACAATCTTGCCCCAAGAAAACAACAGCGCTTGCAATGATCAGTAACGTGAAAAAAGTTACTCAGCTCGTCCAAATCAGTGATATCTGACCTGATGCACAAGCATTAGGATAACTTGGATGCACCAGGCAGACCACCCCAGGGCCGCGGCGCCCAGCTCAAGCGCCCAGACCATGACTTCTGCCAGTATGATGATGGCCCTGAAGATGAGCGCCGCAATGAAGTGCGGTCAGCTGATCTTCTTGACACGCTTCTTTGCGATATCAGTCTTGGTCTGTATGCGGTCGACGTTGGAGCTCATTTCATCCAGAAGCTCGTTCTGCTCTTCAATCTCGCGGTTGATTTCGAAAGCCATCTCCTTTTGCCTCCGGACAATCTTGGCAAGACTATCGACATCCTCGTCTTGCTCGCTCATCATTTGTCGTTGTAGCTGTGCAACACCTTGGTTGTCCAGTTCTCTTGTCCGTTCGGTCTCGGGCAACGGCGCTCCAAGCACTCTACCGCCGGTCCTCGGTGCGTGGCCCAGCAGTGCTGCCTTGTCGCTCGCAGATGGCATGCCGCTACCGGTCCCTGCTTTGGCGGAAGCAGCGATAGAGTTGCTAAGCTTGTCTAGATCCTCGCGATCGACCTTAGCAGCTGCAAGTAGATCCTTCCGGCGCCTGATTTCGCCGTCTCCTAGCCTCTTGCTGTCCTGTATAGCCCTGAGACCATCCAGCAGGGCAATCAGCAGGCCCCCAGCCTTGACAAGGGCTCTTTTAGCGGCGGCGCCAGCCTCGAGAGCGGTCGAATTATCGGCGGCGCCATCCCGTCTCGCAAGACACCGGCGAGCTTCTTGCAGCTCGCCCTTCATCTCTTTGTGTAGGTCGAGCCACGTGCCGGGATCCTGGGCGGCGGCAGCGTTGGCGGCATCCCTGTTGGGTATGCCAAAACCTGCCCCAGCTCTCACAGAAGCGGCGCTGTTCCCGGCGCTGTTTATGCCGGGCAACTGCAGAAACTGCCTCCAGGCGGCTGTCTCTCTCCACCGTCGGTCAGGCGACTCGGCAATGGCGCGGAGGTAGGATTCGAGGCCCCTTCGGCGGTCTTCGGTGAGTTGGGGTGATTTGACGGTGGACTTGAACCATGACTTTGCCGGAAGGGGCGCAGGCGGGGCGGCGCCGACTAGCGACTGCAGGTTCTGTTGGAGGGTTGCGAAGTCCGAGTAGCGCTTCTGTACTACGAACGTACGCAAGGGCAGTCGTAATGTGATGTTGTACAGAGTGTAGGGGCTGGAGTTGTCGGTGGGTGTGTGCAGTGATGTCGAGGGGATGGATATCTCGGCAGGTGGCGCCATGACGTCGTCGGCTTTGGCTGCAGCAATGTCGAGGCAGTGGGTGCACCGAGTCAACAGGATAAGACGATATGATCTGGATATGAATATGAAAACGAACCGCCGGCTTCCGGATCCGAGGAGCAGAGGCAGTAGATTTGCAGAAGAAAAACACGACCGACGCACGAGTTGGCTTATTGTTGACAATGACGGAAATAGTGTAACCTAGCGGTTGTTGGGGCAGGTCATGCGATCAGATCAGTGCCTGGCAGAGGAGTTGCGTTAGCAGCTCCCGGTTGGTACCTAACGTTAACCTACGTCTGACATACAGTAGCATCATTATGGGGCTGTCACCGTCACTCGCTCACTGGCTGAGGTCCCCCACCCCTGGCTAGCGCACTCATGATGGCCAAACTCGCTCGAGCCTCGGTAGCTGTGTACATTCCAGCGTCACTCGATATATATTACTATGTACCGAGTATTACACCGGATTTGCTCCTCTCACTCCAACCGACCAAGATCATGGTTGCCAAAGGTGGAGAGCACCCTGGAAACAAACATCACTTCCAGCTTCAATTCATCTCATACGTATCTCATCTCGCCCTAACTGCTGGGCCTGCGCTCGACCCTGAAGCCCAAACATGAACGAACACCACTTTCTGTTCATCAGACGTCGGGGATGGGAGTCATCTCCACGAAGAGCAGCAAGATCCTGCCATGCAGCACGCTGCTAAGATAGGCATCTTTGCTGCTTAGAGAATTGGCCAACACGTGAAGCAGCCGCGTTGTCTCAGATGTCACGCACCCAAGCAAACTCCAAAGTCTTCGTACGATTTACCAATGGAAGCAAGAGCAAGATGGAGCAGATGCCAGAATTCAAAGCTTGGGAAAAGACGCTGGGTCAGATATGGTTGCTCTCCGCAACTTACCACCAGAACTAGTTGTTATCTCGTGCAGAGTAATGCGAAGCATTGGGCCCATGAGATCCTGAAGACTGCAATTTGGTATCGACGATTGCAAGACGCACAAGCAAACTAATTCACGCCTACGGTGGGTAGTCCCGTGCGGCTCTTGTTGTGCAACGGCTTTGAGGCAGTGTCGGAAACAGGGTTGTGCACCAGAAACGGATGGCTAGTATCCTTCCTCGAAGAAAAATAGAACAAACAGATGTGCACCACACCTCCGCTTGTGATCTAGGGACTGTATTCCACACAGCATGAGACTTGTCATTACAAGGGGTTTATGTATACACCGAGTTGAAGTTCGGCTCAGTAGCTGTTGGTGATTTTGTTAGTGATTTGTCAAGCCTTACCTACACCATAGCCAATGCAACCCGTGTCGCGTCAAATGGCAAAACGCCGAATACTTGTCACTCATACATGGTTTCGCGCTGCAAAATCGTTTGTGTGCATGTTTCTATACACATCAACTAGTGCGGACCTTTAGGTCCACGCGAAACAACACGTTCGAAAGTAAGATGTTACCCCGGGGCTCACGCCATGGCGGCAAGGCCCAATAATAAAATTCGAAGCTAGACAGATAGCCACCCCTCAACCAACCTCAACCAACCAGAGCGGCTACAAAATTTCTCGCAAGGAACGAGTGGTATACAACGTCTGAAAGGATGTCTCTAGTTGAACTATTCCTTGGAAGATTCCCGGAGTGGTATTTAGCAGTATACACGTCAGATAGTCCTACGACCAGTAAGGAACGGCCAATACCAATACAAATGATGACACTACCCTACTCTTTACCTCAGGCAGTTTCATGTGGGGGTAAATTGCACCACCCATTCATTGTTGGTGCTAGGGGGCGGGCAGGATGTCATTTTCTCTATAAGAAGGGTCACTTTTCTAATTTATGAGTCTGTATTTCTTCCTTCCATTATCGTCGCCGCTGACATATAACACATAATTAAGTTCGCCATGGCCACGCCACCTCAGCCCAATGTCAGCTTTATAGACGAGTTTCAACAGTTGAAAGACGCCCAGAAGTCGGCCACTTCCGAGAAACTTGACGATTTTTCCAGGAGGAACGTTTGGTTTGCTGAGAATCAGTTACACCAAGTTTTAACAGACCTCTATACTAAGACGGCGAAGGCACTCCAGGTTCGCGAATGGTTAATCCTCAAGGCCCAAGAAGAGGAATTGCCTGAACACCACATTGAATCTATCAAACAACAGCATTCCAGCTTGGAAAATATCCACAGAAGCATCAATAATTGTCTCAAGAACCACCCTATCGATATTGCCTCTGGGAAACGCTTGACCACACCAACCGAACAGCCAATTTGTGTCTCACCACAAGGCATTGCTAACACAGCATATAACTTATCCTCCAGCACGGCTTCGAAACCTCCCACATTTATCGCGTCAGCACCAAACGTCTCACGGTCAGAAGTCAGACCTCTGAAGAAGCCAGTTGTTTCGCTCAAGCGTCAAGCAGAGACTCCCATTGTCATTGCCCACCTTACCCCTAAGAAGGCCAAGACTGAAGCCAAAAAAGATAACAAAGTAGGGCAAAGTAAACAGCATACTTCGTGGGCAGTGTTGCTAAGGGTCCTGATAGAGTACGACCTGTGCCGACTCCAACCCACCACCCACTCAGACGACTACCCTTGCTCCCCGTGAGCCTAGAGTCAATTGAGAAAGCAAAGGCTCCATGTTTATTGTTATTCGAAAGTTGAACTCGAAAAGATTACCTGCTGAGTTCCGATGTAGTAGGCAAGCTCGGACCGCAAGTAAGCAGAATTATAAGATCATCGTTGGAAACAGGCCTCAAAAACAAATCCGGTTATTCCAACCTATACGAGGCGCCGGACGCGTTCGAGATATTAGTGGTCAGATTATTACCGGAACTCGAACAGTTACGTTGGAATTTCTGAAGAGGAGGATGCGCCTGGTGCGCAGTTTTCAAGTACAGATACCTACCGTTGTGCACGAACCACGCTTAACAAAGAGAAGCATGGGCATACTTTGAGATGAAGAAAGTAGAGGACAGTAGATTTTATGAGTGGGCCAAGATAAATATATCACAGGAGGGTGATGAATCTGTCTCCGAAATCTAATTCGGTAATATCCATTTACAAGCATTCTAGCCGTGCCCTTGGGTCGCGCAATATGGTCCCAAGTTCATGACGTTCGAGAAATTAAGTTGAGTCGAAACATCGTCCAAGATAGACAACACTTACTATTATCAGATCTCGAAAGGATCGTAATCAATAAGTTTCACGTCGAACCTTCTGATTTCTGGCGTGTCCGCATTTTGCGCTAATCACACTATCAGAAGGGAAAGGAGGGTGGGGGGGTCATCTCCGTCCTCTGGCAGTGCATTCGCTCGGCCTTCGAGGTACAGGATGCCGCTGGCGTCTGGAACTTTGGAGCTGATGTATTTGACGACGCGCTTGGCGTGTGCCTTGGCTGGGGTATTTTGCCTCCAGCACCGCTTCTACGTCGATGGCCATATACGCGGGCTCGGCAGGGTATCTCCGAGACTGTGCTACGGGTACTAGACTTCGAGTTGAAGGTCGATTCAGCGGGGCAGAGTTAGCTCTGAGCAGGCTTCTTTGGTTGAATTGCAGCCGATGCTGAGGCAAAGGCAGATGCTGCGGGGGATTGGACGGCAGCGGTCGCTCTGTTGAATATAGCCGATTGTAAACAATCCTACAAAGCCGAGTGCAGATAAGACGCTGGAATTGAGAGCTACAGATTGTAACCTCCCTCGCCAAGATTGTAGGCGCAAGGCATTTCAGTGCATTAGCCTCCTCGCCTTGAGGTTTAGCAGTGGATGACGGGGGAACGAATAGATCTTTATGTACAAAACATCTACTAGTTAGTCTAGTCTAACGGAGAGTATAATAAGAAGCTGTACGGAGTACTGGGCTTTTCAAAATTTGTCACGTAGGCGCATTTATAATTCACAATAATTGTATCCTTGGCTTCTCATTTGTTTCTGGGACCGCTGCTCTATCCAAGCTATTATGCTATTGAGCCCGGGTCTTGGAGAAGTTGTTTCGTACTCTGCCGGTCTTTTGGCCCCCATTGCAACATAGAGCCAACGAAGGCAAGAAATGTATTCTTATTCTCACCCTCAAGGTATTCTTTTGACTGTCCCAAACATGTGCCTTGCGGTATGGGCACCTCAGCTTTCTATTGCCCCATTCATGAGATGGTTAGCAACGGTGCCTGGCCAGTAATAACCCGGTAACCTTTACCCTTTCTGTGAAGAACTCCCTACTCCTTAAACCGCTCTGGAACACATCTACTGGCGGTGGCCCAAGCAAGCCAATCACGTCGGCAAGATGAGCTCGCGTCGAGTACCCTTGCCATCTGGATTATTGCCGTGAAAAGGTGCAATAGTTCGAACAGTTCCCATATCTACCATACCATTTTCAGCATCGTCATGTACTTACTGGAATGGGAAGGAAATCGACAAAAGTCTGATACGAACCATGGCTCCGACATTCCATATATTAAATTGGTAGCTCCATTCAGTCTTCAACATTACTTCTGGCGATCGGCAGACATTTGGCTGCCCATCATGATTTCTTTTCCATTACTGCGGCGGAAGCAAAGTCGCTCAGCACCACACCACCAAAAATATTCGGCAACTGAAAGCGTCGAGTCATGTATATTGGCGTCTCGTCCATGATTTTACGTGTCGAAGGCGCTTCCATCTCCTCGTTGGTGAATACGTCAATCATGCTCTCATCAACAATCTCTTGCAGGATGTTGTCGGCCTTTATATCTGCAGTTGATGGGTCAGCTCATTAAAATCACTTAACCAAAATGCTATGCACCTGTATGGACGAGCTTACACTCAGTATGTAGATAGTCAAGAGTTAAAAGGATGTGTTTCAGGTCCGCTTTCAAAAGAGGCTCTGTAGATCGATTGCTTGGGTTGTGGTATAGCAAAGCTCTCCAGCTATCCCACATTGGTTTTTGAACAAGACTGCGGTGGTTACGGCTGGGGTATTTGAGTATGAACGTGTCCAAGGGTGTGCGCACATGACGGCAGGGCGTTAACCGAGATGTGAACGGTTTGCCTTGCTCAAACTATCGTAGATCCCGAACTCTCCTCTATTCCCTCCATGGCGAGTATATACCTTGAGTGCCACATGCACGTGCTCACTACAACCATCAGTCATTGCCTATTCATGCTACGGGTTGAAAATTTCACCGGAGGTTACGAGCTAGCCACATTGTGGACGTGGTGCCAAAGCCTAACTTGCCTGAGACCTTGTATTTGGAGTCGTATACATCGCCATATTCGCAACCCACCAAAACCTTCGATAATTTTCTGTCGAAACTGCTTGCGTCCACGTGAGGAATGAAGGGGGTATTGAGATATAGTGTCTATGCAGTTGATGAGCAACGGACGCGGCATAACCACAACGTCCGCGGTCAAATTACGCAAATTGGATTTCTCAGAGGCTTTTAGAGAAAGAAGTCTGGCGGCACGGCGTATATTTAATCAATTAATTATTCCTATAGTTCAAGGGAAATGTTTCGCGATAGAAGGTTGTGGATCGCTTTGAAAGAACAACAATTTGAAGTCGAGTTCTCGTTGCTTGCTTAGTAGGCTTGTTGACAGCGCTAACTCGTTAGTTACGGGCTAATAGTTGCACATTAACTCTTTTATAGGAGTGGGGACCATTAGGAGAAATAGTCTTGAAATTACCAAGTCCTTCAGTTCTGGTGGTGCTGAGCCAGGTTCGACGCCCTTGGAAAAGTGTGGCTGACAACGACATGAACGAGGACGCGAACAACGACGCAGATAAAGACATTGCTTACAAGTCTGTTAATACTAGCACTGAAACTTGCAAGGAACCTTTTGTAGTGACAAACCGAACGACTGCAAACAGCTTTTATCGTTGCTTCCCATAAGCAACAATGAAACTGATTCATAATAATGGTAACAATCTAGAAATCTCTGGTATAAGACGAAGAACCAGGTTGTGGGGACATAAGATATACCAACAGTATTTAGGGACCCAACTTGCAGCACATGTATTATCGCGAATAGATAGAACTTTCTTAATGTTGACACACTCATATCGACTACACAGTAGTTGAAAATTGACACCTAGTCCTGTCCAAACACATGATTGCTTCGATGCTGGCGAGTGCTTCTTGCCTAGGTATAAATAGTGTGCTATATCCCTGGCCAACGTGCAGCCGACCAACTGAATGAGATTCGCCTCAGCGACTATTACATGGCCGCAAGTTGGCCCAGGCCAATGGTCGCAATACTTATGTCAACCTTGAAGTGTAGAGGAGGTAAGCGTAGTCCTTTTGTCAATACTATTTGTCAAGCAGCAGAGGCGCTAAAGACGGTCATGTACCGTATGTTGATATCATCGACGGGGATGGGATTATTGATATTAACCATGCTGTCTCTATAGGCTACCATTTCTTTCACATTGTGGTAGAGCTTAGCGCCTTAGAGGATTGTCTTATGAGTTTAGTGTAATGAGTCTTCAAAGTTAAGATGATACAGCAGGGGAAACGTGGGCAATGGCCTTGGTCATCTATAAACGACCACCTACAAACAAGGATTAATTGAAAGATCAATAACTATAATAAATTTAGTATGTAATAAAAATTATAATATTCCGAAGATTTTCAAACTTAAAGTCTTGTCAAGCCAGTCATTGACGCGGACTTTATGTTTGGCATTGTGCGGTACATGAGAATGTCGATAGCGCAGGAGTATTTAGACTGTGTGCGCTCTTGCGCAGGGACAATACCTTACTACCAGATCGGGGCCTTCCCGTCTTTTCTGGGTGTTTTGGGGGGATATCTTGCTACAATGAGGTAGGCCCATATGCTGCAAAGACCAAGGATGAGACCAATGGTGTAATAGGCACGCTGATCGAATATCTCCGGAATAGAAAGCACCCAAAAGCTGAAAGGTGTAAACGTCCACACAACACAGGCAACATTGACCAAACAAAACCCTAAAGATAGTCCTTGTCTCGAACCGCGCCGCAAGTACTCATGGATTGGGCCTATAACGATAAGAACATTCGTGAGGCAGAACCATTGCATAAGACACCCTTCGCCTATCAATAATATGAGGAGCACGACGATAGAGTACATCCCAAGCTGCATGAGAATCGTATACTGCAGTACAGATCTCGAGGAAGAATTAGGTCCAAGTAAAGACGAGAACGTAGTCTCACGGTCTTTGAAGACGCTCCTGTGGATACAAAAGACCTCCAGGCAAGTCCACAATAGAAGTGCAGTTGAAGTACCCCGGAGGAACCAGTGCTCATCGTGTCGAGAAGCGGCTCCGTTTAATAGGTAAGCCCATGTAGAGTCGTGAGCGAGGTAGAATTGGTGCATCCAGAAAGGTATCGGACCTTTTCCCTCACGTAGTGTGAGCCTGATGGCGTAGACATACTGCAAATATCCGATTGCAAAGCTAAAGGTGGCAGATAAAAGTAAAGGTTTGTTGTCCAGGGTGAATCTTTCCGTGAGTAGTTGGTAAGGGTCCATAATTGAAGCGATCCGCGTATATAGCTGCAGATGAATGGAGGATGTACGCCGGATGAATGCAAGATGGATATGTAGTCTGAGAAACAGATCAAATCCTCTACTTTCTGTCGCTTAAATAAGTAATTTCATACAAATATCAAAAGTTCACGGTGCGAAACGTAGTTTTACGATCGCTATTATTCCTCATCCTTTCAGTAA
Organism: Truncatella angustata; assembly: GCF_020726525.1. Taxonomy (NCBI): domain Eukaryota; kingdom Fungi; phylum Ascomycota; class Sordariomycetes; order Amphisphaeriales; family Sporocadaceae; genus Truncatella; species Truncatella angustata. The sequence goes on along the minus strand of NW_025763382.1, from coordinate 6,004,461 downwards.
AGAGCCAATCTTATATTAGTAATTCGGACCCGAGATTCCGAAATGAGCTTAGCCATCGTCACTCAGACAGCTCCACTGGCTTAGAGGATGGCGTGTGCGATGAGTTGTAACAACACCGTCTCAACACTAGACTCACTAAGCAAATTATCCAGATCCGGTAAACCAGACGGGCCACTTCCCCACCTTGTTAACTTTTGTACAGGCCTCTCCATGGAAGGAAACATGTATCAATATCCCAAAAGTGTGCCAAGCAAGTCTCAACAACGATATATAGATTGAAAAAACAGTAAGGGCTGGGTGAAGTCTCGAAGTGGATCCCCGGACAGATGTCTTGTGGGATGCTCTATTTTCGCGTAATCTGCATCGCCGACTACGGATAAAGGAATATGAAGATAAATCAGACCACTGAAGGTCCAACGACAAGTCAGGCTCCATAGTGAAAATATCCTGGCTATGAGATACCAGGTGCAGTTTGCCATGGGCGAGTGAAGAGTCACCGTTCTATGTACAGAACAGCTTAATTACGAGGCTATCAGAACCGTGACGGAAGTCCAGGTACACCTAATATATGAGTCACAGGAGAGACGGACAGCTAAGCTTATCCAATACATGTCCCCTAAGTGTATTAAGATCTGCCCGCCACGAATTTTAATCATCTTTCGGTGGCCTTCAGTTCGTTCTTCTCAACCTTCAGCCAAACAGTCTTGTTCTATCTTCGTAGTGTTAAAATAACCGTTTCAGTGGTATTAGTAATAACCTCTCCAAAACATCCCTTGGAATCTCGAGAGAGAATCCATGCCACCATTTGTCTCCGAGCCTTTCAACTACTCGTCTCCAAGAATCGCGTCTACTAATACCACTAGTGTGGCTCTGCTCTCTCCTAACATGTCGACTATGCCTGAATGGTCTACTGGAGGATTGTAATCGACTATTATAACTGGCTAAAAGGAATGGGCCAAGATGTAGATATAGAGGTAGCTTATGCTGTTACTCTATCCTCTACATTTCCTTCGACCAACGACAAAATACCCATCACAAATCCGAAAACAATCCTTAGAGGATGGCTACGACACTCAAATAATAAATATCCTAAGCTTCCCTCCATTTCACAGAACATAGCAGATGTTTTCGTTCCCAGGCAAGGCCGTCCCATCTTAAACACCAACGCCAACAACCAGCCCCGCTAAGGATGAATACGCTCTATTATAGTCCATAAATACATTCTATATAGCTCCATTCCTTATCGTGTGATACCTCTGCCTGGTCAAGACGTAGCGCGATATTTTGAACAGAGCGAAAGACCCCGACTATTACATGAGCCGTTGGGCTCACAGGATATGCCATATATTGGTCACTCAACTCCTCAGATCAGTCCAGTCGAGGGGTGCATAGCACCAACGATGATTTCCTATCTATCTTCTGTGTTAAAGCAAGTTGAGCGTTCTCTGTAGACTGCGACAAACATCCTACACTTTTCGAGGAACATTTGCCTGCAAAGAGAGTTCCGCTGAACAGCACGCAAAGCGTAGCTTATGCCATCGAAGCTCTTGATTTTATCCGTGTACGATGGACGGTGGAACTAGAGAGATAACCAATTCTTCTCTCTCTTTAAATCGGCCGCTTCACATTCTCAAAGACTAGTTTCCTGAGGTCCGGGACGATTATGCGTCTCACCCTCGTTTCGTCTTCTTTATTTAAAGCTCGTTGCGCTTTATATAGTATTTGTTTCTATGCCATATACAACTAGCGTAATGCATTAATATTGGGAGTCAGGTTTTACACGGCTATTCTCATCGAGTTAACGCGAATAGCGCACCTTATAAGTCTCTTGATATCCCATACCAACTCCGTCATGATGGTAACGGACTTGGCTCAGGCGTCTTCCACTCAAGTGCAGGTTACGTCCACCTTGAACCATCTTTGGTCTCGGCCTAGATGGTCGCCTGCTGGTTGTGTGCGAAGTTAGTAATCTTTGACGAGTGGCATCGAAGCAGATGATTTTGCGGAGGTTGGTTGGTTGGATCCCCACCAAGTAGTGGTCCGTGATCTCTAAACCTGAGGAAGTTTTGTCCTTCATACCATACCTACGAACTCTTCATGATCTTTACTAGTTGATTCAGCTCTGGCGGCATGCCCTGCGTTTTATTATCGTTGGTAACTCGTTTCTCATTCCGGAGTGGTTGATCACGTTTATAATAGCCAGCTTTGAACGGATCAGTTTGTACAGTAGCTGATTGGGACCCTGACTTGGGTAGAATGATTCGGCATCTGCCTTTTTATTTCATTTTTGTTCTTTTTTTCAATTGGTCAAGAGTAAGCATGGGAAGAAGTGCGCGGCAAAAATTGCCACGGTATTCTACGCGGGGGCTGTTCCCGACCAGCCAGCATAAAATACCAAAAATAATGCCAACAGGAATGGGGGGGTGTGGGTTGTTAGTCGGACTGTAAACTTGGAACCAACACGCTTCAGTTTTGCGTTTTACGCCAAAAGCCCACCAGCCAGACCATAAATGCTCGCTCGTTAAATTACCACTTCATATACTACAGATCCCTACGTCCTCCACAATCAGACTATCGACGTTCTCTCCTTGGTCATTTTTCTTTTTTTCTATAAGAACATATCTTAGCACATATATCCGTCATAGCAGCACGACAGGACTATGTTCTCGTTCGTCTACCCTGCCCTAACCAGGCAGTTTTCCGGAAGAGAAAACACTAGCAAAAGCTACAAAGGCAGCGTACATCAGCCAATATCCTCAACTCCCAGTTCCGAAGGTCTTTTACTCTAGCATTGATTCCGAAATCGGGCCATTCATGGTTATTCAAAGTTTTGGTTCCCGACGAGGCATGGTCCAGGCTTTGGTAAATCTACGCGAGGACCTAAACGGAACGCCCGTTTTGTAACCTAACATTTCCGAAATTAAGCTTAAAAGGTTGTATGTCAAGATGGCACGGTGTATACAACAGCTTGCACAACCTACTCCTCCCGCGTATCAGGGCTCTCGTCGAAACAAGCCGCGGATAATATTACATAATGGGGCGACCTCTTACTCTCAATATGACTAATATAGTTCAACTTTCTAATATCCCCTAATTAGTCTTTCCATTAAGAGGGACTATATATTAGACTACTAATAAGTAATACCTAGTATTAGCCAATATACATATAGCAACAATACTTTTGCAGCATAACGATATGGTATTATCGGAGGATGATTATAAGACTAGATATTAATGTCGAAGTTTGGGTTTGCTAAAGATGACTAGTCGAACCACTCTAAGCACGCGTAAGCGATATTACCAGCGCCGGATGGTTTCGGCTCTTTCGCTTCTGGTTTGATGATTTTAGACTAGCTAACGTTCTGATTAATGAGAATGACCAGGTTCTCGGCGCTATTGATTAGGAATTCGTCTACGTGTGGCCGACGCAGTTTGTCTTAGACTCGCCTTAATAGCTATTACTTAACGTACCAGAGATATAGAATAATGGCATTTAGGGTTAGGAAAGCGTTCATAAACGACGGCTAAAGACCTAGCTTTTAGCGATGGAAGAGGTAGAAGAAGTCGCAAGTCCCGGTTCTTTACTTATCTCCGCGTATATACGAGAAAGCTAGGAGACGGGCCGTTTTTGGCTTGATTATGCCGCTCGAAAGAGCTAGGCTTTTGATACCATCTACTAGAAGTAATTAGATGAAAGTTTCTTTGATGAATGGGGAATAGATGTTCCTGTAGAAGAACTATGGAAGACGAGGGTGCAACTTCTAAGTGAAGTGGAACAAGCGGCGATATGGTTCAAATGAAGATGGTGAAAACAAAGGAACGGTCTTTGGTTGAGTGGGACGCCACGAAGGCAATGCAGTGCTTGTCGTCCTTTCTTTTCGATTAATCACCTCTTTCCCGTAACTACTAGTAATTGAGCATCTATCTAGATACACCGGATCTGCATACCCTGTAAAAGAATACAGTCTTATGTTTTCTACATATCTCGTGACTTGCTCACCAGTGCATATCTCATCACCTATTCTACCAGCTAAGAATCACCGAGAGTTCTAGAAGAAAAGACACCAAGGCCTCCCAGAAAGAAGACGAAGCAAATACATATGCTCAGTCCACTATCGAGACGCAGTGCATCGAACGTACAAAGGACCTATGTCAGCGGTCGAACTTCTAGCCGAATTCTAAGCAGAACAACTTTTGAGTGAAGAGAAAGGTCTTTTGATCTTGCAACGGAATCTTTCTGACTAGTTATATATTCAAGTTTAAACCCGGATATCTAATCAGCTCACAAAAACATCATTTTCGGCTGCGAACGGTAACAATGAAGAAGCTCGAAGAGCCACATGCAATGGGACTGTAGATATAGGACTTGAACTCTAATTACGACCCTGAATAAGTGGATAAATGAATCATATATTAATGATGATGTTCTGAGGCTGCACGGAGAGTTTGCTAGTGCGCCAGGACGCATGTGATGCCGCGTGATTGTTTTCATTGGACCTCATATGGGCTTGGCGACACAATCATGCTCCTCCATTTGATATCATTTGTAGCGTCTCGTGTCACAATAATAATTCAAGGATATTCGCGTGTTATTGCCTATTCAAAGCACAGGCGGCAGCGGTTGCGACGTTGAATATGCAGCCATCGTCTGCAAACGAGTGAAAATAGCGGTACAAAAACTCTTACACATAATGGCCATGCAGCTTCGTCTGATGACAGTTCCCCAAAATGAAAACTTTACCCCTCAGTTAGAATGTATAAAAAGTTAACCACATTGTCAATATTTCACGTTCTACTTCAATCTCGGTTGGATAAAACTTTAAGATTTTAACACATCCTCCATACTATACTGTCTTCCATACCTTAAGTATTTGACTCATGATCTCATCGAAAGCCATGGCTACCCCATCGACGATTCACATAAGCGTTGTGCTGCTATTGGTATTGTCGGCATGTTGTAATCCAATGAGCCGACAGACTAACAGACGTCCAATTATTCTTGACCGTTCCGGTGGCTTCACAATTGGGGGCAGAACTATATCCAGTCCAGTTTCGTCTAACTTGACCCTTTCCTGCGACCACGGTTATATGGAATATTTCTTGCCGCAAACCCCTCGAAAGCTGAGCCTAGTCATGTGGCACAGCTCAAGCACGCAAACCTTTCAAAACCGATGGGACGGCGGCGAAGGTTTCAAAGACATGTTTCTGCGCCGCGATTACCCTGTGTATCTCTGGGACGGCCCCCGGGTTGGACGTGCTAATTGGGCATGTGAGCCCGACTCCTACACACCATGGTATCGAGACGAAGGGAATTTTGTAGCGTGGAACTTTGGGCCGTCCTACAGGAACTGGTGGCTGGACGTGCAATTCCCAACAGAAGATGGCTATGCCTGGCAGCAGGCCACAAGCGCTCGTTACGTTGAGTACGACAGCGACGACAACGTCCAGCTGCACTCTAATGCGGCGGCTATCGCGGCTGATTCTGGTAAGATAGGACAGGACATTGCCTACATAACTAATTCAGCTTCGGGTGTTCGTGCCTTAATGACGGTGGTGAAGAGCAACACAACTAATATCAAAGCTATTATTTGTTACGAGGGCTATGGATACGTTTTTCCAGAGGGAGCAAACTTTACGGCCAACACGCCCTTTTTCTCGGGAGGAGGATTTGGGCCGTACGTCGTACCATTGGATGATTTCAAAAAGCTCGCCAAGCTCGCAGCCGTAATGTTTTATTGGTCGGATCATAGGGATGAGTCATATTTGTTTTTGAAGCAGTCACGCGAAGTAGCGGAGCTCATCAACCTGTATGGTGGTAATGCACACGTCATGAAGTTAGGGGAAGATGCAGGTCTAAAGGGGAGCACACACATCGCTTTTGCTGATATGGACAATGATAAAGTTGCGATGTTATTGGATGGGTTCCTTCATAAGAATAAGTTGGATGAATATCAGGTGCCCAAGTGGCTGAATTGAGGCTATACACGCCCACAGAACATCGTTAAACGAAGGCAGATTATCATAGAGGCGTAAAGCAAATCGTCTAGGTCTAAATAAAACAGAAATAATTGATGCTGTCTCACTCTCAAAAACTACATATGCATCACGAACAACATGGATATATTTTCTAATGTTGTGGAATGGCTTCTCCATTCATTTCTTTCCGTACAGTTTGGGCGACAAATAGATCTATTCAGCGCTATCGTACGAAGGAGAAGAAGGGATTCTTCCCCTCGTACGTGGTCTATAGATAGGGGTTCACCAGTACGGCTGCTGGCTGCCGACAGCCACATCGTGGCTGTGGTGGCTTACTGCCAGCACGCCGCGTGACTACCTATACTACGTAGTCAACCGTCGTACGAGACCGCGAATAATATATTCCAACAAATGTTGAGTTTCTATACAATCCTGACCGAATTCGGTCTTGACAATTCATACCTCTTTGATATTCCGCAAAATACTTAAGGACACAATGTGGGCCGCGACCGCGTGGTTAGTTTGGCTCAGGATTGTACTTGAAGTGGTGCAATACATTAAATATATTATGAATAGCATTCTTACCGCGCCATTCAGTTTGAATTACATTTGTAAGGCATCGCGTCTCGAATAGGTTGGTACCAGTAAATGCACACGACATTACCATGTGACGATATCAAGAGAAGTATTGACTCCAACTATGTAGGAGCCTTTATTGGTTTCATTTGTCTCCACCCCACGGCATAGATAGGTAAATAATCGGAAGCTGTGCCAACCCAAGGAAGCGGCGCATCTTCACTCAAGCCTGCCTGGAGTTATGTTGCAGAGGTTAATGTCGTTGGTATATGTGTTCCAACTCGAGTGTTTGTTGACTGGTTTACTTCCACGAAGACACCTTCGCGGGTGCGGGTATTAGAGCTGACCCGGACGTTCAGATATAATCCCAACGGTGGCGTCAACCTGGGTTCGCAGTATGGTGGCTTGAACTATCTATACAACAGCCTTTTCCCACCCTTCATAAAGGTCATCAACGAGACTGATACACCACCTGCATCTTTGATGGTTTCATATACTACGGTCGACCGAGGTGCCTATGACAGCCAACAAATATCTCCTTCAGGATCACTTAGGATAGAAGCTTGGCTTTGATGGTCTGATCATTTCTGATGCTGGGGGTATAGCCAACTTGTACAAGCAATCATTCACGGCTACTTCGGCAGCTGACGCAGCCCTACGCGCTCTTCGTGGAGGGTTACAGTTAGAACTTTCTCCTGGTCAGCCCGCCATGTTTCCCAACTTAATCGGATATGCGAATGAATCAGATGTTGCCTCGCTCATTGATGGGGCGGTCATTCAATTAAATTACTAGAAATAAAATTCAGGGCTGGGACTTTTGATCAGCCACTCCCAACCGTCGCAAATCTCAAAGCAACATTCAAGGCTCCGGCTCATTTGGAAGTCAACCGAAATTTCGAGAGAGAGGCAATCGATCTCCTACAGAACAAAAACAATACACTGCAATTCAACGATTCCTGAAATAGCATTAGTAAAGTTGCCTCGATCAGCCCATTCGCTGACGTCATCATCGCCGGTACCTATGCGGCCAATAACTCAACAATAAGATCTTTCGGAAACACACTTCTCCAAAGTCTTCAGACGGAGTACGGTATTTCCAATGTTCTGTTTGAACAAGGATTGGACTTCATCAATACGACCAACTCTAGTGGGATCGATGGTGCCGTGGCTGCTGCGAAGGAAGCTCGTGTCGCCATTGTCAATATTGGATCTGTAGCTGTGCAAGGTGAAGACTCACTGGCTGCTAAGAGAACGGATGGAAACTTTTATAGTCACGCCGAATTACATTTCCCTAGGCTTCAGCAGGATCTCCTGAATGCTGTTCCTCGACACTGGCGTACCCACTACTCTCGTAATAACCGGAGGACAGGCTTTTGTGCTGGATAACAGCACGCTGAGCAGAACCGGTGCCATTCTGCATAGCTTCCTAAGTGGAGAATACACATCCGATGTACTAGTTGAGATCTTGGTTGGCAAAGTCAACCCCAGTGGCAAGCTTCCCATTAGTATGCCAGAGACAGGGGGGGTCCTCTCCTGTCGCCTACGACTACCTCCCTTCGTATGGGCTCGAATGGACATATCCTGGCACCACCGAAGTTGTGCCTTTCGTATTCGCCTTTGTTTGAGTTACACCACATTCAACCATTCGAGCCCATCCGTTGTCCGGAGCACGACTCCACGAGGAGAGCCAGCGGTGAATGTTGCGGGGACTGTGTCGAACAGTGGTCACTTTGACGGTAAATAGGTGGTGCAATTATACTATCGCCAGCAGTACACATCAATCGAGATGCCAACAAAGCAACTCATCGGATTTGAAAAGATCGAAGTGCTGGCGGTTGCTCAGCAATTGATGACTTTTAACGTCAGGGTCGATGATTTAGGCTATTAATTAAACGGCGACTGCACGAGGAAATCAGGCAACTTCACTTCTCTTATTGGAAGCAGCTCCCGAGCGCATGTCTTGAGACCAGTAAGTATCATATTGTAAAAACACATGCTTGAATATGGACCATGGTTAAATGGTGAGATGAACTTCAGATTTCCAACGGAAAGACAATGGATAATGTTGAAGAGCTCCTCCCGAGGTACTTTCCAATTCGAATCTAGATGATGCATTGTGTCGCGAGTCAATATGTATGATAACTAAGCAGAACGATCAATTCTCAGACCTAAGAAATGTCGGTACAATCACATGGCAGATATTTGACAGTTGTATTTTATTGACTTAACCTTTTATGCTTATTCATATTGCGATTACGTATTATATCTTTGTTCATTGCACCGTAGTTCGAGCCGAAACATCCGTTTTTGAAAACTGATCTTGGACTGTTCTGACTTCATCCAAGGTTTCCAGAGTGGTTTCGCTTTGCTCTACTTTCCAATCAAGACCATAGTCCAGTATAGCCGAATTCTTACCGACGTAATATCTCATGCCAAGCATCAGAACAATACTGCCGACAGAGAATGCAGCTGCCATAGGAAAACCGATCGGATAGCGTGGAGCATCGCTGACCTTCCAGGCACTGAGCGGAATCGTAGCGTGGCCAACATAGACCAAGGTCACAGTGAGTGCAACGAGAATGGATCTCGCCTCAGGCTCTTTCCGAAGGATTATAGCAAGCCATGCTGTGAGTGCATAGCCCCACGCAGCTGTTGCGTAGGTGAGGAAGTAGAAAGCCAGAATCGTTGGGTGTGAGTTCGGCCATCCTGCCAATACCGCTGTCGCTACCAACTGTATGGTGGCGGCCCCGCATGCCACCTGCCAGCGCCAGTCCTTCCAATCGCTCAAGGCGTTCAGGCCAATGTTACAAACGATAGAAATGGCGTATCCGCCCAATGGAATCAAGTTGACCATATAGGTCGAGTACATCGGTTGCCCTGAGGCGTCCTTCACACCCTTCAAATACAATAGAATATAAGAATTTGCTCGTTGTGACCAAGCGAATTGGAGATATGCGCCGATGAACAAATATGCTATGGGACTTCTGAGAAGTAGCGCGATTTTCCGGGAAAGAAGGCGCCATGATATAAGCTCGGCTGTCGTCGTACCGCTATGCGACATCCTGGTGTGTGCAATCGCGCGTTCAACTTTTGACAAATACAGCGCTCTCGTGTAACTAGGCGAGTCAGGTATCGTCAGGAAACCAACAAAGCCCCAGCTGATGGTAATGATTCCAGAAACAATGAAAAGCCATTGCCAACCTTCAAGGCCATGTACACCGTTCAGGTTTTTATAGAGAGCCGCTTGCAGTATGCCGAGAAACATATTGCCTGCCACACCGCTGACCCCAAATATAGCCAGGCGTTTCCCCAGTTCCCGAGGCGTGTACCAGTTGAAGATCAAACTGACGATTCCGGGCCAGGAGCTTGACTCGAAAACCCCGAGAAAGAATCTTAGCCCGTAAACAGTCTGCGCGTTTGTAGCTTTGTAAGTTACGAGCGTGAGGACTCCCCATATGATCTCGCAAAGAGGCAGGAACAAAGACGGTCGTACTCGCGTTTGTATGATCTGCGACGGAACGATGAATATGGCATAGCCGATCGAAAAATACGTGGTAAACTCGACGAGTTCATTGCCGTATAGCGACAGCGCCTCTTTCATTCCGGATACGTACGCCTGGGTTGTGCCGGATTGATCCATGTCCTTCAGCAATCCCGCGACTGTGCTGCGTTAGTTCATGACATCAATGTATTGAAGCTTTAAACATAGCCTTTCTCAGACGCTAAATCCGTAGAGACAAGAGCAAAGAAATCGGAGTCGAATCATAACTTACTAGATGATGTTAGTGCACAAAAACGAAATAATAAGTGGCCTACAACCCCACCACCCCTGGGGAAATAGTCACTTACCTGAATGCCCATACTAACAAAAATATATCGAGTTTAAGTACAAGTACATGCTCCGGATCTTCGAAGTAGGGATGTATAGAGCCTAGCCATGATTGCAATGGTTTTTGTGAAAGAGGTTCATCGAATACCGGTTTATCGCTTGAGCTAGGCATTGCTCAGATTCAACCAGGCTAGTCTGGGGACCAGTGTAATCTCTGTGTGTGTTGTCAAATCCGTGAGTGATCAAACTAGCAGCTTTGGTTAAACCTCAATTAACATAGAAAGTGGTGTATTTTAGAATCAGGCGAAAACTGAGATGCTCTAACCGTGTATTCGCTTCATTTTATCTTTTCAGTCTTACATTATGCTGTTTCTATGGGAAGATTCGTGATGTCGGGCGAAACCCGACATAAAACCAAATTCTTGGCGTGAATGTCGTGATTGCGTCCAGATGTTAACGGGGTATAGAGTGGAGCAGTACGCTAAGCATGTCGACTATGGTAAGTATAAATGAGGTAGCAATGGGTTGAAGAAGTTCATGTTAGACGTATACGAGGTGCTTCTACAAGAAATGTTAGACAAAGCAAAAATTTAACTTGTAAGAATGCTCGGCATTGTGCTAACCTTAGTGAATTATATGGCTTCAATGTAATCTATTGGCACATGCAGATCCGTAAAATAACCAAGATGCGATGTGGTCCATGTGGGTTTCTGATGCCGCTAGCGGTCGCGACAAGCAGTTCGAACTCATTTTACTATTATACGAACCAGTTCACTTAACGTATCTTGCGAAGAAACAGATCAGATTGCCAAAGTGTCTATATTCAAATGAATGTTGAAAGCAGACACCGGCTGGCGACAATCGGTTCCAAGACCCTGTAAGATTATAGATCCAATGAGGAAATGGGAGAAGATTCCGCGCAGGTAAGTTGTCGCGTCTTGCCCCACTGATGAGGTGCTCGCCATTGTGGGTCATATGGCTAATTCACTGCCAATAACGGCCTGTAAGAGGACTGTAAAATATGCCACCAACTCTAATTATGACGGGCTTGGACGGGCACCAATCGGGCCATGTCCGATTGCTCGGTGCCAAATATTAGCCATTTGCAGAGCTATCGATATGAGTTAAGTTTAACACCCGCCCGCTGTTCGCAACAGTACGACTATACCACATCCATAGGTCAGCCGCCTCTGTCCTTTCTGCATTTGATGCAAACATAGACCCACTATAGTCATTGACGAGCTCAAGTAGCCATGGCTGAAGCAACTGCATTCACATCCAAACCACTGTATCCGGCGTATCTCCCGACCAGGCCCGATGGCTTCACCGCGACACTAGACGTGCCATCATTTGAAGCTGATGAGCCTGGCGTCCGTGCAGACCCTTCTAAACCTCACATTCTGCGACCTGGTGTGCAGGTGGAAAGTATGACGCCTAGAATCGGGTCCGAAATTAGAGGCGTCCAGTTGAGCGAATTGTCCACTGCGGGACTGGAGTATGTATTTCGACCTTATTGTCATTATTGAATCTTCACTGCATTCCATCTTCTTGTGATAACCTTGAGCAAGTACTGATTGTATGCACTATATAGTGAAGTGGCTTTACTGGCTGCGGAAAGAGGGGTTCTTGTCTTCGTATGCAGCATATATCATATACAACGATTGAATACTGCTAATGTGCTGAGTGTAGAGAGATCAAGACTTTGCCGATATTGGGTTCGATAGACAGCGAGAGATCGCTAGACACTATGGGCCTCTACATCAAGTGCGACATCTAGACATAGGACATATTGCAGACCGCTGACGGGATATGATCAACAGCATCCAACAATGGGGTATCCGGCAGGCACAGGACCTGAGTTCCACGTCGTGTATGCTGATGAAACTGTGTAAGGTCACATAAGCATGCTAATGAAAAATTGTGGACTGACAAGCTACATGTACAGAGGCAATCTTAGAACACTCCTGGGTCCGAGGACAAGTTATGACCTCTGGCATGTAGACCAAACCTTCACTAGCAACTTACCCTCTACCACCTTCTTCTGGGTTCTCGAAATGCCCAAGTCTGGAGGTGGCGACACGGTCTTCACGTCCCTTACGGCGGCGTACGAAGCTCTGTCGCCTACTTTCAAGCACGCACTTGCTCCCCTTAGCCTGCTTCATTCATCAGCATCTATCGGAGAAATCGCCAGGGTGGGGATGGAGCGTGCTTTGAGGGAGGCAGTGAAAACCACCCATCCCCTCGTGATCAAGCATCCCGTGACCGGCAAGCCTTCACTATTTGTGAATCCGACTATCGCTCGCCAAGTCGAAGGTATGCTACCAGAAGAGTCGGAAGCCATTTTGAGATTCCTGCATGAGCACATCAGAAGCCTTGATTTTAGCTGCCGACTGAAGTGGGAAAAGGGCTCTGTGGTCGTCTGGGATCAGAGGGGTGTTGCCCATAGCGCTGTTCCCGACTTCAAGGATGGCGAACGACGACACGTGGTGAGGATGATCCCGTATGGATCTCGCTCTCAGCCAGCGTTCCCCGATGTCTACGGTAACGCCGGCAAGGTGTAGATTACATAGATATGCGGCACTCTATACATGAGTGGAATGCCCGCCTCAAAAGAGCTACGGCGGGCGCAAAATCTTCGAAGAGGTCTCACTATATGAGCGTGCAGCACATATGATGCATTCAACTTAGTATCACGTTGAGAAGAGCTGGTACTGGATCGTTTCTTTGGAAGAAAATGATGCTTAAACAGAATTTAACCGAATGGCAATCCTATCATTTGTGAAAAGTTTATGTACGAACAAAGGGGCCATATTTCCAAGCACACTCAAGCCTTCTTGCAGGCGACAAAGTTGTTGCCACTGGCACCAGTATGGGTGATCAAAGCATCGAAATTGCCCTTGCCATCAAAGATGACACGGTCGGCACCGGGCGACCCGCCCGTGTAGACGTTGTAAGTGGACAAGATCGGGAATTCATACCAAGGAGAAGCGGTCGGGAAGCTAAAGCCCTCGTAGTTGTTGTATTGATGAGGGTAGTTGTCTGGTCGGCGCAGGTTAGTTGTGAACCCAAGGTGCATACATAAGGAGAGAGAGGCTTGTTGGGACGTACTAAGGGCTGAGCCAGACTTCTCCAGGCTGTATCCTTTGGCCAGCGCCTCGTCGATATCCTCCTGCCAGTAGCAGACGGTGCCGCAAGTGTAAACACAGGTGGCCCTCTTCTCAGCTACAGCTTCAACATCAGATCGCTCGGCGACGATGTCAACGGCGCGAGCAGCGACGCTGATAACGGACAAAGCCGAGACAAGGAAGACCTGGTACGTGATAGTTAATTGACTAGAACCGTAGAGAACTGGGAGTGGTGCGACATACCTTCAAGCCAATCATTTTGCCAGACGAGGGATGTAAGACTGAGTCAGCAGAGGGATCTGATGTAAAGAATGTGGGCGGCGTTGATTATCATGTCGTCAAAGAGGCGAAGAATCAGTGGTCTATATAGGACTGACTTCATATCATCGTGGCTGACGATGGTGCTATTCATAGACCGCTATCTTGAAAGCTATACATCCAATCCTGTCGCAACGACGGACGAATGTCCGAATCAGTGGTCAAAAGCCCTTGCTGGGTGTGATGCATGTTGTTCATTTAGCCTTGGCGGCTCAAACACACGTTGTCGTGGTTATTCCATCTGGCGGGGATAGAGAGACCTTCCCTTTTCGGTGGCTGGGTGGGAGCTAAGGCCGAAACATGGGGCAGGGCGGGTTGGAAACCTTCTTGCTCCCCAAATCCCAACTTGCTCGCGACCAACTCGCATTGGATTCGGTGTTCTGATTGAGCATCGGGCTGAAGATGGGTGGTGCCGGCACGACATATGACCACGGTGCGTGATTGGACGATTTGAGTCGCTAAGCGTGTCTCGCTAACGGCAGATCTGCAACGCTCCAATGCACCTCACCTGCCTATCGTCGCTAAGCTTCCCCCGTACGTGTTATGATTGCCAGGGACGAAAGGACCCTTGAGTAACTCTATTGTGACGCTATGAGGCCGGAGCGCGCCGATCAAGTGAAATAAGCACTCATCTTGCGAACGTCCGGGAAACTAGAAATGGCTTCTGCGCCGGCTATAGCGGCTAGATGATGGATGGCTATCGCTACATGATGGATGGCTATCGCAACTTGCTCTATTCAATCCACCAAGTGGTTCTTAGGTGTACCTGATATGGTTATAAGCCCGCTATCATATGAAGCGTATCAATAAGTATAAAGGCCTTGTCAATCCTTGGCTCCGCTCGGCGCTGGCGCATCTCCAAGCTCCCCTTGCCAGTCTGCAGGATGGCTTCGATCACTTGCTTTCTAAGGTTGATATTGCCAAGATTCCACCAATGGATTCCATGGAGATTTGCTCTGGGCTTGCAAAAGATACCGAACATCGAATTGCGACGGTTACCGGTCACCTCCTACATTCACGAAACTCGCTTTGCTGAGAGCACACAGCGCAATTCTGCCGAGCACATTACACTTCGAATTGACAAATATTGGTGGCGTATCGTCGACACCCACGCGCACTGCTCCTTCAATTGGCTAGGGTAGGCCCATCTATATACAACTACACGCCGTCCGAAAAAGAAAAAGAAAAGCATATTAGAACGTGATCAAGTGATTCATTCCTGGTGCCGACTAAGAATAGCCGCCCAAGACCTTTGGGCGTACAAATTGTCAATCCCCATTTCTTGACAACAGCGTGTCTGACGTTGCTTGGTTTTCACTTGTTCTGATCAAGCGGCGGCGGATACAAGGTAGGCCCAGCCCTCAGCTCCGGTGAACACAATTGATTCATGCAAAGCTGGGCTGATAATGGTAAAGAGGCCCTTTGGGCAAGGCCTTTTAAAACCTGTATACAAATGCAGACATCCTTTCGTTCCTTGAGATGAGTAGAATTCATTATTACTGTTTCAAATCGTACACATTGTCGGTGGATTGAGTTGCCAAGGCAACGACATACACACAAAATAGAGATACAGAGGTAAAGTTGACTCCGCCAAGGTCACATGCATAAAGGCGTAGAGCACAGCCTGTACGCGGTGGACCATGAGATGCGTGCGCCAAACACTGCTCCCACAGAGAGAATCTAGACTCCAAACCGGAACTCTCTAACTTTCTTCTGGTAGTAATAGGTCGCAAGAGCACCAGCAATTCCGAGGCCTACGGGGACCGGGGCACGTCCACCAGTCTTGATGATACGAGGAACCGCAGAACCAAGAAGAGCGATGCTGTTACCGAGAGCCAGCTCGGTTCCGTAGTCCTTGTTACCCTTGATCAGGTAGCCTACGAGGGGAAGTTAGCCAGAGGTAGTCCTACATAGTGCTATCGAGAGATAAGACGTACCGGCGAACGCATAAGATGCACCAAGTCCAAGTCCTGCAACGAGAGATGGTGTGGAGCGGGTTTTCACGTATCCCATTGTGCCTCCCACGGCCACTGGCGCCAGAATTAGTCATAGATTGCATAGTCACAGCTTATGTGTACTCACAAAGGCCGGCCAAAGTAAATGAAGGGTGCTCGGCCATTGTTAACTTTTTTTTTCCGCTTGTTTGACGGTACTTAGTCAATGTTATTATTGCTGGAGTTGAGAAACACGGATTAGTCGGGATGGTGGCGAGCAAAGTCAAGCGCCGGCAGGCTCCGACGATTTTCCGGGGACGGGACGCTATCGGCTCAGCTAGACATCTGCATAAAATATGCTGGCACCAACTTCTTCATATAACGTTGGATAAAAAAAAAGTCGAGAAGACTAACCTTAATGCATTAACATGTCAACGCTGTGAAATGAGAACTCGAAGTGATGGAGCTTTGGACGTTAGGAAATGTATAATAGCGCTAGTTCGCCAACTGACTTTCACATTGTTGTTGTTGTTGTTGTGCTGGTCTGCAAAGACTTGCTAATTTACACCGGCCAACAACGACAGCAATAACGCGCTATAGCATCTACATTTCCAAAATTTTCATGATCGTACATAAAAATGTTCGCTTATTAAACGTTGGATTTCTCCCTGACATTTCATGGTTTCCTAACTGTTTGTCTTTTCTTTTTTCCTTTATCCTCCTTTTTTTTTCTTTTTCTCAATGCAACTTGTTGTTTAAATGCCACTGATCTGCACTACACATGTTAAACATGCAACAAAAGACAATGGCGAGCGAATGTTGTATGGTAACAACAAAAGCGCGGATGCTTATAAAGCGGCTGTGGTCGCAAATAATGAAATAAGAGGAAGAGGGTATTGAGAACAGTATAATCTGTAAAGCTTATGAAAAGCCAAAGGTAATAGTCTATCCATTCAAACCCTCCTGCGTGGACTCCAACGTCATCATGCCGTACACTCTGAACGACCATATCCAAGCTTTGCGAAGTAGCGACTTGAGTCACATGGGAACAATCGGGTCAATACCAATCCTGATTTGGTTCAGGGTGCCTACCCCGGACTCGTTGGTTGATAAAGTGCACGAGGAGTACCTACCTATCCGACCTTTCATGCCGTTGACGATGGAGCAGCTCTATGAAGTTCTCACAGACATATATGACAAGGTCTTTCAGTCTAACAGCGATGGGTTTCTGCTCGCTAACACGCTGTGCTTCAACTTCGTCAAGTTAAATATTCCGGAAGGGCATGGTCATAGTACACGACTGTACCCGTTCGAAGGAATGGACAACGCTCGACTGGCTTGTTGGCTTCACTGGGCCGGCTCTTCGCTTGACAGGCGCGGATTTTGTATCACTATCGACGCTCGCGGCTAAGTATGACAAGAACACAACGCAGGTTTTTTTCCCGCTGACGTTGGATCGTGATCAACGTATGCCTAGTTGATGTCCTGTCAAGACACAAAACCACTAATCTACCTGAGAGAGAGTGCACATAAGGGGGGATTGGAATTGCACTCTGTGAGATTGTGAGATACAATAGTGTAAAATAGCAGTTGTGATCTGTTGTACCAGACAAGCCAATAATACATGTAGGAAAATGGAAAAAAATTTGCAATATTTGTGCGTGTATTGGTCATCATGAAATTGCTCTTGTGACCACATTTCCATAGCAAATATCGTCCTCGTTGTTGATAAAGAGCTTTTGCTGGTGTCTGGAGCTGTTCTTGTAATCTTGATATTGATCATCTCTTACTCGATTGACTTGGGTTAAACAGTGCCTTCTGGGGCATGGAAGGAGCGCAGCGTTGCTTTATGGGCCACATTGCTATGTCAGGGGATTGCTTGGATGAACCTTTAATTGAATCATACCCATTTTCCAGAATGTCTTGTCCTGACGGCCTTCGTAGTTCTACACCAACCACCACGGAGCATGTGTGGAGATACACTTATATCTAACACCTGTGCCAACGTAGCAGTCCTCCACGGACGCTTCGCCACTACCAAGGTCAATGTATCTGTTCTTTGTCAGTTCCTCTTGGTAGCATGTTCAGACAGCAGTTATGTGCTTCGTTTGCACGAGCGTTCCACAAACGCCTTCCGAATTTTGATGAGATTTAGTTCTATAATTACCTAGGCAAATGGTAATGGGCATTGGCTATGATCAATAAAGTCTAGTTGGTATAGTTTGCAGTAGGCGAACATTTTGTTGACCAAGGGTTTTTCGAGCCTGGTTGCCTTGTTGTGTTTTCTAGTAGTGCGGCATGAGCTGAATAGAATATTTATTTGATGCAGCATAATCTGTTCTAGTTGTCTTTATCGGTATCGATGTCTCGTCCTGATTCAGCACTTCGGGGCCTATAGGGTCTATAGGGTTCATGGTGCTCTGGAGTTGTAGTGCGTTCGTCAAAGTCAGCATTTAATTACGCTTCAAACTCACGTTCCATACTGTCATAATCGTCATTGTCATCGTCATCAGCATATTCCTTACGAGCTGCTCCATCATCAGTCATCTCTCTTCTTCACCATTTACAGGCTGATCATCGTCGGTCTCGTCCAAGGACATTGGAGCACCAGCATCTGGTGGTGGTAGTGACAGTAGCGGCTCGTTGGCCATTGCTGCCCTTTTTATTTTATTTTATTTTTCTCTTCTGCATCTTCTTCTTCTTCGTCTTCTTCTTCGGAAGGCCCAGGCTTGTTCCATTCCTTGTCGAATTTGAACTCGGATGCGGGCGGTTAATTTTATGGTTCTTCCACCAATGCGTCAAGGTACCTGCAGGGACTTTGGGCCTTGCCGCGGCTTCTTTGGTCGTCGCGGCGCGAAACTGTCTTATATCGTAGGGACGCCGCTGGTACCGTCTCGGCATACCAGGCTTTTCGTAGCCGGAATTTTGGACAAGCCGCGGGACATAGGCGTGGAGCAAGCAGTGCACAACGGCATGTCGCTGCTTCCCTCCGTAATGCTGTTCGACGCGCTTCACGATTCAAGGCGGAGAAACGCGAATGTTGCAACGACGGATGCGCTTCGGTGGTCTAGTAGCCCATCTTGGTACTCGCTTGTCGTGCTTCATGAGCCTCGGACGCTTGAGCTCTCGTACACACCATTGTTCGCCCTTGGCAAGGCCCCACGGGACTGCGATATTCTGCGCGGGAGAGAAGGCATCGGCCATTTTCCAAGTTGCTCGAGTATGGTCGTGGTTAAAAGAGTCGAGGTCAAAGACGTTCTCGAAAAGCGCAGTCGTTAAGCTACATACTAGACTAACTTAGCAATCTTTGGTGGGGTTTTGTAGAGATCAGGTAATTATGAGAGGTCCTTAGGTAGGCGTACTTGCTTTGTAGTGGGCCTGCAAAATCCATACGCCGCATACTTTTTGTTCGTAGAAAATCTTATTCAATGATGTGAAGATCAAGTTCTAGCCTTTTGTTATGAGTAGAAACAAACTATTTGTCCATTAGGTATTAGAGTCATCGTCTTTCATGGCATTTGCGCTAAAGCTATTGCAAGGAGCTTGACAGGCTACGAACAAGAGAAGTCACGAAGGTTGTATACATTTGGACATGAATTGGTCTCACCATACCACCCACCGTATCTCAAGTCTTGCGCTCTGATTTAACTGGAAAGCATCTGCTGACCTTGGTGGTTCCCAGGTGATTTAGCATCATATTGATCAAAGCCCGTTCGAAATCAGTGGTGGCATTTGTGAACTTCCGAATGCTCCACTTGCTTGGTAACGTTTATTGGTGTAGCAATAGGCTTCACAGCGGCTTTTACCCCGCATTAGCATTACACAGTAGCCTACAGTAGGCCCCAAGCAAAAGGGGATCTTGGTATCTGCAGCGAACCCAAAGGATCAAGTCGTTTTTGACTGGCAAAGCAGACTAATCATTGAAACTGTAATCATATCGACCATATCAAACTACAAAAATAGTCATAACCCATGGACAAAATGATCGACACCTGTGTGATTCGAACACACGCTCCCGAGGGAACTGCCTATACCGATATCTATCGCAGAGAAAGATAGCAGGGCAGCGCGTTAACCACTCCGCCAAAGTGCCGGGGTTGTTGAAAGAATGTGATGTTAAAATACAATATACTAGTTTCAAGTAAGATGAGCGACGACTCAAAGCTAACAACACACAGTACGTTGCCCACGCCTGCTTAGGAATCGGTGTGCCATGGTGGGGCATTGAGACTTTGCAATTACTAAAACCCCATCAATTAGATCATCTATGGATCTTCTGCCATAAGCTATTAATTATGTTCACGTCCTCATTGACCTCTGCGTTTTCATTCTTTACTTTTTCGGAATCTTCATGGTCGTCAAACGTATCCATCCTGGATCTGAATTTAGCCATCATAAGGTCAAGCGCGATCTTGGGCGAGGCCAAAGACAGTTCCTCTCTCAACTTGGCCTGGCTGATGACTTTCCCGTCACACAGATGTTTGACGAGAACCTCGACCATATCTTGGCAGTTGTCGTCAAGCAGCTTGTATCGAGGATGCAGCGTCAAATGGTGATGGCCTGCATTGGTGTCAGCCCAAACAGAGTCACTGAGAGTGGGAAGGCGAGCGATGATACTCACCCAGCTGCAGAATTTGCTCATGTGATTGCGTTGTCTCGCCGATGTAGTAGCAGGATGTCCAGCTGGTGATGTATTCCGAAGTTATCTCTTCGAAGCGGAATTGGTTCCTCATCAAAGCATTCAACGCCAAATCATCGCTCATTAACTCGTAGAAGTAAGAAGGTGCCAGAGTGCGGTCGATGACTGCAATTGCCCAATGGCTAACAGCGTCCATGGACATCCCAACATGTCTAGCCAACAAACTGTATGCGTTATGTGACAATTTGAATCTGCCGAATGCAATGGGAATCGTGACCAGGAACACTGCCTTCTGTGTTGCTGATACGTCGCACATTAGCGGCGGCATGTCCTCGGCTGACGCGCCGGTACGCTTCGCGGCAATTTGATTGAGGAAGTCATTATGCTTTGCTATGCGCCGTTCTAGCTCGGCTCGTGCTGACTTTTCATCTTCTCGATGTTTGCGCTCTTTGCTATTCAAGATGAAAGTCTCCTATCAACTTCCTCAGTTCTTGGCAATTGGGTATGAATGAGGGGCACATACCGCTTCTTACTGACGAAGTCCTCCGCCGCCTGGCTGGCCTGGCTTAGCCTACCCAAGATGTCGAAGCCCATGGCAACGACGAAGTTTTGACTGCAAAAACGAGGCTGCCAGGCGGAGAGGTCTTGGAAATTTTTGATTGTTCAACACAAAACAAGGAAATCGACGGCGCATCTGCATCTCGGCACAACATCCGTGAAGTGTTGAATAGATGCATAACCACCAATAAGTACATAGACTGCGCCATCCTCCTTACGTTGCCATTGCCTAGCTCACATGTCTGATTACAAAACTTCATCTCCCATCTTCTTTCACTCTTCTTAAATCACTTGCAAGCATTCGATTCACGCATTCTGAGTTCCACATCATATGCAGTTGTTGGTCTCAACCTTCCCACCTTGCATACTATGCATGACTCCATACCATTCGCAAGCAGCTCTCACTACGATGTCTCAATTGGACGGGATTGCGCAGAAACTTGGCGCCACAGCTATAACAATGCATCACAAGGAACTGCCAGTCAAATCAAAAGATGAAGAGCATCTGTCCCTAGAATTTCGTATTGCTACAGTGACTACCTCGATTTGACCATGCCCACTACATCGTCGTCACCATTTTTCTTGTAGTCCAACGGGATACAAAATATATGAGCGGGGTTCACCATCGGACTGTCACATGATGCCCCACGGCCTTGCACAAATAGCAACGCCTTAAGTACCTCAAACCTCACGCCGGAAACCATACGATCTATGGGTCTTCCAGGCAAATTACACTGAGTACATGAGTAGTGCCAGCAGATGACTAATTCAAACGATTACCAATCAGCCTCTACAATAATGGATCAGTGCGACCTAAAGACAATGACGCGATCGGATAAAACAATATAATGGGATACTTCTTCTATCACATGAAATCTTGCTAGCTACTTCTCACCACATCTAAATCTTCAACGCAGTCCTCACAAATATCACTCCACCCAGCGTTCTCACCATGTCTACTCGTACTCACCGTGCTCTGGTTACGGTTGGGCCAAGGAAGCCGTTCGAGGTCCATCAAAGGCCTACCAAGATTCCAGACGGAGACGAAATCTTAGTGCACTCAAAGTTCACGGCGTCGACCCCTTTGGATCTCCATAGAGCCGATGGCGGGCTTCTAGTCGAACCACCACAAGTCTTAGGGGCAGTTACTGTTGGTATTGTACAGGAAGTTGGTCCGGACGCAAAGCGCTACCGGCCTGGCGACGAAGTCTTTGGCTGGGCTCACGAGGGTAACTATCAAGCCGCCCACCAGGAGTTCGTTACGGCGCCAGAATGGAAGTTTGGCAAGGTAGAAGCCTCTGACACCTAACTACCGCTATTGGCTGACAAAATACTTCAAGATCCCCAATGGTTTCTCAATGGAGCAGGTTGCTACCATCCCTGAGAACTTTATCTCGGCCTTCAACACATTGGTTTCGGACCTCGACCTGCCGACACCTTGGCCGAAGCCGGCGGATTATGTTCCGCCCCGAGCAAGTGATCCCATCCTCATCTGGGGTGCGGCATCATCCGTTGGTCAGCTGTCGATACAGATCCTGAAATACTATGGCTACCGCCATCTGATTGGAACTGCTTCCCCGGCTCACCATGAATTCTTGAGACATCTGGGTCTTTCCGAAGTCTTCGATTATAAAGACCCCAAAGTAGCTGAACAGTTGCTGGAAGCTGCCAGCAAGGCCGGAATAGAAAACAAACCGAGAATTCCAATGGTAATTGACTGCATTGGATCCCAGGAAGGGAGCTTAAAAACCATTGCGCGACTTGCTGAGAAAGGAACGATTGTAGCTATTATGTTACCTGTCATCCTAAAGCATTCCTCGAATGATCAGGCCCCGGAGTATTCTATGGAAGTCGCGGATGCGGCACCATGGGCAGAAGGAGTGGAACCACGTGGTGTAAGGACACATTTTGTGTGGAGAGTGAGTCACAATTCTTTCAATAGGTGACTGAACATTACTAACTTTTTGTAGCATGCGTTCTTCAAGGAGAATCTTGCGACGAAAATCATGCCGGCTTTCTTGGCGGAGGGTATAGTGGCACCTCACAGATACCGCTTGATCGAGGGGAACAACATCCTCGAAAGAGGCACCAATGCACTCAATACACTGAGAGATGGAGTGAGCCGCGAAAAGCTCGTGTGGCGGACAAGTGATAACTAGATACCATGAACACAAAGACGCGCACAAACAAAGGAGCCGGTATTATTCTCTACCTCATCAACGATTGTATATATAACAAAAACGAAGCCGCAGCATTGTGTAGTTTTGACGATTACTATCAAATTAATGCTGATATACTAGCCTTATTGGAGTGGTGGGCAATTTGTACCGCCGAGTTCAGGATAGCATATCTTTTCAGCTCGATGTCGACGAATTTACACGATACATCGTTTCAATTGTGCTCTTACGATAGTTTTATATCATCAATAACAGTAATTATATTGCTACTGTCATATGACGGAACTTGTTGTACTTGTTCTTAACATCTAAATAAGATCTAGATTTGCCTACTAGATATAATAATAATACCCTTCCCACTAATCATCAGATAAATCTCTTTGCCATAGAATTGCACAGAATCCTCAAGACAACGCAAATTCTCACCATCATACAAGATGAAGTATAGACAGACCTTGCTGGGCAGTGCCAACCACGGACCATCAGCGTCCAGTGCTTTCAACAAGTGCTGACGGCCAGCAGTTTCCGCCCGCTTTTCAGGCTTTGCATTTCCGGCGTCGCAGAAAACGGAAGAGAAGCACAGCTTTGAAGCTATGCAGACTCGGTATGCAATCGCCGAGCCCGGTGCCCCTTTCTCGCAACCGGCCCTGCCTCATCCCCACAAAGCAATCCAACGACGAACACCACCTCGTATGGTGCTCTAGTTGAGCGCCTCTTGGTCTCTTTCGGACTTGTGGTCATGGGACGCGAAGCGCCGCCTCGACACCCTGTGGCTTTTGGGACTCATTATGTGGTTAGTGGGGCATGTATTCCTGTGTCTGTACGTGCTCATTCATGATATCTTGGAATGGAGAGTGTTTGGCAGCGGAGCTCACGTAACTGCACCTTAAGATAGTAATGCCAGTCGAGTCATTAGAGCGGTTACAGACTAGACCAGGGAACGGCTCAATGAAGATGATGAAGATGTCGGTCGTAAGTCGAAAAAGAATGGTTGATGTGCTTGATATGGCCAGGTGCCCTACACTTCACTAGCAGGGTCTTCTCTTCGTCCTTGTAATGGAGCCGCATGCAGACCTAGTATAGACATCCTCGCTCGATCCACGTCTGTCAAAATATAAGCAAAACTGCGAGGAGAGTGCACAGAGTATACAAAATGGAAAGAATCTGCAGAGATCAATGGGAACATCGTAAGAACTGATCTTTTGCTTTGTGAAGTACTTACTTACTCACATCTTAGTACTTTTATTGCCATCCTTTTTGACACAGTAAGTCACACTACAAAGGTCTTCTGACGTAGTTAAGGGCTTGAGAGGTGAACCAACGTGCTCTGTTCGAGGGGTGAAATTGGTTATCACCAGAGATTACCGGTAATGGTTCGGAAATAGAACAACTGGCAAGTCAAAATCTAAGTGTCAGGTGTGAAATTAACAGTTGTTGTCGTCAAATATAATCAAGTTACTTTGCCAATTTAGGTGATTGCTTCGACGTAGTCCACACAAATTATCTTGCCCATCAATATGCTTTCAATTTTGATTTCAATTTCTTTCTTCTCATGGAGGCTGTCAAGGAGAGCATGGACCTGTACAGGCGCCGACTACATTATCGCCACCCATACTTCCAGATAATTCCACTAAAGAAGGCTTAAGATAATCATGAATGCAAGAAAGCACCCTCAGAATTAGGCTCCTGGCCTTACTTCAGGATCTCACGTTGTCCAATACGAAGATGTAAATCGAATACTCCTGGAAGATGTACCCTTAGGGAAAAGAAAACGAAGCTAAACCTATTAGTCGCAATAAAGGGCCTGCTATCTGGTGTCTTTCTAGTGATGAATCTCTTACACGACAACTTTCTCTATGCTCTGCTCTATTGCAATCAACGTTTATGTCTAGGAACAATAAGTTATATCAATACCATGCTACGGCGACCATGCGCTTTTGGGTATGACTCCAGATTAGGCTATAAATATATATACCCATAATGAATATAACTCTCATCAAAATGCTAGCTTATTGCTTGTTCCCTTTTTTCTTCTTTCTAACTATAGTCATGCTCAGGAAACCTCATTTCATTGCCATGGGGCTTGGTCCCTCGCGTGGGGATTGAAACAAGAGCAGCAGAATTTCTTGGTTAGCTTAAAGCCAGGTGAATCTAAAAGATGACATGGAGCATATGCGGTCTTGGTGGTTGTGGCAAGTACCTACTTGCATGACAGCACTGACAAGTATTTACCATTGAGAGCAGTTTTAAAGCCAAGCGCCGCAATTGTCTGAAGAATACATGTCCACGTACTTAAATTATAATTTCAAAAGACTTGACAGATAGTTTACACGTAGTGGTCACGTTCATGTCGAACATGGCATTGGAGCTTTACCTTGTTGATAGCAAGATGCAGTCGAAAGCCGAAGTGCACCAACGTGCCAAGCTCAGCCTCGACCATTGCGGACATCCATGACCGAGACAAACAGTCTTGGCCCAAAACCCTCTCGGTGGTTGTCCAGGTCCCAAACCTAATCTCCGGACCGTGCATTGAGACTGGCTTCAGCTGAGGCGCAGCCGCGTAATGACTTGCTTCATTCTAAGCGACGTCCAGCTGAGATGGAAAAACTGTTAGTGGGGCAGATTACCTGATCAAGTATTTGTCAAGCTACTGTAGGACATTTTCCAGTTGGGGTCCGGCAGACGGGACCACAGACATTGTGTAATTGAATGATAGGGAACATGACGAGACTGTGGGTGTGGGAGTAACAGTTGAACAAAGTCATCAACAACATTCACAGGCAGCTAAAATGAAGTTGTAACAAAAATCTTGGCTTTGTGTAGGCCAAGTGCCAAACCGCTCGGCGACACATCCTAGGAACTGTAACCAATGACGTTGTCTAGAGAACAGCAAACTTCAAATACGCAGAACATCCGCCCTTCGAATTTGCTGGGAGTTTGTAAATTCAACGTGGCCAGCCTTGACATCTAGGGCCTATTCGTTTTTCGTGGGCAAGGATTGGGCGAGTAGGAATCGATGAAACGTTCTCAGACGCTGCTCAGCCTCAACGGCCGCATTTGACCTTATCAGTCAGATCTCATGGCAGCGGGTAAACATCCCAGTCTTGAGAGTCCATGCATACATACTTAGTGAATGGTTCGCCAGAAACTTGATCCCTACCTGTTGTAAACACCCGCTTACTCGGGTATTGTCCGCTGGGAAATCTGCCTTGTGGATCAGGTAGGGCTGATTGGGTTTGCTCCACGTTGTGTTCTAAAATAGCGCTTTTTGCCATGGAAACGTTTCGAGCATAAACGTTTCATCTGTCCTACCAGTAGGACATGAGCCTACGAACAGAACTCTCGCGTGTGATTGAACCTTTAACGTCTGAACTTGTTCAAACCAACAACACTGTGCCTCTGTGGTAAGTTTTGAAGGGCGCAACGATTGCACCATGCAGGGGTTGCACATCGTTGTGCAAGGCGCTACTAACCACATAAGGCAGACTTGGGGGCTGAAGGATTTTGCCATCCAGCTTTCACGTATCACCACCGGCACGACAGCAAACCTATGTAGTACTTGATGCGTGTGGTCATCTGTTCGGCCAATGTCGTCAGAACCTTGATCGCGCGCTCGTTACACAACATGGTTGAGTATCTGGGGATGACGCGGCAACATAACTCCAGCAGGACGATCGACGTCGTCGGCAATTTGGAACGCAATTCTTTGCACCTCGATAAGTGGTTGCTTCTTTGCCGTGAGTTTCTTTACGATAATACAATGTCCTTGGCAGGTTGTGCCTCAGGTGTATGGTTTGAAGTGGTACCACACGCGACCATTGGCAACGTGTATGAGGACGAGTCAGTTCGAACACAGCAGCACTAGAAGCAGTACCCTGGCCCAAGCGATGGCTAAGCGCCACTCATAGTTGAAATCAAATGTTGTGGGAGCTACGAACAGGCTTGCAACTGGTGGTGCAAGCAAACGCGCAAGGTGGCCTTGAGATCTATAGAACAATGATATGATCGTGATGAAGGTTCCGTCCGAAAGTGGCGAAAGATAAAACAGTCAGAAGCAGGGAATGCCCAGATCTAAATCCTTCATTATGCGGTATTCAGCAGAAATGTGGCATGAAGGCTGCAGTAGAACGTAGAAAGCGGACCGAACATGAGATTTAGAGTCATTTTTACACTTTGCTGCCTGCAACGATACTTGGTATGGAACACGTGCCGAGCGATGGACCAGGCGAGAAACCGTAGTAAGGTGTCTAGATAGAGTTTGGTCGGTCTAAGGTTAGTGGTCTAACCTAGGATAGTGGACCTTGTTAGCTTGAGCAAATGCACCATGCCAGAAGTTCCAGGCAGGCCAGGCAGGTGGTTCCAGTGCTATCTGCATCTGAGAGGGTCCATCCACAGCCTGCCGTTGCACTGGCAATTAATTACCAAGAAAGAAGCACAAAGTCGAACTCACGCTCCAGATGTGGCATGCAGATGTTGTGCACGCATGGCCCAATCATGAAGTTGTCTACCAGAAGCTGCTGCGCAATCGCGACGCACTTGTCATGGAGAGTGGTGGCTGTGAATTTGGTGCAGCCGCAATTATGTGTGGTAGGAACCTAGCAAGCCTAGCACAGCCGTCCCACTGTAGCTCCCGTGGCTGAAGCCCTACGTCCCTTGTCTAGCGGGGGATCTTTCCACTTGACAGGCTTCCATAACGCCCACTGAGGAGAAGTTCGCAAATGCGCCCTTGCATTGATTGTCGGACAACCAAAATCCTGACATCAAGGCCTCCAACCTGTCGAATCGCGAGGACAAGCTGTAGGCTGCCAGTACGATCTGTGAGTGCTGATTGCTGGTCTGGCGGAGATATTCCCCACGAGTTTCTGCACGACACAAAGAGCTTCATGCAGGACTACTGCAGTCTTTCGCCGGTGCAGTAGATGCTTTCGGCCTGGACACACCCAGTGGCCTTGAATCCAATGACTCAACTCGGCAACAGAAGAAAAATCGACCAACACGATTGGAAGCGTCGATAGGCCGCTGAACGTCTTTGCGGCGGTCGGCGTATTGGTCGTTGAGGACAGTTTTGGCGAATAGGGTAAGTAGTGGCTCCTTCAATTCGTCGCATTCCTTCCTATGCGCTTGTCTCGTTTCGCGCTTGTCGCCTGACTGTGACAATATGCTATTTTTGCGACAGAGAAAAACTTTCCTTCAACTCGAATCCGGGTCCATGGATGCGTGAGCGGGACGGAGGGAGACTTGGGCTGCCTCCAAATGAACCCCAGTCTCAGAGTCCTTTCTTTGGAGTAAGCAATAGATCGTGGGAAGACCCATGGCCGATCTCCTTGCATGTTCGCAGCTACCCTCACCAGGCTGCTCAACAGCGAACATAGCTGCACTCTCGTTTCGACGGGCTTGTTACTGCGGTACTGCCAAACCGTCGACTGGGCTGTGGAGAGTCTATTGGATAGGACATGGCAAGGATACCATCAACGCTATGCCCCATAGGCACACCTTGACAACCGGAGGAATGTGTCATCGGCCATCAAACGCCGCCTATCTCGTACTAGCCCGGGAGGTGGAGGGCATCGCCCATCTCATGGAGGGGGTGTACCTTGTAGCGCGCTCTCCAAAAGCGTTACACCACACACCCTCCAACCAGATCATACAAAAAGTTCTGGAGAGCTCCCTCACGTTCATACTCAGGTACTTAAGGCAGACAGCTTCCTTTCTCTTGTTTCCGGTCTAGGCCTCTACTCTATTACTACCGGCTTTCCATTTCGTTGATTACAATATACGTACTAGACCATTGCTAGGCAACAAAGGTCTTCCTACCTGAGGTCTACATATTCCTTGACTTTCCCAGCGACTCTACCCTCAATCGACCACTTCCCCGATGTCATGTCTCTGAAGCCAGATTATACTTGCGCAAAAGACACTTCCATCTGTGACACGGCCGATTGACAACATAGCTGTGGCATCCCCGGAGGCAATCATTATCAACAACACCGTCTCCAACAGAAGAAATAGAATTGAGATATACTCCGCTGTCCATACTGGTCGGTCACCAGGTAGGACTCGGTCGCCTGAACGCACCACCCACTACACACGCAGTTTTCAAAGATCCCGGCCTCGCCCAATCGTCTCACAACCTGACCAGCCGCGCATTTCGCGCTCGAATACGTTACCAACCGCAACCATGTGTGAGAAGCACTATTACTCCAATACCACCCGTGATGGTGTGCGGGAGAAGCAAACCCAGCAAGTGCGCTGCAAGAAAGCTCTCCGCAGCGGCATTCCGTGTGAAAACTCGCAGAAGTTCAAGCACCCTGAGGGTGAACTACCTGCCTCTGCGTCTTTGCTCTCGGCAAACTATCCACCTTCACCACCGTCATCTGACACTTCCTTCGCACATTCTGGCAGCGAGGGAGAGCGGTCACACAAACGTCGCTCCGGTGTCTACTTCAACGGCGAGAAAGTAGCTGAGATTGGCCCAAAGTCTTCTCTTAGCCGCCAAACTTCTCGTCGGGAGAGGCGTGGCAGCAATCACGTTGTCATCGTCGAGCCTCCCAAGTCGCCTCGCACACCACCACGATACGAAACACCATTGGCGAGCCCTACACGGTCGCCCACTTACGTTCATGAGCGCCCGTACTCATCATATTACATTCGACCCGAAGTAAATTTGGAGGTCAACCGACCTCGTCGCGATAGCGCAGTCCACTACGACTACATCACCCCAAAGGTTAGAACTCGTCGCGACTCTCACTCTCAAGGAAGCGGTAGCATCTCCGATGAAGAGGCTCGCCTGCGCCAGCTAAAGCGCGAAATAAAAAAAGCCGAAGAGGCGAAGAAGGCCGCAGAGGAAGCCGAGAGGAGGCGGAAGGAAGAAGCCCGGAAAGAGGCTGCTGCACGCCAACACAGGTTGGACAAGGATATAAGGCGTCAAAATGAGAACATCGCCAACCGTCCCGTCGCTGCAGCGCCAATGCCGCCAACACCATTAAAATACCGTCGCGGCTCTGTGTCTCTCAAACAACCTGACGCTATGCTTGCCGATGCTATGCGAAACACATATATCGATGCCGAGAAGGAGCGTCGGCGACGCGAGAAGCGCGTCCAAGAAGAACGGGAGCAGCGTGCGCGTGAAGAAGAGGTGGCGCAGAAAGAGAGATTGCGCGCACGTATGGCTCCCCAGCGGAGCCACACTACTAGTCACAGCAGCAGCACCAGCAGCAGCCGTAGACCAACAGTTGTTTATGACGACCCATACAGGTGAAGGCAGTGCTCAATTATATTTGTATGGATTGCAAGGCGTTAAGGAATTTGATTGACAATGATACCTCGGTTTAGAATACAAAATACCTAGCTAGCAGATGGCTTTCTTCCCCTTTCATTGTTTGGAGTGACGTTTTTGATTTGCCAATTAGATAGAACAAAGAAAATATCAAGTGGATGAGTCAAAACCTTCCTGTTTGTCACGTCGTGAAAGTCACTAACCTTATATTACAATGCAAATGCAGAACAACTATTATGTATAGAGTATATATATATATACTGCAAGACGCTACCATGGCCTATGAAATACCTCTAAAACTACAAAAGGATAGAAAGTCGACTAGGAATACAGTAGCCACATGATCGGTAACATGACTCGAAACTTATTGGTATCCGCACGGCGGCTTGCGGCCATGAGACACATGCTGTCCAACATCGCGAATCGAACATGTTGACTCACACGGGAACCGACTGCACGCACATGCGCACTTCCACTTCCGGGCCACATCCACAAACCCATACTGTAACATAGTCAATTGCCCCTCACCTTCCTGCCCACAGAATCCCACATGTTCGTCGTGCCTCGCAGAGATGCCCCGCGACGGGATGCGGGGTCCTTGACAATTGGATACAGTCGCTCACCTAACCCAACTGCTGCCTATCCTCTGCCTGCGCAGACCACCACTAATACAATCAATTCAAAGCTATTGTCTGCGCGGGCCGTCACCATTCTACCAATAGAGATCGCTATCACCTCTGCTGTGTTGAGCTGATGAAATCTGGCCACACAGGAAACACGCCGAAAGAAAGATGCGAAATGGCGCATCCGTGGATAGACGCACGCCTCAGTTAGGCACTCATGGAACACTCTTTCCTCTTCCGTCGCTGCGTATGGTGAAATGGGAGGGACAATTTTTTTTTGTGGTATATGAGACACGTTAGGCACCAAGAGCAACCAACACCTTGGAAATTTCGGCTGATGCACGATGGAAAGCCGGGAACAACCCCTGGTTCATGCCGGGCAGGGTACTGGTGCACATTGGAACGTTCGGGGGTATTTACTGTAGAAGAGCACAACCCCTGCTTTGCCTAAAAAGGGGATGATGGAGTCGCTATCACTACCGGCCGTCCAGAATCAGGGTAAGTCTTGCTACGGTAGATTGAAAAGTTGCGCGAATATTCTAACATTCCTTCCATTGCATGCCCTAGTGCGGTAGATCTCGCGGCCTGACGGACTATTTTCGCCGGACTTAGGCTTGGAGAGTAAATTGCAGCAGCTATAACTTTTCCCTTGGACCACAACTCGTTTCAGCTCCTGCCTAGGGATGGAAGCGTATCCCACATTTCTAAGTTCCGTTGATACATAATCAAATAGCTTTCTACAGCCTTCTCAATCTATATGATCCCCGGGCGGGTCATTTGGGCTATGATGATATGTGGGAACTCTAACATATATTTTCCAGTTTGATAACGCAATGCCACATAGCGACGGACGCAGCGTCCTGCTGTTAGCTCCGAGTCACGCGTTGCAGGGAAATTGTCCGGGTCACGACATGCAAATCCACACATCTTCTGATTGACATGATAAGACATTTATTGGTGTTTATCTGATCCTATCCAGCCTATCCCCACTGTACTGGACGCCTATCTCTGATCTGCCCAAATAACCACGTCGGTCGCCGAGAAGTTTTGATTGGGTGGCCAAACTCGTGACTCGGGGCCCAACTTTAAGATGACCAAGAGCCCTTGACTTCACCCTTGATGGGAATAGGGGTGATGTCAGTGAAGTTGAGGACATCAGCAAACACCTCCGGGCCGCCATTAGTCTGGGCAGCCGCATCGAAAGCCTCAATGCTGGTCCACTCCAGAATAGCTTGGATGACATAAGGACCCTCGGAGTCTGTAAAGACGCATTGGTCAGCCTCATGCCTCTCTAAAGGTGGACATGGATAAGGAATTGCGACTCCTCATCAACATCCACACCACCTATCCCGGTCACGGTCACCTTGGAACGGGCCGCGGTGATCGAATGCACGTGCCTAGAGACGAGACGTGCAAGGCGATATAAAGTATATCATCGTTCGTTTTTCAAGACTTACGCTGTGTGACTGTCCAAGCCTTCAGACCCTTAGGTTCCCAAGTCTTTGCCACTAAGGGCATGTGTGATTTGAGGTAGTAGTCGAGGTCGAACTTGAACTCCCCGCTCGGGCGGGGGTAGGCGACGGTAACAAAGGCGGGCATTGTGTACGACGAGGTTGCTTCTAGCAGGCTGGCCGTTAAAATGGGTATCTTGGGAAGAGTGTTTACGCGGAGAAGCTCGAGGGAAAGAAAGTTGCGGCTAATATGAGAGTTTGAAGTTCAACTCTGAAATTTATAACCTGGCAGAGTTCGTCACACCCGCATGTAGCGAAGGTGATCTGGCAAACCCCACTTAGTGCGTCACTCCGATGTGGAGGCCCGCGCTGCTGAAGCATCTCATTCCATTCACGGTATTGTGTTAATAAATATTCTCTTTTGGTTTGATATGGTAGGAAGAAGCAGCTGGGTTTCCATATTGATGCGTGCTAGGGAGCGCTGGTATAATTGATGTCATGATATATAACGGCTAACTTCCACCAGGAACCACGCAACGCCATTCTCCTTAGTTGAGTGCATTCGCGTGGCATTCCCTTACCGAGGACATGAATCTTCACATTTTCTCGCATGGGTTTCTGTCACACCAAAGTGCTCGTTTGCTTTTCTGACCAGTACGACAATTCGTTCCACAACATTCCGCTCGGCCGTCTGCCCATCTGACCGGTCAGGATTGTAGATTTCGCTCTCCTGAGGAACACACCATCTCCCTTCTTCGCAATAACTCCCCCGCCGTCTCTGTCCCAAGCTAATTCACCTCTGCGGAACACCCAGCGCGGCCAGTTCCGGACTTCAATACCCTCGAAAGGTGTGTAGTCTATCCGATGATGCAACATACTGTCGGTAATGGTGATCTTACTCCGCGTCCTTGCGCGTTCACGACTAGTGCTCTTGGGTCCGTCTGCCTCTGATTGGGAAATCAGAGGTGCCTCATCGGGGTACCAGATGACGATATCGGCATCTAAACCAGGCTGTAGGCTTCCTTTGCGATGACCCAGACCATAAAGCTTCGCCGGATTTGTTGAGGTCACCTCCACAAACCGGGGTAGGGATATGCGGATCTTATTGTCTTCGAATTTATCGCTTGGCCGCGATGGGTCAAAGGTTCGATCAAAGAGCAGCGGAAGCCGGGTCTCAACTCCAGGCAGGCCGTTTGGCACGTTGCGGAAATCCGCGTGCTTGTGCCCTTCCTCGGTCGTGGTGAATCCTTTGAGCTTCCCGCACTCGTGGTCAAATGTCGCTGGTGCGTGGTCAGATGAGACGACTGTGAAAGTTCCATTGGCTAGACCGAGCCAGATTTCCTCTAAATCGTTAGTATTATGTCGCAGCGGAGGCGCGCAGATGTTCTTCGCGCCTTCGAAATCGTTGTCGCCGGATCGAAGTCTGTCGCTGAGCAGATACAGGTAGTGCGGGCATGTCTCAGCATGGATTGGAAGCAGCCTTCTCTGCGCCTCACTTACATGCTTGACAGCGGTGGGCGCGGACATGTGGACGATGAGAATCGGAGTATCAGTCACTTCTGCTAAGCTGATTGCTCTGTAGGTTGCTTCAGACTCCGCGATCTGCGGTCGTGCTACGGAGTGAAAGAAAGTACCAGTGTTATTCTGCTTGGCTAGGCGTCTGTAATAATCAGCAACTGGATCACAATACTGAGCGAGTAAGATCATACTTAGTGATTTGCTCAATCATGTCGTTGTTCTCGGCATGAATCATAGTGGTGATGCCTAAGCTGCGGGCCCTCATCATGATATTGAAGAGATCGCCGTCGCCAAGCTTCATGGGCTCATCTGAAAAACATCTGTTACCAAAGAAGAATGATGAGTCTATGCTAGTGACTCACACGTCATATAAATCTTGATGCTGGTTATTCCTTCTCTTTCAACTAGCTGGGGCAGTTCTTCTGCGAGCACCTTGTCGGTGGGGTTTGTTAGAATAACGTGAAAGCCATAATCACAAAACGAGTTCCCCTCGGCTTTCTTGTGATAAGCTTGAAGAGCTGGCCATATGCTGTCCTCGTGACGCTTTTGACTCGCGAAAGCGATGACAGTAGTGTTGCCGCCAGCAATTGCAGAGCGACTTCCTGACTCCCATGTGTCTCCCGTGGGTGAGTTGTCTTGCTGGATATGAACGTGCGAGTCTACACCTCTAGTCCTCGGTCAATTCTTGAACTATCTTGTGCTTGTATGGCATACCCTGGTGTAATATAGGCACCCTCCGCGTCCACTACTTTCGTGCTGGAGTCCGCCGCCAGTCTCCTCCCGATGCATTCAATCTTGCCGCCCCTCACCCCTATCTCAACACCAAGAGGCAAAACTTCTGCTGCTGTCACCTTATATGATCAGTCAAGGTCCTGACTGTTAAGGGGGTTTCTTACTATACGACCATTTCGGATGATCAAATCAAATTCTGGTGATTTCGGCCTTTCTGATCCCATGATTTATCGATTTCCAGTGCTACCGGTACAGTCAAAGATAAGATGTAGCCAGTGTAAGAATATCATTGAAGTTAGAGCGTTGTATAGCCAAAAGAACTTGCACCACGATTCGGGGGTGCCCGACTACCCCGCCGAACGACGCTGCATGCGGAGGAGCGCCTATCACGGATCGCCTTCCGAATATCAATTAGGTCGTGCATACCACGCTTTCTCACATTGTTAGAGGAGATACTTGCATTGGACTGTTATAGATAAAGAAATTGTCACAGGAGACTCCCACACTCGTATTTCACATCTAGCACTATATCAGTGGTTTGTCACCTATACATTCGCGACAAATGGCAAACAAGCCAGCTTCTAGGACTATAACTGTTGCCGCGGCACAGCTTGGCCCAAACCAAAAGTCAGCCTCGCGGGAGTCAATTCTCGAACGTATGTTAAAACTTATGGACGAGGCCGCTTCCAAACGTGTCCAGCTAATCGCATACCCCGAGTTGGCCCTAACGACCTTCTTCCCGATCCACTACATGACAGACGAGGATGAGATAGCAGGCTACTTTGAGCCCGCGTCAGCGAAGGACCCTTATGCCGTCCTGTCCTCGCCGCATGCCAAAACTTTGGTGGATAAGGCGAACCACCTCGGGATCGACTTCTACGTAGGTTTCGCAGAGCGCTGGACTGGAGATGACGGAAGCATGACAGATTTCAATACTTGTATTTACTACTCGGTCGCCGCCCGGAATGGTGTTGGAAAGTACAGGAAAGTCCATCTTCCGGGACGCACAGAACCGCTGCCAGATCCAAAAGCGTTCCAACAGCTTGAGAAAAAGTACTTCACGCCGGGAGACTTGGGCTTCCAGGCATTTAGGGCGCCTGGGTTGATTCAGGGTGCACTGAAAGCTGAGGATGTTGAGCCGGGGATAGAATCGCAGGGCAAGGGAGACCCGATCTTGGGCATGTTGATTTGCAATGATAGGCGATGGCCCGAGGCCTGGAGGCCGTATGGATTACAAGTCCGCAAGTCCACAGACCAGGTAGCACCTTCTACTGACAGGTTTTGCAGGGTGTCGAGCTCGTTATAGAAGGATACAATACTACAGCGTGGGCACCGCAGCACGACGGAACGCCTGAGGAGCAACAAGACCTTGCTGAGTTCCACCACAGGCTGTCGTGCCAAGCTGGCAGCTATCAAAACGCCTTGTGGAGCATAAATGTCGCGAAATGCGGTGTCGAGAACGATCAGGGTCTCATTGGCTGTAGTTTAATTATTGACCCCTTTGGGAGGATAGTGGCCGAATCAACGACCATGGGCGACGAACTCATTGTCGCGACTATTGATCTTCAAATGTGCCAGGCACAGAGGAATAGGGTGTTCAACTTTGAGAAGCACAGAAGGCCTGAGCACTACGACATTATTCTGAATCAAGTAGGTTTGCGGGAGATCCCTCTCCTATCGTCCTCCTTGTAGTAGGCTCCTTGTTGAAATACAAAATTCTCATCTCTGATTATGAGATGAAATCAAACTACGTCCTAAGCACTGGAAGTCAGCTCAAACGAATCTCGTTATCGCATTTTCCCAGAACCTGCAAGGAGCAGCTATATCTTTCTAAGGTGTTTGATCAATTTTTCGCGTCTTAATAACCCAAGGTTGAGTCAAGCTAGGGGTTTCAAGAGGAGTCGCCTGGTATTTCCTCCCGGTATAAGTGAATAGATCCACGTTACAGAGATCACCACGACCGGGGTCGAAGCATACTCCCATGAATTTTGGAGTTTTCCTCTCGTCCCTCCCAGAGTGCCTATTCGTCAAACGTATCAACACAAATACATCTCTAGGGGAGTCTCGAATATTGAGCATCCACGCTGTCTCCTGCTGAGCTCAACGCAACTGCCGGGTGCAAGACACGCTGTTTTGACCTCGATGTGATGACATGTACGATCGCCGCACCACGTTGCCGTGCCAAATTTTACGCTCATCAAGCGTCCAAAAATGGAACATATGGCCCCATCTCTCATGGTAAGTTAAACCCGTAGCGTAGCCCTCCTCTCCCCAAGGTGGATTGCCAGAGTACTTGCGCGACTCTCATATCCAGTGTTTGACTGGGTCCCAGTCAGGAGTGTTGAAACTGAAGATCTCGTTCATCTTTGAGCGGGGAGTAAGTGTGTGTACTCAAGCCATCGGGTTTCATAACTTACCAATTCTTCACCTTCCATTCCTATTTTTTTTCGTGGGGTTTTCAGGTGAGTGGCTCTTCTAGAAGCGAAGTTGCCTGGCACTTCCCAAACTTATCCACGATCTCATGTGGTCAAACTAACAATACCTCAACTACCAGTCCACGCCTCGAATAATTATGAGCTGGACGATGACGTATCTAGACACAGGCTCATGTTACTTTTTAGCAAACTCAAAAAGCCGCTCTTTGATAATTCAACAAAAATTCCAATGGTTTTGAGAACTTATGCATGAATTGTTGCGTTCCAGTTAACTGAGCTGCCATTACTATTGCTGCTTTCGAATCAAGAGATTGTGCTTTGTGTTCACTTCAGCCCAAAAGCTGTTCACTGACAAATTTTGCTATCGCTAATCACTGGAAACTCACGGTTTCAGGAAGTAAGCCACCGTTGCCACCAAGCGGCTTAGTCAAGAAGCAAGACCGACAGACTACAAAGCAACTAGCTTACTGCGAAGATAAATATTCGAGACCTGAAGCACACCATGAGTATCTTGACTTGAAATATCCATCCTGAGTCACTAACTAATCAACGTCATGCAGAAGTTCCTCATTCAACAGCAAGAAGCAGAAAACAACCGTAGCAGATATTCCATAGGTCCGTCATAGCCAGATACGTAGCAGAGCTGCTTGGTGGACTGAAGCGGCAGCATAACTCAACCAAAGCCATCACTGGCTTCGAGCACCGGTGCTCAGTCATAATGTTGAACAGTGTGTTGCGGGAGGCCTACAAGTCCGATCATTACAATGTAACGGATAGTTTAGAAAGACTGTCTAGAGTTAGCTAATATGCAAATATAAGGCTCTTGAACAGTAACTAGGCAGCTTCTACGCCAACGTCTTCAGAACGAGCACTGGCAATGTGGTAACATCAGTAACTACGTAGACTTATGATATAACAACGATCCGGAAAAGATGCATCGTGAAGAAGTCCGGCAGCCATTGATGCTATCTGACAGGGAGTGAAACATTATGTTCTGGATGTGTCCGATGCTCGAGACTTCCCACAACGCCACAGCATAATTAATCGACCACTACAACTAATGTGCTGTAATAACTGTACCGAATTGGCTGAACGAGTAATTTTGTATTTATTTTCTTCTTGGCGAGGCTTGGAAGGAATCAGAAGGCTTTCAAGGTTGGCATGAAGGAGGGCAACAAGTGTATGAGGCTAAGCGGCGACTGACTCTCACGCTCAACCAAAACAAAAGACATTTCAGATTGGATATTACATTGTTGTTTTGCATCAAAGGAGGAAAACATAAATTTGATGATATCCAATGATTCCAAGACCGTACTTCGCTCGACTGCCGCCCAGGACGCATTCCGGAGGCTTCTCAAATCTGCAGTCCTAGCTCGACGGGGGAACCGTTCTTCTCTCCACTCTTCAACAACGCTTCCAGCATCTCCAAATCCGCAAGTCCCTCTTCTGGGCTTTGCTGCTCGTCTGGGGAACCGCTCTTGATGCTCTTGGCCCATGCCCAAACCTCTGTTGCAACGCCACCCTCCTCGTTATTCTTCGTGACTGTGTTTCCCTCCTTTTCGCCAGCCTTCTTGACCGCCACGCCGCCGTTTCGATCCACGGCAACGGTGCCCTTCTCGCACGCTACCGCAAGCTCTGCATCTTCGAAAGGGCTACCGAAACTCATACTCAAGAACCCCGTGGCGCCGTTGTCCAGCTTGAGAGCGGCATCGACCGTATCCACCGGCGGCAACCACTCCCTCAGCTGCGCCGTCTGTGCGGCAACACTCTTGACCTTGACACCGCCACCCTTGAGCACCAATCGCAGAGCAGCGATTTGGTGTACGCCGCCGTCGAGCAAGAAGCCACCTTGGTAGTCGGGCACCTTTCGCCATGGCGTCTCGATGTATTTGCCGCCTAGGTTGACGGTGCTGTGCAGGCGATGCTGGACACCCATGACCTTCCCCAGCTTTGATATCTCCTGGGATGCGTGCAGGTAGGAGTTCAGATATCTGAACTGCTCAGCGACACCAAATGTGACCTTGCTGCTGCCGGCCAAGTCGCGGTAATACTTGACAAGCTCCTTGCCCGTCGCAACATCCTTGGCCAGAGGCTTCTCCGCGAGGACGTGCTTGCCTGCATCGAGGGCCTTTTTAATGAAGTCGGGCTGGTAGGGGATGGGCAGAGCGATAATGACGGCGTGTACATCATCACGCTTGAGGAGATCACTGTAAGATTGCTCGCTGTCGTCGCTATAGAGCGCTACGTCGGAAAGGCCCTCCGATACGCCCTTTGCAGACTTGAGGGAGCGCGAGTAGATCGCCTTAAGCTCCAGGTCATCAGACTTCTGCACAGCTGGAAGGTGCTCCTCCTTGACAAAAATGCCTATCGCCGGCGGTGCAGGATTAGCATGCTATGATGTTCGAGTTTTTGGTAGAAAATCAAGCATGACGGGACTCACCACTACCAATCAAAGCGACGCCGATCTTATCTGCCATTTTGAAGTTTATTAAACTTGGAGTGGTGTTTGACTTTTGTTGGCTGAATATAAATGGTAATTAGCCAAAAACTAAACCACGCATAAATATCGTTACGGCACGGTACGTTTGATGACGATGGAGGGGTTCATGACGTTGACTCCACCGCGGGGAAGCTCTGGAAATACGAAATATGTATCTTGTAGCAAGCCCCCCATACTGTCTTGGATCGTGGATCGTAGACGATTGGACATGCCAGAGCCTCTTGGAAAAGCAACTGCGGCTCCACAACATACACTGTCAAATAGTGGTACCCGGTAGTGACTTGTGCCATCAATGCCAAGAATATCTCGGAATATCTCGCGAAAATTAGATACGAATTCATTACCACCCGTCTGTCAAAGACCCCAGTCTAAAATGTCCTTACGCAATGGTCCCGTCAAGTCGCATAGTGATAGTAATATTACGTCAAGAAATCATGTCCATCCTGATGTTCCATGTCCGGAGGCCAACCAATCCCAACAATACATACATCCTGATAGTGTAACCAGTCCCTGCGCATTTTACAAAACAACCATGCCGACTCCGGATACGACGAGAGCCACGGCGTAGGCAACGAAGAGTGCGTTTCCAACCCCAAACAAACCAGGCGTGTTGTAGCCAGGAACGCCGACGCTGGAAGAGCTGGCGGCAGCAGTGCCCTGTTGTCCAGTGGGGCTGGCAACACTGCCAAGACCATCGGTGCCGGCAGATGCGATCAAGGTGCTACACGCGCTCGCAGTAGAAGCTTGCTGGACCTTGGCAACGCCATTGAAGTTACAGGCTTGACTGTTGGACCCTTTGTCGAGATAGTACTGATTTGCCACAAATCCGAGCTGGACCTTGGGGTCACAGCCGCTGATAGCGCCGTAGCTTCCAGTCGTGGCATTGTGCTCAATGGCGGCGCAATACTTGGCACCTGCGCCACAAATATAACCAAAGGCGTCGCCATACGTCTCCTCATCGTCTGTAGAAACCACGCAACTAAACGCGGCTGCTTCACACTGACACAGCTGGGGGTTGACATTGGGAGGCAGCGGCGAAGGTGCCGCAAGCCAGGTAACATCAGACGTGACACCAGTAGCTGGACAGTTAGGAGCTTTGTTCGTAGGGGTGTAAGCGCTGGACTGGGTGATGGTGGGAGTGACCTTGGCCAATTGGCTTGAGAGAGAGGTGTAGTCGGGGTAAGGCGAGGCCGAGCTCCCGCTGATGGACACCAGACCATACTCGTTCTCGGACATGAACCATTGGTAGACAATGCCACCCGAGAAGACATCCGTCATGTTACCGTAGAGCACGGCAACCTCAGTGAATGGTCGATGCGTAGGTCCGCCAGTGATACCTTCAATACAGCCGTACTCGGCGAAGAACACAGGAACGGGGTAGTCACTGAAGAAGTTGACACGCTCGTCATACGAGGACTTGGTGTAGTCACTGTCACCACACCATGAATACACGTTGTAGCCCCAGAAGTCAATGCTCGAGGCAGTAGTGGAGTCGGGCTCGCAAGCGAAGTAAGCGGCCAGTTGATCTCTTCCAGGCACGTCGGCAGTAGCGTATCCAACGCCAAGAGAGGCACGGTAGTTTTGCGATTTGATATAGGCCTTGGTGTCCCTCACAGCAGCCTTGACGAAGGCGGCAGAAGCGGTCTGATTAGCAGCGCTGATGACCTCATTCCCGGCGAAGAAGCCAATGACGTTGTTGTACTTGCTCAGGGAGTCAACAACGCTGGTGTATCGCGTGTAGAGAGGAACGTTCCACTCCGGGTCGTTACTGTTGATGGACTCGCCGGGCTGGCTGAGATCTGCGACAACATAGATGTCGGCGGCAGCGAACTGTCGCATGCAGTCGTCGTGGTCTGCAGTGGGATCAATGGCGTAGACACGAACGACATTTGTGAAGATTTGCTTCATCAGAGGGATATCTCGGGCACAAGAAGCGGCATCAGCCAGGGGGTCGGTGTACTTGACGTTGGGGTTGCTTGAGCCATTGCCGCCGTCGAAGTTCTGTTGGTAGGCAACACCTTTGAGGTAGCTGATGTATGGGCATGCACGGGTAAGCTATCTGACCATGTACGAGCGACTCAATTGGGGGATGCACGCAGAGGAGGGCGCGGTGCTTCACGTGTCAGGTCAATGGACTTACAATTGAGAGCCGTTGTTGCTGTAGAAGAAGTGCTGGCCGTATGATTCAATGGGGGGAATTGTTTGCCAAGCGGGATCAGCAGCGATTGCGCCGGAAAGTAGTGCTCCAAGCGGGAGCCAAGAGGCGATAGAAAACGCCTTCATGGTGGAGGGCGAGGTTGATGTAAAGGTAACGAATGACTTGCAGGAAATGCGACTGCGAAAACGGGTATGGGCAGGTGAAAAAAAAGTTGATGAAGAGACTTGATGGAAGAAAGGGAAGAGCAACGCGAGAATGCTGACGTCTGGAAAGTGAGTGGGCAGTGCTGTGCCTCAGTCTCGCCGCCTCCTGCTTCTGCTCCTACTCCTGCTCAGCTCAGCTCGTACTTGCAGCAGCAACCATAGAGAGCGGAGCGGAGGGGGAGTGATTATGGTCTGGTAGGCACAAGTTGGCGCAGTGTCTGAATCAGTGGTCGAGTACAGTCAAGTAGCAGAGTAAATACGGTAGCATAATCCACTAACTAACCTTTGGAGCAAGCCCCCTCCCATATCCTTCCCCAATTTCATCCTTTCACCTTTCACCTTTCACCTTTCATCCTGCACAGATGCACCATGACACCGTTACTCTGTTACTCCTTGCGATTGATTCTACGTACTCGACATGCTTTGGTCAACACGTACATAGTTTTGCACTGGAACCACATGTGTCAGATATGGATTTCAGGACACAGCACAACGCACCGCAACTACAAACTTTGCGTTCTACCTACCGGTACCGTACCCCAAGCGCTTGCTGGCGACCTGATAGTATTGGAAGCCCGTATTGTTTCAACGTGGGGCCTTTCGAAAAACGCGCTAGCGATAGGCAGCTTCCATTAATCTTCCAATAGCATGGCCTGTGACCCAACTAAGCTTCTCCTTCGTTTGCTTGTTTAATGGAGTCCTGAAAGCCTTTTCAGCGGGAACACGGGGGTCTGTCAGTGCTCAACAAGGCTTGGCAGTTCCGAATTATCCGTCTCATTGTGTTGTCGTCAGGCAAACCCCGAATGGTGGGCGTAGACCACCAATTCAAGGCGCTTCAGACCGGCAGGAATCAACATGATGCGGAAGTGAGGTCCAAGGTCTGTTTGCAGCATCCACTCCAAGCGAACAGTGGTAGCAAATCTCGGATGGACGGCTATCGTACCACGTGCAGCTGGCCTGAGGCCTGTGTTGCCCATACCCCGTATTATGGTTATTAATGATATTGTCATGTGTTGCCACTAATCTGGTCGTTCAAAACACGGTTGTTGCGGCGCAATGCTAGACAAGCACGTAATTTGATGTGGCACCTGCTTTGCAATTGATGTCGGCCATCACCATTCCGTAGTGCCACGTTGACGTTGTCGTGAAGCACAAAACAGACGACGATTGATGCCATGCTATTATTGTCAGTCAGCACAACGCGCACAACTCCGACAAGCAAAGCGCTACAGATAGCGTCACATTTTGTTCGAGTTAAGCGATAACGAGTGTGCTGGTCCGTTGAGGGAATTCTTTTTGGTGAAGTTGGACTAACTATTCCATCTTTGGAAACGACAAATCAATCCAGTACAGCTACCATTCGGTGGATCTAGATCCTGTGGGATGCCTGTCCACGCCGCAGCCACACGCAGGTACAGGTACAGGTACAGGCAACTTACAGGTACAGGTGCAGCATGCATTGGCATGTGTCATATCACCACTCATTCCAACCTTTCAAACCAAAACGGCACCTCAAATAAAACATGATTGAAAACCACGTTTATGACAAGCTTGCACGTTTCCGCCATAAACAAGTGTTGGCAGGGTGCCAAAGCGAATACGAAGCTAAGCTCGTGTTCACTAATCCGTCAAACCGACTACACTTTCGATCTATTCACTCGTTCTCCGAGTTCATAGATAATCCTTAGATATCGAACGCAACATTAACCAACACCAAGGCCACAGTTCACATCCATAAATAATGTATATTGAATTATAGGGAGCAATGCCACCAAGTTTCGGCACTCCAATCATTCGCAAACGCTATAACGCCTGACTAGGCCCAATAATTTCTTTCCCCCAATTTCTCACGCAAGTCAAACCCCTTTGGTTGTGCATCCTCACAACTCGGCTTATTCGTCTCCCTTCTCAATCCTAGGTGTTCTTTAGCTTGAAGTCTATCTTCAATATCCACTGGCAACAATCAAATAGCGCGTCAGATTTCCCTCGACACGGCGTACTTGCTCCTCTGTCTCAACAAATGTCCCCACCGAAACAGTACGTACGGGATGGGAGCGAGCACACATGAGATGCACGCCAGGATGGTCAGCGTGTAGGCTGTACCCATATTCTTATAGAACGGAATACCAACCACCGTCATTCCACCGGCACAAACGTAACGCACCAGTGCAACGAACGTCAATGC
Source organism: Truncatella angustata (assembly GCF_020726525.1). Taxonomy (NCBI): domain Eukaryota; kingdom Fungi; phylum Ascomycota; class Sordariomycetes; order Amphisphaeriales; family Sporocadaceae; genus Truncatella; species Truncatella angustata. The sequence continues at coordinate 5,960,248 of NW_025763382.1, read as the reverse complement.
TGATGCCGAGTACACCTCATAACTGTCGATGATGTACATGTAGGCGCAAATGAACACACCCATGACACCATATCCGAACAGGCCGACCGCTAGAATGGGCGACCAGATCGAGATTGTTGGGTTGGAAGTCCAGCCCATCCAAAACAGAGATATCGGAATGGATACGGCAGAGCCAAGCATGGCGTACCACAGCCGGATCTCAGGGTTGAATTGGCTGCCTTCGCCCCTTGATTCCGCTAATTTCATCTGTCTTGTGGTCATGCGGTATATGATTGGGATCAGAATAAACGTGAATTGCAGCCCGACGAACATCGCAATGAATATGACATTGCTCAGGCCCTGTCCGATAGCGTAAGGGTACTCGAAAATCCATGGCCAGCCGATCAGGAAGGTGAATAGGACAATATAGACCACCGACAGATAGAATGTCATGGCGATGATGATCGGCTCCGTCAACATGACAAATGGCCGAGTCATGCTAACTTTCAGTCGACTGAAAAGCGTAGCCTCAACAATTTCGTGTTCAGACCTGTACCGATCATCGCCCGTGATCCGTCGAAGATGCGCAGCCTTCCACTGGAGAAGAAGAGGACTGTATGTCTCCGGCATGAACAGCAAAGTCAGCAACATCACAAGCCCGGCCAAAATCAAGGTTGTCCACTCGGTCCACCTCCAGCCCACCGAGGAACTGGGGCCGATATACGCTCCCATTACCGCACCCAGCATTGGTCCACCAAAGGCTGCAATGGCGTACAGTGGAAAACCCCATGTCTTCTCAAGGCTGTTAAACATGTCTGACACCGAACCACCAGAGCATACGAGTGGCGTCGAGGCGGCGCACCCTGCTAGAAATCTGAAAGTAATCTGAGCACCGAAGTTTGGTGCCAGGCCAGACGCCATAATCCAGACCATATAGACGAACACGGATCCAGCGTAGACATAGTTGCGTCCGAATGTCTCGGAGAAAGGGCCGGCGATCAAGGACCCCATTCCCTGTCCAATGAGGTACATACCTACAAAACGATTAGTAAGATGCTCTTCGACGCAAATATCCAGTGAATCGACTCACCAGTAGCCAGACTCTCAGCGACATCACTCACGCCCAGATCCTCAGCAGCCTGCGGCAGAATCGTCGCATCGATTCCACTAGCAACTCCAACAGCTCCGGCAATCAGACTAATCTGCAGAGTGCAGCATACACGTTTGGCGACCGTCCAGTTTCGAGGATTCGCTGGATCGTTTGGTCCTTCCCACCCGACGACGAAAACCTTGGATCCTTTGCCTTCGTGCGTCGCACGTTCACGAGCGTGAATACCTGTCAAGGAATGCCCAAGAGCTGCGCGCGCGCTGTACTGCGTCGCGGCGGTATGTGTTCGATGAGCTGGCAAGCCCGGGTCATCGTCGCTACTGCTGCTCGATGCCGAGGACGACGACAACTGACGTTCCAGATCCGGGGATGACTGATCTTCCCGCGGAGTTTGGGCCTCCTTCTCTCTCAGTGGCCCCTCATGACTGGTATGCTGGCCGTGAGTTCCATCTTGCGGCGCCGCGCCACTGCTATGTGTTATCAGTGCTGCTCTCTCACGATCTCGCTCAATCTGGGCTTGCACGGCGAGACCGATGCGTCTGTTTTGGAGGAGGGATTGCATGCCTGGGAATTGCTTTTGGTACTCAACGCTAAAACACCACTGCTCTGGAATTCTCGACCGGCCGGTACTTGACTAATAAGGAGACGTGAGAGGCGAAGAGTTAAGGCACACCGCTGACCACGGACACCGAAAAACATTTCGTAGCTTACGTCGCTACTGTGATTATCAATCTGCCCTATCTGCTCCACAGTGGAGTGTGCTACAGGGAAGGCATTGATAGACAGCTCGGGTATGTGCCGGTAATGACTGGTCAGATTCGGCTCAAGTTGTATTCGACGTCATGCACAGAGTACGGCTCCGTAAAGATGTCATATAATAATACTATGACCGCGAGAATGCTTATATAATAATAGTAATAAAAATAATTTTAAATATAAATTTATATATTAATTAGTTCAAAGAACTTTTAATCAATATATAATCATTCTTATTATTAGTATATAATTCACGCACATAACGCGTCGCCTCTGATTGACTTGGCGATAGAATGGCGATAACGAGTACGCGATACGCGATGTTCCGCCATATGCGATGTTCCGCCATAGGCGATGACCCGCCATACCACGCGAGGTTCCGAGAAATATGCTTATATGTCAGCCTAGAGCTTGTTAGTCCGTTCTGTCATGTATACAATAGGGTCTTTGTATGAAATGTATTTTTATACCAATTTCAACAGGCTATATCTGGAATGAAAGTGCCATCTCTAACGTAATGTCGCGGGTTCCCTCAGCCAAGTGGATAAACACCAACTTAGTATGCGGCTTGACTCGGGCCCTGCGCTCCCACCCAGAGGAAGCCTGCCCGCGATGGGCATAGTCTTGCGTGCTTTGCTTGAATATGACTACGACAAATCCATATGCACATAGCAGGTGCCAGTTCGAAATATGCAGTGACCGTCCCAATTTTGCTATATTGAACTTTGGACGATGCTATGCTCTCTACAATCGTCCTTCGCCTCGCCTAGCTTCTCATCCAACCCATAAGTATTAGGCATATGCAGTTTCCTATATTTGCGTAAGTAGATGGTGGTTCCTCCAGCGTCAAAGGCCCTGTGAAAAGAATAGAGCTTAAACGCCGAACAGGGAGTGGCTCCACCTCTTGCTCCGTTACTCCCGCTTTATCCATCCGTTCCGTTGTTTCCCCGGCCAAATAGAACACGCTGCTTTGGACGCTATACTATAGAGTAGCTAAAATGACCATCAAATGGAGCCTATCAAGGGAATTGCAACAAAAATGTACATTTCTGGGCGTGGCTCCGTACCGGCCAAACCATTACTTATGATCCTGAGTCTACCTTAACAATAGCAGGAATGAAGCCGTCGTGAAGACTTTCGCCCTGCGAAATGTCCCACGATATCAAATTGTCCATGAGGACCACGTCTCTAACAACCATGTGCTCATATCCCCGGCCCGTACCCATCGTGTAGTTCCCACTAAATGCTGTTGTCCGATCAAAACACAAATATCAGGCTGGGCACGATCCTGAGCAAGCTCTCCGGACTGCGCGTGTAAATATAATAAAAGTCCGTTGGAAACAGCGTTTAACTCCAACGGAACCTCTTTTCCCCTGTGCCGCAAAGACAGCCCGACGACAAAAACGGCCCTTCGAACAATACTGGCCCACCCCAGCCGCTCCCCTCCCCCTTTCTACCAGCTCAACCCAGGCACAAACCTCCTCATAACCATCTCCACGTACCAGACCGGAAACCCCCACCGCTCCCTCGCCTCCCTGACGCCCGCGCTCATCCTCCCGACGTATTCGGGCCAGGGCGCCCGGGGCAGGACGTGCACGAGATCCACGTAGGCCAGCGCCTCCACCCTCCGCGCCTCCTCGAGGGTCTCCGGGTCCAGCTCGCTCACGGCCAGCACGAGCTTGTTGTACGCGAAGGGGACGCCCTCGCAGGCGTCCAGGGCGGCCTCGTCCGCGGGCGGGAGGCGGTACAGGACACCGTAGACGCCCGGGTGGTGCCCGGCGTCGACGGGGTCGTCGTTTACCCCTAGACCGTGCTCCTGCTTCTCGGGCGACGACGACGGGTCGGAGGTGGGTGCCCGCACGATGTTGGCGTAGCGCCGCTCGTTGATGATCCAGTCCCAGCCGTCGAGGCGCGCGAGGCCGACGGCGGTGGCGTGCGGGCAGCGCTGGGACATCTGGGTCGAGGAGAGGTTGGAGCCGTAGGCGAAGTAGAGCTTTCCCCTTGCTCCTCTGTTATCATTAAACTGCTGCTGCTGCTGTTGTTCCGGGGCATTGCTGGTTGGTTCTGAGTTGGCCTGTGGTGTCTCTGCGACCGCTGCCCCGGCGGCTTTCTTTACCAGGTGTTCTGTTTGTGTCATTATGTTCGGAGGTCCCTGTGTGCTGTAAACTTGGTAAGTAAAAGAATTAAAAAGCTAGGTACGCAGCAGATTGAAGTTGAGCAGAGACTGGGTGGTATGTATATGCGTACATGAACAGTAAGAACGAATCAGTTTATGAGTTAGGCCAGCAGCGGCCCGTGATAAGTGCTTAGGGCTTCGAGCAGATAGGAGGCAAGATCGTAATCTTGAGAAATAGTAGTGATGTAGGTTGTCCGAACTATGATTTGCGGGGTTGTGGTCGAGATAGATATAAATACCCACGGCACTGGTCAGGTTGTGTATCAAAACAAAGCCGCCACATGTACACGTTAAAACTTATTGAAGTGGAACCATCAAGATGCGACGTGTGACAGCCTGCAAGAAGTTGAAAAATCAGCACAGTGTATTATGGTCAGCACTCGACGATGTTTCAGCAGCAAGGTTATGAACGGGATTATAAACAGCAATTAGCAAGCTTTGTTCACGTGATTCGCCAACCGAACTGCCTCGCTCCCACCCTTGCCCCCTGTGTGAAGCCCAGTCTGCCGCAAATAACAATGCCGTTACCGTATCTAATACAAGGAGTCCGATATGTGCTTTGCGATTCTCCAGCCCTGATCGTGCCACGGTGCTGGAGTGCCGCCTTCTCTCCGGTTATCTAGCCCCGTCACCACCACAACCTTCCTAAGCCGAGCCCTCACGATCAGGGCTGGACGTTGAAGGCAATGCAGACGCAGTTTCGTCCCGTGGGTCTCAGAAATACACAAGCCGAAGCCAGTAGTTTACATTCCCTCAAAGTCACCACCAAGATCGTCCTCATCTAGGTCGCCATCTTGTATCTCCTTGGCCATCTCCCGCTCACGCTCTCGAGCTTCTTGTGCATTCTTGAGTTCTAAACGGTGCTGGTTCATGGGAAAGCGCATAGCCTAAAAGAAAGTGGCGATCAGTACAGGTATAGTAAAAGAAAAAAAAAAAAGGAAAGAAAAAAGGAGCGTAACATACCTTGACGCTCTCGTCATGCAGCGCGAGACAGGCACGAATACGATCGTGGAAAGCCTCGCCTGGCTCCCTCGTGGCGTAAACATCGCCAACTTCCTTGCTCTTCATGAAGCCGTTCTCGCGGTCCAGGGTTGCCTCGATGACGCCATCCCTGATTGCCTTTGCCACAATGTATTCTGCGCTTTCTTCGCTTCCCAGATGGAGACGGATGCAAATATCGCGAAGCGAGATACGGCTGTAGCTCAAGCTCATCATTCGAATACCGGTCTTGATGACGTTCTGGCGTAAGCGCAGGATGAGAGTGTAAGTACCTTCGCGGCGGAAGGTCTCGGCATGATCGGCAATAGTTGTCTCAAAGTCCTCCAGGTTACCCACCCGGACAGCTTGAACAAGAAGGAAGTATGGGTGCAGAGACTGCTCCATGTTGGCGGCACGGAATGTGGCCCTCTCGGGGATGTCGCCCATCAACAACTCGACCACCAAGAGTAGCTTGGTGGCGGTTTGAGAGAAACCCAGGGCACATGAGCTGGCAGGCGCCTTACGAGTGGCAGCGGTCAGGTGCTCGTGCGCCTCGGTGTATCGCAGCTGGATAGCTCTGATTCTACCCAGGTAGTAAAAAAAGCGCGCTACTTGGTTGTTGGCGGCGTTCTCGGGGAACTGTGTATGAGATACGAGGAGGTCGGCTTGCGAAATATGCGACGTCAAGAGGTAATTGCGTAGCAGAAGCACAATGACAGTGGCTTGAACATCGACGTCTTTTCGCAGGACGGCCGTTCGGAGGGCCGCGAGCAATGTAGGTCGAAGCAAGACGACAGGCGACTGAGGGGATGGTGGCGCAGGGGCGAGCTGTTCTGCAAACAAGGAGTAGTAGAAGTAGACCTTAGCAGAGAGGGAGTCGAGAGTTCTCCGGTTGAGGGACTGGACACGGTCTGAGAGGTACTCGGAGAACCTGACGCCCTGCTGGTACTCCTTGTGGTCAAACAGATAAACCTGGACGAGGATGCCCAGGAAGATATCAACCTCGGGGAGAGGCTCCTTGTCCTTCTTGCTGCTGCCGTTCTTTGCCGACGCCTTTGTCTCGCTGTCGATCTCTATCTCGGCTCCGGGTTGACGGCCAAGCTGTACATTCTGCTTGCCGATAGCGGCCAACAGGGCCTTGGCGACGTTTGTTGACGACGATGCCGCCGAGAAGGACTCGGCGATGGCTTGTGCGAGAATGTCGGGGGTAAGACGCTTGCGCAGGGATGAGATGGACCGCAGAGCTCTCAGTGTGAATCTGGCATCAAACAAGATCACAGCGCGGTCGAGCAGAGCGAAATTGCTCTTGATATCTATGAATCAGAAGGTTGAGTTAGAACCAACGGGAGATCCACACGACAAAAGACGAGGCGGCGAAGAGCGATGGGGGATAGTCAACAGAGGGGTGCAAGTACCTGCGATGGCCTGAGTGACTGGGTCTACCTTGACCTCAAGGTCATCGGCTTTGTCCGTGTCGTCCATGTCAACATCGCCATCAGCATCGGCGGGCGGGGGTGCAGATGACTGTTTGCTGTTTTTCGACGGGGGCACGACGACTGTCATGTCTTCGCCCTCCTTGGCAACCTTCTTGCCCTTGCCCTTGCCCTTCAGTGACGCCTTCTCATCGGTCATGTCAACGTCTTGGTTCTTGCGGGTCTCGATGGGCTCCTTGCCGTTGCGGCTGGGTGTTTTTCCGGGCATGTTACCAGCTGTGCGGGTGTTGATAGGTGGTGATTGGCAGTTTGGGTTTTCGAGGCTTTGGTTCTTGTTTTGCTTTGTTCGGATGGATGGATGGGGGTTTCTGGTTGTTTAGTGGTGACAGATGACGATGATGGTGATGATGATGGATGATGATGATGAGCTGTAGCGAGGTTGACGGCGGCAGCGTCGATGGTGGACGGATGCGCGCCAGTTCGGGCCCTGCAGAAATTGGGGCGAGCTCTCAGTTGCCAGCTGTGCTTGGCTTGAGGTGCTAGGTGCTGCTTGCTAACAATGTAAACCACTCCAGTGCCTGATGGCTTCGATCGCGTGCCTGGTGGGTCGGAAACTACAAGCAACACGCAATTGCATCAAACAAACAAAGAAGTGGGTGTCCTAGAACACAGGATATCTGTTTGTGAAGTTGCCGTCGCAATTCAGGGCAAGCTTGTGTTCTGATGGTACACTGATTCGAATGGGAGATGGAAAGACCAAGGAAAGACCAAGGCGAAGGACGAGACAGAATACGTTGCTTGGCCAAAACTTAGTTGGAGTGTGCTGCGATGCACCATAGCTAACTAACCGTACTGTAATAACAGCTACAGCTACAGCAAGAGTAAGATACTGTAACTTATGTTAAGTTAGTCAGTCAGGCATACGTGCATATACGTGGAAGGCGCCGGACATCTACAAGCAAAGTGTCCGAAATACTCGACAGTTGGAGATAAACCACTTGAGTAGCTACAGATAGTCCTTCTTTAGCCAAAGCTGAAACGCAAAGATGAACGGCAAAGGAGGCCTTTACTTCATTTGGTCCATTCTCGTTTGAGTGCGTTGGATATGCTAAAGAATCTCATATTCTCATAATTTCATCCTGTTCAAATCTGCTGCGCTCTGCCGACAACTTCCAGCTGAGTCGCGCCAACCAAGTTGGGACACTTCGCGCAACAAACTAACACCCGGGCCAGCTGCAGCTGCTGAACAACTACGGCAACTGGGCGCGCAGAGCCTCCCCTCCAGCAGAAGGCGGGCAGGCAGCATCTGCAAACGTCAGGGACTCCATTTTTAAAATGCGGCTGCTGACTAGACCAACTAGACCCATTGCGCCGGCACTTTTAGGCCCCAGATCAGGTACAGGCTGCAGTACGGACTCATACTTCAGCCATTGGTGGTCTGCGCTACGAAACAACATGTACCTTTGAGCTTGCGACGCCGTACCCTGTCGAGTCTTGTGCTTGGCGGGCTTTTCCCCCTTGTCTTGGGATTAGTTAGAGTTATCTTTGAGCTTCTCTTTGAAGCTTTGATGCTATGTATATCAACAACTATTCTTGAAAACAAAATACCAGAGACATTTTTTTTTCTTTTTCTGTTTTCTTAGAACTTCGTCGAATCTGCACACAAGGTAGCACCCACAAGTAGATCTGTCATCTTTTTTTTCTCCTTCGGCTTTTTTTCTCTGGTGAATATGCAGAAATACATGGCTTGTGTAACCCGGCCGGCTGCACATGTTCACGGTTGTAAATGAAATCACTAGCTCCGGAGGTTCCATATGTGGTCACCCGGCTGCTGTTGCACCTCAATGAGAGGCCGAGAAAAATCTATACAATTGGATCAGGAAACATAAAGCATCTGCGCAACTGCGTCGGGCATCACTATTTTCAGGATAATCAGAATAATCCATGTTGTCCTATGCATGTATTGCCAGTAGAATTCCGCGTGTCTCATGGCAATGTTCAAGAAGCCGTTGAACGCAACACAAGACAACAACAACAACCAACAACAACAACAAAAAGTCCTACATGGAACATACACATGAGTGTTGGCGGAGTAATCATCAATTCATTTGCAAAGCATGTCCGGTTTTCCTATGGGTATCTAGTCTGACCCTATTCCCTGTCCGTAACCCCAAACTCAGAACGCCGAAATACGAATGCATGACCAACCCATACAGTTCATGGCGGAAGACTTCTTGAGAACATGAGATGATATGACTTGAAAAGAAAAAGAAAAGAAAAAGAATTTCCTAGTGAAGCTGAAGGGTGCTTATGACACCTCTACTCCACAGAGACGTCAAGCTTCTCCAACAAGCGCCACTCATTTGCGCTTGTAAACAAGAGACAGACGATCATCGTTGTCACCTTGATCAATTGTTAGCTCCAATCTGCGATTGGTAGCAGGGTTGCAAGGAGCCTTGGCTCGAGGAGCAGGAGGCATATCGGATGCCGAAATCCCCAGTGCAGTCGGAGTAGTGGCAGACTGAGAACAAATTCAAGTAAATGAGGATCCCATGGCAGACATGTCATATCTGCCCCAAACAGAAGAAGCGTCCGTTCCATTGGCCCTCGTCGGCACCGAGCCATGCTTCTGAACCCATTCGTGTGCTTGTGTACCACCAAGCGGCCTCCTTCTACTGAACGCCATGCCATGACTTTTGTCGATCACAGGTGCCCTGGCTTTTGCTCGTTTCTTTCCGCGCTCCACGGCGGTGTCAGCCTCTGGACGATCGCTCTACTTCTCGTCTCTCGTGACCTTGGCCGCTTGGACGGCACTGACCTTGGAAAGCCAGGCCCCGTTGGGTTGCGGTTTACGCACAGTACGCAGCTCGTCGGATGTGAAACCAGGAACACGAATGTTGTAAACGCGCTCGAGGACAAGCTGCAGGTCACGAATCTCGAGAACTTTAGAACCACGCTCCTTGGCCAGTCTGCAAGCTTGGTAGAGGACGTTATCCACAAAGTGGTCTGCAACCTGGTTGACGGACTTTGAATTCAGTCAGTACGGGTCTAATATAACTAATCGTGAGAGAGATGTGAGGCTGGAATGGTTATGCTTCTGGTGTTTAAGCTAGCTCTCGGATTCAAAAGCGTGATTACTTACCTCTTCAACATCCGGAGTAAGGTAGTTGCCGTCTTGGCCGGGCGGTGCACCGCCACAAACTTGTCGGACAAGTTCATCAAGCTTCTTCTTGTTCAGAACGTGCTCGCCTTCGGCCTCGTAATTGAAAGTCGGGTTCTTGTTGATGACGGGCTGGTTCATCGTGCCACCAGCAGTTCCGAGACCATTCCCCAGAGTTGGACGGCCTGCGTTCACACCTCCACCGGTGGCAACGGGCTGGGGAATCGCTTGTGCCCTGTCCGGCAAAGTCTTGGGAATTGGCATCTTGGGAACAGGGACGGCGCCAGCTGGGTGTTGGGCGCCAGGATGATGCGGGTGAGCATGCGGATGGCCAGCTTGGGGCGTATTGGCAATTCCAGCCGAGCCGGGGGTAACAGCGGATACAGCACCTGCGTTGCCTTGTTGGCCAAGTGTAGGAACCTGCGATGACGAATGCTTGTTAGCCAGTGCCATCGCACCCGCGTGAGATAACGGCCGCGCAGCACCAGGAGGACCTGCTGTTGTTGGAGTGGCTGCCTGAGGCGTCTGAACGCGTGCTGTATTTTGTGTAGGTGTTCCTGCCGATGGCGCCGTGTTTGCGGCGGCTGCTGCTGCTGCTGCCAAGGCCGTATTGACGGGCGGAGGTGGGTGAGGCTGCGAACCTGGCTCAATCTTGACTTGGGTTTGGGGGGCAGCCGCAGCTTGTGACTGCGCGGAAGGTGCAGTGGTTTGAACGGATAGCCCCGGTGCCCCGGAAGTGGTGGGTGTTGGCGGGGCGCCTGGTTGGCGATTGATGCCGGCAGATTGCAAATTCTTTGCGGCGTCCATGGCAGCATTCACGGAGGCTGTTGCTGCTTGCATCGGATTTCCAGGAGTGGCGGCCGGCTGTGGGCGAGCTGGCTGACTGGCATTCTGTGCACCGGGGGCAGTTGCGCCATCATGTAGGCCTTGAGATGCCTGTTGCTTGATACTGTCGGCAAATCTCTTGCCCTCGGCGTACGTCTTCCTGGCTGACTCCATGTCAGTATTCAGCCTGGACTGCTCCTCCTGTGTGAACTGTTGGCCCTTAGAGGTCCTGTCCTTAACGAGAGCTTGCATCTGCAGGATCTTCTTCTGGTTCTGTTCCATCAAAGTGAGAGCCTTCATGTACTTTGTCTTGACATCCGACCTATACTTTCCCGCCTTGTCGGGGTCACTTGCAATATCAGGTGGCAGACCAACCCTCAGATTGTTGACCATTTGGAGGACTGCTTGTGATACCTGGGGCAAGTTGGCCATCGTTGGCCGCGGTTGTCCTCCAGGTGTCGCGACGGCAGCAGCGCCCCCATTCATGGCAGGGTTTGGTCTCGCTTGAGCGACCAAGTTGGCGCGGTTAGCAGCCAGAGCCGCTGCATTTGCTGCACTCAAGCCGGGAGTCTGCTGGCCTGGGGGCTGCGGCTGTTGCTGCTGCTGCTGCTGCTGTTGTTGTTGCTGTTGCTGCTGTCCTGGGCCCCCCTGGCCCTGTTGAACCTGTTGTGCTTGTCGGCGCATATTGGCGACCTTTCCCCATACCATGCGAGAGAAGTCGGAGATTTTAGTCCTGGCTTGCTTGTGCGCTGCAGTATCCGGGGGGTTGTTTTCCATGGCATCCCAAAGCCCTCTAAGTCCTCGTTCGTATTTCTCTTTGTCGGCGTCGGAGAGGATTTCGAGGTTGCGCATCTGCTCCGGTCGATACATGGGGATGCGCATCTGCTGGGCTTGCGCCGCGCCAGGCTGGCCTTGAGGTTGGGCGCTCATGATGTGCGACGTGTCGGAGATCAAATGTGCGAGCCGATGAGCAAGATTCAGCAGATTCGTGACGACAAAGGGGCCAAGATAGGTTATGAATCAGGAGATGCAGAGCAGGATAAATTCGTGGGTTACAATAAATGGCTGTGATGAAGCGGAAATCACCTAGCCCGCCAATAAGGGCGAAAGGGCCGCAATTGCTGGACGGCAAACAGACTTGGCAAGGACCCGAAAACTTGGCGTAAGGGTACAGTGTGATGACTCTCACAGCTTGTGAAGATCGTGGATTGCAAGTGAGAGAAGTAGAAGTAGAATGATTCTAGCTCGCGAGCAAGGCTGAAGCTTGAGGTGAGCACACATGTAGGTCGCGGCTAAGTTAGTGCTTCGGGCTTGATGTTACTTAGAGGCCTTAGCGTTGTGGCGCAACGCGTTTTGACTCCATAACCAAATTGCTGGCCAAATCGCTCCAGGAGGTCCAAGCGTCTATTCATGGTTGCCATGCTGCCATGACGGATCCGTACACAACCTTGAATCTTGACAACCTTTGCTCTTGTTGTAATGAAAGGCTCTGTAAAGCAATATGTATACTTGGCTCATTATTATTGTTGGATCCTGTACGCGGCGTTCAGTCTACTTTGCTTGTGCTTCCCGGTCCATTTCTGATTACCTCGGGGTACTGAGGGACTTCATCATGAGCTCACCCAACTGATTCCCATTCTTGATGCTTGCTTGAATTTTCTCCATTATTTTTCGTTGGTTTATCCTTTTCGGAACAGATCATATATAACGCGTCACACTAGTGTGCATCACTAACGGGGTGCAATATGCCTTTACCCTCATCCTACTAACTAATATCTCTATGATGGTATGTGCTCGGACCTTGTTGTATATTATTACCTTATCGCTGTTGCCCTTATACATAACAAAAGACGCAATCAGCGTGGCAGTAATTTGATATCAATCAGTTTTGTTCAATTCGTCGCACAAGTCACAGCATGCTCAATTGTCTTGTGAATGTGGTCTATTCACTACTTGGCTAAATGACCAGTGAAGGTCCTCCATCAGCGTCACATCGGATCTATATGTTAAATGAAATTATAAAATCGCTAACAGCCCGCAAATGCCCGCTTTCTATGCAAAACCTCGAAGCTTCATTGTCCATGTCCTAACGTTTGTGCCATAATCCAGACGGCCGCATGCGTCAGAGGTGCAAAATCATAATCCACCATGGTGGAAACCAGACAAGCGTCTCCTCTCTATAACGCCCATCCATATGCGTCAATCATAAAAAATGTCCTTCGAAAGACTAACAAAACTCTGGCGTTTCCTCGCGGCGAATGATGAAGGATCTTCTGATTCGTAAAGACCACATATACCCTCTAAAGATACCAACGCATCACCTTGAGAGTAGAGAGCCTGGAATATGATTCTCCACTAGGAAAAATTGGCATGGAATTTATTTGACGAACAATCATTCTGAATCAACCTCCATGGTCCAGAAAGGTAATTCGCGGGCCAGGTTAATCTCATGTTCATCCCAGACGACTTCGCCGTCACTATTAGGCTCTTTGAGCTCAATAATGATGTCGGGTGGTATCGAGAGGAGGCTGTGTCGATTATGAACCTTACGCCTCAGGCGTCTCTGATTGATATCGCCGGTATCCCATGGCTGAAGGTCTTCTCTGTCCGAGTCACTGCCCCTTTCGCTAATGGTTCGTTTGCTGATGCTTCCTTGCGTCATCCGCCTTGATCTCCGCTGTTGACGCGCACGTTTAAGCTCCCTCAAATATTCCGCATAGTCGCCTTCAACGTCAGAATCCTCTTCCTCGTCGGACGACATGGTCGTATTGAGGTTGTCGAGGCTGTCTATGAGTTGCGGGTCCACTTCCCCTTCAGAGCGCGAAGCCGAGCGGCTGCTATCCGATGCTGGATACTCGATGCTGTCAGGCCTCAACACGCCGTCGTCGTCGTCACTGTCGTCACTACCATCGCTATCCATTGCATCTTCGTCCTCATCACTGCTGCTGCATTCCTCAATCTCGAATGCCGCTTGTACGACAGTCTGTGCCGAAAGGACCTGGGTAGCTCTAGCTTGGTTTCCCGGTGCACCAGACCGAGGCGACACGGGAGGACTTCCAGATGCTTCCGACCCATCATCTGATGAATCGTCATCGGAAGAGTGAGACGACCGCGGGGAGATCTCCTCTTGTTTCAACCCGATGAAAATGTTGAACCGGTTGAATTGTGTGAATTCTGTGAATTGTGAACCCACACCGCCTAATGGTGGCGGGCTACTTGAGCGCGGCGGTGCTCCGCGGGTTTCCTTCCGGGCATTGGCGCCGGCGCCGCTCCTACGATTGAATGTAGGAGAACCAGTAGTTGGCGTCTCTGGCGGGGATGTCACATTGACTCCCGTCCGCAATGTGTTGATCGTTGGTGTATGTGGACGCATCTTTGCGAAATAACGGAAAGATCTCCGTCCCAGATAGTAAATCTTATCGATTTTATTGTGACCTAGTCAGTGTGGGGTCGGACTATGGTGAGGTGGGATGACGAGGGGTTCAAGGCGTTAATAACCAAAGTAGAGAGCTCCAAGGTGGAGAGTATGTTGGGTTACTATAACCGTTCATGATAGATTTGTAGGGTTCCAATATGTATAAATGAAGAGCGCCAGTTTCCTTCAATGACTGAGGGAATCAATGGCGAATTGTTCCGAGGGAATGCGCACGGGTTGGGGACAACCAGTGATTGAGTACCCGGAGCGCTGATGTTGGACAGACGCGCAAAAATGCCTACCTCGCAATTGCGAATAAGCAGAGGAAGATTGATGTCGCGAATGCGCAAGCTTTTTGGGGTCACCTCTTTCGGACTTCCAGAGATGGGTGCGTACAGTGATTTGATTGATCATCCGAAGTGGATGAAAAGGAGAATATTTTGGTGCAATGGATTGAACCGATTGTTTCAAGTTCGGACATCTAATGGAAAAGAAGAGACGAAAAAATAAAATACCGTTCTGTGATCTCGAGGCCCGAAACTCAGGTACAGCATGTGCGCCGGAAATTCACACGAGCAGGGTAAGGCCTTGGGAACTGGGGAACGCGAGCAAACTTATAATGCCGAGCAGATATAGAATGCCGCACAGGAGCATAGTAATTACTGAGACGGGCTCATGGGCTCATGCGACAAGTTGGGAGCTGGAAGAAATGCAGCGCCAGATAACCGTCGGTCTAGCCTAGGTCGGAGAATGTCGCAATGTCTCGCATATTCAATGGCGGACTTGGGCATCAACGCTCCAGGATTCCCCGGTTATTTCAAGGTAGATTTTTTGGCGTAAATAACATGGCCCGTCTTTGTAGAGAAGTCATGGCTTGAGAGCGATAGGTTACTTGAAACGGAAGCCAGCAGCTCAGTATGACTCCTTTCTAGTGCTCATGATGTGGTGGACGGGATGCAAACAGCTGAGAAACATGAGTTGTCAATGGGGTTCGACTTGAACCCTGAAATACACCGAATGAGGATTCGCTCGGCAGGCTAGGTGCTTGATGGGCTGGTTGGTTTTGAGCGTATCGGAGCTCTTATGGGAAGAAAAAGCAACGAGGTGAGTGGCAGACGAGGCAGACTCAAAAATAGCCATGGCATCAGGTAGCGAATGGTGCCCAATGAGAAAAAGGATTTTGAACCTGCAGTATGCATAAGCACGAGAGAGGAGACACAACGTGCTGAGGTGGAGATGGGGAAAATTTGCTGCTTGGTCGGTTGAGAAACAATACTGCTGCCGTAACCTGCAATGTAGTGCGTCGTGTTCTGACGTCCGGTGAGTGTGGCGACGGTGAATCGATGTTTGTCGCGTTTGAAGCCCATTTGACAAGAGCGTGACAGTGGACAATGAGTTGTCTTGAACAAGGCGACTTGTAGTCTGTAGACCCGCTGGCTCGGGGTGCACTCGACGCTTGTTCATCCTGGGCGGCCTTTGACCATGACCTTGAATTTTGACCTTGACCTGCCGAACGGGGGACATGGAAAGAGCAGAGCAGTGGATACTGTATGAACTCGGACCAAGAATGCTCGTGCAAAGAAAGCAGAGGCGCGGCATATACGGAGTACACATTACAGCATACATATATGTAGGCCCGGGTTACACTAGAACCATGCTTCTAGAAGGCTGCAATCGTCTTGAGACTGAGAGGTGGATCTTGGCTGTTTAAATTCAAGTGCTCCGGGATTAATTGACAGACGTTCAAACAACGGCCGGTGGGTTCGAAACTGGTCGGTTTGAATTGCATAATGAAACATTAGTGAATCTGGTATTTGTTGTATTTGTTATTGTATGTAATGTACAGTACCTGGCATCAATTTGTGACGTACATAAATTAGCGCTTTCGTCTCGGGATACGCCACCATTGGAGGGGTGCTTAAGGTATCCGTTTTATGTCAAGTTTATCAGGTACACATACCTCATTCGGCGCCCGCGTTTAATTGTTCAATCGTTCCCGTCACGTAGCATCAGCTTGTGTCGGAGCCCGCGTCATTTGTAAATATTGACTGGTGATAGTTTGCGATTCTTCCAGTCCCCGTCTCCACACACCGAATCTGAGGACGTTGGTAGTGCTCCAACTCCTCCCGCTGGCTTCCGAACGATTTCAACACCAAGTGCTGGTGCAGTGCGGTGCAGTGCGCGGGAATGCTTGTATCGTAGAGTCCTACATATCACTTAACCATGTCTTTATTATCTGCGCACTTTGAGCAGATCCAGATATCATGCCAAGGCATTGACAGTCTCCCGTAAGTCTTTGCATCACGTCCCTTATCTTGGGTCTGTCTCCTGTAAGGTCGGAAATAAACTAACACATACCAGCTTTCCCCGGCCAAAGATCTTCACAAATGCCCTGCTGTCAAATCACGATATTACTTCGTTAATCCGCGACACTGAGACGCATGAACGAGCCTTATTCTCGGTCCCACCTCCACCTCCGCAAGCCACTACTCAGGAGCCAGAACTCCCGAAGCAATCATCACGACGACAGACCGTGTTCAATGTTGCTTCAGGCGAGGTTACCACTTCCGGAAGTACCACGGGCAGGAACGTCGGTGCGCCAAGGAGGCACACTGCCGTCGCTGCCGTGCTGGGCGGGGATCTGCACGACCAGATACGCAAGAGCGAAAGAGGGCGGAACAAAGACACCCTTGACATCGAAATACTATTAAGGGGCGCCGAGAAGCTGTGCACTGTGTATCCCCTACCGGGCGCGCTCGAGAGGATACCTGTACAAAGGAGCAAGTATGCCCAAAACTTGAGCACCTTGGCCTATTACGAAGCCAAAGTGGCCGAACAGACTGAGGCATTGGGCCGCATGAATAAGGACATGTGGAGCGAAGAAGAGGACGACGAAGAGCCGGAAGAGGAAGGCAGCACAATCCTCACCGAAGACGATCTCCGGCGGGAAGAAGACGAAGTTAGGGAGTTGGACGGGAAGAAGAGAGAACTACAACGGCGACTAAGAGCTATGGAGAAAGATCTTGCTGGACTGCAGGGCATGTAGTATGACTAACGAGACCGAGAATTGATACCCCCATTCGATCCCAACAAAGTGGGACGATCCCCTGAGCCAGCGTTTTCGTCCTCTATACGCCGTTCTGAATCCAACTATTCAACGAAAACTGCGTCTTGATATTGGTATAAGTCTCGCAAACGTCGAATTGCGGTGCCTAGATCAGGCATCTGAGTACAGCCCTACAGACTCCTAGGCTGCCAATCAGTTCAGGCCTTCGGAGGGCGGCCCAACTATTTCCATTTATCTCCGGAAAGTCTCCGGTGCGACTCATTTATAATCAACACCAACGATGTAGATCGTGTTGCTCGGGGCTGGGATACATACGTCCAAGACCCATTAATAAACCATCAAACCCCCTAACAGATATGACGCACTTTGATATAACAATCATCTCAGACCCTGTCTGTCCCTTTGTAGGTCATTTACGACCTACTCTAGGCTACAATCCGTTCAATCTCTAACAATGTTCTAGTGCTACCTGGGTAAAAAGCGGTTAGATAAAGGGATTGAGCTGTATCGCAAAGTCTATCCGGGCGGCAAAGATGACACCTTCAACATTTCATGGTCGGCGTTCTACCTCGACCCAACGGCACCTCAAGTTGGCATACCTTTGATGGAACGCATGGAGCAACGTTTTGGCAGAGAAAAGCTGCCCATGATCCGAGAGGCATTAAGGAAGCAGGGCTTACAAGACGGTATTAATTTCAGCACCGAGAGCAAGATCGGAAATACGCGCAATGCTCATCGGTTGATCCAGCTTGCGAAGACCAAGGGCAACGAGATCGAGAATCGCGTGGCCATGGAGCTGTTTAAGGCGTACTTTGAAGACGGTGGAGACATCACAAGTTTTCAAACTCTGACCGACGCGGCGGTGAAAGCAGGCATGGACAGGGACAGAACTAAAGACTGGCTCGACAGTGGGAAGGGAGGCGAGGCTGTGGATAAGGAAGTCGAAGAGGCAAATGCTAAAGGCTTAAGTGGTGTTCCTCAGTTCACAATTCAGGGCAAATGGCAGGTCGATGGTGCGCAAGATCCGAGGGACTTTTTCGATGCCATCGTCGCTGCTCGAGAAGGCAAATCGACTGCCTCCTTTGAGTCGGGCATGTGCACCTGAAAGTGACACCCCACAGTTGGTGTATCCTGTACTTTGTGCACTATCATTTCGCGGCTCGGCAGTTCCCTCGGAGATGTCTGACGTCGGTGGAAAACCAGACTTACCGCCATCAGTTGATGAGTGGCGCGGAATGAACTATGTGGTGAATCGGTTTACCGGGAAAAAAGCGTCCCGAGAGATGATAGCCTGCGATCTGATACAAGTTCGCAGAAGCAAGCCTTGATTGGTCTCCTCTATTGACTGTCTCACCTCAATACTCTAACACAACCATTCATGTGCTTTTTGATTGTCACCATCATATCACGCTCACTGTCTTATATGCCCACAAAGCTTATTTTCCATATTTCCTGCTTTATACAGACAAGATTTACAGCACCACGTCCAAAATGGCTAAGTATGCGACCTCTATCTCGGAGGGTTATTTCGAATGCCTCGACTCATCGAAAGCTTTAGATATATTTAAATAGATTCCCTAATGGTGAAAAAAAATTTAAGAGTATTGGATTTTCGAGCAACAGGCTAGGACATCAATGTACGCGTCATGTATGGAGTCATCATAAACAGCCAGGCGATAAGCCTGCTTCTCCTTACGCTTTGTCAATTAATTACTGCTTTCCCGCAACTGACGTCGGATCAGCTGGACGTCTACTTGCAGCATTCAAAGAAAGACGCCAAGGATTGTCCTTACGCTCCAATTGTCAAACCATACGACAACACGGGTCGGTCCAAAAGAGAGACAGTATTCAACGCTCAGCAGCAGCGTATCGATGTGACGGGCGACCATGCCTTCATCCCCCCTAACTTCGCAGCTGGTGATCAAAGAGGTACGAGAAAAACCCTACCGTCTTATTTGCACAAGCAACTGACATGTGACAAGGACCGTGTCCTGGCCTTAACGCGTTGGCCAATCATGGATATATCCCTCGCAATGGTGTTTCGGATCTACTTACTCTTACCACGGCTTGCAACAAAGTCTACGGCATGGGGCTCGACCTTGGTGGTATATTATCAGTAGTGGGCACGGTATTCACTGGAAACCCCATCTCCCTGAGTCCTGGCTTCTCAATCGGCGGACCAAGTCAGAGTAGCCAGAACATCCTTGGGGGCCTCGGTCTCCTAGGTACGCCTGGCGGCCTCATCGGCAGCCACAACAAGTACGAAGGCGATGCCAGTGGTACCCGCGGAGATCTTTATCTTACTGGGAACAATTTTCATGTCCAGAGGAACCAGTTCATCGACTATTACTACTCGATCCCCGAGGATACGCCCTCTGCCAGACAATACACAGCCCTGGGGCAGCTCCATTACCAGCGCTTCCTGCATTCCAAGAACAACAATCCATATTTCTTCTATGCGCCCTTCGCTGGGATCCTTGTCACGCCTGCGTCTTATTCGTTCCCCCCTCGCATGATGGCCAACCACTCGGAACAATACCCCAACGGTTACCTGTCGCGGCAGAACTTCGCCGACTTCTTCGGGGTTCAGGGTAACGACAGGAGCAACTTTGTCGTCAAGCAGGGATGGGAGCGCATTCCGGACAACTGGTATCGGCGACCAATCGGCGACGATTTCTCGCTGGTCGCCTTCCTTCTGGACGTGGTAGAGCATAGTCTCGAGTATCCCGCTCTTCTGGCCGTCGGGGGCAACACCGGGACACCTGACAGTTTCGCCCTGGTCGATGTCGGGAACCTGACCGGCGGTGTGTACAACTCTGTCAACCTCCTAGACCCGGCAAAACTTGAGTGTTTTGTGCTACAGTTGCTCATGACTCAGATTCCGGACTTCGTGGGTTCGTTCTTCGCGAATGTTAGTGCGGCAGCGGCGCCCTTGCTGGACCGCATCGTGCAGACGTTGGCTGGAGCTGTGTGTCCGCAGTTGCAAGAGGTCCACACTGAGCTGTTCAATAAGTATCCAGGTTATACCAAAGCCTACAGCGGCTATGCTGGCTTGAAATCAAGTGGTGGTCTTCTTGGAAGTCTACTGAGTGGACTTCTTGGAGGAGGCAGACGTTGAAAATCATTTTGGTTCTGTATGCCATGATTTTCTACGTCGGGAAATTCGTAGTTTGAACTTTCAATAATCTGGACTTTCAATTTCGGTTATTGACGTCAATCCTGCATCTCTAATCGATCAATAGTCTACCTCTTCTACACTGACTGCAACAGCTAAGGTCTGACACGTGATTCTTGAAAGGTTCTATAAATGGATGACCATCGAAATTAGTACCATATGGCCAAAGTGGAGCGTGCCTGAATCTCTGGCATTCTCCTGGATCCATCGTAAAGAAGGCTTCTAGTCTGAATACTTGATTTTACATCCCTTGGATATTCAGCGAATCCCGAATTCGTGCAGTTGGAGTCTCCCATCCGTACCGGCAGCTGTGGCTCGGGAGGCAGCGTCTAGAATTAGACTACATGCTAAAACCATTTTGTCAAGTACGTGAGCTTCATTGACAGCACGGGAGAGGGTGTCAGAGGCAGGAAGAGGTCGCCTGCCGAGCTCTGGTGCTTCACACTCTCTGGGTTGAGTTGTCAGACATTCAAAGTCTCACGTGCTTTCATCATCACCACAACTACACCTGAACTGGGCTATGCTTCTATGAGATTAGCCTTCAAAGTCGCGACAGAGTCAGACATTAGGTTAGTTCACATGTCGAAGCTCAACGGCCTCAGCGATTTCGATGAATAAGCGTTCTGGACCGTACCACCGTGTGTTATTTGCAATGAATATGCTATCGGACGAAATCTTCAAAACTGTCTTAGTGTCAGCAGGTGTCGTCTAAGCGATGCAATCGCCGCAGGCGTGTCTAGGTATCACTGGTTGGGCCTTCAAAAGTCACGCCTTATATAAATCCTGAAAGAGAAGTTTGGACGAAAAATCTCCGTCCATTCTTTCTATACAGAGACTATCTGAAGAGGGTACGAATTTCCGCATTCGCATGTCCCGAATCGACAAAATTGCTTTGCGCAAATAAGTAGAACTCCGGTGTAAAGTCTAGATATTCAAGATTTCCAGTGAAGCACGTTGCCATATTATATCCGCGCACGACTGTCAATAGCTTTCAGACAGTTCAATCTACGAAAAAGGTGCACTCGGCACATTTGCCGAGCCAAGTATTGGGTTCAATTTGGGGAAATGCTACCGAAATTTCATCTCTCAATATGATTTGACATGACAATTAGGATAATCTCAATAATAATATGAATGCCCACTATCCTTTCACTTAGGGCCAGTCAGATAACGGGTGAATATATCTGTATTCACTACCTGACAGCATCTACCAAAACTGCCGGAATGCAGGAAGGAATAATGTTTTACAGTTCCAAATAACAATCAACAAAATCCCCGTGTCCTTTCTCCAGCTGTCTTGTTGGTTTGCTACTAAAATATTAAATTTTCTTACACTGTTAAACATGAAGTTGCTTCTCTTCGCATTGTCACTCGTGGCGCCGTCTCAGGCCGGCCTTCGTTTCGGATGCTCAACGCTGAGTATCCAGCGTCTCGACCCCGTCGTTGAGCCCGGCAATGTTCCTTCAGGCCATGTTCACCAAATTGTTGGAGGCAATGCGTTCAATGCCACAATGCAAGGTGATATCGGCGAGAAAGGCACATGCACGACTTGTCCGTTCACCGAAGACTTCTCCAACTATTGGACTGCTGTGCTATACTTTAAGCACCAGAACGGCTCATATCATCGCGTGCCCATTTACCCTAATGCTGTTATAGGAGACGGAATCACTTCCATCCAGGGCGGTATGACTATCTACTATACGCAACTTGACTTCAATGGAAACGGTGATCAGAAGATCACCTCATTCCAGCCGGTAACCACCACCTGAAGCCGCGACGCTGAAAAGGCTAACTGACAAACTATAGGGATTCCGTATGACAGTTGGTAGTCCGACAACGGACACCCTGGATGGCGCCAAGAACCACACTGGTCTACGATATGTGTGCCTTGACAGCGCTTACACCAGATTCCCAGAGCTTCCAGACTTCCCTGCTAGGGCATGCAAAGGTGGTATAATGACGGTCCACCACTTCCCATCGTCAGTTCTTATCCTACTCGAATTTTAGTGCACATCACTGATCATCATCAGATGCTGGGATGGAAAGAACCTCGACAGTCCAGATCACCAAGCTCACATGTACAACACAGTCAAAGAAGCCTTCCAGCCGGCCGACCCCTGCCCAGCTTCGCACCCCGTTCGCATGCCGCAGCTTGCGTACGAAACACTTTGGAACACAACCATGTTCAAAGATATGTGGCCCACCGACGGCTCGCAGCCGTTCGTCTGGAGCTACGACGATAGCAAAGGCTATGGAACCCACGGGGACTACATGTTCGGCTGGAAGGGCGACTCTCTCCAGCGCGCCATGGACTCTACTTGTATGTTTCAAGATTGTGGGGAGCCCAATGGCCCTCTCAAAGTGCAGAGCACTGCGGATCAAAACAAATGTACTGTTCAGAACACGGTCACTGAGGATACTCAAGGATGTAAGTGCTTTAGGGCTCCATTATCGCCTGTAAAAAAAAATTAAGCAACTAACCGATTCTGATGTGCAGGGCTTGCGGAGCTTCCTGGTCGCAAAATGAACATGAGAAAGTAGACGGTTTTCTGGGCTGCAACGATTGACAAGCTAGGCATTGAATGTTCTTGCAAGATCAATAAGCTGGAGCATTCGATACATCTCTGAATATCCACCATTGGATCCTTTTAGATTATAATCAGAGCTGGCAATACACCCACTGCAAGAATGAAAATCTTTCCTCCTTCATGGAAGAGTTTCAACGAGCAATATTGTTCTTCTGGAGATTATTCTCCTGATAATGCCGGATAATGGCCGTTTGCAATACAGTCTTCACGATGAACTGAAGTCCTATGTACATAATTTTAAAGATTCAGAGCCCGGTAAGCATGATATGATCAGTATTCGATAACCAGCGCATTCGTCCAGAACTTTTCTAAGCCACGCCACTTCGGAAAGTGTTGTTGTCTGGTACCTGATACCCCAAAGCAGCTACGATTGGCTTAGTAGGTCAGGATAGGAACAGCCTCGTCGCTCATCAAATAGTCGATCTGGTCAGACCGATAGTGATTGGTGACAGTGTGATTATCAGAGTGTCGTAGGGAACCGAAGAATCTCGCTAGCACGGAAGGCATACATTGCATGCTTCATGGTATATCTTATTAATCCGTTGTCGGTTCTGGATTCCGTACCTAACAGGGCCATCAGATAGGCTACGACACTATTTTTGGATAGCCGAATATTTTCCAACCTCAATTCAACCGACATTTTGCACACATCCACGCCTATTCAAACTTCGCAAAGCCTAAGCCTACTGCTTGCCAGCGGCCTTGGCAAGGTCTGCAAGGGCATCGCGGCGCTTGAACTTGGCGTCCTGGATAACACCTGCAATGAAGCATTAGTGGTCAGTGATGTCAGTGAATCCAAGGTACTAGTTAGACTAACCGGCATCAGCGTCGCTGGAGAAGTTACCAGACCACTCAATAAAGGTGCTACCCTCCTGGGAACCCGAGGTAACAGGGTAGAGGCGGATGGTGCTGACAACACTGCTGTAAGTGAGCTCAGGCTTGGCAGTGATAACACTGTAGGTGATGAAGTGGTTGATGGTCTACAACATGGTCAACACAGTGACACGGATAAAGGGGCAGGAAACAAACGCTGTGCTCCTCTTGCTTGACCTCAAGCTCAGTACCGTCGGTGAAAGTCCATTTGACAACGTCGGTCTCCTCCTGAGACTTAACGAACTCGCTGTTCTTCAGGGCGGACCAGAAGTCGCTGAAGTTCTGGACTGTTTGCTGATTAGCTGGATCACACAAGAACAAGGTCAAGGATTGATTTGCAGTTCAATTTTGGCTTCCAGAAGCAAAAGTCATTGAGACACAAATCATTGAAAAGCAGTGTTCTGCTAAGCGGGCTTGAGCCGCAAGGTACTTACGCTTGATGTGGTGCCAGACCTTGCTGAGAGGAGCGTTGATGACGGCGCTCTCAACGACTTGAGTAGAAGTGGGGATTGCACCAGGGTTAGACATGATGGTCGTTGTTTGTGAGGAAAGTTTGGACGTGAATGGTGTGGATTGAAGTGAGCTGAAAGTTGGTAGAAATTGAAGATGTAATGGTCAAAGAGTACCTTTCTGGTTTGTCCTAAAGCCTCCTCCTCATTAAGCTCACCTGTTTGCACCTTCTCCAACGCTTATATGCAGGCCCCACGTCATGCACCATCAAAAAGTGGAGACAGTAGTGTCAATCCTGAATATCGCCAAAAAGCGTCGTGATTGCCTCATCCAAGGCTTTACTATAACAATCCTACAGTGTAAACGAAGCTGAAATTCACTATGCTGTTGTTCTTCTGTCCGCTTGCTCGCTGAAACATGCTGTCTTCCGATAGGAAGGACACAACTGTTCGACACCTTCAAGCGTTGCACGTCTTGCAGCGGGGTATGTCTGAAAAGTCTTACATTGGTAGGCAACGAGGGCTTTCCATGACACTGGTATTAGCCGACACATTTTTACGTACGCATTTGTTCAAATGGGTTCGGCAAATATACTTGTACGTGCATCTCGCCGAGCACGAGCATCTAGTTGCCATCCCAAACAACTGCGGTCTATCTCAAAGTGCTTGGTCCAGTTACTTTCATCAACTTGCCAGGGTTAAACTATGCCCCAAGGTTGGGTGTAACAAGCACATTATCGGAAGTAGTCGTCATGTCGTTCCTGATTGTGTGTCCAAAAGCGATCACTTCATCCCACTCCCTAATCGCTTTTGTTGCAAGTCGTGACCGATCTGTCCGTTTCGATTCGCTCAACTGAATGGCCTCAGAGCCGTCAGGAATGCCTGGCGACAGCGACGCTATCTTGTACAGACCACCATGGTGACAACTTTTGTTCTTCCTGCTGAAGTATCGGACCAAGAGCCCTAATTTTGGCCCAGTTCCGAAATGATGATCGCTTCCATCTAGATCCTGACATGGTTAACAGGAAACTTGGCAATGACTTGTGCCGGGGGTCAGAGAGGACCATATCTCTAGACTATAATGAACTAGTGAAGATTGTAGCCATGACCAAGTATTGTCATAGTGTTTGTCTAGGTCCTTGACGAGGTAGATTTTGATAATGGTCATTGCAGCGGCGCTGGTATAGTGACACAAGTGTTTTCAAGAATAGTTGGAACCTCTAAAGCTGCAATATATTACCGCCCATTATACCGCTCAAACTAAATTTTATTAAACCACTAATTTTCAATTATGGCGTTGATGACCGTAGGAAACACAGCAATTATAATGCCAACTAGGGCATTATAAGATGCTTGTGTCGCGGCAAACAATCTGGAACCAATTGGAATAACATGCTTGTTCTGAGTGTACAGGCTACTTACTGGACGTTGAGTGACATATATCAACCGTCGATACTACTATCCCATTGCCTGGCCGCTGGAACACAAAAGGGCATCTACGAACACGATCAGAAGGCTATTCAGCATAACTTGAATTATACATAGACTCTAAAGGAATACAAAATACCACTTCTTTGCAGCTGTGACCGTCGATCGTACGAGGAAATGTTACGATTGATAATTTACTGAAAGTCGTCGATTGAGCGGATCATGCTGCTGAGATGACTCTATAATTGATGGGCGTTAGTCCTAGCGACAGCATCCTGGATCGACTCTAAGTGTGTTGCTAAATCGAATATAGTGCCAACTGTGACAACAGAAGGGCAAACAACAGCACTTATCTATCGTTAATTAGTGATATCGCTTCTCAAGCACTAGGGTGGATCTACTGTTGCATAGATGAACATATCTTTCTCTCCGGCTTGGTGGATGATAGTACACCCCCACAGCTTTGCCAGCAACATCAGTATAGTAATAGAACCGAAATCCAGGACACCGCAATTAATGTACTGACAGTCGGATTGTGTCATCACATAGTTATGCAGATTACCAGATATGATTGAAAAAAAAACCCGACAAAAATTCAAGCTTCCTGAGATCCTTTAAAATAATGGCTTCCACTTATCCAGTCCGAAAATCAATTGGTAATACCGTAAGTGACTTCGTCCCCGGTGCATCCGTGCATACAATAGAAAGTCCTAAGAACCGATTGTTCCTACTATATTTTGCGCACTCAGAACAAGGAGCTTGCGGCTTTGTTCAGGCGTTTTGAAATTCCAGAATGAAAATAAAGGCCTATAGAAAACTGGAGGATGCTTGTTTGAAATATAACATGCGATGCAATCCGTTATGTGCAGTGATGGTTGCACGCAAGCTTTTGCTCCGTTGCATCCAGTAGCGAATGATAGTGGCGATTTGTATCTTACCAGCAATCGGAAACTCAATTTGGGGCCCTGGGACAGATAATGTAAGTATCGCCCCTGGCCTTGACTCATCATTTGAAAGAATATTAGTATAAGTAAAAATGAACATGAAAAGACTGCTCTTTACAGTGCGAAGAATCTCTCCGTCCGGATCGAAAAGATTCCCATTTGATTTCTTCAAAGGAACACAGCCTGAGGTGAACAAGACTGCAATAGTTCTCAATCTTTTTATCTTATGCTGGTCGTCATAACGACAGAAGAACGTGTATACTTTACAATGTTCACTATAAATGATTGCTCCGATGAGTAATACGCATCCTCATAAACGTGAGTGCCTTCAAAAAGAACGGGATGCCGGAATTGCCTGCACAGGTCAGTATCCAGGGTTGCTTCTTCTCTGTTTGATCATTGTTGCTCCTAGGTACCATGTATGCTCCGATATACTACTGAAATATTCGGATTGAAGAAATCAACAACTCACGGAAAGTAACGAGTCTGAGTGCTTCTAACTAGGCAGCATATTTAGTTGAACTTGAGCAAGCTAGAGCCGTACAATTTTTGGAACATATCTATATTCTTGATAGACCTGCATCTAGACTAGGGTGGGCTGCATGACGGAGACCAGGCCAGGGGTATGAGTACTGGCCGGGATACGGACAGGGTCTATTATGAGCACTACTTTGCAGGCAGTGACAACACTTTGTGGAAGACAATGGAAAGCTGCATCCGTATGCTCAGTCGTCGATATGCCATATCGGACCTTTCTATTGAGCACTTTGAGATAGAAATCCGTGACATCTGGTACATCTTCATCTTAGCGAGTCAGAACATCGATGTCAACCATCCTGCCCAAGACCGGCTCACTCGTATCGTTTTTCTGGCACGGGAGTACAATACCATCCAAAGGGTGGTAACTGGCGTACCGCATACGCAAAGCGCCATCACAAGTCACGGACACATCTGGCAAGACCTTCCCTTTCTTATCCAGGATGTCCGTGATGCTTGGAAGGGGGTTATAACGAGCCCGTCTTCGTCCTCGTCCTCGGCACACCGTCGCAATCTCACAGCAGGTATTGCTAGAATGGCGGGGGTGGGCCTATGTGAGACTGCTTTCGGTCAATGTGGCCTAGGAGTGATGAAGATGGCCCTCGAGTCACCTGAAGTATTTAATGAAATTCTAATGCTTCCCCTCGTGTAGGTCTGGTTGATGTACGCCGGCGATCAGATTTCACGGCTAAGTCATCGCCAACAAATCGGCCGATGGGACATGGAGCATCGGTGCGCGGCACGCTGGATCGCTCCTTCACGATGCTGGTATTGCTAGTACAGAATTTAGCAAAACCAGATTTATATTCTGGAAAGAGAGACTAGCAGATATCAATGCCCAGGCTGTGCGAGAGATAGGTGTGGAAGCTCAATGCGCCAACATGATCACCAACATCTGGGACAGCTTTTATGGTCGCGCATGTTACTGGTCAACGAGCCGCACTTCTCGGGATAGGATGAAAGTGGGTTAAGTAGGTTAAGGACAACAAGGTATAGGGGTTTAATATCAAGTACATTCTTTGGACTCTTTCGTTCCTATCATACCACTTACTTAACTTGTGACATTGTGTATTGGCTTTTATAGATAAATCGCAGTAGTATATGCGTTGGGACCTATGCTAGATCAACACATAGCCGATCACTAGGATATGGTATCTATGGACGACTTTGGGAGCTGATGGTTTCACTGACTGTGGACTGATCGTCAAACCGTATGCAATGAATACACATCACACTGCTCTCTAACCGCAAATCAACACCAAGAGTTGTTTAATTGGGGTCTCCGGAATGCGGACAGTATTATTTGTTTGTTTAACGCCGCTGCGGTGGCTGTGATAATAGCCTGCGCGTGCTCCCAAGGGTCAAAAGGCGTGGCTAGCAGTTCTGTTATACAGGTAAAGAAGAGTGAATGTGCACAGTAGTACTCCAGTAGAACGGAAAAGTCCAGATTTGAAATTATGAGTTATTAACGTATCTTTGTCGATCAGAAGTGAATATTAACAGCTAAGGTGAAAATCAAGAACACATCATCTTTGAGATGAATGATTACCAACTTCATGATAATAGCATTCGAGTGCTCTGTAAATTTCCAGCAAGAGGGACTCAATGGTGGGGAGTTGAATTTATACAGAGATGTGAGTCCCTGCATGATGCATGGATATGAGTAATCAAATACTCATTCAGACAGATTATTTACTGCTTACCC
Organism: Truncatella angustata; assembly: GCF_020726525.1. Classification (NCBI taxonomy): domain Eukaryota; kingdom Fungi; phylum Ascomycota; class Sordariomycetes; order Amphisphaeriales; family Sporocadaceae; genus Truncatella; species Truncatella angustata. The sequence continues at coordinate 5,931,652 of NW_025763382.1, read as the reverse complement.
CTGAACTCCGAGTATCTCTACTCTATAGAGGCAGAGTTTCTGGGTATCAAACCGCGCAGCGACCAACTCTACCTGAAACGAGCATTCAACAACCTCAATAACTATGGACAGCGCGGCGGAAACGTCAACGATTTCTCTTGTGACAGCCTCGGTAATGCTTACGTGCAACACCCGAGGACAACGCAGTTTTCATCTATAAGTACAACGTACAATGTTATACAGTTCTGTATTACCATGATTCTGATATCTAGCAGCTCTACCTCAAGTTTCTCCTTGACATATATTCGTGACCCGTGCATCATTTGGCCGGATAACTCAAATGTGGGCTGCGACGGGGAAATGTAAATGAGTATCAACCAGCTTCCATGTCAGCCTAATTGAAACGACGGAGTCGATGGCAGAGTGCATGCCGGGCTGATCTTGCGAGCCAGATTACCGGATGGCGCGAGTAAGAATGCGTTAATAATGTAAGATGGGAGGTCTTAGTTCGTCACATCTAGAATACGGGGATGCTTTAATGCAAAATATTTAACAGAATTATGTGAGAATTATTTAAGCTTACAAACTCTGTTGGTCAGTACGTCTCATGACTATGTGGAGGAGAGTTCCCCAGAGTACGCCCAGTATACCACGTAATTGAAGCCTTGTGCATCGTAAAAGGGGCTTAGCGTCACATCTGTCCCATTTGCGGTCCCGGTGAAGTCCAGATCTGATGTACTGACTCTGCTCAACGAGTTCAAGTCGAGAGTAGGCGCGCTCGACAATGCCAGGTCTCCATAGTCGCCTGAAAGTATTGTAGGCCCATAAGCAACTGCTGCAAGCGATGTATCGTCGTTCGCAGGAACTAAGCGGAGGCTCATCGGCAGCTTTACGACGACCTGATCTCCGGAGAGCCAAGTACGAGAGATGATGGCATACGAACTGGGAGTCGTGTCAGTTGTCTGTTGCTCGCTATTGACGGAAATGGTGGCATTTGAAGTCCAGGAGGGAATGCGGATCTTGAGGTCGAAGGTGCCTTCACCGTTGATTGTAATTGTGGTTGTGTCCGACACCGGGAACGTAGTGTCTTGGGAAACGCTAATACCTTTCTGCGACCAGTCAAGAGCCGAGGGGGTAAACAGGTTGATATATAGAGAAGTGTCATCATAACCGTAAATGGAGTCCATCAGCTTGGTGTTGACCTCCAGTCCCGTTCCTTGACAGCACCAAAAGGAATCATAGTTCGTACTCCAAGTGCCACCACCCCAAGCAGGGCCTACACCACGATGGCTGCCGGCAATTAGAGGTGTGAAGTAAGTGACACCACCGTGATCATCGTGCTGGTTCTGTGCCCCTAGGACATGATTGAGCAAGGCACGTTCGTAAAAGTCAAAATAGTCAGCACTGGGGTTCAAGGTCCACAGTTCACGGGTCAATTTCAACATATTCACAGAATTGCAGTGTTCGCAGGTATCGTCTGTAAGCCATTCCGCTATTTCGTTGGAGGCGTGGAAATGTTCAGCTTGACTGTTGCCTCCGATGGCGTAAGTGTGTTGATTGACAGTGAAGTCCCATGCGTTCTTGGCAATGTCCAAATATCGAGAAGTCCCTGTGGCTTTGAACTCTCTGGTGGCACCGATCCATTTGGGCACCTGAGTGTTGGCGTGAAGACCATTGAGTTTATCTTGGTCAGCAGCTAGAGGATCGAATACAGCAGCGTGATCAAACCTCTGCGCAACGGTGATCCACTTGTCATCGCCAGTCTGGCGGTAGATGTCTGTCAGAACATCATTCATGCCACCAAACTCTGTTTCCAACAGAGCTTGCATTTGAGCGGCTGTGAGCTTGCTAGTTCGGGCGTCTACCCACCCAGCGAGTGCGAGTAACACAGTCTCGGCGGTAGAGTCGCCAATATTGCGCCAAACATCAAGGAGGCCTTGCATAGTCTTGTGGATGACATAGTACGGCACATTTCCATTTGAGAGCGTTCGGGCTTCTAGAGCATCGAAGTCCGCCTCAGGAAAGCCTGACAGGTAGCCCGAATTATAGCCCGCCGCGTCGTTGTTCTCCTGACACTTCAACAGCTCGGCAACAAAAGACACCGCCCGATCTCGGCATTCTATGTCTTTGAGGGTGGAGTAACATTGAGACCAGGCGGACAGGAGATGTCCCTGCACATGACTTCGGAAAGGAAATGTCGGATCGTCCCATCCGCCATTAGCAGCAGCTCCGTTGGTGGAGATGTTGTGGTTCGCTCTGAAGACGTAAAGCATGCGCTCGGGTTCGACAAATTTCAGGTAAGTCAAGGTGCGGTTCTGGTTCTCATGTAAACGTCCATCGTTCAAGGTAACTTGGCTGATGTCAAACGTGTGGGCTGCTACACCGTTGTCTGTTGTTATGGGCGGTTCTGCTTGTGCCGCCACCAGACGCAGCACACCTGCAGCGAAGGCAATCAAGCTCTGGAAACGAGGCATTGTCATATTGAAGCGCCAAAGTCCGTGAGCCATGAAAAGAACACCGCAATTGGGGTAAGCCTTGTTCTTATGAAGTCGAATGTGAGGCCCTATACCCAGGTACAACGTTATTGAGGGTCTTCGTCAACCAATGCAATTCGTTCTCCCGCCGCAGAACGGCCTTGGCAATCTACCCACATGTTACCTTAACATAGTAATCCCACCACTCCGGTGACTGCTCCCACGGCAGTTTTATAACCGCATGCGATTGTTGCCCTTGTGGCAACGCTTGGGTGTCCCCCAGCAGGTTCACCAGAACGGCGTACCCCGCAAACTCCAGATTTTGGAGATCGCTAGTAGAGATGAATCAAGCGCACCTATCGGACCCCTGCATTTTTCGTACACGACCTTGGCAATCAACCCCGGGGGCCCACTTTGAGGTCAAATACTACAGTACGAAACCTGGCAAGTGACCGAAATTGGAAATATAGGTCAAGGTTCAAAGCCAGCAGATCTGACCGATCGTCAAATTGTTACAGTGAAGACCGAAATCAGTGTTGCATTTAAGTTTATACAAGGCAAGGAGGCCCCCGGTCCGATCCTATTCTATAGAGATGATTCCCATCCATAACGAAATGATTACACTACTCTAACTTCAAACACAACATCATAGCTAACAGTGTAGCGTACAATGAAACAATGACACCTCGATTACCAGCTTACCGAGCAGACCAAATCGATATCATGCTGAGAAGAAGCTTTGGATCGAACGAGATAGTAGAACAGGTCAAATGCCGTAAACGACCGTCGAAAGACGGTGATCGAAGTCAGCCTTGATTGGATCCACGACAGCGCTTCCAAACCATGCCGGCCTTCGCAGTGAACTTATGCCATTCATGCGAGATGACTTAGTGGAAAGAGTAAAGGAAATATCTTCGGATATATCGACGTGAAATGATTGGCTTCCTCCGTTAATAATTCGGTATAGAAGCGTCACCGGCAAGTATGAACCGAATTATAAAGGCTATAAGACAGACCTGGAAATGCACTCGCCACGTAGCAAAGTAACAAAGTCGAGATCTGTTAGACTTTTATATGTATAGATTTAGGCCATTCAAGTCCTACCAGCCGATCCCGATAGACGAGTCAGGCTGGGATATGCAGGACAACCATCGATGTTTTAGTCGGGCCCCTCGCGGAGTCGAACCCATGTCACCGGCTAATTTTTTACCGCGAGAAGAGGCTTTCAGCTCTTCCTAGGTATACACAGGATGGTTATGCTTTCGCACGTTCATCCTGGATCAACAGCAATATATTTGAAGATTTTGTACAGCAACTGTTACATCAATGTAGTAGGTGGCCAGTGTCTAGATCCATCTTAGCTATGGACAGCGTTTCATTTCATCATTAGGAGAGAATCAAGCAGATGTGTGATGTGACTATTGTAAGGTTGCTCTATCCGCCACTGTACTGGCCAATAATGAATCCGATCGAGGAGTTCTTCGCGAAACTTAGAACATACATCAAACAAGAATGGAACAATCACAGCTACATTGTGGAGCACAATTTTGGTACTTTTCTTAGGGCCTGTGTCGATGTTGTGGGTGCTCGGCAGGAAAGCGCTGGAGGCCATTTTCGGGATTCTGGAATTGTTATTACAGGAACTTTAACACCAACAAGCCTGCATAATAATGCTTTGTAATAGGGAAGCGACGTCATGACTCTACACTACAAAATCTGTGTCTCTTCTAACCACACTGATATGTTGCGAATGGATTGGACTGCGATACCCGGCTTCACTCCGTTTTTGACGAGGAAGTCGGTTTCTTTATCTTGTGCAACATGGATCTGTTGGAAATCAGGACACTCTGCCATCATAATGGTGCAGATCTTCCAGAACCCAGCTTGCCAATCTCAATTGTTCACCTATGCATAATGCCACTCACAGTATTGACGAGTAGCTAGGTCTTGGGGACTTGGGGTTTTAAGCTTGCTTAGGTGCTTGCGATTATTCTCTCCCGTGCCGTCCACGTCGGAGCCGAAGTTATGTTCCTATCATGTATAACCATAAGGTGACGGTAATACGTTCACAATTTTGATACGAGGCAAGCCATGAGAAGTAGAGGCCTTTCGCTTCCGATGGTGACGCTCAGATTGCAGTTGATGCTCAAAGTAGATCAGTTCGCGGATCTCCTGAGGCATATCGTTGTGTGGTTGGAGTACAACGCCCTCCTCGGCATACTGAACAAGCCTTGTCAATATACCCGAGTCCAGCTTATGATGTTCCTTGTCATCTGGATCACACCAGCAATAAGGACCTAACCCACGCCACGCCCCTGACAGCCCATGAGCCGGTAAACCTTCCTCCACATAGGAGGCTGGCCAGAAGTTTCCTGCTATTCTATGAGTGCGGCACTATCAGCACGTTGGCGAGTTATAGCCCCTAATCCAGTGATTTGTCGTGTTCTCTCGTATGCCAACCTCTCGCTTTCTTTGTAGATGAGAGAAATGTCGACCCTTCATTTTTCGCCCTCGGCACAAAGACCACTTCAAGCCCTTAGCTGATCCTCAATGACGTCCCATTCATTATTCGTATCATCAAATTGTTTGGAAAGAGTTCGCCCGGAGCATTTCGACGCGGATGCGGCAATTTTACTTTCGTCTAGTATATATCTATTTGCTGGCAGTTTGTATGCCACGATGTTCTCTAGTTACGTCTTAAGAGTTCAATCCCACAAATGCACCGGGCGCCAACACGAGGCTCTGCTCCGTGTCGTTCGTAACCTCTTTTTGTCTTCTCTTCTCGATTAGTGTCTTCCGAGCTATAGAGTAACGTACACACGTGGGAAGGGATTCGTCATATGGCAGATTAAGGGCTACAAACTCCTATCTTGCATGTGGTTGAACGGATACCACGTGGTCTTGAGGCGCTTGGGAAAGATTACCCCGCACATCAGCCTTCTTCCGGGATAAGGCTCGGAAGTCACAACAATGGCTTCCTATGTATCGACACAAAATCCACATGCTTTCAGATCTCTAGCGTGCTTAGCGTATCATCAAAACGGGACCGACCGTACCGAAGTCGTCATTCCCAGCCGAAAGATCAGATGGAAATGCATAGGGATGCAGACTCACTACCATTGAGGGTTCTCTCTCTCGGTAAGCTATGCCTATCCTCAACCTGGCCAATATGTTAATCATCTCCAGATGGTGGAGGAATCCGCGGCAAATCTAGTCTCCTGATCTTGGAGAACATTATGGAACGTATCCGTGAATCCAAAGGTCTTGATAGAGTTCCTAAGCCATGCGACCATTTCGATGTGATTGGTGGTACAAGCACCGGCGGGTATGGCTCTTCAGTTTTGTGCCTACCACCCTCACTAATAACCCTTTAAGGATCATTGCGATTATGCTTGGGAGATTGAGTATGACGGTGAACGAGTGCATCCAAGCGTATGACAAGGTTGGACAGGCTGCTTTCACACCGAAATGGCGATTTCCATCGCCTGCCCCGCCTAGAGGAGCTTATTCCGCCAGAGCTCTCGAGGATGCTATCAAACAAGTGGTCAGGGAGCATTGCGTAGAATCTCCTTGCATCGGCCACCGGCAGGAAGGGAAACCAACGGCTGAGACTTGTCCACATGGTGGTGTCCAGTTTCGCAACCGATCATGCACAAAGACGTGTGTTCGAGTGGGCCTGAAGTGATTTTAAGAAGCGAATTGGCTGATAATTTATAGGGTTGCCCTAGCTATAACTAGGGACAACGTTGACGCGCCGCCTACCCTTTTCAAGACCTATGACAACACTACCGACTTCGAGGATTGTGCTATCTGGCAAGTTGCCCGTGCGACATCGGCCGCAACGACCTTCTTCAAGTCTATCAAACTTGGCCGGGACGCGATCGAATTTATTGACGCAGGGTTTGGGTACAACAATCCATGCCGAATTCTGATCAATGAGGCGCGACGGCAATTTCCTGAACGTCATCAGTTACAAGTGCTCAGTATCGGTACTGGACTTGGCGATGTAGTCACCATCGAGGACTCAAGGATAAAGATCCTCAAAGCATTGAGGAGCATGGCAACCACGTCGAAAAAGGTAGCGAGGGAGCTGGATCAGCAATACGGTGATGGGGACTCTTACCACAGGTTCAACGTTGACCGTGGCCTGGAAGACATCACATTAGCAGATTGGCAGAAAGCAAGCAGGATCTCTGCGCACACGAAGAATTACTTGGAAGAAAACCAGAGGGCAATTCAGAAGTTCGTGGATGGCTTCACTCGTGTGCCTCGAAGACAGGCAGAACTTTTGGCTACACCTAGTGGGCTACCTACGTTTAATTAACCTCCTATGTCTGGTTTTTATGGACTGACATTATCATAGAACGTACCCATTATCTCCCCATACAGAAGAACAGACGCTTTGTTGGACGGGAAAAAATCCTTATTTCGCTCCAACAAAAGCTTTTCGAAGAGCAATGTGACGAAGTCGCGTTATTTGGGCTAGGTGGAATTGGTAAAACCCAAGTTGCTTTACAGCTTGCACATTGGGCAAATCAGAACAAACCTGAATACTCCATTTTCTGGGTATCGGCCCTAAGTAATGGAGCTTTCGATCAGGCATATACCGAGATTGCCAGTAGATTAAGTATCACGAGTCGGACGGATGAAGACCTGAACGAGTTGGTATGCCAATACCTACGGTCAGCAGAGGCCGGGAAATGGCTTCTCATTGTGGACAATGCAGACGATACAGAAGTATTGTTCGGGCCCTCGGACAATCCTGGAGGGATAAACAAGTTTATCCCAAAGACAGAAAATGGGCGAATATTATTCACCACCCGTTCTAAGGAAGTAGCCCGAGGGGGCCAGTTCCGCGATACCATTGAGATACCCAGAATGGACCTGCAAGAAGCGATATTGTTCTTAAAACATTTATCAATCTCGGAAGGAGTTCTCCAAAATAAGGAGCAACTCACGGAATTGCTTGAAGAGCTTACATACCTTCCATTAGCAATCGCCCAAGCAGCAGCCTATCTGGACAGACACCCGATATCGATTGCCGGTTACCTTGACCTGCTTCGAAGCGAAGAACAAATCATGGTCAATCTTATGAGCAGGAAGTTTGATGATAGCACCCTCTTTGAAAGGTCGCAGAGAGCTGTTGCTACTACCTGGCTTGTATCATTTGACCAGATCCAGAAGTCTGATGCAGCTGCTGTGAGGCTTTTGTCGTTCCTTGCAAATATTGAACCAAAAGCAATACCGGAATCAATATTGCCAGCTTCGCAGTCGAAGCTTGACCTGATAGATGCGCTCGGCACACTTTATAGGTACGCGTTTATTGAGAAACGAGCAGAAGGTGACTTGTTGGATATGCATAGTCTTGTGCATTTAGCAGCTCGTGTATGGTTGAAAGAGAATGGACTAATTGCTACCACAGCAACTGATGCTATTCGACACATATCCAAGATATTCCCTCCTCAAGACTTCACAAATCGCACGATGTGGAGACAATATTTACCGCATACTTTTCGATTATTAGCAGAAAGTAAAGGTATAAGAGCTGATGAGCGATTTGATTTAAGCCTGCAAGTAGGGCTTTGTTTACAGGTTGACGGGCGGATCCAGGACGCTATACGAAGGCTTAAAGAAACATGTGAATGGAGAAACCAGCAACTTTCTGAAGACCATCCTTCTCGATTAGCCTCGCAACACGAGCTCGCAGGAGCATACCAAGCCAACGGACAAGTAAAGGAATCGGTCGAACTACTAGAGCATGTGGTAAAGATCCAGTCAACGACGCTAGCGGAAGACCATCCTAATCGATTAGCCTCGCAACACCAGCTCGCAAAAGCATACCAAGCCAACGGACAAGTAAAGGAATCGGTCAAACTACTAGAGCACGTAGTAAAGATCCAGTCAACGACGCTAGCGGAAGACCATCCTTCCCGATTAGCCTCGCAACACGAGCTCGCAAGAGCATACCAAGCCAACGGACAAGTAAAGGAGGCGGTTAAACTATTAGAGCATGTGGTAAAGATCCAGTCAACGACGCTAACAGAAGACCATCCTTCCCGATTAGCCTCGCAACACCAGCTCGCAAGAGCATACCAAGCCAACGGACAAGTAAAGGAATCGGTCAAACTACTAGAGCATGTAGTAAAGATCGAGTCAACGACGCTAACAGAAGATCATCCTGATCGATTAGCCTCGCAACACGAGCTCGCAAGAGCATACCAAGCCAACGGACAAGTAAAGGAATCGGTCGAACTACTAGAGCATGTAGTAAAGATCCAATCAACGACGCTAGCGGAAGACCATCCTTCCCGATTAGCCTCGCAACACGAGCTCGCAGGAGCATACCAAGCCAACGGACAAGTAAAGGAGGCGGTCAAACTGCTAGAGCATGTAGTAAAGATCGAGTCAACGACGCTAACAAAAGACCATCCTTCCCGATTAGCCTCGCAACACGAGCTCGCAAAAGCATACCAAGCCAACGGACACGTAAAGGAGGCGGTTAAACTGCTAGAGCATGTGGTAAAGATCCAGTCAACGACGCTAACAGAAGACCATCCTTCCCGATTAGCCTCGCAACACGAGCTCGCAGGAGCATACCAAGCCAACGGACACGTAAATGAGGCGGTCAAACTGCTAGAGCATGTGGTAAAGATCAAGTCAACGACGCTAGCGGAAGACCATCCTTCTCGATTAGCCTCGCAACACGAGCTCGCAGGAGCATACCAAGCCAACGGACAAGTAAAGGAATCGGTCGAACTACTAGAGCATGTGGTAAAGATTGAGTCAACGACGCTAGCGGAAGACCATCCTTCCCGATTAGCCTCGCAACACGAGCTCGCAAGAGCATACCAAGCCAACGGACAAGTAAAGGAATCGGTCGAACTACTAGAGCATGTGGTAAAGATCCAGTCAACGACGCTAGCAGAAGACCATCCTGATCGATTAGCCTCGCAACACGAGCTCGCAAGAGCATACCAAGCCAACGGACAAGTAAAGGAATCGGTCGAACTACTAGAGCATGTAGTAAAGATCCAGTCAACGACGCTAGCGGAAGACCATCCTTCCCGATTAGCCTCGCAACACGAGCTCGCAGGAGCATACCAAGCCAACGGACAAGTAAAGGAGGCGGTCAAACTGCTAGAGCATGTAGTAAAGATCGAGTCAACGACGCTAACAAAAGACCATCCTTCCCGATTAGCCTCGCAACACGAGCTCGCAAAAGCATACCAAGCCAACGGACACGTAAAGGAGGCGGTTAAACTGCTAGAGCATGTGGTAAAGATCCAGTCAACGACGCTAACAGAAGACCATCCTTCCCGATTAGCCTCGCAACACGAGCTCGCAGGAGCATACCAAGCCAACGGACACGTAAATGAGGCGGTCAAACTGCTAGAGCATGTGGTAAAGATCAAGTCAACGACGCTAGCGGAAGACCATCCTTCTCGATTAGCCTCGCAACACGAGCTCGCAGGAGCATACCAAGCCAACGGACAAGTAAAGGAATCGGTCGAACTACTAGAGCATGTGGTAAAGATTGAGTCAACGACGCTAGCGGAAGACCATCCTTCCCGATTAGCCTCGCAACACGAGCTCGCAAGAGCATACCAAGCCAACGGACAAGTAAAGGAATCGGTCGAACTACTAGAGCATGTGGTAAAGATCCAGTCAACGACGCTAGCAGAAGACCATCCTGATCGATTAGCCTCGCAACACGAGCTCGCAAGAGCATACCAAGCCAACGGACAAGTAAAGGAATCGGTCGAACTACTAGAGCATGTGGTAAAGATCCAGTCAACGACGCTAGCAGAAGACCATCCTTCCCGATTAGCCTCGCAACACGAGCTCGCAGGAGCATACCAAGCCAACGGACAAGTAAAGGAATCGGTCGAACTACTAGAGCATGTAGTAAAGATCGAGTCAACGACGCTAGCGGAAGACCATCCTAATCGATTAGCCTCGCAACACGAGCTCGCAGGAGCATACCAAGCCAACGGACAAGTAAAGGAGGCGGTCAAACTGCTAGAGCATGTGGTAAAGATTGAGTCAACGGCGCTAGCGGAAGACCATCCTGATCGATTAGCCTCGCAACGCGCACTCGCTATACTTTATGAAGGACTACCCATAATTCAACTTGGGTTGGTGCAAGAATACATGAAGGAGATGTGAGATAGTACTGCGAGGAGGCATCCGCATACCCAGCTCTGAGAGTAGCAGTACGAACCGGGTATGTGGAAAAATCCGCAGGTGTGGCCTTGCGACACTTCCACAAACATCGCTAGCTGGCCTCTTCCTTACCAGGTTCAAGATTGGAAAGGCTGGGATCATCTGGAAGACATCGTGCAAAAGTAGAGAGACGTTTCGACGACCAAGAGAGAGACGATGGTGCTCGGGAGGAGAGACGACGGCACCGTAAAGGTGATCGCAATGTGGTTGCATTGGATATATGTTGACCGAGGCAATCTATCTTTATACGACACTACTACTAGTTTTGATCCTATCTACTTAGTAGCTCATAGATATAATTGGGGATGTTTGAAGTGGTTTAGTATGGTGGTCCTGTTATGGCGTATGATTTTGTGGCTTTGCGTTGAGTTATGGCTAGTCTTGCCTTAGGTTTTAGTTTTGATCGCGGCTTTCCACGTCGTATAAAAAAGCAGTGATGCGTTCATACGACAGCCTCTAAGCAATACACTATATCTTTGGCATCTAGGTCTCTCCCTACGTTTGATCAGCCCACGCGAATGCCAGCATGCTCCGCGATGGACTTACTAGGCAGTCACTAACCCTTAGTTTAATATAAAGAGATTAAAAGGTTGTCTATAGTCCGATTATGAAGCAAATCTCAAATATCTAAGTATAACGAGACCTATTAAATTAGTTCGTCACTTGTCTTAGTAAGTCGGTTTCAGTGCAGTGTATATATATAACCATCGCTTGCAATTCCTGCCAAGGCCGGTACGTTAAATAGTAGAGGGTAGGAAATTATTATAGGAAGAACTGGTCCATAAGCACTAAAAAGTGACATATTGAGCTCTGGTGAAGCTATCCAGGCTTGCTGCAGTAGCTACAAACGGGAAGTAGGGTAACCAGATGGTGAACAGATCATAGTCGGTCTAGGGCACAACAGAACATTCACACCAGCTTTGTAAGTGACTCTATAACTACGGTTATCGCCATGAAAGTCGATCAGACCGACGCTCCATGCGGGATACAAAGCCTTCTCCATGTTGGCACTGAGTTTGCGATGACAGCCCCATAGAAGCCCCAGAGTAAGCAGACTCATGAAAAATTTAAACAAAGTTGAATGCGACACTGATATCGGTCTTCATTGTATGACAATTTGCCAGTTCAAGAGTGCTATTGTGATTATTTATAACAAATGAATCTCACGTATATTGTATTGTGAATGGAATCTTGGCTTGGCGTGGTAATACATTTTTGTTGGCACAAATGGCGGGCTCATTAAAAGATGCCGCCACTCCTGCATTCAGAATACCACACAGCTATATATCGGCATTACTCCAGAAGAATAAGTAGACATTTCTACTGGAGCAAGGGAGCCAAGATACGATGAAGCAAAACCAAAATGAATAAAGATGCGACATTCACTGGGGTACCTGAGACCCTGTGCCAGAGACGAGTTGCCAGGAGCCATTGAATTTAGCAGTTGTCTCGTAATCCGGGGATATAACCCCCGAATTTAGGGCTGTTTCTCAGCGTCCTGTTTCTCCGGGTTTGGCAAGAATTCCTCGAATCCCTTGATCAGATCATCATGTCCTGCGAACAACTTCTTGACGTCCTCTAGTGCCTGTGTTGTCCGCTCGGCTCGCTTTTTGGACACATCGTCAGGCGAGCCGTCTGTTGAAGCGGTTTCCGCTGTGGGGCCTTCTTTGGCCGCCTTGTGCTTAGCGACTACCTCCTCGATGTCACTCCTGAATGCATCGTAATACTCCTTAAGGATCTTCAGGAATTCTTGGTAGGTCTCAGAATCTGCGCTGAAAGTCTTCTGTTGTTGGAATCGAAGTTAGCGCATCGCTGGAAAGGCGGAGGACGCTGATCTAGCGCGGGGGTGCGCCTGTACCTGTACCTGATTGAGATAATCAAGCGAGCGATTCATGTTCGGGTTCGAGGAGTAATTAGGCTGCGCCATCGTGCCGACTATTTCCTGGCGAGAATACAAAATGAGTGACCTCCGAGTTCCAACTGACCAGCGATTTAATTGCTCTTGGAAGAGGACAAATTCTACGCCACCGTGGTGTTCGAGAGAAACAGACACGTTGATGTTTTGCGTCGTGGCGCCTGGGCCTCCAGACGGGAAATTTGGACGCTAGACTAACTAATGCATAACTGTCGGCGTTTATGCCGGGGGGAGGGGGGGGAGGGCTTCCTTTTCCGGCAATACAGCTTTGGATACCATTTAACTTGCTTGATTTGAACCACCATCCGAACCTAATAGACTACGGCTAGCGCAGTACGAGTATAACACCATGGCTAGTCGCATTACTCGGTAAAGCTGATGATATATACTTGATGCTACAACTTGCGCGAGTCTATATAGCTATTAGAGTGTGGGTAGTGCTCGCGGCGCTCCCATTCAATCATGGATCATTCCTGATATCAACATAACGACTGCATAGGCATTTGTTGGCATGCAGTCATTTGGAGATCTCTGCCTTTTTAATTCGTACCATACGAGCACTAAGAGAGGTCACAGTCTCGTCGTATGATCAATCGACAGAACTCTTAATTAATCATCGCGTAACCTAAACATTGCTACTGGAATTCGTCAGATATTTTCCTGTGTCCACAATGCATACCACCAAGGAAGTATAATACCAGGGCGATATTTCATCAAGTTTCTCACATTATATTAATCGATGTTGAGACTTCTAATATTGTAATATGTTTTTGGGAGAAGAAGAAGCACCTGGTTCCATGCATGTGTACGGTACTATTCAATGTCGCGCCACACGCGACTTCACTTTTAGACTTACAAGACACCGGCTCATGGCTGTTTGGTTATGTTTTCGGTACAACGCTATTGTTATAAAACTGGGGGGTCTTGTGTGAGGCCCATTCGGCGGAGAATGTAGGCCATACACACGGGCCGCCCAGTGCCGACTCGGGCCTCATACATATAATAAGCAGTAACAGTCTCGACTCAGCTGAATCCTACTGAGCGAATAGCAACTCCAAGCTTGAGTATCGTGTAGCTCTTGGGTGACATAATAGTAGCCTCTATCAACGTATGCAACATTGACTTAGAAATGAAAAATTACCTGGCTTCTATAACTCTACACCCTACCCTTGTCTAAGCACAAAATTAAATATTGCAATTGAGACAACAATCTTTCATAAATAATGAAGTTGTTCTCTCAGCGCGTAACCGAATTCTTCGTGCTCAGGAAGAGCTTTGCCACTAAAAATTTGCACTTTATATACGCACTGATTTAAGCTTTAACACTATAATATGTGAAGCATTATGGCGCCGCACGTCCTACTGCAATACTTACAGCACCCCTGACCTCAGGGTTTGATGGCGAGATAACTTGGGGCACTCTGCCGGAGGGGACTTAACCCGACGTGCGTAAAAGAATCCGATACGCGAAAACCGGCGAAACCTACACGCACTTCATCTTCATGATATTCTGTAATCGTATGTTACTGATCATCATTTCAAGCCGATCAGTCCAGTCTAGGACCGCTGATACCATCCCCTGGGGCAGAATGGTTGAATAGGGTGGCATGGACAAGGACTACGACGCAGACGCCGAGGAGGAGGTGAGAGCCTGGCCGAACAGACCATGGAGAGCAGAAACAAGCACTGTTATGTATGTACAATCTGGCATCGTAAAGACAACAAACACATTTCAAGTGCTGTGTAGGCTAAGACGAAACAAAAAGATGAGAATCAGATGAGGTTGGACTAATCGAGGTTAGACTAGTCATCACATAGCACAGGGTCCGTGCCCAGGTACCCCCGAAAATGCGGGTCACTCTTGACATCTCGAAAGGCAACAATTTTTTGAAGCTCTCAAAAGCTTCAAGGCCGATAAAAATTGGGAAATCCAACTAATCACCCCGCTATTCTCACCGCCCGGAATCACGTCCTGTCTCGAATTCGCAGACCAACACTACAGTATCCTGAAGAACCGTTGTTTTTGTAGCATTCGGGCCTTTCAGCAGTCAAAATGTCTTTCGGCGGGCAAACCCCCACCATCATTGTCCTGAAAGAAGGTAGGCGAGCCCCTCCAAAGTCGCGAGGCGAGGTGTAGAACTTGCGCTCACACAACATTCATCATAGGCACCGATACATCGCAGGGCAAGGGTCAGATCATCTCCAACATCAACGCATGTCTGGCAGTTCAAAACACTATCAAGCCCACCCTGGGCCCGTACGGCGGTGACTTGTTGATGGTAGACGAGAACGGCCGGCAAACGATCACAAACGATGGCGCAACCGTCATGAAGCTGCTCGACATCGTACACCCCGCAGCACGCATTCTGGTGGATATTGCAAGATCACAAGATGCCGAAGTCGGAGACGGAACCACATCCGTCGTGGTCTTGGCCGGTGAGATTCTGAAGGAGATCCGCGAACACGTTGAGCAGGGTGTCAGCTCTCAGGTCATCGTCAAGGGCCTGCGAAGAGCTTCTACTATGGCCGTGAACAAGATCAAGGAAATTGCCGTACGAACAGATGAGGGCAACAGGAGGGAGACCCTTTGCAAGCTTGCCGGCACCGCCATGACTAGCAAGCTCATCAAGAGAAACACTGGTTTCTTTGTCGAGATGGTCGTTGACGCTGTCCTGTCACTTGACCAGGATGACTTGGACGAGAAGCTCATTGGCATCAAGAAGATCCCCGGCGGCTCCCTGACCGATTCCCTCTTCGTCAACGGTGTCGCGTTCAAGAAGACTTTCTCCTACGCCGGTTTCGAGCAGCAACCCAAATCCTTCCAGAAGCCCAAGGTCTGCTGCCTCAACGTTGAGCTTGAGCTCAAGGCCGAGAAGGACAACGCCGAGATCCGTGTCGAGCAGGTTTCAGAGTACCAAGCAATTGTCGATGCGGAGTGGCAGATCATCTTCAAGAAGCTGGAGGCTATCTACAAGACGGGAGCCAAGGTCGTCCTCTCCAAACTCCCCATCGGTGATTTGGCTACCCAGTACTTCGCAGACCGCGATGTTTTCTGCGCAGGACGTGTCGCTTCTGGGGATATGGAGCGTGTGGTTCAAGCTACTGGTGCTACCGTTCAGTCAACATGTTCCGATATCCAGGCCCACCACCTAGGCACATGTGGATCTTTTGAGGAGCGCCAGATCGGTGGAGAGCGATTCAACTTCTTCGAGGAGTGCCCCGAGGCCAAGACATGCACATTGGTCCTCCGTGGTGGTGCCGAGCAATTCATCGCCGAGGTTGAGCGTTCCCTGCACGATGCCATCATGATCGTGAAGCGTGCCATCAAGAACCACATGATCGTTGGTGGCGGTGGTGCATGCGAAATGGAGATATCGGCCTACTTACATAACTTTGCAGATAAGAAGATTTCCAACAAACAACAAGCCATCATCAAGTCCTTCGCAAAGGCTCTTGAAGTCATCCCTCGCCAGCTTTGCGACAATGCCGGTTTCGACGCCACAGACATCCTCAACAAGCTGAGGGTAGAGCACCGCAAGGGCAAGGTATGGGCAGGTGTGGACTTCCAGAATGAGGGCGTGACGGATATGATGGAGAGATTCGTTTGGGAGCCGGCGTTGATCAAGATCAACGCGATTCAAGCCGCAACAGAGGCAAGTTGCTTGATCCTCGGTGTAGATGAGACTATCAGGAACGAGGAGAGCGCGCAGCCGCAAGCGCCTGGCCAGGCCCTGCCTCCAGGAGCTGCTCAAAGAGCACTAGGACGTGGACGTGGACGTGGCATGCCGAGACGGTAAATAATGATTTGGAATGACATAGAAAAAGAGAGCGTGGATGTATGATACCTACAACGAGGAGTTCAGGTACGACATGGCGTTAAATAGAGCTATATTGATGAGTCTACAAGTTCTACAAAACCGCCTCCTAGAGATGGGTCGTATAGGAGCGATCCACTCACATCTACTCCAGAGTAATGCTAATTGTATACTACAAACCCCTATTTCTTACAGGTCCCTCCGCAGCTTCCAATTTAGGACTTGATGACATCAATAGCTTGCATTTACAAATTGATGGCTTGGTGAGTCACACGTGGTTGCACTAACCCGACTGAGCGTCATGCTTAAACAGTCACGTCAACAGAGTCCCTCATTGGCACAATGTGCTGCATTGCTATAATCTGACTCGATGCTAAATCTGAATTATCCACAATATATACGAACATCACATAGGTGACTCAAAGCTTCCAGCTTGTTGCACTAACAAATATGTGCATGGTCGATTTGAACTATATAAAAGACTACCAAAGCTGCTAAGGAACGAGAACCCATCGGTCACTAATAACCTAGGTACTACTCCACCATTCATACCCTGCCCACTACGCACCATGGCTTCCAACTTTACCCCAATCCCTCTCTCCGAAGCATCCCAGATCGCTTCTTACTCCCTCCAATCACCAGACCACCCAGAGATCGAACTCGCCCAAGCAGGCCATCGCATCCGCCTCGTCAACCTCTGGCAGATCCCGCCCGGCTCCCGAGTTCTCGAGCTCGGCTGCGGCCAGGGAAATGCGACTGCCGTCCTCGCCCACGCCGTGGGACCCACGGGACACGTCGACGCCGTCGACCCGGGCGCCCTAGACTACGGCGCGCCCTTCACACTGGCACAGGCGCAGGACCACCTGAGCCGGAACGGCGTCGTGGGCGACAGGATCAGCTGGCACCAGGCCGCACCCGAGGACTTTCTGGGGCAGAAAACGGCGGCAGGACAGCAGCAGCAGTGGGATGTCGCCGTCCTCGCCCACTGTATCTGGTACTTTGCCTCACCGTCCGTGCTGGGCAGCGTGCTGCGCGCGCTGAGGGGCAGGGTCGGCAGGGTCTGCATCGCCGAGTACGCGATGCACGCCACGGAGAAGGCGGCCGTGCCGCATGTCCTCACCGTGCTGACGCGGGGCATGTTGGAGGCTTTCAGGGCCGAGAGCTCCGAGAACGTGCGGAGCCCGCTGACTCCCAGGGCGATCAAGGAGATCGCTGCGGAGGCCGGCTGGACGGTCGAGGGCCAGGAGAGCGTGGTGGTCCCGGAGCCGGGACTGTTGGACGGCCTCTGGGAGGTGGGGTCGGTCAAGCACAAGAGTTTCCTGGCGGAGGTTGAGGAGAGCATCGAGGACGAGAGAGTCAAGTCGGCGGTGCAGACGTCCAGGGATGCGGTTCTCACAGCGGTCGAGCAGTTGAAGGGCGAGAAGGTCCGGACCATGGATGTTTGGGTTGCACGATTTGAAGAAGAGAGCTAGTGAGAGGCTCTTGTTCATGATTTGCCTGTACGGCATCAATGTTGATACACCTAGTAGCCATCCGATTCCTAAAATAAAAATAAAATAAAAGGAGAAAGGGGGGAGGGGTATGATGCAGTGCCGTTCATGCGAATCTTATTCGGGTACTATTACTTGGTAGATGTAAAAAGAAAACATGAGAACTTTAGGGAAGAGTATTGCGAGGTCATAGAAAAGGCATCATGACAGAATCCTGTAAGTTACACGAAATTCATTTAAAAGGGAAAAAAAGGAAAAGGAAAACAGGGTCGCGAAACCGGGGGGTCGGAAGTATTTTGTTTTTTAAGCATAAGTGCAAGTGTTTAACTAGACGATACCATGTCAGACATGACACAAGAGGGATTGTCAATATCTTGGCGTATTACAAGAAAGGTTGTTGACAGTTTTTAGTGACGTTATGAGGCATAAGCGACAGAATGAGTGTTATAGATCAGGAATATACGTGACCGCTACAGCGACTGGGGATGGACTACTAGTTCCGTGCCGCTTCGACTGACATTCATGTAATCCGCGTTTTGACGCGGAAAAGTTCCGGCCAAATCGTGATTAGAGAATTGGGTGCAAGTACAGTAGTATTATACACATGGTACATTTTAGTCTTTTATGATACAGAGCTACGCGGTGTGCATCGTGCCGACACCCACGGCTCACAGCCTGGAAACAGCATTACATCTCTGTCCTGCCAGGCCCACTACCTTCTTGCCGCGTCTCACCACTGAGGAGTTGGTCCATATTCTCATCGTCCAACTCTCTAAATGCTCGACGCAACTCGTCGGCCTCGAGCTGCTTGGCTTGGTCCATGGCTAGCTTGCCTTGCTGCTCCGCGCTCGCTGCCGCTGCTGCCTCTTGAGTGGCTTCCATCCTAGCACGCTCGGTCCACTCTTCCCGCTTCCGTTTGACGGCCAAAAAGCGTGCGATCTCTGAGGGTGTTTGCCATTCGACAACACCCTTCTCGGCGTCCTCGAGACGACGCTTATGGCCAGCCTCTCCAGCACGGCCGAGGACACTACCGATGACCGCTAGGCATCGGAGACTACATTGTGTTAGCTATTGCAAACGTGACAGCACTTCCTGGGCGCTGTGCTTACCTGTCATCGTTGGCGGGAATGGCATAGGTTACCCATGTGGGCTCGGTATTTGTGTCGATAACACCGATGGTGGGAACATTGGAAAGACCGCACTCGCGCAGCAGGACGGCGTTTTCCAATGGGTTCAAGCAGACCACAAGATCGGGTACCAGCGCGCGGCGTGAGATGAGATGCTGGTTGAAACCTTCCAGCTCTTGATCATGCTGGTTCACAATCTTTATTGGCACTCCCGGTAGAATCTTGTCGCTGTTGGTAATGGTACCTGGCGTCCATTTGCTGAACAGGTGGCAGCCTCGCGACAACTTGGCCGCTTGGGTGACGATCTGCGTGTGGCCTGGTCTCGTCCCTACGAAGAGGATAAGACCGCCTCTGTATGCAACCTCCTCAACGACACGAGCTGCTCGACGGAGATGGGCAGCAGTCTCTTCCAGGGAAATGATGTGGATTCCTTGCCTGATGCCGTAAATGTACCGGGCGTTGGCGGGATTCCAGGTTGAGGTGTGGTGACCCATGTGGGCTTGAGCAGCCATGAGCAGCTCGAGGGTGACATCTTTGGGACCAGGAGGGTTTCTGAATACGTCCGAGGGCGAGTAGGTGTGCTCTACTTTGGTACCAATCTTTCGCTGGACGCGGCGCGTTTGCACGGCCGCCTCGTAATCCACCTTCGTCGTATCAGGGGCCACCTGTCGTTTCCGTACGGGCTTGACCGCCGTCTTCATGAAGAGCGCCGACCTAGCCGGCTTACCCGGGTTCGACTGAATGGCGCCCTCAGCCACAGGGTCGGCGAGTGCTCCTGGAGTTTCTGATGTTTCGGTCGATAGCTGTCGGATGCATCTTGGGGCTTGGCGCAGAGATGCTGCCAGCGCCTTTCGGCCTGTTGCGATCATGTCAGAAGATCCAATTGACTCTGGTCAGCCCAACTTACTCTGGCGGACACCAAACTCTCGTATTATCATGACTGCGACTCCTTAACCTCACGTCTTGCGATCAGCACACTGGAGCTCAGGAACTTTTCCGGGTCCAGCTAAGGAAGGCGCGACGGGGGTCGGTCCAGGGAAAGTCCGCTCCGCCCATTGAGTGGGGCCCACCTATCTACTACTGACTATGCACAATCCAGGTTGGGCTCCCTAGAAGTAGTTATTGTAAAGTGCCCCGTGCGGGGGATATGTAGGTATTCTCAATGCCAAGCTTCAAACACCTGGGCAGTCGAGGAGATTCAAGTTCCACTACACCAGCTAAGCCGTCGCCCACCTAAAACAAGCCTGTAAAATGGTATTCAATATATACCTCTATACATTTTTATTATCTTCATGTCGCATCTCCGGCAAATCACAGCACTAGTGGTTTAGTGGTAAAATCCATCGTTGCCATCGATGGGCCCCGCGTTCGATTCGCGGCTAGTGCACGATTTACTTTTTTCTACATCGGAATATCTTCCCACTTGGCCGTTGTTGGGTATTATTAGGCACATTCTGCAGGAGGTTTTTATTTTGACTCGGTATACAGATATGAGAGACACATTACACTTCAGTTCTCTTGGTGCTTGAACTTTTACTGAATCTGATAACAGCTATCGCGGTATAGCGTGGTGGTCGCTATAATCCTTGGTGGGATTGGGGGATTCCACCTGCCTAAAAGGGGCAATTGACACAGCATGACATTGCCAAGTTTCTTTTCACATGTATGCGTAAAGCCAGATCGGATAAGCCGATCTCATGTCGATGATCGTACTAACATACTTACTTACTTACTCGCTCACATTCGCATCCTGCGTCGGTCTTCGCGCGGAAAAGATGTCGTCAGGCGGCTTCCCCATCCCATTGTATCATAGCCATTAGTCTCATCAATAGCCAATCCGACCGATGAGCTATGAGCCCGAACACGTCTTACAAGGTCCGCAGGACACCGCAAGCCTGTATTGCATGGTAACCATCTGTCGTTGTCCTGATATATTGATGGGGTGCTGATTGTGGCAATATAGTCGCCGACGAAAAACAAAATGCGACGGCGTTCGGCCGCGTTGTCGGCATTGCTCATCACGGCACCGGCAATGTCTATGGCCCGATGACGCGGAGCCCTCACCTCACCCTGATGCGCCCCCGTCACCAGTAGCCACAACAGTTGCCACCGCAAGCCCATCTTTGGTGCCTTATAGTGTGCCTTCATCGCTGCCAGAGTGGCCAGGCGTCAAGAGATGCCTGGACCTGTTTGTTCAGTACCACTGGGCAACAGACTTTTGCTGTTTCATTCATCGTCCCGATTTCGACGCACTCTACTCTGAAACACCTTTTCTAACTACCGCCATCATATCGTTATGCTCGCGGTATTTGACTCACGCTGAGGCACAAGACTTATTTGGATGTGACAACGCCCATCAGGTTTGGGCGCGATACACTCCCATAGCCAGGAGTTTAGCGAAAGAGGCCTCAGATGAGCCTAGCGGTAAGACTCCCTGCCTATATGCATGCTTTGCAACCGAGCGGAAACTTATCCAATGCAGTACCAAATATTCAAGCTAATCTGGTGCTTGGACAATCTGAGCTTCTTGCTGATGCTGGGTCGAGCCACTGGATGCACATAGGCACAGCAATACGAATGGCCCAGATTATGAGATTGAACAGGGAGTTTCATCAAAGGAACTCTCTCAAAGAGCAAGAGATCCGCCGGCGTACCTTCTGGGCTTGCCTTCTTTTTGACCGGCTAATCGCTTTCCTTCTGGCAAAACCACGCACCCTATACGAAGTGCACATCTCCGTTGCTCTTCCCATATCCGAGACCTCACTGGCATATGGAGAGACGACGAGCGGCTTGACGCTAAATAATCTTGCAGTTGGCAGCTTCATGGGCCGAGTGTCGGATACTGGTCTGATGCCCTTTTATATAAAGACGCTCACTATATGGAGCGCAATTGCGGACATTAAGGTTTGCGGTGGTAGGTTCTTTGAGAAAGCTTCACCAACTCACCCTGCTAGTCGCTTTCACCAGCGGCATCACAAACTTAGGGAATGGATATCATCGTTGCCTTCGAGTCTGGCTTGGAGCAAAGACAACTATAATCTTCATAGCTCGGTGGGACAAGGGGGTATCTTCGCCACGATGCATTTCCTCCTTCACAGTGCATTTTGTGTTGCGCACCAATTATATTTGCCACAGACGAACGGCCAAGCGATTCTCAGCGACAAGCTAGACTCTAGCGGCTGGTCCTTGCTACGAAGAGAACCAGCTTTCATCAACATATGTGTTTCTAACGCGCTGATGATTGGTGAAATAGCATCGACGCTGTGGAAGACCGGCGGCTCTGCTATCGCTCAGCTGCAATCAGTATGGATCGCGAATGCAATGCTGTCTGCGGCTCCAACGTTCTTATGGTTACAGTTCGCAGGCGACCTCGAAGGGATCCAGCACGAGACGCGAGGTCAGGCACAGGTATACTTGTCCCTGTTTACCACCATCATGTCGACATGGAACACGTGGGCAGTTGCGAAGCCGTGGAGAAATACTATCAAAGTTTGGACAGCAGTATATCGACTCGTCTACCTTGGAGAGCCCATTAACATCAACCTGGATGGCAGTGATGACGAAACAGCGGGTCAGGAGAGTCTAGACTACTTCGCCGACTCATACCTAAGATCGCAATATCGACCAGAGCCAGGAAATGGTCTATGCCCATTGCCCGGCGATGGGTCACATTCGGTCAGGGAAGCTTCGTATCTTAACAACACACTGAGACTGAATGTTATTGACGAAGCTGCAAAGAGAGCATTGCTGCATGGTATGTGGCTACAGCTGGCGAATGGGTGGCCGAATGACTTTGGCGGCATGGACGAGTTCTCATTTGACTTTCCTGTAGCTCAATGACGGATCTTGGGTTGTTCACGATGATACTTTCAATACTCTAACCCAATTATAGCCAGAATCGTTTAGTCGTGATGCCCACGTAGAGGGTCGGAGCCATGCCTCCTTTCAGGTACGATATCCACACCCCCGAGGCAGTGCCTCCCCAATTTTACAACTTCCGATCTGCGATCGGCTTATCCGACAACAATAGCCACCATTCAACAAGTCACTGCTCGAGCAACAAGAGCTCTTCTGGTCGCACTATGAATAAATTATCAGTAACTACACACTTGTCAGTCCTTTTCGACTTTCCTAAATTGTAGTGAACAACATTCTATACCAATCGCAACATCAAAATGCCACCTTCTCGCACCATACAAGCTCAAGACCCGGGGTCCACCTCTACGGTTCCAGCCAATCCCATCCATCCAGACTTCCTTGAAAGTCTAGACCAAGACTTTATAGACTTCTACAATGCAACACTGGGTAAAGCGGCACCTGACAAAAATGCTTCACTCGAGGAAGTCCGGAAACAAAGAGCAAACTACCACTCCCGGGGTGTAAGAAAGCTTTCGCAAGCAGTGTGTGTCGAAGACATCAAGCTGCAGGCTGATGATGGGTATCTCTTCACAGTACGGCTATACAAGCCAGACTCTCGTGCGTCGCCATATGGCACGGGACCGTACCCCGTACACATCAACTTCCACGGTGGAGGTTTCACTTTCGGCGATCTGAATAGTGACGCGAAAATATGTATGGCGATCCGGAACCGGCTAGGCATACTAGTCGCCGACGTTGATTATCGTCTCAGGCCTGGTAAGCTCATTCTTCGGCACCAACGTAGAAGCACAACTGACTTGGGGGACCACAGAACACGCATTAGGCAAGGGACATGATGATTCCTGGACTGCGGTACAATATGTACGTGACACTCGCGACGCCCTTACACTTGAGGCCTCCCGCTAACACGTTTCCCAGATTTACAGCCACGGTGAAGAGGTCAATGGCCGATCAGACTCAATATCAATCGGTGGAATATCAGCGGGTGGTCAGATAGCTGCCGTGACACAGCAACGTGCCCGCGACGCTGGGATTCCGCTCAAACTTGCCTTCTTGGGTGTACCCGTCACCGCCTCCCATGCACACTACGAGAAGGCATCAGATTCGGAGTTCCCGTCGTTCGTCGAGAATGAGTTCGCGCCGTGTCTCAATTGGGCACGGATCATGTTCTACCGCGAGAACTCCGAGACGGGTGCTGTCGACGACGAAGCCGAGCGAGCAGCGCTGCCGGAGTTCTACTCGAGTCCCATCAATGGCAACCTGGAGGGCGTGTGCGAGACGTTCGTCGGCACGGCAAGCGCCGACCCGTTGAGGGACGAAGGGGAGCTGTATGGTCAAAAGCTAGTTGCTGCCGGTGTCAAGACGACAGTAAGGAGGTATCAAGGGGTGCCGCACCCATTTATGCACATGCCCCTCAAGAAAGCGGAGATGTACATGCACGATCTAGTCGGGGCACTACGGACAGCGCATGGTGTAGGCATCCTGAAGCCAATCCCAACGAATCTGTTCACACGAAGAAAGGTGTTCCAATCAGCCAAGCAGCGAAGGCCGTTTGCGGCTGCTCTACCGATTCGCAATGGAGCCACGAGGAGTTGGAGTTGGACCCCTGGGAGGATGGGCCAAGCTGGCAAGGGGCATAGCACTAATACATAGACATTATACTTTCGAAATGAATCGTCTCCAATTCGAGACCTGGAATATAGATCGAAAATGCTCTCGGAATACGTTATGGCGATGATTGTAAAGACTAACTAAATCATCCACAGTACAGCAATCTGTAATGATGTACTCAAACAAGGTCACTATTCCGGAATTTATCAAGCCACGTAGTGTGGACGTATAACTTGAATCTTTATAGACAAAGAGCAGCGCATTCTTCACTCGACCACAAACTCCACCAGCGACCTTCTTTCCCGGTCCATGAAACTTCCTTTAAATCTTGCGCGAACTTGGAGTCAAAGTCATCGTGGAAATCACACTCACATTTCTCTTACTAAGCCAGAGTTTTTATATGTTGCCTTGGGTCACGTCCACGGCATGATCAACCTCACCTGGAATTCTTCGAGGGGCCTCAACAAGCAGTTGAAAGTTAGATGAGGCTACCATGGCTTTACATCCTGCGATAGTTCGCGTTGAATATTGTTGTTAAAGGAGTCTTTGATGGTGTAGATGCGTTTGCCTAGTTCTTATTGGGACGCTGGCTGCCGATCTGTAGGGTCGAAGGACTTGCCAAGACCTAGATCATCTTGCCCAGCCAGTCTGGACACCAGAAACCCAGTGTTGATGTCAATAGTACGGCAGATGTCGATGAAACTAGGTCGTGAAAACTCCAAAAGAAAGGTAGTTGGGTTTGCCTAAGACGACATGCCAATAGCGGGGTCAGGCCTCTTCCCAGACCATGTTCTGCAGCTCTTTAGAAAGACAAGTAAAGAACAAAACTTCCGGGCCCTCTTCGATTATTCCGTCAGAGAATGCAATTTGCCAAGAGATTATGGTCAGGCATCAATACCCATGCTTGAGAAATTATGAAGTCGTAGAGTGTTTCGTTTCAGGCAGTAAGGATACCAGACTTCGCTGCCTGCCGAGACGCAATACCTCCGAAATGGAGCAGAGCGGACATGTTGACTGAGTGGGGCCTACAGAAGTCGACGGCCAGGCTGCAATTAATTCTTTATAGTCTTCCGCTAAGGTAATGTGAAATTACCCCGGAAGTTGCTAAATTGATTACTTCCACTTCAAGTTGGGAATTACTAGAATAAGACGTCATATTACGCTCAAATTGATAAACGTCCTAGTCCGCCCGGCTTCATGGACTTTTATCGACAAGTCGTGTGGTTCAGTCTTCGCCTCCACAAGCCAGATCCGGGTGCCTAATATGAGGCCAAGTATAAGAACACTCGACTATTCTCGTGCTGATGGATTAAATATCCATGATTCCCATTACTTCACAGTGCTGCCGCCTCTGAGTTTGCGAAGATGTCGATTCCAGGCCACTCAATCGTTCCGCTCACAGCTGATGACATTCCCACGACCACCAGCTTTCTCCAGGATTCGAAGCTACAGCTTGCCATCAATCGTTTCTTGATCAAAGATTGGCCAAATGAGGCCGTCCAGCGTCCTCTCTACCAGGCTGCCATTGAAGGTGGTCTAAAGAACCCCAACACCACCAGCTTGAAAGTTGTCAATGACAAATCAGGGGAAACTGTTGGTTACTTCTTTTTTACCAAAAGAGGACAGCCAGCCCCCGACGAAGATAAAGCCTCAAAATCCAAGATAGAGAATGCAGGACAGAACGTGCCCCCAGGCCTAGTGCCTGAGGTATTCCATGCTGTGATGAAGGCAGTTGAGACCTTGGAATCAGATGTTCAAGGCGAACATCTTGGTAAAGAAGCCCTTTCCCAATCCTGAGAGGATCAATTTTAATCAAAGAATATTAGATGTGACACATATCTATGTTAAGCCTTCGAGCCGCGGTCAGGGAATTGGTACCCAGTTGATACAGGCTGCTCGCGATGAAGCTAAATCTGCAGGTCTTCCATTCATAATCTCCGCCGAGCCAAACCACCATGATTTCTTTCTGAATCGAGGATTTAGAGATGAGAAGCACGTTGATATCGACCTGAGTGCTTGGGCTGCCCACAATAGTGGGTATGGCGTCTTCCGAATTTCGAGAATGAGAATGATAGAATAATTACCTATATCGGAACCTGCACGGAATTTGTTGGAGCAATGTGACCCGTTCATCTTACGCTGATGGGAAGGACCTCCGGCCTGTTAGTAGATCGAAGAATGGAAAGTTTTGACACATATCAACACAATTCCAATATCACCCAAAAAGAATGCATCTCGTCATAACCTGCCGACCCATTGCTGCTGAGTACAGCTTTGATGTACGGTATCGGGGTCGCTCCTAAGTATAAATATCTCTTGCCTTGAACTCAGACGCCGGTGGGAGTTTATATTTGATGTGTACCAGATCACAAACACGGACCTCTATTAAGCTTTAGTCTTCGCATATATTCAAAGATACACCCGTTCCAAACTGCTTCATGGGTACCCTTGGAACAAAGGCCAGGCCGCGCTAGTAGTCTGTGGTATTCACCTCGGCAACCACGCTATGGATTTGTGATTTAGTCGGTGATCAAATTGCCTCAGTGCTACGCATTAAGTCTTCTGCTGAAATTATCTAGGATGAAATTATGCCATTGCCATTTCGAGTAGTCACATCCCGACCACTCATTTCAAATCTGTGCCCTAGTCTCTGCCACCCGTTCTCACACGTCATATCGATTTTGTCTCTGTTATTCCTCTAGATTGAAACAATTTAATGGTAATTTATAAACCCGTTACTCCCAAAGAAGTCGGCGCTCAGCCACAATCTGTATGTCAGGCTTCGTCTCAAAATACTTGAATTCGTTCTCCAGTAGTCGGCTTCGCACGAGCTCGGGGACCGGTTGAGTTTTGTTGTGATAGCACTTGTAAGGCTTTAAACCCTCCGTGTAGGTGTAGCGGCAGCCTATACGGCAGGAGCACTCAGCGTAGCAGCTGCAGGCGGAAGGATCAGAGCATGAGTGGTGAGCTGAAGCGAATTGATCATAGGGGACGAAACCATCTTCGTTCCAGTCGAATCCAGCCGACTTGCTGATTTCGCAATCCCAGTCATGCTCGACCACGACATACACGCTTATTGCAGTAAGTTGAGTGACTCCGTAGAATAATTGTTTCTTCCAAGGACTTACAGTTTCAATGACTTAGCTCTGCTAAGAACATTGGACTCAAAGTTCAGCAACCGATCGATGGACATCTGGCCGACCTGTCCATCTGGGTCAGACTTAAAAAGGAGGGCAAGTTTTTGAAGGTTGAAGAAAAAATGATCATCTGGCGGTGGCGGAGAAGAATAATTGAGAGGCTTGGATTTTAAATATTGGAAACAGCCCAAGTTACTACAATCAAAGAAAAACACGTCCTGTGTAAAATTCATGTAGACAAAAGCGGGGCTTGGGTGTGCATCCATGGGCCTACCACTGCCCCAGGCACAGCCGCGAAATATTTCAAACAGACTGTGATATCTCTGGCCTGGAAGTGTGTTTATGCGACCTGTTAGTCTGACCTTCTCAGGATGTGTGCCATCGCCGAGGTCGATGATATCTGACAGTCTATCCGGGCTACTACGGCGGCAGAGGCGGCCGGTGTCAAGCCCTGTCTTTAAATTAATAGCTCTGTATAACCTGAGACCTTGGTGGCGACCGCCCCTTCTACTCTGAGCGGTTAAGAGACAGAAGTAGTGGCGATATCTTGGGTGGCCCTCTCTCCAGATCATTAGCTGGAGCTCGCGCGGTAGACGCTGGAACTGTGGAAACTGGGCGTCGGGCATGATTCTGCTCGATTACGCCAGTGGTGTGCTACCGACGGTCAGTGTTTGCGATTATTGTAGGTAAATGAGAAGAGTGTGCTGCAATCAAGACTTTTGGCAGTTGGTTGGTGTTGAGAAAAGAAGGAAAGAACTAGGAAGCGCGACATGAGAATAATGGCACATTTAGTGAAGGTCTCAACCAAGTGATGGTGGCGGAGAGGATGTGGGCAGTTTTTGATGTTGAACTGGAGGTGGTTGCTGGTGCGTTGTTCATATGAGCAACAGAATTAATCACAATGCTACAAACAGAGAGAATTGGTGTTAAGACCACCAATGACCCAGACACCCGTACCGGGCCTATTCTATTGTTGATCTGGGGGATTATTTCAAGCGAGACACATCATGACCTCAAATAAACACTCTCAGTAAGTTATAGCCGTTACAACTGTATCACCCTCCTGTTACACCACGTTCAATCCAAAGAAGAAGAAAAAGAATCCTCCAGCGTCGCACGCTTCATATTGGATAGAGCTACAGCTGAGAAGCAATAAAATCCTCACGGTCAAAAGAATCTTTTGGACGGCATGACAGCGGTTGTTTCAACACAACTTTTGTCTCTTCCAACCCTATGTGGCTAGTTGTGCAGCTCTAAATTTCACAAGTTGGTTCTCAATAGCACTTCAAACCCAAGTATTTGCAGCTTGGAAACAAAAATCATTGGTATTGTCGCGGTATCACTACCCTCAACATTTTGACCGCTTGCTCGTTTGCTGTGAACAGAATGCCGCCGGCCATGACAGTTCTTCCCAATCGCATCACCGTTCCCCGCCAAAAACCCTTGAGGAAACCATCTTCCTTGAGTATGGTCCTGACAGCATCCATAGTGCCTACGTGCCTGGCCTGCTGGGCCTTCGTTTTTACCGTATCGAATGGTTGCGTCGCCAGCGTTGTAACAGTGCCGGCAACTGCTCCATTGGCAAACGTCGTTACCGGGGAATCGACATTGACCCCCTTGGTCTTCTCCCAATCCTTGATAATTGAGTAAGATCCCAACCGGAATCCTGTAGTACCGATCTGCTTCAGAGTCGTGGTGACATACCCAGCATAAAGGGCGCGTCGAAGGCCTTGCTCTGCAGATAATGTTCTCACGCAGTCCAGGGGCGAGCGAAAGCGCAGCTGGGTCTTGGCATCATCTATTAGCGCGGTCTTGATGCGCTCTGTAGGCGTCACAATAAGGGTAGAGGATACTACTCCAGCTACCATGCCAGCGGCTATAGACTGTGCCGGACCCAGGGTGTGAGTCTCTGGGTCCTCGAAGATCTTCCGTATGCTGTCAAATGCAACAAATCGAATGGCGTCCTTGCCTATTGACCCCTACTTTCCAAGTCAGGTCTGTCCCATGTATATCGGGTGTTGAACCCGCAAAGGCGCACCAGTAACATACCACAATCATAGTCGTACAACCCTTGTACAAGGCCGCAGCACCCTCCTCTTTGACAACTTGCCCAACGATCCTGAATGGATTCCTGCTCCCTTTGGTATGACCATATAGCTGAACACGTGTCTTGGCGAATTCAAAAGGATATGTACAAAAAGCCTCAACTCCGCCAGCAATGCCACCGCCCAACAGGGAGATGAGCGGTGACGACTTCCCATCGGCCACCATTTTGTCTAGAATGTCCAATCAATCAAAAACCAAAGAACGATACAGAATCTAACGAAA
Organism: Truncatella angustata; assembly: GCF_020726525.1. Taxonomy (NCBI): domain Eukaryota; kingdom Fungi; phylum Ascomycota; class Sordariomycetes; order Amphisphaeriales; family Sporocadaceae; genus Truncatella; species Truncatella angustata. The sequence continues at coordinate 5,901,674 of NW_025763382.1, read as the reverse complement.
GATATTGAGTCTATAGTCTAGTACAGGACGTGCATAGGGAAAAATACAAATAAACAAAGTATATGGTAGATATAATGCTGGAAAGTAGGTAAGTTAGTTAGTAGCTTGTCAGCCAGTCAAAGCCTCGGTAACAATACGGCGTCGCAGTTATCGACAATAGGCCGCGGCAAGCCCCGAAAGCTGAGAAGTCAAGACTGTCTTGTCTGGAAAACGACTTACGTAGGATGCTAGGGCGCCGCGCATGAGATCACAAATACACGGAATTGTAGGATATCTTTACTCTGCATTTCAGTTGAACCAAGAGGCGAGACGAGACCTCTTGGGAATTGAAGCGAACGGCCTGCACTGGAACAGAAAGGCACAGACCGACCTCACGTTCATGTTGGCCTAGTCTAGACTAACCTTAGTCTAGTAACCTACTAGACTAAAAAGTAGGACGGATGTGTACATAAGTCACATTAGTTGGACTTGACTTTGTTAAGTTGGTGGGGCAATCGCGTCGCTGGACAAGAAGCGCGTTGATTGAATTTGAGGCTTCTCTTCCTTTAGCGCGTCTCAATCGTGACATCACCCAAGTCGCAGCTTGCTCTTCCCAAAAAGTTTCACAACCACGCAACTTTGACAGCCGTCCACTGGAAATCTCATTCAACCGCAAGGTACCTAGCCGATCCAGCGCACCGCTTCGGTGACTATCAGAAGATGGGTATCAAGAACCTCTTCTCCATCATCAAGGATGAAGCCCCCGACGCCATCAAGGAGGGCGAGATCAAGAACCAGTTTGGTCGCAAGGTAGCAATTGTAAGTGCGATTTGAGCCCCCAAGCTGCGCCGGCCTGATATACTGACAGGGTGACAGGATGCGTACGTCCCTTCTCGGATAATACTACTACCACGACTTTACAAACTCTTGCCACTAACTTTCACTCTAGCTCCATGAGCATCTACAGCTTCCTCATCGCCGTCCGATCCGATGGTCAACAACTCATGAACGAGGAGGGACAGACCACATCACATCTCATGGGAATGTTCTACAGAACACTGCGAATGGTAGACAATGGCATCAAGCCTCTCTACGTCTTTGATGGCAAGCCGCCCAAGCTCAAGTCCGGCGAGCTCGCCAAGCGCTTCCAGCGAAAGGCCGAAGCCCACGAAGGTCTTGAGGAAGCGAAAGAGACAGGCACGGCCGAGGAGGTCGAGAAGTTCTCCAGACGAACCGTCCGAGTTACGCGCGAACACAACCAAGAGTGCCAGAGATTGCTGAAGCTCATGGGCATCCCCTACATCGTTGCTCCCACCGAGGCTGAGGCTCAATGCGCTGTTCTGGCCCAAGCCGGCAAGGTCTATGGCACAGCAAGCGAGGATATGGACACCCTCTGTTTCGCGAGCCCCGTCCTGCTGCGACACATGACGTACAGTGAGCAGCGCAAGGAGCCTATCCAGGAGATTCATCACGACAAGGTCTTGGAGGGATTGGGCATGGAGCGCAAGCAGGTAAGCCTCTCTGCTCAGGTGACTTAGTGAGGCATGTGCTGACTAGCGTTGCGCAGTTTGTGGATTTATGTATCCTCCTCGGCTGCGATTACCTCGATCCTATTCCCAAGGTCGGCCCCTCAACCGCCCTCAAGCTCATTCGCGAGCACGGCACCCTTGAAAAGGTTACCGAGTGGATGAAGAGCAGTGGCAAATACACCATCCCCGATGATTGGCCATACGCCGATGCCCGTGATTTGTTCTTTGAGCCTGATGTTCGCAAGGCTGACGACCCGCTCTGCGACTTCAAGTGGGAGAAACCAGATATGGACGGGCTCGTTACCTTCCTCGTGACTGAGAAGGGTTTCTCCGAAGACAGAGTCCGATCAGGTGGCGCACGACTAGAGAAGAACATGAAGAGCTCACAGCAAGCCCGCCTGGAAGGCTTTTTCAAGGTGATACGTAAGTTGTCAAGACGTGCCGATTCACCGTTTTCCCGTGCCCCTCGAATATGGCGGGACCTGTTCGTGAATACCACGCTAACATTGTTCGTGATCAGCCAAGACAGATGAAGAGAAGAAGGCTCACAAGCGCAAGCTAGAGGAGCAGAATGAAGTCCGAAAGAAGAAGGTCAAGGATGAGAAGAAGGAAAAGGCCAAGCAAAAGGCCAAGCCTCGCGGTGCCTAATGTTTGGCCCACAGAAGAACACTAGTGATGAGTCGAGGACATGCGACACTGGTTGAACAAAGTTTCAGGCGTTCGGAAAATTGCTTTGCTTCTTTCGCACAGGCGTCCGGCGTGATATCGACGGAAGGATTGCCGCCAAGACGCTCCAGAAGTTGGCAGTCTTATATTGAATTTGATTAATCTAGTCCATGTTCCCCTTGCTTCCACGGGTACAACTAAACGTCTCCCCATTTCTCCTCTCCTTGCTAACCATAAAGCTATTCAACAGCTAACCATAAAGCGATCCAACATGCCGACCGCCTCAGCTTTGGCTCGATCGTCTACCCACACGCCATGCGGTTGTTGTACATATTGCCGGCCACCTCCACCTCAATAGGAGAAGAAGAAGTCAGGATGTGCGTTTCCAATCTCATCTATACTGAGGCTCCTCTTGTTGTTAGCCTCGGCAGAGTACTGCTGCTCGGCCTTTTTCCTGTTCATTCGACGAAGGTATAGCCATTGCAAGCCTGCCACCAAGCCAGACATCGACACCATCGCCAACGATATGGCCAAGCCTTGTTGATAATATGGCGGGTCACTATATGCGAAATTGCTCGATATTGCAACGAGTTGTGCAAAAACATTGATCAAGCCAGCTGTGCTGGCGCGATATGTATATCCGACATTGTTAGTGGCCACCCACACCAAACTGAGGAGAGTGATGGGATAGACTCCTGCCGCCACGATACATGTCCCTACAAGCCGTATGGTATTGTTCGTGACTGTCAAGAGCAAGATATATCCTACCACGGCGTAGGAGGCACATATACTGATTAAGATACCCCTTTTTTGGGTCTTGTCGGCGATACGAGCGGCTATGATGATGCCGACAAATGCAGATGCATACACGATGACGGTCATCAACTGGGCTTGTATGCTCTCAAAGCCAAGCCCTTTGATGATATCTGGTACGAAGTTCGAAAAGGAAGTCGTGCAGAAGTGCGAACCAGAGTCGATGAGCGCCACCATCCAAAATTGGGGTTGCGTCAGAACCTTGAATATCAGTCTTGGAATGATTTTGCTTTCGCCAGTGTTGTGAGCCGCTCGACTGCGTCGAATAACGATCTCTTTCTCTTCCGCCTTGAAATACCATTTTACTGTTTCGGGGGTTGATGGTAGTAGTATCAGGATGACAAATGCCCATACCATTGGAACGAGCCCTTCGATGAAGAAGATCCTAAAATACCTGCGTTAGTCGATATATTCCGGATGAGGCTGGAGGACATGATAAACTCGCCATTGCCACGCAGCCCATCCATTGGCACCATCGAGGTTTCCCTCAATAAGATAGGCAAGTAAGCCATTGAAAGACCCAGCAAGTGCGACAGAGGAGTAGAATATCGCACCACGAGTCGCCAATTCAGTATATGGATACCAAAACGACAGGTACAGCACAGCACCTTGGATGAATGCTTCAGACGCACCGATGAGCGTGCGGCAGACCATGAGTTGAGCCTGGTTGGTTGCTTTCATCGTACAAACCGTCACTACTCCCCACACAATCATCGCACAGGCAAACTGAAACCGGGGTGTTAGCCTGGGTCATTGAGCAGTACTTGTCACACGTGGTGCTTACCTCGACTGGAGGCCCAACCTTGCGCATCAGGAGCATCGCCGGCAGCTGGAAGACAAGGTAGCCGACGAGGAAAATGCTTGCAGTCAAGCTATACATGCTAGGCGTGAGATGGAGATCCTCTTCCATACCCGCGACCTTTGCATTGGCAAGATCCGAGCGGCCCTGTTTGTTGTCAGCAACAAGTGGAACCTCTCAGATTCGGGGCTAACTATACCATCTGCGCAAGAAAATGGATCGAGACGAGTAATGGCAATATGATCAGATCGGTCTTCCATCTCACGCGCCTCTCCTTTTTGCGGTCGGAGGCCGACGAGCCTTGTTCAGAGGTGCTGGATTGGTCCAGCACCTTCGGAGATTCTTCTGCCTCAATTGTTTGGCTCATCTTGGCATGTGGGGGAGAAAAGTGCAAGATTTAAGGTCAAGATTGTAGTGTATACTAACAATGAAGAGTGACCGAGAACTGAAGTGGTAAACTGCGATGCGAGAAATAGGTTTTAAGCACAATTTTCGAGTGCATCTCAACCATGTTTATTTATATTGAGCTATCGTGTTTCGGCAGTCGTACAGAAGCATTGTCTATTCGTGTCTGGGTGAGACGCGTATAACATTACAATCGGCCTGCATGCTATAGGTAGGATTCGGCAGTGCACAATAAGTGATCAACGTCGGCTGTGACATATTAGGCCATCGCACAGCATATTTCTCACTCGAATCTGCGCCATCCTGGTTCCAAGGAGCAGATTTTATGATGCTGCCTTGCGCTCAGGACTCAGGAAGGTTTGTGATTGGATAGGTCGCGTGGTTGCGCTACCACCTAGCATGTAGTATAATGCTGCGCCAAGACCGCCCAGAGGGGCTATGTCGCCGGGCACCGGAGATTTGCGAAACATGCCGGTCGTCGTAGCCGCAATATCAAATGCCGGGCCGATCGTCGCTACCCCCAGGAAAATGTTGGGCTCAACTAACGTTGAACAGTATTTAAAACAGTGAGGCTCGACTCCCATCTGCTTAACGGTACCGTAACGCGGCCATAACGTGGCCAGTTTAATCACGTCCAACTCAAGAACACACGAAACTCGTCAAGACCAGAACAACATACCTAGTCCTTGTCAACCCATTTCCTAATATCTATAACATTTCCCCGTCCTGCAGTGATTAAGAAACTTACCACTCCCATTTCATAACGTCAATCACAGGTATCGTCATGCCTTCGTTGGTAGGTCGAGCGGATGATTCGCCTACGCCTCTTTGTCACATCGTGACGCCGGTCGGCATGCTGGGATATGGCTTCGATGAAGACCAGAGCATTAGCGCAATTTCCAGGCTGGTGTCCACAGGAATACCGACCGCCATCATCCTCGACTCTGGTTCCACTGATAGCGGGCCGGACAAGTTGGCTCTGGGCGGCATGTCATGTCCGCGGACATCGTATGCGAGAGACCTTGCGAAACTCATCGGACTAGTCATGAGATTCCAAGTCCCACTCATATTCAGCTCCGCGGGAGGAGATGGTAGCGATGATCACGTGAAGGAAATGCTAGATATCATTGCTGAGATTGTAAATCGAGATGAATATAGGTTCGTACTGCAAGGGGGGAACCACCTAATCGCCGCAGCAGCTGACACATAGTAGTGATACCCAGTTCAAGACGATAGCGATCTTCTCTGGCGTCGACAAAGCGGTAGTGAAAAGCCGGCTTAGAGAAGGGGCAATCACTGGATGTGGAAAATTCGTCCCTCAGTTGACAGAAGAGGCAATCGATCAATCGGCCCGCATCGTTGCTCAACTCGGGCCAGAACCTTTCATTGATGCTATGATAGCCAATCCAGATTTTGACATCATTGTCGGGGGCAGAGCATACGACCCATCACCATATATTGCATTTGCTGCTTTCCATGCACAGACACATCTGAAAGATGCTTCGCAGGAGAAGAAAGAGCAATTGTTCGGTGCATACACGCATATGGGCAAGATCATGGAATGCGGTGGGCAATGTGCGAAGCCTAAAAGTGCAGGTGCGATAAGCACAATTTACAGCAACGGCGAGTTCGACGTCTCGCCTCTGGACCCGGAGGCCGCGTGCACACCATTATCCGTGGCGGCACATACACTATACGAGAAGTCCAGGCCCGATATCCTGCACGGTCCTGGAGGATATATGGACTTGACAAAGTCAGGCTATTCGCAATTGAGCGATGGTAGAAGTATCAGAGTCTCCGGTAGCTCTTTTCATTTCTCGCGAGACGAAGGGCTCCCGTACACATGGAAGCTCGAGGCAGCCAGAGTGATAGGATATCGCACCATATTCATCGGAAGTATCAAAGACCGTAAGCGTTAGAGCCGCCACAAAGGGGCAAGTGCTAATGTCTACCAGCAATAATGATAGCACAGCTGGATACTATCCTTTCAAGGATCAAGGAATACGTTGCATCGCAACATACCAGGGACTCCGGGCTGTGGAATCTTGATTTTCACGTGCATGGAAGAGATACGGAAGAGATATTCCTGGTCGGGGAGTCGTTGGCCAATTCGCAAAGACTAGCGACGTCTGTCGCTTCTACTGCAAGAGTTGCGACTATAGTATGTGACGGTCAAGGCTTCCATGGATCCATTGTGCTAATTTCTTGTTTAAGCACGGCTCATATCCTGGTCAAAAGGCGACTTCGGGCAACTTCGCATTCGGTATCGGTGGGAAGCTCGAGATTGAGATGGGTTCGTGTTCAGAATTCTCGATATATCACCTGATGAATCTTGAAAACGGCGAAGAACGACTCCATCGAACAAGCACCTTGGTCTCGGGGAATGAAAATGGTGTTTCCGGTGAGAAGCTCGGTATACGGCACAATGTATCCACCATTGGCCACAGCAAGTCGGCATCGACCACAAAAGCAGTGCAGGCTTCCAGGCTTAATTCAAGAAGCTTCGAACGACTGCCAGTCTCCAAGTCAGATGTTGCCGTATTATACAAGCCACCACCGAATCCTAGCAAACTTGGCGATTTGGCAGCCGTGCTTCGATCGAAAAACTCTGGCCCGTACGAGGTGACATTTGATATCATGTTCGGATCAGCAGATGTATACTCTGCGGTGAAGGAGTCTGGGATGCTGAGCCTAGGTGCGTTAGCGAGCGCTTTCGGTCTACCGGAAGAGCAGGTCGTGTGGTGCGGCTTTTTCGAACCAGCGCTTGCTTTCAAAGTCACCGTACCAAGGATTCGTAATGGGCAAACAGTACCTGCCGGTGGCTTCATGGAGAATGATGTGCATGGGTCACAGCAGTATCTCCCCCTATCTAACATGGAACTGCCGACAGGGTTACTCTCCAAACTACGGTGTGCTTGATGAACAAGGCTGAGCAGCTAAGCATATTCAGATCGGCATGTCTATTACCCTAGCTTACTTACTCCAAAATATTGCCTAGATTTTTCATCTCCGCAACTTCTGAAGGCTCTTTCAATGCCTCGTTGCTCCATGGAGCCATCTGAGGAAAGCCCTGTGTGAGCTTCGGTTAGTGGTGCTAGTGGAGTTGGGTGCCAGCTTTTTTAAGGCTTTCTGCATACTCGAGGCCAACATTTGGCAATGGATCAAGCCACAAGTAAACACTGCCGCTGGTAATAATCCCTTGAAATCATCTACTGACTTTATGCCTGGTGGCACATACATGTGGCCAGGTGGAGAGTACTTATTCGGAGCCCTAGGAAGCCAGTGGCGTGCGAATGTAAATATGCCATTGCCCTGAAAGTCATTAGTTCTTGAAGAGATGTGCTCCCACCCCCGGGGTTATTGCTTGATTTGCATACAAGGTAAAGACCTTAGTTATTCTCGATCGCGGCGGGCGTATCAAATGGCAGTCTCGCCTTGGGGTGAAGCGACATCTACGCCTTCAGGGGCCTTTTGTCCAGGTCTTTCAACCTAAAGTTTAAGGCTGCCGCCATTTTACAGTCCGCTGAGTCACCGCTCCTAACCACGCGATCCCCATCAAGGCCTCGTGAAGGGCGTTCGGAGCCCTGCGCCTGTTTCAGGTCGGCTTGATAATCATTCAGCTGCGCTGGAAATGGCCATTCTAAAGCCAGGGGGTGTCCCACGGCAATCGTCTGAGTCATGTCAGCAGCTCGGGTTTCCTGGGTATGCCAAGGCAGTACAGCTCATAATCATAGTGGCTTCTCGGCTGAGAGCCTCAGGCCCTTCTTGAACTCGTTGACGCTACTGACGGTATAGGCTATAGCCTCAGCAGCGCATGCACACAAGCGTTGGTATCCTTACTTCGCTATTTTGCCTGGCCGGGCCGAGCATCCTCGAAATTGTTTGGGGTAGGACACCCTGATGGGGCACGGTGTGGTTGAGCGCCACGAGCTCCGGCGAAGTCAACGCGGCTGACTGGCGATTAATTGTTTTCTGGTGGTGCGCGAAACCCGAATACTTCCAGATGGTGGCGGCGCTCTTGGTGGAAGTCTTCCGGTCCACCAAGATGCAGTTTTGGACGACCATGTAGGAAGTGCTTGATTGGCGCCGCAAGCTCCGTACGACTGCCTGCTGATGGTGTAGCTGTCATTTTCCGATGACAGTCGGTGTTGTAGTGGCTTATTACAGTCACCACCGACAACAATCCAAGTCGACATTGTGGTGTTGTAATCATAAACTATTGAAGGAATCCAATCGCTAAGTGGTGTGGCGTTGAGGTTCAACATTTCGCTGTAACTTTCGCCCGCCTTTATGAAGCTGCAGTATCCAGTTGCAGTAGCCGCACTTCTGAGCCGCCAATGTCAGGGGGCAACCCCTGGTCTACATGCACAGAAGCCCGCCAGGACTTGGAATTGTACCTTATGGTCAGTGAGCACCCTGTAATCGCCAATGGAATACCAATACAGGCTTGGAGGAGAAACTAAGCATACATGTATAGTCAAGGGTTGTATATGTGTGACACATTTCCCCCGTCGACATGGCGTATGCCTCAGTGCCTTTTGTAATCAGAAGGTCCCCAGCATCTGACCATGCGTGTCATCTTCCAGTTCCCGAAATACCGGTAAACATCTCATGCGTGCAGCTCAAACAACTTGGAGGCCTTAATCCCCTTGGTGGCCAATCGCAGGCACTGCCCCCACAGAACAAGCTCAATTGACCTAGGGTATCGGCCGCAGAGCCGCAAAGCCTCACCTATTGAGTCAAAAGGTGAAGATGCGACCAATTGCAACAGACCTGGTGCAACCATGCCAGGCTGCTGCTCACCCTCTTTGCTGGCAGACCAAATTTTGGTCGTTTTTGATTGCTCCAAGCATGCCTTTAGCGTGCACACTTAGGCTTCGCCCGGTGCACGCGTCCGACCTGTCAAGTATTGGCATTCCCAGTGCTGATACAGCCAAGATGCGATCGAGGTGCGCAACGTGGAAGCGTGGCTGCTGACCTGGGCGACCGCTAGCTCACCGACGAATTGTATCAACTGCTGTCAGGAAAATTGCGACGACATAAGCAGCGACTACATAAGCAGCGACTTTCCCCCGCACTCTTGGTCTGACATCTATCATCTCTTGCGCAGCCTAACTTCTTCAAGATATATTAACCTGTGTCGTCGATCTGTACCGCAGCGAAAAGGCTCACCAGATATCGCACAGAGATCACGCCTTAGGGGCTCAAACTTATAACAATGTCATACTACGGCTACACCACCTCTCACCGGGGCCATACTTATGGTGATGATGCCGTGAAGCGGTACTACCGAGAAACTCCACGCCACAGTCACCACCCCACGCAGTATATCTACAACGATGGAAGGCTGGTTATTGATGACAAGTCGCTTCGGAACAACAACTCGGTCATCTACAACAGGCCCGGCTCGACCATGTGGGTGCAGTCCACTGCGGCATCCCAGTACTCTTCAAGCCTGAGCGACCCCTATCGGTCTGGCGGCTCGTGGGGTTCGACATTGCATATCTGCCGAGGTTGCAGCTACCGACGAGAGCTGACCGGTGGGTATTGTCGGAGTTGCATCGATATCAAGCTCAGCCCAAGAGTCGTGGAGGTAGTCAGAGAGGAACGACGGCTGCCCAGCGCACCTAGCAGGAGGATGCTCGAGTATTATCGGTGAAAGACTTCGCACGACATCCAACATCTTAATATGTTTGTTTCTCTCTCTAATATTGAGGAGGAGGCTGCCATAGTTCGATCGACATAATCTTTTTCTTTTCTTTTCTTTTTCCTGCCCTCCAGGCTGGCAGCAATGGAGTGGTCATGGGCTATCCTCTGTATTCTCCCTTTTTTGAAGATTGCATGCTCTCGAATATTACGACGAATGATTCCGTAGTTTTACATGTTGGGCAAATTGGGGTGGTGTTGACTGAGTTTCTTATCCATACGAGGGTGGACGGTACGACAGAAGGCATCTATAAATCAAGCGCTTGCGGCTTTCACCTATGTACGATTGACGATAGATTAGATTATGATGAAAAGATACTTGTGCTAAATATTTATATACCAACTACCATTTGCAATGCCTTCCGCTTTCACAGCGCATGAAGCAGCTTAATTTACCAGTCGCCCACTCGCGGACGGAACTCTTCATTCGCGTCTATGCCCTGTCTTAACAAACGCCAGGCTCCAACACTTCCCACAGGTCTTGAGCTTGATCGAGCCTAACTCTTGCCCCCAGGGGAACTGTCAACACTGGATCAGTGTGGCCCACATCCACACTGGCAAGCACAGGAAAGTCATACCCTTCCAATGCTCTTACAATTTCATCCTCCCAACCTTGCACATCCGCAACCGAATACCCGTGAGGCCGCCCGACAACGAGACCGACAATCTGATCAAAGATGCCCCTTATTCTCAGGTCATGGAAATTGCAAATAGCAACGTCTAGGGGATAGTCCTTCGGCGTCTCTGCCAGCATGTCAGTATACAGCACGACCAAACAGAATCGGAGAGATCTGACCGATGAAGGCGACCTTCCCATGATACGAGACTTCCCACTTCGTATTCATCATCTGGAGCAGACTCGGCAGACAGCCGCCCCAGATCTCACCCTCGGCCCTGCCCGCCTGGAGCCATCGCCACCCCCTCGCCGGCTTCAAGGCCCGCGCACGCATCGTCCCATTCGCTAGCCTCTCCGGCTCCGTCTTGCGGTCGCTAGACTCTTCGCTGAACTCGGCGCTGCGGGGCATCGAACCGGCCGGCCTCTGGACAGTGGCGACCTTGAAGAAATGCTCCCACGTAAAGCTCAGAGGCTCCGGCCACTCTCCGAAATGATTGATGGCCGAGGGCCCGTAGAACGTGCGAAGCCCGTTGACGTAGCAGAAGTGGTGCATCAGAGTATTGTCGGACCCGCCAGTCAGGATCTTGGGGTTGTTACGGATGATCTGAAGTACGTCAATCAACGACATACCGTACAAGTCTGGTAGAAAAAGGATAATTGCAGGATCAGGTACGAACCTCGGGATCCAATGCTGGGAGCAGCTGGTTGACCGTCGACCCGCCGATGCAGCATACGATGGCCTTGACGGCGGGGTCTCGAAATGCCGAGTGCACCTCCTCGGCGCGGGCCGCGATGTTGGCGCTGAGGGGTGACTTGGGCACTTGCGGGTCGTGTATGATCTTGACGTTATATCCGGCACGTTCCAGGACGGCTGCCGCCCTTTCTAATCGCCAGGGGATGGCATCATGCATGCGAGCCGATGGGGACACGAACGCGATTGTGTCGCCCTTTGCGAGCGCTTGAGGAATCTTGGGCGACATGTTAAGGGTTTTGAAGTTGGTTCAAACTTGGAATGCCAATGGTCAAAATCCGGCGGGGTAACGAGATGGCCTGGTATATATTAGCCTTGTCCATATGTATAGATATGTTTGCTGATATTAGGGGGAGTTCTATAGCCTATGACTCATATTTAGGCAGTCTAACTACAACCAGCCGGACTCTTTCCGTATATAAGTCAGCCCGCACACCACTATCATTATAGAACACTATATCTAAAGGTGTATTTTTAAGCAAATCACACTTCATCTAGTCGTGAATAAGTAATATAAAATCGGTATTTAATAATATATATATTAATTACTCGCTTTCCTAACGATCGCCTAGTCGTCGGGGCTGCTAGCCACTCTATATCAGTCCTGTACGTCCTGTCGTTAGTTAGTCCGTCAGTTTGCAGTCTTACTCCAACCCAAGTCTTTGGTTTCCGTCGTCGCACCTCACTTACATCGCCTACTTATCGTGACTACTCCGTAGTCATTACAATAAAGCTGAAAATTTTAATAATCATATTTATAAATATTTTTACTCGGTATATTTTTAAAAGTCTTTCTTTATAGCTTTCTCTTCATAGCTAGTATATCTTATTAGTATAAACCTAGCTCGTTATATTATTTATATTTATATGTCCTGATATTAAAATCGTCACACCTTCTTCTATTCTTTTGCGCTGATATTGTTTTCGAGCAAGACGTGTGGCCATTTCATGGCTGTCTCTTGGTCCTAACACGCATGTTTCGTTTGTGAAGGCTTTGGTAAGTTTATTCTACAATTAAAGCTTCCACGACCATGTTCACCTTTTGGATCTGACTGGTCGTCTCCCACATATGCAACAAAATTATTATCATGATGGGCGTTTGGGGGGATATACTTTCAGGTATTGTGAGATGGCAGCAATCGTTGATCCGTGAGTACGATTCGTGCTCCGTGGCTCAGTCTCTCATACGATGGCACTTGGTGTTATTGAGGATACGCTGTGAATATCAAAGCACTACCGCCATCTTGAACAAAGGTCTATGACTTGGCACCAGTCTCTGTATCGAGTGTGCAAGTTACCTACAGCGCCTCAGATGTGGTACCTATGGACTCGCCACTACAGCTAGCGTCTGAGTAAGCTTCATGCGTGTCAATCCTCATTCCCGCCCATCGAATCCTCTCATGTCCTGAACCTACCTCATCGGACTGCTGGATCTTTGCTGCGACCATGGTTCTTGGAAGTGGACGTAAAACCACAAGACTCGAGCGATGACAAGTTCAGATGGGAGCACGACATAGATATGCACATGGATGATGAACCAATGGTTCTCAAATTAACTATGACCTGCAGTCATGAACGCCGTCTCTCATAGTGTTCACGCGCAGCTCGACAGATTTGAGGAGTTTCCTGTTCATTGGCTGCCCCTCCCTCGCCTTATCCCGACTCCAAGTGGTTTGATCTTCACTTCCTACATACCACGAACCTGAGGTACTATAATCAGGAGCGAGGGAATAACGCGCATTATCTAAATTGGATACTGTTTTTTCGACTGCCAAGAACCCATGTTGGCAAGTTTTCTACATAACAACAACAACACCATAGCCTCTGGGATACGGTAATGTTCTCTTAGATGTCCAATACTTCATACAAACCATGCGGTTCTGCCTCAGAATGCAAATCGTGAACCGTGCTTGGTATTTAAGCTAAAACCATATAGCAGAAAAGACAAGAACAAATTCGTCACACACTGACGATTGATACACTGGACTGGGCTTAACTCCCAAATTATATGGGAACAATTTCTCAAGAAGGCTTAAACATTAAATCCAAGCGTTGCTTTGACTCTCACTTTGTTAGGGCTCTTCGGCGGTATTCAGTGGAAAGTCACCGAACATTGGCGCGTCTCAGCCCTATCGAGATCGATGCATAGTGCCCTGGCCCCGCTATGACATCGGCACCCTTCTCAGTTTTTAAGCTGCCAGATACGGCCATTTGTATTGCAGTCATTGGTGCAAAATCTACTTCGTTATACTCAACAAAAAAATTCTTTTATAAACATTACTCAGCTTGGAACCTCGAATCTCAAAGTCTTAGTCGCGATGGAGGCAACCAGATATTCGTGGCTTGTGCCCTTTCTCCAGTCCAAGGTTCCCTCGGGCTCCTACGAGTCATTGTGCGTGTCCGTGATTCCCAGCATCGTGGATAGCATCGCAGGGATCTCGAAAGCCCTGCGCTCATATCATCAAGTGGCACAAGCGGGCAGCGCGAACGCCTTCGGCGACGACCAGCTGAATGTCGACGTCGCGGCGGAGACCATCCTCCGCAAGAGGCTCGCGTTATGCCCTTCGATCGTCACTGCCAGCAGCGAGGAGGAGCCGGTCGAGCGACCTACTCGCGAGGACGGGAGCGGTGCTTCCGAGTCGGAGGAGCAGTACACCATTGCCTTCGACCCGCTGGACGGAAGCTCGATCATCGCGCCCAACTGGACGGTGGGGACGATCATTGGCGTCTGGGAGGGGAGAAGTGCGCTGCGCCAGGCGCCGGCGGAAAGGCAGGTCGCCTCCGTGCTCGGTGTCTACGGCCCCCGAACAACCGCCATCGTGGCGCTGAGGGTCCCGGGGGCAGAGGGCGTCTGCTTCGAGATCGGGATCGGGGATGATGGCGCACAGGGCTGCGAGGTCGTTCGCACCAGCGTCCAGCTGCAGCAGCCTCCGTTCAAGACGAGATATTTCGCGCCAGCGAACCTGCGCGCTGCGGCTGAGGACCAGAATTACGGACAGCTGGTGAACCATTACATCCAGAACAAGTACACGTTGCGCTACAGCGGTGGTCTCGTGCCCGATGTGGTGCACGCGTTGGTAAAGGGTCATGGCATTTACATCTCCCCGGTCACGAGCGTCAGCAAGGCTAAGTTGCGCCGGTTGTACGAGTTGTTTCCTATTGCATTAGTTATCGAGTGCGCGGGCGGAAAAGCAGTGGATCCAGTCGACGGCAGTGACATATTGAAGCGGCCCGCTGAGGATACAGATGAGAGGGGCGGGTTGATTTGCGGCACTGCTGAAGATGTTGAATTTGCCGTGCAGTCTTTGGTCAAGAGCTCGTGAGCTCCGTCTACGCCTTTTCTTCCGAGACTATGCGTCATCATCGAGTGCGCAGCAACAGCCTTTTTCTCCTGCAGTTATAAGATGGTGCCAAGGTTCTACGAGAGTAGCACGAATACAAAAAAGACAACCCTTTCACATTTGCTCCCCTAAAGATTGGTAATTGTGCATGGCTCGTCACATCACCTCAGGCGCCGTGGACCTCCACGGAGTTCTGCTTTCATCCAAATAGGCTTAGCGGGAGCTCAGAAGTGTAGCACCATACTCCACGGCTTTTAAATGCACGATCAACTCCACGGGATCTTCGCGACCACTGACTTCAGTGCTTACGTGACAAATTAAACGAACTGCTGTAGGACTGCTCAGCTAATCGTATTTCCTCATCTTTTTTTTCTTTCCATTTTGACTATTTTGGAGAGGACATAATGGCCTATATAAAGGGGGACGAGCCTCCAGGAACAAGCACCAAAAGCAAGACACCCGCCACTTTGGACACACTTGAATACCATAACCAAAAATACCTTGGTGTTTAAAGTTTTCTTTCACTAAATAACAATGGCATCCATCGAATCCAACCGCGCAGCATGGCTCGTATCGGAGCGGGCCGACCCCCTTCAAGTCAGCTCAGGCCCTGACCAGACGAAGGCCGAGGAGAACGAGGTTATCATTCGGGTTGCTGCAATTGCTATCAACCCCTCAGAACCCCACATCCAGGCGATTGGAATTAGCTTCCTGCAGTTGAAGTTTCCGCATGTTCTTGGCAGTGATATCGCTGGGACCGTAGTCAAGGTTGGGTCTAATGTAAGCCTCTTCCAGCCCGGTGACCGGGTCATTGGGCATTGTTTGGGCCTCATGCACGGCGGTGCTCGACACGGAGGGTTCCAAGAGTTCGCCGCGTGTCTTCAGACTACGGTGGCAAAAATCCCGGAGTCCCTGCCATTTGCGCATGCTGCTGTTCTCCCACTCAGCATCTCGACAAGTGCCACCGCATTGTATGAGCATCTACAGCTCCGACAGCCAACTGTCGAGCCCACAAAGACAGGGAAGGATGTTGTTCTCATCTGGGGAGGGGCAACTTCAATTGGAAGCTCGGCGATCCAGATGGCTGTCGCCTCGGGATACAAGGTTATCACCACCGCCAGCGCAAAGAACCACGAGTATGTCAAATCCCTTGTCGTGACAGGCAAAGAAGACGTCACCGTGCTGGATTATGCGGACGCCGATATTAGTCGCAAAATCATCGCCCATATCAAGGATCATGGATTAGACTTTTCTGGAGTTTATGATTGTGTCAGCAAAGAAACGACGGTGCGCGTGTGCGTCGAGGTTGCGGGCACTTTTGGTGGCCACTTGGTTTCGACCGTCTTGCCTGGGGTGACGAGCCCAAGAGAGGATGTTGAGTTGAGATTAGTCTGGGCTACAAGTGCTGGCATGGTGGCCGATGGCGGACAGTTGATCTGGAAGAACTTTGTGACTCCGGCCTTGGAGAATGGTACGCTCAAAGCAAAGCCGGAGCCACAAATTGTCGGAGAAGGGTTGGAGAAGATCCAGGAGGCTATGAACTTGTACAAGAAAGGAGTCAGTGCGACAAAGCTCGTGGTTACCTTGTAGTCGGTCTGCAGCAACAGTATGAGTGAGAGAATGTTACGAGGTTATTGATGGGAGCGAAATAGTTAGATTGATAAGTGACCGCATTTGCTATTATGCGTAGGAGATACATGGCAGCCGCGAAATGCACGGTGAATGACGATGCCAAAACAACAGCAACAGCAAGGTTGGATGAGATTAGCTTGCAACAGAATACCTGACTCGCCAACCCTAGCCAATCTTTACATCATCGAGTCATATTAGGTTTATCATAATCATAGAAGGACGGCTTGTTGGTATCAAACGAAGACGGTCACCAAGCTCAAGTGGTTTTGTTGTTTCTGTTCCCGAATGTCTCACCTGGGGGTCGGTTGAAAGATGGTGCCTCGGCTCAATGGGAGTGGGTCAAAATCTAAGACATGCGTGGTATCGCGTGCCATGCCGCTTTCAGACCTTAGACAAGCTTCCCCAAATGACATCAGCACCAAGACGGCGGAAGCTTGGGGTAAAGCATCAGCACAATCACATGCTTTTTGAGTGGTGCATTGGATATTTTCACAAGCTGACCACATGACATAGAAAGCACCAAATCCACTTGGCCTCGACAGGGTATTATTTCCCCACGAGATGCCCCGGAGTCTTTAAGCATCTCTTAGGTATGCTAGGCCGTTTCAATGTGGGGGAATGGGTCCTCAATTTGCGCAATCGAACGCTTTTGAATGGTCTTCTGCTTGCGCCGCCCTGACCAGGACTGAGAATGTTTCCGGCATGTGATTGTTCAGCATTGCCGACTTCTGGCCACCTTCTTAAGAATGCTTCTGCCATGACGCTCTGACGTTGGAATCGACTCTCTCGCTGCTCATATTTGCCTACGTTCCCTCCCCGTCGTAGTCTCCTGTATTCGTATCCAGTAGGACTACCGCGAACATGTCTCAAACATTCAAGGCGAGCGACGTCGCTGCCCATAACAAGTCTGATTCATTGTACATTATTGTCGACGAGGATGTCTATGATCTCACCAAGTTCCAAGACGACCACCCAGGTATGAGGGCTCGGTACATGCCTATTTAAACGAGAACTGACCATGTATTCCTTGATGAATAGGTGGCAAGAAGATTCTACAAAGGGTTGCCGGCAAAGACGCCTCAAAGCAATTCTGGAAATACCACAACGAGGGCATCCTAAAGAAGTACAAGTCACAACTCCAGGTCGGCTCGCTCGACACCAAGAAGAAGGTCGAAGAACCTGCAAAGCCCGATCCCGCTGCCGCAGCACCCAAGGCTACGAAGGAGGCGCCGAAAGTAGTCCAGAACGCCAATTTGGAAGACTCCGAAGCTCTAGAACCCTACGGCGACCTGATCCCATTTGCAGATCCAAGCTGGTACCAGAGCGTGAGTAACACTGACTCGAACCTCTCATTACCATGAGCCCTGACAATCTACCAAACAGTACCACTCTCCATACTACAACGAATCACATGCTGCCCTTCGTGCCGAAGTCCGCGAATGGGTCGAGAAGGACATCGAGCCCTACGTTACAGAATGGGACGAGAAGAAGGAGGTACCGCAAGAGATCTTCCTCGAGTTCGGACGACGTGGCTATCTCGCCGGCCTTTTGGGTGTGCACTATCCTACGGAATACACTAGCAACAGAGTCAAGTCTGTGCCGCCCGAGCAATGGGACCTCTTCCACGAGATGATCGTCACAGATGAGCTGTCGCGCACTGGCAGTGGTGGCTTTGTGTGGCACATGATCGGAGGCTACGGCATCGGCGGTCCACCTCTCATCAAGTTCGGCAAGAAGTCGCTGAAGGATCGTATCATGCCTGGCATTCTCTCCGGCGAGAAGAGGATATGTCTCGCCATCACAGAGCCTGATGCCGGCTCCGATGTGGCCAACCTGACCTGCGAGGCCAAGCTCAGCGAGGACGGCAAGCACTATATCGTCAACGGCGAGAAGAAGTGGATCACCAACGGCATCTGGGCCGACTACTTCACCACAGCCGTCCGAACTTCGGAGAACGGCATGAACGGTGTGACCCTGCTTCTCATCGAGCGCAGCTTCGGCGGTGTGAGCACGAGGCGCATGGACTGCCAGGGTGTCTGGTCCTCAGGTACCACCTACATAACTTTCGAGGACGTCAAGGTCCCCGTAGAGAACGTGCTGGGCAAGGAGAACCAGGGCTTCAAGGTCATCATGACTAACTTCAACCACGAGCGCGTGGGCATTATCATTCAGAGTCTGCGATTCTCCCGTGTTCTCTACGAGGAGTCGGTAAAATATGCCAACAAGCGTCGCACCTTCGGCAAGAAGCTTATCGAGCACCCCGTCATTCGCATGAAGTTGGCGCATATGGCCAGGCAGATTGAGGCTTCCTACAACTGGATGGAGAACCTCATCTATCAATGTCAGAAGATGGACGATACCCAGGCCATGCTGTTGTTGGGTGGCCCGATCGCAGGCCTCAAGGCGCAGTCGACGCTTACTTTCGAGTTCTGCGCTCGTGAGGCAAGTCAGATCTTCGGTGGCTTGTCGTACTCGAGGGGTGGGCAAGGTGCCAAGGTGGAAAGGTTGTACCGTGACGTGAGAGCATATGCTATCCCTGGTGGTAGTGAGGAGATCATGCTTGATCTAAGCATGAGACAGAGTCTGAGAGTCGCCAAGATGACGGGCATGAAGCTGTAAAGACAGAGAAGCACGCAACGATTAGCAGGCTTATCTATCCGTTCTGCCTGCCCGCCCCCTGTAGTAATAATAGCACATACGTTGCCAATAGATTCCAGCGAAACTATAAAGCAAGTACAGTACATCTTACAGATGCCTCAGAGAGTCTTTGTTTTAGCCCTCGATAGCAGAGACCAAATGGCAGGAACAAAGAACCAGAGGGTTTCGTCTATCAAACAAAGCAGCGGAAGTAATGATATGCGATTTTCGTAGGCTGGGTTGAGGTCTTTGCCCGCTGTGGTTCGTCCCCATCCAGGAGTGCCTTGGCCAGATCCAATCGAGATGCTCAAGTCTCTCCCAAGCATAGAAGGCCCTAAGCTGAAGCCTTTCCAACGCGGCCGTGATGTGGCAATCCAGTTCCAGGGCCAAGTCGGCAGCGGAGCCCATTCCTATGTTTGGAAAGTCTCCATTGACGGCCAAATCTATGCGCTGAAGATGGTAAGATCAAGTCTAGGCTCTGCGCCGTAAAGCACCGGCTTATCACCGTCCCACAGTTCCGCTTCACCCATCCCATAGCATTCGCTCGATGGCTGCAACCGGCCCGCCTCAAACAGCGCGGCGTCACCTGCACGGCCCAGAGAGAACTGCAACAGCTGGAGCCGTTCAGCTGCGAGTGCCGTGCTTTCGCCAGGCTGAAAGAGGCTGGCGAAGAAGCCGTTGCGGTCGGCTGCCACGGGTATCTCCTACTCACGAGAAACCAGGAGGACGAGCTCGCGCGGCGAGGGCTGGACGACTGGGTAGACAGGTTCTACGAGGACGAGGATAACTACCCCGTCGAGAGGGGTCCGATCCGCGCTATCGTCAAGGAATACATCGAGGACGGCGAGCCCTTCCGGCGGCCCATGGTGCCCAGGATGCAGCGCGACTTCCTCGCGCTGCACCGGTGCGGCATCGCCCACAGGGACACGTGGGCCAAGAAGTTCCGGGGAGGCAAGGTCGTGGATTTCAGCACCTCCTGGACGGTGCCGCACCACATGCTCGATCTCGCGGGCGGCGACAGGAGCCCGGGGAGGATCTACGAGCACGCTGGCCTCGATGCCATTTATTTCGACCGCATGATAGACGAATGGAACGAGCGACACGGGTACATGATATGGAGCAGGATCACGCCCAATGTGATGTACTACAAGCGCCTGCGCGGCTGGAGAGGGAGATGGGATACTCGATCTCTCAGGGATATGATGAAAGTCCATCCGGCAGATTACGATTGGGAAGCGCCTCCACACACATCGAAATAAGTAAGGGTGCAACTTCTTCTTTCCCAGCATTTTCGGTCTCTAGTGATGTAGACTAGACGTATACAAGTAAACTGCATTCGTTGCTGCTGCCTGAAACAATGCTAGAAGAAAGCGTATGGTAACGATCAACTAATCACTCCACTGTGGCCTCTTTGCATTATCATCTCTTCGAACAGATGGCAATATATTGTTGATCTATCAATCTGTCTATAATACCGATCCAACGAAGCAGAAACACATGCACATTTGGAGCGCCCGACAAGCCCATGCCGCCTATATGCTAGATTTTAGTCTGAGACAGGTGATGAGACATCCATTATTATCATTGGTGAGTTGAACCTGGGATGGATGTAAGAAGAATTGAGAGGGAATTTGAAAATAATTAAAAAGAAAAGAACTATGCTTGGTTGTACAGCGTCCATCACACAACTCCAGCCTACTCGCCAAGATATTCTCATTTGACGTGTCGACATACCAGCAAGTGGTGCCAATGGTCACCTGAGTACATCTCCGTAAGGGTTACATACGTGAATATAATACTCACACAAAGCAACAAATGCCATTGGACAACATGCCCTTATATCGGGCTGTTATTGCGACCTTTAGCCCTTGACTCTGAGGCTGTATGTTCAGCTTCCACTTTGAAAGTAACACATCTGATTTCGGACGGTTCTTCGGTGAAACCTCTCGGCAATACAAAGATGGGCAAGGTAGTGCCCAATCCGAGAACAAAGCATGTTGTTCTGGCTGAGGTATTTCCACTGGACGTAAGAGGCCCCCCAAACTTGCAAGGGCACAAGGCGCCTCGGCAGGCTGAGCAATGAGGTAGATCCAATCGATTCTGAACAACTAGCCTTAACTGGGTTCTTCAACAAATACCGGTTCAGAAGCTGAATGGCAGTTTGGGTGCACCAGTGTGTTGTTTCCTGCGCTCTGGTTCCTCTGCCGTGTTCTATATCTTAACATCAAAACTCGTGCCACAGCCACAGCTGCTCGTCGCAGCAGGATTGTCGGTAATTTTAAACTGGCTTCCGATGAGTTCCATGGTAAAATCCAGTTTTGAGCCTTTCAGCAGGTCCAAACTCGGACCATCCAGCACAATCTTGGGCGCCGTCACCAATGTCTGAGCGTCAAATTGTTCCTGCGCAGCATCGTCTTTTGCGAAAGCAAATATTGTATCGTCTTCGCCAAGTTCCGACTGTAGCGCCTCCGTGGTCGTGGTCGTCGATGGTGCCATTTCTGCCTCGGTCTCGGGTGATGGGGGCTCTGGTATTGATGAATGCGTGGGTGCAGACTGGGGATCAGAAAGCGAGGAAGGGAGAGTGACCAAACCCATCCTGTATTGAAACCCATGACAGCCACCCGACTCAACCTGTATGCGCAGGGCTAGGTAAGGGTTTTGGTCTTTGGTCATGATTTTGGTGAGACGCTGAAAGGGAATAGTGTTAGCGATCAGACAGAAAAGCGATGTCCCGTCAAAGCCAGAATACCATACCTGAGCGGCGCGTGGCGTGATTTCCAACATCATCTCATTGCCATCCTCATCGACTTGTGGGTTGCGGATGGCTTGCGTCTTGCGGCTCATGCTTGTCGCACTAAACATGCGCCTTCCCACATAAGCCTGTACATTTGCGACAGGAGGCCGCACGATGCGAGCATTCCTTCTCGGTTGGATCGCTGCTGGGGTTTGTCGGGGCAAGAATACATCTAATACCGAACACTGTGCCGAGCTAGTCGAGAGCTGTACAAAGAGCTTCGCAGCTGATGGAGCCTTCATGCATCGTAGAGACATGCTAGAGGTATGCACACTTGAGAGGGGTGAGAGATGAGATGCTGGTCGTGGGTGAAGGAAGACAGGTGGGAGGCTTTGCTTCGACAGCAGAATAGAGTGAGTTAATAGTAATGCCTATGCTACTGTTGGTTGTTTGGCTTGGCTTCGAGAATCGCCGGGTTTTTAGTGGAGATGATGTCAGCTATTCCGTTAGGTAAGGTAATCAACCTAGTGAGTCGTCCAGCGGGCTCGGGGGGCTCGGAGGCGTTAGGCTTGTGAGGAAGGCGGTGAAGTGGAAGCACTGTCTGTTCGGTTCCCAGCGCTCCGGCCCCTACTTCAATCCGCAACGGTGATTAATAATGCTCCCTGTCAATCAGACGCTCCCCACCAACAGCTATACATACATACATACCTACATATACACAGTATCATTTCAGTTGTCGCTACACATGCTGCACTGCCACAAAAATCACTTTCGTGTGGTCATCACTTCCCATCTACCCAACCTCACCACTTCTACGACGAAAACATCCGCATAGAGCAACAAGTTTATCACGAATTGCTTCAAAATCTTGCGGGATACCAGCTGGGCCGCATAGCCCAAGTGATTTGTCTCCAGTCGCATTCCGAGCTTATCGGTCTGCTGTAGATGAAGATCCAAACTTTAGTGCAAGTTCGGCTTTCTGCGCCACTGTCCATGGCGCAAGACCGTTCGGCATTGATTCCTTCTGCGCGTCCTATTTGTTATTGTTGTTACAGCCATTATATAGTGAAAGTGCTGGCAGAATAATGCCTATAATCAACTCTAGCCAGGCCATCATATTTGCTATTTACCATGTCTCGAGTCCATCTGCCCTTTTACCACGGCCATTTTATATGACCTACGAGAGTAAAGTCTCATGACAGGTCAGTGACGGACAACATTGTGCGAATCATGTATCGCAAGCTCGTGAACAGATCATTAGTTGAGACAACAACGCCTTTCTTGTAATGGGTTGCGCAAACCAAAAAAAGAACAAAATAATTGTGGCTCACTAACACAGTTGGTATATGATGGGAGCTATGCGCAATACCCTGGCCCGAGAGAGTCAAATTATTGCCCTCGCACCAAGCGAGTCAAAAACAGAAGCCGTGAAACGCGTATACAGACCATGACAAGGGTTACCTCAAAAAGCCTTGCGGCTTTCATCACTGCTCTGCGGACTCGCGTGGCAGACTTCCACCGCATTTGCATGGTGAAAAAAACGCAACTTCCCGGCCACTTTGCTAGGATTCACGAAACTCATGGACATGACCAAGACATGGAAGAAGTAGTCGAGGCAATCACGTCTCATTGCCGAGCTATCTCTCCAAGCGCCGGATACGAATGGGACGAGTTCGCTGCGAGGTTGCTGCTTGATGATAATTACTTCCGCTCTAGTGGTTACGGAACCAATGAAATCCAGATCGCAGAAATTCTATGGACGTATATCGCTGCTCTTGATCACTTCTTCTTCTGGGGCGCGCTGACAAAACCCACCAGGTACACTGGATCTAGTAGAGGACAGTGTTATCGGACACAATGGCGTCCTTTCAATCTGGTTGTCTCGATCGGTCCCAATCGCCAGAATGAGGGCGCCGCCTATTGGGACAATGACACTGGTACTGTGTATATGTTCACCGAGGAGCCTACCCACAGAGACGGGAACCGAATCAAATCGGCGCACCGGTCAACGAATTCATTTGAGGATATGATACAATACCTGTTTCATGAGATCGGTCATGTTGTGACAAATATTTTTCCGTATTTTCCCAATGAGCACGTACTGTGGAAACAAAGGGAGTTCGACGAAGGTCATGGAATGGAGTTCTTGGAGCTGATAATATTTCAATTTGAGATTATACAACAGGCCGTCGATAGGTTTGGCCTTGGACAGAATAGCTTCAAATCGGAGCTAGACCGACATGGGGATAGAAGATTCGAGATTTTAACAGAAGGTATCCCACCATTCAGCGCAGATGCAGTCTCGTTCTTTAGACGCCGGGTCATGAATTCGTGCTATTAGTAGAGAAAGGAATATAGGTTGTTCATAGCGTTCTTACCAATTGCTTTATAGTGGGCCATTCAACGTAGGATACTTCTCAGCATGAGATTGTGAAAAGTTTTGTAACACGTGATTCAATCCTTCTGATCCTACTTCTTTGTCCACCGATACTCTACAAGACATACAAGTGTATGTTTTTATTATGTATTGTTTAGTATGTCTCTCCTTCTGTCGAGGACAACGAAAGTAAGGCAACTAAGAAAATCAGCGGAGGTTACACATACAAGACCGACAATAAAATTGTGGTAGATTTTGCATTAACACCACACAAGTATCATCTGGCTTCCAGCGATATAAGAAACTATCTAGTATAAAAATACCTTAATCTCACGGTATCTGTCATTACACGTCAGCTATTCTCAACCATCAGATTCGGATTTACGAGCACAGACTTGAATTCCGTTTTAACATTGATTCACCATGTCGACATGTGAACAGGTAAATAATGAACCGTGTTCTTTAGATATTCCCCCACGGCGTTCGAAATTGAGCTGGAGCGGCTGAGCTGGAATGGGGGAAACGTAAGAAAATTCCACAAGTTCACCGACAAAGAGAAACGTCATCTGTATTCACTACAGACCAAGGAGGAAAGAGAACGAATGAAGAACAAAGACGTACCCAGTCCGCGACAGGTTGCGCGCCGCAAGTTTGTCCAAGACGAGTTCGACCGGGTCTACAACTCTTTTAACGAAGAACAGCGTGGCACGTATGACTGGCTCGCCTACAAGTATGACCGCGACACTGCTAGACTCGAAAATACGCTGAAGAGGAAGAGAGAGAAGCTAGCACTCACACGAGCACGTAGTGGTACTCTCGGATTCATTCTTGGAATAACCTGGATCTGTATCTTCGCCTTGATGGCCATCGTTGCTGTTCTAGCCTGGAGAGTTCGCGGATACAAATGCCAGTGGACCACTAAAGAATAATAGCAAGGAATTTGAAAGCAGAAGGCCGGCAGGCCCACATAATATCAGTATCTGAAAACTTTAGAAATCATCCAACGCCATTATTTCCCACCTATTTTCAAATGTGTATTAAGTGTATTACTCGATCGAATGATCTGTCTCCACGTCTTTCTTCCTTTCCGCGTCTTCGTTTATCTCGCTTTTTATCACATATCACTATTACTACAGGTATGGATACTTGTTGCTACAATAGAATGAAGGGGGCTGCAAAAGGAGACAATTATAGGAATACGACTAAGAAGATTTGAAAGTGTATTCGTTGATGTTGATGGTATCAACAGTCCAAGTGATGCCGCCGTCGGATGTGGTAAAACCAGAAGATGTCGTCTCGTAGGTGGCAAGTGAGTTTGCGAATGTCTCGTCTGCGCAATCGAGAACAATGGTAGTATCAATGTACCCTATGCAAGGTTAGAGAGACGTGTATCTACCGAGTGTAAGTAAAGGGGGCCTACTATGAGCAGGTACGGTGCTGGAGCATGCGCTCTCTTGGCATTCAACGGCAGTCTGCCAGTTTTGGGCCTTACCGGATGCTATATATGTCAGAAGATCAACACCAAACCTCTAATGTAGGTGGCACTTACAAGTTGAGAGCGTGGAAATGACTTGGCCGTTCACAGAGACAGTCTGGTCATACATTTCTGTGCGATCATTGTAAATATCTAAATGGGATTAGTGGAGCATAACTACCACATGATTAATGATAACTCACAGTACATGGTGATATGAGTTCCCTCTGTCGCCGGAATCATCGTTCCGTATTTTTGTGTTACTATCGTAGAATAGTAGAATACTTAGCAACATTTCAAAGGCCAGCGTACCTAGAGTGCTGCATACCTTCAAGTGTGCTTGCCCATGTGCACCACTCCTCCGGATTCCCACCACAATTGCTGAACATTACGTTAGACGCCGCAGCGAACGACGTCCTAGACATTTTACTCACTCGTCAGGATCGGCGAAAGACACTGCAAGCGCCTGAATGAGATCGCCGCCACTTGTGGCCATACCGGGCCAGATAGCGAGGCGGTCGACCCGGGGGCTAGGGATGGCTCCTATCACAAGGGTGGTTTTGGCCGAACGAATCCATGCTGCTGGGACATCGAGTGATTGTTCAAGTTCGGGACGAAGCCACCAATACGGGCCAAAGTCGATGAGCGTCTGGGCAGCTGCAACACTAGCGAGCATGAGGATGTTGAAAAGATGCATTGTGACGCTGATGTGAAGTTCTCGAGATTGGTGATATTGGTATTTTATTACCAACCAGCGCCCGTAGTATCTTATAAATAGCCTTTGAAGAATGTGCCTCGCTTGGCATCCTAGTACAATATTGATGTTTATCGAGAGACTCGATCGTAAACAATGATCGCCAAGGCGAGCCGAACATTACTCTTTTACATGCAGTACTATCCACCTACTTGTATGCTGCACTCGTCAACCTCAATTTGAGTTTGAACTTTCCAAGGCAAAAAAACGAGCTTAATTGAAATTGAACCCCCGGTTGACCCATTGCTGTGGAGTGACCGAAAAGCCCCTGTGAGGCTACCCCGTTGTGGATAGTAGAGGCGGCGACACAAGTTCCAATGGGTAATGTCCAACTTTCTCCGTCCTCTCGACTATAGAGCACTAGCGCGAACCGCTAACTGTGTTGAATAGAATCAGCGTGATGAGTGCCGTAAGTCTGTCTTCGTTTCCTGTGGGACTTGACCATTAGTGAAGAGCTGTGGGTAGAGGATGCGCATCTCTGAGAAGGGTATTCATCCGTAAAGCCTGGTGGAGACCATCGGCTTTCAAAGGCTACATTCTATTGATCTTGGTAGCGTCTCGGGCCGGGGGATAGTCCAAGGGGTTCTCGGAATCAAGCAGACGTCGGTTGAGTGATATTTCTTCGACCTATCAACTGACGAATAGCTCAATGCGTAAGAATGAGGTCACCTAAACCAATGCTAGACTAGTCTAGACTTGAATAGTACAAAACGCGAATCGTTACGGTTCGATTACGAACGTGCGGCTCATCCCAATGACCAGGAAAGGCCCTGCCCTGCTATGCATCATTAATTTTGAGTTTTCTATAAGCAGTTTTGTGTCCCGATGGGAACATGGAAAGTGGATCGCATCTACAGTATCGAGCACTTGGTGCGAAGCCAAGCTTTGCAAAATGCGGCAGGCTACTGTAGGAACTGAAGGAGGAAACCTAATACCAAAACTCACTGCAGTACAAAGCCGAATACAAAACCCAATATCAAAACCCAATACAATTATTGCATCGCCAATCCAATTGACCTACCTCCCTTGCCTACTACCCCTACTACCATGTGAGCTGTAAGAGGCGTCCCCTTACCGTTCCTGATGGTCTCCATTTCTTGGGTTGCAATCGTGCGAGTGTGGTATAGCTTGGGGGAAACCACAAACAGTTAGCGCCTCCCTTGGAGGATCGCCTCCCCCCTCAAACTAACCTAGTCTAGATTTCTTCCACCCTCGTTGGCGGTATACGGTCTGTAGCTTATATCAACTACACTTCGCGCACATGTTCGTTCGTACTACACGACGCGTCGCATCAATCGGATCTTCCGCGATCCATCCCAGCTTCTGTTCAAGATCAGCCAGTCTGGTGTAGCTCAACGAGCGCCGTCGTGCAGACCATGGCGTCACTCTTCAAAGAGATCAAACCGCTCGTGAACGCAACTTTGGAAGCATCACAAACAATCAACCGTACGGGTCCCATACTGGCATGGACACAGCTTCTCATGATATTGCTACTTGGCGCGATATTTCTCGTCTTATTTGGGTTGCTTGTCACGCTCAACCCGGACCTGGAAGCTGAGCGCAAAGAGTTCATCACGCCAGTAGTTCGGCTCCTGCTCGCTAAGACTGTCGCAAATGGCAGAGCGGTCAGAAAAGCGGTCGGGAACCCGAAATGGGTTGCGAAAACTGCCTTGCAAATGTTCACTGGACCATTTCGCGGACCTAACCCTGATGTGGCTAAGTTGGATGTGGTCAAGTCCAACACAGTCAAGGACGGCAAGAAGACCGCCTAGTTCTTGGAATACACACTGGGAGTCGACCAGGCCAGACAAGTAGCAAGCCAAAAAGCTAGCTTTCATAGAAAAGACAAGTTTCAATCGCTAGAAAGATCTCTTGCGCTTATCGCAGGTCAATCTGTTAAACGACGTTGTTGCCCTGCCCGGTATGGAACGATTGGCGTGATATCACTACTAAGTACGATGTTTGGTATATGTTGTAGCACTTAATTGTGAGAAAAATCGAACTATTCTCACAAGACACGTTTTTCAACTCCAATCTAGGTAGTTGATTGTGAACTTGGTAGCCCGCGAAAATATTGGCGGCTTCTCATCTTATCGCAACTATCGCGACCTGAAGCACCAAGCATTACGGGTGACCCGAAGAAGCCTCACGTATTTTATCGTTCAGCGGCTTGACTTTGGCCCAATGTCTTCGCAATGGTCTGTCAACCTGTACCTGCCAGCCACGCTACACCTAAACCGCATCCCAAAGTAAACAGCTTTCGGCGACTATTATTACATGATGCTTCAGTCTCGAAGCCTTCGAGATCTTCCGAAAATTGCTCTGAAATAGAGAGTTCAACCTCAGGTTCTGTCTTGCAAGCGCAAATTATCTCCCTGCCAGTCTTTTTTCGATGGGCTTAGGGGCCTTGAACCCAGTCGAGATGTAAGGTAAAACCGTCCTCGTTCTCATCAACCTTGGTGGTCGTATATATGACAATTTCAATCGTTACCCACTACAGGGCAAATGAGTTTGAGCGCATTAGCTCAGGAATATACGCCTATTCATGGGCCACCATCACATCCATGTCCACGTCTTTCTGGATACTATAGCCCCCGTGAAGTGCAAGTTTCTGAATCTGAAGAAGAAATTCCTGGCTGGCAAACGCAGATCGGGAAGGCTTATGGTAGTTAGTATCCAGTAATTGTAGTTACCTTTGAGTTCGGGATTCGAAATGGATGACGCCTTGTGTGAAATTTAAAACAGGCAAAAGCTATGTCGAGACCAGGTAGAACATGCCCAAAGATTGTGCTGTAGTCGAGGATTTACAGCGGGCATTTTTTTCTTTTCGGGTAATAAGAGAGAAATCAATGAACGCAAAATGGCAAAGGGCAGATACGCGACAAACGTGGCTTACCGGGTGGTAGTGTTGATGATATTTAATATCTTTGCCCGTAATGACCCCGCGACTTCCCCATTGCATAGATGGACGCTGGATCTACACTCAGGTTGAGCCCAAGTCGCACTCAACTCCGCCAGACTGCTGTGACAATTTGTGAACTGATCGGCAAGCGGAGGAAGAAGTCGTTAAGACTTTTGACGTGAGTGTCGAATTCGGTACGAGTCGGACGGAAGTGGAAATACAGGAAAAAGGCGGAATATTTTTGAAGTCCTTGATGAAAAGAAAAACCAGGAATAAAGTAAGGGGATGAAAAAGATGAATAAGAACAATAACAAGACTATTAAGCGGACTTATTACATCGCCTCAGTTATCCAACGGCCGACAAAACTAGCTAGGTAAGTGGAACATAATTCGCACTGCAAGCTCCTTAAACTCGACTATGCCTTCGGAGTACCACTTGGTACCCAATATCGAGGACACATCCTCAAAGTCCTAACTTCTCTAATCGTCTACTACGATGAATCTTCAAGGCATCGTGTCAATAGATAAATAATTCTAGACTTACACTCGGGTAAAAACACATCCAGAATACCTTAATGATATGATGAGAAGTATTAAATTTAAGATAAACAACACAAGACTACAAAAGCCAAGATGGAAAATAAAAGAAAAAAAAATAAAGACAAGGGAAAAAGAGAAAACGAAGAAGGAGGAAAGGGGGAAAAGAAAGTGAGACCTCCGGATTCCACAAGGATGGACTTACGTACATTCTTTTTCCAAGGCAGAATTAAGGTTTATTGAAAGGGTAGATAAAGTACTTATAACTTGAAGACCGCGTTGTTGGGGTCTAAACCTATCCCAATCTGAGTTGGGCGGAGGCGCTCGGATCTCGATGAAGATACCTCTTGCTCGGGGAATCGAACCTGAATGAATAAGATAGTATGGGCTTGAACCATACCATTGAGGCACTTTGTGAGATTGGTGATAGAACAGCTGGTTTTTTAGTCACAAGAAAGAAGGTTGGGCGGCCAATGGATGGACGACAGCTCTGATGTAGCTATAAACTGGAATCATCATTAGAGGCGGAGCACTCTGGCACTGGAATAACCTATCCGAGCTGTGTCTTACAACATAGTAACCAATTTTTCGGTAGCTAGAATTCACCTATTTGAATTTCAACTTTCAGTATGTACCTTCTTTTTATTATTGTTCTTTTTTCCACACGACTGTGTGGGAATTTTCCAAGCTCAACAGCACCACCGTTCCCTTAGCACCACACTAGGCAAGATGCCCTTTAGCTATGATCACGCATTGTTCGTCTGCAACTCATACATACTCAGTCATATTACAGTTGGCTTTCTTGAACCAAGATGCCTTAACATAACTTGCCCCTTCTCGTTGATGTGGTTCCCATGACTGGGCTTCGATGGTGTTCGTGGACCAACGAACGCCCAAATATGCAAACTGCGCAGTCCCGAAGAGCCACTATTGCTTTCAAGAGGTACCTTCCTCACATGGATCGTGATTCAATTACTTTTGGTATTATGAGAATGATGAACCTTGTTGGAAGAAATATACACCTCTGCGAGCAAAAGACACCGGCAGAATTCTTCGACTGCATGAAAGGCAACATTCCCTGCATGAAGTCTCTTTCAAGGCGAGGTTCTTGCAGCCTTTTTCAGAGCTACCCTTCTTGCCCGATCACGCATCACCCATGCACGAAACAACTTTGAGGAATCTAAAGAGCCCACTCCTGAGTACTTGCTGCAGACCTCGCGCCTCACAGATACCATCGATCGTGTGATGCGAGACTTTCGACAGAACTACCAATTCGGCCATTATAAGCTTTTCAAAGCCTATGGCTTTGGAGCAGCACAGTTCTCCGACACTGAAGATGAAGCAGAGTATGGTTGGATCTCTGGGCAGGATGATATCGAGGAGACAGAGGAGCAGGTCTGTTGAAATGCCACACTATTCTATTGGCATACTGATAAGTATACAGGACGCCGATGGCAGTACTGCTTTGACCGAGGATGGCATTGCTACAATGAATGAGGGCAATGCTGCCATGAACGAAGATTATGATGCTGCAATGTACGAGGATGACGATGCTGGCATTGACGAGGAGTGTGGCGATGTTGCTATGACTACGGATGGCCAGGGCGACGTACCTGCTTTCAGCACTGTCAAACTCGCCCGTCGAGCCCGCTAATCAGCCTATGCTCAGAGGGGTCAGCTTGTGTGTAAAGGATGAAGAACAATGCTTAAGTGATAGCGGGATTGCTGCCGGTGCATATGGATCCACAAAACTGGCTCCTTTGCTCAAAGATCCATCTCTGAGCCGCCATGGATTTCTTGCGTGTCTTAGTCGGTAGTTGATTTTGAAGCAGACATATGTGGTCGTCTGGATATGAACTACATCGTCCGCAAATTTGGTTGATAGTGCAGGGAGCATGGACGAGGAGCACCTAATAGTGAAATCAGATACACGGCCTGGACAGTTGCAGTCATGAATGCCTAGATGTGCGTAGTACGGCTGTGGTGTATGGAGTAGCTAATTGGCAATGAGAGAGAAAATACAACAGCGGAAGGACCTATCTATCTATGTTCCATACTCAAGTAATTCAGTATAGAGCGTAGCAGCCACTGATGAGAACACAAAGAGTTTGTCAGATCGCAGATGCTGAGAACTTCGAATAGTTGATCAACTGTCGCAGGTATGAGTCCACAAACGCGTCGTCTGACAATCAGTTGGCAACAGTATTATCAACACTAAGCAAACAAAAGCGATCATCTCTCTGCCGAAAACGTTGTTCAATTCCGAAATGTGATATGCTCAGCAGACTACCTCAAATTTGAACTAGCAGATCTTCCACCTTCGACCCTGAACTTGCCCCCGATTTCGGGTTTTCACTAGAACATTTGCGCAATTATGGAAGGTGCCATTCTAAATGCCAACGCCGTGATACTTAAGCCTCATGATATCGCACAGGCTTGACTTAGACTTCGCTTCCATGCTTCTCTGTGATCGCGTGCGCCTAATGATTCTTCTCTGACCAGTGTTCCACACTCATCGCGCTTCAACTCTCCCCTTCTCTCCAAGTCATGCCACTCCTGTAATGCTGTGCCGTTCAGATCTGAGTAATGAAGCTGTGTGTGGGGGGATTGGTCAGCTGATTGGGCGGCGTCAGGTGTTGAAAAACATAATGTCATTCATACAAAATCTATATCACCATGATGGCGTTCAGGCGCGGAGTGCTCCCAAGAGCGAGCAGAAACAAGACTTACGAAGTCGGCAGGCCATTGTTTTCCTGTACTTGGGTTGATGCCTTCCCACTCGACAAGATAGTAGTTCAATCGTTGGGCCACAATGTATCGAACGCGATACCAACCCGGTCGGAGCGCTGTGTTACTGCATCAGCCGCCTGACGGACTCACGTGACCAACGAACTTGCCCGTCATAGGTTCTTTGCTCGTCAAGCTGGTCATCTCGCCTTTCTTACGAGCAGCATGTCGCGTGGTAGGAGCGGCTTGGCCGGGGGTTTCTGGTTCATTCATGACTTGATGCGTCTGGAATGCTTCGAGGCTCTGACGAATCCCAATACGAAGCAACTAGCGGCGTCCGAGCTCGAAGCCAGATATCTGCTTTGTGGTGCTATGCTTGCGAGCACGCTTGACGACACGGAACTTCATTTTGAGTAGAGGTGGGACCGTAGATTAAATGTCATGTAGGGAAGCTCTGAGCTTTAGTTATATAACAATGGGGAATAATAAAGAGCTCCAGGAGCAATGCGGCAATAGGGATGGTCAGAAACGAATCGGGCGGCGAAGGAACGACGAGCACTTGAGCTCAGTCACAACGGATGCGGAATCTCGATTGTCAGTTTTGTAATTGGAAAAGGATTTCCAGATTATCCGATGTGTGCCATTGGGTGGTTTGACGGCTTGCAAGTCGCGATTGCCGTCGCCGTGGCAGACAATGGCTACTAGAAAGTACGATTGTGATCAAGTGTTGAGTGTCGAGAAGGAACAAGAGAGGGAGTAACAAGTTGATAAGGTGAAACAACGACATATGACAAATCGCAACGTTTCGGGGTTTTCAATGATTTGGGACAGCGTTTTGTAAGTAGCACTACACCAACGGCTGCAACGTGCCATGTTTCCATAGTACTGACGAACGAAACGACGTTAGCAGGATATACCATAGTAGAGGATGATAGAAAACAAGTCTTGATGTCTATTCATGACCTTTGGTCGTGCGAGTCTCTTCAGAGCATATTACTGATGCTAGTTCATGGGCTATGCCACCCATATACTACCCATATCGTTGTATGTCCCTGTTCATGAACATGTCGCACACAACAGCGAGCACTTCCGTGCAGACCCCCGTTGATCGTGCGGTCAAGCGCGCTCTTCAGACCGTCATGGTGCTTGGGGCCAAAGCATCCCTGAAGCGCTGATTTCGCGGCGTCCACCATCTCGCCCACGCTTACCTCGCACCGCGTCTTGATCGTTTGTTTAGAAAGTCTCCTGGTCATCCAAGCCCTCGCCCTCAGCTGGAATCTCGAAACCTTCCTCGGTGGAGTATAAAATGGCTTGGATCTGCTTGATAAGGCCGTCCTCCTGCTTCTCGATCTCGGGGTCCTCTTCGCAAGCCTGCTGGATGAGCAGCTCTATGTCTCGGAGTTTGCTGAAGTAGAAGTCGCGCTCTCGCTCCAGGCCGACGACGGTCTCCTTCAATGTGTTGTTCTCTTGTCGCAAGGCGGCCGAGGCGGCACCACCACCACCTGCAGCGGAGCCGATTCTAGGACCGCCCGAGGGTGTGGTGCCTCCTCCTGTCCTGCGAGCGGCTGAAGTGGTGGTAGCTCTGGGGCCGGCTCCAGTCGAGGGCACCGTTGCTCCCTTTCGTCGTGCTACAGCATCGTACTCGCCGCCTGGGTAGTTCTGATCCCAGTATCTCTTGGTCCATTGGAGAAACTCGAGGTTATCCTGCATCTTGCATTTGACTAGGGCCTCGACGTGGACGGTCTTGTCGACCTTGTGCTTGGCGAAGCTGTCTGTGAAAAGGGCGAGGAGTCAGTCCAAAAGTCGCTCAGATCGGCAGACAAACAGTGGGTGGTAGAGGACAGAGGGAAAGGGAAGGGAAGGGATGGGATTAAACACTCACTCTGCAGCACCTTGAAGTTCTGAATGTAGGCATATTCGGTGTTGACATTAAACTTGACACGGGACATGGGAATGTCGAGGAAGATGCTGTCGAATACTTGGCATATTGCGGCACTGTTGTTATTGTTGTTGTTAGAATGTGAGTGAGCTCTCGAGTGGCCTCAACCTCCGTCTTGGTGGTGGACAGGGGGTCTGGTCGCGGTGTTGCGGGGGAGGGGCAATTTCAGGGCAGTATTTTCTTTTGAGTAAAAGTAAATAAACCTACCCAGTTCCGCATTGTTCGACCTTTGTGATGTTGAGCTGGAGAAGGCTGTTGAGCCATGCAATGAGCTCTTGTCTGTTTATCGGAATCAGCTTCTGCGACATCGTGATGGCCCGATCATGCCACGCCAACGAGGCATGAGATGGGGGCCGTATTCCAAGGCTATTGGCACTCACCGAGATTCACCCATCTTTGTAGATTAGCACTGGGCGCAAAGCTTCTAGGAATATGAAAAGCTGCAAAGGAATATGCAGGGAGAGTGCACAAAGTCGGTTGTCAGGAGGCCAACGTGTGGTGATTCCAGACAGAGATATTAAAAAGTATGATGGTAGTAGAAGGAAAGGACGAAAAAGCGACGGTTGCTGCCGCGATGGCATCAATTTCGTTTCGTTGGCAATCAAATCAAATCGATTCAAATTTCCTGGGGACCTGGACTGGGAGCTGGGAGCAAATAGTGCCCGCTATCGCCCCAATCAAACAAAACAAACCGAAGCCGCCGCCGTTGGTGGGGTCGTTGGGCTACCCCTGTATCCAAGGCTCAGGGTCGGGTGTATTGACACATTCTCACAGCATCTATCGAACGCACAAGCCAGCTCTTCATTTCATTCTACATGAATCGCTGCGAGGGGGAGCGAAGCCGACAAGCTTTGAATCTCATCATGCGAATATCTCAAAATTTAGAGTACCTGCTACTGTCCTCTCAGCTAACAGTATACCACGTCTCAAGTTGCCTTGCAAAGACCCCAAGAACACGCGCTGGCAATCGAGTCGCGTCATTTCAAGCACTAGTTGGTTTAGGTTGACCCCCCCTGCGAACACAGATTTCTATCATACGAGAAATCTATCTCCCATGCGTTTTGATTCGAAACCTATGTAGTTTAAGAGGTAGTATACCATTTCACTCTATCCTTATCATGGTACTTGCGCACAAGCTACCCTTTAATAGCAAGAGCAATGTTTTCTATACTTTCATCAGCAGTTATTTCTCACTTGAACATGCAAAAGGCTAGGTTGGCATTGCTTCTGCTGATACCCATGTCATTCTATTTAGATCCCCAAGTGTAATTCAAGAAGCCTTGATGCTGAGACATACCCAACGCGTTCAAAGTAAAGCGCAGAGTTGTCATCCTTCTTGCAAACGATCACGTCTTTGGACGTAGGGCTGTTTCAACACATGACAACCGGCGCTGAAGCTGCGCCTTTGGCACACGTCTCCATTCACTGAAGAGTCCCAGTTGGATATCCCCTCGTACCAGTCCTCGTCAGCTCGCCAGCGAAAGGGCTGCAGCACCCGGCAATGCAACTTCTTGCAGAAGCAATAGGATTGCTAAAAAGAAAGAAAGGGAAAAAATATTAAAATTAAAAGAGAAGCAGGGTTACCACGCTGCTTGCCATAAACTACACAGCTCACTGTAGACAATCGATGTTGAGATAGCAACGTGCTGGATTCGCAAGGATGAAATGTGAACGGTGATTACTTGATGGCTGGTCCTGCTACTTGAGCGAAGTTGTAGAACTTGACGTCTGCCCAGACAACCAACGTTCAGTAAATATACTTGTCTGACAGCATAAGTGCCGCAACTTTCAATACTGCACTTAATCCACCAACCTAAAGGACAAAGATGTTCAATCTCCTAATAGACTAATCAACCAATTCATGAACACTCTTTGTGACTTATGTACTATGATCCCATTTTTTGGAGCATTGACAAGGCTGTCTGAGGTCAACTATTCAATGCCGACTTGGGAACATCCCCAGTACTAATCGCTGGACGGTTTATATCCCCAAAACATGTGGCTAATAGATTGTCGAAGTCACGAATTACGATAGTCCAACGACGCAGATGATGCTCTACCTTACGTGATCTTACAACATATCTGGGAAGAGGGCAACAAAGTCGTCACCAGGACTAACTATGTTAGTCCCAAGTGATGGATTCCTCAGGTCTCCACCTGTTGCCTTATGTACACAACAAGGGCAGCCACTTTAAGTAGCCTTCAGTAGAACAGAGGATAGCTCTGTCCCTCACTATTAGATCACACTTCATATCAACAGACTACTATTGATCACCATATGTGACATGTCTATCACCAAGCGTTCGCTTACAGAGAGTCTGGTTACACTAAGATCATCGGTGTCCTTGACCCTCCACCCCCAATACATGTCTTTGTTTGTCTGAGATACCCGTCACCCTACGTATATATTTGCTTGACTCTAGGGATAAATCTTGATTGTTTCTTCCTGAAGCGTTTTGGGACCCTTTTTCGCCCTCGCCGCAGATCAAAATGATCTTGAAATGAAGACTTCCAAAAACAAAAGACAGTAAGTCATATTTTTCGTCCTTGTAGTCTCTGATGCAGCGTCCCATGATATTCTTTCGGCAAAACTTGATGCGTGAATGCGCGCGGTCCGGCCTTTATTTGTTCTTCGTAAATATTAGTACCAAACACAACATATGATCTCAACATCAAGGCATAAAAACTGTCATCAACCAATTTCAGAGCAATCAACTGCGAATAACGTCATTAATAGGGAGGGGGGCGAGGGGAGCACTAGGCTCTTGCAGCGTCCAATGCGTCTAAACCATCAACTTCGCAACAGGTCTTTAAGGTCTTTATTCATATTTACTACATTAGTAAAGTATGCATGGCGAGTCATTGAAACATGGGCCTGATGGCTTCTGGCTGTTCTGAACTGCTGGACTTTTCATATGCATAGTATTGACGCAATAAGTCCAGCGGCGGCCAAATCGCGAAAGAGCTCGCTGTATGATCGCATGTGTCAACCAAGACATAAGTGTAGACGCTCACAACTGCTAGGGACATTGGAATAGACGGAGAGGACACTTATACACTCGTCAACATGTGGAAGTCGCTGTATGCAGCGGCAGAGATCAATACAAAACCCCCGTCAGTGTGATATTGCGAGACATGAGCTTGGAAAGACCGAAGAACACACTTACATTGTCGGGGCTGGACGACGCAATTTAGTGTTGATATTGAACGAGGCAGGGGATGGTTCGAGCTCACAATAGTCTTGACTGTCAGTTCATGGCAAGCAACTCTCCGTGTATAGCACGCCGGCTCCAGAAGAGTTTTCCACAATCATTGGCCCGAAGACCAAAGTGGTAACAATCTGCCTGCCTTGTACAAGAGTGTCATCCGTTCAAATACCCCCTTTACATCCTGGAATTGAATGGAGCTAACCCCGCTCACCACAATTGTCGTGGCCCTGCATATGATTCAAAGAACATAACGTCTATGATTCCGACAATCGAGGATTCGGGCTTGGATCGGTATAGTGATCGTCGTTCAATCGGAGGTCAGTCCAAATCAAGACTTCTTTGACGTAGTTGATCCTTTTTGTGGAAGAAGTGGTTGGGTTTCGGGTTTGTAAGAATATGCTAGAGCGCAAAGGGACAAATATGATTTGCATCACAGGCACATTGAAAGTGACTATTGGTATCAAAGATGTCGTGAAGCATCTTTTTCGTGGTCGTTGCAAGTGCATACTACCATTACAAGCAATACGCAAGCGTAATACTTTATTTCACAGAGGCTTGCAACCATGCCGTTTAAATACCTCTCATGCCCAGCCAATCTTCGGTGTACCTTTACTTCTGTGGATATAGGTTGAATCCTGTTTGGCTACTTCGAGGCCAACAAACTGAGGCGAAATCCTCAGTACAAATGCGCCACATGAAGTTTATTTCGACCACACCGTCTCAAGAAAGTTTTAGCCGCTCACCTGCCAATCCTTCCAAGTGCCAAACCTTGGAACATCGAATCGGCATTCGACCCGAATAAATCTCGCTTCATAATTCGTCGGGCTCATTCAGGCATGTTCCACAGAATATAAGCGTTTGATATTCATAACTAAACAGAGGTCAACTTCCTTCTTCAGCGCTTAAGCCCCACCTCAAGTCATCATTACTATAGCTCTACTGACCAAATGTTGCACAATGATAGGCTCGTCACACACGCGACCTCGCCGTCTATATGAAAAGGATGGCTAGCAGCCCCGTGGTACATATACACAAGCTGGCGAACGCTGATGTGGGTGAAGACGATGACGAAACAGATTGTCATCGAATAACTCGAAAGAATATCGAGAAGGATACGCCCATGCCAATCTTGCCAAGGCTTTAACAGATGAAGGTGTGGATTCTTCTGCCTTGACGCTTACCGCAGGCGGCGTGCATCGCCTATCATATCATCACCTACTTTATAAGTGTTGCAGAGTGATTTGCGCTCAAGCCCATGGTCAGACCTAGATGGGTTGTGATGATAACAAGTTCGTCAAAGGTCGACTGAGAGAGCTCAATCGACAGGCACCGTGTAGGCCACTTATCTCGGATCCGAGGAAACTTCCATCGTTCGAAGCCGGTATTAGCTGGTAAATGGCTCTTTAGTTGTCAATTGAATCCAAAGTATCCTCAGACCAGGTTGTTATTTGCTGTGAGTTCGTGCTGTTCACTCTGCGCATGTTTTACTCGGAGTTCAAGACAGTCTCCTGCCGCCCAGGAATCCTTTCGTAGAGACTCATATCATATGCATGACTGTCTAATCGGTGGTGTTCGTCGTTGTGCTATGTTGTGAATCCAATTGTCTTGGGTTGGTCGTGGAGGTGGAGCTTATATATATTTGCGGAGCAGGATCCCTCTTATTGAATAATGATAAGAGTGAAGTTATGTTGTTCGAGAGCCTTAGGTGTTGGTATATGACGTCTGCCTCCGCCTGCGGGCGGGTCTTCAGCATGTCAAACACCTCGAGAAGCTCCTTCTGCTGCTGTTCGAGTCGGCGGAAATCCCGTATCAGGTGTGCATGTGTGGTATTCTCTGGGTCGTCGTTGTAATGACACTCTGCTTCTTTTGTGGAACAAGCTTCGCAGTGAGGACGCCGTCCATCACATTTGACCTTTTTCTGCCGGCAGCGTTGACACGCAAGTGAGATGGTATGCCTCTTTTGTGATGTTTCTGCCATAGGATTGCCCAGGTGTTCATTAGGCCTGGGCATGGGTAAAATAGAGCGGTAGGGGCCTGCCATCTATTAATGGCCTGCAACGATGATTTGAACGCTTGAGGTGAAAGAAAGACCAACTAGTATCGATGCCTAGTCTTCAAAAAGGCTCAACATAGAGGTGGTAGGAGGGGGATTCGAGTTATAGACAAGGTAGATTTTCCAGGACCGCCAATAGGTGTTGGAGGATGGGGCTGCGGAATATAGACTTCACAAAGAGTTGCTTGAATAAAATAGTTGGCACAACGAAGCGCGTAATGATTCGGTATGTAGAACTGCTCTCAGGTCCGGATCCGGACAAGTCTCCAAATCTTCGGAGGGGACGCCGTCCACGGATACCAATCATTTCGCCAATAAAAGTCTTAGCGGCGATACGCCCCTAGATCATCAGCACGCAGGCCTGTTATTATTAAATTCTCGGAACGCGGCCGAGGCCTTGAACCATTCGTTGAGTTGAATTTGTGGCTACATAGGCATCTGGAAAACATGCCCTAGTTGCATGCATGTTAAATAACAAGCATCACCCGCTGACATGCCGCTAACACGAGACATTACCGGATTACTCGCCTGTAGCGGCAGCTACTTGGAAAGGTAATCAAGATTAGTTGGGACCTCTCTTTCTATTGAGACCACATATTATGGTATAGACGCTTAAAGAGAGCAGTAAGAGTGAAGTACCGATTCAAGATTAGAGGTTTTATGAACATCGATTGGCTTGCAGCCGGGGTCACTCTCAAAAGTACAGGGCGGCTTTAACCTGTGAGTCCCATTAGAATACAGATTTAGAGGCTGTGGTCGGCTCAAAGTGCTTGTCCTTGCCCTTGTTAAATG
This sequence comes from Truncatella angustata, assembly GCF_020726525.1. Taxonomy (NCBI): domain Eukaryota; kingdom Fungi; phylum Ascomycota; class Sordariomycetes; order Amphisphaeriales; family Sporocadaceae; genus Truncatella; species Truncatella angustata. Next base: position 5,861,302 of record NW_025763382.1, on the reverse strand, counting down.
CCTGATCCACTGCGCTTTTCTTGGCCTGGTACCATAATGCGAGTATAGACATTGCGGTATATTAACAAGTTCTTAATGTTAATCCACATCTTTATGTAGACATTTTCTGGCTCAATCTTTCGCATACCCGCTATCGACAGAAACTAGAGTTAGCTGGCAATTCCGTATACCCCCTATTTATCAAACCCCTTCGTACGGCCGTAACAGCCGTAAACCAACCCACTTCTTTCGCCCTTGTCTATTTCATAGTATATGCTATCGCCATCTTTGTAGCGTAGCCCGTAAGTCTCGAAAGTCATCTCGTTTTGAGGGAATTTTGAGTTTATAAAATGATTATGCCACTATGAAGAGAGCCAGTAATATCAAGGGTAGCTGAAAACCTGGACACAAGGATCTCTATTGTGTTCCATAATGAGACTGGGTCCACCTGGCCATGTCTGACCTATTCTTTTGGCATGGCCGCGATGCAAATAATTGAAGTATGACGCTGCAAACGTGCAAACTGGTTCAATAATGAGTAAGATGCTAGACTAGTTGGTATATCTACGGGCCATAATAGCGCTCATGGTTGGTTGTAAATGCATATTGCTGAATGATGATAGCCTAACAATGAGTCAGATCTTTTCTGGGCATCGACATCCTTGCGATTTCAAGTGCCAGGTTAGAGGGGTCTAAAGCACCGTTCCTGCGGCTCCTCTGCAAGCAGAGGATGCGAAAACTCTAAGATGGCGCATAAACTTTGGGATAACCTTGAAGTATCGAAATCTAAAGTATCGACTTGCGAAACGGTTAGAAATCCTGTTACGGTTGGTACAACACGTAAAAATCAACGATGTTCTTGTTTTTCCCCATATAAAAGTCTTTCCCGGAGCTTTTGCACCCTCAGGTGCAGAGGGGCCACAACGGTGCTTGGGCTGTGTGCACAGTAATAACAGTAGCGAGGCCGAAAGCCGCCTCCTCGGTTCTCGCGATGCAATATGGATGCACACCACTCATAAAGAAGAGTGCAACCAACCAATATGGCACTTTCACGTCGTATAGGACGTTTTTGTAAGATGATGTTGTTATGAGATAACTCTTCTGAGGCATGGTCTATGTCGGCATTGGTTGGCTTACGACCTATGTAGCCAACTTCCCCACATACTGGACCCGTCCGAATCGTTTTTACAACATGATTGCTGCAAGGGCTGTATTGGCTGTTTTGTAAGAGAACCACAAAATCTAAGGCTGTGATGTTAATTAAGTCAACCACTCTGCCACAGCCGTTGGGGGCAACCAATTGACAGGTTTGCGTCAGTAGGGAAGCCCACCATCAGCTTGTCGAAAGCTTCCGGGTGAGGGGAAGAGACACATTTGGCTATGTCCCGGGTCGGTCCGGTCCAGGAGAGCTCTAGCCAGCGATCGCAATGTGAAAATCATCGACTGTCAGTCTTATGCCGCACAATTGTATGGTCCGCCTTGTGGGGTTTCGCTAGTTATAATCATGGCTTCGTGAAGCCTCACTAAGGCCTAACCTTTGTTAACCAACTCCCTGACATCGTGATCTGGTCTTATACCCTCATGTGAGCTTGTAGAGAGTTGCAATGATCTGTAATTCCCATTCTGACATGTATTTTCATGGTAGCTAGCTATCTACGTATATGCAGATCAATGGACTCAGCAACTTCTTGCTTCGTTTGCAAATATAATGCTTTTCAAAGATTCGTCATTGCAGGTGGGGATCAAGGATTGACCGATTCAGTGGGACTTGCATATACTTACAAATTGATTCAGTACAGCAGCTCTATGTGTTCGATCCGAGCTAGTAAAGGCGGCAGGTTTTGGCCGCTGTACACTATGTGCTGGATACGACCAAAATTGTCGATAATAACGGTTAGACGCTACAAATAGACAAGAAACAAGGGACTGAGTGATTGTTTAGATACATAATTACCAATTGTTATACATTTAATTATCTTTCATAACTCTATTGCAGCAGCAGTAGTACGAAATGTGATGATAGAAATATCATGACCCGGAGACTTATTGGGCTTGGTACAACTTTGAACTTTCGGGGCTAAGCCTTAAGTTTTTATGGTTAGTATGTGAGCTGACATCATTAACTTGAAGTCTGAAGATTCTTGGCCTTGTAGTGTTCATGTACGACCCAAATCTCACCAAGTTTGACAATTTCTATCGCAACCTTTCTTTTGCATCAAGTGAGTGATTATTGGACAGATGGCGGCCATTGCGAAAACTATCGTTGCGACAGGCGCATCGTCTGGCCTTGTGAGTCTCAATATCTACTTCGAACGGCCTTCGAACCAAACTCGGACTGACCGGTTGTAGGGTTTTGAGGCGATCAAGCAGTTACTCCAGCAATCGCAGTCTTACACGTTTCTTCTTGGTGCGCGAGATATTACGAGAACACAAGCCGCTTATGACAGTTTGAAGATTGATACTGCGAAGCATAGTGTCTCACTCCTACCACTGGACCTGTCAAATCTACGCGCTGTCAAGTCCTTCGCCCAGCAAGCCCTTGACAAGCTTGGCGAAAATAAATTGGACGTCCTTTTCCTTAATGCAGGCATGGCAAAGGCAGCTGATGAGCCTGGGCCGCATGGCTCGAAATGGTGCGAATCATACGTCGTCAATCACTTGTGTAAGTTTGAAGCAGGCTTATATGCTCCTCGTAAAGGGTATTCATGTTGACTTTAGTTCGACACAGCACAACACTATCTTATCCACCTACTGCGCGACAAACTAGCAGCTTCGCAGTCACGCATCATCGTCGTCTCATCAGGTGCAATCCGCAGCCTGCGCGATAACAATCCGGGTAAGTAGTGTCATGCGCTACAGGCAGCAGGTACAAAGCTAATGATTTATTACAGAGACACTTGACGGTGACCTTCTAGCAAACTCTGGCACGGATGGAGCTGTTGTGTACAGCGCCTCAAAATTTACTCAGCTCTTGGGGGCTCATTACTGGCGTCGACAATTTGGCAAGTCAACCAGGGTTATCGCGGTCTCTCCTGGCTTGATCCCCAATACAGGAATTGGGCGTAATTCCAAAATCAAGATTCCGACGGATCATCCAGACGCAAAATCTGTCGAGGAAGGTATGTTGGAAGTTTTCTGCCAGAGCTTCTGTCGCTTCTTTGTAGATGAATGACTGACATGGAAACAGGGGCCCAGAACCTGCTTCGTGCAATCACAATTGAAGATTTTCCGGATGATCCTGAACAGATCTTTCTCACTAGTTGGGGCGAGTGGTGGCCGAAAGATGTGTATACATCAAGTCTTGACAAGGCCCTTCAGGATAAGTGGTGCCCTGGGAAAGAGGAAATCGAGAAAGATGCCAGAATCAGTCTCTAGGTTTCCTGCAGGGAGTATAAGCAACGTCGTACCAGGTTCACGTCAAGCTTCTAGGTTAGTCTAGTAATGAACAGTACCTCGTATAAGCTCAAGGAAGATTCTGTACATGTGTGAAAGCCGATGTCATCCACAACTCACGAAACGTGCACCAATTGAATAATGGCACGGCAATTACATCACGCGGAATTGCTTCTGTTGAGTACGTTTGACACCACCATGGTGACGTCCGCTGGTAGCGTGATCTACAGATCACCCACGAACCGATTCACAACCCTGCAACATGGGTTCGTGTTGATTGTGGCTCAAGCGAGTTGCAGGCAATCTTGGCATTTCAGTTTTGAGCTCCTGCAAGCCTTTTGAAACGTCCCGTCATATCGTGCAGCAGCATCGCTAGAGTCGAAACATCCAGCCATCACTTGTGTTTCCTTAGACGTTGCTGTGTTTAGACCGCCGTTCAGGCACTTCGTGTCTCATTTCGTCCAATCTTTTGCCAAAATTGGCGGTACGCCCCACGCCCAGTGTTCTCGGCTTCCACAGGCCGAACTTGAGTCTCCACACCACGAATACCGCACCATGCTGCAAAAGGCACATCTTGATACGCCTCGGTGATCGGGTGCCGGGACTTGGAAACTTTGTTGACATCGGACGGGAAGGATCGCTCGCCAATTCTACTTTTCGAAAACAGCGTAGCGATATGCGACGAAACCGGATGAGCCATACCAAGCAAATGACTACAGCCCTCCTCTTTGCCAGTGTTGTTAATGAGATGAAAAATTCCTGGCAGTACAAGTAATCCAGCTGTCCCGTTTTGAAGTGATGAAGCCGATCTCATTTCCATATTTGTTAATACTTTACTAATCGTGGCTGCGCCATTGAACTGTCATTCTCTACACATACGATCATTAGCACTAAACACCGCTCACTCACATATCAGAATGAAGCTCCTCACATATGTCTTGTTGGCAGTGTCAGCTTCGGCCGCGTTTGTCGACCCGCAGGGAAGACGGGTGGTAGACCGTAAGGTAGAACAACAAGTCGAGGCCCCAAAGGCGCGTGACCTGGCGTTCGATATCAGGCACTCAAATGAAAGGAAGAAAGCCAACGGAACGGCACAGGCGGCCGAAGCTCAGCAGGCGAGCAACACGACGTCAAGGTTTATCGCAGTCCGCAAGTCAAGCAATGCGACAGCGAGAGCGTTGCGTAGGGCGACCAGGGCATCCAAGAATAACACGGCACGTGGCGTGCGGGAAGACGGAAGGGCGTACTTTGGATAATATACAAGTCGGAGGGCAATTGCCCGTCTGTAGTATACTTGAAACCCGCCGGTAAGGGAGTGTTTTCGCACCATATGTACTTATTTGTACGGCGAGTAGAACTGACAGTACCCCAGGATGCCTCACAATCATGGGCGCGTTATAAGTAATGGGATGCATTATTTATAACTCCCAATGAGTAACTCGGACGGATGAGATACGGAGCAGCTACGAGACTTCGCAGGTGGCCACAAGGATATAGATTCTGGAAATGCAAGACTTGTCATGCGCATATTTTCGAAAGTGTGGCGAAAATCAGTCGCCTGCACACTTATTAACACAAATACAGGCAGCATATTTAATCAATAAGCGCATTCTATCTATATACTAGTACTAGTTTTATGAGTATGATAGGTTACCGCTCAAGACTGTCAGGACTGCAAGAGATAATTGGTAAAAAGCATATGGTTTCAATAGAGACATCTTGCATGCTCTTTGCATGTGCTACGGGCGGACGCCCGAATAACCCCTTTTATAAAACAATTCTAACTCATCTGGCAATTTACATTGGTTGATGTGGTGCTCTGTCTTATGTAAAATATGACGTTGTTGCCAAGTTCTAATATATAGCTTAAACGGTTCATATTTTCACAGACACTGGTTGCAAAAAGGTGCTGGGGACACAGAAAAGACCTTCATCATTGCTGTCATCTGTCGTAGCCAACGATTGTTCTGGACACTTTTATACAGTCTTTTGACCAGGCCCTCGATCCTCGTACACTGCATAGCTGTGAGATCAACAAGGACTGACGACTTCATGGACCATATGAAGTAATATATATATCTGATTTAAGTCTTGTGGAAGATTTTACCCAGCGATGTTACATTACCACTTCTCATCATCAAACACCAATTGCCTCAGAACCTCAGCCATCGCAGCAGCAGCGTCCCGGAGATGGTTGGTGTCCGCCGTGGTTCTACCATCTCCGAGTTCTGTATAATATTAACGTACAATGCGATGGAGTGTGTAAAAGAAAACGGAAATGAAGCAATTCAACCATGGTCATGGCTAAAGATAGTCTCTGACGTTTTCTTTGATTGTTTCATACCGTACGGCGATGATAAACAAGCTTCATAGAGTACTATGACGCTCGAACTGCTATGTAGACACGTCACGTATGGTGATCAATAGTAGTCTGTTGATATGGAATGTGACGTAACGGTGAGGAACAGAGCTATCCTCTGTTCCACTGAAAGCTGCCTAAAGTGGTTTCCCTAGGTGTGTATCTGAGGCATCAATTAGATTCAGTCTCCTAGCCGCATCAGGGCCGATTTGTAGTTCATGTGCATGAACCTAGGAGGACTCATGCATAGAAGCCATCTTTGACCGGAGGGGCATCATAATCACATCAGAATATGTTACGGAAATGACACTCAACGCCTGAATTCTATAACTGGTTTTAGGCTATTGATTTCTTTAATGTTCTGGTCATTAGCGTATTCTCATGTTGTGTATTTGAAGAGTGGCGACCTGTCACCCATCCGCAGTAAGTCATCCTCAGAATACGTCGAGCGTATATCATGCTCCGAAAGCTTGGCGCGCTTTTTGTTAGACCAAACGTACGAAAATTCTAGGACAAAAGACATGAGAACTCCTGTGATACCGAAAGCGATGGCCAGTCCATAGCCGGTATAATAACTTGGAGCCTCGTAGTCGAAAAACATATAACTGCCGATGATGCCTCCGATGTTGCCCGTCGCAATCACGAAAGCCACACCAACAGCTCGTCGAGACGATGGGGCAATATTGTTAGCTGCCCAGGAACTGCATGCCGGCTGGACAGGATAGATGCCCATGCACGCGATGATGACAGCCAACATACTGGCACCGATGTGACCAGGTAGATTGCCCTTGAACGAGATAATGATGCTGTAACCGACAGCGATCAGGGTTAGGGGCATGGCGACAAAAGGCATGCGCCAATAAAAGTGGTCTGAAAGGCGCGCGAAGAAGATTGATGAAATAGCACCGGCGATGTATGGAGGTACAGTCATCAGTTGTGCTTTGGTGTTTGTAAATCCCATTGCCTTGGTAATGGAGGGAAGTGTGAACTTGTTTCCTGTTCAGCGTTAGCAGTCATGTCATCACTTCAATCGTGCCGAATTTGCTACTTGACTCACCGTAAGAGCAGGCAGAGATACAAAGAAGGATATAAGCTTGGCCCCACATCCGAGGATTAGTGATCACGGCCTTGAAATCCTGCCAATGATGACTGGTATTCTCCTCTTCGGCGGAGAAACGACCACCCTGCTTGATGAAAAGCTGTAACTCGAGATATCTGATCTCATTGGAGTTCAACCATCGGTGAGAGAGTCGTGGGGAATCGATCAGAAGAGGAAAGCACAATATGCCCATAATGATTGTCAATATGCCCTCGAGAATAAAAATCCATTGCCATCCTTTAAACCCACCGATCCCGTTCATCTCGGCGATGCCAGCAGCTAGCAGACCGGAGAAAGCCCCAGATAGTGCACTGAAGCAGTAAAAGACCGAAATTCGTGTCGCGAGTTCCTTCGGCATATACCAAAAGGTACAGAGATACACGGCGCCGGGATAGAACCCTGCCTCCAGAACTCCAAGCATCATTCGAACCACCATCAGGCCTGCAAAATTCTTTACAAAGCCGTGGCACATCATAATTATGCCCCAAGAGGTGACTAGAGTGCCTAGGTATACTGAGGGTCTCGCAAATTTCTTCAGCAACATATTACTGGGGATTTCGAAAAGAATATATGGAACGAAAAATAGAGAAAGTGCAATGTTGTACTGTACACCGCTCAACCCTAGATCTTTATCCATGCCTTCGATCTTGGCATTACCGATATTCGCTCGATCGAGTTGTGAGATTAAATAAAGAACTGACAGCATAGGAACGAGACGCACGTCGACCTACAGATAAATCAATGTCAACATGTGAACGCGAACCAAGCTGTCTCATTTCTGCTTACTTTGCGCACGAGCTTCTTCCGGTTATCAGGTCCGAAATTGTCGTAGAACGTAGCATCGTCGTCAGTCAGGCCAACCACCCGTATATTATCGATTGTCCGTACGACAGGTCCTTTTTCCGCGTCGCTGCGGTTATCTGCATCTCTGTTGTCCACCATCATGATCTCCGGTTTATCATCAACCGTCATTGCGACTGTGATTCGCAATTAATGTATCTGACCAAGGGGGAAATGGCAATGTAATTGGGGTTAATGAAGCTCGTTATGACCAGCAGATACTCAGAGGCAAAGATGTAAAGAGATCTGTGATGCTCTATGTAGTAGAAGTTATCCTTCTTCGATATATATAATTCATCACCAAAGATTGACCAGGCTACTTGGCATCCCCAGCCGTGTGGTTCAACCGTTCTTCGAGTGTTAGCCAAGCTGTACATCTGCGGGGCCCCGCAGATTGGAGTCGAAGCATTGACTTTGAGAGTAAGTCAATAGACTATCCGGATTTCCTTCTGATTGGCGGGGAGATTCCCATCATTCACGAGGCACTACCGCTAGTTTAGCGGAGACTTATTGTAGTTAGCAGCGCGATACTCCGCATCAACCCCCATGTTTTCTTTACTAGGTTAGCTGTTTTGTCTCTGCTCCACCTCGAGTCCTCTCGTCGTCGGATAAGAATGCTACAGGCCCAGAACATGAAGTCTGGGGAAATGTCTACCCACATTGAAGCCGAATCTCAGACTTTAGCCTTACACAGTGAAGTTCATCCCCAACGACTAGGGGCTTGATAGCCCGATTCCAAGCCTTGGCCATTGATTTACGAATCAGGGGCTTTTCCACGATCGTTTCCTGTATCGCAGTACCAACATAGGTCCTCTCGTTGGCACGGACAGTCGACATGGTGGACAATGTATCGAGCTTGAGTGAGGCCAGCCAATATCCGGAGCCAGCCGAAATCAATTTGGTTACTGCTGCTACAGATAGGCAAGAGACGCAAGGCCCAGGAGGCGACGCCCAAAGAAAACGTGCGTTTCCCGGTTCCGAACAGGTCTCGGCGCGGCGGCGCAAGGTTCTCAAAGTTACACGCGCGTGTGATACTTGCAAGAAGCGAAAGTCCCGGTGCTCAGGAACACTACCATGTGATAGTTGCAGTAAGCGTGGACGACCGTCCGAATGCCACTACGACGCCGAGTACCGGCGAGGACAGCCAGTGACCCCTGTTCAGAGAGCGTCTAGTATCGTGAGTGTTGGCCCTCATGATAGAGAACCATCAAGGCGTCAACAAGGATTAAATGCCAGGCACACGGTGATGGAAATGCTCCCAGGTGTGGAGAGCACATCCGAAACAGTTTCATCAACTCGTCAAATGAGTCTTGCAACGAATGTAGTTGCTGCCCAAACATTTCCCGACCCCGAGACTATGGCCCCGTCGAGGGCATCACCTGAACTCGACGTCGCTGAAATTCAGGGGCAATATTTTGACACAACATCTGGTCTGGCATTTCTTCATCGTGCCTTTAGACGTCTCTCCAAGAACGGTGGCAATCAGGTGGGCCGGCCACTACCTGAGCTTACAGGAGACGTCGAAAATGAAGACAGTCCAACATTAACAGTTGGCGACAAACCAATAGGTGGTTTGAGACAGGGTGGCGTCGAACTCCCATCGCTTCAGAGAGCCAAAGAACTTCTACATCTTTATTTCGATGTTTGTATTGCCACCTACCGTTTTCTTCACCTACAGTCGGTCGAAGAATGGTTAGAAGTGATACTACGCAATGAGTGCGATGGCAGGCCGATACATCATATTCTTGGCCGTGCAAAAGCCGCTATTGTCCTCATCATATTTGCGATTGCAACAGCTCATGAGGATAAGGCCAGTGGTCGCTTTCAGAAAGACGAGGTAGCCTCAATGGCTCGCATTGACAGCCTGTTCTCTTACGCCAGTGCTCTTATACACCAAGAAACTTCTCGTCCTAGGCTTGAATCAGCACAAGCTCGGATAATCCAAGTTCTGTACTTATTAACAACATCTCGCATGAATCAAGCTTGGTACACCTTCGGCACTGCTGTTTATCTTATATCTGCGCTGGGGCTCCATCGAAAAGCTGGAAAGAAACACCTAGGTACCTCAAAGGATGACTACATAACCATACAATGTAGGAGAAGGACCTTCTGGACAGCCTATATCTTGGACAAGTACCTAGGTGTGATTTTCGGTCGACCGAGACACTACAACGACGACGAGATTGACCAAGAAATACCGGATAGTATAAATGATGAGGATATGACATCTAGTGGACCACGGAAACTCAGTTGGCGGAGCAGAAAAGATTGTCATATCGATGCACTTATCTACCATGCGCGTATAGCATCTATGATTAGCGAAGCCGGAAAAACAGTGTATTCAATTAAACCGATTTCTCGACAAGAACGAATTCAGGCCGCCAATCGTCTCAATGAAGAGTTAAAGCAGTGGCGGCTGTCGCTGCTGCCGCACCTTGGCACCATTGCTCCGTCCAGCCTGATCCCTCGGTTCCGACGTCAAGCCACAACTCTCAAGATTGCCTCGTCGCATGCCACGATGCATATTAACCGCTTGTTTTTATTAGGTCGAGTGGATGCAGGAAGTGAGACACAAATTCGCGAAGCTATACTCGCCGCCAGTACTGTGTTGGAGACAGTGGATGAAATGGTCACAGAAGGGGGCACTATTTTTCATGCATTTTGGTGGTCGCACTACGTCACCTTCTGTGCACTCGCCATTGTCTATGCTTGGGAAATGCAATCGCGAAAAACCCACCTTAACGCCTTTCCCAACGATGCAATCGACCATGCCGAGCTCATGACCTTAGCAGAACGATGCCAAAGGCATCTGGCACAAGCCACGGCATCTAATTCTCCAAGCAGGAGATATGCCTTAATTCTGGATAAGCTCCGTAAGGAAGTCGTAAGGAATAGCAAGGAAAGCCGGGCAGCGCCAAGCACGCGAGGCCAAAACAACCAGAACTCCCAAACTCAAAATCGACAAGGGCAAACAATGGCGCAGGTAGTAGGACAAGATGAACCACAGTTTCTTGGTCTCGGACCGGAGAATACGAGCCCACAATCCGGGTTCGGCCCGCCACTTGATGAAATGAACTGGTCCATCCAAGAATGGCAAAGTGAGGATTGGTTGAATTTGGATTCCATGGTAAGATGAGACGAATCTTAATGTTGAGAGATGAGCTGACGTTTTTCCCTTCTAGGCATTCGGGACGTTTCCGGATAACTACGATGCTCCTTTTGTGTGGGATGGTAATGAATGCTGACCCAATGGTGACTACACGACCTCTACCAGAGTCGAAACGTTCAAGTTTGAGCTTCATGACTTCATTAAGGAAGATAGCAATATGCAGTATCAATTCCAGACGTTATGAGACTTGTAGTGTTTTCATTTATGATGTTTCCGTCTGATAAATCATTCCCTCTGTATTTAAGGTAGAGCATTAGAACGGCTGCAATGAGAGCCAAACCATACTAAGAAGCGTGCACGCAACGCCCTGCAAATTGCTAGTCAATACTGAAAATTTGAGTTATGGTTTATATTTCAACTCGGACTTGGGATGCTTGAGTATATTCACCGACTCGTATACTCCGTAACTCAGAGGCTAAACTCGGTTTAGCAGAGTTGGTTGGCAGCTAGCTATCACGATAGGCTCTGGTTAACGGTGGGGAATTCTCTCAAGCCAGACTGTTGTGGCTGGAATCGTGGATTTCGTGGTGATGAAGCGAAAGACATAATTTACAGCACAAGGGACGATTTGATCAGACCTCGTGGATGTTATGAACTATTCACATAGTACTCCGTAGCGACTTTTGTAAAGACTGGCCCATATTCTTTTACGGGGTATAAAACTGCATCTATTGGCGTGGGCTCATTGCGCTATGTGCCTATCATGCTCTTTGAATTTCTATACAGAAAATGACGGTATGTAGAATGTGACCCGTTAAACGTCTTTAAACTTTTCCAGGTTTTCCGGCCCCGTTTCACGTGCAATCCTTTCCACAGCATCGTCACCTAACTCCTCGAATATGTCATAACCCCATCTTGCTTGTACGTTAAAACGCTTATGCCTCTCAAGGTTGTTGATTTGAGCAAATGTTTCTTGCGATAGTTCTTGGACCTTGAGATTTGACTCAATTCTGCTGGGCGTGACACTTTTGCTCAAGACGACGGTTCCTCGCTGAACTCCCCAAGACAGAACGAGCTGGGCGGTATCCAGACCTGATGCAGAGGCCAGGTCTTTGACCTTCGCATCATCAATGACCTTCGGTTCGTCTGTTTGGTTATTGCCAAGAGGCGAATAGGCCTCGATCAGGATATCCTTGGATTTGCAAAAATCGACGAGCGCCCGTTGTTGCAAATAAGGGTGGGCCTCGATCTGATTCACTGCTGGAACTACCTTTGCCTTGGACAGCAGGTCTTGGAGTTTATTCACAGTAAAGTTGCAAACGCCAATAGCCTTCGTCTTCCCCGTGCTCAAAAGCTTCTCCATGGCAGTGTATGTTGCCACGTAATCAATGTCCGCGAGCTTGAAAACTCCCCGGTCATCAATGGGAAACCATTTGTCGCTTGGTTCGAAAGCACTGGATCCGTCGTTAGCACAGTCGTTAATTTGATATAACCTTAATAAATCGTCTCTTACCAAGGCCAGTGCATCAGAAAGAGATCGATATAATCCGTGCCAAGATCCGATAGGGTCTTATCCAACGCTGACTCTACATCTTTAGGATCATGTTTCGTGTTCCACAGCTTTCCAGTGACGAAGATATCTGAGCGTGGAACACCACTTTGCTTGATGCCCTCACCTACTGCTGCTTCGTTGCGGTAAATGGCCGCGCAGTCGATGTGCCGATAACCACTTTTGAGAGCAGTCTTGACAGCCTCGATAACCTCATTATTTGGTGCTTGCCAAGTGCCAAAACCAACTGCCGGGATCTTGGCGCCTGTATTGAGCGTGAATTCAGTCGAGAGAGGCATGACAAATGTTGATGGTATTGATGAAATAGGACAGATGTGTGGTCAGAAGTAAGAATTGCTATACTTCAAGTGTAATTCAGAAAGTTCCTCCGGTTTTCATCTTTGACCGTTGCACTTTTGACAACGTCATCGTATAGGGGAAGACGAATTCGGCGTTGCGGACGGAGCGGAGGTGATGAACGACGGGAATTGCAATACCTTCCGTCCTTCTCCGTAACATCCCGGAACATCCTTTCAAGTACAATGCTAAACTTTTGACGGATATTGCTTTAATTGGTTGATCATGGTCCCGGAATTCATTGTGATTGGACTCGGCAGTGATCCACCCCCGCTTTTATGATGGTCACTTGTGGCGCACTCCAGAGCCAGAGTGTCGCGCTCCGCCTCAACTGGCGTGGTGCTAATCCGTACTGCAGTCTCCACGAACGGCTCAGATGTCGTTGCAAATGAAAGCTGGCTTTTGATAGCATGGCCATGGATGGCCTTGCTGCTTTGTGGATATGCTAGCCAAGACGGAAATTGGCAGGATGCCGCCCCAGCGCTTCGTTCAGTATCCCCTACATGGTTGGAAGTCTTGAAATATTGAATCTTCCCACGATGAGCGATCTAAATCCGAATGTACTTATGTTATACTCGACTGAAACCCAGAACTTCGTCGGCTCATAAATATATTCACATACTGAATTTCAACTATAACTACTTGGTCGTTGTACCCATTTGAGGTCTGGCTTGAACAGTTCATTTATCGAAGCACCATTTTGCCCTTCAGCATCATCATGTCGCCTACTGCGGCCGTTGATGCTCCTTGGAGCTCAATCGATTTCTCGACTAAGAGTCGGACTTCGGTAGCCGTACAACACATCGAGAAGGATGACTCTTCGTTAAAGACAATTGACGAGCTTCTACGTTCCAGAGCAACAAGCCATCCTCATATTCCTATAATATCCTATCCATCCACAGGGATAGAATATGTTGACTACACATTTCAACAGCTGGATGTCTTTGCTTACAGGGTTGCAAAATATCTAGAAGTAACCATCCCTACAAGGACTAGTTCGATTGCAAAGCGATCGGTGATTGCCATGATGGGCCCATCAAATCTAGAGTATCTAGTGACGATGATGGCCCTCATCAAGGCTGGCCACACAATATTGTTTCTGTCAACGCGGATCTCTGCCACCGCTGTTGAATCACTAGTTGAGACTACGGGCGCTTCGTATCTGGTTGCAGACCCGATGTATCTAGGGACGGCGGCGTCCGTAAAAGAGCGACGTCCGGACTTGCAGGTTCTCGGCATGCCACAACGCAGTGTCTTCGAGTTTCCAGTTGAGGTTTATGTTGACACTCAGCTCGATGCTGCGCTAGACTCAAACGTCGAAGCGAATGAAATAGTTTACATCATTCATTCAAGTGGTAAGTCTCTTCCATGTCCGTTCCAAGGACACATAAGCTGATAGTAGTCAAGGATCCACGGGCCTCCCAAAACCCATCTATCAGAAACAGAGCGCTGCAATATGCAATTATAGCGGAAACATGAACATGAAAGCGTTCATCACCTTACCCTTGTATCACAATCATGGCATTTGCAATCTGTATCGTGCGCTATGGTCACGGAAATCTATTCATCTCTATAACGCCGACTTGCCACTCACAACTGAGTTCCTGATCAAGATTATGCGAACAAACAAATTCGAAATATTTTACGGGGTACCGTACGCATTGAAGCTGCTGGCGGAAACTGAGGAGGGACTTGACCTTTTGGTCAACCTCAAGACTGTCATGTATGGTGGATCCGCTTGCCCAGACGATTTGGGCAACTTACTGGTGGACCGTGGTGTCAACCTCATTAGCCACTACGGCGCGTACGTCTACCCCATAGTTTTACTTGCGACATGATATACTAACAAGCAATATGCAGTACTGAAGTTGGTCAACTAATGACCTCGTTCCGCCCTGAAGGCGACAAGGCATGGAATTATGTGCGTGAAAGTGATAAGCTGTCACCATTTCTTCACTGGCTACCACAGGGGCCGAACCTTTTTGAATGTTGTGTTCGGCCAGGCTGGCCAGCCAAAACTGCCGCCAACATGGATGATGGCTCTTACAAGACTAAAGATCTGTTTGAGCCGCACCCTACAATACCTCGTGCTTGGAAGTACATTGCTCGACTGGACGACACAATTGTACTGGTCAACGGAGAGAAGTTCGGCCCTGTGCTCATGGAAGGCAAAATCCGATCATCAAAACTGGTGACTGAAGCAGTTGTCTTCGGCGCGCAGCAGCCCTACCTTGGTGTTTTGGTTGTTCCATCTCAACTGACCGCCGGGGAGGCACCGGCCGAAGTGCTGGAGGCGATTTGGCCTGTCATTGCCGGTGCCCAAGAAGGCAACGATGCATTTGCAAGGATATCAAAGGACATGATTGTCGTCTTGCCGCACGGCATTGACTATCCCCGAACAGACAAGGGTAGTGTCATCCGTCAAGCCTTTTACAAGACCTTTAAAAGGGAGATTGAGACAGCCTACGACATCTCAAGCGCCTCGAGCGAAGACGCGCGTGTCATGTCTGATGTTGAACTACGACAGCATCTCCGCGCGCTCGTCCTGAAAACACTGCCTCAAGTGGAGTTTTATGATGATACCGATTTCTTCAGCTTGGGCCTTGACTCATTACAAGCCATTCAGATTCGAGCAGGTATCCTGAAATCGGTGAGGACAACTAATAAGCTCACTCAGAATGTTGTTTTCGATCATCCTTCAATCAGCAAGTTATCTGCCTATCTTCTTGGATCTGCAGACAACGCAGACAAAAACAGAGCAAACACGGAGCCAGAGATGCAAGCTCTCATCGAGAAATACAGCGACTTCACTCAATCAGCATGCCCAATGGGAAAGTTTGTCGCAGTCACTGGTGCGACAGGCTCACTCGGCGCTCACATAGTTGCCAAGCTGGTCAAAGACCCTGCAGTAGAACGAATCTATTGCTTTGTACGTGCCCATGATCTGGCGAGTGCATCCAAACGTACCGCAGAGTCCATGATATGCCGCAAGGTATACCATAACTTGTCCCTTACCGAGCGCCGTAAAATCATCTCGCTTCCCTCCGACCTTTCTCGACCCGATCTAGGAATCGATGCCACATCATATCGCGAAATTAGCTCGAGTCTTCGTGCCGTTATCCACTCAGCCTGGTCTGTGAACTTCAACCTTGCCCTTTCGAGTTTCGAGAAAGACAATGTCGCTGGACTCAAGAACCTCATCACCCTGTGCCAAAACGGTGGCGCAGCTTTCAATTTCTGCTCCTCCGTCAGTGCGGTCTCACGACACCCCGATGAGAACGGGCCGGTGCCGGAGACTGTTTCCAAGACGGAGTGGGCACAAGGGATGGGGTACGCTCAGTCCAAGTCGGTCGCAGAAAACATCTGCGCACAGGCAGCCGAGCGGGCTGGTATTCCCGTGAGGGTCCTGCGCATCGGCCAGATCGTCGCAGATACAGAGCACGGCATCTGGAACGCAACAGAAGGCGTGCCCATGGTCATCCAGACCGCGGTCACAGTTGGTGCTCTACCTAAGCTTAGGGAAGACCCCTCGTGGTTCCCCGTGGACGTCGTTGCGCAAGGCGTCGCAGAAATCTCGTTATCCGATGCACAAAGTGCTTTCACCAATGTCTCGAACCACCAAGCATTCAGTTGGGTTGAGGATCTTCTGCCCGCGCTCCGCCAGGCTGGACTGCAGTTCGAGGAAGTAGAGCCAAAGGAATGGGTCCGAAGGCTGAGAGAATCAAACCCGGACCCTGTTGCGAACCCTCCTATCAAGCTTGTCGACTTCTTTGGCAGCAAGTATGACAAGGATGAATTTAGCCCATCCAAGCAATACGTAACCGAGACAGCCAGGTCTCTATCACAGACACTCAATTCTGGTTGGTCATTAGATCAAGGTTTCGTCGATAAGTTTGTTAGCCAGTTTCTCTCCGGCGCCTGGCAGACGACATCGCCAATGCCCGCCGAAACTCTCAAGTCGGCAGCCAAGACCGCAATCGTCGTCACCGGCCCTTGCGGCTCAGGCAAAACAAGTCTGGCAACCGCACTGGCGAAACAACTTGGTGCTCCGTTCGTGGAGGGTGATTCACTGCACAGTAAAACTGCCATCGACTTCATGAGAGCTGGCACTGCGCTGGCCGACGAGGACCGTATCCCATGGCTAGCGCGCATCAACAGGCGGGTCGAAGAAGAGCTATTCGACTTGGGCTACGATACCGCCGTCATCAGTTGCTCGAGTCTCAGGCGGAATTACCGGGATGCACTTCGCCAGGTCGGGCACTTGCGGCCTGACAAGCCCAGGACGGTCTTCTTAGACCTACAATGCACGCCGGAGACGCTCGTGAGGAGGTTGGAGCTTCGTGGGAACCACTACATGAAGGCGGAGATGGTGCAGAGCCAGGTTCAGGCCTTAGAGGGCATTGCTGCCAGCGAAGCGGACGTGTACCCCCTCGATGCAGAGAAGGGTCTCGATGACGTGCTAGCAGAGGCAACATGGCTTCTGGGACGCCTTTGATTTTCCGCCCTGAGGGCTATACCATGTTAATAGATGTAAATGCCGTCACCCAGTTTTGCTGCATATTAATGAGGAAATCAAAATGCAGATCAACGTAACTGAAGAGTTTAAACACATCTGAAGAGTTCAATAGCCATGTGATCCTTAATTTTGTGCTCACAAGTTTAGACCTTTATTATTGTTATTTATGATAGGGATAAAAACACCAAAAAGGAGTCATCATAACCAGGACTCGGACTGCGGTACTATCGACATCGACTTTCTCCTCTCAAAAGGGAGAAAAACCAAGAAGATACAAAAAGCCATTGAAAGAACATAAAAAATCTTTCGAATGTCTATACACACCTTATATACTCTTTTCCTTATCTGATTTCCTTTTCGCTTTGCGTAGCAATTGGAACCTTAGTTAGAGAGGTTATCTCTGGGTTCTACCATTCGATAACTGGGCCGTTTTGATTGCCCAAAGGCGAAATATGCCATGTTGGGCCTTATAAGGCATGGACAATCGTTGGATTTATTTCGCTACGGGATAAAGCCGGTTGTCTGGGTTGAGAGGTTGGTGGTGCGCTTTCTTGTGCTGGGCGATATTGTCGGCCTTATTGTGCGGTTGCATAGGACATGGCAAACCACAATATTGTTTGTACCCCCCAACACGTTTGCACATTGATACCCGTAGATCGAATCTAGAGAGTGTCGCATTGTTTTCTGAGGCTAGGGTCCCTTTGGTAATACACTCTCGACATCAACTCCCAGATGGCCTGAGACCATGGCATTCAGATATAACTACCTTTTCGAACAGCGCAAACTTTCCGATATTCGGCTGTCCTTTGGTCATGAAGACTGCCGTGAGTAATAGAGAGAGAAAACGCTCCTGTTAAGTTATTCTCGTTAAAAAAAAAATCCGTCTTCCCCACCGCATCAAGTGCATACTTAGATGACGTATCAGCTTCCATCCCCAAGTAAAGACAACTGCGTTCGTTTGTGAAACAGTGACAACGAAATGACGCAATAGGTATCTGGTATACGCACCACTGTCAGTAGAGCATTAATCTAATGGCTAGGGTATTCCAAATTGGATATTCTACGCCAAGTGGTAAGGTAAGCACTTGTGCCGAGCACCCGGCTGTTTTCTGACCATTCGTTTTTGTTTTTGTTATCGTCGGCTTTGGCCTTGAAGAGCTCATGCCATGCAGCTTGTTATGCGCAGAATTGATGCAGGAAGGAGTAGTTGTGACGGATCAACGACCCGTGGCAAAAGAAGTCGCCACTCCTTTCAAAGGCAGCATTCTCACTGAGCGCGAAGTATAAGCAAGTGGTTTTGCACGCACAGCACATGTGCGGCAGGGGCATTGGCTCAAATTCTGCTGCCCTCACAGTTTCGTGAGGCATCCTGTGGAGGTAGTTACCATGTTGACTGAGTTGAGTGCACGAAGTACACATGCATTTTCATTCATTTGTTCATCAAATACACCGGCAAGTAACATAACCCTAGCTACTGTACAGTATGGTTGGTATATGTACTGTAATTATGTACAAAGTATTGTATAACAAGTTGAAATAATCTCCGCATTCTGATGTCATGGCACAGAACCCCACTAAAACCAAAAACGGGCGCGTTCCTGTCGAGTTCCTGTCAACTCTGTGGCATCTCCTGGGCCTGGGCCTGGGCTGCGATCCTTGCAGCCTTGATCCCATGCGCCCACTTTACCTCAGCATTTGACATCGGGCTTTCGCTTTCGCACACGATCATAGATCATACGTCCCGCGCCAGAACATGCTCATTCGGCAGCAGGTTCCCCTGCAATAGGTCAGAGGACAGCACCACCGTCATCCTCGGGGCAGGGTATATCCATCGAGGGCCAGCGCCCTTGACCTGTCAAACTGGCGCCTCCACGCCGTTTCTTCCCTCCGCAGCCGCATCCCCACCATAGGACCTCGCTATTTCGCTATTTGTTCCCTCGGTTGAGCCAGCGGTATCGTGAGAGGGTCGTGGGCTTTCATCTCGACACTCTCCCCTACTACAAACACACCTTCCAGAGCCGCATCTACCGATTTATCCTCGAGCGCCAGCGGAAGCGCAACGACCAGTCGCGACTCGTCGACAGTGCCCGGCGGTTGCTGCTGGGGGCGCCGAAGCCAGCGTCCAAGTCCAAGTCGCGCACCCCTCGCAAACGGGATGTCATAAGGTCCAAGAGGAGGAGCATCATGTCGTACCTGTCAGGGTATGGTTCTGGTGGTGAGGCGCGGGAGGCTGGTGGAAGGAGGAAGAAGCTGGCCGCCATGGCGGGAAGGATGTATAGTGCCGGTGCATCCGCCTTGAGCGAGGTGCGGGAGTCATACAATCAGACACGAGCTGGCCAGATCGACACGGAGGAAGTCCAGAAAATCACAATACCAGGCGCCTTCCCAGATGTCAAGATAGTGTCCAAGGGGAACGAGCAGATGGTGCTCTTTCCCTCCTACGCCAAGAGGCATGTGAAGAGCCCGCCGCAACAGTTCGACGATCCTGCGGGGCCCCCACACCCTGCCTCCATCGCCATGGATGACGAGGAGTATTGGCAACAAGAATGGGCAAGGCATGAAGATGAGAAAGCCATTGTGGACGTCGATGTTCGAGGTTGGATATACAACCCCCACAAAGGGCCCATGACGCGGAGAAATCGCATTCTCATAGGTCTTGCGAGACAGCTAAGCGGCATACCCACGCCGTCAGTTCAGCAGCAGAGTCTGGATTCTTCGCCCGCCTCTCTCCATCAGCTGCATGAGGAAGAGAGGGAGGCGCTGCGGATTGCGCAGGAAGCCCAGGAGATCGAACGGCGCGGCCAGGCAGAGAGGGAAGCGGCCCTGCAAGGTGGTTACAGCGAAGCACCTAGGGATTCGGATTCTGAAGACGAGTATCGGAGGCCCCGTATAGGGGGCCGTAGCTCTACACCCTCAATCCGTTCAGCACCACGATCGCCCAGCATTGGTATCACCAGGTCAAACACCGGAGGCGGTGGTCATTTCACCGAGGCAGAGCTCGCTGTTGCCAACGCAAATTTGATGGCCCGGCTGGCACCGTTCATGACAACCCCCTTGGTAGAGAGACCAATCACTGTCTTTTTCTACAACGACTCCCAATCACAATCACGGACGGTAACAACCAACGATTCGGGGCATTTCATATTGAGGGCGCCGTTAGACTTTATTCCCACACACATCCGTGTGCTGGCAAACGAAGATATGTCTGCCACTGAGCCGGTAATAATCATCGAGCCAGAAGGCATCAGTCTCATCAGTGATATCGATGACACCATAAAGCATTCAAGCATAACGACAGGTGCCAAGGAGATATTCCGCAACACCTTTATCCGCGACCTTGATGACCTGACTGTCGATGGAGTCAAGGAGTGGTACAACACACTGCACGATATGGGCGTAAGAATACACTATTGTTCCAACAGTCCGTGGCAGCTCTATCCGGTGATCGCCAGCTACTTCAAGCTTGCTGGTCTGCCACCTGGGTCTATTCATCTCAAACAGTACAGCGGCATGCTTCAAGGTATATTTGAGCCCGTAGCGGAAAGGAAGAAAGGCACACTGGAGAAGATCATGCATGATTTCCCTAGCCGCAGGTTCCTCCTTGTTGGTGACAGTGGGGAAGCTGATTTGGAAGTCTACACTGAAATAGCTGTTGCAAATCCTGGCCGAATCGTGGCCATATTCATTCGAGATGTCACAACGCCCGAGAAAGCTGGCTTTTTCGACTCAGCTTTTGGAGGCAGTAACAGGCGGGATCAGAAGCAAACGTCAGATACGACTACCAGATCTGCAAGGACTAGTTCGTCCGACGATCGCTCGGACCGGCCTGCATTACCGCCACGAGCACGGTCACAGCCTGAAAAGGACGAAGGCTCGGCCATGGGGGATTTGATAGACTTTTCGGACGAGCCTCGGGAAGCTCCTGTTCGTGAATCACAACATCTCGAGGGACATGATGGTACATCGTCCTCGATGAAAACGAAGCTAGCTGGTGTTGCCGACAAGAAGGCACCTCCAGTCAGACCAGCAAAGCCAATGTCATTAAAGAGCTCCCCAGCAGCTCCATTATTAGGCTCTGTTCCGGGCGCTGAGCAGAAGAAACCACCAGCACCACCACCACCACAGCCACGCAAGGCTACTCCAGCTAGCGGAAACCCGTCAAAGTCATCAACATCACACCCCTTGGCCCAAATGCATAATACTTCCCAACAAGGCGTCAACAAGAGCCAGCAGAGTTTGGCCGGCTTGCCATCAAAGTCCGCCCCTCCCCCACCCCCACCGCGACGAACCAATACATCCTCCAGTACGACCCAAGGAGACTTTGCACCACCTTCGCGGCGGAGCACAGCCAATTCCGATATCGAGCACATAGAATCCTTGCCGTCAGCCGCCTATCCTTCCAAGGCTTACAATGCCTCCACGCCTGCAGGAGCGCCACTGAACAAGAAGTTGGACCTCTGGCAGCGAAGGCTACAACGTGCACATGAGACTCTCGATCGGCAAGGTGTAGCCTTGTACACATGGAGACGCGGCAACGACGTAATCGAAGAAGCGGTTGGCATCGTGCGGGATGCCATGAAGAAGATGGGTGTGAAAGAAGGCGAAGGAGAGAAGCCAGAGTTGAAGAAGCAGCGGCGATGAAAAAGCCGTCACGGCGAATATATGTAGCAGAGATATAGATAGCGGAAGCCCTTCTCCATTTGATTCACTGATGAACCGAGGTCCCTGAATGACAGGACCACTTGATTTGCCTACTGTAGGTATCTTTCCCCCCCCCCTCCTCAATGCTTCAACCACAAAAGAGTCCCTGCAGTAATTAGTCCAAACACAAATCACATATCTACCCCTAGCACTGTAAAACTTGCCACATGGCTCACTAACGTCAAAGAAAAGTCCCTAGAATAAGCTGCGAAGTGCATACACAATTACATACAGTAGCGCACCGCAAGAACTCTTCTACACTACCTGAGGTTTAAGCAAGTAACCTGCTTATGTCAAGGTTAGTTGGTTGACCTCAGTACTTGACTTGAGGTGGGGCCTCGCTTATTACATAGTTCAGCACACCGCCCCACCCTGTAAAAAAGTTCCTTATCAGCTGCCTATCGCTTCTCGAAGCCCAAACTTTTTTGCTGCAAAGATAGATCGGTTCCCACCTCATCCAAGCTGCTCGCCCTATTAACGCAGGAGCTCGTCACGAAACAGAATCTCTATCATGGCGAAGCGCAAGGCCGAAGACGACTTCGTCCTCACCATCAGCGACAACGAGGACCTGCCAATCGAGGAGGAAGAGATTGTCGCGCCGCCGAAGAAGAAGTCCAAGAAGGCCAAGTCCAAGAAGGGCGCAAACAAGGACGCGAGCGACGATGCCGACAAGGACGATGCTGGCAAGTGGGGAAAGCACGACGACGATGACGGCGCCATGGACTCGGACTTTGAGTTTATGGTCGACAATGCTGGCGACATCATGGGAGCCGAGTTCGCCGGCTGGGGCTTCGATGGCGCAAAGAAGGGCATGGGCGAAAAGAGGACCGTCGACCTAGATGAGATCATCCGGAGGAGGAGGGAGAAGAAGGAGAAGAAGAACGAGAAGAAGAACGGCGGCAAGAAGCCAGCGAGCAAGACCCAAGACGCCGAAGAGGACGCCGAAGAGGAGGCGGCCGCTCTCGACTTGGACGACGACGACGACGAGGTGCTTGCCGAGGACGGCTTCGGAATGGGCGTTGCTTCTGATGTCGAAGAATCTGACGACGGAGCTGCTGGCGACGACACGGATGCCGACCACGACGAAGAGGAGGGAGACGAGGGAGAGGGAGACGCGTCCGATGATGATTCAGTGGCTACCCCCGTTGACCATCCCGATGACCGTGCGAGCGACTCTGATTCCGAGCAAGGCGAAGATGCCGAGGAAGCCGCCAAGAGAGAAGCATTCTTTGCCCCCGAAGAGGTCGCCAAGCCTGGCAAACAACCCGCCAAGTCATCCTTTCAAGGCATGTCTCTATCTAGACCAATTCTGCGCGGCCTTACCACAGTGGGATTCACCAAGCCCACGCCCATTCAGGTCAAGACCATCCCTATCGCCTTGGAGGGCAAGGACGTCGTTGGTGGTGCCGTGACAGGTTCCGGAAAGACAGCTGCTTTCGTTGTGCCCATCTTGGAACGTCTCCAATACAGACACAAGAAGATGGCGAGCACCCGAGTTGTCATCATGACTCCTACTCGTGAGCTTGCCATTCAATGTCACGCCGTCGCGACAAAACTGGCAAGCCACACTGACATCAAGTTCTGTCTTGCTGTCGGTGGCCTCAGCTTGAAGATGCAGGAAGCCGAGCTCCGTCTCCGGCCAGACGTCGTGATTGCGACACCAGGCCGTTTCATTGATCACATGCGCAACTCTGCTAGCTTCAATGTCGACACTGTTGAGATTCTCGTCCTCGACGAGGCCGACCGAATGCTCGAAGACGGTTTTGCCGATGAGCTGAATGAGATTCTCACGACGTTGCCAAAGTCCCGCCAGACTATGCTTTTCTCTGCTACTATGACTTCATCGGTTGACCGTCTCGTACGCGTTGGCATGAACAAGCCCGTACGACTCATGGTTGACTCGCAAAACAAGACTGTCAAGAAGCTGGACCAGAAATTCATCCGTCTGCGACCTGGACGTGAGGACAAGCGCATGGGATATCTGGTTCACCTTTGCAAAACCACGTACACGGAGCGCGTCATCATCTTCTTCCGACAAAAGAAAGACGCACATCGCGCACGTATCATCTTTGGGCTCTTGGGCCTGTCCTGCGCGGAGCTCCACGGCAGCTTGAACCAAACTCAGCGTATCACCGGTCTTGAGGACTTCAGGGACGGCAAGGTGTCTTTCCTCTTGGCTACTGACGTGGCATCAAGAGGTATCGATATCAAGGGCATCGACACAGTCATCAACTATGAGGCACCCCAATCCCTGGAGATCTACGTCCACCGTGTCGGTCGTACCGCGCGTGCTGGCCGAGCTGGTGTGGCGGTTACGATCGCCGCGGAACCCGACCGCAAGGTAGTGAAAGCAGCCGTCAAGGCCGCCAAGGCTCAGGGAGCCAAGATCAGCAGTTTAGTCATTGAGGCCACCGATGCCGACAAGTGGCAAGCTCAAATAGAGGAGATGGACGACGAGATTGACGAGATCATGGTTGAAGAGAAGGAGGAGAAGCAGCTGGCAAACGCCGAGATGCAGATCAAGAAGGGCGAGAACATCATGAAGCACGAGGACGAGATCAAGGGCAGACCGAAGAGGACATGGTTCGAGACGCAGGACGACAAGAAGAAGGCTAGGGACGCCGGTCGTGCCGAGCTCAACGGGCTGAAGGACACGCTCAAGAAGAAGAAGGGCGGCAAACTCAGCAACAACGACCTCAAGAAGCTCGACGCCAAGACGGACAGGACGGAGGGGCGAGTCTGGAAGAAGGGATCGGCGGAGCGTGCCGGAAAGGGTGCCGTGTTGAATTTCAAGAAAGATAAGTTCAAGAAGGGGCCAGGCAAGCCCAAGAAGAGATAAATAGCCCGTTCGAGTTTGATATCAAAAGACATTTAATACATGCTTTCTTTTCCGTCACAGGAGGCCATGATCAGCGCGGCTTTGGACGGGACAACGGTCGAGCAAACGTCTCCGGACGTCGAATTGGTGTCTACGCGCGGGGAATACAGAAGGGCATGGTTTCGAAAGCTAGCCCTTTAGCTTCTAGCAAATAAAATAAGACTAAATGATATCGAAAGTAGCATACTTATTAGAAAGGGATATAAAAATCAAGACCAGATGCCTTTACCATTTCTGTATGATTCATTGTCACGTTACGAAGTAATATGATTTAGTAGAGCACGCACGTATACGGAGACTTCTGCTCGCCAAGACACTACAGCGGGATCCCGGACTGGTGACGCTCGGGGTTTCTGTCCGACAGGTAGCCCGAGAGTAGAAAGATGCTATATTGTAGAAATGAAGGGAGGCGGGGGGCTGTTCTCTCGAAAAGATGAGAAGGCCAATATTATGTCTTTGGGTGTGAGCGAGAGTGACACGGTGATGTGAAGGGGTTTCGTGTGATTGTCCAGGGGACGTGCACGTCTAACGTCAAAGAGGTTTCACACCGTCAAACGTGCAATGTGGATTGCACAAGAGTGGGATATCACATAATTCATAAGGTTATATAGACCAGAAGCATTTACTATTATTCTGTATGTGACAGGGTAAAGCAAACTCCGGTTTCGACCCGTTCTTTGATCCTCCCTGTTGCAGCTCGAGGGATTACTTCTGGAAGACATGATAACAACTCCCTGAGGCTGTAATTAAAATTTAGCACACTCCAGAACTGCATGAGTTACTGGATACATATCAATCCCTGCCTCAATAGCCAACTAAAGACAGGCCTAGTAAAATCAACAAATGGGATGAACGCCTCTCATACGCTGTCAGGAATTGTGAGGGCCAATCTACAGGCCAGCACGGTAAGTATTTAGAGTGATCAAGATACACGCGTTCTACTTCTAGTTGAACAACGCCATATATTCTCATTAAAGAGTGGATGGCTGAAGTCCAGACATCATTTCATCGGTGAAAAGGGCTTCCATCCCGCCGAGGCCAGCAGATACCTATAAATGCAATCAATTAGAATAGCTTGAACTCAAGTGGGAGATGATAAAAACGTACCAAGCAATCAAAATGACCCCAGCTTGTGATGTCTGCAACGGAGCTGCTAGGACTTGCGTTCCAGTTCATGTCCCCATCAAAAGCTATTTCAAGCTGGTGGAACGTAGAACTTGGCGCATCTGCTGAAGCACCCGCGGCTTGGCCCAAGGTTGGGCCTTGTTGAGTTGGATTGGCAGTTGGGTACGTTGTGTCCACCCCTGTTGTCTGTCTAAGTGCCTCAGCTCGAAGTTCCTCCAATACCAGGCAATAACGACGGGTGAGTGATCCTTGCTCCGCAATAGTCGAAATCTGGACTTGACAAGTGTTTGCTGCTTCCAAATAGGTGTGATATACGTCGCTGGTCGAGGCCTTCTGCTGAATTACGTACACGTATAGGACCACGACGGCCGAGAACGAGAAGTAGAGGGTGAACTAATAAATTAGTAACCAGGAGCCAAATGACGTCGTTTGAGCTTACCCAGTAACCACGAAACATCTGATCCGCCTGGAACAGATCATTGACTGTCGAAACAATGTTTATCGCAGCTTGTAAACATTCCTGTACACTCGCGTTGGTCCTTGCTCTCCGTGCCGCTTCCGCAGACGCCATGACGTTTTGTTGTAGCCTCGCAAAGTTGCTTAGTAGAAACGGTCGGTTGATGAGGATCACAGCGTGCCAATAGGCGAAGTTTAGCACGTTCTTTTGGCGCTGGTAGATGGGCTTCAATAAAGAAGCACTGATACCACTCACTTCAAGGAAGTATGACATCTCCTTTCGCCAGTCTTTCAGAGCGGTCATGTGCTTTGCTGCTACGGTTGTCCTTGTGGACGTTGAAATAGGCTTGATGGAGTACAGATCCCGAAGAATAGCGCTCAAGATACGCGACAATCTAAAAACAGATCAGTTGAATGCCACAGTGATTGGAAGGCGGCCACTTGACCTCACGTGAGCTACTGGCGCAAGCATGAGGGATTGCCTCGGTTGAGCTTGACTTGGTAGCGATCCCGCCAGATCTGAGTCCTCTATATTCGAGGGTAGTTCTTGGTCAATATCATCATCATGGAAGGTCCGCGGCCGGCCAAGAGCCGCACTTAAATAACTGTCGAGTGTATAGGCACACCAGAAGGTGCGACGGCGACATTCGGTCTCAATACGGTCCGAATTGGCTAATGGATAACCGCGCCGGTTGCGATTTAGTCCGATGGCCAATACGAGATGTGCTGTCGTGCCAAACAGGCTCCAGCAATGATTAATCCTGGATTGTCCGAGGAGGTAAAAGCACTGGGCAAGTCTGGCTTGCACGCTTGTCAGACGGATGGAGCCTCTCTCTTTCGCAAGATGATGTTCAGCTGCGACAAAATAACGGGCACTGTCGTCTCCCGGGGAGACTGAAGGCATGTAAACCTGGGCTTGAGCAAACACCATGAAGAGTACTGCTTTCCGTGCAGACGCGTCTTCCAGGTCACGCATTATCCCCTTGGTTGAGAAGAACTCATCCAGCCAATGTTCCACTGTCGGGCGGTGAAGGAAGCGATGAGTGGGCACAGCGAAATCGAAATATCTCTCCAGCAACTTCTGACCTTCATCGCGAGACATTAGCAAACATGATGCTGGGTCAGGCTCTGGCAGTGGCGCATCTCCGAAGGTGAAAATAGATGAGGTTTGAGAGAAGGAAACAGCCTGGTGCAGCCGTTTCTGGACACGCAACAAGAATGAAACTCCCGAAGCTGGGCCAATATAATGGCCCTGTAGGTCAGTTTGTGACGGCTCTGGCGACACTCTTGACGATGTAACAATTGCAGGAGCTGCGTTTGCCTCTGGGGGATGGAGCATGTCATGGCCAGCTGCTGCAAGATGATTCTCGAGATCGCCTTCTACTACATGCGATACATGACTTTGCATTTCGCCAGTGTCTATGCGCTTGGGAGTCGGGGGCATGCGCCCTCGAGTATACGAAGCATCGTATGTACAAGATTCAATGTCATAGCTGCATTGCTCGCAGGGATGAGTGCCGCTGCACTTGATCTTTCGTCTTCGGGTTGTGAAGATTAGCGTCACGAGCCTCAATCCACGAACGATGATGAAGTCGAGTTCCGAGGCACACATACATACCTTTTACATTTGTCGCATGCGCGAGTGACACGACTGCGCTCGCGGCTCCGCTTCCGTTTCCCTGACCTGCTCAGAAGGGATGGCTGGTCGTTGTGATCCGTGTATTCTTCCGGGGGTATGTCGGTGGGCGACATATCCGTGATCCTGTCCATATCTCGTTATCCCCCAATGCATTAAAACTTGGACTGGCGTCTCGCAAATAGCGTCATCAATAAGTCGGATATGACAGCCATGGATCCTTCACCATGGACCTGAGGGAAACGAGGATTCGGAAAAGCTGGCGTGGAGAGATAGCGGGCGGAAAAGCAGGGCGGTCCACGGATGCTCAGGCTAACTCAATTGTTAGATCTACCCGCTAAGAAGTAACTAACCTAGACTAAGTGAAAGTGGAGAATCTGGGGTAGCTCTAACGATAGCTCCGGGGCCCCCGTATTTCGCACCTGATTTCAGCTTGGAGCACATGACGGAATTCAGATTCTTTGTCAGGCCTATTGATACGAAAACATGTTATTATTTTCTATGCCGGCGTCTTTGAGAATATTCAATAGGCAGAAAGTGTGGCGTATCCGCTGAACGAAGCGACATCTATTTCGCCTTTTTAGTCTAGCCGTCCAAACAATCAGTTCCAGATTGGACATCTTCTACATGATCTCTCTACTGTGTCGGTTAGGAGGTGCTTCTCACTAACCTAAGGTTGGTGTAGTCTAACCTTAGTAACCTAGCGAAACCATCAGTGTGCATTACCAAAGCACAATCGACGACGTTGCCGCCATTCAATAATCAGCGCACTTCTAAATCACATGTTCCAGATATAATCTAGCTGACAACTCTCATGCACTTGCTCAAGAATGAAATTCTGTTGTTCCACTATAGCAGGAATCTGAATCCTCGTTGGACTGCCACGCCTGGGAGCCCATGCTCTTCTCGGTCATTGACGGCTCGCGGGGACGATCCAACATCCGCAACCTCTCCGCCTTTGTCGAGTTTCCTGTTGAGTCCTCTTAGGTAAAATCGAAGAACTATGGCGAAAACAATAGTCATAGCTGACATAGCACAATTGACAATGAACGCAACGGTATACCCTGGCGCAGCCGACGCTAGAAACTCTGGTCAATGTTTGCCTATACCAAGAGCTTCAGTGACTGCCACTCACAAGGGTACAGATAAGGTGAGTATATTTGGCAGACGTTGCTAAGAGCATTGATCAAAGCTAACGCTGCAGCGCGCTTGGCCGCAGGACGAGGCAAAACTGCATGAGATTAGATCACACAGTCTCATGTGTGCTTGCCAGGGTGGACTCACTGTTCGAGATGTAGCCGAGTGCGACAACATAACCGGAATACGTTCCGGCTACCATGATGCACATTGCACTGATTCATTCGTTAGTAGATCAGTTCGCGTTCGATCTGTTATTGGGCTTACAAGTATCGCGGGGCAAAGCTAGTAGTCGCAGCGGCAATTATGTAGCCAACTAGGGCTATACAGGGGGGACCCGCTATGTGTAGGAATCGCTCTCCTGTTTTGTCAGCATGCCACGCATTTGTGAGACATGAGATGACAGCTATAAGGTATGGTGGCGTCGTCAAAAACAGCGTAGTGACGTTGTCCTTTCCAAGACCTTTCATCACGCTGACAGTGAGAGTTAGCCTCTGGCTCTCTCGTGTATAGGCCCAAGTTGCTTACGTGGGAAATAAGGTGGTCATCGATCCGCTGGCGGTTGAGCCATAAATGACACCTAAGATGAGCCAAGTCTTGATATCCCTATCATATTGTCAGCGAATCGAACTTTGCCCAATGCCATGAGTACAGACATGAGTGCCAGCTTGAAACCGTGGAATGGCGACTGTTGGCTGCTGTCCACCCAGTCATCCTCACCAATGTCAGCCTCTAGTCGCCATGCGGCCAGTTCTCTCTCCTGCTCGTTGAGCCATCTGGTCGTCCGTGGAAGATCTGGCAGGCAGAAAAAGGCGACGAATGCCACTATGATCTAGCATACGCGTGAGTATTGATCAAGGAATCACATGGCAAGGGCTTTGCTTACAGTAAGCACTGACTCGATGATGAAGAGCCATTTCCAAGCGTGTAGACCCGCGACTCCATCCATATTCTTCAGGATGCCCGCAGCAATCAGTCCACCGAACGCGCCAGACAGCAGCGACCCGCTGTACAGGACGCCAGTTCTCAAAGCCAATTCCTCTCTGGTGTACCAGCAAGATAGATAATACAAACACCCTGGGAAGTATGCTGCTTCCACGAAGCCAAGCAAGAATCTTGCCGCCAGTATTCCACCAAACGACGTGGAAGCAGCTGTAGCACCGGATATTGTGCCCCAGACGATCATGCAGCCTGGCAAGTAGATGGAGGGTTTACCAATCTTGTTGAGCAGCATATTTGACGGCACTAGAAAGCAACATCAGCCATGCGTGAACCTCATCATGGTAAAAGTTCAATCATACCTTGCATGAGTAGATATCCTACGAAGAGGATACTAACACATGTTTGGAATTGGTCCCCTTTCAACTTGATATCCGCTTCAAGACCTGCAAGACCCGCTGCAGCGATGTTGTTTCGGTCGAGGTAGTTCAAAATGTACTAATGGCGGGCGGATTAGCTTTTAAGCCCAAGTCTACAAGCATATAGATCTGAGACGTACCATAATGACAATGAGGGGAAGCCTGTAGTACTGTGAGGTTAGAGATAGTGCGCATAGCAGCCAGAGTTATTATACCTTACAGCCTGACGTCCACTTTGTTTCTAAGCTTCCTTGTTCTATCTGTCAACTCTTCGGGGCTGAGCTCTTGGATCCATTGAGGAACGTTTCTTTGTGCGGTGTCAACGCGCTCGACGGCCTCAATGCTGCCTTTACCATCGTCAGCCATTCTGAAGGTAGTTGTTGGCCAGTATCGTGGCTGGCTATGATAAGTCTGAAGTTTAGGAAACTCGCAATGTGCCAAACACTATATAGTGGGCAATGACCATCTGGAGTATAGAGATGGGATGGTGTTAAGCTTTCGCCCAGCCTTGGTATTAAATAGGTCATTCATGGGCACCCTTGTCTAGCCCTCATGCCTTTTCCGAGTGGACCTCTTGTAGGTCAATACTATACACCAAAATGAATCCGGGGATGCGGGGAAGTCTTCATGGCAAAACGTGGGGGTTTCACCTTATCCGAACTAGCAACCCTTCGAATCGTACAAGCACCCGTTCTAAAGAATAGACATCGAGTGACTACACTACGAGTCAGCAATCTCCGCAACGAAACCATCCAACATTATCCTATTCAAGCAGTCTAAGAATTTTCCATTTGCAATAAGACGATCGGTCTATTTGAGTTGTGCAATTTCAGTTGGAAAACCCAGAACGGAAGCGAACAGATTCGTCTTGCCAGGTCCTCAAGAGCTTCGGGGGAAAAGGAAAAAGCATCTTCGGACCTACCAGTACACGTACCCACACTGAAAGATAAACACTGTCGAGGGGTCTTCGGATAGAACCTTCCGAACTTGGATGAGGCTGGTAGGCAAGAACATGTATGATCATAATTTAAATGGTTGAGCTTTACTAATAATCGTGCTAGCGGTCATATGATTACAGCGTTGCCTCGGCTTTCTCAACTGGTGCGAGCAAAACCGGGTGCCACTTCTCCCATTCTCCTTCTGGAATGCGCCCTTTCAATGGCAAACGTGCTGCGTCTGGATTACCAAAGCCTGTCACGCGATAAACAGCTTCCTTGATGCCTTTGACACCGAATTTGCCGATGAACTCCTGTGCCCTACTCACAACAAACTGCAACTTCTGTGCTTCGTCGAGTGCAGCCTGGTCCACGGGTCGTTTCTCGGCCAGGTCCATCAATCTCACCACGATCTTGGGATACCAGGCCGCCATGCCGTCGATGACTCCAGCCGCGCCGAAGTGAACGATAGGTCCAAGTTGTTGACCGAAACCACTGTATACCCTGAACTTGGCATGGTCGATTTCAGGGTCTAAAGCGACCTGGACATGATGCGAGACATTTCCATGTGACCTTTGGTGATTATTAACCCCATGCTCAATGTCAAAGCTCACAAAATTAACTCACATCTTGCAACCGACAATGTTTGGGTGCTGAGCCAACGCAGTATAAGTCTCTGGCGCGACCAAGACCTGATTCGTAACACCAGGATAATTGTAGCTACTCAAAATTAGCGGCGCAGTATATCATTTCCGGAGTGGTGACTTACATCAGGATTGGTATCGGACTGTTGTCTGCGATGAGGGTGAACCACTCCTTGATATTCTGCTGGTCTGCAGCAACACCGAAATAGCCTGGAACCAACACAAGGCCCCACTGGGCTCCAGCGGCTTTGTAGTCGTGTAACCACTCCAAAGTCTCATCAACACCGTTCGTAAGGACACCCGCCATGATTGGGTAGTCCTTATATCCGGCTTCTTCGAGACCCTTTTTCACCCCTGCAACGAGATCTTTCCTCTCATTACGTGTCAGATGGATGGCCTCTCCCGTAGAGCCAAGTAACACCAAGCCACGAATGCCATTCTTAGCAAGGAATATACCGTGTTCAGTCTGAGTCTTCACGTCAACTTTTGCCTGAAGTTCTCCAGCTGCCTCCTGGAAGAATGTAGGCACCGGGACATAGACGCCCGTGGGCGGGCTTGAGACTGTTGACATGGTGAATGTGCTTGACCAAGAAGTTCTTTCAACACGCTCGGTACTTGAAGAATTCTTTCAGGTAACGGCTTGAACATGTAACAATTTGAATGGTAGACCTGCCACAACTAATTTCTTGCCGAATCCGCAAGACTAGAGCGCCCCGTCTCCTTACTCCTCACTTGGTCGGCACATGAGGTGTTCGGGTCGTCATACCCCGAAGCTCCACTAAACGTGGAGCCGCACCACGGAGCTGTACCGTGGAGCGAGCATCCCGATGTCTTC
Source organism: Truncatella angustata (assembly GCF_020726525.1). Taxonomy (NCBI): domain Eukaryota; kingdom Fungi; phylum Ascomycota; class Sordariomycetes; order Amphisphaeriales; family Sporocadaceae; genus Truncatella; species Truncatella angustata. Next base: position 5,828,396 of record NW_025763382.1, on the reverse strand, counting down.
TTCGGAAAAGCTGGGGCAATAGCGCGGGGCAGCGTATAGCTGGTTATCCGCAATTCACGCTTAGCTGCCGCCAAACGGTACCTCCAGGGGCTAGGTTTGTGTTGCAAAAGCGCAGTGTAGGCACCCGAACCTTGTTGCTCTGTGCTGTATTGGCTCAAGGGTTGTGTTCAGCTCTGCAAAACCCCCCAGTGCCCCACACTATTCAGTACCGCCTCAAGGACTCCCAGCGGGGTAAAGTTCCTGTAGAAGATGACGGTGGGTAAGTATACTTGGCCATCTAGCACAACCTCAGTATACAGGTTCATTGTTACAACCTCGCCATTGAAGCTGCCAAATCACATTTCTTTGATTTCTGGCTGCGTAAGGGACTGCCACTACCTAGGACAATATTCTGATATGATCGGCTGAGTAAATATCATCAAAATGGGAAAGATTGCAACCATGGAATATTTCCGTGTTCCACCACGATGGCTGTTCGTCAAGATCACAGATGTGGCCGGCAACATCGGATGGGGCGAGGCTTCTTTAGAGGGACACACACAAGCCGTGGAGGGTTGTCTCGATGCATGGTTCGAGCGCTATATCGACTTCGAAGCAGAGTGCGTATTACAATCCATTTTATTTTGAATTTTATCGTTTGTCGAACTACTTGTGTTTCTTGAGATGCATTGACTGCACGATTTATCAAGTTCAACCCAGCTAACCGTAAGCGCGGACTCACAGCGATATTGAACATATATGGCAGATGTCATGGCGTACCTCTTTCTATCGAGGTGGTCCAGTGTTTATGAGCGCGCTATCTGGCATCGACATTGCTCTCTGGGATCTCAAAGGCGAGTTTTCCTGGCAACCATGGCAATCCGCACGCCGGCTAACTTTCGGCTATTAGCCAGGAAACTTGGCGTTCCGATCCACCAGCTATTGGGCGGCAAGGTCAGGAATAAGCTCAAGGTATATGCATGGATTGGAGGAGACAGGCCAGGAGATGTTGTGGCCCAAGCGTAAGTTGAATAAACTATAGTCAAAATTCAATGATACTACTACTCACACTTTACAGCAAGGCAAGACGGGAGCAGGGCTTCCTTTCTGTTAAGATGAATGGTACAGAGGATCTCGGCTGGCTGGACTCGCCATCGGCCCTGGACGGCTGCGTGGAGCGAGTCAAGGCAGTCAGGGCACTTGGAATGGACGCTGGAGTGGATTTCCACGGCAGAGTGCACATGCCAATGGCGAAACAATTGGCTAAGAAGCTTGAGCCTCATACTCCGATGTTCATCGAGGAGCCATTGCTGTCAGAGCACATTGGGGGCATCGAGACTCTTTCAAGGCTGTCGAGTATCCCGATTGCTTTGGGGGAACGTCTCCACAGCAGATGGGATGTACGCCCATTTCTGGAAAAGGGCATTGTAGATATCCTTCAGCCCGACGTCTGTCATGTTGGTGGCATATCGGAAATGAAGAAGATCGCAGCCATGGCTGAAGCCTACGATGTCGCACTTGCGCCTCATTGCCCACTAGGTCCTCTAGCCCTAGCCGCTTGCGTACAGGTCGATCTTACCTGTCCCAACTTTGCCATACAAGAGATGAGTCTTGGCATCCACTATAACAGCACTGGACAGGATTTAACTAGTTATCACACTAACCCGGAAGTTTGGAAGGTCTCAGACGGTTACATTGATCTGTTGGACGGACCAGGTCTTGGCATTAATATTGATGAGGAAGAGGTTCGCAGACTGTCTAAAGACGCAAATGCATGGGTTTCTCCTGGGTTCATCGGACCAGGTGGCGAAGTTAGAGAGTGGTAATTAGATTGAGGATAGTAAGATTCTGTTTGATATAATAAAGCCACCTTACTTATAATACCTTATCTGAATGAAAAGTTGTCTGAACCTCACACTTCCTAACCTTCCCGCTTGAGCAATGCAAACTGTATGGGTAAGGCAGAAGGTTTTTAAGTAATTCGTTGAGAAACTGTGCTACATTTCATAAGTAATCAGGGAAGCGCAGAATCTGAGCCGGTTCACCATGGTATGATCTACGACGTAAGTCCTCGCAAGTCGCAAGTGATTTTAGTAGACATGCTTTTAAAATATTGCCACTGCATTGGGAGGACTGGCCACACCACCAGGTACCTGAATCCATTAGTGACATACACATAAAAGATTAGAGCGTATAGTGTGATACTAACCTTCAACGGGACACTGCTGACGAAAAATGACCATCTCCCGAGTTCTTGACATTTCTTTGACAATGCCTCCAGGTCAAACATTTCCCCGATGGGGAGGCCCCAGCCACCCAGGAGCCACTGATGTAAGAGACCACCTCCTTGCATTTCGCCCTCCCAGCTTTCACCTTTCCAGGCTTGGCCTACTGCAGTATGAGGCCCTGCTATGGGTGCTCTTTCAAAGCTAGGTGCGTCACCAGCGACAGCTGCGAATCCGGACTCCCATATCCATTGCAAGACCTCTGCGCTGGGCTCCACGCCAAGGAAATCGGGCGACTCGCGGTCAGGGATCGCTTTTTGTTCAGAAACACTTAGCTGTTCATAGGCCTCGGTAAAACCCGAACGGACAAAAAGGATGTCACCATCTCGAAACGTGAGATTCGCTTCGGAAGCCATTTGTTTCAAATGTGCGAGCGGGATGGAGGATGATGTGAATGGGGACAAGGGCAAAGAGTGCCGCGAGCAGAAAGATGCATAGTCCAAAAGGACACCTCTGCTTACAATTCCTCCTCTCTCGACCCAGGCATTGATGCCAATCACATTAGGATCTACTAGCTCCTGTTGGACATGGCCACCATAGTATTTCTTGGCTTTCTGATATCCTATGAAAAGTATCAATCTTGGTGTTGCTTTGCTGATGCTCACATGGTCTGATACTCACCGTAATGTCTAAATCCATCCCACTGAGAGCTGCATTGGGTATTGAAGTTAAGCGCATCATCGTTCACTGTCCTCGGCTCTCCATTTGGATGCGCCCTGTTTCGCAGCTCCCAGCCAAAGCGCGGTCGGTCGAAGCTAGGGTATGACGGTTTGTCGAGCGACCAGTCCAAAGATACACGCTCGCCACTGCGAATCTCTTCTCTGGCGGCGGCGGCGACCACGGATGGCGTTAACATGTTCAGCGCGCCGAGCGCATCGCCTGGCCCATATAGCCCCCAAGCGTTACCGGGAGGGCCATCGGCGTTGAGGGGCAGTGTGGAGAAAGAAGGTCTCTTGGGTACTGCGGAGGGTGTTGCCATTTCCGCTATGCTGCTCAATAGAGGAATAAGTACTATCTAGCTTCAGAAATAAATTATAATGGAGCGAGTAGTAGCAAAAGCTCCCCAATGTACTTATATAGACTTATGTTAGCCTAGGGAAATCAGAGCTAGAAGAACACCTCCAGGAGAAGCCTGTTGATCAGACCGGTGACTTCAGCGTCGGAAAAGGCCCGTCCCCGCGGAGGAGCTCCCCCGCGTATAATTCGCAACACGCTACACCGAAAACCTTCGACCTTATTTATCCACTCATGGATAACTTTTTCTTCTTCCCTTTTAACGTCGTTCCTGTCTACTCTCTTCTTCTCTGTTCTCTTCTTTTCAGCAGTCCATTCTTTGCTGGAAATTATGAGCTTCAATTTACAAGCAGGCTTGACATGTCGCATACTCCAGCAGTCTTAATATCGGCCGATGTAGTGGTCCCAATAACATCCCTGAGTATCTTCATAGCATTGATCTAAGCCCAGAGAAGAACAGTTTTAAAATCAAAAATATGAAACTGGTGGCTTGGTTGTTCCTGTGTCGTCCACGATCACAATTCTGGTTGGGTTTACTTATGCTCGGAAGCCCTGACGCCCTATAATCAACGCTACATACAATACACCTCTAGCACCAGCCAGCGTCCTTACTCGTGCCGCGACACGCTCTGACTGCCATACCCCAATACTTTCAGTTAACATAGTAGCAGGCTCGAGGCTTATGGCTTTTGATCAAACTCAGAATGCGGCACTGAGGAGCGCTATGATTCTTAAGATTACGCGCAAATTATTGCATCTGTTGCAATGCTACAAGATGCTGGATCATGCTTGTTCTGATCGTCGAGCTTGTTCACAGATGATGTCGCCCCAGAGTCGCTTACGGTGAAACAACTAGGGATGCATCCGGACCATGACCTTGTGATGGTACCCGTCATCAAGCTTAGACTGGACATACGATCACATCAGGCTGCGACCCCTTAAACTAGAGTAGGACCTGGTTTTCTAATAGTCCTGTAAAGGGGTCAAAAGAATTGTTCGGAGGAAGCAGCAAGAGATTTTATCACAGCATGAATACTGGACGTCGCAATTCCCAGATATACTCTCAAAACACACATGCAAAGTGTCCCGAGCCAAGGTTTTCGAGTAAGGAGAACGTGCATATTGCTATCTACCAAAATAGATGACTACACCGCCGAAAAGACAATAGTAAATATGTCTGAGCCCAAGTTACGGCCATCAGCATGGAGATGATAGACGAAGCTGGATGGTAAACAAAAGATATCAAAAGCCTATAACACAATTCAAACCGAGAAACGAAGGGGGAAAACAATATAGTCACAGCTCGAAGGAACCCCATAATGCTACTCTACTAAACGACTGCTATAGTATCAATGCCTAAGAACTAGGCTAACCGTCAACGCTTACTGGTTGACTCTTCTTAGCTCATTTTTAACGGCTTGGGTAACGATAAGTTTAGTTGGCTTTTTGTAAAAGAGGTCTGTTGTAATGCAAGTCAGCGCAGGAAACCGAGTACGAGGCAATGGGGCTCCTACCTCCGAATACTTCCATTTTCTTTAACAAATCTTTGGGATCAGCCAGATTCTCAGACGTGACGAAACCGACAAGTTGTCGTATCTTAGCATGTATGACTGGACCACGAGGGCATGAGTGGAGGCTTATTAGCATCTCAGCAGATATGGCAAAACCTTCAGGAATCGAGTCGTGGCTCTCATCCGCCAAAAAGAACTCGTAGATAATAAGTGACCATATATTGACGATAGGCGTTTCTGGAATCAAGTGTACGTTAGTTCCAAAGAGCTCTCATTTCAAACATTCCTGTCTCCACAGTCAGTTTACACACACCTTTATATCTGAACATTTCGGGCCTGCCAGGCGAAGGGCCGAATTGTTGTTTGATTTCCGAAATAATGACGTCCTGACTCAGGTGTCCTAAACCTCGTTGGAATGGCGAATCGTAACCGAGCCTTTGGTCTATCAGGGGCCGCAGCACATCCCGGGCGAAGTTAAGGCCTTTCTCCCACAGCGTGTCTCTCATGTGCGAAACTTTGTGACAATAATCTTTGACCTGTTCGTCGGTTGCTTTGTCTGCAAGAAGTCGCAGCAATCTGTTCCAAGTTCCCCAAAGTTCCAGTGTCAAAGATCCGCTCCGACTTGAAGAATACTTGAAAACTTGTGCTGCGGCACAGTGTAAAAATATGTCGCTGCCAGCAATGTGTAACCATATCGCCGCGGCTGATATCAATGCTTTGTTTCGATCGATTCTTTGGGAGTGGATTTCTAGTGTCCTGGTTGTCACCAACGCATCGATGTCTGGAGCTGAGAGCTCTAAGCCAAGAATGACTGCCCGAATAGCATGGTTCAGATAGTTGTATTTTGGTACGCGCTCATACAGGTGGGCCAAGAGACATTGATGAAATAGATAATCTTGATTGTCTCCTTCCCCCTCACCTAGATGCCTCTGGTTGGTATTTCTTTCTTCGAGTGAAGTGCTTGATATACTTCCTTGGGGCAATTGTACTTACTTTCTTCTTTACAAATTATGTCGAGAGCGCTTTCAAGTTGGATCCCCCAATTCCAACAAACCTGTGTAATAACTGTGAACTCCTCATCGTTAGTACGGAACTGAAAGCTGCAATATATTAGCACTCACCCTCAGGCTACGATAATTCATTGTGGGCGCTTGTCTCAAGTGGTCTATGACAGCGGATAAGTTGAATGCCCAATGGTGTGAAGGTTCATATGGGAGTCCCAATACGCTACCACGACCGAGAATCGATTGAGTTGCGCGGTCCAAAAGAGTTCTTATGCCTAACAAGAAGATTCAGTCATGCAATTTAAGAAGTTAGCAACTTATGAGGACTCACAGTTCTCATCACCAATCTGTTCAACGTGAAATCTGACAAAACGCAAGATTTGTTCAGCGCATCGTTCACACTGCCTGGCAGTTGCGACGCCCCATGGTGTGCTGCCTTCTAACTTATGGAGGTCGGAGAGTGCTTTGGTAATCTCAGTGCAACATTGTGTCTCGCCCACGGATGCTAGGGGTGCTGTGTGTGGTGCGTTCGGAGTGGGTGAAAGAAAAGGCATGGCCAGAAACTGGATAGTCCCACGAAAAGAATATATAATTTATGTTTTCGTAGATCTCAAGACTTGACTCAAGCTGGTAGTCGATCCGCAGTGTTTGTTTTCCAAAGATGCTGGAAGGAAAGAAAGACGAGTGTTGGTTGACGAAGAGTGTTGATTGACGAAGAGTGTTGGTTGACGAAGAGTGTTGGTTGACGACAAGTGTTAGTTGTCGAAGAGTGTTGGTTGACGAAAAGTATCTTTTGATATACTTTTTCTACTGACTCTCAATCATGTGATACGTTATTCTGTTCATAGCAGTGATTCATAGGCACGATAAACTCGGAACATCACCATCAATGTGGTCGGTGAACAAGCATTGACTCCAACAATTGGGGGAGACCTGATGATAACCCTCAGCCGGAAGTTTGTTCATAGTCTCTGCAATCAAATCTTATCCTCTATATCCGAGTGGAGATATCCTAGTCAACTAAAGTTCCAGTCCTAAGAATATTAGGACACGATGCCGTGAAGTCTAGATTCATCCATAGGAAGACACTATCACTCGATAATTTCAAGGCAAGAAGACATATGATACCTTGAAACATCTTGTATAGTTTTTGAATTACAGCAGGCAACGTAGGCGCCAACGTTACTAAAGGCCGTTTCTGGCTCAGCAATTTAGACAAGCAAATAACTTTCAACCTCTCTTCACCTCACCTAAAACGTCCTTTGAATGCTGGCTTGTGAGCTCTAATAATACAGTAAATGCTCCTAAGCATAAATGTTGGCCATCGACGCAGATAGACAATGAACGACCAGTTTCTCGATAAATAGTTGTCAACGTTGAACAGTATAAAATATCTTGTATTGTATCCAGCCAGTCGTGAACCTCTTGCACATACCCGAGCAACTGAGATTGAGAGATTTCCCTAACCTAGAAAATTTCAAGGGCTCCCGAATTTTCGAAACGAACACCATATACAACAGGATGTACCCTCAATGATTTCACTGGTTTATTAGATATATGTGATGAGGCCTAAGTATGATGAAAAGGAAAATACGTCTTCTCCCAGTCATTAGGCACCCTAAGAACAGCAATATGCGTCTACCATTGTGCGGACACCATGACAGTCAAAACCAATTCTTGCTAATCCGCGAGGCACCACGGTAGAAACAACAGTATGCTTTATATAAGTACAGACATCAGCTGTGAATGGTTTAAAGCTCTTGCGATCTTAGCCGCGCGCATCTGCACCAACGGCTTCGCGCAACCGTGCCAAGCGCCCATCAAGCCAAGCCTTCTGCCACGCCTCGACCTTCCCACCCAATATCGTGCACATGGCCGGATCCAGCAGCACAGTGCCCCTGGCAACTACCGTCCCTTTCTTGAGGAGGATTTTCTCCCCGATATTCATGGTCCCCACCCCAATCCTGTCGATGCGTTTCAGCTCGAGACAGTAGACTTTCCGGCCCTTGCAGTCCTGCAGAACGAGCCGGTGGGTGGAGTTCTTTGGCGTGGTGGTACCCGACCCAGCTGGTCCACTCCTCGAGTTTGAGCCTGCCGAGACGGCCTGGGTCGACGCACTGCTCACATTGCCCTCTTCGTCTTCCTCGCCGGCGGTGGGGAGGCGTATGATTTCGCGCCCCCGAGTCTGCTCGCCACGCGCAATGGCCTCGAGCTCCTCGACCTGCTCCCACTTGCTCTTGGTCAGGTTGTCGATGTCCAGGACCTGGACCAGAGTGTCCATCGACAGCTTTGTCTCCTTGACTTCCTGGTTGGTTATGTTGGGCAGGAAGGAGCTTGCTGATGCGTCCAGGATTCCGGCATTGGTGATGTCTGCGGCCATGAGCCGGGCCTTGACGGTTGCGGTGAGGGCAGGCAGGGGCGGCATGGGGCTGCGATTGGGCAACACACTCCTCACCCATGCTGCCGTTGGGGCTGGTAGCCCTTGGCTCTGCAAGCTCGAGCGGACCTGTGTTGCAACATCCATCGCTGGTTTGATGAACGAACGAACGGTGCCCTTCAGAGCATGGTTACAGGCACGTGATTTGCTTCATAAGAAGGGGATGGATCAACCAATGTGAATAGGGTGAATGTGTGGACCACTAAGAAGCCACGGTTCGACCATATTCAAGACTGCATTCAATTCAAGGCATCAAAGATACGCTGCGGCAGGGGATTTGTGCAGTCATTGGCGGGCCGCCACAGTGGCTGTTCTCGCTAACCAGGGTTGAGCGACCCCTACCTGCACTATATGGGTACCCTACATTAACTCAAATGCGGATCCCTAGCATCTGGGGGGGGGGGGGGGCTGGGGCAAGCGTTGCGGCTGCGGCTGCGGCTGCAACGTCAGCTATTAGCCTAAGGTTAGAGCACCACTGTAAAGTACGGCGTAGTCTAGAGTGACGGGCTGTCAACTCCATGATAGAGAGCACCATCACCATAGCGCGAAGATCCCCTGAACACCAACTGGCCCACCCCTCAAACCAATTGACATTCAACCTCTGCTTCAGCTCCCACGACAAGCACAGCCTCGACCCAGCGGGCTTTCACCATGTCGACAATTGCTTCTCCACGCGAGCCACCGCGCCGCATACCTTCCCAGAGCTTGATCACACCCACGTCGTCCACAAGACCATCCCTCGACGTTCCACGATCAGCAGCCGGGTCTCCAAACCCGAACAGCACGCCTACCAGCACCTTCCCCAATCCCGCAAAGCGTAACCGAGCCGCTCTGCGTGAGTACTACAACCTCAGAAACAAGGTCGCGTCCCCGCCGAGCGTCGAGATCACCGACCCGTTAGGGGAACACCATGAGGCGTCCGAGGTGCCACAGTCCGAGCTGGACAAGGACGGCTTCGACGCCGAGACTTTCGTGAGAGAGAAACTAGACGGGAGCAGCATGGAGGAGGTACTGAAGCTGTATACGAGGACTCTAGGCGAGATTCGGGCATTGGATGCGGAGAAGAAGGCACTCGTCTATGACAACTACAGCAAGCTGATCACGGCTACAGAGACTATTCGAAAGGTATGTTGTGGCCGAGCCAAAGAACGTGCAACAACTGAGGAGCGACAATGCTAATATCGAGCAGATGCGCGCGAATATGGACCCCCTAAACCCGATGGCCTCGACTCTGGACCCTGCAATCGCTCAGATTTACTCACAGGCATCCGCCATCAGAGACGCCCTGAGGGAAGCCGTGCCGGAGTCAGATCCCGCCCAGAAGGAGGCCGAGGAGTTGCGACAAAGAAGAGTACGGGCCAAACAATTGGCACTGGAAGTACTCGAAACCCCAGACAAGCTTCGAGCCCTGGTCAACGATGGACGCATGGACGAGGCGAGGCAAGTGTGGAAGACGCCTCGTAAGCTACTACAGACATGGAAAGAGCAAGGGCTTGGCGGGGGCGACGTCGATGCTTGCATTCAAGACGGCGACTCTGCTTTACGAGGAGAGCCTGGTCGGTTCAACTGGCAATCTGCAAAGGTCCAAGGTGATTGACCAGGAGACTCGCACGATGCCTCAATCTATTAGAGACCTAAGGGGTGATATTCTACAGCTGTGTGACATCAATGGTCTCGAATGGGTCGCGATCCTTCTTGCTGACCAGTACCGAATAGCTCTCCAAGCCAGACTGCTTGAGCTGCTCTTCGAGTTTCGGCTTTAGTCGCTGCGTCAGATAGTGGCGCTCTGAATTGCTGTGGAAGACGGTCGCCACGATTTGACCCAATTGGGTGTGGTGTAATGCATCATGGTGGCTCATCTCTCCGGTGACGAGTAACTGCGCATCACAACCTTTGAGGACACTAGAGCCGGATCCTGCACAGACTGCGACCTTGGAAATCACCTCCTGCAAGTCGGTTTTCCCGGGGGGCAATGCAATCGAGATGTATCGTTGGCCGCCAATACCAGCCGAGAGGTTCTTGAGCAACGTGGACAGAGGCAATGGGGTATCTAAAACGACACTTCTACCATAGCCTGCCCCATCGTGGCCTTCGGGCAAGGATCGGGAGATGGGCTGAAGCACAGTCGACCTGACCTCGGACTGTCCATTGACGACAATGTCGCATATCCAGTCATTGATACCCCCGTGCGCGGCATCCATGGCCGTGTGTGGGCAATACACAGCGACGCCAGCGGCGATCAAGCGAAGCAGTGACGCCTGCATTGGATCCGAGTTGGTCAAGGACTTCAGACCTCTGAAGATACACGGGTCTGGATAGCGTTAGCAAGCAACTTTATCATGATATTTAAACAGCCGACTAACGGTAGCTGATGATGACATTAGCCTTTACTCGCAATGCCTCGTCCACAACCGGTGCAGATAGATCGTTGGTCAACAAGACGATGTTGTCGGTCTGGGCTGTGAGCCTTGCGTCTTGAGCTTGGTCGAGTAACACTGGTCATGTGAGCTTATAATTTCTTTGTCGTAACATGCATGCGCTGCCTACATCCTGTGTTGTCCCATGCACCGTCTGCCAATTCTTGCGGGTAGCTATTCCGTAGTCAGCAAGAGTACTTCGAACCAAAAAAAAAAAATTTAAATAATTAAATTAAATTTGTGCTCATACAGTGCTCTTATTGCTTCAACCACAGCAGTAGTGAACGACGGCTTTGGTGCTTCTGTCGTCATGGTGCTTTTTAGACGTCTTGTGGAAAGTGTTCCAGGGGGCGTAAACGAAGTTGTAGAAGCACAAAAGGTATAGCCTGCAACGGGTCGAGCAATGCAGCGGGGGAGTATAAGGGGCACCTGTTTCAACGGACGTGTGAATAACATGCCAGCTCCTAAAGGTGGGTTTGTTTCTCTCAAAACTTGCGAGGCATCAGGCCTGGTGCAGGTGTCATTCGTCAAGCGTGCTACAGTGATAAAGTCTGTGAAATCGAGTAACTCAGTAACTCGCTCTAGGTTAGGCGCTTGAGCCACCCCGACCAAAGCGCCTCTAGCTGTTAATACATAACTTAACTAACCTAACCTGATACATTCCCCCACAAGCCACAATCAGGCCCCCCCCTCCCCTTGGTCAATGTCAAAAGCCGCCCACGCGACGTCAAGCGCGGGGCATTTTCACATGGAGGGGCAGCCTGCTGCATTTCATCATTGGGCGTCGCATCGCATTACCAAAAACTTTTGGTTGCAACCGAACATTTAACCATGGCTGAGGCAACGATAACTGAGGCCTCTCTGAAGAGCGCCATCACAGAGCGACTGAATGCCGTCCATGTAGAAATCACAGATATGTCTGGTATGTCAGAATGTTCTTTCCTGGTTTTCCTAGTCTCCCCGGTCAAGGGCGCCGCAAATGCGATGACAAATATCGCCATTCGCCGGCGCATGTTTGTCCATCACACCTCCCCGCTGATGCTTACGGCATATCAAAGGCTCTGACCGACCGCTAACCCCGTTGCGACAGGTGGCTGCGGCCAGGCTTTCACGTGCACCATCGTGTCGCCTCAGTTCGCCGGGTTGAACTCGCTGAAGAGGCATCGAGCAGTGAACGCGGCGCTCAAGCAAGAGATAGCAGCCATACACGCCTGGAGCGCCAAGTGCCAGACGCCGGAGGAGTACGAGAAGACGAAGACACAAGCGGGGTCGAAACCGCCGCTCGACGGTACGGTTGGGGGCCAAGTACAGGGCACGGCTGCGTAATAGCAGACGTGGCCAGTTATACGATTACGAACGGCGTCACCTCTGGGAGAAAAGCAGACGATATACAAGCCCACCTACGACCTGGGCTGTATTCTGCTGGGACTTGCCGAGACATAGCCCTTGTGATGGAGAGGCATCATACATAGGCATCCCGGGACTAATACCGGTATATACGAAATAATCCACAAGCTACAATCACCCAAGATTTGTGTACTGCGCTAACTCGCGCTCGCGCCCTTGAAATCATGTTATTTTACCCCTGTCCCTAAAATGTTCTGCTTTTGGTTGAACGGCTACTGGAAGGTGATGTTGGTGATGTGAAAACTAACAAAGACCCATCGAGTATGTATGAAACGCACATCCCTTCCTCCTTAGGAAACTTCGTCGCTGAATCGTTGTGATAACTTCGACATGGCACCTATCTGACCACGAGGAAGGCACCGACGGAAGAGACAGGATCCACAGTCGTCTCCAACTTCTCACTTGAGCAACTCAACCGAACCGCTTTGCTGAAACTCCTCCCGCGTGCTCAGTTCGTGGACCAGGTCTTCGAAATCCTCATCCCCGGCCCGGGCCTTCTCCTTGAACGCCTCGAGGTTGTCCCTCGCCCACTGCGCGTCCTGCCCAGCACTCGGGATCGCGAAACCGGCCTCCCACCCCGCGACTATGTCCCCGAAGATGAAGACGGCCCTCAGCTCCTGGTCTGCCGGCGGCTTGGTGGGGTGTCCCGGGTGCACTATGCTGGACCAGGCGACGTGGATGTTGTTGCAGAGCTGGTTGAAGTCCTCCTGCGTCCGGGACGCGGACGTGCGAACATGAGCTGTTATGCGGTTCGAAGGACGCTGTGCGGAGTTATCGTCAGCTCGTGGAGATGGTGGAATGGTGATACGTTGGCTGTCAATGGTCAAAGAGGGCAGGGGTAGGGATGGATCTCACGGCGTTTCCGGCCACGTAGGTGACCTGCTGTCTGGCATCCGTGATCTTGACGTTGACGAATATCCTCGGGGTCGTGAACTTGCTGCTGTGGATCTCCGTAATGGCCTGCGCGAGGGCGTCCTTCTGGATCTGCGTCAGGGGCGCGATGTGTTCTATCTCGTACATGGGCATGGTGTATATGGCGTACGGAAACTTCCAAATGGGTTTCACAAGTATGAATTTATTGATGTTTCCCGGGTTATCGAAGGCACTTCAACAAACGAGTTCTTTCAGGGTTTCTATTATCTATCTTATGGACACTATTTATGTGTATACATATATGTGTGTTTAAGGTAATATGACGTGCACCTCCATAGTCGAGGGGCCAATACCCCAAATTCTCAGGGCAGTGTGGAGACAGGACTGCCGAAACAAAGTGAAATATGATTGGACCAGGGGATCTGGTGTAGCCCAAAATGGTGTTCGGAAGCGTCTAAAAACGGAAAGTCTGACGTAGCAAGCAACTTGTAGTTAGTCAGCATAAACGCGGATTTTAAACAACGACCGCAATACAAAATCTGACAAACCCACGAGGGCGCACGGGTGTATTGTAAGTCGCCATGAGTTCAAGGAATCGGTAGCTTTGTTCGTCAATACTTTTGCGTATGGCTCTAACTTCTCTCACGGGGCGAAACATCCAAGACTTATCGCCAAGGGCAGTATTGGTGTATAATCTGCCGCTAGGGGCACCCAACTTACGAATCTGGCAAAGATAGTGAAGCCCACAAATTATAGTGAATGTGATGAAATGGGACACGATGGCTAAACAAATGCACACGGACAACAATATGTGACCAGGTCGCTGAATATGGAAGCATATGTTGTATCATTTCTTCCTAGGTATAATATCCCTTTCAATCGTCGCTACTCATAACAGAAATGCTTGTCGAACCTCAAGCAGAGATATTGCAGAAAACGCACCCATGGCCCATTTCATCTTGTATGTGGCCTTTAAAATCCACCGTGACCTCCACGTCCACCAGGACCGCCGGGGCCGCCAGGGCCACCTCCGTGGTGTCCGCCAGGGCCTCCGGGGCCGCCACCCATGCCACCGCCTTGGTGTCCGCCCTATAGTGATCAAAGTTAGTGCCCGCACAAGAAGAGCGGCAAGCTGCGGTAATACTTACAGGACCTCCACCCATGCCACCACCCATTCCACCGGGACCGCCTGCAATATCTGGAGTTAGCCACTTATCTTTTGAAGTTATTCGGCAACATGTTGTCCGCAAGCTGATGTGGCTGGGGAAGAATGACAACATTTCGGCCATTGTACGCTCCATGTAGAATGCGGGAACAAGCAGAAATCGACTCCAGGAATCTGCTTACCTCCGTGGTGTCCGCCCTGCTGACCACCCGGGCCGCCGCCGAATCCACCACCTTGCTGCATTCCGGGACCACCGCCGTAGCCCTGCTGGCCACCCTGCATCGGAGGCTGGCCCATACCTCCTTGTTGTGGCTGGTGGTGATCCTTCTTGTGCATCCTCTCCTCGACCTTGTGCTCAATCTTGTTGATGATACCCATGGCGGCTGTGTTGTGTGGGTAGTGGTTGTGTGTTCGGGTTTTGATTTGCTTTCAGTTATTTGTTTGTGGTAGTGAATGGTTGTGTGTATAGTGACAGATGGGCGAGTATGATCAAGAGGTCGTGGGCAGCGATGTCCTTATATATGCAATCATACCGCTAGAGGTTACAACCAGAACAACCCTCAGCAATATCCACAGAGTGCTTCTATACATAGCTGGAGCTTGGGCGCAGCTAATGCCATGACGTCGAGAGCCTGAACGCGTGGCTTTGTGGAGTATACTAAAGCTAGCGCTCGGCGTCTCCCATATGTACCATCTTCAGAACTGTCTGGAACATCGGCACACTTTCTTTGCTGGCATTTCTGGGAGCACCATACTATAGAAGGTACTACAAACGATTGGGGTTTGATAACATGGAGATCATGCGAGTTCCCGTCGCCCCACCGTCGTTTAGACAATTGTTTAATGTGGCAGACTGTGACGCAGTGGTGGAGATAGCAGACGTATTTGGTGGTGGCTGCGATGAATAGAGCCACGCCAACGTCATTGTCCCGTCCTTTCTGGTCGCCAATGTTTCTCTAGCACTGCTTCCGAGCGTCCAAATTGACCGTGACGTTTTGTCAGGCTCGAATGTCAGTAATGATCCTGAGGTTTCCAAGTTGTCACGATGGTGAGTGCTTGCGTATGCTAGGTGCATAGTTACCAACTATTAGAAACTAAAACTCTTGGCAGTCATGCCTTCAGTGCCGAGCACCCGTGAACATTCTATAAACCAAAACCTAGCAGCAAGCTCAAGTGGAGCTACGGCTTCTTGTTCCCGCACCGAGGAGGTCGTTGAATGCAGTCACAATGTGATCAAAGCGTTAGTATATAGTACTTTCAACAACAGAATCAAGAATCACATACATCCCACGTTAAAAACTATGTCTCCGAAGACGTACAAAGGACGTATTTCCATTCATTTCCTGAGAGTCTGAGAAGCTTCGTCGTCTCGCCACCTCCTTACGATCTTCCTTGTTTACCAATAAAGCGGAAATGTTGTCCTGTGAAAGATTACTTTCGAAGCCTCGGATATCGTATTTATCGTAAAAATCTGCGATTTCTGCAAGCAGACCATCCACCAGTACGTTATAGTCGAAGGTGCCCGAGCCTGTCTCATTTACCTCGCCATGCAAGAAGAAGTGCCGTGGCAAAGGATGGTTGACCTCATTGGAAACATTCGGTCGGCTCAGAATCTTCTTTATAGCTTCACAGTGTCGTTGACATTCAAGGAGGAATGGGAGAGACTTAGAGGCCTCTCGTTTCACCACAATATACGCAATGCTGATGCATTCATATGCAAGGGGTAGATGGTGGCAGCAACATTCGATCCCATAGCGCATACGCAACAGCCAGTCTAGTGATTTGCAGACTAGCAAACACTCAGTGTATTTGCCCCTATACAGCAGGGCTCTGGAGCTGAACCGGAGAGTGTAGATAAACTTATCCCCTCGGGTTTTGTCGACAGTTAACTGACGCACTACCTCCGCGCAAACGTTGACGCTGGCTTGTAGTTCTCCGGAATCAGCGTAGAGGCAAGCTAAGTCATCATAGAGATCCAGCATGCGGGTGAGTCCATACTTTTCTTGTGACAGGTCGATGAGTCTAAAATGTACCATTTCCCATACTTGTGGAAGCTGACTCTGCCGCCGCGACCAAAGGGAGCCGGTTTTATCGTGCAACCACTTGATCTCATCGCGCTCGGTATTCTCTGAGGCTCTCCATACGTCCAGGGAATGGAAGGCCGAAGTTTGTGCCTCTTCGCTGAATTTCAAAGTATTGAGTCTCTGTGATGGCCTGTGGGCAGTACGTATCTCTGTGCTCCTAGTCGGCCCTTCTTTGCCATTATATGCAATGATATCTTGAAAAGTTTGAGTTGCTTTGTCGAACTCCCCGAGGAGAAACCAATCAAAGCCGAGCTCCTCCATGTAAAGCAACCATTCTGTGCTGTGGGATTGATTTGTTCCCGAATCTTCCGGACCATTAGTTGTCGGAAGTTGAACAGAAACCATCCACTGTCTGGCTTCATCTGTTTTGTCCTGGCATAAAAGAGAGAAGCGAAGATTCGATATCCCTTCTAGTCGCCTCCACTCCCTTTCATGCTTTGGTAGAGTCTGTGAAAACTGAATATATCGGCGATAAGCGACTTCTGCTTCTGCAAACTGTTTCATATTGCAGAGACACCGGTAATGCCATGTGAGGGCTACGCGGTACTGGCGGTTCCCACGCGTTGAGAGCTGCGTGGTATTAAACTTGTCGAAGTTCTTGATAGCAGATCGAAACATTGTCTCTGCCTCTGCAATGTTGGTGTCATAGATGTCTACAGCTGCTACGTTGATCGCCCACAACTTTTGAATCCCCCATGTTTTTGATTTGTAGACTGCACGTACCAGCCTGCTTTGCTCTTTTCCCAATCTGTCCTGTCCATTCACCTGGCTCTCAAGTTGACGTGCCATTTCTCTTGCCTCTTCAGGCCGCTCCATATCGATGAGGCAAACGACGAGGTGGATAAGGCTTTGCATCGTCAATGCTTCAATATGAGGTAATGGCGGTAGACTTTTGGATATCGCGAGAGATTGCATGATCAAACACTCCACAGCTTCATCCCACCTACCGTCTGTCAGCCAGACCTCATAGCAAATAGCCATGCTTTCCCAGAAATTCTGCTTGTTTTTAAGTTTTTTTCGAGCCAAAGATACCAGGTTTCTTGCTTGAGCAATCTGTTCGGGGGTTTCCCGACAACCACGTTCGATAACCCAGGCACAGAGTAACAGACAGGACGGCGGTACAATCCACATTGGTGAGAGAACTAATTTGTTGATGATTGTGAGAAGGGGTTTAAACAGTGAAGTTGATACAGCCAACTGGGCTTTCTTGGATGATGCAACAAGGTGCTCTTTTGTATCGAAGCGCTGCATGACAGCAAGCAATACATTATTGGATACGACAGTGGGGATCTTGCCGGGCAGTAGTACTTTTCCATTGCCATCCGGGGTTGTCGTTGTTTGCATTGAGTGACTCTGAGCAGTCTGATGATCATCAGTACTATCTGATACATGTCGCACTTTGATATTTAGCTCATCACCCACTTTGATGGATGACATTGCCAATGCAGTTGCCAACAAGTTCCAAGATTGCGTGCGAGGATCTTCTGGTCCAAAGAATTTCTGCCGGCGTAACGACTCATTGGCAAAGATCACGGATGGATCCACGTTGAGCTCTATCAAACTGGCTGAATCGTTCTCAAGTCCACCAACATCGCTTAGAACGAGCTCGATATATCTATAAACAACAGTCCAGGATTCTTCTGTGACAGTTCGAATCATGAATTCAACCATGGCGCAAAATTGAGTTGTGTGGAAGAACTCCTCAAGTTTAGTGGTGAGACATGAACTAGGTCCATAGGAACGGAGTTGGAGTACGTGGAAAGGTATAAAATTCAACGCGTACGAGAAGAGGGGATATCGAGTCGGCAATGTGGTGGATGACTCCTCGACCAAAGGATATCCTAGGTTTAACAAATTAAAGTAATCAAGACAGGAAAAGAGCATGGCCTTCTGCGCATCCAGGAGATCAACTTGGAAGAAGAGAATGTCTTGGTCTTCAGGCAGCCATTCGGACAAGGGACGGGTCAAAAAGTTCGTGACTGTCGAGTGAGCAATGTGGTAACGATCGCTTGTCACTCGCACAAAGTCACCACACGCATTGACGATGCCTTCTTTCGTGAGAAGATCGTCCGTGTAGCTTTGAGTGGGATTAACCTGGACAGCGTACGCATGACACAGCTCGGGAGCAGTCATAGGTTCGGCTGCAGCCATCATAATTGATAGCAATCGTTTCGCTCGCTTCATCGACATCGAAGGTCTAAAAGAAGTGCCGCTAGTTCTTTCCAGAAGCCGGCGAAAGATACGAGTCAATTCTCGATCCAAGTCCCTAGGGGTGTTCTTCAACTCGTGCTTTACTTCAGAATCGCTGAAGCACTGGTTCAGTTGTCTGAAGACGAGGATAACCCAGAGAAACATTATATTCGATTTAGCCTTGATTGTTTCGTAGACCTCCTGTCGAAGTGCTACACTTTGGATGTTTGAACACTGGCGAAGCTCGGATGCTATCAATTTGTCCATGTCGCCCACCACCATTTCTTGAGTTATCTCCAGGCTCCTGGGTGCAGCTTTTAGTGTCGCAATGAGAGATGACTCTCGTCCGAGAAAGAGAACATGAAAATTAGGGTGGTCCTGAACAAGCCCAAGTATGACTTTTAAGCACCCGTCCCCAGGTCGTGTCCAATCATCGATTGATTCGTCGACTCCATCGATAATGCAGTAGACGTCGGGCTTGATCGCTTTGAGGGCGGTGGACATGGCTGCCTGTAAGTTGCCAGTATTAAGTGGCAAGCTTTTGACTATTGAAACCGAAATCTCGCGAAATACCGCATCCGAAACGTTCTGTAAAAGATGCCACAGCGCAGTGCGAAGAAGATCAATTAGTTTTCTCTGGCTACCACTTTCTGCCCAGAATGAGAAGAGTATAGAAATATGGTCAAGTGTCTTGAAACGGTCCATGATGGACCGCGCAAGGACAGATTTACCACAACCTTTGACACCGTATATAGTAAAGACGCGCTCGATGATTTCTGACGTGTCATTCGATGAAATTCCTATGGCTCGTTGCGCCCAACATCTAAATCCAGGATGGTTCCAGACCCATTCGCACGTGCCGTCGAGTCTCCGGGGTATAAAGGCATGGCCGCACGGTCGTAGAGTTGTTTCAAGCTGGAGTTGGCTATTTATTCGGGAGCCTGATAGGATACCTAATCTTTGAGGTTAGACTAGACTAGTCTAGAGGTAAACTAAACGCTGTGATATGAGGCTTTGTTACCTTGAATATCGGTTGTATTCTTATTCAGTAAAAGAATTGCTAGAGAGGATTTGGATCGTTCAAGCCGATCAACATGGTGCTTGAGCTTTTTGCCATAGCCGTTTGCCAACATCTTCGCACGCTTGACAAGTCGTGGCCCGTTTGTTGCGACCCCCGATGACGCGATAAGCTGGTTCAGAGACGATAGGTCACTGCGGAGGGAAGTAATGGCGGCTGGAAGACGTTGAATTTGGCCTGGACTTAGAGAAATGTTCTTCCATCGTTCTTCAATTTCACCTAGCAATTCAGTCACTGCTTCAAGCTCGGTGACCAGCTGTGATGTTTCTTTCACGAAAGCGGTCTTGCTCGCGAGGCTGCATATTGCCGATTTGGTCGTTTTAACGATTTCAATCAGACCGGGAACGGCGGCGATGACCCGGATGACTTCCATGACACGTTTGATAGTAGATGGACGAAGAGATACACGCACAATGCTGTTATTGATACGCTTGCCGCCGAGTAAGCATTGAACTCGAGACTGCCACGAGGGAATAAACGCAGTTGATAACCCCGCCTCTAGTCTATAGCCTCGTCTTTGTAAGTCCCATGGGAAGCCTTACAGGAAGCCTTATAGAAAGCCTAACGGTCATCGTTTAGCTGAATTATACAATTTATATATCACTGTGCGCTTATTGCAATAAATGTACTATACAGTAAAAAGAACTTGTAATGTTCTTGACATGTTGCGCATTTTCTTGATATTGAACCTTTCAAATATATGATATATATCTAATTATATCCATGCATGACATTTCGAGGCCCCAAACTAGTCAAGGAATTAATGACGTGGAATCGGTGATCTTATCAACTTGAATATTCACATGACATTGCGCGTTTTGGTGAACATGCCTTTGTTGCAGCCGGATAATACATTGGCGGTGATCATGGAACGCAGTTTCCAGCGGACAGTGCATCACGAATGCAATTAACTACCCACCCCTCGCTGACGCAAACAGGAACTAGAGGCCGATATAATGCGCGGGGTCAAGTGATGTGCCTCAAACTCGTAGTGATCGAGCTGTTGGAGGCTTCGGTGCCAACAGCGATATTAGTCTGAAACCAGTCCGTACGACCATACAGCTACGATGGACAGAAATGAGGTTGTTATATAGTCAGACACATTTAGAAGACAGCAGTTGTGTTCCAAAGACCTCCGCGAGGGCCCCGAAGGTCCGTGCACATCTTTTGTCTCAAAGGCTCCACACGAGTTCAGCTCATACTCCACCAAAACTTGTCCGGGGGGTCGTTTCCCCACGCGACTTGACGATCTCCCAGCACTAAACGCGCCTCAATTGCCCCAGAGACGCGTCGAAATAGCTTTGGTATGTATACAAAAGCATCAAGCCGGAGTACAAGCCCAGCACTTCTACTATTTCCAACTTCGTCTCGGAATCGCGGAATCTCCAGCATAGTCCTTATCATTGAGACCTTCTGCAAGGATGCCCGTCCCTTCAGACAAGGTGCTCGAGAAGGAGATCCGGGGAGCAGTCAAGGCTATTCTTGACCAAGGCAATGATATCACAGTCAACAAAGTCCGGACACAAGTCGAGGAAAAGCTGCATCTTCCCGAGTCCTTCTTCAAGGACAGCGCAAAGTGGAAGAACCGCAGCAAACAAGTCATTCACAATGCCATAGTACGTAGTGCCTCGTCGCCCGTCCTCTGGCGTCGCAATTGTAGTGGGTTCCACGCGCTAACAGCTCAGCAGGAAGGCAACGGAAGTGACGAGGATGCTGCAGAGGAGGAAGCGAAACCTACAAAAAAGACTGCTGCCAAGCGCCAGTCCACCGAGGAGCCCGAGCAGAAGCCGAAGCGCGTCAAGAAGGCGCCTGTGCCAAAGAAACCCGTAAAGAAGACCGCTCCGCCGAAGAAGAAGCAAAAGAAGGCGCCGTCTTCTGACGACTCGGAGTTGAGCGATCTGGCAGACTCGGAAGAAGAGGAGAAGCCCAAGAACCGTGGTAAACAAGCGAGCAAGGTGGATACCGAGTCTGAACTCAGTGATTTGGGCTCCGAAGAGGAAGAGGATCTGAAACCGAAGAAGCTTGCTGGAAGAGCCCACCCAAAGAACAAGGCGGCGGGTTCAGAAGATGATGAGGCAGATGACGCCGAGAGCCAACCAGAGTCCCGCCCAAAGAAGCGCACAAAGCTGGAATCTGACAATGAAGATGCAACCACTGGAGACAAACCGAAGAAGAATAGCCCCGATGGTGATGACGATGATAAAAGGTCTGAAAACGCGCCAACTAAGGGCAAAGACAACAAGCCTGCAGCTGAGGATGACGACAGTTCGGGGCTGTCATCCGTCATAGATGATGATGCTCCACCCAAAAAGAAAGAAACCAAGAAGGAAGAGAGCAAGGCAGCTGTTGATGATGACAGTTCCGATCTATCGTCAGTCATTGATGACGCACCACCAACGAGACGCAGGGGAAAGGGTGCCAAAGGAGCCAACGGTTCAACTAAGCCCAAAGCCACAAAGGCCGCAAAGGCTGCACCAAAGGAAGTGACTGGCGATGAGGCAGAGATCAAGAAGTTGCAAGGTCAATTAGTCAAGTGCGGGATTCGCAAGATCTGGGGGATCGAGTTGAAGGAATATGGAGATGACACCGGGGGCAAAATTCGGCATCTGAGGAAGATGTTGGTAGATGCCGGCGTCACTGGCCGCTTCTCAGAGGCCAAGGCACAGGAAGTTAAGGAGCGACGCGAATTAATGGCAGATTTGGACGCCGTTCAAGAGATGAACGACCTTTGGGGCTCCGAAGGCCGTGGTGGACGGGCATCAAGAAGCAGGGCAAGCAAGGCCAAGGCACCCGTCAAGGATGCTTCCGAAGACGAGGAGAGCGAAGCCGAGGACACAAAACCTCGCGTCTCGAAGCGACAGGCGGATCTGGCGTTCTTGGGCTCTGAGAGTGAGGACAGCGACTAATTGAGGGTGAAAGGACTCGCAGATTGGGTCGAAGCAGATCACAATCGTGCTTGAGACTGTACTAGTATTGAGTTGTATTAAACCTTGTCATTATAGTACTATGCCTAATGCGTCACCTCATCTAGCAGCATTCATCCTTTGAGCTACGAGACTGAAGACAGCAACTGATCCCATGAATAAAACGGCGTTATAGAACTGGGCGAGGATCAGCGATTACAAGCCTGATGATCTTTCGGCCGAGAAGCAGAACTTACAGCTCTTCGTGACACGGCACGTTCTTCGTCCTCAGATCTCGCCTCAATGAAGAGGCGTCTCAAGTTGGGAAAGCTCGCCTGATGGATGACCATGGTTAATCTGGCGGGTCTTGATACCTCAATGCTCGGGTTCAAGCTTTAATGCCTACCATGTATGCGCGAATGTGGTGCAAATGGTGTGTTGGATCGGGCCACAAAATAGGCTGTAGCTTCAAGTCGATAAGGTTTGACGACCTGCGTCGATGGAGAGAGGCTATCAACGCACTGCAATGCCTCACAGGTACTACAGTCGTGGCCCCGTATGATTGCAGGCCGCTTGAAATATTTCCAGTGTCTCTTGCCCCGGCTGTGGCTCTGTGGACATTAAACTATGTACATCAGCACTAGCCCCTAGACTAGACTAGGTTAGCTCTAGTGACCGATTGAGTTAGCGCCTATACTAGTCTACTCCGTAATTGCATAAGAGTGACAGCTTGGAAACACCTCTCTGTTAAGGCATCCCCGTTAAAAGGTATCCTTGGACCTTGGCTGGCATCCGCATCCAATTCCAGATGCCACCAGGCTAATCGAATCGAGTACGGATACCACCTTGTCCTATTATTCCACATCGACTTGGCGACATTCCCTCTCGGAAGACGGTGAAATACACACAGACTCGCCCAGTCAGGTCGCCCTTCTCCCTGGAACACATCTGCGAAACACAAATAATCAACGGAAAGCCAAGGTGGATGCACTCGCGACTGCCCTAACAGGGCCCCTGATTCCCCTCAACATCCTCCAAGTGGCCATCTCGACTGGCGGTACCTAATCCACAACACCACGAACCCGAAGAACCGGCCCCAAGATGGCGGTCAATCGCATGCGCGCCGCCTTTGCGGTGCCCAGAAAGGGTGAGACGTTCGAGCTGCGGGCTGGTTTGGTGTCCCAGTATGCTTGGGAACGAAAGGAGTCCATTCAGAAAACAATCATGGCTATGACGCTGGGCAAGGACGTATCGGCGCTGTTCCCTGACGTTCTGAAGAATATTGCGACGGGTGATCTGGATCAGAAGAAGCTGGTCTATCTATATCTGATGTGAGTCTGGTGTTCCTCTTGTGCAGCATCACCTGCTCTCTCTCTCTCTCTCTCTCCCCCCCTTCCCTTTGGCTCGTTGTTTATTTAGCATTTTCCCACCTCCACCGCTGTGGCGCCTGCACATCCCAAAGGCTGACGGGAGATCCAGGAACTACGCAAAGTCACACCCAGACCTATGTATCCTCGCCGTGAATACCTTCGTCCAGGATTCCGAGGACCCAAACCCCCTGGTCCGGGCCCTGGCCATTCGTACAATGGGTTGTATTCGTGTCGACAAGATGGTTGATTACATGGAGGAGCCCCTGCGAAAGACACTCAGAGACGAGTCGCCATATGTGAGAAAAACCGCTGCCATATGTGTCGCCAAACTATTCGACCTCAACCCCACCATGTGCATCGAGAACGGCTTCCTCGAGACCCTGCAAGAACTCATCGGAGATCCCAATCCCATGGTGGTCGCAAACTCGGTGACGGCCCTCTCTGAAATCACCGAGACCGCCCCTGAGACCACTGCACTGGTCATCACCCCGGCCATCCTGAAGAAGTTGTTGATGGCTCTGAACGAGTGTACCGAATGGGGACGAGTTACCATATTGTCATGTTTGGCCGCCTACCCTCCCTCCGACGTCAAGGAATCAGAACATATTTGCGAGAGAGTCGCGCCGCAGTTCCAACATGTCAACCCCAGTGTCGTGCTTGCTGCCGTCAAGGTTGTCTTCATCCACTTGAAGCTGATCAATGGCGACTTGGTACGGCAATACCTCAAGAAGATGGCTCCTCCTTTAGTCACGCTTATCGCGTCTGCGCCCGAGGTCCAATATGTCGCTCTCCGAAACATCGATCTCCTCTTGCAGGCCAAGCCCGACATTCTGAGCAACCAACTGCGAGTGTTCTTCTGCAAGTACAACGACCCTGAATATTTGAAGCTACAGAAGCTCGAGATCATGGTCAGAATAGCAAATGAGAAGAACTACGAGCAGCTACTTGGTGAACTGAAGGAGTACGCCGTTGAGGTCGACATGGATTTCGTGCGAAGGGCAGTCAAGGCCATCGGCCAGGTAGCTATCAAGATCGAGAGCGCAAGCGAAAAGTGTGTGAATGCGCTTCTGGATCTGATATCGACCAAGGTCAACTACGTAGTGCAAGAGGTCATTGTCGTCATCAAGGATATTCTCCGCAAATATCCAGGATACGAGGGCGTTATCCCAACACTTTGCAAGTACATCGACGAATTGGAGGAGCCTAATGCCAGAGGGTCTCTGATCTGGATCGTGGGAGAATATGCCGAGAAGATCAGCAATGCCGACGAGATCCTGGCTAGCTTCGTCGATGTATTCCAAGACGAATTCACACAGACGCAACTTCAGATTTTGACGGCTGTGGTGAAGCTGTTCCTCAAGAAGCCTCAGAGCAGTCAAGGGCTGGTCCAAAAAGTGCTGCAGGCTGCGACAACGGATAATGATAACCCCGATATTCGGGACAGAGCTTACGTCTACTGGCGTTTGCTCTCTGGAGACCTCGATGTTGCCAAGGTATGATTTGTTACATCACTTGATAATGCGCTGAGTTTAGCTAATAATTTCCTCAGAGCATTATCCTATCACAAAAGCCTGCGATATCAACAACCATGACGTCACTCCCTCCAGCTTTACTAGAGCAGCTTCTCGGCGAGCTGTCCACCCTTGCTTCAGTCTACCACAAGCCGCCGGAGTCTTTCGTTGGCAAAGGTCGCTTCGGCGCCGACGCTATCCAGCGCGCCGCCATTTTGGAGCAACGCGAGAATCTGGCCGAAAATCCTAGCGTCGCATCGGCCGTTGCCGCTGCTCAAGCCAACGGTACAACATCCCAGAACAACATGGAGAACCTCCTGGACATCGACTTTGATGGCGGAGCTCCTGCGTCCCTGGAGCAGAATAGCGCAGCTGCTACGCCAGACCGTGTACAGAGCCCTTTGAGCGCGACCCAGCAGAGCGGGGGAATGGCCGACATGATGGGCCTGTTTGATGTTCCTGCACCCCAACAATCACAACAACAGAGCATGGGCGGAAGCAGTAATGATTTGATGAATGGTTTTGCAGGTCTGGATCTGAGCGCACAGACTCAACCTCCACCGCCATCACAGCAACTGGGCCACACTGGAGGGGAGCAGAAGAAAGATAGTGACGACTTATTGGGTTTATTTTAGAAAAGGTCGACTCGGTAAGATAGGAGATATTCATAAAAGCAGGCCTTGTTCAATGCATCTCGCGGCAAGACCTTGGGTGCCAGCTCGTGAGAAGAGGAGAAAGTTATCTGAGATGAATCATGCATAGGTAGCGTTTCGGGAAGACTTTTCCAAAGACGTAACCAAGGCTATCAAGCAGAGTTTCGCCGTCAAACCTGATATGGAACCCTTACAGGCTCTCTTGGGCACATGGCAAGTTTGAGCATGATGAAGACAGTGATGAAATGACAAACGAATATGCAGCTTTGCAGAGCAAGTGCATGGTACCTGACACGGGAATGTATGAATGCTACAAAAAGACTGTTGGTTTGTTGCCTACCGAGATCGAAGCATGCCAGCTACGTCATGACGGAAACTTCGTCACTGGATAAGATGCCAGGGACGCCAACCTAATTTACATCCACCACTTGTCTCGCGGCCCCAGCCCCAGGCCACCTAGTCCTCCAATATGCCGGGCTCATGACAGTGATGACTATCCAGTCGCCTTCGAAGGCTGGTTGGTGTACTTCGGTGCTGGCCACTGAAAATGAAACCTGTCACGAGAAAGACTGCAAATAGTAATATGGTATCTCTTATCTCTCCTGCAGAGCCGCGTTGGTGTAGCAGGCAGCGTTGGGCGTGCCGTAGGAGCTCTGTATTCGTCGACGGTCAGTACCTGCTAACTACCATAACCCCCCTTTCTCAGAGGAAAACGTATGCAATTGGGTGGTGGGTTCCCAACCCCCTTGAAAATGTGAGGTACAACGCTCCATATCACACAGCCGGCGGGTTGTGTAGGTTCTTGGTAGTTGCCCATGGTGATGAACACGGCCGACGCGAAGAAGCTGTGAGAGGCACCATTTCTTGATCGTGGCCTCTATCTTGTCCAGTGTACTGTTGTCCGAAGACCTGGCTGACCAGGACGGCTAATTTCTTAACTGCTGGAATGCTGGGCAAAACTAGACGAAGTAGTCCAACGCCACGGCCAGCATCACTTTCTTTGGGGCTAAGAGTGTCTTGCCCGAAAAGGTGAGCGGGACGGGATTGGTTGAGTCTAATAGTGTGTGGAGGACTCTGATTGTGGGTGATTCGTTGTGTTTGGTTCTGGGAGGCTGGCTGAATTGGTGATTATGAAGTTCTTGCATATGACATCGACAGTTTTGTCATTCACACTTCCAACCTGGGGTTCAGATACAAGTGCGTCACCTCCACTGTTAACTTGGATGATGGCTGTCCGGCGCCTTGGACGAAGTGTAACACAAATATGCATCTTGTACTGTGGGGAAAGAAGATGGACAGGAGCTGAGCATGGCCTTTGGTACTATCACCCAGGTAATATACAGCAATCATCCGTCGGTTGCTTTTTGCATGAGTAAACTCAGACTGCTGAAGTAACAGGAGTACCGGAAAGGAGACATACAACGTTTCGAGAACGTCGGAATTGGCTGCACGTTCAGGAACGATGCCATCAGGTCAGCTAAAAGGATGAGTCGTTTCAACGGAGTTCAAACTGGTCATGCCCTGAAGCACCATCTATCACACAGCATTTCTACACGGGCGTTGATCCTAAAAGTCGCCCATGCTCGTGGGGTGTAAAGGTCAGGTTGGGTAGTAGCAGACTGAATGCCTAAGCTTGGAGACCTGCCTCAAGCTTTCTCGGAATCTGAACGGTATACCTAGTCTGGGTTGTTTAAAAATTTGTTCGTAATTATAAACTTTAAATAGCTTTACTTTCAAGCATTATATCAATCATACTCAATTACATTATGACGCCACTCGAGTTTCAAAATAGCGGATTCACTAGAACTTCTGGATGACATTACTCTGTCATCTGTGTTCGAAAATATCGGGTGTAGGACTCAACGTTCGTTGAGGTGGCAATCGATGGGCACACGATCCGTGACCATCGGACCTGCAGGTAGGTTGTGTGATACAGAATCTTGCCTTGCGTTTCGTTGGAGTCGTTGCCCATTGCCCGGATCTGAGTAGTCAAGGATTCCGAGATATTGAAAAAGAAGGTCTTGGATATTTTCAAAGTCTATGGCTCCGTCTTCGAAACAATTTTTGCGGTATATCTGGTTCTTTAGTGCTGGAAATGATACAAGTGGAGGAAGCAAGGCAGACGACCCCAGAGAAACCCTCCACGATGACTGCCGCGCTAAAGTACTGATTCAAAGTATGAACGCAGACTTAGTACTGGAATCTGTGTCCATGAGACAGAAACACTGACGCATTAGCTGTGAGACGATATTGGCTGTAGATGAGCTTTCGGATTGATATTCGAAAGGCAGTCATCGACGTCCACCACTTAAGTTGTCATTACAATATTGTTTGAATCAGGCAATTCCTGTCGTCCTGAGTTAACCATTGCAAGTCGAGGAGTCCAACTTTGCTTGGCTTGTTGACCACGTATACATATGGCAATGCAATCTCAAGTTGAGAGATCAGCTGTTCAGTTAACTGATCCGCAATTATGGTAGCACTACAAACAAGCAGGTAGGGCGATAGTATGCATTTCGCCCCCCCCCCCCCCCCCCCTCCTCCCGGACCCTCTGTATCCCCACATGTGTTTCGATTGTTGTAACACATGATCTGAAAACTCCGTTATTTTCTTTGAGCACATACGCACTCGCCGCACTAATTACATATCCAGGAACATCCAGGTCTTGTTGGACTACTCCTCTAGCTAGTAGTGTTTTGGCAGTACCGGACTATGTCGTATTTAAAACTCCTAAAGAAAACGTTAACTCTGTTTGTGGTACTATAAATATTGACTGAAAACTAGGTACCGTAGGCATTAAACAGTATATGGAATGCATTGTGTCGTTAGAAAGGTCGGTGGGGCTACAAGTCACTTGGATAGTCACATTGAAGGCCAAGTCTGTACATAACCCATAGTACCCCAGCGTGTCATAGTCATCCAGGAACGTATAATTGCAAATTGGAAAGAAGGCTTGACTCTTGGCACCTGTGAAGAATACGCCTTGCAGTATTGCACCATCTAACCGTAATGAGACGTATTTTACTGTGTAAATATTTTCTACGGACCCTGTTTGGGATATTGTTGCGTTTCCGGGTTTGACGACATATTCACACGTTGCTGTTATTTATTGGACGAAAGGGTAGATAGTTGTCGTGATAATAACAATAAGTACATTAGGTACATCAGAGGCTATCGAAGTTTCTTTGACCATAGGAACTTCAACAATCCTAGAAGGCCTCGTCCTGCATCATGGAAGAATATTTTATCATTGAGCGATTACCTAGAGCAGAACCAATCCCATTGGGGTTGCCCGATGCAAGATACAACCGCAGAGCTTATCAAAAATTTGAAAATTGTTCTATATACGGCTAGTGTTGCATTGACCGATATTCGTAGAGGCGAAATGGGGGGTGGGGGGTCTTTCTTCGTAGGGGTAAAGCGTAGCGATTAAAAAAAGAAAAGGACAAGCAAACACCAAGATACAGGTTAAGATTTACCTCCTCCTATGAGCCCATATCAGCACCTTCTATCTCCTAAGAATTGTTGTTACTCATCGAGAAGTAGAGATTGACCACGGTAGTGCATGCGAATATTTTTCCGTGAGCACTGTCCAACCACGCCAGGCTGCCAATTCACCATTCTACTTCGCTGTTTTATTCTGCCTATTTTTTACCAAAGGCCTGCTAACTCTCCTGGCCCCTCACATCTCGATGTATACAGCATACAAGTATAAGATGAACATGAGGCATCAACAAAATTGAGGTAGACAGTAAAAGAAAGGCCGATGTGATAAGAAGCTCTATTGTGAGAAACATGGATGGAAGATATTTCAGGCCTGTCTGAAATGGTCGCGAAGCTGTTATCCGTCCACACCCACTCCCTTACCCCCCAAATTCCGGTTCTTTTTCTTGAGGCGCAGTTCGGGAACCATATATTGAACAGCACAAGTGTTAATATACATTGCATTATCTCAAATGTAAACTTTTAAAGGGAAAATCTATTACCTGACGATTGGAACGCTTAGGCTGGTAAGGCACATCAATGTTCTGCATGGGATTGTGCAGCACAGTACCGCTGCAAGCACCATGTACAGGTTACAGCGGCCATCTTCGCTGGCCTTTGACGAACTTTCCAAGGTCAGATAGCGGTCTGGGAATTTAAATCAGTAAGAAATCAAATGGGCATGCGTAGAACCCAGATTCACTCAATCAAAATAGAACCACTATGCTTATGCCTGTAGAGTACTTTCAGCCAATTCCTTCAACTATACCTGTCAAGACTTTTACACGGCAAGGCTGGCATGATCGACTCTGACAGTGTCTTCGGAGGTGTCGCTGCATGAGCGAGCCAAAGCTTACTCGAAGTTGTTTTAATTACCGCAAGCATGTATTTCCCGCACCGGATGCTACAAGAAGACGTTTGCTAATTTGAAACGCACATTTTCAATATTTTCTCAACAGTAAGTGCTGTTAGCCAATGAACCGTTGGTAAGACCACATCTTAACCCTTGGACATGAGCTGCATAATCCTGACCTAAGGATTCACCCGGCTAGAGTGCAACATTCCATACGTTCTGCACTCTAATTAATAATAGCTCTGCCGACAGCTTCTGTGCCGTTTTAGTATACTGCCAGTAAGAGCAGCACTGATACAGGTTGGAAGCTTCACCCTTTTCTCAAAATCAGGTATGGCTGTATGCGTAAGTTTCGATCTCAAAACTAGCTTATAGCCTTGACGGCAAGGGCTGACCAGGATGAGGATGCAGTGTTGTGTATACGAACACACGTGCGCGGGAAATCCGGTCAGTCCATGCCATGTCTGCGGGGGCAATTATGTTTTCAAAGACTGATCAAATGCGTGGGCGGCCGGTTGAGGCCAAAGCTACTCTTGTAACAGTGAATCTCACACATGCTTATGATGACTATTCAGTGGTTGGTCCGTGAAGACGTTGAAAAAAGCCCAAGGAGCCAGCCAGCGACGCAAATGGCTTTTCACGCTTTTGTTATTAAACTCCATAGCCTTATAACAATGAAAAACCTTGCAAAGTTGTAGATGTCGACGCCAGCATGAGATATGTAGTTTGGCAAGACTCTGGCTAAGCTTCTGGAAGCCAACAGACTGGAGTGACACTCCATATTGCAAGTACACGGGTTTCCGGTTGTAAAATATTTCTTCCGTAAGTAGTCTCGAATGCCTGATGAAGTAGAGTAATTATGGCACCGGGAATATGTACTGTTCTTCTTATAGTCTGACTCTGGACGATTGCACTAGACATGGTAATTTTCTTCTCACCCCTCATTTGCACGATATACCAGTAGAATGGCAACTGGATGCTTTTTAGTGAATCAGTTTTCGACTTGACTCGTCTTGTGTTGCGTGCCAAATTGGTAATAGACCTCCCCGTAGCTAGCTTGGCCATCGCCGCAGGCTTTGATATCGTCGTTGAAACCCTATTAGAGAAAAGCTGCTCGTTGTCCACTTCGCCAATCAGAACCTCAATGTCCATCCAGGCAGGGTTGCTAGGGCACGTGTCATGGATAGCCTGTATAAAGAAATATGACTATGTATTCCCCTTGCGGTCTTGTGCTCATAGATTCGCACTTAGGCAGCATGACGACGGAAGATAGACAGGCTTTTCCAAGTTTTATGGACATTTTGCTGTAGACATTTTGTCCCGTGGCTTGATGACATGAATACTATTATGATCATAGGTGATACTAATCGACACGGTATGGAAATGCCCCTCGTTGGAAGGTTCCAATCGACTACTGCCACAATATTAGTGGGTGACGTTGTTTGTAGTGATCGGATAGCGAATCTGTGTATCATTGGCCAATTCAAGGCATTTCGAAGCTTAGGAGTACAAGATTTTTGCTGTTCGCTTCAAAATTCTACATCAATCCTCCTCCAGTATACCCGCAACCCTGACCACTGGATAGGCAGGATCACCATATTCATCCCAATAGCGAGGCATCGTTGGAATTTGCTTGGAGTTGACCCAGCTCCTGCGCACAGGGAGTACATCGCCAACATACATCTCCTCAATCAATTGCCATATTCTTCTTCTGTTCCGCAATCCATTCGGTACTATCAAGTTTGGGTAGCAGAATATCTCAAGTTCTGCTTCCAAACTGTTATGGTGCCTCCAGGTGGACCAAACTCCATTACTAAGTTCTCGTACCAGCAGTTCCCAGTTCATCTCCACTCCTTCCTTGGCCTTGACGTCAAAGAACTTCTCAACAGCAACGGTGTCAAGGTCCCAGAGAAAAGGCAGATATCTGCCGTCTAAAAGAATGTCGAGCCATGTGTTTTGAGGCAAAAGGCCAGTGCAATGAGTTGAAAGCCCTTCGAAACAGCCCATGAACGATATGACTCGATCCCGTAATTCTTGTGGTAGAGATAGAAATAATTGGCCGAAATCCCTTGCAGATGGGTTTGCTGATTGTGGCTCAAAGACCTTGGTGTTTGCAATGATCCGCGCTGTCAGCTGTGGCACTTCCGTCGGGTTTGTGACAACCTGAACTTCGCTATCAGTACTTCTGCATACTAGATGTAGACCTTGGAAGGAGACAGAGCTGGATCACTTACCCAGTGCGCATCATCGCCTTCCCATATTGAATAGTCATCAGCAAAGCCAAGTGGCATATAGTACCCGTGGTCCATTACGAGGTACTGCGGCCCAGGTTTGTCAATTGTGCCCATGTATTCGTTGTCGCGTGCGTCAAATCTTGTGCGTATCACCTTCCAAAGGGTGCGCAGAGAACGGACACGAATGTCGTTTTGCGACCTACGCATAACCTTGACCGCAATGTCTACGCATGGTTTGTGCACCGCAATGCTGTACGGAATGTTGTAAGGAATATTGAATTCATCGAATCCGGCCAACCAATTGGGCGCAATTTCCTGGCCGGTCTCCTTTACCACACAGGTGTTGGACCACGTAGTTGTCGCGTTGTCTTGTCGAATATCTGCATTGATCTGGATGTTCGCTTGCTCGACTCCTCTATATTTGCCGCCCCTGTAGTGCTGTTCAAGCTGTTCAAACTCACTTTCCGGATCGTGGAGTAATACAGTCTCAGTCTGCCATTTGATGTCATCCCTCCACACCCCGCCAGTGTTCGGAACTGGCGGGCGAATGGGGCCACCGCATATTGGACAGAACAACATGCGATCTACCATAACGTAAAGCGATAAAATATTCGGGTTCAACTGCTGTGATGATTAGATATATAAATAGAAGAACAATAACAGTAGAAGAGATGCAAACGCTGCTCGTGTGCGGCACTGCAATACGGATATACCCAATGTGTCCAGATCCACGAATAACTCTCTCCATCCATCCACCGTAAGCAAGGGTCCTTGTAAAGTGCCTACCTATCAAATGGAGCAGCCCGTTGTGAATCGTTCCTGGAACCCATGCCAAGTTACAGTAACGTGCTCCGCCGCTGAGTACATGCGTATTGTTAAGGCATGTCTCTCTCAAATTTAGGGATCGCTTATCCTTCGTTGGGCATCCGCTAACCATGATTGCGGGTTACAATCCGCGGGGCCCTAACGCAGGGCATGTGAAGATAGTGGCGCTATCACCAGGGTGATGCATACATAATAAGCCGCCACATAACAAGTTACCGCTCTCGTGTTTTACCGGTCGTGATGCTAAGAAGCATGGGTGTTAGGCAATATGGAAATCCCCCATGGTATGAAAATCCTGCCGGTACCGAGGGATTTCAGCCCACGCGACCGGGAACGAACCGACAGTTTGGTTCTTGTTTCTCTGCAGGCTATGGATCCATACAATAGACCATGTAAAGCGCCAACAGGACGGGCAAGGGTAAGGGTGAATTCCAGATGAAAGGTGATTGCTTAGCTCGCACGAGCTCGCACAAGTGACAGCTGTGGTACAATCAAGGAGCATAAATCAGCTCATGCACCATCCGTCGATAGGATCAGCGATTCCTCCCTTGTGCGGAATGCTGGGTTTCACAAAGCGTCAGATGACGATGCTTTCTTGGGAAAGAGACCTGCGCGACTCGTCAATACCTACTATTGATTATCTGGTTGCTCAAATAATCGATAGCGACTCGCATCCATGCCCTGCAATCAATTGACCCAGCATTGCGGTGGTCTGTAGTGTCGGGCAGTAACTCACATGATTTTCATCGACAAGGAAACCCAACAACGAGAACAAATTTGTAGTAACCGTAAGGACCATTCACACCGGTATCTGTACAGGCTCCCAACCCGTCCGGACACCAGCCCTACTTAGAAACAATCCAGATTACAGACTTAACTTCATGACAGTAAGCACTATTTACTTGACTACTTACAGTAACGTGACATTAAGTGTTCACCACTCCACATTATTGCACTCTAATGTCTAACCAAAAGTCCGTATAACTCAATCATTGCTCAAGACTGTAGATTATTTGTCATCTTAACTTCTGATTATTGCTTTATGACTGGCTGCCAGGTTTATCGTAATTAAGTCACCCAGGATCATCGGATAATAACACTCACTACGGGAGCAGCACTGACAGCCGTGTCTATCTTGAAGTGGGGGCCAGGCTCGTGACAACACGCGCCCTGCCCCTGGTAACACAGCGGCATCCGTGTTCACTGCTCATGAGTTTGAGTTGTTCGCTTACTAAATTTCATTATGGTTAGAACTCCTTGAGACTGCCCCTCCAGTGTTAATAACGCTATCTTGTTATACTCGTAGGTTAGCTCAAAATTATTGGGAATTGAAGCCCATTCTTTTTCATAGGTACTGACAGTGGGGCCTATTGACCCCGCCTCCAACACAATCGAAGAGTATTCGGTTACAGCAAGGTGCAAGATGTCGTCATATCGATCGCATCATCGATGGCCGATCAATTAGCTGTTCAGATTCCTCAAGCAGTGCTTGTCCCCAAAAGCTTTGAATTCAGTTCAAATATTGTCATTGAACAAAACCAGAAAGGGGAAGAAAAAAGATCACTCCAGACCGGCAGATAGTAATTATCAAACCGACATAGTCTTGGCACTTAATCGTATGAAAACAGGACCTCTATCGCCATGGCTCCAGCTAACAAGATTGCGGATATCTTCAATGTGGATGGCCTTGTTGCTGTTATTACTGGAGGGGGGAGTGGCCTTGGCCTGTACGCCGCTCGAGCATTGGACGCCAACGGGGCAAAAGCTGTATATATTGTCGGCCGTAGGGAGCAGTCGCTGAAGGAAGCAGCCGCCACCGCCGCTAATGGCAACATCATCCCTATTGTCGGTGATGTGTCGGACAAGGAGTCTCTGAAGAAGGTTGCAGATCAAGTGCGGAAGGAACAAGGATTCGTCAACCTCCTGTTTGCCAACGCAGGCATTGGTGGCCCGAATCATGCCTCTGCCCTGGAGAAGGAGGATGGAAGCAAGTCGACGATTCAGGAGGTGCAACAGAAGCTGTTCGAGCCTTCCATGGAGGATTTTACTAGGGCATTACACGTCAATAATACGGCTGTGTTCTATACCACTGTCGCATTCTTGGACCTCTTGGACGCTGGCAACAAGAAGCACAACGTCCCACAAGACTCACAAGTCTTGGTGACCGGTTCTGTTGCTGGCTTGAGCAGACACCTAAACTCCAGCTTCTCGTATTCGACGTCCAAAGCAGCAGTCACCAGTCTGGTGAAGATGCTCTCCACGTTTTTCTCGCAGAATGGGTTCCATATCCGCGCCAATCTTATTGCCCCTGGTCTGTATCCTAGTGAGATGACGGAAGGGCACACAAAAACAATGGAGAAGCTGCAAGGTGTGACTAGCCACGAGAATGCCTACGATGGTGCATACAAGATGGAAAAGAAAGAGTCTCCTTCGGAACGGACAGGAAGCGAAGAGGACTTCGCTGGTGTCGTGCTCTTCTTGGCTAGCAGAGCTGGATCTTATATCAACGGAGAGACACTCCTGACTGATGGTGGCAGATTGAGTCAACTACCAGCAACATATTAAGCTTGACCACTATAATATTAGCAAGAGCCGTTCTCGGTGCTATCTTTTTTCGGCCGCACTTCATATGTCGCTCCCTATTACATGTCAAATATCATATCATGTAAGCTTGTCGCCCCGACACTTGCCAACTCATCGCCCGACGAGAATAGCAGAGTCACTGATATGCAATAGCAAAAATTGTAATTCTGACAAAGGAGCGCTGTAATCATTAAGATTCTGGGAAGTTTGGGTGTAGACATGCATTATTTCAACTCTCCCACCACCGGGCCGTCCACAATGAACCTCTTTGCAGATTTGTGATTGCCGGCACCCATTGCGTCTCTTTGCATCTAGGTCTTTCGTTTAACTTTTATTGGAATAGATTGAACGACAATCAGCTCAGTATGTAGAAGCATTAGTCATAATCTGAAGGGCCTGCAATAATCGAAGTCATTAAATTGATTAGCTGTGCCGTCTCGCCCAGCAAGTTTTCGTAATTATGGACGTAGAGGTCTTGCAGCTTGAGATACCACTGCTACGGCTTTAATTCTGATCTTGACGCCATGGACATCGCCGAAGAAACTGAAAACTGCCGCCACATATTGCTACCGATAGTGATCACTTCATATGCTGATGCTACCCTAATTGTATCAATCATGTAGGCTGGTGCATCACCTTTTACGACGTGCAAACAAGCCTACTCTGTCGATCCTCCAACCTCCTCCAAGAATTGATAATACCTGGAGGATTTCGCTTTTCTCCAGTCTTTACCATAGAGAACCAGTGGCACGGCTATCGCCATGGAGCCCAATACACACATACCAAAGAAAAAGAAGGCCCAACCGAAACCAGTTGCCTCAACGAACGGCTGCACGGAATATGACAATGCAAAGTTTACCATCGAGGAACACATAGCGAGGACAACTACGAGCTCGCCGGATATCTTCAAGTTAACGTATTAGCAAGGCTGCGCGGGAGGGCACTTAAGCATATGCTACTTACTCCTGGAAAACATTCCATGGCATAAGCTGTGGCAATAGCACATGCACCAACCTGGTGCGCTATCATTGCGCAAATTCCAATTGCGATCCCAATCCAAGGAATTCCAGTCTCCGCACCCCAACCGTAGAGCATGTATCCGAGCGCAGCATAGACGCAACAGGGGATTAGCATCCAAAGACGCATCTCTGGCTCTTTGACGCCACCGTTTCTGCGTGCAAGGAATATCACGACTTGGTCACTTAGCACACCGGTCGCCCAGCCGATGATACTTCCGATCAGAGCAGCGAAGAACACAAGACCAGTTGCGGTCGTGCTGAAGTTGTAGGGATCTTCGGTGAGAATTTCTGATATAGTGTTGAAGGAAACAATGCCAGCGGTACAACCAAAGGCAAAGATGAACCCAGCCTGCTAAACCTCAGCAACATGAATAAAAGTACGTGGATGGGATTATACATACAATGACGATATTCGGAAACCCCCACAAGAAGAACGGGCGGCGGAAATACTGCCAGTAAGTCGTCTTATTCTGTGGATATCGAGTCCAAGGTCTAAGCATCTGTAAATAGGTCCGCTTAGGGAAATCGTCAATAAACCCGTCACTGTTGCTCGTAACGGTCCGTAGGTCTCCATTCCCATGCTTGTCTTTGTTTGTGTCATCGGCTGCACACGGCATTCCAACATCGCTTGGCAACCCTCCTAGAGTGTGTGGAGAGGAGTTTGTGAGCAGGAAACGAGGGAACAGGGGCTCCTCAAACGAGAAAAACAGAAGTAGGAAGACAATGCCATCAATAATCGCACATATATACTGACTCCACCGCCAGCCAACAGTGTCTGCGATGGTACCACCAGAGATGAGTCCGAGACTATTCCAGTTAGTAGGTGTTAACGAGTGAAGTGGTGGGTGCGTACATAGATCCCAGCTGCTGCCCGAAGAGATATACCGAAAGCATCCTGCCTCGATCATGTACATAGAACATGTCAAATATCTATATCATAGATGGTCAGAAACATACAAATCAAGTCTTGGTGATCTCACAGTAAGCTGAATAATAGCTTGGTATGCCGATGTTGCTACACCCATAAGTACCATGCTTGCCATCCACTGGCCCGTGCCATTGAAGGAACCAATCCAGGCAATGGCAGCGACATTTATCAGAGTGGTTATCAGGAAGATTAATCTCCGGCCAAGTATATTGGCAAGAGGGATCCACCAGATATTGGCAAAGCCCTAGTGGTTGATCAGTTAGTGGAATCAACACCGCAATGCAGATAGCACATACAAGAAGAAGGTAGTTCAACGCGCTGCCGCCGTTCATTTTTGTCAAGCTGACACCGGTTTCATCGCTGACAGTCGTCCAAGCAGCTTTGAGTTGTTAGTAGGCCCCTTGTTAGATAAACAGCCACTCACCTCCAAGTGTATTTTCGCCAAATGAGAAGGCACACGCATACAACGAAACTAAAAAGAGCTGATAGTATTTTTTCCATTTTGGCCATGTCTATCGCATGACAAAGAGTTAGTGTTTCCACCGCCAGGATCTGGTGGGATGCAGGGTGGTCTCATACTAATGTATCACCTTCACATTTAGAAGGCTGTGGAATAAGGACAACGTCAGATTGCCCTGCATCCGCATGAGACAATCCCAAAGACTTGTTGACTTAAAATCCGTTAGCAATGGAGCTAATAGGGTAACGAAATAATGATATACCATCAATCAATAATTCCGTCCCCGGAATCCGGTCGTACATGGTCTGGTTTGCCGCCATGTCCGATCAGGTTGATTTGAATGGTCGTAGATATCTTGCCATCTCGTTCAACTAGACAACATGACAGTCTATATACCATCCAGGTTGTCCTTTGAGGCATCTTCTAAACGATAACGAATTGAGGTTGATAACGAATGCGGTGAGATCAACAAGAGCTAGGAATAGGTGTGGAGTATAGTAAGTCGAAGAAGGTCCAAGCGAAACCAATCAGGTAATGCAGACATGATCCAGACCACCTTTATCGTTGGAGATAAGAACTTCAACTTGCAGCGACACCTTGGCTTCGGATGCTCCTTCAAACAAAGCCTCTGCGTGCGTTATGCTAGACTCATGTAAGAGCTGTTTGGCCCAACAAAAGTGGACCAATCATTGTTATTGCTTGTGCTGCCAGATCCAGGCTCGTGCGTTGCCGAGTCATTATTGACATGCATGTCGCGTAACCTCCAGACTTTCATGATGACAGCCCTCGTTCTTGTGACATTCGATAACGAGTCAGTTGACATGGCAGCCAATGTCTCCAGAATGAGGCGTCTCCCGTGGATACTCTCACCTGTTGCGGTATCTTTAACCAAGACCTCATCTATCGGATCAAGTTCTACCGCAGCTACAAATACGGGAAACGCCAGTGCTCTTGCATGATTGGCGCGAAGCATCTTCAGGATTTGCTCAAGGATCTTCCGCACAAGATGAGACACCACAGGTGTTGACGGCGCCGCGTCGTAAAGGACGCAGTTCAGGTAGAGAGAGGCTGAAAGTCTCTTCAATTCCGCGCAGGACATCAAGTCAGGGTCGTTTGGAACCGGGATGATTGATCTGAGTGAATGGATACGTCTTTCCAGCACATCCGCACGGTTAAAGAATTCCAGGGTAGGAATTTTGGCCTGCGCCTTTGCTCTTCCCAGTTCGGTGATGTCGCAAAGAATTCCAGCAAGCTCTGGACTGCAGCCCATCCAAGAATCGACTTGCCTTTTGTCTTCTAGACTTTCCCAGTATTCCACGCCGAAGAGAGGGGCATCACCACAAGCAGTTCTACTGATAGCATCTTGGAATGCGAAAAAGCGTTCCGCAAATGCAGCTAGCCCGACTGGGTGGCTTTGAGACTGAGGAAAGCCCAGCATTCTGCTCCGTCGTATAATGTCTTGGCTGGCGCGCAGATGAATCACCCAGCGATGATCGCATTTATCGACGATCTCGTAGAGGCATAGGAACATCATTGTGACCAGAACCTGCGGGAACATCACACTCAGGCTAGTGGTATCCGCACTTGCAAGCCGTTTCTGCAAGGATGAGAGGACTCCTCCTTTTAGAGACATTGCTTTATGGCTCCATCTTGGGTCAGCTATACTTCGATGTCGTGCCGAGAATGCCATCAAGGCTTGAAGAACATCATCTTCGCCGGAAGTCGTGAACAAGGGCAAGATGAGATCGGCAAAGGGGGATGCAGATGTTCGTGACGATGTGGTCAGTGGACAGAGTTTTTTAAAATAGTATTCCAAGAGACTAGCATCAAAGTAAAAGGACCGTATGAAAGGAGATGGCTGATGCAATATGACGTTTCGTTCGGTGGGATGAGAAAATGTAGGCACAATTGTGGTTACTGTGAGGTCTTCAGGCTCGAAGGCCAGGTCCAGATGAGATGGTCCTAAACCTCCAGGCTCAAAATCCGACAAAGCTGTATGTAGAAAGTGGTGCGGGCCGATTTCCGGCAACGAAAGACGTTCTGATGGAGTATCCGCGGTCCATGAGGATGGAGATTTGGGAGTTGACCCACGACCCGGCTCTTTGGTCCACACCCCTTCACGTCCAAAAGCTAAACCACGCACCTCAAAATCCTCTTGCCATTTGAGCTGCAAACCACTGTCGCATGCTAGGCCGCGAGTGGAACAATTCTTGCATACAGGTTTTGCCTCATCGCATTTAACCTTCCTCGCCCGGCAGGACTTGCATCCAGTCCTGGCTCGTCGGTGTATCGGGGCATTGCGATCGGCACGCTTCCGGCCTGGCATTTCACGATCGATACCAGGAGTGAATCACAGGTCTTCAGAGTCTTAAGATGTGGATTGAAGTGCGAAGTGCTTAGTACCGCGACTGGAAACCTGATATCGCCCCACGCCAGATAAGCGCGGGGAAGATGATCCGGATCATGGGTTTCGACTTGTGGGGTGTAAGTTAATATCGCCCCACTCGATAACTCGCTTTCGGCTGGACCTTCTGATGTATAGTCGTGCTGGTCAAATGCAGCATAGATTGGTTATCTGCGTAGAGAGTATAGCAGAGTTGCTGGTGACTGAAGTGATTATTGCTGAGAGAAATGAGAACCACAGCATAAGATCACGCGGAATAATGGGCTCTCTTCAGTCATATATAATAGACTGTTTTCGTTCAGTTTCAACCTGCCGCTACCACTAGCCATTACAGTTTAATTTTGTTACACTTCCTGGTACGCACCTTAAATACATAAAGAGAACTTGGCCCCGTAGTTCGGAATGACCATGGCTTTAGCACTAACAAACAAGTCATCCATTTTGATTATTGGAGGAGGAACATGGGGGTGCTCGACGGCATTGCACCTCGCCCGTCGCGGTTATCAGGAAGTCACAGTGCTCGACGCCTACCCCATCCCTTCCCCTATCTCTGCAGGCAATGATGTCAACAAGATGGTGGAGCAAGGTCAGTGACAACAGATGTTCTTCTTTCAATTTCTGGCTAACGTTTTGAAGGGTCTTTTAGCGATGGTGACGAAGAGGCTGCGGTCGCAAATGCCTTGCTTGTGATAGCAGCTGATGGATGGAGCAGTGATCCAGTATTCTCTCCCTTTTATCACGACACGGGCTATATTGTCGCGGCTTCATCTCCGCAGGTCTTGCAGCATCTGAATGACCGTGAGATCCGCCACCACGAGTCGTCTTTCAAGAAGCTAGAGATTGCTGAAGATTTCCAGTCAACAATGCCTCCGGGTGTCCTGACTGGTAAATTTCCCAACTGGCAAGGCTGGTTTAAGCCCAGCGGAGCAGGCTGGGTTCATGCTCGTAAAGCCCTGGTTTCAGCATACAATGAAGCAAAGAAGTTAGGGGTCGTCTTCATCAGCGGTGAACCAGAGGGCAAGGTTGTATCTTTGGTCCTGGACGATGGAGATGTGCGTGGAGCCAAGACAGCGGACGGCAAACAGTATTCCGCTGACCGCATCATATTGGCAGCAGGGGCTTATGCGCCTCAATTATTGGATTTTGAAAACCAGCTGCGACCGACAGCCTGGACTTTGGGTCATATAAAAATGACCAAAGAAGAGGTAAAGCTGTACAAAAATCTTCCAGTATTGTTCAACATCGAGAAAGGATTCTTCATGGAGCCAGACGAAGACAACCACGAACTAAAACTCTGCGACGAGCATCCAGGCTATTGCAACTGGGTCGAACAACCGGGTTCATCAATGCCGATGTCTGTACCTATTGCCAAGAATGAGATACCAATCACATCCGAGAAAAGAATGAGAGACTTCTTAAAAGACTGCATGCCACACCTCGCTGATCGTCCTTTTGTTCATGCACGTGTTTGTTGGTGCGTGGACACCCCGAATCGAGCCTTTCTGATCACATACCATCCTCGATACCCCTCACTGGTGGTGGCCTCAGGCGACTCGGGGCATGGCTTCATGCATATCCCTTCCATAGGTGGCTTCATCGTTGATTGTATGGAGGACAAGCTGGATCCCAGATTTGCAAAGTCGTGGAGATGGAGACCAGAGACTGCCAAGGCATTCTGGGGCCATGACACGCTGAATAGGTGGGGTGCTAACAACAAGATTCTGGATTTGAAGGACACTGAGGTTGACGGGTGGACTGAAATCAATACGATTCTATGATGGGGTTCAAACAGACTTTACAGTTTGAAATTGACCGATATCCTGTCCTCGCTCTAGTCCGTGCTTATCATAGTAGGTGTTGATGTTGAAGACCGTTCATTGCGTTTCGAGTTCCTTGCAACAGAAGTCGTTGCACTACTGTAGCCTAAGCCACAAGCGTCTGATGCGCACTATCTGCTTAAGGCAGTGGGCCCAAGTACCCCCAAAGATTGTCCTGTGCTCGTTGGGATGTTGGCAGGTTGCAAAGAATCACAAAACATTGATTCCACGCGAAATACTCAGGCTACTCGTGGGAGCTACTCTAAGCCGCATAGCTCACAGGTATACCAAGCTTTTCGAAAGAAATGAAAAAGCCCAACTTGTAAAAAATGGACATCCCTTCTTCCAGAGTTCCCGGTTGAATCCCAAGTAAGCAGTGCACAATACGCCATGACCCGTTTGGTGAAGTCCGAGACAGAAACCGCACAGCTTTCTTTCATTGGCCGGCGTCACAAGAGGAAGGTCAGACAGGTCTTGGGCGGGCTGACATATCGGTCCTGATATTTACCGCACGTTCGGCTGCTTTCTGCGTCCTTACGTTTACATCAACTGATAAGAGAATATTTCATTCGAAGCTGCTGTGCGCTTACACTACCATCATCGTTCATTTTCTTCTAGCGACGCCTGCAAGCTCTGACTACACTGCGCAGCGCGCGTCCACGTCATTGATACCAAATCTCGGAACATGGCCGATCAAGAATATAGTCTTGAGCTGCCGCGCATATTGTGCCTACACGGTGGTGGCACCAATGCGCGCATCTTCCAGGCCCAATGCCGTGTTCTTGAACGCAGACTCGCGCCTCATTTCCGCCTGGTATACGCTGAAGCGCCCTACGAGTGCCAGCCTGGCCCAGATGTTGTTTCGGTATATGCAGAATATGGACCATTTAAGCGCTGGCTAAGGTGGCTTCCAGATCATTCCGAGTTAGACAATGAAACAGCAGTAAACGATATCATGCGAAATATCAAAGCGGCCATGGATGCCGATGATAAACTTGGTGCAA
Source organism: Truncatella angustata (assembly GCF_020726525.1). Classification (NCBI taxonomy): domain Eukaryota; kingdom Fungi; phylum Ascomycota; class Sordariomycetes; order Amphisphaeriales; family Sporocadaceae; genus Truncatella; species Truncatella angustata. Next base: position 5,784,904 of record NW_025763382.1, on the reverse strand, counting down.
ACGGTCCATGGGTTGGATTACTAGGATTCAGCCAAGGGGCAAAAATGGCAGCGAGCTTGCTTTTCAAGCAGCAAAAGCGTGTCGAGAAATTTGGTGAAGCAAAAGCAGGATCGACATGGAAATTCGCCGTTTTGCTGGCTGGACGAGCGCCGCTGGTTTCTCTGGATCCCGAAACATTCAGATCGTCCATGCTGAGTGATCCTTCGCAGATCGGACTTACCCGAATTCCCGATCTGATGGATGCTGCAGGCGAGGACCACCTCCTCAAACTTCCGTCAATTCATGTACACGGACTTTACGACCCGGGTTTACAACTCCACCGCGATTTATTGAATGATTACTGCGACGCCGATGCAGTCAGAGTCGTGGAGTGGGACGGTGCTCATAGAGTCCCTCTCAAAACAACAGATGTCAATCCTGTGATTGATCACATCCTGGAAATTGCGAAAGAGACCCACGCATTATAACAGAGATAATCAGTGATGCACTGGGGAACCATGATGGCGACAATGCGCAGCACTGCTGCGCGCTCATTAGTGGAGGACAATTTTATTGCCAACCGCATGAAAGATTTAGACTATGTAGGAATAGACCATTAGAGAGAGGCGACAAGATCGATAAATATATGCTTCTATAACCCGTCTTCCGGCGCGTCCCCAGGAATTGCAAGTTCGCATGGGAAACTAGGGTACTACCAATGCGGCAACGGCGTACATCGTTGATCTACTATGACCTGCTTACAACAGACGCCTTGTCCTTAGTGTTGGAATCGGAAATCTAGTCTCTTGTTACCCTCATCGGTCGTCGTCCCAAGGTAGTGCAACTTCTCGTCATCGGACAAAGCATTCCATTTCGCATCGCGCGACTTGTTGCGCCAGATGTAGTATGTCTTCGTCAGCAAATACAAGGCAATGTTGCCAACAAGAATCCCAATAAGCGCACGATTGCCCCGGCGGTAGAGCGGAGCATCATCGGATCGATAAATGTTCGATGAAATGATGCCACCTGCTTGGACGAACATATTGTAGCATGCGGCGGAGACGGTGCGCGATCGCACGGTGTTTGAGTTGCGTGAATTCCATCCGACTTGAATTGGGTGCGCTGTTTTGTTGTTAGTAAAACTGCATCGCCCCTAGGACCGGGTGCTTACCGTTCGGATAAGAGAGCAGCAAAGTAGTCACAGTCCAGATTACCCAGCGATTGGTGTTGGCAGTATCTGCAACATTGAGGTAGATGAGGAAGGGCAATAGCCAGATCTGGCCGATCATCGCCGTCAAGGTTAACTCTCCAAATATCTCCGCCACGTAGGTCAACCCAAGCATTGTGATAACTGCATTCATGGTCAGCTTCTTGCCGAAGCATCAGAGCTGACAAGACCTACTATGGCCAACAGTCCAAGGAATGGCTAGCAGATTCGTTTGAAATGTGTCAAATCCCAGATTTTTCAGTGATAAACTGTGCATCCATTAGTTAATACCGAATTGGTCAGAAATTGCGTGTTTACTTGCGTTAGGTACTGCGCCTCGGGAGTGGAGGGGATCTGAAAGGTCATTCCCAGAATATATAAAGGCCTATCGTCAATCAGCCACTATTCCATGCGCCATGGGGAGGTGATCTTACCATAGATCATAGTCTTTCAAGCTCTTCCATAGCAAGCGTGGTGTAATTGGCTGACGGTTGTGCATTGAGCTCTTGCTTGGGTCCTCACGGATGATTCGATTCACCATGATGATCTCCTCGCGTTCTGAAAACCATCCTTTCTTACCCCTGAACCAACTCGCTGTTTGGCAAGGGCTAGCAGGCATGAGACCGAAGGAGAATATACCAACAACAAGAGTAAGAAGACCTTCGAAGAGGAAGAGCCATCGCCAGCCGGCCAGGCCGTGAAGACCTCGTGTATGCAGGAACCCATAAGCTAGGAAACCCGACATGATGTCCGCAACACTCATCATTGTCCAGAAGAATCCAAGTCGTAAATTCAACTCATGATGCTTATAAAAATACGAGAGATAGAGGATGACACTAGATGCGTCAGTTTTGTTTCAGTACAGATATTAGCCCAAAGACGACTTACTCGGGAATAAAACCGCCTTGGAGCAAGCCGATAAGTGCGCGACATGTTAGAAAAGAATTTCGACCATCGAGCCAGAACTGAGCACTGGCGACGATACTCCAAAGAATCAGTTGAGCAGGAATCCATCTGTCGGGGCCCATCCATTTAGATACAAGCTGTGATGGTAATTCGGCGCAAAGGAATGCAAGTTTAAATACCGTGTTTCCGAGATTGTAGTCTACAATATTAGAGTTAGTCCATGCGGTAACTGAGGTATATGACTTGCCATTTGTAGTTAACCCAAGTTCAGGGAGAAAGTTATCAGTCAGAGCTTGCTGTAAGTTCGTTCTGTCCAGCTCCAGAGCCATGAACATAACACACGCCCAGATCATGATCTTGAAATCGATCTTTCGAATTAGAGCATACTCCTCGGCCCAGCTCCACCGGGCCGAGGGATCAAACCGGTGCAAGTTCTCCCAATCCTCTCGGGGCTTATATTTTTCGGCAGTGGCCGGATCGTCAAAAACACTCGGCTTGAAAACAATTAGTTGGATGGACAAGGCCTAGTACTTGTTCTTACGTACAAGTGTAGCAATTGCATCGGGATTCCACGTCTTTGATCGCTGGAACCAAAAGCGCTTTTCCTCATGAGGGACCCCCAATGGAGCGGCATTGTCCAGGGACGTGACTGATTCGGCAAATTGGCCCTTGCTGGGAAGGCTTTTGACAAGAATAGTAGACATATTAACGCACGAATAGGAGCACTTAGCCAAGGTAGTGTCCCAGAGGCACGAATAAAGGATTTCCCTTGGTAATAAAAATTAGGGACAACTCGAGCTTCTCCGGATCCTTTATACAAATAATAGAGGTATATAAAGAGGGGAACCCACACGAAAGAAGCCGACACATGTGTGATGTGATAGACGGATACATTTCGTGAAAAGCGCCACATATATGCCACTCGACATCCAGCTCGTGCTCCAGACTCAAGATGGCGCTCAACGCCCGCGCTTTTGAGATACCATGCCCGGCCAATCAGATCATCTAGATGATGGCTTTCCTCCGGTCTTTTGCAATATTCCTATGCGGCCAAGTCAACGAGACAACAATAGTATCTGTTGATGTTCAAGGGACTGTTCCTCTTGGCACATCATTAGTACTTCTTGGGGGCTGAAGTTGCGCAATTTGTACAATGCCAGCCAGTATGAGGTATGATATCCTGGTCATTGCGTGCTATCCGGGCAGATAAGCTTCCCAGGGAGACGGTACAGGCTCGCCAAGCACGACTTAGACACCGTCACAGGCAGGTGCATGCTCTGGGTATCACAAAGAGTTGCTCGGACTGCTCGCGGGGTAGAAAGCGGCTTCCGATTGAAGAGTACGCATAACCACTTATATGGATAGTTGTGTGCAGCATATGGCTTTGTTCAAGTCTTTATGGTTGCCCAATAGCTAGTATTGGGCTTGGCAGCGTATCAGTCGTCGACCAGATGGCTTGGGAACCAACGCAACTTGTCAAAGGCTCAATCCAGAACTACCTGATTCTACTTTTGGCATGGCAATAAAACATGAAAGCAGTGAGCTCTTCCGTTTGGTCTACGGTTTTGAATTCGTCGTAGTGGGCGATATCATTAGTGGATATATTCACGACCTCCAATTTTCCGTCTTATCCAATGAGCTTCAACACCGACTTCCGCAGAACTCCGATGACGACACATCACGACATACCTGTTCTGAGCGTCCATATGTGAATGGATAACATGGCCGGGTTCTCGCTGGAAGCCCAATCTTCATATAGTCGGCCATGCGTCGGAGCAGAACCGTAAGGTTTGAGCATGGCATCGAGCGCGTTCTTGCGCAAGCCTCATCAGCGTGTGATAAGTCATTCTCCCAGCCGCTCCCGTCATATTGAACATCAACATATCAAGCTTACAATAGTTCGTGCGATGGCAACATACCATACGAAGGAGCTGGCTTGCAGGTAATATTAGAGAATGGCACCTTGAGAGAGTAACTTCTTACCGACCATAACCCGTTGAACGGCATGTATTCGCTGGGGAACACCTTTTGGATAACCGAAATATCATAACATTACGCCTTGTTACTACATTCGGTGCCACTCAGTACCATTGTGTGGGCGCAGCTTCATTCACCAAATCTCCGTTGTTTCATAATTTCAGCAGAGCGGATTGGTATTCGTACTGCACTTGTCTCTCCTCGACGAACTGATCTTGCTCCAGAATCGTCGAGACATTCTTACCCTGGTGTCCATTTGAAAGCCCGGCACGTCCTTGACTGCGATCATGGTGACTGGAACGCTCCTCCGCGTGGGCAACATCTTAGTTGTACTGGGATCAAGGCGATCGTTTCACGATTTAAGGTGCATCGCGGCGGTAGATTTGTGATATACTATGATATCGAGTAATCGTGGTGCAGGCGCTCTCTTGGTCTTCAGGTAGTTCCGCACGCCAACAATAACACCAAGCCAAGGATGAGTAAATAGTATGCCGTCTATAACCAGTTATCTCAATACCGAATCGACAACGACTGACTGATACTCTTCCAAGTAGAACAAAGTCCACATGTGGTGCCTACATACGCACATGTGTTTCGAAATCGGTGGTGTCTGTACCTGTACAACAATTTCGACTGAAGTGCGTTTGCCAAAGGACCAACACGAAAACAATCGTTGTACAATTGCACCACTGACTGTCCGCATTTCATGGACTTGAAAAACGGGTGCGACCTGTGGTGGCCACTCTCTTTCGTCATGGGAATGCACAGCAGGTATCTACGCCCTTGATAGTGCGTCTTTTATGGGTTTAGGAGGCCAGCAGCAATGGTAACGAGTTTTCAATTTCTCAGCATGCCACCATACATGAGCGTTGTCTTTTCACGCGTTGAACGTAATTGAGCAAATGTCTCATCGTACTAAGTAGGCGAGTCGGCTCAGCGACATTCCCGTCATTGCTTAGTCCGACATTATACTCATCAGGCACCTCTTGAATGCGCAAATTACACTGCAAGTCTCCAACACTTGTCGCGAAATAATTCATAAAGATATCGACCAATAATGTGTTGCATGTCTTGAAACCGATCGCATCCGGTAGAGCAAGTATGACGCACATCAAGGGGGAGAAACAATAGATGAGCGCCGGGGCATTTGCGTAATAGATGGTACGAAAGGATTCAGTATCAGGCTGTGCTCCGCATGTACGTGTTGCTATCTCAACAATAGATCCGCTTCTGTTCCAGCCATGCGTGCGAGGCGTCCTGTATCAAGGTACGCCGCGAGGTTTCGACGTTATCAGCGTCCTTACACGCGTGAAAGAGGTAATCTTGTCGCAATTTCTTCCAATTTCCAAAATCTACCAGCACGCGACACCCTCTGGCTTCTCTAAACGATAGGACGCCGGCGTTGGCCGTCACGCAACGGCGAGTGCACTGTTTCTGGAGTAGCTCCCGTCACTAAAACATGCTAATGATTTCAATCGGAACGACCCGCCAGAGATACTCCGCCTTGCATGTTTGGCCTCGGTTTTGGGTGAGTTCAGAGCCCTGACTTGCCTGAATACGCACCTGAATGCCTATCAATCACCAATTTTGAATGGTCGTCTCATGGATGCGCTCTCTGTGTCTTGGTCCGGCAGTCCCCAGACAATGGGGTTGATGTTCTTGGGGCAATACCGAGATACAAACACGGCCAGTAGCAGAAGGAAGCCATGATGTTGATGGGATGAAGACTTAAAAATTGTCGGGTGCGCCTAAATATGGGTCTAACAAGTGCTAGAACAAGGGTTAACTATGAGCTGACCTGAAATTTCATTTTTTTGGTGAGCTGACTGCCATCTTGGCGAGGGGAAGTAGCCCGGAATAGCTGCAGCCAAGAGGCCAAGCACCCAAGCGAAAAACAAGCAACAACGGCTATGCCGGGGAATCATCGATCGTCTTGGCTCCCATCATACGATGTTCAATGATATATTTCGCAACTGTTTCGCAGAGTTTACCTGTACCTGTATTCCCTGTGACAAATAGACTTCCAGTTGATCGCTAGGACTTTCACCCGACAAGAACTGAGCTCAATTATTTCAAGGTCTTCTTTAGCCCGGTATTTCGGGCTCATCCGGAATACAAGGACCCAGAAGAGACCACCCTTCGAGGGTCGGCATTACAATTCGGATCCAGTCTTTGACTAATGAGGCGACGCGACTTGTTGCGAGCAGAAGAAGCGTGGCGTCCATGACTCGGTGGAATGACTGTTAGTGCGTTTCTAGAATCGATTGGCTACATTCGGCAGCTTCGGGCCACTCTTTATGCTTTCCTACGGTTTTGGCTGACGTTGCAGTCTGCAGTAATAGTACATACAATATGTATGCAGTGTATCTTGATCTGAGCATGCAGGGTAGCCCAAGATTATGTCCGTTGACCAGTGACGCGTCGTTCCCTAACCGCATATCTCCTTTCCCTTATCTCTGCCCTCTTGTTTGAGACGCCTGGTTCCTATCACTGTGCTGGGATGTCCTAGTAATGCGATGATCGACGAAAAACCTGTACCTAATAGAGCCAGTCAGGCCGGTGGGGTCACCGATAGAGGCGGCGCGTGTTAAACACGAACCCACTTGTCGTGATCCTATTTGAACTCAATTGCTGCCTTTACCTAACTTTTTCTCTGGCTGGCCCATTTCCCTGGTTCATTCTGGTTTTTCCCGTCGGAGGTCAGCGAAAACTTCAAAGGCACGGACGACGCAGACGACGGAAGCCGCCTGACATGGATACATCATCTACCGACAAGGCTGGGGACATCGCCGACAAAGAGAAGGGCAATTTCACTGCTGGTAACAACTACAGTAATGACGATGTAGCACTCACTGCCCTCCGGAGGATCACAACCGACGAGCCCGGTCACCCAACCCACTGGCCGACATGGAAGAAATGGAGCATCACCGTTGTATACTGTCTGCTACAGACGTTTGTTACACTCACGAGTACGACATATGTGAGCGCTGAGTTTCTCATTGAGGAGAAGTTCAATGTTTCCAATGCTCAAATTGTGGCTCTGGGACAGAGCATGTTCATTCTGGGCACTGCTGTTGGACCTGCATTCTTGGGACCTTTATCGTATGTTGCAATGGGTAATGGCACTCAACGCAATGTTCATGGTGGCTAATTATAGTGTAGTGACATTGGAGGCCGAAAATGGGTCTACGTTGTCGCCATTCTGTTCTATGCGCTGGTCAATATTGGCTGCGCTATGCCGCTGAACCTACCAATGCTTATCATCTTCCAGTTCCTGAGTGGCACAACTGGTAGTGTGGCTCTGTGCAACGTTGCAGGAACTATTGCCGATATGTTTGGCAGCGAGGATGGTGCCGGCCAGCCTATGGCTCTTTTCGTTGCATCGGCCAACATCGGTCCCAGTATTGGATCGCCTGTTGGTGAATGGATTGCAGACAATGTGAACATGGGTTTACCTTGGATCTTCTGGATCAAGTAGGTTAAATACTGAAGTAATGGCCGTTGAGATTTGCTAACCATTGCAGCGTCATTATTGCCGGTGTTTTCGCTATTGGCATGTGCTTCATGCCCGAAACCCTCCCTAGTGTTGTGATTCGCAAGGAGGTCAAGAAACGAAACATTGCCGAACCTGAGGAGATCGCGATCCTTGAAGAGAAGGTCAATGTTTGGAAAGAGATCAGGTTTGTTACTCTAATGGCCCTTCGCATAATGGTCACTGAGCCCGTTGTATTGTTTCTCGGCATTTACAACGGCTTTGCATACGGTCTTCTCTTCCTGTACCTCGATGGTGTTTTCGACGTTTTTGTTTTGAACAACGGCCTCTCATACATCGGTGCAGACCTGACCTACCTCAACTTCGTTGTTGGCGTCGTTGTCATGTTCTGCTTTGTCCCACTTCAGACTTGGCTTTTCAGGCGAGACCGCATGAAGAACGGTGGTGTCGGCAGACCTGAGGCCCGCTTCCTGTTGTCTCTTGTCACAGTCTGGCTCTTCCCTGTTTCCCTTCTTTGGTTCGGCTTCACTAGCGATGGTAACACATCTTACTGGTCTCCAGTCGTTGCCGGTGGTGTGCTCGGGTTCTGCGATCCCTTGCTGTGGCTCAGTATGTTGAACTATATCACTGATTCTTACACTACTGTTGCTGGTTCCGCCATCGCCGCCTTCCTTATTCCGTCATTCATCATCGCGGCTGGGTTGGCTCATGCCGGTATTGCCATGTTTGATAACATGAGCACGAAATGGGCAATGAACACACTTGGGTTCGTCTCATTTGGTCTGGTCGCCCTCATCTATGTGATTTACTTCTTCGGTGCCACGATGCGTGCCCGGTCGAAGATTGCCAGATCTCCGTGAAAGGCGCCGGATCCGAATGGGCGGGTACACATCAGTTGGATAGTGGACAAAATTGTACAAATTAGATATTTTAAAGATGCTCATCGAATACAGCAATCTCTGAACCGTTAAGTGGAACGTTAAAGGCTTTTTGAAACAGTTCGCTTCGCAACCGAAATTCGCGTCATCGCGTGTGCCAAGCGACGGCTCGATTCGCGGCATCTATGTATAGGTGGTAACGAACATGACGCTAATTAACGAGCTGCTAGCCGAAAACAGCATTTGGTGTTAGGCGAGCATTCATCGGGGACTTGTACAACACCGAGACCAGGTGCGCCTACATCTATCAATTACTACTACTCACAACTTCGTGAAGCATTATGTATGATAACGACCCTAATTATGGCGAACACTGACTCGTATAACTGGTTCTATCCAGCATTCTGCCTCGTCGTTGGTCTCGCGATCTTGTACCTGGTTCACATAAATCAGCTGTTGAAGGATACTCCGGAGGAGATTCGGAAGCTGGCGGGATCAAGATGGACGGAAGAACAATTGAAGAGCACATATGAGAGGCTCGAAAAAGACCCTATTGATTACGTGGAACAACTTCCACCGAGGTTAGATCGTCGGTATATCGTGACTGGCGGAAATGGTAAGCCACATTGCCCCATGGTCAATGCTTCTGAGTCGACGTTGATATTTGACATAGGGCTCGTCGGCGGGTTTATCGTGCTGCAATTGCTCGCTCGGGGTCAATCGCCAAAGAGCATCCGGATACTCGACATCAGGAAAGCAGAGAGGAACGACATGCTGTCAGGTCCTGCGACAGAAGTTGATTTTGTCTACGCCGATATTACATCGCGACCATCACTCAGCGCCGCTTTCAGGAAAGAGTGGCATTCGTCAGTAGCTCATCTACCACTGACGGTCTTCCATACCGCCGCTGTCATCATTCCCTCTGACAGGTCAAAATATTTCTATCGCTTCCCAGAGGCAATCAATGTCCACGGGACACAGAACGTCTTGAACGCTGCCAAGGAGGCCGGGGCCGATATCTTCAGCTCCACTTCATCGGGCTCGATAGCTATACGGCCAATAGGGCCCTGGGTGGCACCATGGGCGCAGTCACCTAGGCGGTTCTGGCAGATTTTAGACGAAAAAGACTTTCTTCAGCCGCTGCGACGGCACGAGGATTTCTTCGGCAACTATCCCGCTTCTAAAGCGGCAGCAGAACGAATCGTATGCGACGCGAATACGGGTGGATTCCAGACCGGTTGCATTCGCCCGGTCAATGGTGTTTATGGAAACCCAACAGACAACACTGTCGGAGAACCTCTTGCTAGGGCTGTCTTACCAACGTGAGTTACCCAGAACTTACCAAGCTCGTGAGACTGACACCTTAGCTCCAGATGGGTGTCGCATATCGTCCAAAGCTTCGTCCATGGCGCTAACGTAGCCATTGCCCACTTACACCACGAAGCAGCGTTAACGAAAAGAAACGCGCCTCAGGCTGGCAGACCGTTTTGTGTGACGGATCCGAACCCGCCAATTACATACAGTGACTTATATATGACGATCAAGGCTTTATCAGTTCATCCTTTTCTCGATGTACACATCCCCCCTGTCATTATGCTACTCCTCTCACACATTCTGGAGTGGTATTCTCTTCTGCCGTTCAGGGTACCATTCCTGAGGAAGATTTTGCCCGTACTCAAGGGAGACATCCGATATCTTAAGCCAGGATTGTTTTCTATATGCACTCACTTGGTAGGCTCAAACGCCGAGGCATCCAGGTCAGTGGAAGATGGCGGGCTAGGCTACAAGGGAGTAATAACAACACTAGAGGGAATGGCGCTCGAAGTCCTCGAATGGAACCGGGAGCATGCAGACATAGATGGCCGCTTAGAGAGGAAAGTCTACACCACGTCTGTTTCTGCGGCCGAGAAGATCCAACAACTAGGAATAGGTGGTCTTGGCAGCACAGATCGAGGCGGAATTATGCTTTACAACCGTTCACACTAGATTCCCAGCATCTCGGAAAAGCAACAAAGGTTGCCTGGCCTGCTGACAGCGGGGATCGATTCATAAGGTTCATCTCTTTCGAATCCAAGCACTAAGCATATAGTAAATACTGAAGGCTGGTAAAGAAATGGTTTCTTTTTTTCCTGATTACACGTCAATTACGTCAATGAAAAGCCCCCGGCTGTCAAACCAGAACAAAGTTCAAGTCAAAGTATTCTCCTCTCCAGGTTGCGTGCTAGTGATGGTCTTACCAAGTCAAAGTTGGCTGACTTACCGAGGGCTTGGTTCAGAGAATCTAGACCACCTGTAGACCGTTATCGATCAGTGGCTGCTAAAATCTGGGCTTGTTTAGTTCGGCAAGAACCACGCTTGCGGCAGTAGGCAAAACAGTATAGATGCTTATTTCGGGCTCAACATGATGAGCATAGAAAACTCGTAACAAGATTTTTAGGATATAACAAACATGCTTGAATCTCAATCCATAAGAATTAGATTCGCGCTTGCACGAATGGTCCAGCCAATGCACTGGGCTGCCATTTACTGTGCGCTATCCTTTGAATTGATCAGTAGCTCTGAGGTTCGTCCTGTTAGGACTCTATTCATAATGCTATACTCATAATCTTATCCTGGCTTCCCGGCTCAGTCGGCAAGAGAGCGGTCACCGATATGGTCAATTTATAGCCCTCCGAACGTCACACCATTCTGAGACATGAGTGTAGCGTTAAAACTTTAAAAAGAGCTCGCGAAGAAAAAAAAAAAAAAAGCAGATCGAAATAGCCCCAGTCTCTTCATCCTTGGTGTCAGATGAGAGGCTCCTTGAGACAAATCGTCTTGCGCCGCGCGATGCTGGATCTGAGTCTCGCTTTTTTGACCGACTTCTCTTGCATCGGATTCGGCAGCACAGGACTGGCCACAAGGTCGATTTGCGAGCATTCGTGAAACACCAACGCGGGTGACAGAGCCCCAGAGGTGAGGGGTCTAGTGTGAGACCTTGGTCAAGGCGAACTCAATGGTATATAGGATTTAAAGCGACCGGCTGGCCTATTCGCTCGATGAGCGGTCTTGCCCTTGCCAACATCATAATGAAAGTAAACGCGAGCAATGCTAGAGCCTTCAGCTTGATATATTTTATACTAAATGCATTAAAACATTGAGCCATCGTTTTGGCCAACCGTATTCATGTGTAGGTGTGTTTATCTCGAGGATTTCCTCAAAATTTCACCACATTACGCGGTACCTGTTCATAAGCACCAGAGTTATAGGGCAGACTATATTATCCTCACCATGCTATATTGGCTAAAACTTCCACCACGTGAGCAGCTGCATATGTTTACACTATGACACTTGATAGCTCGCAAAGCTTCTTGCAACTAGGAGAAGGTTGACGCCCGAAAGAGAAGCAACACGTTGATGCCATCACCAAGACTGCGGAGAGGCGTCTTACTGCCGACGAATGGAGCTTTGTCTCAACCATTGCGGGACTTTGGCGAGCCGCCTTTGACTGCATGCACCTCGCATGTTTCTCATATTCATGAAAGTAGTGTTATCACCATTCGAGTGGTAAAGGCTCAGTGATTTTTGTAACATCGTGCACCTAATATGTCTATATAATGCAGTACACGCCCATTTATGGAACTTAATCTTTAGGCACAGATCAGCATCAACCATTCTCATCTAATACCAGAACACCCAGTCCCCATCACCTGCAAAGGTCATCCTTCAAAATGTTCAAGAACATCGCAACTTGGGCCCTCCTGGCCGCTGCACTCGTTCAAGCAGCACCTGCCACTTTCGACGTCGACACTGAACTTGAGATCCGCGACTTGGAGCTCGAGGCTGTGTTGAAGCGCGACTTGGAGCCCTTCGAGCTCGAGACCCGCGGTGTCGAGCTCGAGGACCGTGATATCGAGCTTGACGACCGGGACATTGAGACACGTGCCTCGAGGACACTAAGCGGTCTCGCCAACTTTGACGCAAAGGTCGCCAACAGTGTACCCACCAAGGAACTTGGCATTTATGGAGGTCTTTTCTGGCAAGGCTTCGGTGCGTTGGCGCGTCCCTGTCCCATTCGCTTTGTATTCTTTTGATCAATCTAAATGCTGTTGCCATCGTCGGATGGGAACAGAACTAACAATAAGTCTTGTCATGCAGGTCTCGTCAGGAAGGACAGCACCCTCACGGGCGTCCGGCCCTTCTCGGCGCCCAACGTGGCCGTCTACGGGCCCATCACCAGGCTGACCAACAACGCAAGGGCCGTGGTGACGACGCAGTACTCAGGCTCGATCGCGGCCAACTTCACGTTGTCGCAGTTCTACTACGGCTGCTCGACCACGACGGTCCTGAGCACCCTCGCCCTGCCCACCAGGTGCAACGTCGCTGCCGCCGGCTACAACCGCGCCGGCAAGCTGCTCGCCTACCAGCTCTTCCCCGAGTACACTCCCGGCGTCGGCCTGTCGGCCAACCTCGTGCTCGGCATCTTCACCAACAAATTCGTGGGCCTTGACCATGTCATCTTTGCTAGCACCTACTCTATTGGCCCCTTGTTGGGCGCTACTGTCATTGACGATGTCAAGTACACGCTCAAAACCATCTCGTAAGAGAGCTTCTAAATATGCTTTATGATGTAGGTTGACATCAACTTCGGGTATTTGGAGTGGTTCTGATTGATTCTACAGTAATGACGCTCGGTCGTGTCCAGCGTGAGAACTGAATTTGGGGCTGGGGATCTCGGAAGATTCTCAGAGAGACGGAATTTGAACAATACGAACTTTAACGCCTGGGCATTACCCATTGATGCAATGATTTTCGCAATTCCCTATGTAGACTGATTTAGTCAATCCGCTCATTTCCAGTCTGCCAAGCACAATGGATAACATTGACGTCCTTGGTGAATATATTGGTCACTATGTCTTTGACTGGTCAACTCGTATCGGCGCTAAGTATGAGTCACGTGAATGGCAATGATCTATAAGTGAACAGGTTTAGAATATCAGGCTTCCATAAGCAATGCTAATCAATATGACTACACCTGGTTTGCATGTCTGTTTCTCTACTCAACGCCGCTGCGCTGGCTGCGCAAGCAGCTGGCGCTTGCTTCCATGCGTAACTAGCGATTCTATCGTACATGTGAAGGAGAGACTAACCTGTTAAATGCATAGAGTTCCTGCTTGGTTGACAAATCAACGTGCCGCCAGTTCTGAAACATCTTGTCATCCTCTACACGTTGTTAGCATCCACACGATTGTTCGCGAGGCTTACAGCACAGTACCTTCAAGGGACCATGACAGGCCATTTCTCAGTGTACTTATCCTCCATCGGCATATAAGCAAACTTAACCTGGACGCCCTCGGCAGCCAGCTGCCTGATAGCCCGCTCCGCGCACCTCTTCTCCTCGAGCCAAGTCGGGTTCATCCGGTTGAGTACCCAGTCCATGGTGTACTCCGGGTAGTGGAAGGTGCCCTTGACGGAGTCGTAGCAGAGAACCTCGCCCAGCTCGTTCGCGCAGAGCGTCAGAACGGCCTTGAGCGGGGTGAAGAGGAGCAGGGTGAAGCGGCAGGCGGCGGCGAGGAAGGCCTCGCTGTTGGACTTGACGACGGTGACGCCGTTATTCCTACCGCCAAGCAGGCGGTCCGTGTGGTTGCGGACGACGGCAGTCGACACCTTCTCGAGAGCGTCGCGGAGGGCGCGCATGTCCACCGTCCCACGCTCAATGCCCCGTGAGCTCTTGACCGTGTTCTCAGCCGACTCCGGCCCAAAATAGATGCTCCACTGCGCGTCCAAGAGGTCGTGCCTGGCATCCACGTACATGGCGATGGCCCGCTCGCCGAACTCGCCAATGCCGAGGTTGGCGATGTGGGCCGGATGCGTCTTGATGGCATCGCCAGCGTTGCCCACGAGGTACATCAGCTGGCATGACTTACAATAGTGAAACCAGTGATGCTTCGGCTCGGCGTAGTTGAAGGTCCGCGGTAGAGGCATGGTGCCCGGCTGCACCATCAGGTCCGAATCGTAGTCGAAGCGGGCGGCGTCGTACTTGAGCGGGGCCACGGCGAGAACGGCGTTCTCTCGGTCATGCATCACGTTGGCGTCCTTGCCGACGTACCAGTGCAGGTGTTCGGCACAACCTCGGCGGTTGTGATTTTTGCAGAGAGGTAGACGCGCCTGTTCTTCTCTCTTGTCCTGCCACCGCTGCTGCACCCTGCTGTATGATGCTCCGGCGCGTGTAGTTATGTCCCTCAGCAGACTTCCAGCGCGTTTCGTCCGCGTAAGTATGGAGACTCCCGAACTCTGTGAGTTTATTGAGCTTGCCGAAGAAAGAGGGCTTATAAGTGGAGGGCTCTGGGGTATACCTTCGGCAGGGTAGAAACTCTTTCGATTATCGAAGTATGAAATTGAAGCAGATCTCTGTGACCCTGTCATATGTATAAGCTCATTATCTCCCGAACGGCTTACCTTGGCCAATGGGCTGGGTTTGCCACGGAACGCCAAAGGTGGTCGGCTCTGGGCCTGGTAGTCACAGGCGTTCTTATCGTCTAAACCATTCGGCAAATACAAACCAGGTGGTCGAGATCCTGGAGATTCTTTTGAAGGAACCTCCTGGGGTTCGATTGAGCTAGGCTGGTCAAACATGACACGAATATCTAATGGCCTTTGTTCCTCGCCCGCGTTGTCACGACCCATGTTGTAGATATCCGTCAGAGAACAATTTTCTTCCGTCAATTGTGTTGGGGTGCGATGGTACTGAGTCAGGTCAGTTCTTTTGCCCTGTAAGCTGTCC
Source organism: Truncatella angustata (assembly GCF_020726525.1). Taxonomy (NCBI): domain Eukaryota; kingdom Fungi; phylum Ascomycota; class Sordariomycetes; order Amphisphaeriales; family Sporocadaceae; genus Truncatella; species Truncatella angustata. The sequence goes on along the minus strand of NW_025763382.1, from coordinate 5,769,701 downwards.
GAGCCCTGATCGATATAAGCATCACAGACGTAGCTCTCCGGAATAGAGTGGTGGGCGGACATCTTGGCTCAAACGACACGAAGTGAGGCGATTAATACGGTGGACCTTTTGAGAATGAGTTCTTAGTTTTCAAAACTGCAACGTATACCGGCAATCTAAGAGGTTTAATAGTGTGCCGAGGCGTAAAGTGTTTGTTGTTGGACCCGATACAGCTGTCTGATTATATATACCGATTGTATAGGGGTGCCCGAAAATATGACAATGAACCTGGAGCCCCTGGAGACCAATCAGAGGTATTGCGCATGTGGAACAAAGGCCCAACTTGTCTGAATCGCCCCACACCATGAAAGAACCGATAAGAAGTGTATTATTGTCCTCTTTTGTCATCAGATCTCTTGAACAAAGGCAATGTCATCTGGACATTTCGTAGAAACTCCCACACAACAAAGACAAACAAAGCAGGTATCGCATGCTTGTATCGAATTTGATTGTAGAAAGGAGAAATGGGGCGTGAATCGCTGCTAGACAAAATCTGGCAAAACGGTTGGGAAAAAAACCAGACAATATCGTCTGAAGATTGGTATGTATCATTGCTGTAGCTGAACTGATAACTGTTTCGAGCCATCGGCATCCCGAATCGAATAACATGAGGCCCCGCAAACGTGTTCGCAACGCCTTCCAACGCCAGTTGATGCCTTCGAACAACAAGTTAATTTCTAAGGAGCTTGCCTTGGTGTTAGTTTCCTTCGCTTCCAAACTCCTTTGTCCACTCGGCATTTCTTTCCAGGTCAACTCCTGACACAGTTGGTCTCGAGGTTTTGATAGCTTTTACGAAGTCTTTAAAGTCCACAAGGGGCTCCAAGAGCTTTTCGCCATCCACGTCGGCCCAAGTCATCTCTTTGGCACCCTTGTCGCCAGGGGAACATGGCATCAGTTTAACCTCGCCATCTTTCTCAATCTGAGATAATACACAAGCTGTTAGCAACGTTCCGCATACAAAGTAAGAGCTGAAACTGACCTCTTTGAAGTGTGTGGCCTGCTGAATCTTCCGTACTGGCTGCATCAAAGCGTCTTGAACGCAGATTGCTATATCACTACCCGAGTACCCCTCGGCAAGCTTCGCCAATTCTTTGTAGTCCTCAGTCTTCAGGGTTGTCGGGGTATCTCCAACAGCGATCTTGAACATGGTGGTCCTCGCCTGGGTGTCGGGCAAACTGATGTGAACACGTCTTTGGAAACGTCTTCGGATGGCCGCGTCGAGCTGCCAGGGAATGTTGGTGGCGCCGAGGACCAAGACTCCAGTGGAATCGTTGCCGACACCATCCATTTGCACGAGCATTTCCGTCTTGATTCTCCGTGAGGCTTCTGATTCTCCTTCGCCTCTGGGACCACAGAGGGCGTCGATCTCGTCGATGAAGACGATCGAGGGCTTGTTCTCGCGGGCCATGGCGAACAACTGCTTGACGAGCCTTTCACTCTCGCCCATCCACTTGCTCACCAAGTCGGAACTGGAAATACTGAAGAAGGTGCTCTTGGCCTCGGTTGCAACGGCTTTCGCTAGATAACTCTTACCGGTACCAGGCGGACCGTAGAGCAGAATACCCTTCCAAGGTTTTCTCTTGCCGACAAACAAATGCGGAAATTTGATGGGCAGGATGACGGCTTCCTTTAGAGCGTCCTTCGCACCTTCCAACCCGGCGACGTCATCCCACTTGACGTCTGGACGATCTTGGAGAATGGAACCGGCGAGGGCGTTTCTCAGCTTCTTGCTGTCCTCGTCGAGCTCGCCGCCGTCGTCGTCTGCCTTGCCCTTGGCCGTGCCGCCTGTGCTGGAGCCATTAGCCCCGACCATGCCAGGCTTTTTCCGTTTCGCTTCGGCGTCGGCAAGATGCGATTTGAGTTTCTCGGCGCGGTCCATGTATTCGGCAGTCTTGGAGCGGATCATCTCCTTGGACTTTGGGTTCTTCTCCCATTTCAGTGCAAGCATGAACAGCTCGAGGGACTGGTAGTATAGCTGGTATGCCTTCTCGTATTGATTGCCATTGTCGGCGTCGATAGCGCGACGCACCGTGTCGATTGCGCGGCCTAAGAAGTCGGTGTTGGACATGATGGCAGCGGCTGGAAATGAAGAGCACGATGGGACCGGGAGAGGGGTACCTGGGGGGGCTACCTTAGTATAGGTATACCGTAGGCAGTCCTATGGTAGGATCCCAGATATCGTGTGAGCTCAGATGACTATCAGCCTCCTGAGCCAAGTCGCAAAAGGCGGGAGTGCGAGATGTGGCCCGAGGATGAAGTGGTGCGGGATAGCTGCAGCGGAATAGGCGCTCAAGAGGGTTTGTGCCTGTGGTTGTGGTGGGCGGTGATCTGGTTGCTGTGACGTCCATGCAAAGGCAAATGCGATTGCGGGATGAGCTCTAGGCTGACTTAACCTTGGACTGTAGACTACTAACCTGGCTTAAACCTCCATAGATACGCACGTCTTAGTGGCCTAGGTTACATAGGTTAGGTAGGTCCTGGATTCTGGGGCCTGGGGGGGCCTGAGGACTTGGCGCTTGTAGGTGCGCTCGCACTTTGCCATTTGAACTCTGTATGTAGCCTTATCGCAGCCTGGCGAGGGGCTTATCGCCCGAGCTCCATTCGATACCTCGCCCCTCCAAAATCGTATGCCACTGACCACCATCCGAGTAGTGTTGTGCACCGAGTAGCTGAGGCACTTCACGATTCACGAGATTGATTGGGATTCTCCAGCGTTCAATTTCTCGACATAAGCCGTACTCAATCACAACATCTCACCTCGTGGCAGCTTGACACAACTACCAAATTCTGTGGGGCGCCAGCAGAAATGGCCGAAATCCAGGCAAAGCTTCAGTCCCTTTCGGAGGACTACCAAAAATTGCAACAAGGTACCGGTCTTGGTCTATACATCTATCTGTATAATGGCTGCTAAACACTCGTGATGAAAACACAGAACTTCAGGAAGCCGTTGCCTCTAGACAGAAGCTGCAGGCCCAGAGAACTGAAAACGAAGGCGTAAAAAAGGTAATTGCCTCGCAGCCTCTGACCTGTCGCACGCATGCATGCTCAAACTTTTTTATTTTTTACAGGAATTTGAGCGTTTGAAGGACGGGGAGAGTATCTATAAGCTCGTTGGCCCGATACTCCTGAGGCAGGACAAGATCGAAGCAGACAGTACGGTGAAAGGACGTATCGAGTTCATCGGCAAGGAAGTGTGAGTGTATTGATTAACCCTGACGTTGCTTGGCCGCCAGTATTGATCCGGTCACTAGTGAGAGGACGGAAAAACAAATCAAGGACATCCAGGACAAGATCGAAAAGAAGAAGACTGAGATCATACAAATCCAGTCGGCAGCACAAGCTGGTGCCGGGGGTCCTGGTCAGGTTGCAGCAGCAGCTTGATCGTCGACAACCAATTAGCAAGTATGCTGGTCTTGCGACCTGCCCAAAGAGTCTGATGCCATACGGAAGGGAAAGGAAAATTGTGTACAAGGCCAAACGCAAGTGCTTTGGGGGACCGGGACTTGGAAATGGATATTGAAGAACGTGTCCCTTGCGGCCAGTCTCGCTGCCCCTATGATCTCTTGAAGAAATCCCACATGGAGGTCCAAAGGGAGCTGGGACCATGATCTCGTGTTAGATGCCAAGATACATCCCTGGACGTGATGATCAACAATAGATTTATGCCGAGCTTCGGAAGATTCCTCGCTTTGCTGAGTCGGAGAACCCGGAAGTGTTATACCGGTGCCTGCTTCTGATTTCGTAACTTCGTAGCCCACGAGTACTCAGATGCTGCCTGATGACGGGCCAAAGCCAAAGTGTATGCACGCACCAATGTGAACCAAGGCGACAAATTGCAGCCTTGACCAAGTACTCCCCCTGGTGACCATGGAAAAAGGCGGCAGTATGGTTATGCACAGCAAATTAAAACGATCTCAGGGCATGTAGAATTTGATTAACCTGGTCTAGAAGAACAAAGAATTGAACGCATGTCCAACCGCATGGTAGTGCTACAGCTATAGTTACCGTTACAGGGCACATGTCTGTGGACAGGGTTCAGCTTACTATGACGTTGAGGGCAGTCGGGGGGCAGTCGGGGGGCAGTTTGGCGGGGCTGTAGCGGGGTCCGCCGCTGGGAGTGCCGCTCTTCCCTACTATATGGTAAGTCTTGATGCTTGACTAAGTTAAAGAAGTTGGCCCTGATGGCTGTATTGATAGCGCGTTCCTCAGTTGCCCTACGGCAACGTTGACAACAATCAACTGAACTCAATCTTGCGAAACCTACCCGGCACCGTGATGTGAATACAACACTACCCGTGGTTAATACTAGCACTAGATCGACATCTCAACTTCCTGCTCTGCAACAATGTGCTAAAGCACGTACAGTAGGCAACCACGAATAGCCAAGCTGCTGCTCTTCGTTTGTCTTGCTCCGAAGCTCCGACCCTCGCACATATCGCGTCCTGGGTTGCGCTGGGCCATCTCCGACATCACCACTTACGATAACATTCCCACCATAGCTGTAGCTACACATGTTATTTCTGAATGGCCAGCTCCTACAGAACGGTCTGCACGCATCGAAGCTCGCCAAAATGAACGTGGACGACGCGAACCGGCCCATGAGCGTTAAGGAGATCTCCCGGAATGCTAGCGACTACAAGTTCACCACGGCTCTGTCTCTGCAAACATGGTTGCGCACTGCAAAGACTCTGGACCGAGAGGCCAGGTCCTACCTTCGCGATGGCAACTTCCCCAAGGCCTATATGCTGTATATTCGCGAATCCGACCTCATCATGAACTCCTTGCCGAAACATCCCGACTCCAAGACCAAAGAAGGCAAAAAGCTCCTGGCCCAGGCCTTCCGCGGCCTCACCGATGTCATGGAAAACATGGAAAAGATTAGGCCTATAATTACGAAGGACTATGAAGAGTGGGAGGCCGAGGCAGCAAAGAGACAGGCGCTGCGAGCAAAACAGAAGGCCGACAAGCAGTCCAGTGCCCCAGCCAAGACCCTGACAGACTACGACAAGTATGCTGCCAGAGATCCCACCTTGTCCTCGAGGGCAAAAGTGCTTGATGCTGGCGATCATCTCGACCTCGCCGTAGATCTGGCCACCAAGGAGTTCAGCAGGCGCGACGCCGATAAAAGAGCTTCACGGCGAGCTGGTAGGTCAGCTGAAGAGGAGCAAAGCAGACGAACAGCGGGCTTCTGGAACAACTGGACCGACGAGCTGTCCAAGAGGCAGGAAGAGGATGAAGAGATATTCCGGAGGAAAATGGAGTCGAGTCGAGCCCAGCAAGGTGTCGAGGATAACCACATTCATGACTTTGTGCAGAAAATGGGCCGCGCCGAAAGAGAGAGAGAAGGAATATCTGCGCCACATATAAACAGCAACACCACAGCAACTTACAACTATCCCTCAATATCGCGGTCGGCCCCCGTACTTTACGATCCCAGGGTTCCCACAACCGACAGAGAACCCACGCCTCAACCGCCACGGCCGCCTAAGGACTTTATTCCAGCCCGATACGAGGAACATACGCCATCGCTTCCTGAACTGCCCTCGAAGGAGCTTCTGTGGCCACTCCCCACGCCCGAAAATTTCCAGAATGGCCCGTCGAGACCACCTAAAGAGTCGGCCCTACCCGCAGAGCCACCCAAGAAGAAGTCCAACAGGGAGCATCTTACCTTCAAACCTGCTGCATACTTGGAAAACAATGAGCCCGTACGCTATGTCATATTTCCTTCCAGGATGCGTGAGGACTTCCTCCGTCTGGCCGCCGATAACACGAGGCGCGGGCTGGAGATGTGCGGTGTACTGTGCGGTACCAGCGTTAACAACGCCTTGTTCGTGAGATGCCTCGTCATTCCGGAACAGAAGTGTACTTCCGACACCTGCGAAACCGAGAACGAAGGAGCTTTGTTTGACTACTGTGAGAAGGAAGATCTGATACAGCTTGGTTGGATACATACACACCCGACGCAGACATGCTTCATGAGCAGTCGAGATCTTCACACACAGGCCGGATACCAGATCATGCTACCGGAAAGCATTGCCATAGTCTGTGCCCCGACAGACAACCCTTCGTATGTCGATCTCCTTGTTGCCATTCACATCTGATTTAATGCTAACAAACATGCAGTTATGGCATCTTCCGGCTAACCAACCCACCGGGCCTTCCACATATATTGCAATGTACACAGAGCTCGACCTTCCATCCTCACAGCGTTGACAATTTATACACGAGCGCTGGTAAAACCTCAGGGGGCCACGTTTTAGAGACTGATGGACTTGACTATCAAGTATGCGATCTGAGGCCTAGTACGAGGCACTAGCAGGCCCTCGACTCAACAGCTTCCCCCACATCATTTCCTCGGCCATCTAGGCTTGTTGAGTCGCTCTACGAAGAACGGACATCATGCAGCTAGCAGTGTGTAAGCGACTGCCTTTCTCGGAGTTTGGGTGCCGTTACGTGGCTACTTTGTGGTAGTCCTCAGTGGCTGATTAAGCGGAAAGGGAAGGAAGATTGAAGAAACGCAGGTATTCGAAGTTTGGCTGAACAGTCCTTGAATCTCTCTTGCAAAGTCCTTCATATGTGCGACGGGCGCTTATCGAACGCACGTTGTTGAGTGTACATATTCTGCTTGAGGGGTTCAATAATGTGTGCCGCATAGAATGCGACACATATGCAGTAGACACAGCCACGACAACTGCTGGTGGTTTTTTGAGCTACCATGCATCTGAAGATTTAATGCGTAAAGCGACGTCGCGCCTTGGCCAGACTTGACGAGCCATAACTTTGGGGGGAATCCACACACGTCGCACGGCGGGAACAAAGGAGTATCATCGTATGTACATGGCTCATCCAAGGGTATTGGTATCTTCTAAGGCTCATTCGAATGCGAGTGATGGGGCATGCACGTTACATAGCGTTTGGCGTTGTATCTGATCTACTTCGGGATAGCTGTCCTTGTCCAGTGGCAATGACAATATTTATATATATAGATGATCCGTCAGTTGACGGTATCCTTGCTTCAAATAAAGGCATTGCGCCTTTCGCCATTGCGATAGATATATTTGACATCCCTCGACTTTCGTTTGGCTTATGTTGGGTGGACCTGAACGTTATGAGTCAAGATACTCTACCAGCGGAAGTATCCAAGCATGGTGACTATTACTTACTAGTCGCACACCCTCGTTGACCGCCGTGACTTCCTGTATGTTTTTTTTCTTTTTATTTACGATAGAATAACATTCAATTATAGATCAAGCAGTTTAGCTCCTATTAATCACAGTATAATGCTTCTGCCACAGAACAGGCTAAACTAGGTCTCAGCCGGCTACAGGCAAATTCAAACTGGATTGCTGGCTTCTGTCGTGTTGATGACTGGAAATAAGAGATCTAGTTCTTGTTTCATCTGGGTCAGCAGCCCTAAAATGTGTTGGGTTTTGAAATAGAAATTCGACCTTTCAATTTGGAAAAAGAAACTAAAAAGTCTATTGAGAAACACAACGATTGCGAAGCGGAAAATGGCAATACTAACTGCTGATCAATGCGACCTCGAAGAGGCTCAAATAGTCATATGAGACTCCAATTTCTTCTCGAGAAACAACCACTCACGACATGCCGTGGATGGAGATTGTGGTCCACGCATTTGTGAACTGGGAGTTGCTGCTGCGTTTAAGGAGCATTTTATGCACCGCGTTTCCCCTGGAGCGATTATATTCATCACGTGGCTTAATTCTCATCGCCGTAACCCCCTTGCATCCAAGCACAGGCGACTCTTGGCCATACGATTCACAGCAGGATCTAACGGATGCCGAAATCGAAAGAACATGTGATACTCAGGGGCAAATGCTTCACGTAGGTTATATTGATCGGAGAAAAATCACGTTAATATCCTGGGGCATTTGGCCGATGATCTATGTGTCGGTGTGTCCCAAGAATTCGGCGAGGGGCTCTATGTAGCCAGCCTCTCCGTACAAGCAACCCCCCCCCCCCCCCCCCCCCGGAAATAGTCTCTTGACGACCGGTCTAGCAGTCTTCCCCGGCGCTGGTGGCCCCCACGAACACATTCCACTCCTCCTCGTTGAACATCTGGCCGGCAACGCCCGTGGCGCCCATGCCCTCCTGTCCGCCGCAACCGAGCGTGATGTTGTAGGCGTACCACCCCAAATGTTGGACGGGGACCTGGACGGGGCGGTCCCGGTCGTTGCAGAAATAGATTCCGGAGTCCCAGGAGCAGCTGACGCGCTGGCAGCTGCGGGCGTCGAGAAAGACGGAGCCAGCCTTGTGGAGCAGGTATTCGTATCCGTCTCTCAGTGCCTGGAAGTCGCAAGGTCGGTGGTTCACGACCATGCCGCAGCGGGCGGGGGTCTTCGCCGTTGCGTTAGAGTGCGGGTTGCATGATCACGAGGGAGTCAACCGGAACTTACGTCCTGGACCGGGTGAACCCCGAGAGGGGGGTAGGCGTCCGGCCACACTGTCTTTCGGTGAAAAGCGGTTGCGTGCCAGGTCGTGTTCCAGGCGAAACCGGGAACATCCGCGGCGATCTGCTGCTCGATGTGATCGAGGCTGGTACCGGTGTAGGTGACGACTGGGCCACCTTCGGTAACATTGCCGCGCCAGGTTATGTCGGTCACACGATCATACGGCGAAGGTAGAATGTTCGGTATGGAGGCAGCAATAGCAATGTCCTTCCTGAGTCAGTCAGTTGTCATGTATCTCTCGTGCTCAACATACAGAGAAGAAAGCCATGAGGCAAGAAAGAAACATCTTTATAGCGACCATTGTTCATGTTAGAGACGCTGGTCATAGTTGGCTGTCCAAGTGGGTAGGCTTTGGGTGTAGTGAGAGGGAAACTAGCGGTGAGGTTTTCAGTCGGTAGCATAATACTGAACTGGTGATAACGTGTTGTGTGAGGAAGGGGGAAAGGTAAGGGGGCACGTGGGTTTGTGAGATATTTATAGATCCCTACCTTTCCATGACTCCATATTCAATCACGAACCTGTTATTAAGAGGGTGTGTAAGCCCGTGGGAGTGTCTCAGCGTTCTTAATCTAGACTAGGTCTCTCTGACATGTGTGAATCATCTTCCATAGTTCAAGCCGCGGTGAATCTGGCGCCATGCCGGCCTTTATTTGCCTGGCATGAGCCACGCCAGTCACGGCGATTTGCAATCGTTCAATTGCTGTGTCAAAATTACCAACGCTTTGTATTTCGTCCTTCATCTCAAGACTGTCTAGCAGGTTGTATAAGCCCTGCTAACAATGCAAGACAGGCGTAGTATACTAGATATTTTTCACCGAGCAACAAACTACGTTGAGCTCGTTTTCGACACCGACCCTGTTTTTGGCTTAGTCAAGCCTGGAGATTGATCAAAAATGGTACATCGAGTTGATGGAGAGCTAGATAAGCTAGCAACTGTATTCATTATGTGGACACTCAAGTCCTGCGTAGTAGGTCGCCGGGCGTTTGTCTCCGAGCGGAACCTACGTGTGCATTATCGTTGCCTGAATATTGAGGTCTGTAAGAATCTCCCATCGGCCTAACAGGTATATTTTCAACTTGCTGGCCAGGTCGAGGAGACGACGTGGACGACCCGGGTCTGGAGCTAGTATCGGGACTGAGACTCCGTCGTTTCCTTGGTGTCCCGACCGGGTATTGCACAGCACAATCCCAGGCCTCAAGCGACGTTGAAGGGCTTCTGAGAAAGCTGCCCAATTCATGAAGCAGCAGCCGGGTGTTTTCCCGACCCAGAAACTCTTGCAACATATCCTCAGCTTGCCCCTGACTACCCTGAATGTCGACCGTCTTCAGAATGGCAATGATGTATTCTAGCAGGAATTCAGCATTGTTAGCGCGCCTTCTGGTAGTGGCGTCGTCGCTATCCTGTGGTGCTGCCGTGGTGTGTAGAAACTCGAAGACCCTCAGCTCCCTCCTTAGCCACATCCGAGCACGAGAGACTAGACTGGGATCTTGCTCAAACAGTTGAGGCGTCAATTCTCGATACTGGGCGACGCGATTTGTGCCGACATGCAGCGAATATAGCTGGTCGCGGTAAACCTGACGTCGCCGGAGAACTGCTTCATCCTCGGCGAGAGTGTGGAGAGGTGTGACGTGTTCACGCCGGCGCGAGGGTGTATAGTAGGGCCAATTCCTTCTTGGTGGCTGCGGTCTGCGGTGCACTGACGGACTGGGGGCAGCGGCTTCCCTCGTGTCTGGCACGAACGTCCTCCATCGGCTCCTGTCTGGCTCTTCGAAGTCATATCGAACCTCGCTGATGGATGCCTTGCACAGAGGACATTTTATTTGCTGTTCAAGCCAGTTGATCAAGCAGACATAGTCGAAATTGGCGTGTTGACATGGCCTGGCCTCACATGGCTCGGTGATGGTTTCGAGACAAATGACACAGCACTCGGCCTGAGCATGATCGGTTCCCTCTTGCCTCGATGCCACCTCATCAAGGGTACTCTGGAGCACCTTGGCTTGGATATCAGACCGATCTCCACCCACTACTTCCATATGTTGAAGCCTGCTTTGCCAGAGGTCAAATGAGTGACGGAGGCACGTGATCTTGCACGCAGTTGTAAAGAATTCTGATGAAGCAACTGCGTCGTCCGAGATAAGAATTCCAAAACAAGTAACGATAAGCGCAAAAGCCCGTCTTTTTGTCGGGATGCAAAACAGAGATATGTGATGCGGGAGTACTGTGTACAGAGGTGGCGTGATCATGAAATGAAATTCGGAGAAGCCAAAGCATATACGGCACTAGGTTAGACTAGTCTAGTCTAAACCTAGAGCGACTGCATGTGGGCGGTCCCCTTACCTCTGCCGCTGATATCCCCACCAACACACTCTTGTTCACAGTCTACCTACCCCCCGACCCCCCTGCCCCCAAAGGAAGCCTGCCCGCCCGGCGTAAGTTAGTGGTCACCCAGCTTACATAAGATACAGCCCTGGAGCTAGTTAATGTACGCACTTGTGATTGCAGTGCGGACTAAGACACCTCAAATTATGTCAATGAAGTTGCCCCACGTCGCGTCGCGTATGGGATCGCGACTATAATTGAAAATGACAGGCATTGAAGCGCGCATTTCGCGTACAGCATGTGTCTTGACTCCACCTTGATCTTCAATCATGTGAACCCTGTCTTCTATCCCATTCATGCAACCTCTTGTCTGTACATATTTGCGTTTGCGCATTCTAATCTTGCCCAAGTTTCCTTACATGTTCTGATTGACTGCACACCATCATCAAATCATATACCTCTACTATGGAGGAAAGCGAGAGACAGAAATATGAGGCACAGGCGCAAGACCTGAGGGTTGCCCTGAAGCAGTTCGAGAGTGATTGGGCAAAGAAGAACAATGGGAACAAACCGCCCCGTGAAGCCATCAAGGCGAATCCCATAATAGGTACGAACCAGCCCCCCCTACGGCATATGTCGAGTCTTGAGACGTCCGGCTGACCAGGGAACGTGCAGCTCAGAAGTACAAAAAGTACAACCAAGTCCGCGATATTCTAGACGGCAAGGTCGCACCGCCGAAGCCCAAGGAGAGAAAGCGCAAGCCAGAGGTTCCACCAAACCAGACCCCCCCTAAGCGATCGCGTCCTACTATCACGCCTTCAAAGGCTCAATATAACACCGATCTTCTTGACGGCTTCGAGACCCCTTCCATTCGACGACTCTTCAGCCCCGCGGTCCCAACTTCGATAGGACCTACTCCCCAGAGAGACGGCAGAGTGCTGGGACTGTTCGATCTGCTCGACACCAATGACGAGAATACGCCATCGAGACCGCGACAAGGTGATGCGAGCCTGCCCGATGTCCAGCTGCATGCGACGCCTAGCAAGCGTCGGCACACTGATACGGAATCCGAAAGCGCGACCAAGCTCGGCAGGACGCCGCAGTCGTCAGCCAAGCGCAACATGCTCGACAGCTTTATGACGCCATTGAAGAACCGAGACGGTAATATCCTGGATGCCAAGTCGCCTAGCACCGCCGGCAAGTCGTTATTTGCTACGCCAGCTTTCCTTAGGAGAGCCCAAATCGCGCCGACCGATGAGAATGGGAAGTACGTTTCGCCTCAGCCGCTCAGACTACCGCGCAAGCCCCTGGTCCGCGGTCTCAGCAGCGTGGTCGCCAGCCTGCGGCAGCTCGAAGAGGAGAAGCTCGATGATGATTTGGAGGCACTGCGCGAGTTGGAGGAAGAGGAGGGAATGGGCCCTCCAGCGCAACCTACAACGAGGAAAGACCAGCCCAAGGAAGAAATTCTAGAACCGGATAGCCAGGGACACCATTTACTGGGCGGTTTTGACAACGTGAATGACCTCGACAGCGAGCCGGAGACACAGTTAGGACGTGATGGTCAGCCGCTCAGAGTCTACAAGAAGAAGGGCCAGAAGAGAACGACCAGAAAGGTCAACATGCGGCCCACACGCGCGAAGCGGCCGGAAGAATCACTTGAAGAGCCTGGCTCTCGTGATGAGGAGGGCAATGGAGAAGTAGTACCCGAAACCCAGTTCGACACTACCCGAACGCTGGGCAACGACGAACTACTGGATCTTGGCTCAGACTCGGAATTTGACGACGATGAGGACAGACCGAAGAAGAAGCCCAAGGTTCTGAAGAAATCTAAGCCTGCGCCTGCGAAAAAGGCTGATACCACGGAGAAGGAGAATCCGATTAAGAAGGCCGCCAAGAAGGTCAACGCTTTGGCTCATGCCAACTTCAAGAGGCTAAAGTTGCGTAATACTGGCTCTAAGGGTGGTCCTGGTTTCGGTAGCAAGTTCCGGAGGCGAAGATGAGGCGAATATATCAAACTGGGCATCCAAGGTTGGCATCTAGACTAACACAACTCTCGGAGCCGCAGGCAAGGGTCTGATCAAAGATCGGATACACGCGAAACGTGTATGTAAGAATCAAACGCATTGTATTGCTTATCGTACGTAAAGGAGGGTGAGCGTGAGCCCTCTGAGAAAGCTACGCGAAAACGAAGAATATCTATACAATGGCAATGATCAGGCCCACAAAACGAAGGACGGGCACCCCAACCCACTTCAATATCATGAGGTACGACTAGATGATTAGAGCATAAGCAGGCGCTGGGCTAAATTAATTTGATCTATCAAGCAACTTCATCTTTTTCAGATTGGTCGTTTTCTCCTATCTATCAATCTGTCTATAGGGGGCTGTATGAAGTTTGCAATCCGCTGATTCATGTAGTGCCCGCTCTGTGTTTTGGTCTTCAACATTATTCGTGATATCCGAATGGGTATTTGCCAGAATTCCGCTCGGTGAGAGGGCCGATTCATTTGGACCTAAGCGATGGCTCATAGATGATACGGACCAGCTGGCCAGAATAGTCGAGAGTACTGATGTTCAGTTCGGATATTGTAGGCATAAGTGCCAACGCTGCTCCTATCATGCTAAATATGAGCCGTCATCAGTCATGACCTAGCTCTTGCTGCGATATGATCTGGCTATCGCGGATCCGCAGCGCCACTGAGGATTCCAACGCTGGATCCTGGAGCATGGGCGATTCTTTTGGTGAAGAGGAAGAAGAGGAAGAAGAAGCAATCACTTAACTGAATGATTGTAATTACAATGGCTTCCTCCATGATATGATACAAATAAGCCACAGTCCTTGGGGAAATGGTGTCTTGAAACCACCTGGCAATAATTACTGCTGACCTAGGCTCATCTCGTTATTTCAAACCTAGAGATGGTGGGATGGTGGATCTGCCCCCATCAATCGTAATACCATCCAATTCGGGACTCATGAACAGTTGGCCGGCCGAGAAATGATGCACTGGTTATGAGAAAATGGTTCAAGGACCAAGTTACCATACCACCTCTTTGTAGCTTGGAATGATAGGCCTTTGAATAATCTGTCTACTTGCCCAACACTTTCCAGCACTGCAACGCCAGCTGCCCTGCTCCATTCTCCTGAACGCAAAAATGCAATTCAGAAATTGCGGATAATTTGAATGTTATTGTCTAACACCACCGGCGGAAGATGAGACTATCGATATTTTGGATATCATAGAGTCCTTTAACGATGAGATACTAGAGTACGCCGCAGTTTCCCATACATAATGTACAGGTAACACTTCAAGAAATGCAGCAACTCTCTACCGATCCGTCGTCTCACAGCCCGAATAAAATAACGGCAAAGCTAGGACGTATTTTTGGCATGCAAAGTCAATAGTGGGTGAACAAATGAGTCGGCATCGGTTCGAAATACTAACACTCGCTTTTCATAAAACCTTATGAAGTTAATCATAACGTAGTAACGGTACTTATAGTATCATTTTTTTTCAATTTAGCACAAAATCAAAAAGTTTATAATATATGATAGAAACCTTTTATATTTTATGTTCTATGTAAAGCCCTAAAAAGAAAAACTCCCTACGAACAGTGCTGTTTTGAGGTGCTTGTGCTGATGACGTCCAGTCATGAGGCCGTTCACGGTCGATGTGTCCTATTTAGGCTCTAAGGATCAATATGAGCACCGTACTCAAGAAGTAATATAGTCAAGATCTCTGAGTTTGCCTCAACGGCGAGATGAAGAGCAGTGTTTCCCAAGATATCCTTAAGATTTGGGTCAGAAGCAGAATCTAACAGGAGTCTTGCGACTGCATGATCTCCTGCTTCTATTGCCCTGAACAACGCAGTCCGTCCACGGTAGTCCGGTTCATTCGGATTCACGGCTTTATTTAGGATGGCCCTCACAATATCCTCTTGCCCTGACTCTACAGCAAAATGTAGGGCTGTTGAGCCATCGTGGTACTGCCTGGCTGCATCTGCCCCTTCTCGTAGAAGCAGTTGAACTAATGACACGTTCTTGTTCTGAATGGCGATCTGTAAAGGTGTTTTATTGGGCGAAAGACCCGCTAAATCTGACCACTTTGGGACTTCGGCTGATACATGATACGGATCAAGACCGGGTACCACTGGCCACGGCTCAGGTCGAGGAAGAGCCTCCTCACCTGGTATGTTGGAGGTGCCGGCAGAGTTTGACACGTCGCTCGAGTCAAGAGTCAACATCGAATCCGACCGATGATGTGTCGAGATTACGAATCTTTCCATCCTCGAAGTAGCAGAGGCCGGTGGCTCCCGTGGACTAGCCGCACCAGAGGTTTGTTTAGCAGCCGTCTCCAAGGCCTGTATACGTTTCTTTTGATTGAGGCCTGAGAAAGACCTCATCAATAAATGTCATTCTTCAACACAGAGAATTAAAACCAAGGATCGTGAGACTTACGATAGGTCCGTTGGGCGATGCGATTCTTTTCTCGCTTTCTTCCCCTCTTTTCGAATTCTTGAGTCAACAGCTGGGTATCGCTGAAGGCGGTTGCTCCTACAGGACTCATTTATAATATTGATTCAAGAGCAGAACTACACTGAATGATTCACTCAATAATGGTAAATATAAGTATGACACTTAGGAAGTAGCAGAAAATGCAAGTTCAAGGCTGCTATCTGAAGCTGGGACAAATTGTTTGGGCCTTTGCACCTTGGTCCCCACACGGCACAGTCGCAATGAGATCTACAATAGGAATGGCCACCGAGATGCAAGCCAACTGCAGGCATATTGCATTGTTGATTGGTCTTCGGCAGTAATCAATTTTGTTTGATGCTTGTGTTCGGCGCCTAATAACACTCTACTCGATAATTTTCATGTGAAGGATCGTGAGATGACATGACATCTAGAGCAACTTAGTGAGTTAACGAATGACCTGCAACAAATGCATGCACCCCCCAATGTATGTCTCTGCCCATCCGAAAATATAGCCCGGTAAGATTCAATTCTTCTCTTCCGGAACCGAGAAGCCCCTCTCCGGGATCGTGGGCAAGTTCGGCGCTACTCTCCAGATCAGTCTAACTTTCTTGGTATCCTTTGAAATCGTTGTACTCACAGGCTCCGAAACCGCCATCATCGGCATTTTGAAGGTCGGCCCTTCTGAAAACAGCTGGGGGAACTGTGGCGGCAAGACCGAGGCCAGCCATGATGGCGATCAGAGCAAAAGGCTTGATAATCTGCATGTTGTCTGGTGGGCTTTTGCTAGGCACTGTTATATGGTTTTCGGTGTTGAAAATTGAGTTATTTTGAGAAGATAACAGGAACCGGAGACGTTCAAGATAGGACTGTGTTTTATATTTCATCGTCCCCGCACTTACACATTGTGTAGAGCCGTGCTGTGACATGATACGAGGGAACTTTTTACAATCATGTAATGTTTCACGTAAGGTACACGTAATGACTGAGTGTGATAACAAACCAATATGTGCTGGGATGTCGCGGTATCTCCAACACGTACCAAGGAATTCAGCTGGTGCGAGCTGTGCCTCGTTAGATGACATCACGAGAGATAATTATTCGGTATTTTTTGCAACCACATGCCGCCCAAATCGAGACCCTCTGGACCTTGGCCAGTGTTCTATGTGAAAGCACTGCCTAAGTCGGAGAGGCCATCGTGATGCTTTATTGGCAAAGAATTTCGTATCAGACCAAGAGAAGAACATGGGTTACTGTGATTACCTTGAAATTGCAGATTTCTGTTTTCATACTCGGAAACGTGTAGCATTGTAACTCCTTGATAAGCCCTTCATAGCTAGATAAGTATATAGACCAAACGACAAACCAATGAAACTAGCAATTCGAGCATAGCTACACAAAATTCCACCTCTTCTATTTGCCATACATGCTCAACCTATCAAGGGACTATCTAAAAAGTATGTGGTGAATATGTTGATCCCCAGCTTGACTCCTGACTCGAGAGGCAAGCCGGCATGAAAAACTCGACTATCTCCAGATCCATTCGCATGCATATTATTCCAAAATACCGCGTTTCCTTTCTTCGGATTCACCAACAACCCTTTGCCAGTATCAGTGCGAGAAAACTTCTCCCCATCAGCCTGTTCTGAAACCCCAGGAAGGCAAGGGAAATAGGTATGGCCACCGACACAGTCGTCACTCAAATACACGAATATTGTTGCTAGACGTTGAAAATCACGATCCGGGGCAGTTTCAGATATGTTACGTTTATTTGCCACGAAGGGGAACCAGTCGTAGTGAAGACGAAACTGTCCACCTGCATCGTACCGAAGTAGCTGGAGGGCCTCCACCTCCTCGTGTTGAACGTTACCAAGCAGAAGTTTCGTACGCTCAATAACGCATTGTGATACAGGGTCCTCAAGGGGAACCTCTGCAGACTCAGATTTCCGTTCATCTGGGTCGACACTGCTCTCCAGACTGGTACGCAAAACTCGTGACGCGCGGAATGAGTTCGAGCTGAGTACCATGTGAGCGACTAGTTTGACATTAACGGCGTTTGAAAGACACACTAAGTGTTGACCAGATGGTCAATCTCGATGTCCTGGATGAAACCATTTATATAGATCATCATGGGATCCATTGAGAGTAACTCAATGGAATAGCTATGCAGGCATTCATAGCCGGCCATTGATAACGAGCTGTTACCCTTCCAAGCCCTTTTCGTATATAGGAGTTGATCTGTTGCTCTAAAAACTGACAAGGCGATGCTCAGCACTACCACGGAGAGTAGGTAGACAAGCCATTTCGATTCCTTCGAGAATCGTGAATACCAAGTCTTTTGAATGGACTGGGGCTTTGATTAGTGGCCTGACTATACTGCCGAGAAGAATCTTTATTTTACCTCTGGAGCTGCCATCTTCGATGCTTGATGCTTGGATCGGCCGTGTAATGCAATTTTAGACCGGGTCGTGGTCGGAGGAAGCAAACTCTGCATTGAGCAGAAACACAATGACACAATTTCTCGCCCTAAGGTAGTACTTAATTTAAGTGAAGCTGTTAGATAATTGTTTATAATCATATGATGATAACTTACATCTCGTCATGTCATGTATTTGACATATTGACATGACATCCTCACGTAAGGTACCCGCCTCCATAAGATCCTAGAACCGCTTGCATTCACACGCAGGCTTTACGGCACATGTGCCAAATTAGGCAGCTCAAAGAGTCAAGTATGGTCTTGCTTCCTATTGGTGATTAAGCCCGCCAGTAGAAGAACGGAATTTTAGGAGATCTACGTGGCCTCCATCCATTACTGGTCAACCAACAATCAATAAAGGCTTGCGTCGCATCAAAGTGGAGCGTTCACCACGTCCCGGATACAATCCAGGGTTGCCGCTCTTCTCCAGAGCCATCTCGGCACGTCGGCTCCTGATGATATTCGTGGTCGCGGTTGGCCCTCTACGCCTGCATTTTTACCTACCGAGTACAATGTAATTCTTCACCCATTGGTGCCTCACGGCTTTTATGCTCACATCGTAAGCTTCACAACGCCTGAAACTCGCTTCAATGGAGTCGCTGTATTCGCGCAGTGCAAATGCGACACCTTGGGCTGGAGATGATACCTTCGGCCCCCAGATCGGCACGCGTTTCGATTTCACATTGTTCTTCGAGCACACGATATTAACGAGTCTACCGGCCTCTTTGCTTCTTTTCGTGTGCCCCCTCTACTTGACTCGTTTTCTGCGCAGACCAGTTTTCTTCAAGCATGGGTTGCTCCTCTGGACGAAGCTTGTATGGCCGCGGGCATTTCCTTTCGATTGCTTCTTCTCGGCCGGCTAACCTCACCATCGCAGATCGTTGCAGCGCTCCTGCTTGGTGCTGAATTAGCGAACACAGTCCTCACCAGCCGCGATGGCTCATCATTGCGAAATAGCGCTTCAATTGCTGCCGCCGTGCTCTCGTGTGTGTCCACGCTTTCAGTGATGGCAATAACTTATGCCGAGCATTGTCGGTCGCTTCGATCATCCTCATTTCTAAGCGCATTTTTGTCGATCACCACGCTCTTCAATGTGGCGCGAGCGCGATCCTACATCAGTCGCGGCGGACTTGGCAGCTTTGGTGCTTTGCAAATCGCTATCGCCATCATCAAGCTGGTTTTAGTCGCGCTGGAAGAGGTATCCAAGCAGTCGCTTTTCCAACCTGAACAGGATCGGTCACCAATAGGTCCAGAGACACGGGGGGGCTTCTGGAATAGGTCGCTTTTCGTATGGGTAAACAATACCTTATTGATTGGGTTTAAAACCGCTATTAGTGTCGATGAACTGCCTGAGATCGGATTAGAATTCTCCACCGATCGACTCTCCATTCAGTTTCAGAAAAGATGGGAAGCAGGTTAGCCATTGAGTCCGCATTTTTCCATCTTCTTCTCTGTTGACCTTGTCCAGTCAACAAGTCCTTGCGATATTGTCTACCAATTACTAGCTTGAAGGCTCTCGCGTGGCCACTTGTCGCCATCGTAGTACCACGGCTTTGTTTCATGGCTTTCACTTTTGCTCAGCCTTTCCTACTTCACACCATTGTGAGAGCAGTTGGCCAACAGGAATTATCTAGAGACATTATTGGTGGCCTCATAGGAGCTACCGGCCTCGTCTACTTCGGTCTGGCGGTGAGCTTGAAAATGCACTCGGTTTAGGCCGTACATTGAATTTGAAACTGATTGCTGCGCAGGTGGCTGGAGCATGTTATACGCACGCAGTCTACCGGTGCCTCACGATGAACCGCGGAATGCTTGTCTCTGCAATTTTTAAGCAGACTCTGGAGTTGGACTTGGCAACTGCTAAGAAATCGGCTGCTGTCACGCTCATGAGTACCGATGTGGACAGCATCGAGGCCGGATTCGTCATGATGCATGACCTTTGGGCAGGTGTTCTTGAGCTCGGCATTGGTGTTTTCCTCCTGGCCAGATACGTCGGAGCAGCGGCTTTCCTCGTTATAGTACCAGCAGTGCGTAAGTGAAGTAGAATACAAACCGACTGAATCTCGGCCGATGGATACTAACGATATGTAGTGTCTACCGCATCATCTCATTTTTTGGCAAAGAAAAACGGTCCGGCTCGCAAGGATTGGAACCAAGCGGTGCAGACCCGCGTGTCTGCTACTAACCACGTCTTAGGTCAAGTTAAGAGCATCAAGATGACGGGACTTGCTCCCTTTGTGGTGGAGTATCTACAAGACCTTCGTGTCACTGAAGTCGATAAGTCGAAGGACCTCAGAAAAATCATAATATATATGCATGCACTAGGTGAGAGATTCGAGCAGCTATTCTCAGCGACCGTACTATTGACACGCGAACAGCACAGTTTTTTACGACAAACACACCAGTTCTTGTTATCGCCGGTGGCTTGTTCTGGACTAATGCATCCAAAGGTCTTGATGCGGCTGATACATTCGCCACGCTCTCTCTGACCAGCCTAGTTTCGGCACCAATGACCAATTTGCTTGTTGGGTTTCCACAAGCAGCAAGTTTGCTGGCATGTTTTTCTCGCATCCAAGATTTTCTTCTTTTGAAGCCACGGCCAGGTGCGAAAGACCTTGCCTTCCCTGGAAGTGCGCATATGCCCCTCGCCGCACAGAAAAATGCGCACGCGGTAGACTCGAAACATGGCATAGAACTACGAAATAGTGGCTCATCGCCACTAAAGAAAGACGTTGGGACAACAAAACCATTGATTGAGTTCGATGATGCATACATTGCTCCATCTGTCGATGCCGAACCCGTTTTGCAAGGAGTGAGCCTCAAAATTCTACCATCCACGTTAACAGTAGTTGTCGGTCCTGTTGGATCTGGAAAGACAACACTTGTCAGGGCTCTTTTGGGTGAAGCTCATATCAGTGGGACTGTAATCGGCATAGGTCAGACGAGCACAGGATATTGTGATCAGGTCTCGTGGCTTCGAAATATCTCCATACAAGACAATATAGTCGGGCCAGCGGAGTTCGACGAGCCATGGTACAACACTGTTCTGAAATGTTGTTTGCTCCAGGAGGATCTGCGCGAGATATCAGGTGGTGATAAAGTGCTTGCTGGAAGTGGTGGCGCAAGTCTAAGCGGCGGACAAAAACAGCGAGTAGTGCGTTCCTTCATTTCCCAGCCTAATCAACTGAAGATCTCACAAGCTAATTCACATACAGGCACTCGCTCGAGCCGTATATGCTCGAAATTCTATGATAATAATGGATGATGTGTTCAGTGCGTTAGATCACAGGACTTCTCAAGCAATCTTGGACCAACTTCTAGGATCAAACGGTGTTCTTCGGGCTCTGGGAACAACCGTCATCATGGCCACTCATTCTCGTGAGTCCTCGATCCCAAAATACATTCACGGACTAATCTTGTCAAGTTGATCATCTTGCCTTGGCAACCAACGTTCTTGTGCTTGACGGCAAAGGCAACGTCGATGTTCGATCCAATGCACAGTATATGGCGAACGACAATGTCCTGATCGAGGAATTACGGAAGACCAAGGCCATTGTGACAGATGACGACTCTAACCAAGGGATTTCAGTCTCCAGTAAAAACTCATTGCCACAGGAGAAACCCAACGCTACCCTGCAACCGAATGACACGAAGAAACTTGAACGACAGAGAGGCGATCTAGGACTCTACCGGTTCTACTTCTTCTCGAGTGGGATATGGCACTACCTTATCTGGATGCTCATGGCTGCCATCAACATGCTTTGGTCCCAGATGCCTTGTATTACACCCGTCCCGGCTTGGTAATACTGTTTCTAACGTGATATTTATGTAGACATATTCCTTCGCATTTGGCTCGGTAAAGCCCCCGATGATAAGACATATTTTGCTGGATACGCCACACTTGGTGTAACTTCTTGCCTGTCCTCCGCTGTAATGCTCGCGTAGGATCTTTTCTGCTGTCGTCTGGAAGGAGTTGGAGCTGATTATGAAGGACAGGTTCTATATGCTCAAGGTTGCACCTACATCAGCGGAGAAGTTGCACAGAATTCTATTGGAGAAGGTGATGCGGCAAGTATCCATGCAAAACAGACATGAGTTTCTGCTAAACAGCCACAGTGCAACGCTTGGCTTTCTGTCCTCTACAGACTCAGGCTCTCTCCTAAACAGGTTAGTTAGAACGCTGAAAGCCTCGACAATGTATGCTCACCAACCCACCACGGATAGGTTCAGCCAAGACATGTCAATCATCAACCAAACCTTGCCAATGGTGATGCTGAACTTCTCTATTGGTATGACTACAAGGTCTTACTTAAACATATGTGCCAGACGAACTTACTTCGGCAGTCTTCTTCGATAACCTAGTTAGTCTTGGGATCATTGTTTCTGGAGCTAACTACGCGGCGGTCGTCATTCCCTTCTTGTTTGTGACAGTATATCTTGTACAGCACTTCTACCTCCGCACCTCACGACAAATGCGCCATCTCGACCTGGAGGCTAAGTCTCCACTATACACACAGCTTTCCGAGACTGCAGCTGGCGTGCAACATATCCGCGCCTTTTCGTGGCGGTCTGAAATTCTATCTGAGAGCTTTAGGCTCGTTGACTCCTCCCAGAAACCTTACTACTACATGTTTTGTATACAAAGATGGCTCACTCTAGTTTTGGAACTTAATGTGATGGTTGTTGCGGTTGTTTTGGTTACTTTGGCGCTAACTGTACCTCACACCAGCTCAGCGAGTGCAATCGGCCTGGCGATGTTGAATGTAATTACTTTTGGGTCAGGAATGGCCAACGTTATTGGCACGTGGACTCGAATGGAGACATCTCTAGGTGCTATTGCAAGATTGAGATCATTCTTGGAGGAGACACCAGCAGAGGAGGACCCAGGCAACGAGCCCGAGTTGCCCAAGGGCTGGCCACTGCATGGTAAAATCAAGCTCGAGGGCGTCTGTGCACGATACAAGTAAGTCTCATGTCTTTGATTCGCTATTTTCTTAGGATGGCATATGCTTACTCTTAGTATTAGCCCTCAAGACACACGACAAGTACTTGATAATATTTCTCTCATCATAGAGCCTGGACAGAAGGTTGGAGTGGTCGGCCGTACGGGCAGGTTAGGTTCACCCACCCCATAATGACCAAGTCCAATTATACTTACCAGCTGCGCGCTTAGTGGAAAGAGTTCGCTGGTCTTGACGCTGCTCCATCTTCTTCATCAATCTGGTTCAGTGACAATTGACGACATCAATACCTCAGACGTTACACGCCAACACCTTCGCTCCCGAATCACGGTAATCGCTCAAGACCCTGTTGAGCTTCAAGGCACAGTGAGATTCAATCTCGTTCCCTTCGACCTAGCGAATGCACTATCGCAGAACGATATAATCGGAGACGCTATCGTGCAAGAGACGCTGTTGCAAGTGGGGCTGCGTGACCAAATCTCCGCAAATGGTGGTCTGGAGGCAGACTTTTCAACTCTGGGTCTCTCACAGGGACAGAGACAACTATTCTGCCTGGCTCGCGCCGTCTTGCATCATAGGGTGATGGAAACCAAAATCGTGCTTATGGATGAGGCGACAAGTAGCGTCGACATGGATACAGATAGGGAGATGCAGGCGGTCATGACTAGAGCATTTTCAGAGTGTACAGTTATTACGGTCGCGCATCGCTTCGAGACACTTCAAGATGTGGATCTTGTGCTAGAGTTGGAAAATGGGAGGCTTGTTAGGCGAGAGGAGCGGAAAAGACGCGAGTTCTAGAATAGCTCACGAGGCTATTGTCAGAGATACTCTATCCATATTGAAATCTACAAGTATTGCAAGCTATTTTCATATAGAGAATCTATATATAAGGTTAGAATTTTAACCAAGATATCTCATTCATCATGCTGTTCACGACCGTTACCCTAGGGCTATTCGACTGATTAGACTGTTGGGCATCGACCATGCCTCCCACCCCTCCAGCTGCTGCTATCGCAAAGGTCTTCTTCTATGACGCCGTCATCTCAAGAAACCGCGGATGAGGGTGAAGGGTGAAATTCGCGCACAAACTTCGTGATATCCCAATACGCCTAGTATCATATTTATCCATGGACGTCTGATTTTATAAGAGGTGTCTATAATGATGGCCAGATGGGTAACATGATTTATATCAACCAAAATAGGTGAAGAATGGAAGAACAGGAGAGGGGTTTCGATCTAGATTATTTAATATTGGTACATTCATTCGATACCGAGTATCTATAGTTTTTTAAGGCTGTATTACAATACGACGGAGTTCTCATGAAACTCACCCAGCATGGTCAACTACACACTGGATACCAGGGCTAGCTTGTGATTTAGACGCAATTCTACAATGGGGTTTAAGTAGTCCGTATTTGATATTAACTTGTACCTTTATGCCACATCTCGGATTTCCGACATTGATTAATGAAAACCGGACAACGTGGGAAAGCGGCAGTGTATAGATGTGTACCAGAACCAGACACAGTGGGGCATGTCCGAAGTATCAATACCCGCGTACACAGAGTCACATGTATGGTTCTCTCTGCGGCTCATGCCTTTTTTGCATCGGATCATACGTAAGCCCTTAGCACAAAATACCTGCTTTGTGCATCAGTATACTTAGCATAGACGCAACCTTTAAGCCAAAAGCATATACAGTTACTACCTACTTTGGACTCGACTATAATACTTCATTTTATCGCAGTCGCCATTTTTGGACTTTTTATCTAGACCAATCTACTACCCCGACTCCGCTAAAGTACTATATTATGCTATTTCATCTGAACAGTATTATGGCCACAGGTAAAGTTATCGCGGCATTAAAGAAAGCTCTGCCAGACCCATAGCTTCACTACCAGGCGATCAAACGATGGTATTGTCGTATGAAACATGTTCCGATATTTTACTATCTACGCAAGATGTCACCTGACACAACCCGGCTTCATGTCGCTTCCGACTTGGAAACCAATATATCCAACTTATTTGATCATGGAAAATGCTATGATCATTATTAGATACCCCAGAAAGCAACCGAAATCTACTACTCGGGTTCCATGTATTTCTCAAAGGATATATTTTCTGATCCAATGAATTTGTGAGGTTTATGATTCTAAGCTCCATGGTTTGATGAAACTTTAAGATATACAATCAAGTATTAGCTCCCCAGTCAGCGACCATCTCCGCAAAAGTAAAAGCAACATAAACAAGATTGATGATGATATCGATGCCGAACTGGCTCATACTTTCCAAAACCACAGCCTGACAAAACTCTAAGCTCTGGTAGCTTCACTTATTTGTTTGTCAACCCTCTTGTCCGCCCAATTCTCCGATCCCCGAATTCTCCAGTCTTACGATGCTCTACCAACAGGTTTTGCAAGCTCTATCTCGAGACACTCATCTCCTATCATCTATCGTCGGACTCTTGACAAATTACGCCTCTATATCGCGCAGCTATCACAGTCTTAAAATTTCGGGGCTACGGGGCTTTCCACCTAATTTACATGAACACCGTGGTGTTTTCATCTGAAATTTACGGCCGAGCCATAGGGCATATAAACTCAATTACTCCTGACCATACTGCGTGACCGATTATATATTTGGTACCGGCGGAAGTTTCAACGAGAACTTTAGAACGAAACCGATCTTTTCTCAACAGCAATCTCGCGTGTCTCAACCTTAACTTTCTGTAAATGGCTACTGCAAATATTCTAGTACCGTCAACTACGGGCACACTCACGGTTTGGGGCGGGACGAAGGATGGAAAAGACGGCTACATCGATTACGAGACTGTCACCTCGAATCTGATCCCTCCTGCTACCATTGAAATTACAGCGCATGACATCAGACACTTCAACCAGAAGCCGAGCTACAAGGACAATGGATACGAACTGGTGAATGCTCCTACGAGCATTACCACTGAGCAGTTTCTTGGCAGCAGCACACCCGAAGGCAAGGAATTTATCGATGATGCCTATTACAAGGAATGCACCGACCTTGTGAGGCGCATAACAGGCTCCACCACGGTGTTTCCTATTTCCTTCCGCATCAGGCAAGACAAAGCACCACGGGAGGAGGAGGTTGACCGTGCCAGGATCAAGCTGCACGCCGGCTCGGCCGGCAGTCACGGTCCACGGCCAGTGGCTCACGTCGACCGCGATCCTAGCACGGCCACGACCATGCTGAGAGATCTGTTTGGCGATCAGAAGGCGGCAGAGATGATGAAGGAGCACAATCGCTGGGCCCAAGTCAACGTGTGGCGACCAATCGAGAATGTCGTGCAGAAGTGGCCGCTCGCATTCATGAACCACGATCGCATCCCGGACTGGGACTACGACAAGTTCACTGGGCGCATCTATAACCGGAACGACCCCCGCGTCGAGCACCGCGGCGAGAAGGCATACGATTGTCTCGTCAAGAATGACCCCCGGTATATGTTCCACTATGCTAGCAACATGACTCCGAGTGAGGCTCTGGTCTTCTCGTCCTTCGATACCGATGTGCGCTTTGTGATTCCGCACAGCGCCTTCTGGGACGACAATACCCCGCAAGGTGCACTGCCACGGAAGTCCATCGAGGTTCGCACACTGGTGTTCTGGTGAGCCGTCGATTGGCAGACGGCTCGGGCAGGGTTTTACATGCTCTAGGTTGTGGGGAGAGATGTTTTGTTCGATGTTTTGCTTTTGGACGGACTCTCCTTCAAAAATGTCAATTTATCCGTCAACACGACATTTATACAGGCTTCTGGTTGTTTATCTCAAATTGTCATCGGCACCTTTTAGTTGAATCTCTAGTCAGTCAGCAATTATAATAGCAATTATTCATAGCTCATAAGCACTTATATCTGCCACATGTGCCGGTCAGTAGTCGTGACATCGTGCTGCTTACATGCAGCTAGCTCCTGCAGTCGCGAGTGAGGCTGAGTCTCTGAGGGGCTTTCACCCAGTTTCATTCAGCACATTCTGTCTTAAGTCGACTCAATTTCTCTACCTTTAAAATTGGCCCCTGCTTTTTCCCTGTCTGCACAATGTCATTATCACTTGATACGGTCTTCCAAGTGGTTGAGATCGTGCAGAAAGCGGTCGCGATCTACGAGCGCATCAAAGATGCGCCCGACACGATCCGGAAGTTGGGCCGGCGCATGGGGCGGCTGGAGACAATCCTGGAGGGCCTGGAAAACTACGTGCGCAACAACTCCAAGCACGCCCTCGCGCGGTTGAGGCAGTCTCAATCGGAGGATCTGTTGCACATCATCGACGAGACTCGGGAGGACTGCAGTAGAGTTTATGTGCTGTTTGAGAAATGGGAAAAGAAGATCGGGCCTCTCGGTCTGCAGTTCAAGGACAATGCGTTCGCGCAATATGTCGCGCAGTCGTATTTCGCACTTGGCAGCAGCGCCAAGGAGCTCGAGTCGCTGGCTGCCGATGTTGAAATTCATAGGCGTGATCTTGACCAGTATATGGCCCTTATGGGGGTACAAGGCATACAGGCAAACCAAGATGCAATCATGAGCATGAAGCAACAGATACAGCAATTGCACAAGCTGGTCCAGGCAAATGTGGCGCTTGCTGCCCCGCAGCCCACCGCACCGGCGCAAGCTGGGGGGAAGAAGAAACGAAAACCGTCGCCTTCACCGTCACCACCGAAGAGAGACTTCAAGGTCATATTTATTGATCCGCACAATCTCGGGCGCAGCGTATGCGCCGAGGTACTGATGGACCTCTATCGAGCCGACACCAAGAAGAGAAATGGCGACTGGCGCATAGCAACCATCCACTCCGCTGGCTTCTTTTGTAAGAGTGAGAACGATTGTATCGAAATGATTGAAAAGCTGGATTACAAGCACGGATCGTACAAGATGGGCATGTCCAAGGGCGCCACAAGTCCCAATGAGGCGGCGATCGCATCAGTTTTCCATAACAAGAACTTTGAAAAGATCAAGGACTACAAGACAGATCTTTACGTCCGTACGGATGCACGTGTGTCCCGAGGGATCAAGAAGGATGTATTCAAGCAGTATGACTACATAATCGTCTTCACTGGGAGAGAACACGACAACATGATCAGGCTGCGATCTGCCATCACAGCCAAAGATGGTAAGGATGCCGCGCCGAAGGGCAAGGGCAGGGTAGTGCATCTTGGTAGTTATAGTTCGACAGATGGTAGTGTTAAGGAGATCGTAGATCCACCAAAGAACAAGGATGGTACACATAGTAGAGATGAGTGGAACAAGAAGGTGGCAGAACTGAAAATCGCAATTAGAGGCTTCCTGCACAAAGAGATGGAATGGAATGCAGAGAAAGCCTCATGATAGGCGAAACCAGATGACCGGGTGGCAAGACATGGACCCCGGAAACGAAAAGCTTATTTCATGGAGATCGAAGCAGCAGTATCGAAAGTCAACGTTGACCGGGTGATGCAAGGCTTACTGTTCCCTGAATTAGGTCCATATTTGTCTCTTCATGGCCTTTATACAATTTCGCATGCAAACCCGCACATCTTCATCTTCCAAGCCTGAGACACAGCAGTCCAAGAATATGCTTACGCCACCCACCATCCCTCCTATAAGCCAATAAAACATGCGTAAGGTAAAATCATACTACCACGTCATCAGCTCGCCTTGAAGATTCTAGATGGCCTTGTGGTATCCCATGGTTGCATAGATTCCGGTGTCTTGTTGAAGTATCTCATTAGTTCGTAGTTACTCCATTTCTCCGTGTAGAGTGGCAAAAAGCCCGTCGGAGTTCCTCAAGCAGTCCGTAGCTCTCGTCGAGATCTTTGGTCAAGATTTTGGAAACCTTGTTTGTGCGATTTAGGCGCTCTTGCAGACGATGACACACGTCAGTCTCCTGGACATCATCTTCACTGGCCACGCAGCTCAGATCGGCTGACTATTTTCGGGACCGCCAATCTTGGCTTCCTTAGTTGCCTTTCTGTGCTTAACAACGGTTTTGTTCTACTTGGACACACATTCATCAAGCCCCACGATGTAATTGTGGCTATTATTCTTACCATACCGAAACATTGCATCTTGAGGGCGATGTCAAGAAAGACTGTCGTAGAACGATGAGCCTACCAATAGGTTTCATGTAGACTAGTAACGAGCCCTGTGACAATGGTTTAATTCTCTCTCTGCTGTTGGCTATGTCTTTCAAAGTCTTGGCCTACATCACCGTCGTCTCTGGAAGCCCTGAGTACCTCGTTGAAATATCCAGTATATCCGGGTGTCAAGGAGGGAAGAAGGAGAGCGCCAAGCAGGAAGGTCCACACACTAAATGGCTACATAATATTTCTCGGCCCTGCTTCCAACAACAATGTTATCGATTTTTAGCAAGGATCTTGTTAGTAATTATTATCAAGTACTACCAATTAGCGTGATCCATTTGGCAACAGGGCTTTAAAAGGGAGTTTGTGATGGAGATGGTAAGCTCATAGTCCGTCGCCAAGAGAGAATATGTGCTTGGATGTCGTGAGACGACATAAATTATTTTCGTTGTATCGTAGGACCATTGATTTTTGGTAGCAAATGTAGTTTTTGTCGATTTATTTTGGTAAGTTCGAGATTCTAATTAAATATTTAGATGCACCAGCACGTGTATTGATTCAAACCGTTTAGGCAACTGATAATTAAGTTTAGTTGGGACAGCTTACAGTCCCCCAAGCTTAGAAAATACATACGAGACAGCAGTCATGGCTTTACCGCCGAAGTCACCCAACACATACCCCCTTTCGGAACTGGGAGTCAACTCCTACCAGGGGACGATTTGCGAGTCTTTATCGCAATAGAACTGGTAAAAATACGGCTCCCCAACCATATCTTCGGCTCACATTGAAATGCATGCTTCACCTCCCAACTTCCAATGAGCCTCTTCAGCCTCTTCAGCCTCCAAATGAACTCGCCGCGATCGTCTTAACAAGCTCCTCACTCAACTCGATCTCGACGACCGTGATCGGCGGCCTCAGCTACTTCAGGCTACATGGCTTCGCGCTCGTAGGTTTCGTCTTGGAGACACACCTGTTGGCCAAGATTTTCAAGGTAGCGTTGAAGTTGAGCAAAGTTGCGAATTGTAGGATCACCCTTGAAGAAGAACTTCATGTTCGTTTGTGTCTGAATGCCAGGTGCCCGCAGCGGGCTAAGGAGAGACGAGTCCTGGTTTGGTTCAGTGAGCATGCGCGCCGGTAATCAGAGCAGCTGTTTGCCTACGTGACAGATGTCGATCGAAACATTTAAGGGCCAGTTTGTGTGTGCTACGGTGCCGCCGCTGTCGGCGCTGTCTATACCGTAGATTATAAGACGAGTCGCCCCGGTGATGAGAAGGGACGCCGAAATGAAGCCGAAGAGGAAGGCCAGGAGTAGAGGTGGCAGGCTGGACCAGTTCCTTCTATCACGACGTGGCGCGGGGAGTGTGTAATAAAGGCTTAACGTGACGCTGTTCATTTCGAACGCCGGAGAGCTTGGGTAACGTGGACACAAATTTAGTTCAGCCTAGTAGTCCGATCATGCCAAAGTTGGGTGAAGTAAACTGCATTGGCGACGACGGGATGTAACGACTCAGACAGGGTTGCAGAATCCTTAAGCTCCAAGAGACCAAGCAGCCTAGATGTACCTTCCTCGTTTGCGTAAACCAATTTGCCGTACCAATTGGCAGTTGCCAAGTGATCGTTCCCTCTGTCGAACAAACGAAAGTCTTGCATACAATACTCACTCACCGACAAAGGACTCAACAAGATAATGTGCGGGACAACAATTTAGTGGGAATATCGAACGGGAGTAAGTGTAGCATGCAGTCTCAACCTGAACATCAGAAGATAGTTGCATGAACTTGAAATGTGTGGATTATTTCGGCTGGAATGAGTTGTGTTATTACCGGTGAGCCTGGGGAATCCTTGGGCAGATCGGACATCTCTTTTCACTGATGAGACCAGCTCGATGGAAGGCTGGCCGTGTTGGTAATCAGGTGGTACACCTATGCATATTAGAACAACAGACCGTAGATGAACGATGAGGACCTAGTAGATGCATCAACAAAGTTCAAAAGGTATCCATTAATGTGCCAACCAGTACCAAGTTTTCGAGGTATCCTTCAAGTTAGAAACGACAGATACCCAAGCCAACATCATGAAATACATCCTTGATTGCAGAACCACTGCAGACCGGCGCCTTCCTTGGCGACCAACAAAGAAAAAAGACGCGTAGAACCACGCGCATGCAACACAGACGCGTCGTATTCATCCTTCACCGTGCATCCGGGCAGCCAGCTCCCTCGACATCGTTTCAACTTTAAACAACAACCATAACAAACACCTCTATACAGACTTCCTCGGCCTGCCCCTGGCATTCTTGCCATCAGTACCCCTGATCTTCTTGGTACCCGCGGCCTTCTTGCCGGGATTTCTCGTGACAGTTCCGACAATCTTGTCCGCGACACCCTCGATCTTATCGCTCAGGTGGCTCTTGCGCTTGTGATGAGTGGCGGGGGCCTTTGTCGTAGTAGCAGCAGCGGTAGAACCAGCCGGTCTGCCGCGCTTCTTGACACCAGTGGGCTTTGAGGCGGCCGACGTTGTGGCATTGGTAGAGCCAGGCTTGCGACCGCGCTTGGTGGTCGTGGAGGACTTGGTGTGCTTGCGCTCAGGACCGGAGTCGACGGTGAGGTGGACGCGCGGGCGGGAGTTGCCCGTTGTGGATCGTGTCGATGCCATTGTTTATCACGGCGCGGCCTGACTCTCTTTTTGTTTTTATTTTTGTCTTATTTTTATTAATTTTTGTGCGAAGAAAGGTCGGCGAACAACTTGAGATTGATCTAGTATGTGGCGCGACCAAGACTTGAGTATTTGCGATGAGTTCAACGGTGTGATATAGTGCGGACGAGAGTTGTTTACGTATGCGGGGGGGCGTAGAGATGATTTATATATGAATTCGAAACTGGCAATGCGACGCGCGCTGATTTGCGCAGACAGTTTGCAATTCCTGGCAGACCCTCGACCCTGGTCATGGGGTTCTTGGGTCCTGGCTAGCGCCTGATGTCTAGAATTGCAGGGATATGCTATGGTTAGATCAATTATCCGTTGGTTGGCATAGGTGACGTAGCCGCGTATATTGCTTGAAACAAGTATCCCCTCCCCATTACTTCTTTCTTATAGAAGACACCAACAATACTATAATGCATAGCGAATCAAGGCCTATAAATATTGTTTGGTACTCAGTACAAAGTGCAGGATACAGACAAAGTGTCGGCATAAGAAGATGCCGATACTTCATCATGTAAAACTTATCATCCGGTTGGATGGCTTTTGGCAGGCCTTTTGGAGTCACAATTTGCTAACCTATACCGTGAGCGTGGTTGATCTTCTTAATTCAAAAGCTTTTCTTTTCTCAGTCTATCACGATTCAAAGTCTGGCTATAATTCGAGCAGCTCTGAATAGATGAGGCTACCAGAATGAAGCTGCTACACTAGTGTCCCGCCGCGTGACAAACGCGTCTGCAGTTCTCATTCCACGATGTTTGGGTCTTCGACACAGAACGCCGAACAGTGTCCAAGAATGCCGAGGATCACACAGACTTACTCCCTCACATGCCATTTTCCAACAGACAAGCCACGCGACTTGTCATTCTTGCCCTCTGCTGCTGATCACGCTCATCTGTGCAGAAGCTCTAATGATTCGTCCACACCAGCAATGCTCAAAGAACTGTTTGAAGTGCTTCGGGAAGATGGCTCCAACCATTTCAGGATCAGATGCCTTGCTTTTCGAGGACCTCGAGCTCCTTAAGTACTGAGGACTTCGTAGAGATCTTCTTGATCTGAGTATCCTCAAGCTTCTCACCTCCGGCATGACGCATCTCTAGATCCTCGATGGCTCTAACTTTCTTCTGTAAGCTGCGAAGCTTCTTTGCCATGGGGTTCTGGCTGCCAGGCGAAAGAGGAGTCTCAGCAATGGAAGGAATCTGAGAGGTCTGCACCTGAGGATTCAACGGAGCACCTCCATCACGAACCTGATAGCCTTCACCGTTGCGTGCGGTGTTGCTGCGTTGACGGCCCGGGTTGTTACCTCCGTGCGCATTGTTTCGCGAGCGACTGCGGCTCTGTTGGTTATGGTTGCGATTGCCACGACGATCAGGGCTGCGGCCGTCATTGGCATAGCCTGTACCCTGATCATTAGGCGGGGGAGCAAGCCCGCCAGCGTTGGCAGTAGCATCGCCACCCTCACCTGCCTGCTTCTTCTTGTTGTTTCGCTTCTTCTTGTTCTTGGACGCCGCCTTGGAAAGGTCATCGCCGTCGAGTCCAGGGACAGCCGGAGCAGCACCAGGGACAGAACGAGGGCCAGACTCCGAAAGCTCGGCTCCAGGGACCTGGCGGCGAGATCGGCCAAAGCCATTGGGGCCAATATTGGCAGCTCCGTTGCTCATAACATGGGCAGCGCCGCCTTCATCCTCGCGTCTGAAATGGAGAGGAGTTGCCAAGCCACGAGCACCGGGAGGTCGGTATGCACCCACGGGCTTGGAAGGAGTCTTGACTGTGCCCAAATATGCCACTGCAGAAGAGTGGGGGGTTGGGATAGGGTTCAGAGGATCCGCAGTAGGGAGGTTCTCAGGGAGCATGGGTCGCCAGGCCACGTTGTAAAGCTCTACCATGTCCTCATTGTACATGATGGTGCCTCCGACGTGCCAGATCTTGATACCATTGTCAACGCGAAGCCGGGGCGAGGTGGTAGCGGTCATGATATAGCGACTGTCGGGGCTGAACTGGCAGACACTGGGGCTGCCACTCTCGATAGTGCAAATCTTTCGGTAGTCCTTCTCCATGTCGTAGACATCAATCTGACCTGCCAAGTTTCCAAAACCAGCGACCAGAACAAAACGACCAGTCGGTGAGAAGATCAACGTGTTACGGGGTGCAATCTGGAAAGAGTGCATCGGAACAGCACGCTGGTTAAAAATGGTGGTCTTGGCGGGCATGTAGCCATAGATGGCTCCGAATTCTTTGCCATTAGGAGACCAGGTGACGTCGTGAATAGGGCCCTCCTTGTCGAGAGTAACGCGGGCGTCGAATCCACCATTGGCGTAGAGGAGATACATGGTGGTCTCACCATAGTAACTCTTGTTGGACTTGTCCACATCTGTTTGTGCCAGCACAATCAGGGCCGTTCCCAGACTGTTCCATTTCAACTGAACCTTGTCGCCCTTGAAAAAGGTCTTCTGAGAAATCGGGCTTGTGAACTCGGGAACGTTGAAGACCTTGACAGCGGCGGGTTGACCCTACAGATATTCTCGTGTTAGTGGTTGCTTCGGGTGTACTTAATGGACCAGTAAGACATACCTTGCGCTCGGGGATGAAAACGGCGACGTTGTGGTTTTTGCCGGGTGCAACAGCGAAGTCGGTAAGGCCTTCAACGCGCAGCTTATTCCACACGGTCTTGAGATCGTGACTCTCGTAGAACTGGACCTCGTTGGTGACGCTCCGGGCGCAGAACTTCTCGTCGGAGGTGTACTGTAGATTCCAGCCTGACATGGACTTTTGAACAAACCGACCGATGGGCTGCTTCTCAGAACCTTCGGCGACATCCTCGACCACGCGCCAGATCTTCAGGTTCTTGGTGGCATCGCCAGCTTCGTCCTTGGCCGGTCGTTCGTATGTGCTAAAGTAGGTTCCACGGGGTGAGAATGCAACCTCGTAGACTTGGGTGACTGCGACCGTAGTCAGGAGACTGCCGTTGGAGGCATCAACAATGCCGACGCTGTCGTTGGTGGCCCAGGCAAAGTAGCGGCCACATGGCGAGTATAGTATGCAACGCAAGTTCCCTTCGGGTTTGACGAACCCAGGCAGGGTCTCGTAAACAGGCGCAGCGTCGGTGACGCCGATGGCCTTCTGGGTCCGGTATGCAAACTGCAGAGGAGACGCCATGACTAGTCAAAGTCACAGAGACGATCTGTGCAGATTGTGCGAAGGTAGAGGGAGGGTTTCGTAGGAGGATTCCTTTCGTAGGGACGTTTTACTGGCTGATAGCACAAGGCTTCGGGATGCACTGCACACGGGGAGTTTCAAGTCGAGACGAGACAGGACAAGACTCGTCGGGCAAGAATAGCAGGGGTGGTAATCCGTGCCTGGAAAAAGACACAACACGGCGGATGAGGATTAGGCTGCTGGTGGATTCTTTGTTTGGAGACTTGATGTGGCGCAAGGAGCTCGTCTTGTGAACTGTCTCAAGACTGGCGGGGAAGATTTGACAATGCTTGATCGTATTTAGCTAAAAAGCAATCAGGCGGTTGTCTTTCCTTCCTTCGAGTAGTGATGGTGAGACTGTGTTCTGGCCGGTCGGTGTGATATTGGTGATGACGACGAGGATGACCTGGCTGAGAGGGTTGACCAGTGGTGCTTCAGATGCCAAGTAAAAACGTCTGTCGGAAAAAGAATAGAAGGGAACACGAAGTCGCCCAGAGGGAATCGATTGACACTTAGGCCAATGGGCTGACAAGGCGTGATGTTGCGGAGCGTGCAATGGGCTGGGGGGAAAAGAAGGAAGCGAAGTTGTCCACAACCAAAAGAGCTGACTGTTTTTGCTTGACTCAAATTTTCCCAGCTGCTGTCAGGTCAAAGTTGCTCAGAGTCGCCTGTCGCTTAAAGCTAAAATAAAAGGCAGCTCAGACAAGTCATGCCAAGCTAAAAACCAAGCCCAAGCCCAAGCCAACGCCCAAGCCCAAGCTCAAAATATGACAAGTGCCGCAAGTGCTGACCTCAAAAAAGCTTTCATCACTGGTGCCATTGAGACCACACAAATGAGGCGCAGTCAATTTAGACTTGAACTCTCTCCTCCATCCTTCATCCTCCCATGCTCTCGGGGCGCTGTCTGTAACCCCGTCCTCTGCAACGTGCAGCATGTGGCTTGGACTAAGACACACTACCGGGTTGCGGGTCCAACTATCAAGTCTAGATTGGGCCCCCCTTGACAGGGCGGGAAGACCTCAAATACTATGTAAGTTATACCCCACGTCAATTTCATCCATTGGAATGGGATGCTTCTTTCAACTGCCCCGCCAATACGTCCAGGTGGACTGTTCATGCGAAAACCACCCGTGATGATGACAACGTTAGGCCCAGGAGAGGAATTTGTCTTGCGCACCATCAGCCCATAACATCTTCCCCAGATGGCTCTGGACTACTTATTGCAGTCGAAATATGCAGAGAAGATACGCACCCATACCGACGACAGCCTCTGTTAGCAGTTTTGTGTGATTGGTCTAAGGTTAGGTAGGGTTAACGACCATGTGGTGTCATTCACCAACAGAGTCTCCAGCGAAGCAATAGCACAACGGCGCCTTTAACTTGCGTACCTCGAACTCATAGTAACCTTCTGAGCTTGTTGATACGTAAATTCTTTGCCCTATCTTCACGCTTGAACTTTGATTGCGCAAGTCTTGACACGCAAGTCTTGACACGCAAGTCTTGACACGCAAGTCTTGACACGCAAGTCTCGACATCATTTTTCTTTTCAGAATACATATGAGAACTGGTCTAAGCACTTCAAAATATGGTCAATACGTTGTTCTGCCAACATTTGCGGATTTTTTTTTCCGGCTTGGCGGGGTTTTACAGTGTCAGTACACTTATCAGCATCTCATAGTTTCTTTGCTATAGCCTGTTATGCGTGACAACTCTATGTCACTACGCAACTCTCAGACCGCTGTTTATTTTGACTTCCTCAGTCCTATGGTCTGTCTTACCTGTAGCCCCAAGTTGCTGTTGTATCCCAGCTAGGGCTTATTTTGCTGTTCAGGCTCGTGTTCACATTTTTTTCGCCTTCTTGGACTTGATACCATCTAGAAGAACCCCATCAGAAGTAACGACGCTAATCCAAATTCGTGGACCTGGCAGCGGCATACCTTACGAACCTTGTGGTTCTTCAGTTGAACACTAGACAAGTCTAACATCGGGCATTATCTATATCTATGCATTTGCTGTATGGTCAGTCCTTTCAGTATGCAAGTTCATTACTCAATTCAGACATCAAAGCGACTTTCTCGCCCTATGACACCGACGATTGGGATGCAAGGAGCAATCATATACAACCAACGACTTGCACACTAATCTGCGTCTATTTATTACCAATCCAAGTCTGGCGAAAGAAGCTGGCATGAAAATTGAAGCTTAGTGCCATAGTTTCAACACTCCTTGTTACAGAACGCTAACTTAGCACATATACCACGTCCATACTGCGGCAACGGGTGCATATATGGGTGACTCTCAAAGAAGCGAACCTCCCCAACCATCATGACCGATCCTCCACTATCTCCTTTTTTTTTTGATTTTTTTTTTGAGATTTGTCATTGGAGAAATCATAATCGTCATAGGCAATGTGAGAGTTTTTGTTCTCTTGGTCGCGTTCGTGCCTCAACTGGTTGTTGCATGGGACGACACGGGCAAGGGTTCCGTTATCTTCGGAAAGGCCGTTAGCTTGAGCCTACCAGGCCTTTCGAGGGTCATGTCAGTGTCAGTTCAAGATATTATCTATCAGTTTTAGTTGCCTTAGTATTTTGTTATTGAATATTTCTGTATTTGCATACAGAGTGGTGCAGCAGCTCTGAATATTGAAATATCAAGGCTGACCTGACCTAGGACAAACTTCTGCCGACCTGACCAACAATCTCTCTGACATTCATGTTCGATAGCTTAATTGGATGGATTAGTTGGTTGCGGATTGCAGAGTTCTTATTCAACGTCCCTTCGCACCTAATAGATTTCCGATATGAGTCTAGCCGAAGCCATTACAGCAAGGGTAGACCATCAAATTGCGAGCTTGATCGCCGACACCACCGTGAGGTGTAGAGCTTTCGTAGATACGCAATGTGGCTCAAATCACATAGGAGCTTTGTCGCTATGTCACGAAGCTAGAATTTTATGGCGCATTACTGACTAACTTTCAGCAAGCAGGAGCCGATAACAGCGAGTATTCCACGCCTAAATCGGGCGAGTATCTTGCTCTATTCAGACAATACCATCCCCTTATCTCTGCTTTGCATAGGCAATTTTTATCATGTGATACTATAACCTACGACCCTTTCTGGGCCACAGCCGTATAGCTGGATATCCCCGTATACCTGCATCCTCGGTCACCTACGTCTACTATATGCTAAGGCTTGAATACGGTTATGCGGCTTGGATTCTCAAACCTGTGCATCAGTTTGCTATGGAACTTTCAATATATGTTTCTGGGTCATGCACCAACAATGTATCTGAGTAAGTGCCATCTTCACATCATGTTGATTAGACGAACATCAGCTCTGGAGCTCGAGTTAGCCACCAGTCCCCACCACAGCCGTTTTCCGAAGCTGGGCAAGGTAGTAGTTAGACATCTTTGAGAGCGCCCTCCGAGTGACTTCTGGCAGATTGACAAATTTGAGTCATAATCTCCTTGTCTGCAGACAGCTAGTAACCAATGTCGCACAGTCCTTGCACGCCAGGTGTAAAATGAATTAACTATGAAGCGCAACTTCTCATACTGGCGAATTATATTTTTACGAGACCACTACAGGAAATATCTGGATGAATTTTCTGAGTTACTACTGCCACATACTTGGTGGGACGACCGGATCTTGCTGTGTGTTGAATATCCGTTCGTCGCGATGTATCAGGGTGTGGATTGGGGTGAGTAGACTGCCGTATATATAGCAGAGCAAGCTAGACTTCATTCGTAGCTGTACGATAAATCGTAGGGCTTAGATAAGAAACAGAATAACAACGCCAACCGCTGCACATGACGTAATCATCGCCGACGAGGGGGTTGCAGTCGTATGTTATTCACACGCATCACATGCGTAATTATTAGACCCTTTTGATATGCCAACTGTTGTTACTGGTCCACTCCCCGAAAGCATGTGATAATTCATTTATGCATAAAAGTAAGCTTAATCGCGAGCAGTCAACCGTCAAGTTGTCTCAAATTGATGTGAGTACTCACAAGGTACAAAAATATATGCGGTCGGTATGATGTTTATGAGTGTGCATTGGGGTGTACTTCGTATTGGTGTGCTACTTAATTCAGACTAAGGCGAGCTTGTGGCAACCGACTTTGCGTGATTCATAATAGACCAACTCGGAAACCGATTGGCAATATTCTACTCAAAAAAGATTGCGAAATGGAAGGAGAAAAAGGACTAGAGCACTAGCGTACAACCACCTCCCTTGAGGCGCCAAGTTTGAGGAACATGTATAAGCAGACTGCAGGCGGAGATTTGAATTTTCCACGAAACACATTCTTGTAGTACAATGAAAGTCTTGGAATTAACGAAGTGTGCTCTCCACTGATAGTATGGTATAATTACAGTCGTATCAACGTCTAGATGACGAAATAATATGTACTTCTGGAAAGATAAGGATAGCCTCCTAGAGACAATACTAAAGCTAGACAATACGGTACAGCATTTGTTTTGTAGGCAAGAGGTCTCTAACCTCGAGGTCAATACTGATTACTGTCGATATCTGAAAGCCCGTCTCACAAGGTCTAATTTCCAACAACACCGAACGTAGTATTAATGATACAGCGCGGCATGTTTCTTACCGAGGCAGATTCTCTTCCCACATTTACTACAGTACGACGCAACAGGGGCGAGGACACGATATCAAACATAAGCAGCATGATGAAGGATATATGGTTAGGTATACCTTGTATAATGCAATTCTGACTATTAACCTACACATTGCCGTATATAAATGATACCTGCCTAGTCTGGAGATAGCCCATTAATGGCGCTTTGTCTCGGCGAATGGGGTTCTATGGATTCATTATACAGGCTCCAATTAAAACCTCTTCGCAATGCAACCTACCGATTTTAGTGTTTGCCCCGTGGACGCATTTCTTGGAGCGGGAGAATTATTCCCCAGTATGATTGAGGCTCGGCATGCAACATCACCATAATCTAACGACACAAAAGCTTAATTAGACACCGAGTCGAGCATGAAGCATAAATACTATGTCCAATATCGAATTTCTGGATCTGCCTTCAAAAATGTGTCGCCATCGGTCCTGTTCTACTCTTTTATCTCCAATGAAATACGCCAACAAAAGAAACTGGTTGAAGATGCTTCTTTCTAGCCTCCTTGTGGGCATAGGGCTTTTCGCCAACGTGGAGGGAGCTCTCACTCGCGTCACCGACTTTGGCACCAACCCGGCTGGTATCGAGATGTATATCGATGCCTCTGGTGCCGCTTCTCGTGGAGCCCCAATCATTGTAGGAGTGAGTGGGCGTAGAAATATCACATACTCTTTCATAGTTACTGATAGATAATTAAGCTTCACGGATGTCACGGCACAGCCCAAGGCTATTATCAGGACGGTAACATGGCGACCCTAGCCAAGCAAAGGGGTGCTATTCTGATTTATCCTTCTTCCACTCATGATTTACTATGTTGGGACTGTGGCACAAGTGCGAGTCTCACTCGTTATGGAGGAGGTGACCCGACAAGCATTGTTCAAATGGTGTGTGCGACCCCAATATTTCATACCATGTTTCACGTGGATCTGACTAGATATAGGTCGACTACGCTATCGGTAAATATAATGCTGATGCCGATCGTGTATTCATCGTCGGTACCTCATCAGGCGCCATGATGGGAAATGTTCTCTCTGCTATTTACCCTGACGTTTTTAGCGCGGCCGTTGTCTATTCAGGTACTGCTGCTGGATGCATGGCTGTCCCGCCTGGAACTCCCCCAAACCCATATGATCCCTGTGGGCTGGGACGTATCACTAAGACCCCTCAGCAGTGGGGCAATATTGTTCGAGGTTACTACCCTGGATATACTGGCGCGTATCCACGCATGCAGATCTGGCATGGCACGGCCGACACTACTGTTGTATATCACAACTTCGACGAGGAACTGAAGGAGTGGTCCAACGTGCTTGGAGTTTCGTTCGGAAGGAATTCGACAAACAACCCACAGTCTGGTTATACAGAGATGATTTACGGCACAGGAGATACTCTTGTCGGGTACAGCGCACGTGGCGTAGGCCATGTTGTTCCCCAACATCCCACACAAGCTTTGAGCTGGTTTGGTCTTTGAATGAAACTAAGCCTGAACACCAAGCCTCCAATAATTATGTACTCATTAAGTTCATGTTGTTATCGACCGTCTACCTAGGTTTTATAACCATGACCAGATTGAAAAAAGCACGGTATAGGCGGAAAGGGGAAATTTAGGATCTTGAGAGTCGTTAAGGGATTTTCATGTCATTATATAAAAAGTTTTGTCGCATATTATACTTACTATTGCAACAGACAATGGTTGAAAGAACTTGTAACTATGTTATCTTGATTGCATCGTGTTTTTTTCCCTATTTATCTTTACATAAATCATTGCTATTCCTGTTACGTAATTATTGTCTAAAGCGTATCAACGCTACTAGCAACTTTTACGCCGGAAGGCTATTTATTCATTGCTCAACACAGCTGTCTTAAACTCTCTCCCACACATATTTGTATGTCGCCCATAAACTTGAACCAGCGATAGTCAAGTCATGCTACTAAGATTCATCTGATCAAGTCGAAGCCAGTACCATGGTTACAGGCATAACTTGACACTCTGGTCAAGTATCGACAAGGGTGACAGTCGGAGACGGTTGCAATGTTAATCCAGAAGTCCCCATTTGGTTAGGGCAGTGTTGATACCCATCTATACTAAGAAGGCACCCATCATGGAGACTCTTCTTACAGCCCAAAGGTGATGATGATGCTGCAGATCCTAATGACAATTATGGTGTCACTAGAAATGGGGCAGTAACCATTAATGAGGACGGTAGCGTGGCAACAACTAACCACCATTGTCCTTTGATGAAATGATCATGTCAAAGAAACGCCACGCTTCACACAAAGAAGCTGCCGTAATTACAATCACCTCCTATTCGGAGACAGTCTAAACATATCTGCAAGGCGTCCCCCGCAGCCCAGTCATTCGGAATTCCCGATGAGCATGCATATCCCCACCCTGACCCCAATCTCGGATGATCAAAGACCTACACGAAAAAAGCGAGCTGCCAAAAGTTCCAGATCAGATACGCGGACCTGGCCTAATTCCAGTGGGCACGCCGGCATAAAATCGACATATCACCTTCGCAAACGCAATAGTAGCAGTCTTGTCGCAAAGCTCAGAGATTTGTATTGGTGTGATAGTTTACCTAACATTAAGAGCTTGATGTACAGTGTTGCTTTGTATAATATAGTTTTGTATTTTTCGTTAGTCTGCTAGTATAGTGCATTCGCCGATTTGGTTGTCTCAACATGCCTTAACGACGCTGAGGCGCAAGCATACCAAGACTCCTCCATCCAACGAGAATGTTCCATTCACAATGTCTGCCCTATCTCCCACCGGGACCTCTCGGCACTGTTTCTATCCTTATCCCTTATCAAATGGAGAAGTTGGAGAAGTGGCTCCAACGGTCAGCGGGGCCCCGCATCAAATAGTTCCAGTTCAGCCTATGGCTAAACACCAACTCCGCACCGATCCCTGGCTGAACTCTTGAATCGGCTACCAATAGTCCGAAGGTGAGACTCTCTGTATGTAATGTAACTGTATCGAAATGAGGTTGCGCACCGCTGATCATTCAGCCGAGCGCGAGTCGAAGCATGCGGAAGCTGGTACCGGTGAGAGATGCCGATATATATGCATGCACGTCGATAGGACGTGTGGAACCTGTAATGGTAACGTGGTACAGCAGTATCTGGTGTAACCGGATTTCCCCCCTCCTTCTAGGGAACCCCAGGTTTTCACTAATATGGTGATAATAGCCGCTTGTGAGGTTTATTGCTTTCTCAAGATCTTCATCACTTGTTTCCAGACTTATTCTAAAGAAAGTTTTGCAACAGTTAGTAATATCGCTAACCACCATGGCGATCTACAAGCGTAAGATCACCGTGTCGGATGACACGGTGACCAGTGCTT
Organism: Truncatella angustata; assembly: GCF_020726525.1. Classification (NCBI taxonomy): domain Eukaryota; kingdom Fungi; phylum Ascomycota; class Sordariomycetes; order Amphisphaeriales; family Sporocadaceae; genus Truncatella; species Truncatella angustata. The sequence goes on along the minus strand of NW_025763382.1, from coordinate 5,726,992 downwards.
ACCGTCTCACTGCAAAGCAGTCTATGGTTCCAAATGGTCTGGGTAAGTAAAATTGGCGACAAGAGGAGCACTAGACTTACGTAAACATCAATAGTTACCATTTTGTTCTTCCTATGGGGTGTAAGTCATCTTCTATACCTTCTTATCTCCTCATATGCATTGTTTTGTAATATAATTACAGCACACATCATCCATTGTGTTATTGTCGTCGCTCTTGAATATTTATGGACATGTGACATGTATTTTTCATTCAAGCGAGACTGATCTTAAACATGTAGTTTGCATACGGATTACTTGATGTGTTGAACTCCCACTTTCAAAAATCTCTCAGTATTTCTAGTTCTATGGCGGCTGGCCTCTCAGCAGCTTACTTCGGCGCATACTTTTTGTGCCCACCTACAATTTCTGGATGGATTCTCAGAAGATTTGGTTTCCGAGTAACTTTCATGACCGGGTTAGCAGTTCTGGCAGTCGGATGTCTCCTCTTCTGGCCATCCGGTGTCAAGAAGTCATTCGGTGGATTTTGCGGCTCGATGTTTGTTGTCGGAATGGGACTATCAACGCTCGAGACGGCTGCTGACCCGTAAGTCGGAATCTTCAACAGTCAAAGCTCCTCGCCTGATATATTTCACAGCTTCCTTGCGATCTGCGGTCCCCCTAAGTATAGCGAAATTCGATTGAACCTAGCACAGGCCGTTCAGGGTATAGGTTCTTTTGTCGCGCCCATTCTTGCCTCACGAGTCTTTTTCGCAAGCACAGTAGACGACGAACAGGGGCTTGCCAATGTTCAGTGGGTATACCTCGGTGTCGCCGGCTTTGTTGTGCTACTCATCGTCCTGTTCTTTTTCGCTCCCTTCCCAGAGATCACCGACGCCGATATGAACCTGCAAGAAAACGAGATTGGCGAATACGATCCTGGCCCATTAAGAAAACAGTATAACCTTTTTCTAGCCGTGTGGGCACAATTTTGCTATGTAGGCGGACAGGTTGCTGTCGCCAACTACTTTATTCAGTTTTGTGAGGAGGCCGGTCGCTCATCTGCAGAATCTTGTAAGTTTCCAGGACATTCTCGTTGGTTGATACGGTCTAACCGAGACTTTCTAGCGGACCTGCTTGCTATTGGTCAAGGTCTTTATGCTGCCAACCGTTTTATCGCCGGTTTCCTTATGATGATTCCCGCTGTCAAACCGCGAATCGTGCTTGCGACGTACCTTGGGCTTTGCTTCGTTTTCATCATCCCCGCAATCACCACTACTGGAACTGCCTCAATCGCGTGTCTGATCCTAGTTCTCTGTTTTGAGTCTGCTTGCTTTGCAACGATCTTTACTCTTGGTCTCAGAGGCCTTGGTCGCCATACGAAGCGAGGAGGTAGTTTCCTGGTCGCTGCCATCAGTGGCGGAATGGTGTTCCCTGCTATGACTGGTGCTGTTGCTGATCGTTCTGGAGCTCACACTGCAATGACGATCCCTGCAATGGGTTACGTTCTTGCCTGGGTGTAAGTGATTCGATACTGCAGTATTGGAAGAGTAATAACTAATAATCCCCTAGCTACCCTCTCTATGTCAACGTTTGGAATCGCAACACGATGGACTCTCACCGTGAAACTAACGTTGGTGTTGCACCCATCGGCGATAAGGTCTTCCAGCTTGAACAGCAAACTTCACATGCCGAGAACCAGACGGGAAGTGCGTCGCACGGCATCTCAACCACCCACTAATCTGTTAAAGCTATTGACGCACTTGCCACACTCTGGCAAATAGCCAATGACTCGATTATTATCGAGCCATCTGATTATAAAAATAATGAATTAAACATCAATTATATACAAGTAAATATGTAAGAAAAGGGTATAAGTGTATGTCTCTTCGACGTTTTGATTCCAAATCATCCATTGCACCAAGGACTCCCGCTAAACGCAGTGAACCAAACAAATGAGATCTACTCATATACAATTTGAAGAGTTTGGATGACATCACGATTGTACGGTGGTTGTGTCGTGTTCAGTTGTTGTAGTGGTCTCAGTGACTGTCGCCGTCTCCGTTTCTTTGACAGTAATTGTTATCGGACCAGTTATAGTAGTCGATTGCACAATAGCGGTTAGCTTTGCGCCTCCGTTTGGTATCAGATTTGTAGTGGCTTCTGGCACGTCACTAACTCGGTGAGAAGACTTGGTCTTCGTCGTCGTGTGAATAGGAATGATGTCTAATGTAGTTAGGGTAGGAGCCTGGCGCGTAATGCTTGAAGTTGTGCTCGACTTCTCAGTAATGAAATTCGATGTAGACGCTCGTTTGGTGCTTGAGTTCGTCAACTCCCTATCAGACTGCGAACTGGTAGAACGAGTTCTTGTTGATAAGGTGGTTGAACCGGTGGAAGGTGTTTCAATTACAGCCGAAGTGGCACTGGTTTGTTGGGCCGAAGTGTTAATAGTAATTGTGATTTGACTGATAATAGTCGTTGGCGACGGTTTGATTGTGACCGTGACTTCAGTCGGCTCATTGGCCGGGGTCTGCGAACTAGTAGTTGATGAAGTGGCTGAACTTGACGAAGTGATCGTTGAAACGACAGCAGTTGAGCTTGCAGCCGATCCTCCAAGGATTTTTGCAGCAATTGCGGGATCATGGCAACCAATTTGAACCCCGGTCGTCGTGTTCATGGGAAGCGCAAAACACTGGGTAGTACCGGTACATGATGTGATTTCAAACGCACCATGCGCATTGCATTCTCCGATGTTGCCGGTCACGCAAGCCGCTTGGCCTTGTTGACATGCCGATTCAACAGTCAGATTGTTAAAGACCGTGTTGTATTGAAGGGCTTCGGCGAGGTTACTAGCATAGACATCTGCTGCTACGGTGGTGGAAGATGCAGGCGCCTTGCTAATCACGGTCGGCACGGCAGTGTTGATATTGCCTGTCGGTTTGACTGGTGCTGATGAGTAAGACGACTTTGAGATCATCGAGAAGCTGGCCGAAGATGACCCCAGTGCAATGGAGCTAGAGCTACGCGTCGCATCGCTCGCACTCTTCGATGATGCCAGCGATGAAGCAGATGATAAATCTGAAGTTGCAGACGCTGTGCTAAATAGTGTGGATGAGACCCTGCCAGATACAGTTGGCCCCATGATGGAACTTGATCCAATACTTGTTGACGACGTGTTTGTGGTGGGCGTAAAACTTATGATGAATGGTGCGACACTTGTTACCACAACGCTTCCTGTGATGGTGGCGCTAGGCCCAGTACTGACACTCGAAGCCTGACTCAAGGTGGAGCTAGACACATTTCCTGATGCCAGACTGGCACTTGAGAGCAATGTAGAAGAGCTGCTGCTAACAACGCTCGCGGAAGAAGACCCCAGACTCAAGGCTACACTTGAGGCTAGACTTGCACCTGTTGTAGCCCTTGACGACGTAGGTGAAAGAATTATGGAACTTGCGAATGATTGAGTGGAAGAGCCAACTGAAGTGCTTGGTGGCGAAGAGGAGTATAATGTAGCACTTGCAATTGATGATAATAGTTGTGGTTGCGTCGTATCAATAAGCGTGAAGGTTCTCGAGACAGAGGTGGTTGAGACTGATGATGAGCTGCTTAAGGTTGGTGCGCTCTCGAAGGCAGCTGTTGAACCAAGACTCGTTAATGAAGAATTTGCCGTAGCCGCAGCCGCAGCCGTGGACTTTGAACCCTGTGAGCTCGATGACAACGAACCGGTCGTTGACACCACTTCTACAGTTGAAATTGACGTTCCAAGAGCCACCGTTGAATTCGAAGTTGACGATAGTAAGGATTGAGATCCCGTTGATGAGGATGGTTGTTGTGTAGATGACGCCACGAGAGAGGTTGCACCACTTGAGGCTGGGTCGATTACATTAGTGAGGAAAGTTGAGCTTGTCAACGGTGTTGACGACGTTGAGGCAGAAGACAAGGTCAATAACGTGGACGTCAAGAATGACGCTTGAGCTGCTGTTGACGACGCGGACAGTGGCACTGAAGAAGACGACAGTGAAGTTGCCGCCGGCACTTGAGACACTCTGCTCGTCTCATTACTAAATATTCTTGAGGTTGCGCCACTCAAGTCATCACGCTTTATTCTAAGACCGTTAGTATTGATATAATCCATATCGGCAGTAGTGCATACCTTTGTCCACGTCGCCATGAGACTGCCGAGCAGGCCCCAGAAAACAGGAGTACGTCGAGAATGATGGATACATGCATTTTGCAGATCTTTTCGGGTTCTAGAAACTTCAAACGAGGATCTTCTATAAAGGAAAGGAAGAGCAACGGGTATGGTGGGTCAGGATTAAGACGCGTTCGATAGCAGCTCCGGAGCCTTAGAGATTCATATTACGGGGAGGTGGAGAAAAAGAATGTCTCGAGTCAAAGAGAAGCCAGTTCTCATTCAAATTAAGACAATGGCATGAAGCGGTCGACGCATGAAATGTCAATAACAAGCGACAAAGGAAACGAAGGAGATGAATAGCCCTAGATTTGGCAGAAAGACACCAAAGGAGAGCACGATTCCGCCCATTGCTCGCGGCTACGGGTAGAGACTGCCATCTTGTATGAAACACAAGCAATGCTGCTCGCTTGTGAATCACTCAATCCAGGCTCGGAACCAAAGAAACCTCGTCTTTGACGAGCTAACCACGATGGATCTCGGGCCTGGCTGTTGCAGTTGATACCCTGGGAGATGAGACCCATTGAGACGACCAGAGTGTTCTAGAGAACTATCCAATCCGATGGACTCATAGTCATTGGGTCTAATTGCACCGACCGCCAGACAGCGTTGCCAAATGTTGAGGCTGAACACATCACAGAGGTATTGGGTTTCCAACATCGTTGGTTAAGCGCTGCTCACAAACGTTGTTTGAGCAAAGCGTGTTTCCAAAGATCGTGAAAGCTGGCGCGCGTCTGTTTATAATTGGCAGATATCATTTCCTGGCCGCAACCCAGAGCAAGCGAGAGCCAATCGTGCTGAGCTCGCTAACACTAGCTGTGGCACCTTGATGGGGCACCTACATACATACGGAGTTGTAGCTTAGCTATCCCCCACCTCGGCTAAAATTAACAGCTTGAATTTTTACTGCTTCTCCTTTGCGATTACTCCGTAATGCAGCATGAAATAGATCCATGAAAGCGTTTCGGCGAGGGACCTTCCTGCACATGTGACCGTTCATTGGTTCCTAGCTCACTTGCGTATTTAATAAAGTAGCATCTGCATCTGTTTGATATAGACGGTGTCCCAACTTCGAATTTATGGGTGCAAAAAGAGGAAAGGAAGATAGTGCGGGTCCACACGGATTAAGTAGCAAATGTTGTATTCCTGTGGTGGGAGCTCAAATGGCCACTACCCCAGAAGCATCCAATGTTGATGACGTTTAGTGACTCTAAATTTCAATTAATCTTCGATTGGCGAGTGTCGTCGTTGTCGCTGCCATGGCGCATTAAAGGCACTGACAATCCACCACTCACGGCCAGAAAGTTGTAATGTGGCTTTGGAGCTTGTCCGATATGTATTCAATCGTGCACAGCAGTCCTGTCGTCAAGTAGCGGGCGATTCCAGCATTCAGCACATAGCATCCACTATCTTAAAATCCTCAATGCTTGCTCGAGTGCAGGTTCCAACTATTGCAATATCAAACAGTGCATAACCCAGACACGAAAGGCTGCATGTACATGCACAAACAGCAGGGCCGCCTACAAATCAATGTTTCCTGGTTCAGCCTCTATTGTCATAACTGTGGTGTGCTAGAGGCGTACTCCAGAAGAAGGCTTCTAGTTGGTGCTTAGCCAAGCAACCCAGATACAAAAATCCACAAAGTCACATATGCTTGGACATAAAATGGGTTAGCTTTACTACCCTATCTAACCCATAATGCGATACAGAATTTCGTTCAAATTATACATCGACTTGGTGATTTCGGAGGTTATTCTGTATCATATTATCCAAAGTTTATTAGGAATTACTTGTGCGTAGTGGACGTATCTGTGAATTTTGGTGTGCGCCACTTTGCCAAGGCAGAAGCTCGATGAGCTTGATTCCTTTTTGGTAGGCACGCCAATGTCGTACCTTTTACGGCACCATTCTGCTTCCCCTCAAGTGCCCTCAACGGTACTGCTTAGCGTCTGCCGCGCCCGGCCGGTAGTGCTCTCGGTCAATGATTGTACGATCTAACCTAGATTTCCGTTTCGCCCATTGTGCTTGCGAGGGACAAGGATGCGCTCATCCCATCATCATGGTTTACCAATGTTTATTGTATACCGTCGGAGATATTCCTAGATATCGTTAGATAAATCTTAGTGTAGGGGCTGGAGATAGTTCAGCGATCTCTCCAGAGGCGTGGGGCAAGAACAGGGTTGTAGATCTAGATGCATGCGTTCGCTGAAAACTTGTCGATCTTGTACTCTAATTCGTCGAGCTAATCGGTGATGCAGAATGCAGGGTAATGCCGCATCGCCTCCAATGTTGTCCAGTTGAATCTTTCTCCCTTCTAATAGATTAACTTGAAGCTGTCGTATAGTCTTGCAGGTTTTGTTAAGACATACACTTATGTTTGCGTTATCGTGAGGCTTGATCCAACCCCACTTTTGATATTGTCTATCTACGGAGTAGAGAAATCGCCATCCGGACACGACACCGGTCGCACTAGCGATGACTGCGATATCTGAAATCCGAAATGGAGGCAATGGCAGTGACGAGAAAGTTGTCAGGCCAGAGTCATTGGGGGACAACGCACACGAAGGGTTGATCCCAGTCAGCGACAATGCAGATCAACTACAGCGCCATCTGGGCAACCGCCAGATTCAGCTCATTGCCATTGGTGGTACTATCGGCACAGCGTTATTCGTCAGCATCGGAGGTGGACTCATGGAAGGAGGTCCAGGCAGCCTACTTATTGCCTTTACACTCTATTCTTGCCTTCTCGGTCTGGTAAACAATTGTCTTGCAGAAATGGTAATCTACATGCCGGTATCAGGCTCATTTGTGCGAATGGCTGGCAAATGGGTGGACGAAGCATTCGGGTTCATGGCGGGTTGGAATTTCTTCCTCTATGAAGCTTGCTTGATTCCATACGAGATATCAGCGCTGAATCTGCTTCTCACATTTTGGAGGGATGACATCCCTGCAGCTGCAGTATGTGCTGCGTGCATCGTCCTCTACGGGTGAGTAAACTGCATCTCAGATTGTAATAGCGTACTAACATGAACAGTCTCTTCAACGTTGTCGCTGTGAAATATTATGGAGAAGCTGAGTTCTGGTTATCATCTGGAAAACTATTACTACTCCTGATGCTATTCTGTTTCACTTTCATTGTTATGGTACGTCCCTTCACTCCTGTGATATGATCCGAGCTCCCAGTGCTGACTCAGGGACAGGTCGGTGGAAATCCGCAGCACGATGCGTTTGGATTTCGATATTGGAATAATCCAGGAGCATTTGCTGAGTATGTGACCACAGGTCCTCTTGGCCGCTTTGAAGGGTTTCTCGGTGCGCTCTTTTCTGCAGCATTCACTATAGTCGGGCCGGAATACCTAGGCATGGTGGCTGGTGAGACGGAACGGCCCCGAACATACCTTAAGCAGGGGTTCAAGACCATGTACTGGCGCTTTGGAGCTTTCTTCATTCTGGGTGCCCTCTGTGTTGGCATCATCCTGCCCTACAACGACCCTCAACTGGAAAATGCTGGCACCGGAACCGCTGATGGAAGTCCTTACGTCATTGCTATGCAGAACATGGGCATCAGCGTGTTTCCGCACATCGTCAACGCCCTCATGGTGACTAGCATCTTCTCTGCTGGTAATGCTTTCACATATTGCGCTATGCGATCGCTCTATTCGATGGCTTTGGATGGACATGCACCAAAAGTCTTCGCCAAATGCAACAAGCAGGGCGTTCCATATTGGGCTTTTGTTTTTACCATGTGCTTCCCTTGTCTGTCATTCCTGCAAGTCTCAAATGACACCGCACAAGTAGTTACATGGTTGGCCAATTTGACTGAGGCTGGCCAAATTATTGACTACATTGTCATGACGGTGACGTACATCTTCTTCTATCGGGCACTTCAAGCTCAAGGCATTGATCGGGAAACACTACCTTACGTGGGATGGTGGCAACCGTGGTCTGCCTACATCGGAACTGTAGGTATGATCATTATGGTCTGCATATACGGCTACACGACATTTCTTCCAGGCTGGTGGGATGTTGGCACCTTCTTCTCCTATTATTCGATGGTTTTTGTGGCTTTTGTTACGTATTTTGGGTGGAAGATCTTCAAAAGGACCAAGATTGTGACTGCAACACAAGCAGACCTTGTTTGGGATAAGCCAATCATTGACGCCTATGAGAACTCACTTCCGGACCCTCCTACCAGCTTCCGTGAAGAGCTTCTCATTATGGTGCGCTTGAGTAAGCGAAAACACAACGACGAAAATAATAATTCAATCTAGGGCAATACAAAGTGCCATTCGGATTTGGAAAGTAAACTGGAAACAGAGCGCATTTCCATATATTGGCGTGTGCCTGTAAGCTTAAGTCATCGTCACTGGCGTAGATATAGCGTCCAGCACTTCTAAACCCTTTTGCAGGCGATTAGAAGAGGTTACCTTTGCCTCCTGAGACTATGAATATTTCACTGTAAAAATAAAGATAGTGGCAAAGCGGATAACTTCGACGATGTATGCATGCGGGTCTCCCTGTTTGTGATCTTAAGGTCAAAAGATTTGTGTTCGACCGAGAGAGGCAAAACTCTGCCCACCCATCACTTCTTTTGGAATCTACAAAGCTGCAAGTTTCACAACCATTCAGAATCTTTGTTTCCAAAGCATCCTAATTAAACGGTCCGTAGCACCAAACCACCTTGACACGTAACAGGAATCACTCCAACATGAGCAAGATGGCTTCCCTTGTCACTGATGAGAACTTGGGAAAGCCTGAGGGCAATCCGAAGAATGCCATTCAAGAAAACAGGCAGACCAGAACCAGCTCTGGAGCCGAGAATTCTACTATCTACATCATCTGACATACCCGCTCCATCAATGTTGATTACCTAGAATGGCACGACTTTGACCCTGGCCTCGACTCCTGGGGTATTCGTGATGCCTTGCGCCTATAAGGTACCCTCTGGGCCTGACCTCATTCTGATCTCGCCTATGGGTAGAAACATCTCGACTGCCATACATACTTTCCCTGATATGGTCAGCAGAATTCACAACGGACTCACTGAAGTTCAGATTTGGCCTGACTTGCGAAATGCATGTGACCGACCATCCACCTTTTGTCTTTCAAGACCATACCTCCGAGACACCTTTCTCTTTTTTTCGACAGCTCCCGCTGTAAGCAAAATTCTTATCTTTTACTTTTCAGAATTACAATTTATGTTGCAAAAGTATTGAGAGCTGACAAGTTGTAATTGTCAGGTCACAACACCTAGAGCTACCCTCTCTGCACGCGCAGGGGAGGCCACCGCCCAAGCTGAGCGAGTTCGTGCTCTGGTCAAGCAGCTCACAACTCAGTTTCGTGGAATTTGCATCTTTTCACATAGGAAATTTATCTCATACCTTCACGAATCCCTGGACCCCTTCGGCGTTGGTGAGATCCGAATATACCGTTTCGCAAGAGGGGATGAGAATGTTCAGCGTTATGGCTTCAACGCTCTAATGAGACGGCCTCAAGATTTTGGCCCCACTGTCATTAAGGAATTATGGGCGGTTTGATTACATCAAGGGAGACTCGAGCACGAGGGACACACATACAGGCTAGCGTTTCCATTCAGTAAATTGTGATTACCCTTTGACACGTCTCAACGTACGGGCCCTTGTTCTTGCATCATGGTCTTTGTTCCCTTCGGACTTGAAGTGAACACATTTGTACCACATCGGAGACAGTCTTCAATTAAGTGGCATAGGAGTAACCAAGAGTCATGAGAAGATCATATGCTTTCGAGTCCATGAATAACATTTGATGTCTTAAGAACAGTTGACCAGACCACATCGTTCAATCCTTAGACCTTCATATACGTGCAAGTACAGTCCTCGTCCTCTCCGCTAGAGCATCCATGAGCGTTTCCACTCTTTAAACAGGGCCCAAAAATGACCGCCGGTCCTCTCGGGTGGTCCCGATTCGGCTTGTAGATTGGATGGAATGGAGGGCCATGTCTCACAGCGCGTGCCTTTGTCCTCTCACTCTCCTCATACCCCTTGCACTTCGGGCAGATACGGAATAAAGTATTTAATGTTGCACATGAAGTGCGACAGTTCTCCACAAGGGACTCCCATTCTTCGCAAGGACGTAGGTAGACCTGATAGCAGCCAGGGCATTGTTTGGTAGTAGCCATGATGTTATTAAGTATCTTGAGTAGTGTTTGAGTTGAATGGTTGCGGACTGTGTCAAAAGTGGAAGGTTGAAGAATTCCGCAAGGTTATTAATCTGTGGCTCTGATCTGAAATATGAACATGCACCTCTTTATTAGATATTATTTAATGGTGAGCAACAATGACCTTAATATACCTTTGACCTACTATCATTGATGGACTAGGCAGGATTCATTTGTAGTGCACATCTCCACTAGTTTATGTTTTTGTTCTTGCCGCTTTGTTGCATTCAATGTTGGATATATGTTAATCGTCAGTCATTCAAGTCTACACTGTACAAAGCAAACCTCTATGTTGACTTACACATGAGACCTGATAGTTTTGAGATACAACCAGTACAGTTAGTAACGAAATTGGCTTCCAGTCTTGTGGGGCAGATTTTCAATTTATAACAGCCAATTTTGGAACTTGAGGCTGACACAGTGCCCTTAATGGGGTAGTTCGGTTTTGGTACTTTCGAGTCAGCTCTACAATTCGTGTCGTACAGTGCAAACAGATTAACAAGTCATATCTACAGTAATATTAAGCCATATTGTACTACAGTATACTGTACTGCAGTATTACGTACAAATTTACTTTTAGGATCGTGTCGCCTCCTTTATGCAAGAACGTTACCGTATAGTATGTATAAAGGAAAATGAGAAAATGGCACAATAACCACCGTTTTTAGTTCTTATCGGATGTTATAGAAACTTCTACCAACCAGAACTTGAATTATAAATATGGAAGCTACCCTTGTGCCCTCCTTCGTAAAGAGATGAGAAAAGGAAGAACAATTTGAATTGACCTTAGTTTTCATATATAATCCGCAGGATCAAGACATTACCGACAGAGCAACCAATGGCAAGCGTGTTGCCAAAGACTGCGAACCTTGTAGGACGATACTCTATTGGTAGGGACAAGAGATTTTGCCCATTAAAAGTAATCCAGCAGTTGTCTTTGCTAATTCCATAGCTAATGCAAAGCACATTACCGAAAGAAGCACCGGGGGATGTCTTAGAACTAATGCCATCTGCAAAATCTATAATAAACGACCCTCGATTCGTTAGGAGCTGTGTGCTTATTAAATCGAAACGTAAATTATCGATAAATCCGGTATCTAGCGTCGCCTGTTTGTCGCCTGTCGCGGCCGACCAGAGGATGACGGTCTTATCGCGCGACGCTGACGCCACCCGTTGGCCGTCCGGCGAGAACGCGACCGACCTGACCCAATCCGTATGCCCTTCGAGCGTCGCCTGCTTTTCGCCCGTCGCGGCCGACCAAAAGATAACGGTCTTATCGTCCGACGCCGACGCCACCCGCTGGTTGTCCGGCGAGAACGCGACCGAGTTAACATAATCCGTATGCCCTTCGAGCGTCGCCTGCTTTTCGCCCGTCGCGGCCGACCAGAGGATAACGGTCTTATCGCGCGACGCCGACGCCACCCGCTGGTTGTCCGGCGAGAACGCGACCGACCTAATATAATCCGTATGCCCTTCGAGCGTCGCTTGTTTCTCGCCCGTCGCGGCCGACCAAAGAATGACGGTCTTATCGTTTGACGCCGACGCCACCCGCTGGCCGTCCGGCGAGAACGTGACCGAGCTAACGTAATCCGTATGCCCTTCGAGCGTCGCTTGTTTCTCGCCCGTCGCGGCCGACCAAAAGATAACGGTCTTATCGTTTGACGCCGACGCCACCCGCTGGCCGTTCGGCGAGAACGCGACCGACCTAATATAATCTGTATGCCCTTCGAGCGTCGCCTGTTTTTCGCCCTTTTTAGCCGACCAAAGCATTACGGTCTTATCGCTCGATGACGACGCTACCCGCTGGCCGTCCGGCGAAAACGCGACCGACCTGACATAACCCGTATGCCCTTCGAGCGTCACCTGCTTTTCGCCCGTCGCGGCCGACCAAAGAATGACGGTCTTATCGTTTGACGCTGACGCCACCTGCTGGCCGTCCGGCGAGAACGCGACCGAGCTAACCCAATTCATATGCCCTTCGAGCGTCGCCTGCTTCTCGCCCGTCGCGGCCGACCAGAGGATAACGGTCTCATCGCGCGACGCTGACGCCACCCGTTGGCCGTCTGGCGAAAACGCGACCGACCTAACATAATCCGTATGCCCTTCGAGCGTCGCCTGCTTTTCGCCCGTCGCGGCCGACCAAAAGATAACGGTCTTGTCGTTTGACGCCGACGCCACCCGCTGGCCGTCCGGCGAGAACGCGACCGAGTTAACGTAATCCGTATGCCCTTCGAGCGTCGCCTGCTTTTCGCCCGTCGCGGCCGACCAGAAAATAACGGTCTTATCGTCCGACGCCGACGCCACCCGCTGGTTGTCCGGCGAAAACGCGACCGACCTAACATATTCCGTATGCCCTTCGAGCGTCGCCTGCTTTTCGCCCGTCGCGGCCGACCAGAAAATAACGGTCTTATCGTCCGACGCCGACGCCACCCGCTGGTTGTCCGGCGAAAACGCGACCGACCTAACATAATCCGTATGCCCTTCGAGCGTCGCCTGCTTCTCGCCCGTCGCGGCCGACCAAAGGATGACGGTCTTATCGTCCGACGCCGACGCCACCTGCTGGCCGTCCGGCGAGAACACCACCGAATTAACCGAACTCGTATGCCCCTCGAGCGTCGCCTGCTTCTGGCTCCAGAATAATGGCATATTTGGTTCTAACCCTATATACTTTGACAGATTGTCTTTGAAAAGGTTGCGAATAATGCTTTCCTTAGGAGAAAATAGTAATGCTGATGAATATACCTGAAGAGGGGCTGCTTGGATGCTAGGCCCCATGGCTTGTATAAATCGTGCTGAGTCGCTTAAGAATCCCGTAAGCTCTTTACACTCTTCTAACTATGTTATGTTAGTTTTTCGTGTTGTGATACAGGCACTATATGGTCTTACTGGGATAATTGATTGCAAAGACTTGATCATGGTTAAACTCTCCGCGAGTCTGCCTATCCAACTAAGTGCCTCTAACCATTGTAAAAAACGCGACGATAAGAAACGCCAAATGCTACTCGTGTCCGCAGCGGAAGGTAGTGATTCGTGTAGATGGTACAGCCAAAAGCGACATGCATATTGTAATTCGGGCGATATGTGTGTGTTGATCTCAACCGCGGGGAGGGAAGAGCCCAGTGTTCCAGGGGCTTTGACTTTGCATATATCGGTTCTTAGCGAATTACTCAGCATATGAAGACAATGATTGGCAAGTTGTTGGTGAACCTCTTGTTCATTAATCCAAAATGGGTCTTCTCGCCTTGCCGGATCCACTAAGAAATCACGAAAGGAGAGGTGCAAAAGTCGGATCGGTCGATCGGGGGCTCGAGGAATATTCAGGACGGAGCGAAGTGTCTCAAGCGCTCCATCTATTGTGCTTATGGTAACATTAAGCAGCTGAGCAAGCGCAGACCTAGGTAATGGCGTGGCAAGGGTGATAATTGGTCCAACGACAGTGTTGAACCTATTTATAACTCGTTGACGAGCTCTCTGGTTGAGCCGAGCAAGCATCGAGTGAAGGACCGGAAGATAGGTCGCGTCTAGTTGAGATTCTTGGCTTTTTGTTTCGTATTTCAACACCTCTTTGAGTTGCTCGTCCGGACTGCCTACCCGCCTGTCGTCGATAAAGCGGCAGATCGTTGCGGCGAAAATGAAAAGTGGGATAGCCATCCTGACGAGCGTCGCGAAGGCTGTCTGAGATGGCCAGTTTGCCGGTAAAAGCTGGTCCTTAGCAGAGCCTCGGTTAAAGTCTTCCCTAACTCTGCCAAGCTGATGTTTTAGATATACAGTTATATCGTGCTCGATGACTGAATCCGCAATCTCGTGTAACATGAAATCTTGGTATTTATCGTTCGCAGCTTGAAACTCTTTGAGTATATGGAGTTCCGGACGGCTTGTGAGGAAGAATTTGAGCTGTATGTTCTTCACCTTCTTCGCGCTCGTCAATAAATTGATAAAGGCTTTAACATCTTCCTCCCCCTGGCACTCATCGAGTGCGTCAATAACTATCAGACACGTACGAGGTGAATCAGTGGTAGATGAAATTTGGGAGACCGGGTCAATGATTAACTTCTGGAATTGTTTTCCCATGGCCTTTGAGGTGATCGTAGGATCTGCTTCGATAGTGGCCTGTACATGCCTGGCTGTTTCTGGCAACTGTTGTATGAGTTGACTGACTATCGTTGTAAAAAACTTTGACATCCCGCCACGATCGCCCTCGCCTCTTTTGAAGAAGAACGTAGCTCCAAGACAGTTGTTTTCTAAGAACCTTTGGGCGAGCGTGCGCGATATTGTCGACTTCCCCGTCCCAGCCATTCCGTTCAGCCAGTAGACCGTCTTCGAATGAGGATCGTTCGCCCATCGCACGATCTCATCTAGGATGTCGATTCGAGTACCTAAAAGACATTGTCCGTGTTCGTTCGCAAGCGAATCGAAGGCGGCTCCGTCAGCTATAGGAAGTTGTGTAAGCACCTTTAGAGGAGAGCGCTTGGCGATCTCACCGCGAAGTCGCTCAAATGCTTGCTCTTCGCCTTCGCCGTATATGATCGGCATGGAAATGGAAAGCAATCCAAGCAGGGAATATGCCCTGTCCTCTCTTTTTGAGGTCGTGCGAGTCTTTGACCACGAGATCCGTTCTTCAACGGTACACTCCGAAAGGGAAGTCTCCTGAAGAACGCGGATCGGGATACCAGTCGCTTCGTGGATCGCTTGGCTCAGCGTCTTCTTGTCACCTAGCCGTTCCTTATTCGAAGAGAAGAACTCAACAATGCCCGGTGCTATCAGTTCTTGAAGCGTCCACCCTCTTGTAAACCATCTGCTGTTTCGAAATTCTTGCATCCACGTCGATCGAGAGAGCTCATGTATACGATCGCGATCGAAAGAGACATCGGAGAGATACACGTAGCATTTCGCAGCATCCTGGTACCAGCGAAACATGGAGTTGATTGATTCGGCGAGCTCGGCGGCGTTTGTCTTGTCGATGCAGCAAGTATCTACCCAGAAGTACTGTAGGCTATCGGCCTTGGCTTGGCCTGCGCAGAATCCGATCTTCCGATACCCAGGTTTATGAATCCCTCTCTGTTTCCTGATGTCTTTATAGGTGACTTCGTTGTCATGGTCGGCTTCCCACGTGTGCGACAGGATTGCGTAAGGAGGTATGACATCTTTCCCGTGGATTAGGTCTTTAGTAAAGGCAGGTTTGCCCTGTGGTCCAATACGGAGAAGGCGCATACTGACATTGAGCTGATTAGTAAGGTGGTTATAACCATGACGAAGGCGTCAGGCAACATGACAGGTGAAGAGCTTCATCGCTGGGATTGCAGTGCGGCTGAGCCGACCTGCAGCTCGCGCCAATCACATTCGTCTTGTGGTTTGACGAGCAATGCACGAAACGCGGGGTTCGCTTATATCGATAAGAATGATCTATGTATGCGTCGAGCTTGAGTGCAACTGTGGTCGGGTTCTTTGATAAAGTGGTCAACAGAGCCGGGTTGTCTCGAACATGGAAGGAGATTTTGTAGGAGCAAAAGGTGCTGAAAGCCATTGTGGTACAGTAGTGGGCCTCGGACACGGTGCTGTGTTGGTTTCCTTCACACAATCAACAGAATCGCTCCCTGTCATTCTATTGCCTTGTAACTAGTCAAAATGGCACCCAACCTCGCAGAGTCGCAGCACGGATTTGCCCAGGGTATGCTTGAAAGCAGAGTATGCAGCGACAAGCAGATTGCAAGTACAATTGGCTGTAGCCAGCGATCCGTCCAAACGATGCGAGCGAACCTTCGGTGCTTTGGAACAACGAGAGCCCCTCGCAACGCCGTCGGACGTCCAAGAAGCACCACCCCACCAATGCTGAGTGCGTTATGTGATCTATTACGTGACAAGCCGTATTTGTACCAAGACGAAATGGTCGATTTCATCGCCGAAGAGTTCGAGATGGTTGGGCACCTAAGGGAATCTCTCCTGTGTAGACGGCTCCATTTCATCGTGATAAAGACATCAGATCTTGCCCGCGTATGCACAGGATGGCGTAGTCCATGCAAAGGTCTTCCAAGGATCAACTAATAGCACCGTGTTCGAGAACTTTATACGTGAATTGTTGCCTTTGTGCGGTAAATGGCCCTAGCTAAAGTTGGTTCTGATCATGGACAATGCATAGATCCATTAGCTAGACAGAATAGAGCGGCTTTGTGGAGAAGCTGGCGTCAAAGTGTTATTTCTACCGCCCCACTCGCCTGACTTAAATCCAATCGAAGAGTTCTTTGCTAAGCTTAAGGCCTTTATTAGACGCAACTGGTGTTAGTATACCGACCACTCACGCGGTGGATTCGCGACGTTTCTGGAGTGGTGCATAGAAGTAGTTGGGTTAAGAAAGTCAAGCGTAGAAGGTCATTTTCGCTACGCTGGGCTGTTTATTGAAGAACCATGATACATTATATAGGGACAACAAGGAACGCATAGCATAATCTAATCCGATACCTAACTAACATGCTCTTTAATCCATCTTGGAATGTCGCGGATGAATCGTTTGGCCACTCCAACCTTGATGCTACCGTCCACCAAGAATTGGAAGTTCTGCTCGTCGTGCAGTTGCTCAAGATCGTATCCTTCCTCTAGTGTCAAAGTCCGGCACCGTCCAAATTATGCTTTCTGAACTTCGTTCTCCACCTTGGAATAGTGCCAGCTAGTATATGTGCCAACATTTACGTCTCCGAGCCCAGGTATTTCAATAGGACTCGCGGTGTGGTTGTCGACATGCCAGATCCGCCTGGCAAGACGTTAGTGATCTGAATAGGCGGGATCCGCCCTGCTAGCGAGTCTCCACGCTTGCGCTTGCGCTCTAGATGCTGCTGCTCCCCGGCATACAGCTGCTCACGCAATTCATTGGGCATATCGTCATGCTTCTCGAAGACATGATCCTCTTCGATATACTTGATAAGTCCTCTAAGATGATGAGACTTCAGCCTGTAGTGTCTTTTGGTAACGCTATCCTGCCAACAATACGGGCCAAGCTGAAAAGGTGCTCCTGGACATCGCATCAACTGGTAAAGTCGCACCCATATCGATGGCTGACCGGAAGCCTCTTCAGCATCAATCTGTCTAGCTTGTCTTGAGAGCATAGCTTTGGTGGCAGAAGATCGGCCCCGTTGGCGGCCGAGCACCATCTCATCATCGGACTGGTTAGTGTCTACGTAGTCAAACGTAATGTCTAGTCTTAGAGGCTGTCCAGTGGAGCCCAGGAACGGAGGGGCTTATCTATCTCATCTAAGTTGGAGCTAGCATGCTTGGTAGGGCTGATGAAAATGCGATGGTGGACTGTTGGCAGTTCTACTGTAACCCACTAATCCACTGTATTTTGACCCAGGGAACATATGAAACAGAGCAGGATACAGTAGACTGTAATTGAATTATATTGAAAGGCTGTTCGTCAGCATACTGTATGTACAGTAGATGAGCATTAAAAAAAGGTCAGCTTGACTGGAGAAGGGCTGACGGTGATCACTGTGCTCAATGACATGGGCTGAATATGGACACCGTAAGTGGAGTGTCGGCAGGAAGTACACTGTATAGTCAGAAATAATGACACTGTCAGCGCCAGAATTGGATGTCCTAACAAAGATTCACGATCCGTAAAGAAGAAGGCGTTTTCGTTATCCACTGTATACACTAATCTGAGTTGTTGAAGCTTTATCGTCCATATCAATAAGTACAGCAGTAATGTAGGCTTGTGATGATGTTCGCATCATCAAATCGAATGATTCTCCGCCGCAATCACGTGGGGTGCTGTATGACTCAACGCCAAGTATTAATACACATGACATTACATCTAATCCAGTTCCCAAATGTTCTTTCTTCCTTTTACATTATATCCGGTAGTACTTTCGCCATGTTTGATACCAAAATAGAGGAAATTCCTAGTTCGGTTGAAATGCTGATTGGTCGAACACCAGATGATGATCGACCAGTGGTAGTGATGACATGCGGGCTTGCTGGTACGTACTCGCCACAGAACATGGTTTCTCAGAACCAATGGACATAGAATGCATGCCTGGTGTCGTATCACCTCAAATTCTAATGAATACCAATTGAGCAGGATCGGGCAAAACCACCTTTGCAAAGGCAATGCAATCACATTTTCCCAGCTTTGAAAGGCTATCGATAGACGAAATAATCTTCAAGCACCACGGTCTATATGGTGTGGACTACCCCGCCAACAACGAGATATACCAGTCATATCAGGAGGAAGCTGATGCCGTGTATTTACGCGAGTTTCAAACCTTGTTGCAGAGCAGGAAAAACATTATACTGGATCGCTCATTTTACGCAAAAGAAGATCGTGATGAGTTCTATTGCCTGATTCAGTCACATGGAGCGAGGCGAGTGCTTGTGTATTTCAAGGCAATCGACAAGGAAGTGCTGTGGCAGAGAATATGCGCGAGGAGCGCTAAGCAGAAAGATGCGAACTCTGCGCTAGACATCAGCCGTGGAACTTTTGATACGTACTGGAGTGGATTTGAGGAGCCTATTAGGGAAGATGAAGTCGTGTTGAATGTATTGTAATAGCAGATTTGGGTTAAGCTTGTGCTTTTACCCGGTCCGTGGTTATACATGCTTATCCTGAAAATCTAATTATAGCACATACATTCGACAGGACCCATGTAAGGTTAATCATCTGCTTTAGAAGACTCAGTCATTGCTTGGGGCTTCGCTTGAACTGTGTTTGGGTAATATGGCTAAATGACCCATCAGCGGTGTTATTGTATACCTTTCCGTGAATGGAAAGACCTGATATAGGTCCAGACCAACTGCTGATAAGCAAAGAATCAGGTAAATAGACATTCAATAAGGCTCCTCTCCCCAGTTAATTCTAAGCATTCGAATTTATATATTTGAACGTTATAGTAGCCGACATGAAGGATAAGTCTTATTGGTAACTTCACAGCCAAGTTCTGATAACAAGTTGATTTTGAAGATGAAAGGCATACCACTTCTTAACGCAATATCTCTGATCGGCACTTCGGTTTCACGTGTGGCACTGTCGTATGACCTTTATGATGCAATATCAACGACTCCACGCCGCCTGCCCACAATTAATACAATCACTTTCTCAGGCAATGGCTGTCCGCAAAACGATGCACCTTCAATACTGAACCCGTCTTTCGAATTTTTCTCATTTCGATTACCGTCTACCTTTCATGCCTCAGTTCCCGGGGCCGTATCTGATAGGTCACGATACTGTCAAGCTCATCTGCAAGCTTCGGGTGCAAGTCCTGGTTGGCAAGTTTCTGTGCGTGATGTGTGGGTTCAGGGACATGTAGCATTAGATGGAGGCGTTACTCTGGGGAGTTATTTGACTGTCTTCTATAGCCAGAATGCAGAAGATACGGTAATGTCTCCCATTACGCTTTGGCACTTATTTTGGATGCCATTGGCATGATCTTTCGTTGCGAGCCAAAACATTGCACTAACGCTACCTTACACCAGATCACCATTTACCAGTCACTCGTTACTGATAGTGCAAGGAACGAAAAGGACATTGTTATTCATTCACGTGTTCCGTCGGCTAGCCTTGTTTGGTCTTCATGTACTGATACTGAAGGAAATGTTGGGATTATAAATGTCAATATTCGTATTGTATTGACGACAAATATGACGGAGGCGAATGGGCATTTTGGAAGCAGCAGTAACTCAGGTGTGATCGAAAGATTGGGATGGGCCTGGAGGCGTTGTTGAAGACTTGTTTCAAATCAAACAATTTAATCTGATTTCATTTTACAAAGTATTTACTTGCTTCTATAATAAACAGCATTGAGAAAAATTGGGCTTTGACGAAACAACACCTGTGATAACTACGATAAGAGAGCTTTCGACTTGTGCTAGTCTAAAGGATGGCTGCAGTCTATAGCGGAAGTAATTAAATACTCTACTCTAAACAAACTAGGGTTAAAAACCCGGTTGAGCATGCTTATGAAGCATGAAAAGATTTTCACCAACCAGGCTTCAAGACCTCGTTATGGTAGTAGAGATAGACGCAATGAAGGCAAAAGAAAACCAACGAACGATTTTGATATTTGCATGGAAATTTGTGATTGCAATGCACGTCCAATGCGAAGAAAAAAGACAATCGCTCCGACACGGGGAATCGAACCCCGGGCATGACGGTTCAAGATGAGAGCGTCATATGTTAGCCACTACACCATATCGGAGATTTTATTGTAGATGAACATATTGCGCTTAACAATAAATATGTTTTATGGATTCCCCGAAGATGAACCGAATTTTCGCAAAATACCCTCCTTTCCTTTAGCTTATCAACGAAATTGAAGACTTAAGATATATATGGTCGCTACAGATTCTGTTAATGTACTGGGAGCATTATTATTTCGATACTGGAATGAGACTTACATAGATGTGGCAAAATCTGAATCTATATCTTATCTTTTCAATAGCAGGGAGGTGAAAATTGGACTTGATAACCGATACCGCGATGCACTTTCATTACTTCACTCTGGTTTTCTTGTATTGTAAGCCTCGAACTGTTTTGGGAGGCCGTTAGGTTTCACAAGCGGGGAATCGTTCTCTTCTCGGGAGTTTCTATTGTTGCCTGTAGTGCTGACCCCGGTTTCGCCAAAACCAGCCCAATTAGGCCACTGCTCCAAGTTCGTTAAACCGATATCATCTTGCTTCAGATACCCATTTCTATTCATTCACAGCCCATAACTTCGAATTCCATACTTGGAGTTCGGGTGTTCGCCGGCCTTATAACGCTTGGATGTGTTTTCGATTAGTTTACGAAACAGGGGTCGTAGTGAAGGCAAGGAGGCTGCGAGGATGCCAGAGTGAAGTTCCGGCCTGCATCCAAGGTTAGTGATATTGAGGAATATAGGCAGCCAAATCTTACACATTCCAAAGAAAGTAGTCGTATGTCCCAGGAGTAGCATTGTCAGCTCATGATTCATCGTCAACCCTAGTTTTATTAAGTGACGCGAGCTTACTAGGCGAAATCGCTAATGAGGAACTTGGAACCCTTGACAGCATGGACAATACTAGCGACACACGCACTTCTTCATTATCAGCACTACTGAAATCATATGATACCAGAAATTTATGTCCTACAATAAGCTAAGATTGAGGATGCCAACCAGCGTTGTTTTCGTGCGTTTCGACAAATTTAGTCCAAGCACGGTCGGAATTGGAAGAACGACGAAAACAAAGTCTGTAATAATGTTAATCACTGTCAATAGTTAGGTCAGTTTGTTTAAAAGATGATGGATGCCTATATCAATTAAATACTCCAATTAGGATGATTGGTTGCTGAGAGATGCAATTCGCGTTCGCACGGCGCTGCCAAAGCCAGATATGCGATATTGGTATGCATTCCAGCATCAATGGGCCCTCACTACCAATGGTAAAGACAACGATAAAACATACCACGTCAAACATGCTCAGTAGAGAATATTTATGGGTGATACAGGTGCCATTTAGTACCTAAGATGAACTTGACGAAACGAGTGTACCATTTTCCGCTGACAACCCGCAACAAGAAGTTGACAGAAAGTTTCGCCATACTGATTCCAGTAATGAGTGTCACTACTTGTGACCATTGTAATTTACGCAGCTTTTCGTATTCGTTGGGGACTTGGATGGTGTCGAAGTGACGGCCAGCACCATTGTGAGTCTCTCCAATGAAACAAATCACGGCGCCGATACCTGTCAGCTTTGTACGGAAAAGTCAGCTTGGACACCGACGTTCGCTCATATATAGGGTATCGCATTTAGACTGACCATTGCCACCATGATGAACCAATCATCTATGCCCAATCCTTTCAGGACCCTATACCGTACCCATATTCTCAAACTCACAACTAAGAGAGATAAAGCTGTTATGAAACCGGCTACTCCCAGGATGATTAGCGTGTCCGTGGGACTTATGTCCTCCCCAATTGAGACCATATATTGTGAAAAATCACTGAAGTGTATTAGAAGCTGTTTATGGTAGTTATGGCGCTTCGGTCGTCGCACATAAGAGTTGAAAGGCCTAACTATAAGACTGAACCACGTGGTAAACCCCTACACATTTTTTCACAAGTACTATCCAAGTCTAATTCTTAGACTTGCCTCTTGTTTTCCATGTAGATTGGTTGACCTTGGTAACTTTTCTGAAACGATTCATTCAGGGCCGACCAGGTCGTTGGGCCAGCATTGCTTTGAGCTATGATTATGACCTGAAAGGATCAATTTCATGGGACCCATGAAACACAGGCATGCCAAAGGCCGGGCAGGGAGCTATCCAATAATACTTTTTGTTGATTTCCCAGCAGCTGACATCACCCATGGACAGCTTCCATTTTGTTTCTGGCGGAAATATCGTTCGCCCATCTGGCCAGAAATGAGACGAAGCTAATGCAGAAGTCAGCTATTCCAAGATTAATCGCTCGTAATCTCCTTAGAAGCCCTGCAATGGAAACAGAGTATAGTGATAAGCATGCCGACACGCCTTGCACTACGAAGCTTCCATCAAGCTCAATCTTCGAAAAGTTGCAGTGTTTGTCCTGTGCCACGTATCCCTAGCAGTGCCAAGAGCCTATCATATTTGAGTCCCTTGTATCAATGCGGCGGTGAATTACGCCATGCATCGGAATCCCTTACAATTGACTGGGGCAAAAATTCTCCACCGGTATCTCCTCCGCACTGTCAGAACGCTGGGGCGGGCCGGACCTTGTCACACAGCGCACACCATCGGTCCGAGATCTATCGAATTGCACAGCTATACGCCAGGAGTCAATGCTACCTCAATATATGGGAGCTTTGTTCGATTGGCTCTTGTATACGTGTAAGTGAGCAAAACTGCATTGCATACGGTCTGACTTTTTGCCAAGTAATGCGAAGAACGTACCTTTTGTACGTTGTAGACACAGCTTTTCCAAAGACGCCTGCATCCTCACATTCTTCTGGCCATTCGCGCTGTTTCTCACTCAATGTATGAGAACCGAGGGAGCGCCGAGAACGTCATGACACAGCCATAACTTATCTACGTACATTTATGGTCCCAATTTCAATGCACCATCATATTGTGGGCGCTTAGCAATGATTTTCAGTATTGCGGTGATTTTTCATCGAGATACTTGCATGATCTCGCTTCTTTGGTATGCTGATCGATGCCTATATCTGGGCCATCTCCCATATGCAGTTGCTTTCTTGACGAGCCTTATAAGCCCAGCAAACAAACAACATCTCCAGTATCCTTTCATCATCGCAACGTACCTCGAGCATCGTTTGAGTTGGCACGATGTATCTGCCAATATGCAGCGTTGCCCTTCTTTTTGCAACACCTAGCTTGGCATACGTTCCTGAATCAACGTTCAAGACTGATTTGCTTGCCACGGGAAGTCTCCTAAAGCTGGCAGTAGCTGCAGCCAACGGCAGCTTGAAGAATTATCTTGCCACAGAAGGAGTCGACCAAATATGTGGTGTTTCACACTCGAGCATGAGAAGAGAATGCAGCTTTTTTAACGAAAGCCAGACGTATGTAGCTAACGACGACGCTCCCGCAGCTCACTTCTGTCCGAAGATGAAAGGCTCAAATACACGAGCGCAAGTAAGTGTGAAGAATTCAGCTAAATGCATACTAGTGACAAAACTGACTAAAATAGTAAAATGCCTCATGGCCTTGCCATCCAAGCTGCCCGTTGGTTTCGCGCCAGGTGCAAAATCCTGCTACGGGGATTGTGAGTTGATCGTCACTGGCGAATCCGGCGAGTATTAATATGCTTCGCAGTTGTAAATACCCACGTCAACCAAACTCGCAACATACACTTTGACGATTGGTTCTTCCCGTGGCACCGAGCGTACATTTGGAGCTTTGAGACAGCTCTACTTGATGAATGTGGCTACGAGATCAGGTGCTACATTTCGAGTCAATCAACAAAATGCTAAATGCTCTGTGTAGGGCTACCTCCCGTACTGGAACTGGGGCAAGTCTGCACAGGACCCTATCAACTCCCCTTACATGGATGGCGGCGACAATTCACGAGGAGGTAATGGTGTTTGGTCTCTTCATAATTGCACCAAGCCTGGGGGAGCCTAAGCAGCGTACTGCATCCCGGTTACCGAAGGGCAAGGTGGCGGCTGTGGAGAAACTGGAACTTATGTTGGAATTATGGCCAATATCCCCGCTACCACGCCAACGTTAAATGCGACTGATGCGCCCGTCGCTGGAGAGTTTTCGGGTTATGACCCTCGATATATTCGACGAGACATCTCCTCGGACGTTACTAAGCAGTGGTCGACTGATCACGAGGTGTACGATCCGAATCCACTCTACTAGACAGGCATTGGAGCGTTCCAAGACAGGCTGAAGGGCCGTAACTTGTCGTCGGGTTACCTTGGTCTCCATGGAGCGGGTCACTACACATTCGGTGGTGACCCGGGTGGTGATGTAAATACTTTACTCCCCCAATGGAGACGGATCTCTTGTGACAAATGCTGACATCCGAAACTGGTCTTCAACTCCCCCAATGACCCTCTGTTCTGGCTTCACCACGCAAGCATCGATCGAACCTGGTGGATTTGGCAAAATGCAGATCCTTTGTTTCGGTCGTTCCAGACCAACGGTACGCGTACGATGCTGAATAACCCAGCAAGCGACAACGCGACGATTGAGGAGCTCGGTCGCAGGGCCTTACTGTTATGTGTATCTGTAGAGCGTCTGCTAACAAGGCTAGAGAGTTTTCTGTTGGCTTATTC
This sequence comes from Truncatella angustata, assembly GCF_020726525.1. Classification (NCBI taxonomy): domain Eukaryota; kingdom Fungi; phylum Ascomycota; class Sordariomycetes; order Amphisphaeriales; family Sporocadaceae; genus Truncatella; species Truncatella angustata. The sequence goes on along the minus strand of NW_025763382.1, from coordinate 5,701,904 downwards.
GCATGCACAATTTATCCAACGCTTGAAAATACTTGCATCAGCAGGACACACAATATTTGAGCCAACATTGCCATTGTGTGCAACACAGCAAGATGTTGTTTGTCAGTTCCGCTTGAGTCCTTTACAGTGTCATTTGGCCGCAGCTGGCATTTGAACTACCGCAGATGGATGTGCACCGAGAGTTCCAAGCTCTAACCTTACATGGTTGATCCTACTTTGACAATGACTGCAGCGTTAAAATGTTCCAACGTGTCGCGCGCTTCAGTCGCGAACGTATCAGTAACTAGCTCGCGTATGACTTTCAGAAGCGCCGTCGTTCAGAGAACTAGTCTAGATAGACACATTAAGCATAAACTTGACGATATGTGTATGGCGGCTCCTCGGTCCTCGGTCGCGGACGCCCACAATTTGCTTAAAAAACAATGAACAAATGATCAGACGTTTGTTTCGAGTTGAGGGCCAAGACTTTTGAGTAAACTACAGTGGGGTTATTAGGGATGCGCTGGGGTGCAGATTCCACCAATGTCCGTTGTTGGCGCCAGTGACAGCTGAACGAATTGGACATCGCTTGTCCGGATCGAGCCGAGTTCACCCCATGTTGAACATTTTGCACCCTACAACCCGGCACTCTGGAAACAGACCCCTGGAGAGCCTCAACAATCCTTGATTTTATGATCGGCTGGAGTGGCTTCGATCATCAAGTGGAATGAGGTTGTTTGTTACCACCTGTCTACCTGAAGAGCCGAGATGGCGCTAAGAAACGGTGCCCCTGGGCCTCCCTGCAACTGTAATAAACCATGCAGCAGACAAATTGGAGCGTGAGACTAGGATAGGGAGAAGAGATCATACATAAGCAATAGCATGCGGCTCCGTACAGCAATCTTGGACCTGTACACTATCTGTCATTCACTTTCTTCTCTCGTCTCTAGTTAGGCTATCAATCTTTGTCGCAGGGCGACTTTACCTTCGTTTTCTCACTTGACACTTTTCACGCTTCCGCTCCTTTTCAAAATGAAGTCCATCATTTCTGCCGCCATCTTGGCCTACGCTGTTAAGAACGTCGCTGCTCACGCAACATTCCAGCAACTTTGGGTTGACGGTGTCGACCAAGGGACATCCTGCGCTCGTATTCCATTGAGCAACTCACCCGTCCAAGATGTCACTTCAAAGGACTTGGTCTGTAACGCCGGTACCTCAGCTGTCTCCAGCAAGTGCGATGTCACTGCCGGATCAACTGTTACTGTTGAGATGCACCAACAGCCCAACGACCGTTCTTGCTCCAACGAGGCCATTGGAGGAGCTCACTACGGACCTGTCCTCGTTTATATGAGTGCTGTCTCAGACGCCTCGACTGCCGATGGTTCAGATGGTTGGTTCAAGGTCTTCGAAGACACCTGGTCCAGCGCTGGCTCCTCTGGCTCTGACGACAACTGGGGAACCAAGGACTTGAACACTTGCTGTGGCAAGATGGATGTCAAGATTCCCACGGATCTTGCCCCCGGTGACTACCTGTTGAGGTGAGTATCGTTCCCCCCACTTTGTGCAACCTCCAATCGCTAATGCAACCTTCCCAGAGCCGAGGCCATCGCTCTTCACGCCGCCGGCTCCTCAGGCGGTGCTCAATTTTACGTGACTTGCTACCAAGTCACTGTCAGTGGCAGTGGCACTGCTACCGTTACCGACACCGTCCTGTTCCCTGGTGCGTACGCAGCTGAGGACGCCGGTATCCTCATCAACATCTACCAAGCCATGACCACCTATGAGGCTCCCGGTCCTGCTGTTTACTCTGGAGGTTCCACCAAGACTGCCGGTGCTGCCTGTGCTGCTTGCGAGTCGACTTGCACTGCCGGTGCGACTGGCGCTGCTGCCACAACCCTCGCCTCTGCCACATCGACTGCTGCTGCTGCCGCAACAACGACCGCTGCCGTCACTTCGGCTGCTACCACTTCCGCTCAGGCTACCTCCACTGCCCAGGCAACTACTTCCAGCACTGTTTCCTCGCAGGTCCAGGCCGTTACCTCTTCCTCATCTGTGGTCAGCTCCGCGTCCGCTGCAGCTCCTACCACTGCAGTCAGCTCTGCCACTTCTGTCGCAAGCTCAGCCGCGCCATCAAAGACCGCTGGCAGCAGCTGTAAGCGTCGCCGCGCCGCTCGTCGGGCTAGACGTGCTGCTCGCCGCTCTTAAGCAGCGACAAGAACTTTGAGAGATGGACTGTATTCGAGTGACACTCATTCTCTGTATATATCTTATGCCTACCATTGTGAATAGATTTTGATCAATCAGTGTGTATGATATCGCAAGAAGTGTGATATTACATGACGTGCTTAAAGGTACCAAGAACGCACAATGCATGCCAGCATCACATGGCACGCGCCAATCAACGAGTGGGGGCGTCTCGAGGCCTAGTAGCAGCACGCTCACAATTTTGAGCCGCTTGCTTGGTTTGCCTCTGGGCAAAAAATGATCCATGGCGTCACCATAATAGGGCGGAGGCGCGATCGCCTGCAAATGATCGCAGAGATGTCTTGTTTGTCGTTGCGCTTTTCAAAGTACGTCGCAAATCTGACGACTGAACGGCGATGCTCTTCATTAATCCAGAACTTTACTTCTACTAGCGTAGTGCAAGCCTCGGCTTTCTGGTCGCTGACTCAGACATTCTTCGAATACTTCCAGAAGACCCAAGTTAACGGTACTGTTCTTACATCCGGCAGAACCCATCGCTTGCTCGTAGTCGGCAGTTCGCTCAAAGCTCCATAGCGTATTCCACTGTGGACCTTTACTCATTCCCTCGATCTGACATATCAACCCTGTTCTTAGTCGCTTCCATGATTGTTTTACACCGATTAGCTTCGCGTTGCAATCAACCCAGGCGTTGTTTGCTGTGCCGAGCATTGCAGCAAACTTGTGGAGAACAGAAGCGAGTTCTCATTAGAAGCAGAAGCTAGTGTCAGGTAATCAAGTCTTGCTGTTGTTACGTCTGGCTTTGCGACCAGGACTCCGAATAACATGAGTCGAAAAGAACAGGTACATGTAATGCAACGTTAGGTCTGCCCTAGTATGATTGGCTGCTACAGGCTGCGACGAATATGCAGTAGTATGACTCCTTGTGTCCGTTGTTGATGTCGGATGTTAGCATCGAGTCCATGTGGTGTAAGTTAGGCTGCTGTAGACCAGGGAAGCATCTCGGCCGAAACGCAGCGGCTGGGCTCGGGTTACGGCCTACAGACGCTATTCAGCATATTCGTCGACAGGCAATGGCTTAGTCTAGACTAGATGGTACTTGCTTAAATGTCAGTACGCCAAGCTCATTTAGCTTGAGTCAACGGAAAGTTCCAATAACTTACTTCTCCACCCACGCCGAGGAATATCTCAGGGCAAATACGTGGGTCCAAAAGGATACATACCCGCCTCATCCGACCTTATCACGTTCCGTTGCAGCTCGAATTAGATGTATACTCTATCATCATACACAATACCCATGGGGTCATTCCAACTGAATAATGGCTGTTTCCCCCGGACTGCATCAAGCTGCAACACTTTCGCCGATGGTCTCCGTCCTTGTTCTAAGTTTTGTGATAGCGCTGCTATATCAACTTTATCAATGGGCACTACCGAAGCCTCTTCCAGGTATACCGTATGATGCTCATGCTGCGCGAAACTTGAGAGGCAGCTTGCCAGATCTCTTACGATATAAGGAAGCCAATGGCAGGATACGACCATGGTTTGTGGAACAGATAATCAAGCACGACTCGCCTTTGGTACAATTCTGGATGCTTCCATTTACCAAGCCAATTGTCATTGTGTCAGACTATCAAGAAACTCAGGATGTCTTACTTCGACGATCCAAGGAATTTGATCGAGGTCAACGGGGTGCAGACATGTTTCATGGAGTTGTGCCAAATCATCACATCTCAATGACATCTACGGATCCTCGGTTCAAAGGCAACAAAGAGCTTGTACGGGATTTAATGACTCCAACATTTCTGAATGAGGTATTGAACCAGAGTCACCTTATATTGACCGATTTGTTGACATTAACAGGTCTCGGCGCCAGAGATATACTCGAAGACAATCACACTGGTTGGCTTGTGGACCCTTAAAGCCGAACTGGCTAAGGAGAAACCTTTTGATGCCAAGAAAGACATTGTCGACGCGACTATGGATATTATCAATGCTGCTGCATTCTCATTTGGTGACCATATGAGTACAACGAAGCATCAACTTAAACATCTATCAGAGCTTGGGCAGTCGCAGGTTGTCCATGGATCGGATGGCGCCGTTAGATTTTTGAGGCTCCCCGAAATTTCTGACATAGCTGCAATTTCTGCTGTTGCCGACCATCTAGGCACGCAGTTTCGGTCAATGATGCCAAGACTCGACCATAAGATTCGCATGCTTACTCAACCTGAGCTACGCCGCAACTTCGCACGCAAAGACGCCTTAATATCCAGGGAAATAGCAAAATCGGTGATGAGGTTTGACAACGGGGATCGCACGACCTTCTCGGCATTAGATCATCTTCTGCATCGAGAGAGGGCTGCCGCACAGAAGGCAAACAGAAAGCCTGTTTTCCATTCCCCCCGAATCAAAGATGAGGTACAATAGATACTTATTGTCATTCGGTGATGCAATATGCTAAAAACACGTGTCTAGATCTTTGGCTATGTAATTGCTGGGCATGAAACGAGCTCAACAGCCCTTCAGTGTAAGCATACAAAACACAAGTCTAGACAATGTGATCTAGAACATAGGCTCTAACATGTGGAACTAGGGACAATAAAGCTTTTGGCTGGCCACCAAAATGTTCAAACTCGTCTCCGTTCGGCACTGCAAGCGGCATATCGGAAAGCATACGATGAATCTCGCCAACCAATAGTGACAGAAATAAGCAACACCACGGTACCTTACCTGGACGCCGTGATTGAAGAGTCCCTACGCTTTGATGCCCCACTTCCTATATTTGCTCGCGACACAACACGAGACACGATTTTACTGGGCCATAGGATACCGAAAGGTACTCAGGTCTTTTTTCCTGTAACTGGACCAAGTTACAAATGCCCTCCGTTCTTAATCGATGATCACAGCCGTTCCCCGACGAGCCGTGAGAAGCATTGGGGAGGCCAGTGGAGCGATGATGACACGCATCTATTCAATCCTGAGCGATGGCTTAAGATAGATGAGAATGGTGGCATAGTTTTTGATGCGCAGGCAGGGCCGGTATTAGCGTTTGGTTTAGGTCCCAGGAGCTGTTTCGGGAAAAGACTGGCATATTTGGAAATGCGGATAGTGCTTGCGCTTCTGGTCTGGAATTTTGAGTTCAAGAAGCTGGATGGGCCATTCAGCTCCCATCAGCCACACGACTCAATCACGACGATGCCCTTATACTGTTATGTCGCGCTAAAGCGATTGGAACATTACCAGGCATCCTGATATATAGAAATTACCACCTCGCGGTACATCAGAAGCAATGCCTGGCGTACAGCGGTGAGAAGATATGAAGTAAAACTACCTGGCTTCCAGGACTACTCACTTAGGAGTCCATGAAATGCATTCAAAACCTTCTCGCATGACTTTTTCGTGCTTAAATATGCTTTAGTGTCAGCGATGGATCGATGTAAGAGAAGCTGATTCGTTACCGCCAGTAAATGTTCTCATTCCTTCTTCGTGTCCGAGTCCTGTTTGTTCTATCTGCAAACACGCTCTATGTTTTCTTCTGTCTTCGGTCTGACTTCTGATTCTATGCAAAACTAGCCGTATCTCCATACCACCCTTTCCCGTGGTCCCTCATCTTCCTAACAACCTCGACAGTATTTCTTCATCGAGGCACCATTGTGAGTTACCATATCTAGGTCAGTCAGATTCCTTTAACAGCTTAATCATAGTTTTCGCCGTCCAAACGACATATATCTCGTCACAACATCAATTTAAAGTTATGCTGGGAGTTCGAAGTTTCTGAGAGTTAGGTTTTCACTGGTTAGTATGGAAAAAGACTCGACTACTCATACTAACCATTTTGATCTCAGCTATATCGGTCAATCAGAAAGTCCCCGAAGAGGACATATCTGAAGATGAGGGACGAAGAAAACGACCGGAGGATGCTTAAAACCAACCGAAAGGCACGGGACAGAGCATACGGCTACATTCGTTTAAGTCTTCGTACCAGTTTGACATATCGTGCACTCAGCAGCCCATGCCCAGAATCCGGTCATGTTATGCAAAGCTACCCTGCTAGAGAGCTATGTGTAAAGCGGCAGCATGAATTCGACGAAATTGCGGCACAGCTTAAAAATCCGCCAAGCGAGGCCCAGCGCCGGATCTTTGCTCACGTATGTGAGAGAGTTGACCAGGAACTACCTTCCAGAGGGAGCAAGGGTGCAAAAAGGATCGTCGAAATGGTTGTGAACAGGATTTTCGATGAGATTCAAGTGCATGCCAGGGGGGTCTCTAGTCAAGTTCTCCCGGGGACCGAGCCTGTCCAATCAGGGGAGCTAGTGCCTCCCTTAGAAATTCCGATAGAAGACGACGAAGATGACGTTACATTGTTGTCAAGTTTGCCGACGCATGCCAGCATTATAGATCTTGCAAGACTTGAGCCTCAAGATCGAACGAACAACAGAAATGACGAGACACACACCGCCGCTCCAGAAGCCTCATCAGAATCTTTGGTCGGGAGAACGCGCAGAGTGCCGACATACAGATAAGTGAGCAGCAATCATTATTAGGATATCGACGACAGGCGAGGAATTGCGCAAATAGCATAGGGGTGTTCGGAGGACGACGATGAACCACGGCAAACCACGTTACAGAGAAACTCTCGTCTCTGGAAGACACCGGCGATGAGTGCTTCAATCGAATCACGGTACAAATCTGGTGGGATACGTGGCGCCGTATTTTGGCCCGTAACTTTCACGAAAGATGTTGTTTGTTTCTTGCCCCAAAAGATTTTCACTAATCGCCATACCTCAACATAAAATAAACATTAAAAAGAAAATATGTCCCAGATTACAAATTACGCCACTCTTCATTGCTGTACCATGTAGTAATTGGATGTGCCATTTTCGTAAACATCTGTTGTTTTACATAACATTATCCATGGGCTAATCAAAGTGCACAGCATTGAGTGCATATCTCCAGCCGTTTCGATCAGTCAAACCGTAAAATTGTTCGCATCAACCCCCTAAGTGCCCTCAACCCTAGCTTCTAGGATGCTATACTACGTTAAATGTGAACTTTCAATGTAAAGAACATTGCCAAGAATGGTAACCTAGTCTAGTTTCCAAGTTCCAAAGCCACTGTACTGGCATTAAAACTACTCTCCATACGACGGCTTTCGGTGCAAGTTATGTGTGCGCAAATGAATGGCTGCAACACTGCTTACCCAAAGCCCAAGATCCCGCCACTAATGACTGGTGCGACAACCAGTACTCCGTAGACGAACTTATTTGGCTAAACTGACCACAAATCGTGGGAGTAATGCGCGCTATTACCCAACCGTCTTCCTTCGCCAAACTCCGACGACATTTTGCTCTCTATCTTGCGCAACCGTTTTAAGCTTACTCTTACGAAAACTTTAACCACCAATCTATTGATGCCTGTATAGCCCAGCATAACATTTCTATTCGAGTAATGGTGAAATCATTCATATCTCGGTTCCTTTTATGTGAGTGGTGAACGGTACATTGTTGCATGGTGATTGATAGCCAATTCCCGAGAGGTCACTACTCAATGCTACCGAAGCTCATAATTGGTAGCTGGTAGATAAACCATTACTTGCCAAATCCAATGTCTCGTAATTTCTCTATCTTGTACTACCACCATAATAGTACCATGGTGGAAAGCGTCCATATAGATACATCGTAAACAAGAATTTATATCTAAAACACCGTTTCCAGTGTTTTCGTGCACTACCCAACGTCTGGTTTATCACGCTGACTTTTGTAATCAAGGTTTGTCAAGTCTTTCCATGCGTACTAAACCAACAACACCATCTCCAATGAGTCTCATGCGCTAGGAGACTTAACAGCCAGCGTAGATAGCTACGAGCAGATTAGTTAGATGCTGACCTCAAACAGGTTTAAGGATCGTGGACTAACCATTAGCGAACAGGGCGTAGCTGTCAGCATTATTCAGAGCCTGGGAAGAAGACAGCCTAGTCGCAGCAGTGTAGCCGTAACCCAAATCCTGCGTGCCCTTGATTTGGCTCAAGTGGGTGACTTCATGCAGGGTGGTAGTGGCCTGGTCTTGAGCGTGGCAGCTCTTGGTCAAAGCGGGCAGTGCGCTGAAGTAAAGGGGGCAAGAGACCATGTAAGATGCCGAGGGAAGAGTCTAGTCATCAAGAATCAATTAGCTTTTCATAATCTTTAAACTGAACAGAATACTCCTCAAGGAAATATGGGAAGTCTCTCTAATGCTTAGATGAACACTCGCAGAGGAAGAGCAAAGCCTCTCCTCAAAACTCCATAAACATGGAAGGAATACTTTTGACTTCCGAAAAGCCAAACGTGTTATTAAGCGGTTCTGTACTTACATAGGCCAACACATTGCTGCTGCAAGCGCCGTAGACATCGGTGCAGTACTGCTTAGAAACACCTGAAGTGGTGGAGCCACACTCAGAAGCAACACGGTTGAAAACAGTGACGAGAGTGCTTGAAGCAGAAGCAGACTTGAAATATTCGACAACCTTGGCACTGTTGGAGGTGGCAGCAGAGGCAGCTGCCCTAGCCAAAGCAGCGCAGTTAGAGACAGCGTTCAATTGGGAGGTTCTCTTTGTGCCGGTGCAGTCTGTTTGAACGATGGTGCGCTTCTGAACAAATCTCTTCTGTACCTCGGCTGCCTGAGCGCCGTCAACGGTGGCAGAAATAGAATTGCTAGAATAAGACACGACACCTGCAATCTCAGTGGTGTCGGCGTTGGCATAGGACATGGCGCCACTGGCAACAAGGCTGTAGTCACCACCCTCGCTAAGGTCGTGAAGCTCGCCGACATCGAAGAAGGTCTGGATGGTCTCGCCAGCAGAGATTGTGTGGAAGGCATCCTCATCAATGTTAGCGGTGCTGACCCGCAGACGGATACCGGTAAAGGGTGCCTGAGCATCTGAAGAGATCATTAGTTAAAGTGAGGTTGAAAATCAGCCAGAGGTGAGCCTACCGCCTTTGAAGACCTGGACCTTCTCCACAGGTGCACTGTCGAGGAATGTGCCAGTCTTGAAGATCTTCAAGTCCTCATTGCCATTGTTGGTAATAGTAGCTTGAACTCCAGTGTTGCTAATCATCTCCAACTGAACATCAAGAGGGCTATCACGTCGAGCAATGGAAGCCGCGCTTGCCAATGAGGCGATCAGGGAGATGCTACTAAGGAACTTCATTTCGAAGGCTGACTAGAGTCTGATAGGCTGACTTGATGATTGATCTGATTTGCAGCAGAGTATACTGTGACTGAAGAGGATGGCCAGAAGGGTTCTCATTTTTTCTAACGGCTAAGAAGACCAGACTTTATACTCATGAACGTTGAGTATACTCCTTTGACTTATTGCTGAGATGGCACGACAGGATTGCTCACAACGAGACGCCACAATATGCCGAAGTTGTCTAGACACAAACAGGAAGCTACATCATCCGTGATAACCGCTTCAGGGCGCCAAGAAGCGCGCTCAACACGCCAAGAGCCGCCATTGGGGATTCTATGGGACGAAGATACTCCAGATAGGGAAGCAACTTGAACAATACAACCCCAAATTTGAGGTCTTTTTAGAATCTAGCGATAGCGACCATGCTGCAGTTGCACCCATGTCCAAAAAGCTTGGTAGAGCTTATTAAAGCTTGTCCTGCATTGCTTCTGTGTTTCGATCATGGTTTTCATCCACCAATCCTGTGGAGTTTCTCAGTCGGATATTGGTACCGTCCAGACTGTCTACTCAATCCGAGGAGGGCAACCTAATCCAGACAGTTTCCCAAGACAGACTTGGACATGAGCGGCCCCGGTAAAGTAATGCGAAGCGGAGCAACCTTCTGGAGAAACGACCAGGTCATTCCTCTCATGACTTAGCAAGTCTTGGCCACCATATCTGGGTGGTGAGAGAGTGCCAAGACTCATATATTGTGTATAGGATTCTCTGAGACTCAGTAGCTACCGGTGTGTTCCGCCCCAATGGAACCTGACTAGGGCGCCGCAATATGCGTGAAACTATAACTACAGGGTGGGGTGTTAATCTCATGTTTGGCGACCAAATCGTTGATGCAAGCTAACCTCTTTATCATAATGCCAGCCAACACTCCAACATTCCCGAAAAAGCTTAAACGTCGACCCACCAAATATCTCTTGATCTCATAGGTACCACGATATATGGTTTAGTTCTGATGAGAGGTATAATGAAAACTAAACTCTTTAACCACTAAGACGTAAATGCCCAGCTCCGTGAAGCTCATTATACAGACGGAACAATGCTCAATTCGACACAATACAGCCAGGTCAAGTAGAGACCAAGAGTCAGTACAAACACGATATCGGTTGCTGTACTCGCTGGCGTCTTCGCTTACGCTTGACGTGATCGCTTCGAACCGACTACGACCGCATAAAGGTGACAAGCCTCACCTTAATTCAACGACTCCAGCTCGAGCACCGTCGTTAAATACCCGCCAGACCCACCTGCCTTTTTCGTCAATGCTCCGGCGGGGGTTCCTTAAGCATAATCCGCCACAATGACCGGCAGACCAAGGAGCAATCGTCCCCATGTTTACTGTCATTTCATGCCGTCACATCAGCATGATAGGCTGTGATTGATAATGCACCAGTGCGGTGAATACTAGGTTTGTCGTCATAGATTGCCGAGCCGATGTCCCCAAGAAGAAGTTCGAAATGCTATAAGCCCACATTTCCAACCGCCAAGACAGCTACTGCAGCCTGTAGCGTCCCACAAATCACCATAGAGCATCTCACTTCTTCATTGTTGCCAGACCAGGAGGAGCTCGGCTTTGCGGCAATAACCTTTTGTAAAATAGATGGGGGCCTCTGTAACCCCGAAACTTGGCCAAGCGTCCAGCTCATCCTTTACTAACCCAACGAGGTCCTCGGCCTTCACATTGCCACATACCCTCCCACCTCACTGAATATAGATGCGTAGATTCGCAGCAAACTAAAGCATACCCTCGACGTGCATTATCAGAGATCCATCACGCCCAAAAGCCTTCACGCGCTGAAAGCTAGTACTTTCCAAAGCAGCATCACTGCCAAGACGTTCCAGTCGCTTCCATGAGCTCAGTAGGGCGCCAATCCCTCTCGCGCATCTTGCTGGTCTTCCTTGCCACCGCTTGCATCTTCTTCGTATTGAAGCAAAGTCGGGTTGCGTTTTCAATCATGTCAACGGATCCCCTGTCGCGCCTGGCGGTGTCAGTTCGGAAGTCGGCTTCCCATACTCTGACCTTCAGTGTGACCAACAACCATGATGCACCCATCACGATCCTGAAATGGGAAACCCCCCTCGACCCATTGGCGCTGAAGGTCGGAAAAGTGAAGCTGTTCGCGCCCGCAGATAGCAATGACGCACTGGACTTTCCCACCATCCAAGTTCGTCGAAAGATGCCTCCAGGGCAGGATCAGCTTGTCACCATCCTGCCCGGAGATACGAAAGAGAGCTCGGTGGAGCTCGATGTCCCTTTCTTCCCGGTCGATCAGCTCAAGGGTGACGTGAAGATCACCTGTCAGGGAAGGTGGGTGAGCGCATGGCAAAAGACAGCGGACGAGATCTCCCCCAAGGAGCTGGAGGAACTGAATGCGGGAGACGAGGCACTTTCTGGGGAATATGAGATGGTACCCGTAACAGTAAATTTCTAAGTACGGTAGCGCTGGTTTCTCATCAACAAAGCAACATTGGCGTTCCAACTCAGCTAGGCTATATTATACATATTGCAACCCTAGCTACACATATCAAGCCATTCCTTGCCCGCCTGGCCGTTGTGCACTGAATCATAGGTCGTTCCCTCCCGCAATGCCAACCACTCATCAAATAAGTGAAGATACAGAACTGACATTTTATAGTCTTCCTCTATCAATGATTATATAGCACTGTTAACTATGCTAAGAGTCGGCAGCGAGTTCTTGCAGCTTTGCTTTAACCACATTTGCGATCTCGAGATTGTTAGTTTCCAAATACAAGAAGTGGCCATTGCCAAGAATTCCAATATCCTCCAACTTGATCCATTCGTAGGGTACTTGAGTTTGATTCAAGTAAAGAGCCACGCAATGGTCATACGTGATGTGCGGACTGGCGCTCCCGGTGTACATGATGAAAGGAACTTTGGCGATCTCAGGCAGGGTATGTATTGTTGAGTTGCTCGACTGCAAGAAGCATGATCTCAATGCCGGGGAGTCGGTGCCAACCTCAACAGGGTTAAGTTCGGTAGCAGACTCAATCGGTGGGTCATATGTCAATGGCGTGTTGGTCAATCCATACTGACGCGATGCAGTACGCCCAGTGGTTGGATCTGTCGAGTTACCGACCAGATTCTGGAAGGGAATCACCGTGGGCTCAATGTTGATGGTGGCTTTGACCAGCTCAGGACACTCGTCGGCGAAGAGCGTAGTGAACATGCAAGAAGCCGAGTGACAGAACGTGAATGACTCGCCGATGTAGGTAAGCAGATTACACCCAGCAGCTCTCATTGCTAGTTCGCCTATGGTGTAGTTTGTATTGATTGGTATCATGGCGGATTCGAAAGCGTCGAAAACTGGATCACCACGAACGCCGGTTCCGGGCCACTTGTCGTGTCCTTCCGCTTGTGGATAATAGTCTACCAGCTCAGGGGCCGTGAAGCCATTCTGTGTAATATTATCGGTCGAGCCAAACCTCAGTGTGTAGTCTGCCAAATCGTTTTGGAGGCTGCGGCCGTTGCCAATGACATCCATGATGTAAACCTGGTAGCCTGCTTCTACGAAATAGGATGCCCAACCTTGTCTGTTATCGGGTGTGTTCAGCCACACCTTTCCATTGTTAGCGTAGCCTTTGAAGCAAATCCGGACATCTTACAGAGCCTGGAGGTAAACCAGCGGATATGAATACAAGAGGATGGGTCTGGTTTACACCAGTCAGCGGTGTGAGTTTCTCGACATATGCCTGGCCAACTGTGAGGCTCTGCGTCGTGGTACTGTAGGGAACATAGCTGCCGCCAACATAGAATGTATCTCTTCGGTATGGAGCCTCGGTAGAAATACAGTCAGGGCTGAGGGCATTCAGACCCGTGCAATCGGCGTCGGCATCAACAACCGCTACCAGTGCTGGTAAAATTGACCAAAAGAGAAAACGCATCCTGACTACATAAGCTGTGCTGTCCAGTTATCGAGAGAATCATGGGCCTGCTCGCCATCTTCTACTACAAGCCTTGCATGGGTGGAAAACACCATTGACCCAGTTCCCCACTGTATAAACAGGGGACCCCTCCAGAACAAATGAATTGAGGAGTGATTTCCGCATTTGCTCATCGCCGTCTTGGCACTGATACGAGTGATTTGAGACTAGAGTGACAGATTAGGAGACGATTGATGAATGTGAAGTGGGGACCGAGATCCTGAATTCAACATGCCTTGGAGTCGAATATCATGTATGCTTCAAAAGCAGTCACAATGTCAGTTCAGTTTTGCCCCCAATCAAAATGCTAAAAAGGCTTACAAAGTCAGCTTTTCGTCTCACGCAAATCAGCCGGGGACTTTGATACATAACAATTTGCTCAAGTCTTCTCAGCTGCGACGACTAGCACAATGCACTCAGATTATCAAAGAACAGAGAAAGACTGTCGTGCTAAACGTCTAATCATATAGGCTCCCGCTACAAAATCTCCTCGTAGTCCCTAATACAACAATCTCAAATCGGCTCCACCCATTCCTGTCATCACCATACCTCTTTTGCTACCTCTTTGACCATTTCCAGTTTTGCCCACATCCGATCCATTGTCATCCCTGTACCGCCTGACTGACTGTGACTGCTGAAGCCGCATTGTGGACTTATCGCAAGGCAGTCCAAAGCCTCGTTCACTGATACTCCTTGTGCCTCGGCAACGACAGCTGCAGCCTCCCGGATCTTCGCCTTGAGAGCCTCATGATCTTCTAGGTCTGCTGTTTTCGTCGACACCAGCCCCAGCACAACATTCTTGCCCTTGGGTAGAAAACGAAGCGGCTCAAACCCACCAACTCGTTCCAGGTCATCGAACTCGAGGTAAAAAGTTTGGTAATCTGTCTGATTGAACAGTTTATCCGCGATGTTCTCGTAAGAGCCAGAGACCCAGTGAGTAGACCCAGACATGTTCCCACGGCACAGATGAACGCCCACATGGAGATCGGCGGGTTTGTTAGCCAGCAATTTGTTGTGAGTACGGATGTATAGGTCGAGTAGCGCATCTGTGTCCGTGCCATCCTTTCGGCACCCATCGAGAAACTGTTGTGAGCAGAAGTAGGTCAGATGCGGATCGTCGATCTGGGCATTCCGGAGGCCTGCATCGTAGAGAGTCTTGAGTTCTGCCGAGTAACAAGCGGCCAGATCACGAAAATACTCCTCGTCTGATGTGTACCCAGACCCTGGGGTAAAAGCGGTCCCCGGCTTCAGCTGTATATGTTGGTAGTTTGGGGTTGGCATCGTTATTTTCGCCTCCGCCCACTGCGACTGGGAAAGTTTGTCGCGCAGCGCCAACCACTCAGGTAAATAGGGAGATTGCTTGTACTCGATCTTTCCTGTACATATCACCACAGCTCGTGTCCTGGCGCCCATCTTCGCCAACCCCACAGTTGTTGGAAAGTCGGTGCGAAAAGCATCCGGAATGGGCAATTCTGACTTGACCTCAAAACCAGACAGCTTCTCGAATAGACCTCCGAAGTAGATGTGTCGAGCATATTCGCCGTCAGTGATAGGCCTGATACCCTTGATTTGCTGAAGCTCGACAACATCGCTTACGGCTTTCGCTTCAATGTCCTTCACAGCGGACGAGATATCCACATAGTAAGACTGCTGAGATGAAGATACCTGGTTGCGAGCGTCCAGGAGGCCTTGTGGTCGCAATAGTGATCCGATGTGGTCGGCTCTGAAAGGTGGTGCCATGGTAGTAATTCGGGAGATATGGAAAATGCTTCTGTGTTTGACAATAACTATAAGTAGCGGAGCTAGAGGCGAGCACCTTGTTACGAAGTATAGGTCACATAATAAAAGTTCTGACCACGTTTCGGCGCCAAAAATGCTTCCGAAATTACCGTACGACTGTGAACGTGATCCTGAAAACAAGAATGGGAACCCCGCAGTATAGCAACCCGTCATCCCCTCCACACGGTCTCCTCTTCCCCAAGGTGGACCAACACTAACGTCGGACATGACGGATATAATTTGGCGAGTTGGCACTCTAGCAGTGGGAAACGGGGTCGAACCATTTATTGCTCTTTCCTTGTACCGCCGGGAGTGATATGTCAACCTGTGGCAATGATTGATTGAAGGGGGGGAGGCTGCATATGTTAGTTTTTATAGGACTAAGCATCAGCCAAGTCATCAATGGCACTCGTACAACACACTGAACTTTCCTCCAACAAGGGCATATTAGTTGTTACTACCGGGATTTGATCAGAGCAATTCCAGGCTTCGTAAAAACCAGCAGCACGTGCCTTACACAGACCGATATCTGTCAGTCGTTCCCCTCCAAGCCCCGATGTTTCTAAAATGGCGTAGTGGTGGTGATAGTTACAGCTAGATCAGTCGCGTCCCTTGGTGTAGGAGGTACTGAAGTGTACAACTAATGATCACATACACCAGCTCCTTTCCGAACTCAGGGTTGAACTCTCAGTCAACGTTATACAAGGAGGGCGTCCGTGTCACAGTTACTTACATCATGTTTTAGGGTAGATTGAAGACGGCGCAATACCTGTTAAACCAATTGAGTTCATCCATGAGGGATTCACAACACCAGTACTGTCGGCCTGTGAAGTAATTGGCGCTGCTGTGAGCAATAACAATCAAGAGATTGATAAGGGCGTATCATGATTTCGGTAGAGACTCATCGAGTAATGCATCGGTTTATGGAGCTCTGTTGTTTGGAAAATGATGAGATTTAGTTGATCCTGTACAGAAGTATTCTGACAATTCTAGTGGCTTGTAACAATGCTTTTACCACCATCTTTCACTTCTCGTCGTATCTATGTCTTGTGCCGGGAACTCGGACACCTTTACCAGAGATACTCGACGATCAATGTGAAGCCACAACCAACATATTGTTCGATTACCACGAATATTCAGGGCCGTACTTCGGTAAACGTAATCCTAGTCTCCTTTTCCATGTTCTCGGGTGTGGTCTCACTTGCCTCAAGAATATTGACCGGAGCTGGCTTAGGCCTTGACGATGACCTAATTACGTTTGCAGGCCCCCTTGGTCTGGCTTACCGATCATTGAGGGTCTAAGTGAGCCGTCCATTCTTGCGAACAAAAATTTGACCATTTGTATGACTGACACCGATTTCCTTGCCATTAGCCTCACTTGGTCTTGGTTATCAAAAGGGTAGGTTCACCAATGTTGAAGATCTATTTACAATTCTTCCGGTACTTATTGCGAGCCCAAGCGTAGGGATAGAGACAGCTCAACATGATGATTTAATCGAACATGGTTATCGACCAACTGTACATACCACCCGCCGCCGCCGTCAAATGCCGCATGCCTTGCTTCTATCAGGGAGTCTTCACCAGCAGGTGGAAGCTCGTGTCAACTTCCACCACTCCTGGGATTATCGTTGGCTGGTACATTACGTATGAGTACATAACGCCGTGTATGTACTGCTGTGCTGAATGTAAGGAACCTGTCAGCGAACGGGGTCAAGCAATTATCGCGTGTCGCCGGATCAATGTTCTCTTTAATCCAATGGGGCTGACGGTCTCTATTATGACTCGACACTAGCTGGGACTAATGTTCCATGCAAACTGCATCAACATGGCTATACTTATCTACATTCCTGTGGTAATGAGACCCTCATAGAGAGTCTCTCTCTCTCGGCAAAGCAATACGGATGGGGCCCAAAGGTACAAAGTAGACTCCAAAACCGATACCGCTCGCGAGCACCTTCTATTTTATCACGGGCAGTCGTTGTGTGCTTGAATGATGGCCCCATGTGGACGGCATCATGAATAAGGCGATGGAAGGTGAGTAAGGCAGTCTCTCCGAGCGTATGCTCACAGACCTGCAAGCACTCACCAAAGATTGTTGAGTGCATATTTGCAAAGCCATGGCCGATGCCATGAATAGAAACCGGTTGTCGGTAAGGCAATATGGAACTCGGGGCCCGGCTGACTGGGGAATGCGGAGCTCGGTCGGCAGGGTGGTAGGCTGAAAGGGTGACCCAGCCGTAGGAGATGGTTGTAATGTTGTTATTAGACTAGTCCAATGTCAAACCCTTGAAAATCTTCGAAGCCATTCTCTCGGCAGCTTGTCAGGAACAGAAGCGGGTTGGCTCATGATGGTGCAAGGCAAGCGCTAGGATGACATGATATGGATAGCTATAGAAAATGGCCAATAGTATTAGCTGTGCAGCACGCAATAGACCCTCCCGACCGGATAGAGCTAGTGCGGGGCGGCGCGGGGCATTCTCGGGTCGACGCGATCAGTTGAGCTGTTCTCAATATCGCAGTGTATTAGCAGCTATTGATCCCCAAGTGGTCTGTCAACGTTGAAAATTGACTCGTCTCCATGCAACCGGAGCTCTGTCGGAGACGAAAAGAGGCTTGTCATTTTTGAATGAGGATGGCCATCTCATCTATGGCGCCATAGTGGAACTTTCCCATAGGTAAACCTAATAAATAACGTAGTCGCTACCCCTCCGTTGTCGTGAGCCCCTCCTTCAGCCGCTTCTACTCTTCATTCTTATTGTGATACCCGTTTCCTTCCTCCCAGTCTTCTGCCTACAGTTCATTTGACTACAGTATCTGCTTAAATAACACAACACAATGTCTGCCGACCAGAGAGCCACTCCGTAAGTTACGTCGCACCCTCGCTCCATCCTGAGCAATCCGCTTCAGAAACAATCCATAACTTTGACGCTGACATTGGTTTCACATGAAGTCTTCGCTTGGGAAGCGTTGCTCCCAACTTCCAAGCTGAGACCACCACCGGCCCCATTGACTTCCACGAGTTCATTGGTGACAAGTGGGTTGTCCTGTTCTCCCACCCCGAGGACTACACTCCCGTCTGCACTACCGAGCTCGGTGCCTTCGCCAAGCTTGAGCCCGAGTTCAGCAAGCGTGGCGTTAAGCTGATCGGTCTCTCTGCCAACACCATTGGCAGCCACGAGGGATGGATCAAGGATATTGATGAGGTCACCGGCTCCAAGGTCGCTTTCCCCATCATTGGCGACAAGGAGCGCAAGGTTGCTTACCTCTACGACATGTGAGTCTTTTCCAAGCAATGTACATGGCCGCACGCCTAAACACGGTTGCTAATATGATCCTCCAGGATTGACCACCAGGACACAACCAACGTCGACTCTAAGGGAATTGCCTTCACCATTCGCTCCGTCTTCGTCATCGACCCTAAGAAGACCATTCGTCTCATCCTGTCCTACCCTGCCTCCACTGGCCGTAACACCGCCGAGGTCCTCCGTGTTGTCGACTCTCTCCAGACTGGTGACAAGCACAAGATCACCACTCCCATCAACTGGATTCCTGGTGACGATGTTATTGTCCACCCCTCCGTCAACAACGAGCAGGCCAAGGAGCTCTTCCCTGACTTCCGCATTGTCAAGCCTTACCTCCGATTCACTCCTCTCCCCAAGGAGAAGACCACTGCTGCATAAATGGCTGGATGCTGAGGCGTTGGAGATGTCAATACCCCTGTGATTTGTAGTCATGTGAGAAATGAATAAAAAGTTAAATTACGCCTTATCCACTGTGTTTTCAAATATGTGGTCCTGAGCTATAATTACAATGGTAATTCCTGGGGTCACGTAGCCACTGCTTTATATTACACTCCGTAGTGGTTAGCATACCGGAAATTTTACCAAGCAAGCCACAGTGAGCACTGATCGGTAATCAGTAGCTAGCCACGTTGGCGAACTGTTTACAATATTTTCGGTACATATGTACTGTAGTCCTCTCTTATGACAAGGATTCCCCACTTAGAACTCTGTCCCAGTGCAATGCGCACACACTTGAACAAGGTGCGTAGCCGGTGCAATCTATGTGAAACAAACAATACTGGCCCGATTCCTGGTAAGTCGTGATGACGAAATCGACGACTAGGTATCTGAGCGCCAACGTTAGGAGACGGAGCTAGGTTGAGTGCCAATTCAATATTTAGGTAGCTGTCGGGCCGGACTAAGTAATAGTAAGTCCCTTGATTTCTTCCATTGAGGCTCGGTCGCACGGAGCACAATCCGGTGCTGCTAATCTGCAATCAGGGTGATTAAAGAATTTACGTTACAGTTTGCATTGGTACAAGAGATGATGGTTGATCAGTGGAAATTTAGATGCCCAAGGTCATTTCCACTGGCGAGATTGATATGCTGTCTCACATGTTCACAAACTCGTAAGGAAACAAAATGCGACTAGATGTTTCGGTGAGACGCCCGGTGAAGCGCGAGCTCGGATGTGTAGCCGAAAACAGCATGGGACGAGGCGCGTATTGGCCCTTTGAGAAGTTCGGGAGGACATGCATAAACTGGAATTGGAGAAAAAAGGTATTGACTGAAATAGCATGACCACGTGGAAATCCTAATAATGTCAAACTGACTGGATGTGTCGGTAACGTTAGTCAACTTAGTGCAGCTGTCACTTTGCTTTTGACGTCAAGTGCCGAGTTTTCATTAATGGAGGGCATGAGATGGTGAAACACCGCCAGAAGTGTATGTAGGTAGGGTACGGTAAGACACTCGAGAACAAGACATAACCGGCATCTAGGAAACGCGATCCGTCTCGTTTAGAATCCGACAGAACGATAAAAGAAATATTAATCAGTTATCCACAGCGGCCACGAGGGAATCAAGGATTGAGAACCTCGCTTCGAGCTTGTTCAGGTGAGAAATCTCCGTGTTCCTGGCACTGGCGCCATATCCCCCCAGTTGGAGCTCTCTTGAGGTCCCATCTGCCCAACTGTCCATCCTCCCGGGGGCTCCCTTGTCAACGGCTTTTCAATGGGGCAACCATTGGAACGATCTGATCTTCTAGAAGTTCTTAAATAATTTAATTGCAGCACTGGACTATGTAAATGCACAGTAGCAAATTATGTAGCACGCTTCTGGGCTGTTCCGAACCAGTTGGCGTGATTGAAAAGCTCATTGCCTTATACTGCAGAGCTGTTGATAGTGGACCATGTATACATGGCATGCAGGCGATGATGTCGCCCACGAGGTCGCTTCACACCTGCAGGCTGCAAGGGGGGCTGCGTGGTACTTTGCACACGGTTCGTCGCACAGGCCCCCAAACACTGACTATAAGCATGTTTTGAAAATAGACAAAAGGCATAGCCTAAGCCAATCTAATGAAGTACGAGCCGACAGTCAGCTGGAGAGGATCAATCCCATCTTGTTCCGGTCCTCCATCACATCTGCAAATGCATCATGTGTTGCTGCATTTCTGCGTTTTCTTCTGCAGATGGTCGAGGTCAAAGTCACGTCGCAGTCATCCAATTGAAACGACCCCTCTTTTGCTGGTTTGCGCTAGTCTAGGAGTCAAGTTGCTTGGGAGTGCCTAAGTTGGGCATGGGTGTGGGCATGAGATAGGGATCCCTAAGGGGCATGGCAGCATGGGTATGGGATGCGTAGTGGCTTTTGAGAGGCGTTTCTCTGAACTT
Source organism: Truncatella angustata (assembly GCF_020726525.1). Classification (NCBI taxonomy): domain Eukaryota; kingdom Fungi; phylum Ascomycota; class Sordariomycetes; order Amphisphaeriales; family Sporocadaceae; genus Truncatella; species Truncatella angustata. The sequence goes on along the minus strand of NW_025763382.1, from coordinate 5,681,112 downwards.
TGAGCAATCCCCACCCCCAATCTCCTTTTCCTGGCTTCTGAGTTCTGCCTGTGCAGTCCGTCTCCTTTTCCCCACCAAACCTCAACTTTGACTTCCAGGGTCCCTGAAGCCTCCTGGATATCTTCGGCCGAGGAACGAACGGACGGATCCCGTCAACCGATTCGGGACCAATTCATACATACACGAGAGAGAGAGGCAGGAGAAGGGAGAGGGACTTGATCCAAACCAGCCCTACTACTCCTCCCACTGCAGTCCCCTCCAAGTATCTGATCTCCGCTTCCGTCCAGAACCAGAGACTCACATAGTCCGTGGCCGGCTTGAGAGTGGGCTTGGCGAAGTAGGCGAAACGCTCATCCTCATCGTTTTCAATAAACCTTTTTTAGCTGTGCTTATCTCACGGTACATACTCTGTACGTACATCGTATCCAGAAGCGAGTTACGTATCACGCATCGCACAGACTTGTCTGCGCCTGTCTTCCGGTCAGCCCTCGCTCACACGAGGTTGGAAAAAGCCTTCAAAGTGAGTCTGACAGGAGCGACAAGGGGAGATTCGCACGAGGCGGGATATTACCGGACGTCCATTCCACCTGTGAAGAAATTAGAAATTGCTACGTCAACCTGGGGATCCTTGAACTAGGTATGTCATTGTCATTGTCCGTCGTACAAGTTTTGAAAGTTCTGAAAATATCCTGCCCAAAAACTATTCCCAGTTGAGGCATCTCCTCCAGCATCAGTGTCCACTTGGTTTCCCAGCAATACTGTTGCTATCCCCCTCACCCCTACCCGTAATCCCACTCCCAGATCTCCTTCCCGTCAGCCTCAAATGTTGCGGTGTCATTCCGGAAGCTAAGGTGACGATCCTGGAACCAAGGGGCTTGCCTGTCACCCGTGTCCTTGGTACCGTACGCGACTGCTACGCAGTATCCCGTACCGTACCGTACCTCACATACATGGTAGATCTTGCTTCCTCCCAAGACTCGCGCGTGGCATCACCAGGTTCGTCGTCTGGCTCTCCCTGTTCACGTCGCATTAAGGTGGAGGTGGAAGACCGTTGCCCTACCCACAGACGTTCTGACACATCCATTCGTTCGTTGTTTCGTTCGTTCACTCACTGCTCGCCATCTGGTTGCTTGCTTTTTCTGCCACGATCTTTTTTTCTTCTCTTCCTCCCCCTCCCCTTCTTCTCCCAGCGAACACAGGTACTTGAATTGCTGTATACACATTTGACAGGCTACTTTGTTTTGTCGTCCAATTGTGTGTGTCCGCGGCCGCAGAGTCGTGAGCGTGGAGGAAGGACATGATGTCGGGACATGGGCTGACGCCGAGCCATGAAAATAGCACTTGGTCCTCCGAATCCGAGGCCAACATCAACGCCAACGACGTGCAAGATCACCATCCAGACACCCTCCGACCACCGCCGACTTCCGCGAAATCTACTTCCGACATTCTGTCGGACTTCTATCGCGGCGTCAAGAAAGCGATCCCAACGAGAGAGGACTCATTGAAACGTACGAGGGCACCGTCGCGACTTGGGGCATTGAGGGCCTTTGCGTCACATTCGAATTCCACTACAAACTCGAACCACTCAACCTCGGGCACCGCGACCCCTACGCCAACAAGCGATACGCCGGCCACCATAGGTACACCCACCCTAGGTTCAACTACAGGTCTTTTTGGAACCAATCAAAACCAGCCTCAACAGCATGCCCGGAACTTGAGTCTGCAGAATAGCCTCGAGAAGCCACTGCCTGAGCCACCGGCCGCCACCTTAAGCCCACTGACTCCGACACAGTCAGGCAGAGAAAGTCGAAAGGGAAGCCTGAGCTCTATACTCGATTTTGGACGAGATAGAGACGTCCGGCAGGGAAGTTTGAGCTCCATTGTTGATATCGAAGAATCCGAAGTCGAGCCCGACATGGATAGCCGAACGAGCACAATGGACTCCAAGTCCTCTGTGCCCCCGAACCAAGGGAGTCAGATGTACAGCGGGGGCTTTGATATGAGCAGCAGTCAAAGCAGCATAGCAAGCTCTTCGAGAGATGGAGGCGAAGCTCAACAGAGAGACAACCTAACACCACGAAGCAATGGGCTGGCATCTGCAGGGCCTTCGCCTCCAGGCGCGGCGGCTGCCGCTGCTGCTTCTTCGTCGAGCCGAACTCCTGCCATCGGCCAGCCTGTAGGCACACCCTCCACATCTGGGTCCTCTGCGCATCTGTCCGGCTTGATGTGTAATGTTCACCGCACAACTGGACGGGAACCGCGTCCTCTCGTTGGAGCCACAACAACCATACTCGGCGATAAACTCTACGTCTTTGGCGGCAGGATACTGTCTAGAAGCCGGCCTGCCCCGCTGACCTCGGATTTGTACGAGCTGGACCTGATCAGGCGACACTGGACCAAATTGGAGACCTCGGGAGATGTCCCACCCCCAAGATATTTCCACTCCATGTGCGCATTGGGGGACACCAAGATGGTTTGTTACGGAGGCATGTCTCCCAGCCCGAATCAAACGGCACCATCGACCCCCGATCAGCAACCCGAGGTTACGGTTATGTCCGACATACACATCTACGATGTTACGTCCAGGAAATGGACCTACATCCCCACTCAGGAAGCACCACAGGGGCGATATGCTCACTGCGCTACGATCACCCCGTCTTCGGCTACGTTTTCATCTAATAAGGCACCCTTGTCTGCGCTCCAGCACAATCCGTCCGGCGGGAATCCCAACGAGGGCCGAATTGGTATCAACATTGACGGAACTGGTGGTGCTGACATGTTGGTCGTTGGTGGTCAGGATGGGGCTAATCACTACATCGAGCAAATTAGCGTTTTCAACCTGCGAAGTCTGAAGTGGACGTCAACGCAATCACTTGGCAAGTCTTGTGGTGCGTACCGCAGTGTCGTCGCCCCGTTACCCCCTTCCGTCACAGCAAAGATGGGCAAGGTCAATGGCACTGGTTCCCGCCAAGAGAGCAACATTAGTCAAGAGGCTAGGGAGCCCGGCTCTTCAATGCTGATTTACTCGAACTACAACTTCCTGGATGTTAAGCTAGAGTTGCAAATTCGTGGCCCGGACGGATCTCTGGTGGAGAAGCCAATGTCTGGCGCGTATTCACCACCCGGTCTGCGCTTCCCCAACGGCGGCGTTATCGACAGGTACTTTGTCGTCAGTGGAACCTATCTTACGAGTTCTAAGCAAGAATATGCGCTTTGGGCCCTTGACCTCAAGAACCTGACGTGGGCACGAATTGATGCGGGCGGTAGCATATTCAGCCAAGGAAGCTGGAATAGAGGCGTTCTTTGGAACCGCAGAAATACCTTTGTCATCCTAGGCAATCGTAAGAGAAGTCTCGTCGATGATTACAACCATCGGCGAATCAACTTCTCCAACGTCTGTATGGTTGAACTCGAAGCGTTTGGTTTCTATGATAGCCCAAGAAGGGTAACTCCTATGTCGGGCTTTGCATCAGCTAGTAGCCCCTACAATATGCCGGGTCTCAGCATTGCACGAAAGGCAGGGTGGACGGGTGGAGGCAGATTTCACTCTCGTGCAGCTGAAGAACTTGGTGAAAAGGCTTTAGCCCTCCGTGAGCTGGCCGATATGGATATTCTCTGTATTGGAGGTGAACGCATACCCATCAACTCCCGAATTGTCGGTCGAAGATGGGGCCCTTACTTCGTGCAACTGCTACGCGAAGGAGCCGCCACCCAAGATGGAAGCGACTCGGCAACTTTAAGGACGATCACATCAGGTGGTCCCGGTGGGAATGCCCGGATGTCTGTTATGACTATCACGCCTGCACAGGGCAACCGAAATACGACTGATACGTTGTCTATGGTCTCAAGTTTTGGGAACTCGTCTTTGGGCTCCATGAAACCACCGAGCACGGCAGCAACGTCGGTATCTGGCGGTACTGATTTTACCACGATCAACTCGGCACCAACACCCGCCTCTCTTCCTCCTAACATTCGGCCGAGGTGTCTGTATCTACCTCACACCTACCTTACAATACAGGCTTTGTTGCATTTTCTCTACACATCTGCACTCCCGTCGCCTCAATCCCCGCTATGTACTCCGCAAATACTATGCTCGCTGCTGCAAATTGCTCGACCTTACAAGGTGGACGGGCTCTTAGAGGCTGTCGTGGAGAGATTGCACGCACTGCTTGACTCTAGGAATGCGGCGGCCGTGTTCAATGCAACAGCGATGGCTGCCGGCGGCGGAAGAGGCATTGACGGCACATTGAATCCAAACTTCTTCGCACCTCCGGACTCATCTTTGTCCAGTAATGGCCTGGAAAGCCGTAATGGATCCATCTCGCAGGCTAGCATGGATGAGACGAATAGCAGTCTCGGCGGGCTACGCCTCAATACTGGCGTACCCCCTGCGCGGCCTGGCAGCGCAGAGCTTAGCGCCACAACCAGTGCCAGCGGCAGTGAGTGGAGCAGCGAACTTGGCGACAGCGAGCGTGGCACCACCAAGGAAGTCTGGAGCGGTGAGCTCAGCAGCGTTATTGGCCTGCAAAAGCGAGGATTGCGCGGACTTATGGAAGGCCGACGCATGCGTGCGAATGTGGATCGCAATCGGGAGACGGATGGCCCTCGAGCTGACCGATACGGACAAAGGGTTGGTCTCGGCATTGCTGGTTCATAGGATGGCAACAAGCATGTTTTAGAGTTCGCCGACGAATTGAAAGAGATGTCTGATCGGCAGCAAGCTTGGCAACAAGCAATGATGAAGTTGGAGGGACGCGACGTCACTTGCATATTCGGCCAGATGGATGAGGATCAGGATGTTTCTCTTTCAGGTCCTGATGATACACCCACAAGGAAGCCAAAGAGGGCACGTTTACAACGGCTTTTATCGAGAAAGCAACACTAGAGGGGAGAATCACTAGTCATATTGAGACCCATCAGTCTTATCTGACGTCCACAAGTGGAATCATGGTCACGGAGTTTTCTTTTTGGCAAGTTTAAGCGGTATGATGCTTGGTAACCAACCGCCTTTGTTTGTTGGTGAGAGGCTATGACTGAGGCTAGTGATTGGAAGGGCTTCTAGGATTTTCTTGTAGATAGCTTTATATTGAAATGAGGAAATGAAATCGTACGGTCACTTATATTCACTCGGATTAGCAGCAGTCCATATGTTATGTCAAGCTATGGTTCACCAGTTATTTTCTTTTATTGTCAATTTGTCTAGTGTTTTTAACAGAATGCGATAACATCTCTGGGACTTCTGTGAAGGGTATCGAAGGAACACCTGGAGCTTGGGCATGTACATCAGATGAAGCTCTGCGTCGGATCGGACCTAGCGTTGGCGCTGGGAGCAACGATGAAAAAGCAGCCGTGATCACAGCTATATCCGGAGACTGCGGCGTGTGATTCATGCGAATGTTCACTCCCGTGGCGCGGGAACTGCTCTTGCCTGAACTGGGGCTCGTAATACCTTGTGGACCGTTCCATTTCCGATACTCTAGGAAGAGTCGGAGAAGCGAGCTATTAGTAGTCGTCGCGCATAAGGTGTTCGTCGAACGCTTTGAGGTTTATGCCAACGGTCACTATAGTTCCCAATGTCTCCAGATATCTCTTAGATAGAGACTCAGGCTAGTTTAAGAGGGGATGCCTCGATCTCCCCTCTCTCTTTACGGCTCGAAATGTTCTCCCGCCTCATCTGTCCTAGCTGAGCCAACGCTCTAGCCACCAGATAATCTCTCCTATGCTCGGGGTCAGATATGGCATCAGAAGATAATACCCTCTGGTAGTACACGCAAAATCCAAAGTGTGCCTTGACGACCAACCGTGTAAAAGCTTGCGCCGCCAAACGAGCCAAACTTGCTTGGCAAGACTTGTTGATCGGGGGAAAGATGAGAAGCCATTTTGATTCAGTATCTAAGCTCATATCCGCGCAGGACGCCACCTTCCGTATCTCCATGCAACTCCCTCCAAAGCACCAACATATCCATGAAAGACCCACGACGCCTCGCCCAAAAAGCCCCTAGACTAGAAGTTTACCTGCGTCCAAGAAAAAAAAGTTCATTCCAAAATAGCTTCGTATGACATATCAACTTCTGCTCCCCACCTTCTCGATACCCAGGTCCAAGCCACCCGCCCCAAGCCCAGCTTAGAGGCCAAGACGACGCATGTCTTCTCTAGCAGGTCGAGATAAACATTCCGACCGGTACAGGCGCGCCTTCTTGGTAGTATACCAAGCACGTATCCCGCCCCGCCGGCTCGGCAATCATGTAGCTTACTCCGGTACCAATCGCAGCACCACAGTCGAAGGTCTCGATGACATAGTTATTCCCGGGGCTCATCTTGAGCGCCCCTAAATCCGTTCGCCCGATCCTCCCGAGCGCGACGTCATTGTAAGTAGTGCCTTGGTTCGCAAGCGAGCGCATGCGGCTGAAGACCGCGGATCCGTCGCCGGTGAAGTAGTAACTGCTGCCCTGTGCGCTTTGCAGCCGGGCTTGGGAAGGCAGGGAAAAGAAGACCTTGCATGATCTTCCGGCATCTGACGCGGGGATATCGAAGTTGAACAGTGTGCTTGCGTTGGGCGATACCTGGCCATACGGTGTCGGCCCGTACGCTTTGTCTGGGTTGGCACGGTCGATGGGGATCATGAGCGAAGGGTAGTGGTATGTGTTTGAGAGATCAGCTGAGCAATCTTTGGTTGGCGGTGCCAGGGGTGTCGGTCTCGGAGCTGAGCCGCTGTTGCCGGGATTTGCTGGGTTCGGCGTATATGAAGGACCCATAGGCCCGGTGGTGAAAGGAGTCACCGTGGGCACACTTTGCGAGAGAGTTCCTGTCTGTATGGGTTGCGGGCCAGCCCCTGATCCAACACCTCCAGGTGACGCCTGACATGATGATGTACATCCGTCCGCTATGATGGTAACGGGCTGGCATGCTATTCCGATAGAGTTCAAGTACAGGTTGACTTGATCTCCGTCGCCAGTTTTACATTGGTAGAAGGTGGATTGGCCATTGTATGTGGCAACGCCATTGCACGGGATAGCCCAGCCATGGTCTGGTTGCTGGCCTCGGTCACACTGTAAGACGCTTGTGGGAGCTTACAATCTTCAGCGGTTGTTCACTTGACAGTGAAAGGCAAACAAAAACTTACGAGTCCACCAACAGCCGCGATTTTGCTGGTCCACAAAAGCGTCGCCAAACCAAGTAAACGTAGAAGCTGCAATATCACTCCCTCCCCTGCACTGGCCGTTTGGCAACTGGCCAACCCAGAACGGAGCCGCACCACCGGTAGATAAGTGGAAGCTGCACCCAGCATTTTGACGACGAGAGATCGAGTTGCCTTGACAGAAAGCGGCAAAGAGGGTCCCCGACACAAGCAGGGTGAGGAGTGCCAGCATCTTGAGGCGAGTGGCAGAACGGGTAGATCGGATCGACAAGGCCGTTGGGAGCAAAATGAAGGACAGTAGTTCGGAATGGTTTCTGGACTCGAAGTGGAAAGTCTGTTCATCGGTTGAATTTTTTGACTTGATATCTTCAGGCTGCGACGGACAGACCGACAGGCCAAGAAGTCGAAGAAGCCAAAAAGAGAGGGCACGATCAAGTTGTGAAGGAATTTTATGAACAGCAGTCGCAACCAAATCTTGGTAGAAACTATGTTGTTCAATTGATCCCGCAAAGAAGCAAGTACGATAGAAAAGTCACCAGTCACATTGACGGAAGGTCCATCACAGTAAGAGGCACGTTGTGGTGTTGGTGTTTGCCGGTAGTGGCTGCTATAGCCTCTACCTGCGTAATTGCATTGTTTGTGGCTCTCTAGATATGTAGAGCTGGGGAGTTTACTGGACAGCTAGACCCGGTCTTCATAAGTTGGTGTCAACTTCCGACCCCAGTCTAGGAGGCACATAAATGCAGCGCCAACTGCACCGCAAGCAAAGCTGACGTGTGTACAGCAGAACTTGAGCGGATGACCTCAGAATAAACGCAGTGGCAATTATAGCCTGCGATTATGATGTAGCCATGCAGCCATACCTGGCGTACTGCATCGACCGAATGCTTTGTCGCATTGGCTCCTAGCTGACAGAGCGTCAGGAGTCGAATGCGTCGGGCTCGAACCGGCGCAAGAATTGCTAGTCCGTCTGGCCTTAGCACAGATGCCTCGTCTCGACTTTCAAGTCTGCTTGAGGCGAAGTGATGAATAATTGAAGTCAAATTACAGTCCTTCAATCCTTGTCCCCGTCTACCTCATCATCTTCATCACTGGACTCATCAAAGGGTATCATATCTTCCTCTTCCGAAGCTTTTGCGGCCTTTGTCTGCGCCACAGCCGCCTTCTTCGCTTGTGTGATGGCTTCATCATCACTGTCGCTGTCGTCATCGAAGCCTTCGAAGCCGTCCTCGACGTCATCTTCTTCTTCTTCTTCTTCCTCCTCATCCTCCTCCGACTCGTCAACGTCCTCAGACAAGGCGAGAGATGTGTCAGCAACGCTTTCGCCATCATCTCGCTTACGCTTCTTGGGCATCTCTCCAAGCTTTCCCTCTCTACCCTCACGAGTCTGCCCTTCTTCGCCCTCGGCCACGGGCGCAGGGGTGAACCATGGAATTTTGCCGCGCATGAAGTCATTCAAGACTTGCTTCGCTACTCCATCCACATCGGGCTCACCATGCTTTAGTAATCGCCCTAGCTTTCTACCAAGTAACTCAAGGAAGGAGATGTGGTCTGTCCAACCCTTGAGTTCATAAGTGCGCTCCATGTGGTGCTGCTTCACCTTGGCCAGGATACCGGGAATGTACTGTTCAGGGTTGTGCACCTTCTCAACACGAACGACACCACGCATGATAATATCTTGCGGGGTATCGTTCTGATTAGGCGGTACGACACCAGGACAATCAATCAGATAGATCCTCTTCATGAGTGTGATGTACTGCCAAACCTTGGTTTCACCAGGAATTGGAGCCACTGTGCAGACCTTCTTGGCCCTCAAAGTGTTGATGACGGAACTCTTGCCGACGTTGGGATATCCGACAAGACCAACTGAGATCTGTTTCCTATCCTTGTGAAGGCCACTGAACTGACGTAGCAGTGTGATAAGACTACCCTTGCCGAAGGAATTTGTGATTGAGCTGTGGAAGGCAAGAGTAGGATACTCTTTGGACAATGTTCTTACCCAAGCGGCCTGAAAATTCATTAGCATATGCCATGCCAGAAATGAAAAGGTTAAATGTAGAAAGAAAGAAAAAGAAGGAGGAAAAAGGGATGTATGAATCAATACTAAGAAGACTACCACGAGCCGCCCAAAAAGGGCAGAGGTAAAGACTTCAACTCATGATGAAACAAAGGCATACTCGCGACAGGGTCCCAAGACGGAACCCTGTCTATTCCCGATCCGAAGATGCAAGAACATGAGATCGCATATTCGATCTCCCATTGACGTAACGGATTTCTTCCATGAGCAACACAAAAGGTTGCGGTAGACATCCTGACTTCAAAGCAATGGGGGGGGGGGGGTTACGGGAAGGAAAAATGAGTGAAATTGTTAGAACTTACAGCAACTGAAGTAGGCACCAGATCGCACTTGTTCAGTACGAATACCAAGTGCTTGTGTGGTGCCTCTTCCCTGATGTACTTTTCAACGTTGCGGCAACGAGTACCTAGGGGATCTCTAGCATCGAGAACATGGATGAGTACTAAAGGAAGTCATGTCAGCAGCCGAACCAGCGGCAGTCTATGCGAGGCGGAAGATTCATACCATCAGAACTGTCAATGACCTTGTACAACTCGTTTCCAATACGTTTTGATTGGCCCTTGGAGAAGACTGGCTGGACGGCCAGGGTGAGGGGGTCTTCCTCGTCGATCTGCATGTCGCCGGCGACCCCCGTGTCGGCTCCGGAGTTGCCACTCAGCAGCTTCTTCTGCTCAAGCTTGTCCTTGTACTTGTCCATGCTCTTCTCAGTGTCCTCGGCCAGGCCGGCAATGTCGCCAACGCTGAGCTTGACTCTCTTGCGCTGGGACTTGGGCCCAAAGGTATCTGCGAAAGAGGAGGACTCGATGGCCATCTTGGCCTTGTGCTGCTTCAGGCCGTTTGTGTCGGAACCGTCTCGAATCAGCGACATGGGAAGCTTGTTGCTCTTGAGCAGGACCTGGTAGGGGTCCTTGGCCTTCTCAGCCATGGCGTCTCTGAAAGCAGAGAGCGAGTCCTGGGAGATGACTCGGGTGTTGTTGAACCAATTCCTCGAGGGCTCGATGCGAGCGGTCGGGATGTCTCGCGACTGGTACGAAGCAGCCTCGACAATCTTTCCGTCCTTGTTACGATGGGCCTTGGTGCCCTTCTCGCGCATGTTCAAGGTCTTGACCTTGTTGGCGGAGCGGTAGAAGTTCTCACCCTTGATCTTGACATTGTCCATACCGGTGCCGGTCTTGCCCTGGCGGACAAGCCGGTTCTTCTCCTTCTTGGCTGTACCCATCTTGTGTGTAGTCGTCGGGAGGCTACCAGAAGAATGCAGCACAAGAAAAGGTCAGAAGAGGGAAGGAAGAGGATGAAGAAAAGAGGTGCTGAAGAGAGAGGATAGGGAAGAGAAGACGGGTTGATAATAATGATGGGATTCTCGCTTTTTAGTGGGGGAGGTCGGCTGGCAGCATGCAGGGAAATTTTCAGCACTCTCTCTCTCAGTTTGAGCTCCAGACTTTTTGACCGCTTTTGCAATTCTGCCCACGGATTTGCTTCAGCGGTTCCCGCCAGTGGGCAGGTGGGTGGACCTCGACTGCAATGCGGACCCGTAATTCCCCGCCAAGAGTCTGCTGCGCGCTATGTACACACAGTAGGAGCTGGGACTCAGGTGCTGTCCTAACCTAGATTAGACTAAGGTACTAAGGTCAACAGGTACTCAGGCGCGGTACTGGCTGACTGTACTAACTAGACTAACCTGGTTGGCCTCTCTGACCGGGGCCCGGAGTATCGAACCGCCGTGTCGATTTTCAATTCTTCCAAAAGTCTATCCATGTATGGAGCAGAGTCCGTTTGCTGGTGCGTAGCTCGAGAGGCTCGCGATTCCCCGGGGCTCATTCTGGCATCTACGACAAGGCAGTGAGAGTTCCACCCAGCGACCTCTCTCCTTCTCTCTCGTGTGCCCACATTCTGCATACTATATACACATCTCGCCGAAATGCCGCCCACAATACCGGCTGCCCTCTCGAGGAGAGCTGCGCAGTCAACATCAGCCAGCTCCGTCACCTCCTTAACACGGGCCTTCTCCTGCACCTCGATTCACCAGTCCACCAAGATCCCCCCGGAGTCTCCCCTCTTCATCAACGTCCCGACGCCACCGCTCTCGCAGGCAGTCGAGGACAAGCGGCCCGACCGCTTCGCCAAGAAAGGTCACCTACCTCTGCCACGCCGAATCTTCAAGCGCAGGACCTACGAGCTGCCCAAGACCTCGCCCGTCTTCCTCTCCAAGTCCGCGCCCCTCCCCACCAGCGCCAAGGCCCAGCTGCCGCCCGCCAGCGAACATGACGCCCGCCGCCGGGAGATGGCCGACATGCGCCGCAAGAACCTGACCGAGGGCATCGAGGAGCTGTGGAAGCGCCGCAAGGACACGGAGAAGGCCCGCAGGAAACACCGCGAGGCCAAGCAGTGGCACCACAAGAACGCCATGAACGCCCCCCAGCGCGACGACGAGGCCTTCACCGAGAGCTCCATCCCCGCCGCCGTCCTGCAGACCCACGTTCCCCAGGATCCCCTGAGGTTCGAGCACGGCCTGCAGTCCAAGGCCCGCACCGACGCCATCGTCGCCCGCAAGAGCCAGGACCGCAAGGACGCCCTGCAGAAGCTGTACATGTCCGCCCGCTCCTTCATCGTCGACGAGAAGGTCCTGGAGAGCGAGGTGGACAAGCTCTTCCGCCCAGACACTTTCAGCAGCGGCATCTCCGAGACCGGCGCCATTCCCGAGAATGCGTGGGGTTACTACGGCAAGCCTCTGACCGTGAGGGAGTTGATGGGAGATGTCATGCGAACGGACAACAAGATCCTGAACATCTCCCAGGAGGAGGGCAGCAGGACCAGCAAGCGCCAGATCAAGGTCGCCGAGGAACTGACTGGTGGCCCCATGGACGACGCCTAAGGCACGCCTCTACACATGTCACGACTTCGTCCTACTCTAAGGCCTGTCTACGAATCTCCTCCACGACACGAAACGATCTGGTGTGGGGCCTGGATCTTTGATTTGCTTTTAGGTTGGCCAATAGCTGTGCTGCCACGCCAAAAATGCGCAGTGAAGCATGTATAACGCACAGGAACAAACCGGGAAGACAACGCATAGAGGAGTGTGTATTATAGTTAGCCTGAGCTCACAGAGATGGGTCTTGTGCATGGCCAGGACGCTCTGTGCTCCACTGGCGTTGAGACCCCTTGTACTCTACTGTACAATGTAAATATTCAGTCATTTAATCTGCAGCATTACATGCGTCACCAAATCTCCAGAACCACAAAGAGCTGGTAAAAGCGAGATCGATGTATGACTGCTCTGACTAGAGTGATCCACCAAACGCCATGATGCCATGTGATGCTGTCCTATGGAAACAGGGCCTTTCTGGCCGACAAACGATGCGTGGAAACTGGATTGACATAAGGAAAGCCTCGAGGGAAATAAAATGCTAATATATACCACACCCATCATCTTGCAGTTCTATCCTACACTCGTCTGTCATCTATGATTGCTGCCGCTGTCTAGTGCTCTTCCTACACTTCAAATCGGAGATCACCTTCGCTCGACAAGCAGGAAATGCATAGCAGCGTACGCAAGCACAACAAACACGGCGGCGAAAACGCCCAAGTTCATCACGTCCATCCATAGTGCGCCGTTGTCGAAACCGAAGCTTGACAAGATTGTGGCGCCGGGAACGCGAATGTCAAGACCATACTTCTTATCCACAAGTTCAAGTTTGATGACTTCGTTGACAATCAGCGACTCGAAACCGTAGTGGAAGATCGATAGCGACTGAAGCCACTGCGCCGGCTTCGGAATGGCATCGTGGTTAAGCAGCAGGCCGGCAAAGAGCAGCGAGAACAGCATAACCAGTGATCCAATCAAGTTCGCGACACTGGCGTCCTTGCAGACAATACCAATGAAGAGGCAGATGGCCGCCGCAGCCAGATTGAAAAGCACCAGAACAAGCATAAAGGTGAAGAAGTGTGACGCGTCGGGAATCAGACCCGTCATGGGATAAATGATAACACCCATGATGATAGGAGGAATAATTCTCAGCGGAACAATGTCGAAGAGCACCTTGGCCGCGAAGTACGTAAATGGTGAATAGTAACCATTCGCACGTTCACGCACGAAGAGAAGACGCTCCGCAGAGAAGACGTTCAAGCTGGTCAATGTGCTGAATCCGAATAGTGCGAGCAAGAAGAAAAAGAGACCCAGCCGGTTCTGGAAACCTGGGATGTCGTCGGTAAGGTGAAAGAAAAGGTACCCGGCAAACACAGCCAAGACGATTGCAATGGCGTAATGAGTCAGCATTAATAGCGGGTTTCTGTAGAGGTTCTTCCAAGTACGACCGGACAAGATGATGAACTGCCGACCATAGCCGACGCGAGCGTAGCCTTTGCCAATAGCACCGGTGTAGACATTCGGACCTTCAGGGGTGTAGCCGTTTTGTCCATTGGCGTTTCGGGCGTTGTCCAAAGCTTGCTGGATCTCATCGAGAGTGTTTTCTGCAACGTCGGACTCCATGTATGCTTGATGCAACTCGTCCAGGTCGGTACCGCTACCAACTGATGGAGGTAGATCATGCGCCTCATCAATATTGACGTGCGGAGGTGGTTGCTGTTTGTGAAGCTTGTACGCTCCAATCTCCTCATCCACATCTGAAGAGGCGGCTGTATCGACCGTATTGACCGTACTCCTGCGACGAGTAAAGAGTTCTCGCTCTTGTCGCGCTCGAATAGAGTCTTTCCGTTTAGGTCTCGGCCGGCTCGAGGATGGCTCATCTGAGACGCTAGCCTCAGCGGTGCTGTTGCCCGAGATACTAGGGATTGATTTGACAGCAGCGGTGCTGCTGGGGCCGATGCTACCGGAATCGTTATTGAAAGCATCATCGTCGTAAGGCTCAAAAGAACTGGCATGCATGGTGAGATCAACCAGATAGTCCGCGATATTGAAACCAGGAGGACAGGAGTAGCCAATGCGGTCAAAGTAGTCCTGGCAGCTAGCAAACGGTCCAGAATAGACAGTTCTTCCTTGCGCAAGCAGAACCAAACGGTCGAACAAGGCTACAATGTTTGATCTGGGCTGGTGAATGGTGAAAATAACAGTTCTCTTATACGTCTTTGCGAGAGTGACCAAACACTCGATGACATTGAAGGCATTGTAGGCATCCAAACCACTGGTGGGCTCATCCAAGAAGAGAATCGAAGGGCTAGTGACGAGCTCACACGCAATGCCGACACGTCTCTTTTCTCCGCCAGAGATACCCCGTCCTTTGCCCTCTTCAGAGCCGATCAAGGATTCGCGGATGTGGTAGATGCCAAGCTGCTTCATAACATCGTATACCCTCTGTTCCTTCACAGCACGGCTCATGGCCTTGGGAAGCCTGAGCAAAGCTGAGTTGAGGATGGTTTCGTGCACAGTCAGAGTAGGAAGCATGGTGTCTTCCTGATCAACGAAGCCAACGACGTTCTTGTACTGAGCATCGTCGACCTTCTCGCCGTTGACGTAGAAGTTGCCGGACACATTTCCGCGCTTGTTCTTTCGCGCCAGGATATCCAAGAAAGTGGTCTTGCCAGCACCAGAAGCACCCATAATGGCAGTGATTTCGCCGGGATGCGCGACACCTTGGATGTCTTGGAGAATGCGCTTTCCGCTCAGGTCGTATGCCACCTCAGAGAAGTAGAGAGATGCGGGTGTGTGGTCAGTCATGAGCTTAATGGCCTCGTCATCAGAGTCGTCCAATGAGAGAGGCTGGTACTGGCTGGATCGTCGGGAGAGATACCAGATGAGGAGGATGACAGCGACGAGGAACAAGGAGCAACCAGCAATGACGCCTGCAATGAGTGGCGTGTTGATTGGCTTGATGGGCTTTTGGTAGCCAGGGATCTCGGTGGCATAGAGACACTCTCCGGAGCGGCAGCTCAGCTCAATACTGGGGTCGCCGAAGATGCTCCTCACCATGCCGTCGAGCTCGGGTTCCCTGAACTTGCACCTGTTCGCTCCGCCGCTCTCTTGGAGACACTCGAACTGAGCAGGCCCGGTGATGCCCTCGGCCAAGAAGTCTGTGAGGTCGATGGAGCCATCCTGACCACAGAGCATTCGATCAGGGATGCAGGAACACTCGACCTTTGGGCATTTGTAGTAGGTGCTGTTCTTGTTGGAATCGATATCGGCGCTAGACTCGCACTCCTCGAGGTGGCAGTAGAAGGATTCGAGACGGTCGATCCAGAACTGGAAATCGCAGATAGCTTCCTCCTTCTTGCAGGTGAAAGTGGCCTGTGGGATCTTGCCGTCGAGCATAGACAATATCTTGTCGTTGGTCACGTCGCACATCTGATGGTTCTGTTTGACGACTTCACCGTTGGCATAGCACACGCCGTCGGCACCCGTCTCCATCAAAGCGTTGCAAGCCTTGTTGTCGGTACAGACATTGCAGTTGATGCCGGACCAGCCATCGTCGCAGCCGCACGAGTCGCCTTGTCGCATGGGCCGGTCCTTTCCGCGGGCGAGGGATCCGCAAGCTGTAGTCATGTTAACAAGACGGGCTCGGCGATACTTGCAGGTTGGATCATGGTCGACATACTCGGTTCCAGACAATCATCACCACCAAAACCAGCAGGACATTCGCACTTTCCGTTGTACTCGTTGCATTCGGAGAACTGGCCGCACTGATAAGCCGGGAGGAGACAGTTAAAGCTGTTGGGAAGTAATGGTTAGCACATGTGAGATATGCAGTCATGGCAAACGCATAGAAGCATGGGCAAAACAAGAGTGGCAGCGCGGCAATAGTTAATAACTCACCACGGGGGGCAGTCATCTGGACGACCAGTCAAGAGCGTGAGCTGTGCCCGCAGCATATCCTCCTGGGTGTAGTTCTGCTGTGCAGATACTAGACATGGCGATAACGATAATGCGCCCAGCGCCAGCACCTTCAAGCTTGACAGCGACATCTTCAGTCTCGCCATGGTTGACTTGTTGAGATGCGAAGGTGCAAGTTGAGGGAGCTAGCTCGAGATGCACTTGGGGATGCACAGTATGTGGCGGCGGCGATAGGCAAGCAGGCAGGCAGGCAAGCAAGCAAGCAGCAGCCCCAGCTTTCAGGCTTGCTCTCTCCACACAAGCCACGAGCTCAACCGAACTGGGTAGTTGTACAATTCAGTAGCTACAGCACGAGTACGGGGATCCGTGCAGCAGTTACAGAGTAACCTTGGTATCTATCTTACGTAGTGGAAGTACATACATTGGCAGGGGGCTACTCAACGCACAGTAGAGCGGATGGGTACTGTAGCTTCGATTGCTACGTAGCACATATCGCTTGCTCGGCTGGGTTGGCCCGTCAATCAGCGCTGCGGACAACGCTAATCTGTGTAGTACTAGGCTAACCTTAGACTAGTCAAGGTTAGACCGAAAGATGACCTCGACCCCAAGACAAAGTTCCCCAGGTCGGGGGATCCAGCGATCCGAATATGCACAATCTAACCTTAAGATAAATAGACGGATATTAGTTGTCGGACAGCATCATGCCCGATTAAATATGTGGTGGTTGTTCCATGATATAGCCACAGCCCAGTTAATAAGCGACCAGTAACATGAGGTCAGATCACAGGAGCTGCCGAATCTGCTCTGGTGGCTCTGGTGGCAGATTGATGATGCGTACGAGTCGCTTTCTAATCTAATCTACAGTACGTACGGACCTGTAAGTATGTACTGTATGTACTTACATACTGACGGCCAAGCGCTCCTTTGCACCGCATTCCTTTGCACTGCCCCTTGTACACGTTTGTGTACTGCCCAATAGCGCCATCGTTTCGGGTACGTAGGTCCCAATCCAGTTACACGATATCATCGCTCTGTGCATGAGACATCCGCCTGCCGCAAAAACACAAACAATACTACATGCTCTCATGACGTTGCATCTATTTATCTTGAGTGGCCATCAACTCATGCTATGTAGTCGATGTAGTGGTGTCACAAATCCACTACCCGCCAAGTATAGTGCGTTTCCCGCTGATACACTATTTCTAATTGGCCCCAGAGATTAGTTGCCGGCAAACTCAAATCATCACAGAAACGGATATATAAGAATGCTCTTATTGCTGTGGGTATTTTTTGTCTATAACTAGACTTCAACCGACTAGCTATCCGTGGACAAAAGAAAGTTTAAAAGCCAAGTAGTCGCCATGCATCCAATGCTGTCCTTAACGCCTTCTAATGCCGATGCCTGGGTATAATACAATTCCATGTCTACATTCTGCCGTCTAGTGCCCACGCGGCCGCCAATGGCCACCCCAGAACAGTGGTCATACCAGCTGAGTAACTGTGGACCGAAATCAGTACTGTTGAGCGCGGGGATGGTCGGACATCATTGCGGGATAAATCACTTACATTACCAATGTGCCGGCACGCGCCTTGAAGATTCTACCCCAGTCTGTGGGCTGGGACTCGGTCGTGCTCTTCTTGAAAAGAGCTCGTAGCTCTGAAGATGCGCTAGCATGCACAGAGTTTGTGCGGGCTGTCGAGGAGAAGAGTCTCTTGGCCGCCAATTGGCCTGCTGCTCGGGAGAGTGGTGCCGACATGTTTTGTTTTTATCTTGTTTGTCTAACTTTTGAACTTTATTCGAAAAAGAAGAGTTGGATTTCGCTTATGCTGTTCAAAAACCGAGAAGAGATGTTGTTGGTATGTACAGTTGAGAGGAGATGTTTGATTCTATGTACAGATAAATGCTGAATGGAGATGCTGATGCTGATGATGAGGATGTATCCAAGCGAACAAAACATCTCGAGCATCAAAACAAACGCCATCTTATACAAACCATAATCGAACGGACTCCGACGGTCACAAACCTCGTTGGGAGACTTCTTCATTCCAGAATTGGCGGCACTGCATCGCTGCCAGGATTCATCAGGAGATAATTCTCACATATGGCCTGCTGCACTTGCAAAGTCAGGCCACAGCGAACCCGAGAGCCTGGGGAAGGGAGCTACTGCAAGGGTGACATCGGGCTAAACTGCTGAACTGCTTTGACAGCTGAGCCGCGCAGCCTAGATTAGCCACGTGCAGAAACGATTTACGTGAACTGGTATTGCCAGTGGTGTGTTTTGTCGGATCCTTCAGGAGCCTTTGGCACATTGCTGACCCTTCGGCAGCTTTTCAGCGGGTCGGGTTGTACCATGGTGGTACGATCGGTATGCGCCGACCACAGGACCAACCAGGGTGGAATTTCCGAGAGAACCCGCAACCAAACCTCCGGGTCGTCTCTCAGGGACAACTTTTCGCCATCCAATTATTTCCCGTCCATTGGTCATGCAATACGTGTGCTTGGAGGACCGTTGGGCCGGCTCGATCGTATGGTTCATTATTACGCAAGGTTTTCTTTGACATAGGCGCCCAATTGCTCCAAAGCACGCCTGAGCCCTTCAGTCTCTTGCACATAGCCAACCCGAACGTAGCCCTCGAACCGCTTTCCGTGTCCGAAGCACTTGCAACCAGGTAGAAACATGACTTTCGTGTCATGCAACACGTCGATACAGAATTTCTCGTCTTCAACTGGCTGTCCATTCTTTTTAAATCGCATGAAAGCAGTCGTTCCCGCAGTTGGCTTTACCCAGGAGACAAAATCCGAATGATTGTGCACGAACAGATCTAGGATTTCGAGATTCTTCCGAGCAAGTGTGATGTTTCGGTCAATCAGTTGTGGTCTCACATCCTCACTAAGCGCATAACGGGCGATCTGGTCGTCCAGTTGCGAAACACCAATGGTGGTGTAATCTCGCGCAATAGCCACTTTCCCCATGATTGAGCTGTCATTGGAAGCAATCCACCCCACGCGGATACCTGCAAGAGCCCAAGCTTTCGACATGGGAGAAGTAACGACTGCCCTCTCGTAATTGAGCGACAGAACCGATGGTGGGATCTTGTCAGACTCTACGCTGTGGAAGAGTGGGCGGAAGACTTCGTCTGCAAAAAGGATGATATCATGCTTGCGGGGAACTTCCACAATCTGCTCCAGCATCTCAATGGGTATGGTGGCTCCAGTTGGATTGTATGGATTGTTGATGACAAGCATCTACTCTTGTCAGCTGGTGGTCGCATCTGCTACGGCTGAGTTGTTTACCTTGGTGTTGCCTTTGACCAGCCCTATAAGTTTATTGACATCAGGTAAGAATTCGTCTTCAGCTTTCAGCTCCCAAAGAGATACTTCAGCCCCTAGGCTTTCCGGCACAGCGTATAGCTGCTGGTAAGTTGGGAATACTGAGATACATGATCTCCTGGCCCAGCAAGACTGTAAATTACTAGGTGATTTGCAGAGATCGCACCTTGCGTCACAATCACGGATGAGGGCGAAAGACTAAGTACGGACCCTTCCATATGGTACAGGTTCGCGATGTTCTGGCGGAGTTCATCTGATCCACGGATGGGGCTGTAGGTCATTTTTCTTCCAAGGTCAAGTGGCGATGGTGAATTTGGTTTCCGGTTAAACTTCCTGAGATCGTCAACAGAAACAGACGCGCAGCATGTTTCCGCTATGTTGAGCACACCTGGTGTTGTTTCATACTTGTCCATCCACTGCTCGACATCAAAAGGGGGTAATTTTACCATGGTGCTGGAGCTATTGTTGCGGCGTGTACTCTTGAGTGAGCGTGACTAGGGGGGCATACAAGAATGCTGCATAATTGAGAGTCATGCGTAAATAAGAAAAGAAACACTCGGTTGTATCCATGCATAACGGTCTCAAGGCACCTCGGCATGATGTTGATACATAGAACGGAATGCCCATTGCGAATTAATACAGTCCTGTAGAAGGACCCACTTACCCCGCACGCGGAAGGATGACGGAAGGGTGAGAGCCGCCACTTTTGAATTATATTGATGCCCTCTCGCCATACTATCACAACCTCTGAATAGCGCACCCTCTCAATTAGACAGGGACTTTTCTTGAGTCATGGTATATACCGCGCAGTCCAGGCTAATATGGGATGAACAGGCAAGAAATGAAGAAATTATACGACAAATATGATGGAAACACTCCTGTCCTCTAGTGACCATTGATATTTTTTGGTAAATGCATAATACGGGAAGCCTTCAGTGCTCCTCCAGCGTCGCATACAATATAGTTTTGAATAATGAGTTCATTCTGTTCGAGATATATGTTTTAATTGACTGATGTATATGGTGTGCGACATTCAGTTGAGCCAACGCATGTCAGAGCAACGATGAGTTCTTCGCCGTCACACCCAAGCCTTTCGATGACTCCTGTAGTTGTCTGATGGCAAGTTCTTGTTCTTGTTCGATTCAACGTTCAGTGATATCTGTGTGGGCAGACGTTATAATTAACACAAGTGGAAAGGACGCGACAAGCCATTTACTTAGTAAAGACGATGCCATCCCTTTCCTTCGAGGGCATGCTAATCCAAAGCTTTAGGACGTAACATCATGTTTTCGACTTTTTGAAATTACTGTCTTGCGGCTGTTGGTTTCTTCGTAAAATATCGGGCATTTCAAGGGCTGAGAATTACGTTTTTCCACTCTGTAGTCGACCCACACAGTAGCAATCTGTTCTTCAAGGATATAATTTACTATATCCATGACCTAGTGTATTATAGTATCAGGTTACCAGAATATATAACTTCATGTAACGCTAATAAGTCATGTGATAGCAAAATGTTAACGAGTGCATTATAGGATTCATCGATCTGATGCTGATCTGACGGACTCTGACAACGCCTTAGTAACTGGCACCTGTCCATATCACTAAAGACAAGTACTTGAGTGATGAGTGTGACAATGTAATTGTCCCTTATGTGAGTACAAAGCACGACCTATACCTTTGGACTCACTGTCTCTTTGGAGCCAATACATGTCAAGTCTTGCTACTGTATTTTGAAAAATTGAGCGCTTCGCACAACAGAGATCTGTTTAGGAACGTCGGCTGCAAGTTGTGGTCCATTCATGAACTACACTCGCAACAAGAGCTGATCAGAACCTGTAGAAAGGGTGAATCATAGGTACAAAACACTTGATCACACCATATCGAAACTATAAATATTGCTTGCGTGAATATCAATTATCGGCAGTAAAGCACACAAAACGACTGAGTCTGAGAGCACCATCCATCAGGTTAATGCATACTGCAGTCTCTACGCCAGGACATCACCAGCCTATTTCATATTGCAACTGTCCCTCCCAACGGACCAAGAAGGACCTTTATAAGCATTTATCAACACCATGTCAACAATAGCACCGGATCACTGCTACGTTGTGGTTGTAAATCGATATTGCCCAGGGTGTATCTGTTGGGTGCGCGCGACGACTCCGAAAGCAATTGTGGTTTGTGCCGGTTGCGTGAACCAATGGAATCGATGCGGATTAGCATCAGCGGCGCCGGTGATAGAAGATGAGTGGCCCCCCAGATATTGGTGCAGGCCGTGCTACCGGCGGTCGTTGCGTGGTGAGAATATTTAGAGAAGGGGAAACAAGGAAGACGTTCTTAGCCAGGCCATCAGGAAGTCTACTGAGATCATGTATCAGACTGAGACTATTCTACTGACAGCCTGTCTAGTTTATAATAACGGGCAAGCTTGCGTTGAATGAGTAGCTATAGTAATAGCTTGGTGAAGTCTCTTTGCATGTGTTATGGGTACAAAGACAATAACTAGAACGCTATTCCATTGCGATCTATTTCCCTATGCGCAGCATTTGTCGACTCGCTCATCTTGACTCGTCTAGAAAATCACGCAAGCTCGTGTAGATTAACAAAGTAGGTACCAGAATGGCGGGAAATATCAACTTAAAGCCAATCCCCGTCTCAAGTTAACAACATGCTTACTCCCACACGAAATGGTATCGAGGGACTATGAATGGGAGATGGCACTGATGTCATGATAAAGTACTGGTGGATGTCGGGGTGGATCGAGCTCCTGTCTACAGAATGACTTCTTCTAAGTCATGGTCGACTGTGTTCTTACCTGAGTCTTGCATGAAGGTCACGTCTCACCAGAAAAGGTTTATCGCAAGTTGAGGTCAGCTCGCGGTCGCCAGCAATAAAGATTAGCAGATATGTACTGACATAATGAGTATTGATTGGTGACACCTCCACGCCAAGACACTTGGTGTGCCAGCCATGGGATTATTCCGCCTGCGAATAGTGAGATTGATTCGCTTGCCAAGCGAGGCCAGCGAGTAAGACGACCCGACGATATATGCAGAGTGGGTGGTAGCTGGGGAACGAGGACGATTGAGCACCCGGTTTCCGGCACCGGCCGACGCTAAGTTACGTCAGTAGTTACTAAATTACTGCATGAAAACTACTTGGTTCGGGGGACTCTTTGGGACTCAGGAAATAGTTGCGGGGGATCTCCTCGCCGCTGGGATCCATAGTTCTTCAGTGCGGGGGCCAGACCCCGACACCCTAGGCGAAAAAAACCACTCGGAGAATGTACTCAAGGTTTTCAGATCTCATCGTCCCTGAAACCTTATCTCTCTGGAAACCCCAAGTATGGTCCTGATAAAATCGCACTAGCGTGCTGTTTTTCTTTTAGGCCATTCGATGAGATATCGATGGATGCTGCGACGCTGAAGACAAGTTGGGAACGACCTCGAACATGGAGGCGGAAAAGAAAGAGGGATTGGCGCGGTTGGGTATCCTCGAGGTCTTGTCTTATGATGAAGATCCAGACCGCGCGCCGGATGGGGACGAAGCAGAGCTGAGCAAAGAGATCGCTCTTAAACAGCTTCCTATTACGCGTGCCCTATTGATGGGTGCACTTTATGCGGCTCTATATCTGCCCACCTTGAACCAAACTGTCGTTTCAAATGCGCTTCCTAAAATTTTGTCTGATATCAACAAATTTGGATCCGATATAGGCTATACATGGGTTGGTTCGGTATACTCTTTGGCTCAAGCAATGGCTCTGCCTCTTTTTGGTCAGCTGGGACATACGCCTGGCAGAAAATGGGCCCTGCTGGTGGCTATGGGTATCTTCATGCTCGGCAGCACTCTTTGCGGAACTGCTGTCAACATCCAAATGTTGCTGGCGGCCAGAACTGTACAGGGACTGGGAGCCGGAGGGATCAGCGGGTTGATATTTGTGCTTATGGCCGATATGGTTCGGGTAAAGTATGCTGATGCGCATTTGTTTCCATCGCAGGAGCGGTTTGCTGATATGGTCTCTTACACAGAGGCGTCGGGAAATACACAGAGCTCTATGCTGCTGTATGTGCTGTCATTACAGCTGTCGGTATGTCTGGACTTCGCTCACTGTGACAAGAGTTTTCGTTTAGTTTGTTCGAACAAGCTGACGCCTTTACTTTGAAGGGCCTCTTGTCGGTGGCGCTCTTGCTGAGACGGCCAATTGGCGCTGGGTATGTCCTCTCCCGCCCATCCAGTATGAGTAACGTTGACAAGATGAAAGTGTTTCTTCATGAATCTACCCATTTGTGCCTTATGCACAATAATTATATTGATATTGCTGCCGCGATACGATACCTCGGCAACTGTACGCCGCGCTGTTCGAATGTTCGATCTATGGGGCGTCACTGCCATTGGGCTGGGTAAAGTCTTGATAGCATTGGCGATTCAATGGGCGATTCAGGACGAAACATGGAACTCTCCGCAGGTATTGGTATCCTTGCTTAGCGGTGTGGCTGCACTGGTTGCGTTCGTCCCATCGGAGATGTCAGCCGAGTCACCAGTGATTCCGTTCAGGTTTTTCAAACATAGAACCCGCATCGGGGCGTACATGGCCGTTTTCTTCCATTCTGTCGCGTTTTCTGGCCTCAACTACTGGTTACCAATGTATTTTCAGGCCGTCCGCCAGCAGACGAGCTCGGACAGTGGGCTAAGCATGTTGCCATGGACACTATCATTCGCTGTTATGAGCGCTGCCGCCGGCATTTTTGTCGTCGCGATGAGAAGGTAAATTTCGACATGAAACCTGCGTCAATTGGCTATTTTGTTCATGAGGCTGATGTATTGCAGATACCAAGAGTTTATATGGTCAGGATTCTTCGTTGCGAGCGTTGCATTCGCGTGCTTGACGTTACTTACTTCGGTGAGTCCATAATATTGTTGATGCAGGGCCTGGGTACTGACGTTGCACAGGATACGTCTACAGCGATAACTTCCCTGTTGCTAGTGATTGCTGGTCTTGGTGTCGGTCCTAATTTCAACACACCCCTGTTTCCGGTTCACGCCTCCTTCGACATGAGCGACAGCGACTATGCCGCGACCCTATCTCAGTCAACATCAGCTTATGCCTTCTTGCGGTCGTTGGGATCAAGCATTGGAATCACTGCTAGTGGTCTAGTGTTTTTCGAGGACGTTGCGCAACATCAGTCGGCGAGTCTTACTGTCTTCAACTTGACGCAAGCCATCGAGTACTCTGAGCTCCTTCCCGAGGTAGAGGAAAATGCCAATGTTGAGATATTACATACAGCCATGCAGCATGTCTTCATCCAAGTATGTGTCTGTATGTGTGTGGGCCTGTTACTTAGTTTTTTTATTGGTCGGCATCAATTCAGTAATGAGCCGGAGGAAGACCAAGATGACGATGGCGAGGGCGCTCGAACAATTCCACGAGTAGACTCGTTCGGGACAGAAGATGGATAGGAATTGCCCTCTAAATCACGGTTGGGCTGTCATGATAATGTGATTAGACATGATTTATGGGTTATAGACGTCAACGATAATAGATACCACCAACCAAACCGAATACTGAGCATAACCCCAATTGCCGGGATCAGCCTGAACCGTCCCATAAGTGTCATCAGTCCTTTACCTTTCCCGGGTATCTTCTTTTTCTAGGACGGGCTGATAATTGAGTGAATCCAGTTTCAAGCACCGCAGGTGTTTCATGATCGCTCTCGTCATCAGTGTCGTTGAAATTCTGCTTTCGCTTGCCTAAGGTGGAACATCTATGCTCTACATCAAAATCAACCCGCTTAGCTACGGAGTTAGGGTAGAGGATGCTTGATGCTGGAACTGCCTTTTGCTGGCCATGCGGTATCACACCTCTCGTCTCAACGAACACAGCTCTGACATTACCTTTGTGCTCTTTTAGGAAAACCTCGGCACATATCCCACGCATCTTTGCGCGCACTTTCTCTGCGACAAAGCGCTTCTGATGCAAAGGCTCCCACAGAGTTTCTGAGTACTCTACCTTTTCGCGTCTGACCATGTGATCGACGCGGTGCAGAAGCGATTTCATTGTACTGTAGACGTGTAGGCCACATGAATGCATGTCTTTCTGCAATACGGTTTTTATGTGCCGTCGTTGATAGCCTTTTGCAAATGTGAAGCCTTTGGATTCGAGGAGGAGCTCTACCCTCCGCTCCAGAATCCCAACCATCTCCACGTGCTGATTCGGATCAATCACTGTCACAGACTTCACCTTGGTAAAGCCCTCCCTTCTCTTGACCCCCGCCTCGCGCTCCAGATGTAAGAACAATGTCATCCAGTGGTCGCCAGTGTTAATAGGCATGATAGTGTATCGACGCCGTTTCATGTGGGCAAAGAACTGAGGATCCACATTGTCTACCATGGCAATTTTCGTCCGGAACATAACTTCCTCCAGGTGCTTCTGTACCGAATCACTCGCACTTACATGGAAGAGGTTGATGCTGTCTAGCCAGGTGCCCTTGAGATTGATTAGATGTTGCGCATCTTCGTGTAGAAACCCAAATTCGTATTCAACAGACACATCAACCGCGTAACCGTTGATGGGCGCGTTGTGTGTGCTAGAAACACTCTGATAGCCCCAGTAGGCCTCTGGCTCAATTGTTTCCAATTTCGATTTGACTCTAGCGGGAGGACGAGGTAATATGAAACCATTGTCCAGAACCTCCATAGTGGTGTATTTGAAATCTGCTGGCAGTTGCAGCCTGTTGGTATCCATTTTCACTAATGTGGTATTTCGGCGATGTAAGATAAGAAGTGCAAGGGCGGGTCATTGTGAGATGCTTGGTGTCGACGTCATTGTATTCGGACCTGTCTTATACAAACCTCCGTCGAAGATATTGTTTCAGAGTATGCTACTTGGCAATCAGTTCCTTGGGTAACTTATTCTTTGTTTTCCTCCCGGACAAATTAAACAACTATGGTATTCATAGCTGCACAGAGTCGTTTGGTGACTCGATCGGATATAACAAAGCAACGATTAACGGAAACTCAGACTCTGTAGTGGTCTTTGGTCTATTTCATAACGAACCGTTTGGGAAGAAGGACCTGTATGCATCCATCGTCTTTATGGTAGAAGAAGAGGTGCGGAAGGGGGGTTACCCGCCCAATTAGGAAAGTTATTGGTAATTAGCTCTCTAGAACTTGTTGGCTATGCCGGAATGTCATCCATTTCGACTTTGCCAGTTGCATGATTTGCGCTGATCCAAAACTCTACGTTCTTACTGTTATCACGGTGACGAGCAAAGTTTGCATAGGGGGTTTCTCAATGCGTATCGCATTTATTAGAACAGCGTCTTGAAAAATGATGCCAGAAGTTGAAGCATCGTATATTTAACCCCCCGGGAAACATATATTGCTTTTTCTAGCTTCGATGCTATGTGGGCTCCACGTTTTACCCGCGTATTTTAGGAGTAACTCTCACAAGATATGTCTTCTAACCCAAAACATTTACCATTATATGGAATTATTGACCCCGGTTATCAAGGTTAGCTGAACTATTTATTCTTTTAAATAGTCTACATGAACCCAATTTGAACTCATAAGCACACATTGTTGATTTGTTGAATGCATGACTAAATCAAATCTCATTGAGGTCAAACCAATGCCAGGAATACTGCGTCAGTAGTCTGGAGCCCTTCAATGACGAACACTCAGTGTCTACAAACAGTGGGACTTTCCCAAGGCTTGGCCGCTGTTACGAAATTTGTTGCAGCAAGCCGCGATGAACGCCAAACCAAGGGCCATTGTGGTTTGAAAGGATACAAAATAGAACAAAAAGGGGTTTCTTTTTCTTCTGGGTTCATACTATAGAGGCATCGGACGTCATGCGTTCTCAACGTCTCGGGCTCTTCTGCGATGCAGGTATAGGGACAAGGATAACAGAACAGCAGCTGTCATGAGCATTGCGCCTGAATACGCGATGATTCCCTTCCAAGCTCCATCCCCTCCCCTGGCCAGTATAGCACCACCGATTGGGGGACCAATCAGTACCGAAACGCCCGAGAAGAAGAATGACATGCCCATCCTCGTTCCCAAGCGGGCCATGTCCGGACAAAAATGTACGATAGCACTTGGCTGAACACTAACGACACCACCACTGAATGCACCATACAAAATGCAAAACATGATGAGGCCAGGAAAATTTCTGATGCCGAGCCAAGCGAAAGCAAGTACCGCCGCGGCGAATTCTACAAGTAGCAATATGTTGATAGAGCCAAACTGGTCGGCGAGGTAATTCGGCAACAGGCGACCGACCACGCTTCCGGCGTTTAGAATCGTTACGAGGTATGGCGAGAACTCGACTGTAGAGATGCCGTACTCGATACTATAGAGCTGCACGTAGAAGAATGGAACGTACAGGCCAGCGAAGGCGAAGAAGGCCGCACTGCTAAAAACCAGGAATGGGATATCTTTGAAAGCGGAAGTATCCAAGAAGGCACGCTTCCGTGTGGCCGGGGGAACTCTCGTCTTCATGAACATGATCGGGATAACACCGAGTGCCAGCATGATGAAAGCAATCACTCTCGTGGCCCAACCAAACCCAATCTGCGGCTGTAGCCGACCGAAAACGATTGGTAGGATAATACCAGCGATCGGGCTACCCGCTGATTGCACTCCCAATGCAATTGCTCGTCGTTTGGCAAACCACTGCGAGACCACCGCGGCGCTAGGCAAGAACATAATGGAGCATCCGAGACCAACACAAACTCCTTGTGCAAGCAGAACCTGCCAATATTGTGTGCAAAGACTTGTCATGAACATGCCAAAAATGACGAGAAAGTTCCCTGCAATAAGCATGTGACGAAAGTAGCCTGCGTCATAAAGAGGACCAGCAAAGACACCGCCCATCATCAGAAGCGCAGCCTGGAGTGATCCGATCCAGGAGATATCTGAGGAGGAACTTGTGCGGAGCAGCTCCGTTTCGTAATACGTCTGGAACACACCAAAGGTGTTGACTATACCCCAAGTTTGGAATAACGCAATCATCGACCCAGCTACCACCAACCAGGCTTCGCGGCCGCCATCTGGGACTTCTGTGGAGGCGATGACTGGCGGATCATTTTCTGGACTTGAAGGCCGCTCAACCGAATCGGATTCCGAAACGATTGCCGGCGGCAGCGCGCCTATCTCCTTCTCGTCCATCGCTGCCATGTGCAGTACGTGGCTATGATGTAGAAAATGGCTCTTGTCAACCAATGTTCCCAGATCGGACCTGGGGTAATCTCAGGCTCTCGTCAATGCCCCTCTTCTGCCTTAGCAGCGAGGTGTTGTGACGCGCTCGGATGGACAAGAAATAAGAGATGGCGAGTCGTATGCTGGGTAGTTTTGAAGTGGTAGGCGGTTAACATAGGGGTCTGAGCGATGAGTCACCCCGGGGCCATTCCTATTGATACAACCATCGCTTACGCAATTGATCCTCGGCGGCGTTCACAGTTTGCTCAACTTCTCATCACATCATTTTCGTTTAGTAATCGCTCTCCGGCCATAGACAACGGGAATAATAGCCGGCTACCGAAAACCCACTTTACCCCGGTTGGGGATAGCTGCGGCCTGGTTTACCCCAGGTAGATGGAGGAGGATGCCCAAAATCTGAAGGAAATCGATGTAAGATGCTGGTATGAGGTCGAAAGTAGAACAATGATCTGGTGCGTGTGGTGTGTGGTGCTGGCATAAGTCTTGGGATTGGGTTCTGGCCTTCTCAAGTAGTCTAGTCCAGCAGTAAACTTCCGGTCTTGACTCCCACGACGAGAATAATGGAGGAGGACCAGTGGCAGTCGCTACGTTAGGTCAGCTAGTGCATCCTTTTTCTTTTCCTCTTTTTCTACTGTGGGCTGTTGAGATACAGGCTCGCAACTGTACCATGGAAGTCATTCACATTTACATGTTTGCATCGTGCCATCTGGCCATGTACTGCTAGAGTAACCCATCACTCTAGTCTTCAATTTGAAGGGGATAAGTACCTCCAGCACCTATATGTATACATTATGCGTTGTATGTATCCGTCTTAGAGTACAACATTTCCTATGGTACCTCTACGAGTACATGATTAGCAGCATATTTCCTTGCTGACTTCGGCTAGCTCATGATGCTGCAGGGGACAAATGAGACCCTGCAGTGATGGGAGCCAATCAGTCCAGCGGCAAAGTGCACTAACCTTAGTTAACCTCCCAAAAATTTCTAAATTTCTCGAGTGGAAAGCTCCTGAGCTGGCGCGTTGAATTGCTTGATTGATTGATGATCGCGACGGAGGGTTGAGTTTGTTCGACTTCAAGTTCACTCCCACTCATTCTCCGACTTCACTTCTTGTGTTATAGCATTTGTTTGTCTTTCATTTCAAGATGAGGGGATACAAAGCAGCGGCAGTCCTGAGCGACAGCCGCCTACTCACCTCCAAATGCAGTGGCCGGTTCATGGGCATCTGCTCCCAGGCTTCCGGCTCGCAGCCACAGGTGCAATGGAGGCAAGCTCCGGTGCAGATCGAGGGTCGCAGATATTTTAATGCCTCGAGACCGAGGAAGGCGGCGGTTGTAAATGCTGCCGCTGCTGCCAGTGCTGCGTAAGTCCGTGTCTTGTCTGCCATACACAACTCAAGCCGCCATCATTCCGGAAGTCTTCTCGACTTGGCTAACATGGTGTGCTGGATCCAGCTTGAGAAAGGCCGCCGAAGATGCTGCCAATCTGACCCCCGAGGCTGTCTTCGCCAAAATGAGCCCCGAGGAAAAGCACCGACTATCCAAAGTGCGAAACATCGGCATTGCTGCCCACATCGACAGTGGCAAAACCACCGTCACCGAGCGAGTCCTCTTCTACACCGGCCGCATCAAGGCTATCCACGAAGTTAGGGGCAAGGAGGGTGTTGGCGCCAAGATGGACTCCATGGATCTGGAAAGAGAAAAGGGTATCACTATTCAGTCGGCTGCCACCTTCTGCGACTGGAAGAAGGTCGAAGACAACAAGGAGGAAACGTACCACATCAATCTGATCGACACACCTGGCCACATCGATTTCACCATCGAGGTCGAGCGAGCTCTGCGTGTCCTCGATGGTGCCGTCATGATTCTGTGCGCCGTCAGTGGCGTCCAGTCCCAGACCATCACAGTCGACAGGCAGATGAAGCGCTACAATATTCCCAGAATCAGCTTCGTCAACAAAATGGACCGAATGGGCGCGAACCCGTGGAAGGCAGTCGAGCAGATCAACTCCAAGCTCAAGTTTCCAGCAGCCGCCATCCAGATCCCCATCGGTACCGAGGACCAGTGCAAGGGAGTCGTTGACTTGATCGACATGAAGTCCATCTACAACGAAGGGCCAAGGGGAGTCAACCTCCGTGTCGAACAGGGCGTGCCCGCCGATCTGAAAGAGTTTGCCGAGGAGAAGCGACAAGAGCTGATTGAAAAACTGGCCGACGTCGACGACGAGATGGCCGAGATCTTCCTGAACGAGGAGACCCCCACCCCCCTGCAGATCAAGGCTGCTATTCGAAGAGCCACCATCGCCCTCAAGTTCACTCCCGTTATGATGGGATCTGCCCTTGCCGATAAGTCAGTACAGCCCATGTTAGATGCTGTCTGTGACTATCTTCCTCAGCCCGCCGATGTCGAGAACCTGGCACTTGACAAGTCCAAGGGCGAGGCTCAGACCAAGCTCGTGCCCTACAACTCTCTACCATTCGTTGGTCTAGCCTTCAAGTTGGAGGAGAACAACTATGGCCAGCTCACTTATATTCGAGTCTATCAAGGCACCCTCAGAAAGGGTACTTACCTCTTCAACTCCCGTACCGACAAGAAGGTTCGCATTCCTCGTATTGTACGAATGCACTCCAATGAAATGGAGGACGTCGGCGAGGTGGGCGCTGGTGAGATTTGCGCTGTATTCGGTGTCGATTGCGCCTCAGGTGACACCTTCACCGACGGAAATTTACCCTACACCATGTCTTCCATGTTCGTCCCAGACGCTGTCATGTCGCTTTCCATCAAGCCCAAGAAGAGCACAGACGCCGACAACTTCTCCAAGGCCATGAACCGATTCCAGCGTGAGGATCCTACTTTCAGACTTTTCGTTGACGAGGAGAGTGAGGAGACCATTATTTCTGGTATGGGTGAACTTCACTTGGAAATTTACATTGAACGCCTCCGCCGAGAGTACAAGGTTGACTGTATCACTGGTCAACCGCGTGTCGCTTACCGTGAGACCATCTCTCGTCGTGCCGATTTTGACTACCTCCTGCGAAGACAATCTGGTGGACCTGGTGATTTCGCCAAAGTTGGCGGTTGGATCGAGCCTAATGCCGACGCGGAAACCAACCAGTTCGAAAACGCTGTTGTTGGTGGTGTCATTCCTGACAAGTTCATCTCGGCCTGTGGCAAGGGTTTCGAAATTGCTTGCGAGAAGGGTCCTCTACTGGGTCACAAGGTCATCGGTGCCAAGATGGTTATTAATGATGGTGCTACTCACGTTACCGATTCTTCCGATTACGCTTTCTCCCTGGCCGCTCAGATGGCTTTCCGCAAGGTCTTCGACGAGGCTGGCGGTGCAGTCCTTGAGCCTCTCATGAAGACAACCATCATGGCACCAAATGAGTTCCAGGGCAATATCATCATGTTGATGAACAAGCGCAATGCTACCATCATTGACACTGAGATTGGCAGTGAGGAGTTCACTCTCATTGCTGATGTCAGTTTGAATGCCATGTTCGGTTTCTCGAGTCAATTGAGAGCTGCTACTCAGGGCAAGGGCGAATTCAGTATGGAGTTCAGCCACTACGCCGCAGCACCACCGCATTTGCAGAAGGAGTTGGTCGCCAAGTACCAGAAGGAGCTTGAGGAGAAGAGATCCAAGTAAGGATTTCGCTAAGCTCGGCGAGGCTTTGCAACCTGATCTACATTCAGGGTTCAAATTCAAGTCGAAATGGGAAAAGGCCTGAATCAAATGTAGAGATTGTGTGGTTCTCATGTACATTGTACGATTTTGTGATGATATGCCACCACGAGGTGGACACGATCTGTTTGATTAGACTACTTTAATTCATAGAACCTGTAGATATAAAGGCGGGTTGGAAATAGGAACATGAAAAGCACCACGGTTTTGGTGCCTGATATGAATCAAGACGAAATCTCATCTCTACAGCTAGCAATTCTCTTTGGGTCTCATTATGAGACCAAACGAGAGTCAGACGTACTTCAAAGGGGAAGTGCAGGTCATACCCCTGAGCACTCAATAGCCATTTATAGCTGCTCAATATCAAAGAAGATATATGCTGCGCGCCTGCCGAAATCAGTAGGGGACCAACTTGCTACTGCTACTAAGCTAACAGATGGTGAGGCAGGCCTTGAGCGGACTTGAGTGCTTGTCTTCCTCTTGGTCTATACCAATCCTATCAATGCCTTTCACGTTATTCTTCAGTTACAGAACCGCCACAGAACCTGTCAAAAAGGCGCAAGAACCGCGATTATTCATGAATGCTACATACGAAGCTACCGCAGATAACTTTTGTAATCGATACAAACAAGCCTGGTGCTGCTCTCATGACTGGCAAAAGCAACACCGAACGACGCACCATACTTTCTGCTATCACGTATTCAGCAAGGGAAAAGGGTCGATATCTTTCAACGGAGACGATTACTACGTGAGAGTGGCTTCTCAGGATCCCAAGGTACGGGCACTCATGGAAAGCATCAATTTAGACTCTTTGGTTGATCCTTCGACGTAGAGTCAAACCCTGCAAATATCCATAGATAACGGCTGCCATTTACCCGTTGTTGCAGTAAGCCAATCACTCGACTTATCGTTACTGGAAAAGATTAGCCCGAGAAATTGGCTCTTTTTTTCCTGCACTGATCGCAATGGGTTGGTGGTTGAACAACACAGGCAGGTCCGCCACGTAGTTTTCCATCACCTCCGGGGTCACCCGCATACACACTAATACACAGCTTAAATTTGACAAGGACTCCCTTACATAGATTTCACGGAAGGCAACGCCGCTAGAATAGAGTGGCCTGAAATATATCAGATGTATGCAGCACGTAGTCTGAGGTATATTGCGCGATCGTAACTTGAAACTTGCCACCAACGATGAGAGAGAAGACGTCTTGGAGCAGCTTCGAAATGCGATCAGCAAATAACGCTTTGTTGACTTGGTAATATATGATATGGAGTACCTGTTCCGGGTAAACAATAGATCTTTGTTGAATTGGAGGCTGCTGGAATCAGCATGAGTCCTCTAAAAATTCCCTTGATAAAGCATTGTAATTTCAGACCCATCAGTGCCAAATAGAACAAGTTTCTGAACTTTTAAGTGATTACTAGATATAGTGTAGGGAACATGATTGCGCACGATTGTATAGAGGCGCTACAATATAACCAACAACGAGGGTAGAGTCCATCGTCCTACGCCTTGAGAATCTAGTAATACCCTCAAAACCGGAATTTGCAGCTGCCTGCCGTATTCTGTAATGGTAAGGCTTCCCATAAAACTGTTATAACTTTGAATAGTGTGCAATAGTATTGTATTGAGTCATAATCGACCACAGCATCTGCATTGGCAGCAATCGAAGACAACCCACAATGAAATGGGAGGTCGCTTGAGCCCTGGAGACTATGAACGATGGCTGATAAGCCTAGTCTAGCTGACGTTGTGATTACAGCCGCTTCTCGAAGTCGTAGAACAGCTGATGTAGCGCGATAAGGCAATCAAAGCACAACATTTGATGAAACTGGTCTGGACCCCAAAAACAAATTGTTGGCATGCTTGACAACTAGTGTAAGTGTGTGCAATAGCTAAGGATATCCGAAAATAGACTCAACAAACCTATGTATGCCACATGCTTCAATGTTCTTTCAAGAAATACTTTCCCGTTTTTCGTGTAACCCAGTTGAGACGATACACGCGATTGAGGGTCTCCTGTGGCTCCTAATGCGCAATAGATCAGTATCCGAGCGGTCTCGAACATTACTCCACCACCGGCGTCCCAGCTGGCATAAATGCGACTCCGCCTTAGTATATGGACAGTTATCCTACAGAAAGTTCCATGGTCTGAGGAGCCTTGATTAGGCAGTTGGCCCTCATGTAATGAATGCTCCGTTGTGTCTACCAAATACCTGCAGCTATCTACTCAACGCAATCCGCGCCGAACACAAAGTACTGCCTCGAACGCGGCGCTGCTTCAATTTACTCGCTACGATAACAATCAAATTGCCGGTATTTACTTAGATGACCCGTTCAGTCTCCGATTATCATGAGACTTAATGCAAGTCTAAAAACCGAGACGTATCAAAAGCTCGCTTCCGCTCCCAACAGCGTTTGGTGGTGTGTTCAATGCATCAAAGAGCTATAGACATACAGGTGTGCACCACCTCGACGCTGATGCGAAGTCGTCGAACTCGATTGCATCAACCCCACTTGTTTAGTTGTATCCCAAGCATACCCCTTCGATGACTCAAGATGAGGGACACATCGAAGTTTGCTTTCATTGTCCGGCTCGCTGGTGTATCCGTGACGTTCGCTAATGAGAACGTTGTACAAGCAACCTATGGTTCTATTCAATCATTTCAGCATCCAACAGCATGCCTTCAGGCAATATCACAACTCTAGCTAAGCTAAGGAACATACCTTTGGTTGACATGAAAAGCTATACTTCTCCTCCGGGCTCGGGTGCCCAGGAGGCGCGTGGTCCTAGAAATATATGTAATGCGAGCTACTAGCCGTTTACGGCCATCTTGCCCGTATCTCCACCATGAGACTAGGGACGTGTCTTACCATACGATGTTGTACGACGAGGCTGCCGGCGTCGCGTTGGCTGAAAGATACAAGCCCAAGCCACGAGACGTTAGGTTACCGCCCTTTATAGTTATTTCCATGATGATCAGAGGCATATCGTTGGCCGGGTTGCTTATCAGCATTCCAGAGTATTTCACTGGAATTTCACAGCAGTCACACACTACTACAAATCCTGCAGAACCAGAGTTCATACAACAAGTCCGAGATCAATTGTTCTTAGCAATCGTTACCTAAATGACAAAATATGGATGGCCAAGTATTCCGCAATTACAGACAAGATGTCTGCTTGCTGGGAGAATCTTGCTAAAACGCTGCATCCGAGTAAGGGGACACCGTATGATGGCGACGGTGACCTCGTGCATGAGGGTTCAAAAGTGGCGAATGAGATGGTGATACAGGAGCTCGATGACGGTTGAGACCCATGCCAGTTGTTGGTACTGCGAGGATTTAACTGTTGTAGGATTATTTGGACCAGCAAGTACTGTTCTGATCCGAAGCGAAAAGCATCTTGACAGAGAGAAACAGGTTCCGATGGTAATTTACCTCATCTTATCAGTCAAGCGCTGAGTTCTAGTACTTCCTAGTTATTCAAAATTACTAATATCTGAGTGTTTGGCACAGTCATACAGCACGAGCTTAAATGAGTTAATGCATGAATGTTCAGGCACTCATGTTACACATGATGCGCTGTTTGAATTGTTTTGTGTTTAAGACGTAGTTACCCTCGAAGCAAACTGCCTCGTAGTTAGTCATGGGACTTGTACCTATCAAAGTGCTATTCGATAAAGAACGCGCATGGAGCTCTATGATAGTGTGGCTAGATCTCTATTTCATGCAATCGTGATAATGATTTGAGTCCTAGTTTGAAATTACGACTGAGTCGTTCTTCTCACTCCTCGAGATAAGATGAACTGGTTCACAAATTTATGCCTAGTGCTCATCACCTTTGGTGTCAGTCACATACTGGCCGCAGATCGAGAAGGACCTTACTGGCTTCACGTGACAAGTCAGGCAAATACATCGATTAATGGTACACACTTCCCGCAACAAAGTCTCATTCGCAATATCCCTGTACATCTGCGAGAATTGACCGGGCCTACCAGGTTATGCATACCACGACGACTCCAACGGTATGGGCACGTTCAACTACAACGTCGCCTCGGCTGGGCACGATGTACGAATAGACGTTCGCAGCCACTTCATGCTGAACCGCCAAGCCAACCAGTCCAACTCAACCGCCCAGCCGCAAGTGTTTGCTCTCTCATATTCGCAGCCCGGTCTCGCCACCCCTGAGCCTCAAGATCCCAACCCCGGCGCCGCGTACCTCGAGTTTGAACACTCCCTCGGAACCCCCCTGGCACGGGCTTTGTTTGCGCACTACGGAGACGATGGAGCCTGGCCGATCCAGCCGATGGACATCGAGCCCGTGACTAAACAACTGGGGTTCTACCGGCGAGAAGGGCCCTCGAACCCGAGGGCAGTAGAGCAAGGACGCGGGGGGTTTCTCTCGTTTTGGTGCATCTGTTGGGGACGATGGTATGACGAGGAAGATACTATCTCGTCATCTCTGTTCTGGTCACTTGTCACGCCGGAAGATGAAGACTGTACCCCGGCTGATCTGGCATTGGAAAAGGTGGTCAAATGAGTTGTGAACGTCTTATCTTGTTGGTGAACAAGGCGCATAACATGAATCTTTTTATTCGCAACGAAAGTTGCTTGACTAGGATACCACAGGACAAGAATGGGTGCACGAAGTTGCGGTCCAACCTTGAAGTCTGCGTTCAGGCCACTTTATAAGGTTGTATTTGTGTTTTAGAAACCATCGTGTAACACCCAACTGAGTTACTCTAGGCCCTGCCCAGTCTTCATAACATTGCCCAGTGTGCTGTACAACTGCATCGAGTTCAGGTTGTTTTCAAGTCTACCTACAACTGCGAGACTCCAGAAGCAGCATTGAATGATTCTGATAATTAACGATGCTGTATGGCTTCGCATATACGTCTAGAACGGGTACAGTAATATTGGCCATATTGGGTCACTGTCTCGTGTTTGACTATATACAGCTCAAAGCATTGTGCTAGGCTTGCGACCTTGTCCCATTTTAATTCTAGTTATACATGGTGATGCTCCACGTAGTCATGGATACGTGCCATTGCGAAGTAACAGGGGAAGAGGTATATTGATTAAAAGCAGAACTCTGCAACTCCAGTATTTGTCATAATCAACCCTTCTACAACAAGAAGAAACCGCTGCCAACAAACATGAATAGAGTGGCAGCTCCCATAACACCGACCTGTGCCCATTCAAAAGCAGGAACCGTAGAGGCAGCGCTCTTGACACCAAAGCCAGAGCTGGCACCGTAGGTAGGAGTAGTCACCGAGCCGCTTCCTGCGGAGGCAGTGACCTGGTTGGCAACAGCGGTGGCGCTCGGGATTTGGGCACCTTCACTAGCGAAGGCCACAACATTAGAGGTAGTTGCGTTAAAATCGGTCTTGGCAATTCCGATCTGGTTGTTCTCCAAGTCATAAACGACATAAGCGGAGCGCAGGAAAGTGTCACCCAGCAGGAAAGGGTCGCTGCTGAAGTTCTGGATACCGAACTGACAAGCCTCTTGGCCCTTGTAGTCACCAGAGTCAAAAGTAGGACCAGTACCGGAGGTGACGAGAGAAAGAACAAGCTCATCCATGCCGACGGAGATCTTGGGGCCATTGCTACCAGCGAACTGGAAGATAAATTGTCCAGCGCTATTGGCCATGGAACAAGGGAGAACAGCAGATGCAACGTCGCTAGAGTAGATAGCACCGACCTCCTGCCAGACTTGTCGAGCAAGATCGTTGGGCAAATAGCTCAGAGTGGTACCAGAATCCAGCACAACTGGAATAGGATACTCGGTTGAACTCAATGTGTCGGAGCCAGACGATGAGTTGGCGACGACTGACGTGAGATATACCTCAAAGGAGCTGTAGCGGCCGTTGGTATCAGGAATGATGTCGATCCGGCTGAGATCGCCCTCGTATTTGTCTGTGTCGATTCCACCAAAGAGAATCTGACCGGTGCTGGCGTCGAGATCGTTGAGCCACAAGCTGTAGGCGTTGGTGGCAATGAGACCTTCATTCTTCATCTGCACAGGCAGGTTGTCGTAGGCCGCAGAGTAGGACTGCTCCGTGCCAACAATGGCCTCGTTAATGGCGTAACCAACTCCAACCAAACCATATGCGATATCAGTCTCCTCGCCCAAGCCCATGGTAACATTGGTGAGACTGGCGCCCCCGATTTCGAAATCATCCGTGAAGTAGTCGCCCTTGGACGAGCTTCCGTCGACGTATGAAATACTAAATTCACCTTGACCCACAACCGTGTAGGAGGTTGAAGCTGAATGATCGACTACGGAGGATATTATTAGCTGGACTGCGGGAAAGATGCTGAGCGAACATCCGACTACTCACAAGAACCAAATGTGCAGCCGCTACTGCTGCTGCTCGAAGTCCTTCCCGACGTTGAGCATATGGAGGCCTCGCTTGATGGAACCCAGATATCACTGCTTCCAGTGTCCAATTGCAAAGTCAAGTTCTGACTCGGTGTGCCGATCGAGACGGTCGCGAAATAGCCACCTCTTGCCTCCTCGTTGGTGATGACTTCTGTGTATGTCGAGGCCGCGCGCTTGATGAGTCCCTCCTTGGGCTTAGCTTCTCGCTTCTGGATATTCCATTGTACCACCTGTGCCTGTGCAACGGAAGCCAGGAGCGAGCTGGCCGCAAGCGTTGCGGCAGACCTCATGGTTGGACTTAATTAAGGTTGTCGGACGGGTGACAATCGGGGAGGATGGGTGAAACACGGCGAACGTCGAGGGAACTTGGAAGGTTATCAATGAGGACGATGACGCCAAACGATCCCGTAGAGAATTCTATGAACGAGGAATTATGTATATACAGGTCGTGATGCCGCGTTCAAAGAGTGCGAAATCCGTTCGGTCGACCAAGAATAATTGTATGGGCAAGGCAAGAGGAGTGCCGATGCGACAAGGGGGGGGGCCCGGTCTCTAAAAGAGTTAAATAATATCAACAATGCCAAGCTTCTTGCAGTGCCATGGAATGAAACAAAAACGAAATGGCACTTTCAGACCAGCTGAACAATTACAGAATGCCAAGGGGCTATTATTCAGTAGCAGCTTTTAAAGCTCTTTGGACATGCGAAGGAAGCACGTTCACCACCAATCCTCAGCCAGCAACCTGCAGCTTCCGACAAAGGCTGTGGCGGAGCGTGTCGCAAGCCTGCTGCAGAACCAAGCAGAGGGAAGCGGAGGGGCCGGGGTGGCAAACCCAGTTGTTTAGCATTGTTTGGGAGAAGAACTAGAGCCTCACATCGTGGGGAGCTTCGCTTCAGCCTCCAGCACAATGCCTTGGCCAAGGATTGGGCGGTAAGCTAGAATGGCGCTTGTCATCATGGACGATGCTTGTTTTGCTGAAGCGCATTGCTCCAGTCCGTAGCCGATTTCTGGATGCGGTAGCTCTCAGCTCTCATTCCACCTCTCTCCCGTACCTGAAGAAATCATAAAGAAAGACCGCTGGAACCTGCAAGGTACTATGCGGCCCTCGCACCGAGGTGATGAAACGTTGACACTCGTCATCTGGGAGAGGGAAAGCCAGTTCAAGCGTCAGAGAGTTGTGGTCCTAACCTAGGCACAGGTTGGGTACTTTGTAGATCCGGCAACTCGGCTCTGCCTCTGACTCTGACCAGCACACTGCATTAATGTGAGTTAGGCGCTGAAAACACTTCACTACCCCCGTCAAGACAATGCACTCAAATTCTATTCTTAGCCGCCCATTTACAAGCCTCAGCTGCTCAATAACGGTCCCGATAGAGTCGACGGCAACTTTACACTTGAGACACTGCTTCCTCGGGATCCGTTACGCCTTGTCAATTCCTTCCTTTGTCACTGGCCGAAACTCGACCCTGTGCCATTGCTTTCCGGAGCTGAACTGCAGGTCTGCGCGCGCGCACAGGTTCTGTAATATTAATCTTACGATCATTGACCGCACGCGGCACTCGGCTTGTACGACCAATCAGTCACAGTGCCTCAACTTCGCTCCAATTGTTTTCCGAGGAACGCATTGACGCTTTCCAAATCAATACCATAACAAAGCACGTGAGCTGGCTGCCTCCGGAAACTATTGACTCCTATGTTTGCGGCTGAACAGTACACCCTATCGGAGTTGCAATCTGCCTTTGTTGCCCGCAGAACGTGTCTGGAGCGCTTGCAATTGCTGTGATACTCTCGCTGGGATCGGGGCTCCGTGCTGCTGATTTAAAACTCAAAATGCAAGCCTCAGGACTCTAACATGACATCATTCGAGCCTCATCGCTGGAGATGCTTTTCTTTCCACACCCCAGCTTCCCGTGGTTATCTAGATCCACCGTCTGTTTCTTGACATGAGAGGTTATTCCCATCGGATTTCCACCGAGATCTCGATGGTGTAAGCACAGTTTGACGAACCGGAGATAACAATCCGCCGTTCTCCACATATCTGATATACATCTTACATCAGGGAGAACGAGACAGGCATGGCCTATCGCCAAGACAGCATTCACAAAGGATTGCGCTGTCGCAAATTGTGTTGTGAGGTAGTGTAAAGACGACTCTTACAGACAGTGCTGATTTAGTATGCAATGTCCGGAACATAGCTCCGAGCTCGACGATGGATATATACCTGTAAACGGGCTCATTATAGGGACACGGTATATCTCCTGTATCTATATACAACTTCAATTTCAAGAGCATGATCAAATTTTGAGCTCCTCACGATATCCATTAAGGCATATGACAAGCGGCACTATTTTCGATTTACTTTCCTCAGAACGGTCGAACAGCACTGAAATCACAACACAGAGTTACCACCGCTGGCCTCCGTTGCTGCAAATCATTTGACCAAAAGCGTAGCGCCGGCATTGAATGACCCAATATCAGGCATAATGTGTCCATCCAAACAGTTGAAAACAGTCTGTCAAGGGTGCAAGAAAATAAACAGCGAGCAATACATCGAGATCTATTGTCCAACGGCGCGGAAACAGCAATTTGCCCTCAAGACGGACTGTCCAGATTATACAAATGAGACTCTTGAGATTCGCAATTTCGTCTGCGATAAGTGCCTCGAGAGCATCGGCTGGAGCAGCGAGATGCTTACTGGCTAGAGGATTGGGCTTAAATGACCGATAGGTGTTATTTCTCAAGCCCCCGAGCTCGGCAGAGTCGCATAGCGTGGTACTGTAGCATGATCTTGGCAGTCGGCTTTTTCTTTTTCTTTTTCTTTTTCTTTTTCTTTTCGGGAGTTGCAGATGTACAGTTCTACATACGATATTGCGTTACGACGGCTGAGTTTACATGCGTCAGCACATTCCGACTCGGGCGCAGTCAGACTTGGGTAGTAATAGACGGACAGGCGTACCTTGGCCAATCTATTTGCCATGCAATAAAATATATCTATATTCCATCTTCTTTGTAATGGTGATGTGCTGATGTAGCTGTGCTAAGAAGCAGGCTTATCGAACACGTTATTGAAAGACAATGCGAGCAGACATATTTCCATGCCCTTATTTTGCTTTCTCATATCCCATGCCTAGTTTCCACCATCTCTCTAGGCCCTTTCGCTCCATTACTGTCCCAAACTCCGCAACACTTTCAACCTCGTTGAATGGTGCATTGCCCCCAATGCTGTCCTCGTTTCCTTGGGCCAGAACCGTCTCTGCTGTGGGCTTCTGTACGCACTGGAAGTCCTTGTATCTCAACTCATGTACCGTGCTAACCCAGCTGTTAAGGGATGATTCGTCCCGGCACTCGGCATACATGATGCCCGGGGACCCGCCGTATCTGACCAAGACATAGGGAATACCACGATGCGATGCAGCCTTTTTCACACGGTGGAGCTTCTTGCGCGAGGTGATGTGGTGTGTGCGGATGAGAGTTGTAAAGAGCCGCGCAGGATAGCTCATTGCGTACTTCGCATCCTATGATGTTAGGTGTTGAAGGCAATAGGTTGAGTTTTTGAACCATGCGTGGTTCATCAGCGGTCGTATGCAAACAAGACCTAGTCTACCCACGCCCACAATCCACTAACCTAAAATGATGTAAAGTTGTTCTTTATTGCTCCTGATTGGCCATCTCTAATGCCGTGGGGATAAGACGATTCGTTCTCACATTTGCTCAATCGGTAGAAACTGCAGAGTTCCCGATTGTATACGCTACTAAATTAATATTCCAGAAAACAGAACATGTAATAATCTGAAAGTGATGAACTCCATATTCATAAGTTTACACGGTTTTTGGAGTACACCCCCGCCGTCTCATGGGTGACTCCCCAGCCACGTAACCGTTACTATTCGTCACGCATCGCTCAATTATTTATGCCATCAGTTGTAGGTCACGATGATCATCCTGAAATAGGTCGGCAGCGGAAATACCTCGAAGAGTTAGACGCAGCCCTGCCAAGCGATGTGAGATAACGTCTGGAGACCTGAGATAATCAACCCCCCGATGGTTAGTCGCTTCAAAAATTGGCTCAACCACACTCTCACAGAACTATATCTGCACTTGTTCGTCACAAACGACGCAAATGCTTCTATAACCCAGCCAAAACCTTTTTCTTTCTTTTTTTCTTTTTTGAATTTGAAAAACAAGATTATTCCGGCGACTTCTCGTGCATCACAGTGTCTCACAAAACCCTTCACAGCTAGGAGCTCGTTAAAACGAGCGACTTTACTTTTGGACCGCCGTGTCTTCACTATCTATCAGCAAGACAAATGCTCTACGTTCTCATTCCAATCTAAACGGTTATATGACTAGGTGGTGGTATTCATAAGAGGCATTATTGCTGCCGCTTAATCTGCAGTTGTGTGGTATTAAGTGTGATCTTCAGAAAACCGTCTTGGGATCTCGAGATGACGGGGGACTTCGTAATGGAGGTGTCAAGCATGTCAGCAGAGACTCAGAATATCTTTAATCTGAACAGTGAGGTAATATCAGACTCTGATGATCACCGTGGCACAGTGTCATCTCCACCGGACGGTTTGCTGGTACAAATATCGGGCCTTGAACCCCAAGACGACGACACTCGTGACACACACGCATTTCGCAAAAGGAGGCGAGAATGGATACAGCAACAACTGGCTAGCGTCCAAAAGTCTGGACAGCTGCCTTCTTCTCTAGAATATAGACAAGTGGACGAGAGCTGCTGCTGGATATGTGCTAGAAGAGGTCAATTCAAGTTCTGTCCACAGGTTTCGTCAAAGGACTACAATCCGCGGATTATCATCGAAGATCATTTG
This sequence comes from Truncatella angustata, assembly GCF_020726525.1. NCBI lineage: Eukaryota > Fungi > Ascomycota > Sordariomycetes > Amphisphaeriales > Sporocadaceae > Truncatella > Truncatella angustata. The sequence continues at coordinate 5,637,664 of NW_025763382.1, read as the reverse complement.
AGCGCAGCATTCTTTGCAAGTGAAGTGGCAAACCCTCGATGGCAGCCTGGGAAGCAGCGCCTTGTATTTTATACCGATATGGCCGCCATCAATGGAACTGGGCACGACCCTGACATCGCTGGAGCGGCTGTCACATATAAAAGCATCCTAGGAAATGGTGGTGATGGTGTCTCCAGCTGGTCTGATGCATCATATGGCATTATCGGTAGTAACCGGCCGGATAAAGTCGAGTTGTATGCCATTGGACTAGCACTGGAAATCGCGGTCTCGCAGATTCAAACTACCTTGCACGACCCAACTGTACACCCCACAGTACTTATCATCACAGATTCCCAAGCAGCCCTATACTTCATTCATGACTTCATGTGGCAAGGAACTATCCCGTTTCTGTTTTCACAAGAGACTTTCGCCAATCTCATGAAACCGATCAGCACACTCAACGAGAATAATATCCCCATCGAGTTTCACTGGGCGCCTTCTCATACAGACATCGAGGGCAATTCACGGGCTGACAAGTTAGCGGGAGCAGCCAGTAACTGGACACTTTCGAGAATCCCAAGGAAACACCGGCGGAAACTATTGACATGCCATGTCATCAGAATACCTAGCTCGACACATTCATGGAGTGTTCCAGTCTCTAGTATTATTGCCATGGAGCCTCGTAGAGTCTTTCTGGAACGTTCACCACGATCCCTTGCGGCGGAACAGATCGAAGCGATGCAAGCCGAGTGGATTTCAGACCAGATGGCGGATGTATATCGCTCGAGCAGTTTAAGCGAAGTGAAGCCCATATTCTCAAGCATTTATGAAAAAAGCCAGACCAATTTCATTCCCAGGCCTCTGCTATTGCGCAAGACATCAGTTACTGGTCAGGCTGAAAACGAGGCCCCATTAGGAGAAGCTACATAATGTATAGCGTATCCGTACGGATACCCTGAATTCCAATATGCCGGACTGTGATAGAGGTACCAGCTTAACCATTTCGTCAATCATGTTGTTTCTAGAGACCGATAGGCATGTATCACGATTATAATGAAACGCAACATATTGGCCTTGAGCAGACTACTATTTATCGAGTAGAAATGTGCAGAGCTTTAATGGCTCTTGAGAAGCTACCGAATGCGCATTTGTTGTCATTATCGCAGCACGTATGTATCAAGTTTGAGAAATTACTACAAAGTTCCTAATAATCTTGGACAGGCAATCGAAAGATTAGCAGTGTTTAAGCTCGTTCAATCAGACCTACAGTACAGTCTGGAAAAATGCTTCGAGAGGATTTGGATATATAGGACCCGCCTGTTGTGTCCTCAAGGACTGCCAACCCGTCGGTTTGAAACGAAGTTGTAGCAACACCACAATACTAGACATGATATCGACTCAACGAGATATCGATACCGCACTACACACCGTCAATGTGCTTTACTTCACCGGTTTACATTTCCTCTGTGGGCATTTGCAACACGAGTAGCACAAAAGGTGATGAACGGGATTACCTCCATCAATGCCCATCAATCGGCACGAGACCGAATATAAAGCCCAGATGCAATCCCTGGTCTCATCCGCCGCATTTTCGGTGGCTGTGCTGCAAGTGAAAAACACCATAAGAGTTGTCAGAACATGGCTCATCAGCAGCAGTTTGAATCATAATTAGACATGGCTATCTTTTAAGGTGCCTTACTGATAGCGTAGAGCGGAGTGGCCTCATCATACGACTCAATAGAAATGGACTGGTTCTATACACAAAAGTTCACTCTCCTATATGTACCGCGCCTCATGAAAGCAGAATATTAATGCCCGAGTCGAATAACACGATGTATCAGAATACCATAGTACTAAAAACCTTTTCAAAGACTATGCGACGACTTGTGATTGTGAATGGTCAAACTTGGTTGTACAGCGCACAATACCGTTCGCAATAAACACGTTGACGAGCTTACTGCTCCTAAATGTTTTATTTAAGAGCAAAACGTTAAGAGTTTTGGCCATTTCTATGCGTACGTTGTTAAATGATCATTCATTGTGGTTTGCGTCCCCAAACTATCCTAAGCGGGAAGACCGACCCTACCTCGCTAAGTTCCCTCACCAAGTCCCCTCTCAAACTCTCATATCTTTCAGCTGGCAGAGGCTGTTTGCCTGGCGCGAAAGCTGTAACAGTTTTGATTAGCAACGTAGATCTTCCTACCCCCCGACAATTGTGCCATGGCTGGAGAATACAATACTTACTTTTTGCAAACCCAGACAGTCCCTCGACAGCAAGTCCACAACTCTCAACACCATCTTTGCACAAACCATCGTCCTTATTTGTCCGCCCCATGTTCAGCACAACCTCCTCATCGCTGATATCCGTACACCCAACCTCCTCTAGCAGACCTCTTAGCGTCCCACCAATCTCCCACGCGGCACCCACGTGTTCTGCGACGCTCTGCATTAGTCGGAGGAGGTCGCAGAATGCGGGCGTGCGCTTCTCGTTCACGATCTCTGGCGGGAAGACCATGGTCGCCTCGCAAAGCTGAATCCAGCCGCCAGGTTGAAGGAGAGAGTAGAGATGAGAGACCGAAGTAGCCGGTGAGGGACCGGCGCCCAAAAGGGTCAGACGTTGGTGGACAAGGGAGTACTTGCCCTGCTCGGAAAGGGGCCAAGGTTGTTTGATGTCCTGGACGGTGAAGAACACATTGGGCGGCGGGGAATCGGGGAAAGGGGTTGGGTTCAGGTCTGTGCCGTAGAACTCATGCATTTTACTGGTATCAGCAGGCAGAGGTGGGAGAGAAGATGCGAGATCGAGGAGCCATGTCCCTGGGATTCCGCAATGGTCAGTGGAAGAAATGGAAAATGAAGCATGTATCATGATTACAAAACTCACCGTCTGCAGTGCCACTATCCAGGACCTTGACTGGATGAGAGAAGTCGACGGGCGCGCGAACAAGTGTGCCGCCCATGGCATCTTTCGCTATATAGTGATTACTGGCTAGGCGCTTACGTTCCACCTGACTCTCCATCCAATATTGGCTTTGTTGCTTGTCACCCATGTTGCATTAACGCAAGAACTAGTGCATTTGAGAACTCAATTAATGTAGAAGTTGCTGCAAAATTACGAAATTAGAGGTTGGAAAATATGGTGTGTATAGACAGGCCGCGTTCAAAAAGTGGCGAAAAGTGGCGAAGTGGTGATCGTGGAAGATTCTGAAAATCACGGAAATAAAAGCTCAAGGCTTAATTGGGTATGCGGTAGGGCTCGTGTATTAAAACATTCTGTATGCAATCTCTTACCCTAGATGTACGCTTGTACGCCCCAAACAACCCGTGGTGGTTGGTTGTTGCCTTTCCTTCCTACCGATTCGGAGTTACCGATCGGCCCCTGGACTCGGCTCGGCCTCGTATGCATCAATTGTCAATTTTATACAACTTGACGAGCTGACATAGTTTATACGGAAGTTATCTATTTCGGTGCTCCAAAGTTCACGCTGTGTAAATTCATGAGTTAAGTTAAATAAAAATAGGAGAATTCTTTCATTTTATTCTTGGTCCCCAGACTGCGACTTCTGTTCGTCTTCCATCCGCCTCTTTGCGAAATGTTCCACCATGGCGATACCGCCGCGTTCATGGAAAAATAAATCCTGGTACATGATCGTAGCTTTTGCGTTCTGCTCTGCGCGCTCCCACATGTCTACTTCAAACTTGTGAAGGTGCCCACTCCATGACGACAAGTCTTCATGAAAATTCGCACTCCCAATTATGGCATGCGCAAGTTCTAATGCGTCTTTCATGGCCAAGTTGACACCAACTCCAGCAAACGGAGTCATGAGATGAGCTGCGTCGCCTATAAGTGTGATCCTAGCGACATGATTCAGCCAAGATCACTTGTGATATATGTGGCATCGCTCACCTTGGATTATGCGGCCACTGGAAACCAACGGGAAGCATGTACAGCTGCCGCCCTACGGTATCCGGATGACTATCTAGCACTAGAGACTTTTGCAGGCTATTGTACTCCGGAAAGAGCGCATCAACGACTTGCTTCCGTGCATCTGGATGGGTGAAGTCAATACCACATGCCGAGTACCAGTCACTCGGTAGCCTGGCGAAAGCATAAACTTGAATCGACCCGTCGCCGTTTCGCTGGCACATAAGCCCCTTATTCGACCCTAGGTTGAGACACATGCCTCCTCCGACGTGCGCCGCCAGCTCTGCATGTTTGGCATCCACGTCGGGGATGCGGCAGTCTAGACCACTTACACCCGCGTAAAATGGTTGGATCTCGCTGATACTAGGTCGAACTTTGGACCACGCCCCGTCAGCGCCGACAATTAAGTCGAAGTCATGTTCCTCAGTACCACCCATGAAGAGTAGAGTCAGTTTCGAGTTTTCCTGTGTGTTGATTTTGAGCAACTTAGAGCCCCAGTGCACGGTGCCAGGCGTGAGCGACTCGAGAAGAAGGTCGCGCAGCTGTCGGCGGTCGATCTCAGGTCTGTTAGCGAATTCTCCGGGACGTCCTGGTTCACCTCTACTTTCGTCCATTAGTACGGTGCCATCGGGTGAGAATATTCGTAGAGTCTCTCCCTCAGGCCTGGCAAGCTTTTGGAACTCGTTGAGAAGACCAGCCTCTTTCAAGGCGGATTGTCCGGAGTCTGGGTGTAGATCCAGCGAACCGCCGCGGTTCTTTGCATACTGGTCAGAGTCTTTTTCGAAGACCGTACAATTAATGGATTTGTTTTGCAATAATTTTGCCAATGTGAGACCGGCAGGGCCAGCTATTCTAGTTTAATCTTATTATTATGCGAGTGACTATAGATGTCAGGCAGCCGGGAGTAGAGTGACCAATCTTACCTCCAATGATTGCGACGTTTAGGATTCCCATGATGGTGTTGAAGTAGTAGTACTACTACGTATGAAGAATACCATGCGCCTTCCGTGAAATACGCGCATATGCGAACGACGAGAGTGATATATTACAGACTACAACATTGTAAGCACTAACAACTCAACATGCCAATCAATGCTCAGGTTGACTGAACATGGCTGTTGATCAATCGGCCACCGACGTAACGGCCCCAGTCGGCGCGTTCTCCGGGGCCCGATACTTCCAAAAACGGAAACTGATACCCAGTAAAATGGTAGGCTCTAACCTTAGCGCTACCATTGGCTCAACTACCAAGTCCTTTGTCTACTGCAGCTAATCTACCGACTAAGCATGAGAGGAATATACGAAATATGCTTTTTTGGGACGATGTTCGTTCTGTTACCTGAGCATGGTTCACGAGAATAACCTTGTCCATTCCGTCACCTGTCATCGAACATCCTTTCCTTCCCTACCTACGTGTGAAATATCATGTTATGGCATTGCTCATCAATACATGACGTGACCAGGGAGCTGCTGACATTAAGTAGTATTGAAGGCACCCATGACTTGGCGCTACCCGCTCTACCGACATAGTGACAGTCTACTTCACTGATTCGTATGGACATTCACGCGACGGTAATGTTAGATGCAAGTGCCCACAGTAACACCGACAAGATGAAAGACAATTCTGGAAAGAAATATGACAAGAACGACTTTGTCTCGATTATCTCTCGAGCGGTATCTACAGTACTTGGTGTCAGCACGGTGGAGATCAACAACATTGCGGATATCACCACTTTTATCAAGTTGGGCGGCGACTCATTGGCCGCTATCCTCGTCGCCGCGGAATGCCAGAAAGGAGGGTTTATGGTCCCTGCCGGCGTATTCCTGCGTATCGCGACATTGAGAGAGGTCATAACAAAAGCGGCAAATTTGGCGCAGCTCGTACCAAAACCTACACTGCCATTACAGTCTCCACCTTCTTCATTTTCTACCTCATCGATAGTGCTTACCAAAGCAGTATCTGAAGAAACTGATGGAGAGGGTCTATCCTCCACATATAGCAGAATCACGGCGACTGGTCAAGAAACGACAAATATGCCTTCGTTCCGTTGCGACCAAGAAACAATTACTGCAAAAAGCTTGCTAGACAGGGTCAACATCACTGAATGGACGGAGCTGCAGCTTCTTTTACTTCGTGAAACATCTTCCGACCAACGACTCAATATCTTGACTGTGCATGAGTCCTATGGGAGTTGTTGGGATACTCGACAAGTTTGCAACATATGGACAAGTACGATCTTGGCAGAGCCAGTTTTCCAGGACCTGTCTCACGAGCTAGATATTTCCCCAGAGCAACTTATGGTTCGCGAGGTGATTCAAGTAACGACTGAAACTGAGCACCAAAGGGAACTTCATAACGCGACCAATGCACATGGTCCTGTATGCAGCCTTACACTTATACACTGGCCGTTATCTCCGCCTCCGCACTCGAAAAAGTTAAATCGATCCATTGACGTTATTTGGCGCATACATCATGCGTTCATTGACGGCTACTCTGCTCGTGTTCTGCGTGGTAAAATCAGGCGCAACTTGCACGCAGGAGCAATGAGCATTGCCGCGGGTCCATCTTTTAAGGAGGCGGTGCGCTCGTTGCAGGATCTGCGAGAAGAAAGACGAGAGTCGACAAGACGCTTCTGGGATTCCAAACGTGAGCAATTCACCGGTGCGGTGGGAGAGCTACGTATTAGTCCTCAAAGGGAAGCCAAAACAACGGATATACCTTCACAAAGATCCATCACAATCCAGTTTCCTGAGAATCTGATGGCAGAGGCCGTGAAACGTACAGGTTTCACCAGCACGGTGTATTTTGCTGCAGCATGGGCTCTGACCCTCGGCAAATTTATGGATGCCGACCAAGTTTGTTTTGGTCTGGTATTTTCAGGCCGCGATTTACCAATTCCAGGTGCTTTTGACGTGGTTGGGCCCTTGATTACTATACTGCCGCTATTCGTGTCAGTCACAGCCGAAGGCAAGGACGAGATCTCCGTGAAAACGTTTCTTAGTCGGGTACATCATGACATCCTTGAACTTACCAATGTTCAACATTCAAGTGCTTCCGACAGCTCCGATAAGACGTTTAGCTCTATCATGGCAACACAATTCGAGTGCGACGAAGGAGAAGCTTTTCGAGAACCAGTACCAGCAGACCAAAACCGCCCAGACATGCAATCTGCAATACCAATGAATCTTGTGATCGAAGAGAATTCTCGCTTGCGGGTGTTCTATTCAACAGCTCATTACGCAGAGGAAGATATGATCAACGTGGGTTCTATACTCCAGAACATTATGAGTCATCTCCTACAAGACAGTGATGAGCGACTATTGGTGCCAACCATACTTGATACATCCCTGCCTCAGGAGATGGAGGGGAAGTTGAGGAATTGGAGTAACTGCGGTTCTATTGAAACGTATGACTACTCCAAAGGTGATGATTTGGTGACATTATTTGAAAATGTGGTAGCGAGACAATCTAGAGATACGGCGATATATCACGGGGACACTGGAAAGCTGTCATACCAGGACCTTGACCAGGCCGCTGCTGTCGTAGCCTACGAACTCCGTTGGATTCAGCCCAATGAGATTGTCTGTGTCTATGCTGACCGATCGGTGAACTGGCTCATTGCAATCTTCGGTCTTCTCAAGGCTGGCGGAGTCTACGCCCCCTTGGATCCCTCAGCACCATCCGCCATGCGACAAGCAAACCTTTTACGCAGCGGTGCACGCGCCGTACTATTTCCTTCAAGTAGTAGCAAGGAACAAGACGATATAGAATCACTTCCATGTCGGACTATGGCCATCGATGACATTCTAGCGGCGGAGGGCAACAGAATGCAAAGCGACGGCTCTAAAAACTATCCCAGGAGGCGTATCGCTCGCCCAGATGACCTTGCATACATCTGCTTCACATCAGGTTCGACGGGACAGCCGAAAGGCGTCAAATGTACTCACAAAGGTCTGGTGGCCTTCCAGAAAGACCGGATCGTTCGCCTTGGGGCTACAAGAGGCGTCGTCATTGCCCAAATAATGTCTCCGGTCTTTGATGGAAGTATTCACGAAATCTTCTCGGCTTTGACTCATGGTGCCGCGTTGCGTCTAGCATCGCCAACGAACCAGGATGACCCCTTCTCGCATCTGAAGCATAGCGATTCTGCGATTCTGACTCCGTCTATCGCGAAAGTGCTTGACCCTAACACATATCCACGTTTACAGACTGTACGTCGATACACGATCCAGTGAGATTATTGTCACCCAAGACGCAAGACTAACGAACTCTTCCTAGGTCTACCTTGTTGGTGAAGCCGTTCCCCAGTCTGTTTCAGAGAGGTGGAGCAGGAATCATTCGTTATATAATATGTACGGCCCGACTGAAGCAACATGTGGTGCAACGATAAAACGATTACGTCCATGTGAGCGTGTTACCCTTGGTCGAGCAAATCCATCAAGCAGAATTTATGTTCTCGATCGAAATAAATCCTTCGTACCCCCTGGTGCAGTAGGCGAGTTGTACCTTGCGGGAATACAGGTAGCCCATGGATACATAGACCTACCGGAACTGAGCGCGAATCGTTTCCTTAACGATTCTGTCATGCCGGAGTCGGGGCAAAAAATGTATAAGACTGGTGACTATGCTTATTGGGATAGCGCCGGAGAGATTTGTATTATTGGACGCAAAGACCGTCAAATCAAATTACGCGGCTATAGGCTAGACCTTGATGATCTGGAAACAAGAATCGTGAAAGCCATCCCTGGATGCGGAGGAGCCGCCGTTTTCCGACGTGGCGATCACCTGATTGCAGCATGCCAAATTACACCAACCTTGGTTGATGGAGAAGTCGCATTTGACTCAAAAACATTCCTCGGTAATGTTTTGCCCCCATACGCCATGCCCCGGAGGATCATCAGTATGGCAGAGTTCCCTCTCACCGTGGCTGGTAAGCTCGATTACAAAACGATTGAAGCTATGATGAACACAAGCATCTCGGATAGTGTTGGTGCATACCAACCTCAAAAGAGAGCTATGAGTACGACAGAAAAGATGGTAGTGGATGCAGTTTGCGACTTGATGAAACTCGATCCGGGCATATCTATAGACCAAGACTCGGATCTAACGACGCTCGGTGGTCATTCTATCTTGCAGATACAACTAGCGGGTCGGATTTCTTGCCTCATCAAAAGACGGTTTCAAGTACGAAAGATCATCCAAAATCCCGTGATATCTCGTTTAGCATTTGTAATCGATGAACTACTGAGGAGAGAGAAAGCAGATAACCTGGCCGCCGGTAACCGACCCCGACAGACCTTAGGGGACACTGAGCTATCGCCTATAGAAACTCAGTGGCTCTCGAAATATCAACAAAACCTTGGAACTTCGTCATTCAATGTTTCTCATGTCTCTACCTTCGACAGTTCGTTTGATCGTCATCAGACGCTGGTATCAGCTTGGAACATGGTCCTTGCGAGACATTCGATTCTTCGTTGCAGGTTTCGACAAACGACCAAAACAGGAGCTATCGCGGATAGATTCTATGTTACTGAGCCGCCTAAAGCTCAATACGTGGATACTTTTGATGTTCGAGCTGCGGTTAACACAGAGTTCTCTCTTGAGACGGAACATCCAATCCGAGTTCTAATCTCGAAATGTCACATGCTCGTTTGCGTGAGTCATATTATATGTGACTATACAACTCTAAGCCGCCTTTTCGAGGAGCTGAGTGCTGCCTATGTCGAAGTTATCAATTCCGATAAAGTAGCTTGGGTTCCATCAAAGAGATATCAGGACACGACTTGCTGGCATCTCGAAGTTGACCAAGCCACGGTCACCTTCTGGAGATCATACTTATCTGGCGTCGATTTTCTCTCAATACCGCCATATATTAAAACTTTACGTACCTCATACGCCGGCGAATCATTGCTATTCCGATTCCCGAAAAGTACAATGTCGAACTTTGCAGCATTGTCGCAATCACTGCACCTTACACCCCATCAGATAGCTTTGGCCCTCGTGTCCCTGGCCCTTCAAGCTGATAACCCGAAAAAGCGGGACTTGATTCTCGGCAGCCCGTGGCTCGGAAGGGAGGAAGATGACATGTGTACAATCGGACTCTTTCTGCAGCCACTACCGATCCGGATTCGAAGGCAGTCGGACCAGCATGATGATGACTCTGGGGAAGCCCCAGTGGCAGGTTTCCTTGAGGCAGTCCAAAAGTCTGCCCAGTTAGCTCTGAGCCACAGTATTGAATGGCATTCACTGATGAACGTTTTATCATCGTCAGATGACGTGCGGTTGCAAGCAGCTGCAGCAACCACAATTCCGAACCATCCGTTATTCGACGCTATGGTCACTTTTCACGAGCTTAGCACTGCTGGACAGCCACCGTTGAAAGCAGCCATTCCTGGAATTGAGCCTGTAGTGTCCTGGACCGAAGGCGCGAAGTTCGGCATCATGTTTGAGTTTTCCGCTGTCGGTTCCTCGTCTCTGACCCTACGAATAGAGTACGATACATCGCTGTTCTCGTCGAATGAGGTGCAGCGATTTGCCGCGCGGATCGATTGTGGCCTTGAATTCCTTTGCCGGAGTCCCCTTTCAACTTCTCTAGGACAGCTGGAACATGAAATTTTGATTAGTGATATTGGGTTTGATAATCAAGAAGACGCTGGCGGCGTGATCACTCGCGGAGGTATCGAGCTTGTGGAATTTGGGACTCCTCTGTCTGCTCTAACATGACACAGACCTTTCTCGTCGGTTAGGCTAGATTAGATTTGACGTCGTCACTAGCGGTCTGCCGTGATACACCGGATAAAAACTATGCACTCTGTACCTTAGATGAGTAGATAGATTTGCATAATCAGCAGGAGGGTAGTGAGGGTTTAGAGACTAACTCCTACTTCACGGGCGAAATGTGTTTTTTTCTTTTTACCGAAAAACGTTACTATCAAGCTCAGTGCAAGTATGCCGGCCACATCCAACAACATTGATCCACCATCTCAAACATCCACCATTCGTTTAACCATGATCATCTGTTCCATATCTGGTCCCGTTTTCTCGTCTTTGACCCAATTCCTCGGCCTCTCCGTCTGTCCCTTCGGATACTTGATCTCGTAGTCGACCAGTAACAAACACAGGACCAACTTGATCTGGGCACTTGCATACCATCTACCGGGACATGCCTGCCGACCCGCTCCAAACCACGAGTCTCCTGATGCAACAGAACTGAACAAATTCGCGGCGTCGGTCTCCTTATCCGGACCAGTGGATGGCGTATAGAACCGTAGGGGCCGGAACTCAGTCGGCGACTCGTACAACGCGGGGTCGCGCGAGCGTGCGTCGGAAGCGGCGCATATATGTGTACCCGCCGGGATGACGAAGCCGTTGGAGAGTCGGATGGGTGCCATCACCAAACGTTGAAACGAAACGATCCCAGCGGAGTTGACGCGGCCGCTCTCCTTGAGGAAGCTGTCCATCTTCCGCAATCGCAGTAAGGCGGTGCTTGACCAGCCGTTGAGACGGATCTCTTCAAGAGCCTCGGCTCGCAGCTCATTCATGAAGTCTGGGTGGGAGCATAGGTCATAGAGGGCGTGGATGGCTGTGATGGCGCTTGTGTGCATTGCTGCGACGATGAGGAACAGAATTTTCATGACAATGGCTTCGGGCTGTGCATCCGATCCCTGGGCGGACTCAGCTAGCCACTGTACGAAGTCTTGTGGTTGGTTATCTTCATCTACCGGATAGGCGCTTTTCTCCGAGCTTCTGGAATTATTATCTGCGAGATGCTGTTGACGAAGTTTAATTGTTGGCGCCAAAAGCTTTGTTACTTGGGCAATGTCGGCGCGCAGCTTTCGACCGCATTGCAATAAGTACTGAGCTATGGGGCGTAGGGTAGGCGAGATCGGTCTCATGGTCATTGAAAATATGGCGACAGAGGCTGTGAAGCCCATGATGGTCTCGAGCCATACTGGGTCACGCGAGATGGCGGGTTCATCAATGACCCGGCGAGAGGTGATTTGGCCGATTGCAGCGAAGATGACGGACGACGCTTTAATGGGAACGTAATCTGATGACCGGTCAGCGTATTAGAAAATTCAAGTAGGAGTCGCATGTCATGGTGATGTTCAATGATTACCTTCCGAGTTGCTTTCACCGAGGACATTTTTCAGGGCCAGGTCTGCCTCCTCTTTCATCTGCGGCAATAGGTCACCTTGAGTAGTTTTTGGTTAGTCTAACATAACTTCAAGTCTGGGGTGCGCTCGGTAGTAATACCTAAACCTTTTGTCAACTGGTGCCTGACAATGTCACGATGGATATTCGTTTTTCTGACTGCATTAAGCCTGGTATATCTCCCCATGAATCTTTCTAACAGCTCTTCTTTGAAGCTGATCTGGGTGTCTGGAAGATTCTTGAGTTCCTCAATGTACTTGTCTGGGATGACGAGACGCTCGTTGTCGCATGTTTGAATGATGTACGGCGTGTCTTTGTACTGCAGTGTTTCACTTGGTTAACACGAAAAGTCGCGTTGTGATGAGCGTTTAGACGCACCTGTTCATAGCCCTGTTCCAATAGCTTCTGCCCTTGGGTAAAAAACTCATCCTTCGCGGCTCTCAACCGCACACCCAACAAGCCTGGATCAATTCCAACCCGTGGTAGTCCCGCAAATTGTCTCTTAGTCGCTCTCCTCCGTTGCAAAGCGAGCAACAATCCGCATAACACGACAATAATGAGGTAATAGCTAGTTGACAACATATTGGAAATCACGTGTTGAGTATATTATTATAGGAATTGGTCCGATCTGTGGTGAGTGGCGGAGTTCTCCAATAATTATTGCGTGTATAGCGATTTGAGTGTCAGTGTTATCCGCCAAGATTTCTATTTACTGCCAGTAGTACGGGATTGATAAAAGCTTCATGAGTAATGTGTTAATTACAGTGCCGAGTAACTGCATCGCCGCCCAAGAATATTGAAGAAGCCATGTGCGTCAACTAGAGATTTTGCATATCCATTACATAGATACCTACTGTTTGTGCCGGCCGATATTCTACGGTCGCCGACGGTTCTACAATAATGCATATGCGAACAATTTCGGTGACCATATTCGGTCAATTCTGTATTCTACTGTGCAAGCAGCGCGGCGATGCCGAAATGGTGACGGGGATCGGGACTAAACAAGTAAGCGATCGGTTCGCCGGTCTGTTAGCGCTGCTGGATGAGTGGAATTGGAGCATAATGTTGTTGAATCCCGAAAACTAACTGTGCGGGTACGGATGGCCTGCACTTGGACGAATGATAAATGTGTCGACACTGGTGTGATAAACTTATACGCACAAGTCGTTACTTCAAAAACAATTCCTCTGTACTTTAGGATCTTGTTCACCCTTGTATTGGAGGTTCCATCATCATAACATATAACTTTTCGTACGCCACCCGTCAACTACAATCTACATTGCAATGGTATTCCGCGTTTATATGCTTGCCGTGAAGGCACCTGGCATCACTATTGAAGAGTTCAAAGAGCAGTGGGACGTTCACCATCTCAAACTGCTCAAGGAGATCGCGGGGGATGTCTATCCGGACGTCCACATTCATCATTATCCAAAACAAGTCCAAGGCCCTGCGGATGCACTTTACGATGGCATTGGGTATTTGGAATTCAAAAACAAGGATGGCTTCCTGAAGATGAAGGAGATAGCAGAGAAGCCGGAAAACCAAGCGAGGCTGGATAAACACGAGAGAACATTCTTGGATAAGTCCAAAATTCAGATGTACGTGGTGGAGGACGAGGAGTAGCCAAGCAAAGTCTCCTGGTTTTATGTTGATGGCATCAATATTAATGTAAATTAGAGGCTTCCAACATGAAATTTGTTACAATCATGCGTTTCCTCTCCTGTATTTTCGTAATGTGAAAGGAATATATCATTATTTATATCAAAATAACAAGGATTTAGACGCGCTATATAGTATAACTCTATACTATCCTGAGATGATAGACAATTACAAGAACATTATTTTTGATCGATCCGCCTATCCAAAAACCTCGATCTCTAATTTACCACTGTTGGTTAGGTGGCGCGTTTTGACCTTGCGATTCCATCTTGCTGCTGAGCTGATATTGATTGACAGTAGGGTACTGATAGACTGTGGAATTAGTAGCCAGTCTTGTGGTCGAGCCCATTCTGTCTGTCGAAATCTGATCTATCGAACGCGACTCAACGTCTACAGAGTGCCTTATGACGGGCATGGAGTGTGCTGTCTCGCTCCAGTCGCTTCCCCTCCCAACACCTTTGGCGCCGCCAATGCGTAGCCAGGACTTTCTGCTGCCCGAGGATCCGGAGGTAGCACTGATATCCGAGTCGGAGAACTTGGAGGGCTTGCTGGCGGGTCTACTTGAGAAAGTCAAGAGTTTCAGGAAAGGAGCCTTGAACATCTGTTGGAGCGCTGGGGGCATGACGGGCAGACATGCATTGATAATCCCAAGAGTGATTTCGAGTCCAGACCAAAGGGCGTCTTCGACAACGGTCATGGTGAAGTTCATCTTGGCCTCCGGCGTGGAAAACTTGACGACATTGTACGTACGCCATGCTGTAGCAAAGCATACAAATATACCCAGACTGAAGACGAAGACGAGCGACAACTTTTTACGTATGTTCAGCTGCAGCGTCAATAGCATAGGCATAGGAAGCACCAATATGCAGACGTCAAGAACAAGGTTGAAGATGGCGCTCAGGAGAAACTTGAGACTTAGGTCGCCACAATATTGTTGTATTTCGACTGGGTTGATTGAGAAGTTGTACCTCATCGGACGGCAGACGGCAAAGAAGGTGATTGTACAGCCAACCAAGTATGCAATCGCGCACGCTTCAAAGAAATACACTACCATGCGAAACTTCTTCACGGAAAATACATGCGCGATGAAGTCGAGAATGGAAAGGCGTACGAATGTGTTGCCCCACGATTGCAAAAGCCATGCCACAACGAACGACTGATGATTAAGTTAGCCAGGGCTGCTCAGGGGTTCATAAGATTCTAGCATGAGTTTACCTTCTGGGTAAGTGCCCGCGCTGGTGGTGATACTTGTACAAGCGGATAACCGACGCCGCCGCGGTCAACCACTATACGCTCGTATTAGTCAACCATTCCATTGTCATGGAAAATGACAAAGTCCTCCTTCCGTCTCTCGCCACATCCTTTACTCACCTAGCCAACAAATTCCAAGATATCCTGCTGCAAACACCGCAGCGACAAGAATGGCGTAGTCACAAAACCGAAGTGAGGTCTTCTTTATGCGCTTCGCCCATAGTCTAAGGCCGATGCAAGCAATCGCCAATATGAAGAATGTGGTGACAGGCACAACCAAGAGCACGGCTCTAGGAGGCATCGACATAGCTGATGATTTTATATAGGACCCTGGGGCCGACGTGCTACTCATTGTAAAAGTATTTTACCTGAGGACAGAGCAACGTGGACGTCTACATAAGTGAACAGATGGACGAGGTGAAGAGTATAAAAAGAAGAGAGGTCCGTGTACAGCATATATCGAGTGGTCGTGAAATGTCCACAGAGTTGCATTGGTAACGTGTCACACGAACCTGTCAGCTTATTGGTATCGAACAACGATTAGCACCGCGCAAGTGTTGACATATACCCCAGTATACTCTGAGTCGACCATATGTTGCCAATTCAAGTCCAAAGGGCCAGGGTTGACGTCAGCAGTAACAGCTGCCACAATGACTATGTCTGCCAAAAAAAAACTATTCTAGACTAGCCAAATACCATTGGGTCGGTAAATCGTTGGCAAGGCACCCTTGGGACCATATGCTATTTCATTGGACGTGATTCGAAAGGTGTGTCACGGAAACCAATGACAGCCTGTAGATATTGGTGGCTATCTCATCGCTAGCTCACTGCTGCCATGGTTCATTCCTTAGTAAGTCGTTTATTCTGGAGGATCAAAGGATTGCAGTTGCAGCAAATGTGTAGCATTGCATTATTGGATGCATTTGGTGGATAATCGGCATTACCAAGAACTGCCAACTGCAGAATTTTCAGATCAGCCACGATTGACCAGACATCATATCATCTATCTCAAGGCATGCATGGGAGAAGATTGCATGCTGGCGGGCTACGCATCCGCACAAATACTTACTGTGATACCGGCGACCAATATGCGCCACCGCATCGAGAAGAACGATGTGCATCCGGATTTACTGAGGTGAATAGATGGCTGGAACGGATAGCGCCTTGGCAACTTTAAGGTACCATGGGCGAGAAAAGATGGCAGGGCAAGTTGCTTCATAACATTTGGATATATGAGAGCACTGAGTGGCCCAGAACAGGAGACAAAGCCCAAGAGCATACTGTAGGGTGGCTTATAGCGAGTAGGTTCTGCTAGAAAGAATTTGGAGGCGTTGGTTGGCTGTAAAGTGATTATTCCCATCTCGCAACTGCCCGCCCCGCTAATTGTGCTTTTACCAGGGCCTTCAGCCCATCTATAAATAACATTATCACAACAACTTGGTTGAAGCTAACGCACATCACCTGCGGGGGGGGGGGGGGGGGGGGGCTAGTTGTAGACCGATCGCCCTGATTAGATTACTTAGGCGGTCCCGAAATTAGTCGTTCTTTCCTGTTAGTGTGGGTATCGTTTTCACCTTGAACGTTCAAACCGTCCGTGTCGTTGCTGTTTACTGCTACCGTGACACAGATCGTGCATATTGCGATGGGGATCGTGACACAGATCTTGCCTGTTGCTACGGTGCCACACTCTCCGCCCACGGGTTACTATAGCATACCGATATCTATGCCGCACCGAGACTCTCATCGGCGAGGTCGGCACTCAACGTCGGCGTGGTCCACCCTGCCACCTATTCTTTGCAAGATGAATTTGGATTCATTTACCATGGCATCATGGTAATAATGCGATATGACCCTGCTAGCTTCCTTCCCTGATACATCCACTACTGTACAGGCTGATTTGCCGAACACGAAATAAACTCTTGATACCCCTCGCCACCTACCTATTCAAATCCTTCCAAGTTCAGGTCTGCTCTTAGCCTCATTTACAGCTGCAATAAATACTACCCCACGTTGCATTCTCTCCATGGCGCTTACAGCCCCACCTGCAGATGTTGACATCACTGGCGGAGGCCTTGCCGTATGTAGTCTGGCTTAACCTTGGCTTTCTGTATCTACACTGATTTGTTGCGATCGTCACCAAAGTTTTCTTGGTTTTCTGTCGCTGTGCCATACCGACGCTGGCAGGGCCGCACTCTTGCGCTGGCGCTGGCACGACCTGGGCTCCTGGCCACCATCTACGAGGCATGATCTGAGCATTAACGACCGAACGTGTCGTCGAACAACATCGTTGTCTGCAAGCGCGTGCGTAATCACTTTTCACGCATTCCCCTTCTAGGATGGCTAAGAATCAGGATACCGGTGGATAACCGATGAAAACTACTTTGGTTCTGAGAAGCTCTACGGCTACGATGCCATCCGCATCATGCGCAAAGAGCTCCTAGACGAGATGAAGGTCATGTTATGAGAACGCTGGATCCCAATTTACTACAATTATAAGCTGGCTGCCGTAATCAGCAATGGCCCAGGCAAGGTTGCCTTCATTTTTGCAAGTGACCAAGCCTCATCTTGCCCCCTCGTGGTTGGTGCTGGTGGCATCCACTACGTGGTGCGCGGCCCCTTCATGAGCATGAACGGCGTCGTGCCGAGATCTCAGCTCCGCATTCCAGAAGACTATGAGCTGCCCGCGACTGTCATAGCAAGAGCGCGGTGCGTTTTTGCTGGTCCCGCAAAAACCAAATGGGTCTGAGCTCTTCATTGGATCTCAGCGACGGTTTGTAGAACTGGAATCTGCAGGGTAAGAGGCACTGGGGAAGGATAACCGCAGGTGGTATGACATGCTACAGGAGAACAAGGCCAACTGGCCAGATATGGTACAGTCAGCTTTGGAGGCGACCCCTGTTGAACGTATGGGTCATTGGACTTTTACGATATGCCACCCTTGGCATCGTGGTTGTCTGAGCCTAAGAGAATTATCCCTGTTGACGATGCCGCGCACGTAATATTCCCAGCAGCCGGACAGGGAGTTTACTGAGCCTTTGAGGATGTGACGGTTCTGGCCACTATTATTTCCAAGCTTTGTCCAGATGCTCCGTCAGACTAGACAAGGCGGCTGCGCAATGGCAGGCATACTGCCAGAGTCACGTGAAGCAGGTTCTCGAGCTACCAGCAGGTGAATACCAAGCGGCTCCCATAATCCGAGCAAGGCAAGATCTCACAAGTGGCTATTCGGTTGTACGGTGTAAATTCGATGTAAGAGGCGGAGAAGTGGATACTGAGGTCACGGCCATACGCATGCAAAAGCAGGTCCACAGTCATGCGAGTGTGGTGCTTTTTGCTAAGATTATGACGTAAATAAAATCAGCACACAAAGATCGACCAACTAATACTTAGTTTAGTCGTAAGGCTTAACGCGACTGGAAGTACCATACATCTAGGCTGGATGATATGATCTCGGTAACCAGAGGAAATGATTGCCAAGCTGCGCTAGTGAATCCTACGCCAACAATACCTAAAATTGCATAGTGTGATGTAGGATGGTAGCCGGTCGAGAATATCATAGTGGAGCAGTTGCTTTTCCAGGAGGATTACATATGTTCTCGCGCATAGAAGCATCTTAGAAAAGACCTGGTACTTGCCCTGGTGCGGTCAATACCCCTCTATATCATAGTACAGCCGGATTCATTGGAGTCCGGAAACTGGTCTGCCTGGGAATAGGTTGGGGTCCATAAACCGCTTGGCTGATGGATCAACTAATATGACCTTATGGTCAGTCAACTCGTACGTCAAACCTAGTTGAGGCAGCGCTGCTCGTGATCATGTCAACATCAAGTCGAAGTCTTGCACCGACAAGTGCATCACTAAACATTATTCGCAAAAAACGTTTGGCTTGCGATAATTGCCATCTCTCCAAGGTAAGCAAGAGATATGATGAAAAGCCATATCGTCAGAATCTAGTGCTAGACTTGCGAAGTGAGATGAATATTTACGCTCTCAACAGGTTCGCTGCAGTGGCGAGGTCACCGGCTGTCAACGCTGTGAGCGTGGCAAGAAAACATGTCACTATAGCGAGTCAAACATGGGACGAACTCCAGTCGATGGAACTAACAAGGGGCGCAAGTCGAGTGTTCATATGACTTCAACTCCATTCATGTCCAACGATGCTGCTGGTCATCATTCACTACGACAACATGACTCGGATTCGTCCACTGATCACTTTTCTGGTATCAGCAATGCTGAGGGACAACTAAGACGGCAGAATGATCCGCCCTTATCAGACCCGTCTATGAACGAAGGCTGTGCCTCGCTTCATCATCACAATGAGGGGGCGAGTGAATTGATGAGTATCTGGAATGAGTCCACAACCCGCCAGTACCCAACATCTTCACCTTTGGCATTACTAGATAGTATGAGCAATGAGGTTCGGAGTCCTGGTTTTGATCCACTCATATCGGATTTCGACGATATAGACTTTTCATATATCGATGATAGCCAATTTGAAACAGATAGGACCTCTGAAGACCTGAGCCTCCCACAACTCGTCAGCTCTCAACATTCTCGAGCTTCACTGTCTCGACACCAGCCAGGCCAGCCTCAGCAGATTAGTACGACGCAGTTCCTTTCAACTTCAAATTCCTCAAGAACATCCAGTTATCAGAGCTCCAACTCTAGTCAAGCGAATACACCGCAGCCTCTTGGGGCCGATCTCAGCTTCTGGACCGCACAGCTCGAAGAAATATCTCACCGGACACACAATTCCCCCATACCCCTTGATGAGATGCTTCATCACAGCTCACGGCTTCTTCCACGCGTCAACGAGGCCCTCAGGGCGTTTCCCCCTGCGGATTCATCGCCATTCCCCACACATATAATGCTCATCTTGATATGCCTGACACAAACGATTGCCCTCTTCGAGCAGTGCATTCCGTCCGTGATCTGCGGCTCCAACAAGACCGGACCGTCCGGCGATCTCCCCCTCCACCTGGGCGCTTTTCAGGTCGACCGCGAGGTCCAGCAGGCCTTGCAGATGCATGTGGTGGGAAAGGAGCTAGCGACCATCCTCAAGATGACCAATATAATCAAACAGATGCTGCTGCGGCCGGAGTGGAACGGTATCTGCAAGCACACGCATAGGCTTTTGCTGGAGGACCTGCAGGCCAGGACTAAGACGTTGGTTCATCAGATGAAACAGAAATGGATTTCGGCGCGCAGGTTTGCTTTGTAGTATATGCACTTATTATCAAACAATTGGAATACTATCTAGGAAAGCGCCTTTGATGAGCTAGCAACTTTTAGCTCCTCATAGACACACTGTGAAATAGGAGACAAGGTTTGATGCAATCTCAAGACGTTCTAAGCTTGATTCTGAACTTTGCTAAACGATACATCATCCAACTTTGGAGTTTGGAGAAAAGGACCCGTAGAACACAATAAACATGCATGTTTTACGCTCTCCACACGACATATCTCCTGATCGATTTGTTCACCTTGCCGTACCAAGTAGATGGTCGGCGTCGATCGTAGGGCTGCAGGAACAAAAGTCATTGGGGGCAAGACTCTTTTACACACCTCCGACGCTTGCCAGATCGAGTAGCATGTTTCAGATTTGAGGGTTCCTAAAGTCCCAACCTGGCTGTCCTAAAAAGATATGTCGATCTTTCGACGTCGCCAACCAGGAACAGTTTTCATTATTAATATGATCACATTTCGACCTTCCGAAAGCTCCTGATATGGTAATTGTAAATTTCTCAGCACGTGATTATTGTGCATGTGTCCACTGTGCGTCTCTCGCTCTCACTGTGTGTGTGTGTGTGTCAACGATGTGCGTCGGCGTGCACCGTTGTGCGCATTTGGTGCATGGTACCTCGATCTCGGGATCTAAAAGCTAGTTAGTCTAACCAATGCGATTGGTCAGGAATCTATATGTGGGTGGTACTGCATGTGGAATGCGCTGTCACCGATCTGTATAAGGATATAAAGAAGTTACGGCTACCTGAGGTTAATGTGACCTGTATATATGGAGATATTTATTCAAGATGAGTTGTATTTCAAGTGATGCTTTCCCCAAAGACACATTCTTAAAAGTCAATGGGCTTAATTGATTAGTCGGTGTTGCCTTGTATGGTAGCACGTATCAGAGTCGAATAGTGTTGGCAGGGATCGGAGGAGTAAGCCCCGCTAACGGCGGCCGCGATTTTCTACCACTGAGAGTACTTCGATACCAGAGCAATAAGAAGATTATGTTGCAAGCTGCGGTCGACCTGTCCTCTACTGGACCTATTTATGTCAACTGTTTATTTTAACCTAGAAATATGGTTCATCGGATTACTCCGAGGATTTATAATATCTTGTTACCCACGTGCTAAATCACAAGCTTGAATCGCTATTCTGACACTATTTGACAGGCATGCCGGTACAAATTGCCACGAGATGATGAATTTCCTACAGAGTTACCTGCTGGTTCATCTTCCCATCCCTTTCATATCAATTGTTATCATTGTCACCGTGGTCTTCGTCTTCATTGTACGGAAACAGGTCGTAAAGACCTGGATCACGTCCTTGATTTCCCAGGTTATTAATGTGGGCTCTTCCAATAGCTTACTCCCTTCGTGTAGACAAACTGTTTAACTGACAGCGGCATTTCTCCCAGTCCATCCTAGCCAGGAGCTATCGAATCAGAAATATAGAAAATGGTTCCGAACTACCAACTATCCCATACGTCTTCCCCAATGGCCAAGGGAACGTTGAGAAGTTTCTCCAAGGACGAGCGAACAGTGAGAAGTGGGAGACCCAGTATGGAAGCCTTTACCGTCTCTGGTCTGGAATGAAGGGGGAAGTGTGAGTATTGGTCTTAGCTTATCAAGCTTCTAGTCTATATGTAGCCTTTGTGGTTGTGTTATCATCATTAGTTCTCGATTCTGTAATCTTCGAAGCTAGAGAATGGCTAATCCTATCTTGACAGCGTTTTGACCAAGCCCGCACACGTTGAGCTCGTATTTCGAGACTCTCACACGCACACAAAAGCCCATGCAAACGACAGCGGCTACCTAATGGACCGGTTACTTGGCTCTTGTCTTGGCCTGATCAGCGGCTCACCCTGGAGAACAGTCAAAGCCGCAGTTGAGGCGCCATTCTTGCACCAGTCGACAAGAAGTCTCGTTACCGAAGTGCAGGAGTTTACCAAGACGTACATGTCTGCGCTGGGTGTGGAGAATGAAGTATTTAGAAACTACGGGAAACTGCATCCGGTACGCGACCTAAAATTACTCCCATTCCTTTTCACTGCAAGAGTCGTGTATGGGTCGTTGGACGCGGGCCTAGAGGAAGAGTTGAGGGATCTGGTCAGACCCAGGGAGGAGCTTTTCAAAAGCGTGGTCGGAGGAGGCGCCACTAGGTACGCCTTCTCACGATTTCTCCCTCTCCCTGCAATCCGCGCACTTCACGACTTCAAGGACCGCTGGGCCGCTTGGAGCGACCGGGCGCATGATTTTGCTCTCAAGACACAGTCAGGAAAAGCGGAGGCCCCTGTTATTGGCATGTACAAATATGTAGATGCAGGTGTGATGACCCGCGAGCAGCTGCTGCAAACGCTCGACGAGATGCTGTTTGCAAATATCGACGTGACTATGGGAGGCTTATCGTGGACTCTCGTCTTCCTTGCAGCAAACCCCGCAGTACAAAACGCTCTCAGGAATGAGATATGGACAAACTCCTCGAGAACGACGACCTCGACAGCAACACGCGATGATTACCTACTCTCATCATCTAAGACAACACCGACTCTGCTCGGTGCATGTATACTTGAATCTGCTCGTCTGCGACCACTCGCAGCATTCTCCGTTCCCCAGTCATGCCCATCCCCTCGCACTCTTGACGGCTTTGAAATCCCAGCCGGGACAAATTTTGTCGTTGACTCGTACGCCCTCAATATTAGAGACCCATTCTGGGGCGATGACCGAGAGAAATTCCGACCGCAACGCTGGCTAGAAAGACAGAAAAGTGGGCGAGATCTGCGCTATCGCTTTTGGCGGTTTGGGTTCGGCCCACGGACATGTCTAGGGAAGCACATGGCGGAGCTGGTGTTAAGAAGTGTCATTGTTGAGCTAATGGAGAACTGGAGCATCTCGTTGAACCCCACGCTTGTGAAGCGAGGGGAGCAGATTGGGAGGGAAGATGGTGACGACGAAGGCGAGGAGAACATGGACTGGTCCTGGGATGACGAAATGTGGATTCATCATCCTGATCTGATGTTGAGATGCGAGCCGTTAACAGGACAGTCTGTAAAAGATTAGCCTAGGCGTCAATTTTGGAGAGAGTAAAATACCCACGTACTTATGCTACAAGCGATCTCAATAAAAGACTCAAACAAGATAAATAGATTACATTAAATGATTGTTTACCATTGTCGCGGGTCCAAAACTAGTCGAAATGATGAAAGTTCAAATTATGTTCACTAAAAACGTATCGTTTCTGGAACGCCTTTTGTATTATAGAAGAGGTGGTATTGTGCTTAGATGGAGGACTTTCAAAACTCCAATTCCAGAAGCCCGCTTATGGGATAAGAACAACACGCCCGAATCATAGACCCAGCCTTACCGGACGATTCTTGAGCATCCTTTCCAGCTTTTTGGAATAGCCGGGCTTCTCCCTTCAGGATCTTCATCTCGCAGGTCCCGCATTCACCAATTCGACATCCTGATTCGGGTTGTTCCGCCCCCCCTTCCTGCTCAATGAGCTGCAACAGCGATAGACCATCATGTTTCCTCCATTTGACCTCTTTTCCACGAAATCGGACTGTGGATTTCTCTGGCACGCCTTCGTAGCATTCTGCAGCTAAAGGGCCATCCGCCGTGACCCATGAGGAAGAGCTGTGCACGAACGTTTCGTGGCGTATAGCTTGAGGTGGGAATTTGCAACGTTCGAGATGGTCTCGTATCGTGTCCACGAAACCGGATGGGCCGCAGATGTAAGCATTGGACGCGTTACCTGGCAGTTCAATGGGAGTGATCCCTAAGGGATCAATATGATAAGATTGATCTAGAAGAGTCGCGAAAAAGTCGAACCCAGGCCGTCCCGCAAAGTCAAAGTCTCGGCCGTGTGCATCTACGCCGGCCACAGGTGCAGTGTAGAATTTAATTGTCCGTAACAAAGGGGAGGATGGGAGCTCTGAATTGAGTAGCGGAATTTCTTCTCGGGCATTTCGGGCGACGTGGACCAGGATAGCGGGCGTTCTTTTCAGCGTCTGATGAGCAAAGTGCGACTGGATCATACTAAGAACTGGAGTTATGCCTATACCAGCACTGATATATATCTGGCGAGGGGGAAACTCTCGGGTCCAGTCGGGAACAAATGCTCCAGATGGTGGACGCACCAAGAGCCTGCTGCCGACAGAAACATGAGCATGGAGAAACAGCGAGGCAGCGGCTCCTTTCTTGACTGTGATGCGGTAAAACAGCGGAGCGGAGATGGTAGTGGCTGGTGACCAGGAAGATATGGACCAGCAGCGGATTTGGCCAGAGGGTAATTTGATAGTCAGGAATTGCCCTGGAACATAGGACGCCAGAGGTTGGTCGTCGACAGCAGCGAGATAGAATGATTTGATAGATGGAGATTCATCGATTACTTTGATGACCTCGAGCGATCGCCACCCGCTCCAGCGATTCTGTCCCACCGCCTGATTTTCTTCAATCATAGCCAGCTTCCGCGTGATGACTTGCCGGTTCATATTTTGCAGGTCAGATACCCGCAGGATACGCTTTGCCAAGACGCGAGTAGCTGGATCTGCCAGCGATGAGTATGCACACTGAGCAATACTCGCAGCCGATACCATGTCCTCATCCATGGTCGGCATTATTCTGGCCATGTCACCGGGCGCGATAGAACCTCCGCGGATGACTCGAAGATAGACACCACAAAAACCAGACTTGGCGACTTCGGCTAACCATCTACCTGGCTGTCCGCATCGCCATGCGAGCCGTGAGCACGGATTTCGACCGCCACAGACTTCAAGAATGACGCCCCCAGCTGCTTCCCTTTCTTCGCTAGGATGATTGCGATTAACAAGATTGACGTCTCGGCTCTCTTCGTGCGAGGATTTGTGTGAAAATATCCAACGATCCCCAAGGTGGATGTTTCTCTCATCGATGCCATCTGGCAGCCTCAGTGTCAAATTCTCTCCCCAAAAGGCCCAATCCCATTTAGAGCGCTCAACCCCCAAACGTGACGTCCAATAGTCATAGTGCTGTGCGAAAAAAGCATACACCTGCGCGTCGTGGATGGCGGATTTGTGTCCTTCGATGCCGTCCTCGGTAAGTACCAATGGCGTTGGGGAAGGAGATCGAACACTAGCTGTGAGTGTGGGCTGTGAGTGGATGATTTGGGTTGCTGGTTGTGACCGCGAAACTGCCAGCACTGTGAGCAGAGATGCAGGTTGTGGGTCTAACTCAGCAGCCATGTTAATTGAAGTGCCAGCATGGGAACCGAAATCGAAAAAAATAATGACCGGATTTACCAGCGATTCCTAACTTCTTCAATCATATTAATTTGAGTGCGAAGCCGTATTGTTGAAGATAAATCCGCATTCTCCTTTTTGACTACCGGGTTTTCAACAGTGACGCCGACGCCCCGAATTATAGTCGGGGAGGTCACGCCACGCTCCAACGACCTATTTAGCTCGGCCCGTTGAGTATTGGTACTTACTTGAACATGACTACCGAATAAATCAAAATAGGTTCACGAATCATAACTGACCCTAAAGGCAATTAAGAAGTTACATTGCATTGTACTGCTCAAACTATACGATTAACCTGACGTGTACCGTAGAGACTCCAGCAGGCCTTTACCAGGATATAAGGCACAATATCATCTAACCTTAGAAAATAATGTCATGGGCACATTAAAGCAAGTCATATAATCAACATGAGTACCGCAAGTCACTCCTTCGCTGCCACGCGCCATCTGCATATCATCTCTACGTTTTACGCGATTGATTAATGCCTAGTTATCCCTAAACGTCGTGCGCTTATCGCAGCTTTAATCTGCTTTTCATTCGCTTCCATAATCTTATTGTTGTTTACTTAGTTTGCTTCCCTGTCCGAATTCTTCTTCGTCCGCCCTTCTTCTTCTTCTTCTTCTTCTTCTTCTTGGTCTGGTTTCTGGATTCTCTTGAATCCCAGCGTCAGTCCAGTCAACAATGCGGCAAGCCCAAACGCGATGGCCATGGCCCATGCCGCACGTAATCCATCCAGATAACTCTCACGGATCGCGGTTAACTGGTCACCCTGAAACACACGCTGCAGATCTGTGGCTCCGGTTGCGATGATGACCGCACGGTCGACGTCCGGGAGGCGGGTCGCAGCTGTGGCTAGCAGGCGGTTAATGAAGAGAGATTGGGCCGCTGCTACCGACATGGCTCCTGAGAGGAGCTGGAAGACTGATTTCGACCGCATTATTAGCTTCATACTCTCCTTCGACATGTACACCTAATATCTGTGTGTGAACAATCGGGGGTGAAGTAGTTGAATACTTCTTCCATTGAACAGCACCTCGGGGTCAAAACTTAGGGATGGGGGATTTTACGCACAGAGAACAGTGGACATAGAAGTCGGCAAGTCTTCTGGCTTAGAGAAAGCCTGCACGACGGTGAGTGGAATCTGCTGGCATACACCATTGCCTATACCGACAACGAACTGATATCCCAGATAGGCGCCAGCATATGAGTCGATGTCAAGGGTATAAAGCAGCCCCGCACCGACTGTGGTTAAACTCGCACCCACTAGAAGGTAAATCTGGTAGATCGGAAATTTGGAAAATAGGACACCGCTAAGTATGACGAAAATCGCTATTTCACATATACTGTGAGTGTGTAGCTATAGGAATTTGCCGAAGAAACCACTCACATGCAGAAACAATAAGTGGGAGGACTTGGATACCACTCGTAGTAGGGCTGGATCCTTTGACAGATTGGAAGTAAAGCGGAAGGTTGTAAATCATCAAGAAGTTGGCACAACTCAACCTGTTGTTTTAAATATATGTTAGCACTTAAAGCACTTAATGATGTAGAAAAGGATTCGCTACGGAAACTACTCACAGAAACATGAAAGCAGCGCCGCCAGCTACGTGACGTTGCGCAAGGATTCTCGGGACGATAGACGCCCGCTCTCGCAGAACCCATTGCACCACGCCAAAAGCAATAGCAAGCAGAACCCAGCCGATTAGAGTCCCAATCACGTCTGCGCTGTTCCAGGATTTCGATACGCCGCCCCATTCGAGGGCAAGAAAATAGCATACGATTGAACTAATCGCGAGAGTTGTCCCAAGAGGGTCTAACTGCAAGATTTTCTCCTTGAGCGTTGCCTGCGGGAGCGGCGTTCTTGGCCTTGGGAACAGAGCGAAGAAGATCATGAATGCTGTACAACCGATGGGTAAATTGACGTAAAAGCTATATATCATAGGAAGTTAGAGTTAGCACAGCGTAGTGGTTACCAACACGATTGCAAGCAAGGAAAGACAGACACCTACCACCAGCGCCACGTAACTTGTCCCGTGAATGCTCCTCCTATCAAGGGACCGGCTACACTCGCGATGCTGAACGCAGCACCTATTCCACCAATGAAAGCTGGAGCTTTTGTAGGCGGAACGAGATTGGCAATAATTACATAGGTCCCTATGGTGATGCCGGCGCCGCCACAACCAGTGATTACTCGCCCTGCGATGAGCATTGAACTATTCTTCGAAACACCTAGTACAACGATGGAAATGTCAGATCTTTCTTCCCAGGGCCATGTATTGTACATACCGCAAATCAAACTGCCGACCTCAAATATGAGAACAGAGACAGCATAAGCGACCTTGAGCGGATAGTATTTGTAGATCTTCCCCCAGGGCGACTGGAAAACAGCCAGAGTCAGGAAAAAGGCTGACCCATACCAACCAACCTCATCCAGTCGCTGGAAGTCTTCTGTGATCTTTGGGATGGCTGTCGCGACTATAGTCTACATAATGTTGTAAGAATAGGATCTATAGGTCTAGACATCAACAAGAAAGAATTCTAATGACATACCATGTCCAGAGGCACCTGTAGAGTGTATAAGCGATTATTTTCAGTAACTTCCAGTTAAGGATTAGATACTCACAAGAAACATAGTCAGTAACGTTGCGATATAGACGCACCACAGCTTCCATCCATGCGGATACACCGCCGCTGGCGCAACGACATCGTCACCCTTCTCCATCGTGATGTTCTTTTTAGAATCGTCTTTTTCATTCAAAGAATCTGAAAGCGACGCTGGAGAAGGTTTCAAGGCGCTATGCGCTTCCAGATCAGTACTCATCATGTCCTGAGACGAGACTATGAATATGGTGTATTGCAATGGAAAACTAGGCTTGGACTAAATGAAGATTAGGTGGGCCACAAAGCGAGACACTTTGATTTCTATGCAATCATAACAATGATCAACCAATTAGTTTGCGTAACAATACAAGGTATATAGCAATGACTATCAATGCAAGACACAACAACATTCAAGAGCGTCGAGGATGGAGAAAGACGAAGGTCTGCTCAATTACGTCACTCCGAACAGAATAAGTACAATGTCACCCAACAGGCGGCTGTTGTTTTTATAATATGCTTATGCCGTCTTGGATACGATTGCTGACTGCCGCTGTACCAATCAAAGAGAGAGCGATACATTATGTACTCCATGCGGTGCGGCACGGTCAGTCGCCAAGTAAATAAAGTTACACTCCCAGGGGCTGGTGCATGATATCTGATGTCTCAAGCCACTGTCTGCTGTTTAATGCTGATGCCGAATGAAGCTCGATTGGGCCTGCAATTCCTCCAGATACCAGCGATTTTCTCACTTGGCTAAATCGGTGTCAATTGACTTTGAAATGTCGGCCTCGGCGAGGTCGGCGAGGTCGGCCAGGGCGGTGGTTCTAGTGCTTCGGCGAGGTAAGCAAGGTTGGGGTCTTGCCAGCAATGCCAAGACACCGGCTGCATGCTCAGGTCTCATTGAATGTACGATTTCATACTAGACTGACCCAGTGTGTGTGTTGTCAGATTGCCTTGGCAGCCCAAAAGTCCCTCCGCGATTTGACGCTATTGCCAACATCTTTTCATGGAGAAGAAATGCGGAAGTCAGAGTTTGGACCAGAATCACGGTGTTCCAGACAGTCTTCCGATAGATGTGCATAAGACATTAATTCTTTGTAGGGAAGATGTGCCTGAGGCATAGATCAGTATTGTAAATAGTCCTCGGAGTTTGTTGAAACCGAAATTTCCAACGAAGCGAGATCGCAATGTGCTGTACTGCCTTCGTTGTATGATTTTATGCAGACGACAAGACTAGATTTTCCCCTTTGATTATGATCTAGAGACTAGAAAGCCTCCATTTTGTACCCTTTGAAAAGTGCCCGCGTCGTCATATTTCTGGCTCACGCCCTGTAGGAAGTCCAAATTCTCTGGACCGTAGCTTGCGAGCACATTCTGACCGCGTGTCGCGATGTTAGCAAAAATGAAGCGATCATGCAACCCTCTTGCCTGTGACAGACTTGTTATATCATCTGCGAGCTTTATAAGAGCATTATGGACTTGCTTGTCGTATGCTGGATCTGTCCACTGTGCAATCGGATTCCACCAGGTCTGGGCTCTTTGCGACGTACCCAAGACGTTCCCACCATTGAGCTGGCCGATGCGAGCAGCCGCAGAACCAAAGGTCTGAATAGGGAGCAGGAAGGCGGCGGATGTGTTCTTGTTAGCTGCAGCCACAGCGAGGTAACGGTTATAAATGTCGAGATACAAGTCAGTATCGGGAAGCGTCGTAACACCCACCGTATCGCGACTAGCTTCGGGTTGCGGTGGACTCTGGAGTTCGATGAATTGCAAAGTAGATCCGTTCGCTGGAGGAGTGCTCTCGGCCGTTGGTGTTATATAACTGAATGGTGCAAACACGGCGGGATTGTTGGCATACTCGCCGTAGACAAAAGTGACTGTAAAGCCGGCAGGTGTGCATGTCACTTGAATACCGGCTTTTGGATCGCCTTCCATGTTCCTCTGTACTTGTACTAGAGCATCTAATACAGTCCGAGAATTAGAAGCATTGTACGACACGATGCGATACCAGATATTTCGCGGCATGGTCGTATACAAATCAAACTTTGTTACAACACCTTGAAGAAAGGCTCAATGTTAGTTCACGTAACTCTGACGTGATCAAATGAGCGCACTCACCAAAATTGTTCCCACCACCTTTCAATGCGCGGAACAAATCTGGGTTCGTTGTCTGGCTTGCGGTAACAACTCTGAAATCTGAAAGTACGACCTGGAAATGCTCATCAGTATACATATAGAACGGTTCCGGGGATGTGATTTATCATCATTTGCACGTACCTCCATACTCTTGATATTGTCGGCTGCAAGCCCTGTGAGTGAGTTGATGATTGGGTGACCACCACCGAGGAGGAGTCCAGATACGCCAACATATTTGTTCCGTCCAGATACCACTGCAACACCTTGCGAGTCAAGAAATTGCTGCACAGCACCAAAGCGAAGGCCGGCACCAACAGTTGCAGTTGACCTATCGGCACTCAGCTTCAGGGTCTGGAAGCGTTGCATAAGGATTGTGACCCCATCTTGCCCGACTCCTGCGAACCCCGGGTTGGGATTGTGTCCACCTGACTGCACCGCAAACTTTGACTGTAGTTTATCAATTATCTGAAGCGCAACGGCTACCTGAACGGGATGCTCTGGACTGATGAAACAAGCCGCGGGGAGCTGACAATTGCTGGACCTATAGTTTTTTCTAGCTTAGCATCCGGGCCGACGACGGAATTACGTAGTAACTGACCAATTATTTTCCCGTAATGTATCATAAGCAGAATGGTTTGTGCTAGGATCTGTGTAATAGGTTGGCAAGATGCATTCCAGTAGTTGACACGCGACCTGTGATCGTGATGAAGACAGAACAGATCTGTCCTCAATGTGGTAGGAAGCTTCATCAATGGTATCGGTCGAGACCTGAATTGCCTCAGACAAAGAGGCGACAATGGCATCAGATGACGGAAATGCCTTGAGTGTGTACAATAATTGGTCGGAGAACAAGGTTGGCTCTTGAGCCTGCACCAGCACTGCCAGGCATGTCACCCCGACAGCGAACAATGTTGAATGCACCTTCATATTAATATTAAAGAGATACCTGTTTGCTGAGTCCCCCACCGACGGAATCGTATAGACTGACACACTTTGGAGTCGGGGTAGCGAGAACGGGTAGTAAGTAAGTAGATGAAAAACGCAATGTTGCAGTTATGAGGGAGATGCGACCTTTAAGCACTGTGTTACACATCCACTTGCGCCGCCCTGGTTTCCATTCCTATTGGCGGGGTGCCACGTGGTCGACGTGCATGCAGTAGGAATAGTAAGCTTGTACTTGCAGGAAGGATCTGTTATAGAACTTCCTCTCTTGTTCTAAAGTGGGGCGACCAGCAGGCCCTTGTCGTACTGCAGCAAACATAATGCAAATGACATTTTTCTACAAGACCGAAGCATTGCGCCACATTAATTCGGTCTATATCTGCTGGATTGCCATCTAAAAAGTACTTGTCCAAATTGATCAGGTTTTCGGGTGGTTCCAATATAATTTACGTGAAAGTCCGTAGGAGGTCAACCATAGCCTTTGGGGCCCTTTTGGTATGCGCCGTCTGCGGTGGTATATGATCCGGTAAGTATCCTTCGTAAAGCCGAGTCTACACACCGCCAAACGACTACGGCCAAGGCTCGTTTAATCCATAGTGACTACCCGCATCATTTGATGCTGCTACGCCCGTCAGAGGATTGGTTCGCTTTCTTTCGATCAGCTAGCGCCATGCTGCTTCAGGGTCGGCTTGTCTGAACGTTTGCTTGCCCGAGTATCAGAACATTATTCAGTATTGAGCAAGTTTCTTGCAGAATATTGCCCAATGCCAGTGTCCTATGGAGTTCTCGTGCAATCCATAAATCAGCTTGCCAAAACTCCGAGAACAGAGAATGATAGATCTAGAGCGTTGATAACGCATGACGGCAGTTGGTCGTATCTTTTATAAACACACAAAATCAATGCACGGTTTCCAGATATGCCCGGGAAGTCACAATAAGAAGCGATTTCATTATTCAAAGCCAAATTCTCGGCAAAATTCTTTATTTCCGAGATGTGAAGTTGTCCCAACTTCTTACTCGTAGGGACATGACGACCATAGCGGCACATGTAACAAGAATATGGCTGTACCAGCAGAAGCAAATCAGCTGCCCCATGGCTTTACCTGGCACCAGAGAGTGCTGTTTAACATCACCGGCTAAAGCGGCTGGATCCCGCATTTCTCAAATCCTCTCGAGCCGCAGGCATTCGGCAAGGCGATGGAGGCCATTCGCGACAACAAACTGATGCACCCCGGCCCCGATATTGATATGTGATGTTCATACATTGGCACAGAAGCCGCAATAGCAACACCAACACTAACACACACAATGGCAAGTGGACGGTGTACTCCCTAAGCATCTAGGACCGCAAGGTGAGTTTAAGGGAGAAACCAGGCAAATTCAGTGCGGCGCAAACTGAAGCATGACGAACGAATTCCAACCATGCACTAATGTTGGCTTTCGTTTGTGTGCTGGAAACTTTGGCCGGTGGGATACTGGTACTGCCATAGACGAAAAGTGGAAGAAACAAGAAAGAAAATTAAACCCCCCCCCCCCCCGGCGGCGCCAGGATGAGATTGAGGATTACTGGATGCATGTGAGGCGTGAGTTTATTTCTATTGTTGTCGTCACCGTCTCCGCCTAAGAATCTCGATTCGCTGCTGCGATTTATAGGCCCAGTTTCACTATGACAAAACATCCGACCGATTTATGAACAACTGTCCTGAGGGAGCGAACTTGACACTGGGTCTTCGCCATACAACACTTGATGCAAAGGGTCCCACCCCAGACTACGGGGCATTGCTGCGATCGTACGATTAAGTACGTCAAAGCAATGTCCCAAAAATGGTGGTCTTTGCATGGTACTCGCTTGGATCGTTCAGATCATTTATGTACTCGGGTCATGGCCCGACGAGGCACCAACTCTCCAGGAC
Source organism: Truncatella angustata (assembly GCF_020726525.1). Classification (NCBI taxonomy): domain Eukaryota; kingdom Fungi; phylum Ascomycota; class Sordariomycetes; order Amphisphaeriales; family Sporocadaceae; genus Truncatella; species Truncatella angustata. Next base: position 5,604,599 of record NW_025763382.1, on the reverse strand, counting down.
GATGAGAGCACCGCCAATGGGATGAGGCGGTGCCAATTCCCAGCATAGTAGGCGGTCATGTCAAACATCATATGGACTAATTAAGCGAACGCGATTCATGGCGGCGTTGCTAATAGAATGGGTACCAGTCCCGGAGCCTTCGAAATCGAGTCGAACGAATACTTGAGGTCGCCGTTGGCACCTGTCTTAGATGTTTTGTATCCAATGCCGGGCGCATTCCCTGTGCCAACCAGGAGTGCATTGCTTTGAGTCAGGATCGCGCCTGGCCATGGAGATCGGTAGATGACAAGAAAATGAGCTTTGCTGGTTCGATATTGAATCACTCCCCGTTATGGACGGGGTTGTAGCGTTGAGGCAAGCGTAACCATTCAGCTTTTACCTTGGGTCTCGCCAACGGTATATCCCCTAGCAACACCACTACGTCCCTCTTGAATCACTGTGCTCTCTTCGTACTCTTGTTCGTCTTCGTCAACATCTCTGAAATCGGTGCCCAGACCCTGCCATGTCCTCTGCGAGCGAAGATATTCGGCGCCTGGGCTTACAACGCCGTTAACCATGGCGACTTCGCCCAGCTTGCGTTGCGTAAGTGCTTTCGATGGTTCGTTGTTTTTCGTTGTTGAAGGGCCCTCTGTAGCCGTTCTGCCATTTGTAGTAGCTTGTTGGTTTCGGACAGCCAGCCTCATGGGCCGACTATTGCTCACGAACTTGCCGGTGCGCAGATCAAACTCGGGGGCTTCCGACTCCTCGTCGTCCACTCCACCCTCTACCTCCTCATTTGATACTTCAGCGTCAGCGACAGTGATATCATCATTCACATGCTCGTCCGCGGCGCTGTCTTGGTTTTCTCGAACGCCCTCTATGCCGCCCCACCAAGTTCCGTCCCAAATTCTCTTATCATCACCAACAAGGGCCAGTTCCAGCTCAAAAGGCGTTATGACAGGTTTCCACATGCCATCCTGCTCTACTAGTCCGCTTTCCCAGCAGCCTACCACAACCCACCCATCAACTTCAGCAAAGTTGGCTAGCTTGGCAGAATTGAGTTTTCCAACCACAATGGTGTAGCTCTTTTTCCCTGCAGCGGCGATCTGCTCCCTAAGTTTCGTGATGGTGGGCAGGTAGTTGGCGACTGACAACGTGTTGACCAGGATACCAATGACAGAAGCCGTGGCGAATCTGATTACAAGACCATAGCGCCGCTGTAGGAGTCTTGGCGTCATGGAGGGATCAGGGATAGACATTGCAGCTGTGGTGTACGGCGAGACGGGAGTGGTATAAATTCGCAAGGAGGACAGGCGCGAAGAGAGCGTAAGCAGCAAAGCTTGGGGTGGTGTAGAAATATGGAAGAGGTGGTGATCATTCAATGTCTGGTGTTGTGATTCCGGCGAGGTCTCGGATGCTTGCGCTGGAATATCTTGGGCGTTCTCGTCGAGCGAAATAACTCTCCTGTTTGGTATAGTCGCACTGGGGTCCCTCACAATTTCGGTTGCCCTGATGTTCGTCCATCCTCTTTCCCTTAAATTTTCAGACAATGGCCTAACATGGTCTTGAAACATGACATCTGCCATTAAAACGACTTTCTCGCCCTTGTTGTTTCCAAAGTCCCTTTCGAACGCTTCTAGCACGACATCATAATCTAACTGCTGCCTTGTGAAAACATGCAGGACGGGTAGTCTTGCTGTCGGACTGAGACATGCCCGTCCGTAATGCACCACAGCGTCAGCATCCGCATGTTCTGCCGCAATCTCATCAATGCAGCATGAGCTGTACGACGTGTCGGCAAGGACATATAGTCTAGGTATCCTCTTCACTTCCGAGCCGGCATCTCGAGCCAGCCCCTCATTCATCTCATTCGATGTCGTCTTGGCGTTGATATCCGTCTCCAAATCCAAATCGCTCGCTTGGTTCGTATGGACGTGAACTCCCAGAGGCAACCTCCCAAGCTCCTTAGAAAGCGCTTCAACAACCCATGTAGAATCGCTCAGCATTGCATCCGGAAATTGCAGCGCAACTCTTCGCCAGCCCTGTTGTGCGATTTCGGCGGCTGTGCGCTCGACTTCGTACACGCTAAAGAGCTCATCATCACTCCTCTTCGGCTTCTGCGTCTCCAGAGCAGAGGTCGAAGTCGGGTCCTCGGAGAAGGTATGCTCGGCGGGTGTCGAAAGGACGGGCGCTGAAGTGAGTTCTGATCCCATGCTGGCACAAAGGTTTCCGGCAGAATTTACCCGAGCCTTAAAATCCACGATCGAGACCCTCCCGCTGGTGATTTTCGCAGACACGACTTGGAACGTTTCAATATAATGAAAAAAAAAAATTTGAAAAGGAAGCAGCAAATCCGAGTTGGGTTGTCTGTTTGGCAAGCCTATCAAAAGTTTGGAGGGGTACTGCACTCGCACGATGGTGGGGGCGGGGCAGAGAATTTTTGACCTTGAGGAGCCCCGGCAGACCTCTAAGCTTAGCTGGGTCTTTTTCAGCACTGTGGAGCAGGTTCTATGTCAGTATTTAGGTACGCTATCATTGGATGGAAAACGATTCGTAGATATGATCATGTCAACGAACGAGTCAGACCGTCGCCAAAAGGTCAGCAACAACACTTGCTACGTGCTGCAGAATTCTCGAATGAAGTTATTCCCTCGTATACGACGATAGTTGCATGCTCACATAGTTCGGGGGTCACCGTCCACAGTTATTTGTCCTGAAATCGCCAATGCCAATCACACCTGAAGATGCTTACCTATGCTGTCGAATCCAGTATGTACGCCCCGAGTTACCCATCATTACAATGTACAAGAGTATTATATGAGAAAACACAAATACAGCAAGAATCAGTTTCAAAGCTTGACCCTCCCACCATTGAGCTCCTGCCAGTCCTTGTGGCTGAACTTGACGTATGTGTTGCCCTTCAGCCACCACAACTCATCGCTTCCCACCTTGTAGGGATCCACACCCTGCACTCTCAGATCATGTTTCTGTTGCTTGTTTGTGCCAGTGATCGAGCTACCGACGTCCTTTACCACCCGGAGAAAGATCGGTACAGCATACTTGGGCAACATCTTCCGCCCATGCTCGGCGAGACCGTTCATAACACTGTCGCTAGGTTCTTCCTTCAACACGATTGCCACACATCCGGCACGCCCGTCATGGTTGGGCAGCTCTACACCATAGACATTGGCCTCCTGAACACTCGGGTGCATTCCCATCATTTGCGACACTTCTGTTGTTGCCACGTTTTCGCTCTTCCAACGGAAGGTGTCGCCAATGCGATCATGGAAGTACATCCGCCCTTCTCTGTCCCAACGGATCAAATCGCCTGATCGGAAATACCCATCTCCCTTCTTCAGCACATTGCGGACAACCTTACTGTCTGTGGCCCCCTTGTTGTTGTAATATCCCTGGAACTGCTCTGTCGAGTTTTCCATATCTGGAATATGAAACATGAGCTCTCCAACTTCGCCTCGTGGCACCTTCCTGCTCAATCCAGTCTTCGGGTCTCTCCTCACTTCAGATGTATCAGGATCAACATCAATGATGGCCATCTTGGAGTTCATAACCAGTTCGTAGATCCACCCGTTCCGTCCTATCGCGCCAGCCGCATAATCGTTCCGAGTCTTATTCCACGTAGCCAGGAACCCTTCCGTCGCACCGTAGAATTCTGCTATGCTCTCGATACCGAAGCGCTCACGGAACTTCTCCCAGACGTCCGGCCGTAACCCGTTGCCGAAAGCTGTGTGCACCCTGTGCTTTTTGTCCAACTTTTCGCCAGTCGACAAATCGATCTCGGAAGGAGCTGCCAGTAAATATCGCAAAGTCTCGCCCACATATTGTATCATGGTAGCGTCGAAACGGCGCACATCCTTCCAAAATGTTTTGGTTGAAAACCTTTTGCCAATGGCAAAAGTGGCACCGGCCTCCAAGATATGTGAGAAGCCCATGACCGTAGCGGAACTGTGATATATCGGCATGCACGTATAAAAGATGTCCGTGGGCCGGGTATAGAGCCATCCCGTACAAAAGTTTCCAGCCACTGTCAACTTGCTCCAGGAAATGATGGCTGCTTTTGGTAGCCCCGTTGTGCCAGAGGTGTAGATAAGGATAGCCATATCTTTTCCCGTGTCGCCAGACCGAAGGGAATCAGGAGGACGCTCAGCAGTGGTCGCCTTGATTTCAGAGTGAGCTTGCTCTGTCAAAAAGTCGATCTTGAGTCCATTTAGTGTAGTCCGAACGTATTCATCAACATTCTTTTCCAGCTCAGGATCAGCCAGCATTAATACAGCATTAGCAGCTTCCACGCAGTGAGTCAACGCTTTGCCGGTAAGGTTATAGTTTATGAAAGCCGGTTTGACGCCAATTGACCACATCCCGAAACAGAGGAGAATATAGTGATCCGAGTTCTGCAGGTTCATGGCAACCACGTCTCCTTTTTTAAGATTATACTTTATTTTGAGCCAGTTGCCATATCTCATGGCCATGTCATAGCATTGGGCGTAAGTCCAGGTTCGATCTTCAAACATGAGAAAGATATTGCTACCCGTTGCTTTGTTGGTTGCGCGCTCCTCCAAGCTGTAGAAGTTGTTGACTCTATCGGCCTTCTCCCGCCGATCATGGCGCCAGACGGCGCGTGTGATGCCCCTTAGCATTGTGTAGTCGTACCACAAAGCAGTCTTAGCATTGACATATGCCAGGCCTGCAGCCACCGCGGGTACGGCAAGCGCAAGAGGAACTGCATTTCAGAATGGAAGGAGTCAGTATCGAGATGAGTTAGGGATTGACTCTTGGAACTCTAAAGATGGTGTCAGTGACCTACCGGGCATTTTGATGGCAGCAAAGCTCAATCGCTATGTCATAGGCCAAATTTGCTTCTGGGGAAGTTATGATGATGAAGTGTCTACAAAAGGTGCTCTCTAGAGACGCAGTAGGTTCAGTCGGATTGCGCGGGTAATAATTGTAACGGAGAATAAAGCCTTAGATTAGTGGAATGATAGTGGGATGGACGAACGGCTCCGCTGTCGCCACCGGGTGTCCTCGACCGGACGATATGGGGTGTCAGGAGTAGTTCGGAAAAGTCACAGACAATGATGCAGATGCAGTGTTTAGAATAACGGTTCGACAGGGATCATCGAGTGGAATCCGCCTCACCATTACTTTCCAGGACTGACGGGAAGAGGGGATGAATATGTAGCCTACAACTTTATCAAGCTTTTTTGAGCGGGGACCATGCCTGGTCGACGACGCAGAGGCGCTTTTGGGAGGAAGTTGATTGAACCAATATCCCGGTTGGGATGCGGAAACGAGGTGCCAGAGGACTGTGGATGGTCAGAAAGTGCAAGTACAGTACGGTGATCCTCCTTTAGACGATCAAGATGAACGAAGATTCCGTTAGCAGGCCAAACCCGCTACAGCAACTTAGCAGGCTTAGCTATTATGCAGTTGTGTTCCTCGTGCCTCGGCTCGCAACCTAAGCAGGGGTCCGAGAGGAAAGCGTGGGAGGTGCGGCATGAAAAGTAGGTAGGTATTCTGTAGCACCAACCTGCTTCGCCAAGGGCTCCATTGCTTCGAGATGGTTTCCTTTTGGGTTCCCGGGGGTGAGACGGGCCCAGATCAGTTCGCCTGAAGTGTAACTCGCGCTTACGTAGTTACCCAGTTACATAGGTTAGTCAACTTAGCCTGGCTGGAGTGACGCGGTGCATTGGAGCCATTGCAGATCGCATTCAGCCCGTGCTGGTTGTTGTTGGTCATTCCGCGCTCACAATCACACTCCTTTGTTTGCCCGAAAGAGCACAGATTTGTTTGCAAAGTGAATTGAGAACTGAATTCAAATGTGATGACAAGCATACGTAGGCCTCGGAGGTGACAGTACTCCATACATAGGAACGCCCTGGAAGTTTGTTGGAGCTGGAGCTGGGGTTTAGATGCTTATCAGCACGTGGACGCTAAGAAGGTGTATCGCGCTTACAGTTATTGGACACTGCTAAGGTTAGGACTTTAGGTTAGTGCAGTGTACGTTAGTGGGCGCTGGTGCTGAAGCGGCAGGCTGAGCTGGCCGGTTCGCGTAAAGTAGCTGCCGTACGTCCAGTAAGTTAGTGTCCGAACAACCTTACAATTAGAAAGGCCAACAATGCTTTCGAGCTTTCCTAAATCATAACCGTCATGTCTTCTGCAGTCGACAATGGTGATACTTCAGACCTGTCCCTAAGAAAGGCCCCTGAGCCAGGCACTGGACTTGCGCCTACGCCAGCTCTTGGCCCCGCGCCTACATCAGAAGTCGCTCCGCCAGCTTCCAAAAAGGAGCCTCCCCCTGAGAGGCCAACCGACACGCGACGACGTTCATGGGTCATCGCATCGTTCTGGATCATTGTAGTCTGTCTCGGTCTGCCGATATGGTGGCATACGACGAGCATTTACAGGGCCAACCTGCCCGTGGAAAAGATGCTAGAGTGGGCTGATGGCAAGGTACGTTCATATTCGTCCCCTCGGGAATCCCCTTCTATAGGACAGGACAGGACAATACAGGAAGACTTACCACCTCCCTTTCCCCTAGGCTTGCCGACCTGTTTTCCCACTTCGAATCTCCATAGATCCTGGCAGCCTGCAAGAGCAGGAGGCAGAAAACCTACTCCGCTTGACTCAACATGCGCTTGACGATCTCAACGACTTCTCTGGCCATCACTTGAGACTTCAGCTTGCGCAGAAAGGGGGAGAACTGAAGCAGGATTCTAATGTCGCTCTGACCATTCGTCTCAGTCCCGGAGAGTCGACTCACACAGCAACATCCTCATTGCACCCACACGTCCCTGTACTGGATGTTTCGTACCCGCCAAACTCGATCCCAACCGCCAACTCGCCCTCTTCTGGGCTGGCTACCTACCTTGCGGCACAGTTACGCTCGACCTTTTCCGAAGAGCAGAACATCATATCGTACCTGCTCGAGACGTCGAATGTCAATATGGAACAGCGTCCGAAAGCCGTCTCGCAAGACGTCGCGGATTCCTTGTCTAAGCGCATGACGAGGTCTCTCAAGTACTCGAGGACCTATCACCTGACATTCTCCTTGTTCACGAATGGGCCCTCGCCGAGCAGCTGGGAAATCGAGGCCGCGATCGACAAATACATGCGGCCCGTCTTGGATATGCTGGCTCCTATTCACAACTTCACTATTGATACCCAGGTACAGCTCTACGCGGCGCCGGGAGTTCAATCACAGGTGCTCAGCAAAGAGGACCTTTCCTCTTTCATCAACGCAGCGGAGTGGCCTCTTTCCCCTTCAATTGGCGGTGCTCCTACCGTCAACTTCGTTGTGTATACTGGAAACCAGACCATAGGCACCGAAGCTTCGGAAACGTCCCAATCGTGGCTTATTCCTCAATGGGGCTCAGTTTACCTATTGGCGCCACCATCTAGCCCCGACGTTTCCGCAGACACCCTCAAACAACCAGTCTTGACTTTTACATCACACCTCCTTTCGCTCCTCGGTACCCCGCAGTCTGGCTCCCTGCCCCTGCGTTTGTCCACCTTGACCCGCATAAGGTCTGCCGACTTGCTGCTGCGGGCTTCTTCATCACTTGGGTCCCTGGCACGGCTATCACTTGCTCTGAAGAGCATTTCTATTCCGTCTAGGGTTGCCGAGGGTGTAGCCAAGTCCATGCATCATCTGGAGTTGGCATGCTCGAGCCTCGGAAATCCAGAAAGTCTAGAACATGCGCGTATTGCCGAGGCAGAAGCTGAGCGGGCTTTCTTCGAGAAGAGCATGGTTGGGCAGTTATACTTCCCAGATGAGCACAAGGTAGCTGTCTATCTGCCGTTGTTGGGACCAGTAGGTGTGCCGCTTGTCATGGGCTTGCTGAACGAATTCAAGGCATGGAAGAAAAGACGTGGTCTAAAGGCGAAGACCGCATAGACCAGAATATATATTCCTTTTACGAAGTCAAACCTATGTTTTGCCGCCAGAATTCAATTAGAATCTGCATTACATTGTAGGCTTCATCGCGTTGACGAAAGGCGTACTGACCACCCGTGCTACACATGACTCGTGCCAATCAGATGTAGAATCCCCTTTACAATATATTCCTCGCTGCGCTTATGGCCTTGTAACATTTGATTGCTATCTGTACAGGTTTGAGTGATTGCTGAAACCCCTCCTTGCATGCGTCTTTCATCTTCAGCGGCAACTGCCGCTGTACTCTCGGGCCAGTCACCCAATCCGAGGTCTGATTGTGCCTGGCTCCACAAGCAAGTATCGGCCGGGGTCTATGTGGATAACCTTTGCAATATCATCACAGCCACGACGCCTATTGCGTTCAGGCGTCATACTAAACGTACGCGAGTTGAATATGAAGGCTCAAGCATATCATATTCTGACAGTACAACCCCGCCTCAGAATAAACCATTGTCCCACATAGGGCCGGCAGGTATGTATGTATGAATATAATCATCGTTAACGGACTGTTGCAGAGTGGTATCATAGTGGAGGGCTCGGTTGATGTACATACCCGACATGTATGTACGAATTACCTAACCTTGGTCACTGACGGAGGTCCAAATGTCCCCGGTCCACCGTTACTCCAACCCGGATTGTAAGGATTAGTTGCACAAGATTCAAGATCTCATGGGTCTGTCATATCATCCTGATCTGATTTGTCTTTCGATATTGCTAGCTTTGGCTACTAGACTGACCTTAGCTCGATTCTCCCCCGCTGCCTCGGATTATCTTCCAGCTTGGATGCCCCTCGTTGATCATATCATACTATGCATGTTTTAATCTGGCCTGCACTTGATCGCTATTTATGGGGTACGCGGTAGTTTCATCTCCTTCTTGTTACTCCTGAGCGTCAATTTGCAGCGCAACCTATGAGGGATCAATCTTGGACCTTTGCCGCGTCATAACCAAAGTATCTCTTGTCCACCTATTCCTCCGCCCCCCACCCCAAAACACCCCTAGACGGCTTGCTCAGGTCTTGAGCAATACCGCGGACCACCACAAGCATTGTGTTCTCGGCAACAACAACACTCGCCAGTGAGCAATATGTCGGCGAACGTGACGTCGACCGTCGCCTGGCATCAAATGTATTCAGCGTTGCTCTCCCAGCTTCCAAATACTATGCATGACAACCCATACAAAGTTTCCGCGTTCCTTGGTGATGGGGCATGGAAGACGGTCGCCATCTCTATCGGGCTAGGCTACTTGCTACTTGTGCAAGCATTGCGCTTCCAGCGCGCGAAGAGCCTGCGCCGATGCTATGGATTTCCGGACAGGGCCAGTCTGAAGAAGATGACGGTGGAAGATGCTCAGAAAATCATAGTAGACCTGGCGAGCTTGGAATTTCCACTCATGAGCGAGACGAGTTTGCAGTTTGGTTTGTTCAAGGTGTGTGTTCTCTCTCGCGTTGCTTCGCCGTCGGTTCACATGCGACGAATAATAGACTGATAGCGTCTAGACCTACGGCGTAGAGACGATAAGTAGTCTGCTCCTGGCCACGAAGAATCTGACGGACCCCGTAGCAAGCTTGAAGAGGCAAGCCAGTATCACAGATCCTGTTTGTGTGTTTCAGATCACTTACATGTTCCAGGTACGAAGATACAGCCGTCCTCATCGGCGAGTTCATTTACAACCCACCGAACTCAAACCGCGCCACGACCGCTGTGGCACGGATGAACTGGCTGCATAGTAAGTATATCACATCCGGTAAGATCCTGGACACCGATTTGTTATACACGTTGTCTGTCTTCATCACGGAGCCTGAGCGCTTCATGCGGCTCTACGAGTGGCGGTCATTGAACGAGATGGAGCACTGCGCCTACGGCGTGTTCTGGAAGTCCATCGGTGACGCTATGGGCATCGAGTACGAGGGCTACCTTTCCAAGACGGAATGGATAGACGGCTTGGACTTCGCACTCGATATTGCGCAGTGGGCCAAGAGTTATGAGGTTATTGCTTTTGCTCCTAGTCAGGTTAGCAACAAGCCTGCGGTCACACTGATTCCAATGATCGCGTATTGGGTTCCAAGGTTTGGGAAGGAGTTCGCATATGAATGTGTTCACGTATTGCTTGGAGACCGAGTACGAGAAGCATTCCTGTAAGTTTTCATCTCGAGGACTATTGGCGGATCATGTATTGCGAAGTCTCAAGCTGTGTCGAGCTAACTTACAACCTCAGACTCCCAGAACCCGGTATTGGTGCCGCAGCGCTAGTTTATGCATCCCTTGCCCTTCGCCGCTTTGCCCTTCGACATCTGTGTCTACCACGCTTCGTGCCATTGAAGCGCCATAACGAGGTCACAGATTCAGTAGATGCACCTTTACACATCAAATGGCCTTATGGTAACTATCCCTTCTATATCAAGCCGACAACATGGAATCGCTGGGGTCCCGGAGCTTGGGCCGTTTGGTTGTACGGAGGGAAAGTACCCGGCGACGAGCCTGTTGAACATATGGCACAAGGATACAAATTTGAAGACCTAGGTCCGAGGAATCGCATGGGCCACGGCACAGATGAAATGCAAAGTGACTTTGAGAGACTGAGAACGAAAGGCATGGGAGGTTGCCCGTTCGGATGAAGATTTGACTTGGTGTTTGGTGTTGCCTTCAGCCTCAAGGGTCTTTCGGCCGGATTGTCGTATAAACACCAACCCTTAATCAAGTTATTTGCGGACTCCCGAAGCTGTCTCCCGCATGACTCGCACTCACTTGGCCTTGTGTACTCGTCAAATTACAAGCGCTAGAAGTTCCTTGGAAGCCATCAAGTCGCAATTTCAAAATGACGCGAATGGCTGTACCGTGAGGCTTACCAAGATTTTATGCACCCCGGACTTCAATCCGGCGCATCCATCGCGTGGTTTCAATGGCCGGCCTTGCTTCACTAGCTCGCCTGACTAGAGCCCCCAAGTTTCGTCGTAGAAACGCTTTAAGGCTGATTAGAAACCCGACACGGACTAGAACAACTACATGCTGAGACCGGCAGGCAGCGGCAGGAACTCATCTCCTGCAACCACTCAGCTCCAACAGTCTGGTCTTGATTTCATGCTTGAATGGTTGATGGGGGCGAGATCCCACGTGCGCATTTCCAGAGTCCTCCTATTCGGTACAGATACGACTACCCTGCAGAAAATTTGTTGGGTCATGTCCATTTGTAGAAATGGTACTTTCTACGTGCGGAAGACGCTGCAAGTTACATGGACATGAACTAGACGTTAACCATAACCGGATATTTCCTCTTGCCCAGGTCCATAAGCGGAGGTGCGGCCGCCACGCTTATAGCGCAAGTGGAATTCTAGAACTCCACCAAGTGGAACTCATGCACGACAACTCACAAGGTAGGCCCCATCAAAACGGTTTAATGCCTCGACCGAGCAGGGTCTAGGGCACAGACGTTCGGGCGCTAGGGACTGACAGGGATACATTGATCGAATTGGGACGTCTCAGGACCCTGGGAGCGTGCGGGTGCCGTACGATGATCTTAACAGCAAAGTGACAGCATCTTGTTCCCTGTAGGTACCCACCAGGGCAAAAGTGCGACTCAGGGTGGGCATCATGATGGGGTGAGGGGCGAGACGGAGAGAGAGAACGAGAAGGGAGTTCAGCTACAAAAGGCAGCAGATAGAACGTCAGATCCGTCTCAGCGAGTCTGTGTGTTCATCAGATTCCTGTCTTCAACATCTTACAACGCACATACAAAATGACGGACACAGTAATCAGCAAGTCATGGGTCTTCAAGCAGATCCCCACCGAGCTGCCTGAACTCGGAGTTCACACAGTTTTCGAGGACAGACCGGTCAGCCTGACTCCGCCCCCGGGTGGTGTTGTTGTCAAGGTCCTCGCAGCCGGCCTGGACCCCCATCAACGAGACCGTATGAGGGGTCCCAGTTTCCAGAGCTACGTGCCAGGCTACGTCCCTGACGAGACTATCACGAACTTCGCCATTGGCAAGGTCGTCAAGTCAGATAACCCCAAGTTCCAGGACGGTGATTTGATCCAAGGTCTCCTACCCGTTGCCGAGTACGGAGTGATTCCCCAGGAGTTCATCGAGGCCAAGCCCATGGCCGCCCACCTTGTCTGGAAGGTCGAGAACAAGTACAACCTGGACCTCACCCACTACCTCGGGCCGCTAGGTCTGGCAGGTATGACGGCCTGGAACTCATTCTATGGCCTGGTCAAGCCCGAGAAGGGCAAGACTATCTGGGTCAACGCCGCATCCAGTTCTGTTGGTGAGCTCGTCGTCCAGCTTGCTAAGAGAGAGGGCATGAGAGTTATCGGTAGCGTCAGCTCGAACGACAAGCTCAAGTACGTGGTCGAAGAGCTAGGTGCTGATGCCTGCTTCAACTACCGCGAGGAGAACATCTTTGACGCTTTGAAGAGACTTGCTCCTGAGGGTCTGGACGTGGTTTACGAGAACGTCGGCGGAGATCACTTCCAGGCCGCCATCGAGAACCTCAACTGGTTCGGACGTATCATTGTGTGCGGCATGGTAAGTTCCTTTACCCTGTTACTCTCATCCTTGCGATCACAGGCGCTAACATACACGCAGGCATCCCAATATAACAAGCCAAAGGAGGAGCAGTACGGTGTCACAAACCTTTCAGATATCTTCCGCAAGCGCATCACTATCAGAGGATTCATCTACTGGGACCACGATGTCTATGAGCCAAATATCGACAGCTTTAACGAGAACATGCCAAAGTGGCTGGCGGATGGATCAATCAAGGCCAAGTATTCCAAGCATGACGGCTTGGAGACTGCCCACGCTGCCTTCCTTGAGATGTTCACCGGAAAGGCATTTGGCAAGGCTGCAGTAAAGATTGCGGATGCTTAGAATACTCAAAGGCATCCATGGAACGAGGAAATGATTACCAGTAGCGAATGTAGTGAATTTAGCGAAAATACAAGCATGTCTGGTCTCAACTGTCCTTATGTCGTTCTCCACACTCGCTTCACACACCTCTAGCTTTCAGAGCCGATCGCAAGACCTTTTGCATCACGAAGACATGATCGGGGTTCAACATAGTGTAGTGAGCCCCGGGACTGTCGTGAAACCGGACAGGTCCCTGGCAAAATTCATTCCAGGGATGCAGATGCTGTTGTAGCCACAATTCCTTGTCGTTGCTCACTGCTAGTAGAGGGTCGGCGTAAAAGACATCGATGTGCTGTACCTTGCCTGTAGGATCGTAACTGTGAGCAAGACCTTGTAGTTTCGATGACACATCTGCCCAATGAGCCAGCTTTTCTGCGCTTAGGTCCAACTCTTTGAGCTTCGCAGCAGGTACAATGGCCAGGATTTCATCGACGATTTCATGCCTCGTATAGCCGGCCTGGTGGAACTCGGCAGACTTCTTGACGGCCGCCTCTTCCGTGAGAAACCCAAGGAAGTAGGACAAGTTCAAAAACAGTTCACACCAGTCAATCTGGATCATACGCCATTTGATATGTGGTGGGCCGTTTAGAGATCCCATGAAGACTTCGTGACCTGCTGCCTCGAGTTTCTTGGTAATCTCAAAAGCAATCATGGATCCAAATGAGTATCCGATCAAGACATATGGCCCGTGTGGTTGGTGGCGTCTGATCGTATCCATATACACGTCAGTCATGTCATCGATGGAACTGAACATCTCCTCCCCACGGTTGAACCCAGGTGCTCGAAGAGCATATGCCTGTCTGTCGGTGAAGTATCTACTGATATTAAGAAACACTAGTACCTCCCCCAAGCCAGGGTGTATAAACCAGACCGGTACCGCGCCCGACTTTCCGGACTGCAGTACAATGACCGGGTTGTAAGCAACGACATCAATATCGTTCCATTCTTCAATCGCCTTAGCAAGACTGCCAACACTCGGATTTGACAAGAGAAGTCCGATGGGTATCTCTTTTTCCTGGTCAAGCTGCTTCTGTAGGCGATCTTTGAATCTCATTAGGCGGATGCTGTCCATGCCCATACCAACCATGCTGTCTTCCAAACTAACCTCCTCGGTATCAAGACTGAACTCCTCGGCAAAGAAACGAGCCTGTGAACACCGAGTTGGCCTTGAATGCATAGTATAAAGCCAATAGACGAGAATTGATACGCACCATGAATTTTTCCGTCTCTGTCTCAGGGGCCTTACGTACCGCTCTACGATGGGAAGAGATACGTGCAGAAGTAGATTCAACTTCTTCTTGGAATCGTCCCTTTTCGAAAGCTTGCTTCAGCTGAAACCGGGACAACTTCCCGAGAGATGACTTGTTGAGCGAACCCAACGGAAGAGGGATAACTATACTCGGTTGCCTTGAGCAGTGTAGAAAGACTGCATTTCGGATCTTGTCAATGACGACTGCTAACGCCTCGTCACTGACGACTCCTTCCGACAATGCAAACGTGACGACAACTTCTTCAGTGTCGCTGTCTCCGGCCCAAATCGGAAAGACTGCGGTGAAAGAAGGAACAAGGTACTTAATTGCAAGATCCTCGATAGCAGCTTCAATTTCGTGGGAGTAGTAGTTGATTCCGTTGATGATAATTGTGTCTTTGTTTCGGCCAACTAGCATGATGCTGCGATTGGAAGAAACCCAATGACCCACATCCCCCGTCTTGAACCAGCCATCACTTGCAAACGAGCTCTCAGTGCTAGTCATATCGTTATGATAGGCATTGAAGACAGATGGGCCCTTCAGTTGTAATTCGCCGTTCTGTCCGATCTCGCACTCGTGGCCGGCAGAGTCCACAATCCGGGCATCCATAGTGTGAATGCTGGTACCGACGGAGCAGAAGTCCTCTCCGGCTACGTCCCCAAGCGGAGGAAATTCCAAATTGTAGATAGAGCCTGCACAAGACTCAGTCATGCCAAATGCTGGTCGTAGAACATTGTGCGTGCAACCTAGCCTCTTGGCGAGCTTGTTGAATGCGATGCCTGTTGAGACTTTGTTGGCCTCACCTCCGGATACAACGTGTCGCAGATTGACGAGGTCGATACGACGGTTCTCATGATCGAATTCCATAGCTTTTGTTACCTCTGCAAGGAAGAAATTCGGTGCAAATGTTATACTAACCGAGTTATCAGACAGCTGCTTCAGCCAGAGGATCGGATCATGTATGGCCATTGAGGGAGGAAGGTGTATTTGCTTGGCGCAGACTCTCATGGCGTGAAGATGGATTTCAGTCACACAAGCTATCAGAAGTTAATTGATCTCCCGTTTTATATGAGTCGCGTTCAAAGAACCTATCACACTCACCGACGTGGTCGAAGCCTATCCAGTTCAGGAACACATCTTCTCCGGACGTCTGTAATGTCTGTGACTTTCCATCCAGGGCAGCAAGGACCTGCGCATGAGATATCTCGACAGCTTTCGCTCCGCCAGTGGAACCCGAAGTCAACATCATAAAGGCGACTGTGTCAACTTTAAGGGGCGTACCGCTCCCTCGATAATGATCACAATCAAGCTCATTAGAAGTGGGGGTGGACCGAGCGAGATCCTCGATTGCAACAATACTCAAGTCATCCAAGGGACTCAGCTCGGATACCAATGCTCTCGTAGTGATGACAAGAGGACGACCGAGTAAATGTTTTATATGCTTCAAGTGGCGGTCGCGGACTTTCGTATTTGCAGGCAGTGGCGTCGATACTGCAGGTATCATACCAGCAGCGATGACAGACCAGAACCAGACAACATAGTTGAATTGCGAATCCAAGTGCAACAAAATTATTCGGTTAGTTATGCTGCCCAGTTCCATTAACACCTTGGCATTTCTTTGCACTCGTGTGTAGAGCTCTAAATAGGTGATGCTCT
Source organism: Truncatella angustata (assembly GCF_020726525.1). Lineage (NCBI taxonomy): Eukaryota > Fungi > Ascomycota > Sordariomycetes > Amphisphaeriales > Sporocadaceae > Truncatella > Truncatella angustata. The sequence goes on along the minus strand of NW_025763382.1, from coordinate 5,588,855 downwards.
GGATTGTGTGTTCTTGTGTATAGAACAGCAGCTGCTTTGTTGGCGCAGTCGAGGCTGCATGCTTGGGGATATCAATGAGTGTGTACATCATAATTTACGAGTAGTGTTATAAGATCTGGTTGAAAAATTGTTCCGATGGTCCAGAAGCTGGCGTTTGAAGGAAAGAAAGAAGAAGAAAAGGAAAAAGTCAGCTTTAAATTCTTCACTTGTTTGGCCTTCGTGAAACAGCAGCCACGTTCCAGAAGCAGCATAATATGTAGAAATTGTGACGCCGCTCTAAGTCTTGTTCAGCTGAGTGCACATAAAAGTAGAGAAAGCTGACACATGAGACACTCCAGCTTCAAAAATCAAATCTTGCTCTGCACTATTTATTTCATGCAAGAGCGACCCTTGCACTCACAACATCGACTTGCGTAGTCGCGTTGATATAAATCAAATATGGCCAGAAGGGTGTCGAAGGCGTACTGGGCTCTTATAAAGTGTCAAAATAAAGTTGTACTGATTCATTCACCTACAAAACGAAGGCACAAAGAACTCCCGAAGATACCAATCAAGGCCCTAGATCCTCATCTAACCAATAATGATCCGCCCGAATGTACAGTAAAAGCAAGTGATTATGCTGACACCCGTTCATAGCCAATCATGTTTGCAGTGAAATCCCGTTGCCTGCAGAACTCACGTGTGAGTTCTGAAGATTGGCACCATCATAAATCCTAGCTGGAACCCAGATCCTGCAAGATGCTAGATCTTGGATTCTGCACCATGACATGATATGCAGAACAGTACGTAGCCCCCACGAAAGACTCGATCGGGGAGACTGCGTAAACGTGGCGGTCCCTTGGACCATACACTTCGTCACATTAAACCCCTCAAAAACGCAAGAGCAAGCTTATGGGTTTGGAGTTTGAATGCAAATATGCGAGATTTGCATCGAACAGGTAAGGAACTTTCAAGAGAGTAGCGTTGTTGTGTTTCAAGTCTGACTGCTTTATTTTACAGCCGCCAAGATCAGATTGAAGTGCGGCAGAACCGGGAACAATCAATGCAAAAAGGATTGTGGTTTGAACTCAGTGAGGCTGTCACAACCCGACTTGCGCTGGGCTCCACCGGAACAGAGCCAAGTGGCTCCGGACTTTAAAAGGACTTTCGATTATAACACTAAGTAGTTGCTAGTTTAGGTCTTACATGCCTAAGGTAGATCTCAACAATAAATTATACTGTTCTTCTATACTCTTGCACGTAGACAAAAGATATTTGTTTTTTTATCACTTTTTTTCTTATCTTTTTTTGTTCGATGCTCTTCGAATTCTGGTCACGGTTCAGCGATTGGCACTTGCTTGATTGCGCTTGTCCCACTTGACCTCGGTACATCGGACTTAGTCAACAACCCGATTGACCATTTCGTGAGCCAGTGACGTTATAGATCAATGACATCTCCACCTAGAGTATTACATGGAAATTCGCGGATTGTGACTGGTGGAGATCGGATGAGCACATCGACGGTTCCGCACTACATCATGCGAACAACCCTCGCAGCTTACAAATATAAAATATCCATATAGTCAGTCCAGTGTCGAAAGAAATTCCCGGCGACTGATCTCTGCCTTGAAGGTTAACACATAAGTCTTCATTGATAAACATAATAGCCGCATACCGGTATTTATTAAAGTACTCGGTATCTTCAAGTTTATCGCCTGGACGCAATACAGATAAGTAAAACTATACCACGTTACCACAATGAAGGAAGCTATCGTTTCAAAGGGTCAGTCCGCAAAACTCAAGAGTCACGTCGTAGATGATAGTTCTAACGGTACTTTAGGACCGGTGGTTGAGATCATCGACTCGCCAGTCCCCAAGCCCAAGGCCGATGAGGTCGTAATCAAGGTTGAGTACGCCGGCTCCAACCCAAAGGACTGGAAGCTGCCCGAGTGGCTCGGCAAGGTGGCCAACCAGGGAGACGATGTCTCGGGTACCATCTTTGAAGTCGGCAGTGATGTGACCGAGTTCAAGAAAGGCGACAGAGTTATCGGCTTCCACGTGATGCTAGCTCCCCACGGAGCCTGGGCCGAGTATAGCGTCGTGCCCGCTAACACGACTGCTCATCTTCCCGCGAACATCAGCTTCGAGCGTGCGTAAAGACCACCCTTACCTCTGTCGATTCTTGGCCACTAACCAGCCACAGAGGGTGCTGCTATACCCCTTGCGGCCCTGACGGCCGCCGTGGGACTCTATTCGCGCCTGCAGCTTCCTGAACCCTGGCGCCCAGCCAAGGAGTCGATCCCTTTGGTCATCTACGGTGCCGCATCCGCCGTCGGTGCATACACCCTGCAGTTGGCAATTAAGAGCAACATCCACCCGCTGATCTGCGTGGCTGGTAATTCACAAGATCATGTCAGGCAGTTTCTCGACCCTAGCAAGGGCGATACGATTGTGGACTACCGTTCGGGCGATGAAGCTGTCGTAGAAGGTATCAAGAAGGCACTCAACGGCGCCAAGCTGTTCCACGCCTACGATGCCGTGTCGGAGAAAGGTAGTTATCAGAATTTGAGCAAGATCTTGGAGAAGGGGTCTAAAATTACGCTGGTACTTCCGGGTAAAGATTTTAGTGAAATCCCGGACCACATAGAGCGAGCAGTCACAAGCGTCGGAAGTGTACACGACGCCGAGAAGGACTTTGGTTTCGTCTACTTCCGGTATATAGCACGGGGTCTCCAGCAGGGCTGGTTCAAGCCCCAGCCGACGAAGGTGGTGCCTGGTGGTCTGGGCGGTGTGCAGCATGCGCTCGAGGAACTTAAGGCCGGCCGAGTCAATGCTCAAAAGCTTGTGTTTAAAGTTGCCGACACTGAAGGCGTGAACTAAGCTAGGCAGTTATAAGACGTTGCCCATAGAGAGGGATCTCTGCCTGTAAATACTTCTCAGTCCAACTGACAAAACTTGTAACCATGACATGTCCCTAACACATCTTCGCTGCACACATGGCCCTACAGCTGAGTGCGTAAAGCATTTGAGTATGGGCTCCGTTCCCGAAGATACGAGCCGAACTTCCACAGGAGCCCGACGACCGGAAAGCCGACTCCTAAAGCGATAAAGCCAAGAAGCGAAGCACCCCAACCATACCCGAGTGTTGTATACCTGTTTATTCTGTGAGTTTCACCACTTAATCTGCCAAATAGGAATGGACTTACATATATGGAGCAAACAATGGGAATGCGAAACCAGCCAGGCATCGTAGGATTGATATCGCGGCAATAGCACTGGCAGAGTATTGCCCGTATGTGTCAACAATATACGCATTCACCGAGCTGGTGCAAACCAAGGCACCTGCCACGAAGAGAGAGCAACCTAAATTCGGCATGATCCAATGTAGCATATACTCGGCGCTCCAGCCGTACCAGAACAGTCCGATTACTAGCAAGAGAGTTCCGGGCACCATAACAGGAATCCGAAATTCTGGTTTTCCTTTCCCATCATTCTTCGCCGACATCTTACGATATATTCTATCGATTGTCATGGTGTATATGATTGTGGCTATGGTGGAAGCAATTGCAATAGAGGCATAGTTGAGGCCAGCAATTTGGACGCTCTCATGATAGCGATCCGTCCAGACATTGACGAAATCTGCAAAGAAGATGTAAGTATTGCCATACAGATATGCATTATACATAGCCATGACTTGAACAATGGGCTGCGTCGCCAAAAGTTTGAAAGGTCTAACCAGATTTTGCGAGAGTACCCGAATCCCAACATGATCAAGATGGTCGTAATCTGTGTAATACCTTGCATCTCCAGTCTCTTGGATAAGCTGCCACTTTCTTTTGCGTAGTAACAAAGGTGGATATGTTTCTTCCAGCAAGATGAATCCCAAAAGCTGAATCAAAGCGCTGAGAATCGAGGATGCGTAGAAAGCCCAGCGCCAGGTGGTATATTTAGCGACAAATCCACCAAGAATAACTCCGAACAACGGGGCAAGAACTGAACACCAGCTATAGATAGCCACACCTTTGCCGCGCTCTTTTGGCCGGAACACTACAGCACTTTGAGTCAGTCATTATTTCTTCTTAGTAGGCTGGGGGTATTCGGGAGTGTTTTGAAACAGTCACAAAAAGACAATTGCCTGTGATAGGCAATGTCGGCTTTGTAGATAACCTAGAACGGACAGAAAATGGTTCCGACAATTGCTTACTATCGCCTATGGTGCCACCACCAATCTGGGTCGGTATAATCTTAGTATCCATCATTGAAAACGATTGTAAGGTATAACTCACACCAAGGGTGGCGCTCGCAAATATGCCAGAGATGAACCTTAAAACGATGACGGCTTCTTTCGTTCTTGACGCTCCGCAGCCAGCGTTGAAAACAAGGTACAGCAGGTTCCATGACTGCACAATTCTCACACGTCCGAACGTCTCGGAGAGAGGGCTTGCGATCAGTGGACCAATAGCAAAGCCCAAAAGATATACAGAGAGGACCATCTCTTGGACTGCTTTGTTCTCAATGTGGAGCTCCGAGGCAATCGCGGGCAGTGTAGGCGCAACGATGCTGACAGTGAATAGACTCATGAAGACGAATGAGGACATCCCGAGCAACGCTTTTACTCTTCTTCTCATAGCCCAGTTCTTTGGATTACCTGGATCGGTAGCTTCATCTTGCCAAGTCACCTGGGGCATTATATTAGTCTAGTCCCAGCTGACGGCCACGCCACAGTACCAGTGTTCCTACCAGAAATTCAGGCCCGACGGACCTGGCCCCTTCCTCGCCATGTCTGTTGTTCTTTCCAGCTTCTTCTTTGTTCTCAATATGCTTCTCACCACCTATTGCATGTAATCCAGGTTTCGCTTCTGCATGCTGATCTCCGGTAGCTGAGCCAATGTCGGCGATCGTCACGTTGGTTTCGCCAGCAGTTGCTGTGGGATTAATTGGCGCACGAGCTCCGTAGTTTGCTCCTTGAGTTGCTTGATATTCACGATTGTTGTCCATCCCTACGAGTTCTCCCGCAGTTTAAGGATGTTGAATGTAAGCAGTCAAGACTTTGAGCCTTTCTTCCTAGAAAACAGAGGAGTGTCTAGAGATTGCTACAATGAACGCCTGCTAGATTGCGGCATGGAGTTACAAAACAATGATTTTGAATAACTTTTGTCAGATAATTTATTAATGTTGGATATCGTTTGGTTTTGATTCCCTCACGGAAATAAAGCGGTAAACATCTCGGGCCTTTCGTATCTAGGGTTGCTGCATGGAACTGTGTTCTACGCATGCAGTTATCGCACCATACATCCTGGTTATGACGACCACAATTGCGATGTTCATAATCGTACCAGAGCTAGTCTACCGACAAATTCAGTGCAATACAAAAGTAGGGAAATTAATGAACCTATGCGTTTGTCAACACGCGTGAAACCACCCGGTCAAACAGTTACGAGCACAACATTGTAATGGCCAGTGGCTTCAATTTCGAAAAGCATGGGTGAGCTCAGGGTTGGTCTAGTCAACGCTCAGAAGCTTCCTGGTTCACACTGTTGGCACTGGTGGACCCGAATTAGAGCACGAAAAATCGGCACATAAAACTCCAACTCGCCGTCACCACGTGCGACATGGAATTGCCTATTTGAGAGGCCTCATCATTTGACTAGCGCGAGGTGAAAGCGAACTGCCTAGTCATAGCTCATTCATGACCCGCGATTGTTGTTAGGTCAACGAGTTTACATGACCTTCGGCATCAAAGAATAGACATGACTGGCAGATATGCGGTTCATGTGGAGAAGTAAGATGTTGCAAAAGTATGATCAAGGACGTACAACATCGGACATTCGCTAAGGATTACCCCCCAACCTACTGCTCCGGCACTTACAGGGAATTTTACCCAGGTAAACGGTAGCCTGAACTGCCTGACTGGATAAAAAAATCGGGGTCCGAAGGAGAACGCCACCCCTCCCACCTTGGAGACCTTGCAATCCAGCCAACCCTAGTTGGAACGATCGCTCGGCAATTAACACAATATTGACCTTGTGCTTATCATCTCAGGTTTAAGACAGACGGGCCCCGAGCTGCTGTGTTTCCAGGACAATGTCTCAAAGAGCAGAATATTATTAAAGTTGCCATTTTCTATGATTATATAATATTTCAAATCATAATCTGGGAAAATCTAAAATTCGTGATAAGACACCAAATATGGCGAGTTCAAGCTGAAAAGCCATTGCAGACTGACACGTTGCCAGATATTTATTCTTATTTTACCTTTGGTTATTTTACAAAGATTGTTAACACTCTCTTGAACTGTGAATGTTTCTTTTTCCTTCCGACCGCTCATCGGGCTCCTTTGACAGCTCATACTCGTCAATGTCGATCTTGTCTACCTAATTGTGGTGTTGGGTGGATGGCAAAGTCCCGCTACTCACGGTATCGTTCAGCTCCCGACATTCAGAGAAGTTGATGACTGCTATCGTATGCTCGACTCAACAGATGCTACATGCGTCGTACCATGTGGACCCAACATTGTCGCTAGCAGACCAGGTAGCTGTACGTTGTACGTTGCGTCAATACTCATTATAGGTTCTAGAGGCAGAGGAAAAGAATAGAATCCGTTTGTAGTCATTCAGCCCCGGCTGGTTAGGCACGGCACGGCCCGGCGAATTAGCGAGTCGACAACTCAGCTAAACTAATGGATAGCCCCCATTTCAGCAGACCCAATTAGCTACAGTACAGTATCGTGTGTCACAGTTGGACTAGGAATAGATAGTTCATGGTTAGCGGTACAAGCTAGATCCCATCCCGCTTTTAGTAGGCCTATGCGAGATATACACAGTATTAATGTTAAAACAAGATGATAAAATCCGAAGATTTGTAAGACAAGAAAACCCAAATTTAATGTTGATATAATGTTAAATATGGTCATTTAAAGTTAAATTGATTTTATACATAAATTATTGTTTATAAATTCATTTCCTCGTCACGGGTGTCAGTATCATCGTTATGATCGTCATCGTTGTCCTTGTAGTTGTTGTGTTCGTTGTCATCTACATTTACATACATATCTTCATGATTGCCTTCTCCATCCTCGCAGTCGTCATCCACGTCTTCGAGGTTCCAATTCGTGTATAGCCTTCCGATCGTCTTGGCATTTAAAGCCTGATTTCGTTTAAATCCGGTTGAGATGCACGAAAATTGGGGTTCCCCATCACCCAAGTGCAAGTGCAAAAGCAAGCAATGATGTTCTGTATCTGGCGATCTCTTATCTTCTCGTCGGTAGGTTTAGTCAGCGGTTAATCACTCGCCGGGTCAAGCGAACTTGCTCGCCAACGTTTGGTGCCGTACAAGAAGGGCACTTCTTCATCGAAATGGCGTTGTGTAGGCAAAAAGAGTTTCTCCATGGCGAAGGGCTACATGTCAAACTGGCAGATTTCCAGCTCAAACATTTATCCAGAGATGGGATGGTCCTGCTTGGTGGAGGGAGTGGCGAGCCCTGCAGGTTCAACCGTCTCCGACCCGATGGTTTGAGCCTGGCGTTAGAACGGCCCTGTTTGCGCTTGGATGCACGATTTATTTTATCATTTGGGGCCATTTTATATTCCCTGGTACTGTGGACCGGGAAGACGAGTAGCACAAAATGATCAGGGATAGGCTTTTGAAGCACAAGTTTCCCTGGGGCTTCCAAGCTTGCCGTGATATTATATCCAAGTGCTACTGGAAGAATTATGAATCAGTAGACGAGCTTGTTCAAAATATAAAAGCCGTTTAGAAGAATTTAATGAGCGTTAAATGCCCTAATAAGGTGGCTCGCCGAAAGGATTATTCAGTCCATGGCTGAAGGCGGCAAGCAATAGTGATGGCCAGTGTTTTGATAAAGTATCTTAAGAAAATTAAGAGTTCCATGGTGTTAGAGTATGGGTCTGGATAATGGTTCTATCAGAAATACCAATAAGTGTATTAGACCAATAGCTTACAACATCACGAAACAGTGAAGCTAGTCTGCGCGATAACGTCTTGTTGAAAGATTTCTATACTAGACATGGACTGGTAGAAATCCTTGTAGATGCATGCTATTGTGGATAAAGGACTTTTCATACTGAAAGATTATTATCATTCAAAATGCAATGAAAAAGATAGAAATTCAGGAGATTGTTAAAAAGAAGATTGGCAGTTGAAAGCCCACCTCCAGACCAGGTAGCGCGCCAAGATAATGCTTCATCAGCGCCGCCAAGAACTGCATCACCGTCGGGGCGATCCAGGAGAGCAGATGCATGAGCTGCGATAAGCCTTATATGTACGATGCTACTGGCGCCAAAGGATGACTTTTGGGCCTCCACGTGCGGCACTGGCTTCTCTACTCCAGTAATTTTGGACAAGCTGCATTAGTTGAAGATGAAGACCCCCGGGGGAGTGGGAATCGTGGGAAGAAGCTAGCCGAGGAGGAGATCTAGACTCGAGATGAAGAACCGCCAGAAACGGTGAGTTACAAAACATTCAAGATAACCCCGGCTCATACAAACTGTTATGAGTCGGCGTTACAGAAGAACTCGAATCTTTCCGTCACGATACGTGGCCGAACGATCGGAGGCAATGAGGGTTCCCAGAAGGGGTACAATATGGAGCAGGTAGTCTGCAAGACTCCTGCTGTGTCCACTACGGCGTTCATCAGCGTCAGGGTAGATAGAATCGCTTCGCTTGAACGATATGAAGGTATTTGCTGTGTAATTTAGGTTAGAGTACTTGCTAAAGTCCCAGTCATAATATTAGAACCTGAGAATGCGAGTGCACGCGGACATTGTTTCCTCTCCCATTTGGAAAGTGCGCATGATAAACTCTTACAGTAATGAACATTAAATACCTGATGAGGTTTCTTGGGTTACCCAAGCAGCCAGTCGGTGAGAGCGAGCTGCCATTGGCATGTGATTACAGGAATGAAGGCGTGTAACTTTTCTCAATGATATTCCCGAATAGCCTCGCTTTGGACTGTGATCAGAAAATAATTGTGACACGCAGGTCGAGAAAGCGGTTCAACGGTTGAATGATATTTTCCAAAATCTCACAACGCCATTGCGTGGAACGTAAGGTAGAGAGACTGGGCGAAGGGGGATGAGTATATCGAAGGTGTGAGATGCCACTGGCGATACATAATTTTTAAGCTCATCTCAACCAGAGTAAGATTGGGATGAGTATTTACCCGCTCTTGGCCTTGGACCTGAAACCTGAAAGCTCTTTCCAAATGAAACAGCAAGTTTAAACTTCTCCATTATAAAATACCATGTGTGCTATTTGGTGTCCACGGTTCATATATTTTAGAATACGTGCGTGGAACGTAGTCTCGCAAAACTGCTCAAACTCACAATCAAGTCCCTGTTCGCCCCATGTTGCATAAGTACCTGTAAATGACATTGGACCCGAACGCCATGCTTTAACCGTTCTACTATTCATTGGCCCGTTATGCCATAGACCCTCCGCTTCTATTGGTACCGATCAGGCCGGCCATTTCCAACAAAGCGCGATCAGCCGCAATGTCCCCTGTACCCAAATTGATTCTCCTTCTTGCTTCAGCCTCCCTTGCTTCCCATTCCCATCTTTCTCGTTGGGATTTTGCTTCTGCGTCGCCTCCACAGCCCCATACTTCGATGTCGTCAATCTGGAAGCGTTCCTGAAAGTCAAACTTCCTTGAGGTACTGGTTGAAAAAGCCCCTCCGCGGGATGTATAATCGTGCGTGAAGACACCAAACTCGAAGCTCGAGTCAATGACCAATGAGACGGGACCTAAAGCTCGAAGGCTCTCATGGCGGGCGGCTTGACCCATCTTGGGAATGGGACATCCGATTGTGATGCCAGGGTTTGTATTTGGGGGTTTAGTGAATGCTACAAAGTCTTTGTTGATGACTGAGGCAGCGAATACATCGTGTGTCGGACCCAGCTGGAAGAGAACCATGTCATTGCCGCCAAAGCACTCCTTGTTGGTGCTCCGCCACGGTTGCCGAACCAATGCCCCGAATGTGACGCGATCCTTGTTCGGAGGACTACCATTGGGAAAGCGCTTTGGCGGTATGGAATCTAAGAAGTGCGCTTCTGATCCACTGGGTCTCGTAGATTCTTCCAGTCTAGTTCCCGTAACTAACAAAATAGTAGGAGCACGCCAATTGAAGACCTTGGCCTCGAAGCTTCCCATGGAGAAGCCAGCCTCTGCGCCAGAATATAGCAGCCTCAGCCGCCGAAATAGTTCGTTTCCTGGTACAAAGAACGACAACTGTGACAGGACATTGAGATTTAGAGTTCGGCCTTTATTCAGTAGTAAAGGTGGAAGAGGTATGGCGTGTTCTTCAACCTTGGGGACGCTGCCTTTACGCTTGTTGAGATCGAGACTTTTAGAGAAGAGGAAGTGCTCGAAAAGGGCGTTGAAGCCGTTGAACAAATATGGAAAGTTAACTGGGATGACTTCGTTGAACTGAGTGAAAGTGATTCCCGGAGACCTTTCCACATTCAGGAACGCTGACAATATGTTCTCCGCGGTTGTCCGAAGACTTTCAAGCTCTTCGCCTGTAACACGAGGGGCGAACTTGGAAAGGCTCTCTTGAACTTCTAGCGGTGCTACTAACAACAATAGCATGACTAGTCGTCGGAAGTTGTCAGCTGGTATCAGGGCGCCATGGGTGGTCGCAGCGTGCAAGTCGCCTGCCTTGAATGCATCGTTGAGATCCAAAGAATCGAGGGCAGCGAGGACTAGTTCATCGTCATCAACCGCCTCATCTTCTGGGTCATCGCCCGCTTCGTCAACCGCAAAGCCAGGCGCGTGGGATCTAGTCTCGCTAGTTGACGAGGTCTGGTACTGCTTCTCAATCTCGGACACCTTACGATCGTATACTGCCAAGCTCTTGAAGAGGAGCTTCCTCCTAGTCGCGGCCCCTTTGGATAGTATCTTGGTATATCTCTCGCTCAGGATCGTGACAACCATGATCATTTGTTCGAAACCAAGAACGGCAGGTGCATCATGCAGAAAGGGGAATGCGCCAATGTACGAGGCCATCTGGAAGACGACAGGCGAGACGCCAAGGATGTCGGGCAGCTCCAGAAAGCGGGCGATGGTGTCTTCTTTGAGATAGCGTACATCTTGCTGGTGGTCGGCAAGTGATTTGAAATTATCTTTGAAGTGGTGCAGCTCTAAAGGTTCGAAACATTTGCGTGCGAACTTCTCTGCCTGTACGACAATCACATGTTAGCCACCAAACCCCGCGGACATGCTGTGCGTGATGGGATACTTGCGAGTTTAGCAGTGACCTCCTCTTTGGAGCGATGCTCCAATTCTGAGTGAGATTGTCCCATGATGACATCTCATCCGTTGTTGCTGTGAACCAAAACAGAACCAACCACTTTGTATTGCGGATCTTGGATATCGTCGTGCCTCTCCGTGCCATTCGTGGTGCCTGGAATGGAAGCGTTATGGTGGTCCGTTAGTGACGTAGCGCCATAAACGCGGTACAGCAATGGACAAGAAGCGCTGGAGTGCTTGTAATAATTAACGGCTTACCCCGCAGGATCCGACTTGCTGGGACACGTTATGCACTCCCGGGAAATCATCCAGGACCCCCCGACTATGTAGTGATATCTTATCTAAACAGACACGCAAAATACAGGTATCTTTCACCGTTGGGTCTTCGGAAAAGTGCCAATTGAGCCTCAAAGTTCTTGACTCCTTGTCCGGTGAGGCGCATGCAATAATCTGAACATACAGTCCTGCATATGAGAAGAGACAACATGTATGTAGTTATGCGGTATAGGACAATCTTCGGTAGCCTAGTTGTAAAATCAATTGATTTATATAGAAATCCCCAGAGAACACTCATGCGACTAACCTGCTCACTTTAACGCGCTCGCTATACCTCAGTTGATGATGGTCTATAGTCCATATCTCAGGTACTTTATCGTGTTTACATTCCATAGAAACTTGAAATGACATGTATTGGTTACAGAGGAGTGATGTACATTATGAACGACAATGCAATGATTTGCCTTTTTGGTGGCTCGCCAGCTTCGAGCCCGAATCCTGACCAGAATGAGTAGAACGATGGCCTTCGTAACGTGGTCGAAGACGATGTAGGACGAACGATCCTATTTCTTGTTTGCATTCTCTGTCGCCGGCGTTTCCGCCGGTCTTGATGCAGGCGATTTTCCTGTGCCAAACCAACCTCCTGCGTTGGACAATGCGCCCAGCACACTCGATCCTTCCTGCTTGTCATCTGCCGGTATCTGGCTTTCTGCTTTAGGTAATGCATCGGCGCCCTCGACGCTCTCTGCCACCTTCTCGGCCTCTTCCACCTTCTTGGCCTGGACTCTCTCTGACCTTCGCTTCAAGTGTTCTTTCAGGAGCTTCTCCTCCTCGTCTCTGACCTCGAGTTCCTTCAGCCACTTGTCATGGCGCTCCTCGGCGCGCTTCTGTGCCTCGAGCTTGATGAGTTCCTTTCGCTTCTCGCGGTCCGCACCGTAGTATGCTCCACCGGCGACGATGGCCATGACGGTGAAGGCCTGCGCACCGATACGGGCGCGGAACATGCGCTGGACCTGGGCGTGGTCGCCCTTTCGCATGGCGCGCCAAGCATTGTAGAGGGCGAAGCAGGTCAGGAGCGTACCTGTTTTGTGAAGCGCGAAAAGTCAGAATGGTGTCAGGGTCGGATGCAATGGAATGAATCGGGCAGTCGCGTACCAAGGGGGACGAGTGGTTCTTCTTTCAATTTGCGCGAGACTTTCTGGAAGCCAGTCTCTTGATAGTCCCTAGGTCGGCATTTGTAAGCTGGGAGTGATGGAGCGCGGTGGGCGGGATTGAACGTACTTGTCGTCGTCAAAGGACGAGGGCATAGGTCTGTCGGCCATATCGAAAGACTGTGTCTATCGAATTGTGCGGTGGTGGGGGTGTTCTGGCGCTTTCGAGAAGCCTCAACTCGTTGTGTGCTTCCGTCTGAATATCAATCGAACGAGCCGCACGCAAAGTTTCTATGATGACATGGATTTCTGCGGAATTGTTCCAGGCCATCAACAGGTCCATAGCTCCGATAAGAGAGGGCAGCAGGTAGCTGAGCTATGCACGCTAAGATAAGGGATGCGCCGCACGCCTTGGGAGACCTGAAAGACCTGAAAGACTGACCATGCTTGCGCTAAGCCGCTGTTCCGAATGCCCCGCCATTTATCCCTTCTGTGCAAAAGCGCTCCAGTGGTATAGTTAATTACTGGGTCAAGTGTGTTGTGGTGCATGCGTTAAGTACTCCTCGTTGTAATGGTCAACAGTACAGTGACAATGATTGGATGGTTCAAGTCAAACCGGGTAAGCCTGCGGCCAGGCTTGGGTATAACAAACGTCTCTTGCCTAACTTACACCCAGTCCGCTAAATAATGAAGCATGAGTCCTCGCATCGGATCCGACTACCAGTGAGAGACGGCTGTGACAAACTGGCTTACCCATCGTATGTTACCGCTGACTATCCGCTGGGTTATCGGAATGATCTCCCAGGTTTTCGAGGTTAGCCTAACCTACGCACATTACAAGCCAGCAGTGGACAGTCCATTGACAAGCAGTTCTAGCGTCCATGAATTCCACTTCGTCCGCGAATCGGAGTGAAAACTGACGTTAACGCCCTGCGTCACAAGATGTCGGTCAACTGCCCCACCAAAAATTTACCAGTTCATAATAAAGAGCTCCAGCCATTGATCCAGCGGTCATAGCAAGCCATAGCAACAGCGGCGACTGAGATACAATCACATAACCATGTCTGCAGACGAAGATCCCGTTGTCAACGGCGTCAACGGCGTCAGTGGCCACAAGCAGAGCAATGGCAGGCGCACGCCCTCCTTGTCCGGCCTTGCTCTGACCGAGTACAGCGCCAACCCGTCGCCGCGCTCGGCCGATAAGCAGGCTCGCATCAAGCAGCTCGTTCCCGACCATTTGCTATTGCCTAATGGGCATCCCGACGTACGGTGACTTCTGTTGCGCCCAATTGACAAAGTAGAGCCACTGACCAGCGAACGCAGTATGTAGGAATGATTCTGAACTCCAGAGTATACGAAGCCTGCAAGCGAACCTCACTTACACCGGCTACGAATCTCTCCAATCGACTCGAGTGCAACGTACTGCTCAAGCGCGAAGATGAACAGCCCGTCTTTAGCTTCAAGTTACGAGGCGCATACAACAAGATGGCCCATCTGGACCCGGAGCAGAGCTGGAAGGGCGTCATTGCTTGCAGTGCCGGAAACCACGCTCAAGGAGTGGCATATTCTGCTCGTCAGCTTAAGATCCCTGCTACCATCGTTATGCCCCAGGGCACACCCAGTATCAAGCATTCCAATGTGTCAAGGTTGGGAGGAACCGTAGTTCTGCATGGTGCCGACTTTGATGCTGCCAAGGAGGAGTGTGTTCGGCTCGAGAAGGCTCATGGGCTTATCAACATTCCGCCGTTTGATGATCCCTATGTAATTGCCGGCCAAGGTACTATCGGTCTCGAGCTCATCTCAGATACCAATCTCGCCAAGGTCGACGCCATATTCTGTTGCGTAGGTGGAGGTGGCCTTATTGCCGGTATTGGAGTCTTCATCAAGCGTGTAGCACCGCACGTCAAGATCATTGGTGTCGAGGCCAATGATGCCAACGCCATGGTGCAGTCGCTCGCCAAGGGAGAGCGAGTCTTCCTCAAGGAAGTCGGACTCTTCGCTGATGGTGCGGCAGTCAAGACTGTTGGTGAGGAGACTTTCCGTATTTGCCAAGAAGTTGTAGATGAAGTTGTCCAAGTCACTACCGACGAGACTTGTGCAGCTATCAAGGATGTATTCGAGGACACCCGTTCCATTGTCGAGCCCGCTGGTGCGTTGGCGCTGGCTGGTTTGAAGAAGTGGGTGAAGGAGAACCCTTCGAGCGATTCCAACCGCACCGTTATCGCTGTCACTAGCGGTGCTAACATGAACTTTGACCGTCTTCGATTTGTCGCCGAGCGAGCTACTCTGGGCGAGGGCAAAGAGGCTCTTCTGTCCGTCAGCATCCCTGAACGACCAGGAGCTTTCTCTGAATTGATCAACAACATCATGCCTCACGCTGTGACGGAGTTTTCTTACCGATACGCCACAGATGAGGTCGCCAACGTGCTGGTGGGTATCTCGCTTACAGCACCGGCGACTGAGCGGGTGAGCGAGCTTCAATCGCTGATGGAACGCATCAACTTGTCGGGCATGACAGTCACGGATTTGTCGCAAGACGAACTGGCCAAGTCACATATTCGATACTTGGTCGGCGGGCGATCCAGTGTAGCTGACGAACGTGTCTACATGTTTACTTTCCCAGAAAGGCCTGGTGCGCTGCAGAAGTTTTTAAACACTCTGCGAACCAAGTTCAACATCAGTTTGTTCCAATATAGAAATGGAGGTAGCGATGTGGGCAAAATTGTGGCGGGCATTCAATGTCCGGACGCTGAGCTAAACGACCTTGAGAAATTCTTGAAGGAGATCGGATACCCGTGGGAGGATGTTACTGACAATGCCGCTTTCAAGACGTTCTTAAGAACCTGAGCATTTGGTTGAGGTTTACTACAGGAGTTCAGGCGCTTGTGAATCACAAAATAAACTGGTCTTGATCCGGCGGCATGCGATGTGTTTTAAAGCCTGGTTAGACCCTAAGATGCAAAGCTGGACTCTCGTTCAAAATGAAGCAGATTTGAATGAATATGTATGTGCCAAATATGCGTGGAAAGTTACTCGATAAACTATATCCCAAATTTCATCACTATCTATCCCATCGAAAGACATACAGCTGAGACAAGTGGGAGGCACCATAGTTCCAGGGGGCTAGAATTATGAGTAGTAAATTTCCGCTGCTGCAAGAAAAAGGAAACTCAAAATTCGTAAAATTCCAAGTAAATGGAACTGTAAAAAGTCAGCAGTGATAAAATGGGTAGTCACATATACATCGTTATTTAGTCGAAGTATGCGACTGCATGACCGTTTATGATATGTACAGCACGACTTGGACAGACTAGGCCGGCTTTTATCCGAAAAATTGCATCCACCCCATCGGCGCAAGTCCCAAGTCCATCTGCATAGCAATAGCAGCACCCTTTTCTTGGACACAGCTCAATTCCAGGTCGCATACCTTCAGCCACCACCAAAAATGTGCGGTTCAGCAGTCTGTCGGTCGTCCAAGATGGCGAGCTCGTCGCTTCTGTCGTCGATGCGCTCTCTGTCGCTTTCAGCCGCCCCCAAGCCCGCAATGGCCCGATCGACCGTCTTCCGCAGCATCACCAAGCAGCAACCGGTCCGATCGATATCACAAGCCATCACGCCGGCTACCACCAGACCGAAGATGGCAATTGCCACCATGGCCGCGAAGGCTCTCCAGCCCAAGGTGCAGCAGCAGACGCGGGGCATGAAGGTGCACAGTTCGGTCAAGAGAAGATGCGAGCATTGCAAGGTGAGTTTCTTGCTTGCTTGCTCTTACGCATAGGGGGCGTCGAAATGCGAAGAACCTTCCCGGCTACACACATGTGAGGCGGGTTGGGCTAACAAACTGCTTGGTCCAGGTCGTGCGAAGAAAGGCGAACAAGCGACACCGAGGATACATCTACATCATCTGCAGCGCGAATCCAAGACACAAGCAACGACAAGGATAAGATGCTCGTTCACGGCGTGAGCGGCGTTACAAAATGTACGATTCCTAAGACATTGAGGGCACGAGAGAAGGGAGGAGAGGCCTCCGGAAATGTGTATGCCCCCGCACGTGTACAATAAACCATGGATTCATACGGGAAACTCGCGCAGAAAGAAACATCTGTAGACTCGGAGGGTGCAATAGAGCGGATCATTTGGCAGGGTGCAAACTCTCAGATAAGTGTTGGAGCGTGAAGGAAGTGTGATTTTGGAAAGGCTACATGCCGGCAACATATTTCTCCATGTTCTCCCACTCCGTCTTTCCGGTCGAGAGCAAATACCTTATATGTCCCTAAAATCGCATCAGTCTTGTCATTTCTCTAGCAGCGTAGGAAAAGCCCATGTATAACATACCAAATCCGTCACATCACGGTGCCTTTCAAATTCAGCCCGCGCAAAGCTCCGCGTCTCCGCGCGAGTGCCTCGGTCGCTGATCTGCTTCGTGCCACGCAGGATAGTCCGATATAATGATAGGACTCGCGAGCGCTGAAGAAACTGCTTGACTGTCAGCCATGAGCAAGTGCTGAAGAACATCCATCGCTCCTCACATGATCCAAGCTCAAAGCCTTGCCGAGCCGGGTGCCTCTCTTCGCCTGAGTGGCATAATTCCGAATTGCAGTCCGCAACACCCTAAATATGCCCAGAGAGCCCATCGCAAACTCAGGAAGCGGATCTCAACGCATTTGAATTACTCCTCTGTCTTGCCCCAAATTTCGTTGAGCTTGGTAATTGTGACGATGGCAATGGCTTCAAGTCCATGCGATCTCAAAAAGGGCCTTTCATCCTTCACCAGGTGGCGTCCGAGGTTATGCACTTAACAAATTTACCAAGGTTAGGTTAGTAGCGTGTAGGCGCGTCACTAGACTCAAGCGCGTGTCCCCCTGCATAAATTAGAGATTGTGCATTACTGTCTGAGAATTTGGAGGAATTGCATTTTTATAGTGTTAAAGCGCAGTGGATTTTCCTTTCCGAACTAACATTCATGCATCTCTTTAACACCTCTTGAGCAGACTCGGGGTGTTCGACTTATTGATTGGTCTTGTGTGGCTGTAATGACAGTTCGCGTGTAGAACAGTCATCAAGATGGGCTCCAACGCTACAGTTGTGGACCCTATCGAAGAGACATGGACAAAGACGGACGAGCAGTTCATCAGCGAGTACTTGAAGCCAAGGTATGTGCACGTAGTTGGGATCCAGATTTATCGGGGAGAATACCGCTTGATCCCGTAACTCACTCGCCTACAAACCTTGACTAACAGCGCGACAGCAATGATCATGATTGGAGACAATGGGTCCACAGCAAGACTCAAGAAGAATGCACGATCACTCTGGCTCAGGCTGCAAATATGAGCCTCCAGGACCTGAAGTCCTGTCTGGCCCTGATCGAAGAATCGAGTAAAGCCCATTACGAGGCATCTTCTGGTGGCTGGAACCCACGGAAAAAGTTGACGGAGATGAAGGAGCCTGAGATGAGGTACATTGTGGTCAAGAACGCGGCTGGCGACATTCGTGGGTTCACATCTCTCATGCCAACATACGAAGAGAGGGAGCCGGTCATTTATTGCTACGAGATACATCTCAAGCCGGAGATGAGAGGGTATGTATGGTTCCTCATTGATGCGATATAACATCACTAACAGTGGAGTAGCACTGGGCTGGGAAGACACCTCATGGGTTTCCAGGAGAGCGTGGCCAAGCATATACAGACGGTTGAAAAGGTTATGTTGACATGTTTTGTGAAGAACACAGATGCTTTCGAGTTCTACAAAAGGTTGGGGTTCGGCATTGATCCGATATCCCCGGAACCTAGACAACTACGTCACGGCAAGGAATTAGCTCCTAATTATGTTATAATGAGCAAAAAGGTCAAATGAAATATAATTCTCATAAACGCGTTGAATGAGATCGATGTTGATTCAGATGTACAGAGAGTATTCTGTAACGTATCAGAAGGATGAAGATAGGATACCCAAGTAGATTACCCATAACACAAGATGTACTCCTATACGAATAGCGCCGCTCTTTATCTAGCACCCATATACAGTCCGGACTGCATGGCATGCTTAGCCATATACATATTGTCCTTTGCTTTGTCGTCGGTATTGTGCATTCTCTGCCGTATACGAATGTGTTCCGCTACCCTGGGCACCCTGGTTGATGACAATGTCCACAAGGGAAGCCATAAGTCTTCCGGGTCACCGTGATCTGTCAACTTGCCATCCTTCTTTGTTCCGTCCTTCCCCTTCTTTCCGACACAGGGGTTAAGTGAGCAAACCGTGACGAGTGGTGAGATAATATCCGAGCTGATCCACTTTGCCCTAGCATCTGGAAACTTGCGGACGATAGCACGCCAGGAAATGGAGATGGCTCCAAGACTGACAGAAATGCAGCACTCTTTAGCATTTAGTGAGATTACCTTTAAAGGGTGTTTCACGCTGCACTGGATATTGCTAATGGTCAAGCCACAAGACATCCTATCCAAAGGGTAGTAGTTATGCGAGAGACACGCTAACAGGAAAACGTAATCTACCCTTACTCTAGAGATACGATGTTTGGTATCAAGTCTGTCAAAAATTGCTCTCAACCTGACCTCAAAACCATATAATGTCCTTTTTTAACAATTTTTTTTTTTATTTCGTCATGTTGCTCTTTCCTACGTTCTTAGTTGCAGCGTTTGATGGACACGAAATTGGTTTCACCGTTCTCCTTAACCGCACGAATAATAACGTCCGGGCCCCATGGCCCCATACAATCAGGACCCTCGGGCCCGTTCATACCATCCGCATGCTCTGCATATTCGACGAAACCGTCCTTGCTTGTTTTATCATCAAAGAGAGCTGAGGTTATCGCAGCTCTAGCCAGCTTCCGAGTCCAATGCATACTCTTTATAGTACTGTCCACCTCGCAACCAGTACCATCCTTGGTGTTGCGCACCACTGTTTGCAGTACATAGTAAAGTGGACACCTTACACGGCCGTCGTCGTCTCCTTCCACTTTGGCATTGGTGGAAATCGTTTCGATTTCAACTGTGTACTTTTCATCTAAGAGCCCCTCGGCGTATATT
Source organism: Truncatella angustata (assembly GCF_020726525.1). Lineage (NCBI taxonomy): Eukaryota > Fungi > Ascomycota > Sordariomycetes > Amphisphaeriales > Sporocadaceae > Truncatella > Truncatella angustata. The sequence goes on along the minus strand of NW_025763382.1, from coordinate 5,569,138 downwards.
ACCAGATCGTTGCTGTTTTTCCCCCTATGCTTCCCTCCGTTGACATCCAAAACCTTGAAAAGGCTCTCATCGTAGCCTTCATTCAAGAGGATCTCTTTCGCTCTCATTTTTGCCGCATTGTAGTCTGTAAAAGTGGCAAGAATAGCTATATCGGACGTCGGATTGCATGAGTTTCCTACGCCCGTTAAAGTAAGCTTAACCACATGGAATGTTTTGTTGTCCATAGTGAGGAGATATCATGGGCGTAAGATAATTTCGTGGAACTCTAGGGTATGTTGTTTAAGTAAATGTTAATGGGCTAATGTATCGAAACTTGCCCGTAGTGGAAGCGCATGGTGGTTCCTTGCCAATGAAAGAAATACTGGAACTAAGAGTTGTGACACCAGTTATGTATGTACAGTGCAATTACTATCATCTATCAGCAACGGTATTCGGATCAGGTGATCTCCCAAGCGCTCCGGGCTACCCTGGGACGGCTGATGCACAGATGAGAAAGTTTTTCTTCCCATGTTGATCAGCTCACTTCATACCATGGTAATCGTCCCATCGATAAAAGTGTATTTGTCTAAGGTTTTGCAACGTGCAAGATGGGAGGTCTTGCTAGAACAGTTCTTATGAGCGTTTTGCGGGGAAGTATGACCTGAAAGCTTAGCCGGGAGGGGCAAAGTCTAGTCTAACTAACCTAGTGGGTGTGACATCGGGCTCTAATCCCTACGGCCCACCTTTGCAGCACTATTATAGGGCTGGGACTGCGGAGAACAAGCTCGATTTCCGGGGCATTGTCCTAACAACAACTGACTGAGGGGTTTCTTGCTTTCGTCAACACCTTTTCCATGTGATACTAATGATTCAAACAAGTTTCTGACTTTTTAGTGGAACAGTCGATGGTGTTACGTTAATGAACTGATTATACTTCACGTTGTTAGCAAGGGTTAGCTGGTCAACAGACACACTTTGGTAGGTATTGGTGGTTGATGCGCAAACTTCGACTTATTTACGATTTGAGCTAAAGTTGTGCCCCTATCAGTGGGACAGGAAAACTGCCCATCATCATCCTATGGCACAAGTAATCTGTAAATGATAACCTGATAACAGAGGATGTCAGAAGGGAATATTTGCATAAATACATGGCATTGGAAGCTTGTGGTAGATTCATACATACCCCGAACTGATTATATGAACTTACAAGGATTGGTTATTTCTATGACTTTTTGGTCTATTTATTAAGAAGCTAAGTCTCAAAAATGGCTACATTACCGCAGGATGTTTCTTCTCATAATCAAGACCGTGCCGCTGAGATATGGTCTGGTCCAAGCAATCAAGATAAAAAAGCTGAGAACTTCTCGCCAATGTATTTGTATCATGTTGTTCTGCAATTATGCTACCTTAACACGTCTCCTTGTAACCTTGTCAAATCCACCCATGTTGTCGGCACTTATACGTCTTTTTCTGCCGCCGAAACTGCCGCCCGGACTTGTTTCGTGGACGCCGGCTACGACCCCGACCACTTCAAAGTCTCGTTCATCAATATTGATTCAATCAGGCGAGATAACTGTATAACAAGCGGGAAGACTCTGGGCTTGCTGGCTATTACTCTTGAAGGCTTTGAGTTCCAGGTGCACATATGCACATCGGCAAATAGCCGAGCTCTGACGAGCAACCAAAACAGCTGCCTCGTTGAAAAGCAGCTTTGGCACGTCTTGCTGACAATAGTCAGGTGTCTTGACGAGGAAATCAGAAGCACGACTATCGAAGGAACATTCCAAAATTTCGAGGATGCCAAAGAATATGCTTCAACTATACTACTGCCCATAGACAACACAATGACCCGGACTTCTTTTGCTCACTACGAAGAGCTGCCCCTCCATGAGTCAGAATGTACCAGGGAAGATAACGTTCTTGCGTACGCATTGAGCCACGATGGTACTTTTTCTGTGGTTAGTCTTATAAAGGAATATAAGCCGAGAGAGGTACGATGGGTCGCGGCTGCCAGGGGAAGATTTTAAGCATTTCCACCTGGCTTATACACAATCTAATTTGGTATCAGAGTTTATCAAAGTGTACAAATCTGCTCTGTTTGCCGCCAAACATACCTGGCGTGGCGCAAGTACAGATACTCAGGGAGTGATTAATTTGATTGCAAACCTTAACAAGTAGCTAATTACTTGTGTGTACATTTATTTCTTCAGCTAGAAGTCTTTTGTAGGAATTGGCCTGCTTAACTTTACAGAAAACCTGCGGGAAAAGTTTTATAAAGCGCAATACTTATATCTTTTGGCTATGTGTTTATAACTCCTTCCGTTTAAGTATAAAACACTCTGATTAACGCCAGCGTTGTAAGAATATTATTATTATACTTCTAAACGAAATCGGAGCCTCGAGTGTCTACACTTCACGCACAAAACTACTTTCCTCCTTAGACACTTTGCGTTCTACCTTTGATTTTTCTGCCCATGTATGTTTGAGACGGCAATTTATGCACCAGGAAGGAGTGGTCCTCGCCCCACATACTCTCGATATCCAAAAGTCTCGTGGCAAAAGTGACCGGGCCAAGGCAACCAAGGGCGCGATGAAGAAGGGGGCCACTTATTATGTTAAGGGGATAAAACATAGTAATAGATGCATGCGGTGAAGCAGGAGCAAGGCAACAAACTATAGCGAGGTATTGTTATATGTTTATTGATGAAGCTATTGCCAGCACTACGTGCCAACAATCAGAGGAAGGCGATCTTCCTTTATCGAGCATCGCACTTTTGGACTCAGGGATGTTGGATGCGCGAGGAAATACGGTTTATCCAGCATGTTTGTGTATTTTACAGTATCCAATGCATATATTGTTGAGTTCGATCATTTATTTGTCTGGATCTATACACATTAAATGAGCTTGTACAGTCGCAACATCATGGCATCCACTCGGCACCTACAGAATTATACCAAGTCAATAGAGCTGGCAGTTACAATACGCGTCGACGGTACGAGGAACTCTATTCGTCAGGGGTTACCACCTTTCAGAAAAGTGAGAAATGGACAAACAACTATGATAACTGTCGACAAACACCCCAAGGAGAAATCATATAGAATTTAGGACCAATTTAATCAAGTGTCGACTCCCTGAACGCTCTGAAGAGCAATGAGTTTGAGCGATTTCATACTCTGAACTTGGAAAACCACTGCACAGAGAAAGGCTAGGATATCAAACCATTGTTTAGCGCCACAACTGTTTAATTGCCCTATAATTTGAAGGAAAATACCCCAGAACTCGGGGAATTTACATTTCTCCAAAATATTTGAAGAGGTTTACATCAAGTGCAGAACTCGCTTATGTCGTACGTCCACAGGCAGTTCGTTGAAGTATATCGTGACTTTTCGTTGCGGACGACATAGTTTACTCAAGAGCGTAACATATCCAAGATTAAACAGTAGCCCCCCATCAATCGACAGCTGCAGCGGTCAGAGTGCAGCAGCTTCTGTCACTGCTCACAAAGGTAACATTAACTTGAGTTCACAACTTGAAGACGGGAGTGTGTACAAATGACCCCATAATCACTTCCAAACATTAGACATTCAGTTTCGTATAAAAGCATGGTCTCGCAGGCGTTTGATTATTGCTTCTGATAAATTACGTCTCGTTATCACTTTGCTCATCTTCTACACCAGCACCAGTTATTTTCTGTTGTTCGAAATGTTGACTTCCGCCTTCTCCGTGCCCTCCCTCTTTCTGGTAGCGCTCTCTGCCGGTATGGTGGTCTTCGTTCGTAATGGGTCTTCGGCCCGATCAGCTCTAATATCCTCCTCCGACTCGGTTGGTCTAATCTGTGCATCGCCTGCCGGCAGTTGAATCGTGTCGTTTTCTTTGGGCGCGTGCGCATCGACCTTTGCTTTTTTACCAGCCACAATTGTTTCGTTTTCTGGCGGAACTTTATGTGCATTGTTTCTGATTTGGAATGAGCTTCTGTACAGCTGACCACCTTTCAGCCATTCAGAAGGGCCCAGAGACTTTGAAAAGCAGACCCTAGCTCCTCCGATGGTGCCGTAGCGATATAGATTGGCTACATGCATTGAAGTAATGGCGTCCGGTAATTTGCGAAACTTTCTGGCAGAGACGGCTTGCATGAATTGCTGCCGTGTGAAGATTTGAAGATGAGGAGTAGGATTGAAAATCTTTGGCATGCTTGGAGACTAATATACTGGGTTTGGTACAGATTTCCCATGAGCAAGATCCAGAATCGAGATTCAGAATGGACAGGAAACACAACACAAGAATTGATGTGGGGTATCTTTTCGTGCCTTTTCGGGAGTAGTCAACAATGATAGATGAGATTGGTATCTCATCACAGAAATTCGGGCTTGCGCACCCGTTTTTGAAACTTCTTCCTTGTAGAAAACTTAGACTTGTCAAGGAGGAACAAGATTCAGTTTAGCTCATCCGCTTGTACTCAGCTCCATTGGATGCTATTCGTAGAGGGACAAGGTTTCGACATGACATAATGAATTCAGCATTCTGGAAGGATGGAATGCTAGTTTTCCCGGACCTTCAGCTATGTCCCCACTGGAACTTGCCTTTCGTGGTCCCTCTTGGGTGGGTGGTGTTGGTGGCCTGATTGCCGATGCCAATCTTAATCAAAACGTAGGGTAACCTTCAGTATTTTACCTTTAACTGCGTTGTGTAGGACATCAATGCACCCATCTCATATCCATCAATCTACATATAACCCCTTGCCGTTTGGTGCTAGCATCAAATGCTACAGCATGCTATTTATGCAAGCTAGCTCAAATTTCACGTACTGGTGAGTCTGTTTTGCTAGGACATTGCATCATAAGAACGTTCTACCATCGTGTGAATCACGGTCCTTATGTCATATGAATATGATTCCAGATTAGTAACAACTATCCTTTAACACATGCAGGAAGAATGGTCCGGTTACCATGTTCGGGCGAAACGTTGAAAAACATCCGATATCCTAACCAATTATATAAGCTGAAGTTAAAATGTTCTACCATTCTCAAGGTTGGGATGTGGTGAGATGTTGGCCGATGTTCCAACCTAGGGCATTATAACTGGCTGCTAACCGCCGCTAATAAACACTCCGTCACAAAGTTAAATACAAGCGTCAACATCACTCCGCTCCCAGCAAGTCGAATCGGTCGTCAACGCCCTCCAGCCTGACAGTAAGTTCTCGGCGTTTGCCACCATCAGCCTTAAAAGTGGAAAGTGAGCTAATACGGTCGCATCGCTCTAACAGTCTAGAAAGTGACAGTCCATCCAACGACATGTCGTGCCATCGGATACGCCCGCGGACCTGGCTGCTGCCGATGACATGCGATATGAGGTGATGCATATAATGTTCATGAGCCTCATTGATGCGAAGAGAAAAAGTACAATACCAAGCGATGGTTCCACTGCTGTGTAATGTCACCGTTCTTGCCATTACTAGATCTTTATTTAGGACCTCAAGACTGTAATAGTCGCACTCGCACTCAGAGCAGTGAGATGGCCGAGATAGCAATTAGCAGTTTTACAGAGGTTCCTGAGCAGCTCTATCACACAATCCTTCACTATGTCGACGCCTACACCTCAGGAGCGCCTTTCACAGTCTGCCCGCTAGCAACTCATACTGATCTCAGCACTGCCAAGGAATATGCTCGGAATGCATTGCACGACTTGGGCTATCAACCTGATGACTTCGCAAATTTTGAGCTTCGTACCGCAGTTACAGAGAATTGGCAGCATGGTGATGGCACCATAGTGTGGGCCAAAGCAGCGAACGGTACAGAGGTCATGGTGAATATTGACACTACATCTAACGACGAGAAGCTTCCCGAGGGGCTTAATCACCAGCTTCAATTGCCCAATGGATCCAGTCATCTCCACTACGTAGTGCAAACCACCATCGATTTGGTCAAAGATCGCTCCGGTATTGCCCAGCAGAGTGAGGTCGAGGGTGTTTACGCCCGCCGCTCCGATGCCATTCTTGCGGCAAAACGACAGCTTGCCGAGCTCTCTGATAACAATGACTTTGCTCAATACGAAGAACGCAATGACCTTGGCGGGTGCGAGGAGTGGCCCTATGGAGAAGATGTTGTCGTGCATGCAATCGCTCAAACCGGGGACAACTTCTACATAGCTGTGAAGACGGTACCGGGAGCGCATCGCAGGCACAATATGCATCGCACGAGAATTCTAGCAAGCAATGGTTATAAACGCAGTACTATGGCTGGAGAGGAAAAGGCGCCGCAGGCACAGGGCAAGAGAGACAACGGCGAAGGGGCCGCCTAAACACGCCCCCGCAGCAGTCAAGACTTGATTCTTCTATTGAAGTTGGAAACAAGTACATGGGTATAACGATAAATTGTACAAATTGTATGAAGTGGACATTGGATTTGATTTTAGGTATCAAATTTATGCCATCATTAGGTCGTCTTCACAAAATTCATTATAATTAGCATAAACTCTTTAACCGAGATAGGAGTTATAGGATACTATGTCAATATATGATCACTTGCCTCTAAAATACTGGACAAAGTGTAGCGACAAAATCTACCCTTTCTATTGAATATGAGATGACTCAAAATATAGCCTAGACTAGTCTAGTCTAGCCTCTATATCGGTTAGCTTTCTTATTCTACCATCTTTCCGGGAGGACTTGGCTCAATGGTCTTGGATGTATGTTATGCTTTATATACGAGTACATGGCTCAAGAGTCGCTCTTTGATCCGCTCACGGCCTTGAAATGTTCAATTAATGGTGAGGTTAGTAGTGGCCATCAATCACGGTCGACAAACTGCCTAATGGAGACACGTCCTATCGTGTTCGCCTCAATCAACGTCAAACAACATTCAGGTCCATTACACCAAAGGATCACTGGATTGATTGTAAGGCTTGATGAATACCCGAACTTGTTCTAGCTTTTCCAAAGCTATGCCTACCGTCACTTACCAGCCAAGAGATCGAAAGCGTTTGAATCCATGCTGGAATAATTGATATTGCCAATCACTTGAAATGCATTGTTAGCTTCAGAAGCCTATACCACCACCGAGGGCAAACCAGATCACGAAGGGCCTAGTTTAGATCGCTAACTATCTGCCGGGCATGTTCCACCGCTTTCGCATGCTTCACTCGCCGTCCAGGCACTGCAGCATTAGCACCATTGAGCGCAGTTGCGCAAAAGGTTAAGCACTGTTTCAAGAGATCTCCATGCTCGCCCAGAGTTCGTTGAACTACCCGTAAAACCTCCGGCGTGATGCTCACGCCCGTTACTGAAAGTGAGTTTATGGCGAGGTTGAGTGCCTCAACTCTCCCGGAAAATTCACTCATCGCCACTACAGTAGAGTCCTGAAAGTCTCTGAAGGCGATTTGATTGTCGGTGGATGTTCTCCTGTGATATATTAATCCTAAATCAATATTGTGCAGAGGTTTCAGAAGCTGACAAGTTCAACACACCCAACGCAACGAGGATGGTGGCCTTTGTCGAAATGAGTTTGTCTTGTAGGAAGGCTACGTCACTCTCGTTGAAACGAAGACAGAGCCTATCCCAGAATGCAGTTTGGTCTTGGGTGGAGTGTGAAGCCACATTTGATAGTTCTGCTTGGAAGCTTTCACAAGCAACGCTGCAGGTTGCGAGTGGCCGCTCTATTTCTGCCAAGCTATCCTGTTGTTCTGGAGATAGGGTCGAACTCTGAACACTTGACAGCGACTCCTTTAGAGATCCAAGCGCATCCTGAAGATTCTGGAATCCTATCCTTAAATCCTGGTATTCCTTCGGGGCCTTCTTGTAGGAGCTGATGATGTTGCAGACGGCTTGACAGGTGTTATATAGTAGTCCGACAATCGTGATAGACGTTCCGGTAATTCCAATAGGCTCTACCATTCTGCAGTCCTTTACCTCGTGGTTTTTTGCTGAGTTGCAAAGTATGAGGAAGACTCCGGGAAGAGTAGAATGAATGATGCGCAATAAATGTAGGACAAGGCCATGTGTATGGGAATGAGAGGGATAGCTTCCAAGGCCTAATCAATAAAACGGAAGCTTCTAGAATGGAGAAAGTTGGCACAACCAATGAGGCTTGCAGTTGTAGCACTTGCGAACCGTTCGAAGCCGTGGCGCCTCAAGCGCTACGTTGTGGGAGGCTGGGCTCAGTAATCTTTGACTACTCTATAGTCTTAAAGTTAACATACATTCACTCATGTTCTGCAAATTACATAGGAGAATAACGCCATATCATTACATGGTGTGAATCTATTCCCTATTCCAATTGAAAAGATCATTTGACTTTACCACGGGAGTAAGTCAATAAAACGTCTGAAAGGACAAAACATGTTGCAGTGACGATCGTTACAAAACTGGCCCCGGCAGTCAGTTATTTGGAACACGACAAATCAAGCATTGAACTCTGGTTCGTGCTTTCTTAGTAACCAGTTATTTCAGAGCTGGTTGTAGGGAGAACTCGAAACTTTAATGGCTCGATGGCGGCAGTGGGTTCAATCCCACGCAGTATTGTAAGAGTCGACTCATGTTGCGTTAGTGGGCTGTAGCAAAATAGTTTTGTTTCCTCTGACTACCGAACATTCCTGGGGAATGTGTGGGCAAGATGCTGCCAAGCCCTTCGCATATTTCTGCTGCACGTCTCGTGATCCTTCCGGGCAAGACGCTACAATGTTGTTGCGGTTCATTCTGAGGCAGCTGTGCAGCCACACACATATACCGACCGTGAGTCAAACACTCTATTAGATGTGCAGCCAAAGGCTGGACCATAGGTTGCCGATGGTTAAAGAGCTTTCTGAGGCCTTAGAGGAAATTATCGTTCCATCTGATAACGCTGACAGTGCCTGATTTTGAACAGCAGCGATATATTTGCACAATCCGAGATTTAATCTCATGTACTACTTCCACAGGCTACCGCAAGCCATGCAAGGCGCCAAACTATCGCATATCGCTGACGAAAGTGACGGCACATATGGCAGTCCTAAAACTCCTCACACGTACGTTAAGCTTATTGATTATAGGTTCTGAACGGCGTTCCTACGAGTTCAGTCGCTGAAGAACTTGTAGTTACCGATCACTCTACCAAAAATCTATGATAAACTTCAAAGGCCACTTGAAGGTCTAAATGAAGCCTACAACCAAATGTTGAATAGGTTACACAATTATGACAAACCAACATCCAAGATTGCTCTGGTGTGGCTGGTCTTTTCTTCACGGCAGCTTTCTAATGAGGAATTAGTTAATACCTATAAACTGATGCGAGTCGCAACCCCAGCTTAGACACCCGCGAAGTAGTGACAGGCCTGAATATACATAGTGAGCCCGGCATTAAGAATATTCGCCATCTAGAATTAGCAACTGCGTCGCCTCGTTTGTCGAGGCCCACTTGTTGCAGAAGCGGTGAGATTAGCGGAACGGGAGGTATTAGACATTTATCAACATGTCGGAGGTGAAAGCACCCTCGAACTTCTCCAGCAACCATGGTGCGAACATATTTTGATAGTCCAGGCGGTCGTCATCGCTTCGAGGTCTGTAATAGTCTCTAGAACGAAATATCCCTCAGCATATACATTGTTGAGCAAGTTTTTTTTACTGATAATTTCATCAAGAGTGTACTTAGGATGTCAGGAAAGCCCAAAGTATACCATGTTCAAAAGAATTCTCGGTTGGTATGCGATTAATCAACCCTTGCGAACTAGGCTTTAACATCGATGTCAAGCGTATCGAATCCCGCCTGTCTCATTTGGAGGTTCCTGTAAAACAAATGCGCCGCTTGGGATGACAGAGTCCATGCTCTCATAGGTGTTTGCAGTCCACGCGCGAAACTACATAGTCTCTCCTTCTTTCGATCAAGTCGCAATGACTCTCGGACCAAACTACCCCATACGTGACCTACGTAACACCATCGATTAAATCCGCTCCTCTCACTGCGGGACCCGGCATAGACAGAGCCAAGTAGAGATCCGTTGGCATACTTTTCTAGTGGATCAATGGGCAATCAGCGGAAGCCTAGACACGATGTCCCTTCAAGGGCTTAGAGTTTCACCATGGTTAATTGAAGAGGGGCTTGCATTACTGGATATTACCAACTTAGAAGAACACATGTCTACGGCAAAAGGGCGCCAAATCATTCCTACAGTTAGTGGCCGCCTATTGCTTGCTAATGACAAGGTTACTCCTGACGATTCCATCGTTTCAGTTCCTGGAAAATATCTGCCATATGTTTTGAGGCAATCCCCTTAGCGAAGACCACTCCTTTTTGCGAAAAAGGTTAGTCGTCTTCATTTTGCCAATTTCTATTTGACATACTGATATACTACAGTCATGTACACGATTGTACAGACGGACAAATAGTAGAATCATTATCGTAGCCAGGAAAAGATTGATGGTCAGAAAGATTCAGAATTTTGTAGTTTCACCAACATTAGATTAGAAACTATACAGTAGCCCCTATAGGACGGAGGTGTACGCCGCTATTGTGATCACAGTTACACATATATAGCATATTTACTTGTTCTCTATGTACTTCGGCTGCCCTGATATTAGGATGCCCTGGCCATCTGGTCACTTTGTACTACCTATTGGAACTTTACAAGCGGCTTTCACGGCCATCCGAGTTTGTCCAACCTGGCTGGGGTAGTGCTTGGTGCCATAATACAGACAGTGCGCCGAACAAATAGTGATGGCGCTAGAAAAAAATACGAGCTCTGGCGCCCTAGCACTATATACATATATAGTCTCAGGGGCTTCGGGTTGAAAGAGGCTCTTGAGCGTAGTACTTCCTTCAAGATGAGTAAAGTTAGCGATTCAGATATTACAGGTGGGCGTATGGCATAAGAACTCAAAGCATATAACCTATGGTATCACGGTGCTAACGTGAATTTTAAGTCTGCAATGATAATCATTCTGGAGCACATGATGCGGTGTGGTATCACACGTAAGCTTTCTTTGCGACATCATGTCTCTGACCCAAACAATCTAATGCAGCTCGCGATTATAGTTAGATCTTGATGCAGGTACAAGCAAGCAGCATGCAGATTCAGAGGCTTCACCAATCGGATTCTAACAGACCCTGGGAACTCCCCCACAAGTCAACTCCCGGCACTAACCTTTATTTTAAAATGGCACGCTAAGTCAACCTGATAGTCCTAGATACTTCGAGCTGGCGTTCTGGCTCCATGACAATTGACATCACTGCTAGTTGAGTCAAGTCTAGTCAAGACTCATCATTGCCTAGTTAAGATTGTCTCGTTCGAGTAAAGGCAGGCCACTATCATTTATTCGTAGCGCCAACTCTATTTCTATTCGCAGTGTCAATGTCAGGCCGCAAATTTATTTTGTGTATTTCAATTCCAAAAATCAAGGCCCTTTAGATTGCTATTCACAAAGGAGCCTTTACCGCCAGGTGTCCACTGAAAAATGAACATGATTGTCGAAAACCTGATCAGAGGGACTTCCGTGTATGTTAGGCAAGTCTCGATAGTGTGCTAAACCAAACATCTTAAATACGAACACGGCGTAACTGATCCGCATCGAAAATAATGGTTTCAGCAGGATTTCCTACTGATACAATGATGGATTTCACCTGTGGAATACGGTCATTAAAGTTAACTAATATGGTCTCGACTCCAATTGTACCTAACTCTTGGACTGTCTAAATCACGCTAACCTAGAATAAGTAACAGCTCGTAATTTAAGAACACGACCATCAATGCTTTGCTCCGTTGTTGGCAACAAGTTCGAGTCGGAGTACGGGGTACAGGCTCAGATTTCCAATACGATACCACAGGCCATGTGGATGGTTAATTCTTTTTTTTTTTTTTTAGGGAATATATATATGCTGGATCCTCCAGCACGATATGTTTCGCTAGAAGCACACAATTCAATGTACTTTCGTTAATTCTAGAGTATTTCTACCAACTTTTATAATGCAATACACCCTTCTTTTTGCTGGTCTTGCCGGCTTCACTCTTGCCTCTCCAGCTGCAAAGCGGGATACCTGCTCCGATGCATGCTATAATGCTTACAACACCTGCCGCGGACAGCCAGACGCCAATTTCTCCACTTGTGCTTCCAACTATGCCACTTGCCTAGGCTATAGCCCTTTCAACTCTGAGGGATCACTCGTTACCCCAACCGCTTGCTCTATCACTGCGTCTGCCACTGCTTCCGCCTCTGTTTCCGCCTCCGCTTCCAATTCCTCTTCCGCCTCTGCTACTGCATCTGCTACAGGGAATAGAGACACCTGCTCACAGGAGTGCACGGACGCTTACAATACCTGCCGCGGTCAACCTGATGCCAACCGCGCTGCCTGCGCTTCTGACTATGCTACATGCTTGGGTTATAGTCCATTCGACGCCAGCGGGTCGCTCGTTACACCAACTGCTTGTTCAATCACTACTTCTCCTACCGCTTCTGCTACCTCTAACTCAAGCGCCACGCCGGACGCCTGCGCGCAAAAATGTGCAGAAGCTTTGAGCACCTGTCAAACCAATCCCGACTCCAACAAAGCCACTTGCGCTTCCGAATATGCCACCTGCTTGGGATACAACCCTTACAGTCCCAGCTTTGTGGCTCCTACCGCTTGCTCCACTAACAACGGATCTGTCGCATACACCACAGAGGTTGTCACTGCTTTGACGACTTACTGCCCGGCACCCACAACTCTGGTGGTCAACTCTCAGACTTACACGGTCTCCTCAGCAACTACCCTCACCATCACTGACTGCCCTTGCACCATAACTACGGCTCTTGTGTCCAGTACGAATACGGCTTCAGTGACTAATCCTCCCCTTTATAGCACTAGCGAGGCGACTGGCACTGGTGCTGTTTATCCTACCACTACCACTCCTGGTATCGCTGTCACCGCCGCAGCTGGTGTTGTCAAGCCTATCATGGGTTTGATCGCCCTGGGTGCAGTCGCTCTGATCTAACCTAGTTTCTACATTGCCGCTCAAGCAATGAGTCATATGTCTTGTTTCAAGCATATTCGACTATCTAGAAAGGCTTGCTTCCCGATTTGTTTGGGATTTCAAATATAAGATTTTTTAATCTTCTTTTGCAAACCAGTGATCCCTCATAATGATGAATTGCCATTTATTTGCTTGAACGGAGACTAGCAGGAGTCAGAATTCCGCTTCCACGGTTTTACCAACCAAGTTTGAATTGAAGAATTAGGTACTGGTCAAACATTGCAGCCAGCGCCGGCGGTTTCATAGGACAAGCGGTCCTTTTCTCAGCTGAAAAACGCTGAAGACACTATCAGTTGGAAAGTTCTGTCATATTATTGTACCAGTCTGCCGGTTCGATCGCTTACTTTGAGTGGTAATTACAATCGAGACACACTATGGTTCGTTTGCGAGTACTTCAATGAGGACGATGTGCCAGTTATTGGGTAGAAACCTAGACAGCGTCCAAGTGAATTTGATCCCACCATTTCTGCCCGTAGAAAGCTCAATACAAAAGCTATGCCCGGGATAACATTTAGGTAGAACTGTAGAATACTATTTTGAAATAGAATAACTACCAAGCTCTCTGCCAGCGTTATTACCACGCCTCTTTAACACAATGCATGACCTGCGGCTTATGCAGGACCTATACAAGTGCCGGTCGAACTAACTGTTTCTTTACTTCTCCTACACCACCAATACGCCAGCTCCCCGTCATCACTGGGAAGTTCGATGCCGACATAAACTATGGGAATGGGAGCGTCCAAGTTAGGTACAGACTGTATCATATCGCTTAGATACACAATTTTTTGGGAATATATCAACAAGGACTATCCTTTGCATCGAGGTATGAGATTAGGATATGATACCAATGCCGTTTCTTCTTCTCCCCCACTTTTTTGTTTTTGATTTGTTTTTTTTGTTTTAGGATAAAGGACCACTCGTTCTCCTACATATTCTTACGATTCGAGTCGTGCCGAGTAGGTACATGCAGCAAATCTAGTTCCAAGCTACATCCTATCGGAACTGATTTTTAATCAAGCCAAGCGGTTAACATGCAGAAGCCGATTTGGGACATGTAACGAAATGCTACCCGCAACTAATATGATGATCATGGGCCTACAGCCAACATCTGCTAATCCAGTGGGCAACATGCTGTGCTACGGTGTCCTTGCACTGAAAGTTCGGCTTTCATGCAACGACAGATCATAGCCATTTGGGGCAAGACACAACGTGGCGCATTAATTGGGGACTAAACTGTTGGATCCGAAGGTCCTTCAGCGAAAAGGAGAACACGGAAGATCATATCAAATATGCATAAACCCAGAACGGTTGGAGGACTGGACAGAGAAAATCAAGGAGAGTCTATTTGATGACAAGGTGAAGAGTGGGCGTCTTCTCTAAACGAAGGATAACTCTCTGAAGAGACTCATGTTGGGGAGACGCTGGCTTATTCTTGCCCCGAACGAATACTTCGAGCATGAAGTGCGATCACTTAGAAGAACACTCTAGTATTAGCGACAAATGACTCGTGACCCCGAGGGACGCTTCAGGGCTCAGCTTCTGTTGGTTCTCTTTGGGAGTTCTTCGGCATGTTGCTACTTCAGCTGATGTACCTTGGAAACGCTCCTCCCTCGCGCGTGCAGGCCAACGAGCAATTAGCCCTACACACAGCCCCAAACTCGTTATGTATGTGACGAACTAAAAAATTAATTCCTGCAAGGGACCCGGCGACTGCATGGGCTGTGTGGGGATGAGTTCAGCCCTAAGCTGCTAAAATTATCGTTAGTTTCCAGCTGGAGCTAGCTGGAGCTGATAAGTAGCTTACTTAGTGGGGTCAGTCCGAGCTACTGGCTGGCTGTCAATTTCATATGCAATCCATCCTTCATCTCCAACTTGACATGCGGCAGTCGGTGAGAATGCATCTTGATACACGATCCTTCGGAGGGTATGACAGGTATCAGAGTACTCGCTGCGACTTCAGGGGTCCATACCTGACCTAGGAGAATTCGTATGGTTGGTCGCACAACTGATTGGTGTTGCCAATTCAAACAACCTAGCCAGCCGCACCCATTCCAAAAAGAAGGCAGAAAACCCCAACCATTTTGCGTTCGTTTGCGTGGTACAAAGTGCATGGTGAAGACCCACCATCACTAACTCGGTAGGATCCTCTCAACAGCTGATGAGAAGACCAGGCTGGCACTTTGTGATAATGCCGTCCTTGATACACGATTGCTTGGCATAATCCTCAGCTGCTGCGCCTCTGCGCCCGAGTTCTTCAAGCCTTTCTACACATCTAAGACGATCGTCCTCGACGCTGCAATCCGTCTCTACCGTAGTCGCTGTTGTGAACTGTGTTGATAATATTTCTCAACTATCTCTAGCTCGTGCACGACAAGTTCAAAACTCCTTCACCCAAACAGTATTACTATCTACATCATTCAAGATGGCATATCAGTCTCAACATCCAATGCAGCCTATGCAGCCTATGCCATTCCACCAAGAAAACGGCGGCGAGTGGAAAAGCAGCCTCTGTGACTGCACGCCATGTTCTTCTTGCATGGTCTCCTTCTGTTGTCCATGTTTTCGTCCGTCTATCAGTTTATTGACGCCTCGCAAGTGATATCTTACTAACGTGGTTTGTAGTCGTCGGCAAAACGGCTGACCGCCTTCGTCACCCATCAGCAACGCCCTCGAGTACGAACAGTGACTGCGCTATCCACGGTGCCCTCTGCTTTTTCACCGGTTTTCATTGGGTCTATACCATGCTGAAGCGCACCGAGATTCGCGAGCGCTTCGGCATTCCTGGTAGCGCTTGCGGAGACTGCTGCACGTCATTCTGGTGTCATTGCTGCGCTGTCATTCAACAAGATAACGAGGTCAAATCGCGCCTGCACGCTGGCGGCCCCATCCAGCAACAATACCAACAACAACAGGGTATGTTGATGCCTCAAGGTCCGCCGCAGTCATATATTCCGCCGCAAAAGGAGGGTTACACATATGGGAGATAGAAGGTAGCATTGATATTGGAGTTTGATTATAATTTCTTTTAGCTCGAGAAATTTCGAGGTGACCCTTGGGTATATAAGTATATATATCAACCATGTAGCGAATGGTGCTTCACCAATTTTCGCCACTCACGTATGTGTCACGGCCATGGTAGGTAGCTCATAGATAGTGTGCGCTGGAGTGGGAAGACCACTCTCCGCCGCTACAACATCAATAGTAATGCCACTTCCAGTGTGAAGCCTGTACGGCAATACGCAGATAGACATGATCGATGCGACTGCCTTTCCCTGGCTCTAAATTTAGCTGCGCTGGTGACGGTGGTGCACTGGTCTCAGTATCGACAACAAGGGGGAAACCAGGACAGGTAATTATCAGCCGGGATCACATCTGGCACCACCGGCGAATGATTGCAGTTTGATTTCGCCGACTTCGATACTGCATTTCCCTGCGCTTTTAGTCTGCTCAAAACATGACCATCGTTTCTTGCGGTCTCCACTTCACACCCATCGCCTCGCTCAAGCTGCGCGACACGCTTCGCTTGGAAACTACTTGCAAGGCTCTGCCGGCACTTTTAGTTAAACAGCTTTATCTAGAGGACTTAAAAGACGTGGTCTGCTTTGCCAGCATGAATTTTCTGCAAGCTGTCATCTTGCGGGCAGCGGGCATGGTGCCATATTAGTTGGCGAGAAATTTGATGAGAATAGACGGGCTTTGCCGTACCGCTTGATGAGGCCTTTCTTCAAAAAAGAAAAAAAGTTTCAATTTCCTGGTATGTATCATTACTACTGCTTCAGCCATGTTGTGGTTTCTTGAGGTATCGGACTTCTATTACAATGTCTACGGCTCACGGTCAAAAGTCTGCCCGCTAAGAGTCTGTGTGTTAAAAGGCAGCTGCCAATTCATGACCCAGTACGACCCGAGCATGTCAGGGAATCTGGCGGCGTATTTGATCCTGATCTAGGGGATACAAAAGTCAATCCAGCTGCCCAAATAGTCTAGCCGATTGCGACTACTATCTTGGAACTCATGCTCCTTATAAATCTGCTCAAATTCGTCGTAGCTGAGCTTGCCCCAACCACCGCGCTGCTTGGCCTCCTCTTCGGCAAGATCTAGGCGCTTCCATTCCGCGAGGGTCTCTTGAGAAATGTTTTCCTCTGACTGACTGTGTGTTTCAGCATTTTGCTCTGCTTCGGTGGTAGCATCTTTCTGTCTCAGCTTTTTCGTCGATTTCCGTATTTTTTGCGATCTTTGTGCACCATCCGCATCTACATTGTCGGATCTGGCTTGGTCGCTGCTATCAGGACGAAACTGGGGCATAGTGGGGTCCTTGTAATCCATATTGACACTGGCAAAGCTCTCTTCTGAGGGCAAATGCTCAACAAAATCAAACTCGTCCTTGTCCTCTACAGATCCCCGACTCTGACTTGTTTCACCACCTTGGACATGTGCCGAATGTGCTCCGTCTGAATCGTGATCTTCCTCATCCTGTGGACTCACTGTGTAACCACTAGTCGACAACAACTCGTCCAAACTCTGATCTTGAACAGGTTGATCGCCCGGCAGACTACTTTCATGAGTT
Source organism: Truncatella angustata (assembly GCF_020726525.1). Lineage (NCBI taxonomy): Eukaryota > Fungi > Ascomycota > Sordariomycetes > Amphisphaeriales > Sporocadaceae > Truncatella > Truncatella angustata. The sequence continues at coordinate 5,551,622 of NW_025763382.1, read as the reverse complement.
GGCGGTGTAGTTGTGTTATGGTCAAGCTCGATATACTCAAAGAGATGTCGGTTGCGATCCCGCACTTCCTTAGTTTCCACGCAACGAACAGCTAGATCTTCTTTCTTCTTGAAAATATCATCCAAGAGCTCGTTGAATGCTTGCTGTGTGACCTGATACAATATCTCCTTACCAGCGTCGCGTTCGGCGTCTGGGATTTCCATGCCGCCCCAACGTTCGGGGACGCTTCGTGACGACGTGGAGTGGTTTGATCTAATATCGAAGTCATCGTTATCTTCAGCAAATCGGACCTTTGATGACGATCTTGAGCGGGACGAGAGACACTGAGGGGCTGATTTGGACGATTCGGCAATGCCGTTAAGGTTGACAAGAATGTCTTCGTTATCATTCCAGCCTTGAGGCGGTGAGCCACCTTCTTCTTCGTCTAGATAGAATTGCCGGCGCTTCCACCTCTCGTGAAGTTGTCTCCTAGCATGCACACGTTTGTGCTTGTCATGCATAACACGTTGTCTGTTGATCTGCGAGTTGGAGGCAATAGCTTGGTGTTGCGCACGAAGCTCGCTTTCCGTTGGTAGTCTATTTGTAAATCTACTAGCGTCTGGCATTGCTGAGCGCTGAGAACTTGCTGTGCCGCCAACTGACGTCGGATCACTCTGTTGGTTGAGATCTGCAGTTTCCTGCTCGTCCACATCAGAACCATCAGTTTCGCTACCATCGCTTTCCTCTGGAGGTGGACGGTGAGCGACCTCATCCCGGATTGATGCTATTATGTCGTCGAGCCGGGACGCATCACCGTTGATCAACGCAGAGAGGTCGCTAATGGTCGTAGGCGGGTTGATGATGCCAGAAATGTACCGGGATTCGGTGCTGGGTCGGAGCGATCTAAAAGAACCAAAGGACTCTGTGAATAGGCTTCGGTTGTTGGGACGAGAAAAGAGGCCACTAAGAATCTCGTCTCGGTTTGACGTATCCGGTTTATCATCATTAACCACGCTGTCTTTGCCGTCGTGGACGTCGACTTGGCCGTTGGAGCGGAATACCTTGCCCTCCATGGGCCTCGAATGATCAGCCTGGGGGACTCGCCCTTCCCTACCAAAAAGGCTGCTCAGAGGGGCACGACTATTGACCAGCTGCTGTGCCTCGGTGGTGGTCATCATGTGTTCATCAAGACCTTCCAGGATGTCGCGGTGCATCTGCTTGTAGAGGACATAGTAGGCGCGGAACATGCGCAAGAAATCCTTTCTGTTGACATAGCCATCGCCATCGATATCGTAACCCTGGAAAGTTCGTAACAGCTTGTCCGTCCTTTTCCGATAGGAAACACCGCGCAGGAACTCGTCAAAGCCGATTAGGCCGTCCTTGTTGGTATCGTAGAATGCGAACATGCGATCGTGAATGAGATTCGGGGACGCGTGGCGGTATCCACCGGATGGTACGAGGCAGCGCTCGAAGGTCTTGCGATCCATTGCCAGCCACAGGCCATCGGGGTCATCCCTCCACTCGGTGTTGGCCATGAACGTCCATTGTTCCCAGTAGGCATCGAGCTCGACGCGCTCGAATCCCGTGTCGTTGGACCACTTGGTGAGGAGGTATCTCGGTAGGGTGCGTGCTGCGTTGTCGGGGTCGCCAGGGTACCATGCTGGCTGAACCTGACGAGGGCAGAAGGGCGGTGCCGGTATGCGGACCTTGTAGAAGACATGCGTTTTGTTGTGTAAGCCTTGGCTCTCACAAACCTCGCACAGGTCAAAGTCGGCACAGTTGGCACATCGGTATCGAATGCCGCGGATGGGAACCATGCCGCAGCCGTTGCATTGGCAGCCTCTGTGTACATAGGCATTCCGCCTTGCATTATCCTCTGATACTCTGAAGAGTAAGGTGACGATGTTCTCGCCAGTACGCTGCCGCGACGGCTCGAGCCAGTCGGCTTCGGCTTGGCCGTCGTTTTCGTCGTCGTTGTCGTGATGGTTCTCGTTCGAGGTTATGAGGGCATTTGTGTCGACATTCTCGTCACCATGGTCGTCGGACGGGTCGTCGGACGAGTCGTCCTGTCGCAATGTTGGGCGGCGGTTCCGTCGAACAGCATTACTGCGGTGGAGGCCGGGCCCAGGCAGCACAGTCGACTCGGATTGAGCAAGGCGGTACAGATAGAGATAGTAGCCAGCAGAAGCGACTGCAAATGCCGAGACGACGGCCACTGCTATTCTCGGCCGGGTCAAGGTCGAGGCGGCGGCAGACGATGAGGACATGATGGAGTCGGTGCTGGGCCTTTGTTGGTGGTGCTCATAGCGCCAATTGTAGATAGAAAATCAAGTCGATTGACCAAAAGGTTGCAAGTGGGCGTTTGAGATTAGATGCAGCATGCAAAGGCTGGCATTACTACCGAGGATACTGCAGGAAATTTGTAATCACTTCATGGCGACACATGAAAGCGCTTCGATTGTGAAGAAAATAGTCCCAAGGTCTACTGAGCAAAGGGTCGTAGCTTTCGAAGCTTTCCAAGCTGACTAAGGACAGCAGCAGCCAGCTAGGTTACTGTACTGATTATTAACAGTACCCACAGGAACTGTGGTTAGCTACTGTGACGTCGAGCGGAATACGCGATACGGGGGTAGGTACCCGCTGTAAGCACCCGTATCCGTCAGAACCCCGTGGTACTTATGCCAATACAGTGATCCAGGCACCCTACAGCGCTCGTGTTTGCTAGACTAGACGCGAACAGCCGACATCAATCCAGTCTCTCTCCTTCCGCCTACAGTACTCCGCATTCCGGTGCATATTATACGGTGCTTTCATCGTGTTTCAGTGCAATACCTTCTCGAGTGTTGGCACTGTTGTTCAAGGGATACAACAGCAGCAGTCCTGTGAGTATGAATATCAGAAGGCCGCAATGGATAGGACACTACATAGTCCAACACTTCTTGATTATGTTCATCTCGTCACCTCAAGACGCTACAGTCAGCGTGAGACCTAAGGCAATTGCTGGTAAGCATGACCTTTGGAACAAATATCCCGCATCAATCTAAAAACCTATGTAGAATCCCATTTAGTTCGGAATTTTGAAGACGGCAAACCGTGAAAGTAACATAAGTCAGTTTTATTGTCAAGCGGGCATCGATTCAGTCTGCCCGTCACATGTGTGTTCAGATAGTGTCCAGCAAACGCCAGTGTTGCATCCTGATAACCTTGACCACAACTCCGTGATAAGGTAAAACAAAAGATAAAACCAACTCGCACTCCTCCCTGCCTATTACGAGTCATATATTCCCCCTGATCATCAAGCTTCCCCAGTCCGCCTAATCATCACATCCAGGCCCTTGCCTTTCGGAAAGCACGCGAACCACTCATGGTACGCCTTCCAGTCCTCATCGGTGGTATCGAACAGCGTCATGTCAAACCCGACACTTGGGCTGAAAATTCGTGCTACTGTGCAGTACAGATCCATGGTCGCAAGCTCCATGCCTAGACATAGGCGAGTGCCACGGCCCCATGGGATCAGATACTTGTTGAGTGCACGGCGAGCCTCTAGGTTCTCCCAGCGGCCTGGCAAAAATTCCAGAGGTCGTTCAAAGATCTTGGGGTCGTTGTGCACGTCTTGACAGGTTGTGCTGATGCTCGTCTGGGAGATCAAGGTCAGCGAAAATCCGAGCAGATGTGGTTGAAGACGGAGTCTATGGACTTACACCTCGAGGGATGATCCACTCTCTGTACTTGAGGTCCTGGGTTTCACAGACACGTGGCAGACGGGATGGCGTTGGGTTAGTGACGCGCAGACCCTCATTGACGATGCCGGTCAGGAAGGGCATTTCTTTGAGCTTCGTGTAGTTGATTGGGAAGCCGACCTCGGCCTCGGCAGCAACCAGCTCCTGTCGTAGCTGTGCAAGCATGGCAGGATCTCTCAATAAACAGGCAGTGATGCAGATCAGCACACTGGCAGTCGTCTCTGTGCCAGCCATAATGACACTGCGCGTCTCAGATAGAAGCCGAAGGAAAGTCTTTTCCTCGGCTGGGAGTGACGACTGCAGGACTGTCTGAACCATGTCCATTTGCTCACCAGGTGCGGGCTCGGCCTTGTGCATTGAACGTGAGACACAGCCTGACATTGTCTTTATCAACTTGTCAGTTGATCTAAACTTTTACCGAGTAACTCCTAAGCATTACTTACCTCCTTCATCCACTTGATTCTGCTGAACGCAGGATTCATCTTCTTCTGAAAGCTGTCCGGGATACTGTGCATCAAAGGAATAAATAGTCCAAAACTATGGCGACTCCACATGCTGGCCCTTACAACCGTGCGTACTGTGAGGTTGAACTCGTGGTCAAAAGTAGGCTCGTCCAAATGGCCGAATGGCCGGCCGAAACAGAAACCGGTAGCAATGTCAGTAGCCAAGCACCGAAATGCATCGCTTAGGCTTACGACAGATCCCTCGGCAGCTCTGAGACGCGCAACCAGCTTGTCGATCTGTCCCTGTGCCTGCGGCTGGAACTTCTGGATGTTGGTAGATGCAAAGTAGGCATTCAAGGGAGCGCGACGCTGCTGGTGCAGGGCATGAGACTCGGCCGAGTTCGTGCTAGGGAACATGCCAAAGAAGCGTAGGTAGAACCAGGTCGGCTTCGCTGCTTTCGACGAGTACTTGTAGACCCCATTCCAATCTGAATCGTTGATATGCACCTCCCAAGGGCTTATACGGACAATGGGCCCTAACCACGTCATGTCAGACATGGAGCCCTGTCTAGATCGTAAGATGGAGTGATCTTACCATATATACGGTGCATCTCCTCGATCTCTGCCCAGTATCTGCCACCGCCATCCTTGAACACCTCAAAGTATGTCTCGTATAAACCTGTTGCAGCGGCGAGCTTTGGTCCTGGAAATGAGGCCAAAGGGTGCAGTGTCAGACGGTATATGACTACCAAAAGTCCGGAGATAAGGCCGCCTACGAAGAGCACAGCTCCAATAGACGAGCCGCCTAGGCCAAGGGGCAAGGTCGAGAATAAAGTCATGGTTGATACCGCTCGTGTGTAAGGCACTAGCTGTTGCCACAAGCCGGTTTCACTTTCACATCTTTTGAACGGAAGTTCCGTAGTAACTCGGCAAAGACAGTAATATATATACATCCTCCAATTCTTCGGACTCCTTCATATGGCGGAATGCGATAACAGCCTGCGGGTGGTGTCGAAACCCCATATTGTCAGTCGATTAGAGCAGTGGCATACTACTGCCGCCTCCAAAAATTTCGTGGCGGACACCAATGGCCTGTCGGAGAAAGAAGCGTGGGTCTGACATCGCAACACCGAAGGCTAGGGCGGGCGGTGTCGGACTTATTTGCATACATTGCTCCTATTATTGTGACGTTGCTCTACTGAGACAGGGAGTCTAGCCTAATCCGAGGAAAGTCTCAGACCGGGCGACTGGATGTTGTTGAACACGCGATGAAGACCGAGAACCCATCCCCACAACCGTTCCGTTGCTATTATGCCGGGAACAGGGCCCACAACGACTTTTTCTACGTAGTGCCGAGCCATTAATGAAAATAGAAATGCAGAACTTGGCGCGCATAGTATAGCGCGCTGCGCCGTCCAATCAAGGACCACGAGAGTCGCCTCGAGAAAGGATCCGCAGGCTCGGCTCCGATTCTTTTGGGAGAGCTATGCGGACATCGACTTCTGCTAAAGCATTCCAATATGTATTGCATCGACTTGATATCCGAAGGATAAGCGCATAGTTCATTTATGTAAAGTTCAGCCCAGTCTTTCGCTTAGCCATACGTGGGGGAGGATTAATTAACTCAACCCTAATGAATGCCATCTGGAATGAGGCCTTTTTGATTGCCATGAATCCACTCGGGCCTTGAAAATCATTAGATGGGGTAAATGCAGAATAAAGCTCGTTGGCGCTCAAAGTACCATAGAGAGCAAAAAGCTTGATAACTGCATCCCAGATGTCAATATTAGACCTCCTTCAGACGGTCACCTTTCGCTCCACCGGGCTGTATTGCGATACTAGGCCTCGGTCTTCATTAGATGATTTTGGGGCTGCTCAGCAATCATCAATAGGCCGGGAGACGCGCGAAACCTTAAATTAAGCATTGTTGTACCAGTCCAAAGTCAATGAAATGGAAGTTACCGGTATCTTCAAACCAAATTGGTGCCAAGCATTTAGGTTAAAGTATCCATAGGTACGGACGTCCGATCGAATACAACAGTAGAAACAAATTGCCTGGTAGCACAACAGTTTTTCGGATCAAATGGCCAATCAGCTTGATTGCATTACATGCATGACGACGTTCGGTACGGACCCAAGTGAATATCTCGCACCAAGGTTTGCACTGATCAGAAGGGCTTTCTACACGCGACAATCTTGTGTCGTGAGGACGGATAACCACTCTTGGCTGGCGGGGCTATATGAAATAGCAGGTCGACAACTACAGCTGTTATTGTATTATGCTAACATTTCTTCGCCGAGGGAGGCTGGTTCTTCGAGTTTGTTCGAAATCGGTAAATGTAGGTTAAAATGATGAAACAAAAGAAGGCGGGAAGCTTAGTATGTATTGCATAATTGCCCAGCAACCCTGGTTATTTGTGAGGTGCGACATACGAACGTACATCAAGGTAAGCCTCACGCCACCATACGGAGTATGACATTTTGAGATATCCGAAAAATATACAAAACCCTTCACTCTGTGTTGATCCGGTATGGCGGCCCAGTTTCTCTGTTTCTTGCGAAGAGAAACACCCCTCTCGGTTGGCCCGCAAGCTAGTCTTGAAAATGTGATGGACGAAATGCTATCAAATACTTTTGTATTCAAGGAATCCCTTAAGCCATTCATTCTATTAAGATTTGTAGGTATGAGTAAGAAGTGCGCAACTGTTTATAAGCTTAGTAGATAGGACTGTGGCAAAACATCACAAAAGTAAGGCAACTTACAAGCCGACTTTATTGACACCGGTATCTCCGGGTGCTGCGCCCCGTTCCCTGTTGAGATGACCCTGGTCAAGACCGTTTGCGCCAAGCAAGTCGACGCGAACAAGCAGCCGGCTGCACCTCGCACGTGCTGTGCCGCCGTCAGATTGTCAGATTGTCAGGCTCTCAAACTGGCTTCAAACCTCGCATGCCTCAACTCATGCATCTAAATCGTGGCAGGAGGGTTTGGTACAGGTGCAATTACTACAGCATACTGACTGCGACATGCCGACTTCCTCTTTAACTCAAGAGCAATGGGCGAACGTGAGGGACTGGAACCTCCACAAGGAGATCATCCGCGAGCTGTACTGGGAGGATGACAAACCTCTTCGGGAAGTTATGCAGATGATGGAAAAGAATTACAACTTCCACGCGACGTGCGTCAACCACTGCTTCACAAACGCAGAAATAATATGCTGACTAGCCACCAGGGCAAAAATGTACAAGTATCGCATTAGGCAATGGGGTTTTCGTAAGAACTTGACGACGAGAGATTCGCTAGCGATCCGTCGCCAGGCTGACATGGGCAAACCTCTCTTGCCTACCATTCATGGACGCCAGCTCGGCTCCGCACGGTTAAAGGCTCTTGTGAGCCGTGTGAATGAACAAGGTCCACGGAGCCTTAGTTCTCCTGACAGCATCCGTATCCCCGAGATGCTTCTGTACGAGGTATTGGCTTACTCGAATGGGGCATTCGACAGTGAGCTATGGGAGCTCGGAACCTTCAATGTCCCGGGCTATTCTAGTGACAAGGTCGTGACATGGGGGAGAGACCTTCAAGCTATAGCGAATGAAATTTCCCAGCAGCAAAGCCGAGCACCCTCTCCTCCGAAGTCGAGTAACTTCAATAATCAGTTCTTGGGAATAGCACGAAGGCAAGAGCCCCTTCTGGTTCCAAGCATATACCTCGGGTTTCTCTCCTTGGCGAGCTTTGTCGGAGACGACGTTGCACTATCTTTTGCTGTATCTGTGACGGAAGCAAGCGAGCTCCAGTTTGGACGAAGTCACCCACTGTCAAAGATGTTGAGGAGCGTCCGATTAATGGGTATTGAAAAAGCACGGCAAGCGGCCGACATCATTGTAACAGCACAGTTGAACGTCTTCCAAGAAAGAGCTGGATCGGGAAATCCGTTGATAAGAGTAACAAGGGTCATGATGATCTTGATTCTGAACAAGTTGGAACTTGTTTCGACGAGTCGTTGTCTCGATGAGCTCGGAACCATCCTACAGGAATTCGAAAATAGTCCTCGCATGAATGCGGAGAGTTCCGGTTACCATACCAATTTGACACGATGCGTATATGCGGCATACTTGTCCCATGCCCAGCAGCACGATAAAGCCTTGGCCGTTCTCAAACAAATCAATGAATGGCTCTTGAAAGGAGAGTTGATGGGCAGTGATAAACCTTGGGTCGATTTCCTAAATATTCCAGCAGATATCGACGAGCCATCAGGTAAGGACGAGCCAACAGAAGTGTACCTTCAGCGTCAGTTGGCAGCGGCGGCGAGGCAATGCCAGGCATCTCAAATCAGCTGGGTTCGTTACTCACTTGCTCACGAGAGATTAGCAAGATTTTACAGTGAGCAGAACAGAATGGACACTGTGAAAGCATTGTATCAAACCAAGGTCGGTTTGCTTGCGGCACAGTATGACATATGCTGCAGCTATATTTCTGGAAATCCAATCATCCACTCATCAAATGTTTTTGGAGAATTCCAAAGCCTGGTTTTTAGCTCACGTAATGTGAGTGGTGGAATTGGTGGATGAAACTGTCATTAATGAAGAATGCAATATCTATTATATTCGAGTACGCTTCCGAGATCCAGATGATAGTGGGAAGCAGCCAATATACGCATCGCTTCTCGTAGATCTACTACAATGTAATACCACTGGGCCACACGCGTAGGAACTTGAGCAATCGCATGTTTCCCCATGAACTAGTCTACATATCCACTCTACCAACTGTAGATGTCTAAGCAGCAAGCCAGATTGTGCACATGAATGAGCGGCTGCCGGCATTAAGCCAAGGTATTTTACCCCACTAAATACGCGTTTCTCAGTGCAGTAGCCCACCTGCCACGAGAAGGGGCGCAGCAGGCGATCGACACAATTGGCGCCCGGCACCTCTGCAGCGCAGTGCGTTTCAACATTGAATCCAGAGAATTGCAAAGGCCACTGGGGGGCAGGGGTCCTTAACCGCATCAACGTCCACGTCAGCTCTCGACGGCAGTGCCGACCACAAGTTTTTTTGTCGTCCGAGGAATGCTCCCACCTTTCACCCTCACCTACACATGGAATTAATGTCTTTATAAGATCTCAGAGATATTGTCAAGCCCTCTCGTGATCATTTGTGGTTTACGACTTCAGCACTGCTCGTTTCTAGAATGGCTCCCGTCTACGACAAAACCGGAGTTGTTGCCGCGCACTTAGTGCGAAGCGCCAGGACGGCTGTTGTAGCTGTCGGTCCGGAGGTCGCACGACTTGCAACCCGAGGTGTCTTGTCAAACCGCGGTCTCACCGTCTCGAGCGACGCACAGAAAGTGACACTCGGCATAATTGCTGTTTATGTGGTTGTCATTGCGATATTATGGAACCTACCATACGTTCGGTGGAGTTTGTGGCCGTTCAAGGTAAACATTGCGTCCGCGTCCACCTGTCTGGCCGGGAATTGTAGCTAATCAATTTTACTAGATGCTAGTGATTGCTTTCCATGAATTTGGACATGCAATCACTGCTGTATGTACAGGAGGTCGCGTCAAATCCATATCGCTTGATCCTCGCGAGGGTGGCGTGACGCACATGGTTGGCGGGAAAAGTGCCGTTACCCTACCAGCTGGCTACTTGGGATCATCACTCATCGGTGCTCTATTGATCTTCTGTGGTTTTGATATCGTTGCAAGCAAAGTTGCCAGTATGGTTCTGGGAGTTTGCTTCCTGCTCACTCTTTGGTGGGGCAAGAGAGATTGGTTAACGATCGTAACGGTCCTGTTGGCGGTGGGGTTGATCGTCGCATGTTGGTTTATCGTTCATGCAGAGCCCCTCCGGTTTGTCGTCGTAAGTTGGCATATTTCAGGTACTGCAGGGGCGAATCTAACTCGGCTCGCAGCTATTCATCGGCGTCATGTCCTCGCTTTACAGTGTTTGGGATATTGTAAGTTGAACCTTGAGCACATATTCGAAAGTCCGGCCTGCTAACCTAACAGTGCGATGACCTGATTCTACGTAAAGTCAACAGCTCTGATGCGAGTGTGTTTGCTCAGCGCTATGGAGGATCGTCCCAATGCTGGGGTGTCATCTGGTCGTTCATCTCGGTTCTCTTCATGGTTGCCGGTATAATTGCTGGCATCGCAGCATTCCCGGAGTCTTTTGCGCAACAAGAGCAGGACTCTCAGAACTTCCTCCCAACACGATAGCGATTCCACACCGATCGAACTCGAGCCATTGGAGAGCAAGGTCACAACTGCATGGTACGTCGCGAATATTCAGAAATTATTCGCGGTATCGAGGCCTGCATTTTCGAAACTACCCCTGGTCGAATAGGTTGTTTTCTGACTTTCGAACGCAGAGTCTAAATGTGCATGTCTGTGCAGCATACTATTCTGCGGTCACGACAGCTCAACGGACCACAAGGACAAATTCATCTCGGACTCCGAAATAGAGCTTGGGCAAGGAAGCTGTTCAGCAATGTTTACAAAACTCTGTTCTGAGCAGCATTGATATATTGAAAGGCGACATCGAAAGAATCTCAAACTCACTAGCTGTAGTCCCGAAGGTCCTCGAGAAACTAAAGAAAAATCACTCCATAATGAGCAGCAAAACTGCTGATGGATGTTCTAGCAGTCCTTTCGGCGAAGGATGCTAATCACATGAGATACAAAGAGAGCCTGCTATAGTCCCAGACGGAGCTCCCAAGGCCCTTAGGTTTTGTTTTACAATGATACCCCTAGTTTACTTTCAGTGCATCCCAATATACTGGACTTACGATTCAAGTTCCGCAGCCTCGAACCTTATATTCCAGCCTCTCACGACTTCTTGTCCAATGGACAAAGTGGGCAGACAGCAGACATGTTCAGCCGCAAGGTCCTTACCAATGATTCAGCGTGATATAGTGCATGGACCCCTGCAAAATACGGGCTATCATGGTTTACTACTATCATTGCACTGGGAGATTGTATCACGAAATCAGTTCATAGCATCAGATTACGACATCATGCGAAGCAAGATGAAAGGTGTTGTTCAAGTGTTATATTGAAGAACGTAAAAAAAAAATTCCTAACAGACAGCGGGGTGCACAGTGGCAGGGCCCGAACGCTGAGCATCAGAAAGGATGCCTGCTCGTAGATAAACTTGTGCTTTTCTGTCTTCTCGTTTCCTCTTCTGTTTTTTGGTGTCAAGAAGAGATCTATGTCTCGACTTGATAGTTGCCCAGCTAGGTTGATCCGAAGACCAACAACTAGATTGTACATATGGGCAGTGTGTCTCGATTTTATCAGTTCAACACCGATTAAAACCCCGGCTTTCACATCCTGCGATATCCCGAAACCCCTTCCGAAACCCAATTGACTTGGATCCCAGGGCTTTTCTCGAAAGTCGCGCTCCCTCCCTCTCTCAAGAAAGTAAACCACACCGTTCACGATTCCCACCATGCCGACGCCATGACCAACATCCGGACCAAGCCAATACTCGAAGAAGCCAGATTCCCCCCTCGTGGGCTACCTGCTGCCCCAGTCCCTGACCGGTTAACAGGCATGCCCGGACGGTAAGGCGGGACATGTCCGCTTCCATCGGAGCGTGAGACCCTTCCGGTCGTTGATGCGACGTGAGACACTTGGGGAAAGAGAACAAGTGTATCAGAAAAGCCCAACCCAACATAAAATAACCATTTAAGAATACTGATACTGAGAGATCCAGGACAATCAGTCGTGGGACACAGTCCTGTGGTTGGAGATCTCAGCTTCAAATCAATAAGAATACGGCTTTTTTGTGTTTTGTGCTTTCCAAGTTTTTTATTTTCCTGTTGACGAAAGAAAAATGAGGCCAGGACTCCTTGGCGCGACGGCAATGAGAGTAAGATCTCATGCATAGCTGGAGTCCTAGGGACTTGTCATTGGCTCCAAACAAAACGAAGTTCTTCAACCCCTTCGCACGTTGTGTGACTTGGGGGGAGAAATGCGGCGACTATGATGGTGATGCTTCTTGCCTCCAACCCTGATGTGTGGGGTCATCTTAGGCGCCCCGTTACTCTTTTTCGGCCCAGTGGGAATCTGGAGACCGGAGGCAGAGTACCGTTGGTCGTAAGCAATCCTCTTTCGAGTGCCTGCAAGAGAAGCCATAGCGCGGCGCTTCGCCATGTCCAAACGGAGCTCCTTGGACAATGACCAGTCATCGAAGTCCATGCCGTTCGAGGGCTCAGGCGTGCAGCAAGTGACCGCACTCGATACTGGCTTAGATGGACCGACAGGGGGAGCAGCTGCCTCCTGTGGCAGGGAGTTGGCTGGATTCCGCCCTGTCTTGGCCACACCAACTTGAGTATCAACCTGGTGCCCCCCGTCGACGACTTCTTCGTCAATATCCATCATCTTCACATCACCGTCGACATCGACTGATGCGCTCACGGAGCGGCCGGCCGGCTGCTGGTGGCAGATGGCTCTCTCCCGCTTACAGTGACTGCTAGTCTCATGGGGGACGTCAGCACAAGCCAGCTTCTTGGGCCGGTTAGGGTGGCTGTGGCTGGGCTTGTCCGAGTTCCACATCTTGACTTGCTCGGTAGGAGCAGACATGATGATCTCTGGTTGTTGAAAATAGGGGCTTGATGTACGCAAGCGACTATAACCAGAGAAAGATGAGTATGTGGAGTAGTAAAGTGAAGTAATGAGATGATATAAATCGGGAGTGCAGACGATCAACTGTGCAAAGCGGTGCTAAACTCTGAGCCGTAGAATGAGCAATAAGCTTGGAAGTTGATATCTGCTAACAAGAATGTGAAAGTGGGAGGGAAAAGAAAAAGAAGAAGAAGAAAAGAAACTCGTCTGAGGGCCTACTATTTATAAAGATTTTTCCAGAGACATGGCCGACCAAGAAAAACTGAAACTTGGTTCAGGACATGTGTTCTGCTGCAATCAGAACGAATTTTCAAGGCCAGAAACACACTCATATGGGCTCAATATTTGATCAGAAGGCCTATTTTAGACCAAATGAACTTAGAGCCTGGACATACCACGGAACGAACGTGGGCTATGTCGCTGACCACGACTGATGCAAACTGAAAACGGTCGTTAATGTGGGCAGACCGTGATATGTATCATGAGCCCATAAGAAAACGACAATGTCCATGTCAGGATGACTTTCCTAGCAAACGACAAGGCTTTCGGTCAAGTGCCGTATACATTCGACATTAGCCGGAAGGTGTGTTATGATTTCTTGTCACTTGGAGCTAGACTTCCTGGGATAAATCTACACTATTTGGTTTCATCTCAACTTCTGTCTTGCATCAATCACGCCTCGATTGTACGAAATTTCACCATTGTCACCGCCATGACAAAAGCATACGGATGAATTAGAACGATAAGAAAAGATCTAATTATGGGTATGGGGGATAACCAGTTTTCTTCTAATAATATTCTTCAGAGCTTTACTAAAAGAAAACAGAATTGAAAAATGAAAAATATAAGCTCATCGGATCCACTTTCGCACGTGGCTCTACCCAACTTTATGGAGGCAAAAGTATACTTGTGAGAGCTGAGTCAATTCTAGGCATTTCCCCGGATTTCCAGCTATGTGGCCAAGTGGAGACTGTTCCCAGTGCTGCAAAAAAGGTCAACCTTTTTTTTGTCTAGTCTCTGGCGACGATTGTGGGTAATCAATCTTCATTGTGAGTTCGGAATACAGGCGATTTGATGTTGCTGGCAATAATCATTACAATTACTAGGAACCTTTTGGGACCGTGGTGCATAACCATGCTCTAGCTCACGGAGCAAGAATCTTTGGCTGGAATTCCAAGAAGATGGGAACGACTTTCGACCAAAGAAGAACCCTGGAAGTTTACCTATATGAAATAGATAGTTGGGCATGTAGAGGGCAAGAGGTTTCAATAAATAACAGACAAATTTCCATTAAATATATCGTTAGATTTGAAACCTGCCAACAACTATGCATGGAAAGCTTGATATGCTTGCTTCATCCTACTCCGCCTTCTTCTTCTTGACAGCCTTAGTAAATACAGCCATCCACCACCATTTCTTCTCTTTCCACATCTAATCCGTGACCTCAAGGTGATGATACTGGTCCGAACAAGTTATACGAACACCCCTGTGGACCAGCCTTGGTATAAACCAGTCTTCCACTTGTGCAACATAATCCTTGACCGCCTTCTCACACACTATATCCAGATCTTCTCGAATCATATCCCACCACGTATAGTAATCCTGTAGGCGGTAACGGAGACTAGAAATACGCCTGTCTAGTTCTAGCGCGTCATGTGAGGTGCGCTCAACCTGGGTCTTGGTGAAGAAGTCTGAAAGTAAACTTAACTAGCAATCAGGGGTGCTTGGTGGCAAATTGAGATCTGCCACAATCGATGCCAGACGTACGTCGGTTTTTAAGCATGTTGATGAAATAAATATGGGTCGATGCTAATCGTGGAAACGACTGTATTGATTTGATGACAACGGGCTAGCAATAATGTTTGAGATATTTCTTAGGGTCTCTACGCCATTCTGGATTGTGCTGGATCTTGGGTGGTGAAATTCTTTTTACCGGGTTAGAAGAATCGGAGAGCTTCTTTTTCGCCTTATAAGGGCGTTTTGTTTTATCTCGGGTGTTACCGGTTGCTTTCTCCAGAAACAGACTTTCAATGATGAAGTCTTCAGTTTCTTGCTGGTCCGGGCCCACAGTCGTCTCGGAGAGTCTGAAGCACGCTTGCCCGAAGCCATACTGGCGTTTCACCGACTGCCAAACCGTTCAATGAGGTTTGTGGTTGTGAGAGTACTATGTAAGATAGGACGACGTGAGTTGGAAACAGTTGGCGGTTAAGCTGAAATAGGTAGGAGCGGACTGAAGAAGTTGGACTGGTAGACAGGCAAAACAAAGAACACAGTACTATTTATGAAGGCAGCAATGGACTATCTCCATTGCCATGAGAAGATCGAATTATATGAATTCAAGTGCTGTAGAGCTCAAATCTATCTTAGTGAGCATATCATAAACACAACGCCACCGCCTTCACTCCTCGCCGGCAAACAAACCACTACAACACGGAAAGCCGGGATGACCTTTTTTGTATCAAACCTACGCCACGTCAGACCGATGACAGCGAATGTCTAGAAAATGCAAGAAATTTATGACGCAATAATTATATCACTGCCTTAGCTGCACCCGACAGTTCGATATTCCTCAACCAAAATGGAAGGAGCCACGAGCGAACACTAAGTTTGCGCCATCATAGTTGACAGCCGCCATAGATGGCGTTTTACACTCATCTCTGAAATGTGAAGCCTGGAATGGCGATCAATGGGTAGGCTAGAACCCACCCGGGGATTCGTGCCACAGCAAGTCATATATTCAAGCTCAACTTGCATCATAATGTCCAAGCTTTAGGCGTTCTTGAGGGTTGTAGAGCACCAATTGTCGAGATCAACAGTCTGGGACACTGACGGGAATGTTGAAGGGAACACTGGTCGCCAGGCCACTGAGACTTGTCTCCTTGAACTCGTTGCGCATACCCTTGGCGGTAAGGCGCATGGCGCGAATGGCATCATCAAGGCGAACTTTCTGCATGCCGGAGCTGCTCAGAGCAAGATTGGCACTTGAGATGGCCTTTACAGCGCCTAAGGCATTTCGCTCGATGCATGGCGCCTGGACAAGCCCACCGATAGGATCACAAGTTAATCCGAGATTATGCTCGATGCCTATTTCAGCGGCCTGCTCGATTGTCTCCGGACTCGCTCCCATACATGCCGCAAACGCACCAGCTGCCATGCTACAAGCTACACCGACTTCGGCCATGCATCCTCCTTCGGCGGCGGAAATTGTAGCGCCACGCTTGTATAACATACCGAGAGCGGCCGCTGTCAGGAGGAAGGTCGGCACATCACGCTCAACATCATCGCTGAGAAACTCAACGGTGTATTTTAAAACGGCTGGGATGATACCCGCAGCACCATTTGTAGGAGCAGTGACAATCCGCCCACCAGCTGCATTCGTCTCATTCACGGCCATGGCATACACACTCAAATGATCCATCGCCGGAAATGTGGTTCTTCGCAGTGGTGAAGGCATGACAGGGTGGGCTATAGAGCCATGAACACGTGGGGGTCCGCGTTTACCTGAGGCCTCTTTTCGCGCCAATGCTGTTGTGGATGTGGTCGTGGTCGTGCTCTTAATAGGTCTGGGAGAATTCAAAGGGCTACGCGGACTTGTTGTGCTAAGACTCTGCGTGTGAGACGGGTACAATCCCCTAGTAAGTCGTCGATACAATGCGGGTGCTCGTCTATGCAGCTTCAGAGAGCCGGGCAATGTCTCATCGACAGGTGCTTGCACACCCTCAAGAATACTGTTGTCCATCACTTCCCAGATGCGCCAGATTTTTTCTTGAATTTCTTCATCCGTATATCCATGGCTCTTCTCATTCTCGTAGACTAGCTGCGCAATCGTCAGGTTGTGCTTGTGACACAAGGCCAGAAGACTGCTGGCGTCGCGAAATGGGTAGCGTGGCCCTTGCGTCTCTTCGAATCTGGGCGCGGCCACATCTCCGGAGACCGCAGATTGGACAAGCCCATTCTCCTCCTCCCCGAGAAGGCCAGTCGGGGCTTCACTGTTATCGCTGGCTCTTATTTCCGCACCCGTTCTACGATCACCTGCTGCATCCGAGCGTCTGATCTCTTTGTAGTACATGTTTTCCGCGAGGTCAGCTGGATGCCGACCGGTCGGCTCATCGTGAGTGGAGCAGAGTTCGCCGCTTCCACTTTCTGTTGTGGTGGTAGATGTGGCAGCAGTGGACATGGCACCGTTGACGACGAACCCTCCGCCTACACTGAAAAGATCGTTCGTAGCTAGCATGTTGCCATCTTTATCGAAAACTGTAAGTCGTAGTCCGTTACTGTGAAGCGCAAGCTTCTTTCCCCATTGCCATCTGAAGTCGCGCTCATAATCGAAAATGATTTCTTTTCCTTTGCCCTTGCCTTCTGGTAAGCCCTGGCCAATAAATAACTTTTTTTCCTTCTTGATTTGCTCAAATCTTTCAGGCACGTAAGCTGTATCGACAGTCTCGACATCTGCGCTCTCCAAACCCAGAAGCAATGCGGAAGGTGTCATGTGTCCCTCTCCAGTCAGCGCCAAGCTGCCGTAGAGTGAGACGTGAATTTTCTCCACCTGTTGCAACAACCCTGCTTCCTGAAGATCTGTCACGAAGATATTGCCGGCACGCATCGGTCCTACAGTATGTGAGGAAGAGGGACCAATGCCGATGGAGAACAGATCGAACGTAGAAATAACAGCGTGTTCATGGTCTGCTTCACTGTAGGTTCCTTCGGGCGCCTCTTCCGGGGCATCATCAGAAGCCGCAGTGACGCTGCTTTGATGCCGTACCAGCTTTGTTGAATTCAGCCCATGGCTCACCAACATCCTTTCACGCAAGAACGTCGCTCTAGGCGTGTTGGAATGCGCTTTTGTGATGGAAGACAACGTGCGGATGGCGTACTGAGACGACCCGTAGCCACCAACACAACCTCGGACCCTCCCCAGCTCCCGCCCGAGCTCCCGCGCACCGTGACGGCGCATTGCGACCGATGTTGTTAAAGAGTCACTAAATTATTACTCGTATGCTGGCAAATACTGAGAGCCTTGCAGACAGATTTAATGTGATTGTGAAGTTGATTGTTGGAATGCGCCCCGTCGAACGCGGTCAACGAGTGGAATTTTAGATATTTCTAATACGGGATAAGAATGATAAGCCGTCCCCTGCCAAGCTTCGTATCCGATAAGCCTGACCAATAGCAGCTTCTAATGTTACACCGCCGGCAGCTAAGCGGGTGGTAGGGCCGCTTGTAGGGCTGAGCACCCCCATATCACGACAGGGGCTGAGGGGGCAGGGGAACCGAGCAGTGATGCACTATCTTTACTTGAGACGGAAAGGCCGCAATGACGGCATTCACGTTCAACAATCATCCCAATTTCCGGGGAAATGTTACTATCGTATCTCATGATCTACACAGCCAGAACTGTCCAGTGTGCACGATATTGCCACATCACATGCATCGGAGTAAGGGAGTCATGCAGGTGATGCAGGCATATACAGATTGTTCCAGCGGCTTGTTTCTAGTCCGCAACGCCCCAAGTATCTGAGCATACTCGCAGCAATGACCAAAGCTCTCTAGCAGGTAACACTGAACATCGTTAGCATTATTTGCTATACGTGTAGTCTCAATGATTCTATCCGATCACGTGAGCGGTTTCCGAAGCCATGTCCGGTATCAGTGCGGCCACGTATAGTAGTTATACACAGTTAAATACCTGTTGCCAATAGGTTTCGTCCAAAAATCAATGCTTGCCACCAACTTTGACCTACCCATCATGAGCGCCTGGCCCCACGATTCACGGCCACAATCCATATCGGTGACGCTACGAACCAGACTTTCATTTCTCCCACCAAGGCCAGATCAAGCCTGTCGGGATGATGTACACGATATTTGGTATATAAGGGTACGCCGTTATGACAGCGGTCTTGTATTTGGCAGCATACCAGAACTATGACCGTTCAACGCTACTGTTGTCGTATCTATTACTATTGTCTTCGAGCAAGCGTTTCAGGCAGTTGTCTAAGACCCAAAGTCATCGTTTATTTTGCACGGTGCATCAGAAGCTGAACCCAGAACTCATCATAGTATCAAGATGATCGAACGAGCGGTCTTATCACACTTTTGTATCGAAGAGGCTCTTGGTGCTGCGAATCCGTTGATATACTAGGATGTCCCAACATTGACACCTGATAAATACACAGAGCTCGCACTATTCAAGGACTTGCGAACTTGTTATATGTCAAACGTAGATAGAAAGAGAAGAGAGAGGATAGAACTTCAGTTAAACAAATATGACCGTTATGTAAGTCGTGGTCATCTACAACTTCGGCGATATGGATGTGAATGCTGCATAGCCATATACCATAGCACAACCGCAACATGCCTCTATAGATTCCTCAATAAGATAGCGGGACTTACACCTCATCGTGACAAGTTAGCCCCTGCCTACTGTATGGTTGCTATCCTAGCAGTGCAGTCACCATGTCATGGATTTTGAGATATCTGAATATTTGAATGGTTTCAAATCATATTGGTTAGGCGCAAAGGAATATACTGGAGTCAGTGGCAATGGAGGAGGTTTGTGGTACCGATGAACCAAGGTCAGGCCAACGTCCCAGTTGCGAATAGCTGCGGCTACGACCCGGGGCATTGACATTCGAAATTGAGGTATTGGAACACTCCCACTTTAAGATAAATTGTTTATCCTCATTAAGCTCCTAAGTCTCAATTTCCCGGCTTCGGTTGGCTTGCTACAGGGCTGGGCCGATCTCCTTATTCTTGAAACCCTGAGGCGCTAACCAGGTCAGCCTACCTCGGCAACTATCAATCAATTGAACTAGCCTCTGTACGAAGTTGACCAAGGGAAATACCTAAAATGTTCAGTTTATGGTGGAAACTTGTGGATATACCCTATTGTACAGCTTTAGGAAATGTGTTATTTAGATAGCAAAAGTTAATGATACGAATTCTAGAGCCGAAACAGTACTTTCCCGCGAAGCGCTAACAATTGTTATTCCCTAGGCTGACAGGAAACATAACAACTTTCTGTCTTTCGCACTCAAGCTTGTCCAGAACAGAGCTCCTCAACGGTACTTTGTCCGGTCTACAGGACTCGGACTCCAATGTGGAGAAGTTCATGCGGAGAAGGGTTTGGGATGGTATCTTGTCTTGATTCTCCAGTAGCTAGTTCACATCGGAGATTTTCTAGATAGACTATGCACTAACCCAAGGTCTGGTCTGGTGGGACGACGGGAGATGTTCGGTTTCATATGAATGAAGCATGCCAGTGGTGGTGCAATATACTTGACGGGTAGACTGTGGGGCTAAATCTCCCAATCGCATCTTTGCAATCAAAACACTAACGTTTTGGGACGAACCAATTACTTGAGCAATCATAAGATCGCCACGCTAGTCAGGATCATGAGTCGAAATTCAACACGAGGCCGGGAAAGTGATATGTGACGGATGGAGCATGAAGAAACAAGCTTGCCTCCTCAATATCATGTTCGGGACCTGGGTTCTGGATCAACACAAGGGAAGTTTCACTTGACATCCACAAGGTCATGCTAGAGGCTGTGTCATTGCTTTTGCCTAACGGAAGTGAGGCTTTAACGCCGTGGCTCTGAATAGTTATACCAAAACGAGGGTGAAGTTGCGAGGATGTAAGTATCGCCGCCTATAGTTGCTTCTACAGAAGCACAGAGGGCAATCGTCGAGTACTGAAGCTTGAGATGCCTCGAGACTATAAGACATACTCAATCCCATCAAGTTGTGCATTCCATTCATTCCTTACCAGTACTTCCTCATCACTTCACTCACTCTTTCGAACATTGACTGTTCTCCTTGACGGACGTATTCTCTCTTTCACTTCTGACTTCCATCACGCATTCGTTCAAGTGAAGACTATCTTTCGCTATCCAACCAATATCAGCAAGATGAAGACCACATTTACACTCTCTACTGCACTTCTGGCAGCTCTTTCTGCCGGCAGCCCGCTCCCACAAACCACCTCGGCTGCCTCCTGCACAACCTACACCCTTCTTTTCGCGCGAGGCACCACCGAGACCGGAACGCTCGGTACCGTAGTTGGGCCTGGACTTCAAAAGTCTGTTCAGTCCGCTCTTGGTGCAGACCAGGTCACTGTTCAAGTTCGTACACTACCACAGTCCACTCCAATATACATGGCGTAAAATTGCTGACTGGTATACATTAAAAGGGCATCACATATGCCGCCGATGCAGCAGGCATTACGTCAGAGGCCACAGGCTCAGGACCAGGCTCCCAGGCCATGACCAAAGCAGCTCAGTCGGCACTCAGCAGCTGCCCAGGCACCAAGTTGATCCTGACTGGTTATAGTCAGGGCGCAATGGTTGTACACAACAGTGCGAAGCTGCTTGGTAGCCAGGCCTCATCCGTTGTCGCTGCTGTCACCTTTGGTGATCCTTTCAAGACCCAACTCCCCACTGGTGTGTCAACAGCCGACTTCCACACGTTCTGCGCAAGTGTAAGTATTGGACCAACCCTTTTGCACCGTGTCCTCTGGTATTAAGCTCACATTGTGTTCGCACAGGGCGACTCAGTCTGTGGAACTACAGGCACCTGCGCTGGCTCGGGTGGATGCACATCTGCGAGCACCATGGGCCATCTGGGATATGGCTCAGATGTGGACACGGCAGCGTCTTTCATCAAGTCCGTTGTCGGTGGAAGCACCGCCGGCGGCTCAACGGCTACTGCCAGTGTTGCTCCTACAACTGCTGCTACTGCTATTACCACCGAAACAGATACTGGTTTGGGCTCCGGCCTTGGTTCTGGACTTGGTTCCGGCTTTAGCATTCCTACAACACTACCTACATTGGGATCTGGGTTGGGATCTGGGTTGGGCTCTGGGTTTAGCATGCCCGCGTTTAGCATTCCCACAGCGCTTCCCACTGGACTCTCCGGGTTCGGCAAACTGTAGAATGGTGTAGGAAGGGCGAGAATTGAGGGTACTGAAGGAGGTCACGGACCGGACTGCTATTTCGATTCTACATTTTACTTGCTAGTCAAGTACAAAGAAGCTCCTGACGCACGGCATTTGACGTGTCGTTGGACGGCTACTTTATGATTTATGCAAAATGCCAATTTCAAAAAATTGAAAGTTTCTTGTAACGCGACACTGAGGGTTTTATGCAATCAAGTGAGTTTTAGCTCTTACTCATGATACACTCGCTCGATTCAACCAATCTATGCATATACCCAGTTCAATTCTCTTAACTGAGTTGTCAAAGATGTAGGCTCAATCGAGCCTCGGTACATGCTTTTCCACGCGACAGCACGAGAGCGATCGTCATAACTATCCACCTTATTTATTCGGATATCTCTCCCGTCAGTCGTCTACATTCACAAACCCCAAATTGCTGGTATTGGGATCTGGGTATTCATTTTCAAAGTTTTACAAAGCCGTCCTATCTTACGACAACTTCTGGAACCTCAGGATACATAAGCCCTGAACAACTACAGCGCGACAGTGAGCACGTGAGGATCCTTAAGCCCTTGGTACGCATTGGCGACGTCACTGTGAAGGCTGTCTCCCAAAATGTGAGGAGACATGGAGGATCATATCTGGCACAATGGACAGCTAATTTTGGCAGGGAAGCTACAAAGCCAGAACGATCGCTCGCAGAAGACATCAAGAAGCACCCTGCCTTTCCTACAGCAGTATGGAATCTAGTGCCCGATCGGCAGGGCCTATTGCCTGTAGCAGCAAACCGAGGTGGGCCAATTGATATCTCAGTAAGCGAATTCCGGAATTATTTACCTACTATTTCTAGCAAGTCCATGAACGATATGCCGCCCAGAGGCATTTTACTTCTATGACTTTGTCACAAAACTCCCGATGCGTCCCCGTTCCATCTAGAAAAGTAATTACTGACTCCAATTGCTGTAGTGGGAAGTTCATGGCGAAGGCCCAATCAAGGTTCTCGTACGTTGTAGTTCTGTTCCGTGATGCATGACCTAACGCTAATGCAAACCCAGTGGATATGCGGACTCGGCTTCTTGAAGGGCTCCTACCAGCGCCAGACCATGCACTTTGGCCACTATCATGCCGACCGTTACTCCATTCTACTTGTTGACAACCGAGGCATGGGCGGCTCCGGCAAGCCTTTGGTGCGGTATTCTACATCAGAGATGGCGCAGGATATAGTTGAGGTGCTCGATCATGTCGGCTGGACGTCGAAACGAGAAGTCAACGTCTGCGGCCTCTCTATGGGCGGCATGATTGCGCAAGAACTGGGCGTATTAATCCCGGACCGTATCGCGACTCTGAATCTACTTTGTACGGCCGCTGCAATCGAAAACACTACAACATTTAGTGAAAACATGATGAACCGCATCACAATGCTGCTGCCAAAGTCGCTTGACCGGACGATAGAGTATGCAGCGTCAAAAATCTTCGCCCAGGACTTCTTGAACCAACCTGACACTTCGGAGCCCCCCACAGCATCGACTCCGAAAGTGAAAATGCCACCAAATGGGGAGTACCTGAAGTTCAAGACCAACTTCGACCGCTTTGCGGCACAAGAGATCACCAAGCAGATGGATAAGGAGGGCTTCACGAGAAAGGGATTCCTGCTGCAGCTCATCGCTTGTGGCTGGCACCATAAGAGTCCAGCACAGCTTAAAGATATGGCTGACAAGGTTGGCCGCGAACGCATCCTGGTCTTGCATGGAACACAAGATGGCATGATTTCACTCCCTCATGGAAAGAAGCTGATTGAGTACATCCAGCCCGATGCTGGCATCATCGTAGAAGGTATGGGGCATGCATCCGTTATGGAAAGAACTGAATGGCTTGCCAAGACATTAGAGGAGCGTTTCGCAGTAGCCGAGAAGCTCGGTGGAGGCGCATGAGCATAGTCCGCTATAGAGATCATGCAATCTTCTCATAAGATTACTTAGATAGACCTGCACCTCATAGTTCTGTCCTCAGTTCCTTGCTTCAACTGCAGTCATAAATGTCACATGCTCAATATTTCTAATACCCCCCGCCCCCCCCCAACACTATATGTCGCATTTCTATTGAGTAAAGTCTGGCAGGTGAAGTTCATGGTAATAGAAGTGGAAACTGTAGAAGTGCGCAAAGGAGTGGACAAGTACAAGTCACGTCTGCTAATGCAAATTTGTATACCAGTAAGGTAAAGATCACTCGTGAGAACATGCATGTTGTCGAGTTCCACTCCGTATACACAACGCCTATACTTGCTTCTTTTCTACCCATGCAAATGCCCTGACCGGTGACCCGTCGCAACCTTGTACTTTTAGCGGCGCAAGGGAGACCATAATCCTCACATTAACACCAGCATCCTGCACATCTTGCAGTGCCTTCAAATTCGTAAGATTCTCGGCAATCACCCTTCCCGCCCCGAGCACGACATCGTGCACCTCCGGCACACTACTGTCACCCTCCTCTGACATAGCATCCGGACTCATGGTATCAACCCCAAGCACTATAACGCCGAGCTCCACAAGCCGCTGCGCGACCGCGCGATCTACGTAAGGATGCTCAAAATACTTCCCATTGTTCGTGTGTGCCGGTCCCCAATACCTGTCCCAGCCCGTACGAAAGAAAACAGCCATGCCCTCTCTGATCCGCGACTCGTATGGCTGAAGATCCTCTAGATCAATCACCGCGAGCGCAGGTTTGTCCGACACGTCCACAACGAGCGCGGGGATCGCTACGAGATTCTCCAGCGGGATGGCATCCACGGTCAGGGAGCCATCAAAACGGTGCGACGGCGCGTCAATGTGCGTGCCGACGTGCGAGGAGAAGGAGAGCTCGCTCACTGCCCAGCCGCTCTCCGGGATGTTGCATGACTGCCGGCAATGGAAGGTTGGGTCGCCCGGATAGATGGGTATGTTGTCGTCTATCGGGTGCGTGAGGTCGATTATCGACCGACTTTCCAGGATAGACATTGCTCGAGTTTCGAAACAGAAGGCAAGTCTGGTTAATTGCGTCTGGTGGCAGATATTCAAATCAAACGGTGGAGGCAAGAATAAATGCGCGGATCTAGGCCAAGCGCCCCCACCACGCCGGTGCGGGTGTGAGTGCGATTGCGGAGACAACAGCGTCACAAAAGTAATGACCAGATAAATTCCTTGGGGACGGAAACAAATATAGGTGCGAATATCACATACTGTTACCTGTTGGCTGGCATTTCGCATCCAGGCGAGGCTAGGTATGGCTATATCGACAAGAAATTGCCTATATCCACGGTATAGTAGTCGCGATCTAGCTAAGTCAGTGATCCATGACACTTTCCGGGACGAGTGATAATGACATGACTCCTCCTATGGCCGCCATATCTCGAGGCCGGGCCAACACTGTAAGAGTAAAGAGCCGCATTGCGGAAAACCTATAAACAAGCCACCGCGAATACCAGATACCCCGCTTCCCGACCATGCTTACCTTCAGCACAATGATTGCTATTCAGCTACGTGGAAATATACCAGTCCCGTCATTTGCCTAAACCAGTAATTCTGGTAGATGGGACAATTCGAATAAGATCGACATGGCCTCATTGTACCCCACATGTGCTAAGCTTTGTGGTCTGCGCGAGTTGCTAATCTCCTGCACGATCTAGAGAGCTGTAGATCACCGGAGGCATTTAGACAGGGGTTGGTGCCAAGGATGGCGATCCTTTTATAGTCAGTGACAAGTGAGCTGAGAGTGATACCCTGTTGATTCTTACCCATATGTAGGCAGGCTACAAAGCTGGCCCCCCATGCCACATGCAGAGCGTGCAATTCGTGTCCCGTTCACTTTGTGAACATCCTCCGCGGTTTCCCCTCGCTTTCCTGATCACACTCAGGCCTGGCGCAAGGTGATTTGGGCCCAAACGGTTTCTCACCATGACTTCAATTGGTCACTTGTTATGCTTGAGCAGTCTCGCCTGGTTCGTCGTTGCGCGGCCCAGCAGACTGCCCAAGCGCGATGTACTCCCGGACTACGCGATCACCTATGCGCCGATCTCCTATCTCTTCAGTGGAGAGAAATACTTCCCTTCGGACGTCGCGACGCATTTACAAAACGTGGTTCCCGAAGTCGACTATGTCGCCGTAGGCAGCGCAGGCTCCGTTAACGTGAACAATCTAAACAGTTACAACAATAGTGTCTACTTGACCGCGGATTCCACACCATCAGATAGTCTTCCGTGGATTACCTCAGACTACGGGAAGCCGGACAACAGCACAGGTTATAGTGGTGCTCCTGGCACCATCATTGCAGTCACAAAGAATGCTACAACTACTGATGTGTTTTATTTCCACTTTTATTCGTACAATTACGGCGGCACGTGAGTCATCATGGATGAAGAACTGTTTTTGATACCAAGCTAAAGCTTACAGTGTCCTTGACATTAACTTTGATGACCATGTTGGTGATTGGGAACATGTTATGGTAATTATTGCCTACACAGCCTCCCACTTATTGCCAGAAGAATGACCCATTCATTTTCTTCCAGATCCGGTTCGTCGACGGTGAGCCCTATGCGGTTTACCACTCGCAGCACGGCGCGGGCTCAGCCTATTACTGGGACGTGATGAACTTCGACGGCGGTCGTCCCATCACCTACATCGCTACCGGGTCACACGCGAATTACGCGACGGCTGGGACGCAGGATTATACGGTCGCCCTCGGTCTCGTGTCCGATCACACAGACGCCGGGTATGGCTGGGACATCACGCAGAACTACCGTGGCTACTGGTATGACGTCGGCTCGGGCGAGTTCAGCATCGCGGGCGGCGCCTCGACCGGTGGCACGGAGGAAGCCACGGAAACTGCCGACTGGCTGCTGTGGCAAGGGTATTGGGGTGATGAGCAGTATCCGACCAGTCACTTTGGCCAGTACTGCCTTTTTGGGGAGTGCCACTACACATCCGGGCCGACGGGACCCGTAGCAAAGAACCTGGGGCGCACGGCTGTCTGCCAAACCGAAAACGACTGCGTGGTATTCGATGATATCAATGATCTGACGCATCAGTCTAAAAGAAGGCGGAGCGAGGATGGAATTGGTGTTGCCCTGCGAAAAGACAAGAAGGCTTGATTCGGGATCAGTGATCTGGTTGTCCCTATTCGGAAGTAGACAAGCGCGAGGGCATTGTAGAACCGCAACAGTGATTCAAGATACAGTCTCATGCAATCAAACCGAAGGGCCGACCAGATGCTGGCCGTTGAGCTTTTTTCCTCCCTCAAGAATAGTCAGAACTCGCAGTATGCTCATACTCACCTCTCGAAGCTGAAAATCATGCTCAAGGAAGGGAGACAGCAGGTTATTTTATTTTCTCTTCTTTTTGAAGAAAGATGACTTCACAATTTCTCTGAAGCAAACCAATGGCCAACGTTTCTGATTTGTCGCAGATACTTTCTCCATGCACAATGGGTCCCAAGATTCATACCCAAGAACTTCCTTCTGAAACTGTTTGAAGAATGCCTATGGCCACGGTTGATCACATCCAATTCGCTATGTGTGAGCCCACAAAGACGTGACATGATGGCGGCATCACCTATCGAACAAGATGTAACCAGAGACATAGATGGAGGGTATTATATAATGTTAACCATACACCCATTGAATTGGTCTAGGATATGCGCGTACGGCCAGAGATTGTGTCGCATAGTACGGTATGTTATTCGCTATTCCAGATCGAGGGATCTTGAATCTTAAAATCCAAGGTCATGAGCCCGCAGATATTTTCAGACTGGCATGCACGAATACGAGGTAAGGTTGCTTACCTGAGCATGAAACATAAAGACAGCCCTCAAAATTATTCGTTTGCACCGTCAGCATCTTTGCGTCTTTACAAAGGCACAAAAACAGAAGTTCACGATGAAAAGAAGACAACAATGCACTAAGATATATCCGCGATCCAGGGTATTCGAGTTGCACTGTATAGAAAACAACTTAATCACCAAGTGCCTACGACTTGTTTAAGTCGGTACTTCTCGCGTGTTACTATCAGCACTTCTCGGCACAACCACAGTCATTGAGACAGGACTGAATTGTAATTTGACATCCGTGCTAGTTGGTACTGATTAAAGTCACCATCTATTGTGGATGATTCCACGACCTGCATGAGCCTTTCACCTGCGTGAAGGTACCGAGGAGCGGTTAAATGGTAGAATCATACCGCAGGCCAAACTCAAGGCTCGGTGCGCTTAAAATTGTATTAAATATAATATTAGTGCCACACAGATCACAGCAGTAACTTGACCGTGAGATCCATGTGTAATCGTCGTGACCCGATCAGCAACCCGCTAATCATTCGTTACCATGAATTGGCTTGACTTGACCTGTGGCCGGCAAGTCCAATATTGTACATGAAAAAGCAATCGCGTCGAAGTTTGAAGAGGCGCTGGGACTACAACTCTTCATGACCACCGAGAATTGTTGAAGCGGTTGACGCGGCAGAGCTCAGCTTTGCTGGTGCTGTTGCCCCACTGAACATCAGGTCAAATCTGGCACCCATGAACCATGCCATACCGACCTATCAATATACATGAGTTCAAACGTCACAGAAATGGGGGGGGATAACTCACCATTATACCAGAGATCAGTGTCAAGATTGCCAACACCGAAATCACCAGAAGGAAGCCCTCCCACGGGTCTGTTGTGTCCCCCTGAGAACTGGGGTTGGCAGCCTGTTGCACCAAGGTAGCCTTCTTCGGGTCCTGGGATGGGAACAGTGTTTCGATAAATTGCTCGATTTTGCCACAGGCAGCACTGATCTCCAAGTAGTGAGGATCCCTCGGGTCGTTCTTCTTCGCTATCCTCCTGGTGTACCTCCTGAACACATCGCAAACCAAGCGCAGGTTCTGTGTTGACTCCATCATAAGCTGGCAAGCGTCACCCTTGGTGATCTTGAGGTGGCTCTCGAAGATGGCCGGGTTTCTGAAAACCAGTTCAAGTGTTGCAATGGCCATGCTTTGCGGGATGGCAACAAAGTTGAAGACACTCTGCTCGCGAATAGCGGCCATGTAGAACAAACAATGCTCGACGTGCTTCAAGGCGTCCAGAACCATCTCTGAGCTGCACTGCATAGCGAGCTCCCTGTTCTCAGGCTTGAACAAGTCGTCCCAGTTGTCGACATACTTGCTCCAGATGGCAGTAGGCCACCACCGTCGCTTGTCCTCGAAATCTTCGTGTACGTCGCGAATGATGTTGGTCTTTTGCAGGAATTGTCCCATACTCTCTGTCAATTCAGGACGATCCCTCAGTGCAGGGTTGGCCCACTCTCCAGCGAGGAACAGTCGCGTGAGGCCTTCACCTACCAGGCCAGCAACGTAGTGGCAATACTCTTCGTACTGTGCTAGCGTCTCAACACCGACGTTGTTCTCCGCCTTGATAGCATAGTCAGCCATGCCGTTGCCCATCTTGGCGGTTATGTCGTGAATGATCTCGTGGTAAATAGGCTTCAATTTCTTGAGCTCGACGATGACATCGTCGAAGTGGACGAGCAATTCTCGGTCTTTCTCGTTGGGTCCGTTGCCGTTGAACGTCCAGCCATCGATGCTCATAGACTTGTCAAAGTCGCGAAGCAAGGGCTCCTTCTTTTCCAGTGGTATTGTCATGTCGTCTTCGATGGTGTCGAGGCCTCGCAGCACGAGGTAGAACAATGCAATTGGAACAAGCATATCGGGGTTGAGCTCTTGAATGACGGCCGAAAAGCTTCGGCTGGTCAAGTTTAAGAATTTGAAACATGACTTGAGGGTTTCCGACTCTTTCGATTCATCTCGGTGGTGGACAGGATCGTGCCATACTTTCCTGTAATGAAGCGGTCAATCAACGGGAGAGTTGCAGCAGAACCTGCATGCGCAGACTTACCATTGAATCATGGACCGAAGCTGATTCGGGTGAAACATGTAATACAAAACACTCTTTGCGGAAGGCATCTTCGGTTTTGTCTTCGCACGAAGGGAGCTTATATGTGAGTGTTAAGGGGTGCTAGTCCAACCAGAGAGAGGGAATTGTAGCAGCCAGACAGCCGCACCAAAGACGAGTCGTTTGTTGTATCAGTCGAACGATGTCAAAATTCGAACGAGGAGGGCGTAATTCTGGCGCGATTAAAGTCCCGTTGCTGCAGATGCGGTTGATTTTGAAGCTGCAGATTTATCTTGATCGTGAGCTTGGTTTTACTAAAGCAGAACGCGGAGAAAATAGGCTATTATTATTTTCTCCGCATTAATTTCATTTGGGTACTCCCCAGCACCAGTCGCAGGCGGCCCTCAGGCACAGCACAAGACCGGCTTGGCAGCACCTGCGCGGGCGTGGAGCGTGTTTGCAGGTCATGTAATCCGTACATTAAGTAAGTAGCCAGGAGAGTGAGACTGACTGCATCTGGCTGTGACGCAGTACCGGAACGGGAAACCGGAAACTCTTGCAATTGGACAATTGGACAGTTGCGGTGTTCGATTGCGGACGCGGAGGTTAATAGCAAAGCCCGACCCGACAACTTTCTGGTGTGTCGCCAGTTCGACTGCTGTCTCCTATCCACTGCCCGAGATGCGGATAACTTACATACTGAGGGCGACGATTCAGAGCACAAGCGGCTTGGCGCAAATTGAGCTGAACCCCCCCCCCCCGTTGCACAGCAGCCGTTGAAATCTCCTACTGTCTTATCCTAATGTGAGCATCAAGAACCACCTCGCATCGTGTTGTACCTCAACAATGCCACAGTAGACGCAGTACGCCCAACATGTTGAAACTTTGCAGAATCGGCCGCGTGGCACGTGGCCCCGTACTAGCTTCTATCGCGAAGTATCGTGAATGAGACCATGTCAGAAAAGCCGAGAAAAAGAAGGCTACTTGAGGTGAGTCTGGAAATTGGCCTTGACCGCAAGTATAAGCCAATGTGCGTTTTCTATGTAAAATGGCCGACCACATCTTCAAGCCATGCCGTTCTCTGCACCTTCTACTGCGGTAAAGCGCAATTAGACTGTGTTTCTGGCTGTAACCTTGGGGTGATGGGCAACTCTCCCAGATCAACCAAGTTGGACAAAGGCCTCGACATCATCCAGACCACGGTCCTGAACTTGTCTTGCCAATCTATTTGAGCACAGGCAACTTCGTCAGCTTTGATCCAATATCCGCCCAGTTTCGGAACTTGCAACAAGGTCAGTCTGTATGTACGCGTAAGTTCGCACGTTCTTCCCTCGAATCTTCGCCCCACCTGCCAGCGGCCGACTTGAGTGCATGTCTGTCTCGGTGGAACTGCTAAAAGGTGAGACCTGTATTGCCTCCCATTCCACTTTCATCTCCCTCAGCTCAGCTGACTTTGTACTTGACGTACTTATTAGATTTCTGTTTCCGCTGGAGGTCTTGTGCTTCTCGTCATTTCAAGCTGTCGTTCGATCATCCCGCCCACCTCGAAGCTATAATAGAGCCAGCATTCCCAACAGCGGCCTATAGCACCGCCCACGCAACGCACCCCACCCACTTAGACACCATGGCAACCAACGGCACTTCGCACGACACCTTCTTGATCTGGGGTGGAAGGGGATGGATTGCCCAACACCTTGAGACGTTGCTCAAGGGCCAGGGCAAGACTGTCTACACCACGACTGTGCGCATGGAAGACCGCGAGGCAGTCAAGGCCGAGCTCGAGAAGGTCAAGCCCACCCACGTCCTGAACTGCGCTGGCTGCACTGGACGACCGAATGTCGACTGGTGTGAGGACAACAAGGAGGCGACGATGCGATCCAATGCCGTTGGAACCTTGAATCTGACCGATCTCTGCTTCCTGGCCGGCATTCACGTTACCGTCTTCGCCACTGGCTGTATCTACCACTACGACGATACCCACCCTATTGGTGGCCCAGGTTACACCGAGACCGACCTTGCCAACTTCAAGGGCAGCTTCTACTCAGAGGTCAAGGGCCACGTCGAGGAGGTACTATGAATCCAGCCGCGAAGATCATACGGAGGCAATGCTGACAAATGTGTACAGATTATGAAGTACTACACAAACTGCTTGATTCTGCGCTTGCGAATGCCTGTCTCGGATGATCTGCACTCGCGGAGCTTTGTCACCAAGATCGCCAAGTACGAGCGGGTGGTCGATATTCCCAACAGCAACACCATCTTGACGGACCTTCTGCCGGCGTCCATCCTCATGGCCGAGCACAAGGACACTGGTGTCTACAACTTCACCAACCCGGGGGCTATCAGCCACAACGAAGTGTTATCCCTATTCAAGGAGATCGTCCGACCTGACTTCACTTGGAAGAACTTCACAGTCGAGGAGCAATCCAAGGTCATCAAGGCTGGTCGCAGCAACTGCTTGCTCGATACTACGAAGCTTGAGAAGAAGCTCAAGGAGTACAACTACACCGTGCCGGAAGTCCACATTGCCTACAGGCAATGCTTTGAGAGAATGAAGGCCAATGGTACTAAATAAGCGTTGTATTTGGTTCTACGGAGTGGAAACGGTGGCATTCTAACACTGCTCTGCAATCCTGGGGCAGGGCATGTTCCGGAACGCTGTCAATAAACGTGTACAATCACCAAGGCTGCTGGGATCTATGGAACCTTACCATGTAGAACACTGGCTGTAGTGGGGTCAAGGGTCCTTTCTGATAGCCCCGCACCAGCGTCACAAGCTTTTGCCTTCTGTATGTACGTACGGCGGTGTGCAAGCGATGGTAAAAGTACTGAATGCCAATCTCTGTGCGTATCCTTATGAACGAACTATCACGCGTGCCATATGAATGGCGATTCCGCGATCCTGGCGATGCCAAGCAAGTACTTTGAATTAAGGAGCTGAGAAATTGAGATAGATGCTGTTAGGTCTTGACTCTTACGTTGTTAACGCTACCTACGGTAGCCATCCTAGCAGCCACGAAGCCTGACGTAATTTCTAGGCTATGCCGCGTTGCCGATCAAGAAAGCTGAGCATCCTTCTTCCATCGGGCTGATTGCACAGTGACAAGCTGCCAGATCATTAGGATGTTATTGTAGATATTTTTTTTTTCTTCCTGTTTAACTACCAGTTAATAACCCCCAGCTCCCGTGTGGCAAATCGCGGAATTTTGGATATCGAGTTCGGAACATTCGTCCCAGGCTGGAACCAGACGTCAACAATCTACAAGAAGCTTGAAAGAAGGACTTAGTGAATCGACAAAGCCCCCACGCTAATTACACTCACCCGCGTGTTGCTGGAAAATAATTCTAGGCGGATCGTCGTCATTTCCCCAGCTTCCCGCTTGCTCAAACGGTCCTCATTCACCATTTGCAGAACCCCGATTGACCTGAAGTGCGCACAAAGACATACGACATGGTCGCAGATACGGCATACTACGATGCGCTTGGCGTCAAGCCAGATGCGACCGACATCGAGATCAAGAAGGCCTACCGCAAGGCTGCCATTATTCACCATCCCGACAAGAACCCAAACGACCCCACAGCCCACGAGAAGTTCCAGGTTATCGGCGAGGCATATCAGGTGCTGCAGGACAAGGACCTCAGAGCTGCTTACGACAAATATGGAAAGGAGGCCGGTAAGCCCACTGAGGGCTTCGTCGACCCCGCCGAGTTCTTTTCCAGCATCTTTGGCGGCGAGGCCTTTGTCGACTGGATCGGTGAGATCAGTCTCATGAAGGATCTGACAGCTACCATGGACATCACCATGGCTAGCGAGGAGGAGGAGGAGGCTGCCGCCGCCGCCGCTGCTGCTGGTGATGGTGAAGAGGAGTTCCCTGGCACCGAAGCAGCCAAGCAGGAGAGTGCCAAGGAGGCTACTGCAGCTGCTGGCACGACTGCTACTGGCACTACGACTGCTAGTACTACGGCCCCCGGTGCTACAGTCCCAAGTGTACAGGTCGAAGAGGAGAAGACTGGAGGTGTGCCAGCAGCAGCAGCAGCAGCAGCACCAGTACCCGATCAACCTTCTGCAGCGGCTTATCAGCGCGAGAAGTCGCCCGCCCGCAGCGGCGCATCAACACCCTCCAGACATGCTATCCCCATGCGTCCGGCGCTCATGGATAAGCCTAGTGATGATGCAGCATTAGCAGGGCAGACAGAAGAGGAGAAGGAGCTGCGCAAGAAGGAAAAGAAAAAGGGTGGCCTCTCTAAGGAGCAGCGCGATCAACTTGCTGCCTACGAAAAGGAGCGTGCCGAAGTTCGAGAGAAGCGAATTGCTGATCTCACTCAGAAGCTGCTAGACCGTATCAGTGTATGGACCGAGACGGACAAGGGCAAGGATGTGACCCATGCCTTCCAGGAGAAGATTCGAATTGAGGTCGAGAACATGAAGATGGAGAGTTTCGGATTGGATATCTTGCATGCCATCGGACAAGTCTACATGAGCAAGGCTACGGGTCTACTCAAGAGCCAGAAATTCCTTGGCATCGGCGGTTTCTTCAGCCGCATGAAGGACAAGGGTGCGCTTGTCAAGGACACTTGGAATACTATCTCAAGCGCTCTTGATGCTCAACAGACTATGGAGGAAATGGCCAAGTTGGAACAGACCGGTGGCGAGGAGTGGACCGATGAGAAGAAGGCCGAATATGAAAGACGGGTGACAGGCAAGATCCTAACCGCAGCTTGGAGAGGGTCCAAATTCGAAATCCAGAGCGTTCTCAGAGATGTTTGTGACAACGTATTGAACGACAAGAAGGTAAAGCTTGATAAGAGGCTTGAGCGAGCGCAAGCTTTGATCTTGATTGCGGAGATTACATCCAAGGTATGTGAACACGAGCCCAAAATGATGATGACTAATATCACTAACTGGGAACAGGCTCAAAGATCTCCTGATGAGGAGGGTGACTACATGGCTTTCGAGCAGTTGGTGGCCGATGCTGCCATCAAGAAGGAGAAGGACTCCAAGAAGAAGACCAAGGACAAGGACCACAAGAGGCATGGTCATCACCATGAGGAGACCGCCGAGGCAGGCAATCTACCCAAGGAGAAGGCGTAATTTTGACGGAGTCGAATGTGGAAGGGAAGTGATACCAGCGATTTGTCAGCATATTGTTACAGCACACTCAACTCATTTGAGTTTTGATAGACTATGATCGGTCAGAAATGCTTTCTGGAAATAGAACTCAGTAAACTGCAAGGTTCTTTTGGCCGAACTAGAACGCGAATAGTTAGGTGGACTCATTCTGGAGCCACAGGTTGACTCAGAACACAACAAATTGCAGATGTGGAATTTAGTCGTCCTCTCTCTGTAAGCAATGCCTGTGTTTTTCTTTTCACTTGTTGACACAAGGGAAGGGAATGTTGCAGGTGAACACCCATACGGTCTCGGAACTTCCACAGTCCTCAGTGGATATACACCAGATTTGGATAATGAAACTGTAGATGGTATAGACCGAAAGAGGAGAGACATTTCGATCATGGATGGAGTAGCCTAGCCCCCTAGTATGGCGAATCGCTTGGGTTCCTTAACGATTTATTCGTAAAGAAGTCTCTGGAGAAGTTGACCACGGTATCCACCAATTAGACTGAAGCGATGGAGAAACGGATGTCAACCGATATAGACGAGCCCCGTTCGAACCCATAGAAGCCATCTACGTCTGCACCTTGAAGGCTTGAACGCTAGACTGTATTATAACCATGGACCCAACTTTGCAGTGTCAGACCAATCTTGTAGAGTGAGCACTTCCGCAGCATGAATCTCTACATTAATTGACACTGCTGTTGTGCATGAATTCGAGCAATTCACCTTGTGTTGGTTTGGGGTCCCAAATGCACGTAGATATGAGTTGTGTAAATCATGAAAGCCATCTTGAAGCTTCTACTGATGGCTGTCAACAAACGCACACTTCCACGAATAGTGGTCGAGCAGTGAACTTACTAAAAGACTTCGTGATGAATTTGTCTGCCCGTCTCCTAACGAGCGATTTCACTCGGGAGGTCGGTGCGCCTATTCTCAGGAAGTAGAATATCCATCAAGTCTCACAATCCGGTTTTGCATGTATGCGTACATCTCACCTATGTCAGGGGCTTGTAGTGCCCAAGACGAACAATCCGGCCACAGATCACGCCCTTTTCTACCTGGAATCCTTGAACCGCTTGAACCAGAGGTGAATTCCAGTAAATCCACGGCCACATAGTAGATGCCCGGCTACGATCATTCCTGAGTACCGATGATATGGAGTTCCCACCAAAAGAAAAACAAAAAGAATTTAAATTTAGGGCCCAGGTTTCATCGCCGAGCCTACCGAATGAGGCCGACCTACAATAGCTTTACACCAGAACGAGGAGGCTGCAGAGAAGAGAGCCGAGATCCTTGGAGCTTTCCAGAAAATGAAGTATCATACTTTAGAGAGTGAGGACGAGTTACTCGGCGAGGTCGCCGACGCCAGTGACACTGAAGTCGTGATGACGACGTGTACATCTGAGGACCTCCTTAGAGCGTTTGTGGTTTATATCGACAATGATAGAACACTAGAAGCCAACAACCAGATGCATGTGGATGATATCTGGGGACCCGTCTTCTGCCTCTAAAGTAAGTTGACAACACTGTCCCAGAGTATCTCGCCAGAAAGACCAGCTTGGTCTCGTTGACTGAGATGACGTTCTTTCAGCAATAAGTATAATTCCAATAGGCCGTATGCATTAGTCGGGAGGACATTGACGTTATGCCTTTTATTCGAGTTCCATCGGTCTTATCGTTTTACCTCTCGCTGAAGGCTGAGTATTATTGCACTAGCTTGGGTTGATGCTAGGCTTTTGACCATAATTTCTGGCCATCCTTCAAGTCAGGCTGAAAAGGGTGGGAGATATGGCTGTTAATGCTGACATATACTGACACACGTGGTTGGTTGTGATATGATTTCAATCCTGGAGTATTGGGTTGAGCTGTAATATTCGATACTGCTGTCTAGAGCTAGTCTAGGCGGAACTGAAGCCGTCCCGGGAGCGAGAGGATGAATGTCAAATATGAAGCTGTAAGCAGGTACTCGTGTGTAGACACATGGGGCTGCCCATTATGGCCTCGATGAGCTGTGATCATACAGTTGGTTTATGGGAGCCTTGTGCTTGCTCGGGGTGCCGGGCAGTGATTCACCCATCGTATCAGGATCAGCAGAGCGGTGTCTCATTCGAGGAGAACGAGAAGCGCTTCAAAGCTGCTAAAGAAGCTGGAGAAGTCTCAAGAATGGTGACTTGGTCGTAAGTCGAGAAACAACTCTCTTCAGCTTTTTATTCGCTAATGGGCACTGCAGAGGCACTAGTGTAGGACTCATCAAAGAAGCGCTTCCTAGCCCACACCTGGGTACTTAGGACAGGCAACATATATTTGAACTAATTGATTGACAACAACTTATCTCGATTTACGAGTCCTAGCCGACTCAATGGTACGTGGTTTATCATTTCGTCGTTCATTGCGACACGATTCGCAAGGGCTAAGTAAGATCAGAATGGCCTCAATACCTTGTTTAGAGCTGGATTAGTCTAGGTTGCAGAACACCTAAAAGAATTTATGCCAAAAGGGACACAACAAAAGCAATAACTCAACATTGCGTCTGATATGCGGTGACCATGTTAAGTGGATCGATGGCAGCTTGCAAACTTGTTTTCATCGTAGCCCAAACAGAGATCACGGTAGTCAAGAGTGGGCATTCTACGGTCTGGTAGCTCGAGGGATGCCATATTCGTTGTTTGCCTTGCAATGAAGATCGGCAAGTGTAGTGTTGAGTCTCGACTATCGAGGAAGAAAACTCGGCATTAGTCGAGACAGCCGAATCAACAGGTCATTCTGTTGCCTTCGTGTTGAGATCTTGACGAAGTTGCGGTAATATAAAACAGCACTGCCGCCTAACGTTAGACGATACGAAGCGTGCTCTCAGGCCGACCGCAGCCAACGCCAGCCTCAGCTGACAGTGTGCAAGTAACGTCAGAGGCGTGGAACTTTGCACTTGACCGATGTTTGTTTGTTAAGGGAAAGACTCCGGATCCGGCTGGGGTGTCATGATGGATGTTTCAACGATACGGGCGAGATCATTGACCAAAATTCGAGCAGTGCGTCACAGTTCTAGGGCAGCTATTCAGACCAGAAGCATCTTTTAGAAATCGAGGACGTCGTGGCTTGGCATGAGGTACCATGTAACTAACGTCCAGTAGGTATGTACTTGCTGTACGGATCCGTAGGGCTCACTCTCTGTCTCTTTCTCTCTTAAAAAAAGGACCTCGAGCGTTGGCGTTGTGGAGCTGGTCTAGAGTAAAAATAGGGAACATTAGCTAAACCCCCCCTGCATAACCCAGGCTCGGTTTCCTCGTCTGCGACAGGATCGTCGAGAACCAATACATTCACAGTTGCGGTGGCCAAAGTCGAGGAGCGAACAAAGAGATGGTCAAGCAACCAATCCATCTGAAACCAGTCGCAGAAATCAGGCCAAACGCATTGCGAGCTTGACGAGATCTAGTGATCAACTGTAACAGTTGTCGGTATGCATGTTCTGGTAGATGAGATGGATTTCTTTGTTACCTCGAGCATCCCTCACATTGATGAGCCGCCTCCAGACAGCTCCATATGGCCTGGCGTTGGGCTCTGAACGGCTAGCTTTAAGCCTAGCTTTTAAGTAGAGTTCCTTCGCCCGGTAACGCTAGACAAGGGGAGCAACTTGCACTTGTGGATGCCTGGTGCAGGTACTAGACCAAGTCAATGTGACCCCCTACAAAGCCACCCACTCCCAGACCTGGCCGGTGTCAGTTCGTTGAAACAAGTCGTAAAGATATCCCTGAGCGCCCCAGATCTTGTCTATTTGCCATCTCCATTGATTTTGCTTTTCTCCATCTTACACAACACGGCATGTAAACCGTTGTCAAATCGAGCTTCAGATCTTCCAACCTTTCCCTTTTTTGCTGCTGTTGTTGTTTTTTCCCGAGTTCTTGCAATTGGTTTTGACAGCACGCCGTTGAGTCTGCTCCTTCGACACGGGACCTGAATTCAGCGGAAACAAACAAGGAACAAATAGTTAGCCCGCGCGCGTAGCCAACTCGAAGCAAAGATGAGTGTCAGTGTTTCACCCTCTCCTTGACTGTTTCACCAAAGCACCTCTGCCGGACTCGAGCTTTATGCCGACATCTTGAACTCTACATTTGCTTTTTGGATTTCCACTCTGAACCTAAAATCTTTCATCATTCACGATAACCTGTACCGAGTATAACTGACAATATGGCACAGTACGGGTATGTTACCCCTGAATTACACGCCACGCCTGCGACCAGGTGCGACGTCGCCAGCAAACGACACCAGCTAACACACAACTTTCTCTAGATACGGCGGCCGATCGAACCCTTTCGATGATCGCAATGGCGACGGCGCCAACGACGGAGGTTATGCACGCGGCTTACCATCTGGTCCAGGAGCTGGCGCTCGCAACAATGGCTACGGAGGCGGAGGGTACGACGACAATCAATACGGCAGCAACGTCGAAATGGCGTCTCTGTCCCAAAACACCACCACCTTTGGTGCCTCAAATCCCAATGCACTTTTGAATGAGTGTGCAGACATCGGCCGGGGAATCGACACCATCGACAAGAACCTACAGCAGATGAGAATGCTGCAAGATCGATCACTCAACGAAGCCGACAGCTCAGCATCGGGTACCACACGTCAGTTGGACTCTCTCAGCAGCGAGACCATGGCTCACTACCGCACATTGGTTGACCGCGTCCGCGTGCTCAAGAGCAACCCGGAGAGCCAAACACCCAAGAACTCGCCACAAGTCCAACGCATTGACCGTCGACTAAAGGAAGCGATCAATGCATACCAGCAAGTCGAGTCTCAGTTTCGCAAGAAGAACCAGGACCAAATGGCGAGACAGTACCGAATTGTACGACCAGATGCAGACGAAAGCGAGGTCCGGGCTGCCGTGGACGACCCCACAGGCGGCCAAGTCTTCCAGCAGGCTCTCATGCAGAGCAACCGGCGCGGCCAGGCCCAGTCTGTCCTGAGTGCCGTCCAGGACCGACACGCTCAGCTCCAAAAGATCGAGCAGCAGTTGATCGAGTTGGCACAGCTCTTCCAGGACATGGACACTCTCGTCGTTCAACAGGAAGAGCTCGTCACCAACATCGAGCAAAAGGCGGAGGAGACAGTTGAGAACTTCGACAAGGGCAACGAAGAGATTGGTACAGCTATCACCACCGCCAGGGGGACACGAAAGAAGAAGTGGATCTGCCTGGGAATTGTTGGTAAGTACGAAGTCTCCTCAAGGTCTTGAAATTTTGCTGACCGAATGTTTCTTCTAGTTGCTATCATTGTCGTCATTGTAGTGATTGTCGTTGTATACATGTTAGTTACCAAGGGAACAACATCGTCAACGACCAACAAGCGCGATATCAAGGCAACTCTACACCGTGGATCATTGGCTGGCCGCACGCCACAACTCGTCACTGAAAGAGAAAACGCAGATGATATTGTAGCGCGCTTTATCGAGGACACTCTGCAGCAATCCGAAAAACGCGACATCAAGCTGTTCCGTGGCGAAACCGCCCGTCTTCACGCCCGATCGTGGAAAGATGCTCGAATCGTCGACAGTTCAGGCAAGACGGTATCAGAAGAGATGATATCGTAATTAACTACGAAGCCTCCCTGATCTCACTCAACCGCACAAGACGCCGTTACACTCGTGCCCAAACAGGTTGCTCTTGGCGTCGTTATTATAGATATGTGTTCAACTCAAGGAGTTCGGCGTATTTACTGGCATGGATCTCGGTTTTTGTGTTCGGACTGGGCTGGAGCCGTCTTGAATGCAAGAAAAGAAGATCTGCCGGTGCGAAAATTGGGATTTGGACATACTCTCCGGCATGGAAGCGTCTCTTATATATCACTTCGTTGTCAGGTTACCCCTGTGCTTCTTTTCTTTTCTTTGTTTGGCCAATCCCTTGGATGGGTGTTGCATTTCCTGGAGTCTAGGGTCGATACTCAAATACAAACCGCCATTTACATAACAAGATTATCCATAACCGTTTTTGATGATGCTGTTTTTCGTGATCTTGCATTGCATTAGGTAAAGGGGGGGTGCCAAGGAAACAATGACTTTCGCCAAGTACCCAGCCTGCAGGGTGAATGCTTGAAATGGCAAACACCAAATTTATACTCCGTACACAAACAGGAATGTGCTAGACTAGTAGAAAGCTGCTGTGTGATGAGTTTCGGTGAGTTGGGCTGTTGCCCTCAGCTACTTTGACATGCCAACACCGTCCGTCAAGCAATCAGGCCGCGTTATCCTTTTCGTACTTCATGCCGTCTCAAAGAGGTTGAGGGTTGACCTAAACAATGGACCTGGACTACTGGACGGACGAGTAGATGATTGACCACCATCGAAAGCTTCGCCCCATACGTCTCGTTCTCTGGCGACAACTTGCAGAGATCAGACGGCTCAGTCGAAGAGAGCCGCGTTGCCGTGGATTAGCAACCGGCGTGGGGATCACCGTGCCAACACCAAAAACCATGTCAAGCGGTGATGTACTGTGTTGACACGTCTAACTTACATAATCAGCAAACATCCGTTGTACTGCTCTCATTGTTAGATTCTTGTTGAACATCATCATTTCCCGAGCCACGCATCAACATACGTCTTAATTACCGTGTCTGCGTGTGACGTCCATTTCGGTTTGGACTGCCGTGCCCCTGGCAAGACACCCCACGCTGTCCGATCCGACCAACCGAGCATCTTGAAACACCAACTTTGTAACACGTCTGCCGCAGATTCTACTACAAGGCCGGCTACGCCACAGTGCAATAGCTGTGAGTTCTATTACACATTTCGCGACCTTGGACACCAAACCCGAGTTCTCTTCCCATAAAACAAAACTGCCTCCAATTCTTGGCGCAATCGCTTGGTTCCTTTCATTATTCATTCGTACGCAAGTGTACACGTGCTAGTTTCCTTTTATTCCTATTTTTCAAGGTTTTAATTTACGTCAAACAACCACCGACCAGCTGA
The DNA here is from genome assembly GCF_020726525.1 of Truncatella angustata. Lineage (NCBI taxonomy): Eukaryota > Fungi > Ascomycota > Sordariomycetes > Amphisphaeriales > Sporocadaceae > Truncatella > Truncatella angustata. The sequence goes on along the minus strand of NW_025763382.1, from coordinate 5,509,933 downwards.
CCTTTGTAAATCAACCTCTTTCCTTGTTTTTGAGACACTCAGCCAACGACGACTAGCTCGTGGTCAAGAGCTCGGCTGATCCGGTTGAGGAGGAATTGCAGTCGCCAACAGATAAATCTACCAACATGTCTTCGTCGTGGCTCGTACCGCGCCAAAACAATGGAAACCTATCAGGCTCCGAAAACGATAGAGAAGTCCCATTCTGGTGGACGAGGGTAAGTCCTTCACGCGCGAGCCTCTGCGCTCATCCCTTACATCGCCTCAAGACACTAAGGATATGTACAGACGGGCGTTATCGTGAAGTGGTCCATTTTCCTCGGCTTTACCGTTATCTTCTTGGCATGGATCGTCGGGGGCTCTATCCATGCGAAGCGCCGTATCAGAAAGGGTCTGAAGCCTCTAGGATATCATCGTGTATGCACTGCCATTCTGCTTTGGTCCAACGTCACCCAAACTAACCTTCCTGCCAGATGTTCGTATCCCGTAATGAGCTGGCCCGTGTAGATCCAGCCTACGCCTACCCTCAGGCGACGTACATGCACTACCAACCCGGTCCCGGCTATTATGGCATGCAGTCCATGCCGCCGCCGCCGGTCTACGATCCCAACAGGCCGCCAATGTACCCTGGCGGCCCAATGCCGATGCCGCAGGGAAGCAGCAAGATCGATCCTGAACAAGCTGGTGGTGGCTATGCCCCGCCTCCAGGACCGCCGCCGCCTGCTGCCCAGAACCCGCAGAGGACCGGTGGCAGCAACAACCCCTTTGCGGACCCGCCGAGGCTCTAGTCTAGATCCATGATGGCACGAGTTGAGAGGTAGCGGAACGCGAGGGATTGCTTTGATTTGCGGGCTGACCTGTTGCAAGAATTGACACGGGTGTACATACTGCTGGAGTTTGGTACCACCATAGAGATTGCTGCTGGGTGGCTAATGACCTGTAGAGCTAGAATACCTGGCCAGAGGAGTGTATACCGTGGCGCGTGATCACTGCCAACTAGTCCGTATGCGGCCGGATGATGTGCTATCAGGAATAGACAATAAATTAACAGCTAGATACTGATCAAACGGCCCCGAGGCTCGATGACCTGATAAACCCCCAACACCATCGCTAAGACTGTTTCGCCTGTGAAATCAAATCCATCAACAGCATAATGAAAATACAAATTATACACGAGTGGTATAACACATGGCTAACCAATCATACCATCGTTCAAAGGTCACTTGAAGACATCAATCAATGTCCATCTCCATGGCGTCTGGGTCATACATTGATGTTGGCAGACTGCAGTCCTGTAGATAAGGTACCGTGATTTGAGATTGCGGGAGAGAATCATTGGCCAAGTTGTTCAGTCCATTCGGCGTCCGTCGGTCGGGGATGTCTTCGATGTCCATGCTCGAGGACGTAACATCAATGTCACCGTCGTCATCCACGTCCTCACCTTTCTGTTTCCTCCTTATGCGTGCACGCGCTTCCACAATGGCTTTCCTGACGCTATCCTGCTCCTCGGGGACAGTGAGGGACTTGGGCTCGCTGTACAGGACCAACTGCATGCCGGCAAGCTCGCCGTCGCTATTCGCCAAGATGCGCGGTGGTATGCGGCTCTGGGCGCGCAGGTGGTTCGCGATGTCGGGGAGGAAGACGAGTTTGGCCTCATCAGACGAGGACTCGCCATCGGACAGCTCGGCGTCGAGGTCGTAGATGTAGACCTTGTGCTTGGACTCGTCGAGCTGCATCTGGTCGTCGCCGGGGATCTGCCGCAGGGACGAGGAGGTGTCGGCCCGGGGCTTGAGCTGGGGGCTCTCGACGGGGACGTAGAGCCTCTGGTGGCCGTTCTGCTCCAGGTTGAGCAGGCTCAGTCGCTTGGAGAGGCGCTCGTTGTCCTGCGTCTCGGCCTTTCGCTTGCGCATCTTTCCCTGGAGCGGTGCATTGCGCTGCTGCTGGTCGATGAGTGAGGCCGGCTGCGTTGGTGGCGGTGGTGCTACTGGGATGTGATAACTCGCTTGTGATGGGCCAGTGGCGGCAGCGGTGGAGGAGGGATCAAAGTCCAGCGTTAGGCCTGAAGTGCTACCGCTACCGCCACCGCCATGCTGGTGGTAGAAGCCGCCGGCGCCAGCTGCCGAGCTCGGTCCAAGTTGGACGTCCATCATGTGAGCGAGTGAGTCGCGGCCAAAGAAACACGGGCCAGCACTCTCGATCAATTTCCAGAGGTTCAAATCACAGGCTCGAAAAAAAGGGACGAGTGCAGCAGCGATAACGGAGGTCGTGTCGAGTCACCGGATGAATCAATTGAGCAGACTCGAGCGTATGAGTCGCAGACAAGACAAGAGAAGATAAGCAAAGACTAAGGCGAATGCAATTCCAATGCCGCAAGGGCGGGCGTCCTCGGTTTATAGGCGCCTTGACTCATTCTTGTAGAAGTTTCTACTTGCGCGGGCCAGCTCCAGTTCCATCTCCAGCTCTCCTTTCCCAAGCCCCGACTCCATCCATCACTAAAACTGCTGCGAGACCCATTTCCATTTCCACAGTAGCGGCCTTAGCAGCACCTGCAGCACCAGCACCTGCATCTGCGCCTGCGCCTGCACAAACGACCGAGACCCTGACGCAGCAGCTACCCCTCCCCCTCCATTTGCTTCCAACCGCACGGCGCTCCACCACCGGATACAGAAACAGACACAATTCTGGCATCACGACAGGCTTCATCACAACCGCCCTTCCCGCACTTCATACCCGTTTCAACGCCAGATCCTTCACCACCGCCACCATGTCGCAGGACGAGTGGACCGGTGTCAAGGTCCGGAACACCTTTTTCAAGTATTTCGAAGAGCGAGACCACACCATTGGTATGTTCATGACAACCCGCCACCCTGAACCGGCCACGACTTCTTATTGATATCATTCCGATTGTCGTTGTTGTGCAACGCCACACTTACTCACAGATTCTTTACAGTCCCGTCTTCTTCAGTCGTCCCCCACGATGACCCTACCTTGCTCTTCACCAATGCCGGAATGAACCAGTTCAAGCCTATTTTTCTCGGTACCGTCGCCAGCACGAACGACCTGTCCAAGCTGAAGCGCGCCGTGGATTCGCAGAAGGTATTGCCCTCACCGTAGCAAGAACCATATCAGGCGTGACGGCTAACCTCTTGACAGTGTATCCGCGCCGGAGGCAAGCATAATGTATGCACACTCAACCGCACCCCATCCGACCATTCGAACCGTTACGGCTAACAGGACTTGACAGGATCTCGATGATGTCGGCAAAGACAGTTATCACCACGTACGTTGTTCGAACAATTGCGCCAGCAGACATCGCGAACATCTCTAACTTCGACCCAGACATTCTTCGAAATGCTCGGCAATTGGTCGTTTGGTGACTAGTAATACTCCCGAAGACCCCAATAAAAACCACCCGGAAGTGATCGTTACTAACTGAATGCCGCAGTGTATGTATCCCCAGATTTCCTGCCAGTCGGGAAGATGCTAGTACATGACCAGTCTCGGGTCTTGAGAGAGAGAGAGACAGAGAGAGAGACTAGTGGTCTGAACGAAACACAAGCCGACATACTCCCCGTCTTTATGGAAACATTTAACTAACTGAGATTTCCCCCGCAATGTAGTTCAAGAAGGATGCCATCAAGTGGTCATGGGAACTTCTGACAAAGGTCTATGGGTTAGATCCTCAGAGACTATATGTTACCTACTTCGAGGGCTCCCCCGAGATGGGCCTGGAACCCGATTTGGAAGCCAAAGAGCTATGGCTGGCCAATGGCGTGCCAGAGGACCACATTCTGCCAGGTAACATGAAGGACAACTTCTGGGAGATGGGTGAAACGGGACCTTGTGGCCCTTGCAGCGAGATTCACTACGACAAAGTTGGCGGACGTAACGCTGCTCACTTGGTGAACCAAGACGACCCATTGGTCGTTGAGGTCTGGAATAATGTCTTCATGCAATATGACAGACAGAAGGACAGGTCGCTAAAGTCTCTGCCTGCCAAGCACATTGATACTGGCATGGGTTTCGAACGACTGGTTTCTGCCCTCCAGAACAAGTCCTCCAACTACGCTACCGACATCTTCGCTCCTCTGTTCAAACAGATACAAAAGGTTACCGGTGCTAGGGACTATACCGACAAGTACGGTAAAGACGATGCCGATGGTATTGACACCGCCTACCGGGTAGTCGCCGATCACATTAGACTGTTGACCTTCTCCATCTCCGACGGCGCTGTGCCAAACAATGACGGCAGAGGTTACGTTGTCCGACGTGTCCTACGAAGAGGTGTACGATATGCTCGAAAGTATTTCAATGCTGAGATTGGCTCCTTCTTCTCACAGATTTTACCTGCTCTGGTGGAACAGATGGGCGAGCAATTCCCCGAAATCGTGAAGAAGCAGGTTGATCTCAAGGAGATTCTGGACGAAGAGGAGGAGGCCTTTGCCAGGACCCTCGACCGTGGAGAGAAGCAGTTTGAGAAATTTGCTGCACACGCTTCCAGTGGCGGTTCCAAGAAGTTGTCTGGCGCGGATGTATGGAGACTTTACGACACATTTGGCTTCCCTGTGGACTTGACAAAACTCATGGCCGAAGAGAGAGGTTTGGATATTGACGAAGAGGAGGTCGCTATTGCCCAGGAGAAGGCCCGTGAGGCCAGCAAGGCTGTCAAGGATGCTGTGCAGACATTCTCGAAACTCAACGTTCACCAAATTGCTGAGCTTAAGGACAAGCTCCAAATACCAACGCCCGACGACGAATCCAAGTTCCAGAAGGGTGACATAAAGGCCAAGGTGCAGCTGATTTTCAACGGCACCGAGTTTATCAAGTCGACTAAGGACATCAAGCCGAATACACCACTAGGAGTCTTGCTCAACAAGACCAACTTCTACGCTGAACAAGGTGGACAAGTGGCCGATACCGGCCGTATCATCATCGATGGTGCTGCTGAGTTCAAGGTGCTCGATGTCCAACAGTATGGTGGGTACGTCTTACACAATGGTTTCCTGGAATATGGACAGCTCGAGGCCGGCGACGAGGTTATCTCAGAGTATGATGAACTGCGAAGAAACCCTATTCGAAACAATCATACCGGCACACATATCCTCAATCACTCGCTTCGAGAGGTTTTGGGTGACGATATCAACCAAAAGGGCTCCCTGGTCGATCAAGACAAGCTGCGCTTTGATTTCTCTCACAAGACTGGAGTGACGGTTCCTGAGCTGAAGAAGATTGAGGATTTGTCGAATTCTTACATTAGACAAAACTGTAAGATCTACTCCAAGGATGTTGAGCTCGACCTTGCCAAGAAGATCAACGGTGTCCGTGCTGTCTTTGGCGAGACATACCCGAATCCTGTTCGTGTTGTCTCAGTCGGTATTGACGTGGATATGCTCCTTGAAACCCCCGAGAATCCCGAATGGCGTAAAGTGAGTGTTGAGTTCTGTGGTGGCACTCACGTTGATCAGACTGGTATCATCAAGGACATGGTCATTGTTGAGGAGAGCGGTATTGCCAAGGGTATTCGTCGTATGGTTGCTTACACCGGAGATGCTGCCCACGCTGTACAACGCAAAGCTGCTGAGTTCTCGGAGCGCATTGCCGAAATTGACGCACTTCCTTATGGGCCCGAGAAGGAGGACAAGGTCAAGCAAGCTCAAGCCGAGCTGAATGGTCTCGTCGTTTCTGCCGTGCGCAAGGACGAACTGAAGACCAAGTTCGGCAAGGTCAGCAAGAGCGTTGTTGATGAACAGAAGAAGAGGCAGAAGGCTGAGTCGAAGACTGCATTGGACACCGTAGCTGCGCACTTTTCAAAGGATGAGAACAAGGACGCCAAGTACTTCGTTGGACACTTGCCTATTTCCGCCAACGCTAAAGCTCTGGCGGATGTTCTCAAGCACTACCAGACCAAGGATAAGACCAAGTCTGTGTACTTGATTGGAGGAAGCTCAAGGGAGGGAGCGGTTGCGCATGCTGTTTACGTTGGCACGGTAAGTTGAGATGATTTTCGCTTGTGGGAATTTTATGCTGACTGGGGTTTAGGATCTTGCTGCCAAAGGTGTCACTGCTGAGAAATGGTCCAGCGCTGTCTCTGAAGTTGTGGGAGGACAGGCTGGTGGTAAGGAGCCAGTCCGACAAGGTCGTGGCACTAACGCCGACAAAATCGATGATGGTGTGGAGGCTGCCCGCAAATACCTCGAGAGCTTGAGCATCTGAACAAAGGATGATGAGAATCACTTGAAATCTTGACAAGGAATATTAGTCATCGTTAAATTGATGAAAGGGCTGGCGCCGGTGTATGACTGAGGTACTGGCCGAGAAAACTATAGTTCTAAGAGGCAACAATTCAGTGCTAAAAGACGTAAAAAAGACGTCGGCCAAGTCGTACATGTGCACACATGATCTTTCTGCTGCTCTATCGTCTCATCTGCTGAAGAATACCCTTCAACTCGGTCAAAGGCGGTATGGCCTTTAACATGCCCGGCTGTAGTCTATCATATAAAATCCCGCATGTTGGCTTTTGTGCCTCCTTGACCTCCACCACCCTGCTGGGTGTAATTACATAATCGCAAACCGTATCAAACACATCGGGCCTCAGATCTTCCTCCAACAACTGACAATCATGCACCACGCTCACGACCACTGTCTGCGTCGTAATAACACCAATGGAGTACAACATCCCCCACTCGAGATCAAAGTACCCATGGCCCTTGCCGAACCGGATCCCCCGCGTGTTGATGGCGCCCGTGCCCGTGATCATGACGGGAATCTGGACTCCTTCCCTGATCAAGTCCGACAGGGACACCTGGCGTCCCACCCGCTCCATCCCGTCCAGCGTCGAGGCATACCACGCCCAGCCGTCCCCGCCACCAAGCTTGCCCTGCCACCGGTCGCGGATCGCGGCCGGGTCCAGGAGCCAGAACCCCCGCCTGATGCCGTACGTGGTGATGAGGACGCGCTTCCCGCCCAGCAGGGCGCGCCGGCGCAGCTCCTCGAGGCAGTTGTCGGGCGTGACGAACAAGGTGGCCGAGGCCTGGTAGACGGGGAGCGAGGCCAGCCGCGACGTGACCTCGGACGACCCGGCGAAGTCCGTGATGTACTCCCCGAAGTCGTAGTGGAACCGCGAGTCCGCCAGCGCCACCTCCAGCAGCCCCGTCCACACACGCGACCGCACCGCGCTCTTGTGGTCCACGATCCGGGCCCGCGCCTGCGCCTGCGAGAGCGCCGCCTCGGCCGTTATCATGATGTTGAGGTTCTCCATTCGTCGAGGCTTCTCGGATGATCGTGATGGATGCTTAGGCTGGGGGTTCGTGGCTTGCACATACGTGTGAGTGTGTGCGTGTGTGCGTACGTGCGTGAGTGCGCGTATGTGTCGTGGATGCCGGTATGGGGCCGATGTAACAGAAAACAGGATTGGAGGCTCCTATCTGCCGGTCTCGGACGGCTTCTATCTTGGAGACGCTATAATGATCTTCCAACGCCCCCCGGAAATCACCGGATGCTGCTGCGGAGCCTTGGCGCCCGGCGTTTTCGTTGGTGTTGATAGCGGCTACGGCGACGTCCGAAAAAGACCATTGTCGGAAGAGTCACAAAAGAACTGAGAACCGAAGCCATCGTGCTTTCTGTAGAAACCCGCTGATCGAGTCTTGTCTGTCGTTTGTGTATGTACGTAGCTTGGGGTTTCTTGACGCAGGATCGCGAAACTCCGTTTACAATGTCCTGCGCAGACGATCGCAAGCAGCGCCATGAACGCATGCAATATAACCATTGAATGCTAAAGTAGCACTGACGAGCATTAACAGGAATGATAGGTAGCAGCTCTGGCAGCCATAAAAGCGCCATGAGGTGTATATATGCATACCTGAATGATTTCGACATGATTTAAAGAGAAAAAATGCCTAACTCCCAAAACGCCTTCGCCTTTGAAAGAAGCAGCAAAGAAGCAACATCGTCCGTCTATCGACCACAGGCCCCGCGTTTTTATCGCAGCGCCTTGACTTGTATCACAAACGCTTGTCATCTTGAATCCAATGGTTCAAACATATGCTCCCTTTTCACCGTGAACACCATCTCAGAAAATCCCAAGAGCACTCATTTTCGAAGTCCACCCTACACTCCCTATCCACAGCCTCTTCCCCGTATCATCAGCACAGCCCAAACACCTCCTCCGCTCGCCCATGTTCGTGATGGAGCAGTGCGAGCAGACGTGTTTCCCACACCCGGCACAGCTCGCCGCCTCAGCCTCGGAGCCACCATCGATGTCCATATCCACGTCCCCGTCGGCGCCATCATCGCCGCGCAGCCTCTGCCCGCAGTCCTCGCAGTCCGCCGGGGCGTAAACGGACGCGTCGACGTGCGGCGACGCCACGGACGCCGTGGCGGCGGAGAGGCTCTGCGAGTTGGGCAGCTTCCAGAAGCTGTGCAGGGACGCCTGCTGCGCGTGGTGCCGGGCAGGCGGCGTGGGGGCCGGGGGCTGTGTATGGACGGCGCGAGGCCGAGGCGTCGGTTCGTCTTGTTCTGCCTGCGGCCTCTGCGCGGCCGAGAAGAGCATGTTTATCGTTCTTTCTGTTTCGGGGGAATGAGAGTTCGCACGGTCAGCAACGCAGAGACTCACTCGCTTCCCCCTGCCCCTCTTGCGTACAGCACACTTGCTGGGGTGAACCGGGGGGGAGGGGGTTTTTGGCTGAGTAGGGAGTACTTACGATGCACTTCTTCTTGTGAGGGCCGGTTGTCGCGGAACCGCTTCATTGTGCGGCTGGGGAGGTGCGAGGGCGTCGCCATGAAGAAGCGGTGCGCTGGAGATGACGATGATGTGTTTTCCGTGTCCATGTGCGAAGAAGAGCAGCCCGGCCGCGATGGGGAGTTGAACGCGCTCCCCGTGCTGCTGGATGACAATGAGAGTTCGGATTCGGAGCGCTTGCGCTTGAGCTGCATTGCGGCGGAGGTTTGCTTTGGGACGGATAGATATTGGACTTTGATGTAACCAACAACTGGGCTAATTTCCCCAGGAATCGGAATTACTATGCAGCAGATATTGTATGGTCCTTGAAGGGTGTGTCGTCGTTGGGAGCGAGATGGCTATATTATATGTCGTGTAAGTAAGTATGTACTGTATGTATGAGCGTATGTGTGAGTGATACCAAGGCTATACAAGTCGGACAGCTTTGCGCACTCGCGTAATACCTACACGGGAACGCGGGTTGCTGCCACGATTTGAGTGGTCAATTCAATAACTGGGCCGTGGACACGGACGCGCTTTGGCTGGCAACACAGCGGAGAAACCCACTGCGTTATAGCGTGTTTTTACGCGTTAAGTGCTGAATCTCTTCATCATCATAAACCACCTTTCCACCTACAATAATAGAGTACTCACTTTGGAGAGAGACAGGTGTTAACTGCAACCAGATCTCGTTTTCCGGTCATCTTTGTGCTTTAGATAAATATCCGGCGCGAGCAATTTTGTGTTGCCCTATATCATCACTTCTGGTATTCTGGCTTTCATTTTGAGCAATCTGGTCCTGTGTAACAGTGTATCCCATACCGCTCAGGGATATCGGATATGCAATCCGTAATGTCCTGATATGGCTTGGAGAAAAGGACTGACAACACGCAAAGTGCCTTTGGAACCATGAAGTCTGTTGCAAGCCTTTACCATCGTCGTATAGCACCAACATGCGGAGTTCACCAGAATTAATGAATGCTATTGCAATGCCCGTCGCCGTCGAGTACAAGGCAGGTGTCAACAGTGTTTTCGCAGATTCTACCAAGGCATACTTGACTACGTTTAAGAGGCTTGACCTTTTGGGTCTATGTGCAGGATGTAAGGATAGCGAACACCCGGTTTTACCAACCTGGGCGACAAATTCATTCCCAGTAAGAAACAAGGAACTCGAAGCGAATTTGCTCTTTGGTGATCATGACGCAAGCATTATACATATTTATATCGTCTCCGGAAGTAAGTAACACACACAAAAGCCACCGCACTCTCCAAATGTTATTAGTAAACCCGCTATAGTATAACCTACAAACCGTGTAAAGAGTGGATCGGCGTTCGTGGAAACGCCACTTCTGCGGCATACCTGAGTTCTGAGTGCCGGCATGTATCCGATACCATGATACTAATATATGTGGGCTTAAGTGAAATCCGGTTTTGCCATCGTATAGGAGGGGCGTTACCAGCGCATCGTTGGTGGGCGGGACGCCCAACGCTTTCGCTGTGTGAGTGTCAGTTGCCTTCCCAAATCCTTCCTGCGCGAAGTGCCACCTTTCGCCGAGTTTCCTACTGGTCTTATCCGGATCCTTCGCGGCTACGTAGGTGTCGTGAATGCGGAACTGCGTGTCGATGGAAGTTAGGAAGCACCTATTGTCGAGGCCCAGGTTGTGCGGGAATGGGAAGCGATCAAGAAACCCAGAGTATAATGGTGGGACAGTACACGGTAAAACTAACCTTGTGGTTATAGGTGGGGAGTGTGCAGATCCCGTTCAAGAGCGAAAGTATCCATGCCAAATATATTACTGAGATTAACAAAGTGCGTATAATTGCTTTGATGCTAGACCTGATAGCAGTACTGGATCATGACTCCGGGAAGCCCTGGGCGTGCCTCGCTTCAAATACGGGTATATAATTACTGTCATCGGTATGACTTGCTTTCCAAGATGGACTGGAACGGCAGCTGGTCTGGCCATTGGAGGCGCAGCAGCTTTTGGATACGATAGCACCGAGTACAAGCCTCTTGGAACGTACGTGGAGCTCATGAGCGTAATTAGCGAGTATTCTACCGGGCGAAAAACAAAATATTCCGAAGATCAACGGGTTTTCAACTTGACGTAGCAAACCCTACAGCAAGGGTCGGCTTGCGGACCATAGCTATAAATGAAAGATCCACTATTGTTGTAGCCTGCTAACATAAAAAATTGTACATGCGGAACGACGTTGAACACAACCATGATCCTAACGACGGCACATTAGACTGTCTAGAATAATTCCGGGTATTGGATAGATGCATGGCTGGAAAGCCACCGGCAAATAACCATGCCTTTACTCCAAGCCGTCCAAAGTAACAGCGCTGCAGAATCTCCTACTATCCCCAGTGGAGTATAATTTCCTTCGGCGTACCGATGTTCAATGGCAGTAACCGTATATACCACTACTTTCCAACACTCTAGAATCTCTGGGAACCAACTTTTGACCTTCATCTTGCCCCGTCGGCCGTTGCATAACAAATAGTGGCACGAGCAGCGCGAATCTTACTACTTTCAGATGTAGAAATTGGCACCTGTGAGGAATAAACGAGCTCCTATTCACTTTGATTGGCTCGCTTGGTGAGCTCGGCAATGTGACACAAAAAGTCAACATATCTTAGACTTGAACTCGCAAATATTTCCGCCTTTTCTACCTTCATTGCAGTTTCGCAATCCAACTCCTTTGGCACCATGCATCAGTTTTATTTGGCTTTGTGCACCTTATTGGGTTTTGCGGCTGCATCTTCCATTCCAGCATCAAAATGCAAATGCTTTCCTGGCGATGCCTGCTGGCCATCGCAAATTGAATGGGACCAGTTGAACAACACTGTTGCGGGACGTCTGATCGCAACAGTCCCGTTAGGATCCCCGTGCCATGATCCGACTTATGATGCAGAATTATGTGCCGATTTACAAGGCCAATGGCTCGACTCTGGTATCCAGTAAGCTGGCGCTACCGTGTTGCTGTTAGGACTCAAGTAGTTACAGCATTGCTAATGTGTCGATAGTATGGACTCACCGTCATCAGTGATGGCACCTCTCTTCGCTAACCAGAGCTGTGACCCCTTTACGCCAAGAGATCTTCCATGCACACTTGGTAACTATGTGCACTTTACGGTCAATGCAACTGGTTCGGATGATGTTATTGCGGCAATTAGCTTCGCGAAAGAGAAGAACGTTCGCTTTGTGATACGCAACACTGGCCATGACTATCTCGGACGATCCACGGGTGCGGGTGGCTTGGCCATCTGGACACATCATCTCAAGAGTATTGAGTCTTTAGACTGGAATGACGGCTCCTATGTCGGTAAAGCCCTCAAGGTAGGAGCTGGTATTCAGGGATTCGAGGCCTTGGCCGCAGCTTACAAGCTTGGACTTGTGGTCGTTACTGGAGAATGCCCTACAGTCGGTCTTGCTGGTGGCTACACCCAAGGAGGCGGACATTCCGGCTTGAGCACAGTATTTGGCCTCGCGGCCGATAATACCCTCTCCTTCGATGTAGTCACCGCTGCTGGAGAACTGCTTACGGCCAGTCGTGACCAAAATGCTGACTTGTACTGGGCTCTAAGTGGTGGCGGTGGAGGCAACTACGGTGTAGTCGTTTCGCTGACTGTTCAAGCCCACCCTGACAGCACAGTCAGTGGTGCCACTTTCGCTGTTACTGCCAGTGACAACCAAACGGCAGATGAGGTCTTTGGAGCTGTGGATGCTTACCATGACAGCGTCATAGACATTGTTGACTCTGGTGTCATGGCCATTTACTTTTTTGGCACTGGCTTCCTCCAATCGCCTGCTATCACGGCTTATAACAAGACGCAGAGCGAGCTCGAAGGCATCATGGCACCATTTCTGTCAAAATTGAGCGCGCTTGGACTCATCTATACCATTACTTATACCGAGTTTTCCTCGTACTACGACCACTACGACCACTACTGGGGCCCACTGCCCCTAGGTAACATCCAAGTTGGTACTTCGCTGTATGGCGGCCGTCTGATTCTAAGGGACCAGATCGGCAACTTCAGTCAGCCAGCACGCGACCTCATAGCACAAGGCACTACGTTCATTGGTGTTAGTACCAATGTCTCTCGTTTCGGTGGTGACAACGCTGTCTTGCCACAATGGCGAGATGCCATCGTACAAGTGACGCTTGGCCTTGCTTGGAACTTCACTGCCCCTTGGGCAGAAGATCTTGCACTTCAGGCGCAATTGACTGACATAGTTATGCCCATCATCGAAGCTGCCACTCCAGGCAGTGGTGCGTATATGAACGAGGCAGACTGGGCCCAGCCTAATTTTCAAGAAGATTTCTTCGGTAACAATTACGAAACCCTAATGGGAATCAAGCGGAAGTGGGACCCCTCTGGCTTGTTCTGGGCCGTTGACGCGGTTGGGAGCGAGGCTTATAGCACAACAGTTGACGGCCGTTTGTGTTCAATATCGTAAGACTTTTATTCCAGCTTTACATTCGCTTCCAGAGCTGAGATTTTTCCACACAGAAGCAACGTGCCTGGTGGGCATGAGGAGCTTTGATAACCAAGATAGCAATCGGACCATATGATTAAGAAAAAGTATCTGCATACCGTCCAGTAGCCAAGTCCTCCTAAATGTCATAACCCACAATCCACTTCTATGGGCGTATTTGTTGTGACTGCCCGTTCAGCAGCAGAAAGTAACCGAATAAAAACCGGCCGCTTGATCTCAGTATTACGTTAGTCTAATTGTATGACGCGTCAGACACATCGAACTGCAGCATCTGCTCCTACATAGCGACCCGAATACGGAACGTACCGTACAGGCCCGACGATTTGGGACAATGATGTGAGCCACCCACAATCATTCAGGGTTCATCCTCCGAGTTGTTTCACGAAAGTCGAGTGTGGTTCGCCTCTCCGGACCTTCCGATTGGCAACATTGGCACTTCTATGTTTGTCGTTGAGGCTGTCGGAGATACGACATGCCTTCGGGGTCACGAATCTTTACTATGGTAAAATCACAGTGGGCTTAGATCCGTTTCAGACACACAGTTTGCTGGGGGACGGACCCACCACAGCCCCTGGAATGAGGCCCCTAATGTTCAGCCGCCTTCATCATCGCTCCAATAATCCAATTGGTGGATGTTATCTTCGAATTGACTGCCGCCGACTCCTGCCTGTTCATTGACAGACACACTTTCGACATCCAGTCCACTGATCCTTCTCCTTGACGGTGAAATTAATAGCCCCAAACTGGTCTGAATATGTAATTCCCAAGGCTTTTATGCAGTCATTTCCATTGACTCCTCCAGACATTAGCATATATATGGGTGGATCATATAAAGCTTTGACTTCGGAAACAATACCGATGGAACCATCCGATCGAGAATGGGGTTGCCGCAGTTTGACTAGGATGCCGAGCTTCTTTAGGGAAAGGCGTCGTCTGATGTTGAGTGTACCCCATTGTCCATGGGTCAATTGACCAGGACTCATGGCATGCAGAGTCCCGTTCATCATATTATGTCTGCTCCTTTAGGAAGAGGGAACCGCCAAGATGGGTCTCAAAGGACAAGCCTTGACAAGCCTCTTGACAATATAAACACCCGTCTTGGCCAGCTTGGCTAACATATTGATCTTCTATAGTCTCATTGCCAAGCTGCCTTTCTTTTACACACACCCACTTTAGTCTCTCTTTTGCGTACTTCATTCGTTACCATGCGTTCGTTCATTCTAGCGGGAGCTGTGCTCCCCATTGCCGTGCTCGGCTGCTCCAACCCTGATACCGACGCTTGCGCCGGCGCGTTCGTGAGCAACTCGGCCGAAGCGGCGAGCTTTTGCGCCACTTGGACCGCTTCGGCCATTACTGAGACTACCGCGGTCCCCGACGCGCTCGGCGCGGCCTGCGCTTATAAGACCAAGAAGCTCTCTACTGCATGTGGCTGCTACGTGACTGGCGGATCGGCCGCTGCAACCCAAACATCTGCTGCTGCTAAGACAACCTCAACCGGTGTTCTTAAGACGACCGGATCTCTGGTCAGAAGCTCCGCCGCCCCGTCATCTGCCAAGGCATCTTCTGGCAAAGCATCTTCTGCTGCTCCTAAGTCGACTTCGAAGGCTGCTGTCACGTCCAATGCCGCTACTTCATCTGAGGCCGCCACGACGCTGGCAACTTCAACCAAGGCCGCAGCCACAACCTCTGCCGCTGCTGTCACCAGTGCCGAGGCCGTCGAGGCCGATGCCAACGCATGCACGGTGACTGCCTACGCGGACATCTCTTCTGCTGTCGCTTCATGCACAGATATTGTCCTCTCCGGCATCTCTGCCCCTGCCTCTAGCACGATTGATCTGTCAGCGCTCCAGACCGGCACTACCGTCACTTTTGCCGGAACCACTTCTTTCGGCACCACTGCGGACTCCGACTTCGACCCTATGATCATTAGCGGACATGACATCACCATCACTGGAGCTGAGGGCCACGTTATTGACGGAAACGGTGCCGCTTACTGGGATGGCGAGGGTTCCAACGGCGGTAGCGACAAGCCCGACCACTTCATTGTCGTCAAGAAGGTCTACAACGGCAAGATCACGAACCTCAACATCCAGAACTGGCCCACCCACTGCTTCTACATCAGCGGCGTCCAGGGCCTCGAGGTGACCGGCCTCACGCTCGACAACTCGGCAGGTGACGAGCCTAACTCTGCCAGCGGCACCAAGGCTGCTGCGCACAACTCGGACGGTTTCGATATCTCTGGCTCCGATACCGTCACGCTCGATAACATCAAGGTCTACAACCAAGACGATTGCGTAGCTGTAACATCCGGATCCAACGTCATCGTTAGCAACATGTACTGCTCTGGTGGCCACGGTCTGTCCATCGGCTCCATTGGTGGCAAGAGCAACAACACCGTCTCGGGTGTCACTTTCTCGGACTCGGTCGTCGTCAACTCTGAAAACGCATGCCGTATCAAGAGCAACTCCGGTACGACCGGCACGATCGAGAACGTCACTTACCAGAACATCACCATGAGCGGAATCACCGATTACGGTATTGATGTCCAGCAGGACTACCTGAACGGCGGCCCGACTGGCGAGCCCACGAACGGTGTCACCATCGCCGGTATATCCTTCATTGATGTCACCGGAACGACGACTGGCGACGATGCCTATGACTACTACATCCTTTGCGGTGACGGCAGCTGCAGCGACTTCACCTTCTCAGGCGTCAGCATCACTGGTGGTGACGAATCTTGTAACTACCCTACTACCACTTGTCTCTCGTCATAGAACGGTGAGGCGCCCAGCTGTTTACGTATAGGCTGGTTTTTTCTTGTACATGTTTAGTAGCCCGCTTTTGAAAGGTCTATATATTTCAATTCGTTTTCGCGAAGTCGATACCCAAATTATATTCACGGATGTCATCTCGTCCCATGCTCTTATAGTGTTTTGTGCCAGTCATAATGTTCATGGTTTCCGTGTGCTTTCAGCTTGATAAATGGACATTCCCTGCATCAGAGGACTAGATATTCAGACTCGGGATCGATCTCCCGATAGTGCGCCTCCGCGTCCGGCCACCCAATGCGGTCATACTCGTAGTACAACCACTCCGGCATGCGACGTGCTCTGAAAGCCGACTCTTGCTGCGCCAGCGCGAATTGCGAAGACCACGGTATGAATTTGGGCCAGGTGGCTGGTTGGTACCGCTCCGATAGGAAGCCCTGCCACTGCATATAGCTCTTCAGCGGCGGCTTCCTCTGGCGATACATGTATATGTAGTCAAAGTCCTCGTTCGGATCCCGAGCAGGACAATCGTCGTAGAGGTGCGCACGCGCGGTGTTGCACTTGGGACAGCCGTCGATCTCGCCGTGCTCGTCGACGGGGCCGATGCAGTCCCGCACTGCGTGTCCGGGTCGCTGGCAGTTGCCGCATGTTGCGTCCGGTAGCGGGAGGAATATCCTCGTGTCGAGCGTTACCCGCGATCTCGGGCGTTCACCTCTCGAGGTGTGCCCACTAGACGGCCAGTCACTGCTGCTCCTCTGGCCTAGGACGGAGAACTTGGACGTCAGGTGGTTTCCAAACCCGCTTTCGGTCCGCGTAGGAGACATGTGTGGGATGCTCAGCGATGTGCGGACTTCGGAGGCCAGAGGATTCAACGGTATGACTTTCGAGACGGTGATCTCAAGAAACTCGTCCTTTCCAGCAGTCATGATATTGTACAATGAGTTCTCTGTCATCATTACAGGCGTAGTGCCGTTATCATGTAGCTCGATGCTCCGTCTGAGTATGTCTGGCAAGACCTCTAGCATCTCCCACCTTTCATTATCAACGGTCTTCCTTGTTTCCAGCGGAGCCATATTTGGCTGCCATCTTTTTCTATCATGCCGACTCTCCTCACTGAAGAATTAATGAATGCCTCTTCGAGAACTAAAGTTTTCTCGGTCGCTTGATTGACAAAGAACATTGCAGCTGAATGCTGCGGGCAAATTACACGAAAGCGGCTGAGTGCAACAAAGAACTTCTGGTATATCTTATTTACAAGGTATGATTTCTAAGCCACTAAAATACAGCATTCATGCGTTGCCCATGATCTAGCAAAGGGGTGGGTGACAAGAATAGGAGGTCTAAGCCAAGTTCATGATACTTGTGCAGTTTGCTTAAGCACAATGGTCAACGTATGCTCACAAAATGTGATTGGTGCTTGAGAACAGGGTGTTGATAGAGCCCCTATGGCTCGCACGACTAGTTTATTCGCAAGGAAGCGTAGTAAAATTATACTTGATACCATCCAAAGGTCTTGTCTAGGTACTCATGCTCTTGATCCCTGAAGAATTCATGCAAGAGGCCATTTGGGCTTGTGCCAGAAATAAATACTTGTTGTGCTGGCATCTCTTCGTGGTAAAACAGAGAAGTCAGACTACCTCTCAGCCTTCGACCCTAAGTTATCGTTTTGTCTACCTTGTGTCAAAGTAGGCAGCATCTTCGTGTGATGAAAGTAGTTCCCCACCCCAACTCTAGCTATAACGTAACTATTTGATATATTGGTCCTCATACCTATTTTAGTATAACTAGAATCTACAACCATAATGTGTATTTGATGTAAAGACGATGGACCTGAGTTATTAGAGGTGGAGAATACTTCTAATGCAATATGTTAAGCAGTACCGAACGGGTAAAACCTGCGAGTTCAAGTCTATCTTGTTCAGCTTATTACGACATTGTTCATTCTTGTATATGCTTTACTGGTTAGGGCCATGAAAGAATGTCGGGAAGGAAGCCATTCAGGTATACTCGAGAAAACTAAGCGTGAAATAGAAAAGTTTCTCAGGAATTTCTCAGGAATTTCTAAGCAGTATAAAAGCATGAAAAAAGCATGATGAATGGTCTATCTAAGAAATCTTCATTTCGAAAACGCATGCCGAAGGACACCAATACTCTATAAGGCTGGTCTCTTTGTTATTATTGGTACTACAATCACTAATAACATATTGATTACGATAGCGTCGAATAAAGCAAACCAGTCTACCAGATTTCATGAACCTTTGAGCCTTCAAATTATCTGTTCGCCGTTAGAAAAAAAATTGCAATGAGCTGTAGCACCAGGATCGGGCGTTAAATTCGTTGCGTCGGCTGGCAAATACTCAGAAGAGGGATCGTTCACGAGTATCCCAGGTGGAACTCGCACCACCACTTCTAAAAACTTTGCAAAAATAGCATGATTCGTTGGGCGTAGTTTCAAAATAGCCTGCAGTAAAAGTTCTCGATACCGGAGGGTTCAAGAACTAGATTCGGTAGGCGTACCAAATCCAGACGCGTTCAATTCCCCTCCTACTAGACCTTCTACGAAGACAATCTAAATGAGATGCAGAACCAGAAAGAGAAAAGCAGCCAAATGTCTCATAGTCTCGATTAACCCGGTCTATTTAGGAACTCGGAAGGCGTTGAGAATATTTGACAAGAATGTATAAGTGCACGAGTAATGATACTAGGTCTGAATGGGCACGCACGAACCATGGACTAGAGATCTCGGTGGAGGTAGTCTCAGAATATAGAGGCTATCACCATCAGTAGAGCGTATCTCGTTGAAGCTGGTGAAGACATGAGAATTCTGAACCCGGTTCGCTGTTTTACCGAAGCATATATGTTGTAGGCAACAATATGCTTCCAAACATGCTTAATTGATTTCCTTTACACGACTTTCGTTTTTATTCTATTTCATTATAGGCCAACTCAAGCTTTGCATCACATTCCAGCTCAATACTCCGAGAGCTACTTATTATAGGGGATCCGCATTATGGGAAGGGCGTCCTCCACTTTCCCATTAGCAGTTCAGGATAATGTAACAGGTAAGTTCTAACCATTCACTAAATACTCCTGCTTAGCTAACGAATGTTACTTCGGATATAAGATGCGTTTGAGAAGCGGAACTGTAGCCCATCGATGCTATAGTCGTAGCTGCCGCAGCTTTAGTTTTCGAGGCGGATATAGCAATAGCTGGCGGAATGACTTCTGCTCCGCGATAGTATTCGAACAACTTGAGGCGGTCTTTTAAAAAGCGTGCTGGTACGTTCCGGAAGGAGGACATTGAACATAATGGCCAGTGGCCTTTCCGTGGCCCAGACTAACACTTGCCAGGTACTTACCTGATCAGTTTGCCTATTACTGCAAGCTATTTAGTACCCATTTGGTTGGAGATGTCAATCTCTCAAGCTTCTACACTCTTACGAAAGCTCACACATGATCAGGCAAATGACGTTCCGATTCTGCTTGTTACACCTGTCTTTCGTAGGACTTGGTAAGTAGGTATGCGTTGTGCTGATTACATATTATAATGGCCTGTAAGAAGCTGAGCCGGGCTGACCTCGGGCAAAGCTGAGTCTTGGCAAAATGACGGGCAAAATGGCACGTGCGCTAATCGCTAATCGCTAATCGCTCATCGCAAGCGGATCCATGTCGTCGCGAACGGTTGTGCCTGCCCATGCTTTGTACTTTGGTTGATTAAAGGCAAGAAACTCCAATTCTCAATTTATACATGTCCTCCATCTTTTGATACCCAGTCGCCCCAATACGTCCCTCCAAGACCCCAGTCCCCGGGGCGATTCATTGCTATCATCCGGCTGTGAGCTCACTTTTGGTATCATTTACTTGACAACCTACGAGGAGTAACCTGCAAGCTGCCAAGTGCAAGCTCAAGCTCCCCGAGCCCAACCAACAACCGCAGCCCACCTTCACTCCTGAGCCGACTCAACTCGAGAAACCGTACCACGTCAAACGTCACCATGGCACCGTTCAACGCCCGCGAGCTGGCCCAGCGCATCAAAACGCTGTCTTCGTCAGTCGGCAAGAATGATCCGCCTGCAGATATCCTCGCTCAGCTCGAGCAGATTAACAAGGAGCCTGCGCCCACCGAGGAGGTCTTGCGCGTGAGTCTCGCCACCATCCCTGCCTCGCCGAGCTCCATGAGCAGATAGTGGTTGGCATTCCGTGCAGGCTGCATTGCATTCCGCGCGAAGCCTGAAGGGCACCACGAAGACAGCACCCCATGCTAACTATTGTGACCTGCGCAGAGCACCAAAGCGGGTGTTATCATTGCACGCCTTAACAAGAATGCGAATCCCGACATCGCCAAGGTTGCCGGCGCTATTGTTCAGAAGTGGCGAAAGGCGGTAGAGGCCGAGAAGATGGCCAAGAAGGGCAAGCCTTCGCCGTCGCCAGCTCCCGCCGCCAAGCCTGCCTCCCCTGCGCAGAAATCCGCCGCTGGTCTGAAGAAAAAGTTTGAGGGCGACGCTGAGAAGCGCACGTTCAAGACCGAGGCCGTCGACATCAAGCGAATTGGCGTGCCCGAGCGCGACAACTGCATCGGTCTGCTGTACAACGGTCTAGCCTACCGGTCCTACGAGCCGTCTGACCTTATTCTTCAACGTGCCATGGAGGTCGAGAGCGCAGCACACAAGACCTTGAACGGGATTTCCAAGGAGTACAAGGAGAAGATAAGATCCCTCTTCTCGAACCTCAAAGGAAAGACCAATGCCGAGCTCGGTCAGAGCGTCATGTCCGGCGCCATCACAGCTGATAAGTTTGTCCGCATGTCTGGCAAGGAGCTCATGTCCGAGGAGCAGCGCAAGATCAACGCCGAGCTTGAGAAGGAGAATATGAACAAGGCACAGGTCCCCATGGCCGAGAAAAGCGTCAGCGAGGAGCTCACTTGCGGTAACTGCAAGCAGAAGAAGGTCAGCTATACGCAGGCGCAGACGCGAAGTGCTGATGAGCCCATGACAACATTCTGCGAATGCATGAACTGCGGCAAACGCTGGAAGGTAACATTGCCTGCTCTCCCTCTCGACACGACCTGCACCTATGCTGACCACTCCATGCAGTTCTCATAAAAGATACCCTCATCTCTCACTAGTCGACTCGCACGACCAGGACCACACAAGACAAGCCTTTCGATTCATGATTTACGAGAATGTGCCGGGTAGAGCGTGAGTGGCGTTTGATTGTCATCGAGCGTTTACCCGATTTTTGGTTGCAATACAGAGCAGCAATGCGCCTTCAGAAGCGGGTTCGGATGGTACTGGAGTTTTGCTTTGATTTCTCTCGTCTAACTGTTCCCGCGAGCACGTTGACGTGGTCGTGGCCACACATGCTATGGATCAGTGTATAATAAGTCAAGAAAGCCATGCATAGATGATGGCGTATTCAGATGCCCAACAAGTCAGCCGAACTGGCACTCAATCCCTCCCTATTGGTGGGTATTTTCCAACAAGGTCCTACGATTTGCCCTCATTGCTCGTGAATACCGGTCTTGTCCTGCTCTGCGCTGATTCCTAAAAATTCAAACAAATCGTCCTTCTCTCCTTGATCCTCGAGCCCCATCTCGCCAACCTTCTTCCAGAACTTGCTTAGGTGTCTTGCGCCCGAGTCGCACAACACGGTGACGACCCTACTTCCCTCGGGTAACTTCATAGCCGCTACTGCGGCAGCGGTGCAGTTCACTGCACTGCTGCTGCCCACGAAGATCCCATCATGCTCGACCAACCATCTCGCCATCTTGCAAGCTTGCTCATCGGACACCTTGACAGCGTCCGTGATGTAGTCACGCCCAGCGTTGAAGTTGTTGGTAACTCTGTTGATGCCGATACCCTCGACAATAGTGTCGACCTGCTGGCGCCGTCTCGTGCCTTCTCTCTCCGTCGACGAGTACATGACGCCATACTTGATCTTGTTGTATAGTCCACTACCTTGCGGGTCTGCGAGCACGATCTTGAGGTCAGTTAGCTTGGCTTCTTCCTTGAGATATTTGGCGACACCCGAGATGGTGCCTCCCGTGCCAGCGCCGGCTACAAAGGCGGATAGTTCACCACCGGTCTGGTAGAAGATTTCCGGGCCCGTAGTGTTGTAATGTGCCAGCCAGTTCGCGCCGCTCTCGAACTGGTCTGCGAAGAATCCATTGCTGTCAATGCCCGGGTTCTCCGTGTGCTCCTTTGCTCTCCGCCGGGCCAGGTTCACGAAGTGATCCGGCGATGTGATGGGCGCCACTCGCACGCGTTCGACGATGGCCCCGAGATGGTGCAGCAGGTCCGACTTTTCCTTGGCCTGGTCGTCGGGCATGCAGATATGCGCCTTGTAACCCTTTGCGCGGGCCAAGGCGGCAATGGAGATACCCGTACTCCCCACAGTACCTTCGTAGATGGTGTCGCCGCGGCCAGGAACGAGGAGACCAGCATCTTCGCCGGCCTGGATCATGGACAGGGCAACTCTATCCTTGGGGCTATTTCCAGCTCCATTGAGAAACTCGGCCTTGGCCAGGATTGTGCGACCGGTGGCATCTGACAGTGACTTGATCTCCACCAGGGGCGTGTGGCCTATGCACCCCTCGATACCCACGACGGGGCCCGCCGAGGGTGGTAAGAGGTGCTGGTCCTGCTGGGCCTGGTGAGAGTCCTTGGGGTCGCCCTCCTCGTGGTCTTCCAACTCGACGGGGCCCCAGAAGAAGCTGGACCGCCTGCGCGCGGTGTTCGCCTCCGAGGCCAGGCTGTTCCTATGTGAGGACCTGCGGGAGACGCGGCGCTTGCTCTGCTGGTAGCGTCTTTCCAGATCCGGGTAGAAGTCCTTGAAGCCGAGGGTTATGAGGACACCGGTGACAAAGGCGACGGCCACTGCCGCGGTGCCGTAGGCTTTGGGATGGGAGCTCAAAGACATGGCTTGGTGTAAGGCTCTAAACCATGGCTACAGGACCGTCGATGAGTTGGTTATGCTGCCGGGTCACAACAAGCACAAGTGGAACTTGCATGTATGAGTGCCGGTATGTAGCTAACGGAAGCTATGTCATGGAGGCAGGTTAACGCAGTGAAACGGATGGATTGGCCAACCAGCAACTATATTTTATTAGCTCCGGCTCCATACTCCAAAGAGCAAGCAGCAGTACTGCACATAGTAACATAACAAGCTTGGTCTAACCTTGGACCAGTACGGATGCGTACAACGTACCTGGCAAGGGAGCTCGGGCCTCTGTACTTACATATGCGGTCTAGCAGCAAAAGCAAGCGCATCTACCCGCAAACTGCCTGCCAGTTGGTTACTCCGTACCCTCTTTGCTTCTCTGTATGCAGTTTATTCCAAGCAGATATTACGGCAGTTCACCATCTCGTCGTACACAAACAGACCAGCTCCTACCGTACGAGTCGGAGTCGCGTGCCGTCTGTCTGTCACCAGCTATGGATTCCCCCGTCGTGACGCAGCTTTTTCGCCAGCTATTCCGCCAACAACACCCATTATGCCGCTCTCGACGAAACCTCGTGGCATTGTCGTCGTCGGCTCTGCAACACGCGCAAAGACACGGCAGCAGGGTGCAGCAGCAACACAGCCGGGGCATGGCCTCGCGCCCGAGCAACAGAGGTGCTGCCAAGAGCATTGTCAAGTCCAACGAGAGCGATTGGCAGCAGAGAACAGACCTGTTCTCCTTCGACATGTCCGAGGAGTACAAGACGTATCCTCTGGTCACGGCAAATGAACTGAGAAGCAGAAAAGAGAGGCCCAGGAAGGTCAAGATGCTGATGCGGGACTTTATCGAAGGTGTGTAGCTGTCACAGACAAACAAACAAACAAACAAGACGAGGCGTAACAAAAACACAACACGACACCACCCAACACAACACACTGACAGTACGTGCTTCAAGACAGTCTATATAACCCTCACTACGGCTATTTCTCGAAGCAGGTCGTCATCTACACCCCCGGGGAGCCGTACAACTTCAACTCACTGCACGACGAGCCAGCCTTTGCTCAGGAGAACAGTAGGCGGTGGACCGAATTCGAAGACGACCTCGACTCGAAGCTCGAAATCCCAAACGACACCAGACAACTCTGGCATACACCGACAGAACTGTTCCGGCCCTACTATGGCGAGGCCATTGCCCGCTACCTGATGGCCAACTACATCATGAAGACATACCCCTACCACGACCTGATTGTCTATGAGATGGGTGCCGGAAGAGGAACCCTGATGTTGAATATCCTCGACTACATCCGCGAACAGGAGCCCTCGGTATACGACAGAATCCAGTACAAGATTATTGAGATCAGTCCGTCCTTGGCTGCCCTGCAAAACTCCCAGCTTATGAGGAACGCCGCCAGCAAGGGACATGCAGACAAGGTTGAGATCATCAACAAGTCCATATTCGACTGGAACGACCGCGTCCCTGAGCAATGCTTCTTCATCGCCATGGAGGTTTTCGACAACTTCGCACACGACAGCATTCGCTACGACCTGAAGACGGAGGAGCCACTGCAGGGCATGGTGCTCATCACCGAGAACAACGACTTCTACGAGTTCTACGAACCCGTCTTGGACCCCGTCGCTGCCAGATATCTCCGTGTGCGCCATGTCGCTTCGAACGGCCGGTACCAGGTCCCATACAGCAACAGCAAGGCGATGCGATGGCTCAAGCAGCAGATACCATTCTCGCCAAATCTGAGTGATGCCGAGTACATCCCAACCAGACTCATGCAGTTCTTCGACATCCTGGAGAAGTACTTCCCAGCCCACAGACTTGTGACGAGCGACTTCCACACTCTGTCGGATGCAGTCAAGGGGCTGAACAGTCCGGTCGTGCAGACTCGATACCAGAGGAGAATGATACCCGTCTCCACACCCCTCGTCCACCAGGGCTATTTCGATATCCTCTTCCCTACCAATTTCAACACCATGGAGGCCATGTATGGTGCTATCACGGGCAAGCTGTCCAAGGTCATGACACACGAGGAGTTCATGCGCCGATGGGCTTTTGTTGAGGACACAACAGTGCAGAGTGGCGAGAACCCGCTTTTGAGCTGGTACAAGAATGCCAGTGTCATGATCACCACGAATTAGATGTGGTTGATGTGCCAGATGTATGAATACCCCTTATCGAGCAGATAAGTCTATATGCTAGGAGATGTGATATCTCACATGCGACAATATAGCACAACCTATATCACCTACCTTTCCCATAATCTTCAGTTGCAATGTCTTCTCCGTGTGAAGTTAAAAGTAGCGGAGGCATCCCTTATAGCTCTTTTGACATGCACGTAAGGGCAAAACTTGACTTGCCAAGCAGATGCCCACTCGTCGACTCATGCTCTACCTTGTTCATGAGACTGGTGTTCAACTCCCATCTACACCATGATTTCGAGTTTCCTCTCCAGGTAAGATTAGGAGAACAAGTGTCAACAGTAAGTTTTAATTTAAAAAAAAAAAAAAAAAAAAAAATTTTTAATCATGAGTATATCATACCGTGCTTACGATGTTGTAATCATCTACTCATATAACCCCTGTGCTGTCCATTCATGAACTTCCTCACGGACCTTCCTGTACATAAATAAAGAATGTCAACACCCAGTGATTCCTTAGAAACAAGCCAAGAAGAAGAATAAGAAGAAGAAGAGGAAAAAATAGTTCCTAGGGAGCGGAGACCCCAGGTGTCTAATCTTGCACAGGCTTTTGCCATGCTACCCTGGAGGTGATGCAGATAGCAGGCAGTTAACCGTGTGCGATGGCAACTGCTCAGGTTTTGTTGTCTGGGGCTCAAACCGGCTCCGCCAACGCTACCATTTAGTTATTTGTTGGGAAGCAGTCCAGTGGTTGGAGGTTATGAGGCCTCGTGGGTAAGGCGATGGATGGCCAACTAGGAGTTTTCATCTTCGGCGACGATGAGGAGGAAGAGGAAGAGAGGGGCAGTTGTAGCAGCAGTGTCGGCGATGAAGGGTGCTCGGCGAGAGAGTCTCGACCGGTAGTCTGGTGAGGTGGAACGATGACAATGGCATGGCGTTCAAGGAGACGTAGATGAGATTGCTCGTTGCCCATATGAGGCCCGTATTGAACCAGGCTGCAGTCTTACGATAGTAGAGCTAGATAATCTGAGAGTATCTTGTTACATTTCTTTATACTTAATTACATCTATGTCTACGTTATGCTGCATCTTCTTTGGTGTGAATCCCATGAACATCCCCTGCTCTACCCATGCCAAATGCTACCGCTGCAAGACGAACTTCAATATCCAGGCGAATAGAGCCAGCAAAACGATTGGACGAGAGAGGAATGTCGCAATTCTAACCGTATATCTTTCAACCTTCAGCTGCGCCAGCTTCAAAATTAGGACAATAAAGAAGGCGGCGATGACGACGAAAGAAACGAGATGTTATTGTGCATCTTGTCTTTTGTCATTTGTATCCACGTCTCAATATATGTTTTGATATACCCTCATGATCGAGCTGGACTTCTTCATATGATGAGATACAGTCATTGAGGGAGACACCAACCCATCCTGAGATCTCGACTGGGTGGTACCCGCTTACGGGCCATACCGATGTGTGGCAATAAACCTGTTCCTCAACTGAGTTGTTGGTGAGAAGAAAGAAATAGATTGAACAGGTGGTTATTTCCACTCATGGCTGGAGAAAGGTCCCATGCCATTAGCGAAGAAGAGTCCATATAAGTCCTGCAGTGCTGTGGCAAGCAATGTGTGCGAAAATTTCCATATTTTCGTAGATTTCCGCAGCTTGTATGGCTCGGGCGACAGTATGTAGTGGGAGGTGTTCCTGTTATGAGCAACCGTGGTGGTCATAACGAGCCGGACTTGCTTGCCCGACTTGATGGCTGCTTTTGACTACAGAGGATGAAGAGCTAGCAATCAAGGCGCCTTTCAGGACTCGTTGTTTTGGGTCCGTCTACATCAAAGACTGTTTCTCTCATCTCATTTCGTGCAGTCCTCACCACGAGAAAGCACAATGAAATCATGAATATCTCTTAGCCCGAAGCCGGGGAGCTTGGAAACACAAACGTAGCTCGGTCTTTGACAGTCGTGGATTCTGAAAGCTTGAAATTGGATACCTATTCTGTTCATGCAGATAACTTAAGATTCTAGTGTTCTAGAGATTACGATTTTTTTACATACTCGGCATGCCTGGCTAGTACATGGAGACTGTTGATCCAAGAGGGGCCATATATTCGCACCAAGGGGAGCACCATAACATGAAATACTACGTGCATAGATGTGGCCGCATGTACGATAATGCACTGTAAATATGAAGTTTATTTCAGCAATCTCTTCATTATATACATGGATGATAAGTTGTTTCCTGAACTTGATTGTAGGATCAGTCAGACCTGCCAAGGCCCATACGTCACCCTGCACCTCCGTTGTGATCTTTTCTAAGACTACAAAGACTGAGGTAGATTCAATATTTCACGCCAAACAAGCTGGTGCAGCAAAGCGATATTCGTAGGTCAAAGTCGCATGCGTTATAGCAAGTCGCGGACCTAGTCTAGTTGTAGCTTTCGCTCAATCATATTATAAAAACTTCGTTCAGGAAATTGTAGTAATGGACATAGTCGATTACCAAGAATATGCTTTCCCTGGAGGACTGGCATCAGGCATTTCTGCCGCCTTGTGTGAGTTCCTAAGTCGAAAGTAAGCATATAACCATATATCAACCATCCCGATCACATCACTTAGAAAGCCAGTAGTAGATTTGGACTAAGTTATTTTTATGAGATTTAAACCAATAAGCATTCAAGTTTGCATGATGTCTTTATTTTGAAATTTCTTTTCCCTATCAAGAACTTGTCTGGTTGGTCATAATGTATGTATGTAGCGGTTGCGCTGTTCTAGAGTGCCACCTGGTGACAGACGCCGCGCATAATTCTCTTCACAAATTCGAGACCCACCTACTATTGTGACTCGATTGGCACCGCACAGCGCCAGAAATTGTATGATCACCAAGGGTACAATATGAGGTTGTGGTGATCATCTAATTCTCAGATGTCGTTGCTCAACCGCTCTGGCAATGCCTTGAGGCGGGCTGGCAATGCTAACTCAGGCACCATGCACAGAGATTTCGTCCTCAACCCTATTACGGCTTTGGCTTTTTACACCTCGAAAGCGGATGGGCGACGTTATCTACTCGTTGGTGAAGACAACCGTTTAAATCTCTACGATTTCGAGACGTCCAGCCTGTGTGGAGAGTTCGATGTTTTCCCGGCACAATCCGTGCATGGCATTGCAGTGACTGCGGATGATGGAGTCAACCAGAGAATCCTGGTATGGGGTGGTTTTTCTGTGGTAGTCCTGCCAAACAATCTAGTTGAGGATGTAATCTCCGGTGGATCGAGCAAGAATCCGCAGGGATTGCCATTACTCGTGGCAAAAGCCTCTGACTGGATCTTTGGGGGCGTTGTTTCTCCCCATGGAACCCATGAATTGGCTTTGCTCACAGCACACAATGACCTGATCAGAGCGCGTTTTGACGCCAATGATGGATCAATCGAATTTCTGGAGGAATTATCCCCGTCGCGGCCTATACTCTACTCAGGCAACATCTCTTGGGAAGAACCCGACTGCATCCTTGTGGCCGCAGGAACAGTTTTTGGCGAAATCGTGGTCTGGAAATATGAAATTGCATCACAGCAGCAGCAGTCTCGCTGCGAGGTTCTCTTCGTCTTCTCCGGACATGAAGGCTCAATATTCGGGGTCCATATCTCCCCTATCATAACGCTTGAGACGGGGGAGAGTCTGAGATTGCTTGCAAGCTGTAGCGACGACAGGACAATACGAATATGGGACATTACTGATGCTCGCGATCTTTCAAGTCAAACTAGTGATGAGTACCGAAAAAAGATCCAGGCGGTCCGAGAGACTGGGTTTGGAGATAGCATTGAGTCAGCATCACTCGAAGAAACCTCGGCTAGGTGTCTTGCAGTAGCCATGGGCCATATTTCAAGGATTTGGCAGGTGGAGTTTCCAAGGAGGCCATCTTCTATTCACGGATCAAGTTCAATTGAGATCTGGTCTTTCGGCGAGGATGCGACAGCGCAAAGGTGGTCTCTGGCTTTGAGCAGCACAGATCCAAGGAACAACCCGAAGTCGATTCAGTCGACAGATTTACCCACGCGAACTAGGGGTCAAATGAAAAGCGAGGCTATCTTCGCAAACCATAGCGGAAAGAACATCTGGTCCCATGCCATAACAAACGACGAGACTGGTCAATTAGTTGTTGTCACTGGCGCGTCTGACGGGAAAATATCCATTATTGGCAATAGCCAAAGGATTGCTTCGGAACAGACGCTCCATGAGATCCCACCAATGTCCGTTACTACTGCTGCGGAGGTGGGTACGAATGCCCAAGATCTAGCAATAACAAATGGTTCGGACGGTACAGGCTCGACCCCAGAAGCACTAAATGGAGTTGTAGACGCTACTGGCGAAGGAAACAAGGTTTCCGGTAAAGCACCAAAGCCAAAGAAACAGAAGGTCAAGAAGCCAGTCAGGGACTATTTCAACAGATATGCGCTTCTCACAGACAGCAGCATCCTCACTTCGACAAAGAACGGTAGATTCCTTGTGGGCAATGCATCCCGCAACTCCCCATGGGAAGAGGTCTTCTTGCCCGACGAGTTTAGAGACAAGTGTTCTACTTATGCAGTCGTCAAGGGGTCCTTCAACTCATCTACGGCCTTTGTCGGAACTGATGAGGGCGATTTGTTTTCATATAGTACCGCTGATCCCACGAGATTGAACCATTTGGCCCGAGTGCACGGCAAGGTTTCAGACATCTTCCGACTATCGAATGCTTCGGTGGATCCAACCACCCCGAACGAGGCTAAAGTGTTGGTTACAGTGCTCGGAAGCGAAACCGCCTCACTTCTGGAATTTGACAGTTCTAGTGGCACCGAACAACCAAGGCAAATCGACATTCCCTTGGACAAGCGATTCTTGGTCACATCTGCAGCACTCCATGAAAACAGTATCATACTAGGTTCCAGGACAGGCTTCATCATTGTCCTCGAGGCTGCCGAAGGAGGTACATATAAGCAGCAAGCCCTGGTAGAACCAAGGACCAACGACTGTATCACATCCATATCAATCCTGCCACCAAAAGGTGGGGAAGGGATACTTCAATTTCTTACTACGTGTAGGGATGGCAAGTTCAGGATATATACCACTCACAAGACTCATGACAGCTTGAGCATAACATTGATCCATGAGACATCACCACCATTTGGACCTATAATAGAAGGAGCTTGGTTCTCATCCAATGATGACAAGAGTATAGATTTAATCCTTTTCGGTTTCCGAAGCACGAAGTTTGTAGTTTGGAATGAAACTCAACGCAAAGAAATTGCTGCCATAGAAGTTGGTGGTGGCCATAGAACATTTGTTTATGACCCTACGCCTGGCAACTCGGATGCCTTCCGGCTTGTGTGGACACAGGCATCACAGTTGCATTTCTTTTCCCAAACCCATGCGCCTCACAGAGCACTCAAGGCAGGGGGCCATGGTCGAGAAATCAAGGCTGTGAGTTCTTCTGGAGCACTCATGGCTACGGCAGCAGAAGATACCGCCATAAGAATTTGGAGTTACCGAGACGAGACGGAGAAAACGCAGACTCCCTTGAGATGCTTAGGAGCCCTGGAAAACCACACTGCTGGCATTCAAAGCATGAAATGGTACAACCAAAGCCATCTTTTCAGTAGTGGTGGAAACAAGGAGTTCTTCATCTGGCGGATCAGTCATCTCGACTCCGCCTACGAGGGGCTTGCTGTGAAATGCGAAGCTGTGTATCCTGACCGAGCGGACGATATTGATTTGCGGATTATGGACTTCGACGTGCACTGTGCGAATGGAGCATCGGATGACGAACCGTCTTTCGTTATCTCAATGATCCTTTCCAACTCGGCCTTGCTCACATACACATACTCCGCGCTTGCAGGCTTCGGGCTGATAGCTAGAGGTTCTTATACCGGCGCGTGCATGACACAACTGCAGCAGCTTCATGTTGACGACACAACTATTCAGACAATGACTGCTGCAACTGATGGTTATATCACCATTTGGGAAGCAAAGGTCCCTGCCGCGGGCGACTCTTCGGTGGGCGAGTATGCAAATCTTCTTATAACGAAACTACATCAAAGCACCATGAAATCTTTAGACATGCGTGTGATACCAGCACTAATTGGAACATCATATCTCATCGCAACAGGCGGTGATGATAACGCCTTTGGCGTGACACACCTTTTCAGAGACAATTCCTCAGGCTCCGTGACCATACGGACCAAGTCCATCATTCGATCAGCGCATGGCGCAGCGGTGACGGGTATTGGCATATTGGGTTTCACTGCAGGTGAGAGAGACGCCGTTGTGGTGAGTTGCAGCAATGATCAAAGGGTCAAGAGGTGGCAGGTCGTGGATTGGCAGAGCGAGGAGGTGAAAGTAAAACTCTTGGACAATCACTACAGTGCCATTGCCGACACCGGAGACTTGGAAATTCTCAAGGAAGGGACAAGATTTGTCGTAGGTGGTGTAGGGTTGGAAGTGTGGGAAATCGAGGGTTAAGTCGTCCGATCGAAAAAGGGCAAACAAACGACACTGATGTTCTGATCTGGTAATCCCTTTAGCTAGTACGATCAAACTGAATGTTGTTGACGCGGACACATGAACTTCGTTGCGAGTTTGCCGCCACAAAGTAATTAGAATACTAGCACTGTACAGCTCTATTCTTTTCTGTAAGTCAACTTTGTTCGGCCTGCTGTTGCCTGGAATGGCGTTGTTCGTCTAAGCTCTAGCCGTGCCTCTATCGTTGCCCTCTATCAGGCCAAACATGACAGAAGTTTCTAAATGGTCTACATCATATCATCGTTCATAGCGTATCAACCTGAAGTTCCGTCAATTGTTGCTTCCAAAAACACCCCACCAGCACTCGATCTGCGGTGGCTCCTCGTCTTCACCCCAGTCATCCTGGCCCATTAGTCTGTGCTCCTCGAGGCATGCTAGAGGCCTTTTGCCATCTGCCAAGAAATCTCTGAACTTGGCCAGCAGCCTCCGCGTCGTGTCATCCCTCATAGGAACCATGGCGACGACTCTGGCATCCTCAGTCTGCGCCAAGTGGTCATGCACGGCTGAGGCGAGGAGTGCTGGATGATTGTCGTCGTAGATAGGATCTGCAATCAATATGATCTGTTTGTGTTGGTATAGGGGTTTCGCCACGTAAAGAGTAAAGGCAACTGACCTTGAATTGGTTCTTTTTAGTGAACATATCGTCATTATCTTCGAGGTGTCCACCCCAAGTCAAATCGCCCGCCTCGACCTGTCCGCCAAGTGCCTCAATCACTTCACTATTTTTCTCAATATTGTGGGATAAATTGGGCACGATGTTAGGCAGATCGCTCAGAGCTACGCGCGTTTTCCAGATGGCAGCCGCGGCCATGCCACAGAGACCCGTTCCTGAGCCCAGTTCTAACACGTCTGGTAGCGAATTGTGTTCAATCAGTAGATGAGAGAGGGATTGCTCGGCGATCTTGTCCAGCAATCGTGCAAGAAAGTACGACGATCCCCATGTCTTGAGCCCGAGCGCATCACCGGTGATTGGGGGCTCTCGAACGATAAGCTCAAAGGCAGGATATGCTTCACTTGCGAAGGGCCACCTGCGAGTGATCTCACCCATGCCAGCTCTCCCACACCGCTCAGATAGACGCCTGCTCGCTTCATCCCAGATGGCCTCCTTCTCCTCATCGGCGCTGATCCACCTCAGGTCGCTCTTGATGAAGCTTGCTAGATACGCAGCCACTTCCTTGCGAAAACGAGCACTATTCTCGTGGTCCTCTAAGATGACTCGCTGTGACGTGCTAGGATTCCAGATTGGTGGTTCGACGTGCAGCCTTTTGAGACAAGCAATGATCGCCTCAGAGGACGGCTTCTGCCAGACCTGAGGGAAGTCCAAGGGAGAGACATATGACTTGGGCTGGTCCATTGTGTGGGTCTATGAGGCTAAACTTTAGCTAGGGCGTGAAAAGAAGGAGAAAGGGATAAGGGGGGAAGAGGCAGAAGTGATCGTGGACCGTCAGAAAAGAAAGGTATGCATGATGAAAGGGGGCAAGACTAATTCTACTACGGCATATTGGTGAAACACTATAGGCAGTGAACTCGTTCCAGGAAAGAACGTGATCTAAGGTTAGAATTATTTTTCGCCTTTGGTAGGCGCTCAACATGGCACTTATCCGCTGCCAAGTGATGAGACCTCAAACCCCCGTCTGTCGGTGGGTAGCGCCACAACGATCAAATTGTGGATCTTGCTCAGCCTTTGGGTTCAAATAAACCTCAGCTAGGTGTAAATTTTCTGATTGGTCAGCCACACTTGGCGGGGCAGCCGCTGCGCATTTTCAATATCACTGCAGATTTTCGAGTCACAGCTTGTGAATCTTCCTTTTCTTCCCCGTGAAGCATCGTCCTCTTCAACGCCGCGTTTCTATGCTACAACAGAGAATGCTGCGCAAGCAGCTCCTCGCAGCTGGTCCTCTTTGGGGCCAGTTCATTTTTCGCATAAGAGAAATTCGGAGTAATCTTCATTCACTACCGCAGTCACCCGCCCTTGTGGTGGGATGACGGGTCTGCCCGTAAGGGTCCAGCTTGAAAAGCTCGCAATTGAGGCATCAGAAAAGCAGGGCCTGGCACCTATGTATATATCCGCAAGGTAAAACATCGGTTGACCAGTGTTCCTATGGGAGAGCCGTTGCGAAGATTGTGTGAGAACACTTGAGTGCGATATGCGGCGTGCTGTCTTCTTCTTGAAGATGAGTACAATTCGATTCTGATTACTCTGCTGAGGACGATGCTTCACCAATTTTTCCTCTCTCAGGTCAGTGTTGTCTACGATACTCTTCAAGTCCAGGATACTACTAATAACATTGTTTTTGTCGCCCCTCGAAGCTCCAAATTCCAGCTCAAGTGCTGATGACTCACTCATCCCCTGAAACCCTCAGTTGCTCCGACTCAACCAGTTTGAGCCGCCTGCCACCTGCCACCTGCCACTGTCGGAAAACGCCGATTTACCACCGTGGCTGCTCGCCATTATCATTGTCACTCTCGTCGTCGATGCCATTAGCAGCATTACCGTCATTGCTCGCTCTTTCGTAACCAGCGGTTTGGCCTGCGCCGTCGTCCCCTCCCCCTCTTTGTTCGTCTCCGCTGTCACCAGAGCCTCCGGGTGTAACACGTTGCTCGTCGAAAGGGTACCCTCCGCTGCCATCAGAACCCTCAGACATAACCTGTCGCTTGTCGAAACGGTACACTCGTGACCCCCCAGGACTTTGACTATCGACTAGAAGCAGAAGTTCTCCAAGCTCGGTGATCAGGTCTGCACAGGCAGCCTCGCTCAATATGGCCTTCTCTGCAAGGCGATCTACACGCTCACCAGCCAGTTGAATCTTCTCAAGCTGCAGTCCTCGAGGGTCATGCTGATCCGCATTGTCTAAAGCTGTTTCCGTTGCGGCACGACTCGCACATGCATTGAGATGAGTGAGGCATGTCCTGAGCTTGTGATGCTGGTATACGAGTCGGTTGTCCTCTTTGTTAAGCCCATCGACGAAGTTGGTGTTTTTCACAACCTTCTCATTCCATATGCGCCGACATGACACCTCGCTAGCGTACCTACGCACTCCTTCAACCTCCTTGTCGTACCTCTCGCGAAATTTCCGAAATATGCCTATGCTCTCCTTCACCTGGTCACGCAGCTGTTTCGCCGCCTGCGCGAGCTCCTCCGCTGTAGAGCCATGATCTAGGGGCTCTGAATTGTCTGCTACGCTTACTGCCGGCTTGGCCTCGGCTGTTCGTTCAGCAGTGACATTCTGAACATGGTTTTCCCCTTCACCATGTTCAGAAAAGACTTGAGTAGCAGGGAGAGCACATGGGTGTACAATGAAGGAGAGGGTATTGACACTATTCAAGTTCATAGGGTCAATTGGGTGAAATGAATCCATTTTGTTAGGATCAACATGTGACTTGTTCTTGTCATGACGAATCCTGCGTCCTGATGAGCTACCGCTAGTAATATTCTTTATGTCATACATTGGCTCAAGAATCACCCACCTCTCTGGAAAAGGCAACTATCGAAGGCCAACATGATAATTTATTACTGAGACGAACCGAATTTGGCCATGGGCAAAATGACTTAGCAGGAGGACAAGCTTCTTGGATTGTTTAATAAGCATTCGCGGCAAACATACAATCACGCATGCATGGCGAATTAGCTTTCCCAGTGCAGCAAATCATCTCATTCGTTGAGCAAGCTGTGTTTGTCATGGGTAAAGCATCATGATGGCGATTGCGGATTGCGACGATAGAGACACACCCACGAATGACTTCACGACATGGTGATTGTATTTCAACTGTGGTCGGGGTACAGCGAGGGTTGACATGGAGAAGTACATATACTTCTATCTCTATGGGAGCTTATATATGGCTCAATGCCTGCAAATGTTCGGCATCATCCCAGCAGGAATATTAGAGAACCAACTGAGCTCGGCCATGGCACAGATGTATCCGGCAGATTTACCCACACCCACCAAGGATTTCCGCGAACGGCTCATCATGTGTTTGGAACTTAGACGGAATATGGCATTCATACTGTAGCGCCGCCATTAAGCCCACTGGCTCACTGGGTCAGACAGACTGACCAACTATCAACTCCAATTCCGCGGTTACCGGTCTCAACCTGACCTTACCAACATGTCCATTTTTTTGATAGGCGAGGTGTGTCAATAGCCGTATGACGACTTAGTACGATGGTCTGCAACTGTGTTTTTGTAGCATATCTCAATGCCTACATACACAGTGAACAGGGGCGCCCGCGATAGGTTGTTACTGTCCCAGGTTACTGTCCCAGCTGGACGGTAAGACGCGCAAGCGCTCTGGCTCCACCTAGCCGCATGCAGCCACACACTAAAATCAAGTGTTGCTATTCGTGCGCCGTGCCGCACCGTATTAAGGCGAAGTTGCCTGGTTGCAAACCACATGAACTAGCTGTTAGCTGCGCTCGTCTCCGCAAGGGCCCGCGATCGCCTGCGGCACATGCACATGCACGCGATCAATCAGTCATCATCTACGCCTGAGTTAGCGGGCACTTCCGTTTGCAGCTGAGCATCTGAATCCTATGTTCGGCACCAACACGAAGGATCACTTCCACTTGCCGAAAACATGAGAGACCTGGATCTTATACACACACGATGATGACAACGCCAAATCCTCGCCTTGTCCCGTGTGCCTACCATTTGACTTATCTATATCGTTTAGTATAAAGCCTGTACAGCACAAAGAGTATCGGCATATATCGGTTATGTCACATGCCATACCAGGTTTTTGGAGACACAGGCACACAGAGGGATATCATGCAGTTGGGGCTATACACAATGCCGATGATATCGTATGGAATACGTCTTTCATTTCATTCTTCATGCACAGCACCATGCAGTCTAGCATGAGAACTGGTGGCGCAATCATCCTCTGGATCCTGCTGCTTTCAGATTTCTGCCTTCCTGGACTGAGGTGTCCCCAAAGACGGATTGACTGGGTCTTCTCCTCGCCTGGCAGTTTATAGTGACTATAAGGCATGCACTGCCACCATGCACGGCGGATGTAGGGCTTATGATCTGATGACAGGACTAAATGTGCGAATATATGGGCTTTCGACCTCTTGCAGGGTTCGAAATGCCGAAACTGCTCACTTGCGACATGGGAGCACAATGCCATCATGCGGCACATTTGCAGCAGCTGCACAAATGTACGGCATGACCCTCCATGTGCGTCTGGCGCATGGCATCCTGTACCACACAGCATCATGTCGCCTAGATATGGCCAAGATGAGGTATGCAGTCATCGACAATACCGCACATGCAGCCAGGCAAAAGACCAGGGATCGTGGATCCTTGCTACCGTGACGGAGCAGTGAGTCCCGGATTGAGTATAAAACTCGTATCTCTTTGCGATAAATATAGCCATGAATCATACCATGTTGTTTCTTTGCTTTGACGACCCTGCGCAGCTTGAGATTCAGACTGTTGCCCGCCTTCCAGCCCCCTCCCCCCAAACACTCTCCCCTGCCATAAAGCCAAGATAAAGGGGGGGGGCTTGAAACCTTGATAGGCGAAGAATGTGAAAAACATTCTGCCTACAACTTGTCGTTGCTCCTGTTCCAGCGACGGCGCCGGGCCCAACAGTTCGTGCCAATGTTGCGGAATGAGGAGCGCACCTGGTTTTCGCAAACCAAGGATTTCAGGATCGTGGGCCATCCCAACTTGCCACATTCTCTGGACCTTATTTCGACCCATTCATACATCACAGAGAACCGGGCAAACTCGGCGTATTTTTGCAGTTGTTTTGGTGGGGGGGCGAAAGGCCAAATTTATGGGATGGAATCAGTCAGTGGAAGTAGAAGATGAAAGGTACCAAAGGGGAGCAAATACATGAACCCAGCAGTCGCTTGAGCCGCCTCTATCCCTCACCTGCTTGATGTGCTCTCTGCTCGCCAATAGCACATTCACGTCGGCATATCGATCATCATGATATATATAATTATTTATTTTATTTTTATTTTTGTGCTGAAATGATCCTATAGATGACATTCTAGTCATGCCCTGGTTCGTTCTGCAGCTATCTCATACTTCCTGTGTATTTTGATTGCCTGTACCAATTCCTATGCAGAAGACGCGGTTACAAAACAAGAGAGGCATTATCTCAAAAACCAACCCGCCGTATTGCTACGCTGAAATCTCGTCTTTTTCAACGTGCTGGGCCACTTTGGCCTCTCTATAACCGTATAACTCCTAGACATGATAATATGACGTAACAGATTGCGGTCGTGGTATCCATGGTATGAAAATGATGAAAATAATGACAATGCAAAGCGTTTCTCCCGCCCCTGTGGCCCTGCGGGTCACTGATCCGCGAGTTTCTGCTGTGTGTCCACACAGGGCCTCATCCGCACCCTCCTTTACATGCATGGGTATAATGTCGACTCCTTGCTCACTCACAGCCACTCTTCGTATTCTTCTTCGGCAACAGACTGACCACTTTGCTTTTTTGTCCCCAAGCCTCTCAGGTGTCAAATATACAGCCTCAAGTCCGAAAATGGTAAGGGGAAGACTATGCAGCTGGCTCAACCTCCCTTCGAATTTCGGCCTTGAGGTGTACCAATCGCTCACGCATGTCGAGCAAATCATCAAGCTTGTCTCGTGGCGGATTGGGAACTCGCGCCAACTGATCATGTAGAACCCTATACCTCTCGTAGAACTTGTCGAAACGATGAGCCTTGTCCAGCACATCCTTGCTCACACGAGATTTTTTAGGCAGAGATTGCGAGGACACATTCTGCGACTCAATTGGCCGCTTCTTGGCAGAGTGCACACCGTTGGGAGTATTGCCATTTGTCGCCGCCACGTGACCGTTTGTACGGGGAGCAGCAGGTCGATCACGTTCACGTCCACGTTCGCGCTCACGCTCTCGGTCGCGATCATGGTTGTGATGATGTGATTGACCAGAGTTACTGCTGTCATCAAAGTCCGATGCATTGGTCGGTGGTGACGAGGCAAGCGGCGAAGACTTGGCCGGCGATGTGTTCTTGCTTTTATACGAGTTGATCGAGGGTGTGCCGCGCGAATTTTGACTTGCGTCCGAAGGCCTGTGCTTGAGGGTGGTGTTGCCCGGCAAAGTCTTCGTCGTGCTCGTTGTCAACTCCTTGGGCCTGATCTTCTTGCTGAGAGGTGCTCCAGAGCTTGAGCTGCTGTCCTCCTCTTCACGCGGCCGCTTCTGCGCCGTGCTGGCGATCGAAGGTTTGGCGGTGGTGGTGGCAGGCCTTGGGGCTCTGATCATCGGCTTGTTGGCCTTGGGCTTGGGTGCGGGAACTGGCGAACGCTCTTTGGGCTTGGACGCGGGTGCTGGTGACCGTTCTGTGGGCTTGGAAATAAGGGCCGGCGGAGTGCGCTCCTTTGCTTTGGGAGGAGGGACCGGCGATCGTTCCTTGGGCTTGGGAGGAACTGGTGACCGCTCTTTTGGCTTCTCTGGTGGCTTCTCAAATGACCTCTCAACCTTCCTTTCCTTTGGCTTCTCTGGTGGCTTCTCAATTGACCTCTCAACCTTCCTTTCCGTGGGCTTTGGTAGAGGTTTCGACCTTGCTGTAGTAGTGGTGGTGGTGGTAGTAGTAGTAGTTGAAGCCAGAGGTGCCTCATCATCGCTACTCGAATCTAGTACGAACTCTTCCGACAAGATTTTCTTGCCTCCCTTCTCCGGCTGCACCTTGGAGGGCTTGTTGGCAGGTGCTGCCTTCTTTGTGGCCAGGGCGGCCTTCTTAGTTGCCGCTACCTTGTTCGACAAGAGGCTCTTTGACAGTGCTTCGCGGTCGCTAACCTTCTTGGGCTTTGATCCAATCGGTTGCGAAGTCGACCTTGCCATGGATTCTCCGCCAGTCTTGCCCTTGACACTCTCATCGCTCGAATGTCTGCTGCTCGCGTCGTCTGCTCTTGTAGGCTTGACAGCTGGCGTCATGTTTCCCTTGGCGATTGCAGCCTGCAACTTGCTCAGGATGATGCCCTTGCCTCTGTCCTTCTCTTCCAGCAGACGCTCCCATGCCGGATCCTTGGTCTCTAGCCTTTGCTTGTCATACTGCTTTCTCGCGTTCTCAATGGCCTTTTGCCTGTTTTCTGAGGGTTCGTATTTGTAGTTCCAGACGTCCAGCTCTTTCCAGTAGATCTTCTTCATGCTGTACTTTGGTCCAATCTTGTCTGCCACCTTGCCGAGGGTGGTGGTCAGGTCTGCCTCAGCTCCGTCCCATTTCTGTTTTAGATAGTCATAGGTCTGGTCTCCCACTGCCAGCTCGTGCACCAGCGTACTTCGCTGCCCCTTGTTCTTCTCCAGTTGCTGTTGCGAAGCTGCGATGGCAGGGTTGTGCAAGGGCGAGCCGACACCGGTCAGAGCTGGACTTGTCGGTAGAGATCTTGTGGTGCTCGAGCCGGACAGAGCCATGGCCATAGCTGATTTGCCATGAGGTAGCTTGGCCTTGGATGCCTTGCCGCCCTTGCCCGCGGCAGCCTTGTCCACTCTGATTTGAGGGTTGAGAGCCTTGTTGGCCCCCGGGGGAGGTCTCTTCAGTATTGACATTGTCGGGTTCGGTAATCTGTGAGCTTTGGTCTTGGATTCGTTCAGGTTGGTGAGAAATAGGTCATAGTCCAAGGACTCTGCAGTAGGTTTGAGTTCTTCCTCGTATTCGCCGTATTGCAAGCTCTGTGTAGATAGAAGTATTCAGTAAAAGGTTGCAGTGTGGTGTGGTGATTCGGGCAGTAGAGAGACAAGACAAAAAGAACTGAATGCAGAGAGATTCAATCTGGGTAGTGTTTGCAATTGTTGTTGAGCGGCGGATGCTGCCTTTGATTGTTCTCAAAAGCTAGCGGAGATGGACAATAGAGAGCCTCTCAATAGGGCGCACCGCCAAAGTTGTAACTTACGGGATTGTTTCCCAGAAACAGCTCAATCTGACTGCCATTTTG
The DNA here is from genome assembly GCF_020726525.1 of Truncatella angustata. Lineage (NCBI taxonomy): Eukaryota > Fungi > Ascomycota > Sordariomycetes > Amphisphaeriales > Sporocadaceae > Truncatella > Truncatella angustata. The sequence continues at coordinate 5,469,385 of NW_025763382.1, read as the reverse complement.
CACACAATTGATCATGTCCTCGATAACACTGTCACTCAATGCGATGCCGAATGCTTGCATGGGCAGAAACTCGCTTGCCTCGGAGCCCTCGAGGTGGAAGCCACCATCGGGGACAGCCAGGACCGACATGTTGACTTTGCACGGCGGCGACGACGATGGCAACAAGTAAGTAGGGAGGAGGGATCGTAGTCGTAGTCAGTATCAGTTCGGTTTACGGCAGCTGGAACTAATGTTGGTACGATTCTGGATCGTTCGATTCGAGGAAAGAAAGACACTCCCGCTGCACCCAACCTGCACTCTGCACCCAGCCAGACTATCGAGAGTCCAACTTAACAATGATCGACTTCCGATGCAGCTGCGTTACATGGTCGGGCGGATACAAACTATGGAGGGCAGATCGTATGAGAACCCACGGATGCGGTAGGTTCGAGGAGTGAGGGTTAGGAAGTCCAAGTCTCACTCACTGTCAGGTAGCTGGAGAGTAAGTCCTGCTCCTACAGAAAGAGAGTAGAGTCCCGTGGGGAGTACGAGGTCGTACGGATTGGTCTCGCCGGGTTCTTGGTTCTGGTTCGAGGAGAGAAAGGAAGGGAAGTGATGGCGGAGACAGACGGGTGGGAGTTGCTACTAGAGAATGGTGGGTGGGTCGCATGTACCGCCAAAGTATCTCCTTTTCACTGCCAAAACGCATGTACTCTGTACCGAGTACACTACTAAGAGAGGCACAGAGGGGGAGAGGCAGAGGGAAAGAGAGAGAGGGAGAGAGGGAGAGGGAGGAAGATCAAGGCCGTTGCTTAACTTAGTCCATCCGCCACAAGCTCCAGGCCATGGTCCATCGATCAATAGTAGACAAACAAACTCACGACTGACCAGTGACACTGTAAAGCAAAAACAATGAGATGAAAAAATTAAAAAAAATTCTGCTAAATAAAATAAAATAAAAAGGGAGGTAGAAGGGTAGCACAATGAACTCTTGTTGCCTGTGCATAGGGACCAGGGAGCGCAAGAGCCATGGAGCGAATTCACTCATCCAGCACTCCTCAACGCAACAAAGGAGATCGAGGACACAGGCTTGGACAAGCCTCATCTGCGCCAAAGCTTGGGCTGCCCCCGAAAAGCCGGGCGGTACTGCAAAGTGACTTGTCAGGCTGTGTGAGGCATGGCAGGGGTCAGGGGTCCACGGCTCGATGGGCAGATGCATGCTGCATTTTCATTTTCCCATCGGACACAGCGCGGCGTGCTGTCTGCACTAACTAGTACGCTCACTATCTATGACAATGCAAGAGTTGAGAAGCCAAGCCCACTGATGAAGTGATTGATTCATTATATCTATTCACTCTGTGCAGTCACCCCTCGGCTGAGGATGCGCAATCGGCTCAGAGAGGTATTTTGTCTGTTCCCAACTAGCTGCAAATCTAGACTTAAGTAGAGTTAATACCACAAGCTGTCATGGCCGTCGCCACGCTAGCGTCCCTATCACTCTCTTGCTGTATGTACTTAGTTTACTTTGAGTACTGTAAGTGGTATAGTTCCCAGTCTTTCCTGCAGCGGACGGATGAACCAGCCGAACATCTACAGCGCGTAACTCCCACTGTGCTCTGACAACTTATTAGACCTCTGATACGCAACCACTCCTTTGCCGTACCGAAATCATGTCTGTCTTTGTTCTAGAAAGCAAAAAGCACGGAGAAAGAGGAGTCGATTGCCCCGCCTTTTCGCCTTCCTCTCGAATGAAAAATGGACTTTGCGAGACATTGCCTCATTCAAAGCAACAGAGTATCGCTGCTTATGGCTTGGAACGGCTCACAATAATCATTCTAGTCGACAAAGCCACTACTATCCCGGATTACATCATGCGTGGATGTGTGTGTGTACGTGTGTGTGTGTAGGTATGTATGTATGTATGTATGTATTTCGCGCGGCCGTATGGAGGGCCCAGCAGAACGGTGCTGCCCGAGTGCCTGTTCGGTGGGTAATAGTAGGCCCCCAAAACCAGGCGATGCAGGCGGAGGAACCGCTGGCCGCCAACTCATCTGATCAATGACTCTGCATGCCTTACCGGCCTCCCGGCAGCCGGTCACAGACAAATCTCGGTGAATAGGCCTCAAAACGAGCCTCACACATCGTTAATGAGTACTGTAAATACACTGGCCCTCTCTTCCCATAAAGCCTGCAGACATACTTTCAGACGAAAGATACGAGCCAACTCAAGAGGTGGTGGCACTTCCTCTGAGTGTGCTGCTGCATGCGGCTGTCTCTCACCCAAATGCTACCAGTGGCTCCACAAAACAGCCAGCCATTTTTAGTTCGCTGTACCTGAAGAGTACATGGCTGTTAGCCCATCCCATCCACTTTTGAATGCTGGGGTCATGATCACCAGCGGCGGGCAAGCAAGGCCCTGCGCCAGTCAGCAAATCGTGTTTATCCATCCCAAATCGAGGTACCCAGCTTACTTATGCCTAACTGGGCTGACAGAATATGTATCCCAGGGACCTACGGTGTGGTTTTCGTGTAAACGGGCGGCGTAAGACTAGGTTTGATTCTGTATGATCACGACTGGAAGGGAAAAAGATGATTTCAAAAGATCTGACAGAGGTAATTTTTATGTCAATGAATTAATTCAATCTGTGTGGCAATTGGACAAGAGCAGATCGATCGGGATCCTCCTCGGGTGCATAGCACAAAGAGAAAAAAAACCAACGTCAGTGAACTGAGTGAAACATCGTTGGCCTGGAGTTGCCTGCCTTCCACTGATGTTTGACAGGGGACCAGGTCCGTATAAGCCCGGAACTCCTGGACTGTATCAAGCGAGACGGTACATAGTTGCGATAGACTGAAGCCACAGCCGATCACTCACTAGGTATTGTAGTACAAAGAGACTCTCAAGCCTCTTGAAAACTCGGTGCCATCTGAACTCGAGCTTATAATGCGAAGGCCCTGTCGCCGAACCACCTAGAGATCTGATGAGCTGACCGTCCCCTTTGTCAGGAGCGTCGGCTGCTGAGGGGGAAGGCATCAAGGTTTCGGAGGGATGCCACCAGAAATGGCTGGCACTGGGAAACTTTCAGGTACCGCTCAAGCTTGCTCCCCACTTGGGAAAGTCCTTGATTTGGCGAGACCCCGAATTCTCCAACAGAAAACGGCATTGACCTTCTCGAAGCTGTCACATCATGGAGACCCTTAATAGAAGTAAAGCCCTCACGACTGTCCCGAATTGTCGTCCCATGCACTTCATGGGAAAGATATTTGTTCTCCAATCAGTCAAGAAGAGCAAAGGTGAGCGACGCCAAGAATGATTGACGTCCTCGACTATGTCATCAGGCCATTACAACGGAGTACAAGGCATAGTACCACTATGAAAGCTTGCGGCCACCGGTAGATATGCTTTTGCGACCGCGCGCAAGCCACAAACGAACACGGTAGAGCTATTGAGCGGGTGTCGGACCGGTAACCATCATTGAGAATCAAACACCTGCGGGCTTTATCCATACGGGGAACTGGTGATGACGGAGGTTTTGTATGAGCCGATCCTCTCGGCTCCTAGGAGGATTGATCGTCAACATGGCCGCCACATCTTGCTCCAAAGGATCCAAGTGATGGTGACAGCTCTCGCCTTAGCGGATGCATAATGCCTTGGTCTCGGGCCATTCCGACGACGTGAGGCGAACACTGGGGGTAAGCACAGCTCACATCAGACCGCTTACTTTTACTTGGACAATGGTTCTAAAGGCCCCAGCTTCTGGGGACGGAGTGCTGTGAAATCTTCCGTGCTACAGTAGTTAAAGTGGTAGCATTGGGCTTGGTCTTGGTCTTGGAAAGAGCACACTATTAAGCATGCCACTATAGATTAAGTAGTAAAGTTTGGCGTCAAGATGGCTCTGAATGTGACAACACAGTGTGCCACGTTGGCAGGGACGGTAACCATCCGCAGCGTAGTCGAATCGTCTCAGCACGCTCACAATCGAGGGAAGTGGTTGCGCCACGTCGAAAAGAAACAGTGATTTCGCCCAACTTGGGCGAGTTTGAAAAGCAATTGCCCCACCATTTCCGAGGCCTATATCGCAGTCCCCACGCTTCGGAACCGGGTACTGAACCATTCGCACGAGTACGAGTTCCTTGTTGTTCACACATCTTTTCTTGGTGTGCTCCGTTTAAAACACATTTCGATCCCGTCTCGAAATATCGCGCAGCTGGTCAGTATGCTCTTGTTCGCTTGCGACAAAGTACTCAAGATCGTGGAAGATCTCGTTAGCGGGTAGCCGGGAAGGGCAAGTCGCATCCCATATGGATGCCGGCCAGGCACATGAATTCAACACGTACATCCCGAGAATGGCCTTCTTCGGTCTATTGGATCAGTAGCCCCACCGAAGTGTGTGAGTACTGCTTTTGTACGCTTTGATCCACGAATCGAAGTTGTTTGAGGCGGGAAGCACAAGAAGTACTACACCCCACCGAGCAATAAAGCGTGTTGTTACCTTGCATGGCAACAGAGGTTCGGCCTATGTTCTTGTTCCATCGGCTCCTTGAGGAAAGTCGAACTAGCCATGAAGGGTCTATAGATACCCGGTTGTTCTTGGGGTGCTAATGTGTATTTGAAAAGACGCCTGTTTGTAAAACGGCTACCAGGGGGTGGTATCGCACTCGAACCTTCGCATCTCCAAACATTCCCACTAGACTAGACCTCAAGACTGGCAATGGTGGTGAGCTAAAGTAGAAAGTTGGTCCGGGTCCACAGATCAAGCGAGCAGACCATGTGTTGGAGTAGCATGGCTGGACTGGCGAGATCGCCACTGCATTGGCTGGCGTAGTTTACCCATGAGTGAGGAGGTTGTACGGCAACTAGACCAAACTGGATGCTTCTAACAATGAATATACGGGCCCACCCGTAACGTCTCCGAGAGAAGCGGGAGCAGATGTTACGAATTCCGAGGGTAATGTAATTAATGGGCAGGATTTCCGGTTCGAGCATCTCCGTAAGTAAGCAACATCAAGATTATATGGATATTTTGTATCACCATGGCAGAGTCTTGAGTAGTTATTGACACGCGGACACGGGACGCGTTTGAACCTTGGAACTGTCGTGCTAAACTTTATTTGCATTCGGTTAATTTGGGGCTTGCGCTGTCGTACACAAATTCTTAGTGCTGCAGCGGCAACCCATTTGCTATATAGCTCATACAGTAGGTAGGATGCACTGGTGGTGCAATTCCACTATAGCCAGATGGAATGCGCTGTTAGACTAGTTACAATAAAATCCTGACTGCGCAATCGTCACTTTGGATATGTATGCAGTCATGTCCCCACATGTAGCTTTGTATAGATGTCTGCCATTGCTAGAAAATGCAGAAAACGGCATCTCCCTCTTCTACTTAATTACTACAGCAGCAGACCTCGGCGGCTTTCCTGGTGTTCCTTCTATATCTGTGTAATTATAACCTCACCAATTCTTTCGACTTCGTGTGATCGTCTGAGTATGGTCATCACAAGGCTGATTGGCGTCGAGGTCTAGTCACTTCTGTTCCAAACGCCTAAGAAAGATGATCGGCCGTGGCAGCAATTTGGACGAGTCTGGCTCCAAACCTGCCGAAGACGACGTCCATCATCGTCTTCCAACACCAACGAAAAAGTCGACCTTTGACCCACAGCCGAGGGAGGAAGGCTTGTAGGTTAGAGCGACTCCTCGTCAAGGGGCACCCAAGCGCGTAGCGGACAAACAGCGGCAGGGTCGCACACTGGCGTTGTTCGGCGATTCGCCCCCGCCTCGATGACAGCCCGCCCCTTATCCCGAAGATGATGTTATTTATCACTGTGATGACCGATACGTCGTGCGACATGGTGAAACTATTACTAAGTACACGACGTGCTCAGACGGCATGGAAGCGAATAGCCAGCCGAACGAGGCGCTGGCTCGGCGTTTTATCAAGGCGCATGCCACAAGCCCAGTGCCCGAGTTCATAAGCAGCGACTGGGACCGTATGACTATAGATTATATCGACGGCCAGACACTACAACAGGCGTGACCGATGCTCACAACCGAGCAGTGCTCCGACATTTGAGCTGAGCTTAGTGACTACATTGCGCAGATGCGTACTTTGGGTGGCTTTCATCTCGGCCGATTCGATGGTCAGGGCCTTGTGGTTCCGAGCATCATGACACATTCTGGCGGTCCTTTTCATATCTTGAGTCCCATGGCTGGCTTGTTCGGCCACCCAACCGATTGCAGGCGCAATCGTTAGGCGCTGAATGCCCCATCGTATCCACGCATGGCGACATCGCCGCGCGAAATATCATAGTACGCGAAGGTCATATCGCTGCCCTTCTAGACTGATAAGACGCGGGATGGTATCCAGCATATTGGGAATATGTATTCGCAGTGCGTGGGTTGAATAATATCGACTGGGAAACGCTAGGCCGCGATATTCCGTCTCTCTTTGATGAGCGCTATGATTTGGAATATATTCTTATGAATTTTATTCTCGGGCTCTCTTAACAAGAATAGTGTTAATGACAGTGGTGATGACAGTGACGATAACATTGACGATGACGGCGATGGCCTTGGTGATGGCGAACCAGGTCGATATCACAATAATTACGGAGACGAGCTTCGTTTTTATATATTCACTGCTAAGGCCGTCACCCGAGCTAGATGTTATACATGTTGTTCCATATTGCAGAATTGCAGAGTTGAGGAATCCCATACATACATACGCTCTATAACATGGGTGCATAACAGCCCATTACACCTGGGGAGCTTACCAGCTCGCTGTACCCTTTCGCTGCTAATGAATCGAACCGTAGCTTACAGTAATATATACTCGGTAGAATCGAAAGTGTCAACGTCTCTTGGCATGGAGTCGAGATACATAATGCGAGGCTCCATTAATTCCACTTTAGCGCGGTGGAAGTACGCTCCTGGCAGCTGGCTGTAATGAGATCCTTGCTGCAACGGTAGCACCGCAATTGTTATTGACGTTGGGTGGGATGCGTTGGTGGATGCGACGTCGGCGGGGCGCGCGCGGGGCAGAAAAGGAAGGAAAGGTTCCTGATTTCCAAATGCTGATGCGGAAGGGACACAAAGCGGGGCAGCCAGCCGTCCCCCCCGTTCCTGGCCTGAAGATCAATGGGAAAGTCATCGGCCACGTGCTGGAAGTATAGTATTGCCTCCTATCAAACGGCCCATCCATACGATGGAGATTGCGCCTGAAATAGTATCACACTTAGAAGCAGTCTAGTGGTGCGGATTTCGCTTGTCCCTGACATACATACTAATGATAATAATCTTAGTTTGCCCACACTTTACGGATTAGCTTAGTACATCAATACGGATGTACATATGGTCCATGCATTGCACATTGATTTAGCAGACCCGGTCCACATGTGGCTATTTAAGGGATGGTAGATGTCCAGTTTTATCACAGACGGCCGTCTAGTTTGTATCTTCAGTCCACGCATCTGAAACATTAGGACCAAGGCGGTCGCTCGAGGCATGTCCAGAATTGTGTAACCATCAGCGAAGGGCTAATTTCCGAAGTTATGTTGAAGACTGCCGTTTTGGGACACAGATTTCACATGTGGAGAAGTCCATTGCAATGTTTCCATGAGCCACCAGAGTAACAATAGCTCAGGGTAAGTTCTACAGAGGAGTCGTATGAAGAACGGAGCGATGATGGTCTGATTCTAACCTCGTATAAATGACTCTTTCGGCCCATCAAAGTACCTAACGCCGTCTTCACCGTGGTCAGGAGGTCCAAGCCTGACCAACCCCCCAAATTCCTCCTGATAATCAGGACTATTTTTGACGCAGAATGTATTCCGTCACAATGCCCGGAGTCCCCGAAACCATCATTTACCTCAGGAGTTCGATCGCGGTGTCTCGCTTGCTCTTTTTGCCCTTAGAAGCCAGTGACTACTGGGTCTTGAAGAGCAGAATGGCACAGTGGCCCAAGTAGAAGTAGATGAAGTGTTTGGTCTCGTGGGTCACGTAGCTTCCGAAGTTGCGGCCAACGATGCAGTGCCACGTGGGCCCTTTGCGCTCATCAAACTATTCGAATGGTCAGTTGGCATGGCTCATGCGCCGGGTGCTAATCTATCTCACAGTTCTCTTGATGTGCTGAGCGATATCCTTTTCGATGCTGAACTTGCCCATGGCCTCTTGAGCTACGCGGCGTGGGATGTTAGCGACGCGTCCCAGAGGCGAATGCTTGTCAAAGAAGGAGGCTGACTGCTTTCACTTACCAACTTCGATGGCTTCTTGTTGCATGTCATCAGTCTATACCTGGTGAGCATGGAGTTCATGGTGGGTGTGTTGTCACGTGACTTCCACATACCATGTCCGCAGACTTGATCTGAGCTGTGATATCTCTACGTCAGCACAGCGTCCTCAGTCGTGTCTCTGGCGCAAAACACGAACCTTCGAGCTTTTCCCGCGCAACGTCTCTGTTGGTGGGGGGCGGGGGAGACTTGTCGTCAGCCATGGCGCAAGGTCGGTCTCGGGACGGGCGTAGAGATGCGATCGGGGACGAAGGATTGAGAAAGGGACTCGGGTTCGGTCTGCGATGGAGGCGGAATTAGCAATCTAACGCGACGGGATGACGTCCCTCGTCTGTAGTAGGACTTGCCTATGTGCGAAGATCGAATGGAGCACTGCAGGTTTATATCAAAGTGCACGCAGCAAGATCGAGCTGACTTGGTGGCGTGGTGGAAGATGGTGTCACAGCTGGTTGTTTGTTTGGGTTGCGGGACGTGAGGCGGTCGACACTTCAGTTTAATGGGCAAAATGGGGGTCAATTGAGACTGCCATGAGAGTGAGCGGCCTGGACCGGCTAGGCCAGCTTAGGTTAGGTTGTCACGGCTCTTTAAACTGTTTGGACAGGGGAGCCATCGAAAGCACGGGCTCATCGGGCCCATCTCGCGCTTGCCCGCCACCTCGAAGCTGGCCCTTGATCTTTTGATCTTACAGTAGACGCGTGGAACAATGACAAGAACGTGAAAGTGGGGAGAAGCCCGATTAGGTAAGTTGGATTGGACACTAAGCTAGGCACATATAGTATAGCATGTACACTACCAAAAACTAGCTCATCCCTACTGTAGTCTAGATTACCGATAACAGATTTTTGGAGACTTCCAGGGAAAGAAAAAAATTAAGATCGTTCGGACCTTCACATGAAAACATCTTCATCAGCGCTCACGCACCATATCGTCTACGCCCCGTAGACAGACAAGATGGCTGAGACTGCGCAGGACTCGTCGCGTATCTTTGTCAAGAATCTCCCTCCCACCATCACACAGGCTGATTTCGAGGCTCATCTGCGCAAACATTTCTCAAATGGCCATATCACCGACATAAAGCTCATTCCCCAGAGGCGCATTGGATATGTCGGCTACAAGTCAAATGACGAGGCCAAACAGGCCGTCACCAAGTTCCATAGATCCTTCATCCGCATGTCCAAGGTGTCTGTAGAGCTAGCAAGGCCTGTAGGTTGCCCCAACTGTCCCTCTTAGTAATTTGTCTTGTGCACCAAATACTGAATTGAATACACATCTTCCAGATTGCCGATCCATCGCTGCCGAACCAACGATTCCAAGCCAGGACCGACAGGCCCATTTTCCCCGGAACGACGAAGAGCGACCAAGCAGACACACAGCCCGCGGAACTCAATCAGAAGAAAAGGAAACTCAACGAGACCGACGAGTCGGACCCGAAACTACAGGAATACCTCGATGTAATGCAACGGAATCCGGCCAAGAAGCCCCGTGAAGAGGAACATCTACAGCCCGAACAACCCCCCGTCGTTGAGGCCGAGTCTGACGACGAGTATGAGGAGGTCCCAAGTCGAAAGGCGAGACTAAACTCCCGTGCCACGGCTCCCCATACTACGACATCAGTGCCACCAACGGATTCGCACGCTCCCGAGAAGCGGGAGAGCCAGTCTACGCACCATCTTGGTCATGGCGAGGGGCACGTGGAGCCAGAACCTATGGATTTGGATGATGCTGGCAATGCAGAGAACCAAGCCGCCCCGGCAACCGATGACGACTGGCTACGATCGCGGACGAACCGCCTGCTAGACCTTGTAGATGCCGACGAAGTGCCCATTGAGAATACCATGCCTGAGTCTGCGCCAGGAGAAAGAAAGAAGTCTATACCAGTCGAGCTCCCACCTCGGGAGGAGGAGGAGGAGGAGAACGCTGCCGCGGACCAGGCAAGCAAAGAACCCGCTTCGAAGCAGGAAGTGACAAAACCAAAAGAGTCAGCTGTCGATACCGTCCACAAGACCGCGCGGATCTTTGTCCGCAACCTCCCGTACACTGCAGATGAGGCAGAGCTGCGCGAGTTTTTTGGCGCCTTTGGCGAAATAGAAGAGGTCAGTTCAACTTGGAATTTATCTCAAGCATGTCCGCTGTTTATTTTTATGATGAACCCCTGATAGGGACAGCTTATGTCTTAGGACATTTGATGAGCACACCAGGGCCAGTGTTTTAGTAGACGCTTTGGATCTGAAAATCATCCAACCCTTGTTACTTTTCGCTGCAGTTAGCTCCTCTTCATTCCTGCTAACTGAACACAGATTCATGTGCCCGCAAGTAGTGGCAACGCCAACAACCAAGGAATTGCCTTTGTTTCATACGTTGATTCCGATGATGCCGTAAAAGCATTCCAACAAGCCGACGGCGCAACGTTTCAAGGCCGAATGATTCACGTACTCCCAGGTTCAGCAAAGCGAGAACAGCTTGACGAATATGAACTGTCCAAGCTTCCTCTAAAAGTACAGAACAAGGTAATACGATCCCTGCTCTACTAAATGATCGGACACTAACTGGGATCGAACAGATTCGGAAAAAAGCCAAGGCTGGCCAGGCGTTCAATTGGAACTCACTGTACATGAACCAGGATGCTGTACTAACCTCAACAGCCGACCGTCTGGGTGTCAGCAAATCAGAGCTCCTGGATCCCACCAATGCCGATGCAGCCGTTAAGCAAGCTCTTGCAGAAACTTCAACAATACAGGACACGAAAGCATATTTCCTCGCAAATGGTGTGGATTTGGAAAGCTTCAAATCAGGCCAAAGGTCACAACAAACGATATTGGTCAAGAATTTGCCATATCCAACCTCAACACAGGAGCTGAGGAGTGAATTCGAGCAATTTGGTGGACAGATACTCAAAGTTCTTATGCCGCCTACAGGCACAATTGCTATAGTTCATTTTGCCAGTATTCCCGAAGGCAAAACCGCCTTTTCGAAGCTCGCCTATCGCCGATTCAAGAACAGCATATTCTTCCTCGAGCAAGGCCCGAAGGGGCTCTTCGCTGGCCAAACGAACCCTACGACAATCACTGCCGAGCCTGTCGGGACGGAGAAACTTTCAGCGGCTGAGCTTCTCGAAGGTAAAAGTACCGACGAACCGGCAGAGTCCAGTTCTATCTTTGTCAAGAACCTGAGCTTCAACACGACGACTGCCCATCTACATGATGCGTTCAAACATTTAGACGGGTACAGGTCATCTTCTGTCAAGACGAAGTCGGACTCCAAGAAGCCCGGTCAAGTACTGAGCATGGGCTTTGGGTTTGTCTCTTTCAACAGCAAGACCTCCGCCGAAGCCGCGGCCAAGTCCATGGATGGCCAAGTGCTGCATGCTCACAAGCTGGTGGTCCGGACAAGCCATCGTGGCCAAGATGCAGCTGAGCAGCGGCGTAAAGAAGACGCAGCCAAGAAAGCTGACAACAAGAGCACAAAACTAATTCTCAAGAACCTAGCATTCGAGGTTGGCAAGAAGGACGTCCGCAGCTTGTTGGGCACCTATGGAACACTCCGCTCCGTGAGGCTACCCAAGAACGCTCAGAACCGGTCAAAGGGCTATGCATTCGCCGAGTTCGTGACGAGCCGGGAGGCTGAAAATGCCTTGAACGCACTTCGGGATACTCATCTTCTCGGCAGAAAGCTGGTTCTTGACTTTGCAGAAGCTGAAGAAATTGATCCCGAAGAGGTCATTGCGAAGATGGCCAAGAAGACTGGTCGTCAAAATGCAAAGGTCACTTTGCACCAACTCACGGGTGGTGACCGTAAAAAGATCACGATAGGAAACGAGGAGGAAGGCGAGGGAGAGTTTTAGCCCAATATAGTTCCGTGCTAATTATGTGCAATTGCAGGGGCACGGCCACGTTCCAGTAGGGATTTAGCTTGCGACATGCACCCCTTGTTCCTGTTGGTTACCGCGCTGGCCTCTAAATCCTCCTGGGGTGTCAGTACCCCTCTGTGTATTGAACACCCCTCCTGTCAATACATGGCTACTTGCCTACAAGTCCAAGACACAGGATCCTGTGTATGGGTACTTAATCAAAGTACATTCCGGCCCACCTCTACAGTCTTTGTGCGTCTGAGCCTCCGGGCCGACGTCTAGGAACACAATGGATATGACCGCAGATTGAACATTCTTGAGTAAGTCCTGTTGCTGTTCGTGTGTTTACTTCCTGGATCCCGGCACCCTTGCATGCCAATTGCGTCGATGATGCTGGACCTCGAAACATGACACTGGTAAACTAGTCTATCCATCTATGGTGGCGTTTGTACCAGCCGGGACTTGTTCGTCAAAGGCAGCCCTCGAGGGGAGCACCTAGTGGGGCACAGGGTGTTTGTCAGTCAGTAGAATCCATTGCTACTTTTATCTCCTAGATAGCCCAGAACGGTTCTAGTAGATAGATGTCGTGTACCTGAATTATTATAAGGCATGTGATCTTCTTCTTCCATGCCTGCCGTTGTATCTAGGAAACCAAGACTCACAAAGTAACAATCGTGACATCGTTCGCCACTGCCATTCCTTACTACATATGTCAATCTGCTCCTCAACGTTCTTGAGTCCTTTCCAGGCATTCATCAGAATTCTGAATCCTTTCACGAAGCATTCTTAGGGGAAGCCTCCATCATGCAACTCTCGCAGCGCGGCCATCCTCCCCAAAGATACTCGCCAGAAGGTGACTATGGCTACGACCATCATGAACTAATACAGAGCTCGCGAAGGCCTCTAAGCGAGTCGACAGGCAATATTCAACCCCACAATCTTGGCCCTCTGGTATTGTGTCAGTCAAATCATATTTCGTTAACACCACCGGCACCACTGCATTCTATTCCAACACCGCCAATACTGCCTACCCAAACTATAACATCGACATATGGCACTAGTTTTCGAAATCATCGTTCTCAATACAGAGATGTGTCCCTTCAAGAATCATCAATGGCTCACTCAAGGGGTGGCCGGAACCCCATATATTCCTGGAAGCATTTTGCCGACTACCGTGCCAAGGTGACGCAAAAAGAATCGGAAAACGAGGAACCAAAATGGCCATTATATCTTGAGGATGCTTTTCTCGATGGTGTGTTCTGATTTGCGGCATGCTAAATTGGGGGCATTGACTAACACGACACAAGCTCTACTTCTGATCCCTTTCATGGGCCGAAAGAAGGTTAGTTCCAAAGGGCGGCTGTATGGCCGAAACATGCTATTGACCGAGTATCTCTGGATATGTCACTGGCTCCTCTTTCCCCCTCAAGCCGGTGAGCACATACCGGTTGGCAAAGCAAAAGAAGAGCATGCTGCGTTTAGAGGTAGGAAACAAGTGTCCAGCCATATCCAGGTGCTGAAAGGGTTCTTCCTGAGCCATCCATGTTGTAAGTTTCAACATTGTCCCATTTGTTTGGGCCGCCTTAATGCTGACAGCCAATAGTTCACTTCTTCTTTCCGCGCAAAAACGACGAGAAGGAAGAGGACAGGAGGCATATGAAGGAGGAGGAAGGGGAGGTAGAGTCTTTCAAGAACAATAGAGTTCTTATTGCATTAGCCGAAGGGCGTCTTCCGGACGAGCGGCCCAACTACGACTACTTCGCTCGTCTGCTTGCGGCAGACTCAGATGTCTTCGCAAGGCCAAAAACGTGCTGGATCTACGTTTCCTCCTCAGAAGTGACTCTGAGCCCAGATTACAAGGAGGCATACGCACACGACGGGACAACCCTGCACGCTGATGCATATACACCGGATGGGCAGCGACTAGAGTGCAAAGGGGACTATCCACACTTGGTTCTCAATAGCAATAAGGAAACCCGAAAAGACCTGCGCAGCGGAAGAGACGACGAGCCACCCAAGCATTTACTTCATGAATATACTCGGACTCTGACTCAGAAAGAGTCCAGCTCGATCAAAGATATTTCGTTTAAATGGGATCACCAGTTTCCCGACCTACGGGATAATTTACTATCGGCTCTGAGTGAGACGCTTCCCTCGCACGACCGTACATCCCGTTGTGTAGTCGGTCCTTGCGACACCATCTATTTCGACGTAGTTCTTGACCTACATGCAACCAGCAGGTTTCCCTCAGGCACTCACCTTGAAGGCTCAGTACAACTACAAATTTGCCGCCCAGAGCTGGCAAACCACCGCTGGCGCTCCGTCACCAGTGTTGCGAAGCCTCAAGAACTAGAGCATGACTCAGACGAGGCACCATTCTGGAACTGCTCCAACCCCTGCGATCTCGTTGGCCGCCAGAAAGACGTCATCGAGGTACCGTTCCCCGCCAAAAGCTGGGCCAGCACCTTCATGTCGCTCTCTAGATACGTCAATGCCGATCGCGATCGTAGAGATCGGCGCTCCAAGACTGTGAAAGAGGATAGCAACTTCGTCGAAGCCGGTGAGCAGAAGCCGCAGCTTCAACAGCACAGGGGCAAATCCTCTGAGAAAACGTACACCCCCTCAGAGCTCCTAAAGCAGGTCGCCATGTACCAGGAGATCTGGTCGGCTCCAAATGACGGGTCAGAGAAGCCGGGCTGGACCCGGCGTGCGATCATTCTGTGGACTTTCGACCATGTCCATAGCACGACCGACGACAAGGGCAACACCACCACACTGCCTCCACAGACTAATTGGCGCTTCCTCACCAAAATAGACCCGACCTCGCAAGCCCACCAACAACGCGCAAATGTCAGCGGTTCACCGAGGGTCTCGAGAGACGCTGTCATGTCGCCCATGCCGACATATGCAAATCACCTCACCACGGCCAACATGCACGAGAACTTCAACAGTGCCGCTTATGACGCGGCGTCTCACAATATGACTTTATCTAGCCAATCTGTGCATTCATACCCGTCTACCCTTGGCTTGATGGACAGCTTCAGCTCCGGCGGGTTGGCGACACCCCCTCCTACAGCGTCTCTGTCGTCTAGTTACGCGCACAGTTTTGATAGTGCCACTATCGCCAGCACGGACAGTCTGCACCACCACCTTAGTTTCTTGTCCGATGGTTCAGGCACCAACAGCCATGGTACACTCGTCGCTGGAGATGGACACGGTCATGTAGACCCATTCTTGACTGGGCTGGGCGTGCCGGTAGTGACGAGCAGTGGATACGACGATGATCCCACTCTGCAAGCCTGGGCTACCACAGCTACAAGTAGCCTCGCAGCTCTGGACCAGTGGACCACGACATACGTCGACAGTCAGCACAGCCTTGCATGGGCCGATGCCACTGGACATTTGTCAGCCGACGAGGTTGTGTCCAGGGATGAGACTCCTTGGGGCGATGGGAAAGACACCCTCTGGGCAACTACTACTGATAGCACTCAGAACCAACAGCACCAAAACAACACCTGGATCACAGCGACGTCACAGGCCTGGCTGCAATCCATCGCGGCCACGGCGGAAGCGAGCACATCCCGACACGACCCTAGTCCCTGGGATCAGCACGACTCCCAACCGCAAAACCACCACCACCACCTCCATCAACAGCACAACATCCTTGAAATATCAACCAAATCCCCTACAGGATCATCGTCGCTACCACCCCAGCGCGACCCCGCCAACGGCGCGATATCCCTGCCGCCGCACCACGGCCTAGACGAAGTAGCGAGCTACACGACCGCGTGCTCAACCAACAACAACAGCCGCAAGCGCAGCCGCACCGAAGACAACGACGAGGACCGGGACGGGTACCCCTGCTCATCGATCCGCAAGCTGGCGCACCACCACCGCCACGACAGCGACAACGACAACAACATAAACGACCGCGGTGACAGCCCGATCGACTGCACGCCTACGCCCACTATGCTGGAGGCGGCAGGCGAGCATGGGTCGCTGTTCTGATGGCAAGGCACAGCGTGCAAGCGAAGACGGCGAGGTTGGTGCCGCTAATTGTTGCTCGCCGTCATTCTCTGGGGTCGAGTCAGGGGCTATGGATGGAGGAAGACTTTTGAGGCTGTCTGGTCTTTTGCCAGGGGGGGGGGGGACTTGGGTGGATAGGAACAGGAAATTCGGCATGAGAACGAAGACCGCCTGCATCATCTAGTCTTGACAAGTATACCGATGCGAGCCGGGGCGTCCCGTTCAGATGGCTATATCATCATAAGATATCGCTTCATGGCGATGTCCGGCCCTAGCCGAGTCCCCTGGCACTTGTTGGTTTTTAATTATTGTTGTGGAGTTGGGAAGTATTGGGGCTTTTTTTCTTCTTCCCCTCGTCCTCTCAACTGGGAAAAGTACTGCTGCGTATTGGACCATTCCGTTCTGGCAAACCGATATCTGTAGTTGGGTCGTTGGTGCATTAGGGACCCCTGTGGTTTGTTAGGACGTCGTCTACCAAATTGGCGGGTCGCCAAGGCCGAAAATGAATTTCGAATTATTGAATCGGGTTTAAGGGAATGGAGCTTATACTTGGAGTTCAGGTCGCATATACTCCAAGAATTGGGAGCCGGTAATCCTTTGGGAATGGCGAAGTCTGCATCCTTGAGTAACATTCGATTAATGATACCATGATGATTAATAACATCCCAAATGGTGTCCCTCGTTTTGTTTGGTGCATTTGTCTACATGTGGATCTTGTGAACGGGAGGTTACAGTCATACCAGTCGGCTTGCCCAACTTTATTTCGCATTTAAATACCAAAAGTAAAATATCTGTTAAGAAGGGCTTAGATACGTGTTGTTGTGGACTAGAATCTTGCGGTGCGGAAAGAAAAATAATAGTAAAAAAATTTCCTGGACCAGTTTATTTGGCCTACTGGACTGAACTATGGGCAGCTCATGACTCTGGACTTGCTACAACTGGCGCTAAAACAGCTATCGAGAATCCGCGGTCGTGGAATTACTGTAGTCGTTTGTGTGTAGATGTGCCCTTCCATCTCGCGCACCGCTCCCCTGGCATGGCGAACCACACGGTCACGAACTTGGGAGGCGCACG
This sequence comes from Truncatella angustata, assembly GCF_020726525.1. NCBI lineage: Eukaryota > Fungi > Ascomycota > Sordariomycetes > Amphisphaeriales > Sporocadaceae > Truncatella > Truncatella angustata. The sequence goes on along the minus strand of NW_025763382.1, from coordinate 5,452,170 downwards.
TTTTCAACATTTGACTCAGTAACACACCGATCCGGGATCCAGCAAGCATTTATATTCGCGTACATCAGATAGCGCAGCACGGGATATCGATATGCTATTGTTATCTGTTTGGGACAGGGAAGGCAGTCCCATTGGCAGTAATTCGTGCGCCAATACTGTCGCCGGTCGCCCCACCCAAAGAACCGAATCGTGCGTCTTGAAAGCTCTCCCCTTTCGTTGTAAGATAGCAAGGTCACCGTAGGCGATCGTATCATTCTTGCAGGCGATGAGTCGCAACCGGGGTCGTTTGGTGATGATCTACGAAACAACGACGCCAAGGTCTGTACTCCGTATATCCATGGAGTGGCAGAGAGGTAATTAAGCAGATTCTTTACTTGGGCGCGTGAATGTATCGAAATCGTCTCATCCATTTTGTGTATCCACCATGCGATAGAGCGCGAAATCTTGAAGAGGTTCCAGAGTTATGTCCTCGAACCGCACGGAGGGAGATAGTTTCGTGTTTCATGGTGGGTAAGACCCAGCAATAAAAGTGGCGATAGCTCTTATTTCCAATCACATAGGTAATCGTGCAACCAGAATCTTGGCTCCATGTTACAGCAGCCAAACTTCGTCTTTATACCCTGGGCTCAGATCACCGAGGTGGAGTTTTAAACATGTTCCTGAGTCTGGGGGAGGCGGATGCCGACAAGGATTGGGATTTTGAATTGTCGGCAGGGGATGTGGTGATCTGAGGGTTTGAAACTCCAAGTGTCACGACGGATGGACTAGACCATGTGAGGTTTTCCAAGTCAAGTTCGTCCCGATGCGACTCATTGGAAGGAAAAATCAAAGGCGTTGAATTTCTGCTTAGTAAATACCGAGTTCCTTGGGGGGTGTTTCTTGGGTTGCATGATAGTGAGATCACAAACATACCCAGAGAGTAATGGCAAGAACTGTTGGCTTGTCGTGACTATTGCGGAACTAAACTCAAGGCTAAGCCATGATCGCTCTACCCTGTCCATCAAGTATTCAAATGGGAAGTTAAGAGCGATTCTCGCATGGGGAATGAGACGATGATCATCGCAAATACCAATGCGCCGCGCTATTCGTCTAGGGTTTCTCATGGCTAAATTGCTTGCAGTTGCAAGGCCAGGCCAGTCGTCGGATTTCCGGATGGGACGGTCCAAATTATCCCAGTTCCTTACTGGGGTTTACTTCCGGTGCTCGGGCGTTAATATCCTTGATGGCACGAGACAACCCAGTATCAGATGTCGGTACGAACGTTGAGGGAAATATCGAGAAGAAAAAAGTATGCGGTTCCAATGGCAGCCATCATATGAGGCAATTTACTCGCAAAACTGTAGCTGATGCGCTCGAATCATTTCCGTAAACGCGCTTCGTCGTCCTGTAGCTAACCCAGAAAATGAGGTGAGTAGAAGTCAAGAATAGCGCATGCTGCAGTGCCAAGGCAGCGGCAAACACCCAACCAGATGCAGCAGGCTAGGTGAGCAATAGCGAATCTGCTGCACCGCGCTTAAGTCATTTCATCTTCAAACAGGATTCGTAATCTCGCAAAATCTGAAAACCCGCATTGTTCCTGACTTTCCCGCCCAGCTTGGGAGGTTGTGGAATTAGACGGACGTTGAGCGGTCGCAGAGTCGGCTAGCCGCCACAAGATGGTGATTTTCCAGCCACTAAAAGTCGACACGGTTCCTAGCTGTGTTAGAGGTTTTGCTGCCCGCCGGCGCATTGACTGGATGAGATGCGCTCAAGGGCCAAAGAGGGGCAGCTGCCAGCGGCACGAGAGATCAAATGTGGGGCCGCCTTTGTTCCAGATTTAACCACGGTCGGGATCTTGGGTCAAGTACTCTGTCGCCCTTGTGGCCGCTGTGAAGGTACCTGGCCCCGATCCCCGCTTAGCCTTTGTTCCTGCCTTACCTGGCCCCTAGGTGCTCCGTGCAGGCTTGCCCTTGCAGCTCGTGGCACACGAGAGTTTAGCCTCCCGCGATTTGACCCACTAAAAGTGTTCCATCTCCATCAAAATCACGACCCAGTATCAAGGCAAAGTGGTGAAGGCGTATGGCTCAACGGCCAAGCATGCTATGGCATTCACAAGTCCATGTTTCCATGGCCCTTGGATCGCTCTGACTGGCTGAGATCGGCCGGCCACGAATGCACTATGAGTCAAACTGCCCAGCGACAACAACGAAACCATCTCGCCCAGTCAACTCTATATCATCTGAAATATTATCACAACCTTGTCCCACACCATCACATCCCAGACAAGCTCCAGAACATCTGCATGTCGGGAATGTCCCCTTATGATCTGTAGGGCACGCCCGTGAACCTATCGTGACCCAGAAGTTCATGCTCTCGGTTGTTTCCAGGCAGTTCAAGATAGTTCTGAGCTCCACTGCCGAGTCTGCCGCCGTCCCGCCGCCGTGAAAGTGATTCAAGATTCCATATAGGACTGTCTGGTGCCAAGATTTCCTAGTCACTAGCAATTCCCTTGTGTTGAATCGGTGTAACAAACCTCTCAACGACATCTTCACACGCCACAGGCTCTTTGTCATCTTACCTGAGTCAACAGTTCCTTTTGGTATTCATCAAGACTGGGCTTTCCTGTCAAAACCTGCTCACATCGATCAGTGTCACTTTGTTTGTTCACCGTTGACTAGTGGGACCAGCCACCACGACTCATTGTTCTCGAAAACAGCCCTCCATTGTTTTCACTTTCACCACACATCATGATTTAGACGATAAAGACGACTTCCCAGTATTTCTATTCTTGATTCAGCTGGTTCTGACCAATACGCTGTGCGTCCTTTTGACTTTCGCGAGTTTACTACTTTTAAGCTCCCGCAAGCTCCAACTTCTTCCCGACCCAAAACGCGACCGCACAAAAAGATAAAGGAAAGAATTTGGCGCCCAAGAACACCACAAGCGCGCGGCCACAAAATTCGTCGCCAGATTATTTCATTCATCACACTACATCCGCTTCATTCATTTCTGACCACAGTCTTTCCCTTCCACGAAGTCATCTCGCTGGCGAGAGCTACCTACTACAGCTTGAGTCCCTACCAAGCCAGCGTCGGACATCTGAGTTTCGATTCATAAATCAACGCAAGCAAAAGAAATCCATACAAAATGGTCATGGCACAGAGGGTTGTCAGCGGTCTTGCAATTCTCGCTTCCGCCCAATCTGTCACCGCTCACACTTGGGTAGAGATGGTCCGGCGCATATCCTCCAGTGGATCTTTCGTTGGAGATATCGGATATGTCATGGGTCACATGAACCGTAGTGATACAGGTTTCTCGGACACCGCTGTTCAGATCAAGATTGACGATGTCACAAGTAACCCCAAGGTCTGCGGCACCATTGGCGCTGCCGGCTACACCAACAAGGCCTACCCGCCCATTACAGCTTCACCTGGAGAGTTTCTCGCACTCCAGTACGCAGAGAATGGTCATGTTAGTTTTCCCGACCAAACACCCAGAGGCTTCAAGGGTGGCAACATCATGATCTACGCTACTTCTGAGGACATCACGAACATCGGAGTCAATGATGTTCTATATCAATGGAACACCGAGGGCACTGGTGGTGACCAGAAGGGCAAGCTCATAGGCAGCCACTTCTTCGACGACGGACAGTGCTACGAGAACCCTAACGCCTCGCCTATCCGTGCAGAGCGTGCTGCTAAGTACAAGGCCGAGTCATTGCTCTGCCAGAGCACTGTTCAGCTTCCTTCCGACCTGGCAACATCAGGCAGTGTCAACCTTCTCTGGGTCTGGGATTGGCCGCAGAACCCCAACGAATCCGGCAAGAACACCACTGAGATTTACACCAGCTGTATGACCGTCAACCTTCAGGACGACTCGGATGACGCAGCCACGAGCGTGAAGGCTTTCTCGTTTGCGAAGAACCTTGATATCACCGATGCTGCGATCCCTGCCCAGGTTAAGACCCTCATCGAGGTTGAGCAGCGAGGCACTGGTACCGCTTCTCCGGCTGCTGCCACTGATGTGGCCGATGCGACTACCACCAGAAGCGCTTCTGCCACCACCAGCAAAGCAACTCTGAGCTCCTCAAAGTCGAAGCACCCAAACAACGGGGTGAAGACTGTCACCGTGACGGAAGCTGCTGAGACCGTTACAGAGTACCAGACTGTCACGGTGGGCGCTGGAGCTGGCAGCGGTAGTAGCCGAAGGACCTCTTCCTCTGCTGCATCGGCTACTGCAACCAGTCTCAAAACGTCAGTCAGAGCAAGCCGTAGCTCCAGCAGCCCTGTAGCCACTGGTGCCGCCTCCATCACGGGTGTCGAACCGTTCTTAAGAGCTCGTATTACTGGTCAGGTTCGCCGCTTGCGATGACCTCCTCATTCGGTATTATATAAGGATCGTGTCACAAACAACGACTAGGGAGTTTGAAACTCCTCAAATAACAGTCGGACACAATTGCCCCCCACATTCCTCCTCCCCTCTTTGTGCATATTTTCACGCTTGCCTCACAACAGCTCCCCGTCTTTCATAGAGGCCGGGCGCTCTCGGGTGAGCATAAGGCATTCCACGGCGTACATATGGCGGAAATGGTTCATGATTCATGGTTACGGGGGGAGAGAGAAGGAAAGAAAACCGCAAACAACGGAACAAGGGATTTGCATGAGATAAAGACGTTCTGAGATGATGGTTGATGGATGATACCCCGATTTTTGTTTTCTTTCTTTTTCTTGATCTTGATGCATCGGCGATAGGATCGCGCATGCTCTGGAACAATGGTTTACGACGCACATGAATTCATGTACACGTCCATTTTCTCTACATACAGCCGACTGAGCTAGTCTCGGGCACATCAATAAACTTCGTACATAGAACATCTGTCTTCCATGCGAGAGTGATCCTTCATCATAGCCCCCAGCACGTCCAATCGTCTACTCCGTTTGGCTCCCTAAGAACGGCTTACTTTGCTCAACTGCCAGATCCACAAGTTCTACAGACCTCGACTAATATTATATCATCCATCAGGCCCCAGCGTATCCTGCTACATCACTGGTAGACGACTGTGCCATTGATGGTTGCCACTGTCAGCAGGTGGGTCGGTGTCTAGAGGGCATAACACAGGTTGCTGGATGGTGGATATAGTGCTGATAGTAATGTTAAGGGATCGGTTTCGGAAGCAGCAGCTCAGTTGGCTTATTGGTGAAGGACTGTCGTTTCATGGCTGACCGCCCAAGTGAAATTGAAGTTTGAGGAATCCATGTCCTTATGATATTCTAAAATTCAAGCCGCTATGTATGCTCCAGAAAATTGTTTGCGCCACTAATGCATCGTCGCTTTTTTCTCCATGTTCCATCATCAGCATCTTGTTATAACACAACAAGATTGCTCACAGTTAAGCCCTGGCTTTCAACATGGTATCTCCTCCTCAATCCGAGACTCCTCGCCTTTTCCAGAGCCTCATAAGTTTCACCGCCACCACCCACCATGAGCATCGCAATAGGATGGTGTCTGACAATCCCCGAAGGCGTCCTTTGAGTTTCGTCCAGTAGCGGCCTGACAAAGTTGAAGCCCCAGATGTCATAATCTCCCTCATTGCTTTCCTCGTCATCCTCCGAAACGACGATGACGAGCTGCAGCGCGTTTCGATGCGGTGCATATGCTGGAACATTGGCCAGCTTTTCAGAGAACGAACAGCCACCTCGCCGCATGATGATGACCTGGTGGTTCTTAGCTGCTGTGTCTGGCAGCTTCCCGTGGCAGGCCTGATCCGCAAAGTAGATCCTTTTCCACGACAATGAGTCGATGTGTGTACCTGAAATAGGATTGGGAGCTTCTAAAACATCAGGCACTGGAGCTGCGCCAAGTCCGACCGGTGTAATTGCAGGAACTTCTGCGTACCGGTATTGGGGGATCGGAGCTGGCAGGGGACCGAGCGTAGCGACTGGCTCTTTCAGCACCGACGTAATTTGCTGCAAGAAGGAACTGAAGAGGTTAGTAGCTCCCAGTCCTCTTTCCTGCGTCTCGATTGGTGCTTGAGTAGTCTCTGGCCTAGTCCCATCATTCTGATCAAACACGGTCGTTTCATTCTTCTCAGCCGGCACCTCAGACTGGATGAGGATATCAACGATGACCGAGTCTCTGATTCGATGGAAAAGTGGATCCGCCATGTCTGTGAGGATATCACGACTCATGAAGACTTTCTCATCTTTACCCAGCGGCAAGTTCCCAATGCTTTGGACTCTCCATGTGCGATCATTCACGTCCGGCGGCTCTTCTTGCACCATAGTCAGCTTGAGGCCATTGAGACTATTGATTGCGATTCCTTCGGCCATGCGAACAAGGTTGTGGCCGCCGAACATCATATTGAGCGCACTTCCAACAACTTGCTGGGTGTTGGAGGGGAATTCGATCGTGGAGGTGTGTTGTTGACGTATAACTGCGCAAATACCATCACTTGGCAGCATCGAGGACGGCAAGGTCCAGGGGAAGACTGTATGATTGGGCTTTGCTCCAAAGGCCTGCTTCGATTGTGGTTCTCCAGGTCCAAGTAGTGTCTCTGGAGCTGAGATAGCCGCATGGATGTTTGGAACCTGGTGTAGGCGAATTAAGCTAGAGGCATGGTAAAGATCTGGCCGCGCTGCAGTTGCAGACCCAGTAAAAGGTGGGAGCGGTGGTGGAAGAGGGCATGAGTTGGTAAAGTTATCGTCAAGGTAGGATTGTATATCCTTTTTGATTGGAGGCGCGTTGTTGTGTTTCGTGGTGCGACCGGGTCTTCGGGGAATGAGAAGTGGATGTCCTTCGGTGGTGAAGACGTAAGGTGCATCTAGCTTGTTCAATGGATGATTGGGATCGAACAAGAGATACAGATACTTGGCTGTCTCACCAAGAAAGAAGCTCTCCATCCGGTCGCTCTTCTCCCCCGTCCTGACGTCTTGCAAACCTGACCAGCCGCACTTGGTCCAGCACCTCCTGGTAATATCCTTTAGGACCATCTCGCCAGCATAGAGATACCACGGATCCTTCGTAGCTCGATAAATATGATAGGTGGACTCGATGAACTCAGGACGACCAGGCCACCAGCCTAGGCCACCTTCGACATTACCGTCGCGGACAGACCATCGTTCCGGTAGTGCAGAATATCGAGTCCATAATGCTGTGTAAAGAAGATGTGTCTCAATAGCCTCTTCGAGCTCGCCGGCGAGGGTCAAGAGGCCCGGGTAATATGCCCCCAGACTGTCGATCCAATACGCTTGGGGCGAACCTGTGGAGACGTGGACGTTGATGTAATGTGGATGATGCATATCTGAGTACAGATGTCGTTTGATAGCGGCATGGGAATGATGCCAGGCTTCTAAAAACGCATCTGGTGAATTGTCCTCGTCAGACAGAGGAGTGTAGATGGAGTTTGGGTCGAGCGAACTGCCATATGGCATATGGGAGGGCATCGTGCGATTAGGCAGCTCGTGGCCGGACAATAAAATATGTGTTTTCAACGCATATTCGAAGAAACTGTCAATTCCAGCACCGATGCCAGAAAAGCCGCCGATCCAGTGGCCGGCCTCAGCATCAACACCGGCACCTATGAGGCCAATGTTACTCCTCCTTGACCAGACAGCCCAAAACGCTCTCTTGGCCGCCTGTTCAAACCTTGGATCACCTGTTAACCGGCTCAAGACGGTAAACTCGAGCACCAAACTTCCTGCGCCAGCACTGCAGGTTTCGGTAATCTCGGGAGGATCTTCACCTCCATCCCCGTCGGAATCTAGGCTGATGTTCTCGTTGAGCGGGGAGTTGAGGTAAAACGGGATTCCGTGTCTGAGGTTGACACGAGGGTAGGGCATGCCCGTTTGGGTGTAGAAAGCAGGAAGCAAACGTTGAGCCAAATCGAACGCCAGGCGAAGGAGTTGACCATCGTATTTGAATCCGCTGGGCCACACGACTGGGCGTTGTTCCACATCGTCGTTGGTTCTTCCTGAATCGTAGCCGGAGATTGGCAGGTCCCCAACAGCGAACAAATGCGCGCTCAACAAGCCACCCACACCCCTGATGACAGTTTCAAAGACTTGTACCTTACTGTCGACATTGAACCCTCTTTCGCGAAGTCCTTGACCTGACGGACCGGGCCGCCCGTCCCCATATTGCTCTACCAAAGCAGCGATCCCTTCCTGAAAATCCTTCAACGCCTTGGGCCCCGTATTCTCGGTATCGGGTGGGGCAGATGCAAGTATCGCCAATGTCGACAGGCTGTCTATCAGGGTCAAGGAGTAGTTTCCAAGGACGTCGTTCAGCTCGACATGTCGGGGATTGAGGCGATCTCGGGTTAATGGAGTACAAGACACGGGCCGCAACTACACGAGTGAGTCAGCTGAGCAGATACACGAGCTGAGACTGTGGCATACCTCATCTTCGGGGAAGGCGATGCCCATATAGTTGTCGAAACCGTGATAGAACATGTGCACAGTCTCCTGCCTCAGTTGTGCAACCCGGCCGGGACGCATTGCGCTCACCAAGCTAGCCCATGGTAGCCATAGGATACCGAGCGTCGCCCATAGAGCAAGTGATGTGCCCATCCGCATGATCGTCCCCAGACCCAATCTCCCGCCGGCCGAGCATGCCGAGGGCATCACCGGCAGCTAGGACAGCAAAGAATGCATGTGTGGGAAGTAAACAAACGTCGTGGAAACGAGACGGCGAACGGATCGCCGCACTTGAGACCAACAGAATGAATTGAGTTCACTGAATGCAGCAAAACAATGCCGAATGAAGCTGGCAAAAGTTAAGCACGCGACCGTGGAATGAGCATCTGGTCTGGAGATAGAGCTAAGCTGGCGCATTGAATGCTGTCATCACAGTGCTGGCCAATATGAAAGCAGCGTTTACTAACAGAAAAGCATAGGCTCCTTGGTGACTTCCTGTTAAGGCGGTCTCTTAGCGCGGCGGAGGACAGATTTCCCTGATAAACCAAAAAGTGGAACCCTCTTCTCACGCCTTCTCTTGCAGCTCACGGCGACGGCGACCATCTCCTTCTTCAACTTTGACTCCTGCTGTAGCACTCCTGCCGACGCAGAGCGCTTGCCGCTCGATATTGAGGTCAAGTTCTTCTGGGATCTCATTTCTTGCGTGATACGAGCACTCAGGCGCGAGGATTGCCATATAACCATCTGGCTTCAGAATTTACTTCCTCACCTTTGTTTATAACATGACAAATGAATCCACGCGACCCATCATCTGCCATTATGCGGTTCACAGTGCGGGAAAGTCTGGCTACTCCTAGATAGATCCCTGGGGATGACCTTGCTCATGCAATGCTACTGTGCATGCCCTTGTCTTTCGTATGAATGACATGATGGAAAACTGGTAGATGCCGGTATCACCCCTGTTTAGGGGAATCTTTTTGGGACTCCGTCTGCTAGGCTGGAGCTACGGATCCGTACTCGATGGCTCGCTATGCTTGTCGCCATGAGGGCTGGTCGCCCTACCCATTCAGCTATTACCCCTGGTGGGTACAGTGGACTTGGTAAAGCTTCAACGGCTGAGCCTCAATCGGACGGGGCACTCTGGCCTACAAATTGCATGGTTTAGTTCGCTCGGTACTCGTAGCAAACCCGCGACAGATGAGAGAACCCTTTCGAGAGAGCAAAGAGCTAGAAACGTTATAGACAGGAATCCATCGTATAGCGTCCAATATAAATGCCTGTCGATTACACATGAAGCAATAAAGGCAGTCGGCGTAATCTGGGGAACACACGTATAAGATAACGTAAGGGATGCCGCTTTCGTTTGATTTTGTGGAGAGACTCCTTGATACTGCAAGATTGGTGTCAAGTATTGGCGCCGAATTTTGAATGCCTTTTCTCCAGTATAACAACAGTCCTCCATCCGACGACATCTGTTCTGCTATCAGGGAGGCGAACATTCCTTAGTGTTCGAAAAAGAATTGTGTACTATAAGCTCGACTGTCCCCTTGCTTTGTCGTTTTCTCATGTTTACGGCTAGTATGACTATCATCCAACGGCAGTCGATAGGAGGCACAAACATCTCGAGTCCGAAGAGATCGAGACTTGGGCAGAGTACACTAGGTTAGAGATGCCCTATGGCGCCATGGGAAACAAGATATCGAACCAACCGAAGACCTCGAATGAGGCTTGCTGCAATGGCATTCACGGCCCGCTCCCCAGTGGATGTCGTGATACCATGATCTATCTAGTAGATGGTTTCTCCGATAGTGCGTTGAATTATTTGCAAGGCACGGGCTCGAATAAACTACTAATCCACGACGGACTGTGCCTTGTAGCATGTGATCAACACAGAAGCATTCTGAGTATTAATTATGGTTTGGTCATGGCCACTCTGGCGTAAGCACCATCGCCATTTGAGGTAATTATGTCACCGCTTGTTGACACAACGTGTCTCTATACAGTAGATTCAAGTGATGTAAAAAGAATCTGGCGCTACAGCTGCTGAGTCTTGTAGTCGTTTGGATGGAGATGAATGTTTCGCTTTATCTACAACAAGACGCATTGGCCCAACCGAAGGCTTTTGTTGACGTAAGGGCTTTCATAGCAGTTTGATGCTATGCAAGATCAATGATAGACATGATGCGGGTGGCTACCGCTCCTGTGATTCTTTATCATCGGATGAGGACTGATAGGTGTTGTTACTCGGCCGGGCCTGTGAGGCACCGTCAAGATATCTGGTATAGAGTTCCGTGAGGGAGCCTTGCGGTCTGACATTACGGTGATCTAACTTCAGTTCAAAGGATTTAGTGAGCCATCGGCAAGAAAATATTGTGTTCGTCGAATAGTTGATTGGTCTCTGCGCCGCTGCCAGTGACAGGGGCCAGGACCAGATGCCAAAGTTGGATTCTCAAACGGTGACCTTTCGCTGCAGCATGGACTAATTTCATGTTAGGTACCTCCCTGATCGGGGGACGAACCATCATTTCCATGGTAGTGTGGCAGAAACTGCTTGTGCACTCAATTCTTGCACAATCACACGGTGAAGTACCACCCCAGAACCGCCATATGTTCGAAACCTACATGGATAAAATTAGCTGCCATCACGGCTCCGAAGGATCGAACCGAGACAACGTTGTAGAATAAGTCAAGAGAATGCGAACATTAGCGTAGTGCTGTTCAGGGTGCATCCTAGTCCTTCTCCTGCATGACTACTCAGCCATGTCAGAACTCTGATCCGGCTTTGGTTGTGAATTAGGCGTTGGAAATGCCCTACCCGCTGCAGCCAGGGGGTTCCACACTTGCCACATCTTACAACATCAGAAGAGTGCTTCATCTTATCCAGTTACCAGGCATCCCAGCCAAACAAAGTTATTGCACCTATACTACACTGGCTGGCCATTTTACAACGTCAACGCTCGGAGCAAACATGGCTGCCAGTGCTTGTTTTAGAGAACGAGGATGGAGATTAGGACAATTTACCGACGTGGTCCATCACTATCTTGCTCTCGTAATTCGCCCGGCTCATGCTGCTGCTAGGGAATGAAAACCAATCCATCCTTGTCGTGCTACACCGTATTTCCTTTTTCATGTTAAAATATCACGAAATGTCGAGTTACCCACAGACGGACCCTTGTATAAAAGCCCTAAAAGGCTACTCGCACGAAGGTTGAGTCAGGTATTGCTGGCTGCAGTACGGGGTAGTCAAGGGTGTTGATTTGCTTGAGTCTTGTGGGTGCTGGGAAAATAACAGATAGACAAGCCCGCCTTTCCGTTGAGGGTACCGCTGGTGGCTCTGCAGATTCTGGCGGGACTCTAGGTGGGCTCTTGGTATCCCTTGCCTCGCCCGTCCTGTGGATGGCTGATTAAATATAGACACAGGCTGTGTATTCGCGATGCGATCTCATCAAGTGAGTTCATCATAGGATTAGCCTCGAAACGATTCTAAAATTCATGCTGCTCTAGAAGAGAAATGAGTCGGAAATACGAACAGCATGATGATAAACATAGATTGAAATTCCGTGAAAAGCGGCGACCTGTCTACTTGACGTACACAATATGGGTTCCCTAACTAAGTATCTCCCCAGCGTCTGTATTCACTATCCACTCATTTCCTGATTCCTTTTATCATTTACCTCTCCGGGGCAGGCTTGCCAAAGTATGTGTAGATCACACTATTTTCAACGTGTTCCTTTCCGTCTGTAATACCCCTCCGAGAGCGCCTGAAGCACTGAAGATAGTGGTTTCGACTATAAACAAGAGAAGTGTTCTGTAACTACAGATAACCCAGAAACAATTCAACCGCCTTAACTCCGTGTGCAGACTGAAATACTCCTATTAATGTAAGGAGCGTCTTATCTGGGCCATTTGCTGGCTCGATTCTGTGATTTTGGGTCTGATAAAATATCGGGCTAGCTTCGACACCTCCAGCTTCTCTTATATAATCAAATTTCTAATTGCATATGGAAAGTAGGGGTATCATCTAAAACCAATACGTAACAATAGCGCGCTTTAAGAAAAATGGTGACGGCCCTCTCAACCTGCAAACTGGTTGTTGTAGTATGACATGTTGTCGTGTTGTCGTGGTGGTTGTTGTTGTTGTTTCGCAATCATTTTGTCGCACGCTTGCTTAGCTACGCGCTCACTTTGAGCCTGGTTCAGCTCTTGGTGAGTGCTAACTCGTCGCGACGGTGGTGTTGATTCAGAAATCTCTGTATTCTCGGGAACAGGGGACTCAGGCTCAGGCTCAAAGAGGTTTCTGAAAAGCTGCTCTTCTTGCTCAGCGGTCAAATTTATTCTTGTCTCCGTACTTAAACCGTGTCCGTCGTACATGGCCGAAGGCGGGCTAGGCTGGTTCCAAAGGTTGGGTTGCTGTGTGCGTTGACGCTGCGTCTCCTTGCGACGCCTCCGGATCGTTTTTGGCTTGGTTTCGGGGTCGAATTCTTCTTCGCCAAGTTCTGCCAACCTTTTGGCGATATGCTCAGGTTTCCATTCCCAGTAGCGGCATCCACCCTTCTCTTTCATAATCTTGATGAGATCTGAGTACCGGCGTTTATCGTATTCCGCAATGGCTTCTAAAAGAGCTCTATCCTGTGTCTTTGGTCAGCTCCCCCAATTGGAACAGTTGTCAGGAAATTAAAGCCTACCTCTTCCTCAGGCCAGATGGCAAGCCTCGCAACTGCTCTTGAAAGCTGCATTTGAAGAGCGGCACGGTTCTTCTTCTCATAATGTTGTTCATATATTTCTGCAATCTTATCCCACATACCTTTCCCCTTGAATTGTATCAAATCTTCTCGAAGGTTGAACACAAACATGTCTTCGGGCTTTGATGGATCAGGACGGAGCTGAAGTTTAGGTCGTGACTTTTGCTCTTGCTCTACATGACGAACAGGGGAAAACTCGTCGTTGGAACGCTCCTCGTCATTTTCGTCGAAATCTTCTGGATTATTGCGACTCAGCTGCCTTCGGATGTTGCCTCGTGGCCGTTTCCTGATCTGCCCGCGTTTACTGTTCTGTTTCCGTGGATTCCTCTTATGTGAAGGATGTACTCCTATCATTAGAGGTCCGAAATGATTAATACCTTCTATAGGAGTAATTGGTGTACCATGGACCCCGGGGTAAGTTGTTGAGCCTAGGATAGGTACTTGTGGTGCTGGCGCCAACGGCACATGTGAATTTGAAGGTAGTGGATAGCTCCTGAGGAGCGCTGAGGGATTCACGTGAGGTGTAGTTGGGAACAAAACTGAAGAAGCTATTGGTGGCGACATATCGTCCTGAGGATCTGGGTGCGGTATACCGTAAGATCCAAAGTAATAATCTCCAGATGATGCTGGGATGTTTGTTTGGGCTGAAGAGTGTGTGCTTCCAAGGCCGTGCATTCCAAGGAGGCCCGCGGAAGGATTGAGGTTCATTGGTGACGATGACTGAGTAGTGCGGATTGCTGAGTGGTTCTGGTTGTTGTTGAACCAATCTGAAGTAGTAGGACGTGCGGTGCCGGGAGGGGTTGGTTGTTGGGAATCAATCCCAGTGTTGCTGAACGAGTGTTCCATCTTGATTGAGGCTTTGTCCGACGAAGATGGCGAGCCGACGACAGATACTGGTGTTGGGAGAGAGGAATCGTAGCTCAAAGAGTAACTAAAGGGGGCAACCTATAAGGCGGGTCAGTGCATCGTTTCAAGATCTTGAATAAGAAGCGTCACCCACCGAGGAATATGTATTTATCGTGTCAGAAGTGGTGCATACAACAGCTGTCGTTAATGGTCCAGTCGACTGGGCTCGAATATGTAGAGTACTTTCGTTGTAGAATTCGTCCTGTGTGTGATGGCTAGGGGAGAGGTGCATGTAATGGTCGCCCATGTTTAGATATATCTTCAAATTCTCCAGGTTATGGCCAATATCTGAGGTTGGGTTCGACGGAATCTTGTCTTCACCAGAACCGATATCAGAATGACGAAGATGTGAGCTTGAGGAGAATTATGTGCATGAATCGTATCCTGTTCCAAGTACCGGTTGGGATAGTTGACCAAGAAGCATACGAATAAGAATGCTCAGGAAACCGTTGCCAGTTGTAGGTACGGGGAGGAATGAGGATGAGGACGTGTGTTTATAGATAAGTAGATCTAATAGTCGGCATAGAGGTGGTGTATGCCTGGTGGAGTGGATACCAATGTCTTTTGAGGTGCTGCCATGCTGAAATCGAGGGACCCCCTGCAATACCTAGCGATACAAGGTCTACTTCGTCTGATCAACATGAAATGTACCGGGAGTGTCCCACAAAAGCTGACAGGGTTGTGGTCGGCTTTTGGGGGCTGATCTGGCCATTGGGAAGCTACCCTTGTGGGTGGTGTTGCATAAGGTCTCTGTATACATAATAGCCGCCGATGTGCCTGAATAGGTACCGTGCCTCGTTGACAGACGCGAGCGGGCCTTTGATAGCGTGGACTAGGGCATACAGAACCTCCAGAATGGCACGCTATGCCCATGATTGTCCATGTGTGGCACCTAGCGCCTGAAATATCGCCGTCATGGTTCGCGGACGACGAGGCTTAGCAAGGCTTGGTGGATCGCGAAAGGCTGAGTGCGCTTTCCATAGGGATCATATCATGAAGCTGCTGAATAGTCAATCACAATCGAGATTGCTTACGCAGCAATTCATACAGCGATTAGAGGGACTCAACGGCCAGCAAGTTTATCACAAGCAACAAATGCTAGAAAGAGTAGTCCTCTAGCAGACCCAAGCACTTGGGAGGGTATACCGAACCGGTTTGCTGGCATTGGGTAGCATTGGAGTCAAGTGTGAACCCGTTCAAACACTGTGTGTACATGGGACGAGGACTTTGGGGACGATCAGGGGGAGCTCCATGAGCTCGTGGATGATTGATTATGCTTAATAGAAGTAACAGCACAGAGGATCCAGAAGTCTCGTGCAGCGCCACTTCGACGTGAATTTGAGAAAGCGACTCGGTAAAGGTTGATTCATCGCTCCTAGATCGTTTCTTACGAGAAGAGACGACTCCCGTTCGTGACAAAGATGTTAGCAGTCTGGCTGCGAGCTACAACCCCATCAACCGTAGGCTTCCTGGGCAATTTGAGAGTGGGAACTTCATGACGTGCCCACCTACAAGGGTACGATGCCCTGGCTTGCGCTGGAAGTGGAATGACTGCTGCTCCCCATGGCCAAGTAAATTGCAGCTTCGGCAAACTTCTGCTGCGTCGGAGTCGACATGATGGCCTGAGTAGTTTTATGTTCGTTCGGCTTGCGCATAGGTGCTTGTTGGATGATGGAAATTACTCCCGCTGGATTACCATAGCGCTTGGGTAGAGAAGGAATATAATTTGCATTTTTAACATGAGGATTATTATGCGTTCCCCATTGCCATCAGTATAACCAAGGACGGCGTCGGCTCGAGGGTGACAACGATTGGTAGTGGAGGCTTGGAAAGTTGATTTGGTTGATCCGTCGCGGGACGCACGGTTGCGGGGGAGAACAGAGAACTGAACTAACCTCGAAGGATGGTTTTGTACTAAAGTCTCCAGCTTCATCTTCATGGAACTCATCAACAACCAATCTTAATTGTCACCTCTGCAGCAGGGAATGGGTCGACGACGAACACAAATCATGCACATCCAGACCGCAGTGGGTGCAGTGAAATCCCTGAGATAGCCGATCATAAGACGAAGTCGGAACAGCGGGCAAGCCCCTCCCCCCAGAAAAGGTACTAACCTACTTGCGAAGGTCACGAAAGTTTCTTGCAGTGCTGTCGGAGAGATTTGATTTGAGAGCCAAAACCATCCAAACATTTACTTGAGCCTGGGGTGGCACCTTCGAGCCGTGTTTTTCACAGTGTCATATCATACCAGATCAGATTTGACTCAAGCTGGGCCAAAAGAGCCTTTTCAAGGCTCAAATCGCACTCCGTCAAGATTATTGTGTAGATCCAAGAAAGTCAAAAGTCTCGCAAGACGGGAGATCTGTCGTCCTAGCTCTAGTTCCACTTGGCTGTGCGGCAGCCACCCCGGCAAGCCTAAAACGGCTTCAAGGGTGCTCAGATGTGATCCAGCTAGTGCAGGTGACTTAAGTAGCTTGCCAAGGACGCTAGTTTTGGGGGGCAGTGGAGCGGCTGCGTTCCGACTGATTAATCTCTTGCTCAAACAGACTCCCAGTAAGTAGACAAGGCAATGATGGGTGAGATCGGCTCGTCAGATTAGCCTGAGAAGCATAAGCTCGACAAAGATAACGAGGTCTTTTTGGCTCAACTAGAACATAGATCTGAATCTCCTCAGTCCTTGGGCCAGCCTTGGGGACTTGATGGGACTTTCCAGTAAGTCCCAAGGTTCTGGTGCCACCACGCGACGCCCATGCAAAATATATTAACTCATTTGAGAAATGTACTTAGCGAAAACATGACCTCTGTACCGATCCGTAGAAAGGCGGACAAGACAACGAAGGTGCTGTTCCTTACTGGCCTCCGTGGCTCCCTCGTGTTCTTCCCCGACAAGCTTGAACCCAAAATTGTTTCGTTCGACACCTCAGTTCATTTCAAAGGGCCCTGGACCGGCTGTGCTTGACGCATCTTGGGCGTGTATACTCCGTAGTAAGACCTCATCCTTGAGGAATCAAGCACGGGGGGGGGTTTTTTTTTTTTGTATTATCTCGGTGTTTCGGAGTTCAGGCTCCTTGGCATAAAGTTATGGATGGGTCTGTAGGCCATCAAGCATACTATAATTTACATGTCAATTCCAAATTCTGCCCCCTCGTTCCGAATCAGGCCTTTCACAAATCGTGTAATTACTAGCGAGTGTGAGAGGGATATATTCGCGGCTAGAGATGTCTATATCCGCGCTTGAGGTCAAATTTAGAATCTTTTTCCTGGCAACGATGCATTTTCCAACGCGCAACGGCGTCTATTATCGCGCGTGGAGAAAGTTCACTTCGCTACCTGGCGCTCTGAGTGGCATTGCATAAAGTTATGTTGCATCAACGCAGGCAGTGTTGCAGGCAGTGCAATTCCGATAAACTGGCACGAAATTAGCAGGCGGCAGATTTGACCTCGATGGTGCAGCGATCTAAACCATTATCGAATGGCATGCTGTGAGATACCCAATGCATCATGCTACGATTTGCATGGGCGATGACTACAATGGGAAGGGTGGTCGAGATGTGGTGGGCGAGTTGATGAATTGTGGGCTGGATCAGGCATGGGTCCTGGAAAGACTTCCCGGATGTGTACGGCCGCTAAGATAGAGCAGATGGCATATAGGGAAATGGGCAAGGCAGCAGGATGCCACTGTTAAGACCCCACACAGTGTAGTATATATACAAGGGATAAATTGGTCGTGCGTTCGGATCGCAACCTATCAAGTGCGGCCCGAGACTTTGGCACCCCGACTACAAACGGTTAGATTCTGTGGGGGCCAAAAACGACCAAACGATCACAATAACCGCGCGCTCCTTGTGAAACGACCGCTAGCTACAACGCAATTGGTTCCGCTGACTTGGAACGAGAAGACCACCCCAACATTCCGCCAATCACCAACCACAGCACTCACTAGAATGTACTCACAATTGGCCGGACAAACGCTTCTTCGTGATCACTACAGTGCGTGCATTGGAGCAGGTACTAGCGAAACCCGCTTATTCCGTCCGTCTGTGCCACACGTACCTAAACGATCATCGGAAAATGAGCCTTTCGAGGTTTCTGTGTAGGTCGCATTCAAATGAAATAAGGCTTTCTCGATGTGCTACGAACCACCTTATTCGACAGTGCTGATCCATGACTCCGCAAGAGTGCCTGGTACAGATAGCCTTGTCCAGCCCTGCATATCTTCCACTTCACCCAAGCGCCTCGACCACACAATCGGAGTCGTCTCTGCGTCACAAACCCTTCCCATTCCCCATTCCAGGCGGATTCAAGGCATGGCTATTACCAAATTTGACGCATTCGTCACAAGACCCGAGCATCATGTGCGAGCCGCTGTGCTAACAATTGCATACGAGCGCTTCCAATCTGCTGGGAGTGTTTGAACCATTGGAATCACACCACAGCCGCGATAATATGAGTGAATAGACGCGCTGGCTTCAACATCCGAGGTAGCAGGAATCTTAATCCATGCGGTTTATCTGCTAGATCAACCATTCTTATTGGCCGTTCCAGTGATGGCATCACTAGTTATGATTTATCTGCTTGCAGTGCAGGCACAATCTTCCATACTTACGCGGTAATACTTGGTATTAGCGTAACCATAGTATACCTCGTCTTCGCAAATGTGCCGCTTGTACATACCAACAAGCGGCATGATATTGAGCGAAGAAATACTTCCATAGTAGTAGACGCACTCAAACCCATGCGACAAAGAAGCGCTGTAGCCGAGGAATGAAAGTCCATACCACATTGTGCAGAGTTGAGCGCTTCAATCTCCTAGTCATTCCAGGTAGATCAATACGAGTGGTTTTGTTGGTTCATATCACATATCCTGCGCTATGCTTGGAACGATTCTGTACTCTACGCCTACGAAAGCCCAAGGTCAAACGTCCACAATTAAACCGCCAATAACTCTTTGTCCGGTCGCTGAAGACGCCACTGCTCCTAAACCCTGACCTTTCTCCAGATCGGAAATGAAAATTATTTCTTGGTGAGGTGGCGAATGGTGCTCATATCCAATACCGTCCAACGTTACATCATACTTGACTGTCCGTCCCTGAATGCGGTCTTTTGGGCACCAACAGAAGTCTGAATTCTTACTCCCCACGACGACAAGGAAGACAAAGAATTCTCTTCGTCATCATCCCAGATATCCATTATCTTCGGTCTGTCGGGCTACATTCCCCCTTCTCATCCAGCCAGGTACAATACGAATCAGCGCCCAGGAAGCCGCAAAACCCTGCTTACAGAAAACGGGTAACATACGCACGCAGAATAGACCACCTGAGATATGCTTTCAACTAGTCCAGTGATGAACAAATGATAGTGGGACATCAGGTAGCTTTGATGTTGTGGAGTCACCGTGTGACATAATCTCGAAGACCTACATGGCGGAAAGCAACCCCGTAGGCTCATTAGACTTTCTTGCCTAGTCATACCCCAAGCTCGACATGTGTCTTTCTAGGCTCTGCGTATGGATGAAACAAAGACAGCCCCTTGGACAAACCCCCCCCCGTTTGTCTTCAACCATCAACTGACCCACCTGTACAAGTGACAAGTCGAGGATTACTTACCGATACCCAATACTTGTATACTCGAGTACCAGACCTACGTTCTTTGTATGTTATTCTTTTCGCCACCCAGGGGTCCACCACCTAGCGGATACTGCTTGGGCGCCTTCCCATTACCATCATACACGTCCGCAAGCAGCCATCCTTATGAGTGAACCTTATGAGTAATGGCTAGCGTAATCGGACAGGATTTTACCACTGCCTTCTCAAGTGGATGTCATTCAGGACCTCCTCGCCCGTTCGGCACTTGACCTTGCGCCACTCCCGATCGTCAGAGGCACAAGCTTGACTGGGACGGGAGACCTACTGCCCCAAGAGGGCCACCTGCTTCGCAGAGCTGCCACGTACTTGGCTTCCAATTGGAAGGCACTCGACACCTTGTCCTTCCGGGGCTGAAGATTGACAAGCGGTGAAATGCTTGTCCTCCAAGAAGACTTCAATCCGTGCCACAAGCATGCTCGAACACCATCCCCCCCCCCCCTTCACGCTTTCCAATCATCGTCCCTGCCGACTACCCAGATCGAGATAGGACAGGTTTCCCTCAAGAACGTCGAAAAGGACCTCCCAAGGCCCAAAATGGAGTCGCAATGCCCTCCGAATTCCACTTTGCAGACTTATTCGTGATTGGCTTCGGACTGGGCTTGCCAATTTGCGACCCAGCCCGCCCAGCATTCTTCAGGGGCACTGCACTGCACTGCAGACTGCAAAGAAGATGGAAAGAAAGCCTAACTCAACCACGATATCTGCGGCCCCCGAGCACATTCGCTCTCGCGCTTAAATGACTCTAAAATCATGTTTTTGCACTGCAATTCGTTGCCGTGGGTACGGCTGCTCCACAGAAGGCCGTCCAAACTGGCCGCTCGTGACGAGGGGGCAATCATGGCGATGACCCGTGGCCGCGATTTGGGCCTCTTGGCCGACCACCTTCCGGGGCCGTGAGGGAGCAAAAATGCTACGCAGCCCTCCAACTTTCGATTCTGAGACGAGACGAATCCCTATTTTGCAGTGCAAGAAGGTCCCGGCCACGGCGATCGCCGCTTGAATAGATGCCAGAAAATAAGAACGCCTTACCGATGGGGTCCGCGCTGCCGGCCGGCCCGCTAGGGAATTTTTAGCACTATAGCGTCACTTTCTAGAGGGCCTCACCCACTATAACTTAGGTTAGTGCAATTATGTGGGGGCATCCAGCCAATGGTCTTACACAAACAGGAACTTGATTTACTTTCCAGACTTTCTACGAGCCCAATCTAGCGTTGTGCACGGTAAGCCAAAAACGAACATCGTCATCTCCTTTACCGACCACTTGCGTGGCAAAGACATACGTTTTTCGAGTTCTCCTATGCAGCAGCGGATTTCTTTCCATCGGGAGGCAGAGCACTTGTCGGCAGGAACTTCCGCTGCCGGACGTCTAACGTTCCGTACCAGAATGGCTCGGCTGCTGGTTTTTCGGTTTCCAGACAAACGATTCGCTTGCCTTATCTGCGCGCAATTTGGGGCGCAATTTAGGTTTCCACTGAATGAATGTAGTTCAGACAAATGAAACTGCGGGGGCCAGTCACAATTTGGGAATCTCACGATTGTGACTGTTTTTGCATCTGCAAAATCCTTCGAAACAAGCGAAACTCTATTGCCAATTGGCCGGCCTCTAGAGAAAGAAGGCCTGTTGGTAAAATTGCCCTGACCTGCGCGATCTTATTTAGATTGCGCTCTATCCTTCTTCACCGCAACGGCTCGTACCTTGCGGCAAGCGCGGTTGTGGCGGCTAGCACCCATTGTGACCAGCACAAAAAAAGGTGCGTATGCTTGATGTCGGGGGATGATGTGACCTTTGGGCTGAATGAACGGTGTGCTGTGCCTTGCTATCGCATGTATCTTTTGAGTTTTAGTGAGTGAATCGTTTGCGGATGCTACCGCACCTCTGCCGCCGCCGCCCCTTTCCCCATAAATAAAAAGAACATCCGCTGCCAGAGGTCTTCAGTCAATCAGGTTTCTACATACTGTTCGCAGCCCACCCCTGTGGTCTGCCACGCTCTTCACAATTGGGTAGGTACGCACACATGCAGAGATGCGAACGATAGATGTGACCCCAGCCGCAGGCAGGATTGATTGCGACGTCAGATGCGATCCTTTGACTGTAAAGTCGCCATTTAGCTGAACTTTTAATTCCAGTCCTCGGACGTTGATCTTTTACTGTTAATACGTGCGGGAAACTTTTTAATCAGAATGAACATATGATACGGATGGCAGGAGTCCGGATGCTTCGGGACTTGCAAGCCTTGTGCACATCGAAATGGGCATAAGAAACCCCCATGAATAAGCGCACTCATATTGTAGACTCAGGCAAAATGGCCCCGAAGCCCCGGGTCTGAGCGAAATATCACTCGACGTTTACTTTGCTGCCCCTGTCGGTCGTTCGCCTTGTGATGTGCACAGGAGGCGAATGCAGATTATACTTATGGTACATGGGATTTCTAATTCTAATTCGCTTACCGCAGTTTGTAAATTTGTATGTGTCCAATGTCGTATTCACACTTCCTTCACCCTCTTAAATATAGTAATCATGATACGAACGGTCATCACTCTCGCAATGTATCAACGTTTCATATTCTTCAGACACATGGATCGAAATCGTGTGGCTGCAGGTTGGGCCAGACTAACCTTTAGGTATCTGGTTGAACTTCCCAATCTTACAACTCCGTGCAGCATATCATGTTTCAAGTGTCGCATCAATGTATTTTTCAGCTTTCTATGCATACTATTTACAAATGTATCTACATTCCAGGAGACAAAACGCACTCCAAGGGACGATGTTTTGGTGTGAGGATCTTCAATGCATTTCTTCTGTAGTAGAACGCAATGTGCGATGTCACTCACACCAAGTTGTTAGTGGCGAGTCGTCCCTCGGAGATATCCAAGAGACGTCCATTCGTTAAATTTTGGCTACAGAAGCAATATCTCGAATGCCGAATTCAACGAGCAGCATGTCTAGCTCTGCACTCCTTCGCAACCAACCCTAATTCTCGTCGGTCTCAATGTTGAATTGCTCCTTGGTAGTGGCAGGAACTACGTCCAAGAGCGTCCAGAATGCACGGTATTCATGTTGATCGCTGCAAAACCTCCGAGATGCGTCTCGCTGCAGGGAGCGGCGGCTTGAGCCATGACTTTGGAACCGAATACCGGAAACGCATGATTGGGTAATTATGATCAATTTGGTTAACCTACGTACCTATTCGATGGTACTTTTCCCGACCCCAGAGCCTATTTTGCAATCCATGTGGGCTCCCTGTGGGACCCACCGGTGAATGTTCAGTCTCTCGCGATGGCCTTAGCCATTGAATGATATTGCTCAGCAGCCTGATAGGGTATTAAAACAATGCGCAAGGTCAGAGAAATTCCTATGCTGATAAAATGTGCAGTAAAACCGCTGATGCATTATACCTTCCGAAATCAATCCACCATAGGTGGTGAAAGAAGTGAAATCCTTCACTCGGCAACAGTGCACAACCTCTAAGCGCCTACCAAATTGAAAATCAATGCATAACCTTCATGAAATCAAGTACAGTCGTCTGTTCATGCAGGTGGAAGCTGCTCAGGAGTTCGCAAGCTCCGTTCCCTAGACGGGGCTGTTTGCAGCCTACAAATTCTGCGTGCCTGACGGGGCCTGCATGCCCTACATGCCCTCAAGGGGTTGTGGATAGTTGTAATTGAAGTCAAGCAGCCCATCCAACATCCAATGTTGCGGGTCAAAAAAGTCGTAGTTGGGATCACCACTATATGGACCCATGCCTGCCATCAGGCTGCTAGGGCCAGCACTCACACCGCTGTTAGCATTCGGCGTCAATGCACCATTAGCAGCCATAAGATTGGGCATGTTGTTCTGAGGAGCCATAAGAGTACTGTCTAGGTGTGTTGATGACGCTGATGACTCGTTAGCTGAGTCTGGATTAGTTGGTTGTTTGAGAGCTGTCCCGAATTAGTACGTTCTGGACGCCACGTAGGGCGTGGTGTGTTGATATTAAGGGAAAATGGGGCTTACAGTCAAGTGTACCACGACCTTGTGCTTGATAGTCCTCTCTCCAGCGCCATATCGAGTCGTACACAAGACTCATGCTGTGCCTACAACGAACCTTGAGTTGCAGGCTGTCATCAAGCTCCAAAGGATCTGTCTCATGATAAGAAGTTTTTGTTTGGTCGATCTTTGCTCCGTTCCACATTTGGACCATGAGCTCAGCCAACCTCCATTGAAGATCATTGTTCTGAATGCTAGTTTTTCTGATCCCCAAGATAGTCTTGTGGAACAGTTCTCTGCCACGGCCGAAATCTGACGTTGTCTTTACAAAGAAAGATCGCATCAACTTCAGGAGAGCGAAACCAGCTGCTACAAGCATTTGCTGTACGTAGTTGGTGGAATACAGCAGAACAAATTCGTTTTCTGGAAGGAAAAGTAGATCTAGAAAACTGGTGATCGCTCGCCAAAGTCCCATCAAATCGTCCATGTAGCCGGGCGTTTTGCTTGAGTCAAAGAAGCCAGCCAGTCGCAGGTGCACAGCTGCAGCTTTGAGGTGAGCTTCGACGATGGGTGACAAGTGTTGCGACATGATAGACGCCTGCAGTTCCTGATAGTCGCGACGGTAAACGCGCATCAACATGGCTCGGTGCTCGTCGCCGGCCACGCCCCGGGGATCGCTAGCATTGCTGTACATTTCTTTCGAGACTTTGTCGCAGAATCTTTCGATCCTAAGTCTGGCTGCCAGCTCCGTGCTGAGGGTGAACGGACCTTCTTCGCCAGGGCGAATAGCAAGCGTCCAATCGTACAAACTAGAAGCAGGTTGGCCGTAGCCCGTTCCGACATGTTGGGCGACGATGTTGCAAACGGCCCATGTGGTCACCCGATCATGAAGTTGTTCCTTGTTTAGCTCCACAGAGACCCGAGAGAAATCTTGTGTGTGGCTCGGTCGGTGGAGGCCTATGCCAGTAGCTGCTTTCATCATGACACCACAGAGAATGTGCGTCGGATCGGCTGTGGTTGTGCTTGTCGGAAGCGGCCATGTGCAAATAAGACACAGAGCTTTAACGACGAAGTAACTGTTTGGGACATCACCAACCGTGCCCCAGAGGAGTCGATGGAAGGGACCGCCAGCAAGTTCATGTAGGATAGGCTTGGCACGATAACGCCGCGAGGCAATTGCTATGATGGTCCAGAACAGTAGCGCATGCTGCTGAAAGTAGAGATCGGGGGGTTGCTCCGGGTGCAGAAATGGTAGGAAAGGATGGTAGTGAGCGAAGAATTCCTGGAATAATCCACTAACGTCCTGATCGGTTAATCGGACTGTCTCGAGTTCGTAAGCGTAGTGCGTCGGCGCAACACTATATGAACCACCCCGCTTCAAGGTCAACAAGGAGTTGACTGCCTCGTCAGATCCCATGAGAGATGGGTTCCGTGTATGCGAGTAAGCACTGTTGGCAATCGGGGATTGCAACTGGGAGTGTTGTTGTTGATCGTCATCATCTTCCACAGCAAAACCTTGCTGACGGGCCATATTGATGTTGCGTCGCAAACGGTCAATCTCCTTTTCCATTTCGGCATGTTTGGACCTTTTGCCTATGCGCTTGAAGTTTGACTCGATCTTGCACTCGAGCTTCAGACGATTGCACCTCGAGCAACTCGCGAAGGGATCTTGCACCACGTCGCAACGTAACTACACACAGGAGGGTCGCACATTAGCTCGTGGTCTTTATTTCCTGTGACATGTATGCATGTCTCGGGCTGCGCCATGTGCCATGTGCCCACTTATACACAGCTGAAGGCGCGAGATTGGGATTGGTTGACATGACTAACCTTCTGCTGCCGGCACTCATTGCAGGCCCGCTTGACACCAGGCTGCCGCTTCTTCTCGCGTTCCAGCAAGGATTGGTCTTCGTTGTCGCCAACATCACTGCCGGGACTGCTGTCTAGGCCGCCGAGACTTCTCTTTCTCTTTATGGACGGGCCATGGCGGACACTGACGGGCGAGGTCGGGCTTAACGACGCGGATGCGGCGCCGATGAGACTTTGAGCATCCATGCGTTGGGTGACGCCTGTTTCGGCAGGAGCCAAAGAGGCGGTCTCAGTAAATGATAGCCACCCTTGTGCGTATATCTCTGCACTAGTAAGCCGAAATATGGTTTTGGCTGCTTGCGTGGTCCGAAATCGCGAGTGATGCTCCAGGTATAATTATCTGCCGACAACGGAGAGTCACTTTTGGACTTGCAGCTGGAGTTATGTTGCGGGGAATTTTAATAAGAGAGCACGCAAAATTGCAAAAGAAATTCTCGAATGGAGGGGCTGGGCTTGGTTGGGCAAAAGCCCGAGCTTCAATCAACACTACACAGACACAAACTTTGCCTTTGCCTTTGCCCGAGTCAAGGCAAGTCCAATGTGACCGTCTACGTGAGGGGGGACATGACGGATCTTCTGTTTTGCCGGACCGAAAGTGGAAGCATCTCAACGAGGCAGCCAATAACAACAGCTACCCCTCGTCCACTAAGCCCTCTCTGGAAATCCCGAAGCCAAGTGCGGAAGCCGGCTACTGGAGCAAATGCAGGTGCAACCGACTCGGTGAGGGTCCTTATCGATAACACACGTGCCGAAGGTGAGCTGTAAACGTGGGCTGCACTGCTTTGTTACTGTCGTCCCTCGACTGTGGAATCCAGTGCAAGTCGTGCAATGAGATTTAAAAAGAACATGCAAATCTATGACAACAGCAAACTAATAGAGAAATATTTCTAAACTTTAAGTGGAAAATCCTTTTGCAAAATCGTCCATATACCAGTCTGATACCAGATGGCGCTCCTACAACGGCAATCTGCCCCGATAGAGCCATTAATTCTGACAACTGGCATGCATTTTTTAGGGCTGCATCTTATATCAACTAGGTTAGTCTAGTGACAACATTGAATAAGACCGTTTCGTTAGGACTAAAGCCGCCCATCGATCGGTACCGCTAGTCTAGGTCACAACAGGGCTGAGAGAAGAGGCGATATTGTTTCTTGCGGACTCAGCGTCCAAAGCACAGCTGTGAAGACAGTAAGCCCCTTTGTGTGAAATTCAAGCGCTTGTCGGTTTGGCTCCGTACTTCAGTAATATCCTACCTACGTATGTATGCCAAAATTTGTAAAGCTTGGAGCTCTCCACAATGGTCAGACGCGTTCTTGCTGTATGTACACAGACACATAAATAAGTACGTTATTCCCACATAAAACCCACTAATACCCGCAGCGTCCGTGCTGCCATAAGGTAAGATCCGACATTGCTATCACAATCAAGACCGATCATCAAATATGTCACTATAACAAGCCCGAGGACAAAGAAAAAGCACATACAAAAAACTCGGCCATTCCCGCTGTCGAGCCACCACGATACAATAACTTACATCATGTCGTTAATGCCAGGAAAAGAGTACGGCCGTTCGCAACGCCCGCTTTTCAAAGGGCGGCTTCAAGCTTCCGTGAAACCCCCATCATGCACATCGTACACTTTGGCCCCGGTATCGACAAGAGAAGTGATTTCAAGCGGGGCTTCCGAAGCGAATATGAGTATGACATCTAAATTTCTTTTGGAAGAAGATAAATGTTAATAACGACACCTGTAGGAGAGCCAATAGAAGTCTTCTCTACTGCGGTACCACAACCTTTCCTGGACCCCGGTTTTCTGGTGCGTCAGAAACGTGCACAAAATCCTACGTGAAGCAGCGCTGGTCCTCCTGGTGGCGTCAAGTTCACAGTGCTTCGAAGTCACTCCTGAAAAGTATCTTCTCGCAGCGCTGCAAGATGCCGGTGTTGCGGCCCCAAGCCTTCGCCCTCAAGTATGCAAATGTACCGTAGCGGCGGGGATGCAGCAAAGCCAGTCATGGTATCTCCCGGATTCCGAACATAATTGCCGTGCAGCATGTCACGATCCGAGACATTGCGACGATCCTTCAACAAGGATTCACATTCCATGAACGGCCCCAACATTTGTACGAATAAAAGCGGTCTCAGGGGTTTGCGGCAACTGGTGTCGAATACACTTTCTTCTCTCCACCCCCGCCGCGGAGGGCGAAATAAACCCGACACTCTCATTCCGTGTACCCTTTTGTGTTCATATTCATTACAGTAACACAATATGATAATATCTTTTTGGGAATTTTAAGATATATATATGTTCGTTCACTAATCGCCGTAATACTACTCTAAATTTATCAACTTTTAAGAATGCTCTATAGAGTTTTGTGCCAGCCAAAACCAGAGCGTTCTTGGTCAGATTAAGTGACCTATGCCCTTTTTTTTTTTTTCCCTCCGCTACGGGGGCCATCGATGCGCCTAATCTAGAAGAGGGGGGGGGCGGAGGTGAGCAGTACGATGGCACCCTGCACGATGATCCTTCAAACACGAGCAACGTGACTTTATTATCAGATCACGAAACTATTTTTGTTGTTCAGAAAGAAAATCACGCAGTTTTGCTCTAAACGCAAATCTCTTCGTCCGCTACGGTAGCAGCATGTAGCCACTGTCATGATCCACTCACTTTTGGGGCCATTAGATATGGCGCTGTGTTCAGCTTTGTACTCCTTGGTAGTTATTATATTATGATGGCTGGTGGTTTGATGTAAACACGCGCCACGTTTTCCCCTTCGCACTGTCTGGATGTGATCAGTGGCACTACAAGCTATCCGGGTTCACAAAGGGCATACTCGGGACAGTACAGTATTGATCTGACGATATAGCGCATAATTCTGAATACTTAACATGCTAAATCACAAAGAACTTAAGAAACCTAGCTTGCATGGAATATTAGGCGGTTAAAAATGGAACTCTTGTATCACTATACCAACATTCTCGTGGTTCACGAACTAGTACTAAGATAGCCTCAGCTGCCAGCCACCGTCACTTGTTTCTAGAGTCAAAGATTCATGCTGAAATATCAACTGTCTGTGACAAGAGGTCATCGGTAGACCACTTGCCATCAATCTTTGAGCCTTGACACTACACCTCCGGGTCGTACATTCAGCCCATATTGATATTCCTGCGCTTCAGTGTACGGCTTCTGATCTTGAAGTATTAAATTATCCTCAGCTCCCTGCATTGTGTATTTTTAAGTGCGGTATGAATTTGCCGCATATTTCACCTCGACCACCGGAGTCATTCGCCTCCTATCATTTATGGGATTTATCATTGAGCTTCTGCCATTAAATTCTCCTTGGAATATGTTCCCTTGCGGATGTGACGTCCTCATCCCAACAAGGTATATGTTTGATTGTGTGCTTGAGAGATTGCTTGTAGTAAATAGTGACTAAGACCGTAGATAGCTTGATGGTGTTTTCCGTTGATAGTCAGGCGCGAAGTACACATAGTCATTTTCAACTCGGATTGAGTCGAGTTGGCCTTAGGCAATCCTGGTAGATGTTACATAAGTTACATCTTGGTTGAGGTCGATTTGCCTGACCACCCTCGAAGACATTATCGAGTTCGTGGCCCAACCCATTCCTGGTAACAGAACTCAACTGTTGTTCAGCACCATCATGTATGGTTGCTTGAGCGAGAAGATGAAATCTTGGAACAAAACATGCCGCAAATGATGGATAGACATGAAAAAGAAGACTAGGGACATATGAGAAACGCGTGTTAGTACATAGCTGATGTATCAGTGCCGACCTGCTGTCGAACATCACGACGACAATATCTAACTTCGCTAGGGATGGAACAGTTTATCGACGTTCATTATCGTGACGACCCTACCAATGGAGGATATTTCAAAACTCTCCTCACTCGTGGTTTCTATCTCAAATTCAACCAATATTGCTGATGTCTACGCCTGTGAAGCCTATCTCGTCATTTGAATTGGCCTCCACGCCACTGTTATCGGTTTTCTTTTTCCTCTCCTCGAAGTTGGCTCTAAACTCACTTACTGTCTTCAATACATCCTTGGCCGCTGTCCAGGCCGAAACGCACCAACTCTGCGAGTACCTCGCCTGTCAACGCCGGCGGCCTGGAGCCGGGGGTACGGCGAAGAAAAAGGTGCAAGAGCTGTGGTCGGGCGGCGGCGTGGAGAAGGTTGTGCGAAGCGCCAGGTGGATGTGGGACTGAAAGGACGGGCCGAAGGACGTGGTGCGATTCGCGGTCGGGGAGAGTACGCCGCTGAAGTATTCGAGCACACGGAGCAAGACTGCAGGCAACTTTTTGTTAGCTTTGTCACCAGAGTATCACCCCCCAGACTGCGAGGTAAGTGGATACAGTGGTTGAAGTATTGGGAATAGGAAGGGGATCGGTGGCATGATCGAGACTAGATTTTTGCGTTCCACGTTTTGGCATGATCGCTTCTCAAGGAAGAAGTCCGCCTCATCAATCAGGAGTATAGCCTTCCGCGTCGTAACAAGCTTTAGGACCTTTCTCAAGTTCTTATCTACGGTCTTGATGTCGCTTCCCAGTTCGCCTGACATCATGACGTATAGTTCACGCTGGATGTCATCCGTAGTACTCTGCACGGTGAATGTTCTCCTTAAATATCAAGAAGCATGTTAGCCCTATCGAAACGCCAGTTTGTAGGTGAAATGTTTGAAAGTTGTGTCAAGGCAAGGCATAATGGGGTACAAATCTACGCGACAACGAGAAAGGTTAGCAGCCAACATGGATTGATCACTTACCAATGCTGGATTCTCAATATGCAAGGAATGTACACCCCTTCCCCTTTCTTGGGTGAGATCATCAAATTCGTCTTCCGCTGAATGTTGTCTTGGTTGCCAGGGCACGGATAAGACGCTTCTGCTTGTATGGAAGCACGAGGGCCTCGAATGCCCATGGGTGGAAGGATACGGGTACCATTGAATCGACATGGAACCAACCCCAACACTTCTCGGGCTGTGAGAAGCCAGTACGAAGCGCGATACGAGGCTGACGGCGAGTTTCCGGTGAAGGAAGTGGCTATTCAACCGCTTGGATCTGACAAGAAATGGGAAGGCAAACTAGCCCTACGCTACTCCAAATATTACACAAGAAATTGTGCTTTCGAAAAGGTGTCTCTTAAGGTTGAGTCGCCCCATATCGGAAAGCTGTACGCGAAGTAGCCCGCTCATGGCCCAACCAAAACCGAGCTGTCAAGATCAAGCTGTCCGCGTCTTTTATGTGAGAGACGCTGGCTTATCTGTTCCATTATCGAAATGAGCTGTTGAAGCATGCAGTGAGTCTGGGCGATGAAACAGCTCGTCGATATGTTCTATTAGTTGTGGAGTTCGCGAACAAGGAGTCGAAACATGATGTCGTTCGGTTTGAAAGTAACCTCGACGAACCGGAGGAACCAAGTGTGGAGCTAGAGCAACATCTGGATGCTCTTCAAGGCAGATGGTGTCGTGTTCGGTGGCGACGGCCTTGAACAATAGCTCAACGAACTCGTCAAAGTTTTCTTCTTCAACCCTTGGAAAGAGCCATCTAGCCCAAAATGGGTTCTCGCGACTAAAACTTTCGTGCATAATGGCATTGATTAAAGTTAAATAATTCGGCAGCTCTTGATGATGGCATACAAAAGCAGCGTTCGAGTTATGAGATGCCCAATTATACCTCTTGAGTATCATGAGGATCGTAAGTCCTTCTTAGGTTATCTGCTAGTCAGGTGGTAAGAAGTACTGTGACTATGTCGGGGTCCAGTACCTAAGCCACGATGATATCGTTCCCATGGTCGATCGCAAAGGGACGGCTAACTTGATAAAAGCTAGAGACGCTTATCTGACACAGATCATGCGAGTCAAAGACTCCTTGCGCATCACCGCCCACAATTTGAACGCTGGCATAAAATGATAGTTCCATGACCGCATCATCCTTGACACTAAGTCCTTTGTCGAGGAGTGCACATATACGGACATCGAGATTCCAAATTAGCGCGATTGGCATAAACTCCGTTGTTAGATTAAGAATATCAGATCACACGCTACGTCACTGCTCCTTAAAGTCGCAGGCCATGTTCCTGGAGGTGGCAGATTGAAATACAGCCTCGTGTTAAGGGCTTAGACTGGTATAAGGAGGCTGAGCACGGTTGTAATACTTCGCGAGGGAACTTGTCTTGACAGTTTGACTTGAGTATGTTATGTTTTGGGGTTTACTATTTTTAAAATTTCAATTTTATCAACCTCGAGATCTAGTAAAGTAAATCAACAACGACTAGATACAACCAACCACACACTAAGTGAAAGGAGTGATAGACGATATTTGAAGTCTCTCTGAGAACGATGGAAGATGCTTGCAGAAGCCCGTGGGTGATCTTGCTCCATTGCATAACGTATAATGGAAAGATAGAACAACTCACGAGACACGGGAGAGGCACAACAACCACCGTCCCATCGGTTACCCAAGTATTCCAATGTGTGCCACGCTACTTACACGTGTTCCCGCATGATGCACCCTAAGATGGCCGATCGCTGAATGGAGCAGTGCGGCTTGCGAGGCGATATTATACAAGAATGATGAAACACACCAGCAGAGCTCGACAAATCCACCACTGGCCGTTAAACTCGCTGAAAGCTCTCCGTGATGATTCTTCTGGGGCAAGAATCCGATTTATTGCGACATAGTATTGATGCAAAAGCTTGTACATAGTAACAAGTTTTGGACAACAGTAGCATGCAGTCAACAAATACTAGGGATAAAGGAATGCCCGTAGTACAGAAGTCAAAGTTCGTGCACTTCTCAGACCGGTACTGCCTGGCAAGTCCTTGCCCCGTAAGAATGCTAGGGAAGAAAGATTTAGTTAGGAACTTACCAGTGTGATTCGTATCAATAAACAAGTACAATTTTTTGGTAAATTTGGCAGAAGTGTGTACGTAGTCACAACCCCTCTTACAGGCTAGCTTCTCTGTGAGGACCCGAGTATAGTGAAGCAGATCTGGAACTAGGCATCAACGAACATGAACGCTCGCCCGAACCCTTTCATAACACGTGGATCATTCTGGATATATCGGCTCTGTGAAGGTTGTCTTTGGGTAGCTACTTGCTTGTTGCTGTGCAAATAACGAAATTCAATCTAGGCCGCAAGACATCCCCGTACTCTACAGACCCATGACATGGCTTGCGTATGAAGTCGACTGATATATACGGAGTACGAGGGAGCGACAAAGAGTTCTCACGTCTTCTTTTCCTTTCGAAGTCGTCATTTGGCGTTGAGGACGAAGTTTAGATGACCAGAACCAAATACGTCGAGCGTCGAGCGTCAAGCATCATGACATAATTGGGGAAGCTGAAGCACGTATGATCGTATAGTCATCAATTCTACCAAAACTACGGGTATTGTGTCGTGTAATACAGCAGTAATACAGGGCCAAATTCTAAAAGCTAACGAGGAGAATCATTCTCGTCATTTCCCATACCCCCGAACGCCGTTGAATGCATATGTAGATTGCACTATGCAAACTTCATACATGTGTCGAATTATCCACATGTCCACCGTCAAATCAAATCATAGATGTTTTAGACACGCGAGTGCGAATAAGGCTCGTAGGCCAGGTCCGAGCGGGCGTTGTTGTGGCCAGTGTAAGCCTGCTGGTTGTTGTAACCATAGCTGTTTCTGTTGTCGTGCAGAGGAGCGTATGAACCGTTGGGCAGGAATGGCTTCTCGTCGTCGTGGTTCTTGCTGGAGCGAGTGTGGTCGCGCTTGCAGCAGCAGGCACTGAATAGCCAGAACAGGGAAGCAGCGATAGTAAAAGCAGCGCCGATCCACACCGCGGCCAAGAAGTTGGTGTTGATGCTTCCTTTGACACCATAGTACTTGGCAGTTCCCTCAATGGCCCCAACGACAATGACGGCCATTGCGGTGATCATTGCGGCGCAAGCACACACTGCGACGGTCGCGACACCACTGATAAGGTAGGTAATGCAGGAGACGGCGCGGCTGCAGTAGGTGAAAGCACCAGCAACCAGCTCGATACCCAAAGCAATCATGGCGATGATGTACACAACCTCGGTCCACTTTGTGATCTTCTGGAATGCACTGATGGAACCGGTAATCTCGGAGGGAAGAGTAATGTTGTAACTGGCGGTAATGAGGGAGCTGGTGTTGAGTTCGGTTTCAGCCCAGTCGAACTTGGCCTTGGTGCATTCGCGTTTACCATCAGAGTCAGTAGTGCACACTCCCTAATGCAGAGGTCAGCTTTCCGTCATACCAGGAGGTTGTTGATTGCGTAGACTTACCCATAGGGTGATATCGTAGAAATCCTTAAGCCCCAGGTCCGTGGCGGTGATGTTGCTTGTCAAGGTCGTGGTGGAAGTAGTGCTGGTGCTGGAGCCGGACGAGCTGGCGCTGGAGCTCGAAGCGACACTCGAAGCGGCAGCCCAGGCGCTGTCCGTAGAGCTGCCCTGCTCAGACGAGCCGCCGAAAGAGGACGCATCAACTTGTCTTTCGTGGTGGGTCACATCTCGAGAAGTAACACTCGACAGTAGAGACTCGGCCGATGCAGGGCTGATCGTGAGGCCGGTGACGTTGGCTCGAAGGATATACAGACTGGCATTGTTGGTGACACCAGCGAGACCGACAATGAGCATAGAGATGATGGCGCCGGCTGTGAGTATGAATGGCAGGGCCACACAGAAGAACCTTCCCACGTTACCCATAGCGAATGTGTTGACTTGTGATGTGTCCGGATGGATCAGAACTATCCAACAACCGAGAACGTTCTTGATAGGCTGAGCGAATGTAACTGTCGTCGATGCAGTGAGAGGAAAAGGCGGACGCACGGGTTGGTGATGATGAGGATGTATAATTATGGCACGGCTCGGCAGGAAGGGGGATCGGTTGCATTTAAAGCTCAAGTGGTGGTCGGGTTGCGCAGGACTCGTACTTTGGAAACACTCGTCTATACGGTGGCGCAGCGAGCGCAGCGGGCTCTGGCGGGATTGGCAGTGTCGGTTCCTCGCACCTGGTCAGGCTGACCATGGCGCTGCTTAGTGACACTCAGCCCCAGAGTTTACGCTGCCGAGGCCCACTCAAAACGCGCAGCCCACCTTGGAGCCCAAGTCGCAGTTGCCGTGATACCCTTGGTGACTTGAGTCAACCCCATCTATCTGCAGTCCATCGGGCCTCGTCCCACCCCGAATCTTGCCAATTGTGATGTTGGTACGGTAGCCGTGATTGGTAAATAACAATGATATGCAGATTCTTCTTCCGCGGTATCACATCCGTTTGTTTACTTTGAAACGAACAACGAACCTGGATACCGTGACTCGTGCCAACCCCGTTCTATCGACTAAACTATCGTCTTAACGACCTCAAAGCCTCCAACCAGCCACCTATGATGTGTGCCAGCGTTGATCACTATCTACGGTTACTTGGCCACTACGATAGTGGAGCAGCCGTTTCACGTAAGATCTCGAGCTTGTTTCTTCAGAACTTAAAATCCATGGCGTTCAGTAATCTCACAGCATATTACTACATATATGCTCGCTGGGTCATTGAATGAGCGACATCGATACTCACGATGCCTGGATGCCTTCTGATCCAGTATGAGAGCCGAGTAAAATGCTCGCGAGGGCTATCCAAAAGAAAAAATTAAGTGCAAGGTACGTGGACAGTGGCGTCATGGCAGCGTTGTGACGCGGCTTTGGGTGTGAAGTGCTGAACTTCCGACGAATGGTCGACTTTTTCAGTGGAGAAATTTGCAAGCAAGCAAGCAAGCAAGCAAAAGAGCTGCCCCGAAAGCCGTTCCTGGCTCTCGCCTTGTGCTCGTCGTCCCGGTAAGGTCCAGCAGTTGTTCGCCAAGGAACCCGCCTTTGCGCATCAATAAACCGGCATGTGTGGCAGGGTGAGGCCAAGTGGAACCAGTACTATGACAAAGATGACGTCTAAAAATAGAGAGAGACACTTTTTTTTTCCCCCCCTCTTCCTTCCGTGGGGCTTCGCCTGCATCCCGAGGGGTTTGATACGCAGGAGAAGCCTCTATATGCCTGAACCAACACCAACCCGAATTGCGCTCATTGGCTTATTCAGTTTTCTGGTTTTATTGGAGGTTTAGTAAGGGACATGCGCAGGTGCATGGTATACAAAATTAAGCTTATATCGTCTCCACGGTCGCTGCCATTCTGAGGCCTCTGCTGCACGACGGGCGTAGGGCAGGTCTGGAATTCCATAAATACCTCAGCGTCATACTTCCACAGAAGAACAAAAGGATCAGTAACTGCCTTTCCCAAACACGAGGCTCTATAGAACTTGAACTATTGCTCTGAAGTTCGTGGCTCGGGCCTTCGAAATGGTGATGCAGTATAATGGTTATGTGGTAAACGACACTATAGTCATAGAACTCTGCGCGGGAATTACCAGCCGCATAGCTGGCGCCTATACTCTGTAAATCTTCTGGTGGCCTTGATGAAAATATCTGCATGTCTCTACACTCCTTGTAATGTATAACTGCACGCATACATGGCTACAAGACACACACGTCAATAACCGCGCCCGAGCAATATACCGTGAAACGAAGATCCTATACTTGGCAGATCGCCTAGGCTTGTGTTAAGTGTGGGTGTCATGCAAGCAATATTCCTGGCTCAAGGTGCCGCGAACGGCCTCGCGTTGAAGTCAGACAATGACACCGTTGAATGCTCCCACGTGTTTCATCTACGAAGAGACAGATATTGGTACAATCTCTAACTAGTTGAGTCATTTTCCTATGTAAAAGCTGACGGAATTCGCTAACTTAGGGATTGCGGGATCTGGCTAGACTAAATGAAACCAATAATTCAATTGCTGTTAACAATAAACCCACAACCGTAATTCGACACCAATGACGAGATACCAGGGTGAATCGCCACAACTTTTCTAAGTAGAAATAGCAACGTTCCGACGGATATCTTAACGGAAATAGTTCTCCGAACAAACGTGGGCAAGAACGTGGGTTCCAGCATGGAAGCTCTGACAAAGCTGTAGTTTCTTTTTAGTTTGCTTTTTTATGCAGTGACCTGGAGCTTGCTTGAGCCTCAGGTCACTTGACCGCCGCGCATCTGCCACGTTCGTCGTGCCAACGCAGTCGCCCGAGCCCTCCAATGATTCGCATCAGCAGAAATCATGTTAATCCGGACAAATCGTCTCGCACACGATTCGCATTCATAGAATTTGAGATCGTCGTGATATGGTCTTTGAACTTACCTAAATCAGTCAAAAAGAATTCTTCACGTGTTGCGCAGAAGTTCCGTCCAAGGACAGCAATTACGGGATAACTATTGTTATCGCTGCCCATATCAACTCTGACGTCGACTTCGACTTATCACTGTAGGGGCTCTCGGCTCTGTGCCTTTAAGCTTTAGTACTAACCTGGGTTACGTCGTAATCCGGGCCCCGCCAAATCCGAATACGTATCAGTATGAGTATTAGTATTGGTATTGGTATCAGTCTCAGTATCAGTATCAGTATCAGCATCAGCATCAGCATCAGCGGGCAACCGGGGGGATACATATTAGAGGAGGCTGCCGATTCGTACATCAGATCGAGACACAGGCGCAGCCTCTCTCCAACTCGTCCAATCGACGCAACACGACATGAACGAAAGTTAACGGGCAACGGCTATCCTTATCTATCTTCCCTACTTACCTAATAACCAGTATTAAGTGTCATTTCCAGCAGCAAGGCCAGTTGGATTCATTCCTTGTGTTTGGATCGCCAGGAACTTGGCACGCCTGCTGTCCGCCGGAACAGTTGGCCACAGCATATCGACAGTCATACTTTGTTCACGAGACTCATTGATGATTGAATCGCCTCCCAGACTCCAGCCATCACAACCCTGGTTGGCTAGCTCTTGCACTCTCATCTTGGCGCTGCGTTGGACTCTAGACCGACGAAATCCAATTTATAGCTCGAGTGCCCCCATTGGCATGTAGGATACGGCGTATTATTTATCCCTCCTGCGTGTGCCTCGATTCGACACATGCCATTCAGCCCACCTGAGCAAGTTGCAGTCCAGCACCCAGCCGACCTGAGCTAGAGGACAGGACAGGACAGGTCAGGACAGGACAGGACCCAACGTTAAAGCATTTCCTCCCCGCATCTCCACCACACCTTGGCCTTAGGCGTTCAGTCGTCCACAAAGCAGCACTGAGACCACGAACCACGATCATCATCTCCTGCCCCGGTGGAGTGAACATTGTTCTCGACTCGACTCTCGACTCGACTGTACCCACTGCTTTTCCACTGCATTCTCACCTGCAACTCTGCCGTGCCTTCTTGCTCCTTTGTTGTTCTCCACGAGTATCATCACTTCTCACGCGACAGCTCAAGGCAGGTTTTCGCACACGCAACTCGATTGCCGCTGCTGTTGACGACCACCCCAAATCAAATCCCAACACCGCAAAGCAAAGCAAAGCAAAGCAAATACGGCTAAAACTGTAGATGAGTTTTCATTTGCAGCTAGCCCCCATCACGCTCCATTCCTTCCAACCATCAGCATAGCCGTGTGCGCAGAATGTTAGTTCTTGAATTCTCCTAAATTCCGTCGTCTTCCTCGTCTTCCGCTATCCCCGGAGCCGTAAGCGGCTGGTCCTCGTAATCCCAAGTCTGCTCGGAGTTACGCTATGCATGCTATGGGGCTCCAGAACAGCAGTGGCTAATTCCAGTGTTCCATTTTCAGCTGCAAAAACGGAGGACGCAACGGCTTCCAGACGAGCCTTCCCCTCGCTCTTCCTCACTGCTCTCGAACGGCTCTTCCACCCTCCCTAATATTGACTGAGGCCTCCCGACACCGAGCCAATTGCCATAACTAGCCCAACTCGTCGTGGGACGAGTGGAGCCCAGACGGTGGAATCACTTCTGACATCATAAATTCGTACCTCAACAACACAACTCCGAACCCGAATCACATTGGCACCAGATCATGGGAAACCAGAACTCGAAGGAGGGCGGCTCGTCCTCAAGGTCGGGCGCCGGCCCAGGCGGCGACCGCGGAGAAGGCTTGCAGTCATATCCTTCCTTCAGCAGGTCCGACACCAAGGAATCGTCGCGTTCGTTCAAAACTCTCCGATCTAAGATACCTGGCTCAGGGAAGACGGACAGCCCACGAAACTCAACCATCCTGTCGAACGGCGAGGAGAAGTCAGATGCTGCTTCTGTAAAATCCGGCCGGAGCGCAAAATCACGAGGCAGCGTCATTTCGGCATCTGCGCCCCAATCCCCCGAAGCGACGTCTCCACTAGACGAGCAGCAACCACCTCCATCCCCCATACAGTCTGCTTCCATGAAGGCCGGACACGGAGATATCAGTGCCGCCCAGGCTTCGGGTGAGGTCGACCACGTCTCTGACCAACCGCCATCCGGCGCGGTCTCGTCGAACCCCGACGTCGCCGCCCAACCTGGGGCCTCCATCCTCGTGAAGAAGGACAACACAATCAACCCCATTTTACCAGATGGCAACGGAACCATGATGGGTGAATCGCCTGGCAACGTAGCCATCAGTGATATCAAGGATATTGATCTGGACGAATTCATCAAGCGCCTTCTGGATGCAGCGTACAACGGCAAGGTCACAAAGAGCGTATGTCTTAAGAATGCCGAGATCGTGGCCATCTGCCACAGAGCACGCGAGGTATTTCTATCCCAGCCCGCGCTGCTGGAATTGGACGCACCAGTCAAGATTGTGGGTGATGTGCACGGTCAGTATACGGATCTCATTCGCATGTTCGAGATGTGTGGTTTTCCACCAAACTCGAACTTCCTGTTCTTAGGCGACTACGTCGATCGAGGAAAGCAGTCCCTGGAGACAATCTTGCTGTTACTCTGCTACAAGTTGAAATACCCCGAAAACTTCTTCCTGCTCCGAGGCAATCACGAATGCGCCAACGTCACGAGGGTTTACGGATTTTACGACGAATGCAAAAGGCGATGCAACGTCAAGATCTGGAAGACATTCATTGATTGTTTCAACACACTTCCTATCGCGGCCATCGTCGCTGGCAAGATTTTCTGTGTACATGGCGGGTTGTCGCCTGCTCTAGGTCACATGGATGACATTCGCAATATTGCTCGACCCACAGACGTGCCGGACTACGGGCTGCTCAACGATCTTCTCTGGTCCGATCCCGCCGACATGGAACAGGACTGGGAAGCAAACGAGCGAGGAGTCAGCTACTGTTTTGGCAAAAAGGTCATTACTGACTTCCTTGCTACTCATGACTTCGATTTGGTATGCCGCGCCCATATGGTGGTTGAGGATGGATATGAGTTCTTTACGGACAGAGTTCTTGTCACTGTCTTCAGTGCTCCCAATGTAGGTGCTTTAAATCCGAGTGGCGCTTCGACAGCTGACAAAGAAAATAGTATTGCGGCGAATTCGATAATTGGGGTGCTGTGATGTCTGTCTCCTCCGAGCTTCTCTGCAGTTTTGAGCTCCTAAAACCCCTGGACTCTTCAGCTCTAAAGAGTCACATAAAAAAGGGCAGGAACAAGCGCAACACAATGCTCAACAGTCCGGTAAGTTACAAACTTTAGTCTAGCTCTGGGTCTTGGATGTCCTTGCTAATTATCCGATAGCCTGCCAGTGTTCTGCCTCAAAGTGTATGATTGCGAGCTTAGCACTCGACATTTATGTTTTTCTTTTGGCTCTAGAGGAAAGAGAAGTTTTAGGGACAACCAAGTCATTTCAGCAGAGTAGTGTTGCTGCAAATTCTACGCAGAAGCTAAATGCACTTTACTTAAATACTAGTCGATTTCTTCAACGATCCTTTCGTGGCTTAATTAGCGCGATGGAGACTCATGAAGGAGGCTTCGGATCCGAGAGCAGAGATTGGCGAGGACCACAGAAGACTACGTGGAAGCCGTACGAACTGTGGCCAGTCAGCCACGACAGCGGTCAAGGGTGTAATAATCCAATGATTGTCGCAGAACCCGTGGCCTGGAATGGCCGTGCGATTTCTTGCACACCGTCGTGCCTTACGTCCAGAAATTCAGGTATCGTGAGAAAACAACTAGAACGCTGGAAACGCATAGAAGGCAACTTCGGCGAGTCGAACAGGCAGACGAACGGTGGTAACATCTCCCAATGGATCATGTGGCAGGGTGTTGACGTTAGGAGCATTATACGTATGCTTTTTTTTTTTTTTTTTTTTTTTTTTTTCGGTTTGAAATCAGCTAGTGGACAGTCACTGCTCACAGAACCAGCTTCTGGTTGCCTTCTTTTTTGTTTCTGTTTTTTTGTTCTATACTGGCGTTAGGAACTAATTGATATGTATTTTCAAATGTTATTGTTGAGACAATTGTTTCTTTGTTGCTCTAATATCACCAATAAGCACAGCAATTTGGGTGCTGCATCCCATTGATTGCTTCTATTCTTGATTCCAGCGAGACTGTGCCGTGCTGTACCTGTTTGAATTTGTGTCCCCGTATGCATAAAATAACAATACCACTCCATGTGAATAACCAACACCGATATCTCTAAGTACCTTCTTTTAGTACAAACCCGATGCTGTCCCTATCCTCACTGATGACCCTGCCCCACTCTAATAATAACCTGAACAAATAAACCTCCATGTCCTCCTTCCTGATGGCCTTCTCGGCCCACTTCCTGCCCTGCTCCGCAATCCACCTGGCGTCCGCCTTGCTTTCTTCCATGACCTGCTCGCGGCCGTTGATCTTTCCCCGGCCCTTGAGGCCCTCGAAGTACGCCAGCGTGCTGTGCAGCCCGTGATAGCGGATGTCGATGGGCACGAAGTGCGTCCAGGGCATCAGGCGCTCCGTGTACCACTCGCGGAATATCGTGGAGATGAAGGGCACGCCGTTCGATCGGAGCACCGGCAGGGTGTCGGACGAAGGGCCATCCGAGGTGTCGAGGAGCATGATGTACCGGTTCGTCGCTGTGGCCTTGCCCGCCGCGGTCTTAAACGCGAACGACTCGTGCAGCGCGAGCTGACAGTTTGCGTTCTCGCACCGCTTGGTTGTTGGGAGAGCGTACGAGATGTCGGTGGAGAGTAGGTTATTGACCTCGCGAGTGCCGATCTGTTCGTAGGCGTACATGGTCTCCTTGCCTACCTTGACACCGAGCAGCATGGACCGCTTGTCAAAAGCGGTAGCGTTGTTAAGCAGGTGGACAAGACGGTTTCTATGTCCGCCGTGGACTGATTCGTGCGTTGCGGGCTGGTCTTGAGGATATTCCTGCCAGAATAGTCTATTCTCTTTCGCGTCGAAACGCGTCTCGTCGACTTTCTCGTCCTCGTCGAGTCGGACCAGTGGCATCAGTATGTCATTAAAGCTGCTAGTTTTCGACCTGCTGAAGACAGGTAAGAGGTCCTGGTGAAGGTCAAACTGGTGTGGTGTGGTGTGGAAATCATGAAGGTTGAAGATATCGGGCTGATGACAGGGGTCGAGAGAATGCTCCCAGTCCCGCAAGATTTGCCCCTGGGAATGCGGGTCAGAGCATGATGCACAGTGATCCCGAAAATTCCAAGTCACACCAGCTCTAGTTTTTGACCCAGGTGGGCAAGCTAAAGCCTGGAGATAACGGAAATCTTGAGCGGCCACATGGGTTGCTGGGTTTTGAGAAACCTGGCGTTCCACGGGGGTAACTTCCCTGATTGCGCCATCATTTTCTGCCTGACGCCTCGTCAAAGCTTGTGGGAGCACTTTCTCCAGCTTTGATATCGGCTTTGACCCTTTCTCTGTCAACCGATGCGCGTCATCCCAGGGGACTAAAACCCGTGGTCGTTCCCGAAGATTGATGGCAATCTCCATATCTGGTAGAAACTGGGCGAATTTCTCAATCATATTAATAGATTCGTCAAGCATCATATCTTGCGACAGGTCCTCGCGCTCAATATGGGAGGCTTTTCCTCCAGCGACTGTAATGACGCCGACATCTGGCAGTGCTCTAGCAATATCCAACCCTTCTTTTATCTTGGAGGGCTTCATGCCCCAGAAAGGCAGAATGTCGGTTTCCATTTGATCAAACTTATCAACTATGACAGAGTTCCTCTCTGACGCAAACTCGAACCATTTATCAAAGTTCGCTGGCGGGTTGCGGCCCTGATGTCGCTCTTTGTACTCAGACACAGCAAGATGCAGAGTGGTACTAACTGTCGCATGTCGTAGCCATCGATCCGCTTCGACCCGATTTCTGTAGATAAGTTCTTCAACAGGATGACGACTGACCATTGGCTTTTTAATTATTGCAGTGATTGTGCCAATGGCTAACAACGTGAGAGCCATGAGTATAAGCAATACTCTTGGGATATACAATACTGACCGCATGCTAGCAGTATACGTGAACACGGAAAAGCTTGTTGTAATTAGTTGTAGAACTATTAAGGGCAGGAGCCGAGATGTTTGCTGATATGTTCCGAAGAGTAGAATCTCGTGAAATGCAGATATAGTACCACATATAAATGTGGCTGTACCGGCCAGGGGTAAAGGTGCGGCTTCACATATCCACAGTGTTGCAGAGATGGCGGCCACGGCACAGGCAATGCCGTTACTAAAAACGTCAAAGGCGAATATGGTGTTTAGACCTAGGAAATGGCTGCCGGTCAAAGTGGAAGAGGACTGGGAAACCCCAGCGAAGAGCCACAAAACCCCAGTCGCGAGGGAAGACATCGCTAGAATACTGCCGAGCTTCTGCAGTCGACTCTTCGTGGTTTTCGTCCAGGAGAGAACTCTCCATATCAGAACAATGATGGCAGCGTCTAAGAACACGCCAGCCCATTGAAGGAAAATGACCAAAAGGGCTCCATCTGACCTTGTTGAGCAGAAATATGACGACTTGGGCACAAAATCCGCACCCAGAAAGACGCCATAGCTAAGGAGAAGAGTGACGAAAAGCACAGGGATTTGTGCTTTGTTAAGCCATTCAATAAAGTCGTCCCAGACGCTGCCCCATGGATCCTCCAGTTCGCCCGGATTGGGAACAGTAGCTTGCTTTCGTTCAAAGAAGAACTGATAGCCAGCCAAGATAAAGGGTAGAAATGCCTGAAGGTTTTGAGTAGTGGACTTATGGAGAGAAGACTTTCTGACCTACCTCAACGCCTTGAACGGTACATTGAAGATCATACACTACTCTACACAAGATCTCAAGCCGAATCACAATGAGAACAACAATACTAGGAATGTAATGTTTCCTTGGTCTTTGCGGCAATGATGATTTGATGTCCTTGAAAACGGCCTCTGAATCTGCAGTGGTAGAGTCAGATATCATATCCAGCATGTTTTTAAAAAAAAAAAAAAAAAAAAAAAAAGGTACTCACCAAATCTGCCATCTGCACCAGGAAGTTGTTTTGAGACAAAGCTCAAGGCGAAAGCCACACCTCCCGAAACCAATAATACAAGGAACGCCGACAACCGTGGTTGATCTAAACCCACCGTTTTAGTAGATAATTCTATGGACCACATAATCATATCAAAACTTATCGGGAAACCTACCTATCAGTGAGTGTCTGTCAAGCGAATGCAAAAGCCATAAGAAGGAAGTGATAAAGCTGGGCGCTGTTAGTGAGATGCCCTTGCGAGCGGACCTCGAAGGACCTCGAAGCGGAAGCCGGAAGTCAATTCAGGGGGCCAGTGCTCACCAGACAGAAGCGAACTTCGAGCTCTCGTCGCCGGCCATCGTGGCAGCACCAGCAGGCGAGAGATGACAGGTAGGCCAGAAACGAATGTGATCGATGTGAAACTAAATCATTGCGCCATCAATGGCAGCTTGAGGCATACAGACACGTCTGCTTCATAAGAATTGTTGATTGAAAACTGCTGCCTCCTAACCCAGTAGATTTACCTAACCTAGTTCCAGTGGCCACGTCCGTGGTTGTGGCAGTGCTTTGAATGCGCCGTCACTAAAAATACAGTGTCACTACCCTAAACTCGAGCGTAAGAATATATTCCCGCACTGTGATGACATAACACCAACTACTGGCTTCGGG
Source organism: Truncatella angustata (assembly GCF_020726525.1). Classification (NCBI taxonomy): domain Eukaryota; kingdom Fungi; phylum Ascomycota; class Sordariomycetes; order Amphisphaeriales; family Sporocadaceae; genus Truncatella; species Truncatella angustata. Next base: position 5,407,656 of record NW_025763382.1, on the reverse strand, counting down.
ACGATTTCAATGCCTCTGAATGTCTCAAGTATACTCATACATCCAATCTCTAGTACTGGAGAGCAGTATTTCATTTGTCCCTAATTGATTTGCATACTTTGGCCGCTTAATCCTTTCCGTTGAAGCATTGTCCTTCGAACCTGTGGTGCTTTTCATTGTCACTTAATGAGGCATACTAAATTTATTGAGAATTACTATGTCACACTTCAACGCAACTAAGGTCGACCTCAGGACGTTCCCAATGCTCACCCTCGGGAATTTCATCATCATACTGTGCTGTTACACCCACAACCTCTTCCTCTACGCCCTTGACTACCAGAAGCTTTGGTAAGCGGCCGTTTCTCTTTTCCATCAATTCCTCAACTTGCTCGTCAATATCTCTGTTTTCCCCCCTGTTGTAGTTGTAAAGACAGAGGTACTCCAAATTCGGTGGTAGCGTGTCAATCAACCGAGAAGTGGGCTCCTCCGCCAGTCGCCGGATCGGATTCGGATAAAGATACAACGCAGGATTCTCGTTGTCCTGCTCTTTTGACGGCCCGAATAGCAGCCTGAAATTGATGCTTAGATGTGTCAATGATATGAAGTCGTGCAAGGATCCGATTGTGTAGCCATATTTTTGAGTATCTGGCACCTTATTGGCATAAAGTGGTCGTTTGCTCTTTGCTAGATCAAGACGAAAGTACTCATCGTCCTGGTACTCTTGGTACACTTCCGCACAGAAAGACCCGTGGCCATGGTCAATAGACGACGCCGGCGTATTGTAGTATGCATTTCTGGCCCAAGTCGAGTCGATCTCGGGCAAACACCTGCCAAGGTCTAGGTCCAGAACCCTCAGGGTCTCTCTGTGTTCTAATAAAGCCATCCTCAAATGCTTCGGGTATAAGATAGAGTTTCCGCCATCCATATGGCTGAAACCTCCCTCCGAGATACTCAACTCCTCCAGAGCCTTTGGAATGCTCAGTATCCCACGAAACATCCAACTGCTCATATCGGTGTGACCAATATGTAGCTTTTTCAAGTTCGATGTCGCAGGCGGAAACACACAACTCTCAGCTTGGTATTCGCCTATACCTTCCATGGTCACTGTATGTAAATTCGGCAGTCGATGAAAGTATTTGAAGTACTCCATGAACTCGAGATCATAATAGACTCCATCATAATTCCACCTAGTGTAGCAAGAAGGGATGATTTCAACACACTTGACGTTGCGCAATACCGGATGATGTAGCAGCTCATAGTTGTTCTTGAGGAGGAATTGATGTAGCGGCGTCTCGTGCCTTACACCACCCATGTAGAGGATGCGGATATTTTCGCAGAGGGCCAGGAGTATGACCGTGGCGGCAGAGACATAGTGAAGATCTCGTAATTCATCTAGTCCGGAACACCCAGTCCGATGACCACCGCACAAAGGACCGGAAAGCTTCCGTCTCTTCCACTCAAAGGCTTGGATCATCTGATCCGCGGTTGCATCGCCCAGGCCCAAGGACTTGATGTAAGCCACGATGGAATCGTGGGCACTTCTGGGGACTGAACATGAAGTCTCGGGCGCGATTGGCCCTACAATGGGTCTCCATAAGTTATCCTCCCCTGTACCGTAGGAACCCGGATAGGAATGCTCATCAATCACGAACTCCTCTACAGTCGAGGCAAGACTGGGATTCTGTACATAGCTTGCAATAAGCGGGTATGTAAAGTCTTCCTCGTTGTGCAGGTCCACACGAAGCCTGCGATATCTCTTAGACAAAGGCCCTGCGGACTTATACTTGGACCGACGAGAACTATGCTGGCAGTAGGCAGAAATGCAAGGAATGATATTCCTGGTTCCAATCATGTGGGTCCTTCGGCTCGTTCTTGCGTGAGTCCATGCAGACAGATGACGGACTTGTTGCGACTGTTGCAAGCCATACTGAAGGGGAAAGTATGACAGAGCTTGCGATGATGGGTAGGATTGAATACGCCTAACGTGTGCAGTAGTTTGACTAGTGGATTGGATCTTCTTGAGAGTGCGTGCGAAAGTGTGAGCCATGATCGTGACTGGACAAAGGGCCAATTCAAAAGCTTCTAGGCCAGAGTCATCCTCAGTGTCGCAGGAGGTGTGGTGTCTGCTACATCAGTGAGGTCAAAAACCATCAATAATCTGAGATAGTATGAGATCTCGTGCTCTTCAATTTTGCGTGTATCCTATTTCATGCTTACACATGTTTGTTGTTTATTTGGTTGATTTAAGTTCAAAAAGTTATGTTGCGTAGCCTCATTTCCATGAAACCCTGGCATCAACACCGCCAAGACTACAGTGGGACCCTTCAAGTCTGCCTCACGTTCTCATCTTGCTCCTATCTGGTCAACCAATCCTTTGTGGGATTTGTTCCTCAGTAATTAATCTGTGTACTACAATCTTCACAGTTAGTGGTGTTTACTTTCCACTCTGTCCGAGAAGAACTCCTGGAAAAGGCTCGCATCATCCTACCACGACATCTAAGCTAACCACCTTTCGGTACTGGGGAAATGTCCGAGAAGTGTTTCAGGCAAGAGGCACAGTTATGTAAATGGTTCCCTGCCACACAATATACCAAGCAATGGTAGTAATACCGCGCATCGTGGTATTTTCCGAACGCAAAGTTGCGGCTGTGCCAATAGAGGCGAATCAGTTCTTTATTCTGGGGGGAATGTTCCAAACGGGAATACTACTGCTAACCTTAGACTACACCAAATGCAAATGGAAATCCTGACGTACAGCACCAGTCATTCTACGGCTTCCTATTTGTTTCCAGCCAAATGTGATGTCAGACACAAAGCTTCAATTGATGCAGATAGCTTGTTGCTTGAAAACGGTGTACCGTACCGTAGATCGGACGTTTCTTGTCTAGATAATGTCATCAGTCTGGATACGATGACCAACTCGGCATCAGAGTGCGACCCTCACATCCGAGATCGCTGTCTTTACATGCTTGGGGCAGACTAAGACTGTATCAACCACGCCAGACGATGGACGTTGTGTTGCCTCGTGATTATAAATTCTTTCTTGTGAGGAACACTGATAACATACATATTATTCCATCAAACATAGTCTATCAAACTATGACCGTAATTCGTTGCCATGAATCATTCACATCATCACTATGTACTCGAAGAGAGGAAGCAGTATTCAACTTCGTGACATCCTCTCACACTTTTCATGGTAGTCTGCAGCCGAGAGCACAACTACTTGAAGTCTCCGGGGCGCACTCAATAGACATCAAGATGGTGTGTATTGCCCCGGTTGTAGTCATACTCAGCACCCTCACCCCCCCTGTGCTCCCGGTATTGGCTACCTTTCCGTCCACTGAAGAGTCTCTTGAGAGTACCACCTCTCTTCGGCATCGGTTGCTCATCGTACGCGTCTTCAATTCCGGCGTTACCATTCTCGATCTCTGATTCATCGTCCACATTAGAGGCATCTTCGCCGTGGTATTCGTATTGTAGCGTCGGCACGAGAAGTCTATACGGCATCGTAATACCGGCAGGGTCTTTGGGGTTAATCTCGACGTTCAGCTGAATATCAAGGGCGCCTTCCACATCAACCTCGAATCGCTGGGGCTTCTTGAGCTGTTTAATACTCAATCCCGTAGACATGCGGTAGACTGGCTTTGGTCTACTGGGCCTAGCCTGTTCCTCTGACATCCTTTCATCGCCGCGACCGTGAGCGGCAGAAACGGGTTGTGTGTACGAGCGCTGCGGGGCACGATGCGCCACTGAGAAATACGAGTCGTCACCAGTGCTGTATTCAGCGGCTTCGCGAGCGCTACCAGCGCCGCCGCGAAGACCCATGCGTGCAAGTTTGTCACCCCGCTCGCCATTCGGCCCCTCAAAAGCCGTTGGCCGTGTTCGCCGAATTTCTTGGGGCGTCGGGATATGATTATAGGAGTCCTCATCGCTTTCAGCGCCCCAGCCACCGTTGATCCCACCATCATCAGGACGGCGACGACTAGTGGAAGGCCGCCGGCCGAAGAAGCCGCCCTTCTTAGGGCCAGCTGAATCACTACGACCGAGAGACAAGGTGCGTAGCAGCTTACCAGGACGTTGCTGACCATCAGAGGTAGAGTTTTTTCTGGAAAATGAGCGGAAAAGGCCACTGCCACCACCAGAAAGTGGCGGGCGGGAGCGGTCTTGCTCATCTGGCACGTCTGGACGGTATACTGGTCCGCGTTTCCTAGATGAAGACGACAATCTACGCAGGAGACCGCCACGACGGGGTGGTGACCCTTCGGGATTGTGTTCATAATCTTCCTCGGGAGGTGGTGTAGAAGGTGGTGTACTTCCTGGGACATAAGGTCGGATCTGACACCAGTTTCGGTGCGGAAGGAGTCGCTTGTTGTTACGCGGCTTGCCATCAACACCTGACATGAAGATGGGAATCATATCTTCGTCGGTCTCCTTGTCGAAGTGGTGGACCTTGTTTCGCTTGTTGAGGACATCTGCTAGCATATCTGGTGGTGGAGTATTGACGATGGCGGATGAGATGACGTTCGGCATGTAGCGAAAATCCTTATGCTTAGGAATTTGAAGCTTGGGGTTCGAAAAGAACTGTCCAATAGCTGCAAGATGAACATCACCGCTAAGAATCGTGATGCGCACGGATTTATCAGCCGCAAGATCCTGAAGATCTTCAATGACAAATTTACGCTCCTCCTTGTGGTTCTTTGCGGTCCAATGGTCGTCCAAATCATCGAGCACCTCGACGCCTCCATCGAAACGGTTAAGCAAACCTTTACCAAACAATCCAGCCTTGCCCATAGCCTTCACGGGGTCCATTAGTCGAGAAGTCAATCTGATAAAAGTTAGCAAATAGCCTGAGGGGTTACTGATAATAAACTTACATATTCTCAAGCCAGACCAACCGAGGATAAGCGATTGGAACCCCAAGCAGAACCAACAAATGCTTCGTCTCTCCCTTGATGATCTCGGCGTAGCACCGGTCAATGATTTTTTTCCAAGTATCTTCTCGCACCACTTCTTCCCTCGTGCGCTCTGTACGCGCATCAACGGCAAGCAGGGCAATATCAGAACCGAGTGACATGTACAAGCTGCGACTCAATTCGTGGATGTAAGGACCAGGTTTACGGCCTAGAATCCAGCTTGGCTCAGCCTCCTCTGTCTCGCTCACTATACTTTGCTGCTGGAATAGCATATAGTACTTGAAGGCGACGGCACCCAAGCCGGAAAAGACCGGTGATCTCATAAAGTGGTCTGGGTAAGATCCAAACCCGTCAATGATGTCGTGGTCATCATACATATTGACCATGGGGATTTGAGAGTTTGCCAAACCGAAAAGACCTTGTGAAAACCACATGCAGTATCGTTCGAAATAGAAGGTTTCTAACTCCTCCTGCAAATCCGCTGTGAATGGCGCATTGTGCTTATGAAGCGGATTCCTGATGTCCAGCCATTGTTTGAAGATTGTGGTCTGTCTCATCACAGCATCGTTATAGACCTGGTCTCCACCTCCAATCATCACATGGAAAGGCTGGGTTTGATGAGTGTTCAGCACATCCCGCCACATCGGATCCGGACCACTGAGATCATCCGACTTCACGCTCAGACTGAATCCATTACAACTGTGGAACATGACATTCATAGACTGGCCACGAGCCGGTATCCAAAAGCCCGTCGCAGGGCCATGATTGATACGGTATGCAATGCGCTGTTGCCTATCGCGAAGCTCGACTTCAAGATTGAAGCGCCAGAACGTGCAACCCTGTTCAGCATGCAGGCGAAACCCGCGAATATCTTTATACTTGCCAAGCTTTTCTCCATCTGCCTTGACACGCTTTTGGCGACTGGCAAAAGATTCTGGCCGGTCGGGAGCATTTTTGTTGAAATCCGGCGCAGTTCTAGTAGCTTCAAAAAGCCCATCATCGGTATCTAGCATGGACAAATCCTTGCCTTCCTCGAGATGCTCGACTGGCCTGACATAGAGCGTTTCTCCATACCGACCGAGTTTCGGTATGCCGGCTATGGGATCCACATACTCTGGTAGCAGGGCTTGTTCACCCATGAGTTCCGCTGGTGGAGGGGGAGTAAATCAATGTGCTGCACAAAGAGGCGCAGGATAGGGGCACTTTCGTATGAGCTATCAGAATCCTGGGTAACAATCATGACGGAGCCTCTCCAGATTTCTTTCTCAGCGACGCCGCCATTGCGGCTGCGTGCAGCCAATTTTTCGTGTCGAATACCACAGTATCTTAGCAACGGTCCACACTTGAGATACAAGGCGGGCTTAAAACGGGTAGGGCCTTGCGTCTCATCATACCCGCCATCAAAAGCTTCACCTTTCTGAGGTCTAGAAGACAAACTTCCTCTGCGGTTTCCAGAGTTCTCCCACCATGTCTTGTCTTTCTCATCATGGCTGGGTTCGGGGACTTTTGGTACTTGCGCTTGTGTGTCTAGTAATGCATCCGTAAGCTGTCCAACTGTCGCCTTTCTCCACTCGTCGAGATATTTTGGGGGCTGGTACACAGCCTGGCCAGTATGTGGTCTATCCCTATGGAAATAGTCTCGGAAGTGATGTTGATCATCTGATTCAGGGCTACCGCCAGTATCATAGCTGGGCTCAACTCTTTGATCGGGGAACGTCACCGACTTCATGCCATTACCATTCCCTCGGACAGAACGAGTATTAGCAGCATTTGATGGGGGCGCTTGGCGCTTGGCTCCATATGAAGCTGAACGTCCAAGGCCGATAGCAGCGGCGAAGCCTCGTGCTCGACTTGGTGGTTCTTCATAATTATCATAGTCGTCGTATTCGTCATATTCCTCGTAATTGCCACGGCCAGGTTGCCTTCCTTGGGTCTGAGGCCTTTCACCATACTCATCATCGTATTGCGTCGGAGGTACCCTTCTGAGATCTCCCCCAGTGGTCTTCGATCTCGAAACACCGGCGCCTCCTGTAAATTGGGGTTCTTCGCCACGGCGATGAATGGCTGGAAATCTCTCTTCTGCTTGTGTTCGCATACTATACCAAGGATCCCCGGGTGGGTTCTTCCGGAGTTTATTACTTCCGCTACGTGCAACACCAGCGGATACAATCGGCGCTGCTGGTGCAAGTATATCCGGCGAGGTGCCAGAGTTGCCAGAGTTGCCTTGTGGAGTGTCCAAATCGTTTCTTGCAGCTCTGTCACGGAAACTTAAGTTACGTTGAGGCAGGTCGGCGCTCATCGGTGCAGATACGTTACGATTCTTGGGCACAGGTACTTGAGGTTGTGGTGCTGGGCCAGAGGAGACGCGCCTTCTATGATCTGAGCCATATTGTAATGGAGGGGCTTGTCGCGCCGAAATTGGGGAATCGTCTCGGTGGAAGTCAGCTGCCACTGGACGTTGCTGGTCTTCTTGACCTACTGATTGTCGGCGGGGTCTGAAATGGACTTGTTGAGCGACGGGACGATCGACGACTCTTGTGTCGGGAGAGTTTGCGCCGGCATCCGCTTCCGTTGTGGCTGCTTTCTCCCGTGCGCGTCTTTCGGCAGCCTCCACACGAGCACGTTTCTCATCCTTCGTAATGCTATCGAGCGTCAGCTCGAGCTTCTGCAGTGGTGATCGATCATGTGCCCACTGTTGCTGCACCTCTTCAGGGCCAAGAGATTCTCTTCTCCGGTGCGACACCCTCTTGCCCGGCTTGGCCCCATTGGAGATTCGCCTTGACGAGCCTGTCCTCCCACCGCCATCATCATAATCGGCCATTGCACGCCGTGCCCTTCTCGCTTCTAGATCGTTTTCGATTTGGCGCGCAGCGTTGTTTGAGGCTACGGCCTCGGCTTCCATCTCTGCTGCTGCAGCTTTGGCCTGCGCAAGCGATTTGTGGGCCGACGGTGGCGGTCCTGGCTGACCGGAAGCGCTGAAGGTGTATGGCGAGTGGTGGCCGTTTCCGTAAGGATCCCTATTGTTGTAGCTGACTGGTGGTGCTCTGGGCACATCCGGTGCAGTGGGCGGCGTTGCGCGAGCGGTAGCCTCGAAATCTTCGTGGACTCGAGTACTTGGCCTCTTGCGCTTCTCCTGCGGATTTGACTGATAGTCAAGCTGCCCGTACGAAAGAGTGGCTGGTCGAGGCGCCAGGCCAGAATCTTCGAAGCTCGAATCTACAGGTGAGGCCAATGGACTGTAGGTCGAGTCGGTTGGAGCTTCGGTAGCTTGAGTTTGAAGTGAGACACGATTCAATCTAGGTTGCGATTGAGAGGTGGATGCAAGACCGTCCAATGACTGACTGCGATCGTGAGCTTGACTATAGCTATTCGACGTACGACGAGCCTTGGTGGGCAAATGGCCCCAGTAAGGTGCAGACACAGGCCCGGACATAATAGGTAATTGTACGAACTTGCTGGCAGCACCAGCGGATGTCTACCTAGATATTGGCGGCGGTGATTGGGCTGCAAAGCCGGATTGGATGGGATCACAATGTCGGTGGGATTGGTTCGCCCAGCCTTCAGAATTTCAGTGGCAGTGAATGTCCTTAGAGGGTAATGATGTATGGCCTACTAATGCGATTCGTGCGCGGTTCGGTGGTCGGCAACTTGGGTGTAAATGCGAGTGTCCATAGCTAGATCCAATGTCGGGGTGACACATGCAGATCGGGACCAGGATCAGCTGGAAATTTACAGGTAGAGCGAGGTGAGTGATTGTACAAACGATACTCAAAAAGCAGAATGATTGCGAATTGACGAGGTTGAACCTCCAGCTTCCAAGGCTAACCAGCAGGGAAGCTATTGGCGGTTTGTGCTATACCCTGCCAATGCGGTACATACTTAGTACGGCGGTCTGGCAGCAGGCGGAGCAGGGTATGCTGACTTGATCCCAGCAGCAATCTCGCGGTTTTCGTTTCCTACAGTACGGGTATATGCTGGTGGTCACGACCAATGTTTCGGGGCTTGAGACCAGGGCAACGGTCAGAGAGAGCTCCTCGATTGGTCTTGTCTCACCTCGATCAACATGTTGCAAAGCCCAACGAGAAAGGGACGAGGGCAGAGTCTTTGCCTCGGCGATCTGACTCAAGGCTAGATGCAGAATGATGGAGTTATCCGCGTTGGTCATCTGTTAGCCTAGTGCCAAAGACTTTTTTTTGTCATGGATGGCACTGAATGCTCAGACGTCTCACGAATCAGGGAATAGGTAGTGGTCTAAATCCTAAACATAAATATGGTGGCTGGAATAACAGTCCCTCAAAGAGCCCACCCATGCATGTCATATCGGAGAAGTGATGATGACACTGAGTTGTACCATAATACCTCGTATCGAAATGTGTTGGCAGGCCTCTTGGGGTTGGACAAACAGCCAGGCTTTACATTACGAGAGATGGAGAGAACAGCCCAGGACGGGAACAGCCGTGGTAGGTGCCCACTTCTGCATTCATTCAACTTAAGGTTTTTTTTATTGGAACAAACAAGTGACTGATGTCATTGGTGTTTGACAACTCAATGAGACAAATAAAGTGTCGATCAGTGTTATACTCTTCGGAGAAGTCCACAAGGGTGGCGGCTTGTATGAAGATGAACATTGCACTGGAGTATCTATAAGATCAATCCATGCAAGCGCTCCTCCCCCGAGACGTCTGCATCTGGCTTAAAACGCTGGCAGTGGACAAGTGCCTGGGTTGTAATCAGCGGTTGCAAGTGCAATTCCATGAAAAGCTTCTGAAGGCCGTTTTGTCTTCAGCCTAGTACAGGATCAAAACCTAGTTAGTCTTCTGCTTGAGATACCTACAGCGCACTGGAGTGGCCACGCGGTTGTGGATATTCAGCATGAAGGATTGCTCGGCGGCGTAGAAAGTTTAGGTTTGCATCTTGCCATGCTGTTGATGGCAGCGGTAAGGCGTATCATTGACCCATCGAAACATGCCATCCTCGAGCATGTCTTGTTATCTGAAACGATCGCGCCTGGTGATTTGGTGATTTGTTCTTTCGCGAGTTCCTACCAAGGTTACCAAAAAGTTGAAAGGTCAGCACTGTCTCTGTTGAATAGCTGCTTGGGGGACCACCCGGGGTCCAGAAGATTTGCGAGACGAGTGCGACAAAAAAGGCCCGTCGTAACTTGCAACATAGTACAATAGGCAGTGCCCCCGTGAAACTGAACGCTTTGTCACACATGGCGCGACTCGAGGCATTCTGTCAAGCGATGTTGACAATGAATAAATGTCTCTCTCGTGATGCCTCGAGAGTGGCTGAACGTTTGAACTGTTCATGGTCATGCAAATAAGCTAGGCATGCAGAATGTCCCAAGTCAAATATCCCGTACTCTGTATCCTCTTTTGGATTCTTGGAAACTGCATTGTGTACGGCATAGTTACGGGGCTTATGTACTTTGTAGGATCAGTTGCCACTAACCGCAGTCTAAGCAGGGACCAGCTCCCTCATCCCACCTCCCGTATTGGGGCTAAGTACAAAGTAATCCATCCGACCCGCAAGACCACTAGGTTAACAACTTTACATGTGTAGCAAGGCTGCCACTAAACAGTTCTAGCGGCAGCGAACGGCCCTGAAACAACACCTAGACATTTCCCCCATACGGCACAGCACAGCACAGCACAGGCAGGCTGGGTTAGTGGTCTGAACTCGACTTGCGCAATGCGACATACCGTGGCTTTTGGTCTGTATTGTTGATCTTCTTTCTATATTGCCTCTTACTACTTCAACATTCGTGCTTCTCGCGAGGCACGTGTATTGCATTTATCCCACACTCTACTCTTATCCACTCGAGGAACCTCATTCTTCCTCTGATCCCTACTCCACGGCATTTCAACCCTTGGACTTTCATCTCCTCGGCCGCCAGTCTACCGAAACGGAAAGGGGGCAACTGCAACTCTGCCGCATGGTCGTCGTCAGCTGTGTCCTTACTGTCCCTTCCCTTACCCGACGAGATCTCCTCAAGCCCCTTGAGATTTCTCTCTAATATTCCTTGCTACAACCACGGGCCGTTATTCGCATCCGCCCCCGGAAATGAAGCTATCCTCTTTGTTGGCCCTTGGCAGCCTGGCTGGTCTAGGAGCCGCATCTAACCTACGAACGAGGAATTTCGACTCCAACGACTACTATGTCCTACACCTCGAGCGAGACGCAGAGCCAGACCACATCGCTACCAGATTGGGTCTCAGGAATGAAGGACAAATGGGCAATCTGCCGGACCACTACATATTCTCAACAGCAAAGCGCGACGACGACGATTTCGTCAAGGCGGCAGTCAAGGAACGGAGGCGGAAGAGATCGCGTGACGACACGGATTACCTCGATCTTGTCAAATTCTCTCAGAAGCAAAAGCTTCACGAGCCATTGCAAAGAAGAATCCCCCCTCCGCGGCCTGCTGGATTCTATCCAGTCGCGGCTCGGCAGGAAGCCGACGCGAACGCTGTCATCAAGCAGCAAGCCGTGATGCAACAACTGGGCATCTCGGACCCCATCTTCAACGAACAGTGGCATCTGTTCAACCCCGTCCAAGTTGGTCACGATGTCAACGTTACCGACGTTTGGTTGTCTGGTGTCACCGGAAAGAACGCCACGGTGGCTATCGTTGACGACGGTCTAGACATGTACAGCAATGACCTGAAGCCCAACTACTACCCCCAAGGCAGTTGGGATTTCAATGACCAGACCGCCGAGCCGAAGCCCAGGCTGTCCGACGACAAGCATGGCACCCGATGTGCTGGAGAGGTCTCCGCAGCCAAGAACGATGTGTGTGGTGTTGGGGTCGCATATGACTCCAAGATTGCTGGTATCAGAATCCTGAGCAAGCTCATCAGCGATGCCGACGAAGCCATTGCCATGAACTACGACTTCCAACATAACCAGATCTACTCCTGCTCCTGGGGGCCACCTGATGACGGTCGGACAATGGACGCCCCCGGCATTCTCATCAAACGTGCCATGTTGAACGGAATACAGAATGGACGTGGGGGACTTGGCTCTATCTATGTTTTCGCTAGTGGCAACGGCGCCGCCAGTGATGACAATTGCAACTTTGACGGCTACACCAACTCCATCTACAGTATCACAGTGGGCGCTTTGGACCGAAAGGGACAACACCCATATTACTCGGAGAAGTGCTCTGCCCAGCTCGTTGTTACCTACAGCAGCGGAAGTGGTGATGCTATTCACACAACCGATGTGGGCGAGAATGCTTGCTACAGCGGACACGGAGGCACTTCTGCCGCCGCCCCTTTGGCTGCTGGAATCTTCGCGCTCGCGCTCGAAATCCGCCCCGACCTCAGTTGGCGCGACATGAACTACATAGCTATCGAAAGTGCCGTGCCTATCGACCTCGATACGGAAGAATGGCAAGATACTACTCTGGGCAAGAAGTTCAGTCACACTTTTGGTTACGGCAAGGTTGACAGCTGGAAGCTTGTCGAGGCGGCCAAGACTTGGAAGAATGTGAAGCCTCAGTCCTGGTTCTTCTCCCCATGGATCCATATTCGCAAGGAGATTCCCCAAGGCAACACCGGGTTGACCTCAACTTTCGAGGTCACGGCGGATATGTTGAAGGGGGCCAACCTTGAAAACGTCGAGCATGTTACTGTGACCATGAACATCGAGCACGCCCGCCGTGGCGATCTCAGTGTTGACCTCATTAGCCCTGACGGTGTCACCAGCCATATCGCGACTAGCCGTAAGCTTGATTCCAGCGCAGAGGGCTACAACGACTGGACCTTCATGAGTGTGGCACATTGGTAAGTTCCGTCTTATTGATTTCTTTCAACTTTGGATACTGATAAGCAATAGGGGCGAAAGGGGCGTTGGTACCTGGACTGTCATTGTTCGCGATACCAAGGTCGACTCCAATAACGGAACTTTCGTCGATTGGCATCTGAAGCTTTGGGGTCAGTCCATTGATGCCTCCAAAGCCAAGCTTCTGCCTATGCCTACTGAAGAGGACGATGACAACCACGATGCGATTGCTACTACCACTCTTGCGCCTGGCACCACCACTCTGCCCTCAGGTTCTGACCCGACCAACACAGTCCTCCACCCGACTGAACTCCCCACCGACCACCCTCACCGCCCGACGAAGCCCGCTGGCACTGATGGTGCGTCTGAGACGAGCAGTGGAACTACGGAAGAAGAGGCAGCCGAGACCACAGCCGCAAGCTCATGGGTGCCGTCTTTCCTACCCACTTTTGGTGCTTCCTCGCATGTTCTTGCTTGGGTGTACGGCGCCCTCGGTCTTATTGTGCTTTTCGTCTGCGGCCTTGGTGCTTGGTGGTGGATCGTACGTCGCCGCCAACTCCGCAACAGCCCCCGCGACGCCTACGAGTTCGAGCTACTCAACGAGGAAGAAGGTGAGGGTTTGGCCGGCGGAGCCGAGCACAAGCGCAAGAGGGGCGGCGAATTGTACGATGCTTTCGCCGGCGGCAGCGATGATGAGGAGGAGGAGGAGGAGGAGGCCCAAGTGCCCCGCAGGAGTACGGACAGCGAGGCTTCCGAGGTCGTTAACGAGAAGCCGAGCTCGAGACTGCTGACCGGCCGGTAGAAGCGACCGCAGTGGTTACGAGTGAAGTGAGGCGTTGCTAAACGCAGTGGAGTCATTATACCTGCAAGATCATCATACTGGCGTTACGGAGCAACGGGTCGAGCATGGAGGAAATTAGGCAAAACGCAATCATTACCAGCATTTCTATTCTCACCTTGATGTCATCTTACGCCAACTCGAAACTTGATGGATAATACGATTGTCTGGTTCATGATAGCCATTTATACAGGCTGGTGAATTATTACTTGGCCCATGCTCGCGAATTTGCTGACCTTTAAACGCCCCTTCTACCAATCATGGCCTCGTGCTTTCAAGTTTTCCGTCGCTTCGAGTCAGACTGTGTGTCTCGTGCCTTGAAGCCTATCGTGAACATGCCCTCCCAAAAGGCTATGCTTAAGAGATGCCCTCCCCTCCCCCAAAAAGAATTTCAGCTCATTACGACGCACTAACTTGTCCCTCCATCTCCTTGACATATCGTTCCCAGACCTCGATGAGGCCGCCGTAGAAATCCACGTGTGCATCGGCCAGACCGCCAAACTGCTTCTTCATCTCGATGCGCTTGATGCGCTCAAAGTCCACGACCTCCTTGACGACCTCCTCGTCGAACATCTCGCTCGTCTTCTTGGCGCGCTCCGCCTCCGTCGTCAGCTCGTCGATGCGTATCTCGAGCTTCCTGAGGCGCTCCCGCCGCGACGCCTCGTGGTCCACGCCCCGCACGTCCTCGAGCTTGCTCCGGATGAAGCCCCCCGCGCCGGACGAGCCGTACCCCGAGACCAGGCCGTCGCGCTCCAGGGTCGACTTGTTGAGGTACTCGGTCAGCTGCTCGTGGTCGAGCTGCTTCTGCTCCCGCGTCTTGAGCAGGTTCTTGAGCGCGACGCTGTAGGCCCCCATGTCCCTCAGGCTGCCCAGGTAGTCCTGGTCCGTGTGGTCCTTGAGCCGCCTCAGGCCCGTGCCCGCGTCCTCGACGCTGGCGGCGAAGGCGCGGACGGCGGTCTCGACGCCGGGCTCGAGGGTGATGAGCTTCTGGAACTGCTCGGCCAGGTCCCGCATGTCGGACTCGAGGTCCGCCTCGCGGCGCACGACGCGCGCAACCACCTTCTCGACGTGTCCCAGGTCCTCGTCGAGCTTGTCGGCGCGCTCCCGCACCTCGATGAACCGCTTGTCTGCCTTGTTGACTTTTGTGAAGGCGTTGATGAAGGTGTCGGCAAAGTTGTCGAACACGCCCCCGCTCCCCGGCTCGCCAGTAGCGTTAACGCCGCCGCGGGCCGAGCGGCTCTTCATGGTGGCGTTCCAGTCGGGGCTCTCCAGGAATGTGTGCAGGATGGGGGCTCTGCGCAGGATGGGGTGTGCGGCCAGCCGGGACAGGAAGCGCTGCAGGGAGAAGGCCCGGCGGTGGGTGAAGTCGGGGCCGAACCGGTCACCGCGCACATACTCCATGCGCTGCTTGTCGGGCAGGGGGGGGACGGCGCATGCTGGGTAGTCTTTGAAGAGGGATTTGTAGAGGAAGACGAAGTCGGTGAAGCGTCGTCGGGCTGAGAATTGTGGTTTCTGGAAGGAAGGGAATGTGGACTGGATGGGGGAAGGGTCAGCATTCCAGGGCGATAGATTCGGTAAAGTGGCGGGTATAGATAGAGAGGTGTGAGGCCGCTCGTGTCCGAGCATCCCGGGGCCATGCATGGACTCACATGTGTGGTTACAAGATATGATACAAAGGCGTCTTTCGTTCCGTCGCTCTCCTTGCGCGGTTCTGTCACTGTGCAATGGAGAACGTCGCCGGACAAGCCGGGGTCTATCCTCGTGGGATCCTCGTCCATCTCTGGGCGGCTTTCGCCAACGGGCACAGAGTCATCAAAGACCGGGATGGCGGCGCTCGATCCCGATCCCACGGCAACAGCGGCCGGGTCGTTTCCTTGACTGTGCCATGAGACGTTGGAGAAGTTGTCGTGCTGGTCGATGACGGCCATGGCAGGCTAAGGTAGGTCGGGGCGGTTCCCGACGACTCCCGTGGGTGGTCTTTGGTTGCGAACTCAGCAGTCGTCGCTAGAAGTCGATGGGCTTTGTTTTCGTAGTATCAAGATCCAGAGTGCAGATTATAATCAATATGCCAGCTCACGTTAACATGGACTCGGAGGATTACCCATGGGCGATAGCAGGGCAAGGCAAAGGCGAGGCACGACGACGTATGCCGGTAGTGGGGATGGGGGAAGCTGCCTGAAGTGTGCAAGGTGGGCTGTGCGGTTGGAGCTTGCCTATGACGCTGCTTGAGCTTGACCCAGGCCCAGGCCCAGGTCAGAGGAGACGGAGAGGCCATACACAAAACAGCACTGAAGAAAGATGGAAGGTGTATAGTATTATAAACCCAAGGTTAGTGCAATGTATACCCATGGGCAACGAGCATTCTCTCTACATGTTTTCTCTTCGCCCGGGCTATTTCCTTCCAGCCATATCTCGAAGGGCCACTGAAACTTTGAATGACAATGTGCTGACACGAGAAATAGTGCCATCAGACAATTCGACTGCGCCATAAGACTAACAGCACGGTTTGGGATCGCTCAATGTGCTTTGATCATAATGATGAGGGCGTCTCGTCTATCAGGCTAACCCAGCCATAAATACTTGCCGTATGTAACTACTATACATGAAAGAGCTAACTTTCCTGAAACGGTAAGCCCGACATTTCGGCCTTTTGACAAAAAACCTCTCCATCCCATATTCCTACTTGGTTTCCCCGGTTTCTTCATCCTTCTTAGAGTCTTCCTGTTCATGTAGCTCAAAGTCATATTCGGTGTAACCTTGGTTTGCTGGAAGGCAGAAGTTGTCAGATAGTTAAGGGCGAAGCTAGTCAGGCGTCGGAATCGCACCAGTAACTCACTGTATTTGTCAAACTTGGCAAGCTCGTCCCATCGCTTATTTTCATAGTGGTCGCAGGCCAGCTGCATGGTACCCTTCGGCATGTAAATGCTGTGTCGGACGCCTTTATCGTCTGTGTAAACCATGTTGTTGCATTGTGCAGTGCGGACTGGTCTCAAAGAGCGCAATTGAGACGCCTTGTCAATCGGGGTTTTGGTCCCCGCGTGAGAATCCATCATGAGTTGGTCCCAGATTGAGTTTGCCAGGCAGAATCACGATTGGGTTGGGACGACTGTACTCGATTCCAATGATCAACTTGTCAAGAATGTAGTTCAAGCGATTTGTTGGAATAATTCGTAGATACAGCCTACTTTGGCAGACTCGACTCAACATATGGCAGCCTAGCTGTGGGGGCATGCAGTATTTCGGTATATCACATTGCATATCGCCACTCGAGCATAGTAACCACTACCTTTACCCGAGTCTGCCTTGTGGCCGGTTCGACTTTGGACTTGGCTCCAAGCATGGCGGTCCTCTCCCCAAAATGAAAAACAGAGGCAATCAAACGTTGAGGGTGGCATCATGCATCAAACCACCAGGATTGAGGCGTAAATGGCGATGCCATTGGCCACTGAAAAAGATGCTTGTGGAATTCAGGTTCATCACACCAGGTAACATGCAGCTATATGATGTTTATAACAAACTACCCCACCTCCCTATTGGCTTTTCCTGGCTTTCTCTCCCAAACCTTCTTGTTATTCCAGTTTTCTGCTCGTAGAGGCTCTTCTCGCAATGGAGGGCTTGACGGCTTTGAGCCTTGTGGCCAATATTTGTCAATTTGTCGACTATGGCTACAAGATCTACGTTGAAGCAAAACGGCTGCAAAAGTCCGGCACTGGCGCCCTAGACTCAGACATTGCCCGCGACGCCAGACATATGCAGTATTTCGCAAAAAGCTTGAAAGCAAGAAATGTACCATTGTCTTTGTCCGAAGATGAAGAGATTCTTGATGACTTGGCGGAAGAGTGTATGGAGTTGTCGGATGAGCTTGAGACACTGGCGAAAACAGCCAGAACGCACCATCCCAGCTCAATTTTCAGTGCTATACGGTCCGCCATCAAGCAACGACGAAAAGGGCGGGAGAAGGATCAGCTGGAGACCAAGCTCGAAATGTGCAGAAGTAAAATTAGTGTCTTTATTGCCAACAAAAACAGGTACGTTTAGAGCATGGTCTATTCCGGTGTACATTCATCGCAACTACACGACTCCCTTTAGTACTTAGTACAGTGAGTCCGTAATTCGAAGATGGTTACCCCTCAGACAAAGATATCTGAACCTCACCTAATGTCACACGTAGAAAACAAACTCATGATAAGCTCTCATATATCGCTGAGCTTGCCTTCTGCCACGGCCAAGAATTGGCTGCTTTGCAGAAAAGCATAGAAGCGCTGCATTCAACGATGACAATATCGCATTTCAGCGGAGACACCATTTCCGAACTGAAGTCACTCCTGGCGCTACCAGAAGAGGCAGTACTTAAAATAAAGCAGCAGAAGATTTTGGGCGCCTTACGAAATGCGAACATGAACTCAAGGCATGATTCCATCGAGGATGCGCATGAGAAGACTTACAATTGGGTTTTGGACGATGAGACGCAAGTGAAAGCTGGAGATGGCAAACTCAAGAGGCTATCAAGATTGAGGCAGGAACAAAGTCTAGCTAGGAGTTCTTTCATCGATTGGTTAAGCCATGGCTGTGGAATTTTCTACATCTCAGCCAAGCTAGGCGCTGGAAAGTCTACACTCATGAAGGCTTTATTCAACCATGCGAAGATCCGGGAGTATTTATCTCCATGGGCACGCGAAACCCCTCTAGTAATCGCAGCCTTTTTCTTTTGGAAGCCCGACGAGAACCAGAATACCATGGAAGCCCTCAAACGTGTGCTGCTCTACCAGATTCTTTCCCAGGCCCCTGACCTAATTCCTTCCATCTTTCCCGCTCAATGGGAACACCTTAGGTATAAGCCAGACTTGGATACATTTCTCGAGCAGGGCGATATCAAGAATGCTTTTGACACAGTGATCCGGTACGATTCACTCATTGGCAAAAAGAAAATACTACTCTTCATCGATGCGCTCGACGAGTATAATGGTGACCACGGTGCATTAGTTAAAAAGCTGATTGAATGGACAGACAACAACCAATCTCTCAAGATATGTGTGTCCGGGCGTGAGTACATTGCCTTTGAGGAAGGGTTCGCGGACTGCGCAAAACTCAAATTACATTATCTCACAGCTCCCGACATGGAGATATTTGTGAACGCCAGTCTGTCTGCGAACAGGGATTGGCTTGCCCTGCGTTCCAATGGTAGCACGAAGGCCAAAGCTGAAAAACTTGCCCAGTCTCTCGTCGACGGTGCTTCAGGTGTCTTCCTGTGGCTATCTCTGGTCCTGAAGGCTATTCAAGAGGCGCTTCTTATGGGGGATGACATGGATCAGATTGTCGAAATGGTTTACGTCTGTCCTAAAGATATTCTGGAGCTATTTCAACATTTTTTCGATTCTATCAAACCTTCGCATCGTTACTTCGTCTACAATTTATTTGGTATTATGATGCTTAAATCTACCGAGGCTTTCAATGCTCATAGCATATTACAACTGTCATACATAGACGAGTATACCAGGGACCAGGAATTTGCTATTCAACTTCCCGAGACATGGACTATAACAGAAGAAACTGATGTGCGACACAAGATGGCACACCGAAGAGTAGGCGGTCGCTGTCAAGGTATGCTTCAGGTCAAGTCGCGGAAGGACCACCCGCCTACTGAAACTGATTTCGTTGGATTTACTCACCGTTCAGTATATGAGTTTTTGAAGACCCCAGATATACAAAAAGTCATGGAGCCTTTTACACACTCGTTCGATCCTTGCGATATCCTAAGTCAGACCCTCCTGGCCACAATAAAATCGTATTCATCCCCAGGACCTGTGGTTTATTGGAGAAAAAACAAGACGGTTTACTTATCGCCTAAACACGGCTATCAACTAGAAAGGATATTTGACGCCATTTCCCAGTCGAAACCTGATGGTTGTAGAGACTGGGGCCGATTTTACGGATTCCTGCAGAATTTTGCCGAGTCCTTGACCCGGATGCATCTACAACAATCGCTTTCTACGGACGCCGTTGACTCTAACCTCAACTACGACGATTATATCGCTAGAAATACCCTTTACGCTGTCCTAGACGCTGCTCTATCTCGGGGTGAATATCGTGTTTTTGAATGGTCCATAAGGCATGGGCTGATCAACGCTCGCCTTTTCGAAGGCGCTTCAACTTTTGAAGAGACACTTGCAGAGAAATGGGAACAAGCCTTGGCCCAAAGCTATGATATGGAGCACTATCAGCAGTGTCTGTTTACAGCAAATGTACTTCTGACTCTTGGAGTCTCGCCTAACGCCAGAAGAGATATCTCGGCCGACGTCACTGAGTCCTGCTGGGAGAGGTTTCTGTGTTGGACGATCAGCCAAGCCGGATCGTGTGAGCGTTTTGGGAAACGTGTCGGTCCTTGGGTAGACCTTTTCTTGCGATTTGGCTCCAGCGCGGATTTCGAAATACATGTCCACCCTACTGTTGAAAAGCTTCATAGACAAAACGGCCGTGAAAAGTACCTTTACGAGGGGTACCCGATTGCGCTCTTTGCGAATGGACGATCTGTTGGCAAGCAGGCTGACATAGGTGTTTATCAACTCTACTTATCCCCCGAGTCAGACCTAGCAGCTGTGGCAAAGAGGAAAAACTTTCGTTTGGCACTACGGGATTTATTGCGAATCTGGATGCCAGCCCACGCCGACCGATGCGACGCAATCATCAACGGCAGGGCCAACGAAGAGTACTTGTCAACCTCTACATGCTCGTCCGGAAAATCCGCGCATTTTCTCTTGGACAAGTGTCAGTGTAAGGCACATGATTCTGGCATCAACGAGATTCACCTCGAAGAAGACATAACATGGTGTTAGTGGAGGAGAAATGCAAAGAACCCCCCTATCGGCCTTGAAGCACGACAAAATAATGGTATGACCCATCAATCTAGGCGAAAATTAGAAGATGCTTCTCAGATTCAGAGTCGAACTGAACCGATGTAGGATCATCATCCGTTAATTGGTGGTGTCTTAGGTAGAGCAAACTCCTCTACTGTCTCAGAACACTTATTTGTCGTACGCTTAATTGTTTATCTTGAAACCTGCCATTGAAATCACGATGGTTGGCCCTGTTTGATCGTGGACCATGTAACCATGATTTCCGAGTCCATCATAACTCATATTATTGAAGACACCAAATATCTTCGAATCAGCGGCGATACGTAGGATATACTTACAACAGAGAGTCGTACGATCAAGTTGCTGGTGATCTGTACGTTTACTATATAATAGTAATCAGTTCCTAACAATGACTGGTACAAAGCAGGTATTTCGTCGAACTCACCTGCCCTCACCCAATATCGTATGCTTTTTGCAGTCAAGCACGTCTCAGTTGTGCCGCATCACCTTAGCACGAAGTTCCCAAGATGCACTTTCATATGTTGTGTGTCAGCTTGAGTGCTTGGAAAACGAGTACAGGGCTCTCTACGTCGCACCCTATGAGAAGTTCTCAATCCAAACAAACTGTGTCGTAAATACAATTGCCATTATGGTTCAGTAGACATCTGAACCGACATATTACTACAACAAATGGGTTTCACCTAGACTAGTCTAGGTCAAAACAGAGGGACACAAAATTTGGCGGCTGGACCCCACATGATCACCAGTCTTGACATCTGGATCCCTTCCATGCACTTGGTATGCACTCAAAAAGTTCGCAGATTGCTAATTGGCCTGCGCATCGTGAATGTCGATGATTGTGACAAAAATTTGAAGTGTCGAATGCAGGGATCGAACCTGCGATCCTCTCCGAATACATGTGTATGATGTAAAGGAGATGCCCTAACCACTAGGCCAATTCGACTTGCCCCTTCTTGGTTGAAAGCTGTCGGCTTATCGGTATACTCATGTCTATCGTCTCTGTCTACCTGTGCTCCTCGTCTCCACCCATCATTAGTTCGGCTGTGTGTCGCATTCCATCTGAGTAGGCTCCCGAGGTGGTCTAGATTTGTGTCTCTGAACTGATGATTTGCGCTTGGCAGCCAACCGGTAGGAAAGGCGATCGCTATGTTGGCGAAAGTAAGTAAGTATACGGAGTAGCGAGATGGATCGATTCACGCGCAAATTAGGAGGTGTCAGAGACAGCACATAGGACACCGGACTGCGATTTCACAACGGCAACCTTCTACAACGATGTATAGACAACTATGTGCGTGGCCTTTCCCATGCAAATGCATCTTCGGAGAGCCGTAAACAAAAAGACACGATAATGCGTGTTGCAACTTGTTTCAGTATAGCCGGGACACACGGTTTTCCCGCTCCGGCAGCTCAGTCGCTTGGGAAGTGCTACATAGGCCGTACAGTAAACTTAATGGTAGAGAATCTTACAACATTAGCTTGCCTCCCCAGCAGCTCAATTCGCACCTAAGCTTTGTCATCTCAGCAATTGACATACAACAATGAGAGGCACACCCACCACCACAACGCTCTTACGCCAAAGCCGAGCTCTCTGTGAGCTGCGCGGAATGTTCGTCGAGCCAATTGATCCTTCAGGCACTCCAACGTACCACGCTAACACTGTGAAAGCGCCCAAAATGCAGCCCGGCCATCAAGCACCGCCGTAAGGGCAGCAGCGACAAGCTCCCCACAGCAGCACCTCTCCCTCGCATACCGACCGTTCCACAGCAGCTCCCCCTGCCTCAAGAAGAAGTCAGCGGGTAGGGAAGAGAAGCAAGCCTCCAACACCAAAGACAAATCGTCCGCCAAGCCCAGCAAGTCCAAATCCGGCAGCGGCGGCGACAGCGGCAGCGATGCCTCCTCACCCTCCTCCTCCGGCGGAGGGGGTAGCTCCCAACACCCGACGCCGAACCCAGAGGAGCCGCTCGACTTCGCCGATGTGCAATCGCGCCTGGCCAAAGCCTCGGAGACGCCCCTCGAGAACCTCAAGAAGCTCAAGGCGGGCGGGCGGTTCAACCCGGACCTGATCGGGGCGCTGCGGGTGGTGCCGGACAAGCAGGAGGGGGGCGCGTCGTATCCGCTGCGGGAGCTGGCGCAGGTGGTGCCCAAAGGGGGCCGGACCATCTCGATCCTGGTGCACGAGGCCGAGTCGATCAAGCCCATCATGAGCGCGATCCAGGCGTCGCGGGACTTCAACCAGCAGCCGCAGCGGGACCCGGACAACGAGCTGGAGCTCGTGCTCAAGATGGAGCTGGAGAAGCGCGAGGACGTCGTCCGGCGGGTCAAGGCCGTCTGCCATGAGTGGAGGGAGAAGGTGCGCCAGGTGCGCCAGCGCAGGGACAAGGTGCACGCGGCGTGGAAGAAGGACGGCGCCATGCTGCCCGACGTCAAGAGGAAGGCCGACACGGAGCTCGACAAGGTCATCAAGGCCAAGGTTGCCGAGATCGACGCCGCGGAGAAGGAGGCCATGAAAGCTGCTGAGGGCAAGTAAGAAACGAGGGGAACGGGGGGAACTAAGGAAAGGAAAGGAAAGAAAGGACGGAAGGAAGAAAATCTACTGTATGGTAAACATGCATGACGAATTCTGTAATAGATCGGTAATTTACGAACGCACTCGAGCAACTCGGGAAAATGTGTATTCATTTGTGTAGTTGCATGTACACTAGTATAAAACAGATGTTGATACAATGCTGCATGATGTACAATATGGACGGACGGGCCTCTACTTATAGAGCAACGGGGCACATGCTCTGGCGATACTCTTAGGCCCGCTTGACCTGCGTCTTTGCAGGGCCCTTTGCAACGGGCAACATGCTCTTGACCTTGGCCTCGATATCTCTTTCCGCAGCTGCATTCCAGGTACCTTGCCTCTTGACATAGCTCGCCACCGTACCGATAGTGTCTCCAGGCTGGGAGAACTTGGGTCCGTCGTACTTGCCCAAAAGGGCCGCATCCAGGACAGCCGTAGTGGTCTCCTTTGGCGGGTTCTGGTACTCCATCCTCCTGGTCTGCCTATTTGCCCAAGTCTTGGCCTCGGCACTGGGGAAGAAGACACCGTGACCTTTCTGGTAGAGCTCCTTGGCCGCGACG